>NC_064862.1:75810257-78210257 GCF_024139225.1 Suncus etruscus | reverse complement strand
GTGCCTTCTTGATCAGAGAAGGCACTGATCTTTGGAAAAACAGTGCTGATAACTATAGAAAAGAGATGCTAATGTACAGAGAAGACAACTAACATACAGAAAACAAATACTAATGTACAGAGAACAGGTAATAATGCGCAGAGAATAGGCACTAATATACAGAAAACAGGCACTAATCTGCAGAGAACAGATACTAAAGTACAAAGAACAGCACTGCTGATGTGCAAAGAAGTTTATTGTTTACAGTTGTGCACCCCATGTCAGATGAACTCACCATACGTTCCTCTCTTGCAGGTTCACTATCCCATCCCTACGGAGGCAAGACGCTGGCTTCTACCGCTGTGTGGTGCGCAGCAGGATGGGCGCCCTCCTGCAGAAAAGATCCGAAGTGCAAGTCGCATGTAGGTACCCCTGAGATGGCAGAGCAGGGTATCTGTGCAGGGGGTGTGCGTGGGTGTATGTGAGTTTGTGTGTGAGTGTGTTTGGATGCATGTGCGAATCTGTGAGTGTACATGTGTGAGCTTGAGTATGAATGTGAGTGCATGCATGTGAGTACATGTATATAAGTGCATGAGTAAGGGTATATGTGTGCATTTGTGTGTGAATACATGTGAGTATGTGTGTGAGTGTATATGTATGAATGTGGGAGAGGGGGCTCCACCCTCATACTGAAAAACTAAACAAAAGCATCTCAGATGGAAGGTCCTGTGCTGCTGACGAGGGAGGAAGTAGCCTCTCAGAGGCAAAGGCCACACAGGCCATGGAGGAAAATGGTGGTTTGTCTTGCACACAGCCAACCTGGGTTTCCTCCCCAGCACCCCAGATGGTCCCCCAAACCCTGCCAGGAGTGATCTCTGAGCAAAGAGACCATGGTCCCCAAAGAAACAGAAAAGTCAAGAGGCTTCCTGTTTATGGACCAGCCAGCTGCTCTCTCTACCACTCTTGGTCTGATGCTTCCAATAAGGGGCTTGGACCCACATCAGTAGCATTATCCATCCACGGCAACTCCCTTCCCAGCCTGGCAGTCATTTAGTCACACACACAGGTACAAGGAAAGTTTATGAACTGATGGCATTGATGCCTTTGGGGAATGTGAGGTTCTCTTTCAGTCAGACCCACTTCAGAGAAGGAGATATAGAGGAAAAGGGGGTGGGGGGCTCCCACTGCAGGGACCCTGCAACTCAGTTTCCTTCCAACAGTTTCCAAAGCCACCTCTGTCCTGTCATCCTGTCTCTTCCCCAAATGCCTTTTAGCCCACACAACAGCAGTTTTTCTTGCTGCTATTATTGCTGAACTTAGATTTTTAGACTGTCAGTGTGGTTTAGAGGTACAATGTTACACCCAAAAAAAGTTTCCATATTTCTTCACCACTACACACAAGAGAAGTCTCCCCAGGTCCCAGTTTGGGTGAGTGAGTTCAGATCCAGTGTGAGGGTTTGAGTTTGTCAGACTGGCATTTACCTGACTTTGTCTCTCTCTCTGTCCACCTGGGAGTGACTGGCCAGTGTATTGACCAGCGCAGCACCAGAAATGGCTTCTCAATGGCTACGTTCCACATTAGGGCTCATACTTTTCAGAGTTACTTTCTGAAATAAAATAATGTTTCCATATCCTCCTCTTTTCTGCTGTCATTACTAATGCCTGAGTGCTATTTGCTATCTGTGCTTAGTTATTTTTCTAATTACTAGGGAGGCTTACATTTTTCCGAATCATGGTAGTTAAGTCACTCAGCTAAATCTTCAGAATAATTTAAAACTCACATGCAATTATATAATTGAAAACATAATTAATAAATCAAAAGTTCAGCTAAGTACCCAAACATATTTGAATACATTCAGAGCTCAGACTTACATGTAGATATCAACTTCTAGTTTATAGTTAAATTGTGAACTTTCCCTTGCTTAATTATTGATATATTTTTTCCAATCTTTTACTCCTAGTTCCTATATTTTCTTTTCATTTCTGTCACTCGACTTTAAAATAATCATGAAATTTTTTCTAATCTGCTTCATGAATAATAATAATAATGCTGTATTGTAGCATTAGAAATCATTTTTTTCGTTCATAAATTCACTGATTAAAAAAAGAATTTCTTTTTTTTTTTTTTTTTTGGTTTTTGGGCCACACCTGGCGGTGCTCAGGGGTTACTCCTGGCTGTCTGCTCAGAAATAGCTCCTGGCAGGCACGGGGGACCATATGGGACACCAGGATTCAAACCAACCACCTTTGGTCCTGGATCGGCTGCTTGCAAGGCAAACGCCGCTGTGCTATCTCTCCGGGCTCTAAAAAAAGAATTTCTATGGATCATTCCAAATTACATATTTCACACAAAAAAATATTGCATTTGTGTCCAACACACGCATATATGTGCTCATATATCTGAGCCTATGGAAATAATTTTAAATTCTGCTTGTTTGCCCACAGGCTAGGGGCTGTGTTTCCCACGGGCCTGTAATTTAATGTCAGTCAGTACCCAGGAGAACAGTCTAGAATGGGCCCCGCATGCGAAATCAGTCAGCGGAGAGAGTTTGAGAAAGTCTCTGAGAACAGATCAGTATTAGAAAATGTTTCTCCCCTAAGATCCATTAGGGAGACAATTGTGTAGAACTGAGAAGGAGATCCAGGCTGGGCCTCTCCTGATGTTAGGCAGAAGTCGGTAGAATGATGCAGGAACAAGGAGGGTGGTAGGAACATCTGCTGTGTGTCTTCTGGAAGGTTCCCTGCAGGATCTTCCCACAGTTGATTTCCACATAGACTGTGTCAGCCCAGTCCAGGAGCACTGCTGTGATCGATCTTCAAGATGCTGCCCGGAAGGTGTCCAGCCTTGCCCACATTCCTTGCCCACAGATTAGACTCACCAAAACTGCCCACTGGCCTGGCTGGGCCTGGCCAAGCCCTCACACCACTTTGTTCCAGGCTCCAGGAGTAGCACCATGTTCAGAGTCAGAACTCTGCCAGTGCCCCATCCTGGCCTGACCTTCTTTCTCTGCCTTTTCTCCACAGATATGGGAGACTTCATGGGTCCTGCACAGAATAAGACCATCTCCCTGGGCCAGGCCATTGTGCTGGACTTGCCGCCCATCGCCAGCTGCCCCAGGCCACAAGTGACGTGGTTCAGAGATGGCCACAAGATCATCCCAAGCAGCAGAATGTGAGTCCCAAGAGCAGTGCTGGGCCTGGTCTGGGCCTGCCAATGTCAGAGGCGCGTTTGCGGTAAAAGGTGGTAGAATGTGGTAGAAGGCAGTAGAATACAGTAGAATATGGTAGAAGGCAGCAGAATGCAGTAGAATGTGGTGCAGGGCTGTGGCCATGGGCTGGATACGCGGGTGCGGGTGTTTATTTCAGGAGTTGTACAGCTTTTCCTCCTTTTTTATGGAGCCGTGTTGAATCCTCCTTTCTCTGGCGATAAAACAGTAATTACCACTTATTTCTCTCCGTCCCTTTATCCTGCCCTGACAGTTTTATGTCCCTCCGTCTAATTAGTGGCTCGCCCATCTATTGCCGAGTAGCTGCCTCGTGATTAGTTAAGCATTATTTCAAGGTGTTCTTGACGATCCTGCATCCACGATATTTATCTGATGCTGAGCAGATTCCTTCTTTCGGAGTGGGGCATGATTAAGGGATGCCTTCCCTGTCCATTTCATAACTGGACACGTCACCGTGTAATTTAGAGGCAATATGCCAGATGCTTGGGTGTGTGTGTGTAGAGTCAGGCCGGCTGTTGGTAGTTGTAAGTCGAGAGAAACTCACCAGAAGCAGAAGCGCTGGTGTCCTGCCAAATGCATGTGCCAGGTGGGTGTCTGGTAGGTGCTGTGTCACCCCCGATCCCAGCACCCACAAACTCCCCTACCCCAATCATCACTCCCAACCCCTCTTATGTCCTTGGCATTGCTGGACTGGAGGCTGTTCAGGGTTATTCAGAAGTTGCCTCTATTTTGAAGATTAAAACCGGAACACACACACACACACACACACACACACACACACACAATGGAGATTCGTAAATTCTGTGTTGTATGACTGAGGCCAGCTGTAGATAATGGGCAGCCTGGCCCTTTCTTACTGTGATTTCCTGAGACAAGCATCTGGCACCCCCATTTCCCTGGCTAGGTACTGTGGAAGTGGTCTCAGGCCCCTCCACACTTCAAGGGGGTGTGGGCGAGAGATGGGGCAGCCTCTCATTTTCTCGTATTTCCCTAAAAAGCGCTGATGCAGGTCACCTCTCCATCACCCCCGGGATAATCACCGCCTGAGTGAGAGAACCAAGACAGAGGATCAATTTCTCATTCTCTTAGCAGCCTGTCAGGTGGCGAAAGACAGCTGCAAATGGATTTCTGCATGAATATTCTGGAAGGTTCTGAATTTGAGCAGGAGGAGGGCAGGGCAAGATTAGGTAGAGTGGGCACCTGGGGGGCGGGCAGTGGGTCTATGGGGGACACACAATAGTTGTGAAGGAACACATAGTAGATTCATAGGAATACACCATGGTTTTGTGGGTCTGAGGGGGGCAGATAGTGGTTTGTGGTGAAGACAGTTTCACCCAGGCTCCCTGCAGATTCATCCCCGAAGAGTGATCCCTTGACCTCAGTGGTGGCCAGTGACTATCAGTGAATTGGTCCAGGTAGATAGAAGTAACCTTTGGCTTTGGTTGTGATGGCAAATGCAGTCCCTGGTAGCAACACTCCTTGCTTCCCATGCAGGAAAAACTTATATACTTCTCACAGGGCTTGAACTGACCTCACTCCAGGCAAAGGGCCACTAGTGCAGGGCCACTTTCTTGACTCTGATGTGAGAATCATGTGCCCACATCTCTCCCTCCCACCCTTCTGGAAAGGGATCGATGGACTGATCACTGCACTGCTGGGAGTTCAGCTTTGGTTCTGACAGACAGGCACTTACTTTGCACCTGAGTGACAAAAAGTCATCTAACAAAGCCAGGTGACATTGGGTCACCTGGTAGTGTTTGATCTGTCAGGGAGAGGGTAGACCCCCCCCCCCCATGATTGGTTTTCTTCAAGCACCTCTTTCAGCCTGGGAGACTGAGCTCACCCTCACCCCTTGGGCCCATGGGTGCCTGGGCCTGTCCCTCAGTGGTTGTTCATGATCTTCAACATGTGAAGGTCCCATCACAGGTGGTCTGGTTTGGGTTTCCATGTTCAAGGACAGCATGTCCTAAGGCTCATGTCTCCCAACTTGAAAATACTGTCAAATAGATTTATTTACATAGCTTTGGTTTGGGGGCTACATGCAGCTGTGCTTGGGGATGACTTCTGCTCAGAAATCAGTCTTAGTGAGTTCTGGAGAGCATATGGGGTTCTGGGGGAACCTGGCTTTATGGTACAGACTTGTTGAGCTGAGACCTAAAAGGCTTGGGTTGTCCTAGCAAGAACAGTTGGTGCAGAGGTTAGAGGCAGGACCCCTTGGTGCGTTAGGGTGTCCCAAGGCAAGATACTCTGATGTGTTGGGGTGACACAGGACTGGTGGGGAGCAGGGAAAGGGTAGGAGGGCATGCTAGGAGAGCTTGCAATTGTCCTGACCATCTGACCATGTCTTGGGCCACAGCAAGGATTGGTCTGTGCTCAGAGAGGAGAGAAGCAGTGGCCCAGCCAAGGCTTGGCAGACAAGTCCATTAGAGACTCCCTCGGTTATGGTGGGACAGTGAGAAATGCTGTACCGGATGCCACCTAAATGTGGAATTAGTTCTCATTCATGTCTCCTGGATATGGGATGACGGGAAGGGAGGCTGACAGGGACCAGAAATGTGGGTCCAAGCTCCGCAGGCTGCAACCACCCTTGTGGGACAGTGGGAGGATTTGGGACCAATCAGGGTTTGTGTCTGTGTGTTTTGGGGGCTGGTAGTGGCTGGATTTGGCTGGGGACTGTGTGATGTTGAAGGAGCACAGAGAGAAGCTAGCCAGGTGGGCCACACTCAAGGCCAAGTTTGAAGGGAATGTTGAAGGGTCAAAGGCTCCTTGGAGCTGGCGTACTGTACGGGCCAGTGAGCCACACCCAGAGTTTCATCAGATCGGTTAAGAGGATTTTGGGTGCAAATCATAGATCCTGTCAACTGGCTGGAAAAAGGGAACATTTTTTGGAGTATTTGGAGGAGTACAGACAGACCAGCTGATCAGTGGCCAGGGCCACATGAGCTCCTTGGGAGCAAGCTGAAGCCACAGGGTGGGCCCCCTGCTTCCCATGGAGACCTCATCCCTGGGACCGGCTGAGGGAGGGTCCTGGGTGTATCTGCAAGGAAGGAGCCAGGCCAGATAGAATCATGTCTCTGTTAACAACTACCTTGCACCCGGATAAACCTAATTCCCAGCATCCAGCATAGGCAAGACCACAGACAGATGCAGGTCCCCACCATGGACCACCCCCACGGACATCTTTGCTCCCTAATCTGGGGGGCCTGGTGCCATGCCCAACTGGCAGGAGTGAGTCACACATGTCCTCACAAAAGCTCACTAGACCTCAGAGGAACATGCTGGCTTGTAGAAGTAGGTGTGGGAAGAGCAGATTAACATATATTTTGAAAGAATTGAGAACAACATGCAGAATTTTGACTAGGTAATTATAGGTTTTATTCATCTGATTGGAAAAAATATATATATATCTGCTTATTTTCCTGATTTCCTGACTCTGCTCTGTTAGTTCACTCTCTTTGCATATCAAAGATGAATCTCACTTTATCTGATAAATAAGGTCTCATTTGATCGTAAAATTGTGTGTTATTTCGGTCTAGATCTATTTCATTGTTTCCTTTTATTTCTCACAATATGAAATGTGAATGTTGATGCCGGGTGCAGTATTTCTCTTACCTCCAGGAGGTAATTTATGCCAGTGCTTATCAGATTAGGCCGTGAGGCCCTGTTCCGTACAATGCCGTTCCAGCGCTTAATTGCAGGCTCTCCTGCCCCGATTACATCCCTCCATCCGGGAGCCAGCCAGACAGGAATTTGTAGGCACAAGTGTGCAGCCTGGTCTTCCCTGGGAACTCAGAGTTGGTGGGTTAAATGTTTCAAACCTCGAGCCGGCACCGCCAGGAACTATGTGAATTGTGAAGTTACAGGCAGTAAACACCATCCCAGGTGACCTGCAACGTTCACACGATAATTGTCCACGCTCAAGTGCTCCAACATCCATTAACTTATTATATCCATTTTCTTTCCATTGCTTCAAGAAATATTTGTTAAAATTAGCACTTGTATTGGAAATCACAGCTTAATGCTTGAATGAAGTGGATCTGGTTGCAATAATATTTTTATAGTTAACTGGGCTTTCAAAATAACATGCTTTAAAATTTTTTATGTTCCGTGGGCACTTTGTCAGTCTTTATGGAGTGTGTCCATATGTGCAAAGCAGCCACATTGGGTGTGAACAAAAAAAGGTCGGGCTGGGTGAACTCTGGGTCTACCTGGGCAATAGCCCTAAACTTGGGTGTTAACTCTGACCTTGGTGTTAATTCTGGTCTTGGACATTGACCTTGGGCATTAATTCTGACCTTGGGTATTCACTCTGACCTTGGATATTATCTGACCTTGGGCATTCACTCTGACCTTGGATATTATCTGACCTTGGGAATAAATTTTGATGTTGGTCATTGACCTTGGGCATTAACTGACCTCGGACATTCACTCTAAACTTGGACATTCATCCTCTTTGACCACTAACCTTGACCTTGGGAATTCAGCCTGAATTGCCCCAAATTGGACATTTGCCCTAACCTTAAACACTGATCTTGGACAGTCACCATGACCACCCCATTTTGTTTCGGGGGTCTTATTGTCCACATGACCTTTGGCATGGCACTCACTGAGTATACACAGATGAATGGACATGTTGCTGAGGCCGTGGGTCTCCCCTGGGTCTGAGAGCTGCAACGGAGCTTCTGGAAAGAGGGTTCGCATCTTGGATCTGGTGATTGGAAACAGCCAGGGCTAACAGCCAGGCCCAGCCGATTGCTGCTTAGCTCACTTCCAGTAGTGCCAGCAACTTACCCAGTTCCCTAAAACACAGCTGCAGCCTCAGCTTCTCTGCACCCCCAGAACTGCATCTCGTCCCCATTTTTTACTTTAATCATTCTGTTAGGTGTGTAATTATCACTATTGTCTCTCTGATTCGTGTTTCCCTAATGGCTAATGGCATTGAACATCATTTAATGTGCTGGTTTCAAAAAGAATCAAATAGGGGGGGGAAAACAAAACAAAACTTCTTCAAGTGAAAAATAGGATCATTGATTTCAGGAGCCAATTAACCGGGTGAAAGAGCAGCCACGGGGCCGAGAACGGGAGGAAAAGGGTGTGGAAGCTCCGCACGAAGTGCTCAGAATGAAGCCTCTATGGTGTGGTCGTGCTGGGTCCCTGTGGAGGTTCCAGCGCCTGCAGGAAAGAGGGGAGGAGCTGAGAAGGGTCCTACTCAGGCAAGAGGGTTCATTGGGATGGTTCTCAAAGTGATGAACCCCCAGAGGAAAGATGTAGGAAGAGCCCAAAGGGAGAGGTGCCCACAGAACCCCAGAGGCGAGAACAAGAACTACCCAGAAGCAGGACATGAGTATTGGACTGTGGGTGCGGAGCCTCACGACCTCTGACCTCGAGCCAACATTCCCCATTATCACTAAACAGGATCTAGCACTCCTTTGAACTTTGTGAGAAGGTTTCAGCACCTCAAAGGGAGAGGGCACCGGAAGGTCAGGGCCAGAATGTTGGGTCTTCTGACATCATCTTCCCCAGGACTCTGCAAGGTTTGGATGGACAAGTTGGCAGATATGGTGCCATGGTGCTGATGATGCTGAGCTCAAGTTGGACTCATTCCAGAGCAGGTGGAGAGGTGGAGGGGCGGGGCGGGACAGCGAAAGTGGCTGAGACCCAGGCCACAAATGAGAACAGACATGGTGTGGTGCTGTCAGGAAGCAGGGAGGAGGAGTGGGAGGATTGAGAGCAAAGGGAGGAGAAATGGGAAGAGGAAAGCAGAGGAGTGGGAGGATCAGGAAGGAGTGGAAAGAGAGGAGGATTAGGAAGAGGGGAAGAGCAAAGATTGGAGAGACCCCAACATGGGGAGAGGCAGGGGGACACAGCCACAGAGGAGCTTCACTCAGCCGCAGTGGAGCTGGGCTTTGGATCAGGACAAGCAGAAGGGCCTGATGCCCTTAGGCATTCTCTGGGTGCTCAGAACCACTCAGGGCAGCATTGGCACCAACACCTGGCAGCTTAGGGAAAGACTGCAGGTTAGTACCTTCGAAGAGAGATCCCCAGAGCAGAGCTAACCAGCAGTGTTTCAGTGTCCTGACTCCAGTTGAAACCTGAACACTGAATCTATCAGGCCTGGCCACAGAACCCGGTGGGAGGGAACCCTGATGTGGAAAGCAGCTGAGTGAGCACTTCCTTTTGGAGTCCCCATCTGGCAGTGAGGAGGCTCACCTAACTGACTGGTAGAGATGGGCAGCTTGTGTCCTGCAGTGTTCCTAATGCCCTCTGGGATCAGAGCAGAGGGGCAGGTGTGCCCCACACAGATGCCTCCTAGCACATCACACTGGCCAACTCAAGGCCCAAAAACCTCGTCTTCTGGTTTTTGCTGTTATAATGGCTTCTAAGAGCCCCATTACCTGAGCTGGGACATCCTAGTCCTGTCAGTCACTGGAAGTAGCTGAGTGAAAGCTGAAGCATTGCTTCAGGTGTCAGTTAGCTCAGGTACTAAGGAATGTAGGGGTGATACTGTGGTAGAGGGTGATCAGACTCACCAGATGACCCTAACTGGGGTGTATGGGTCTACCATGCCTGGATGTAATGGACATCACTGGGTAAAGTCCATCAGGAGTCAGGATGGGGCATCACTGAGAAAATTCTATCAGGATGTGGTGTCACTGGGTAATGTCTGTCAGGATGGGACATCCCAGGTAAAGTCTGGCAGGGGTCAGGATGGGGCATTCTAGCTAAAATTTGTCAAGGGTCAGGATGGGGCATCCCAGGTAAAATCTGTCAGGGGTCAGAATACTGTGTTACTGGGTCAAGTTTGTCAGGAGTCAGGATGAGGTGACACTAAGGTCTGTCAGAATGGGGCATCATTGAGTCAAATATGTCAGGATGGAGCATCCCACGTAAAGTCTGTCAAGGGTCAGGATGGGGAGTCACTGAGAAAAGTCTGTCAGGATGGGGACTAGGTAAAGTCTGTCAAGATGGGGTATCACTAAGTCCATCAGGGATCAGTATGGGGGAATCCCTGGGTAAATTCTGCCAGGGGTCGTTGGGTGTCACTGTGAAAACTCTGTCAGGAGTTAGGAAGGGGCAAGCCTAGGTAAGGTTCATCAGTATAGGGCATCTCTGAGTAAAGCCTTTTGGGCCTAGAAGGGTCTCACTAGAGAAGGGCTCAATTCTGTAGGAAGCCAATCAGGCATGGGGCCATGTCCAGCAGTGAGCAGATTCTAGAGTGCACTGTGTCCTCACATTATAGGAGGTAGGCATCCCTAAAGGCACACAGGGTTTCTCTTCGGGAAGGTGAGGCTGGGTACAGGCTGCTCTCACCCCATTTTTCACTGGGACAAACCCTCATGGCAGCTAAGGACCTTTCTGAATGGCCCCAGACTCAGCAAATTCTATCTGAGTCAACGGGATTGCATTTAACTAAATGACAAGACTTACTATTCTATGGGCCCATTTTTCATTTGAAAATAAAATACCACTTCATTTGACATGAGTAGATCGGTGACAATAATGCATTTCTTTGCAAATATTAGCCTATTAGACATCTTAAGTCAGCTGAACATAATTGCATGCCACCAACTCAACATAATACTTTAATTAAAACGAGGATAATTAAAATATAGTTTTAATGAACAATAAATTCTGAAGTTGCCAGGCCTGGAATGTGTTAGTTGAATCATACCTTGTTCCATTTTTAGCCCTTAAATCTGTCTCCACAAGCAGGCAGCAATCATGAGCAAGAGGCATTTTCACCTGCACAGTAACAGCAGGAACCACTAAACAATGTGCCATGTGGTCACTATGTGTCTGTCCCACTGCGTGTAGCTGGGTGTGCGCCATTGGCTGTGTCCCCGGAGCAAGAAGAGGCAGCCTTGCTCAGTCTGATGAGATACCAGATTGCTTCTGTTTTCCATTTGCTGGGTAATTCTGAGGCATATCTGTGTTGGGAAATGATCACACATGGTCACCACCAGTCACCTCACATAAGCTCACACTTTCTCGCAATGGGATGTTGAGACCTACTCTGTTAGCAGCAAGCAAACACAGCTAGCCTTGATATCTGCATATACCTTGTGTGATAGAGCCCTGATTGTGTATATATCTTTGTATGATAGAGCCATGATATGTGCATATACCTTGTGTGATAGAGCCCAGATTGTGTATCTTTGTGTGATAGAGCCCGGATTGTGCATATCTACTTTTGCAATTGAGCCTTCATTATATATCTGTATATAATAGACCTTGGCCATGTTGTACAACCCCCATCCCAGGGTTGATTTATTATCATCTCATTGGAAGTTTGTATTTGTGACCATCTTCATCCATTTCCCCCACATCCAAACCCAAACCCCACCTGTAGCAAACTTGAGTGTTGTCCCGGTTACTCTGAGTTTGTTTCTCATGATTCCACATATAAGTGAGATTTTACAATATTTGATATTCAGTTAAACTTATTTCACTTCTGGGGCTGGAGAGAGAGCACAGCGGCAATTGCCTTGCAAGCAGCCGACCCAGGACCTGAGGTGGTTGGTTCAAATCCCGGCATCCCATATGGCTCCCTGTGCCTGCCAGGAGCTATTTCTGAGCAGATTGCCAGGAGTAACCCCTAAGCACCACTGGGTGTGGCCCTCCCCCCCAAAAAAAAAAACTTATTTCACTTCCCGTGAATTACTCAGGGTCCATCCATTTTGTAGTAAATACAAAATAATATTCTGATATCTTCACAGACATCTATCCACCCACCTACTCATCCATCTACCCATCTATCTGTACATCCATCCTCCCATTCATCTATCCACCAACTCATCCACCCATTCACATACCCATCTATCAATTCATCCACCCATCCACCCGTCTGCCCATTTATCTATCCATCACCCACCCACCTATCCTACTTTGCACATGATAAGGATAGTCTGGGTTCTTGAGGTTTGTATACAGGAGAGTGGTGGGTTCCTGTGGAGAACCATCTGGCTTACATCATGATACTTTGTGACACCAAGGTCAAGTTCCCTCCTGCCACTTTATCCACTTTTACCTGACTTGATGTGTCTGTCCAGTACTGCTATGGTTTCTGTGTGCCTTCCCTGTGCGTGTACACAAATCCACTTCAGCAAGTTTGAGACATGCCCCAGCTGTCATAAGCTATACTGCTAGCACCCCAGCGTGCAGATGTCTCTTCGACATCTTTCCAGTGAACCCACTGACAGTCATTAGCACCATGTCCAAATTGTTAGTGCAGTGGCTGTGCAGATCCACAGCCCTGGCATGAGAGTGCAAGGCCTTTGTCTCTGCATTACCTCACACTTGCTCTTTTCCATCTTTTTTTGCCCTTGACCCATAGCAGATCTCACTGACAGCATCTCCCTGAGAGAGGCACCCGGAACACCTTCACTAGAACTCAGTGCCTTCTGCCCTCACATCATCCTTGGAAACACATCTATACAGGCCCATTCTACATGGGAATCATTTCATTCTAATGGATGAAGCAGCATAGCCCACAGCTTGGCCCTCTGGGAAAGGGTCAATATTTTTTCTTTTGGGTTTTTTTGTTTTGGGACCTCACCCAGCAGTTATTCCTTGCTCTATGCTCAGAAATTACTTCTGGCAGGCTCAGGTGACCCTATGGGATACTGGGGATTGAACCCAGGTTGACCATTGCCTTCAAATACCTTCTTCCCCTCTGTGCTATGGATTCAGCTTGTACATCAATGTTTCTTAAATGAGTCCATCAGAATTAGCGTTCAGCTCAGACTGGCACGATGGGTGGCACAACGCACCACATCTCAAAAGCAAGACTCAGAAAATGAAGACTCACTCTTCTCGGCTGTCACTTAGCAACTCTGTGACCTTGGCAAGTCCTTGGTTGCTTCCGCCAAAGCAGAGGAGGAGCAGCCAAGTCAGCAAGATTTGGGGTGATCAGGTGGACGGTGTCTCGTGGCAGAATGCGGCAGGGCATGTCCTGGCCTGCCATATCGCTCATTAGACTCTAATTTTACCCAGAAATAGGCAGCAATAGTCCAAGTCAGCTGCCCGCTTCCTCGTTTGGAACCCCAGACTCACTCAGTGGCTTTGTCACGTATTGTTTGTCCTTGGTCAGTGGCACCTTGTGGGGCACTGTGAAGGAGCTGTCCCCCACACCTGCCTGTCTCTTCGTCATAATGTCCTTGGGACAGTCCCAAGGCACAGTTCAGGAACCCATCACTGCTGTATTGGACGTGAGTGGCTTCCGTTAGTGACTCTGCTGACTAGCACCACTGTCACTCTCTCCCCTGGTGCTGTCATTCATTCGTCCACATTGCTGTGCATGCAGTCGTTGGCTGCAAGGCTACTCCAAGTTTTCCAGCTCGGCTTTAACTTCCAGCCTGGGAACACTGGGGCACTAAGTCCCAGACTCTGTGATACAGTGGCACTTGCAGCTGATCTGTGAGTCAAGGTCCCAGAGCAGCCTGGTGGGTGACTCAGGGTGGACCCTGTAGCCTTGCATCCAGCCACAACCACCTTCCTCAGTCAGCGGCTCCCTCAGGATGGGACCCCCAGGAGACCAGTGACCCACAGACTGTGTGGGATGGCTGGCCAGGGGACCCAAGCATGGGGAGGGGCAGCATATAGGGGAGCCTGTGCATGCTGGCCTCATTGAGGGAAAAGCTCCCTCATTAGGGAGTTGATGTCCTGCCATATCCGAGCTGGATAAAGCTGGGCCTGGGGAGGCATGGGTGACAGTGGCAGAGTCTCCTTGCACCACCACCCCCAGCACTTCAATTCAGAGCTTTATATACCCCAGGCCCAACTGTCATCCTGTGGCAGTTACAAGGGGTGGACTCTGGTAACTGACATCTTCACCCTTAAAGGGACAGTATCCACTAATGACTGACCAGGGGCCATAGAGTCTATTTCCTCATATAGTCCAACTTGAAGCTGCCACCATGGGATAATATTTGGAAACTGCACTTTGGCAGAACTGAGGAATTTTGCCCGTGGAAACAATCTTGTGCTAATTGAAGCTGGGAGGAGCCCAGATATGGCCCATGGCTTTGCTCTGCTCCTTGGTTGTGGATCTGCCCTGTCCGGGCTGGGCTTTCATCTGATTTGCTTCACTTGAATTTCAATAAACCATGAATGCCCTGGATCAAATTCAGTTGTTTCTTTGATCTAATGATGAAATAAGAAATTGTAGCAATCACAGGATTTGTGGGGGGAAAAAAATCTAATAATAAAAACATTTTTCCCTAGACTCATTTTTATTAACAATTCGGATGTTACGAGAATTTTGTGTTATTTTAAGGAGGTGACACTGTATGTTTTGTTTCTGGGTTCTTCTTGCACCCTTCAGCAAGCTGGTCTCATCCCAACAACTCATCACTAAACCCCATCTGCCCTTTGTGCTCCCTTCTGTCTCCCCCTCTTTATTTTGGTTTGCAGGGGGCACATCCAGCAGTGCTCTGTGCTCAGGGATCACTCTGATGGGCTCAGAGAATCATGTGGGGTGCTGGGGTCAAACCCTGGCTGGTATGTATAGGCAGGCACCCCATCCCATGCTTTCTCCTGAGCCCCCCTCTTTATATCCATGCAGTGTCTCAGGGCTTGTCAGGTTTCTGGCTCTTCTTAACATGCTTAGGACAATGATGGGTGTAGATCACTGAGAAGCACCCCGGGGTGGGTTTTGAATTCAGCCTCACCCCTGCTGTGAACTTTGCAGGCTGTGGCTGGCCCTGGCCCTGTGGGGGCCTGTGCGGGTAGAGTGTCTTGGTGTGGGCAGGCAGTGATGGCGGGCTGTTATCCTGCTCCTTAGCTCCGTAGCATCATTTCCTCCTTGACTAGTCCTCAGGGAGGAAGAAGTGACACTTGTGTGATTCTCCGGCATCAGTCAGTCCCCTTCAGATGAATTTGACAGAGCTAAGTTGCATTTGGCGTTTCTGATTGTTCTCAGGCCGCTTGCAGCCTTGAGAATGATTCCCCTAGTCCCAGGGGAGCTGAAGCTCTCAGAGCCCATAGCACATGAGTCCTTCCTATTGCCCAACCAGCGCCAGTTTGAGCGCAACACTGGGGACTAGGGACCCAATTGTTGCTCTCCCCTTCCCTTGAGAGTCCTGTCCTGTCTCTGTTCATAAATCTCTGGGCTCTAGGTGACCACTTCAGCACCAATGTCAACAGAGAGGAAATGAAGTGGGGGCCATACTCTCTTTCCTGAAGCCCCCAGGAGAGCAGACAAGGATCCACAGGGCAGAGGCAGGGCCGGGCTCAGAGAGTGGCTCATTTGCTGAGCATAACAAAAGCAGACACACAATTTCCTGGGCCTTCTGACATGTCTCAGAGGAGCAAAGAAGTAAGTGATGCACCCAGGTGTGTGAATTGTGGCACAGAACATGCACGGATCTGCACAATATGTGTCTGAACATCTTGCATATATCCATATGTCCATACCCATGTATCAATATACATGCAAGCATAGCTCATATCCGTGCATGAGCACAAATGACAATAGACATGTGTAAATATGTACCTAGAATACATCCACTCATTACATGCATCTGTAAATAGCATCTATTCATCCATATAAATATGTGCAGATGACATATAGTCATATATACATACTTAAAAATGTGGGCCAGAGCCATAGCACAGCAGGGAGGGCATTTGCCTTGTATGCAGCTGACCCAGGTTTGATCCCCAACATCCCATATGGACCCCAGAGCCAGCCAGGAGTGATTCCTGAGTTCAGAGCCAGGAGTAACCCCTGAGTACTGCCAGGTATGGCCCAAAAAAGAAACAAAAAAATACATGTAATACAGAGCCACACTTACACATGTGTAAATATATACATGTAATATGTGTCTGCACATGCACCTCTATATGAATGGGAGTTTTCACATAAGCACATGCATGCAAGGGTGTATGCGCACACCCATTTACTGTATAGATTCACGTGCTCACATGAGTAGTATGCATGTTTCTCAAATAACTAGTATACATATGTGGTTTCGTTTGGATGTCGAAGAATTGCATATCATTGTGAAATGGTGGCTTGTGCATTCCATAATTCTTAGAGAAAGAGAAAGATCCCCAGGCCCCCAGTCCAGGTAAGACAAGAGACACAGGTCCAGCAGCAATTCCAACACAGAAAATAATCCACACACAGTTGGGAACAAAGAGCAGGTCAGAAACCCACACCACAAGCTGTTCACGCACAAGCCAGTCACTTCACCACCATGGAACAATGAGACAAGATGGCAGCTTCCCCTCCAAGCCTCCAAAGCAAGCTTTATTGGAAAAAAACAAAGCCCACCCCCAAGGGGAGGGGGAAAAGCCAGATGAGGAGGCAGTGGGGAAACATCTTTTTAACATGTAAACCAAAGGAACCAATTGAGAGCCATCTAATTAGAAGGTAATATGAGGACCAATCCAAAGGCCTCTACCAACATATTACGATATTGTAATTAGGAGGATTGAGATGCTCAGAATAAATAGAGTTGAGTCCGGGGTTTCCATGTCTTTTAACTCTGTTGCAATGACAAAATGCTTTAACTCCTTCATGTATGGAGTAAAATGACAGGACTGGCTCACAGAGTCAAGTTGTAAGATTGTAAAAGAGGGGCCAGAGAGATAACATGGAGGTAGGGCATTTGCCTTGCATGTAGAAGGATGGTGGTTCAAATCCCGGCATCCCATATGGTCCCCTGAACCTGCCATGAGTGATTTCTGAGCGTAGAGCCAGGAGTAACCCCTGAGTGCTGCCAGGTATGACCCAAAAAACAAAAAACAAAAAAAAAAAGATTGTAAAAGATAAATCCACAAATTGTAAGCTCTTCCTACACATCATGTTTCTAACCCCTTGGGACTATGGGTCTGAAGAAGCAGGGTAGTGGCAAAGAAATAATAAGCCAAGCTAGTCAGGAGAGAGCCATGGAGCTGCAGTGTGCACCTGGTGGTATCTCTGAGCGCCTAGCCAAAACTGACTTTCTTTATTATAGGAATACCCATCCAACAGGAAGGAGAACATCAAGAGTGAGACAAAAGTACCTATCCAGTGGGCTTTTACATATCAAAGGAAGAGGTTTAAGAAAGAAGGAAGTTGAGAGAATACCTTTGTTTGAGGTTGATAGCTGAATGTCATCTTACAGTAAGATGATAATTCCATCCGGCCAGAGAAAGGAGCATGCTGATTCTCTATTAAATAGGGCAACATTAGGGAATTACACAGAGCAGAAGCTCAGACCTTGCTTATGATTTTTCCCCTGGAGTTTCCGAGTTAGGAAAGTACCAAGAAGGTTGTTTGTGTGTGCCCCTTAGCGTCTTGGCTTCCACTGCAGGCTGATTCTCGTGGCTCTGTTTGCTTCTTCCCTGTGATGTTGTGCCCAGAGGGAGGCTGGAGCCATGGGCCTTGGAGACAACCTTGGGAAACACAGAGAGTTGACAGTTCTATTAGTGTGTAGCTGCCAGAAACCACATGCTGGGCCAGGTTGCTCTCCATACACAGAGGTAGCACTAAAGGTCTCTTTGTCCCAAAGCAAGGTAGGTGCCCCTGTAGGTATCATAGGCACAGGTATATATAAAATTGGCTGTATTACAATTAGGCATTTTCTCTGCCAGTGCCAACCTAGTCCTCAGGGTGGGGCAGCACGCCTGCTTCATGAGCACTGATTTGCAAAGCAATTTCTTAGCTGTGTTTAGCCATGATGAGGGGGAGGTGCCTGCTTATATCAGGGTGTGATTTTGGCCTTGCCAGTCCTGGAGGGGGTCCCTATGGCTCCCCAGCTGAGCCCAACTGCTGGCCGCCTGCCCTTTGTTCTCTGTCGGAACATTGCTGAGTGCATGTTCAACTACCTGTTCCCCTACAGCTTGCAGCAGGAGACCTTGTTCTGTCAGGTGGTGGGAGGGAAGTTTCCTAACTCACAAACCTTGGAGAACCCCTGGAGGGACATGGAGGACTCAGAGAGCATCAAGCTGTGGGATGACAGACACTTGGCCATGCTCGGAGTAACTGCAAAGCCCTGGAAAGGGATCCCAGTCCTTAAAAAGACAGTGATGTCTCTGCTGCTGTCTCTATTGTCTCTGCCAAAGGACTGGTACTAGCCATTTTTGGTATGCTAATCTCTCTGCCAAGGTGGGAGGATTTTTTTTTTCTTGTTTGGTTGTCTGGGATGAAAGTGCAGGAGGCAATAACCTAGCATCTCCATGTGCAAAGCCAGTGCCCCTGCACCCACAGCCATGACAATCATGGCTCTCAAAGTGGGTTTACGGGGAGGCAGAGCTAACCCCTGCCAGCCACAAGGTAGCCTGGCACTTTCCCCTGTCAGAAAAACAGACCAACTAAACAACCACCCTGAGGCTGGGGCATCTGCCATACTATCCTTGACAACTCAAGGCCCCTCATCTGGGAAGTGAGCACCCTACCCCTTGCCCCAGCTGGAGCTGAGCTTCACAACCAGCACAGGTGATAGTGTCCCCACTAAGTGTCTGTTCCTTGAGCCTTGGAGACACTTTGTGCCTGGTGGTGCCTCCTGCCTGAACAGTGCATGCTGCACCTGCCTGTCTGTTGACTTTCAGGAGATGGTTTCTAGGGCTCCCGAGAAGGTCAGGCTATTGCCTCATCTCCCACAGACCTTGGTCCATACCCTCAATACCACGTGTGGTCCCCTGAGCCTGCCTGAAATGGCCAAAAAGCAAAACAACTTCAAACAGGGAAGGGACTATGTCTCATGCTTTATGGGTTAATATGCCTTCTGCCTTCTTTGCATCCTTCTTCCTTCCTTCCCCCTTTCCTTCCTTTCTTCCTCCTCCTTCCCTGTCTCCTTGCTTCCTTCCTTTCCTTTCTCCTTACTTCCTTTCTTTCTTTCTTTGTTCCTTTCTCCTTCCTTCCTTACTGCTCCCTCCTCCTTCCCTGCTCCCCTCTCTCCAGTTTTCCTCCCTCCCTCCCAGCCCCTTCGTCCTTTCTGGGGATAGAGGGACAGAATGCTATTGGGGGAAAACCCTGCAAAATGGTGTACACTTGGAGTACCAAGAAGGGGCTGAGCAGAGACCAGGCTGCCAGGACCCCTTTGCCAGAGCCCCAAAGAAAGTGGAGATGCTTTTGACTGTGTAAACATGTGGAGGTAGGGCGTTACCTGCATGCAGAAAGACGGTAGTTCAAATCCCAGCATCTCATATGGTCCCCCAAGCCTCCAGGAGCAATTTCTGAGTGTTGAGCCAGGAGTGACCCCTGAACGCCTCCGGATGTGACCAAAAAAAAAAAAAAAAAGATTGAGCTTTTTCCTGTCCTGGGGGCCTCAACACAGCCCTGCCTGTGAGTGGGAAATTATGGGATTGGACTGAAGTTTGGTGAATTTGATGAGTTTGGTGAGTGGTGGAAACCTCTGTGAGGGCTTGGCCCATCATGAAGGGCTCTTTGGAGATAACCAGTGAGAAGGGAAATGATTCCCAGGAATTTGGGTGCACACAGCTGCCCCAGACTCAGCAGCCACTCTGCTAAAGCTTAAGATTGTTTTCATTGGGCCCGGAAAAGCTTAAGATTGTTTTCATTGGGCCCGGAGAGATAGCACAGCAGCGTTTGCCTTGCAAGCAGCTGATCCAGGACCAAAGGTGGTTGGTTCGAATCCCGGTGTCCCATATGGTCTCCCGTGCCTGCCAGGAGCTATTTCTGAGCAGACATCCAGGAGTAACCCCTGAGCACCGCTGGGTGTGGCCCAAAAACCAAAAAAAAAAAAAAAAAAAAAGATTGTTTTCATGGTTGAAAGTCAATCTCAAGGGTGAAGGTCATTTTCATGGCTAAAAGTAATTTGCAGTGTTGAAGGCCATTCTCAAGGCTGACAGTCATTCTCAAGGTTGAAGGTCATTCTTGGGGCTAAAAGTCATCTCTTGAGTGAAGGTCATTGTTGCTGCAAATACAAACCTGGAAGCTTGTGCGATTGTTACGTGCCATTTTTTCATAAACATGTTGAGATCTAAGATGGTGTCTCTGAAACCCTATAGTGGCTTTGCACTCCCTGAGGAGTACAATGTTAACTTCTTTTTAACAAGATTCATTGGTGGGAAAACACTTGGCCTAGAAAGACTTTCTCTGAGTTCATTTTTGAAGAATTGAACTCAGTACAGCAATGCCCCGCTGACTCCCAAGCCAGAGGGTGTCCCATGGGCAGGGTGTTTTTTGCGGGCCACACAAGCATGGAACTGGCACATGCTGGCACGGAGTGGGCACACACCAGCATAGAGTGGGCATATGAGGCATGGAAAGGGACATGAAGCATGAAATAGGCACACACTGGCATGGAACTGGCACATGCCAAGCCAGCATCAGCTACTTCTTCCAAGTATAAGAACAGGAACATTCACTGCTCCCTCCTAACTGCAGGGTTACTCTCTCATTATCTTTGCTCAGCTCCAAGATAAAGGAGCTTTGCCTCGAGATTTGAAGCCACCATATGCTGGATGTCCCTCATCTGCCTTATGGTCTGCAAACCGGCATGTTTCAGAGACAGAATGAGGAGAAATGCAGTAACGCCACATTCCCAGAAGTGTGTTGTGTCTGTGTGGCCTTCCCCAGCTCCTTGGTTTCCCAGGAACAGTCCAAATTATCCACAGGCATTAGACCAAGTAACCCTGAACTCCTTCCATTGAGATTTTTTTCGCCAGCCATGGCTACTACACTACATCTGTCCACCTCAGGGACTTCAGACTACTCTGCCCTCACCTGGGTCCTTCCCCATATCATGCTGTGTCCAAATGTCCTTGTATTGGGCAGTGACAGGGGGGCACTTTAATCCCGAAATAACTATTAGACAATTATAACAACAAGTGGTGTAAACCTAGGCCATGAGCCCTCTGAATATTCTCTCTCTGTCTTTGTCTTTTTCTCTCTCATCCTCATGGCAGGCTGTAGTCCAGTGTAATCCATTGTGGGGTTCTTGACCAACCTGTGGGTCTCTGTCCCCCTAAACATGCCCTCTCAGCTCCCATGCAGCTGACACTGACCCAGCCCTGGGCTTCATGACCATCATCATCATCCTCTTGACCTTAGCTGGCCTCGCCCTGTATAGCCCTGCAGATGACACATGTTCATATTGGGGACTCCCAGACTCCACTCTCCAAGCCCCACCTACTGCCCATTTCTTGAAGACATGGCTATCTTTCTAAGCACCTGCAGCCAGACCCCTCAGCCTCATCCACCCTCTCCCTCTCACCACGCCACAGTGCCAGCCCTCCCCACCAGCATACAGCCAGCAAGCTCATGCCCAAGGTGGTGCTTATCTTGAGAACCCCCTACATATGCAGTGAATTGGGGTGAAAAGGTGCTGGACCAATGGAACTTTCCCCAGTGCATCTTTCAATGTTCTTTTGAAGGAGTCGAAGAGATCTCATCTGAGTTGGCTCTTCCCTATCGCCTTCAGAGCATCACATCTTTCCTTCCGGCTCGCAGGCTGCCTCTGCTGATAACAAAGAAATAAAAGCTTGGAGTGTGAAGGTGCTTTTCTGGAGCATTCAGCCAATGGACAGACAGCAGGTTCCGAATCCCAGCCTTGGGCTCAGCTTTTCAGAAAATGAGTTCCAAGGGGAAGTGATGTTTATCGGGAAGACTCTCTGCCCTCCAGACAGGGCACTTAGTTCTTCTATCATTGGGTAGTATGAGGAGGGACACCCCGGCCCAGCCAAAGGAGTGAACTCTGAGGGATGGATGTGGGCCTGGCTCTCCTCAAAGGGCCTTCTCCAGCCCTGCACCCTGCGCTGGAGCTGTGTGGCAGTTGATTTGGGGGTCGGCAGAGTCCTTAAGGCCCCACTATCTGCCAGGCCCACCACAGATAAAGAGTAAATGTGGATTAATCCTGGTGGGAACAGCTGGTGAGAAACCAGAAACAGAGAGAAAGAGCACAGTGGGGAGGACAATGGCCTTGCACACAGCTGACCCTGCTTGGATCCCCAGCACCCTATATGGTCCCCTATGTGAGAGAATCCCCTGAGTTCAGAGTCATGAATAAGCCCTGGATGCAGCTGAGTAAGGACTGAATATAGCCAGGTGTGACCCCAAAAAAATAACAAAAAAAAATGTTAAAGTGGTACATTTTCTACATTATTTGCTATATTTAAAAGAAATTCACTGGAGGAAATGCAGTCCTTTTAACAAACTGGGCTAGAGTAATTAGATAGCTTTAGGGGGAGAAAGAAGGGGAGGAGGAGAAGAGAACCTTAAATTAAACCATACTCAAACAGACACACACACACACACACACACACACACACACACACACACACACACACACACACACACTTAGAAGAGGGAGAAAGAAAGGAACCCCATTAAAGGGAAATGTGGATTTAAATGTCATAAACAGGTTTCCAAAAGCCTTTGTACACAGGGACGCATCAGTAACTAGGGATTTACAGAAACCCTTATAAAAGGCACTAAAGAGTCATGAATGGAAAAAATCGATATGTTGGACCTGAGAATCTGCTCCGCCGAAATTGCGGTGAAGAGGGTGAAAGAAAAAAAAGTCTCGCAAACCACAGTTTTTCACGGGGCTCTGATATCCGATAGTTCACAGGATACATAAGAATTCTCAGAATTCAGTAAAAAAAAAAAAATTCAATTAGAAAATGAGCAGAAGCGATGAAAAGACATTTCTCTCCACGGAGGAAGATGCCCAAAAACCATCGCAAGATCTTTCAACATCATTAGCCACTAGGAAAATGCAAATCCCAGCTGTAATGAGGTTTCTCCCTGCACCTATCAGAGTTGCTGAGGGAAAAGCGGGCCCGGCACCCAGCCCTGACAACATGGGGGGCACGATGGCTCCCCCTGCCCTTAGGTCTGTGGTGTGTGGTCTGCGGGCATCATGGACCATCCGTGAGCATACCCTCACATGTCACCCGCTGGCAGCTGCCTGGCATAGCCTAAAGAGGAAAGTGGGTGCCCCCTGGCCTCTCACTGCAGGGTGAACTGGAGACTTTATAGTAATGAGCAGCAGGGAGAAGTTTGTGGTGAAGCCAGAGTACTCTAAGGACTCAGTGACACCTCTGGGGGAGACAGGGCTGCCCACACAAAACCACGTGAGTCCCCCTAAGGGCTGCAGGTCCTGTGCAGTGTGTTATCTGCACTTGGGCCATCCTGGAGCAGGAGGGGAGGAGACAGGGAGAGCTGCCTGATGGGGCAGGGCTAGCTGGGGAGCCCCCTCCCAATTGTGACCTGAATGACCCTGGATGACACACTCAGCTCACCACATACACTCACCAATGGGGTCTAGCCTCAATCTGCAGCTGCCTCAGTGTGGCTGAACAACATGATAGGTCACCTTGGGAGATCAGGGTGACAGCCCAGGATGCTGCCATTCCTGTTGGTGGGGTGTAGTGTGGGTGCATCTTCCATTGTCTCCCTCTGGGTTAGGGTGTATAGTGTGGGTGCACCTTCTATATCTCCCTTCTGATGCTGGGTTTGTAAAGTTTATTTGTACCTTAGTATTGTGACTGGAAAAATCTGGCCATCAGCTACTTCATCAGGATTTTTCCTTTAGGCATAAGTGACAACCAACATTACATTCACAACAGGTTGACTGCTTAATGCCTCAGTATTTGAATAGATTGGGACTTGATCCCCCAGTGATTCTAGTTAACACCCACTGACTATACTTAATCTTTTATGCAGGTAATTTGGGCCACACTTGGTGGTACTCCAGTGCTCCTCCTGACTCTGCTCAGGAGTGACCCCTGAAGGTGTTCAGGGGAACATACACAGTGCTGGGGATGGAACCAGGGTAGGAAACGTGCAAGGCAAACCAGGGTCAGTAGCACGCAGGGCAAGCACCTCACCCCTGCACTATCTCTTGGATTTCTCTTTCATATGTGCTGACCAGCTGTGCACACTGACTCTGCTAACTTGGCCAGTCGCTGCATGCCCATGCTCCTTGGTCTCATAATTGGATGTTTGGTTATTGGGGTCCAAGATCCATCACTGAGTGTTTGTCCCTTTTGTAGAATTTTGTAGAATCCCTGCTGCAGTTACTGCAGTAAGCTGCAAATTCGCCTTTTGCAAGGCTGCAGAGGCCCAAGGCTGCCAGGGCTGCTTGCTGCAAAGGCCCAAGACTGCCAGGGCCCAATGCTGCAAGGCTCACAGGGGCCTGTGAGTTCTGGCTGCTGGGTGAGGTCTTGTGCTCAACCAGGGATGCCAATTTGTATCAACGCCCAGGACTGAGAGACTGAGAGTGGAGGAGAGAAACCAAATATAAAGTCTTTTTTTTTTTTTTTTTTTTTTTTTTTTTGGTTTTTGGGCCACACCCGGCATTGCTCAGGGGTTACTCCTGGCTGTCTGCTCAGAAATAGCTCCTGCAGGCACGGGGGACCATATGGGACACCAGGATTCGAACCAACCACCTTTGGTCCTGGATCAGCTGTTTGCAAGGCAAACTCTGTTGTGCTATCTCTCCGGGCCCATAAAGTCTTTTTTATTCCTCCTGGAGTCTGACGCCTGCCACTGCTGCCCTTGGGGGGGGGGAGAGAGAGAGAGAGAGAGAGAGAGAGAGAGAGAGAGAGAGAGAGAGAGAGAGAGAGAGAGAGAGAGAGAGGAGAGAGGAGAGAGAGAGACAGCTATCCACCAGCCAGAGGTGGCCAGGGGAGACCTGGGTTCAATAGAGAAAGATAGACGGATAGATACAAAGCAGGCAGCATCTTGCTGATGCTTTATCTCTGGCCTCCTGTGAGCTGGCAGGTACTGCTCTGGACACTTTCCTGGGGCCCCAGGTATAATAGAGAAAGAAAGAGGGATAGATACAAAGCAGCAGCATCTCACTGATGCTTTATCTCTGGGCCCCTGTGAGCCAATGGGTGCTATTCTGGTCACTATCATGGCCCCCCCACAAAGGTCCAAGTTTCCCTTTTATATCCAGTATGACAGAGGCATGTTCAAGGGGGGTGGATGTCCAGAGGGCATGTCCATGTTCAACTGTCATTACAGTGAGGTTATCCAAGGGGTGTGTCCAAGTCATACATCAACAGACCTTTTACCCCATTCACCCATTTCACCCACCACTCACCCTTCTGCTGGCAGCCATCCAGGGCTTCTCTCTGTGATTATATTATTTTCTGCATGTAAATGTGAACATGACAGTGTTCCTCTGTGTCTGTCTGACTTATTTTACATAGTGTGTCACACTTGGCAAGCCAGCTTTTATACGGCCAAGTAATACTCTCATGTGTGCATGTGATCATACATAAATATATGTGAGTATTTATTCTAGTAACCCTGGGATTTCCTATGTATTATATATATATATATATATATATATATGTATATCTTGTCTGCAAATAGTGACAGCTTTGCTTTCACCTCCCTGAGCTGCCCAGCCTGAGGAATCGTTGTGTAGGTGGAAGACCCAAGGTAGGACTGGGAGAGCTGGGTCACTTGACTGGATCATAATCAGGGGGTTCCTAAGAGCCCCATACCACACTGTATGGCCACAAACAGCCTCTGTTTTGCAGCAATACCTTCCCTGTGTGCCCTCTTTGGTGAGAGATTTTACCCTAAACAGGTGTTGGGTTTCACCTCTGCTTTATTCATTCATCTACTGGCCATATACTTATTTTAAATGGCAGTGTTTGGGATCATTCATTATCTCTATCCTGTTTTTGGTTGGGGGCCATATCTGGTGATGTTCTGTAGCAACCCACAATGTAGCCTAAGCAGTATGTGTGTATGTGTGTGTGTGTGTGAGAGAGAGAGAGAGAGAGAGAAACAGAGAGAGAATGAGAGAGAGAGAAAGAGAGAGAAAGGATATAAGTAGAAACAGCATTGCCTTTATTGTTATACATCTCCTGAAGTCTGCCGAGGTGAGTGGGCTAAGCTAGAGAGAAAGAGATCACTGGCGAGAGAGCTGGAAGGAGGAGAACTGTAGATCTGGGTTTGAAAGAGAGAGACAGAGACAGACAGAGAGAGAGAGAGAGAGAAGAGAGAGAGAGAAAGGTAGAACAAATTGCATCTTGCTGATGCTATATATCAAACTCAGCCTGATTTGGGGGTGGATGGGACCTGGGTCTCTGGCCCCCAACTGGCTAGCAGGTTCTACTCTGCTTTTAACCTGCCCCCCCCCTTAACTGCCAAGCTTTACTTTTTATACTAGGGCCCTTGCAGGCGGATGTCCCAGTCCAATTGCCATTACAGAGGGGGGCATCATCACCCTTTAACAATACATTGATAGTAGCTCCCTTGAATACATTAACAGTCTAGGTTTTGTGCTCATCAGTTGGTCCCAGTGGGGGTCTGGGGACCCTCTGAGTTGCTGGGGTCAAGCAAGTGCCTTGACCCCCAAACTGTCTCTCATTTTTTAAATGTGATATATTGTATTGATTGACTCACAATTATCTCTGTAATTTTACCACATAGATATGGCTTCTGCTGCTGTAGGTCAAAGTTGGGGCATCTTAAAACATCAAATTTTGGGGGCCGGAGAGAAAGCACAGCAGTAGGGTGTTTGCGTACACCTAAACCCTGAGCTCTACCGGTGTGGGCCAAAAATCTGAAGAAGAAGAAAAAAATCAGATTTTATTTTTTATATAACTTTTGTATTTAGCTTCTTCTACTTCCCATTACTTTTATGAAATTCATACTTAGTTCGGGAAATTAGCATTGTAGTATTTTGTATTCCACTGCACATATGCCAATGTACTCCTCTGTCCCACACCGTGAGTCTTTGGTTTATTTCCTGACTAGACTTAGAAACCAGGGGAAGTTGCTCCCACACTTACTCAGGCAGAGGCATCCACATGTGATTTGATATGGGAGTGAAACTGTGTGTCCTGTGAGTCAAGGCTGGAAACATCAGTTGGCCTGAATGAGCAAAGTGCCCCAGACTCTGAGCTGGAGTTACAGCAGATGTCGGAGCTGTCTGGGGAATATTTTGAAAAGTGCCAGCATGTCCATCAGCAATTCCAAGATCTCTTAAAGGAATGCGGAAATGGGAGAGCCCCATGGAGAAGCGGGAGCACTAAGAAAGAATCCAAAGGAGAGGAAAGAAAGAAAGAGAATGCCCAGATACTATCGCAGGGTAAACCCAGGCCAGACAGAAATGACAAAGGGCATACACAGACCAGCAGGAATTCGCCCAACCTAGAGATTTCTCGAAAGTCTGGAACACAAGTCTTGTGGTGTGTGAGGCTCCAAATTTGAACCCCAGAATGGCATAAACCCTCCCAGTACCCCTGGGTGTAGTCTAGGCGGTCTCCAGTACCTCCAGGCCTAGAAAATGTCACCACTGGTTCAGCATCCCCAGGAGTGGCCCTAAGCCCTGGGAAAGAGCTGGGGAACAAAGTAGACTGATGGGAACACAAACCCCGGACTTAGCAGATGGAGCAGGAAGACACACTATGGACCAAGTTCCCTTGAAATAATTGAAGATGTAATACCCCAAAACATCCACCACAACAGGGCCGGAGTGATGATAGTACAGTGGGGAGGGTGTTTGCCTTGGCCAACCTGAGTTCGATCCCTGGCATCCCATAGGGTCCCCTGAGCAAGTCAGGAGTGATTTCTGAGCATAGAACCAGCAGTAACACCTGAGCACCAGTAAGAAAGGGAGGGTGGGAGAGAGGGTGGGAGGGAAGGAAAAAAGGAGGGAGAGAGAGAGAGAGAGAGAGGATGGGAGAGAAGGAGGGATGGAGGGACAGAGGAAATATCTCCCCATAAAGAAGGAACTATCCAGGAAGGAAGGGTTGTCACACAGGAGAGAAATCAGTGACATCACAAACAGGGCCAGAAATGCAGTTCCCAGAAAAGGTCCTGAACACCCCACAGGACTGTGAAGAGGGGAGCAAAGGGACAGGCCAGCAACATCCAGCAGATTCTGGGACAACATCCAGCAGATTCTGGGGACTCTCAGGTGGCAGGAAGGAGGACAATGGGGGCCTGTATGCCCACATCATCCCATAGAAGGCTCATTCCTTGGTAGAAAAGGAACAGCAAAGGCAGCCCAGTGGGACAGATAGAGCAGTGACAAAGTGACCACTAAAGAAGCGAACTTTGCATGGACAACTTTGCATAGATTTTGCATTCCTGGAAGGGGCCCTCATGTCTACATCCACACTCAGATAAGGTTTGCTGAAGAGTTTGGTACACTTCAGGTCAAGAGATACACAGCAAGAAAATGCTGGCTTCCCTTGCACACAGCCAATCCTGGACCAATTCCCGGCAACAAACACAGTCTCCTGAGCTCCTCCAGGAGAGTGAGCCCTGAGCACAGAGGCAAGAGTGAGCCCCGACCACCACCAGGTGTGGTCCCCAGAACCAAACAACCTCCCCCAAATTCCCACTCATTTTATCCAAGTCTGTGGAAGAAATGAAAAAGGAGAAAACCTCCCCTATTCACTCATGAGCATAGAGGCACCGCCATACCCAAACTGGATAAGCCAGCACCCAAGTATGAGATCCAGGCCTCTCACTTCGTTCCCCCCCCCCACTAGGTTGCAGAAATCTTCAGTAGCATATTAACGATTGGTTCTTGCAGTATGAGAGAAGAATCATGACTAGCGAGGGAGGGGGGATTTGCTCCAGTTACCAACAGCTGGTTCAACATTTCAAGATCAGCTCAGTAATCCCTTTATCAACAGGCTGAAGAAATATATGATCATGTCAATATATGCAGAGAAACACTTGACAGACACAGCACCTGCTCCTTGGGAAGCCTCCAGATCCTGGAGCTCAGGAGAGACCATCTTGCACCTATCACTTGGCTCTTGGGGTGCTGGTGGGTGTCAGGGTGCAGCCCAAGGACTGTTGTGCAGTGCACCCGGCATCAGCTGTGTGGCCAATAGAAGTCGTTTCAGCTCTCCACAATCCCAGGTGCCAGCCCCAGAGCAGTGAAGCACCTCTGGCATGTGGGACCCCCAAAGGGAAGTGGGTAGGCATTGGAAAACAGCTCAGGAATCAGGGAGTGGGCCATGGCCTCAGGACCAGGCAGGGCATTGTAAGAAAATAAATTCTTGGGCTAGAAAGAGCATGGAGGTAGGGTGTTTGTTTACATTCAGAAGGATGGTGGTTCGAATCCTGGCATACCATATGGTCCCCCAAGCCTGCCAGGAATGATTTCTGAGCATAGAGCCAGAAGGAATCCCTGAGCGCTGCCAGGTGTGACCCAAAAACCATAAAAAAGAAAAAAAGAAAACCAATTCTTTATACCTGATGGACATGGGGAGTTCATGCTGAGTGAACGAGTCAGAGGGACAGACATAGGATGATCATACTCATCTGTGGGATATTAAAATATATATAGGGTATGTGAGAATAATACCCAAAGATAAGAGAAATAGGGGTGCAGTGAGGACAGAGAAGGAACCGCTGTGACAGTAAGAGTGGGAAGTGGTCACTCTGGATAAGAACTGGCTGCTGAAGGGAGGGAAAGTGATATATTATCCATGATTCTTCTTCAGTAATGCAAACCATGGTGCCTAAAAGAAGAGAGAGGGAGGGAGGGACAGAGGAAGGGAGGAAAAGTGTCTACCATAGAAGCAGGGTGGGAAGGCAGGAGGAGGTGAGGACAGGAGGATAACTGGGGACATTAGTGGTAGGAATGAACAGTGGTGAATGAATGGGTTTTAGAACATTGTATGACTGAAATTCAACCATCAGAAACCTTTTAACTATCTCACAGTGATCCAATTTAAAAACAAAAAGTATTTAGGGGCCAGAGAAATAGCCTGGAGGTAGGGCATTAGCCTTACATGCAGAAGGATGGTGGTTTGAATCCTGGCATCCCATATAGTCCCCCATGCCTGCCAGGGGCAATTTCTGAGCACAGAGCTAGGAGTAACCCCTGAGTGCTGCCGGGTGTGACCAAAAACCAAAAAAAAAAAAAAGGTAATTAAAAAAATAACAAGAAATTCTGGAGCTGAGTGATAGTACAGTGGAAAGAGTATTTACCTTGCACATGGCCAACCCAGGTTCAATCCCCAGCATCCTACATGTTTCCTCTGAACACTGTCATGAGTTATAAAATCACCCCACACACTGTATCTCGAACCCCAGGTGAATGAGTGTGAAGCAGAGTCACTGCATGAAATAATCCAGGCCAGGCAGAGGTTGAAACACATGTAATCTGGCAATCTTTCATCTCATATGGAGAACAAGGTACCCACCAGAAGTATCATTTTTATTGAGTACAGAGATCACCCCAGTTGGAGCAGTAAGGACAGAGTAAGGACAGATAGCTCAGACTGTCCTGAGCCAGTCCTGCCCAGGTTTACATGTAAGTCAATCTCTATTTTGGAGTAAAACCAAGTTGTAAACAAACAGATACTAAGGAATCAGGGATGGTCTTTGTTTGGGGTAAAATAAGGTGTACTCTAACAAGAAATGATTCCTGAGCTCAGGCAGAGCTGGGAGTAAGCCCTGAGCATTACCAGGTGTGACCGAAACCACTTCCTAAGAAAAAAACAATTCTGTGGTTGTAATATAGAAATATATGATTATACATGTGAATAGATAACTATCAATACCTTATCTGTTTCTCACATTTACTGACAATTCAATGAAAGAATGAATATAAAGCTACTATTTAGTTCTTTACCTAGTGTAATCAAATAACCCAAAGTTACCGTGGGTTTTTGTTTTTTGGGTTTTTGGCTTGTTTGGTTTTTTGGGGTTTTTTTTTGGGGGGGGGGGTTGGCAATTTCATGCAAAAATTCCATGTAAGTTACTCTGGGTATGCATCTACACAGGTGTCTATTTGCAAATCAAACACCTTTTGCCCAAAAAAAAAAAAAAATCCGGTTTTATTTAGCAGCGTTTTGACAGCCAGAGCACGAGTTCCCATCGCAGACAAAAATAGCTCCAGGTTCGAAATACTTGTCCTGTTCAGAGGGTGGAAACATTCTTGCATGTGAGTGGTTCAGCTGCAGAACGTATCTGCTAAATGCCTGTGAGGTGGTCTGCCTGTATACCTGAAGAAGCCCTGAGCGACAATTCTGTTCATAGATAGGGCAGATGATCAGGGACAGCTCTTTCTTGTCACATTCCCATGTCCCTGTCTGCCTTTGCACTCAGCTGTGGCCCCCAAGGCTGGCCATGCCCCACCTAAGGACAGCATTTGCCTCAGGGGGCACCTGAAATGGCAGACAGACAGATATCTCAGGCATCAGGCAAGTTTGACATGTTTTGCTGTACTTAGAACCCACTTTTCCTTTTTTATTTTTTTTTGGGGGGGGAATGGGGGACATATTCAGTTGCGCTCAGGAGTTACTCCTGGCTCTATGCTCAGAAATTACTCCTGGCAGGCTCAGAATGCTGGAGATCAAACACAGGTTGGCTTCATGCCAAGTAAAAGCCCTACCTACATGCTATCACTCTGGCCCAGAACCCTCTTTTTCTTGGTTGCCAGAGGGGAACAAAAGCATTTAAGGACATATAACTCTTCACTTCATTCACTGGAGGCGTATTTATTTTTCATGAGCACCCAAAAAGTTTGACTTTTTCCTAATTCTCATCTTGTTTCTTCAAGTATCTCCAGGCAAAAGCCTGTGTGTGTGTGTGTGTGTGTGTGTGTGTGTGTGTGTGTGTGTGTGTGTGTGTGTGTGTGTGTGTTCTGGACTGTGAAATCACAGGTTGCTTCTCAGAGAAAAGGTCACACAGCAAAACCCATTTAGAGAACAGGAAACAGAAACTCATGCTTGTTTCAAAGGTCCCATATCAGAATCAACCCCACAGAACATGGGAAAACTTTCAAGTTGACAATGCTCCCCACTGCCAGGTCAAAATAAACTTTACGGGCCCGGAGAGATAGCACAGCAGCATTTGCCTTGCAAGCAGCCAATCCAGGACCAAAGGTGGTTGGTTCAAATCCCGGTGTCCCATATGGTCCCCCGTGCCTGCCAGGAGCTATTTCTGAGCAGACAGCCAGGAGTGACCCCTGAGCACTGCCGGGTGTGGCCCAAAAACCAAAAACCAAAAAAAAAAATAAATAAAAAAATAAATAAATAAACTTTACATTAATAAAAGCCATCCAACTTGTCTTTTGAGTTCCAAGAGAATTTAATTTAAAATGAATACTTTGCATTTATATAACCCCTTTCAGAATGCATCATCTCCAAACACTTCAGAAACAAAATCCATTAGTGTTTTCTCTTGCATTTCTAGGCAATTTCAAACGTTTCTTAGACTGACCCAGCAGAAATACTCAAGTACTGTGGCCTTGCCTAGGAGTTTTGTTCTCAAAGGAACTCTTTGGATGTAATTTCTTCACCTAACTATGGAAAAATACTTATCTCTCTTTTTCTTACCAAGAATCTCAGCAATTTCTTTTCCTGACCCCAATATCTAAGGCCTTTAGTCTGCAATGGTTAAGATGTACCCCCGGGCCCGGAGAGGTAGCACAGCGGTGTTTGCCTTGCAAGCAGTCGATCCAGAACCTAAGGTGGTTGGTTCGAATCCCGGTGTCCCATATGGTCCCCCGTGCCTGCCAGGAGCTATTTCTGAGCAGATAGCCAGGAGTAATCCCTGAGCACCACCGGGTGTGACCCAAAAACCAAAAACCAAAAAAAAAAAAAAAAAAAAAAAATGTACCCCCAAGGAGTAAGAGCAATAGCATAACAGTGGGCATTTGCTAGGCATGTGGTCGACCTGGGACAGACCGGGGTTCAATTCCTGGCATCCCACATGGTCCCCCGAGCCTGCCAGGAGAGATTTCTGAGCACAGAGTTAGGAGTAAGCCCTGAGTGCTGCCTGGTGTGGCCCAAAAACCCAAATAAATTAGTAAATGTTTAAAAAGAAAAGATGTACCCCTAAAACCACTTTGAGATACCTAGACTTCACAATCTCTGAGTGCAAATTTCTAAACTTTAGCACAGGATCAAAACAGTGTTCTAGATTGTTCTAAATACTTTAGAATCTGGGTGTTCTTTGATGGAAAGGCTCAGGCTATCCTGGGGTACGAGGCAGATACCAAAATGGATTCTGCATCCCAGTGCACCTGCTTTGGCAGTGCCTAGAGCTGGGTGGGGCCTATAGTATATAAGGAGGGATGTAGAAAGCCACAGGGTCTTTGCCTCTGTCCTATTCTGGGCACGCATTGACCCTGATCGGTCAGAATTAATAAAGGACTTACTGGAGCATTTGCTGGGCTTCAGCCTCTTCATTTCTCTGCATTGGGCATCTAGATTAGGACGTCCGGACCTTTCATGTGTATGCACTGAGGAAGTCCATATAGGAATTGTAGGGGTACACATCCTCTAAAGACATTGTGGGGGACATAGTCCACACAAAATTGTTATTGCAATTATATATGAAATTCAGCTTCGGAGGCCCCAAACAATGTATGATTTTCATTTTGTTTCTAAAAACATTCTTTCTAGGCTAGAGATATTTAGTACAGAGGTTAAGGCTGGTCTCATTTATTCAGTTTTGCTTTTAAATGATCATTAATTTGTAGGTAATTCTCCTATTATTAAATGTTCTTTAAAAACCTATTTTGTGGACCAGAGAGCTAGAACAGTAGTAAGGTGCTGGCCTTGCATGTGGCCACCCAGATTTAATTTCTGGTACCCCATATAGTCCCCTGAGCCCTACCAGAAGTGGTTCCTGCCCAAAGTCAGGAGTAAGCCCTGAGCATTACCAGGTGTGGCCCAAAAACAAAACAAAAAGGAGAGACAAACAGTTTGTTGAATTTTTTTTAGTATAATACCTTAGAATATCTCTTTATTTGGGTCACTGCAGTTGTGGGTCACTGCCCTCCCATTTTTAATATATAATCAACAATCAGAATTACTGAGTCCAAGGATAAAATATTTTTGTAATTCAGCATCCATTGCATTATATATGAAGCATTATAAAGTATTCATACCTGTGGCTTAATTCATATATAATACACAACATAAAACATTCTCCCACTTTCTAGAATTGTATCACTCTTACATACTCAATAAAGTTGTGTGTGTGTGTGTGTCTGTGTATATCTAGCTTACATTCTCTTTGTACCAGAAAGTACTTTGCAAATTTTCAATGTGTGTTTATTTGACAAAAGTTATCTCCTGGGTAACAGAGATAGCACAGCAGGTCAAAACCTTCCTTGCATGTAGCTCAATCCCCAGCACCCAATATGGTCTAGTGAGTCCTGCCAGGAGTGACCCTGAGTGCAGAGCCAGAGGAAGTTCTGAGCACTGCCCAGCATGTCCCCCCAAACAAAAACAAAGCAAATAAACAGAAACAAGTACAAAATTGAATCCTGGCATTTCCCTGTACTATTTTAATGATAAATTATCCATCAAATAGATTGTCCATAATTATCCACAAATTATTGTTTCTGTATATTTGTGTCTGACTTGCCTACTGGCCATTCTGATAGACATTTTTATTAAATATATGAGCAACTTCTAGATTTATAATTTATAGATGACTTCGTAGATGAATTCATCTTAGACACATAATAGTGTAAGAGATGTAAGTGTATTTCTTTTTTTTATAAATTTATTTCTTTTTTTTTTTTTTTTTTTTTTGGTTTTTGGGCCACACCCAGCGGTGCTCAGGGGTTACTCCTGGCTGTCTGCTCAGAAATAGCTCCTGGCAGGCACGGGGGACCATATGGGACACCGGGATTCGAACCAACCACCTTTGGTCCTGGATCGGCTGCTTGCAAGGCAAACGCCGCTGTGCTATCTCTCCGGGCCCATAAGTTTATTTCTTAAGGAAATCAATAATGTATTTTTTTTAATGTTCCACACAGTTTGTGGTGCTTTTTTTAATCTATACACTACTCATCCCGCCAGAACCATTTCTCCTCTGAAGTGAAAGTTCAACCCCCCATACATTGACTCCAACCATCCTTTCCATATTTCTTGCACTGCTCCAATGGTCTGACTGCCCAATACTCGGGCCTTGAAATCTCCTGGGGAGAACTCCACGCATTAGAGGGAAGATTTTTGTGTTGTGCCACAGGGTTCCTTATTGGGTTACTGGAAGCTTCTCCACAGGTGGTCTTAGCGACCTCACTGTGGAGTGCTTGGGTTTCATCAGCTGCTTCCCATGGCCAAGGAAAGAAAATCAGTCACCAAGTAAGAAGGTGGTTCTCACCCCAGACTCACACAAAGAACACATTATTTTGGGACATGGGATGGGTTTTAGCTACCATAGTGGCTTATTTCTTTCTCTGCAGAAGGTTGCCATGTTCAGAGCACATGCTTGGAGGCACTGGAGACATGCCCCACGCTGGGTCCCCACAGACAACCAGCACTCACTTATGTTTCCCCTTTGCCGATGCATTGATCAACTTCTGGCAAACATTCCAGAGCGCAGATTATATGTTGTTTCCTTGTTGTGACCTCCAGCTCAGTAAAAATCAATGTCATGACCAGAGATGGTTTGTCATGATTAGGTATGAATGTGCTTTATACATCAGAACCAAAGCACCAAGAAAGCTTTGCCAATACCTTGTTTCAACAAGACACATCTAATTAATGGAGATGTATAATGCCAGGCACATGACTGCCCTATAGATTCCAGCTGAATGGTATAATTGCCTGGACAACCCAGGAACTAGTACAAGGTGGCAGCCTGTGGAGTAGCCCCAGGGACCTCAATGTTCAAGATCGCTCCAACACCCATAGGCATTTCCACATCCTCCCCTACTGGTCAGCCCTACTGGGACTGCCCATCCTGCCTGGCCCATTTGAGATCCTCAATCCCCACACTACGTGATTACCTTATGCTCCCAATTCTTTTCGGTTTGTTCTTGTTATTTTGGGGGCCACACCCAGCAGTGCTCAGAAATTCCTGGCTCTGCGCTCAGGAATCACTCCTAGTGATGATCAGGGAACCATAGGGAATGCTGAGGATTTGAAACCCAGGTCAGTCCATACGGAAGGCAAACATCCTCCCTGCTATCACTCTGGTCCCCACTCCCCAATTTTTTTTTTCTTTTTTTTCTTTTTTTTTTTTTTTTAGTTTTTGGGTCACACCCGGCAGCACTCAGGGGTTACTCCTGGCTCTATGCTCAGAAATCGCCCCTGGCAGGCACAGGGGACCATATGGTATGCCGGAATTCGAACCACTATCCTTCTGCATCTAAGGCAAACCGCCTTACCTCCATGCTATCTCTCCGGGCCCCCCACTCCCAAATTCTTTCACTGCCTTTGGAAGTGTGTCACTGCCCCCCCCACTTTTACCTGTGCTCGTATAGCTTCCTTGGGGTTCTCACTTAGTACCCACTGTGAAATCAACCCACACACCATATTTTAAACCCTGGTGAATGGGTCTGAAGCAGGGTAGCCGTAAAGAATCATGGAGAGCATGGAATCAGTTGGTTTTTCACCTTGTGGTAGCGCTTCACATGGCCAAGCCAAAATGAATCCTCTTTTTATTTTACCAGTACAAATTCAACCTGAAGGGGGAGATCCAGGTGGACTTTTTTTTTTTTTTACAAGTCAAAGGGCTTGGAAAAGAAAGAGGAAGTTGGGGAAAAGTCTTTGTTTGGGGTAAAAGCAGAGTGTGATCTAACAACCCACCACTCATTAGGGTCCTGGCTCTCTCCCTGCTACTCTATGCAACCTTCTCCCCATCCCCACACTCCCACAGCTAACACCCACCTCCCTGGAGGAGTGTCTCCCACATACAGACAGCTCTGGAAGAAGGATTATTGACTGGGTGTGTCAGATCCACACTGGCTACTAATGATGCCCCCAGTTCCTCCCCAGCTCATTTTCCTTCTCCAGGGCCCCTGGCCCTGTGTGCTTTCTCTGAGACGTTTCCCCTCTTCTCCTGTGTCCTCCTCGAGGTGAAAGTCTATTCAAAAAGCAAAATCTAATTAAATTTAATGTAATGGTTGCCTAAATTTTGGCTCTTGTGTAAGGTGCCGTCTTTTTAAGACAAAGTTAAGGAAATTAATTACAGAGTGAAAGAAATAAGATATTTAATTATTTCCTCGTTTATTGATTCTCTAATTATTGTATTAAGGAGCATATTGAATTTAGAGCCTGAAATGTAATTATAAGAAAGTGATTCACCGCCAAGAAGCCTCCTGTGGTGGTTTCTGAGTCCCCCCCCCAGGGATCGGGGCAGGTAGAGCTGGGTACTCTGGGGTTTCCCATTACAGTGCTCAGGAGGAAACCAGTCACACAGATCTCTCCAGATCCTCCTATATCTGAGAGAAGAGTCTAGAAATACCCAGAGGATCTTGACAAGATCCTGAAGCTCTTGTGTTTTTCTCCTAAGCTTAACCCTTGGAATGGGATGGATCCCTTCTGTTTTCTCCATCTTTTCTCCCCAGCTGTCTCTGACCGATGATGATGAGAGAGTGCAAGTAGATGGAGCGGTTGACGGGCGCTTCAGGCATTGCGATTTCCTCTGGGAGATGGGATGAGGCTGCCGGCCGGGCAGTGGTTTGAAATTGCTCGTCTACTAATTGTCAGAAAAGCCGCGATATTGAAGTTTGCGCGGTGCTAATTACTCGCCGGGCCCCGCTGTGATTTACGGTGTGTCTTTCGGAGAGTCTCTTTCTGATTTAGAGCCTCTGCCGGCTTTTTTCTGAGCAATTAGGTTTCATCTCCGACTAACAGCCGTGATCCTTGTTTGACTAACAGCACGGGAGTCGCTCCTCTGCTTTGCTTCATCAACTGGACATGAGCTGTCCGAGGGGGTTCCTGACCTCGGCCCCCCCATCATGGCTACGTGCCATTAACCGACTTTTCATCTTCCTCCTTCCTCGATGATGATTCTCTGCGGTTCTTGACCGTCTGTCTCCACGTCCAAGTCATTATTATCTGGCGCCTGGAGCCAAACAGGAGAAGGTACCACGCTCACTCCTCAAGTTGGAGGGGAGGGCAGTTTATCATCTCACGCTTTTCTCTCCTTTGCTTCCAGCCTACAGCAGGTTTTTCTGTTATTGTTTTTCCTCTGGCATTTCTGTGTGCTAATGAGCCTTGAATCTTATTTTGCTGATCGTCAATGTGAGGAAGGAAAGGAAGACAGTGAGGGGCCAGAGCAATTGCACAGCAGGGAGAGGGTGTTTGCCTTGCTCGTGGCTTACCTGGGTTCCATCCATAGGGTTCCCCAAGCCTGCCAGGTGTGATTCCTGAGCTGAGAGCCAATTCAGAAGTAATGCCACCAGTTGTGGCCCAAAAAGAAATCCAAGAAAGAAACATGTTCCCGGCATGGGAAGGGCCAGCAGTCCCTCCTTCCCCTGCCCCAGTACCTGCCCCAAGATTGTGCTTGCCTTTAGCACAGTTTTGGGGGGTTTTAGTAAACCCCTCAGCACCACAGGACCCAGGGTGTGGCTCCGTGGATGAGAAAGTCACACTACTCGAGGGACTAGCTCTGTGGAACCAGGCTACAGAAACACCAGGCTGCACTTGGAGGCCATGGGGACACAGATTCTGTTTACAGTGACACAAAAGCATGACAGTTAATACACCCCTAACCCAACAGGCACAGAGCAACATCTTCTGAGTCAGAAAGGTGAATGCGAGTGAAGACCCAGCAAAGATTTAGACAAAGGAGTGAGATAAGAGTCACAGTGGTGGGCCCGGAGAGATAGCACATTTGCCTTGCATGCTGCCAGTCCAGGACAGACTGGGTTCAATCACCATATAGTCCCCCAAGCCTGCCAGAAGTGATTTCTGAGCACAGAGCCAGGAGTAACCCCTGAGTGCCACTGATGTGGCCCAAAAACAAACAAACAAACAAAAAGGAGTGAGATGAACCAAGCCCTCCACACACAGAAACAGGATATGCCAAGTCTGAAAACCCTCCAACTAGTGTAGAAACGGACCATTATTCTACACCTTCCTATGGAGACGTGCCCAGGCACAGGTGGCCTCTCTCCAGGGCTGTACTAAACCCAAACACCAGAGAGTCCCTCCCAAATCATGTTAAAAATAAAGGTAGGCAGGGATTTTCTTTGTTTATTGCATGAAATCACTATTACTTTGATAACTTGAGGCAGTGAAATACAGACACACACACACACACACACACACACATAAATAAAGACCAATATTTCTCCTCACTAGAAATAAGGAAACCTTAGCACATTCTAGCCAATAGAATGCAGCATATATTTAAAAGAATTATGCATCGTGATTAAATGGTTGTTGGATTTTTTTCCCCTAGTTGTACAAGGCCAGTGTAGTACAAAAAAAAATCAATCAATCCATATGCCAAGAACACAAAAACATTAATTCAGAAAGATATATGCACGTCTGTTTCTCTGCAGCACTATTGACAGTCGTCAAGTCCTGGAAATCACCCAATACCTGGCAACAAATGAGTGGATGAAGGATCGAGGCTCTGTACACACCCTGCCCTGCTCATAGAGGGTGGAACCAGGGGGCTTGATGGAAAGGGAAACAGGTATGCAGGTGACAGGCAGGTGTAAGATGGTATGACTCATGTCTGTGTCTGTATCAAGATACAAAGAAAGGGAAGGACCCAAATGATGGAAACAAACCCCCAAACTCTGGGGTTTTGTTTTTGTTTGGGTTTGTTTGTTTGTTTGTTTGTTTTTGAGATACAACCCAGGATGTTCAGGGTTGACTCCTGGCTCTGTGCTCAGGTATCACTCCTGGCAGGCTCAAGAGACCGTATGGGATGCTGAGGATCTAACCCCAATCAGTTACTTGCGAGGCAAACATCCTTTCCACTATACTATCACTCTAGTCCCAAACCCTCGGAATTTACAACTGAATTGGGGTGTCCAAGGGGAATGATGGGTGGCAGGACTAGAAGTGACATGACAGAGAAAGGGGTCTTCACACTTTGATAGAATAGAGGGGCTGCAGCCATGTTACATACAGGAACGTGAGTGTTACACTATTATAAATATATATCCTCAATGTTTGAAAAATAAATCAAGTGCCCGGAGAGAGAGTCTTACCTTACCTCAGGTAAGATTTTTCTTGCTGGGCCGGGCGGTGGCGCTAAGGTAAGGTGCCTGCCTTGCCTGCGCTAACCTTGGACGGACCGCGGTCGATCCCCCGGCATCCCATAGTCCCCCAAGCCAGGAGCAACTTCTGAGCGCATAGCCAGGAGTTACCCCTGAGCAGTGTGGCCCAAAAACCAAAAAAAAAAAAAAAAAAAGATTTTTCTTGCTTTGCATGCTTCCAACCCCAATTCAATCCCTGACAACTCAAATGGTCCCCAAGCTCTGCTAGGAATGATCTCTGAGTATAGAATTAGGAGTAAGCTGGGACACAGCTGGGTGTGGACCTAAAACCAGAAATAAAACAAAAATAAATGAATCCAATCAAACATATTATGGAGCAGAACAATAGCAGAACAGGACAGGCATTTGCCTTTTATCCAGCCAACCGAGTTCAGACCCCTTATCATACCAATTGATGAGGGAAAAAAATAGTTTCACAAAATTCAACTCCCATTTCTGACTTTAACAATATGTCAGGGCCGGGTAGGTGGTGCTGGAGGTAAGGTGTCTGCCTTGCAAGCGCTAGCCAAGGAAGGACCGCGGTTCGATCCCCCGGCGTCCCATATGGTCTCCCCAAGCCAGGGGCGATTTCTGAGCACATAGCCAGGAGTAACCCCTGAGCATCAAACGGGTGTGGCCCAAAAAACAAAAAAAAAAAAAACAAAAAAAAAAAACAAAAACAATATGTCAGGGCCCGGAGAGCTAGCACAGTGGCATTTGCCTTGCAAGCAGCCGATCTAGGACCAAAGGTGGTTGGTTCGAATCCCGGTGTCCCATATGATCCCCCATGCCTGCCAGGAGCTATTTCTGAGCAGACAGCCAGGAGTACACTGCCGGGTGTGCCTCCCCCCCAAAATAAACAATATGTCAATAAATGAGGAATAGATAGAAGTTCCTTGGCTGAGAACTGGCATGCACACGGCCTGCCATGAGCCAAAACAGGCATGGGGAGCACTCCCCACTGCAGGAGCACCCCATCCTGGTCCCCTCATTACTCACAGTATCTGCTCTTTCTACTGGCTCCATGATTTGAGAAAGGAAAAAGAGGCTATGGGAAGGAAAGGAAATAAGGGAACCTTTCTGTTTGCTGTTGACATGATGATCTACTTATAAAATCTCAAGGAGGAACTGGAGCAATATCAGGTAGAACATTTGCCTTGCACACAACTATCCCAGATTCAATCCCCAGCATCCCAAATGGTTTTCCAAACCTGCCAGGAGTGAGTTCTAAGCATAAAGCCAAAAGTAACTTCTGAGTGCCACCAGGTGTGGCCTCAAGACCAAAACAACAACCAAAAAAAAAAAAAAAACCCTAAAGAGTTTATTGATGAAAAAGGAAAATAAAATGGCTGGAGAAATTACCACAATGGCTAGGGTGTTTGCCTTGCATGAAGCTGACCCTGGTTCAATTTCTGGCATCCCACATGGTCCTCTGAGCTCACCAGGAGTGATTCCTGAGTGTAGAGCCAGGAGTAACCCCTAAGCCCTGTAGGGTGTGGCTGAAAAGTTGAAAAAAAAAAAAAAGTAAAAAATAAATTTAAAAAAATGTAAAAAGCACTGCAGAATTAGTGGGTTATCAAGGCCCTGAGATCAAAGTCCCCCTGCAGAAATCTCTGACCTTTCCCTAAGCAATATCGACTGTGTATGGAGGGAACTGCTATGAAGCATAGTGTCCTGACAGCCCTGTAACCCGAGAACCATTAAGGGCTCTTTTAACAAGCTAGGTTCCTAGTCTGGGGTCTCTGTGTTGGGAAAGTAGGAGCCCAAAGACCATCTTCTGAGGGTCGCTGTGCTGCCTCCCAACAGCCTCAGAAGATGTGTGTGCACGTGGGTACAGAAAATAGGATTCTCACATATGAAAGATGAACAGGAGACCAGAATAACTGACACGCTTCTGGAAAAATAGTCAGGGAAGGAGGAGGACTCACTTGACCCAATTTGAATTCTTCCTCAATTGCTAAAGGAATAAAAACTCGGTGCTTCTGGCAGCGGGGGCAGGGGTGGGTATAGAGATCCAGAGAACAGAAAAGGAGCCCAGAAATAGAGCCGCAGGTGCAGGCCCAATTGTGGCCCAAAGTACCAGAGGATTCGACGAAGTAGAACAGCCAGTTCAGCAAATGATGCTGCCGCGTCAGGCAGCCAGAGGCAGAAAGTTCTGGAGCCAAGTCCCGCTCCCCATGCAACAATTGAATTAAATGTTCCACACGGAAATATTGAACTTTCAGAAGGAAAAAAAAAAAAAAGACATGATCTCCAGGGTTTGGGATTTGGTGAAGCTCTTTAAGACACACCGAAGTTCAGAGGAGAAATAACAGCAGTAAATGGGAATTCATCACCCTTTAAAGCTTTGGCTCGGAAAAAGAGCCCAGTCGGGGATCGAAGAGGCCAGGTCTGGAGTGGAATTTCTTATGTGCGAGCCGCATATTGGAGGGGAAAAAAACTCTCAGAACTGGAATTCTGGAATGCTCCAAATGCGGTCATAAAAAAAAATCTAATTATAAAATCGGCTAAAAACATTGCAAGCAAGGGCATCTGTGGACAACAAACAAGCATGTGGAAGAGATTCAGCACCACTGACCGAGAGAGAGAGAGAGAGAGAGAGAGAGAGAGAGAGAGAGAAAGAGGAGAGAGAGAAAGAAAGAGAGAGAGGAGAGAGAGAAAGGAGAGAGAGAGAGAGAGAGAGAGAGAGAGAGAGAGAGAGAGAGAGAGAGAGAGAGAGAGAGAGAGAGGCAGAGGCAGTCACAGTCCTAATGAGTGCGAGCTGCTGGAACAGAGCAGGGCCCGTGCCCAAGTGCTGAGAAGGGGCTGGAGATGCTGCATCGCTCAGATGTTGATGGGGGGCAAGGTCCAGGGGGAGGTGGGGGCCTGCACACTGGAAAATGAAAAAGTTCATTTGAAAAAACACACAACAGCAACCGAACACACACAGATGAGAAGGCTTGGCACGCACCCCGCCGGGCTTTCATTCCAGAGAACCGAAAAACTGCGTCCCCACTAAATGCACACCGGCTGTTCAGCAGCGCTTTGCTTCATACGGTGGCCAAGATCTGGAGCATCACCCGCATGTTCTTCAGCCATGAATCATTCAACAGAGCGAGGCAGCCGGGCCGGGCCACGCAGCGCCTCGCACATTGACAAAGCCGCTGCCACTTGGATGGGTCGCAGGGGAATTATCCTGAGAGGACAGCAGGCAAAGGCCACTTGGGCATGATCACAGATTATGCATCTGGATGGTGGGGTGCAGGAACATCCGGGGATGGAGCAGCTGCTGCTCTGCTCACCCCAGGATCTGTACCCATGTCCTTGTTCCTCTGCTGCCTCCTTCCTGAGGGGCACCTCTGAAAGGTAGGGGGAGAGGGAGGTTGGAGGCTTCTGTACATGTACCTACTATCTTCCTATACCTTTAGACATGAAATATGAAATGTTTACTGCCAGAGACATAGTATAGCTAGGAGGGTGTTTGCCTTACATGTGGCCATCCCAGGTTTGATCCATGGTACTCCTCTAGGGTTCCTTGAGCACCTCTAGGAGTAAGCCCTAAGTGCAGAGCCAGGAATAAACCCTGAGCATCTCCAGGCATGGCTCCTCCTCCCCATAAAGGGGGGAAATGAGAAACATTTGGACCTGAGTTTCTTGGGAATTTTACAGAGGTCTTTTTGGTACAGATGGCCCATTCAAAGGCTTCTGACATGGTTTGTTTTGTGGTCGTTTTAGTGAGTGGAAGTTTTGCGGGTATTGTTGTGTGTCCAGCGTGTTTTCATATTGGTACATGGAGAACTCTGCTTCAAAGCCTCAAAGTCTGAAAACCTTTCTCAGCTGCTCTGCAGGATGAGTGAAATCTGTCTCATTTCAAAGGGGAACGTGGCTGCCAGGGATGAAAAAGGCTAGAAGCTGGCTTTTCTCTGACAGTTGTCGGTGAGGGACCATTCTTACAGTGGTTCAGAGATGTCCACCTTGTCTGTGTGATTGTGACCTTTGTTTTGCTCTACCATTGCACCTACTGTTTTCTACTTTCTTGGCATAGCTTTGGAACTCTCCCTACTTTCCGCCAGCTCTGGACAGAGCTGGCCAGGCCTCTTCGCCTTGGACCCCCTTTCTGGGGCACACGTTTCTCCGGCCCACACCCACAATGCTCTGCGCATCATTTTCACCACCACCCACACACCACATACTGGCCCAGGGTCCCAGCCACTCCACCTTTAATGTGCCCGCACCCAGGTTCTCCCATCACCCCACATTCTTTTACCAGGACCAGAAGGGGCGAAATCTCCTTGTGCCTCCATTAGATTGTCCACTCGGTTCTCATGATGAAACAAGCTCAGAGCTTGATCTGGCTGGGCTTGGCTCTAGGAGAGTGACAGCAGCTGTCGGAGGGCCTTATCTCTGCTCTCTGCACTGCACTGCGTGGTAACTGGGTCCTGAGGGTGCCTACATACCCCTGTACAAACCATTGGCATGGGCCAGACAGCAGAGAGAAGGGCCCTTTGGAGCGGCCCATTCTGAGGGTATCCTGGGCCAGGCTGGGCCAAGCTGGCATCTCATTTCTTCCATTTCTGCCCCTGAGAGCTCTGCACAACTATGTAGCAGATCAAATGCATGCCCTTAATACCCGGCTGGTGTCTTCTTGAAAGCGAGCGTTTCCTCTAAGATATAAAGCGCCTTTGAGAACGGTTCTTTTACCTGCATGCCCTTTTCTGACTTGGAAATCAAATTTCATTTCCAGAGAGCTCCAAGGAGCTGCATTGGGAACACAGGAACTAGGAGTTGACTGCAATCTCCAGAATGTTTGGGAGACAGACCAGTTTTCTTATCCAGAGGCTTAACGATGTCATGGAAGGGAGTTGACGTGTTAGGACTTTCTCCAACTACATCAAAATGTTTCTGAAGCTCATTGCACATTTCCTTGGTGAGCGGGATGCCCGCTAGCTCGGACCGAGGTGCTCTCTGGCTCTCATCTTATTCTGCCATGAAATATTTATTTGCATGGGGCCGTGAAGACGTGACTCTGTGACCGTAGCAGGTTTACCTTCAGGGCCGGGGCTTACATGGAGCCACTGTGGGCAGCTTCCTCATCAGCTTGGCAGTTACTCCGTGCATCTATATGACTGCAGATGTGAGGAAAGGGCTGCAGAGACTTGGGGTCCAGCGTGGAGACAGAAGGTTCCCCCTCAGAGCCAAAATCTGAATTGCTGTGTGGGTTCAAGACCAGGAAAAAAAAGCGGGGGGACACGAAGAGTTGAGGGGTGGGGAAGACCAGTGAGGAGGAAGGGGGCACTAACAGGGTCAGCAAGAATTTGTTTTTGTTTTTGCTTTTGATTCCTTTTCCTGTCTCCTTTGTGGAGCTAATTATGAACTAGTCATTCATTCTCCCTGAACCAGTTCCCTCCTAAACTGAGCATCATAATTATTTTTTATTTGCCTGTTCCACATCAGTAGAGAAAAAATATGCAGCTTCTCATCTGCATGTGGCCAAGCTCCCGGCCGCATTTGGGCCCCGAACGCAGATGGTGGAACCGGTCAGGGGCCCTCCGGCAAAGGTGAAATGTCATGCAGTACATTTGGTTTTAGAAGAGGAGAAACACCATGAAATTAATTTCAGAGAATATTCTCTGGGAAGTGATTGTAAAACAAGCTGTTCTCAAAGCACTGAGTGTCAGAGGTTGGAGAACGTGCTTGGAGGGACACAGCATCCTGAGTTGTAACCGGAACCAGTTGTTTTTCTACAGAAACCTCTGATCCGGGGAGGTTCTAATGATGTGCAAATGACAATGGCGCCAGTAGACTTTAAATCGGGCTTGGGGAGAATGTAGCGTGGGCTTAGACTGATTAGGATTCTCATCTTTGAAGTTGCGAATCAATATTACGGAGCATTAAAACTCGATTAAAATAAAAAATAAATGAAGAATCAAGTAGAGAGAACTCATCTCTCAAGCCATCCCGACTGCTCGGATGACGACTTCCACTCCGCGAAATGCGAAGACTAGAATCGTTCTTATTGTTCACCAGAGTAATTGCACATATAATTAGCATCTGTTAATGAGTGACATTCAGCCCCTCTAGTCGCAAATATCCTGGGTTGTCATCAATTGTCCAAATATAATTGCGGACTTCAACTTCTAGTTCCCTTTTTGGGCTGATGAGCTGCAGCCTAAGTGGATTCATATATCTGTACATTGAAAGTGTGTTTCCTGTTCAAAAGCCATGACCCAGCACTCTTGGGGCCCTTCCCCCGTAGCTACAGATGGGCAGAACTGGGACTCTGGCTGATCCAGAAGGAGCAGAGAAGTGTTGCTAGTCTGGAACTCCAAGCATTTCTCATCTTCCTGAGGGAGCAGGGCCACCTGGGTAGAGTGTCTCCACAAGCCGTGGAGCAAGGCTAGAGGGGGACCCAGCAGAAGCAGAAATGGTACTGAGAAAGCAGGTGTTCTGGGAACGCCAGTCCCCAAGGCTGGGGGCGGCACGTGACACTGAGCAGTCAGCTGGAATAAGGGTCAGAAGGAATGAGGAGCCTTGGCAGGTCTGTCCACCAAGTCCAGGGTATAGCAGAAAGTCGCTCCTGAGCCTGGAAGTCGCAACTTGAACAAGGACACAGAGCCCAACTCAACTACAAGTGCAACCAAATAGGCCACTGGGCAGCTTTGGGTGCTCTATCAGAATAAACAGGCCAACTTGAGATTGGAGTTTTGTTTGGTTTTGTCTTTTGGTTTTTGGTTTTTGGGTCACACCAGGCAGCACTCAGGGGTTACTCCTGGCTCTACGCTCAGAAATCGCTCCTGGTAGGCTCAGGATTCCATATGGGATGCTGGGATTCGAACCACTGTCCTTCTGCATGGAAGGCAGACACCTTACCTCCATGCTATCTGGCCGGTCCCAAGGTTGGAGTTTCTTAAGTGGAGTCTTTTTTTTTTTTTTTTTGGTTTTAGGCCACATCCAGCAGCACTCAGGGGTTACTCCTGGCAGTGTGTTTGGGAACCATATAGGATGCTGAGGATCGAACCTGAGTCAGCCTCGTGCAAGGCAAATGCACTTCCTGCTGTGCTATTGTTCCAGCCACTGAATGAAGAGTCTTAAAGTTGATGCCAAACGTAGTTAATGAACCATAAAAGGATAGAAAGGAAAAAAAAGAAAAAATAAATATAAAACAAATTAGCCATCTTCAAAGTTAAAACCTGTACAAGTGACTGTGTTTAATGAAAAAAAAGTGTCACAGATCCAGGAGAATATTGGGAACTCTGACCAAGCTACTCTCACAATTTGACATTAAAGAAATAAAAAACTGGTGGTAGAAAATGTTCCAAACAGGAACAGAATTTCACCAACCAAGTCTACAAGTCACAAGGAGACCCCACAGCTGTAGCCATTGAGGAAACCTGAATTAGAGTCATAATGTGAACTCACTGCTCTGGAGTCAGAGGCAAAAGCCGGGGCTCAGACTTTCCTGGCAGGATGGGGAATGGCACTCAAGGCCTCCAGGAAAATGCACAGGGAGTCTCTTCTGGGACTGGGCAGCTGCACCCTGGGGAAAGGAAACCAGCCCCCAAAAAGCCTAGGACTGGAGTGTCACTGAGGCTCATTGAAACTGCTCAGACCTGGCTCATGCCCAGGTGACTATGGGGGTAGAAGGTGCAGGGCCCTGCTCCTTGCATCCCCCTACACTGCCCTGCAATAAAGCGATCCCCTCTTGGTGCACACTGGCCTGTTTGCCTCCAAGTCTCAGTGAGACTCAGCGAGAAAAGCAGAACTCTGCCTGGGATGCCCTCCATGGGCCACCTGCAGGTGGAGGGAACAGTAATGGAAAGGCAGAAATTGGGGGGGGGGCTTGGCTGGGGAGCCCTACTGGGTGGGTTAGCTGTCCATGAGCAACTAAGGGGAGCCTTGTGGGGAGGGTGGTTCTATGTCTTGGCAATCCATTCAGTTATGTCTCCAGTTTCTCTCCAACCATTCCCTCTGCCTGGATATTGTTCTTTCTTTCTTTCTTTCTTTCTTTCTTTCTTTCTTTCTTTCTTTCTTTCTTTCTTTCTTTCTTTCTTTCTTTCTTTCTTTCTTTCTTTCTTTTCTCTTTCTTTCTCTTTCTTTCTTTCTTTCTTTCTTTTTTTTTTCCTTTTCTTTCTTTCTTTCTTTCTTTCTTTTTCTTTTTCTTTCTTTTCTTTCTTTCTTTCTTTCTTTCTTCTTCTTTCTTTCTTTCTTTCTTTCTTTCTTTCTTTCTTTTCTTTCTTTCTTTCTTTCTTTCTTTCTTCTCTTCTTTCTTCTTCTTCTTCTCTTCTTCTCCTCCTCCTCTTTCTTCTCCTCCTCCTCTTCTTTTTCTTCTTCCTCCTCCTCCTCCTCTTTCTTTTTCTTCTTCCTCCTCCTCCTCTTTCTTTTTCTTCTTCCTCCTCCTCCTCTTTCTTTTTCTTCTTCCTCCTCCTCCTCTTCCTTCCCCCCCCCAGTGGAGAGAACCCTGGCCTCCATCTCCTGGTCAGCATCTTCACAGCTGCCTCTGTCCCTTCGAGAGGAGAGTGTCCTGGTGCCTGAATGCCTCATCCTCCCGGAGCTCGCTCAGGAGTGACATGTGATATAGAACCACCATGTGATGCCGGAATGAGGCTCCCAAATTACAGCTGTTGGGATTCAATTGTATTGAACAGTCGATTGATTCCGGCTCGTGCACGCCTACATCATGCGATGCTGAGCGCTTTGGGGGGAAATGGCATTTGTGTCAGGAGCCACTGGCTTGGAGCAAGAACAACACTATTCTGGTTGTCTGGGTCCAAAGCATTGTCCTGTCTGTAGGCTGGGTATCCCTGAGGACACCGCCCCACCAAGAAACCCAACCAGGTCCTCCCTGCAGAGCAGGAATGTCATTTTCTAGGGCTTTGCTGTTTATGAGGCTCGGGATGAACGGGTGAAGAAAGGGGAGAGCTCATGGGGTGAGGAACTGGTCCCCCATTATTAGGAGGCCACAGCTGTAGCCATTCCTGTGAGCTGTCATCATGTCTCAGGAAGCTGCTGATCCCTGAGTCGTTGGGAGCAATGGGGCAGAGTGTACAGGAACAACCATGAGTCACAGGATCACAGTTCTGCATGGAAGCCAGCCAATAGCTTCATACACAAACTTATCAAGACTGAGTAAAGAGGAACTTTCTGGAATTAGGAGGCGGAATGGAGATTTTTCTGAAATGATGTGCGATGATGTGTTTGTACCTCACCTACCTCATACGATGGCTTCCACAGTCAGAGCTCATGGCGAGGTAGACACTCCAGCAGGAAAACAGCAGGGAGAGGAAACCCCTGAGCACCCTGGGAATGAAACCCATAAGGCCAAAGGAAGTATTTTGGGGGCTAGAGTGATAGCACAATAGGTAGGGTATTTGTCTTGCATGCAACCAACCCAAATTCAATTCTTGACATCCCATATGGTCCCCTGAGCACCACCAGGCATGACTCCTGAGCACAGAGCCAGGAGTAACCCCTCAACACTCCCAGGTGTGGCCTAGAAACCAAATATTAAATTAATAAAAATAACTTAAGTTGGTTTTTCTTTACATCAATTAACATAAGATACTGACTCAGGAAAGACCACAGGGTCTAGATTCAGACTTGGGGCAACTTACTATTGATACTAAGCATAGGCTTTTGCTGCTAATGGATGTCTGAGTCTGTCTGTCTTAAAGCTTCTCCCCATGCTCAGTAATTCAGTGGGAAGCTCAGTCTTTCAGTTGAAGATTTTGTTTAAGCTCAGTCCCCATCTGCAGCTGGAATAGAAGGTTCCCTTTCAGACCCTTTTATGGAGCACCAGCGCTTTTCCAGCTAGAGGAAGCGCTAGGAAAGCAAAGTCCCAGCCTTGCTTGGATCAGCCTGAATTGGGAGAGCCCATTTGTCCAGGGGTCTATATGTGCCCAGCAGTGCCCCTGCCCTTGCCCCACCTTCCAGCCATGTCTACCATCTTCTCAGGAGTGGCTGATGGTCTCTTGGGTAGGCTTTGCCTGGAAGAACCTTTTGTGCCCATCATCTGAATTCCCGAACCTCATACATACCAGAGTTGAGATTTAGCCGTTCTTTCTCTTCTCCATGCCTGCCTGTTCTAGACGCTTCCTGCACTGGCAGGAGGCCACACCCAGTGGTGTGATCCCCTGGGGTTCTACACAGAGGACCTAGAGACACCTGGAAATGGGATGTACATCCAGCCAGGACTGGGACAGCAGGGTTATGCACTGGGAAATTGCATTTTTCTTGTTTTCTTTCGCACCTGTTTGTATCCACTCTGTGCATTGTTTTCACTACCTATTAGATCCTGGATCTGTCTTTTTTTTTTTTTTTTTTTGCAGGTTTAACATAATAAAATAATACTTGTTGTTGGCATCAAATCCTGTCTTCACTGTTTCTAGGGGTGCATTTTAGCTGTGGCCAGTGTATTTGCTTTGTGTGCAACGGACTTCCAAATGTTTCATTTTTGCAGCCCAAGACCCCCTGCCACACAGTTCCACACAGTGGCCCACCCCACTCACATTCCCACCTAATGGTGCAGATTTCCTGGTCCCCATCCTGTTGACTGGGTGCTCTTTTGATGGGGGGGGGAATACATAATACTAATGGGTATAAAGTGGTCACATTTTAGTGTGTCTTTGTTTGGATTTTCCTCTTCATTCAAGAGAATCAACCATTTTATCCACCCCACAAACCCACACACCCACATATACACACACCCACGTTTGTCTACCACTTGTGTATCTTCTTTAGAGAAACAGCCATTCAAGTTTGCCCACTTAAAGAGATGTTTTGTTGTTATAACCAGGGAGAGGAAATAAATAGATGCTTCTCCGAGAAAGAGGTGGCCAGTGGGCAGAGGAAAAAAGTGTCATTCTCATTCAGGAAACCCAGACCAAGACAGTAAGGACAGACGGTCCCTTCCCAGATAGAAAGGGAGCGGATAGTAAGGGGATGAGGGGTCCTTCTGGAATATTTATTAATACTCTCTCCAGAAGTTTTGTGGCCACCTACAGGCAAGTCAGCCCCAACCACTCGCCCCATTGCCATATACTTTATGCTCTCTTTAGGCCAGTGTCTCGCTCTATGCTGCAAGATGGATTTCTGACACTTTCTTTTTTTGGGGGGGGGGGGCGCCACAGCCGGCAGTGCTCAGGGGTTACTCCTGGCTATTTGCTCAGAAATAGTTCCTGGAAGGCATGGGGGACCACATGGGACACCGGGATTCGAACCAACCACCTTAGGTCCTGGATTGACTGTTTCCAGGCAAACACCTCTGTGCTATCTCTCCAGGTCCTCTGACACTTTCTTTTGTTTCTGTTTGACCATGCCTGGTGGTGCTCAGGACTCATTCCTGGCAGTGCTGGGGTGGTGGTGCCAGAAATGGGACCCATGCTAGATGTGTGCAAGGCAGCTGGACATCCTGCCCACTTACCATCTCTCCTGCCCCTTTGTCACAGTTTTGGAACCCAGAACTGTGGCAAAGCCAGATTTCTTTCTTTTTTCAAGCTATTTTGGCTCCTCTGGGTACCTGTAGATTCCTTGGGAAATTTTTGAGTGAATTTTTCTTTTTCTGCAGAAATGACACGGTGAGGGTGGAGTGATGGCACAGTGTGTAGGGCATTTGCCTTGCACAAGAATGACCAGGGCTCAATCTCAGGCATCCCATATGGTCCCCTGAGCCTGCCAGGAGTGATTTCTGAGTGCAGAGCCAGGAGTAACCCCTGAACACCACAGGGTATAACAAAAAGAAGAAAAAGAAAAAGAGAGGATGACAGGATAGTTTTCATAGGGACCCTATGAAACTGATACGTCATTTGAGTTAATATAGACATCATCAGATAGATTCTGCCAATCCAACACAGAGAATGTCTTTTCATTGTGTGTGGTGTGTGTGTGTGTCTTATTCTATTCAGAAATACTCTGTACTATTAAGTATGAGATGTATTTTGTTCCCCCTTTGGGGGGGGGATTGCTATTTAAATGGGATTCTTTTCATAGTTTCTTTTCCCAATTGTTTCTTGTTCATGTGAATCAATGCAGCTGATTTTTGTGCATTGATATCGGGGCCTGCAACTATGATGAATTTATTACTTGGAACAGGTCTGCAAGAGGAGATCATTGTACAGCTTCTTTCTCATTATTGAGTGCCTTCTTCTCCTGCTCCTGGTCCTCCTTTATTTCCTGAGTCCTCTGGCAAAGACTCCAATACTACTACAGTCGGTATAAGTGGCTGATTGAGTCATCCTTTGCCTGTTCCTGATCTTAGAAAAAAGCTTTCTCTCCGCCACCGTTGCTCCTGGTATTAGGCATGAACTTGTCCTCTATCACCTTCATCCGATTCATTCTGTTGTAAATGTTTTTTTATGTTCCTATGCTGGGAGTATTTTGATCCCGAAAGGGTGCTGAAATTTGTCAGATACTTGTTCTGCATCAGTCAAAATGAGTATGTGTTGTGTTCTCTCTCTCTCTCTCTCTCTCTCTCTCTCTCTCTCTCTCTCTCTCTCTCTCTCTCTCTCTCTCTCTCTCCTCTCTATTTATTGATTTTTTTTTTCAGATGTGGTAAGATCTTTTGCATTCCAGGAAAAAAAAAGTATCATTTGGTCATGGTGGGTGATTCTTTTAATGGGATGTTGAGATCTATTTGCGAGAGAAATATTTTAATTTCTTAATGTCTGAGTCAATAGCTGGGAATGTTTCCATTTATCCTTCGGTTTTGAAGAAGAATTTTGCCGGATGTGTCATCCCTGGTTCACCATTTGTCTTTTTATTCTAGGGCTCTGAATATGTCGGCCCTCTCATACTCTTCCCATTCTGATGAGAAAACATCCATTACTGTCTTTGGGGGGTTCTTTTTCCCGACAAGTAATTTTTCTCTTGTTCTCCTCGAGAGTTTTCTTTGTGTTGCTGCAGTTTTTACTTTGATGTTCTTTTTTGCCAGCCAGTCTCTGTGTTTATCCTACGTGGAGTTTCTTTGGGCTTCTCACGTATTTCAGCTTGTCATGAACGTGACATTCCTGCGGAAATTGTTCCTCATTATCTGTTCGACTATCTTTCAAATATTCTCTCTCTTTCCATCTTCTCTGCTCCTGCTTCCCCTTTGCTGGTGTATTAGCACTTTTTATCCCCCCCCCCCCCACACACACACACACATTTTTTCTGAGACTCTCCCGTGGGTGGGGGAAGGTCTGGCCTGGCCCTGGCAGCACTCAGAGACCCTGAAAAAAAATGAAAGATTCTGACTTGAGATCTCCAAAAATCATGTTCTCAAGACACACTGGAGGGTGCCCTGTGCTGGCCCCCAGAACAATGGTCACTATGACCAGGACCTGACCATGTTCCCTCCGCTCTGTCTTTTGGTCCCTTTGATGAGAAATTACCCCAGTGTGCCTGGGAGCTGCTGTCTGGACTGAGCATTATGCAGTGGGTTGTGGGGCAGGTCCCAGAGGTACAGGAGCATAGAAACCCCCTACCTTGTGAGTCAGACACTCCCCCATTTACTCCTTCCAGATGCTGAGCTGTGGGTGCACCTGTGGAAACTCAGAGTGGGGTTTCCATGGAGAGTGGGGTGCTCAGAAGTGCAGGACCCCTCTGCTCCTCCTTTCATGACTCCGTTCTTGGAGGAGTCTCAGAGACCTCTCCTATAGGCTAGAGTGACACTTGTCTCTGCCCACGAAGAATATGTGGAATAAGGAGCTCTCCTGGACCCCTACTTCCACCAGATCCTATCCTCCAAAAACCTTTCCTTGCCAGGAGCCACAGCCTCCCTGAAATCCTTCATAGAACAATTTCTGCCTCCAGCACTATGAAACCTGCCGTGCAATCATGTGGCAATTAGCAGAGTTTAACAGCAGGGAGTGTTGAAGGGAAGAAAGGACCAACACCCCTGAGTTCCCCAGGCTAACTAACTCCAGGGTGCCCAGAGACAACAGAGTTTTGATGGGGTGGGGGGAGAGAGTGCTGGCTAAAGCAACCAGGCCTTCAGCAGCTGAGAAGCAAGCAGCAGGTAACAGTGACACAGACCAATATCCAGATTGTTTTCTAAAACGCCCCATTTCCAAGAAAAATCATATAGCATGGAAAGAATCCAGAAAAGATGTTGTATGTAGGGGATGGGGGATGGCTAAGCTCAGAAGTTGCCCATGACAATGAGTGGATGTCAGGTTGGTCAGGGGAAAGCCTCAAATAGATATGTTCACACTGTGGCCTAGAAAGCAAAGCCGGAATAAACCAGGGCAATAGATTCACAGCTGAAAATGGGAGGTCAATTTAAAGGTACACTCAAAAGTTAAACGAAAACAAACGGAGGTTCCAGAATGGAAAAAGTACACCAAGAGAATCACCAAAAAGTTTGCCGGGAGGAGCTCAGCTTAGATTTTTAGTGGAATCAGAAGATAAAGAATCAGCAAACTTGGAATTCTCCTGGTAGTGTTTGTAGAAGCTACAGACATAGAAAAACACAGAAGGGAAATTAGGGCCTCTGGCGTTGTGGAGTTCTGGAGAGAACTTGATTGGCACTGCAGGTATGTAATGGGAGAACCTGCCAGAGGGAGAGAGGAAGACCACAGTGTTTGAAGAGGACAGTGCTCAAGGCACCCACAAATTAATTGAAAGCCAATAATAGACCCCCCATCTAGGATTCTTGATGAACTCCAAGTGGGTTCAATGCCAACCGTAATAACAGGCATGCCAAAAAAAAAAAAAAAAAAAAAAAAAAAAAACAACACAGAAAATACTGAAAGTAGCAAGAGAGAAAAATGGCTCTGTACTTGCCAGGGTACCCCAATAAGACTCTGGAGTTATCCACAGAAATCATAAGGCCAGAAAGCAAAGGGGTCATTTGTTCAAGCTGCTTAGAGGAAAAGAACCTGTCAACCAAGAAACTTACATCCCAGCCAAGCTATCTGTCAAAAGTGAAAGGGAAGCATAAACAAAAAATGGGAAAAATGTGCTGCCAGCACACCCTCCTTATGGGTAACACTCACGGAGATTGCTCGGGCTGGAAGAAAATGAGTCTGTGTGGGAACTTGAAGCCTCCGATCAAGCTTAGACCTGTGACCAAGGTCATTCATAGAACTAAGGTCACAGGACAAGTCTCCTCCTCTAAAGCTAGAGAGACGAGTGAATACAGCCAGAGGGGGGTGAAAGATGGTGAATATGGAGCATGGCCACAAGGGTCAGATTCTGGGGGAGAAGTGACTGGCCATTTGCTGAGACAGGCTACTCATGGTGGTTCGAATGAATTGCTGGGGGTTATGGAGGTTAGCTTCAGAGGTTAAATCTCCCAGATCATTGCTTCACCCTCAGTTATTTCATGTTTTGAACTTCTAGGGGGCCTGCTAGAAAGATGGGAGACCAAGTCCCTCCCCATCCCAGGAATTTAAGAAAGAAAATGATTGAAAATATATCCCAGCTCCCAGGCTTTCCTGTTTACACTGTGGTTGGCCAAGCCCTTTTGGAATCACTGTACCAAGACCTTGTCTGACTTGGGTGCTCAGTAACACCTGTCCTGCTTCAATCTCTCTGGCTTCCATGTCTCATAGAAGAGGATGAAAAACCAGCTCAGGACTGCTCCTGGAACCTTTTTTTTTTTGGGGGGGGGCACACCTGGCGACACTCAGGAGTTACTCCTCGGTTCTGTGCACAGAAATCACTCCTGGCAGATTTGGGAGACGCATATGGGATGCTGGGGATCGAGCCCTGGTCTGTCCCAGGTCAGGCATGTGCAAGGCAAATGCCCTACCACTGTGCTATCACTCTGGCCCCGGGATTGAATTTTAAGGACCAAGCTTTAGTCTGAAGATCTTAGATACTTCACTCCAGACATTGTTCAGCAAACACTGGTACTAACAGATTAGTGAGTGGTGGATAGTTGAGAAAAGCTTCAAGGCATGTCCCAATAAGAAGAGAGTTCTCTGGGATACCCCAAGACCCACAGGGAAGGGGGGCAAAATTTGCTACTCAAGCTAGCAGCAGATGTGGAAAACAGCCCATATTTAATCAAACCAAGATAAAGCCTACTGCTAAATGCATCCCTTATATCAATTTGTGTTACCCAGGCATATGCCTGATTTCCAAATAAAATTACATGGCCTTGCAGAATGAATGAATGCGAATGAATTGCCCACCTAAGGCAATGGCATCAGATTTTGGAATGATCAGATATAGGGATGTTAAGTGACGTGGTTGATATTTTAAGAGCTCTACATGGTACGAAAAGCAACAGGCCATAATAATGGGTAGATGTAAACAAAGAGAGACAAAGAACGTAATGAAAGAGAAAGGTAGGAAGTTTGAAAATTCATAAAAAAGGGGAATGGTCTCTTGAGCTCATTAATAGTCTTGATGCACAAAAGAAAAAAAATCAGTGAACTTGAAATATATGTCCACAGAAAATTCCAAACTGAAATGCAAGTAAAATACACAACAGCAAAATGGAATTGAATATATACAATGTCGTGACACATTCATTGCAAAAGATGTAACATACACATGAATCACATGAGGAGGAGAAAGCCATGGAATACATGAAATAATAATATACAGAAGTAAAGTAATAGAGATAAAATTCTCAAAAATTAATACCCAAAGCTCCTATTTTAGGAAACTCAGAACACCAATGAAGATGAATTTCAAAATATCTACAGATTGTAACAAAACTACAGAGAGAGAAGATTGAAGCACAAGGAGGAAGAAGCAAAGAAATGGGAGGCAAGGCCTTACCTAGGATGAAACATAGTAAATACAGCAGACTTCCACAGGAAAAGTGGGACAAAATATTAAATACTAGAGTAAAACACTCCAACGTGGACTTTTGTATCCAGCAAAATCTCCCATCAGCATTAAGAAGAATAAAAACCCAAACAAAAATGGAACCATCTATGCTTCCTTACCAAAAAAAAAAAAGTTAAAATTAAAACGAAAGTGAAATGGGTCAAAAATAAAAAGTTGGCAAAAAAGGGAAAAAAGATGTATAGGGGACTGAGTCAATGTGAAATGAAGCTTTTCTTTTCCTCTATTTGCTTTGGGGGTCACTCTGGGAAGTTCTTGGGGATCATGGAATGTTGGGGATTGGAACTGGAGAGCACCAGGGAGCAGTTGTCTAGTCCTATTTATTTGTTATCGTTGTTTTCTTTGGTTTGTTTTGGTTTGGGGGAGCTCATTTTGACTCACTTCTGGCTTTACACTCAGGGATCTGGTTCTGCGTTCAAGGGATTACCTCTGTTTCTGCACTCAGGGATCACTCCTTGTTCTGCACTCAGGGCTCAGAACACTACCGTGTATGCCACTCACTACCACCACCACCAAGAAATAGAACGAGGAATAAAATGAAAGCACAATTAAACTTGTGTTAAAAGCAACAAAAATTAGGCTCACTGATAAGCAAATAACATTAAATATAAATTTGGAGTCTGCTCAGACAAGCAGGGCCTCAAAAGCCAGCATAGCAGCTGAAATACATTTATGCCATCAGCCCTCTCTAGATATGTTCTAAAATAGAAAACATCTAGAAAATGTTACATTTGTGTCTATATTTAAGGGCAGCCAACATACTTACTCGCCTATTCTCTATATTCCTTGAGTGGGTTTCTTATGGACGTGACTGTTTAGCAGTTGATGTGCCTTTGTAACAGTTAACGTTTTAGGAACTTATCCTGGGAAGCATGGGGATATACCATGAATATTCACTACAATTTTTTAGAAATAGACATTTATTAGCAGATCCTAATGTGGGTCTCCTCCACAAGGGCTGTGTGGGGTGGGGGGAGGACATAGTGCTGGTGAGCACTGAGGAGTGAGTCAGATGAAAGAACTAGGCAGTTCTGCTTTGAGGTGTGGGGGGGCTGAGGGTAGAATGAGTGGAGAGGAAGATGGGCATGAAGGCCAGAGGCAAGGACAGGGCCAGGAGAGCAGGCTAGTGGCCACTGTGGGCGAGACGAACAGACTGACCTAACCTCAGAAGGACAAAAGGACCTAATCGCAGGGGGCCCAACAGCTTCCAGCCAAGAAAACCAAGGTGGGGATAGGGTTCATGAAGGAGAGCTGGCCACAGCCTCTGTCCCCATATAGGCCCAGCACTGTGTCCTCAGTGACATGAGCCCAGTGCCATGTCCCAGGAAGGCGCTTTAGTCTCTCAGGACACAGTGACATTGTCTATTGCTGACTACTTGTTGCTAATACTCGATGATGGGATTTTTAATGATGCATAATGACATCAGATTTAACCAAAATGATAAAAGAGGCCACGTACAGCTTGTAGATTTCATCTCAATTTTGAGAGAATAAAATATTCCGTGCATAGACAGGGTCGATTCAGAAGCTGGGTGGTTCCCGTGAGGTGGGCAAGAGATGCTGCCCTGGGCCTTTCTTTCTAGTTTCATTCCAAAAAAAAAAAAGACAGCGTTTGCTGATGGCTTCGGGCAACACAGTTGCTTCAGGAAGCCAGAAGGTGTTAGTGACTAGCAGGCAGGTGTGAGGGAACCTTGATGCTGAACAGCCAACAGGACCCCTACATGTGGGCGTGGCCCACCAGGGGCCCCAGGGATCCTTCCACAAAACCCTTTTCCATTAGAGACCCCAAAGTTCCAGTTTTATTGAAATATATTATTCAATCATATGGATGTGGGAGAGCAGCAGAGCCCAGCTGGCCTTAGGCAGTAGCTTTAGAAATTCTAATACATGTTCGCTTTCTTCATGCCTCGTGTACTGAACTGTTAAAAATTCTGGTTTGTTACCAGTAGGAAAGTCATCAGGTGGAATTAAATCGCATCCCAGTTTGATTCGACTTCGAGCAAAATCCCAGATCATAAACATTGGGCCCTATCCCATAATTACATATGCTCAGATTTAGTGTCTGTACCGTTTCTTTCCGTATTTTTCTCAGCTGCGCTGTGCTTCCAACATATGGGAGTCAAGAAATCTATGTCTGTTTGTTTTCCTATTCTCCAGAAATTGCTTAACGATGATGAAATTCTGGTCTGGGGTAAAATTAGGTGAAAGCACTGAGCACAAAACCTATTACATGAAGCCGAGAAGAAGGCTGGTGGGGTGGGGGGAGAGTGTTGGGGGGATTTTTGCAGCTACACATACACTGCATGGCCCTGAATTGTCCAATTGAATAGATGAAAGCAAGGGAGAGATGAAGGGGCTGTTGTCTCTCAGGGACAAGAAAGGAAACCAGGCCTGGTGGATGGCAGGTCTTGGCTATCCACTCATCTGCCCTGGGCCCTGTGCTCTCACCCCAGGAAATGCTGAGTATGGGCAATCAAAGCCCCTGTACCCCTGTATCCTGCCACAGCTATCCTGGTATGGGGGATATCATATAGACTGCCAAATATAGACCTGCCAGGGTTCCCAAACCCTACACCTAAAAACCTCCAGCTCCCCAGGCCAGAGTCCTTGGGTAGGAAGTAGCAGTGAGAAAAGATAACCTGGACCCAAGCAATACTATTTTTAAAAAAGAAATATTTAAATTACTTATTATTTGGGGGTATTTGGGTTGCACCCAACAGTACTCAGGGGTTCTCCTGGCTCTGAGTTCAGGGGTCATTCTCTAGTGGTGCTTGGGGGGTCCATATGGAATGCTGGATTGAAACCAGGTCAGCCTTGGTGCAAGGCAAAGTGCCTTCCCCACTGGGCTATCACTCTGGCCCCTGAAAAAGAAAATATTTAAACAGTGCCCCCTGTTCCAGATGAACACAGTAGATGTAAATTTGATTTAATTAGGTTTGTATCCAGGCATTTCCTCACTTCTTAAGCCATACCCCATTCAGACTTACAGATGTATGGAAAGATATGTTTGTATTTGGGGTCCAGAAAAATGCTTTCTTTGCCCAGCCCCAAAGTGACCTCTTTGGGCACCAAATTGACAAAGAGGTTTGGCTCTGGCTATATAGTGGAATTTGGCCACTTTAGTTAAAGATCACTAGATCGATGACTGCTGTTGCTGACAAGGAGGAGCCAGAACTTCTGGATGCTCATTCGGGTACCTCATTCAGTGGAGTTTGATTCCAGCAAGAAAGAGGTTAGGGGGCATAAGTGATAGCACAGTGGGAGGGGCGTTTGTCTTACACATGGCCAATCTGGTTTTGATCCCCAGCATGCATAAAGCCCCAAGCTTGCCAGGGAGATTCCTGAGTGCAGAGCTAGGAGTAACCTATGAGCACCACTGAGTGTGGCCCCAAAACAATCAAATAAAAGAAAGTGATTAGAGGGACAAGGACAAATCATTGTTATGCAGAGGAGTCACAAGGCACAGAGCCACCAAGGTCTGGGGTGCCAAAGACATTGAAACCATTTAGAGACATGCCCCTGGGGGCTGGACACCAGTGAAGTCAGCCATACTGCACTGGGCAGCGCTGCTGGATAGCACGCCTTGTTCTGCTGGTCTGTCCACATTGCCTCCTCCAGTGCTAAACCTCCAAGAGTGCCACCAGATTGAGAGGAAGAGAGGGCAACAGAACTTCTAGGCCTGTGAGTCTCTCACACACAATAGCACCTGCCCACCTCTGCCTGCAGGGACGGACATGCCCTCACAATAACACCCAAAGCCCCTGCACCATGCCTGAGCTGCCCTGGCCAGGCCCATGTGCCTCCCACACCACTGTTCAGGCAGTTCAAGGCCTCGGGATGAGATACTAAAGCCAGGACCTGCTGCCTTCCTCCCTGCCCTCTAAAGCTCGAAGCCGCAGCTGTCATGGTCCTCGGCCATCAGCATGATCCATACCACACCACACTTGTGTAGAGCAAGGCACAAATCAAGCCAAAGCCTGCAGGAAGCAGCCATATTGTGGGACGGCAGTGAGTGGGTTCAATCCTAGAAGTGTACTATCCCCACAGATCCTCCTGCAGGTCCTCTCCATACTCAGGGCAGTGCTCCCCCCCACAGACCTCATCTGGAGAAGTCTTCTGATTGGTCAGACCACAGACAGGCAGCTGAGCAGGCATTCAAGGCAGGGTGACACCTCAGGTTACCTCAGTCCACCTTGTCCAGTACCAAGGAATCCATGGCCCCCACTCCTCTCAAGCCCACAAAGATGGTTTTCTGCACCTGCTTCTTTCTCGGGGCCAGTTTGTAAGAAGCATATGTGGCTTATAGCTCTTTTTTTTTTTTTTAGACCACACCTAGTGGTGCTAAGGGGTTATTCCTGACTCAGGAATCACTCCTGGCAGGCTCGGAGGACTTATGGATGCCTGGGATCGAACCTGGGTCATCAATGCAAGGCAAAACACCCTCCCCTCTGTGTTATCTCTCTGGCCTCAGATTATAGCTACTCTTTAAAAACATCTCAAATGCCAGTAGAAGACCAGGCTAGTGTTTCCTGAGAGGTGGATTTCCAGGGGAATTGGTGGTGCCTTTTGCCTGGCAGCAGTTTCCATTTCAAAAAGGACTTTGTGCAGAAAGTTAGTTAATAACTGTTCCCTCCGTCTGACCTGCGTGCCTTCGCTTTGAGTTTTCATCTTTCCCCACCTCATAGCTGAATCTCAAGTTAATTGTTGGGTCTGTCTGTCTCCTTCAGCTTTTACTCGTGGAATTCAGGACGGCAATCTGTGTCAGGAATTTAGGAGATCAATTATTTTTTATCTTAATGCATGTTTAGGACTTCAAAGGCCCTTCCTTTTGATTTCCTTCCATTTAAATAGTTTTCCTGCCTATCACAGTTTTCCTGCCTTGGGCTTTGATACATAATTACTATTCCGCAAACGCTCTCCAATACTTTTAATGTCATCTGACCTTAGGAGTTTAATAGAATTAAATGCAAACAAGATGAGAAAACAAGGCTCAGGGGAGAAACTTATTTGTTACAGTGCCTTAGGAGAAGTTTGAAACGTCTTGGTCAGACTGTGGCTCTGTGTTTAAGAAATTAAAAATTGACCTTCTAGGGCTGGAGCAATAGCACAGCGGTAAGGCATTTGCCTTGCACGCAGCCAACACAGAACAGACCCTGGTTCGAATCCAGATATCCTATTCAGCGATGGCGAATCTATGGCATGCGAAGGCCTTGCAGCTGGCATGTAGGAAGGTCCTCAATTAAGATATGTGGCGCTTCAGGAAGCAAGTGTGCTGGTGTCTGCCTTGCAGCTCACCTGGCAATAGGGCTGGACTGGCCATTGGGAGGACGTGCTGGCACTTTGAGGAAATTCTTTGGTTTTGTGTGGCAGTTTGGGCACTCGGGCTCAAAAAGGTTAGCCATCACTGTCCTATATGGTTCCCTGTTGGTATGTAAATATTTTAGGGGATTATTATGTTACTGACCCTATCCTGATCAGTGATTGTGCCCTACCCTAGGGTGTGACCTGGTATTCTGCCCCCACCCTAGGGTGGTACCTGATTCTGCTTCCACCATTGGGTATCTGATCCCACCATTGGGTGGTACCTGATTCTGGGGATAAAAACAAGGGTCTGTGGAAGGCGAGAGGCTTTTGGCAGGAACTGATGCTGAGGCTTTGGACTTCAGTCTTGTCCACCGAATAAAGCTAATATTTCCACAAGCCTGATTGTCTGTGAGCTGTTTACCCGCCGTTTCACCTCAGAACCGTCGGCTGGACAGGGTGGCAGACGCGTGCTCCGAGCTGGAGGGGAAAGACCTCATCCTCCATCCCTCCATCAGTCAACCTCTTCAGGGGCTGACTTGCAACAGTCCCCCAGCCTGCCAGGAGTGACTTCTGAGCACAGAGCCAGGAGTAACCCATGACCGATGCAGGGTGTGACAAATAAATAAATAATAAATAAAACTGACCTTTTAGAATATTCCTAGAGACACTTTCTCACCATGAAGTCTTAGAAATCAGCCCTAGATTGACTCCCCTGGAATGATGTAGTCAAATCTTTCTCCCTTGTCCTCTATTCCACAGGATTCATTTCTTCCTTTGCATTTTTATCACCACAAATCACAAATACACACATCCCAGGCAAGAGTCACTTTAGGAAACAATGTGCAAAAATGTTGGTTTCTTACCTATGAATAAACTGAGGTTGCTTTTTGTTGGGTTTTTTTTTAACTCTCCTTTGGAGATCCCAGCATCTTTTTTAATAAGCACAATGACGATTTTCTTCTTTTTCTCTTATTATCACAGCCTTTAATTCCATTCTTCGTGATGGTCTTGCCCTCACCCCCCAACGAGAATGGGATGCAGCCCCAATGCTACAAGCCAGTTGTCCTGTCAGATCAAAGGGCAGGCCCCGGCTCCTGCCAAGCCTTTGAATCTTGTTCCTGTCAGATCTGGAAGATGTAGGGGTGAGGATCAAGAGTGAAGACTTTGAGGGTAGTGGTGGGGGGTATTTCCAGACATGGTCACTCATCAGCTGGACTCCAGAGCTGGTTTGCAGAGAATGGGCTCCCGAAACACCTCAGTGTGAACTCGCCAACTGTTTCAGTATGAACTTAACAACCATTTCAGTGTGAACTTAGCAACTGTTTCAGCATGACCGTAGTAACCATTTCAAGATGAACTTAGCAACCATGTCATTGTGGACTTAGCAACTATTTCAGTATAAACTAAGCATTCATTTCAGTACGACTTAACTATTTCAAAGTGAACTACCATCTTAGTATGAACATAGCAACCATTTCAATATGAATTTAGCCACCATTTCAGTATGAACTTATTTACCATTTCTGCAACCAGAATTCACCAGGGACCACCACACTGGCATCTTGTAAACTTGGTTCCTGGATCCCTTGAATGCTTTAGCTGTTCGACCTCACTTCATTCGAACCCAATATCACCTGCCTCCAGAAAAGGCCCCAATGACAGTGGTTGGTGTCAAACGAACAGGGCCAAGTTCCATGTCCAAAAAGACCAAGTATTGCTGGAGAGGACTTTGGACAGGGAAAGGAGAAGTCAAGGTAGTTTTGGGCCTTGTGGAGGAGGTAAACAGATCCTCCTCTGAGATGCTAGGGAACCCACTAGCTTTAGAGCCTTGACCCAGCACCCAGACACACCGGGGTAGAGGAACAAGGTTCGGTGGAATGATCCAGTCCAGGCAGGAGCCCTTCTCTTGCTGTAGAGGTTCTGCCTGGGAAAGGCAATACCTGGAGTTGGTTAGGCCCAGGTGATGTCACCATGAGACCCCGATCTAGACAGCATGAAGCTGGCATTGGCTCTGTGCTTGTTCCCAGTAGCCTTTAATGAAGCTAGACCCAAGCTCAGAGCTCTTCAGTGCTCCTAACCTTTGCATTGATGGTGTTTAGGAAAAGCCTTGGCTGAGAAGTCAGCCTTATCTATACAATAGCATTTTGCAGGAGAGTAAGAAGCAGTCTGGGACCTGGAACAAACACATGTAGAACCAGCATCCTCGAGCCCAGCCCAGATGCTGGGGGCCCTTGTGCATGGCTGTGGCCATCTGAGCTGACCTCTGCTGGTCACTCAGTGTCAGGGTGCTGCTGGCCGTGATACTGACCCCACAGTGGTTCTTTTTCTTTTTTTTATTCTGCCCAACCGAAATCACTTTTGTGTGTGTGAAATTTATACGACTTTTTAGTACCATTGTCTCGATTCCTGTCCCAGGGATTTATCGAAGTTATAATTGAATATTGCGTTTTCAAGCAGGTTTTTTAATTTATTGCTTCCTTCAGCAAACTTTTGCTGGGTGTTGTTCTGTCGGAATAATTTATTTTACACTGGCTAATTTAGCCCATATTAATATTTCCCCTGAAATCCAGACAGCTTGGCAAGTTGGTGCAGTGTGGTAGGGAGGAAAAAGTCCTTTCTAGGAAGCATTAAAATGTTAAATTATTGTGAAGTGAAATCATTTTATTGGTCCTTGGAGGCCTTCCATTAGTAATCCTCCCCAGCCTTTTGAGACAAGGGAACTTGCTAAAAAGGGGGGATTCTATTCCCCTCCCTCCCTCCCCTCCCTTCTTCCCTCCCTCATCCTCCCCTGTCCTCTCCTCCATCCCCTTCCTCCCCCCACTTCCTGCCTCAGTCCCTACCCACCAGGTGCCCCCAGGAGCCGGAGCTGATGCGAGGACAGCTCGGCCTGGTTTCTAGGTAACAAAACAAAAAGTCAGTCCCTGTCAGCGGGAACAATGTGCCGTGAATAATTCAGACGTGAAGAAAGACGCCTCATTTGACAGGATTGTACCTGCTCAGAGCAGCCAGAGCACAGATAACCACAGCGTGAGTAGGGGGGCGGGGTTCAGGAGGGCCAAGGGGGCTCTGAAGGTGAACTGCAGCCTCTCTCCACTCTTGTTTCCCTGGTGCAAGGCTTGACTGCATTTTTGCTAGTTCTGCGGGGGGTCTATAGCAAGGCTAGGAGCAAATGGCCAGACTGCCAGAGGGCAGGTCCCCATCTGATGTGTCTGATGCCCTTTTTGGCTTTCTCAGTGCTCCTGGGCTGGCAAGGGGCCAAAGAGAAGTTGGGGGTTGACGACCGGGGCCCGTATATTTGGCCATGCTCCCAGGGGCCAATATGGATGCAGCCGAATCTACCTAGTTCCCACATGCCCCACTGCAAGCCTAGGCCACAGAATGGGCGAGGGGTGCTGCCAGAAAATTAGCAGAAAAGGGATTTGCTACGGGCACCAAGACAGGCTCAGTATGGACGGATTGCCTGGGAGCCAGGACTGTCCCCACCCCCCCAGAGGCCCAGGATTGCCAGTGACTCATCCTTTCCCACCCCAAGTTTGGCCCCATCCCCCCCATTCTTCCTGTGTAACTTGATCTTACCTGCAAGACCCCTGCAACACTACCTACTAGACCCTCCCATTCCTGGGAAGGTCTTGGGAGATTATAAAAGGTTTTGCCTAAGGGGCCAAAGGGATTTGCCTGGTTGGAGGTCAGAGGAGAGATGGCTGAAAGAAACCTAAGACGCAGGGCAAGCTAAGGATGGCATGTGCTTAAACAGGTTTTATAATATTGGCCATTCATGATGGCCAGGCAAATAAAGATGTTATCTTTCTGGAAGCCTGCCTGTGAGTGAGTCTATACTCGCCGCTCTCCTGGACCCCAGATACCTGCCTGCTGAAGGGGGGTTGCAGAGCCACGTGGCCTGGGATGGCTAGAGAAGGTCCCTCCATCTCCATCTACAACATCCAAGCCCATCCTAAATGCCTTCATAATTAATTTAAACAACACCCGAGTAAGCCCTGACACACAGTCTGAAGAGAGGGGGACAGTGGTCAGAGGCACCACATGCCTACATATACCCGACTCCTTCCGTCCCTGGCATGTTCCTCAAGCATGTAACTTACCCTGCAGGTAGTTAGCCCCGATTCTATCTGGAACATCACATATGATCTTCCAAGAAGTGCCAGAAGTGATCCTTGAGCACTGAACTGGGAGAAAGGCCTGAGAAGTGCCAGGAGTAGCCCCCATATGAAAAATAAGCTTTAAGATTTGTGTGCTGCGTGTGTTCACTGCCCTGGGGTGTCACAGTGCCCCTAGTGGCCTCAGGATCTGGCCTGAAGTACACACACAGGGAAATCTTGATTTCTGCACCCACTGGACATGTTTTACATAACCTCGCCCTCAGGCGGGCGTCTCCGCTTTGACGAAGGACCACGGGTTCTTTCCAATTTCCAGTTTCTTATTTGTAATTTCTTCCCCTGACAGGGAGAAACCTCAGTCCCCATTACCTGCAATTTATTTCCTCATTTAACCCTGGCATTGTCGAGCACTAGTTTCAGAATTGCTAACTCAGATCTCGAGAGAAACGTGTTTTCCAAGCAGGCGTGTTAATGCCCAGCACGTCGGTGCGCCACCACCATCACAGCTTGTCTCCAAGGGTCTCCAACCATCCTGACCACCAGTGCCAGAGCAACTTGTGTTGTCTTGAATGCACAGGCAGTGGGGTGCGGCCTGGGCACCTTGTTTCATGGGAGAGCCAGAGCCTGAGCTGGTGTGTCCCTTGCAGCTCCCCAGAACCTCACCCCGAGGTTTCATCCTTCCCTCTAACTGCCCCTCCCTACACTGCCCCCTTTTCCAGGGTGAGTTGCCTGGGTTTGGGAGTCTCTCTACCAACAAACCCTTCATCACTTCTTTCCACACAGAGAGCAAAAACTCAGCATGAGTATTGCCGTGGCCTCATGTCGAAAGAGTCTTTCATCACCCAAGAGGTCTGGGGGTGCTGAAATACCCCCACACTCACCCTCACCCTCTTCTCTGAACCTAGTTTCTGCTCACAATTTACAGCAGGGGGCCAAATGTTATTATGATTTAATATTGGTGCATGTTTGCAAAATTCTTGTTTTTTAGAACAGTTTTTTTTTCAAAGCAGGGATTCTGCCCCTTCTGGGGGGTCACTGGAAGATTCCTTAAGGATGGTCAGAGCCAGGGGTCCCAGTTGGGGGCAGTTTCTGTCTGTGGAGTTGGCAGGTTCTCTGGGCATGCGAGTATTTCCTTTGCTGTCATCGAGAGCCAGCAAAAGCCTTTCTCGGGACCGTTTTTGATCGTCTGGCTCTGCACAGCTTCTGAGAAAGCCCGACTGACATTTCCCACTTCACTGCTTTTCTTTCTGAAAAGTCCAGTAATTATTATTTTTGGATCATGCACATTTTCTTTGAACCCTTACGCGTTCCACTCGGTTTCTTATTCGGTCCCAGCACATCTAAACAGATAAATCCACACTCTGGTTTGTTTGTTCCTTGTTGGTTTTAAAAGACACTTCGGCCTGGCAGGTGCCCAGAGTGGTGCAGAGAAAGATGGAAGAGGAGGAGGAGGAGGAAGGGCAGAGAAGCCGAGGCCTGGAGTGGTGAGGGCCTGGAGCCAGCTGGTGGCGTGTGACCCAGGCACCTTGAACCCGGATTGGCTGCACAGGACATGCCCTGGCCACTGTCCTATGGCTCCCACCCGTAATGTGATTTTTTTTTCTATTATTCACCAAACACCCTCGTATTCTTTAGTGGAGGTGCTGACAGGTGAAATATTTGTGGTCTTCTCTGGCCCACTATGTCACTGTGATACATGGTTTATGAGACTCGGGGTTCACCCACTACTTCTTTCCCAGAAGTGTCCCCCACTTCTCTTCTTTTTTCCTAGATTTGGATTGGGCCCACCCCTCGGCCTTGCCAGGAATTCAGGGTCAAGACCCGAGCTCCAGGTCCTTCTGTCCATCTGTTAATCCTGCCCAGGTCTGGGCTCTATAGGACCAGGACCAGGTTCCTTGTTTTAGGGAACAATATGTCTGCAAACCGACACCCCCACTTTCTTTGCTGTAATAAGGGGATCCTTTGCCTTGGGACTTTCATAAACACTGTTTTCTCCTCTCTTTTCTTCCAAATTCTCTTTTCTTTCCCTTTGGTTTGGTTTTGGTCTGGGTTACAGTAGTTTGGTTTTTCTTTGTTGGGACCACACCCTGCTCAGAGTTGACTCCCGTTCTGTGCGCAGGGATCACTCCTTGCCCTCCCCGCTGCCCAACTTCCTCCTTTTCCTTATTGTCTATAAACAACAACTGAATCTGTCACTATCCCTCCACCTCACACACAAACCAGTATTTGATTGTGGGCAGGCTTTCTGCATTCAGGGATCACTTCTCTATAGTCAACTACAGAACTCTTCGGTTGGTTTTAGTTTGGGGGCCACACCTGGAGGTGCTCAAGGCACACTCCCAGCTCTGAACTCAGGAGTCCCCCCTGGCAGGCTCAGGGGACCATATAGGATGCTAGGAATTGAACCCAAATTTGCTGCATTCAAAGCAAACAACCTCCCTACGATGTTATCAACTCTGCCCAGAATGTGTCCAGTTCCAGTTCAAGCACTTCACTGAGTGCACTCTCTGATAGGGAAAGGCTCCCCACTGTCTTCCCTCTAGCCCCAGTGTCCATCACTGTGTCCACAAGTCTGGTGTTCCCTGCAGCTTCAATGTCTGCACATTTCTCAGCATGACTAGCAGGAAACAGAACACAGAGCCCAGAGCCTGCTTCAGATTGGGGTCATATGTGTCCCTGAACCCACCGAGAGAAATCCACTGTCTTCAGCACACCAGGGCCCAATCCTCTTCAGCCCCCTGACCCTGGGTTAGCTGCTGTGGTTTATCGGACATTTGTTGATCACAATTGGGCCTCTAGAGCCACTTTGAAACCCTTGAGGGAATTCATGGGTCATGCAATGCAACTTAGATGGCACTTTCCCCATCTTGTGTGTTTCTGGGATTACCAGTTTTCATTAATTTTTATGTGTGTGTGTGTGTGTGGTGTGAGAGAGAGAGAGAGAGAGAGAGAGAGAGGAGAGAGAGAGAGAGAGAGAGAGAGAGAGAGAGAGAGAGAGAGAGAGAGAGAGAGAGAGAGAGAGAGAGAGAGCGCGCTTGAGGCCATACTTTGCACTGCACAGGACTTATTCCTGACTCTGCAGCCAGGAATTACTCCTGGCAGTACTCAGGAACCATATGGGATGTCAGGGATCAAACCCACATTGGCCAGGTACAAGGTAAAATGCCCTCCCACTGTGCTATCTACACAGACGCCTCTGTACTCTCTCTCTCCAATCCTCCCCAAACCTAGTTTCCTTGTTACTAGGTTCTGTATTTTGTGAGGACAGTGAGCTAAGGAGACAAATGCTATTTTATTTTATTTTAGTTTGGGGGCTACACCCAGTGGTGCTCAAGGGTGCTCAGGGATTACTTCCTGGTTCTGTGCTCAGGCATCACATCCAGCAGACCCAGGGACCACACAGGATGCTGAGGATCAAGCTCAGGTCATTCACATGCAAGGCAAATTCCCTCCCAGTGTACTGTCACTCCAGCCCCCAAAATCACTATTTTTTGTTTTTGTTTTTGTTTTTGGGCCACACCCGGCATTGCTCAGGGCTTACTCCTGGCTGTCTGCTCAGAAATAGCTCCTGGCAGGCACGGGGGACCATATGGGACACCAGGATTCGAACCAACCACCTTTGGTCCTGGATCGGCTGCTTGCAAGGCAAACTCGGCTGTGCTATCTCTCTGGGCCCAAGAATCACTATTTTTAAAGACCCTCTAAGCCAGTATTCACCAGCCCACTGGACACAGAATCTCCTTTTCTTACAACAAATATTGAATCGTGCCAGTTACTCTGCTGCCACAAAGTTCCTAGATGCAATGAAACAACAGCCAACACATATAATTTTACAAAAAAAAAAAAAGTATAATGATTTTCTTGATAGAAGGGAGAGATGAAAGAAAGCGACTCATAATGAATACTTATTTTAAAATGTAAATAGAATGCAAAGGCAGATTTAAGAATCCAGCTGTCTTGTATTAAGCCAACATTGAAAAAAAAATTTTTTTGATGTAAAACAGTGCAAGTCTTCTAACTTTTTGTTTTGGAAAATATAATTATTCTTATGAATGCATTAAATGTATGTATGTAAGATTTGTTACTCTTGTTTTTAGTGAGTGCTTTAAGTGATTTTATTTAAAATTAAAAATTTATAAGGGAGTATATGTGACAGGCAGCAGAGTTTTCAGAGATTCTTGGTAATGGTCATTTTGACTCAATGAGAGGGCCCAGAGAGATAGCACAGCGGCGTTTGCCTTGCAAGCAGCCGATCCAGGACCAAAGGTGGTTGGTTCGAATCCCGGTGTCCCATATGGTCCCCCGTGCCTGCCAGGAGCTATTTCTGAGCAGACAGCCAGGAGTAACCCCTGAGCATTGCCGGATATGCCCCCCCCCAAAAAAAAAAGACTCAATGAGGCTATTAACTTTTAAAAATTCTTGGGGGGGGCAAGTAATTGCACAATGAGGAGGGCATTTACCTTGCATGCTGTCTACCCAGGTTTGATCCCCAGCATCTCATATTGTCCCCCGAGCACTGCCCGGAATTTTAAGTCCAGAACTCAGGATCCACCACCCAAAAGACAACCAGGGAGACAGGCAGTAATATAAATGCAAGGGAGTTTGTTCTAGCATGCTGGAGTCCAACATCTAAGAAATGAGAACCCTGAGAATGGTTCACATGTCAAATTTAAAGGGAGCATGGGGCTCAGTCTAGAGGATCCTGCCTATGGGTATTATTGGCCCTTCGTACAAGATTGGGCTTATTGGTTGTAGTTCAAATATAACATCAGGGGCTGGAGAGAGAGCATGAAGGTAGGGTATTTGCCTTGCATGCAGAAGGATAGTGGTTTGAATCCCGGCATCCCATATGGTCCCCCAAGCTTGGCAGGAGTGATTTCTGAGCATAGAGCCAGAAGTGACCCCTGAGTGCTTCCAGGTGTGATCCAAAAACAAACAAACAAACAAACAAAAAAACCCAAAAGATATAACAACAGATAGATATCTGGGTATGCCTCCAGACCCAGAATATAGAGTCATCTGGCCCTCTTTGTCAATTGTTATTTAGCCTCCAATATCTGACCAGGTTGCCAGTTCCTTGAATATTCCCCATAGAGTCTGGTTCCAGGAACTGGCTGTTCTTCTGGGTCTAGTATTCCTTAAAACTGCAGCCTGTCATGGTTGCACTTAGGCTCACAGCAAAGCCAAGTTTACCACAGTTAACTTCCTTAAACAAGCAGAATACAGAAGCCAAAGCAATCTTATCTCTAAAGGCACACCATATTTCTAACCTCAACATTTAGGTTACAGTTAATTCTAAATCTTAGATCCTAACAGAAAGACCCCAAGTGCAGAGTCAGGAATAACCACTGAGCACTTCTGAGTGTGGCCCCAAAACAAACAAAAAAAAAGTGGGGAAGGGGAGAATTTTCTTTCAGTTTTTCTTCAGAACCCTCTGCAGGAGACACCCCATAATCTGAGGCCTCCCCCACCTTCCCATCCTTCGCTCTCCTGTCCCTCATTTCCAAACTTGAATGTTTGAGGACATGCCCCGCCCCCTCTTGAACTCTCTACCCTGCCCATGTGCCAAGCCTGGCAGCAGGGATGCTGAGGTGCGGGGAATTAATCACCCGCTTCCTAAGAACACGTTTTTAATAAGCATATCGTTTATTCGAAAGTGGCATTTGCCCAGGAGATGGCATTCCTGGCCACCGGGCCACGATTTCTCGGTGATGGATGAAAATGTCGTGTCTGCTCACGGGTGTGCTGAATTATGTGGGAGCCCTAATATTGATTTATCGGGGGGCATTATTCTGGCTGTGTATGATGATGTGTATCTCCTGGGTGTCTGATTTGCATCTAGTAATGTGAAGTAAGCAAACTAGTCATTCGTCCGTTGTCAGTCCTGGAGTTTCTTACCTTCGTGCCTCTGAACCTTCTTTTACACCAAGAAAATGATCCAACCGCCATGAAACGCAAAGGGCGTTGTTTGTTTTTGACTGTGAGATGCAGCAGAATAATAGCAACCAGGGTCTCAGGGTCTCAGTCTCCCCTTTGCTTTACTTCAGCATCCCATAGCTCCTTTCCCTGGGAACCCAGTTTTCTTTCCCCCTGAACTAGGAAAAGTCAGACCTGTTTGTCAGTACCTGGCAAGGTTATCTCATCATAGGAACAAGACAGACTCCTGGGAACCCAAGAATGAGCCTTTCAGGTCTGCCCTTTGCTTCCGGGATGTGGGGATTAAGGGGCAGGTGAGCAGCCCTTAGCAGCAGCCCTGTCCATCCCTAACTGCCCAAGGGCCTCTAGGGTAGGGTGCTTGGATTTCAGCATCATGGGGGGGGGCACAAGAACCCCCACACCATCTTCCTGTTGCTTTTGACCCCTGAAGGTGGGTCCTGGGGTTCCTGAGGGAAAGGGCCCAGGCTCTCCTTTGCCAAGGTTATAGCAGGGAGAGCCCCCATTCCCCCAAATCTCACCCTATGGTGACAGTTAATCGTATCTCTAGGGTTCCTGGTTTGCTCATCTTTGTGAGTTCTTCCCACATACACACCTGCAGTGGATCTGACAGCCTCAGGTCTCAGCATTCATCTCCCCTGCAGGGTGTGGCAAGGCAGAGGACACCATTCAAGGACAATATCATTCCCCCCAGAATTCCTCCTCCTCTCCACAATTCTCACCCGTGTGTTGCCTGCCTGGGTGGCTCGGGGTGGCTCCCCTCTGCACAGTTGCCACCTGGACCTCCAATCACCTTGGTCATCTTTCTCAAGATGGATTCCCCTGCTGTGCCAGAGTTGGGGTGAAGCTGGATGAGCCCCTTTACAGGGTTTAGTCACCCCCCCACCCCCTGCTGCATCCTGTATCTTGACTTCCCTCCGTCCTCTGTGTACAGCCACCACTGTTGGTTGTGGATCTCCCAGTCAATTCTAAAACTCTCCCAGGTCCCTGAAAATCGCCTTTCCAACCGAGTTTGCATATTCCCATGTCCCCTCTAAATCCCTGACACATTTGAGCAACTGGCAGAGGACCCACTTGTCCCTTCCCTTTATGACACATCACCTTTCTTTACTTCCTTGGGACTTTTTTCCCCGAATCAGTTGTTCATATTCTTGGGTTTCTGGGTTTTCTTCTCTATCTGTGGGTCCACATCGGTCCATCTGGCAGGGAGGCCCACGCTGTCCTCCTCATTCCTGTCTCTTTCCTTTCATCTTCACTTCAGCAAGATTTAGCTGAACATTCTTTCTCCAATTTATCTACAGCCACAAGACAGAGAAAGATCCCAGGGGGCTCACACACCTGCCAAGGGTTGCTGTCTGGACCGGAAGGACTTGGACACCCACTTCCTCACTACCGGTGGCAGGACGTGGGTGGCATCTCTCCCTGAGGTCTTCTGGGGGCCCTCCTTCCTGCTCGCTATCTCCTGGGTGAAGAGAAAGAACTGCAGACACTGGCCTAAGTTGACTGAACTGTGAGAGGAAGAGCCATCCCATAGTACTCATGTGCAGTGCCAGCCCTACGAGCTCCTTCCCACCTGGGTCAGTGGTTTGCAGGGTGCCAGGGCTTCGGCAGGTGCACATCCTGTAGGAGCTTAGCAGAGGCGGCAGCTGAGGAAGTGCCTCATGGCGTCCACTGGTGCTCCCCATATTGCATCCGTTGAGTTTGGGGGGAGCATCCCAGCTAGCCCCTCGAAGCTCTTCACCTGTGCGCAAACTGACTCTAAGGAGTTTTCGGGACTAGGGAGGGCCCTGCAAGGGCTCAAATTATTGTGTTTATGTGACTGGAGTGCTAGCATAGCAGGGAGGGCATTTGCCTTGCACGTGGCATCCCTTATGGTTCCCTAAGCCAGCTGGGAGTAATTTCTGAGTGCAAAGCCAGGAGTAACTTCTAAGCACCACCAGCTGTGGCCCAAAAGCTTAAATAAATAAATAATAAATAAATAAACAAATAATGCGGAAGTTATGAAAGGAGCCTGCTCACCCTGCCCTGTCTCTACCTGCAAAGATGCATCTGGGGGGACGGGGCTACTGGGAGCTTCCCCTAACAGACACTACTTCTGGAACTTTCTTTCCTCTTCCTTTCGAGCCTTTTCCTGGGTGATCCAGATGGAGGCTAGCCCAAAGCCAGAATCTCCTACAGCAACCTGCATACAGGGTCTGACAGTCAGTTCCAAGAAAAACATGGTGGACATAAAGGCCAGAGGATTCCAGGGACTCGCCCCTGAAAATCCAGCCTCTTCGAAGACTTTCAGGCCTTGAGCAAATACCTTCCTCCAAAGGTGGGGTGTTCCCCCACCCCTAGCTGACCCTTGACTCCTGCCTCATCCTTGGCCCTGCAAATGAACCCAGAGTGTGTGGAAACGAGGTCATTTCTGCACAGCGAGCATGAGGCTAGCTCAGCTGGGCCCAGGCCTGCGGTTTGCCCTGTGTGAGTCACGTACCGTACATACCACATCTACAGGGCATGTCTGAGGCTGGTGTGAGCTGCGACCAGGGGTCCTCAAACTTTTTAAACAGTTGGCCAGTTCACTGTCCCTCAGACCATTGGAGGGTCTGACTATAGTAAAAACAAAACTTATGAACGAATTCTTATGCACACTGCATAGATCTTATTTTGCAGTGAAGAAACAAAACAAATACAGATACAATATGTGGCCCTCAGGCCATAGTTTGAGGACCACTGTGCAGGTAGGCTGTGGGCTCAGCCTAGCTGGGCCTGGCCTAGCTGGCAACATCAAGAGCAGCTTCTCCTTTCCGATGGGCAGCAGCAGCCCCGTCTCTTGGTGACCGAAGTTCAGGCCGGAGGCTTTCTGAAAGCCCACAGTGGTTTCTGACAAGAGTCAGTTAGTGCTGGAGGTTTCAGGCCTTGACACCAGCTGGATTCGGGCTTCAGCTAACACTGCTGTAGAGACTTAGATCAAGAAGTCAGCTGAGATCAGTTTACCACATTCAGTGATGGCTAACCTTTTTGAGCCCAAGTGCCAAACTGCCACACAATGCCCAGTCCTCCCAATGGCCAGTCCAGCCCTGTTATCAGGTGAGCTGCAAAGAAGACACCTGCTTTGCACCTCTTTTGTGCCTTCCCGCCCACACTGCATATCTTAATTGCAGACCCCTCCCCACATGCCAGCTGCAAGGCCTTCACGTGCGCTCACTAGCACATGTGCCATAGGTTCGCCATCAAGGAAGATGGTCCTTGATTTTATCTTTCAGCCAACAACCCTACAGACTTTGTTTTCCAACCGTGTTGTTTTAAGTTGATTGATGTCAAGAATAAGCTTGTTGGGGTCAGAGAGACAGCACAGTGGTAGGGCATTTGCCTGCACACGGCTGATCCAGGAAGGACCTGGGCTCAATTCCTGACATCCCATATGGTCCCCCGAAACTGCCAGGAGCAATTTTTGAGAGCAGAACCTGAAGCAGAAGCTGGGTGTGCCCATCCCAAAAAAATAGAATAAGCTGAAGCTGAAGCACAGCAGGGAGGGCATTTGCCTAGTTTGCAGCAAACCCAAGTTCAATCCCTGACATCAATAGGGTCTCCTGAGCATGCCAGGAGTAATTTCTGAGCACAGAGCCAGGAGTAACCTCTAGGCACCACCAAGTGTGGTCCAAAAATAAATAATAAAAAATACAAATAAGGGGGCCGGAGTGATAACACAGCAGTAGGGTGCTTTCTTGTACATGGCTGACCCAGGACAGACCTGGGTTCAATTGCTGGTGTCCCGTATGGTCCTCCAAGCCAGGAGCAATTTCTGAGTGCATAGCCAGGAATAACCCCTAAGCATCACCAGTTGTGGCTCAAAAAAAAAAAAAAAAACAGAATAAAAATAAAGCAGGCATTAGAGGCCATAAACCCGGTTCCATTTGATCAAGAGCTACAGGCTGACTAGGCCCACAAATCTCCCTTTCCTTCCAGCATCTGTAAACATCCTCTTTGTTTCCGGGATGCAAATCAGGGACCAGGATTTCTCTTGACAATTGGTTCATTATCATGGAAATTCTTCTATCTTCTAGCCCGGAAAAGCTTCCTCATTGACACCATTTCTGAAGGAACGTCCCAGAAGAACTTTTCCTGCAGCAGAATCTGGTCCTTAATCCTCTTCCGCTTTTGCTCACTTAATTCTCGTTTGTTGGCGTTTCTTTTGACTGCTAATCCTAACCGGGGAAGTGCTTTCCTCTAAATAGATGCGTCTAAATGCTGTTTAACGAGACTAGTACAAAGAAGTGGCTTATTTTGAGGGCAGCTGGGAAGGGTGACAACCATGCCCTGGGGCGGAGAAAGGGAGAGAGGACATGGAAGGGAGGGAGGCCATGAGGGAGTGTAAGAGGGGGAGGGTTGGGAACCAAGCAGGCCCCAGCATGAGGTCCCAGCACTGGCCTCTGCACACACAGCCCCTGGGCCCTGGTCCAGACTCCTCCAAGCCCTCCCTCGACACCAGCTATGGGGCCCTCACCTCAGCCTCAGCCCAGCCTCTGCTGCCACACCCCAGCTTTGCCCAGGGAGCAGCCCCCTGACCTCAGCCCTTCCATGGGTCTGTGATGAGGCAGAGACTGCAAATGTGTCTTCAATCAGGGCTGGGGGGACCCCCAGGCTGAGACCAGAAACTGGGACATTCTGGGAGCTGGTCTGTGGTCTGAGCTGGGGGCCAACGCCCCGTGAGGGAAACTTGGTCAGCACCAGACCCCACACCCCCATCCCAGAGGAGCACTGCCCAGTGTTGGGGGGGGGGGAACCCTCTCATGGAAGGGAGGAGCAGAGCATTGACAATGCTGGTGGCATGCCAGCCCTCCTACCATGCACCCCAACACCAGCAGTCCATGTTTGCATCAAGGGATCTGAGTAGCTTGTAGGTGGTGACCTTGGGTTTGGCTGCAGTTTTGAGGCCTGCTGAGGAGTGGTCTGGAGGAGGGGCCAAGCTGGGCTGTGTAGGGAGCCCCTAGAGCCCAGCGGAGCCCCCAGAGCCCAGCGGAACCCCAGAGCTGCCTCACGAGCTTGGACATGGTGCCCCCTGGTGCAGCTGCCACTGCATCCTGAGCGGAGAGGGAGGAAAAGGGGCGGGAAGAAGTGGGGAGGTTGCCCTGTGGGTGCACAACCTACAGGAAGTCTGGGCCCTGAGCAGGGGCTCTCGGGGAGGCAGGTCTGAGGGGGAAGCTGGCCAGCCCTCCTGGTCAGGCACCTGCAGGCAAATCCCAGGGGACAAAGCCATTGAGAGTCAGCCTGGTTCTTAGACAGAAACTTGCGTCTGGGTATTCTTTCTGTACTATCTGTCTGAAGTCTGGATACAGGGGTGGGCACAGGACCAACTGCACTTGCATTGGCTTGGCCCCTAGGACTAGCCAGTGCTCCCCACTGTGGCCTGTTCCCCAGAGACAGAGCTGGAGAGCACTTGGCATGAGGGGCCACAGCAGCACAAGTGTGCACAGAGCGCCTGGAACCTGCACCGCCACCCTCCCCATTTCCCCCAGCCTTCCCTCGAGGTTCTTTCTTATGTGTTTTTGGTGAAAACTCCAACTATTCCCATTTCCAGACTAAGATCCAAACTCTAGAAGATGGCGAGTCTGGCTGGCACAGAGCAGGGCCTTGTTCACAGATAGCGGTAAATCACACCATCTCTGTCCCACCACCAGCCTGAGTGCCTCATCAGGGTATGAGACCTCTTCCCACTTTCCCTCCATTTCTCTCTCCACCCTTCTATTCATTATCCATCCTTCCACCCATCCTGTCCATCCAATCCCCCTTCCACCCCTCACTTCATCATTAATCCATCTCTCTCCCTCCATCCATCCTTCTCTTCTACCCATCCATCTCCTCATCCCTCCTTTCCTCCACACAGTGACCCTTTCACAAACTGTCATCCATTCACCTGCCCCTCCATCCATCTCCTTATTACCCTTCCTTCCCCAGACCCCTCTCCTTCTATCTCACGAATCTGCTTCTCTGTGCTTCTCCCACTGAGCTGGTCCTCCTCACTCCAGCTCATCTCCCTAAGGCTGGTTGCTCAGATCCCAAATCTGCCCAGCACCACCCCTCCATCTACAGCGCCCAGCCTGCCTCCTCCCTGAAAGCTTAATGAAGGCATTTAGGGGGGGAGACTGTGAAACAATGAAATGTTCACAGAATAAATCAAGCCTTTCATACCCGGGAAAGGAAGAGATTCATTTCACAATAATGCACAGAAACGCGTGGGAGATAATGGAAAAAGGCCGTGGGTCTCGGGAGCCTTGGATGAGGCCCGGTGATCAAATTAGCCCCATTACAAGAGCGATGTTCTGTTGGGGAAACACCCAGGAGCCCCCGAAAAAGTTTTGGGATTGCTCTGGAGCAGTGGTCCTCAAACTTTTTAAACAGCAGGGCCAGTTCACTGTCCCTCAGACCGTTGAAGGACCGACTATAGTGAAAATAAGAACTATGAACAAATTCCTATGCAGCTTACATATTATCTTATTTTGAAGTGAAGAAACAGAAACGGGAAACAAATACAATATTTGGCCCGCGGGCGCGTAGTTTGAAGACCCCTGCGCTGGGAGTATCCATCCATGGGGACTCATTCTAAATTTGCAGGTAACTCTTAAGGCTGATAGGTCCCCCAAATGCTGCCCTTTGGGTTTCTTGTCTAAAAAGGCACCATGGTTGGTTCTGAGTGGGGTGAGGGCTGCACGTTGGATGTATTTTCTCATGGGGAGCAAAGCCAGCGGTTTAAAGACACTCCAGAGAAATGAGCCAGTAGCTCACTCTGTGACCATTGGAGGTTTCCCCACTCCTGCTATTGAAAGGTTTCCTCGTGCCCTCATCAGGGTCCCTGTCCCCAAATCATTCCCCCCTCTCACTCCTGAGGTTGCCCCTTGCCACCTGCCCCCTTCTCTGCCTTTGAGTTTTCTTGATCTGTTCTGCAAATTGAGCTTTTCCAGAACCCTGAAAAAATTTGAGGGACCTTGCCCCTGCCACCTCCCAGCCTTGTAGGCACAGACCAGGTCCTGATGTTGCAGGGGAACTTGCCCATCTTTGATTTGTGCACACGGAAGGAGGATTAACCTCTAGTCAGGGCTCCATGAAGATGTAGTAGCAGGAAGGGAAAATCTAAGAGTCACAGACTTTGGGGGCCTCACATCCCACGAAACTTTCCCTCCCACCTTCCCTGTGACAAACTTGGATCTTCACCCCCAGGCCTGGCCCTACAGTGTGGACACTGCCTACCTATGCACCTCATCCTCTCTTGGCCCCACTTCTTTCAAGGGTCTGGGCTTGGGACCAAGACATATATTCTAGGGCTAAGATGATATTTATGACCCTCCAGTCTGGGGTTTCATGAAGGGACACCCCAGCATGCAGGTGAGGGCCTGGACCCAAGCTGATCCCCACTTTTCCGGTGATCAGGGTTCAGTGGCCTTGAGCCTGTCAGTACTGACTGTGGGCAGAGAGACCAGGCCCAGGGCAGGTGCCCATTAGTATTCGTGGCCGAGCTGGGTAGTAAAGGTCTGTGAGATTGACTGTCGCACTCAGCACAACATCCTCGAGGCAGTAAATCCAGCCTAGCTTGGAACGCAAGTTTCTGGGAAGACGATGATTCACGACCTTGCAGCCCCCATGGCTCTGGGACGCCCAGAAATTGGTCCATGACCTTTGCTTCTTGAGCTCCTGTAAGCATGGTGGGATCACATCTGGGTCTGTGCAGGTCCCTTGGCTCCAGAAGCTCAGGACCTGTTCTGCTTCCTGTACTATTGGGAAGGAAGCTGTTAAAGGGGCATGTGGTGCCTGGAATTTGCCTGCATACCCCATGTGCCTTGTGTTACCCAGGGGCACCAGCTGTTGGAGCCTCTGAACCCCAGCCAAGCACGTGTCAACACCCACCAGGAGCATTTGTGTTAATACCAAGTCATGAGTTTGACAGTCCTAAAACAGTCACTTCATGAAAGGACTAGTTTATCCAAAATGGAGTGTGGGCAGGAAATAGAGAGGTGAGGGTCGAGAGCAGAGAAGAGGGAGGGCAGAGGAAAAATGCACTCTTACACATTATACACATTCTCTCTCTCTCTCTCTCTCTCTCTCTCTCTCTCTCTCTCTCTCTCTCTCTCTCTCTCTCTCACACACACACACACTCACACACACACACTCACACACACACACACACCCCTGCCTCTGACATGGGGATCCCATTTCATGAGCTTTTCATGAGTCCCATACTTTCATCCCACACATCCTTCGTTGCCATGCAGGGGCTGTGTCTAGTGTGTGTTAGTGTTCTCTGTCCTTTCCTCAACACCCCCCTCCCCAGGGCATTGTATGACTGGGTTGTGGAACAGGGCTTTGTTGATTCCCTGGCTATGTCTTTCTATCTGTCCTACTTTGTTGCCTGGGCTCAGACGGGCCAGTCTGGGCCAAGTCTCACATCCCTACTGGCAGAACCTGGCTGGTCATCTCTATACCTTGATCCTCTCTCTTTCTCTCTGAAGGATTTTAATACTGATTCTTTTCATCAGGGGCAAAATACTTGTTTTTCATTCTCAGAAAGTTCACTGGAATATCTCTTAGAATTTTATTCAACTTTCAACTAAATCTGTTTTTTGGGGGGGATTGGTGTTTTGCTTTTTGTTTTGTTTGTTTTGGTTTTGGTTTTTGCTTTTTGGGCCATCCCCAGTGACACTCAGGAGTTACTCCTGGCTATGCACTCAGAAATCGCTCCTGGGTTGGGGGACCATATGGGACACCAGGGAATCTAACTGTGGTTCCTCCTAGGTTAGCCTTGTACAAGGCAAATGCCCTACCGCTTGCACCACCTAAATCTATTTTTTTAATGGTATCTTCTTGATCCAGTAATTTTCTTATCTCAAGCCTGAAGTATTGATGCTTTTAGATAGTAGTTTTCCTAATTTTCCTTATGTGATTTCTCTAGCTTCTCCATACACCCCTTTTAGCACAGATACCCTAAAGCTAACAGCCAGGTCCCAAACCTCCCTTCCCACTCCACCCCACGCCCCCGTCTGAGCTTACAAGTACTTCCGGGTCAGCGGGCACCTTGCTGATCAGATTGTTGGAGACACAGTACATGAGTTCAGTGAGTTTTTTATTGTTGTAGCTTAAGTGTTGTGTTTACTTCAAAATTTCCTCTCCAAGGTAAAGTCTTGGATCTTGCCTCCTGCCTCCATGAGCCGGGACAACCTTTCCCAGAACACCGTGATGATCTGGACTCCCACCAGACTCCATTTTCACTGTCCTATATATTCAATGCAGATGAGCTAATTCTTGCTAAGACTGTAGAAGGGGCCTGTGTGTGAACCCCTCCCACAATTCAACTGAAACAGGCTTCACACCTGAGACAGGTCAGAGCCACTGACCCTTATCTAGAAGCTCCTACCCGGTGTCTTGTCTCTCAGAAGGAAAGGCAGCAATGGTTTTTGCTTCCTTTCCAACCCTGATTCAATCACCTCTTTGCCAGCTTGGCATTTGAGTAAGGACCTGTGTACGCCCTTATTTCCATTATTCACCAGCAGGCATTTCCAGCTCTGCTGATGTGTGCCTGCTTCTGTGAGATATTTTTCCTTTGTCTAACGCAAAATGCTATTTGCTCTGCTATCGCATCCTCGGTATTTTTATAGAGTATAACCATATTCAGAGTGTTTCATCTGCGTGGCTGACATATACACTTCTTATCTCTGTATCACAGAGAACGAACGGCCCTTTCTACCTTTGGGACATATGACAAACCCAGAGAGGGAGTTGGGTACCTGGTAGACCAGTAGACAGGCTCATTGTTTCTTGCCTCAGCTGATTTGTCCTGGCCTCAGACCTTGGCACTGCTCAGCCTTTGGCTTTCTTTTCACATCAAACCTTTGTCCCTCCCTCCATCCCTCCCAGAAGTGGCCCAAATCCTTTGCATGACAAAATGTCATTTGGGGCAAATTCCTTTATTTCACAAATATATCCCAGAGGGCTGTTAAACTCTTCATTCCAAGCTGACAGTTTCTGAGCAAAAGAAGACACAGTATGCAGATGATTAAAACAAGACACACGTTACAGTTTCATTTGGGAGGCATTATTGTGTAATTAGCTGTTTCATTGAACAGGAATTTTTTAATAGCCAAAAGTAATAATTCATCACCATAACCCTTTTTCCCCCCTTTGTGGTAGCTTTAATGAAAACTTTTCTAATATGTCTCTACTTTTCTTTAGAGCACAGTGCATGTAATTTATTCTCTTTTCAATATCACTGCAAGGTTATAATTAAAAGCATAAATTCCTGTTCCATGACCCTTGGAGTCTGGTGAATTGTTTAATCTTTTTATTTTTAATTCACTAACTGGCTGAAGCGATGTTTGCTGGGTCCAATTTCTGTGCTCGTCCTCTGTGGCCTGCCGGCCACCATCCTCAGTGTCTCTTTCCCTCCTTCCTCCTCCGCCCTGCACATCCAAGCACCAAACTTGATCAGAGCAGGAAGAGAGTCCTAGGAGATATAAGCAGGACAGGAGGTTTCCTGAAAAGGTCTGAAAGGTTCTAGGCAACATAGTTGCCACAGCTCTCTCTTTACCTGCATTTGCTCCTTCTTCTTGGCTGCCTAGAACGGTCCCCACACCTGTCCCACCCATACAGACCTTCTGCACCCAGTGCTCTTGCTCTGTCTGCACTGTGTCTATCACCTGTCTGTCACCTGCTGTGTCTGCAGCTTGTCACTTGTCTGCCACCTATCTACCTACCTTTCTGCCTGTCTGTCTACATCCCTGCCCTTGCCATCAGTTTGCCCTATCATCTACCCCTCAGACTCTGCCTTTTTTCTCATCCAAAGATCCCGTGATCCCATCATGTAGAGATCCCATGATCACATCATGTAGAGGTCCTGTGATCCCATCATGTAGAGATCCTCATGATCCTGTCTAATAGACATCCCCGTGATCCCATCCTGTAGAGATCCCACAGTCCAGTCTTGTAGAATATCCAGTGATTCGATCATGTAGTGATCAGTGATCTCATCATGTAGAGATCCCATTCTGTAGATTCCCATCATAGACATTCCATGATTCCATCGTGTAGAGATCCCACAATCCCATTATATAGAGATCCCGTGATTCAGTCTTATAGTAATCCATTGATCCTATCATGTAGAGAACCACTGTAAGCAATGAATCCATTTCAAGGACCCGTGGGGGTCCTCCTCTTTGCTCCCTCAGCTCCCCAATGTGGCCTGTGCCTGCCCTGATGATGGAATTGTGTCCAGTTTGGGGGGGCTCAGACCACATGCTGCTGTGTGAGTTCCCATGAGGCCCTGTATTGGCCCCTGTAGAAATGCCAGAACACTCTCAGCATCAGAGCAGGATGGGAGCTGCCCACTTCCCCAAGTGGCAGCACTGCTTAACTGTTGTTTGCTCCTGTCGGTAGCAAGCAGAGGTGGCTCTGGCCTGAACATGGTTCCCTGTGGCTCCTCCGCAGTAGAGTATGGCCTACCACCCTATGCCTGCTCAGAACCAGATGTGTTTCCACTGCTGCCTTGGTATTTCTGAGAAAATGCCAGACACAGGATATCTTTGTTGTCTGAAATAATTATAATCTCTCACCACTCTTACTTTTTCTCCTATTTCTATTTGGGGCCACACCCAGAGCTCCTCAAGAACTACTTCTGACTTATTGCTCCCATGTCACTCCTGGCAGTACTCAGGGGACCAGGAGACACCGGGAATCGAACCCGGTCCTACTCTGTGTTGTGCTGAGGCTCTTCCCATTGGGCTCCAGCCCCTTTACTTGTGGAGGGTTTTTCACAGAACAAGCATTTTAACTTTGAAGTCTGGTTTATTGATTTTCTTCCCTTTGTTGAATTGTGCCTTTGATGTCATGTTTATGAACACGGCCCAAGGCCTAGGTAGCAAAGAATTCATCCATGTTTTCTTCTTGGAACTTTGTAGTTTTACATTGTACTTGTAAATCTCTGCTCTATCATGGATTAACTTGGTCCATAGCACCCAGCTGAATTTTTAGTTCGTGAATGTTCATTTGCACCAATACTATTTGTTGAAATACCTCCATTCCCACCTTTGGTCTGTGAAATTGTTCCTTACAACCAGTTGACTAGGTATGTGACTGTTTTTGTGTGGGTGTATTTATGTGGCTGTTCTTGTGTGGGTATTTGGATATAATTGTGTCAGTGGGTATACTTGCATGGATGTTTTGGTGTAAGTGTACTGGTGGACGTCTGTGTTTGGGTATACTTGTGTGTCTTTTTGTGTGGGTGTTCTTGTATGAGTGTTTGTATTTGGGTGTATTTGTGTGGCTGTTCTTATATGGATAAACTTGTGTGGGTGCTTATGTTTGGCTGTACCTATGGCTGTTCTTATGTGTGTGTTTGGGTGTGTTTGTGTAGCTGTTTTTGTGTGGGTGTTTGCGTTTGGGTGTATTTGTGTGGCTGTTCTTGTATGGGTACATGTGTTGGTGTTTGGGTATATTTGTGTGTGGTTATTATTATGGGGTATTTGTTTTGGGGTATATCTATGTGGTTGTTCCTGTGTGGGTCTTTATGTTTAGGTGTATTTATGTGGTTGTTATTGTGTGGGTGTTTGTGTGAGGGTATATTTGTGTGGCTGTTCGTGTATGGGTAAACTTGGGTAGGTGTTTGTGTTTGGGTGTACTTGTGGCTGTTCTGTGTGAGTGTTTGGGTTTGGGTTTATTTGGTAGCTGTTCTTGTGTCGGTGTTTGTTTGGGGGTGTACTTGTGTGAATGTTCTTGTGTGTGGCTGTTTCTGTTTGGCTGTTCTTGTGTGGGTATATTTGCCTCTGCTTCGCTCATCTGTCAGCCCCCAATAGCGATAACTGAGATTTAGAGTAAATCTTATCATTACCCAAAGTGCTTCTCCCTAACTTTTTCTTCCCTTTTTTTAAGATCATGTCAGCAATTCTAAGTTATTTGTACTTCATGTTTATTTTAGGAAACTCTCATCTAGAGAGGAAATCTGTCTAGCACTTCAGTCGGGATGAGTAGATCTTGAAGTGTGGGAGGCGGGTCCTTCTGGAGCTTTCCCCATCTCCATCTCAGCAGGTCCTACTGGGGGAGGAGGGCTGTTGTCTTCACTCCTTCCTTGTTTCCTTTCAGGTCATGGATCACAGCACCAGTTGGTCCTCTCCATTTCTTTCAGGCCTCTGTGAAGAACATTGTCCACATCCTGGCTTTCTCCTCATGTGGCTTTTTGCAATTCTGCAATAGCTTCTGTGTTTCACTTTCATCCCAGCCCTTTCCTCAGCTCTCTTCGGGACTTGTCTTTGAAGATTTCTGATGTTTTTTCTCTGGGCTGCTGCAGCTGCAAACATGGTTTACTTCTTCCTTTCTGATCCTCGTCCCATGGTCAATGCTGCCCAGACAATCTCCTGGGGCCCCTGGGTGGCCCTTCTGGTGCTTCCCACCTCCCTGGGACAGAATGTTGGAGGTCCACCAATGCAGCTCCTACTCCAAACCTGAGTCAACCAGCTCCCCAGAATGTTCCTTCTGTGTGTAAAAGGCCTTTGAGTCCGGTGTCAGGGGCCCGAGACAGGCCTTGGGAACTGGTAGTGGCCTCACCTCCCTGTCCTCATCAGATCATAGCCACTGATGATCTCACTGCTGAGATGCGTTACCAGAAAGTTCCATGATGACATTGCACTGCCCCCCTTTCTTCCCTGCCTGTCCTGGTTCCAGGGCATCTTAAGAGTCCTGCTGCACCCCTACCATGTCCCCAGGCCCTGGGGAATAGGAAGGAGCGTGCGTGCCAGGAAGTCTCCCTAGATCTGGAACCAGACGACCTCATGGGGGTTCGGTGGTCTAGACACACCCCTTTAGACATGCCCCTCTAAGTGTGGACCCATGCCAGATTCTCTTCAGAGAATGAGTCCAGGAATTGGGCAAAAGGCAGTTTCAGAGATGCAGAAATGACCAGGAGAGGTGGCATTTTTCAGGCACCCCAGTGCGACGGCTGTCCTGGATGTCCTGGCCCAGCCCTTCATCAGTGCGGGATTTGTCAGGGGGCCCTGGGCATCTGCCTCTTGGGGCTGTAGGGGTGTCTGACCTCACAGCAGTACTGCCTCCTCTGAACTCACTGAGCATGAGGCTCAGAGACATAGCCCAGCATGTCCCTGTCTCAGTGGGGACCTCAGAGATTCTATCTTGGGGATCCCTGACAACCTTCTGCAGGGACTTTCATTCTGCTCAGGCCTGGTATTTGGTTCCCTGGGATCCTTTGAAGACAGGAGCTGTTCGTGCCCCTTGGAAAAGCTCCACACTGTTGAGGAGACGAAAAGTAAAGTTCTGAGGACTAGAGCAATAGCACAAAAGGGTGGGTGCTTGCCTTGCTGAATCCTGACCCAGGTTCAATCCCCAGTACCCCATATGGTTTCTGAATAGCAGCAGAGGTGGCCCAAACATCCCTTCCCAGGGACCAGAGCGATAATGTAGCAGTAAGGTGTTAGCTTTGCATGAGGCTAATTCAGAACAGATCACGGTTTGATCCCCAGCATCTCCTATGGTCCCCCAAGCCAGGAGTGATTTCTGAGTGCATGGCCAGGAGTAACCCCTGAGCGTCCCTGGGTGTGGCCCAAAAAACAAAAAAATAAAAAAGAAACAAGTATTCTGGGACTTGAGCAATAGTACAGCAGGTAGGGACAGTCTAAGTTCAATCCCCAGCACCCCATGTGGTCCACTGAGCCCCACCAGGAATGACCCCTAAGTGCAGAGCCAGGACCCACAAAAGAAAAAGAAACAAGTTTTCTGGGAATCCATCCCACTGAGCTCATGATCTTCAAAGCTTTCCCAATGTAATGACTTTTTATTTTGTCAACAACTTAAGTTTTGTTTCATGAGTTTTGACTCAAACTGGTTCAAAATTAAAGGCTGAAAGGAAGCCTTGAAGAGATGTGAGTTAGAATATGTAAACTTTAATATCTTATTCTTTACGTGCTTTGTTATTTTTAATACCCTTGAAACAATGTTATAAATAATGTAAAGAATTAATAGGCATTTTTTGCTGAGGAATAATATACATATTTGAAATTATAATGGCAAAATATCAGATGTTAGGGGGAAAGTTATGATGTATTCAGTTTTTAAATTGGACTATTAATGTGTAACTTCATGTGTAATAAATATTCATATTTAATTTAGGTGCCGTTGTACTATACACTAAAATAAAATGGGACAATTTCTGTGGTTCTAATAAAGGAATCTAAAAGGGAAGTCATAAATACTTATAATACAACTTTTTAAAAAATATTTTATGGGTCTGAAAATTGAAAACTTCCTAATAGGGAAAATTTTCTTAAATGAGAAATGAGGCAAATTAGTCCCAGAAATCTCCAATTGTAATATATCCTATGGGAATCTTGACTAGCTGCCGCTGCTTAAGAAAATGTTATAGAATGTACTAAAAATCAAGGGGGGAAGAAACATCTTTCCACAGATTTCAGAGATCAAAGGCTCATTATTCTTCTCGGATCCTCATCAGGGAGGCTGCTGTGTGCAATGTGGTTCACCGGGGATAGGCTGGGTCCTCGGGGCTCTGGATGACCCACTGTGACATCCCCACTATCGAGTGAACAGGCTGTGTGGGCTGCATGACAGGTGACTTGCAGCCCTTGGGCTACCCGGCTGGCAGAGTTGTCCCTGGTGCCTAGCTCTGCCCAGTTCACCCACCCACACCCACCCCTGGCACAGGCAGACTGGCCACCCTGATTAGGATCCAAGTGGCTTGGATGGAGGTGCTTGCGTCTTTGTGGTTTCTCTCCCCTTGTCTTGTAAGAAGAGATTTGCTAAAGCCTTTGAGGGGCTGTTAGCAGAGCCCAGATGTGGGAAGACCAGGGCTCCCCTGCTCCACTTCCTGTGTCCCATATTCTGTCTTCTGGTGTGTCAAGAGGGGCAGGTGGATTACCCAGCCTCAGATTCCTCATTTCTTGCATGAGGCTCTAGTGACCCTCTGGAAAGGCACCTCCCAGCCAGGCTTTATCTCCCCCAAGATACTCCAGGGAGCCTCCGATGGAAATTGCATCAATGGGGGGTGGGGCACAGCATGAGACTAGGAGGTGCCAACCAGTAGAATAAGAAGGATATGAGGCGTGAGGTGTCCAGAAAAGTGAAAATGCGTGAGGCATTCACACTCTGGAACTTTGTAAGGGGGCTGGAGGATATTGGGTGAAAGCTGATTCCAGGACGCCTGAGAGGAAGGGGGTGGGTGCTGTGCAGGTGGAGAAAGTCAGTGAATTCATCACATACATACATGCATGTACATACACATATTCACATGTGTGTACATATGTATACAACGTGTACTTGCACATACACGGCCGTCTCTGAAGGCATTTGGCCACAGCTGGTCAAAGGTCCCCCTAAACCTGGCTTTTCCACAGCCCTGAGGGATTTCACACTCATCAGCCAGAGGGTCCTTGACCGAGTCCTGCCAGATCTTTATTAATTTCACCTAAAAAGAAGTAACACGCAGCCCTGCTCAAGCCTGTCTGGTGACTGCTGCCCGCACCTAATGCTGTGTCTCCCCACAGAGCCATCACCCTGCAGAACCAACTGGTCATCCTCGCGGCCACCGCCAGTGACGCAGGCGCCTACTATGCACAGGCCGTGAATGAGAGGAATGGGGAGAACAAGACCAGCCCTGCCGTGGCCCTAAGCGTCACCGGTGAGTCCCATGGTAGTGGTGAGAACCATATGGTCTTAATGCAGTTAGTGTGGTGCAGGGTGGAAGGGGTCACAATGTCTTCCATGGTCCAGGTTTCATTCTGAACCATATCTAGTGGCTGCTTTTTGAGAAGCTGTGAGTGCCAAAGGTAATTCCAAGCATTAGATCTTATTGTTTGGGTGATTAAAAAGACTTTGAGCTTTGAGGTGTGGTTTTTGTTTGTTTTCTATTTTTTGTTTTTGGGCCGCTCCTGGCAGGCTCGGGGAACCATATGGGATGCTGGGATTCGAACCACCATCCTTCTGCATACAAGGCAAATGCTCTATCTCTATGCCATCTCTCCAGCCTCCGAGGTGTGGTTGTTTTTTTTTGTTTTGTTTTGTTTTTGGTTTTGTTTTTTGGACCACACCCGTTTGATGCTCAGGTTACTCCTGGCTATGCGCTCAGAAATCGCCCTTGGCTTGGGGGGACCATATGGGACGCCAGGGGATCGAACCACGGTCCGTCCTATGCTAGCGCTTGCAAGGCAGACACCTTACCTCTAGCGCCACCTTCCCGGCCTCCCGAGGTGTGGTTTTATACCCTGTTGCTAATGCTGGTTTTTTGGTTTGTTCGTTAGTTTGTTTATGGGCCTCACCCAGCAATGCTCAGAGCTTGCTCCTGGTGGGGCTTGGGGCCCATGAGATGACATAAGGAATCCATCTCTCCAGGCCCAAAGTGTGTTTGTTGTTTTTAACAACAAAGTTCTTTTGATTTCAAGAGATTTTATTCTTCAGCCTGAAACACGAGACCAGGTGAAACGAAATTGAATCCCCATGGGCTTGAATTCACACTAGAATCCTTGAGAAAGGAGGAGTATGGGTTGTGTGAAAAATTGGCACCGTTTCTTCTCCCTGACTTCGCTAAGAGTGTGACATGTGAAGGGAATTCACTGCCCATTTCCTGTGACTTGATTTAAAGACATTTGAGTCTGGGGAAATGGTTTATGTGGCTGGTCTTTGAGCGGCGTCTGGAAACGTTGTGGCAGAGCTGAGGCTGGCAGGGGAAGTGACCCTAAACAAGACAGGGTTAAGCCTCTGTGGCCTGGGTGTGAACCACAGGAATCACACTGTGGAGATAGCATAGGGGGCAAGTGGCCTCAAGGGTCCAAGTGTCCTGGGACATAGATTTGGCATCTTCAGATGTCAGAGTCCTGCAGGCTGGCTGTCCCCTCTGCTAGCACTGGATGGGTTTCAAGATCCTGGGCTAGGTGTAGCATCCTTGTAGGGGTCACTGGGTGGGTGTTTGTAGCCAGCATTGGGCACATGTTGTGCCATGGCACAGGTTGTACCATGAGCCATGTGCCCAGATATGTCACCCCCTGCCCCATGCCAAAGAGTGGCTGCAGAGAACCGGCCCTTTTTCTGCTCTCCCATGCAATGTTCCTACTGCAGGTGTGCTGCCCCCCCCCACCTCTGTGCAAATTACACACAATCAAAGAAGCCCATGTGCTTTATCTATTGGGCTGATTTCCAAGGGTTCCTTAGGCCATTGTGTTCTCTAGCCCATGATGGTGGTTTTACCTTTTCCTGTGCTTAATTGGCCAAAGCTGACCCTGCCCCCAATTATGATATATAGGACAGTGTAAGGCATGAGGATGCTAGTGGGATTTAACTCAGAAACAAGGAAATGTGTGCACATGTGTGTGGTTGTGTGTCTGAATGCATGTGTAGGTTTGGGGTAAATTGGTATGAATGAATTGTGTAAACATGTGTCTGCATATGTGTGGCCATGTTTATGCGTACACTGTGGATACATGTGCAAACACATGTATGAACATGTGTGTGTTTTGTGAATATGTGTGTATGAACATGTGTGTGGCTGCATGTATAAATATTTTTATGTTCATGTGCTTGTGTGTGTGCATTTGCATGAATGTGTGTATAGGGGAGCTTGTCATTCCATACATGGTGTGGGGGACCTGAGGATTCTAGCTGTCAGTGAGGGGCCAGCATGCATGGGACAGCCCACACCATGAACTCCAAGGGCGGGGCAAGTAGGTTCAATATGGTGAATTTGCCAGTTTCCGCACTAATGCAGCGCCGAGCCGTTAGATAATTGAAAAATGTAAATTTCCTTCAATACTTTCAGTTTCTTCTCCAACCAAGAGGCATATTGGAATCAGCTCATAAATATTATAATTAACTGCCCTGCGTGCCTTTCCCTTGTATACTTTAATCTGTTCGTTGGCACCAGGTAAAATGTGTCGAGGCTGAGATAGAAGGAGCTGGTGAGACAGACAGGCCTATTTCCAATCTGAGGAGAAAACCTGTGTCTGGCCCTCGGTCCGCTTCGCTCATCAGCTGGGCAGACCCCCGGGGGGATGATTGATGGGGAGGCCACAGCCCCATTTCCATTCTCAGGAGAACGTGACGTTGACATGTTAGATTGAGTTAAAAGTGAAATGATATTTTCTCCTCAAAGTTCTGTTCTGGAACCCTCAGAAGTTTATGGGAGGTCGGTCATGGGGTCATACCGTGGAGTTCCATCATGCTTCCTCGGGGCTGCAGGCTCTATCTCTGGGGGAAGATGTGGTTAGGGTCTTCCCGCCAGACCCCCGGTGCCCCAGATTTGGGTAAAATTAGAAACACTGGTGCCCGGGATCATACTGTTATCGATGGGTGAGACCAAAGATGTTAAACTTGCCTTCTGGCACCAAGTCAATGAAAGCACCACATGACAAGGATGTGACAATTTCACATTTCTTTTGTTTGTTTGTTTGGTTTTGGTTTTTTGTTTTTGTTTTTTGGGCCACACCCAGCAGTGCTTAGGAGTTACTCCTGGCTATCTGCTCAGAAATAGCTCCTGGGGGGGCCGGAGAGATAGCATGGAGGTAAGGCTTTTGCCTTTCATGCAGGAGGTCATCGGTTCGAATCCCGGTGTCCCATATGGTCCTCCGTGCCTGCCAGGAGCAATTTCTGAGCCTGGAGCCAGGAATAACCCCTGAGCACTGCCGGGTGTGACCCAAAAACCAAAAAAAAAAAAAAAAAAAAAAAAAGAAATAGCTCCTGGCAGGCACGGGGGACCATATGGGATGCCAGGATTCGAAACAACCACCTTAGGTCCTGGGTCAGCTGCTTGCAACACAAATGCCGCTATGCTATCTCTCCGACCCCAAAGTTTCACATTTCTGAGGCTCTCAAGATCTGGGTCCCTAGCCAAGAGAGGTTCTTCTGGAAGAAGGGTGCTCTGGCAGAGAGGTTCAGGGATCACTGGAGGGTGTGGCTCCTCCTGGTTGGCGAGACCCCAATCCTTCCATAGGGATCCTAAGGGCCATCCTGTGGAATATCTCACAGTGGGGGTGCCACCCAGAAACTAAGAGGAAAAGCAGTATTAGCCAATGGTTCTCCAGGCCATGTCACCCCTAACCCCAAATGGGGCTTTCTCTCCCAGTCCAACCAAGGCTCAAGTACAAGAATAACCAGGGTATTGGAACCGAAGAGAAAGCACAGCAGTAGGGCGTTTGCCTTGCAAGCAGCTGACCCAGGACCAATGGTGGTTTGAATCCTGGCATCCGATATGGTCCCCCCATGCTGGCCAGGAGTGATTTCTGAGCAGAGAGCCAGGAGTAACCACTGAGCGTCACCGGGTGTGGCCCAAACCCCCTCCCTCCCAAAAAAAGAATAAACAGGGTATGAGGCAGACAATTAGGGGTGAGGCCCGACCTGTGGTCAGCATACAGGCTCCCCATCAACTGCTCTCCTTTTTGTGGACCTGGCTAAGAAGGTAAATCCTGCATAGCCCACAGGCCTCCCTACTGTCCACCTCTGCCACACCTGCTCCTACAGCACCATGTGACCAGAGATGGTCCATCCCCACTCATAAGTGATCATGTAACTAGAGGCAGTCCATCTCCATCAGAAATTTCTGAGTGACTACAGGTGTCCCCTTAGCCCACTGACACCCCAAAGAGAGGTCAGCATGACCCTTCTTGCCAACGTTGCCCTTCAAGGATTTTTCCAGAGCCACCTGGCTTAAATGACTTCTATTCCTGCCCCTGGTTCACCAGCAAATTCCCTCTAATTCTATTTAGACAGTTAAACAAGAATTCACATAAATCACGCTGTCTATCTTTTCAAGGTTCTAGTGCAGGGGTCTCAAACTCGCAGCCCACGGGCCGTTTGCGGCCCGCCGTACATTTTGTAGCCCATGGCCAGCCTTCAAATATGGCAGTATTCGCAATTATTTGCTTACCGAATAATCAAAATAAAATCGCATTAGTAAGAAAAAAATTGCATTAAACATTCGCATACCCTGAGCAGTTCCATTCAGAGTATGCAAATGTTTAATGCAATTTTTTGTGATTTTTTCTTACTAATGCAATTTTTTAATTATCTTTATTTAAACACCATGATTACAAATATAATTGTAGTTGTATGATTACAGTCATGTAAAGAACACCCCCCTTCACCAGTGCAGGATTCCCACTACCAATTTCCCAGATCTACCTACTCCCCACCCCACCCACACCTGTACTTGAGACAGGCTTTCTTTTTCCCTCATTCATTCACATTGTTATGATAGTTTTCAGTGTAGTTATTTCTCTAACTGCACTTATCACTCTATGTGGTGAGCTTCATGTCATTAGCTGCACCTACATGGGAGGATGGGAGGAAGTAAGGGTTGGGACTGAGGCAGTAAAATATTAGAAATTAGCTTTTTAGGGCAGTATCAAGGTCCCAATACAAGATGGATATTATGGATATATAAAATATATGCACACAATACTATCAATATGAAAACAAAGAAAAAATTTCCACTGACTGTCCCAACATAAACCAGTGCTAGAACAGCCTGTGCCCTCCTCCCAGAGCGCATTCCCGTTAGTGTAGGGAGAGATGGGGGAAAGCCTGTTGACCCCTATAGAGTCCACCTAGAATGGTGCCCAGGGAAAGACTGAAGTCTAGAGGAGAAAAACCCTATACCTGGCATGAGCTGGTCTCCAGAATCAAGGAGGAAACTGGAAACCAAATGTCTGCCCGCCCTCCTCCCCATGCACCTCCACCCTAGAGTACAGAGGGAGAGGGGGAAGCCTGAGGACCACTAAGAGTCCACCTGAACCCACTTCTGGCCATCTGAGCTGGCACCCAGGGAAGGCCTGGAGTCAGGGGAAAAAGACAAGGATGGCTGGGGGCCTGTCAAGCCTCCCAGCACTCCCCAGGCTAGGGGGAAAGGCTCTGGTATGGGGCCTCTAATGCAATTTTTATTGCGAATATTCAGTAAGCGAATAATTGCGAATACTTTGTGCCTAGCGCAGAGTCATTTCTGCTGTTCCTCCCACTGTCCCTTGTATTATCAGAGGCCTAAGGGAGAGAAGTTTATTACAGAACTAGATTTTGCAGTGAAGAGAAAGATTGATGACGAGCACAGACAATTTCAGAAAAAGTGGGAGATGTAGTATTTCTTTGTTGAGCACAGGGGCATCCCCACATGTCTTAGTTGCTCAGAGAAAGTTGCAGTGCACAAGGAATACAAGTTGAAACACCATTATTCAACTAAACATGCTGAGGAATGTGCAAAATATCAAGGAAATGAGAGAGTCAAGCAGGTTGCCAGTCTTAAAGCATGTCTAATGAGGCAACAAGATTTCTTCAAGAAAGCAACCAAAGAGAATGTTGCATCAGTTGAAGCTAGTTACATGGTTAGTGAGATGATTGCTAAGGCAGGGAAACCATTCACAGAAGGAGAGTTTGTTAAAAAATGCATGTTACAGGCTGCAAGTATTACTTGTTGGGAAAAGAAAGGTCAGTTTAGCAAAATCAGCCTTTCTGCCAACACTGTGGCAGAGTGCATTTCTGACATGTCAAGTGACATTTATCATCAACTGTGTGAGAAAGCCAAGTGTTCTGATGCATACTCAGTTGCTCTTGACTAGGGCACAGATATAACAGACTCTGCGCAGCTCACAATTTTTTTTTTTTTTTTTTTGGTTTTTTTTTGGGCCACACCCGTTTGACGCTCAGGGGTTACTCCTGGCTATGTGCTTAGAAATCGCTCCTGGCTTGGGGGGACCATATGGGACGCCGGGGGATCGAACCGCGGTCCTTCCTTGGCTAGCGCTTGCAAGGCAGACACCTTACCTCCAGCGCCACCTACCCGGCCCCGCAGCTCACAATTTATGACCGTGGTGTTGATTTCAATTTTGAATTGACAGAGGAGCTGCTCACAATAATTCCAATGCATGGCCAGACCACCGCTAATGAGATATTTCAGCATCTGTGTGATGCCATTGAGAATGCAGGTTTGCCATGGAAGAGGTTTGTTGGAATAATAACCGATGGAGCACCATCGAGGACAGGGAGGAAAAATAGACTGGTGGCACTTGTTCAAAAAAACTTGAAGATGAGGGTGTAGAGAAGGCCATTGCTCTTCACTGCATTATCCATCAGCAGGCCCTTTGCAGTAAATGCCTGCCATGTGACAATGTGATATCAGTTGTTGTGAAATGCATCAACCAAATCAGATCCAGGGGCTTAAAGCACAGGAGGTTCCCTGCTTTTTTAGAGGAAGTGGAGTCAGAATATGGAGATGTGCTCTATTTCACCGAGGTATGTTGGCTCAGCAGGGGAAATGTCCTGAAAAGATTTTTTGAGTTAAGAGAAGAAGTGAAAGCCTTCATGGAGAAGGATGGGAATGCTGTTTCTGAGTTGAGTGATCACAAATGGCTCATGGACTTAGCTTTTCTTGTTGACATCACATATAAGCTGAATGTACTAAACAAGATGTTACAAGGCCCAGGGCACCTTATCAGTGCTGCCTATGAGAATGTGAGAGCATTCTCCACAAAACTTGTGTTATAGAAATCCCAGCTCTCTCAGACAAACCTTTGCCATTTCCCAGCATGCAAGGAACTTGTGGATGCAGGCATACCATTCAGTGGTGAGCAATATGTTGATGCTATTTTTAAGCTAGAGAAGGAATTTGATCACAGATTTGCAGACTTCAAAAAGCACAGAGCCACTTTCCAAATTTTTGTGGACCCCTTTTCCTTTGATGTGCAAGATGCCCCTCCTGTGCTTCAAATGGAGCTCATTGACCTGCAATACAACTCTGATCTCAAAGCCAAGTTCAGGGAGATTAGTGGAAAAGCAGACATGCAAAAAAAAAAAAAAAAAGCAGACATGCATGGGCAGTTTTTGAGAGACTTGCCCCCCAGCTTTCCTGAGCTTTCCCGGATGTTCAAGCACACCATGTGCCTTTTTGGGAGCATATATTTGTGTGAAAAATTATTTTCCACATTGGACTTCAATAAGTCAAAGTACAGATCTAGACTTTATGATTATCATCTTCAAGCCATACTGAGGATCTCAACTGCTTCCTCTCTTAAAGTCAAATGTGGTTCAGATTTGTGAGAAGAAGCGCTGTCAAGTCTCTAGCAGTAAGGAATAGGCAAAAGATGCCATGTTCAGAAGAACTGTTTATGATCTTCACTCAATGTTCTATTCATGTTCAGAAGAAATAATTAAAACTGTTAATAATGACATTTGAGGACTTTTTTTGTGAAATCCCTTATGCGGGCCTGCCTCACCCCGACTTTGCCTCCTGCGGCCCCCAGGTAAATTGAGTTTGAGACCCCTGTTCTAGTGGTTTCTAAGATATAATTATGAAATTGTGTCCTCCATTTCTTTGCTCTTGCTCTGGAGGGCAAGTAATGTTTGTCACAGACTTGATTCGAGGGAACAGTCCTTCATAGGCTAGTCTAAGAGATTCCTCAAACACTTCCAACTACTAAATATCATGAACTCAAGTCATTCTCCACTGGGGGAGTAGAATAAAACTCCAAATTCATGGTGGACCCCCAAAAGAGGCTGTTTTAAAGTTTGAAGCCTATTTTAACTTTTGGGGGGGCATACCGATGACACCAGGTTACTCCTGGTTATGTGCTCAGAAATTGCTCCTGACTTGGGGGACCATATGGGATGCCGGGGATCTAACCACAGTCCATCCTAGGTCAGCTGTGTGCAAGGCAAATGCCCTACTGCTGTGCCACCACTCTGGCCCATTGCACTGGTATTTTTTGAGGGGGGTCACACCCAGTGATGCTCAAGGTTCTCCTGGCTCTGTGCTCAGAAATTGTCCCTGGCTTAGAGAACTATTTGAGACACTGGGGGATAGAACCATGGTCCATCCTAGGTTAGTGCGTACAAGACAAATGCCCTACCGCCTGCACTACTGCTCCAGCTGTTATTTTTTTTAAACAGGCACTATGAGTGTATGAGTCCTTAAAACCATCCATCAAATATTCAGATTCTTCTGGATGTGTTTAAGAGAGAGTTGCTTTCAGAACCAGCACATTAAAATACTCAAATACACAGTCCCCTCTTCCTTGCAGCCCTTCCACATTCTATCAAATAATCTCAGGTGCGTCGCTGTTGGAATTTATGAGCACAAACATTTGAGCACTTATTCACCCACACTCTCACTCACTCAGGGCCACTTGACCCCCAGCTAGCCCAGCACCCACTCACCCCTCCTTTCTGACTGGTGGGACCTGGTAAGGAACAAGCATGGGGCATGGAAAAATCAAATTTTCCTGCAGACACTTTCATAAAACCTAACTCGCATCTGCCGCATGTCTTGTCTGAGAGACCCTAAGCAAAGTGATGCTTATTGGCGGAGATGAAGCCGCAGAACTAGTTATGGCTTATAACTGCCATTTCCCAGAGAAATCGCTATTCCCTGGGGGCAGAAGAAAATAAAACAGTGACTGTGGCCCATCTTCAATGCTCACTCACCTTTCCTGCTCACCTCAGCCCTGTGTTGAGCGAGCCCATGGCTCGCCTCTCCTTCCCTTCTGGAGGTTTCCAAACTCCAGGTTATTCATCTCGCAGAATTGTTTTTGCTTTTCATCACCACAGCTCAGGTTATTGGTCTGGTTTCGTCCTTCGTGCACGCTGGCCGACAGCTGTCACCTTTGTCACCTTTGCTTGTCGGTGCTGTCTTTACCTGGAAGCTGTAATGTTTTATTGCCGATCACTGTCAGGGGCGATTACAGCTGTAATTAAAACTCGCGATCTTCACAATGTGGTGGAGAATATTGAATTGAGCCCAGCATCTGGTGAAAGTAAAAAGCCACTTAGCTCCCCGGGGAGCCCAGCACCAAAAACTCTGCTTATCCTTGATTTGCGCCATGCACCCCAAATGCTGAAGGGAGGAACTAACTTATTTCTGAGACAACAGGAACCCAGATTGGCAGGAGAGCATCTGCCTTGCACAAGTTGGGATTCAGTCCCCAGCATGGATTCAGTCCCCAGCATCGCATATGGTCCTGTTCCTGAGAGGACTTTGAGCTCCAGCCTAAATGGGCCCAGTGCCAGCAGGGTAGGTTGGCAGGACCAAAGTGTCAGCCTCCAGCCTCTCAGGCTCTCAGCTCAGACAACATGTGTGTCTGGGTCCAGAAGCCGGGAGAGAGCTGGTACCACTTGTCACCACTGTGGCCTCGTCCTTTCATTCTGTGATGCTGCCTGCTTTGCCCCCACTTCAGGGATCCCCTTTGGTCTCGGGGTCCTTGGCTAGTGGCTCAGTGACTTTGGGTCTGGAGGAGAAGTTTTTCCCCATCAGACGTGGCACTTCTGTCTCATCTTTGCTGGAATAAACCAGCCTGAGTCCTGCTGCTTTCTGGCCCTCACAGTTTCTTCTCCTGAACCCCAGAGATCTCCTGTCTATTCACCACTCTCACCTGTTCCTGAGCATTTCACTCACACCCTCTCAACTTTTTTCAGAGTTTTTCAGCCATCCCAGTACAACCCTCATCCTTTAGCCCTCGTAGACCATGGTGCACTGAGACAGGGTTCGTCCTGCAGCCACAACTGAGCTCTGAATGAGACAGAAACAGAGAATTTCTGCCCAAAGAGCTCCTAAGGGTGGAGAAGGGCTGTGGGCTTTGTCTGGACAGAGGGACAGGATATGGTGAGACATTTCCCTGCTTGGCTCAGAGACACAGCCATCTCCTCCTCCAGCCAGGGCCTCCTCCTAGAGTCAGGTAAGTCAGGTGGTATTAAGAGGAGCAAGGATGGAAGAGAAAGATAGCACATCAGGGATGGCATTTTCCTTGCATGCAACTGACCCGGGTTCGATCCCCAGCATCCCAAAAAGTCTCCTGCCTGAGTTCATCAGGCATGATTCCTAAACACAGAATTAGGACTAACCCATGAGCACTTCTGAGTGTGATCCAAAAATTTCAGAGAGACAGAGACAGAGACAGAGAGGAGAGAGAGAGAGAGAGAGAGAGAGAGAAGGAGAGAGAGAGGGGGGAGGGAGGGAGAGAGGAGAGAAAAGGAAAGAGAGAGAGAGAGAGAGAGAGAGAGAGAGAGAGAGAGAAGCAAGGTCATCTGTGGGAGAAGATCCACACAGGCACAGAGAAGGCAGGAACATTCCAGAAAGCAGTTATGTTAAGCATGGGGCCTCCATCATGAGGCCCAGACCAATCCCTCCCTCCTCTGAACCAATTCCTTTGTGGTCCGTGATGTGACGGCTGGCCGGACCCTTCTCAGCAAGGCCACCTGTCAGACGGGCCTTAGAACCCAGCGCCTGATGGATGGACTGTTAATAGAAGCTCTTCATCTCTGGCCACGCCATCTGTGATTTATAAAATCCATTTCCTCGCGCCATATCTACACTGTGTGACTCATGCACAGGAGCAGAAATACTTGCTTGTGCTCGACCTACTGCTCGATCTGCTACAACTCCCCATGATAGCCAGTGTCTGTGAACAGCAGAGCCCTGGAGCTTCTGCCCTTTTCCAAGGTGCATGTTGAGGTGTGGGGGGGGTGTCCGGCTGCCATTTTCCTGCTGACCCCAAGAGGCTGTCACCAGTAACCTGGTGAGAAACCCACCAACGCGGGTTTCACAGGGTCTCCCTCTGAACTCCAGACTAGCTGTGAGGACTGGAACAACTGCCCTCAGCTCAGCTCAGGGCTCCCTACCCTGGGGGTACCCCTTCTGGATAGGAGATCTCACACCAGCTGGCCAGCAGCACTGCCAGAGCAGGGATTCAGGGAGCACAGAGCAGCATTCTGGGGAGTACAGAGTAGGGTTCTGGGGAAGACGAAGAAGGGTTCTGGTGAGTATGAAGCTGGGTTCCAGGGAACACAGAGCAAGGTTCTGGGGAGCAGGCAGCAGCCTCCCCAGCTGGCACAGAACCCAGGGAGCTGCTTGCCCTACTGAGGATGAAGGGCCCAAATGGAGCCGTCAGCTCGTCCATCATGGCGGGTTGGGCCATGCAACTGTCCACATGACTCCGCGAAGTGCTTAGAACCGTGGCAGGGGGCTGAGTGACATTGCCCGACCCAAATGTCTTCCATTCCCATCCATTTCTGTATGAAAATGAGCCTTCTCGGGGCCTGCATTTATAAACATGAAAGAGAGAAGTAAAATAGATGCTGAACGCCATTTCATTCTAGATAGAAGAAGTACCCGTTCAGGAGAGCAGGAGCTAATTAAAGAGGGGCTAGGCCCATTCATCTCATTAAGAAATGCCTTTCCAATGAAAGTTGGCTTTTTCTATTCAACATTTGTCAAAAACCCGTAATGATATGTATGGGCTTTATTGTTCCTACTAATAATCACAATGAATAACCAACCCAGATGTTTTTAACATCTAAAGTTTCAGGATCACAGGAATTTGAAGAAAAAAATTCATGAATAATAATATCTCCCCTTTTTTTGTATGGACAAGTGTGGTACCGGGTGATAAAGACTTTCAAGCCTCATATATATTATAGGAAATAAAACTCTGTGCTCAGACTGAAGGGGGAGGATGGCGGGCAGCTAATCAAAGTGGCGGCTATGTCCTTGGTTTTCAGAATGGTCTGAGGGAGATGGGTGTTAGAGGGAGGCGCCCCCTCCCCCGAACAGTGCATTTACAGGGTTACATCTCTGCCTAGTCCTCACAACCTGAGATGGTTTTGGTAAAACACCCAAGAGCAGATGTGGGCTTTTGAGTTTAAACTTGGACAGACCATAGAGAGGTAGGCAGGTCTGATGGCCAAGCTCAGTTTTAGGAATGGGAAAACCCCTTTGCAAAGGGCCCCTGTAGAAGAGACATGAAGGAGCAGATGTGATGACGGACACCCCAAAAGGAAGTGGATTCTCGGGAAGAAGGTCAGGCTGAACCTGAGCCTTGGGTGCCCTTAACTGTCTCTGTAATGGCCCTTGACCTTGTAACAGTCCCAGGTGGGGTCGCTTAGAGCCCAGGAGCAGATGATGACAAGGCTGGTCCCCCAACACCATCATGGGAGACTCTCCCGCATCTCCTGTCTCAGCACCCACTGTTGGGGTCAGGTGCTCAATGCAGGGAGAGGAGCTGGATCCCCAGCAGTGCTTCTTGGCACCCTGGATCTCATGGCCAGACAGAAGCTGCCCCGATCATGGCACGAACACTGCTTTTCAAAATGTGCTAGGGGTTTCACGGGTGAAGCAGAGACAGTAGTGTGGGACCCATTCAGGGGAGGATCCTGGAGTGGCCCTAGGTTCAGGCTCCAAATGGGGAGAGCAACCCCTGGGCAGGGTCGAGCAATGAAGGTTTGGGGGGTCACCACTGGGCTCCAGCTAAGGGCCTCAATGAGCAGCAGCCCCATGCAGAGGCCAGGGGCCATTCCCTCTGCTGGGACATCCCTGTGAACCCCCATTCCTTTCACATCCCAGGAATGAGTTCTTCCTTTATCCATGTCCTGTGTCCCACACCTCTGAACCGCCAACAGTCCCGCGTGTCACGCCATGATGCATGGCCTAAGGAACCCCTGGCCAGACTGGAGCCCTTCCAGCTACTTGAATCCTGGTCTCCACTGCAGGGGTCCACAGGATGCCTCTCTACCATGTGCATGCCACTGAGTCGATGTCCAGCTGTGCCTTCTGCTTGGGTGGTTTTGGGGTGTGTCTGTTACCTTCATCTCCAGCCTTGTTTATCTTATAAGAGTTGTTAGGGGCCAGAGCCTAGCACAGTGGGGCAGTCATTTGCCTTGCACGTGGCTGACCCAGGTTTGATTCCTGGCATCCTACAGAGTCCCCCGAGCCCACAAGGAATGATTTCTGAGCACAGAGTCAGGAATAAGCCCTGAGTGCCACTGGATTTGGCCCTGAAACCAAAAAGGAAAAAGGAAAAAATATTGTTAAAAATCCCATCACCCCCATTGACGCTCTTCTTTCTTCTCCACGCAGACAGACAAGCAGCTTTTGGTTGGTGATATTCCTTCATTAGTTTTAATTCTCTTTTCAGCACATCTGATTTTTTTTCTTTTTAATTCGTGATGCTTTTGATGAAAATTAATTAGTTTCTTTTAGAAGCTAGACGGTATTATCACAGGCATTCAGGCTTTGTTCTACAGAAGGGCTGGTCTGAGTCTAAAGCTGGTCTCAGGATTCTGGGTGCAAGTCTGTTTCATGGGGAACTTGCCTACAAATGATATGAAGGTGGGGTTCTTTGGTTTGGGGATAGCAGGGACTCTGGGGATCAGTTTCCCTCTCTATAAATTAAGGAGTTTGAACTAGATGAACTTTGGTCTTAAAAGCCCAACACTCAAAATAAATTTCCAGGGGGCAAAGATAATTGATGCACCCACAGAAGAAGGCCAGGCACTTGCATGTGGCCAACTGAGGTTTGATCCCCAACATGCCAAATGATACTCCAGTCCTCCCAGGAATGATCCTTGAGTGCTGCTGGTGTGCCTCCCCCGCAAAAAAATTAAGGAATAAGCATTTATAGAATAGGCATATGAAATATTTCCCTGAAAACTAGTTCTGCAAATTGGACGTTTTCTGCACTCAGTAGAAAACCCATCAGAATTAAACCAGCAAAGATCTGGGATGAGAACCTCTGGAGGGGGAGGGAAATAAAATAGGAAGGGGGGTCCTCTATAGCTCCCCCAGCCTCTCCCCAGATACCCAGCTACTTGCTACAATTTCCATTTGTGGCAGAGAACTGTGAAACCAGATTCACCTTGCCCAAAAGTAAAACCTCCTTGCCTGTCATTCTAACAGGGAGGAATTTAAAGAGATGTGTGTTGTTTTTGTTTTAATTCCTTTATTTTTTGTTTTTTGGTCTTTGGGTCACTCCCACCAGTGCTCAGGGGTTACTCCTGGCTCTTCACCCAGGGATCATTCCTGGAAGTGTTCAGGGAACCCTATGGGGTGCCAGATATCAAACCCAGGTCAGTTGTGTGCAAGGCAAATATCCTCTCCATTGGCCACCTTCACTTTAAAAACTGCCTTTACTGAATACACTCTCCTACCAAGGAGCTCACTAGCTAGCTGTTTGCCAGTAGCTGTTCAGTCCCCAATCAGACCCGTGCACCCCACTTCTTGTTGACGTGATTAAACAAGAGCCTGTGGCTGTGTAAAACGTGGAATTCTACATCAGAATCCACTAAGTGTGGGGCCTGGTGAGTCGGCAAATTAAAGACCCACATCCACACACCGCAGAAGGCCCTTTACACCCCAGAAGGGCCTTCACACCCCGAGCCCGTATCTTGGAAGAACAAGCACTGAGCAAGATCCAGAGATTGAACTGTTGGGACCCATGGATGGACCAGAGAGGCCATGGGGATGAATGGCAGGGCCACCTCCATGATGGCGCAGGGACGGTCAGACAGGCAGTCTGGAAGGTTCCATGGGCCAGAACAGCTGCAAAAACACTCCCACAGACAACCAGTCAGACCCAGGCCCCCTGAACAGCTCCTATCAGCGTCTCAGATGATCTCTCTGTTTCTGTAAAACAAATGCAGCCACATCCATGACAGGGGTTGTGGATCTTTAGCTTGGAGCAGTTTAGTTGGTGCCTGAGCCCCATATGATGAAAAGTAACCAAATGACTATAGAAAAAAATTCCTGGGTGTGATCAGGATGCAACCATCAGTATAGAGGCTGGAACTGTGTTTCCTGGAATAGGTCAGGAGAAATGATACTTAACTTCAGCTGCCCCCTCCCCACATCGACTCTGTACAGCAAGTTTACAGACAGACCCTCAGTTTCCTGAAGGAGAGGGTGGGTTTGAGATTCTGGGTCCTACACTCACGTTTCTGGTTAGAGTGAGTCACTGCAGATGTGATGGGGGATGCTGTCTTCCCCTCCGTTCCTACCCTCACCCCTCCACTTGGTGCCTTCGAGAGGGAAGTGACTGATGCCCGTTCTTTGGGGCCTGTCCCCGCCAATCTCAGCCCTCAGCCCTGTGCAGGGTGGCCTCATGCCCAGCCACCCACCCCTTCCCTCTCCTGCTGGCATTTTGTAAAAGGACCCCAGAAAGGGGGGTATTGGCAGGGTCGACCCCTCAACAGTGCCCCAACTCTCAACAGTGCCCTGTCCTATTTCTGACTTTCCACCTTCCAGACTATCACATGAGGTTCCATGAGCTTGTACCCGGCACCCCAAGTGAGTCTGGTCATGACAGTTGTGGGGTCCACTCAAGGCTGGTTCTGACACTTGTGGTCTGAGGGGGCCAGTGAAGGTCATCAGGTTCAGGTCACTGCAGGCCTGTTTGCTGTGGCCCACCTGTGCAGCCTACAGGGCCATCAGCAGCATCTGTCCCAGCTTCTAGGTGTGTGCAGCAGAAGGGCTGAACAAAGCTTTAGTCATGGTGGCCCCATCTGGCACCCAGAGCGGTGCTGGGGCTCCCAAACACACCCTCATCATGGGGTTGGTCATGGCAATGGCCAGAAGGACGAGGAGAGCCTTCACCAAGAGATGTGATAAGTATCAAACATGGGGGTCCCTTCCATGGGGCCCCCTGTACCCCCGTGTACCCCTTGTGGGGTACTGAGCACCCCAACCTTCCTCTCTGCTCCTCTTGCCTAACCAAACGGGGACTCAGGATACCTCCCAGGTGTTCACTGTCCCATAGGTACCATATCTGACATACAGCAAAGTGATATTTGAATTATAACTTTATTATGAGTGTTTAAAGAGATGTTTTTACCACCTATCCCAGTTAGGTTTTATATATGGGTGGTTATGACTAGAAAATACAAAAAATTGCCTTAGCCATACAGAATTTTGATCAAATGGGATGAACCCACTTTCCAAAAAAAAAAAAAAAAAAGTCACATGTACATTATTAGCAATTCACAATTTTACAATGCAGGGTAGAGTTTTTACTTGTTAGAGTGAAAATTACAATTTTATTAAAATGCATTGAAAGCTCGTTAAAAGCAGACAAAAGATGCTATCTCCCCTACTGATCAGCTCTTAGGAGACGTGTCTCTCTTGAAGCCATGATATAGTCTTTTTTAAATTAAATTATTTGGTGATATTAACATTTTAATGAAGGAATCATCCACCCTCATATTTCTTAAGAAACTGATATTTCTTTTCTGCTTCGTACTAATCACATTACACGGATTTAACATGTTTAAAGTCTCAGCTGAAATTCATTGAGACTCTAGATTCCCGAAAAGGCAGAGACCCAGGTCCCCTGTGATCTTGCCAAGGCAGATACCATTGGTCAATCAGCTTTACTAACTAAGGGTCCTGCCCGGAAAGACTGGGCCATGAGCAGGACACTGTCTGCATTACTCTGGGAAGGAGTAGACTGGGCCAGATGGGTAGATACTCTGGAAGCATCAGTCCTGCTTTCTTGGGTGACTCTCAGGAGCCTCAATGGGTCCAGTCCTGGGCTCACCTCAATTCTGCTCCTTCCAGTCTGGGGGTGATGGAAAAGCACTGAGCACCCCATTGTCCAGCAGCCTCATCTGGGACCATCCCCATCTCCCAGTTCATGAACTGAATCAGAGATGGTGGTGCCTGAGCACCTGCAGACACTCTGTACAGGTTGATAAGCCACTCGTCTCAGGGCCTCCCCTACCTCCCCAAGATCGATCACCACTCTGTGTTGTTAACAGCAAATGGGGATCAGTGAGGTTAGGGTAATGCAGTGACCGTACCTCAGGAGGCTGATAAGGAAATCTTTCAGCAGGAGCAGGAACAGTCTAGGAGACATATTGCTTATGAAAGTTTCGAAAGTTGTCAACGGCTCTTGAGGGCCTGTATTAGGAAGCATTACGGTGATCATTAGGTTTTAGCCAACAGCATGTCTTTGTTTGTTTATTTGTTTTGGGTTTTATTTTCTGAAAATATAGGAGAGTTGGGTTAAATAAACATCCCTATACTTTAAAGCCCAGAGTGATAGAATAGTGTGGAAGGAGTTTGCCTTGCACAAGGCCAACCCAGGTTCGATCTCCTAATTGGATATGGTCCCTCAAGTACTTGAAGGAATGATTCCTGAGTGAAGAGCCAGGAGTAACCCCTGAGTATTGAACAACAACAAAAAAAGAATCCCCTTACTTCAGGGATATAGGAGATAGGGCAGGGCTTGGGGTATCTACCTTGCATGTGACCAACCCCCATTTGATCCCCACACCATATGCTCCTCTCAGCATTGCTAGAGGTCAGGTCTAGCCTGGTATAGAGGCTTTGGGTGAAAGAAGGGCTATTCCCTGTTGCCTTTCATAATGCAGACATCATGAAAACAGCACAGAAATGTCTTAGAAATTGGAAAGCAGGCTTGGAGGGGCTAGAGTGATAGCACAGCAGGCAGGGCTCTCCCCTTGCACACAGCTAGCTGAGGTCTGGCCTCTGACATCACATATGGTCCCCCAAGTCCACCAGGAGTAAATTCTGAACACACTGTCAGAGGTGCCCCCCCCTCAAAAAAAACAAACAGGTGGGCACTAGGATATCTCTTAGTCTACTGGGCTTCCCCCAGCCCAGGCTTGAGTTCTGGCCCCACAGAGTGGCTGGTGTCCCCAGCAGCACTATATCCTTGGGCCCTGGCCCTGAGCTGATGGCCCAGTTCACTGAGAACAACTGGTAGGGTTCCCCCAACTTCCTGGGCATCTCATGGAAGGTGCCCACCACCCACAATTTAAAACAGTATTTTCCTATGACTTAACATCACACACACCCCATGAATGTATTCAGTGAAAGATTGAAATGAGGAGATCAAAGAGATAGTTGCACTCCCATGGACACTGTGCTGTTCTCAGCACAGACATGGAGATGAATGGGTGTCTGTGACTGAATGAGTGTACGTGTACACATGGAACTATTAACTAACCTTGAGAATTCTATAATCTTCTATCCTTTATGAAAGCTTTGCCTCGTAACAATGAAGTAAGTCTGTCAGAAAGAAAGGGAAAAAATAGTATATATCATTTATGTGGGAAATATAAAAGCTGAACACAGTCCCCTAGTTAATTGAGTCAACAGGGCAGGGGGAACGGAGATCCACACTATAGTTAGAAGTTTAGCCCCTTCTTGGCTCTTCCTGCACACCGGAGCACCGTGAGGATCACAGCTAATAATGTATTCTCTACCTGAGTGCTGCTAAGTGAGCTGATCTCCATCATTCTCACCTCCAAAATACATGGTAATTGTAGGATGGAATTGAGGTGTTAACTAAGGCTCTTGTAGGCATTATTCAGCAATAGAGAAAAGTGTCAAACCAACAAGTTGTCCACCTTGAACTTATGCCCTGTTATATGTCAATTATATTGCAGTAAATCTGGAAAATAAAAATAACAGAAATCACAGTTGACATGCCTTAGATTAAAGAGCTCCAAAGAAGATTCTCCAGTTGCTTTTTGTAGCTAATCACCTTAAGCGTACACCCCACTTTAACACCCAGAGCACACACCTTGCTTTCCCTAATCCTCTTACCTAAATACAGAAGCACACGCTCTGTTTTAATCCCCAATCACGTCCTACCTGATTGGCTGACACAGAGTCCACACCCTATTCTCCCCTAATATAAATATCCATTTCTCTCCTAACCCCTTCAGAAAGAGTAGGTATTAATGCTTTGTATAACCCTAATCTGGGAACATTAAAACTGAATTTAAGGGGGAAATAAATTGGCTGGATTGACTGATAACTGTAAATGTGTTTATTGTTGATACATGTACACAGAACTAAAATTTCAAGAACTACCAACAAAGGCATTTATTTTGTTATCTTGTTTAGGTAAGGGATTTCCGACAAAGTCTAGATAGAAGGAAAAAGTAAGTTTTATATAAACATTAAAATTTTACCCCTTTTCCTCATCCCTTGCCCTGTCTTCCCATCTCCTTGCTCCCCCCTCCCACCCCTGTCATCCCATTCCCTTGTCTTCCTCTTCCCCTATTCATTCCCCTGCTTTCCCGTCCCCCTTTTCCATGCCCCCCATGTCCCCATCCCTCACCCTTGTCTCCCACCCACTCTTCTGAAGAATAAAAATAGAAAAAAAAATTTAAGGGCTGGGGCCAGAGAGATAGCACAGTGGTAAGGCGTTTGCCTTAGACGCAGGATAGTGGTTCGAATCCTGGCATCCCATATGGTCCCCCGAGCCTGCCAGGAGAGATTTCTGAGCATAGAGCCAGGAGTAACCACTGAGCACTGTCGGGTGTGACCCAAAAACCAAACAAACAAACAAAAAATAATAATAATAACAAAAATAATAATAATAATAATAACACCCCAAGTGTCCCTAAGAGAGGTAATGAATTCTGTGTGTTTCTGTGAGAGACCCCAGAGCCTGCCCAGCCCTGTTATTCCTCAGAAGTAGAAGGTACAGGAGCCTAATAGGGGGCAGAATTTCAAGGGAAGTGCTTTGCAGGTTAACCTGCCCCAAGGGCCTGTGACTCAAACCCTCCAACTCAAAGTTCATTGGTCTTGGCACACAATGGTGCCATTCCCCAGACCTTCTGCCAACCCTGGAGAACTCTCACATCAGTGATCACCCAGAGAGCCTGCCTGCCTGCTGCTGGGGCCTGCTTCTCAGGAGACTCTGTCGATCCACCCCTACCCCCGCACCATAAATTTTGAACAGATCAGACCTGTTAAGTTAAACCCCCATGAAAGCCTTAGAAAATACTGGAATAGGGCCTGGAGAGATAGTACAGCGGTGTTTGCCTTGCAAGCAGCTAATCCAGGACCTAAGGTGGTTGGTTCGAATCCCAGTGTTCCATACGGTCCCCCGTGCCTGCCAGGAGCTATTTCTGAGCAGACAGCCAGGAGTAACCCCTGAGCACCGCCAGGTGTGGCCCAAAAACCAAAAAGAAAGAAAGAAAGAAAGAAAAGAAAGAAAGAAAGAAAGAAAGAAAGAAAGAAAGAAAGAAAGAAAGAAAGAAAGAAAGAAAGAAAGAAAGAAAGAAAGAAAGAAAGAAAGAAAGAAAGAGAGAGAGAGAGAGAGAGAGAGAGTGAGAGAGAGAGAGAGGGAGGGAGGGAGGAGGGAGGGAGGGAGGGGGGAGGGAGGGAGTGAGGGAGGGAGGGGAGGAGAGGGGAGGAGGAGGAGGAGGGAGGAGAGGGGAGGGGAGAGGAGGGGAGGAGAGAGGAAGAGAGGAGAGGAGAGGAGGAGAGGAGAGGAGGGGAGGAGAGGAGAGGAGGAGGAGAGAGGAGAGAGGAGAGGAGAGGAGAGGAGAGGAGAGGAGAGGAGAGGAGAGGAGAGGAGAGGAGAGGAGAGGAGAGGAGAGGAGAGGAGAGGAGAGAAAATACTGGAGTAGGGGCTGGAGTGATAGCACAGTGGCAGGGTATTTGCCTTGCAAATGGCTGACCCGAGATGGACCCGGGATGGACCCGGGTTCGGTTCCTGGCATCCCATATGGTCCCCTGAGCCTGCCAGAACCAATTTTTGAGCGCAAAGCCAGGAATAACCCTGAGCACCTCCGAGTGTGGCCCAAAATTAAAAAAGAAAAAACAAAAAGAAAATACTGGAGTAAAGAAAAGCATTTATGTTTGTGTTGTTTGTGGAGGAGAGGCTACACACCCGGTGTTGCTCAGGGACTGGGAGGACAAGAGGATGCCAGAAGGGGGCAGTGTGGAGACAGTTTCTGCCCAGGGGCCTCTCCATGGATGGTGCCTCCAGGTGTCAGAAACCCCAGTGTCACTGGAGGTATTTGTCTGGGATATGGGATACAACCCTGAGCTTGAAGCCCCAACATTCCAGGTGGTACCCTCTTGCTTGACCACCATCAGAAAGCAATGGAATGAGAGGCCAGAGTGATAGTACAGTGAGGAGAGAGTTTGCCTTGCATGGGGCTGACACAGGTTCGATCCCCAACATCCCATATGGTCCCCCAAGTAGCACCATAAGTGATCCCTGAGTAGAGTCAGGGGTCAGCCTGGAGCACCGCCTGGTGTGGCCCCCAAACAAAAACACACAGAAAGCCACAGATTGAGTCATCTCAGTGCCAAAGTGGGGGAGCCAGACTGGCCTGTGATGGAGAAAGCGGTGCCTGTCCCTCCCCAGCACCAGCGGCGACCATCTCATGAGCCTGCCCGAGGTAATTCAGAGATTGATCTGTAAAACATTCGGAATCAATTAAGGCTTTAATCAGCAAAGTAGCAAACTTCACGGGGCTTGTGGACTCATTCTGTGGGTGCCCATCAATGTGAACCTCAGCTGAAAAAGAAAACAATTACAGGGATGCAATTATCTACCCTGATCACTGCAGCAGGAGAGTGTATTCTTCTGGCCCCGGGTGAAGGAGGCGTCATCCGCAGAAAACAATCTGAGTGGCTAATGGGATGCAGGAGGCCCCATGTGAAGGCACATGCAGCCATGGGCCCATGAGCTGAAAAGTTCCTGGAGCATCCGTGGTAGCATGTCACAGCACACGCAGAGAGCAGCATGGTGTCGGGCAAGCTCTACATATTCCCCTCCAGCTGTCCCTCTGCCCATGTGTGGCTCCCTAGCCAGCCTGGTCCTTGTTCTGTTATTTCACAAAGCAAATAAATAAAGACATTTTTGGCAGGCCATTACTTACCTTTTCTATCTGTGTGGTGGGACTCAGAGCACGCAGACCACATAAAGCTGCCCGACACCCCTCTCCATGTCTAGAGATTCCTTTGGACCCCTGAACGTCAATGGCTTATCCATGCTGGCAGGGGCAGCCGCCACCCATGGTGAAGGCCTGCAGCTCTACATTGAAGGGGCCCGGGTCAGCTTTATTAATTGGGAGGAAATATAAAGGGGCGGCCAGGCGATCCCCAGAAGGCATGTCCTTGTTCACTGGTTATTTACCAATGAGAAGCAGCCTTGTCACAGCCACTAGTCTATGTAGACACTGCCACAGGCCGGTGACTGGGACTGTGCAGGGATGCGTGGCAGAAAGCCTGAGGTTACTCAACACCACCACGCCAGCCCTGGAGATAATGAGCTCAGACCTGTCTGTGTGAGCAACAAGGCTTGATTAGAAAAAAAAAAAAAAAGGAACCGGAGAAGAAAAAAATGCCTCATCCAGGCTGGCTGCAGCAGGTATTAAATTTGCTCGATTTGGTTTGGAACCATAATAATCTGCATCACTTCCGGATGAAAATGCACTTCTGGAGTGTTCCACAGGCATGTCTGTGCCATCTCTGTCTGTGGCATCTGTCTCTGGTTTTTCTGTCTCTGGCCATACCCAGGTCCTGGCTATCCCTGACAAGAACAGCCAGTGAGGCCTCAGCCTCACTGACATGAGCTGCCATCAACACAACTGTCTTCATCCTTCAGAAACCAACAGCTATCTTGGGGCTCAAAACCATGTGAACGTCCACCCTCCTTCCTGCTAGTGCTTATACTTGCCTTCCATTCTCACCTCTACCAGTTGGTATCCTGAGGTGGATAAATGCCAGGGATCCTCCAGCTTCATTCTGTGTAAGAAAATGTTGCTGAAAGGTAAAAAAACATTTCAAGTGGCCAGAGCAACAACACAGCACGGACAACATTTGCCTCGCATGTGGTCAATCCGGGTTCAATCCTCAGCATCTTATATGGTATCCAAAGCACTACCAGGAGTGATTCCTCAGCACAGAGCCAGGAGAAACCCAGGACTGCTGCCAGGTGTAGCCCAAAACCAAAACAAACCAACAGAATTAAAGACGGACATTTCTTCTTTGAGAAAGGCAGATCTGACTCTAATGGTACCTTGGGGAAGCATCTATTCTGGGGTTCTTTTTTTTTTTTTTTTTTTTTTGGTTTTTGGTTTTTGGGCCACACCCGGCAGTGTTCAGGGGTTACTCCTGGCTGTCTGCTCAGAAATAGCTCCTGGCAGGCACGGGGGACCACATGGGACACCGGGATTCAAACCAACCACCTTTGGTCCTGGATCGGCTGTTTGTAAGGCAAACACCACTGTGCTATCTCTCCGGGCCCTATTCTAGGGTTCTTTAACAAGAACACACCAACACTGCCCACATGTTTGGGGCCCCATTCACACTACTGATAATAGTAGATATTATTTCATTAGAGCAGAATTCCCTCTAGCTCACATCAAAGAGAATCAGACAGATTCTAAATATGGAACTTCCAGTCCATGAATATGGTACATCTCCCCTTTCACTGGGGTCTTAGATTTCTTTCATTAACACTTTGTACATTGTGCAGAAAATAGAGATTATACATTTGTTGTTGGTTTCACTTATTGATTTTTTTTTCATGCAATATTTTTTTTGGTCCTTTCTTTTAATACCAGAGTGTTTCTTGTCTTTGGCGTTTACCCAGCACCCAATTCCCATTGCTTAGATTTCTCCTTTGTTCCTTAGATTTCTCGTCTGTCACTTGGATTTCTCGTTTTCTCAGCAGAAACTCTGGCCTCTCACCCTCTCACCAGCACTGGTTCTACTTAAGCGAGCAGATGATTTCTGTAACTGGCTGTAGGCAGTTTTTCCTCTGGAGGTATTTTTAGAGTTAGGGGATGTGGAAACAATTAGATTGCTATAAATTGCTCAGAACGCCCTCGGATGCTCCGAGTTTCAGACGGTGAAGATCACGTTCTCAACTTGAGAACACGCTGTGCTGCGCCTTGCCATGGCCACTCACGAGCTAGCGAAGGTTCTCGTGAAAGAACAGAGAAGTGTGTTGTATCCCCTGCCCTTAGACACCATCACAGTCTCATCCAGTGCATTGGGCGAACAGCTGGTTTCTCCAGTTGAGGTGGGCTATGGTCCCACATGGAGGCGTCAGCTGGGTTCTCACCCACTCCCTGTCCCCACTGTCTCTTCATCACAGGACGGCTCCTTTGAGCGCATCAGACACGTTTCTTTTCTCAAGTTTGTCCCAACCCACAGCCCTCACACTGGTCTCTGTGTAAATCTCAGTTCCTCAGTGCAGAGGTGGACGATCCATCCTGAAGGGCACCATCTGGAGACGCAGCTAATGAAACAGGACACCTGATGCCAGAGTGGCTAGAATGGATTGGTTGGTCATGCATTAGCCCCAGAATCCTGTGGAACAGCGCCCCCTCCATAGGCTTACCTGATCTTCCTGCCCATGTGCGCTGAACCAGCCTCAGTTTCCCCAGTGGGGAAAGCAGTTTCTGTCTCGCCAAGTTGAGAGAGAGATGGTGAACAGTAGGATATGGCCACTGCCCTCAGAGATGTTTTGATAGCAGAGATATCAGAGACAACAAAACTTTGAGATATGAAAGGACAAAAGTATAAAACCATGAGCATGTCCAGGAAACATCAGACAGGTGGGCAATTGCCTAGGCCCTGTCAGAGCTGACCGTGAGCATTGCCTGGCCCCATCAAAGCTGATCATGGGCAATTTGGGAGACCTTCCTAAGCATCCCCCATGAAGTGTGGGGGTACACGCAAACACAGCATGTGCCGAGTGTGAGATCTTCAGCCTCCTGCCTACATGCATCTCCAAAAGAACCTTCCATTATGCCAGCACTTTGGCTCACCAACCAGGGACAGTAGCCAGTACTGGGCATGCTCAACTTCTAGAACTTTCCACTTCCCTGTCACCCTGTCAAAGGCATGTCGGCCTTCTGGAGGAAACTCTATTCTCCCGATTCTATGAAGCAGCAAAAAAAATAAAGTCAGGTGAGTGAGTAACCACAAAGCAGACAATCCAGCAGCGTTGCCCAGGCAGAGACCAGTGCTGTCCTTGACACCTGTTCACACTTGCAGGGAACAATCCTGACTGGGCAGTCTCTGCAGAGTCACACCAGGCAGAGCTTATCATGGCAAAGTCTGGTGGCCCTGGGAGTGTGACCAACACCAGTCCCGCTGCCTGAGCCTAGCTGAAGCTACAGACATGAGAGAGGATCACAAAGCCTGATGCTGCCGTATGGTCGCAGATAAGGAGTGCAATGTTAGGTGGGGGCACACAGAGGGAAGAAGTTTGAGTATAGAGGCTCCTTGAGCCCTGACTGGGCTGCCTGTGCAGGCCACACTGGGCTAGAGGGCCCAGAAATATCCTGTCTGTGCTCTGAAGGCCCCCGCGGTTCAGGATGGATACATCACTTAATCTCCCTGATCAGTCGATAACTTTTGCATTATCTTTCTTGGGGGCAGTTAATGAACCATTTTTCTACTCCTCCTGCCCCTGCCCCAGCCCCGCTGTGCCTGGAGTGTTTGCTGGCTTGTATCGGCTTGGCCGAGCGCTGTGATTAAGGTGATCAGAGCCGCCTTGGCTCTCGTGATTAACCTCCGCCTGCCTGTCGCCTGTCGCCTGTCACCACCGACACGGGCAGCCCAGGCGGGCTCTGTCGGCTGCAGCCGCCTCCATGTGTGCCATGACCAGTTTTTTTTTTCCTCCCCCTGTGGAATTTTAATCACTTCAGATAAAGAGCCGGGAGAAAGAGAGATCAAGGCAGTATTAATCCTCTCAATGGCTTTATAATTTCCCTTCTATTCTGAGGCTGCTAATCAAGAAAAATAAAGCTGTCTTAAGCCGAGATGTCAAGGTCAATCTTCTGGTGCCCCTGCTAGAAGGTGCTGGAATGGGACGCATCATGGTCCACACCAAGAAGGGGGGGGCATCTCCCCTCAGGCGGGGCCTGGCCCTAGGAAGAGCATGTGGAGACAGTTACTGGCCTGTTAGTCAGGGGGTTCTGGAGTTGCTGGCAGCAGGATGAGGGTGGCAGCCATGGGCAGAGAGAGGGATTGTCCCTGGGATTTACACCTGCTCCAAGGCTCACCAGGGAGTGATGGTGGAAATACCAGCATAACCAGACATGGTGCAGAGACAGGTTCCTCAGATTATCCTGGAAGGTTCTTAAAAACATACAAGTGAAGCTAGAGTGAAAGTACAGCAGAGAGAACATTTTCCTTGCACACACTGACCTGGATTCTGTCTTCAGCATTCCATAGAGCCAGTAGTGATTTCTGAGCAGAGCCAGGAATAACCCTTGAGCATCACTGGGTGTGGCTTGAACTTGAGGCGGGTGGAAGCGATTCGGGCATCAGCCCAGTGATGCTTCTGGTGCCGCACCCCATTAGTCCTCTGGGCATGCTGGTTTGTTCTGTTCTGGACTCTGCCAGGCCAAGTGTCTGTGGGACTCATCCAGTGGGTCATTGACCTGACCCTGCACTCCACAGTTCCTGGGTCATTTGTGCCAGTTTCTCCCATTCTGGCCCTCCCTCTTATACCTGGCCAAGCTTCCATCTGTGCAGAGGGGGGCATGGTCATCTCTGGGCACCGTTTATGCCAGTCAGAGTCTGACCCACCTGTTTCTGCATCTCCCAGAGGGCCCAAACTTGGTGCTCGGAGGCAGGCACCAGAGTTAACATCTTTAATCCACTTCTGGGTTTTCCTTGACTCCCTGTCTGGCTGCTTCATGACAGGCCAGGCCATACCCTTCACCTGGGCAAACATGCTTCATTGGTCTGTCTCGGGTACCCCTGTGTCACTCATGTTAAGGTCACCTTCGTCATGCCCTCCCTGACATCTCTGGACTTTGTTGGGGTGGGGGAGTTTGGGTGCCCCATCCCACCTTTTTATACTTCTGGAAGCCCTGCCTGCCCCAGAAACACCCCACAGCCACCCCCGTGTCAGTCATAGAACTTAGAGTTCCTGAACCACATGTCCAGGACACTTCCAAATCTGTCAATACTGACACCCCAGTAAAAATAGAGCCAAATTATATGTCAAAGTAGCATAGAAGCTGCCTGAAGTTAACAGACAAAAACAATAGAAGGATTGACTAACTAGCAACAAACAGCATAGTAAACCTTTAGAAATGACTCGATGACCTCATCATGAGATATAATAATTTTCACACATTTTCTTTTGCAGTAATTTTATTTTTTTTCCTCAATAATTCCATTAGCGCTTAGTTGAGTGCTTAGATGAGCACTATAAAAGAAATTATTTTGTGCCTGAAGAGGGGGCAGGCTTAGGGGTGGATGGGAATTCAGGGACAATGTAAAGGGAATGGTGATGGGACTGGTATTGGAACATGGAATGGCAGAAACGACTATATTAGAAGCTGCTCTGTAAACCGCAGCATTTAAATAAGGTAATGTTCTTTCTTTTAATCAGAGGGCTGGCCACTCCCCCATACTATCCTAAGGATTGTCTGAGGAGTAACGCCCATTCACCTGTGTGCCATGGCCCAGCCAGCCAGGCCTGCCATCTCCCCCTGCCTTTCCTTCTGCCACATAGCACCATCTGGTCTCGGCTATTCCATACTCCTTGGCCTGAGAGGAAATCTACAAGCACTGCGGGAGACCTCAGGAATATGCAAAGGAGCAACAGGGTTTGCAATAGGTTTGGGAGGTGTTGGCTGTGGGAAGAGCAATGTCGATGCCTTTAATGAGCCCATTATGGCATGGCTAAGCTCACACAGCCCAGTTGGCCCCAGGACCTCAGAAACTCACACACACACACACACACACACACACACACACACACACACACATATGCACATATGCATGTACACACAGCTCTTAGCTCTCTGAAACCCAGGAAGGGCCAAGGTGGTAGGTGCCCACAGCATTGGGCTGCCAGGACGTGGGCCATCAAGTTTAGCTTAGGCACATGGCACCGTTGGCAGCTGTCAGTGTTTTCACAGGCTAACTTCGTCCATCTCGGCAACACTGTCACTGCATGGTCACAAATCCCTCTCATGACAGAACTGGCCCTGTGCCGCCCCCAGCTCCCCGAGTCTGGAACTATCTGCCCAGCCCCTGCTTCCCCTGGTCTATTCTCTGTCTCAGAGCTGGTGTTTTGCCTGCTTCAGTTCCACCCCAGGCTGAGAATCCCTAGGACTCTCTCCCAAGCTGAGAAAGCAGAGTGTGGGGTCTATAGGCCTCAGCCATTACAGAAGACATGGCTGCTTTTAACTGCTGCTTTGTCTGGATTTGGGGGCCACACCCAGCTGTCTATCCATCCGTCCATCCATCCATCTCCATAGACCGCATCATTGTCCATCAGCACCTGATGGCCACTCGGCTGGTTGTGGTTCTTGGCCTCTATCATCACTGCTACTGGGAACATCAGCAGATCATCCTGGCCATTTCCTTCAGATCCGTCCCCAGAGGTGAACTGTGAGCACTCAGGCAGCTCCAGCGTTGATTTTTTGTTTGTTGTTTGTTTTTGTTTTTTTGATTTTGTTTTGGGTCACACCCTGCATCGCTCAGGGGTTTTTCCTGGCTCTACGCTCAGAAATTGCTCCTGGCAGGCTCAGGGGACCATATGGGATGCCGGGATTTGAACCACCATCCTTCTGCATGCAAGGGAAATGCCTTACCTCCATGCTATCTCTCTGGCCCCTCCAGCATTGATTCTTAATGTTCTCAGTGCCGTTCTATTGTCTGCACACATGGCCGCCCTTTGCAGGCCCAGTAGGCTCATTCGCTTCCAGTAGCCTGGCCGAGCACTTTCATGCACCTGAGCGTAGGTCTCCCACCCATCTGTGGTATCGTCTGCTCATGTCTGTGCTGGTGGCGATGGCCCTGCCAGTACCTGAATGCTTCCACATTTTCTGTTCTGACCCTCTGGCAGGTTATTTCATCTTTCTGGTACCTTCTCCCATTCTCCCAGTGCATCTCCAGATCCCCAGGTTTCCTCTGTTGTCCCAAAGCTGATAGATCTGTTGCTATCCTATGCATCCAGCTTTGCTCTTGTTTCCCTTGCTCGATGTAAAACTCTATCATTGGGGCTAGGGAAACTCAGTCCTGTTGTTCCCAGCCTCACCTCCAAGCTTGTGGCCCTGCGACTCTGGCCAGTTGGTGGCTCAGTGCATGGCAGGATACTCAAGTCAGGTGACTCTCCTGCTCCTTCTGCCTTAGGACTGGACTGGCCCAAGACACACAAGTGACCAACCATACAGTAGCCTGGTTCCTAGCTGAAGACACCAACCCTAGAATCCTCAGGCTTCTGGATTCTGGAAGCCCCAGAACCTTCCAAGCCTCCACATTCCTGCTTAAACCTCTATCATCCATGACCAGGAGCCCCTAAGGGACCATCACTGTGGGTCTGATGGCTCCCTGAGCTCTGGGGAGTCAGGGACCCAACCAGAGCTGGAGGGAACAGTGCAGCTACTCCAGCTCAATAGTGTGGGGCAGTCTGGCCAGCAGAGGCTGGGGAGCATGCATGTAAAACCCCAAGTTGTATGGTCATGGTCACATCCACAGTCTTGGGGTAGGAACTGTCCACATGCTGGAAGTCACAGGGTGGGGCAGAGGAATAATGGAGTGGTCCCCATACTCCAGGGGCCCACAGCCCAAAGGAGGGTCCCACAGTGCCTGGAATAGACCTGGGATGGACCCACAGATGGTCCTAGGGCTGGTTCCTGCCCCCAGAGCCACAGATACCCCACACAACCCCCAACTCCCTCCCAGTCCTGCTGGCACTGCTCGAAACCCCCATAAATAACCCTCAGTGCAGTTTAATAGACCAACCACATGGATGTGGAGTCCCGGTGCTCAGGAAAGTGATTTACTCCCGCACCTTCGTCGGGCAATTCATTGCACACCTGGCACCCAGCCCAGGGCTGCCCTGAGTGGGGCCACACACCCAGTGTGGAAGCAAGGGTGGCACCCCAGGTTTCTGCTCTGCTCAGGGCCCCACATCCTGCCTGCTGTCCCATCAGTCTTGTTGTCCTAGTGAAGAAAAGAGCAGTTTGTAGTTTTTAAGGACCATCTGTGAGCAGCTGAGAGACCAGGTGTAAGGGGCCAAGGTGTGAGGGGCTGAAGGAAACAGGTATGAAAGGCTGAGAGACCAAGTGTGTGGGCTGATGCAGGTCATGGTGCTGAGGGATCAGGAGTAACAAGCACAATACCCACCTCCTTCTCCCTCCCACCCTCTTCTTTCTTCCAACCTCCCTCTCTCCAACCCCTCTCCCTCTCAGTCCTCCTCTGTCTTACCCCCTCTTACCTCTCTCTGTCCCCCCTGACCCCTGACCCCAGCCTCCTCTCCACTGACCCCTCTTAAGGTGAAGTTGCCTGGATGCAGCCCCCAGCTCACTGTGACAAAAGTGTGGATGTGCTCACTATCCCTCTAGGGCTCTGGCTTGGGTGTTCCTACTTTGGCTGCTCTGGTTCTCATTTCCTGATTTCTTCTGTGGCTTCTCCTTTGCCCCACTGTTATTTATAAATGTGCTGTCATCCCCACTATGCGGCCTTCTCCACTTAGCCTGGTGTTCCTGGTTTCCGGTTTAATACTGGGTCAGAGGAGATATTTTGCATGATTTCAATCCTTTTAAAAGTATTGAGGTTTGTTTTATGGCCCAGAATATCTTGGCAGCATCTGTGTGCACTTAGAAGGAATTTAATTGTTGCTGGATGAATGGGTGGGTGGGTGGATAGAAGGATAGGTAGATAGATTGTGGATAGATGGATGGATCGATGGGTGGGTGGGTGGGTTGGTAGATGGATAGGTGGATAGGTGGATGGGTGGATGGATAAATGGATGGATGGGTGGCTAGGTGGGTGGATGGATAGGTAGATGGTGGGATGGATGAAAGGATGTGTGGGGAGCTGGGTAGATGTATGGGTGGGTGGGCAGGTGGATGGATGGGTGGATGGATGAATGGACAGAACAGGTGGCTAGATAGGTGGATGGGTGGACAAACAGGTAGCTAGGTCGGTGGATGGGGAGGTTGATGGTGGGATGGGTAGGAATCTGGGTAGATCATAGGTGGATGGATGGATGGATGGATGATTGGATGGATGGATGGATGGATGGATGGATGGATGGATGGATGGATGGATGGATGGATGGTTGGAAGGAAGAATGGATGTGTGGATGGATAAATGGATGGATGGGTGGATGGATAAATGGATGGATGGGTGGATGGATGAATAGGTGAGTGTGTGAATGGGTGAATGGATGGGTAGATGAGTAATAGATGGGTGGTAGATGGGTGGGTGAATGGGTGGATGAATGAGTAGATGGATAGGTGGGTGGGTGGTTAGGTGAATGGATAGGTGGGTGGGTAAATGGATGGACAGAATGGGTGGGTAGATGGATAGGTGGATGGTGGGATGGATGGATGGATGGGTGAGGACCTGGGTAGATGGATGGATGGGTGGGTGGGTGGATGGATGGATGGGTGGGTGGATGGGTGGGTGGGTGGGTGGATGAATGGGTGAGTGGGTGGGTGGATGGATGGATGAATGGATGGATGGGTGGGTGGGTGGATAGGTAGATGGTGGGATGGATGGATGGGTGAGGGACTGAGTAATTTGATGAGTGGATGGGTGGCTAAGTGGATGGATGGATAAGTAGATGACAGGATGGGTGGGGTGGGTGGGAGCTAGATAGATGGGTGGATGGATGAAGGTATGGGTGAGTGGGTGAGTGGAAATGACCAGAAAAGGCCATAATTGGGGCCCCTGCCATAGTCTTCATATGCCTTGAGGCTGGCTTCAAACATCACCTATGGCAGATATTTTTTGCTGTTTGATTGTCTTTTCTTTGTTTTCTCCATTCTTTTGTTCCTAAAAACATAATCACTGCTGAAACAAATGAGCAGCCTCTAGGCTCTCCTGTCTGACGGCTGAGTAGGAGAAAGTTGCCTCCTTAGAACTTTTGCTGTAAGATGTTAAAGACATCGTGTCCCTTAACTGTCAACTAAGTCTTAGCGACTCAGGCCTGTGGGGATGTGTTTTCATAAACACAGTTTTATTTCCCCGGACACTGTTCATCTGCATGTAAAAAGGACTTTCTCCCGGACGATGTGTACTTGGTCTCCTCCATATTGGCTTATTTAGATTGTTGATTTGCTTCTAGGAAATTCCATCTTTAAGCCATGTCAATTCCTTAGCTCAGCCCTGAAAGTACCGACTTTTAGGTTCATGGTTTTCCGCAGGACAGGACACATACACTCCCACATATACAAGTACAGTCAAGCATCTATGTACATACATCCACTAACATAGACACATATTTACATACACTCCCACATATATTATACAGACTCACACATAGAGCATACAGGCACATTGACACACCATATATGCACTCACACACATATACATAGGCAGAGTCACCCAACACATATGTGGTACACAACAAACGTGTACTTCCATAGATATGCACATAGGCGCATGCACACACCATCTACATGAGTCTTCTACACCTAAACACATACGCTCACACATTTTCACTCACAAGTCCATGCCTGTACCTCTAACCCTGGTTCTAGTTCACAGGCTTCCCTCCAGGAGAACCTCAATTCCCAGCACATTAATCTGGTCATTCACTTATTCCAGCCTCTCATTCTTCCCAGAATGTGTTTAAACTAGACTAGTAAAGCCGCCCCTGCTATAAAGTCTCATTGTAGCATCAAGGTTTCTCTCGTGGTCTCCATTTAAAATTAAGGGTCACTGTCAGCTAGTGGCTTTCCAACTTTCTTGAATTACGGATTTTCCTGCCTCTTTGTCATTTGCTGTCAGTTTCCTTCAGGTTCTTTTCTGCCACAGCCAATCATAGTGTCACTGCTGACTTAATCATGGATTTGGGGAGACATAAATCATCCCAATTGTTCAAAAGTCCAAAATGCATGCAAAGTTATGCTCAGAGAAATGCACCCCTTCCTATCCTTTGTTCCCATTCTCAGTCGCACCCCGAAATAGTCATATTCACAAATTTCTGACATATCCTTTCTCTGTTTTCCTCCTGCAAAAATATGCATATGCCCCCAGAACACAGGGAAACATTTGCCTATTGTCTAGGAGAGAGAGAGTCCTTACAGCTCTGTGGTAACAATAAATACCCTGATATTGAAGTAGACAAAGGACTTTACTAGGCAATTTCTCTTAAGAGAAACACAAGGCCAGGAGCAGCTGAGGAAGTGGGATCTTGTCCACCATTAGGGACTTGCAAAAAAACAAAAAAAACCAAAAACTTCTCTTCACACCTGCTCAACTGACTATCGCTGTTTCAATTGTTTCTGGAGAAAATCTCAGGTGTTGGCCAGAGGGGCCAGCATCATCAGCCAGTGAGGTTGACAGTCAAGTGGCTGTACTGGAAACCCACATCTGGCTCCCCACCAGCACTTACACTATGACCTAGCAGACCTGCTCCTAGATACAAACCCAGGAGAACAGAAAACCCCAATTCAGGTGCCCAGAAGTTCTATGCCATTCTCTGCCTCCTGCCTGAAACAGGGACTAGCCCAAATGTCAGCTCCCATGTAAGTGACTCCAGCACAAAATCGAGATCAGTTCATGCTGGGAGCTATTCCCAACAAAAGAGAGAGGGAGGGAAGGAGGGAGGATGGGTAGGTGGGTGGGTGGGAAGAAGGGAAATAAGCCCCTCAATATAACAGGTATAAACCTGAAAAATGGGGGCCGGAGAGATAGCATGGGGGTAAGGCATTTGCCTTTCATGCAGAAGGTCATCAGTTCGAATCCGGCTTCCCATATGGTCCCCCGTGCCTGCCAACAGCAATTTCTGAGCATGGAGCCAGGAGGTTTCTCTGAGCACTGCCGGATGTGACCCAAAAACCACACACACACACAAAAAAAAATGTAAAACAAACCTGGAAAATGAGGATCAGTGTGGAGGAAACAAGGCTCAAAGGGATGAGAGGGGAACCCACAAGTAGGGAAGGGAGGCACAATGCCCACACTAGGAACTCCAGAACCCAGAGGTTCTGGGAACTAAGAATGTTTTAGAACAGAATGTGTAGAGGTATGGAGACAGACAGAACCTTGTCAACATAACGAAGTCACCCCATAGTACTTCTTGAAACATGATTTTCAGTTGGGAATTCTCCTATAAAGCATAAATGCATGGGAAACAGAGCCATAGCACAATGGGGAGGGTGTTTGCCTTGAATACGGCTGACCCAGGTTTAATCTCTGGTATCCCATATGGTCCCCCAAGCCTGCCAGGAATGATTTCTGAGCACAGAGCCAGGAGTAACCCCTGAATATCACTGGACCAGTGAACATTCCCACCAGCAGTGAATGAGGCTCTCTTTCTCCCATATCTGCACCAGCTATGTTTGTTCTTGTTCTTTATGATATGTGCCAGTCTCTGTGATGTGAGATCATATCTCATTGTTTTGATTTACATCTCTATCATGATTAGTGATAAAAAATGTTATATTCATATGCTTTTCGGCCATCTGTATTTCTTCTTTGAGAAAGTTCCTATTCATCTCTTCTCCCCATTGTTTGATAGGGTTGGATTTTTTTTCTTATAGAATTCTACCAGTGTTTTATATATCTTGGGTATTAAACAACCATTGTCACAGGAGTGATGGGCAAATCATTTCTCCCATTCCATGCACTTTGTACTCTAGTCTTTATGTTTTTTTTTTCAGGTGTCAAAACTTCTTAGTTTTATGTAGTGATTTGTTTATCTTTGCTTTGTCTTGCTTGGTCAGTGGCATTTCATCCTGGAAGATGCCGGTAGTTTCAATGTCATGGAGAGTTCCTTCCTACATTTTTCTCTCTAATTTATGGACTCAGATATGATATATAGGTCTTTAATCCATTTGTTGAGCCACACCTGGTGATGCTCAGGGGTTACTCCTGGTTATGCGCTCAGAAATCGCCCCTGGCTTGGGGACCATATGGAATGCCGGGGGATGGGACCACGATTCATCCTAGGCTAGCTCGCAAGGCAGACATTTACCGCTTGCACCACCACTCCAGCCCCCCCTTTTTTTTTTGTTTGTTTAGTTTTGTTTTTGTTTTTGTTTGATTCATTTTGATTTGTCTTTTGTGCATGGTATTAGAAAGAGGTCTGAGTTTTGTTTTGTTTTTTTAGGCATGTGGCCAACCTGTTTTCCCAGCACCATTTGTTGAAGAAACTTTCTTTACTCCACTTCATTTTTTTTCTCCTCTGTCAAAGATTAACTGATCATATATCTGAGGTCTGTCTCTGGGTTTTCAGTTTTATTCCATTGATTTGCAGGTTGTCTCTATTACAATACCATGCTGTTTTAATGACTGTTACTTCAAAGCATCGTTTTGAAACTATAGACAGGCAGGAAGGAAACCCTCATGGCAATGAATTCTTAAGATGTAATAAAACCCAGAGATAGGATTTGGGGGAGTTACTTCATCATTGGTAAAAAGTCTCACCAGACATCACTGCAGACCCACTGAAGACTGGGCCCCCTACTGGGAGAAGCCCCAGCCAGAACAAAGGGCAAGAAAGGAACATCAGAGAATCAGAGAAGACCATCAACTCCCCCACCAATACTGGCAACCGCCCTAACAACGGGATTCTTACCTGGGCAAAACCCCAGATAAAAGTCAACTTGGAACAAAGGAACAAGTCACATGTGTGTTCCAGCCAATGCATGTGATATCTGCACACACATGTTCCCCATATCTCCCCTCCTGAGATGGCATTTCAGACTCTGGGCCTCTCTCTGCCTTTGGAGAAGCCTGAGCTCTGCATTCAGCATGTTAATCTCTTTCTTATCCTCTCCCTCCCTTTCCTCAGTGCTTCCAAATAACACCTGTTTTTATTCTACTGCTCATCCCCTCCTGAAATTCCTGTCTGTGAGGGAAGGCAAAGGACCCAAAAGGCCTGTGTAAGGTCTAGACCTGACTTTCCTTTTCCTGCAAAGAGCAATTCCTTGCTCCAGTCTGAGTCTGTGGTTCCCCAGGAGAAATCTTTCTTAGGTGGCAGGATTAAGACTCAGGTGGTGCAGAACAAGTGGACGTCAGGTGTGGTTTGATGGCTGCCTACCAGCGCTGGTGGGACTTACCTGTGGGTGCCATGAAAAATTCACCACAGACCAGATCATTCTTTGCTCTACCCAGCTACCCCCAGGGTAGCAGAGGTGGGGAAAAAGTGGTAGATTCCCTTCTCGGAACTGCCATCTCTGCTTCCCACTTCACATGAGTCACCCCTGGGACCTCATCAGGCATCCATTGGAAATTGAGGAGAGTAATGCCTCCCATCTTCTTTGTCCTAAGGTTTCTTTGGCTATTGGGGGGTTGGGAGGAATTACTATTCCATACAAATTTCAGGAGAATTTGATCTATTTCTTTGGGAAAATGTCATGGGTATCCTTACGGGGACTGAAATGAATTTGTACAATGCTTTGGGGAGAATTGCCCTTTTGACAACACAAACCCTCCCAATCCATGAGCTGGTGGGTTGAGTTTTCATTTCCTCGTGTCCTCTTTTCTTTTTTTTTCCATTGTGTTTTGTAGTTTTCTTTGCACAGATCTTTCACCTCTTAGACTGATTCTCAGGTACGTGATTTTTGGAAGCACAATTATCAATGTTTTTTTTTAATACCTCTCTCTTCTATTTCCTAATTCACATGTAGGAAAGCCATGAGCTTTTGCATGTTAAGTCTGTAGTCTGTCCCTTTACCACACAGATCTGTTGTCTCTAGGAGCTTGTTTATCATCTTTAGGGTTTTCTTTTTTTGTTTTGTTTTGTTTTTGTTTGTTTTTGGGCCACACCAGGTGACGCTCAGGGTTTAGTCCTGGCTATGTGCTCAGAAGTTGCTCCTGGGTTGGGGGACCATATGGGACGCCGGGGGATAGAACCGTGGTCCATCCTAGGCTAGTGCTGGCAAGGCAGACACCTTACCTCTAGCGCCACCGCGCCGGCCCCAATCTTTAGGGTTTTCTATAGTGTCTGATTTTCTCTACCCTGTGGCCATCATGCACATTCAGTTCCAGAAGGTTTTCATTGTCCCCTGTTGCTTTCCCCCATCACAGGGGGCCCCTGCGCCCTCATTCTTCCTTCTTACCTTATGTGGTTGGGCACCTGTCATGCTCATCACTCAGAGATTGGACCTGAGACCAAGCCAGTGGACCAGAGTTTCTACCTTTTACCCAAAGGCATTCCCCTAGCCATTCTGTCCTCGAGTTCTGGGTACCCTCAAGGGTCCCAGTTAGGGCAATTCTGCTCCTTTCACAGGCTTCAGATCAGAGTAGTCCCGCCCTGGGATGTCCTATGCCTGATCCGTGCCCCTCATCTCATCTCATCTCATCTCTGCTCGCTCTTTTCTCTCCGAATTGTACGAAAGATTCAGTTCCCGCTGGACGTGCTGATCTGATCCCCAACCCATCTCGTCTGTTCCTGGGCTTCTGCTGCATTTTGAATTCACCCTTTGTGCTCTCAGATGATTCCATTTCCATCCTACGCCTCACAATCCGCTGCTATTTGATTCGACTTTTTGATGCATACGAGCCGTTTGATAGGGAAATTTCCTCAGGTGCTTTTCAGACAAGAGACAGCCCCTTTGCTCCCGGACTAGATTCGTGTCCACACTCTCTGGTCCTGAGGCCCATTGTTAGGGGCCCCCACGTGTCTCTCACTCATGAGAGTCTGGTTAGAAGGGGAAGTGTTAGTCACAGGGAAAGGAATTCTTGCAGCCAGACATTCTCTCACCCGGAAACTTGTAGAGAGGGGCAGCCCAAACCAGCTGGGTCTTTATCTACAAAGACCTGCTAGTGGCACAATTTCACAAACCAAACCCCAGAGAGAGCAGCCCTGGCTCTGCCCACAGTCCTCCAGCATGGAGGAACCCATGGAAATGGGTTCAGGGTTCAGGAGGAGCCTCAGGGTTCAGGACAGGCAGGAACCTTCATGGACGAATTCTGTTCTGAGCTGCAGCTTCAGAAATGGGCACATTGATGGGGCAGAGCCTTGGCACAGTATGGAGGGTGGTTGCCTTGCACACAGTCAACCCAGGTTCAATCCTCGGCATCCCATAGGTTCTCTCGAGCCTGCCAGGAATGATTTATGAGCACAGAGCCAGGAGTATTTCCTGAGCACCACCGGTATAGCCCAAAAAAGAAAAATGAATCCAGCTCATTGTTTCTGCGACAGGCTCCATGACTTGCAATTAGGAGCATTCATCGCAATTAATGATGCAACTTCGAGGTGTCGGGCAGCGCCCCTGCGTGTAACTTGTCTCCTGATTCCAGATCTTTCTGGGCTGACTGCAGGCCTGGTAGTCCCTGTGCATGCAGGTTTGGGACCCAAATTCTCTAGATCATTGAGCCCATCTTTCCTTCTTCCCAATGTTCCCCATGGTGCACTCCTAATATTATTTAGCTTAAAAATCCCTGAATTCTGTGACTTAATTAAAAACCTTCTCGGAAGTTAATGTGATGAATGTGAGTTCATTGCCTCTGTTCAGGCAAACAGGATTTGGGGTGATGATGAAACTTTTTCAATAAAAAGGAGCCGCAGGAGTGTGGGAGAAATAGGGAGGTCAGGAAAGGTGTTGGTGGGAGCTGGAACTCGCCTCTCCTGCGACACTTTTGTCCTTCTAGAGACTGCAAGAACATGCGACATGGAAGGTCTGACTCCATGGCCCTTGGTTTCTCCTTCTACAACTGCGTGAGGGTAGCTACCCCTCCACCCCAGCAGTGGAGACCCAGGAACATCAGGGCTTGTACAACCATGGGGAAGAAACTGACCATACTGAGGGAGGTGGAGTCTCCACAGGGGTCTCTCAGTCACTCAGCTAAGCTGTTGAGTCTCTGTCCCATACCTGTAGAGTTCCACTGCACATCTGCCCCAAGCTCTGAGCTTCTTCTAGCACCTGGTCTGGGCTTGGAACATGGTGGGGGGCGCTAACAAGTTTTTGGGTGAATTTCCACCTTGCTGGCTTTGGGTCCTATTTCTTTAGCACCAATCCCTAAATGTTTCCTGTCACCTATCTAGCATCTGCCTGGAGGCCAAAGTGATAGGAGTGTTTGCCTTGCATGTAGCTGATCCAGGACAGACCTCAGTTTGATGCCCGACATCTCATATGGTCCCCCAGGCCAGGAGCAATTTCTGAGTACATAGCCAGGAGTAACACCTGAGTGTCACTGGTTGTGGCCCCAAAACAAAACACTAACAATAAGCACCTGCCTGCCCTGTCACTCTCTAGCATGTGCCAGACCCATCTTGGCCTCCTGCTACCTGCCCTTTCCTGGAGTCAGCCCCACCCTTCCACAGACACTGCCCTGATTGCTATAGACACAGTCCCTCAGACCCAAGGTTTCATGTTCTAGAAACATATTTTAGAACATGTTCTAGGACATGTTCCAGGCCACAGTCTAAGGCCCATTCTAGTACATGTTCTTCTAGGGTGTCTCTGCATACCTCTTCCATTTATGGGCTCAGGAGCCTGGTCACCAGCCGTGGACCCTGAACAGCCTAGGTCATGGCAAGGGACAGAGCTGGGCCTTGGGAAACGCCTGCTACAGGGAATGCAGCCCTTTCTGTCGCCCTATTAAAGGTCACACCCTAATTCTACAGGACTCATAGGGTTCTGTGGGGCTCTGTACCCTTGTCTCTGAAGGGCTAACCACTATAGGGCCCAGCCACCTTGTGTTGTGACCGAGCCAGTGCACACCCAAGCCAGGCAGCTGTGTGTCCTGGACGTGACAGGTGCCAAGCCCAGTGTCCCACTGCCTCTGTGGCTGCAGAGATAGATGCCAGCTGAGTGCTTCACCAAGCTCTGCAAATATTAATCCCAGTTCAGTCCTCCTCAGCCACTCTCCAGGTATAGAGAAAGATATGCCGCTGCTGCCCTGTACCCCGCCTGAAGGACTCAGTGCTCCTCCCTCCTCCCTTTGCCATCTGCCAGCCCCCCATTGTCAGGAAGGGATGACCCACAGCAGCACCCATAATTCTAAGAGGCCTGAGGACCCCATCATTTTAGAGCTTGTTGCACCTTGGTCCTATCTCTGTGTTTTCTGTTCTTAAACCCTGATCAGACAAAGATTCAGTAGGTCCCAGCTATGCAACCTTGTCTCAGAGCTGAGGGTTGCCTTACTGTCCTTTACTGTCCCTAGGTTCCTTGTAGTACCCTCTGCACTGCTAACTCTGAGCCCGACATCCTACGTGTGCCAGTTCATTCAGCGCCCATGGTGCCAACTCTGCAGTGCCACCTGCAGGCAGACATTTCACACTTGCTATCCTAGATTTTATTACCAGTCTGTTTTGTTTTTTGTTTTGTTTTGTTTGGGGAGCTACATCCAGATGGTGCTCAGGATTTCCTCCTGGCTCTGCACTCAGGAATTACTCCTGGAAGTGCTCAGGAGATTCTATGTAATTCCAGGGATCTCCCCCACTATAATGTCACTCCAGTCCCTACTTCCAGTCTCTTCACTTGACTAAAATTCCTGCCCTAGAAATGTTTGCTCAGCCTTCATTTTCCCGGAATAAACAGTAGCCAGGTGTACAGTGTGTGAGTGGTTTAATTTAGGTATCAGAAGCATTTCAGAGAATGTGGCCAAAAATATCATCTATGCGTCTTTCCCCCGTAAGCCAAAGCGTGTGCTGAGTTATTCATAGTTCGACACTCACAAGCCACATTCAGTGAGCTTCTTTCTCATAAAGAAAGAGGATTGAAAGGGAGCTGAGCACTCGGCTTCTTGACTGTGTTTGCTCCAAGGATGATACCCCAAAACACTGTGTATGAAGGAACACAGCAATGGGGGAGATGAAGCACAGTGGAAGAGCCTGGTGTGAAGACCCAGAGCCTCTGGGACCATATTAGCCCCAGCAAGAGCCTGAGCCTGTATCCCCAACTGGTCCATGGCAGGTAGAAGGCTCTTCTGGGGAACACTGAAACATGTTGATGCCATACAGGTAGCCTGATAGGCTCTGCTCCATCATGCCCAGCACCCTCCCCTTCATCTGCCCTCCAGAAAGTTCAGTGGCATCTGCTCTCTCCCTGCAGGAACAAGCACCCCCGAAACCATGGCCCCGGTGATCGTGGTGCCCCCGAGAAACTCCAGCGTGGTGACAGGATCCAGTGAGGTGACCTTGGAGTGCATCGCCAGTGCCAGGTTTGTGCTGCACCCTGCAAGAGAAACATCTCAGCCTCCTGCAGGTCCCGCAATCCCATCTGCTACCTCTACAGCCGTGTCTGGGGCAATGTCCACTTTCTTCAGGGGAGCAGCTGTGGGGGAGAGAGCCAACCCCACATCCAACACCTGGTTTCTGAATGCTCAGGCCCTGAACCCCCACATCAGCCCTGTCCCCTCGTTTTTCTGCACCAAGCTTTCCCAAGGATGAGATCCTCTTTCTGGCCATTGTGGTCACAGGAAGCTTCCCCCCCCCATTCCCTGCTGCCCAGGGCCACTGGCCAGTCACCTACCCTGCTTCCTGACACTATAGACCTCCTACTCCCATGCACCCCGTGTATCCCTCTCCCACCCTCTGTCCCCACAGGCCAGTGGAGGAGCTCAGCGTGCACTGGAGGAGAAATGGAGTGCCAGTGACCCGCGGGCTGCACAGCCTGGGCAGGCGCCTGACCATCAGCGGCCCCTCAGCAGCTGACATGGGGCTGTACGAGTGCGAGGCGGCTCTGCCTGGGAGCTCAGTTGAGCCTGCACAGGCCCAGGCCTTCCTGTCGCTTATAGGTAACTCTGGAGCCCTCCAGTGTCTCGGCCTCCTGGGAAGGGCCTCCCGGGTCATTTCTGGCCCAGAACTGGGAATGGGGTGGACCTTGGGCATGTGTCCCCTTCTCTAGGGGCCTGTGTGTTCCCCTGGCCTCCCTCTGTGCAGGGGCCAAGATGGGACCATGTTCAGAGTCAGTTCCCAGCCAGGATGGTGCCATGTGCAAGAAGTCTGTGATGGAGCTGAGGGAAGACGAACTGCTGCCCCAGTGTAGGCCAGAAGGTGTCCAGCAGGAGGGTCAGGAGCGCAGGCACCGTGGTGGGCAGTGTCTGGATCCTGATCCAGGGCATTAGGGTCAGAGGTGGTGCTGGATCATCCTCAGTGGCCTCTCTGGCCTATGGCTACTGCAAAGGAGAGGGTCCAACAGGGCTGCACAGACTGAACAAGTCAAGCCAGGAATGAGCCAATCAGCAGAGCCAGTCGGCAAAGCCAATCAGCAGCATCAACTAGAGTTCCCAGTCAGCAAAGCTGATCAGCAGAGCCAATCAGCGGAGCCACTTAGCAGAGCTGATCAGAAGTGCTAATCTGCGGCTAGTTGGTGAAGCCAATCAACAGAGTCCATCAACGGGCGCCAATCAGAGCAGACCATCAAGAGTTACTCCTCCAGAGGCCTGAGAGATAGCACATAGAAGAAGGTGTTTGCCTTGCACATGCCCACCCTGGTTCTATCCCCAGCATCCCCTAGGGTCCTCTGAACCTGCCAGTAGTGCATTCTGAGTGGATTCCTGAGTGCAGAGCCAGGAGTAACTCCTGAGCGCCCTGGGTGTGTGCCCTCCTCCAACCCCCAAATAGTCACTCCTCCAATCACCTCTTTCTTGTTTTTGTTCTGTTTTGTTTTGTTTTTTGGATCACACCCAGCAGCGCTCAGGCGTTGCTTCTGGCTCTGCACTCAGAAATTGCGCCTGGCAGGCATGGGGGACCACATGGGATGCCGGGATTTGAACCACCGTCCATCCTGGATTCTTTGCATGCAAGGCAAACACCCTACCACTGTGCTATCTCTCCAGCCCCACCAATCACCTCTTTCATCTCCCATTTCTCCAGTGAAATGACCCTAAGAATGGAGAAATGCGCATAACTTGTGACCAGAGTGGAGCACAGCCTCAAAACCCTGTCCCCTGCCCCTGCCTCCTGCTTGTACCCTTGAAAATGGCAAGGGCAAATTGCCATCAAAAGACGAGCTTCCTATTGTGCAGCAGCCTTGTAGCTGCCAGCCTACATCCTTTTCCCTCTCTCTGTACCAGTAGGCCCCCTACACACACACACACACACACACACACACACACACACACACACACACACACAAACACACACACACACACACCAGAGGAGCTCCATGTGTGTTATGTCCACAGCCAATCTCTGTCCATCTCAAGTAGCCATCTCCAGTAGCATCGTTGGGAGGTAACTGCACAAGAGAAGACCCTTTCATCCCTGCAGTAAGGGCACAGGGATCCATGCTTGCCGACAGACTCCCGTTTCACAGTGGGATCTGGCAGTGTAGACTGAACAGAACAGAGGCCTACTGGCAGAAGGGAGGGATCCTGACATGGCTTCTCTGAGCAATGTGTGACAAATACACATTGTGCGGCTTCTACCTTGGGCAGCTGGATTTGCAAATTCACCCTCACCAGGTTAGGATCAGCAGACACAGCTCGTGGTGCCGTCTGCAAAGTCCCTTCCCTGCAGCAAGCATCAACTCTGTCGTGCCTCCCCTGGCAAGTTCCAAGCCTGGTCCACCTCAGGCCCTGCCCACCGCAGGGGCCCCGCCAAGCCTTGCTCTGCGTCTCCAGCCCCAGCTCCGTGGAAACAGGCGCTTGTGGAAGTCGGCGCCCAGAAATTAATTACCACACCGAGAGGGAATACAACAGCCCTTTGTTATCCTGATAATGAAATCACCGGCACCTCGGCGCTCGCCAGACTTGGCTGTGCCACTGTTGAATCTCTGCTGAATAAACTCACAGAAATATTGCCGCTTATTCTCTAAGGAAATGGATTGTTGAACACAATCCCTATTTTCTGTAGACTATCTGGAGGGCGGATCTTGTTCCAAAGACCAGAGGCCCCATCTCTCCTTCGAGCTGTGTTTTCACCTTCCACTGAAGTCTCAGGCCTCTGTTTGGGTGAAGATATTGGTGTGGCCAAAACAAGGTGCCAACAGGCCATGGTTTCCTGCCTGCCTGGACCCAGCCAGCTTTGCTGGACGTGCCTGGGCAGCGCTTTCTAAACTAGTGTTTGTTCAGATGCTGAGGTGAACAGACCTGCATGGCCTGTGATGTTTCAAAAGACAGAAGCCTTATGTACCAGTGGGCTTCATTCTTCTCAGGGTTCTGTGAAACTCGCCCTGATCCATGCCCCTGGGCACTAGTCACAATTGGCTCCAAAACCTGCAAGTGGACAATGCTTTGGCCTCTCTCTGATTCTGCATTTGTGTAATGGAAGCAGCCAGCTTTTAAATCAAGTTTGTGTGTGTGTGTGTGTGTGTGTGTTGCATCAGGTACCCACACCCAGTGGTGCTCAGGATTCACTCCCAATCTTGGGGTCAGGAATCACCCCTGGTGGGACTCAGAAAGTCATAAGTGATTCTTGTTATAGAATCTGGTTCAGCCTCATGCAAAGCATGTGCCTTATCCCCTGTGCTGGCTTTCTGGCCCTATATAGTGCTCTAAGGATGCTCAGCCTGTTTCTAGGCACTGGGGAGGAGGGTCTCTGGAATCCACTTCTTTTGCTTAAGGGCTGTTGTGTCTTTTCTGTTTGAAGAACCCCCATATTTCACCACTGAACCAGAAGATCGGATTTGGGCCAAAGTGGAAGACAACGTGGACATTGCCTGCCGAGCAATGGGTGAGCTGAGGGTCTTTGCAGGGTGTGGGGAGAGGCTGTGTGGGGCTGTGTGGAGCTGTATGGGCTATTTCAGGGCAGTGCAGGGCTACCCCAGCCTGCTGAACTTCTCCTTCCTGCCCCTCAAAGTAGGATGCTGCTTCCCCTGGGAGCAGCAGCACAGAAGCCTGGACCCTGCTTCTCTGCAGGCAAGGCACATGCAACCTGTTCTGGGGTTCCCCCTGCAGCTGTATGTCCCAAGGCAAAACAGGGCAAGTGTTTTCTTCTTGTGGAGGGGTCATGATGTCAGAGCTGGGGCCATGACATCAGAGTTAGTGCTATAGCATCAGATGTCCTCTCTGGGGCTATAACATCAGAGCTGGAATTGTGATGTCAGAAGTAGGAGTCATGACATCAGACCTGGATTTTGTGACATCAGAACTGGACCTGTGATGTCATATCTGAGGACTGTGATATAAGAGCTGATGATCAGGGCCGGGAGGTGGCGCAAGAGGTAAGGTGCCTGCCTTGCCTGCGCTAGCCTTGGACGGACTGCGGTTCGATCCCCCGGTGTCCCATATGGTCCCCCAAGCCAGGAGCGACTTCTGAGCGCATAGCCAGGCATAGCCGGGTGTGGCCCAAAAACCAAAAAAAAAAAAAAAAAAAAAGAGCTGAGGATCATAACCTCAGAGCTGGCTGAGATATCAACAGTGAGCTATGATATCAGGACTGGACTGAGGCGGCAGAGACAGTCCCAGTGAACCACGTCCCACTCCCCCCTGTCCTGCCCCACCCCTTCAGCACAGGGGTGGTCGTCTCTCTGAGCTGCCCTAGGATGACTGGTCTCCCACAGTCTCTGCTCTGCCAGCAGCACTGGAAGGCCCCTGCCCCCAGCTTACCCTCCCAGGAAGGGTGATGTCTGGAAACAAAGAAGAGGGGTGCTCTGGAGCCTACACCCTGAAAGGGCCCTTTCTCTACCTCCAAGGGAGGTGACAACAGTGACTGATAACTCCTGGGACCCTCAGGCTCCCCCAGAACCATGATCTTGTCTCAATTGGAGCAGGTGGGAACCAGTCCACAGGCAGCCAGATGCCAGCTCAGCATTGTGTAGGGCCTCCCTCATTCCCGGGTGGTAGGTGACCTGGAGTCTCCCTTGGCATCATGGGACAGCACTGGACCCAGTGTTCTGCTCTGTGATCAGCTGGGGTCCTGCTCATCTTCTGGGCCAAGAAGCAGCAGCCAAGGGCAAAAGGGCTTCTAGGGAATGGGGCTGGCCCCTGCCATGGAGTTCCACTCCCCTTGGATGAACACCAGTTCCTCACAGCACTGCCTCAGAGGAAGCCAGAGGCTGGAGGGATTTGGACATTCATCCCTCACTCATCCCAGCCCCATGCCCTGCTGCAACCCTTGTTAGCACCCCCCCACCTTCCTCCCACTGCCTCGCCTGTTGCCACACTTCTTTCTCACTGAAGTCACTCTTTTTTTTTTTTTTTTTTGGTTTTTGGGCCACACCTGGTGATGGTGATACTCTTGGCTATGCATGCAGAAATCGCTCCTAGCTTGGGGGGGGGGGTCCATATGCGATGCCAGGGATCGAACCAAGGTCTATCTCTGCATCGGCCACATGCAAGGCAAACGCTACTGCTGTGCTATCACTCTTTTGTTTTGTTTTGTTTTTTGTTTTTTGGGCCACACCCGGCGGTGCTCAGGGGTTACTCCTGGCTGTCTGCTCAGAAATAGCTCCTGGCAGGCACGGGGGACCATATGGGACACCGGGATTTGAACCAACCACCTTTGGTCCTGGATTGGCTGCTTGCAAGGCAAACACCGCTGTGCTATCTCTCTGGGCCCCACTCTTTTCTTTTAAGATATATTTTTAAATCACTTTATTTAAAGCACCATGATTACAAGGTTGATCATAATATAGTTGGTTTTTCTCCATAGTTACAAAGTTGTTCAAGATTGAGTTTCAGTCCTATAATGTCCAACACTTTCACCAGGGTACATTTCCTACCACCAATGTCCTCAGTTTCCCTCCTGTTCTCCCCTCTACCTGCCTCCAAGGCAAACATCTCTCTGTCTCTCTTTTCTCTATTGCTGTCATTCTTTATCTGTCTCTCCCTGTCTCCCTGACTCTGTCCCTCTGTGTCTCTGTCTCTCTCTCTCTCTCTCTCTCTCTCTCTCTCTCTCTCCCTTTTTTTCCTTTTAGACACTGTGTTTGCACTATTGTTACTGAAGGTGTATCATGCCTATCACTTTCCCTCCCTTCAGCACCCTATTTTTGTCCAGAGTGATCATTTCCAACTATCATTGTCATAATAGACCCTTCTCTGCACTCATTGCCCTCCCCCACTCTTTGTGGCAAGCTTCTTAACATAGACTGGTCCTCCTAGCCATCATCTCTATTATCTCTGGATATTATTATCATCCTATCTTTTTTATATTTCACAAATGAGTATGATCATTCCATGTCTTTCCCTCTCCCTCTGACTCATTTCACTCAACAAGACTTTCCATCCCCATCCAGTGTCTCTCAGCAGTTCTGTGTGAGCTGCTTTTTACTCTTACCTAGAAGTAAGTCTTCACAGTGTCTATGGGAGGCATGAGAGGAGCCGCAGTCAGGGCCAAAGAGATGCCACAGGCTCAAACAGCTGCAACACTAACTCTGTGTGTGTGTGTATGTGTGTGTGTGTTCAGGGACTGCCTGGGCCATGTCTAACCCCACAGCGTGTATCTCTCCACAAAACTGGCCATGGTGGGTCTCAGCTAACTTCATTCCCAGTCAGAAAGAGAAGGCGGCCTGAACCCTGTATCCCCATAGACCAGGGTGCATGCAATCTGTCCTGGGATCCCCTGAAGCTGCATGTCCCAGGGCAAAGCAGGGCAGGTTTCTCAACCCTGTGGCAGGATCATGATGTCAGAGCTGGGGCCATGACATCAGAGGTCCTCGCTGGAGCTATAATGTCAGAACTGGGATTGTGACATCAGAGCTGGAGTTGTGATGTCAGAACTAGAGGTCGTGATTCAGACCTAAGGTTTGTGACATCGGAGCTAGGGTCATGATGTCAAAGCTGGGGATTGTGATGCCAGAGATGAGGATCATGACTTCAGAGCTGGCTGTGATGTCAGCACTGGACCATAACATCAGAGCTATGTCTGAGATCCATGGATCAGTTATTGTTGCTGCTCTGACTCAACGCCCCATACATAGCCTGTCATCTGGCGTGGCCTCGCCAGGCATGGCCCTCCGTCACCTGCATGTGCCTTCAGTCTCAGCCACTATGGGACAGACCCCACACTTCAAGGAGGCTTCACACGGTCACCTCTGTGCTGTCTGCCTGCCCCACTCTAGATTGCACCCTTGGCCCACTGCATACAGACCCCTTTTCTTCATTTGTTGGGCTACCAGGAAAACCCTCCTTCACCCCTGTATCAACCAAGGCATCCTCTGAGGATCCTGGCAGGGAGAGGGAGGTGCAAGAGGCCATGCCCACTGCCAGCTGGCCAAGACTGTGAGCACAGGGTTTAGGGAGACGTGATAAAGTGGGAACCTCACCTGGACTTTGTGGTGTGTAGGACAGTGCCTCCACCCACCCCTCAGACATCTTCACCCCACTTTCTCCTGGGTTCCAGACAATCTCTGGCTCGTGGACCCTTTACCCCCACCATGAGTCTGAGTGTATCTATCTGTCCCTCCACAGGTGTCCCCCTCCCAACACTGCAATGGTTCAAGGATGCTGTGGCCCTGGACCAACTCAGGAATGCTCGCTACACAGTGCTTGCAAGTGGGCTCCTACGCATCCAGCGACTACAGCCTGAGGATTCCGGCATCTTCCAGTGCTTCGCCAGCAATGAGGGTGGGGAGGTGCAGACATCTACCTACCTGGACGTCACCAGTGAGTGACTCTGGGCCGCAACTAAGAGTTCTGGTCATCTCGGGACCACGAGGACTGGATGTGCCTAACATCTCTTCCTGAGTCCCTAACACACCTTGATGTCCCTCCCTTGGCTCCCAGCACACCCTAATATCCTTCCCTGGGCCCCCCAACGTACGCAACAGCATTTGAGTAGAAGCTGTATGGTTGGTTTCAATAGCAACTGCAGGGATCCCATGTCCTGGTTTGTAGTTGCAAGTTGCCTGTTCAGTGAGGGCAGTTCTGGACGTTTCCTGAGGATCAGGCAGGAAAGGCCATGCCCTGGGGGATGGTGAGAGCCAGGACCGGGTACTGTTCTGGGGTGCAGCCAGGCCGGCCCCCATGGGAACCCAAGACCAGAGGTCCCAGGAGAAGGGAATCTTGGGGGATATTCTTGATACATGCAGGGAGATATGGGAGCCTCTAAGGGACACACTAGGTGGGTGTGAAAAGGATATAGGGGGGAAGAGGCAGAGGAAGCTGGAGGGGCAAACAGGAGTCTGAGGGTGGGTGCAGAGGGGAGAGAGGGGTGCTTCCCCCAAATTGGGGTGCAGGGAATGGAATGGGGAGCTGCTAGAGTAGTGTCCACAACCCAGAAGTGGCCCTGCAAGATGCTGAGGCAGGGGCCATGTGGAGTATGGGGGCATTGTAAAAATATAAAATATAGTCCTAGTGTTGGGGTGAGAGGCCTTTCTCGGCATGGTGTCTGTAGCTAGCCCCTTGGTCAGCGGGTCTGAAGGTGTAGGATAACGATGTAGAAATTCACAAGCAGTCAGATGAAGTTTCAGGAGTCAACCAGCTTTATTACATGGCCGTAACCACCATGTGCATTTCTCCACATGGTTTCTATTCTAAGCCTTTTTAAGCAGTCTCCTTCAGCTGCCCTCCTCCATCCTTGCTGCCTTTTTTCTGCCCTCTTTCCCTCTCCCCAGGCAACACCTTTATTCCAAACATCAGACCCCTCCCAACTGTGGGTGGGTCTGACCATCCAGGTGGGATAAACAAGAAATTGGGGAAGGGGTAACCTAAGGGTACCAGAAAAATTCTTCAATAAATCCCCACCAAGGTCCTTCAAACATAGCTTCTGCCTTCTGGGCTAGGTAGCCGGGAAGTCCTCGAGGCATCAGGATACAAAGACCAGGCTGGCCCCTCCTGGTTCTTCTTCCCATCTTCTCCATTCCCCCACCTCACCTGTGCCCATCACCGGGACACAGTTCTGGATAGCAGTTCAGGCAGGGACAGTCTCCCTGGGGTGTCACTGCAGGGAGGCATGGCCGTGGTGCTCAAACCCTAACCCATCCCTGTCTCGTCCAGACGTGGCGCCCTCCTTCACCCAGCTGCCCATGGACACCACCGTGACTGATGGGGCAACGGCCGTGCTGAGGTGCCAGGTCTCAGGGGCACCCAGACCTGCCATCACGTGGAAGAGGGGTATGTGGCCACACTCATTTGCCCTCACTCCTCTCCCCTCCTTGCCCCAAAAGTGTCCACTCATCTGTTCAGCCTCCATGGTGTTTGGGGCTTGTGGGTACCCCTAAAATGGCAGCCCCATGGGGACTCAGTTTGTAAAATGAACTACCTGGAAAAGAGAGAGAGAGAGAGAGAGAGAGAGAGAGAATTTACATGTGTGTATGAGTTTGTATGCACTGTGTATATGTGAGTATGTGTGACTGTTTTTATACTGTGTGTGTATGTGTGTGTGTGTTAGGAGGGAAGAAGCTTCTAGCCCAGGACCCTCCAGCCCCCATTGCCTTGTGAACCTCCTCACTCCCCTCTGCTCTTGGGTCTGTGAGGACAGTCACTAGGTCTCTTGAGGACCTTGTAGCTTCCAACTTGTGGTGCTCAGTGCTTTGGTGTTCATATCAGCAATAGCCCATCTCGACACCAGCTACCCCTTGAGGCCCCAGTTGTCATAGGTGACTGCAGATTCAGTCACCCCAACATTTCTGTTGTCCCCCAAAGAGGGCTGGCACAATGCCTGCAGCCGGGAGACAATGGCCCCTCCAGGGCCTCACTGTGGCGTGTTCTGTGAAGGGCTCAAGCTGTGGCCCCTTCTTTCCTCATGTTCTCCCCTTGCTTGTGGTTCTGACCTTTGGCTGCTTCTGTCTCAAGTACCGAGGTGCTGTTGATTTCCTCTCTTGCTGTCCCTCAGGAAACCACATTCTGGCCAGCGGCTCTGTGAGGATCCCCAGGTTCATGCTGCTAGAGTCAGGGGGTCTACAGATAACCCCCGTCTTCATCCAGGATGCTGGCAACTATACTTGTTATGCAGCCAACACAGAGGGCTCCCTGAAGGCGGCAGCAGCGCTCACTGTGTGGAGTAAGTGTCTGTGGGGTTCCTGTCTGTCCCGTCACCTCACACCCCTGTCGATCCTAGGTCGCCTCATACTGCCCACACTCAGCCTTGCCTGCCTCAGCTCCACTGAATTAAGAGATTCCCCCCGCCCCACTAACTTGTAGAAATCTATAGAATCATTAATTTTCAGTCTCTCAAAGAATAATCAGAAAATGTACTCAGGTTTAATTTGGGGCCCTTTAGAAGAGACAAAGATTGACTTTTCCAAGTCAGTGGAGTAGAACAATGATTCGAAACTATTTCACACCCACTTCTGGGTGCTCATATCCCCCCTCCCCTAGATGGGCTGTTCCTTTGACTTTTCCTGTGGTGCCTGTGGGAGGTTCTTGGGGGGCTCAAAGCTTGTCCTCAGACTCAATGCCCAGTCTGGCTGCCTTCTGCACAGTCGGACTTGGTGCCCTATTCAAGACAGGAAACCAGCTTGGAGTGGCACCAGGCGCTCTTCTGAGACATTGGACAGGCCATGGTCTCAGCTGGTGGCAGCAGTGGAGTACACATCCCTCTCTGCAAGTGGCAGACATGGCATCTATGCATTGAGGGGCTGCGGGAAGCTCCAGGCTCACTCCTGATAGGCTGAGGGATGGGGCCTGTCTCAGCCTCCCTTCCTGGTAACTGCAGGGAGAGGAGTCCTGGCACACACAAAGGGCCTTGCTGAGGACAAAGTTTCTGAATACTCATGGTACAATTGTGAGTCAGACTTTTCAGTCATGCAGATATGAGAAATGACCAGACTGAGTATTTCCTTGGAAAGGAATCAGGATTTTTTCCCTCTAGAAGACTAGAGCTCTGGTGCATATCTGTGTAAGCATTTCCTTCCAGAGCATTCAGAGGTTCAGAGATGTCGGGGGTACTCCCCAACCTCCATGCAGTACAGAGGAATCCCTCCAATTCCCACCACTTCTGTGCTTCGCTTCACACACATTCAGCCAAGAGAAAACTCTGAGAAAAGTCTGCTCGCTGGGCCCGGAGAGATAGCACAGCGGTGTTTGCCTTGCAAGCAGCTGATCCAGGACCAAAGGTGGTTGGTTCGAATCCTGGTGTCCCATATGGTCCCCCGTGCCTGCCAGGAGCTATTTCTGAGCAGACAGCCAGGAGTAACCCCTGAGCACTGCCGGGTGTGGCCCAAAAAAAAGAAAAAAAAAAAAAAAAAAAAAAGTCTGCTCCCTAAGGTGCAAACACGCCTGATGCAGTGGGTGTGAGGAAACTCACTTGTACAATGGATTCAAGGAATCCCACTCTATGCAGTAGATATGAAGAAAGTCTTAGGGTCAGAACAATAGTACAACAGGTAGGACTTTGACCTTGATCCTGTTCCTCCCAATATGGTCTTTTAAATCCTGCTAGAAATGATCCCTGAGATCAGAGTCAGGAGAAAACCCTGAGCACCACTTGGTGTGGCCCCAAAACAAACAAAAAGAAAATCACGGATGCAGTGGCTCTCTTTGGAGGTAACTCGCACCATGCAGTGGGGTGAGGAAAAATGACCTCCCTGCCGTGCCTGAAGAGTAATGGCCACGCAGCGGGCCTGTGGAAATGCTCCTTGTGCCAGGGTCTGAGTTGTGACTTGCGCTTTTTCCAGACCGCACATCCATCGTGGACCCTCCTGAGGACCTGGTGGTGATTAAGGGGACCACGGCTGCCCTGCGCTGCGGAGCCACGCATGACCCCCGCATCTCTCTCCGGTCAGCTCAGGCGATTAGCAATTGGGGTCCATTGATATTCTGTGAGCTTGTACCGGGAAGTCGAGATGGGGAGGGAGGGTTCGGGGAAGCCGGATTCCCAGTCCAGACCCCCGATGGCGGCAATTTTCGGGCGTGGGCTCCGTCATCCATCACACGAAGCCCGTCTCCGCTCCGACCTTATGTATTATTTACAGTGCGCCCCGCTCCGCTCGGCGGGTTCAATACGGCGCCTCCTGCGCTTCCTGCCAAGGTTAATACACTCTCTGTACAGCACACTTGTCACAGGCCGGTACTTAATGAGAGAAAAATCCAGGGGGATCGAATAGGATTTCAGCAGTGTTTGCGCTGGGGCCGCTAATCCTCCCGAGGGCCTGGCTCCTTCCCCGAGGTCTCCGAGTGAGACGGGCCTAGGGGAGTCTGGCATGGAAGGATGACAGAGGGGTCTTCAGAAGCATCTGAGGTTTGGACGTTCACAAGGGGACCCCACCCCCCACCCCAGGGATGTGCAGACCAGCTCATGCAGCTCACACAGGTTAAATAACCCTTTTCCAGCAACCTGGAAAAGAGAGACAGGGAGGGTAGGAGAGAGATGCAGGCACCTAGTTTGCCCTCTGGCCTTTGCCCAGGAGATCTCTGTCCTCCCAGAGCCAAAAGCAGGAGGCTGTCTATCCATCTGTTTGTCTGTCCATGTACACCTTTCCTTGGGGTGAGAACCCAGGAGCCAAGCACAGCTGTCTTTTTTGTTTTGGGGGTGCCACATCCAGCAATACTCAGAGGTGTTACTCCTGGTTCTGCACTTAGGGGGTAACTCCTGTCTGGGGTGTTAAGAATTGACTGCATACAAGGCAGGAACCCTCCCCACTGCACCATCTCTTAGGTCCCCATATGATTGTGTTCATTGCCAAGTATTTGGGGACTCGCAGCCTTGAGTCCTCTCTGGGGTTCCAAAGCTCAAAACCCAGATTTGCCTTAGTGAAAGGGCAGGGAAGGTCAACACAGGCTAGAAGCAAAGGGATTCGTGATGGTTCCAGAGCTACTGAAGGGGATTGCTATGGGGAGATCGTGGGAACTTGGGCCTGTCCCCAGTTTACTCCCACCTGGGTTTGGAGGACCCTCGGGGCAGAGTCCTTAGGACCTGTTGGGTTTCTTGTGGCTGAACCAGATCAGGGTCCCCATCTTAAGAGGTGCCGCCCAGACGGGCCTCTGTCCTCCAGAGCTCCATGCACTGTCACAGGTTGCTGAGCTCTGTACCCCTGATAATGGCACTGCTCTTCTTTGTGTCTCAGCATCATTCAGACAGATGTCATCTGTGCTTGCTAGACACACCGCATCCCTGGGGGAACCCTGTGGGAGGGTCATACAAGTTCAGCTGGTGGTGATGACACCTGAATGCTCACACCCTGAGCCCTGAGACCGGCTATTTCCCGTTCTCCTCAGTGTCCTGGTTTTAGCTTCCACCTCTGCACTGCAGCCAAGGTCCCGGCTCTTGGGTTTTCCTTTCCTTAGGGCATCCTCAGAGCGTAGTGCCCTGGGCTAAGACTGTGGCCTCCCTGGCAGCCCTGCCTGACCTGCTTCTCTGGGCCACAGCTATGTGTGGAAGAAGGATGGGGTGGCCTTGAGCCCGGCCAGCAGCTCCCGTGTGGTGGTGGAGAAGGACGGGGCCCTCATCATCAGCCAGACCTGGTCGGGAGACATCGGGGACTACACCTGCGAGATTCTCTCCAAGGGAGGCAATGACTCCAGGACAGCACGACTGGAAGTGATGTGAGTCCTGCAGCCCCTAACCAGGGCCCCTGAGCAGTCCCGCATATAGCCAGGCTCTACTTCCCCTGGAAAGGGCTGACTGTGGCCCTGTGAGAGCCAGGAAGAAGCTGCTCCTGAGGCCTCTCAAGGTCCAGCACTGACCCACGAGGCCCCTCAAGGTCCAGGAAATTGCTCCTGAGGCCCCTCAAGGTCCAGCACTGACCCACCTGGCCAGGCCCCTCTGTGGCACCTGCCACCTTGCCCAGCTCTCTAGGACATTGCAAGACAGCCAAGACCTTTGCCACAAAGCCAGGAAGAAACCAGAGAGTCACATTGGACAGGTTCCCACCAGATCGCTTTGCCCTCCAACCCTGTGCTTGCCAAGAAGCTCCTGAGCATGTGCACAGGTGCTGGAGTCACCCCACACTCTGCAGCTGTTCCCCTGACAAAGTGGACCCACACACACAGCCTATCTGAGTGGTGTAAACACTTCTCTGGAAAGCACTTCCACTTGTTTCTGCCCTGGCCTCTGCCCACTTCCCTCCAAGGACCACAGAAGCTCCTGGTCACCAGAGACCAGGAACAGGCTCTGCTGTGTGTAGCACGGGGTCTGTGAGCTGTGTGTCCTGTGGGCAACTCATGACAGTCACACATGTGCTCACATATCCATATGCACCCATGCCATATTCACAGCACACATGTGGAACACGTGTGCATAATGGACACATGTTCACACTGTATACACAGGTGTTTACATGCATGCCTGCTGTATAACAAACATGTGCTCACATATGCGACCATGCATAGGGACACATGTCCAGTACAATTGGACATACTAGCACAGTCACATTCATAGGTGCTCACACTCATGCCTGCTGCATAGCACACACATGTGCTTATAAATTCAGCCATGCACAGCCACACACAGCCACACACGTGCTCACACAAGAATATGCATGACCACACAGGCATATGGAGACACTAGGGCATCCAGTGGCCGTTGCTGCCCATGCTGTCCCCCAGGTTATACCCTCAGGGTCTCTGATATGATCCAGGCACAGGTCAGCCCATTCATGGGGCTGGAACTCCTACAGCTCAGATCCCCACACTAGCCCCAGGATCCCCGTCATCTGGGCATCTCATCAGATGCCTTCCCTCCCCACTCCACAGCATTATGGCAATGCCTTCTCAGGGACACCATGTGACCCCTGGGAGCCTATTCTATGTAGCCTTACCTCTGGGCAGCTGGGCAGCCTTTCCCAGTTTCTCAAGAGGGAAAACTCCCACAAGATGACGTGGCTGTATAGGGGTGCTATGGGGTAATCATAGGTGCCTCTGACTTCAGGTTTCTGCAGGTGCTCTCCAATGCCCACAGGTCAGCATGAAGAGGCTGCTTTGGCCCTCATTCTCCTCCCACAATCCCCCTTGCATCTCCAGGCTCTACCAGGAGCCAGAAGAACGCAGGTTATACAGCTGAGAATCAGAGTGACCCACACCCCAGCTCTGGCTCAGCTCCTCCCCTACCCCCATGTCTCAAGCTGTGGGCAGCTGTTGGTGGCCTCTCGCATACCAACGTGAGTCTGGGCAAAGAGTCCACACAACTGCCCTGTGGCCTGTCTTGAGGCCTCCTGGAGCACTCCCCAGTCATCCATCACAGCTAGATCAACACGTGCCTATCTCTGGCAACAGCCGCCAAGCTGCATGTTTCCGGCCAGGCCGCTCTTTGTTCTGCCCGAGCCCTGACCTGCTGATTTACATATCTCTCCGACTATTTGCTTATTTGATTTTCTCTAAGTAAAATACATTTTTCAGCCGGTGTTGCTCTATCTGTGAAAATAATAGGCTTTCTGTAATGCTAGAACACCTCATCTCTAAATATAGAAATACTTGCAGATTTGTGATTCAAACCAATTCGGGGCTATCTCCCTGCACCATAGGCTGGGTGGGGGCTACCGCTGCGTGTCTCAACTTGCTGACACCTGGGGGGCCAGCCACACATTCAGACCTGCAGGGCACCCAAAATGGCCTCTGTCTTGTCCCCCACAGGATGGGGGTTCCCTGGCACCAGAGCTCGGGCTGCCTTGCTAAATGTGGGGATCACAGGCAGGGCTGGGGCCTCCCCAGAACAAACTCCTCTTTCTCCTTCCTCTTCTTCTTTCTCCTCCTCCTCCTTATCTCCTCCTCTTCTTTCTCATCCTCCCCTTCCTTCATCTCTTTCTCTTTCTCTTTCTCTTCCTCCTCCTCCAAAAAGATTTCCTTGTGGCCACAGGTGCAATGGATGCCTTTCTGCCCCTGTGGAACGCAAGGCTAGACCCTCTGATGCTCCATCTCCTGATGTGGAAGGGAGCTGACTGGTCCCCACCCTGACTGGTCCTCTGACATCCCCGTTCTGCCCCTCCCCAGAGAACTGCCCCACTCGCCGCAGAATCTCCTGGCCAGGCTCAACTCCTCCCTCAGCCACACGGTGTTGCTGTCCTGGGTTCGCCCCTTCGATGGCAACAGCCCGGTCCTGCACTACATCGTGGAGCTGTCAGAGAACAGTAAGGGGCACCTCTGGAGATGTGGGGAGAATCAAGGGTGGGGTGGAGTCAGGAGAAGGAGGGGTCACCGGGGCAGAAGGCGTGGTCAATTGGGAGGGACCAGGTAAGGGGAGGAGTCAGTAGAGGGTCAGTGGGCAGGGTCAGGGAACTGGCCTGGATGGGCGGGGCCAGGGTGGACAGGACTACCTTGGTCCAGAGCCCTTCCTCTGCAATGGACCCTCCCTGAAGTCATCACCCTTGGCCATTGCCCAGCCTCATCTCCTGTGGTATCACTGCCCAGCTCCATTCCTGATGCCCCAGAGAGCCTAGCTTTGTGGCCCATAGCTGTGCTTTTGCTGGCTGCCTGCAGCTTGCCCGGTGCCCCCTGAGTCATGTGCTCAAAAGGCTTCTCACCTCAGGGTCAGCCCCTCACTGCCCTAGTCTGTCCTGCTGGTGAGGTCTCCTGCTAGCTTCCCCACAGAGCTTCCAGTGTAGACAAACCCCAGCAGCCAGACCCTCATGCTGTTACTCCCAGAGACCGAGTGGATCCGACTCCTCACATCCTGCCCGGCTGATCAGCTGCCAATAGCACCAGTCGTGTCTGGGCTTTGCTGGAACCGGCTACGGCTCATAGCCCATTAGCTGCTGCCCCAGTAGACCGGGCAGCCCTACCCTCTGGGCCACTGATGGGGTTTTAATTTTTATGAGGCTCTAGTGCCCTTAGGGGCAGCTGAGCTCTGGCTAATTACGGTCCACAGAGCTGCTTAGCAGCAGGCCCTGCAGTGGAAATTAGATTGGCCACACTTAGAGCAGCCGAGGCCAGTCTGCAGACCAGGCCCATCCATCCGGCCACTTGGCGGCCTAGCCAGCAGCGCCTCCTGCCAGCCCGTCCCACCTGCCTGCTCACAGCCATTGGCCACACCCCCTCAGCTTCCCCATAGCCCTCTAAGCTCCCCGTCGATGAAGCCTGGACATAGCCCAGACCTCAGCCACTGCCAGCCCCCTATGGGCCAGCCCCAAACCCCTGCCAGGAAACTTGGACACTACAGATGACCTGCATGGATGGGATGGTGGTATCTGCCTTGTTCCCTCATGCTTGGACTCCTGCTTCCCTCACCCCTGCACCTCCTCCCTCCTCCCTCCACCTGAACTCACGCCTAGCCCCCTACTCCTTCCTCCCATGTCCCCACTAGCCGCTGCTCAGTTGCCTTCACCACCCCTGCTCAATACCCTCACCCCTCTCTTGGGCCAGTGGGGTCTTTTCCAGTTCTGAGTGTCCTGGACTGCCAAGTTGGTTGTTCCTCCCCATCCTTGGAAGTCTCAGTCCTGCCACCACCACCACCACCTCCACCTCCTCCTCCTCCTCCTCTTCTTCTTCCACCTCCTCCTCTTCCTCCTCAGTTTCTCATGTTCCTCCTCCTACTCCTGCTTCTCCCTCTCCTGTTGCTCCTCTTCCTCCTCATACTGCTACTCTGCCTCCTCTCTCCATCCTCCCAGAGGAGTCTATCATCATGTGCACCCCCATGCGCTGTCCCCTGCAGTAGTGCTGAGTGTCCCCACAGGCTGAGACCAACACTGCTGAAAGAGCCTAGACAGAAACGGGGGCTTGCAGTACCCAGAACCTTCCTGGGGTTCACCAATCATGTCCCAGGGTGTTTTAATTTGCATTTCTTTGATGGGAGACTATGGGGCCCATTTATTTTGTGTGGTGGCTTTTGTGCTTTCTCTGCTGAGCCCTGCCAGCCCTTTCCTCTGTTTCCCATCAGAGCCTCGGGGCCTTTTTCCGTCACTTGTAACAGGCAGTTTTTCAATTTGCTCCTACCCTTAATTTTTGTGTATCATTTCTTGACATCTGGACACATTCCATTTTGATGTAGTTAAGTTCCATTGATGTTTTCCTTTATGATTTCTTTCCGTACTCAGGCTAGAATTTCAACACCGGCAAGTGTAAAATACATATTCTTGCTGGCGTTATGACTTGCTTTTAAAGCTCGTTATTTTAATTCATTCAACCCTAATTCATCTGCATCTCCGATGTGTTAAAGCCCTCTAGCCTGCCACTAATATCTTCTTTCCAAATGACCCAGTTTTCCAGAATATGCTATTAAATCACTGGCTTAATAGGGCTTTCCTTTTCCCTCCATGAAGGGGCCTGTTTGTGGGGTGGGGGGGTTCCATTGATTCCTCACCTGATAATCTAAAATGTTTCTAAAGTGATTCCCAGGGGGCATAAGTCTCTCCTTTTCCCAGAAGTCAGATAGTTCTGGTCACCTGCTTATTATTCTAGAGGAAGAAGCAGTGTTGCCTCATGATGAGGGGCGCCCAGCTGACCCCTTCCCAGGCTGCTCTGAGCTCATAGGGACTCAGCTTCATCTGTTGGGGAAGGAGAGCCGGAGGAGGTACAGACTTGTACCTGAGCCTGGCGCTGGACCCAACTCCATGCCAACAAACAGGGTTTTCTTTTCATCCCTTCTCCCTGCTGTTGGGACATTTGGCAGCTCATGATGATGCTGGGGATTCCTTTTCGTTTTTGTTTTTGTTTTTGGGCCACACCCGGTGTCACTGAGGGGTTACTCCTGGCTACTCGCTCAGAAATTGCTCCTGGCTTGGGGGACCATATGGGATGCCGGGGGATTAAACCACGGTCTGTCCTAGGCTAGCGTGGGCGGGCAAGGTAGACACCTTACCACTGTGCCACACCTCAGGCCCTAGCCAGGGATTCCTTTTCTGTTCGGACAAATGCTTGGTTCTCTTTTTTTTTTTTTTTTTTTTGTTGTTGTTTTTTGGGGGGGCTACACCCAGTGACAGTCAGAAATTGCTAGGCACTCAGAAATTGCTCCTGGCTTAGGGGACCATAAGGGACGCCAGAGGATTGAACAGAGGTCCATTATGGGTCAGCCACATGCAAGGCAAGCACCCTACCACTGCACTACCACTCAGGCCCCTCACTTTTTTTTTTAAGGAAGACAATCATGTCTTCTCCAAATAATGAGAGTTTATTGTTTTCTTCTTATTTGCAAATCTGATTACTTGCAATGAGTAACTGAGTCGGGCGCTCCTTGTTTCTTTCTTTCTTTACTCCCAATTTCCATGGATCGTCTCCGAGTATTTCACTCTGCCCACAGTATTGATTTCTCTGCTGTTATTGAGATGCGGTGGGCATAGATTAAGATGCAGAGATCTTGTGTGAGATCTGAGCAGCATCTGCACCTTGGGACCCCCCAACTCTCCTGGACACAGATCCTGGACCCCACCGCTGGGCTCCTGGGCTCTGGCTTTGCCCTCCTCCAGGCCCTGAAACTTTCCATTCTGGAGCTATTGGTGTGAATTGGTACTTTCCTTCCTGCAAAGCCCCTTTCTTCCTGGCTGAAGAAATTGCCCCATCCCAAGCAGAGTGTCTGTCCTGAGTCACACACATGCCTACCTAGCCCTTCACTGTCCTCTTGGCTGGGGACACACACACGCCATCACTCAAGGAAGGTGACAGGTACTGATTCTGGCCTGATCAGGTTCCTAAAAGGCTGTGCCCACTGCCACCCCCATGCTTCCTAGAGACCCTCCCTCCTTCTCCTCTCTCTCCCTACTTCTTCCCTCTCTCTTCTTCTCTCTCTCCCTCCCTCCCTCTCCACACCTTCCCTCCCATCATCTCTCCCTCTCCCCTGTTCCCCTTGTGCTCCTGGCCCAGGTGATCACAGTGGGCTGGGTTGGCCTATCCACCCATAGCTGACATGGTAAGCTCATCTACCTGGGCTGTTCTTCAGTCTCTCTGGGGGCATTTCTGCTCTGGGTGTCTAAACTCTGCTGGTCACTCCTGAGCTGCTCAGAGCCATCAGAGTCTGTGTGCCTCTGCAGGCACCAAGACTGGCACCAGGCCCAGCTCGGGTACCCTAGTTTGAATGAGGATCTAGGGGCCCAGAATGTCTCTGGCTCGGCCAACTTCACCCCAGTGGAACCACACGTGCTGCTGAGGGGGGCAGGGCCCCCTATCCCTGAACCTAGCCTTACCTGTGCCCCCATTGATTCATCTGCAGAAGGGGAGCCCCAAGCCCGTACCACCCCCCTATTGGTTTCCATCCTCTTTCCCTGCCAGTCTTTCCCCAATGCTCCAGGGGAAAGTCAAGACAGGCCTGCAATGGGGTAGGGCAGGACTGATGGGCCCATGGTTGGGATTAGGGAGGGGTTACTACCTTCTTCTCTTTTTTTTTTTTTTTTTTTTTTTTTTTTGGTTTTGGGGCCACACCCGGTGGTGCTCAGGGATTACTCCTGGCTATCTGCTCAGAAATAGCTCCTGGCAGGCACGGGGGACCATATGAGATGCCGGGATTCAAACCAACCACCTTAGGTCCTGGATTGGCTACTTGCAAGGCAAACGCCGCTGTGCTATCTCTCCGGCCCTGGGTTACTATTACCTTCTAAGCCTGGCACTGGCTGTTAGCTCAGAGGACAAAGGTGCCACCTCTCCTCTCCTCCATATAAACACTGGGCTGTTTTTGTTTGTTTTGTTGTTTGGGGGCCATACCCAGTGCTCAGGGGTTACTCCTGGGTCGCACTCAGGAATCACTCCTGGCAGAGTTCAGGGGACCATAAGGAATGTCGGGGCCGGAGAGATAGCATGGAGGTAAGGCGTTTGCCTTTCATGCAGGAGGTCATCGGTTCGAATCCCGGCGCCCCATATGGTCCCCTGTGCCTGCTAGGAGCAATTTCTGAGCCTGGAGCCAGGAATAACCCCTGAGCACTGCCAGGTGTGACCCAAAAACCAAAAAAAAAAAAAAAAAAAAAAAAAAAGGAATGTTGGGGATTGAACCCAGGTTGGCCACATGCCCCAAGTGGATATGTTTATGGCCACAGGACCTTCCCAGGGTTGGCCATGGGGAAACCCACAGGGGCCAGAGCATACCCCCGCCCTATATGGAACCCCACCCCCTCCCCGAGCATAGTGAGAATTTCTATGTCAGTTGGGATACATACCTGGGGCTTCTAAGGCCACAGAGGAGGTGCTCCAACACTGTGATTCACCCTCATCCCTGCAAAGCTGGGCCAAGAGCACAAAAAGCCCTGTGAGGCAAGACAACATCCCCAGAGGCTGCTTTGGGGGCAGCTCAGTGGGAGAGTTGGCACTGTTCCAGATCCTTAAGGCAGTTGTGGGCCCAGGAGAGGGGGCTGCAGGCCCCAGGATGATACATGAAACCACCTCACAGATGTGTTGATAAAAGGCAGCAGCAGGGCCCAGAGAGATAGCACAGCGGCATTTGCCTTACAAGCAGCCGATCCAGGACCAAAGGTGGTTGGTTCGAATCCCGGTGTCCCATATGGTCCCCCGTGCCTGCCAGGAGCTATTTCTGAGCAGACAGCCAGGAGTAACCCCTGAGCACCACTGGGTGTGGCCCAAAAACCAAAAAAAAAAAAAAAAAAAAAAAAAAAAAAGGCAGCAGCAAATGGAGAGAGTCAACCTGTCTGTCCATCTATGTGGCCCCATACCACGTCTCTGCCTCCTCCCTCATATTCCCCTGCAGTCTTCACCCACTGCCTCCTCCCGCAGACTCACCCTGGAAGGTGCACCTGTCCGATGTGGGCCCTGAGACAACAGGTGTCACTGTACATGGCCTGACTCCGGCTCGTACCTACCAGTTCCGGGTGTGCGCCGTGAACCGTGTGGGCAGAGGCCAGTATAGCGCTGAGACCAGCAGGTATGCAGTGGGGGGCAGTACTTCACTCTACCAAGGACCCTTGGTATGGACCTTGGACCCTCCTCCCATCCTGGACCCTTTGCCATCCCTGCCCACTGTGGGGTTCGGCAGGAGCATCTGTCACCAGGATCAAATCTGGGGGTGGGCACCCATGGGCCTCAGAACAGGTTCATGTCAGGTCCCTCAATTACTGAGTTTTCTGTGTGTCTCAGAGCCCCACAACCCCATGAAGGTATGGAGGGCAGTGGGGACCTCAGGAGACACCAATGTCTCACTCAACCTCTTTCTCTCCAGACTGATGCTGCCTGAGGAGCCACCCAGTGCCCCCCCAAAAAACATCGTAGCCAGTGGCAGGACCAACCAGTCCATCATGGTGCAGTGGCAGCCACCCCCCGACACCGAGCACAATGGAGTCCTACGGGGATACATTCTCAGGTAGGGCAGTGAGGCGGCCCAGACATCTGGTGCTATGGGACCCCTTTTGTATCTGTTCCACTCATACACACACATAGAGGAAGAAGAAATGAGAGACCATGACAGAGAGAAATGTGAGGCTATAAAAGAGAGAGAGAAATGGGAGACTGTAAAAGAGAGAAAAACGTGAGACCATAAAAGAGAGAGAAAGAAATGAGAGACCATAAAAGGAAGAAATGAGAGACCATAAAAGAGAAAGAAATTAGAGACCATAAAAGAGAGAGAGATGAGAAACCATAAAAGAGAGAGAAATGAGAGACTGAGGGAGAAAATGAGACCATGAGAGAGAGAGAAAGAGAGAAAAGTGAAAGCTGTAAGAGAGAAAGAGAGAAGTGGAGACCATAAAATAGAGAAAGAAAAGAGAGGCCATAAAAGAGAGAAAGAAAAAAGATAGAAAGAAATGAGAAAACTTAAAAGAGAGAAATGAAATGCCATAAAAGAGAGAGAGAAATGAGGTCATAAAATAGATAAGAAACCATAAAAGAGAGAGAAGTAATAGACTGGAGAGAGAGAGAGAGAGAGAGAGAGAGAGAGAGAGAGAGAGAGAGAGAGAGAGACCATAAGAGAGAGAGAAAAAAGAAAGGCCATAGAGAAAAACATGAGTCCTTGGGAGAAGTTTCCAGTGCTGACGGTCCTGTGTTCAAAGGTGGCACATACCCAGCGTGTACCTGGAACTCACCTTTCTATCATGGAACATTTGTTCATCTGTGTGTGTGTGTGTGTGTGTGTGTGTGTGTGTGTGTGTGTGGACTGACCCTTCCCTCATGGAACATTGTCTATGTGCCTTCATCCATCATGGAACACGTGTTCCTCTGTATGTGTCATATGCACTCATCCTCCCATCTCAGAACATGTGTCCATGCATGTGCCTGTCATTTTGGGATGTAACTCATGCCCCACTGTGACTCTCACACTGTCCCTCTGGTGGAGTCAGCCTAACTGTCCAGACTTACTACACTCACCAGACCGTCCAGGTGTAGTTAAAGGTGCTTCCCTGGGCCAGACCCATTGTAGGGGAGAAGGAGGGAAAGGGCACTTGATGCACACATATGGGTTCAATCATACATATGGTACCTTGAGTGATTCTGAATGCAGAGTCAGAAGTTACCCCTTAGCACCACTAGGCATGGCTCAAAAAAACAAAGGCTAAAATCAAGAAGGCCAGAAAACAGGGTGTACTGCCCAAAGACTATTGGCCCCCAAGTTTCCAGAAACAAAAGGTCTCACCAAGGTGACTGCCTGGAAACATTTCCAGGCCTATGAGACAGCCCTGCTCCTGGGGGCACATAGTCTCGGGGTCTCATCATCAGAGTGGCTGGGCCAAAGTGCCATCTATCAAATATTTATGAGGACAGCCACACCGTTTCCCAGGGGCACAGTGGGGTCCTGGCCTTTAAAAACATCCTCCTGTTTATCTCTGCATGAGAAAATCACCGGGCTCGGCCGAGACGGTCTCCCAGCAACGTGGCCACAGAGGACAAAGCCCAGCCTCGCTGCTGCCAGTCACCTTCCCCAGCCACACAGGGGGCCTGAGCATTGCAGCACCACCCATGCGCCTGGCCAGGACCCCACAGAGCTTCTGAGAGGCCTGCCCACAGCTCTGGGGGCCCCATACTGTCCCCCAAGGGCTCAGACTGTGAAGGGCTTGTGGGGGCACAAGGAGACCATACTGTGAGTCCCCCATGCACATTATGGAGTTCGGCTCTGACCCTGAGCTGTGCCTACACATGTGACCCCTTCCTGCTTCCCACCACCCTGGGCCCATGTCTGGTGTGAGCCACTGTCCATGACATAGAAACTGCCCCATCGTGCCCACCCAACACTGGAATGGATGTGGCTGGTGGCTCCGGGAAGTGAGAGTCCTGGAGAGCTGAAGCCTCTTACCCTGCCCGCCCTGTCACATCCTCTGTGTGGCCTCAAGTTGCCAATGGCTGGGGCAGGGGTCTCTGTTGCTCTCCATCATCTCAATCTGTCCCTCAGATCTGGAGTGCCCATTCTGGAAAGCAGTTTTCTTCCCCCGTGGGCCCTATCCATGGACCTCAGCCTCTCACTGTGGACCCAGAACCCCTCACCATGGACCCGGAACACCTCACCCCTGTCTCCCCACCAGGCTCCCAGAGCTACTGCCTCCTGTCAGGCACCACTCCACCCTCTCTTGCTGGGGGCCCAATGCCTATCTCTGAATACTTACATGAAATCAGGCCCTCCTAGAAGCTCCATTGCCTTTCACGGGGTGTTGCTCCCTCCTGCCAGGGCCGCATGGGGCAGTGGGTAGCCCTGGGGAACCTCAAGCAGCCGTGCTCAACTTAAATTATCCCTGAGATATAGGGTGTCCTCACCAGAGCTGGGTTCTGGAATGAGGTAGAGATGAGATGAGCCCATGGGATCTGGGGGACCTTACTAGAGGGCACCCAGGGTTGGGAAGCCACACTGCTCCAAGCTGGACCCCTGGGATCCTGGTTGGGGATCAGGTCCTCTCTCTGGGCCTGCTCTTTTCCTGGGGATGTGAGACTGGGACATAGCTGCCCACCTCAGGCGGGTCATTGCCTTCAGGTATCGCCTGGCCGGCCTGCCCGGGGAATACCAGCAGCGGAACATCAGCGGGGCCGAGGTCAACTACTGCCTGGTCACGGAGCTCATTGTGTGGACTCAGTACGAGATCCAGGTGGCTGCCTACAATGGGGCTGGCCTGGGCGTCTTCAGCAGGGCTGTCACCGAGTACACGCTGCAGGGAGGTAAGGGTGAGGCAGGTGGGAGATGAGGGGGTAAGAGGTCTGGGAGGTGAAGGGTGAGATGAGGTGGGAGATATGGGGTGAGGCAGGACAGGGAGTAAAGGGGCAAGCTCTGGGGGCACCTCAGGAGGGTGAACCGATGAACCTAACACCCCTGAACTATGGTTTTTAGGGGAGGAGAAACCCAGCTCTGGTGCCGTCCCCGAGGGCTAACTCCTGGCATCTCCCCTTTGCCCTGTTTCCCCCACACAGTCTGCCCCCCTGAGATATTCTGGGTTGCTGACTCCCAGCCAACCTTCCTCAGTGTTGTGGGGTTGGGACCCAGCTCTGGGCCTGTCTGTCTCCCCAGAGCTGCCTGATGCTTGTCTCTGTCCAGGAGCCAGAGTTCCAGCCCCACTCCTGGGCCTTGACCACTGGTCACCCACCCTGGGCTGCAGTTCTGCCGCCACAGCTCCACCAGCCCCTGGCTCTGATCAGGTTTTGAGAATTGCCAAGTTCTTTCCTTTTCCAGATTATTTTGGCTATTCTGGTTCTTCCGCTTTTCCATCAACAGCCATTGCTTGAGTGTCTAAGTGGCACTGTCCCACAGGGTCTGTGTACTCTATGAGAATAAAAAGGCTTCATTGGCTCCGACTTCACCCCGAGCTCGTGAGTTCCCAGCAGAGGGTCTGACACACACACATTTAGTGTTTAGTGTTTTAGCAGCTGTTCAAAGTGAAGGTGTGTTTTGAATTTCAGCTCCAAGTGTTCATAGTTCATGATTAGAAATATTTTGATCTTTTGCGTGTTGATCTTGTATCCTGAGATCAAGCACTTTTTGTAGACTGAGGACTTCCCCACATAGTCAATCATCTGATATGTGAACAAAGAAGTGTGTGTGTGTGTGTGTGTGTGTGTGTGTGTGTGTGTGTGTGTCTTTCTTTCTGATCTCCATTCCTTCCTTCCTTGAATTGCTCCCCTGGTTTTCCATACCTAGAATAGGATGGTGAGTGAGAAATACATCCTCTCTTTGTTCCTGGTCTTGGAACGAGAATGTTCTTTCATCTCAAACACGATATTCATTGTAGACTGCAAAAGGCCTTTCTCAAGGTCATTAAGGCCCCTTTACTTTCCCCATTGTTGAGGGTTTTTCATTTTTTTATACCACTGAAGGTTGAATATCATTCAGTGCTTTCTCTGAATCTATTGTACGATCTACTAATGTTAATTCTTCGCTTCATTCTATTGCTATAGAAAATGTCCCTGTTTGATACTTGAACGTTGAAGTCACCTTGTCTTTATAGATAAAGCCACTTGGGCAAGCTAAAGAATAATTCTATATCAGTGCACCTGCCTCTCCCAGATTTCACTGCACCTTGGCCAGGGAAGTCTGGCCGAAACTTCTGCGCCTATATCATTTTTATCAGAGTCAGATATTGAGATAAGCCTTCAGAATCATTCTTGATTCACTGTGAACTGCCTGAAAGAAAATCACCACTAAAACCTCAGCTTAGGGTTTTCTTTGTGAGGAGGCTTTAATTACATGTTCAAATAGTTAAGAGCTGTAGTACTGGTGCTTTTTTTTTTTTTCTTTCTTTCCCTGTTTCTTCTCTGAGCCAATCTCTGAGCTTTGCTTCTTTGAAGGAATTTTCCAACTTGGACGAAGTTGTGGGATTTGGTCGCAGTATTGTTTGTGAGCTCTAGGGCTGTTTGTGGAATTCCCCATAGGGCTGATTTTGGTAGCGTCTGATTCCTTTTTCATACTTCATCAGCCCAGCTACGGGTCTATTGATCTCTTACGAGAACCAGCCTTGGATTTAGCTCAGCTTTTTTTTTTCTTTTTTCTTTTTTCTATTTCTTCCTTCTGCTTTGTTTACTGGTTTGAATTACTCGTAAGCTCCTTGTGGTAGAAATTTCAATTCAGGGGCCCGGAGAGATAGCACAGTGGCGTTTGCCTTGCAAGCAGCCAATCCAGGACCAAAGGTGGTTGGTTCGAATCCCGGTGTCCCATATGGTCCCCCATGCCTGCCAGGAGCTATTTCTGAGCAGACAGCCAGGAGTAACCCCTGAGCACCGCTGGGTGTGGCCCAAAAACCACAAAAAAAAAAAAAAAGAAATTTCAATTCAAAGTAAACATTGAAATACTGTCTATCTCCCACTAGCAGCATTTCCACATTTTCTTTTTAGTTTTTGGTTTTGTTGTTGTTGTTGTTTGTTTGTTTTGGAGCCACACGAGGCAGTGTTCAAGGGGTTATTCCTGGCCGTGTTGTGAGGACAAAATGGGATGCCAGGGATTGAACCTGGGTCAACCACCTTTACGGCAAGTGCCCTCTCTACTATGCTTTCATTTCAGCCCCTCATTTCCCATCTTTGATGTGCTATGTTTTCTTTTCGTTTCTATTAAAAATGCTTTTAAAAAAATTTGGGGGGGGGGCCCAGAGAGATAGCACAGCAGTGTTTGCCTTGCAAGTAGCCGATCCAGGACCTAAGATGGTTGGTTCAAATCCCGGTGTCCCATATGGTCCCCAGTGCCTGCCAGGAGCTATTTCTGAGCAGACAGCCAGGAGTAACCCCTGGTCACACCCAGCAGCGCTCAGGACTTACTCTTAGCTCTATGCTCAGAAATCGCTCCTGGCAGGCTTGGGGGACCATATGGGATGCTGCGATTCGAACCACCATTCTTCTGCATGCAAAGCAAATAAATGCCTTACCTCCATGCTATCTCTCCAGCCCCAAAAATGCTTTTAAATTTTTGTTTTTTGTTTTGTTTCTTTTTGGGGGGTCACACCCGGCGGTGCTCAGGGGTCACACCTGGCTGTCTGCTCAGAAATAGCTCCTGGCAGGCACGGGGGGAGGGGGGGAACCATATGGGACACCGGGATTCGAACCAACCACCTTTGGTCCTGGATCGGCTGCTTGCAAGGCAAACACTGCTGGGCTATCTCTCCGGGCCCGCTTTTAAATTTTTATGCAACTTTTTTGAAGTTATTTTGAAGCCTGTAGCTTATTCTGCAAAAAAATTAGGGATTGTTTTTTCCAACACATCTTTCTGGTATTCATTTCCGGCTTCATGCTGTCAGAGACATAAGTCAGCCATTTATTCATTTGGATACACCTGTCATCCTGGCTAAATTTCATGCATACTTTTTTTATTTGTTTTTTGAGTGCCACCTGGTGATGCTCAGGGGTTGCTCCTGGCTTTATGCCCAGGAATAACTCCTAGTAGTGCTTGGGAGACTCTCTGGGATGCTGAGGATCGAACCTGAGTAGATTTCATGCAAGACAAACACCCTCCCCCCTGCACTATCACTCTGGCCTTCATACACATGTTTTTTTTTCTTGTTTTTTTTTCTTGTTTTTTTTTTTTTTGGTTTTTTTTTTTGGGGGGGTCACACCCAGCTGTGCTCAGGGGTTACTCCTGGCTGTCTGCTCAGAAATAGCTCCTGGCAGGCACGGGGGACCATATGGGACACCGGGATTCGAACCAACCACCTTTGGTCCTGGATCGGCTGCTTGCAAGGCAAACGCCGCTGTGCTATCTCTCCGGGCCCATGTTTTTTTTTCTCTTAAGTGGACTCTGTAGTTGAGTAAGACTTAGAACAAATACTAACCAGGAATGAGGCCACACAATAAGTTTCACATCTTCTTGTTGATTCCTTTGCCAGCTCAATTTGCAAAGCTGAGCATTGAGGCCCATAACTGAATTAGACCCCCTTTTCCCTTAGCCTAAACCCCTGAGTTTGAGGCTCTGATACAAATGCTGGGCAAAGGGGCTGGAGTGACAATACAGTGGGGAAGGAGCTTGCCTTGTATGTGACAACCTGGGTTTGATCCCTGGCATTCCATATGGTGCCTTGCCAGGAGTGATTTCTGAGTGCGGAGCCAGGAGTAACCCCAGAGCATCATCAGTTGTGGCCCAAAAGCCAAACAAAACAAAACAAACAAACAAAATTATAAATGCTATACAACCACATCACCCCATGCTGCTTTCTCACTGCTCCATTTGACAGTCTGTGCAGGTGTCCCCACATTTGCTCTGTCATGTACCTTTTTCCCTTTCTCTGACTTCTCAGTGAGATGTTTCTGGCCTCCCTAAACTTGGGCTTTGCTCTTTGCCCCACGATTATGCCTCAATGGGCAGATTCGGCTTTTCACTTCCTGCTGTCATCCATGTGCCAGAATTCACATCTACCATCTAGCTAATTGTTTTCTAATTGAAGCTTCTTTTTCTTTTTTTCTTTAATTATTTATTTATTTGCTTTGTATCTATTAGGTACTTTTGCAATTATATTATTTTCTTTGCTCATGCCTTATTATTTTTTAGCTCTCCTGTGTATTTGTTGAGTGCATTCTCTGGAGTTTAAATTATGCGTCACGGATGAATTTCAGTTCATCTTGTGCGCAGTGCGAAGCCCAGAGTGTCTCATCTCCCAGTTTCTCCTTTCCACATTTGGTTCTGTTGTAGCCACTGGGTCTGTTTGTACCTGTGTGATAAGCCACTATAAGTTACTGTTTTATTTTAATTAGCCAATTATCTCGGAGAGGGAGTCCAAGTAAGAAGAAAAGACATTATATTTACCTTCAGTGTTCCATTCCCGGAAGCCATTATTCCCTTGCATGCATTTCAAGCATGGGTGTCTGTAATCATATTCCTAGAAATGTTTTTCTAGTGCAGGTCAGCTCGTGATGAATGCTTTTGGGTTTTGTCCTTCTAAAAATTATGCCTTTATCTTCTCATTTAGAAGGTCTTTCCATGGGCTACAGAATTCTAGGACAATCGATTTTTCTGTGCGTTACTTTCTTCATGGTTTTCCCATTTCCTTCTGGCTCCCATAGTTTCTGGGAAAGTGGCTGCTGTGTCTCGCCTTTGTGTCTCTGTAGGGATTTAATCTGTAATTCGTGTCTTTGGCATAATTTTGTCCTCCCCTCTTACTATTCCAAATTCAGTTTCATTTCCTTCCAGCTGTACGGATTCTTGCTTGTATTCTCTCTCTCTCTCTCTCTCTCTCTCTCTCTCTCTCTCTCTCTCTCTCTTTCCTGCCATGCACACACTCACATGCTTTCTCACACTCTCTCACATGCACATCATCAAACACACTCACATTTTTTTCTTTCACACAACTTTCTCTCCCTCACACACTCTCATCTTCTCTTTCTCTCACTTGCTCACTCACTCTCTTGCTCTCCCTATGTTCTGTCTGAGAGAACCAGTGTCCTGCAGAATACCTCAGTTTTTTTTTTGTTTGTTTTTTTGTTTTTTTGCAAGTTACTGCAGTTATCTGCAGAACAGCACAGCTGCAGAGGCCCAATGCTGCAAGGGCCAGGTGTTATAAGGCTTGCAAGGTCCAATAATATAATGATGCCATTACATCAACAGTACCCCATCCTTCCCACTCAGAGAGACCCATATACAACTCCTTATATTATGATTTTCGTATTTTATTTAGACTCTTTAAAGGTGTTTTTATTTGAAATGCATTTAGACTTTTTAACGTGACACTACAGGTTACTTCCTTGGGTCTCCAGGGCAAAAACCTCCCAAGCTCAGCCCTGTGCTCTCTGCAGAGAGCAGTTTGTGGGTCCCTTTTCCCAAGTACCCCACACTTGTCTCCCTTGACTGTAGCCTGCAGGGGAAGGAGTCAGAATCGGGGGTTCCAGAAGGAACTCTATCCCCTGTAGTCCTCATCAACTCCCTTTGATCCCAGCAGCCTGAGGCTCACTGGGGAGGGCTGGTGTGTGTAGGTCTGGGGGTTCTGGAGGTTCTGTCTGAACACAACATGGATGCTGCAAGGCTGAGGGGTTCTGTGGGACTGAGGGGTTCTCAGGATGAGGTGTGGCCTCATCTCCAAACCTGTCACTGGGCTAAAAGTCCCCAAGCACCTGTTTGCACTTTGCCTGTGCCGTAATGTGAGGAAAGCAGGTGCCCTCACCATGCTCTCCCTCCTCCCTGCCCTCCTTCCTACCTGCTACAGTGCCCACAGCGCCCCCGCAGAACGTGCAGGCCGAAGCCGTCAACTCTACTGCCATTCGCTTCCTGTGGAAGCCACCACCTCAGCAGTTCATCAACGGCATCAACCAGGGCTACAAGGTACTACCCGGGGGTCCCATTAGCCCTAGGGGAGGAGGTCAGTTTCCATACAGGTGTTATCTGCCATGGGGAGCACCCACTCTAGAACCCCATTTCCTGCAGAAAGCCCCAGGTGGACTAACTCAGGCCTCTCGGCACAGTCCTGAGTGCCTTCAGATAAGGCCATGGTGGCCCCATAGAAACAGCGTATATGGGCCCGGAGAGAGAGCACAGTGGTGTTTGCCTTGCAAGCAGCCGATCCAGGACCAAAGGTGGTCGGTTCAAATCCTGTTGTCCCATAGGGTCCCCCGTGCCTGCCAGGAGCTATTTCTGAGCAGACAGCCAGGAGTGACCCCTGAGCACCGTCAGGTGTGGCCCAAAAACCAAAAAAAGAAACAGCGTATATACCCAGACAAGGAAACACGTACTCTGAGACAGGCCATGTGTACCCCCAACAGGCAGCATGTACCCCCAGATATTATGTATCCCCAGCCCGGCTGACCCAGGGGTCCCCCCACAGCAATCCCTCCCTAGACTCTGGGAATGGCTGAAGTAGATGTGTTAGGAAGTTCTCGGGCACCACTGGACTCTCCTGTCCAGCCTGTGGGTGTTGGGGAGCCCCACCTCAACCTGGCCACAGCCTCCCCTACCAGTTTAGGGACCCTGAACCCCAAATCCTGCACCAACAAGGAGCCCTGCGGCTGGTCTCAGATTCCTTGAGATAGTTTTCCTTCCTGAGAGGCCATGCTGGAGGGGCCCCATGTTCAGAAAAGGCCGGAGTCACTCTACACACCGAGTTCTCAGTGTCACCTGCACATTGAATGTCCCCATCTTAGGCCTGCTCATCCCCCCAAATACCCAGATGACTCCATGACACAGAGCCATTCCCCTCTCACTGCCTGAACACACACACACACACACACACACACACCCCTCAGCTCACCAGCCCAGGGATGCCTGCAGTGTCTGAGTCCACAGGCTGTCAGGAAATGTTTGTGTCCCCACCTCCATCTGTCCTCACCTCAGTTCCCAGCTGTGTTTGGGGAGAGGCGTGAGGGAAGACTTGTGCTCAGCTATCGGGTGTGTGTCACTCCTATACATCCTGACATCCTGGAGCTCACAACCAGGCATATCCCAGCATCCCCTCATCCCACCCTACCCTCCCGCAGCTCCTGGCCTGGCCTGAGGATGTCCCAGAGGCGGTGACAGTGGTAGCCGTGGCCCCCGACCTGCACGGCCCGCATCATGGCTACATCACACAGCTGAGGAAGTTCACTGCCTACCTCACCTCCGCACTGTGCTTCACCACGCCTGGGGATGGGCCCCCCAGCCCCCCGCAGCTGGTGCGAACCCACGAGGACAGTGAGTTAAGCCAGGCGGGCAGGGGATCACAGATAGGTGGACATGGGGAGGCCCCAGGAGCATGGAGACACACTTCTCCAAACTCATCCCAAAGGAGCCTAGAGGCTCGATCCAGGAGGGGACTCAGAGGGGGTAACTCCCAGAAACCTTGGAACAACTTAGAATTTCCTATGAAGCTGAAGTATCTGATGCCCAGAGACTTGGGGGCCCTCAGGGATGGGGTCCCTGAGAAATGGGGGCAGGAGAAGGGATCCCTGAAAAACAGGGGACAGGAGAAGGGAACCCTAGGAAATTTGTGGACAACAGGGAGTAGACTCCTAGGAAATGGGGATCTGGGGGAGGCTAGGTTGATGTAACATGGCCCTAGTGGGATTTAGAGTTTACTCCTTTGTCTGTGTGCTGGGCATCTCCGACTTCTCTCCTCTGCCCCTGCTGCCCGCCTCACCCGCACAGGAGCAGCCAGTCTCTAGCCCTTCATAGGAAATCAGCCAGGCCCGCTGCCCTCAGGGACAGCCTTTCTGCCAGGCTTTTCCCAGGCTCTGCCCTCCTACTGGGGGATGCTTGGGGGTCACCAGCGGCTGCAGGTCATTGGGCCCCATGCAGGTTCTTGTGGGAGCCCAGTCCCTGCTCCCGTAACAGTGTCACTCAGTGTGGCTGGAATGAGGCCAGTAGAGGAGGCACAATAGTCTCTGGGGTCACAGAACACCCTCAGCCACTCCCTCCACAGCGCCTGGAGCCGTGGGGCACCTGAGCTTCACTGAGATCCTGGACACATCACTCAAGGTCAGCTGGCAGGAGCCACAGGAGAAGAACGGGCTCATCACAGGTGGGCCACGGGGTTCGTGCACCTGGCCAGTGGGATCACCACTTTCTAGCATTTCTGTCACCCCAAGTTCTCAAGCACTTCCGTCATTCCCTGTGAAGAAACTGAGGAAGTGCATGTGGGGGACATGGCAGGATCTCTCGCCTGCCTCTTGTTGCCTCTCACCACTGGGCCCCACACCACTGGGCCCCACTCCCCTGGCCCCTGGTGTTTCTGCCTCACACCCTGACTCTGTGTTGGTTCCACCCTTGGATGTTGGGGGGAATCCCCAGGCAGTGGTCAGTAGAGCTGCCCTTCTGTACACAGGGTCACCCCTGATGGAGCCGAGTGTGCAGGCCCATGGGAGAGATGTGACAGTTCAGGGGGAGGGAGGGACCACGTGGGAAGCTGTGATGCGGTACATTGGGCAGCCCCATTTTCTAAAGTGGTACTTACACCCGCCCCCCGCCTTGCCCTGGCAGCCCCTCTTGTCCCTTCTGCCGTGAATCTCTCAGGCCCCCCTGGCACCACAGCCCTGAGCCCACATTTCACGGCTAAGCGGCCGGTGCCGATACTCAGATTTATGACCGTCTGGGCTCGTGCTAATGGGGCTTAGCGGACTCATTTTCCTGTTTTATTCAAGCAAACACCTGTAGTTACAACACGTCCTGTTGGTTATAGACAGGGCCTGTCAGCTGACACGCCTCACACTCTGCCCCCTCCCAATGTGGCTCTCCTCCCCCCATCTGCAGTGTGGTCCTACTGGGGAGAGATGGGAATGGGGTCTGGGGACCAGCAGCAGGACAGAGCCGGCTCCTAACCCCACAGGGACATCCCAGGACATTGTGTGAATGTGTATTCACATGTGTGTGAATGTGTTCTCATGTGTGTTCGCATGTATGTTCACTTTTGTGCATTGTGTGCACATATCCAAGCATGCCCCTAGATCCACCCTTCCCCACAGGGCTGGGTTCCCAATTAGCACCAGAGACTTAGGGCCCAGCCCCCACCTCCTGGACAGCTCTGAGGGTCAGATTAGGCCAACAACCAGATGCCCCACAACTTCCAAGGCCTCATCTTGGGGCTGCGTGTCCTGGGGAGCAGGTGAGGGACGACTGACCAGCACCCCAAGACAGTGCCTCGTAGCTCTGACATCCAAGCACCAGCAGAGTACCAGCTGGGTACTAATTGAGTATCTGCTGGGTACTAAGTATCAACCAGGTACTGACTGAGTACCTACCAGGTAAGTACTAGGACCAGGCCAGGTCCCAGCCAAGTACCAAGTGAGTACCAGGTCAGATACCATACAAGTACCAGTTGTTGGAGTGGAAAGTCTGTCCCCATCCCAGCTCAGGGGGACCTCAGGATCCTCCCCCTTCCTGCTGGATATCCCAGGGTGTGAGGGTACTGTGAGGCCCTGGAGCTAGGTTTCCAGGGTCACACTAAGGAGGGGCATCTAGGGGAGGGCAGGAGGCCCACATGGCTCCCCACCCGTGTCCAGTGCCCCTGGAGCCACACCTCTGCCTGTTTCTTTCTTTGCCCAAGAATCTTTCTCTCTAAGCTGTACCTCTCTCACCTCCTTCCAATTGGGCACCCCCCCCATGCCTCAGGCCTACCCTGGGGCCTACCCGTCACCTCCTCCTAGCACCAACTACCTGCCCTACATGGGTTCCAGTGGCAGCTGTGGAACTGGAGGGCCCCTGTGCTGATCACAAGTCCCCACCCAGCTGACGGGGCTCTGAGGAGTCAGAATTCACAGAAAACAGGCATGGGTGGGTGTGCTAGGAAGAGAGAGGATACAAGAGAGAGGGATGATGGGAGGAGGTGAGGGGGGACAGGATGGGGAGATAGGGTTGAGGGGATGAGGTGAGGGCTGAGGGTGAAGGGGCAAAGAGGAGAAGGGTGTTGTGAGAAAAGAGGAGAGGGCCAGAGAGATAGCACAGCAGTAGGGCATTTGCCTTGCATGCAGAAGGATGGTGGTTCGAATCCCGGTATCCCATATGGTCCCCCGAGCCTGCCAGGGGCGATGTCTGAGTGTAGAGCCAGGAGTAGCCCCTGAGCGCTGCCGAGTATGACCCAAAATAAAAAAAAAAATAGCATAGAGAAAAGAGGAGAGGGGAGGGGGTAAAGGGAGAGGGATAAAGGATCCTAGAGCTGTATTACCCCTGTACCACCTTCCCTATCACTGCTTGTTCCCACAGGTTACCGGGTGTGCTGGGGCATCTCCGGCCAGAACCAGACCCGCGTGTCCCGCACACTGGGCAACTCTACACATGAGCTCCGTCTCCAGGGCCTGGCTGCACTCACCACCTATGCCATTGAGGTGGCTGCGCTGACAGCCAAGGGCCCCGGTCTGCCCGTCTCATCCTTCATCTCCTCAGGGGCACCCCCAGGTCAGCAAGGCCCACAGAAGAGGGACCCAGCTCTGATAGGAGCAAGGAGTGGGGACAAGGCTCAGAGGTGCTGGGCCCTCCCCCCTTCCCTGCAGAAAACCTCTTGGGAAAACACCCCCGGACCCCCACTCCCCATGGCAGCCTATGGGATAGGGCATATTCTGGGGCCCCATGTTGGACAGCGGGCAGAGCTGCCTACAAACACTTCCCTAGGTTCAGTCTCAGGAAAGCAGGTACCCAAGGCTAGTGAGTCCTTGAGAGAACAGAAGGCCCCTCAGGGGAACACCTGTACTAGGGAGCTGTGTCACTTCTCTGGCAGGAGAACTTTTTAGAAGCCATAGCTGCCTACCCTGAGCAGGCCCAAGGCCCTTCTTTAACTCCTAACAGTTGCCCAGACTCTGGCTGAGTGTGGGGCTCACACACACACACACACACACATATATATATACAACATCATTTCACACACGCACACACACTCATACCAGACACACAGACCACACATTATACCACACACTTCACTCACCACATATGCCATATGCTTCATACATACATTATACATATCACGCAGTCACACCACACACTGCATTATCACATGCATACATGTGAAGTATACCAAATACATACCATAGGCATCATGCATACATACCACAGGTGTCATACTTACATACCACACACAGTATTCTACATATACCACACACTCATATCAAACACACATACCACACACACAAGCACCACATATTACACCGCCCACAATATCCCATTCCATACCAGACATATACCTGGTACCACACACGCACACACACACTCACATCACACACCAAAGCCCACACCAGAAACACTCACCTGGGTCGCTTCCTTGGAAACCCACCAGAAGCTGGTGCTCATGCCCAGCCCTGCCATTCATGCTTTATGTTCTAGGCACCTGTTAGCTGGGGTGCCCTGATCCCCGTGCCATACTGCCTGATTTCCCCATGGACAGAAGCGGGACAGGCGTGGTGCCAGTCCCTGAGCTGGCATCTCAGGGATCTGGGGTGACCCCATGACACCGTCCCTCCTCTGTCATCCCAGAACTGCCTGGGGCTCCCTCCAACCTGGTCATCTCCAACATCAGCCCCCGCTCTGTCACACTCCAGTTCCGGCCTGGCTACGATGGAAAGACGGTCATATCCCGCTGGGTGGTGGAGGGACAGGTAAGGGGTGATGCCAGGCATGGGGTGGGATGATGGGAGGCCAGCCCATGATGATAAGCAGGGAAGACAGGAACAGGGTCCCAGATCAATTAGTCCAAGGCCAGAGGTGGTTCTGGCCCAGAAGAGGTGTTTCAGGTCAAAAGGTAGGTCAGACCCAGAGTTGGTTCAGATCTAGTGCTGTTCTGACCCAGAAGTGGTTCCAGCCCAGAGGTGGATCCTACTCAGTGTTGGGTCAGAGATGGGCGAGCCGCACTGCTCAGAAGAATGTTCCAGAAGTCACGTCTGAGGGGCTGTTATATATGAAAGCATTTCCATAAGATTGTTATCTCTACCTGTTGTCCCACTTATGACCTTCCAGATGGGGGCGCTGTTGAGAGCCTAATAAATAGTTTGGGAGCGAGGTGCTGGGGTCTTTTGGAGCAGTTTACTAGCTGGCTCAAGGTTTTTTTGGAGCTGGTGGTAGGCTAACAAAGGACTCTGCACTCAACCTTCTTACCCCTTTACCCTCCTGTCTGTGTGGATTATTTGCTGTGGATAAATATTACCAAGATCTCTTCCCCTTCCAATGGGGATAGGAGAGTGGGAATCAATTTCTCATCTGGGAGCTCTTTGAGGATCCATCGATAACCAGTCAAGGAATAAACGTGACACAGCAAGGGGGGGGGCAGTTGGTCAGTGTGTGTGTGTGTGTGTGTGTGTGTGTGTGTGTGTGTGTGTGTGTGTGTGTGTGTGTGTGTGTGTGTGTGTGTGCGGTCGACTTCATGTCAACTTAGGGCCTTCATTTGGACAGTTTTCATTTTCTTTAAAATTTTATTTTAATTTGGGCCCGGAGAGATAGCACAGTGGTGTTTGCCTTACAAGCAGCTGATCCAGGACCAAAGGTGGTTGGTTCAAATCCCGGTGTCCCATATGGTCCCCCTGCCTGCCAGGAGCTATTTCTGAGCAGACAGCCAGGAGTAACCCCTGAGCACCGCCAGGTGTGGCCCAAAAAAAAAAAAAAAATTATTTTAATTTGGTTCTTCTGCTTCCAAGTTAAGCGCTCAACTTTCCCTTTTTCCAAAAATTGCTGAAGCCTTTGAATCTGACTTCCCTCTGAAATTGGCACCCTTGGGTAACCCCAGCCAGCCCCTGAGAACGAGGTGTCCCCATCTCCCACACACACACCTTGCTCTCCCTCATTAGTGCTGTCCCATCTCCTGACTTCATGCCCTGCCATCCTGCCCACCCTCCCAATCCAGCTCCTTTGAAAGTACCTGGTCAGTGGGTTCTGGATTAGCCCTGCCCAAGCACTACCCAGGTGTGGGTCACTGGGCATCACTGGGCACACGGGCTGGGCCACACTTCCATGGCAGGAGCCACATCCATGCTGGCTGGGTATCAGCAGCCACTATTTGTGGCAGGGACTGAGAGTGCTGTGAGGGGCAGCCCAGCCCTAACTCTTCCTCCTCCTCAGAGCCAGGCAGGCTCATCCAATCCCTCAGCAGAACAGGATAGTCTCTTCCCAAGGCCCTATGCCCTCCCCCTAGAGGGCCTGTGTGATGAGACTGGAAGCCTGGCCCATTCAGGATAATCTCCCTATTTCAAAGTTCTTAACCTCCAGAGCATCCGCAAAGCCCTTTCCTCCATGTACAGTCACAGCTCAAGGCCGGGGACGGGGAGGAAGGAGGAGCCAGTGTTTTGGGATTTCCAGCCTTTTCCTTGATCCATTTGCATTTCTGTTGCTGAGTCTTGGGGACAGAGTCGTAGATGTGGAGCTTTTAGGTCAAACAAATGCTGGTGTAAAGTTTCTAGGCCTCCCCAAATTGCCCTCTAACTGGGCTCCCCAGCCCATCAGTGGCAGGTGGTATTTTTGTGCCAGCACCCCCAGTCTGAGGCCTGACACAGGTTTCTGGACTTTGAGAGTTTTATAAGGCAAAAGATGCTCCTCGGGTTTCGAGGTGTTCCAAGCCCTTAAACCCAAAGCTCCACTGCTTACGCATGTCCATGTGCGCAGAGAGGTCGGGATCACCCTTCACATTTTGTTCAGTCCTTCTTTCTGTGGCCTAATCGGGGCAAGTTCCCACTGGCGCTGATTCAGAACTTTCCTTCTGTTCTGTTAGCCTAGTTTCGCACCTACTCCTTGTTTAATTAGAGGGGCTCTAATGTGCTTCTTATCTGTGGGGAGAGCTACCCTGCTTCCATCAGCACACACACACACACACACACACACACACATGCATACAAACAATACAAACACATATACATGCATACATAAACTCACAAACACACAATAAAAACGGGTACACTGACATGCATGCACTCACAGATACATGCACATGCATTCACAAACAGACAAAACCTGTTACAGAGCACTCACAAACATGGATACATGTGCGCACATGCATAAAACATGGGTGCATGCATGTGCCGTGATAACATGGGTAAATGCACGCATGCATTCAGAAACGCAGGTATATGTGTGTACGTGTTCATACAAATATAGATACATACATGCATGTTGCAATACTACCCTTGATGGGGTTGACTGATGAAGGGATGGAGGATGAGGTCTTTCTCCTCCAGCTCGGAGCACACATTTGCCACCCTGCTCAGCCAGCGGTTCTGACGTGAATGCGGCGGGTAAAAGGCTAGCAGGCAGTCAGGCTTGTGAAAATATCAGCTTTATTCAGAGGACAAGACTGAAGCCAAAAGCCTCAGCATCAGTTCCAGCCAAAAGCCCCCCACCTTCCACAGACCCTTGCTTTTATACCCCAGAATCAGGTACCACCCAATGGCGGGATCAGGTACCACCCAATGGCGGGATCAGGTACCACCCAATGGCAGGATCAGGTACCACCCTAGGGTGGGAGCAGAATGCCAGAATACCCTAGGATAGGGCACAATCACCGATCAGGGTAGGGTCAGTAACATAATAATCCCATTGAAATGTTTACATACACAACACATGCACTCACAAACACATGTACACATACATGCACTCACAAACATGCACATAAAAACACATGAGTCCTCTGCCCCTCTCCTCGCATCTAGCCTGGCCATGGGCCCCGGGTCACAGCAGCATCAGAACTGTTAGATTCTGCATGGGATTATTCTGTGAAGTGATGTTGACATCTCTGTGTACTCACCAGTCCACACAGCCATGCAACTGACCCTGGGCAGAGTTGGGGGCTGCAACTAGAGGTTCAGGCTGACTGAACCTTTTCTGGTGGTTCTGGGGGATGTGTCTGGGGGGGATGTACCAGGGAATATGCTGGAGGTTGTGGTGCTGAGGATAGAACCAGGTTGTGGAGGTGTTGGTCATGTGTGCCATGTCCTAAATCTCCCCAACCCACTTGACCCTCAAAGGGTTTTTTATGAATCACCCAGATGCAAACCAGGGTTGTCAGTGGCTGTAGATGCAAGGTGCGAAGTATGAGTGTGAGAGTGTAGAGTATGTGTGCAAGATTTGGCTCCTCACATAATGCCACAGAGAGCCTGTGCACCATGTATCTGTGTGCCCCAAGCCTCATGCCCATGACCTCCGGGTGCCCACAGGTGGGTGCCATTGGCGAGGAAGAGGAGTGGGTGACCCTGTATGAGGTAGAGAATGAGCCAGACGCACAGACGCTGGAGATCCCAAACCTCACACCCTACACGCAGTACAGGTGAGTCAGGTGGCATTCAGCCCAGCCTGCCCAGGGGTGCCCGGGCAGGTGCCTGACTCTGTGGGCCCCCCAGGTTCCGTCTGCAGCAGGTGAATGTAGTGGGGCCCGGCCCCTTCAGCCCTGCCTCCCGGGTCATCCAGACACTGCAGGCACCCCCTGATGTGGCCCCCACTAGCGTCACTGTCCGCACAGCCAGTGAGACCAGCCTGCTGCTGCGATGGGTGGTGAGTGTGGGGCGAGGGCCCGGGACCCCTCACCCTTCTCCTATCCCCAGTCCTGAAGGGGTGTGGCCAGCAGGACAGCACATCCCTCCCAATGTTCCATTTCACCCACTGACGGGTTGGGGGGCTGCAGGGCTGGTGGCTCTACAACACCCCTGAGGCAGTGTTTCCGGCCCCAACTGGGCCCACCTATCCTATCACCTGCAGCCCCTGGCCGACTCACAGTACCACGGCCACCCCGAGTCAGTGGGCTACAGGGTCAAGTGCTGGCGTGTAGGACTGCCAGGCTCGGGGCTGGCACACGTGCTCGGGGGCCGGCTGGAGCGCGAATTCACGGCCGAGGGGCTGGAGGAGTGGACTGAGTACGAGCTGCAGGTGCAGGCCTTCAACGCCGCAGGTGCCGGGCCCTGGAGTGAGGCCGTGCGTGGCCGCACTCGAGAATCAGGTGAGGAGCTAGGAGGGGCTGGGGGGGTGCGGGATCCCTGGAGCTGGGGAGGGACTGTAAGATGAGATTTGGAACCACACTGGCTCACTCCCTTCCCCAGTCTGAGTTCCCAGTCAGAGAGAACTGGAACATTATAGGCCTTTCTAACTCTAGTGGATTGGATAGTGAGAAGAAACCTCCCATTCTATGTAGTAACTGGGGCAAAAAAATACATATGGCAGAGTGACCCTGCCTAGGCTCCTCCCTCTGACTGTGCAGCTTGCCCTCACTGTGACCCTGAGGGCATCAGTCTCTGAGCCCCCTGGCCACCCCCTAGACCCCCGCTTTAGACCACCTCAGGGGCCTCTAAGGGGGAACAATAGAGGCAAGCTCCTCTGGCGGGTGGGAGATGGGCGTCTCAGTCCTGGATCGTGCTGATTCTAGAACCAACATCCTTGGGGCAAGAGATAGGACAGAAGGGAGGGCTTTGCCTTCCTTGTACACAGTGCACCCAAGTTTCATCCCATCCCTGGCATGCCATAGGGTGCTCTGAGCACAGCCAGGAGTGATTCCTGAGCACAGAACTAGGAGTAACCCCTGAGCACCGCCAGGTGTGACCCAAAATTCAAAACATCAATTAATAAAGGGCATGACCTCCCTTCATGCTGGGCCCAGGGCTAATGCTTTGGGGCCCAACACCAAATGGCCCCTATTGCCCTGCAGTGCCATCAGCTGCCCCCGAGAATGTATCCGCTGTGGCCGTGAGCTCTACCCAGATTCTGCTGACCTGGGCCTCAGTGCCTGAGAAGGACCAGAATGGGCTCATCCTGGGCTACAAGGTGTGTACCCGGGGCTGTCCCACCTGAGGGACATGGGACAACAGAGGGGAGACACCAGACATCCCTGGGGTCCTGACACTGCTAAGCTAGGTGAGGGGCTGTGAGTCTCTGGCAGGAAGTAAGCACATGTGTTTGATTGCCAAGTCTGAAAATGTGGGGGCATCTGCTGGTTCCCCCCCACTTTGCTTTCCCTAATCTCACATCCCTCAGCCCCCTGCTCATATCACACTTGTCCCCATAGGTGCTGTTCCGGGCCCGGGATCTTGACACCGAGCAGCACAGCCTGGTGGTGCAGGGCGACCTGACTCGTTCGGCACTGTTGGCTGGGCTGCGCAAATTCGTGCTGTATGAGTTACAGGTCCTGGCCTTCACCCGCATTGGCAGTGGGGTGCCCAGCACACCCCTGGTTCTGGAGCGCACCCGGGACGATGGTGGGTAACCCCCCACGCACACATACACACACATACACACACATCTGGAGTGCACCCAAGACGATGGTGGGTAACCCCCCACGCACACACGCACGTGTGCGCGCACACACACACAAACACACACACACACTCACACACTCACACACACACACACACACACACACACACACACACAAACTGGCCTAGCTGCCTCACCTGGGAACTGCCCTGGCTCCTTCAGGAGTGTCTGCACTGACCTACCAGGGAACCCAGGAGGAACTCAAAGATCACACAGGCCAACAGGCCCTCAGGATCCTGCACCTGTTGTGGGGGTACCCCCGACTGTTTGCCTCCAGTCACACATGTCCAAACCCATCACTGTCTGTCCCAGTCATGCGTGTCTGTACCCACCAGCCCCAGGCCCACCCGTGAGACTGGTGTTCCCTGAGGTCCGGCTCACTTCTGTGAGGATTGTCTGGCAGCCCCCTGAGGAGCCCAACGGGGTGATCCTGGGTAAGGAGTGTGGGTACGCTCTCCCTGGTGCTGGACTTATGGGCAGTGGGCGGGAGAGGCGGAGCTTCTCAGAGCCTGGACCAGAGTGATGGGGGTTGGGGGCAGAGGGTGGAGGCAGGGGGTCCCTGACACAGCCTGCCCTCAGGGTACCAGATCGCCTACCGCCTGGCCAGTAGCAGCCCCCACACCTTCATCACTGCTGAGGTGGGTGCCACCGTGCGGCAGTTCACGGCTGCTGAGCTGGTCCCAGAGTCAGCCTACATCTTCCGGCTGTCAGCCAAGACACGGCAGGGCTGGGGCCAGGCGTTGGAGGCCACGGTCATCACCACTGAGAAGAGAGGTGAGACCAACAAGGCCAGGGCAGGGGGGAAAGCCCATGCAATATGACTGTCCACACAGTGATAGTCCACACACAATAACTGTCCTCATAAGGTGATTGTCCACACACAATAACTGTCCTCATAAGGTGACTATCCACACACAGCTACTGTCAACACGCAATGACCGTCTACACACAGTGACTGTCCACATGCCTGTGCTGGAGGATTGAGAAATCCCCCCATACCCCTTTTTTCCAATGTCCCTCTTAACCCTGTGCCCCTTAACCTCCCCCTGCATCCTCACACCTCCTCACAATCCTTTCTGACTGCAGAGCGCCCAGCACCGCCTCGGGAGCTGCAGGTGCCACAGGCCGAAGTGACAGCACGTAGCCTGCGCCTACAGTGGGTCCCGGGCAACGATGGTGCCTCGCCCGTGCGCTTCTTCAGCCTACAGCTCCGGGAACTGCCCACTGGCACCTGGCGCACCTACCCGGCATCCCTCGGCCATGACGCTACATCCTGCCAGGTCGAGAGGTATGGACTGGGGTCAGCATTCATTTCTCATCTAGAGGGACTCCCCATTTCATCCTGGTCCTCCAGCTCCCAGGCACCACCCCACTTTCTGGAAGGTTCTCTCTCACACACACACACACTGGACCTGCTGCATTTTAGGCTGCGGCCCTTCACATCCTACAAGCTGCGCCTTCGAGCCACCAATGACATTGGGGACAGTGACTATAGCGCCGAGACTGAGGCAGTGACCACGCTGCAGGATGGTGAGTGGTACCATGGGGGAAGGGCACACGCTGGGGGACAGGCTGTGTAGGCAAGTGAAGGGAAGGAGTGCTGGATAGATGGGTGCTCCATGAAAGGAGCACTGTGTAGATGGGTGCTCCATGGCCATGAGTGTGGTCAGCCCATGGGTGGCCAGGGTAGCTGCATTCTGGGCCCCAGTACTCATGGAGATGCCATCACACAGCCATCATGTAGCATGTTTTCACAGTCACAAACATGAACAGAGCTTTGGCTTCCAAACCATGGGTACAAGGAGGTCCCCAAGACCCCTGGAGTGCACAATACTAACTACTAGACACAAACCCTAGGCAGTGGGAGCCAGCAGGACCCAAGAAGTGAGGGTGGGAAAGGAGAGAGGAAAGGGGATAGATCCCCAACAACAGGCACCCAGAGCAGAGATGGGGACTTGGGGCTACACATGGGGGTGGGGTGCTCTGACCATTTCCAAGTGGTCCCATCAGCACCTCAGCATGAGGAATGGGCAGTTGGTCATTCAGATGAGGCTGAAATCTGGCCAAAGCCACAAGCCAAGATCAAGGGTGCTAAACCTGCCCAAGTCAGCCGCAGGCGATGCCAGCTTTTGTCAGTTGTCAGGGAAATCCTGGGAAGGTGGCTCCAACATGGGGCAACCTGCTGATCTGCTTCTTGCCCCACAGTGCCTGGAGAGCCTCCTGGGCTCGTGTCCGTGACCCCACACACCACGTCCTCAGTACTGGTCCAGTGGCAGGTGAGTGTGGGCTCTCTCCTATGGCCCAGCTGCTGGAACACCTGAGAGACAGGGAGAGACATAGCCCAGCTAATCCAGCTGCAAGGAGAAGCCAGGCCAGGATTAGCTGGGCAGGGGTTGGGTGGGAGGGAGGGGCCCCATCTGGCCCAAGCCAGGGCCTGTCAGCTGTCAGCTAGAGCCCTGAGCTGTCAGCTCCTTTTCCCCAGCTGGAACTGTCCCAGGGCCTACGGCAGGTCACCTCCGGCTGCTTCCATCCTCGCCCTGCCTCTAGTCCTGTCCCAGTCAGTGATGCCAAAGACATAGGAGGAGCCTCTCATTCTTCCTGAAGCATTGAGGGGGGGGTCTGTCTATGGGGTTCTTTGATGAAAGCAGCCAGGCCTACTGAAAATGCACAGAAATGCTGTGGAGGCTGGTGGGGGTGTCAGAGGCTCAGCAGAGATGCCCAGCCCAGACCCCATGATCCTGATGATCCCACTGACTCACTGACCCTGCTGATTCACTGACCCACTGACCCATGTCTCCAGCCTCCACGGGACGAGAGCCTGAATGGGGTGCTGCAGGGTTACCGCATCTACTACCGTGAGTTGGAGACGGAGACAGTAGCACCCGATCACCGAGCACTACAGACGCCATCAGCACTTCGAGCAGAGCTCCCAGGTGAGGCCCCTGCAGACCTGCAGAGGTCAGGGGTAGAGAAATGGGGGGCACAGGGTGGAGAAATGGAGGGACAGAGGCCAGGGACCCTCAGAAGCTTCCCTTCCTACTTTGGAAGCTCACCTCTCTGCCCACGTCCCCCCGACCAGCCCAGAGCAGCTTCCGGACAGTGAACAGCAGTTCAGCGCTGACCGCCTACGAGCTCACACGTGAGTTTTCTGCCCCAGACAGAACATACATGACCTCGTTCCTGGGATCCCCCAAATGCCTTCCCTGAGTCATAAATTCTGACTCCCCAGGAGTCAGAAATGGAAGTTTCTAGAAGCAAGTAGGAAAGGGAACTCAAAGCAGCTGAAGAGAGGTTGGGGTCTCCTCTCCTCAAGCCCCCATCCCCTTCTCCTGCTCCATAGAGGAGGCCCAAGATCCTGTTTAAATGTGTTGTGGTCCCCATGTCAAGGGCCCATGTGGTTCCTTGCGACTATGTCAAGGGTCTCATAAAGTCTCATGGCTGTGTTGAGGGTCCATGAGTTCCTGTATGGTTCCATGTCAAGGATCCCATGTAGTCCTATAAGGAGAGTTTCATGTGGTTCCATGTGTTCCTGTGTCAAGGGTTTCCATGGTGACCTTCAGAGCAGGCCACAGCTCTGCCTCATCCCAGTCGACCCCGCACACTCCCCAATTCTCCCCTAACCCCAGTGAGGTGCTCCCTCCAATCTGAGTTCCCAGTGCTGAGGGCAGGACCCATGGTGGGTCCCTAAGCAGCCTGTCCCCCAGATCTGAAGAAGTACCGGCGCTACGAAGTGCTACTTACAGCCTACAACATCGTCGGCGAGAGTCCAGCCAGCGCGCCTGTCGAGGTGTTTGTGGGCGAGGCGGGTAAGCCCTAGCTAGATGCTCCCGGGAATGGTCAGGGTGCCATGGCCCTGAAGACCTGCTCATATACCCATTTTGTTCCACCAAGTTTGGAGGACCTGGCTCAGCCCCTCAGCCCAAAGAGCTGCATAACCTCCTGCCCACAGGCTTTCCTCTAAACACCTTCCTGACCTGTACACCCTCTCGTCCTGTACCTACCTGTCCTGTATACTCTCTTCCTGAATACCCTCTCTTATCACCCTCTCCTGTACATTCTCCTTGTAGACCCTCTCATTCTCTATACCCTCCTGTACATCTTCTCATCCTGTACACTCTCCTGTCCTAGTACCCTCTCTTCCTGTATACCCTCTCCTGCCAATACCCTCACTCTGTCCTGCACACTTGTTCCTGTGGTTCCCACCTTGGCGAGCTGCTCTCCTGACCCTACCTGTCAGGGATATGGTAGCCAGTGGCACCCTGAAAGATATGGGATACATATGTCTAGAATAGAACATATGTGATTAGTATGGAAAAATATAGATAAGTATGGGATATATATCATATGTATGGGATAGGATATATATAAGGAAGCCAACGGCTTCCCTAGGTCTGGGCCAACCTGCTCTGGTGCAGGTTCCATTCATACCAGGGGTCTAGGCCCCAAAACAGCTGCCCCATAGCAAGCCACCTTGCAGAGGGGCTGGCCCTTGGGTCCCTATCACCCCATACATCTTACTAAGCACCTAGCTAGATGCAGGTGTTTTTGGAGCAGCAAACTATGGGAGAAGTCAGAGGGTTGTGGTCCAGGTGTCTTGACCCTTCTCAGGGTCACGACTGTCCTCGCCCCAGCCACACACTGTGGGGACCAGCAGCTTTGCCCAGACACACCTCACCAAGAGAGGCCCTGATGGAGATTGTGCGGGCCCTGACCTGGTGGGGGCTGAGCTAGTAGAGATGTATATAGGGGGCCTGTGCTCAGGCACTCACCCGGAGCTCATGGGCACATTCTCTCCTATATCCACTGGGTCCAACCCTGAGCCCAAATCATAGGAAGCCAAGGCAGGACCTCCTGTGGGTCCCACATAACTGTGCTCAACCCTCCCCCTTACATTTTAATTGCACGACAGTCATTTTGCGATAGACTTGCCTGTGGCAGGCGTGTGGAGGACATTAACTTTATTTATGTTTTGGATTATTAATGTGGCTGTTAAAATTCCTCCAGTTAGTTTTGATTGAATTGTTTTTTTGTGCGATTCTGTTGTTTAATGGAGCGGTAAATAAGAATTTCTGATAATGAGCCCGAGCATCTGTCCTGAAACCTGTGCGGGTTATTAACATTTCCATTAGTGGCCAGGCGGGCGGCCCCGGGACTGAGCCACAGTTAGAACAGAACAAATAGTCGGTGTCGAACCAGGTGGGTGTTAATTACTGTTGGATTCCACATGGGGGGCGGGGACCCCTGGAAGGTCATCTTCTAGGACCCTGCCAGGCCTCCACAGCACCCTGGAGCTGGGGACCAGCCAGTAGGTATTGGGGGGATAGTCCAGGGAGGAGACAAACCAGGCCGAAATGTGGCGCATGTTCAGAGCACAGGAACCAGGTGGTGTGGTAGGGAGGAATGTTCTAGAATGGGCAGACAGCCCTGGATGAGCCCCAGTCGTATCTATGACCACATGGTCTTCCTCGTCACTGGCAGCCAGTGACAGCTGGTGGGTGGGACAATGGAAACAGGGGGATCAGCACCAAGGACCCTCCCGAGGCCCATCCCAGACTCTGCATCTCTGTGTTTCTGATACTAGCCGACCCCTGCCACACCCCGTCAGCTCTGCATTAGACACCTCAGGAGGCTGGTATGCACCCCAGGATAGTGTGGGCAGGCGAGAACCCCAGCCCTCTGGGGGACACACACTAGCCCCTGTGCCTCTATCTCCCCAGCCCCTGCCATGGCCCCTCAGAATGTGGAGGTACATCCGCTTACAGCCAGCCAACTGGAAGTGATCTGGGAGCCGCCACCACCTGAGAGCCAGAACGGGGTCATCCAAGGCTACAAGGTAGGGCCCCCACTACCCCGCAGCCACTCTATACCCCTGTCCATAGCACCTCATTCCCCAGTCCCCCCCCAGTCTCAGTGGAACCCCTGGATGAGCTGGGAAGGGGGCAGGGATCTTCAGAAACCACTTTGAGAATCACTGCCCTAGTGGAAGGGGCCGGTCTGGGTGAGAGAAAGTCCCGGTGCCTCACCCAAGACCCACAGCCCACTGCTCTGCTGGGAATGTCCCATGGTCAGAGTCTGGTGCCCATGTCACATTCATCACACGTTGGGCTAAGGGGTCTCTAGAAAGTTTCCAGAGGTATTGATGGACACAAAGCCCTTTGGAAGCAGGTGCAGGGGCGGAAGCTACTATGGCTCCCGATATTCGGCAACATACTCCCTGCTGATGCAGTAGAACTTGATCTCAAGGGCGGACCTGGGAAAGGGGTGCAGAGAGAGAGGGAGCACCTGCAATGCCAGTATGCCAGACCATTTCAGTGGTAGGGTGTATAAGCCCCTCTAGGATACCCCCTTACCCACGGGGTAAGGAATGTGGGGCAGGAGGAGTGTTCGCTCTGTCCAGGAAGGATGCAGCGCCAGCAGGTATGGAGGGGGTGGAGTTTCCACTTGTCCCTGCACCCATCCCTCAGCTGGCCTCTCACCCCCAATCTCACACACCATCTCAGGTTTTTATTTTTTGTTTGTTTGTTTGTTTGTTTTGGAGGGGGCCATACCCAGTGAGATGTGCAGGGCTCACTCCAGTTCTGCATCCAGAAATCATTCCCAGGGTGTTTGAGGACCCTGTGGGGTGCCAGGGACAGATAAGAGTAAGATCTACCACCATACTAGCCCCCTCCTCCATGCCCGCTGCATTAGGTGTACTACTGGGAGGCAGACAGCGGCAACGCCACAGAGCGGATGAAGGCGCAGTTCCTACCTGAGACAGTGCTGCGGCTCAAGGACCTGAGCAGCCACACACAGTACCTGGTGGCCATAGCCGCCTTCAACGCCGCGGGCGATGGGCCACGCAGCCAGCCTAGGGCAGGCCGCACCCACCAGGCAGGTAGGAAGGGCCCTGGGCAGCTGGAAAACCCTCATGTTACTCACACCTGGGGGGGTCAGGGCACTGCAGTGCCCAGGCTGCTACTGGGCAGATGTGTACCTCCCTGCCCCAGTGATACTCACATGGGCAGGTCTGGCCAGGCAGAGGCCACACCCTGGGTCCTGGGTCAGGCCTCTCCAAGGTCAGAACAGTGAGGTTGGGGAGCTGTGGGGCTCCCTGACATTTGTGGATTCAGCCAGTTCATACCCACTATCTCCTGCTGCAGTTGTGGACATGCAGGCCTGCTTCATTTCTTTCTCCTATGTGGACCCCTCCCCACTTCATGTCACAGCACCTTCACGGTGTCCGGTCCTGATGAAAGGTTCCATGAAAGTCCCTTGATTCCTCCCAGCTCCAGGGCCCCCCGCTTTCCTGGCCTTCTCGGACATCACCTCTACCACCCTCAACGTGTCCTGGGGGGAACCAGCTGCAGCCAATGGAGTCCTCCGGGGCTATCGGGTCGTCTATGAGCCCCTGGAGCCTGTACAAGGTAAGGCGAGAGGGAGGGCTGAGTCCAGCACCCATGGAGTATTGAGACCAGCACCCATGGAGTGCTGGGACCAGTACTCTGGCAGACATGGCAGCCCCAATACCAAAGCAAAGTCACACACATATTCCCATGCATACACATTCACACATCTGCACATATGTTTACACCCCTACATACTCACACACATTCATATACTCACGTTAACACACATGCATTCATTCATATTAACACAAGTTCACACACAACTCATATTCGCAGAAAATCATACTCACACACTCATCCCCCTTCATCCCCCACAGGACACATAGTCCCATTGTCTGACCCCTCACTCCACCTTGACAGCTCAGGAAGGACCAGGTCCCCCATACCAGTGGCTGGGGCTTTGACCAACTTGGGCACGAGGGGGCCCAGGTACCTTCAGATCTAGGGGCAGGGAGCTGTGGCCTGTCCATCCTTTGCCTGGTCTGGCCCCCAGCCCTGCCCTTTGCTCGGTGCCAGGGGTGAGCAAGGTGGTGACGGTGGAGGTGCGTGGGCCCCGGCAGCGCTGGCTCAAGGTGCGGGACCTCAGCGCGGGTGTCACCTACCTGTTCCGGGTGCAGGCGCGCACCATCGCCCATGGGCCTCAGCTGCAGGCCAATGTCACAGCCGGCCCAGCCGAAGGTGAGTGTCCTCTGTGCCTGACCCCTCCCCATTGAGGCTGGAAGTGGGCACAGGTGGCAACCAGATCCGCTGTTTCCTACCTGCCAGGCTCCCCAGGACCCCCGAGAGATGTCTCAGCCACCAAGTCCTCTTCAGAATTGACAGTGCGGTGGGCTGCAGGCCGTGCAGGCAGGACCCCCACCACAGGCTACGCCATCGAAGTCCGGCCATCCGGTAAGACTATGCCACCATGCCAGGGCAGACATGGGGACCCTACACCTGGAGAGGGGGAACCTGACACCACTACCCAAGATTGCAGGGTCCCCATGACTCCGAGCCCACACACACAGCACTGGACAGACCCTGACCTGGGAGCATCAGGTTAAGGGTTAAGGGTTAAGGGTCTTGGGGGCCATCCAGGATCTCACTCCTCGCCCAAGACTGTGTCTGTGTGCATGACTGTGTGTATGACTCAGTCAGCTGCTGAGAGAGCATGTGAGGACACTACCTGGCCCATGGGGGTGACAGCTCTGGGGCCTCCTCCCTATTAGCGCAAGCCATGGGGTCCAGAGGTTCCCTGCTGGGGGTCTGAGGAGCCAGACACCCTCAGCCCAGGATGGGTGTGCTAGGAGTCAGGGAAGCTTCTGGAAGGAGCCATTTAGCCCACTGAGCCCCTGTCCTGCAGATGAAGGCCTGTGGGACACATTCGTCAAGGATCTGCCCCGCACTGCCAGCTCCTACACGGTGGGCCTGGACCGCCTCCGGCCGGGTGTCACCTATGAGTTCCGGGTGCTAGGCGCCAACCAGGCCGGCTTTGGGGCACCCAGCAGCCCCTCCACTGCCGTGACAGGTCAGAGCCCAGGGACCTGTGATGGGAACTGGGGGTTCCCCACCCCACTCTGAGCCAATGGAACAAGCCCCAAGATGGACTCATCCCTGCAAAGTTTCAGGAAATGATGCCCACATGTCTACATACCAGCCCCACAACCCCCAACATCAGGCTGTGGGGGGCACAAGTGCAGGCAGGGTCAAGTGTAAGCAGCCTGAGGGATCACAGGGTGGGGGTCCACCAGGGCCTTCCTAGCCTCCCTCATTCTAGAAAGATCTCTCCAAGGATACCTGGAGGGTCTGAGTGAGGCAGGAGAGGACTAATAAGAAGGGGGTATCCCCGCCATGTGGTACTGGGGGAGTGGAGCCCCCACTCTGTCCAGGACAGAAGTGCCAGTCTCAGAGAAGTGGTGCTTGTCTCTCTCCCAGGGGCAGAGGGACTAAGACAGGCATGTCAGGGCTCACTGGGACCATGGGGGAATGGATTCCTGGGGAACAAAGGTGGCTGTGGACAGGGTCCTCGGGAGCAGAACCAGGCAGCTCCCGTGCTGAGACCTGGAAGGATAATGCTGAATCCCCTGGGAGGACCATACTGAGCCCCCAGAGAACAGCACTGAGGTTCAGGGAGGACCACACAGCCCCAGGAGCACTGTGTTGAAGTTCAGGGAGGATTGTGCTGAGCCCGGGAGGACCGTGCTGAGGTTCAGGGAGGACTAGTTGGGCCTCAGGAAGACAACTGCTGAGGTACTGGTGTTCTCCCGCCCCCCCCCTCAGCCCAAGCGGGCAGCGCCTTCTACGAGCAGTGGTGGTTTGCTCTGGTGCTGGCGCTCTCCAGCCTCCTGCTGCTGCTGCTGGTCGTCTTTGCCCTGGTCCTGCGCGGACACCGCAAGGACAGAAGCTGCAGCTCAGGTGAGGCCCCGGCCCCACCTGAGCCACATTCTCCCTCCACAGAGGCTTTTGGAAGCCCAAAGAGCAGAGCTTCCTGGCAGGACCCATAAGTGGTGGGTGGGTGAAACCTCCCTGTGCTAAAAGGTTCCATCTGGTGCTGGAAGGTTCCTCTCAGTGCTGGAAGCTTCTGCCCAGTGATGGAAGGTTCCACATGGTGCTGAAAGGTTCTGCCCATTCTGGAAGTTTCCAGCTAGTACTGGAAGGTTCTGTCCAGTACTAGAAAGTTCTGCTCAGTGCTGGAAGGTTCCATGTGCTGGGCCACGGGGGCCTGACTGCTCTCAAGGGCGTCTCTCCCCTACATATTCCAGCCCCATGTCTTAAGCCCTGTCATTTACTGGTGCCATCTATAACACCTCCCCCTGCACCAAGTCCTTCTCATATTTCACTTGTAGATCGAGCTAGGCTGAGCACTTGTACCCCCAGTCCCTTCCTATCTGCCCCCAAGACTTGCTTTTCCTTCCAGGAAAGTCCCTTCCTTGCTGTGCCACTAGCCCCTGCCCAACACTAGGACCCAGACAGCCCAGCCAACCACACCCAGAGTGTGTGGGACTCCCGGGAGAGGGAATTAGAAAGCAAGGAGGCTCCTGGAAACCCCAGAGTGACCACACACATGGGGTCTTTCACACCTGCTGAGCAGCCAGACTTCTACCCCCTCAGAACCGTGCTCCCTCCCTTAAATGTGCTCCTCCCCAGAGTGTTCTGAGCCATGCTCCCTTCCACATAAGTGTTCTCCTTCCTGCCCCATGAGTCAGGGTCTTTTTCTGCTTTTATTTACATCTTGGGGCTGCGGTGATGAGAGAGCCCGGGCCCTGATGAGTGTCTGTCTGTTCGTCTGTCCAGGGAAGAGTGTCCACAGGGAGGAACCACCCATGCTGGACAACGGGGGCTTCGCCGCCCTGGAGCTCAGCAGCCGCCATCTCACAGCCAGGAACACCTTCGCCAAGAAGAACGGGGCCAGGTGGGTAGGGGCAGCGTGCAGAGGGAGGGCAGACACTGCCCCCCAGCTGCCCATCTGAGCCTCAGAGCCCCCCAGAGTGGACAACTCAAACCCCCCATGCCCAGGTCCCCTCCTCGGCCGAGCCCTGGTGGCCTGCACTACTCGGATGAGGACCTGTGTCGCAAGTACAATGGTACCATCGCCGACGGCACCAGCCTCAGGGAGAAGCCACTGGATGCATCTGAGTCTGAGGTAAGCCCTGGATGGCAGGGCTGAGTTCTGGGACAGGACGCACAGGGGCATTGTGGGGTCCCGTGGGACCATCCTGGGGCAGGGCAGTGTAGACAGGACAGAAGTGTGGACTGTGCTGGGCCCAGTTCAGTTGACAGGCCCGGTCTGAGCCCTGAGAAAGCTGCCCGGGAACTCCTGCCCCTGACCTGTTTTGGGGGCGTGGGCTGGCAGTGAGGAGAGAGGACTAGGCTGGGACAAGGGCAGGTGCCTCTGTCCTGTGCTGCCAGAGGTCCCCAGACATGCCTCCATCCCCTCAGCTGCTCAGGGTCTCTCCTGTGGGCCTTCCTTGTGGCCCCTCTCCGTGGGTCCTCCCTGTGGCTCCTCCCCGTGGCCCTGCAACCCCGGGCCCCCCTCACGGGCCTCTGCCCCAGGCCACAGACTCGGACCCCGAGGACGCACCTCCGCAGCACTCCTTCGTCAACCACTACATGAGCGACCCCAGCTACTGCAGTTCGTGGAAGCGCCGAGGTCCACACAGGTACGAGGCGGTGGCGGCAGAGGCAGGGACCCTGCGCGCGGTGGTGACCACGCAGAGTGCCGTGTTTGCACCCGCCCCGCCCAGCACCCGGACTCCACTCACTGGCTTCTCCTCCTTCGTGTGACGCCGGGACATGGCTACACCGAGGCTCAGGGACCCGCCCCTGACGGGCCTTTCTGGAGAAGCTGCCTGATGGGGCCCAGCCCAGCCTCTGGGCACTGGAGGGGCTTGAAGGGGGAACCAGGCCACCGCCTCTACCTCCTCTACCTGGACCCCCGTCCTGGGGCGCCTGTCAGGACTGAAGGGTCAAAGTGCACTCCGTGCTGACCCACCACATCCCCTTCTGGAAGGTTCTCTCAGGCCTAGAAGTGGCCACCAGGGTCTGGGCAGCCAGCCTGGCCCCAGAGACGGGGACCCAAGAAGGTGATGGCCAGCGTGGAGACGGACCCTGCGTTTTCCTTTCTTCCTTTAACTGATAGGATGGGGGCAATGGAGCAGCCTTCCTTGGCACTGCTCCCCAAAATCAACGGCCTCAGATCGCCGTGTGCGCCGTTAAGAACCAGAGTATTTTTTAAGCCTTTTTATCTTTTTTTAAATCTGTCACATGAAATGAAGAGTCTGCTGTCTCCAGGTGCCTTTTTTATTCGTTGTTGAGCTTTGGATGTGGGACAGGGCAACCCCAGAGGTAGCGCTGAGAGCACCCCTCTGTCCCACCTTGGAGCCCTCCACTTTTCCAACTGCCCAGCCTGGCCTACGTGCCACCTTAATCGCCGTCCCAGGACCCAAGTCTGGTGTGTGATGTGGCCAAGCGAACAGCAAAAATGGGCTTTGAAAAGCTGAGACCGAGTTGTAGCTGTTTCTGCGGGGGGACCCAGGCCACACCCAGGTCTGGATATGACCCAGGAGCTATTATTGACACCCCCCAACAGTTCGAAACAGAATGGGGGCCTGCCCTGTGACAGGGCAGCATGCTGACACTGGGATGTGGGGACCTTTCCCTGCACACCCGCTTCCCTCTCTGTCAGCAGAGGGGGAACATTCTAGACCAAAAATCCTAGAAGCTTGTCCAAAGCCACTTCTGCGGGAGACCAGCACCCTGTGACCCGGGGCCCCAGGAGCAGAGCTGTCCACACCAGGGACTGTAGGCCATGGAGGAGAAACAGCCAGGCCACTCGTGACTTTGCTCCCAAAGCAGCTGAGGGAAAGTGATGGGTGCAGCATCTGCTGGGCCATTGCTTGGGGGTGTCCCTAACATGAGTCTCTTCAAGTCCCCAACTCTCCTCCAGGCACTGCTGTCCTTCAGGGTTTCAACCTGGGGCCCTGGGGCTCAGTGCCACTTCCCACCCACAGCAAAGGAGCCAGAGAATGTTTCTAGAAGTTCCCATCCTCCTCCCCCAGAGGGTCTTTCTAGAAGCTTCCATTCTCTCCCCTAGAGCTACTTCCCACTCTCAGCGCTCGGCAGGGACGGGCTGGCTGTGACTGGGACCAAGAGCTGCAGGCGGGATTGGGGGGGACCTGGGGTTGCCCAGATAGGTGGGGTCAGGGTACCTCACCCATGGGGATGGCATGCTGCTTGTGTGGGCTCCTCGCATGTGTTCTTCACCCACTCTCACACCAGGGGGCACCGGGAACCCTGTACCCTCCCACTGTCCCAGTCCCCTGCCCCTGGCCTGGTGCAGGAAGCCCGTGGGGAGCGGCCGGGCAGGTTAATAAAGCGCTGTTGGATACTTTGCGAGTCTGCGACTTTGTTCAGCTGTGAAATCCCCACCCAACTATGGGTACCCCACACTGCCCTGGGTCCCCCACCCACCCATGTGCCCCAACTGGGTCCAGAGCAGCAGCTGCCAGTGCACAAGATCCAGGGTGCCAGGTCCTGCCAGGCTGACTATGGATGGAGCCAGAAGCCCAGACCAGCCTCTGCTGTTCCCCCAGCACCACCGGCTCTGGGGACTGCCTTTGTCCACCTCTGCCCACCCCATTGATCCACCACCTGCAGGTCTCAGATCTGTAGAGCCACCCTAGGCTCCCAACTCTTGGACGACTCCCCAAGACACACAGCTAGGGGTAAGCTGAGGTGAGGAGGGGGATATATTTCACAGGCGTGGCTCTTTGTGTGGGACATAGGGGCCTGACCAGGTCTGTAGACACAGGGTCAGGACCTTCCACTCTACACACGGCAACACAGCCCATCTGTCATCTCTGCAGCCCTTTCTCTCCAGCCTGGACACCTGGAGGAGGGCAGAGCCAGCAGGCACTGGCCAGGACAGGAACCAATTCACAGAATGAGGACCCAGAGCTGGGACAGGACAGCTAACATTGTTCAGTATCCACCCTGGGTGGGGGGGTAAGATGCCTGGATGGTGTGAAGGGTCTGGGGTCTCCTGGGACCCTCCAAAGCCTTGCCCCATCCTCACTCAGGTCAGCTTTGCATATGGCCCCACAGCAACTCCACTTCCTGGGAGGACCTGAAGAGAAACTGGCTGGTGAGTAAGGATGGGATGGGGGGCAGGTCCTAGGCTTTGAGTGAGGATGGGAAGTCTCAGGCTGTAGATTAAGGGGTGATGCAGGTGGGTCACTGTAATGGCCGCCAAATGCCATATCTCCACCCAGGGAAAGCAGGTCTGGAGCAAGGGTCGCTGCAGGAAATAATCCAAACAAATCTGAGAGTGAAATACATGTGGCCAGGTAGCAATCTGTCTAATCAAGCTAAGAGAGAGCTGCCTCCAGACTGCAGTTTTTATTAAGTAGAGACCACCCCTGGGCAATGGAGTAAGGACAGAGGCCCATCCTGAGCCAGCCCTATCCAGGTTTGCTTGAGACATGTAAAATATGCTAAATTCCTAAAATAGGAAAGATGGGAGACCTCTATTTTGGGTAATATCAAGTTGTAAACCAAAGATACAAAGAAACCAGGGATGATCTTTGTTTTGGGTAAAACTAAGTTGTAAGTTGTAAACCAAAAGGTCTCCATGCAGTGACACAAGCTCCCTCCTCCCTCTCTTCTCAGGTTCATGTTTTCATTGCTGACCCTGCTCATTCACATCTTCCTTGTCCATTTTAAACTGCTGTCCCATTGCCGCTGACACCTAGACCTTGCTGGCTTAACCGTGGTCTCTCTCTCTCTCCGCTGTGAGGCCCAAAGTTTCTGCACATTGCATATCCACACCCGTGTTCCCTTGAGCTGCCTGTCATCCTCACTGCCTTGATGAGCCTCGTCGCCATCTCCCAGCAGAGGACTGACACAGACCTGTGCTGCCTACAGCACCAAGATGTCGAGTCTGCCCAAGCCCCTCCGCTTCCCACTTCCCGTGCACATGAGAAGTGTCTGTGCACTGGCTGGACAGACAGGACAGTGGGTCAAGTGTTTCCTGCATGGGGCCAGCCAGAGTTCAAGTCTCTCAGCCCCACCAGAAATGATCCCTAAACACCATCCAGGAATGATCCCTGAGTACCAACCAGGAGTGTGCCCTGAGCACAGAGCCAGGAGCGATCCCCAAATAGCACCAGGAGAGATCCCCAAGCACGTGTGGTGTCTGGAAAGGGCTCCATCCTCTACCTGTTTCCTGGTGGATTTTGCTCATTAATCTGTTGTTCTTCAGGCCTCTTCAGCCTGGACTACCTCCCTGAGCAGGGGTCCCATCCCCCACTCAGGACGCCTTTCTACCCACCCGACAAGTGTTTTCTGCTTCATACTATCCCGGTGCTTCTTCCCCTATTCCCTGCCACAGGTCAAGTCTACACAGAACAAACATGCACCATGCATGCATGTCACCTTCCAATCACACCAGGGTCCTGGTCCTTTAATCCACTTGGAATCCATTTTTGCATGTGGAACTGGGGGGTCTGGTTTCATTTCAAGGGGATCCCAGTTCCAGTGCTACTGCCTGGAAACAAGTGCCCAGGAAGTGGGACCTAACCTCAGAGCTTTGGTCCTAAAGCAAATGTCAGCAAAGATGTAGGGTATTTCCAATTGCACACTCTGTCCTGGACCCAGGGGTCTGTTTCTCCAATATAGTCACATGTGATTATGTGACGGCCACATGAGATTCTTGTTCCTGCTCAAGACTGCCCAGGCTCCACAGGGTTTTTCATAGATCAGTCATGAATGTCTGAACATCTCCCACCAACCAGAGGGGCAGGAAGCCACAATATTCCTAGAACCTCACACCTGAGCACCTAGCATCTATGTAATGAACCTTTGAAAAGAAATCTCTAGGGGCTGGAGAGATAGCATGGAGGTAAGGCGTTTGCCTTTCATGCAAGAGGTCATCGGTTCGAATCCCAGCGTCCCATATGGTCCCCCGTGCCTGCCAGGAGCAATTTCTGAGCATGGAGCCAGGAGTAACCCCTGAGCACTGCCGGGTGTGACCCAAAAACCACAAAAAAAAAAAAAAAAAAAAAAGAAAACTCTAAACTGAATCAGAAAGCAACAAAGCACAGAAAATTAGATTGAGAGGAACTTCAGACAGCAAAGAAGCCTCTGAAATTTGTGAAAATGAGTAAACCATATTTAATGAATAAATGATCATTACAAACTATTTGTTCCCATTGTAAAGCTCTTGATAATCCGGGGTGGAGCCATAGAACAGTGGGGGAGTGTATTTGTCTTGAGAACAAACTCTAACGGACACAACACACCACCTCACACCCACAACACCCCCTTTTATGAGACCCACAACCAAACTCTTCAAAAATCTGACACCCCCACAACACACCCCTCACACCCACCTCACAACCAAAATCTCCAAGGACAGGATACCCCACCTCACACCCACAAAATCCCCTCCTCACACTCACCAGACTCTCCAAGGATATGACACACCCACCTCACACTCATGGACACCCACAACAAACCCCTCACACCCACCTCACACAGCCAAATTCTCCAAGGACATGACACACAACACCCACCACCTGCCCCCATCTCACTCTCAAAGGACTTGTCTTTGTCTTTTTTAAGGATTTGACACACCCACAACATAACCCCTTACACACCAAACTCTCCAAGGACATAACACACCCAATACACACTCACATGACTCCAACACACCCTCCTCACACAACCAAACTCTGCAGAGGCATGATGCACCCACCTTACACTCACAAACCAAGCTAAGGACCTGACACACCCAGGACACACCCACCTCACACCCACCACATGACCCAAACACAACCACCTCACACCCATAACCAAACTCTCCAAGGACATGATACACCAACCTAACACCCAAACACCAAAAATATTTTTGTTTTGTTTTGATTTTTGCTTTTGGAGGCCACACCCGGTGATGCTCAGGAGTTACTCCTGGCTATGTGCTCCAGAAATTGCTCCTGGCTTGGAGGACCATATGGGATGCCAGGGGATCGAACCACGGTCCATCGTAGGTACATGCAAGGCAAATGCCCTACCAAACACCAAAATTTTTAAGGACATGACACACACACTTCAAACCCACAAACTACCTTTCACACCCACCTTATGCCCAAAACACACTCACAACCCAAACAATAAACCTGCTTGACCACATCAAGCCCAAAACCAAAATCATGTGTGCTCAAGTTGGGGTATTGGTTTCTAGAGAATTTGAGTTGCAGGCGTGAGGTGGGGTGATAGGGTGTGAAGTGAGGTGTTAGGATATGAAGTGGGGGTGTTGTTTTCTTGGTTTGGTTTATGGGTGTGAGGGGGGCATGTGTGGGTGTGACCTACGGGGTGGATGTGATGTTGGCACATTTTATTCCTGGAGGATAAGGATGAACGTGAAGTGTACTGTGGGTAATGCATAGTGTGTGGCCCAGCCTATATCAGGGTCTTTAGGAGGTGGGTTTGGTCCCTGCACCGTCCAGCATCCAGCCCATTACCAGCCCATCCATCATCCCCTACCCACAGCCCAGCAGACTTCTGGCAAGATGGGGGGGGGGGGCGCGCAGAGGCTGAGCACCTGAACATCTAGTCAGTCCCTGCTGTGCCCATGTCGACTGCTGCCCCTCTGGGAGCCAGCATGACGACCTCTGTGTGTGGACAGTGACAATGGTCCTGAGAGTTGACAGGGCTGGGCTGCCATGCTAGGTGTCCTCACTGTTTTGTGGAGACAAAACTGGAGCCCTGTCTTGGCAACTCCAGGGATCCCACTGCTGCTCCCATGGCTAGAGATATGCCACCAGAGAGCAAATGTCACCCCATCCCAAGGCCCACTGAGGACTCAGCTGAGCTCCAAGAACTGTCCCCAAAGCAGCAACATCCACACCCACCCTCCCATGCCCCTGAAAAGGCTCAGGGTCATGCCCACCCCCCAGGTCAGATCCTCAAACCACATCTGACTCCAGTACAGAAATGGTGCCAATAGGGGAGTCCCCACTACCCTCTACACAGGCCCTGCAAAAAAGTACCCCAATGTCATTGAGGGGCCTGGTTATTCATGTCTGAGCAGCATAGCCTAGGCCCCTACATCAGCCCAGAGGAACTGGGGGTTGTTCTTCTGTCTTGGGGTCTTTTTAGGAGCCACTGCAGGGCAGAAAGGTGCCAGAGACCCAGCCCACCTCCTGCCTCACTTTTGGAAATCCCCACAGCCATGACAGGGGAATGATATGAGGGAGAACTCAGAGAATCTAAGCCACACCCCACAGCTGTCTGATGGTTCCCACATACCCCCGGAACCCCCAGGCTCCACACTGCCCCAGGTCCTATTGGGGCCACAGCTGTGGTCAGGGTGGCTGGACTGCAAGTCTGAGATTTCTGGGTGATCATGCTGATTAACAGGGTTCCATGGGGCTGAACTCAGGACAGGGCATGAGCTGCCCAATGACAACATACGCATGGCATATCACACACACATACACACACACACACACACACACACACACACACACACACACACACCGAGGCATGGCCCCATACTCCTCAACACTGCTGATGTGGCCCTGAGAAGAGGAAGAAGGACCAGGAACCAGAGATATTCGTAGGTCTGAGAACATGTGTTAGAGCAATGGTCCTCAAACTATGGCCCTCGGGTTACATATTGTATTTATTCCCATTTTGTTTCTTCACTTCTAAATAAGATATATGCAGAAATTTGTTCATAATTTTTGTTTTTACTATAATCTGGCCCTCCAACAGTCTGAAGGACAGTGAACTGACTCCCTGTTTAAAAAGTTTGAGGACCCCTGTGTTAGAGGCTTGGGACCCCAAGTTCAGGACCAGCACTGTCAGGGATGGCTCTCATGCTACCATACCATAGGGCCTGTTGAGAAATCCCAGGGGTCGGACCGGAGAGATAGCACAGTGGTAGAGCATTTGCCTTGCATGTGGCCATCACAGGACAGATCCCGTTCGATTCACAGCATCCCATATGGTCCCCTGAGCCTGCCAGAAGTGACTTCTGAGTGAAGAGCCAGTAGTAACCCCTGAGGCCTGCTGGGTTTGACCTAAACACTAGAGAGAGAGAGAGAGAGAGAGAGAGAGAGAGAGAGAGAGAGAGAAATCCCAGAGGGGGTGGTGTCTGGGCCCCCCAGCACTGATGCTATTTCAGCACACACCCCAATACAGGGGTGACCCCAAATCCTAGTTGCTGGATTCCCAGTTCAGCCTCAGCAGAGCCCAAATACAAGCATGTTTCAGGAATGAAAACAGCCCAGGGCTGAGTGAAGATAGGATCAGCATCACAGATCACAGGGTCACAGGTCACACACAGCTGATCTATGATCCACACCCAGCTCTGTTCCTACATGTCCATCCCAAGGAACTGACGTGGAATGTTTCCAGAAGCTCCCACGAGGCTGAAAGTAGAAAATAAGTCTTGTGTCCACCCGATGAATGTGGATGGACATTCATGTGGGAAGCCACGTCCTCCCCTCAACCCTAGGACTGTCATCCCTAAAATCAGGGAAAGGTGGGCAAAACCCCCCAACCAGGAGCCCCCAGTGCTGGGCGTGGCAGAAGATCCCTGGGATCTGGGGATCCATTCTTTTTACAGCAGCTGCAGGTAGGCAGTCAGTCAAGTCCCTCAGTCACCCGGGCCCTGTCCAGAGGGCAGCCTCAGGAAGGGTCTATGCTGGCTGAGCCACTTATCCTTTCACATTTCACATTCTCAGCTCTGCTCTCTCTATTGATACCCTATCTCTAGGGTTTTTGTTGTGCCAACCCCTCCCAGCCTCAACTCAAAAAGGAAAAGTCTATGAGAGATAAAAGGAGATCTGGGGCCTGGAATGAGAGCAGTGGGGTGGGTGCTTGCATGAAATGTGGCTGGCCCGGGTTCGATTCCTGTTGGCCCATTGGGTCCCCAAGCACCACCAGGAATGTCCCTGAGCTCAGAGCTAGGAGTGATCCCCAAGTAGAGCCAGGAGCACCTGAATGCTATATGTCCTGAGCACCACCAGCTGTGCCCCCCCTAAAAAATAACCCCAAAACAAACCCCCTCTCCCCCATCTCGCTTCCTCCTCCACAGCTGCCCCATGACGCCTGAACCCAGCACCTGAGACCACACAGCTCGCCCCCACCCACACCCACATCTGTCCCCATTCTCTGTCCATGACCCCCTGTCCCCTCACCCATGTCTGTCCCAGCCCCATCCTCTGCCCCCTCACCAATGTAGCTTGCTCTCTTGTTTTCTCTCTCTCTCTCTCTCTCTCTCTCTCTCTCTCTCTCTCTCTCTCTCTCTCTCTCTCTCACACACACACACACACACACACACACACACACACACACACACACCATCCCACCACTGGCCAGGGCATGGTGGAGCCAGCTGGGGTCTCCGATCACCCCTCCAGATCAAGGAGGGAAGCTGCGATGAGGCACAGCCTGTGCTTGGGGTGTCCGGCCCCATGGTCCTGAGGAAGCAGATGGGCCTGTGGGCTGCAACCTGGGTCTCTCATCAAGGAGGGACTCAGGAAGAACCTAGGTCCATCCTCACATGCACACAAGCAGCGGCACTGGCCTGCCCATACCGCCAAATGTCACACAATTCTCCTCCTACAGTGTAGACACTGCCTGCCCCTGCATCCCTCCTGTGTCCCTGGCACCTAGAAACCACCCAACAACACAGTTTTCAGACTCTTCCTGAAGTTTTCTCTGCAGTGTGACTTTTTTGTTTTGTTTTGTTTTGTTTTGTTTTTGGGTCACACCCAACAATGTTCAAGGGTTACTCCTGGCTCTACACTCAGAAATTGCACCTGGCAGGCTCAGGGGACCATATGGGATGCCGGGATTCGAACCATCATCCTTCTGCATGCAAGGCAAATGCCTTACCTCCATGCTATCTCTCCGGCCCCTGCAGTGTGACTTTTTTAGAAGCCTTTCCATGCACAGATAAAATGGAACACAGAACACTCAAGAAACAGTCAGACTGTTTCTTGGGGGCAATGCCCCATCAGCCCCCTGCCAGCCCCACTCCATGTCGTCTGCACCCAAACATCTCCTCCTGCCCTTGTCTATGGGTGACCCTGCCTTTCCCAGTCCACCCTGTACATCTCTCCCCTTTTGAAAAACTGCTTCTCATTTAAGCTTAAGATTGTCCTTCCAGCCTTACAAGAGGTTAAATGGGCCTTTTAGGGTGCAGCCCTATGGGGTGCCAGGGATCAAACCTGGTTCACTGTGACCCAAGCCCCTCCCAGCTAGCCACTCCTGCTCATGGCCAGGGCCAAGTTCAAGTAGCTGCACCTACCAAGTGAAGCAACCAAGACTTTCTCTACAAAACTGGCTCCCTGCTGTGACCTTGGGGGCATGTCCAAGTAGCAATGGCCCAAATGACCACAGACCAGTTGCATCTCAGCCTCCAGCCAGGGATCACTTAAAGGCTGCTCCCCCCTCTTAGCCACAGTGCCCGACATGCTCCCCTCGCTCTTCCTCTCCACTGCAGACGCAATTTTTAGAAAGAGTAAAAAGTAGCCCCACCTTCATGCTGCTGAATGAAATGTGCACCCTGCCACCCCCCAAATCACTTTAGGAGCAAGAATTAGCAATTTCAGAAATAAATATTTATGCCAGTGCCTCCCCACCGGCCTCTCGACAACCCGCGAAGGGAAATTCCGCACCGGCCTGACAAAAATGAATCTGAAAAGCACATTTTGCCGCTTGAAAAATGCCTGAGATTAGCAGCCACGGGCGAGAGCCGGCAAAGGGCGCCTGGGCCCCCGTTTTCTTTAATGGAATCCCACAAATAATCAAAAGAACAAACGTCAGGAAGGGAACAAGTATAAGCCAAAATATTTGCTCCTTCCCAGCTTTGTTAAGAATCCCCAGACACACGCCAAACGCATCTCCCAGGGAAGTCTGGTGGCATTAACAGTGCCAGCTCCTGCCACTCAGACCCACTTCTGGGAGGGCCGATGGTGGAGGTAGGAGGATCTGATGGCGTGTGCCAAAGTGATGGTCAATGCAGGAGGGGCTGATGGTGTGTGCCATATTGATGGTGGAGGCAGGAGGGGTTGATGGTGTGGTCTGGGTGAATGGGGCAGACAGGAGGGGCCGATAGTGTGTACCAGACTGATGGCAGAGGTGAAAAGGTCCAGTGGAGTGTGCCAGGCAGACAGCAGAGGCAGGAGAGACTGATGGCATGGGCCAGGTGGTCCCATACCACCATCAGACTGAACAGTAAATCAGGCCAGCAGCTGTGACAATCCCAGGACCGTTGAGACCCACAGTGCTACCTCTAGAAATGGAAAAGGGCAGGAAGAGTGGAGTATCAAGAGGCACCCACAGCTACGTCTCTCCTGAGTTAATTTAGAGGGGTTGGTCTTTTTTGCTTTTAGGGCCACACCCAGGAATGCTGAGGCTCTGAGTTCACTCTTGGCAGTCTCAGGGGACCATATATGATGCCAAAGGTTCAACCCTGGTTGGCCTCACGCAAGGCCAGCACCTTCACACTGTGCTGTGACTCCAGTCCTTCCTCAGTTCACTTTGTGCTCACTCATCTCTGGGTCTCTAAATATTTCCCTTTGTCACCAGGGAGACACCCCCCCTTGGTGACTGATTAGAAAGTGAGTAAGCGGGGCCAGAGAGCATGGAGGTAAGGCATTTGCCTTACATGCATAAGGTCAGTGGTTTGAATCTCAGCATCCCATATGGTCCCCCAAGCCTGCCAGGAGCAATTTCTGAATGTAGAGCCAGGAGTAACCCCTGAAAAAGAAAGTGAATAAGCAAATTCTTCACCCACACAGTGCAGATACCCTGCCTGACTCCTGGAGTGACTGTCGTGGTACCCAACACAGCCTGGACCGAGAGAAACAGTATGCCCATGTCCTCAAGGGCCTGACTGGAGCCTCCACCCTCACCCTTAGCTGAACAGCTGGACCCACAGGCCTATTTGAGGGCTGGTGGCATTCGCAACCCCTTCCCAAGGACCTGCCAACAATCCTCTGGGAAATCTAAGCTTCCACCACAAGGTCTAGCCAGCTCCGCCCATCAGGTGCAGCATTTTAAAGTTCAAATACTTCTTAAATCATGTTCTTCGGTAAAAATGGCAAAGCAGGAAAAACACTTCATCGGTCAAACCAGCTCTAAAGCCATAATGATCCAAGCCATAATGAATCGGTTTGTTGTAAAAATAGCCAGTCACAAAAAATGTAGAGAGGATAGTGAGGCTTGAACTGGATTCTGACCCACTCGGTTTCATCATTAAAACTTTAAACATGGGGCCCGGAGAGATAGCACAGCGGTGTTTGCCTTGCAAGCAGCCGATCCAGGACCAAAGGTGGTTGGTTCGAATCCCGGTGTCCCATATGGTCCCCCGTGCCTGCCAGGAGCTATTTCTGAGCAGAGAACCAGGAGTAACCCCTGAGCACCGCCGAGTGTGGCCCAAAAAACCAAAAAAAAAAAAAAAAAAAAAAAACTTTAAACATGGGGGCCCAGAGAAATAGCACATCGGCGTTTGCCTTGAGCAGACAGCCAGGAGTAACCCCTGAGCACTGCCGGGTGTGACCCAAAAAACTAAAAAAAAACAAAACAAAACAAAACAAAACTTTAAACATGGGGCCGGAGAGGTGGCGCTAGAGGTAAGGTGTCTGCCTTGCGAGCGCTAGCCAAGGAAGGACAGTGATTCGATCCCAGTGTCCCATATGGTCCCCCCAAGTCAGGGGCAAGTTCTGAGCACTTAGCCAGGAGTAACCCCTGAGCATCAAACGGGTGTGGCCCAAAAAACCAAAAAAGAAACTTTAAACATAAGACCAGAGAAATAGCACAACAGGGAGGAAGTTTGCCTTGCACCCAGCCCATCCAGGTTCTATCCCCAGCACCCCATATGGTACCCAAGCACCACCAGGATTGATCCCTGAGCACAGAGCCATGACAACCCGGAGCATTGCCAGTGTAGCCCAAAACAAATAAAAGCCAACAACAATAACAAAAAAATTAACAAGAGCTGGAGAATTGGACAATGGGACAACGGGTAAGGCACTTGCATGCAGCCAACCAGGGTTCAATCTTTGGCCCCACAGAAGGGGCTGAGCAAGGCCAGGAATAAGCCCTAAGCATGCCCACCCCCAATTAATTCATTAACTAAAGACATTAAACATTTATATTGGGTGCTGAAGTGATAGCACAGCAGGAAGAGTGTTTGCCTCACATACAGCTGACCCAGATTCAATCCCCAGCATTGAGTAGAATCCCCCAAGTCTACCATGAGTGATTCCTGAGCTCAGAGCCATGAGTAACAACCCCTTAGTGATGCCAGGTGTGGCCCAAAAACCAAAAAAAAAAAAAAAGGAAGAGGAATTGATACTGAAATATTATTTGAGATTCTACTACCCATAGACCCAGATTGACTAGAGGTTTGAAATTCTCAGCCTTGAACTTCAAAGCGAACCCATCAACTGGTCTTTTGAGGTTCTTGCTTTATCTTTATGTGGTAAATGGCTCTTTCTGAACAGCCAGGCAGGGCAATAGGAAGTTAGAGAAGGAAGACCAGACTTGGGGGGCTGAGGCTGGACCCCAGTTTGTAAAGTAGAAAGGTGCTTGGACCCAGGGGTGATAGGGGTACAGGGTCAAGGGCCCCCCCATACTCACCCCCCAAGGTGCCACACCTCTGACCTTCTCAAACCACCCACACCTACCACTGAGGGCCCAGGCAGCTGTTCCAGTCCAGATAGGTAAATGCCACAAAACGGGTTTAATCTGCCCCTGGGCCTGAGCTGGCCACTTGTCAGAAGGAAAGTGACCCCAGGAGCCAGAGATAGGCTCCCACAAGGAAGGGGGAACAGGGCAGAGTGAGTCTCACCCCCTCTTGGTCTCAGATCCTAAATGTAGCCAGAAAACAAACCAGTCGCCAGCCTCTGGCCCGAACCCTGGCCCATCCCACCTCATCCCCTCTCCCTTCACCACCAGCTGCTGCTAGTGCCCAAGATTCACCTGGGATCTGGGCGAGGGGTGTCTCTGTGCCATGGAGCTGCCCCTTGCCTCATCCCCAGGTTAGGCAAGGGCAAATTCCAAATGAGAGGAAGACGACCATCTCTGCATGGGGACAGGACACTTCATTGCTGAAGGACATGGGGAGTCTCCCAGGAACCCCTCCATTAAAGAGAAACTTTTGCTTTGTGGAAAATGGCTGGTCAGAAAGAAAAAGAAGCTAATGGGTTTTTAAAAAATAGCTTCACATATAAAAACAACTAATTGGAATATATACTCGAGGAGAGCCACAAATAAAATATACAAGGTCATTAGGAGGGAGCCTTAATATGCTCCTCAGGGCACAACAAAGGCTGGAATAAATGGGGACAGGTCACATTCCTGCCTCAGAAGAATCAACATCGGAAGAGGCCCAGATTTCCAAAACGAGTGTATAAATCTAATGTGACCCCAATAATAATACCAGCAGGGGGGCTGGGAGCCTCGCAGCAGCTGTGCAGTGTATGTAGAAAAACAGATAAGAGGCACATCAGGCCCCCCCACCAGTGGAGCCTCTTTCAAACATCTGTTCTTGGGGCTGGAGCAATAGCACAATGAGGAGGGTGTTTCCTTACATGCAGCCAATTCAAGTTTGATCCCCAGCTTCCAGTATGTTCCCCTGAGCCTGCCAGGAGTGATTTTTGAGCTCAGAGCCAGGAGTAACCCCTGCATGTCACTGGGTGTGGCCCAAAAGCCAAAAGAAATAAAAATATATCCAAATTCTTTTTTTTTTTTTTTTTTTTTTTTTGGTTTTTGGGTCACACCCGGCAGTGCTCAGGGGTTACTCCTAGCTCTATGCTCAGAAACGCTCCTGGTAGGCTCAGGGGACCACATGAGATGCCAGGATTAGAACCACCGACCTTCTGCATGAAAGGCAAATGCCTTACCTCCATGCTATCTCTCCGGCCCAAAAAAATACATCCAAATTCTAAGCTCTGAAAGGCTGATGACTAAGACAGATGCAGAGAGGAAAAATAGACAGCTTGGGAAATGGGAGATACAGGCCGAGAGCTTAGTTTGTAACTAACGTGGCATCTCAGAGCCACAGAGAGTAGAGCCACCACATCTCAAGCAGCCATGCCCAGCCCGGTCCCACTGCAGAAATCCCACCCATAGGTTGCATCATTGTTAAAAGGAAACACAAAATCCACTTTTCAAAACCTAGTGATTTGAAAAATCAACTCCGATTCGGAGCATTAGCAATGAGTGATGCAGTTGTAGAAACCAAGAAGAAAAAGTCACCATGAAGAAGAAGAATCGTGATTTCGGGGTGATCAGGCAGAGGCAGGAGACAGATGACAGGCTTGAGGGACCATGTGCAATTGCTAAGACCAAGATCCTTCCTGCTGACAAACGGGTCAAAGGCAGACAGACCTGTGGGAAATGTGGAAAAGAAGCCTGTTAGTACAGGAGCCTGCAGATAGGACTCGTGTCCCGCTGTTCTCTGTGTCCCCTGTTGCTCGTCCTCGTCCCTGCACACCCTCCCCCTGCATGTTCCCTCTGCTTGCCCTTCCCGCAGCCCCAAGCTGCCCTGGGCATGGAAGCCCAAGTCTCCTCCAGCGGATCCTGGGGAGATGTGTAACTCACTGGCCTGCTAGCATCACACTCCCCTGATTCCCTAGCCTGGCCAAACTGGGGAGCCACAGGTGGGTGAGCAGTGGGGAGTTGCAACACCCCAGAATTCAGCCTCATGGTGAGGTCTGGGACTGGGACTCAGCCCAAGTCCCAGGTGAGCCATTTGAGCTGATCCCTGCAGGGAAAGTTCTGGACATCACTCTCAGGAGAAGTGGCGAATGGAGGCACCTGTGACTGATTCAGAACTCCTGAATTCCCTGAGCTGGGGTGCTGCCTGGCTTCCAGTGCACCCAATCCACCCTGAAGCCCTCACCTTCCTTCTCAGCTGTTCCAAGCACAGAAGCACAGAGCACAGAGTGGCAATGCACAGAGCATTGGCTGCAGAGCACTTATGGGATAGAAGCTGGGGAGGAAGGTTGGAAGGATCCCTTGGGCACAAAATAAATCTCCAGAGGAGGCAGCTGCCCAGGTGGGCGGAGGGTGTAACCTGTGTGTAACATGTGAATAGCATGTAACGTGTATATAACATGGGTGATGGGTTGTAACAGCTCTGAAACACTGCATGGGTCAAAGAGGGCCCTAGAACCTGCAGATACAGTCCATGTTGTGGAGTGGACTCACGTGTCTCACACACGGATCTGTACTTGGCACTCAGTGCTATTCACAGGTCTCTGGACACACACAAATGTACTTGTGTGTGCATGTATAGCATGTGTACATGTGATTACAAACACAAACATCCCTGTACTCACCACCCATGTACCAAGCACACACATGTCATGTGTGTGTGCATAGCCCATGTGACAGGCAGGCACACAAATATACTTTAGGAATATCACACAGCTCATGTGTTACAGCACACATGTTTATGTATGCACAGAGCGCATAACAGCATGCACACATGTTGCAGCATCAGATATGTCCATGGACTCAGGCATGCATCTCTGTACATGGCCTATGTGTTCCAGTGTGCATACATGTCCATTAACACACATATCTGTCTCCCGGCCAGACCAGTCTTCTGGCCCATCTAGCAACTGAGCCATGTGCCCGCTGGGTGGGTCCGAGTCTGTGTCTATACAAAGAGCTACCTGAGATTTTGGTTGGTTGGGGTTTTTGAGACAACCATGACCGCTGGTGCTCAGGGGTTACTCCTTTTTTTTTTTTTTTTTTTTTTAATTATGAGAACAAAGATGCAAAGAAAGAGGACAAGGTAAAGTTAGAGTGGAAGGACAATCACCCATAACATAATTCTCAGAAGTCCCCTTGCTGATATCTTAACTTAGAACTTTCAGCCAAAGAACATTAAGATAAATAAAACAGAATCCATGTACAATTACTTTGTCCCTCAAGTCCCCAGATTGTAACACATTATAATATTTCTTAACAGCACACAAGGCAATCTAAAGCCATAAAACTTACGAGGGGTTACTCCTTTTTCTGTAGTCAGAAATCTCTCCTGGTTGACCCAGGTGACCATATGGGAGGGCAAGGATTGAACTGGACAAATGCCCTCCCCACTGTGCTATAGCTTGGTCCCCCAAGATCATTTTTTTTAATTTTTTTATTTAAACTTTATTACATACATGATTGTGTTTGGGTTTCAGTCATGTAAAGAACACCACCCATCACCAGTGCAACATTCCCATCACCAATGTCCCAAATCTCCCTCCTCCCCACCCAACCCCCGCCTGTACTCTAGACAGGCTTTCTATTTCCCTCGTACATTCTCATTATTAGGATAGTTGGTTGGTCATGTTCAAGTCAATCAGAGTTGCCATCGTCATTCTCCATGTCTGGCGCTGGCCTGCATTGTTTCCCCATTGTCACACTTGTATTGTGGGTTTTTCTATGTGTTGTATTCATTGGCTAAATGAGGTGCACGTGACCTTCAGGTCCTCAGTTTCCTCAGAAGAAGCACAGCAGGGCAAAGACTCTGCAGGTAGAGCAATCAGCACTCCACCTGGCAATCCCACAGTCAGCCATTTCTTACTCCCCAAAATCATTTTTTTTTTTATTCCCATCACCAATGTCCCAAGTCTCCCTCCTCCCCACCCGACCCCCGCCTATACTCTAAACAGGTTCTCAATTTCCCTCATACATTCTCATTATTAGGACAGTTCAAAATGTAGTTATTTATCTAACTAAACTCATCACTCTTTGTGGTGAGCTTCCTGAGGTGAGCTGGAACTTCCAGCTCTTTTCTCTTTTGTGTCTGAAAATTATTATTGTAAGAATGTCTTTCATTTTTCTTAAAACCCATAGATGAGTGAGACCATTCTGCGTTTTTCTCTCTCTCTGACTTATTTCACTCAGCATAATAGATTCCGTGTACATCCATGTATAGGAAAAGTTCATGACTTCATCTCTCCTGACAGCTGCATAATATTCCATTGTGTATATGTACCACAGTTTCTTTAGCCATTCGTCTGTTGAAGAGCATCTTGGTTGTTTCCAGAGTCTTGCTATGGTAAATAGTGCTGCAATGAATATAGGTGTAAGGAAAGGGTTTTTGTATTGTATTTTTGTGTTCCTAGGGTATATTCCTAGGAGTGGTATAGCTGGATCGTATGGGAGCTCGATTTCCAGTTTTTGGAGGAATCTCCATATCGCTTTCCATAAAGGTTGAACTAGACGGCATCCCCACCAGCAGTGGATAAGAGTTCCTTTCTCCCCACATCCCCGCCAACACTGTTTATTCTCATTCTTTGTGATGTGTGCCATTCTCTGGGGTGTGAGGTGGTATCTCATCGTTGTTTTGATTTGCATCTCCCTGATGATTAGTGATGTGGAGCACTTTTTCATGTGTCTTTTGGCCATCTGTATTTCTTCTTTGTCAAAGTGTCTGTTCATTTCTTCTCCCCATTTTTTTATGGGATTAGATGTTTTTTTCTTGTAAAGTTCTGTCAGTGCCTTGTATATTTTGGAGATTAGCCCCTTATCTGATGGGTATTGGGTGAATAGTTTCTCCCACTCAGTGGGTGGCTCTTGTATCTTGGGCACTATTTCCTTTGAGGTGCAGAAGCTTCTCAGCTTAATATATTCCCATCTGTTAATTTCTGCTTTCACTTGCTTGGAGAGTGCAGTTTCTTCCTTGAAGATGCCTTTAGCCTCAATGTCCTGGAGTGTTTTACCTACGTGTTGTTCTATATATCTTATGGTTTTGGGTCTGATATCGAGGTCTTTAATCCATTTGGATTTTACCTTCATACATGATGTTAGCTGGGGGTCTAAGTTCAATTTTTTGCAAGTGGCTACCCAGTTGTGCCAACACCACTTGTTGAAGAGGCTTTCTTTGTTCCATTTAGGATTTTTTGCTCCTTTATCAAAAATTAGGTGATTGTATGTCTGGGGAACATTCTCTGAGTATTCAAGCTTATTCCACTGATCTGAGGGCCTGTCCTTATTCCAATACTATGCTGTTTTGATAACTATTGCTTTGTAGTAAAGTTTAAAGTTGGGGAAAGTAATTCCTCCCATATTCTTTTTCCCAATGATTGCTTTAGCTATTCGAGGGTGTTTATTGTTCCAAATAAATTTCAAAAGTGCCTGATCCACTTCTTTGAAGAATGTCATGGGTATCTTTAGGGGGATCGCATTAAATCTGTACAGTGCTTTGGGGAGTATTGCCATTTTAATGATGTTAATCCTGCCAATCCATGAGCAGGGTATGTGCTTCCATTTCTGCGTGTCCTCTCTTATTTCTTGGAGCAGAGTTTTATAGTTTTCTTTGTATAGGTCCTTCACATTTTTAGTCAAGTTGATTCCAAGATATTTGAGTTTGTGTGACACTATAGTGAATGGAGTTGTTTTCTTAATGTCCATTTCTTCCTTATTAGTATTGGTGTATAGAAAGGCCATTGATTTTTGTGTGTTAATTTTGTAGCCTGCCACCTTGCTATATGAGTCTATTGTTTCTAGAAGCTTTTTGGTAGAGTCTTTGGGGTTTTCTGAGTATCATGTCATCTGCAAACAGTGAGAGCTTGACTTCTTCCTTTCCTATCTGGATTCCCTTGATATCTTTTTCTTGCCTAATCGCTATAGCGAGTACTTCCAGTGCTATGTTGAATAGGAGTGGTGAGAGAGGACAGCCTTGTCTTGTGCCAGAATTTAGAGGAAAGGCTTTCAGTTTTTCTCCATTGAGGACAATATTTGCCTCTGGCTTGTGGTAGATGGCCTTAACTATATTGAGAAAGGTTCCTTCCATTCCCATCTTGCTGAGAGTTTTGATCAAGAATGGGTGTTGGACCTTGTCAAATGCTTTCTCTGCGTCGATTGATATGATCATGTGATTTTTATTTTTCTTGCTGTTGATGTTGTGTATTATGTTGATAGATTTACGGATGTTAAACCAGCCTTGCATTCCTGGAATGAAACCTACTTGATCGTAGTGGATGATCTTCTTAATGAGGCATTGAATCCTATTTGCCAGAATTTTGTTGAAGATCTTTGCATCTGCATTCATCAGCGATATTGGTCTGTAATTTTCTTTTTTCGTAGCATCTCTGTCCGGTTTAGGTATCAAGGTGATGTTGGCTTCATAAAAGCTATTTGGAAGTTTTCCTGTTTTTTCAATTTCATGAAAGAGTCTTGCCAGGATTGGTAGTAGTTCCTCTTGAAAGGTTTGAAAGAATTCATTAGTAAATCCATCTGGGCCTGGGCTTTTGTTTTTGGGCAGACATTTGATTACTTTCTTAATTTCCTCAATAGTAATGGGTGTGTTTAGATATGCTACATCCTCTTCATTCAATCGTGGAAGATTATAAGATTCCAAGAATTTATCCATTTCTTCCAGGTTTTCATTTTTAGTGGCATAGAGTTTCTCAAAGTAGTTTCTGATTACCCTTTGAATCTCTACCATATCAGTAGTGATCTCTCCTTTTTCATTCCTAATACGAGTTATCAAGTTTCTCTCTCTTTCTTTGTTAGTTTTGCCACTGGTCTATCAATCTTGTTTATTTTTTCAAAGAACCAACTTCTGCTTTCGTTGATCTTTTGGATGGTTTTTCGGGTTTCCACTTCATTGATTTCTGCTCTCAGCTTTGTTATTTCCTTCTGCCTCCCTATTTTTGGATCCTTTTGTTGAGCCCTTTCTAATTCTATGAGCTGCGTCATTAAGCTATTCAGGTATGCCCCTTCTTCTTTCCTGATGTGTGCTTGCAAAGCTATAAATTTTCCTCTCAGTACTGCTTTTGCTGTGTCCCATAGGTTCTGATAGTTTGTGTCTCCATTGTCATTTGTTTTCAGGAAGGTTTTGATTTCCTCTTTGATTTCATCTCGAACCCACTGATTATTCAGTATGAGGCTATTTAACTTCCAGGTGTTAAAATTTTTCTTCTGTGTCCCTTTGTAGTTCATATATAATTTCAGGGCTTTGTGGTCAGCAAAGGCAGCCTGCAAAATTTCTATCCTCTTGATATTATGGAGGTATGTTTTATGTGCTAACATGTAGTCTATCCTGGAGAATGTCCCATGTACATTAGAGAAAAATGTGTATCCAGGCTTCTGGGGGTGGAGTGTCCTGTATATATCTACTAGGCCTCTTTCTTCCATTTCTCTCCTCAGGTCTAGTATATTCTTGTTGGGTTTCAGTCTGGTTGACCTGTCTAGTGTTGACAATGCCATGTTGAGGTCTCCCACAATTATTGTGTTGTTATTGATATTATTTTTCAGATTTGTCAACAGTTGTATTAAATATTTTGCTGACCCCTCATTCAGTGCATATATGTTTAGGAGGGTGATTTCTTCCTGCTGTACATATCCCTTGATTAATACAAAATGTCCATCTTTGTCCCTTACAACTTTCCTAAGTATAAAGTTTGCATTATCTGATATTAGTATGGCCACTCCTGCTTTTTTTTGGGTGTTGTTTGCTTGGATGATTTTCCTCCAGCCTTTAATTTTGAGTCTATGTTTGTTCTGACTATTCAGGTGCGTTTCTTGTAGGCAGCAGAAGGTTGGATTGAGTTTTTTGATCCATTTAGCCACTCTGTGTCTCTTAACTGGTGCATTTAGTCCATTGACATTGAGAGAAAGAATTGTCCTGGGAGTTAGTGCCATCTTTATATTAAAGTTTGGTGTGTCTGTTGGTAAGCCTTGTCTTAAAGTATGCCGTTCAGTTTTTCTTTTAAGAATGGTTTTGAGTCTGTGAAGTTTTTGAGCTGTTGTTTGTCTGTGAAACTATGTATTGTTCCTTCAAACCTGAAAGTGAGTTTTGCTGGGTGCAGTATTCTAGGCGAAGCATTTATTTCATTGAGTTTTGTCACTATGTCCCACCACTGCCTTCTGGCCTTGAGTGTTTCTGGTGACAGGTCTGCAGTAAATCTCAAGGATGTTCCCTTGAATGTAATTTCTCTTTTCGATCTTGCTGCTTTCAGAATTCTGTCTCTATCTATGGGATTCGTCATTGTGACTAGGATGTGTCTTGGGGTGTTTTTTCTGGGGTCTCTTTTAGTTGGCACTCTTCGGGCATGCAGGATTTGATCGCATGTATTCATTAGCTCTGGTAGTTTCTCTTTAATGATGTTCTTGACTGTTGATTCTTCCTGGAGATTTTCTTCCTGAGTCTCTGGGACTCCAATGATTCTTAAGTTGTTTCTGTTGAGCTTATCATAGACTTCTATTTTCATCTGTTCCCATTCTTTGAGTAATTTTTCCATTGTTTGATCATTTGCTTTGAGGCTTTTTTCCAATTTCTTCTGCTGTATGTAATTGTTATGCATCTCATCTTCCAGTGTACTGATTCTATCCTCAGCTGCTGTTAACCTGTGGGAAATCTCAACCATGTTTTTCTTCAATTCATCTACTGAGTTTTTCAGACCTGTTATTTGATCTGAAATTTCTGTTTGGAGTTTTTTCATTTCTATCTTCATGTTCTCCTGATTCTTATTAGTGTTCTCTTCTATACTTTGTTTGAGTTCTTTGAACATGTTCCATATTGCAACTCTAAACTCCTTATCTGAGAGACTGACTAGGTGGTTGGTCAGGCTCAAGTCATCAGAGTTGCCATCTTCATTCTCTATGTCTGGCGCTGGCCCGTGTTGTTTCCCCATTGTCACACTAGTATTGCGGGTTTTTCTACGTGTTGTGATTGTATTCATCGACTAAATGATGTGCACTGTCTCGAAGGGGAGCAGAGCAACCGTGCTCCTCTGGTTCCTCCCTTTCTGGGCGTGTGGACTCACCTCCACGGAAGGCTCACGGGAAGGCAGGCTGGCAGATGAGCCGCACCCAGGATGGAATCAGGCCGAAAATGCAGGACAGCAGAATAGAGAGGCAGAAGGGTGCTGGCATCTGAGATCCAGCGGAGTTCAGTGGCTCCTCCCTTTCTGGGCGTGTCGACTCACCTCCACGGAAGGCTCACGGGAAGGCAGGCTCCCCGGAAGGCTCACAGGAAGGCAGGCTGGCTGATGAGCTGCACCCAAGATGAAATCAGGCCGAAAATGCAGGACAGCAGAGTAGAGAGGCAGAAGGGTGCTGGCATCTGAGATCCAGCGGAGTTCCCCAAAATCATTTTTAAAGGGTGCTAGGTTGAGTTAGATTTTTGAAAATCCAAAGTAAATCTTTTATCTTAGGTCACATCTGGCGGCCCTCGGGGGTTACTTCTGGCTCTGCACTCAGAAATCACTTCTGGCAGGCTCGGGGGACCATACGAGATGCGGAGATTCGAACCGCCATCTGTCCTGGGTTGGCTGCATGCAAGGCAAACGCCCTACCGCTTTGCTATTTCTCCAGTCCCCAAAGCAAATTTTTAATCGCTCCCCATCACCCACGCATTCCAGAAATGTCAGACCCTTCACCAAACCTGCATTTGAGCAGCCACGTATTCTTTTTAATAAACAAATCCTCTGATTTTTCTCTCCCCAGCCCCGAATCAATTCAAAAATTTTAATTAAAATCATCACAGAGTTACCAGAAGATCTTCAAGTAGTACTTAAAGATCTAGCAAAATGCAATTATTACAGATAAAGTCTACCATTAGGAAATAGTTGAAAATGGTCCCCACAAAAGCCAGGAAATAAACAACTTCAAGGAGGCAGATTCCAAATGTGGGGAAGATTTTATCGCAGATGGTGAAAATTGCATTGGGGACTTCCGACCTCCTGGCAGCGTCTTTTGCTGGAATTTTCTTTCCAGTTTCATCAGCTCACAATCCTCCTTGATTAGCTAGACACTCAGAAGGCTCAATGACAGAGTAAGCTCACCTCCCAAATGTCAATCCGTCCAGGATCTGCCCAGGCTCCTTCAACCACACAAAAAGTGTTCTGGGTAGAGATAACCGAGTATGTGCAGAGTTAACGCAGAAATCATGGCACTGGTCAGAACCCCCATTTGTTAATGGTCTGCTCCATCCCCAAGACACGGCACCCAGAAAGAAACATGTCCCTTGCAATTTCAACTATCGTGAGTGACAGAGAAGAATTGACCGTGGGTGTTGACAGTTCCACTTTGATTAACCAGGGAAGCTATTTGGAAGGAGAGTTGGCTATCCTAAGACAAATCACATGGAGCCAGCCACAGTAAAGAGCTTGGCCATCGTGATGGTACTGGGAGTAGAAGAGGCAGAAAAGGGAGAGAAAGATGAGCAAAATAGCCAGGATCAATGTTCTGCCTTTCTCCAGTCAGCGCTCAGGTCCTCAGCATAGAAAGTTGCCTTATTTTTCCTTTCATGCATGTGAACCTTGGTTACTTGATGTGAAGAAAAAAAAATGGAATCAGGTATTTAAAAGAACCTTGTTTCCAAACCACCAATATGAGGCCAACCTACTCACCAATGGATTAAAGTTTCTTCTTCTTTTTCATTTTTGGGCCACACCTAACAAGTGATGCTCAGGGCTTATTCCTGGCCCTGCACTCAGGAATCACTCTTGATGGTGCTCAGGGGACCACATGGGATGCCAGAATTTGAACCTGGGTTGGCCATGTGCAAGGTAAGCCCAAAATTTCTATTTTTCTATTCTTTCCTATTTCAAAAAACTTCCCAATTCAAACTCCCCCAAATACAGGATGGTCTCCCCACTCAGGACACTTATTGGCCCCGAACTAATTGTGAGAAGTCTCAAATTAAAACATAACTCCAAGGGGGCGGAGAAATAGCATGGAGGTAAGGCATTTGCCTTTCTTGCAGAAGGTTATTGGTTCAAATCCCAGCGTCCCATATGGTCCCCGGTGCCTGCCAGGGGTTATTTCTGAACAGATAGCCAGGAGTAATCCCTGAGCACTGCCAGTTGTGGCCCAAACACAAACAAACAAACAAAAAAAAAAAACGTAACTCCAGCTCCTAATGCTCAGGGCTGGCCCTGCTGTGGGGGAGAGACTTCCTATGTCCTGATTCCACCCTTAGCCTCAATGAAAGGAAAGTGTGGCTCCCACATTTTGGATAAGCAGAAGAGGGGGAAATATCTACATATCTACACCTGAGATAGATTCCCCACAGACCCCATTGTCCCCTTGGGACAGCCCCTCATCCACACTCTCCAGACATTTCTCTCATCCCACTCCCGGCCCACGTCACAAATCCCACAGTGAAGATTCCAGTCAAGCTAGATTTTGGGATTCACCCACACCAAAATGCTGACCAAACAGCATGATGACCCCGTGGCATCTAGGAGCAAAGGATGGACAGACAGATGGACAGACTGACTGACACACTGAATCCAGCCCAACAAGGCCATTTTAACATGAATCCTAAGGAGAATCAAAGCACGCAGAGCACACACAACTCCCCCCGCCCCAGCAGGGTCCAGAACAGGAATAATTTGGAGCAGGAAAAGATCCCCAGGTAAGGAGCCACGAGGACAAATGTTGCCCTTGCCACTAATTGAAAGGGCCGTGGCTGCCCCACTGAGCTCCCACTTCCCGAAACAGCCCTTTCATGGAACAAAGTCCCATGTGGGTTCTTTCTACTCTGTGAGGCACCAGAACAGAGAAAAGCTGTCCTCGTGGCTGCTGTAGGAGCCCCAATTTCCCTCCCAGGATCCCCATAGTGCTCCAGCTCCTCCCTCTGTGCCCTGATCCTCTGGGCATACTGGGCCTTCTGGGAGCAGGAGCTGATGCCTCCACAACCCAGGACAAAAGGAAACAGGACCCCAGCAGAAAGACAACACCTTTCCCTAAGCATCTGCACCTGCTCTGCCTCTGTGCACAGATCCCATATTTTCCAGCTTCCATGCACCCCCAGAATCCAACAGAGCCAGACCACCCCAGTTGCTTAACATAGTCAGATGAAAGGAGCCACCCTCCAGCCTGGAGTCTGACAGTGGATCCTGCCCTCCTGACTTCTGACCTGCCACTCCCCACCGCTTTCTCTCCCTCCTTAGCATCTCTCCTGAAATGTATGAGAAGAATCGAACCCAGGCCTGAGTGTGCCCTAGAGAAAGCACCTTTCTTCCACGAGTTCCATGGGTGCCCTACAGGAAACATTTCCATGGGTGCCCACTGGAAACATCAGCAGTTCCTCAGTGCCAGTTCAGCAGGTGCTATGGGGATCCCGCAGGCTCCGTGTAGAGAAAGTCCTGCCAAGTGCCGCTGACCTCCTTCCACCTCGCGCTGCTGGCTGCTTTTCGAGTTTTTGAAAGGGGCAAGATCAAATGCAACCTTCAAACACTTACCCCAGAGCCCGTCACTTCCACTCCAGCGCAGACAGGAGCCACTGAGCTGGATCAGGAACCCGCAGCGACGCTGAGGATGGGCTAGCGCATGGGTGGTCGAGGGGTCCAGGCACTGGCCAACACAGTATGTGTCTAGGAAGCAGGAACAGCCAGGGATCCTGTCCCTCAGAACAGGAGAGGGCTGGGGGCCACTGGATTCCCCCAGGAGCACATATGCCACTAAGGAAGGAAGAAGGGAGTTCATGTTTTTTGTTTTGTTTTGTTTTGAGGCCACACCCTGTGACAATCGGGGGTTACTCTGGCTCTGTGATCAGAAATTACTCCTGGCAGGCTCGAGGAAATCTATGGGATGCCAGGAATCAAATTCGGGTTGGGCGCAAGCAACACAAATGCACTTCCCACTGTGCTATTGTTCTGGTCCCCAAAATTCATGTCCTTGACAAGAAGACCTGAAAAATGAGATTACCGCGTGACTCTTGAAACTCAAAATGCTTGCACTTACATGTAAGGATGCCACAACATGTCATCTGACATATAAGAGTCATATTACATACATGATATATAATATGTATCTTATATGACATATATCAGATAGATATAGATAAAGATACAGAGATATAGATAGATATACAGCCACAGTTCTAGCCACAGAAGAGTATAGAGACACACTTTAACTTCATGGCCACCCTTCTGTTTCCTGACTTGACAGGCACTGGATGGGAGGAAGCAATCCCCAGAGCTGTAGCAGCCATCTTGCATGCATGAAGCAGTCAGCACATTAAGGGCACTTTGGCACTTTGGGCTGCTGACAGATCGGGGGTACAGCTTCAAGTGGCCTCTCCCTTGTATGGAGTTAGTGGTTAAACTCGGTGTGCTTTGCTACTGGAAACGCCTAACCAATAACCTAACCAATGGCTCTGCTCTTTGCAAACCAGCCAGGCCACAGTCCAGTGCTCTCAGGGGTCCCAGCTATCTCCTCAGCCTCTGAAATATGAAATATGCCTGCCATGTGTCCTTCTCAGGCCTCCCAGGCAGTGCCCAATAGCAGGACAGCCTGGCATTGACTGGTGTTCATGGTCACTTTGTCCCTCCTTCACTAGGAAACAGAAAGCTGAGGCAGTGACTGGGCGAGTTTCCCATGTACACACATAGGGCCCCCTCATAAGGTCCTCCAAGTCCTGTCAGGAGTGATCCCTGAGCACAGAACCAGCATAAAGTCCTGAGGGAAGTTGGGAGGAATGATTTGGAGGAGGTAAGAGAGTCAGACCAGTCAGACACAGCAGGGGATAAAGACGTGGCAGGGCAAAATCGATTGAGGGACAGAAGATAAATCGAGGCCCTGAATTCAGCCGCAGAGGGAAACCTACACACCTCAGAGTCTGAGTAGGCAGGGGGACAGGGGGCCTCTCAGGAGAGGGGACAATTCGGGAGAGGGGAACATTTTAGAAGAGGGGGACATCTTGGGAGACAAGTGCCCAGGGGCGTCTGCCCCTCACCTCTCCATCCAGTCCCAGCTGTCTTGGCACAGAGCTGGGGTTGTGGGAGTCTGAACCTGCAGCCTTGCAGGTAGAGACTTACTTGCTTCCCCATGAGCCCCAGTACCCAAAGGTCTCTGCAACCCTGACATCCACCCAACCAGATGGCAGTGCCCGGCAGCCTCTCCGTGGACTCCCCTTCACGCTCGAGCAGCTCCTTCGGCCTTGATGACGTATCCCTATATCTGAATGGAGGGTGCCACAGAAGCATGGCCAGAGAAGCACCATGGGGGCCAATAACTCATTCCCCCATCCTAACAGCAGCTCCTGGGGCCCCTTTTCTTCCCCACCCCTCTCTAGACACCCCTGCCTCAGCCACTCTGCCAGAGAGACCCTCAGTGCAGTTCCTTCCCTGCTCCCCAAGGTTATGCCCAAGCTCACGGGCCACCAGAATGATCAGAAGTCTGGGTTAGGACCCTGAGGTGGGAGGTGAAGCTTCCTTGGCTTTGGAGAACTGGAGGGAGGAAGGGAGGAAGATGAGGGGAAAAGGAAGTGGAGAATAAGAAGGTGGGGAAAGAGGAAGAGGAGAGGGAGGAGGCCCAGGCAGGGCAGCAAAGCGGTCAGAGGCATGGTTGGCACCACTGGCTGTAGTCCTGCCTCCCCAGAGCCCAGAGTGTCCCCAAGAGTCTCTCTGATTGCTTGGACTCTAGGCTTCCACAGTTTTGGGCTTTTCACCTGCTGGCCAGTGAAGTCCAGGGAGCCCTTTAAAAGTTCAGGTGGGTGCCCACCTGACTGGGGGTACAGGGCACAGGGGATGCACTCGGAATCACCGCTCAGGCACAGCTGCAGGGTAAGGCCCCAAGGTGGGAGGCTGCCCACTGCCCATAGGGCTAGACTGAAAGTTAGAGCATCAGGAACAAACTAAAATCAAAATCAAACTTTTCCCCAGCTCATTGCCCCTCTTGCCCTCACTCCGAATCTTGCGCCAGCGCAGCAGTGAAAAACTCTGCAGAGCACTGGAATGTTCCAGCCACCACAGCTGCGGCTGACAGATGTTCAACAGCCTCGAAACAGCCCCGAGCTCAGCCAGCCATGGGCCTTCCCTGCCGGCACTTCCTCTCACGGAGCTCCAGGTTGGCACCCCTGTGGCCCATTGTGAAATGTCCCATCCATAAAGCAGATTCAAGAGTCCCTGAGCCAGGGCTGCAGACAGAAGCAGAGCCCAGGGCTTCCAGGGGCTTTTATAATGGAATTGGGGCCCACACACCTTCCCAGAGGTGATCAGAGACACAGATTCTCAGTCCACATCCAGAACCATGAGTGCTGTGACTTAAGTTTAAATCAAATGAGAAAGAGTGGAAGAAATCTTCAAGGTGATTTTTGAAATAGTGTGAAGGCATGGTGAGCTCTGACGGGCCAGGATATGGCTCAGAGGTAGGACACTTGGACAGATGAGGCCCTGGGAGCAGTACCTGGGGGAAGGAAAGAGGGAGGGAGGGAGGGAGGGAGGGAGGGAGGGAGGGAGGGAGGGAGGAAGGAAGGAAGGAAGGAAGGAAGGAAGGAAGGAAGGAAGGAAGGAAGGAAGGAAGGAAGGAAGGAAGGAAGGAAGGAAGGAAGGAAGGAAGGAAGGAAGGAAGGAAAGAAAGAAGGAAGAAGGAAGGAAGGAAACAGGGTCAAGCAGTAGCATAGCAGGAGGACATTTGCCTTGAACACAGCTGACCCAGATTCAATCCCTGGTATCCCATAAGGTCCCCAAACCTGTCAGGAGTGATTCCTGAGCACAGAGCCAAGAGTAACCCCTGAATGCCACTGGGTGTGACTCAAAAAAATAAAAGAGAGAGAGACAAAGAGAGAAAGGCACACAGAGAAGAGAGAAAGAAAAGAGAGAGAAAGAGAGACAGAGAGGAAGAGATAGAGCAGCAGGAGGACATTTAAAATTCACATGTCGGATGAACAGAGCAACGGCTCTAAAGAAACCTCCTGTGATGATCAAACACACCAGAGACATTGCTCTGAGTGTCAGGAGAACTGAGGAACAAGGGGGGACAAAGGGGAGGATGAAAGGATCAGGCCGGGAAAAGCCCAGGATGTCGCAGAAACGTGGAGGAGCTGCTTCTCAGGCTGCAAAGGAAGCAGAAGGAACAGTGAGACAGAAGGAAAGAGGAAGGAGCCGCCTTCTCGGGGGCTGGGGCCAGGGTGCTCAGAGCCACGAAGGTTTAGATCAGTGGTCGGCAACCTGCGCCTCTCGAGCCACATGCGGCTCTTTACACTTATTAATGCGGCTCTTCTGTTTGCCGGGCAGCGGCTCCAGGAGTCAGGACTCTGCTCCTAGCCTCTGTCAGTGCGTGCCCTGTGTGGCTCTCAAAATACATTTCAATTGTGGTTTTGGCGAGATTTGGCTCAGTTGAAAAAAAAGGTTGCTGACCACTGGTTTAGATTAATCTGAGGGTTCAGATTCGGAGCAAAGACACATGTGCAGGCATGTCCTAGCCCATAGGACCCATCTCTGCCCCTTGGTGCTGAAATAAAACCAGAGGAGGCAGAGAGTTCAGTCACAGCCACACCACAGGCTGAAGTATTCAGACAAGAGTCCTGAAGAAGCAAACGAAGACTGCCCCCAACCATGTCCCCAACCAGAAAAACACTCTTTAGGGGCGGGAATGATAGCACAGTGGTAGGGCTTTTGCCTTACATGTGGTTGACCCAGGACAGACCCAGGTTCAATTCCCAGCATCCCATATGTTCCCCCAAGCCTGCCAGGAGTGATTTCTTAGTGCAGAGCCAGGAGTAACCCCTGAGCACTGCTGGGTGTGGTCAAAAAGAAAAAAGGAAAAAAAATAAAAAACACTCTTTAGAGACTAAGAGATCAAGTTGGACAAGGTCAGGGTTCGATCCCCCTGTTCAGGGCTCCCTTCTGGCAGTGCTCGAGATCACTATGGGGTGCCCAGGCCCTGCTTGGCCTTTTGCAGAGAGGGCCAAGGCTCCGAGGAAGGATACCAGGCTGTGTCTCAGTGTCTGTGCCCTCCTTCCCCACGGGACTGTTCCCATCCTGGTCACGTTCCAGCCCACACTGCGGCCACCCCATGCCCAGAGAAGGGCAGAGAGAGCAGGCACCCCACAAGCAGGGCAGTGCCTGCTCAGGCCGCCACAGGTGTCACAGAGGACAGTGTCTGGAGTCTAGCTTGATACAAAGACACCCCAAGGTGCAGTGTCATGAGCGTGGAACCATGGGGTGTTCCATGACACGCTCACACAGACACACACACACACACACACACACACACACACACACACACACACACACATACACATACCGCCTCTCTCCAAACACGTGGGGACCGGCGAACAGCCAGTGGGTGGGAGCCGCAAACTGGAAATGAATTAAATGTCTATCAGGAGGAAAATGCATAAATAAATCATGGACTGGCCTCAGATCGAAGAACGCTCGGCAGCTTTTATTTTATTTTACTTTTTTTTAATAAGTCAAGTTCTGTCTAGAGATGGAAAGCATTATGTTGAATAAAAACCAGGCTTGAGGATGTTATGTTTTGCAGAATACAGGGTTTCCGTAAAGTTGAAGCGGCGGGAAAGGCTGGCTGGCTGGCTGCACGGCCCAGATCTATGTGCACGGAGAGGTGATGAGATCATTGTAAATGAGGCAGACAAACCCGACCAAATTCATGCTAATATCGCCTCGGGAATAAGAGACAGAAGCGAGGAAGGGGGCGGCATTACATCTTTATTGTATTATTTGAGCTCCTTTAAATATTAAAAATAAAAACCACCATATTGAGTTGAGATAGATGAAGCGAATTACAGGCCTGAATTCTGCATCTGAGTCACGGGGCGAGAGATACACCCCACCTCCACCCCTCCAACACATTTCCTAGTGCTCTGGGAATAGCAAAGGGATACTGGTGGTCTGGTCCCAGCAACTGACCCTGGCTAGGCTCAGGCTCCTCAGGATAGAGTCCCTTTTCCTTTCCCTCAATCTGGGACTCCCCAAGGGGTGCTCCCCTGTGACTCCCACAGCTGCAGCTCTGAACTGGAAAAAGCACTGCAAGACTTAGGTCACAATCATATCATGAGCTGAGGCCATCAGAAACACCATCATCACCCTTCAGCATTATCACGCTCTCCTCCTCCTCCCCTTTCTCCTCCTCATCCTAGTCAGAGAGAATTGAGGGGGGAGGCTCCACAGCAAACTTGGAAGCTAGAGAAACAACACTTGTGCATTCAAGAGAAGGGAAGTGAGGGCGGTAGACACAGAACTGAGGTTCAGAGGTTTGGGGAAAGCCAAAAGGAAGGAAGGAAGGAAGGAAGGAAGGAAGGAAGGAAGGAAGGAAGGAAGGAAGGAAGGAAGGAAGGAAGGAAGGAAGGAAGGAAGGAAGGAAGGAAGGAAGGAAGGAAGGAAGGAAGGGAGGAGGGAGGGAGGAAGGGAGGGAGGGAGGGAGGGAGGGAGGGAGGGAGGGAGGGAGGGAGGGAGGGAGGGAGGGAGGGAAGGAGGGAGGGAGGGAGAGAGGGAGGGAGGGAGGGAGGGGGGGGGAGGGGGGAGGGGAGGAGGGAGAAGGACGGCAGGAAGGAAGGAAGGACGGAAGGAAGGAAGGCAGGAGAGACAGACAGAGAGTGAGAAAGAGAGAGAAAGAGAGAGGAAAGAAAGAAAGAAAGAAAGAAAGAAAGAAAGAAAGAAAGAAAGAAAGAAAGAAAGAAAGAAAGAAAGAAAGAAAGAAAGAAAGAAAGAAAGAAGAAAGAAAGAAAGAGAAGAAAGAAAGAGAAAGAAAAAGAAAGAAAGAAAGAAAGAAAGAAAGAAAGAAAGAGAAAGAAAGAAAGAAAGAAAGAAGAAAGAAAGAAAGAAAGAAAAAAGAAAGAAGAAAGAAAGAAAAAGAAAGAAGAAAGAAAGAAAGAAAGAAAGAAAGAAAGAAAGAAAGAAAGAAAGAAAGAAAGAAAGAAAGAAAGAAAGAAAGAAAGAAAGAAAGAAAGAAAGAAAACCAGGCTGCTCCGTGTCCCCACCTGGATCCGGAGGAGGTGCTGCCACAAGGCCTTGATTGAGGGCCAAGGGTGAGGGTCCTCAAAGGCCCCTGCTCCTGCCTGGTCAGAAGTTTCAACCAGGAAAGTCCACGCCAGGTCACCAGGAATCCAGCTAGGCTCTGCATTCTATCAAAATGCCAAAGAGGAGTAGATAAAGAGGAGGAGAAGGTTCATGGGCTTGGAAGTCCAGTTATGAAGGAGTCAGAGCAAAGCTGCAACAGGAGCTGCGGTTGCAAGGGGGTATGGGGGCTGTCACTGTGGCTCAACCAATGGTCCTGGGGCAGGTGAGAGAAGGACACTCTGCCTCCACTCCCGGGAGGCATGGGGGCCACCAAGATGGCAGTGTCAGGTCTGGTCAGCTGCTGTATTCTCAGTGGCTCTGACCTAAAACCATGTCCCAGCCTGAGGCGGTTGGACTCACAGTTCTTCCTCAGGGGATGCCCTACAGGACCGCATAGGTGCACTGTCCCAGCCAGCCCTGCTCCCAGGGACAGGGCACAGGACAGTAAATGCCCAGGGAGAGATGTCTGTCCACGGCCTCCAGCCCTTCCCACAGCCTGACACATATTGTGCGGTCCAGCTGGTTCCTGTCTACATCCTGTCTCACTGGAAGCATTCCATATTCACTGCATCCTTCCCCTGCACCTTGTCCCCCATACACCCCATCTCCAGTTGTCTTCTGTGGGTGGCCAGAAATACCAACTTCACCAGCCCTGCAGCCTGGCATAGTCACACTTGGCCAGCAACTTCATGGAGAAACAAGCCCCATGCCCCACCTTGTTCCTGGGGCTCTAGAGAGCAGCTGCTTAGCCAGACAACACCTAGCAGAGGTGCAGAGCAGGATCGGAACGGGAATGTTATCCAGAGTGAGCCCCCCGGAGCAAATGGTTCAACCTTTCCCAAAGCGTAAGAGACTCGGCTGTGAACTAAGCCCATCAAATGGAGCTAATAGGGTGTAGACAAGAGGCAGGAGGCCCTTGTCAGCATCCAAGCAGAACACTGCCACCCAGGCACAGAGCAAGTGAGCAATAAACAGGGCAGTGGTGTTCTTCGGTTAACCCAGCAATAAGGACGATTACCGACAGGGTCATCGACTTGGCAGAGGAAGGAAAATGCTCCACAAACGGGCAGAGACAGACATGGACAGAGGCAGGCAGACTCACCTGTAAGGGACAGCAGCCGAAATTATGAACTGCCAAAGGTCCTGGAAAGACAGACAGACAAACAGACTGCAGGGGACCCCTGGCAGAGCAGAGAGGTTCAGAACTTGGAGAACTAAGGAGGCCAGAGAGATAGCACAGTGGTAGGGCCTTTGCCTTGCAAGCAGCTGAATCAGGAGTGACAGTGGTTCAAATCCCAGCATCCGATATGGTCCCCCGAGCCTGTCAGGAGCAATCTCTGAGCATAGAGCCAGGAGTAACCCCTGAGCACAACCAGGTATGACCCAAAACTAAATAAAACAAAACAAAAAAAGAACTTGGAGAACTAAGGTGGATTATTTTGAGTGTTTTGGGAGATTGGAGGTGATTCACCCAACTCCTGGTGGGGTTCAGGGTACCATATGTGGTGTCAGGAATTGACCCCAGGTCGATCATGTGCCCCAGTCCAGGCAGCAAGCCAAACTGTCCCTACCACACTGGAACCAGGCCAGTCACCAGTACCCACATGTACTCTGGTTGCTACCACCCAGATGCCTCCTGTCCCCCTACCCCACAATGTCCTCTCAGCCTTGCCCCTGGGGGTCACCAGCTCCCGAAGGCTGGCCAGCAGGTACCAAAGGGTCATGCCCTCAGAGGGGGTGCCTGCCTCTCCACAGTATAAGGAGGGAGGCTCCTAAAGTCTGGGGTTCTCCTGCAATGGGTATCCTCCAATTCCAATGTGCTTGTGATATCACACCCTGAAGATGTGGGCACCACAATAACCATACTATGAACCAGAGACCCTCAATAAAACCCCAAAAACAACAAACCTCAAGTCTGATACCACTTGAGTAGGAAGCTAAGTGTCCATCAGCCAAGCATACATGGAGACCTGAAGGAGATGAGTGGATTGGGCACAGGGGGAAAAAAATCAAAAACAGGAGCCAGAGTGTTAGCGCCAATAGTAGGGCATTTGCCTTGGCCGCAGCTGACCCAGGATGAACCTAGATTCAATCCCCAGCTCCCATATGGTCCCCTGAGCCAGGAGCGATTTCTGGGCGCATAGCCAGGAGTAACCCCTGAGTGTCACCGGGTGTGGCCCAAAAAGGAAGGAAGGAAGGAAGGAAGGAAGGAAGGAAGGAAGGAAGGAAGGAAGGAAGGAAGGAAGGAAACAGGGGCCAAGGAGATTACCAAGTGGCTAGTGCTGGACTCCAGTCCAGTCTCGGGCTCCACGCAGCCTCCTGAGCACCAAGCATTGCTGAATGTGGCCACAGAAACCACCTTTGGCTCACACTGATCCTCCAGCCCTGCTTACTGAGTAGCATCAAGTGGGGCCCAGAACACTGGTTGGCACCTCTATCCCAAAATAATAAATCCAAAGCCTTGCTAGGACCAATGAAGCAGGGGGCAGAGGGGTAGGAAGCCTCTCTGGCCACTTCTCCTCCCACACCCCACGGCCTTCATTCACTGGCCCTTGCCCTGCTCAAGCCCAGCCCCAAAGACAGCCCCGCTGCGCTCTGGGCTGGCCACTCATAAGCAGAGTGAGCATGTCTGTCCCACTGTGAATATGATGTGGACCAAACCTGCCTGGCCCTGGGGACCAAACCTGTGGCCCCATGGCTCACAGCTGGGCTCCAGAGGGTGTCACCCAGCAGGTTCCCATAGCCAAGGGTTCAATTCCAGGGACTGTGGTAGCTAATGGTTCCACACAGTCCCTCTGAGGCCACCAACTTTGCCATGGTCCAAGGGTATGTGTCATCAACAGCAAAAGCACATGGTTGGACAGACCCAAACAGGAGTGATCCCTGAGCACAGAGCCCCTGAGCATCACTGAGAAGGTGGGCCAAAAATGAAAACCAAAAACCTTGGGGCTGGAGTGGAGGGTGTTTGCCTTGCAATGTGGCAGACTCAGATTCAATTCCCAGTATTCCATGTGGTCCCCCAAACCTGCCAGGACCAGAGCCAGGAGGGATCCTTGAGTACCACCAAGGCAGTGGCCCAAAATTAAAACCCAAAATACCGACTTGGTAAGTGTACCAAAAACTTGAGAGCTGTGGTTTCCAGGACCGAATTCCTGGTGCTGCCAATCAGCTTAATTGTTGGGGTGGAGGCGGGGGAGTTGGCCAAGAGGATAAAGGAAGAAAACAACCACCACCCAGTGGCCCGCCAAGGGGAAATATTTGCCAATATCATAATTACCAGGGACACAAGCCCAGAACATGGGAAAGAAGCCATGGTACCTTCATGGTTCAGGGGCCGTGGTCAAAAGTAGCTCATCAACGAACGGGCAAAGAGAAGCGAGTAGGAAGAGGCCCAAGGGCACCCCCAGGAGCCCAGGCTCCACTGCAGAGCGGGTGAGGCTAAGGGACCTGGAGAAGGGGGACAGGCATCCCGACAGCACAGAAGTACAGCCCAGAAGCTCCATTCTAGCCATGCATCCCAACAGACTCTGGGCACCCACCCACAGGTCAGCCCCAGGAGCTCCCTCTTGGGACCCATTCCCTACACAACTATGCACATAGAAAAAATATGCCAGGATGAGCAGACATCACACTCGGTCATATGCAAGCCAGGCCTGCAAGGGCAGGTCACGGGGACAGAGGAGCAGTTTCTGGGGACAGACAGGCAGTTTCCAGGGACAGAACACCCAGGTTGGGGCTGGAGAGATAGTACAGCAATAAGGCATTTGCCTTGATCCAGGACGGACGGTGGTTTGAATCCTGGTATCCAATGCCCCCCATGCTGTCTGCCAGGAGCAATTTCTAAATGCAGAGCCAGGAGTAATCCCTGAGCGCCACCACCAGGTGTGACCCAAAAAACAAACAAACAAACAAGAACACCCAGGTCTATACTGGCCGACATGAACAGGGGGAGGATCCACATGACTGGCTCCCTAAAGTTGCTGCCACAGTTCTGGGTATGGAAAGAGGCAGCAAGTGGACAAGTGAGATACATATACAGGTGTGAGTATGTGTGTCTGTGGGAATGTGTGCCTCTGTGTGTCTGTGTGTGTGTGTGTTGCAACTTCTTGCAAATCTAGAATCACTTAAAAATGAAGTTCTTAAGCCAGAATATTGGGACAGCACGTAGGGATATTTTAGTCCAAATCTCAAATGGAAAACAAGGGCGTCCATCAAAACACTGGGGTCCAGATAGAAGCTATGCATTGCTTCTAGCAAGTTCCATGCACTGTATTCTTTTTTTTTTTTTTTTTTTGGTTTTTGGGCCACACCCGGTAACGCTCAGGGGTTACTCCTGGCTATGTGCTCAGAAGTTGCTCCTGGCTTGGGGGACCATATGGGACACCGGGGGATCGAACCGAGGTCCGTCCAAGGCTAGCGCAAGCAAGGCAGGCGCACCTTACCTTTAGCGCCACCGCCCGGCCCTCATGCACTGTATTCTGTGGCTGTGTTTTGTTCATTTGGGGCCACACCTGGCAGTGCTCAGGACTTACTCCTGGCTCTGTGCTCAGGGATCACTCCAGGCACATTCAGGGGACTATATGGGATACAACGAATCAAACTAAGGTCAGTCACATGCAGGTAAACGCCCTCCCCACTGTCCTATCCTAGCGCTCCAGCCTCATCCACTGTTTCTAAGAAGCGCCATGGCTGAAGGCCAGCTAGAATCTGATTCAGGAGACTGGGAGCGGGGGTGGTGCAGAACTGGAGCTGGTGGGCACTGAGCCCTAACATCAGAACCCCCACTTTCCCTCCACCAGGCTCTGGGGACCCTGAAGTAAACAGTGCTGTGACATGACAGATACAGGTGGCCTTGAAGAGCCCCGTGGAGGAGCAGCACCAGGAGCAGGACCAGCAGATGGCCTGCACTAGAGAAGGAAAGGAAAAGGGAGGGAAGCGACCAGAGCTGCATCCACAGGGATGGGAGGGGACTTCTTCCATCTGGGGCCTCAGGGAATCAGCTGTGGGTTCCTCCAGCTGGAAGAGAAGCAATAGCATAGACGCATCTGCCACTCAGCCTGCACCCTGCATCCGGTTCACGGGCAAATTCCAGGGAAGTGAAGGGCTGGGAATGCATATACTAGGGTCCCTCCCCACACCCCATTATCGCCTGATGCACGTTTGCTAACACCAGGAGTGACCCTAGGGGCCTTCAGACATCATGGGGTACCAGCAGCAGCGAGCCCACGAATGGAACCATCTGGTTCAGTGACCCAAGTCCTGCCAGAAGGGACCAGGCATGCTGCCTGCTGCAGAGTCTCTACAGTCTGACCTACCCATACCCCCACAGCCTCCCCTGCCTGCCTCTGCTCTCTGCCAGACACTCACCCAAGACTTGCAGCAGAGCCTGGCAGGATCCAAAGCCATCCAGCCTCTGGAACCCCTGGGAGGATAAACACAGAATCAGTGGACCAACAGGACAAAGAGAGGCTGAGACAGGGTAAGTCATTGGGGACACATGTGAGGACAGATTCGGAGATAGAGCCCCCACATATCTGTGGTCCTGCACACACACATTGATGTACTCAAGGCCAACTAACTGCCCATAGCTGGCTTTCAGGGATCTGGTCAGCTCTTGGGGGTTTGATCAGCTCAGGAATCTGGTTAGCTCTCAGGATCCAGTCAGCTCTCAGGGGACTGCCTATCTGTCGTGCATCCAGGACAAGGAACAATAGGGAAGCAGGAACTGTTTATTGTGGAGGGCACACATTGGGGTTCGGGGTACATTAACTTGACTCTCACAAGCTCCTCCTCGGAACTTTGGGCATGCCACCCCATGGGTTCACTGGCCTTGGAGAGCACTTTTGGGGTCCCGCACCTCATCCTGAGCCCACCCATCTGCGCCACATCTGGGAGCAGGCCCTGAGCCCAGCTGCGACTTGAACACGGATGGAACCGCAGCGTCACCTGCCGGCAGGAGTAGAAGCCGCAGCAGCTGCCCAAGCCTCGTCCTGCAACGCCACCTGCCGGCTGATCGAGAAGTCACGGGTCGGCCTGGGGAACCTCAGAATCCAGACGGGAGGGAAAGATGGGAGGCTGTCCTGGCCAGTACAGCAGCCTTGTCCCTGCAAATTCTCGGGGTCTGAGCTGGGGTGTGGGTGGATCTGAGCGGCTACACCTCTGGAAAAGCCCAGACCTAACTCAATTTACTTGCTCCTTAATGTTCAAATGGAATCCCAGACCCACTCAGCAACACTTGCAGATTCCCCCACATCCCAGAGCCAGGATGAAGTTCTGATAGGCCTCCAGGCCCCTTGAGAGTGGAGACACCTGCTCTAGAACTAGGGATGCTTTAGAGAGCACTTATGGAAACACTGACTTAATCTGCATGGGTAGTTGACTATGAAATCCTACAGTAAAGCTAAGTCCAAGAACTCTGCTTTGTATGAGAAATTTGGGGTGAGGGTCCTGATAGCTCCGTGCTTGGGAGTCACTCCTGGCAGCATTCAGGAGACAAGGTGGTAGTGGGGCTCACACCAGCATCAGCAGTGTGCAAGGTAATGCCCCCCATACTAGCTCAGCCAGCCCTGGATGAGAATATTTAATATGAGTGATTTAGACTCACTTTCCCAGGAGAAATTCTCCACAGCAATAGCAACCCAGGACCAGAGACTCAACCACACCAGCCATTGGGCCAGTCTCGCAACAAGAGGATGACAGAAAGAGGGGACATATGGGAATTCAAAAGCTAAGTCAGAGTCAGACTGAAGCCACACACAGTATGAAGTCAGGAGGGCATGTCTGGTGGTTTCCCCGAGACTCCAAACAGAACGTCCCCAAGTGTGTGTGCTAGAGAGCTGGAGACAGAGGAGCTGCTGGACCACACAGCAGCACAACTCACAATGGCTCAACATGAGAAATCTGAGTCCAGCCTAGACACGGGACCGAGGGAAAGTGGCCCCTACATGCTACTGAGTACCTGTCAGCCCTTAACTCAAAGAGCATGAGGGAGTGCATGCCACAATACAGGGTACAGGGGATACACTGAGAAACAGAAGCCAAGGAGAGCAGCCAGGGCAGGCTCACATAACCAGAGTGATATAGCACAATGGGAAGGGCATTTACCTTGCATGTGGCTGACCTGGGTTTGATCCTTGGTGTCCTATATGGTCCTCTGAGCCTGCCAAGAGTGACTCCTTAGTGCAGAGCCAGAAATAACCTGAGCGCCGCTGGGTATGACCCAAGAAACAAAAAGGGGAGATGGGGGAGGCAAAGCCTGGACCAAAGATGGAGCACAGGGAATAAGCACTTGCCTTACATGTGGCTGACCCTGGTTATTGATTCCCAGCACCACAGACAGTCCCCCAAGTCCCACCAGGAGCGAGTGATCCCTGAGCATCACTGGGAATGGTCCCAAAACAAACAAATCAAAAAGCCAACACTGACTGTTCTCTCTTCTCAGGAACACCTAGACCAGGCAGGTCCTCGCATGACAAGTCGCCTGTCCCCAAAAACTGAGCCAACAGTCATACCTGGGCCTTTGTGCAGATTCTGGGCCTGCTACAAATAGGGTCAAGGCGTATCCAAATCGCCTCCAGGATGTTCCTTCCCGGGCTGGAGGTGGAGCGGAAGCAGAGCTCTGGTCTGGCAAGCCTGTGGCCCTGAGTTCCCATAACTTAAAATTGTTTGTTTCTCTTTTTTCCTTTTTTTTTTTGGTTTTTCGGCCACACCCGGTGACACTCAGGGGTTACTCCTGGCTAAGCGCTCAGAAATTGCCTGAGGCCCGAAAGATACTACAGGAGTTAAAGGCACATGCCTTGCATGCTGATGACCCAGGTTTGATATCCAGCAATTCCAGAGGGTTCCCTGTGCCTTGCCAGGAATGGTTCCTGAACTCAGAGCCAAGAGCAAGCCCTGAGCACTGCTGGGTATGAAACCCCCACCCCCAAAAAAGAAAAAAAAAGTGCAGTTTTTGGGGGTATTTTTGGTATTTTTGGGTCACACCCAGCCCCCCAAAAAGAAAAAAAGTGCAGTTTTTTGGGTTGTTTTTTTGTTTGTTTGTTTGTTTTTTGGTATTTTTGGGTCACCCAGCAATGCTCAGGGGTTACTCCTGGCTCTACACTCAGAAATCGCTCCTGGCAGGTTCGGGGGACCATATGGGATGCCAGGATTCGAACCACTGTCCTTCTGCATGCAAGGCAAACACCTTACTTCCATGCTATCTCTCCGCCCCCCCCAAAAAATAAATATGCAGTTTTCTAAAAGAACTTTTTCCAATACAGGCAAAATGAAAATGCTCAGAAAATGTACAAAAATGCAAAAATCTTTATGAGTGACATTTTTACTTTTAGAATTGAAGCTCAAGAGGCCAGAGTGATAGTACACTGGGTACAGTGTTTGCCTTGCATGAGGTCAACTGGATTTGATCCTCAGCACTCCATATGGTCCCCGACCACTGCCAGGAGTGATTCATGAGTGCAGAGCCAGAAGTAACCCGTAAACATTGCCGAGTGTGACTCCTGTTGAATAAAAGAAAAAAAGGGGCCAGAGCTGTGGTGCAAGCAGTAAGGCATCTGCCTTATGCACGCTAGCCTTGGATGGACCATGGTTTGATTCCCCAGTGTCTTATATGGTCCCCCAAGCCAGGCTTTTGTACATTTTCTGAGCATTTTCATTTTTGCCTGTACTGAAAATGTTCTTTTAGAAAACTGCATTTTTCCCGGAGAGATAGCACAGCGGCATTTGCCTTGCAAGCAGCCGATCCAGGACCAAAGGTGGTTGGTTCGAATCCCGGTGTCCCATATGGTCCCCCGTGCCTGCCAGGAGCTATTTCTGAGCAGACAGCCAGAAGTAACCCCTGAGCAATGCCGGGTGTGGCCCAAACACCAAAAAAAGAAAAAAAGAAAAGAAAAAAGAAAACTGCATTTTTTTTCTTTTTTGAGGGGTGAGGGGTTTTATACCCAGGGCTTGCTCTTGGCTCTGAGTTCAGGAACCACTCCTGGCAAGGCATAGGGAACTCTGAGATTGCTGGGTATCAAGCCTGGGTCATCAGCATGCAAGGCAAGTGCCTTTTTAACTCCTGTACTATCTTCTGGGCCCTTGGCGACTGCACTTTCTATAAATACATGCTATTTGTAGAGCAGTGCTTTTTTTTCCCTAGAAGCATGTGTATTTCTTCCCTTTTTCTCTTCCCTTTTGTGACTGTTATGAGCGGAATTCATACATACACTCAAATACACACAAACCCCTTACCCGTGGTGCTCTCACACCTGCATCCGTGCATTTAAGTCTGCACACTTTCTTGGGGGTACAGAGAGAGCCCACAATCTTGCAGTGTTGCAGGGACTGCCCAGAGCGTTTGAGGCAGACTTAGCATCAACCAGCCTTGCTCTCTAAGGTTCCCTGGGCCGGGCAAGGAGGTCGCTCTGCTCCAGGGCCATCTGGAGCAGGCTTTGTTTTTAAATATCCACGGTGCTCCCCAAGTCTCCAGCTTGGGACTGGACTATCAGTTTCGGGGTCCCCCTCAGCCAGGGGGATTCCTGGTACCCTAAGTCGAGCCTGGGATTGGCTTAATTCCAGGTCTGGGTAGACAAACGCGTTGCACTCGGGGGATGGTTTAGGGCCGGACTGGAGAGACAGGGGACTTCTTCAGGCATCTCAGCCCAGGGTTCACCTGGCTCAGCCGGAAGCGCCGGTCTCTGCCGCCCCGCCCCTTCCCGGTAGCCCCGCCCCTTCCCGACCTCCCGGTCCCGCCCCCGCACCGCTAGGACGCAAGCGCGGCGCGTACGCCGAAGGCGCGGGGCGTGTGGCGCGTGCGCGGAAGTAACAGGACTCGGCGCATGTGCACAAGATGCGGAACGAGGCGTGGCGGCTCCGTTCCGCACGGCGGAATCCAGAATACGGGTTTTCGGCCCAGCCGGGGGCTCTGTTTATAAACACTCGCGGCGGCCACGGGCGAGGGGCCGCCTGCAAGCCGGCGGGGTCGGAGGTCAGGGGTCAGCGAGGTCACTGGCGGGAAGGCCAATCTCTGCCCGTCTCTCCGGGCGCCGGCCGTCAGCCCGAGGGTCCAGCGACTGCTGCCCGACCGGCGCTACCGGGGAGGGGGGGGCGCCACGTGGTGCGCACGTGGTCCACTCTGCCGCCTCCCCTCCCCCACGGCGCCCCCTAGCGGCAGCCCGCTGCGCCTGCGCACTGCTTGGCGGCGCCTCCTTCCTTCCGGTCTGTGCTGCCCTTGGTCACCCTGTGCAGGGGAGAAAGAGTGGCGCCACGTTTAAGGCCCGTGTTGTACGTCCCCACCCAGGTGCACGCGTGGCTCACGTCGGCGAGAGGGTGTACACCCCATGATGGCTGACATCCTCTCCTTAAGCAGATGTTGGGTGCTATTCGAGCATCATTTACATGACTGCCGTGCCAAGCACCCTCCTAGGCACTAGGAGCAGATTCTAAATCCATGAGAATTCCCAGACATGCAAAATCTCATCTCTTCCATGCCCCCTTTTATTTTCACTGCAAAAGTCTAAAATTGCATTGAAACTGCTGGTGGCCGGGTTAAAATAAGCATTCCCAGGCAACCTTCTCAAATGGGCTGCAGGTTATATTGGTGGGTTTTGTATGTCACTACATTGGTGTTGGGCTTGGTTCACTTCTGGCTCTCAAGCATTGTCATTGGGGCAGTGGGGGAGGTCTAGGGGATCTTTAGGGGCGCTGGGGATTGAACTCTGGTTAGCTATGAGTCAGGTAAGTGCCTTGTCCCCTCAGTAGTTCACAGGCACTGGTGCACAATTTTATTTTATTTTTGTTTTGGTTTTGGTTTTTATTTTTATTTTTTGGTTTTGGGGCCACACCCGGCGGTGCTCAGGGGTTACTCCTGGCTGGCTGCTCAGAAATAGCTCCTGGCAGGCACAGGGGACCATATGGGACACCGGGATTCGAACCAACCACCTTTGGTCCTGGATTGGCTGCTTGCAAGGCAAAGGTCGCTGTGCTATCTCTCCGGGCCCTTGGTGCACAATTTTAAACAGATGCGGGAATCTGCTAGCGCTGATCAACTCCAGTTGAATGAGTAAGAGTCTATACCTTAGCCAAAGAACCAGGAAGTCGAGTGTTGGGAGCCGTTATCAGTAAAAGTGATTTCATGGGAAACTGGTACCACGTGTGAGTTAATAAGCTTGTATTGGCAGTGCCTGGAATTCCTGGAAATCATACATTTGGCAGAACCTGTTCCCACACTGGCCTCATACCCTAGAGATGGGTGAGTGGACCCGGCTCTAGAGCTGGCCGCAGCCAGTAAATTAACGAGGCTTACACTTAGGCCACCTTACTAAGGTGTCACACCAGGGTAGTAGACACCACTTGAAAAGTTAGTGGGTCCCACGCTCATCCCTCCCATGAGCCAAGACTGGGCTGGCCATGGGACTCTGGGGTACCCAAGTTTTGCCTCTGCTTGGGCCTCCCATCCACCCCAGCCCAAGTGCCCTCCACATCCACAGGCTGGATGAAGGACTTGGCATATGTGACCTGAACAGACTTGCTGTGTTTACCCAGCCAAGTTTGGGGTGTTGGTCACCCAGCTGTGGGAGAGAATAGTTTTTTGCTCTCAATGTACCTTTTCCCTCTGTAGGACATGCTTCTGCTGTCGGACCAAGGTAGGGGCCTGTAGAATCTGGGGGCAAGATCCCCATCCTCACTGAGTATGGAGACAGACTCCACATCCCTCTCTCGGGAGGGGGACAGGGAGTGTCAAAGTTGAGCTCAAGCTTCATATATGTGAGGCTTCTTTGAGCCCTGATACGGGAGGAGGGAGACAGCTCAGTTCAGGGTGTAGGCACAGCACCCACCTTTTGTATCTGCACCACTTGTACTGTGATCCCTGAAGGACCCCCCATAAGCAAAGACCTCTGAAACCTCTCATCTCACAAGTCCATATTATGGGCACTGAGCATGGATCTATCTGGCCCAATTGTTCAGTTATTTCCAGAAGTACCCCCAGACTCCCTGAGTAGTGTGTGGGGTACCCGGAAAAAAGTGAAGGAGCTAGAACAATAATACAGTAGGGAGGACATATGCACTGCACACAGTCAACCCGGGTTCAATTTCCAGTATCTCATATGGTCCTCAAGCACTGCCAGGAGTAATTCCTGAGTACAGAGCTAGGAGTAACTCCCAAGCACTGCCAGGTGTGGTCCAAAAATAAAAACCATTAAGTGGAGGATGCAGGGCCTGGAGCAGAGCTCAGGGAAAGGGACAGAGGCCAGGGCCAGTCCCTGCTATACTATGGAGAGGCCTGGTGGCCCCTGGCAGTCAGTGGAAGGGGCAGGGCAGAGAGGGACCACCTTTGGGGCTGGTAATACCAAGGCCCTCTGCCCTTGTGGCCATGGCTCTCTCCGAAGCTGACCTCAGCTCTAGGGTGGGCAGGGAAGCACTGTCTCCACCTCTGGGCTCTACACGTGGGTGCTCAGAGCTGCATGGAGGAACTCTTCACTATTTCCCAAGCAGAGGCACCGGCAGAAGGTTCTAGAAGGGGGTCTGACCTGATAAAAGCTGAAAGGAGAAGGGGGCCTATCAGGCTGGTCTGGGAAGGGTGGGGGCCCAGGAGGCAGCAGGGACCCCACACTGTGCTGAACATGGGAGGGGGGCTGACAGACTCTCTGTGATTTGGGTCCAACCTACTCTCAGGGCTAAACTCGCTTCCTACTTGGTCAGTGCAAAGCCCTCCAGGTGAAAAGAAAGTCTACTGTGGGGACTCCTGGGGCTATTGCCTATCTCTCAAGTGGCCTTGGATGACCTCGGTGTGACCCTTTCCCCACATCAAGCCTGCTGCGTGCAGCACAGGGCTGGACAGGAAGTCCCAGTACACCCCAGTGGACGGCGCTGTGGGGGCCAAGGGGAGCAGGGCAGGCTTTCAAAGCATCCTCTCCAGTTCCCTGAAGAAACCGCCCCTGATGCTAGGGTGCCCCTGAATGGGATCAGTGCTTCCTGAAAAGGCCAGGGTGACCCCTCCCCCTCCCTCCCTGCACCCAGAATCAGTTTCTTGGGATATGAGCCCCAGACAGCTCCATCCTGGCCCCAGAAAGTGCTGTTTTTGGAGTCTGAACGATAGCACAATGGAGAGAGAGCATTTGCCTCACAGAATGTCCACCTGACATCCCATAAGGTTCCCTAAACTTGCCAGGAATGATTTCTGAGCACAGAGCCAGGAGTAAGACCTGAGCACCACTAGGTGTGGGCCAAAAAAAAAAAAGAGGTGCTGTTTTAGCACTCCCACATCTGTAGTCTCAGTCCCAGCAGTGAGCTGGACTTGCCTAGTGCTCTGTGGCCCCCAAAGGTGCCAGAAACACTTGGAACTTCCTCGGTGCCTCCTTGGTCCCCACCTTATGCCGGGACACCTCCACCCCAAAAGCCAACACTGTTATGGGGTTCAGGAGCACCTGGGAGAGTGCGGTAGGGGCCCTGTGTTCTCTGTCTCTCCTTCACACTACAGAATATCCTGCCAGCACCCCCACCTGTGGGGGGGGGGGCCAAAGCTTGGAGCTATACCTGCCTACCCCTGCCCAGCCTGACTCCATCTGTGCTCAGGCCCCCAGCTCTGCTGGAAAAACTGGGTGTCCACTGCTTGCCGAGTGTACAGGAATGTTCCAGAACAGTGGGGTCCAGGCCAGTCTGGCAGATACTGGTGGTGGGGGGTTGGGGACCGGCTAGCCCTGCTGAACTATTGAAACCTGGGGTGGGCCCCCATTAACCACTCCCCTCTGGCCTCTGAGCCAAAGAAAGATGGAACAAAAACCTTTTCAGAGCAGGAAGAGCTTTTCAGAGGCCCAACAGAAAAGCTCCCCCAAACCCTCCGGGCCACAGGAGATGGATGCGGTAGGAGCCGCTGACGTGGAGGGGGCTGGGAGAGGCCCCTTCCGCCACAGAGAAGCCACAAAGGCCCAGCAAAATGGTCCTTTTGAAGTAGCCCCATCCTGGAGACCAAGACGGGAAAGAAACTGAAGGTCCTCCCTTCTGCCTCACACTCCCCTAGAAGGCCCCCTTTTCTCTCCCAGGGCCCTCAGGGACCCACAGCAGAGTGGGAGGGTGTGGAGAGGACTGTTTGTTTTTTTTTTCCCAGGAAAAAAATTGAAGTTGGGGGGCCAAAGAGATAGCATAGTAGGGTGATCACTTGTCTTGCATGAGTTTGACTTCGGTTCAATCCTGGCATTCTATATGGTCCCCCGAGCTCACCAGGAGTGATTCCTGAGTGCAGAGCGGGGAGTAAGTTCTGGGTACTGCTGGGTATGGCAGAGAGAAAGAAAAGAAAAATAATAAAAAGAAAAGAAAAGGGGGCCGGGCGGTGGCGCTGGAGGTAAGGTGCCTGCCTTGCCTGCGCTAGCCTAGGACGGACCGCGGTTCGATCCCCCAGCGTCCCATATGGTCCCCCAAGAAGCCAGGAGCAACTTCTGAGCGCATAGCCAGGAGTAACCCTGAGCGTCACAGGGTGTGGCCCAAAAACAAAAAAAAAAAAAAAAAAAAGAAAAGAAAAGAAAGAAGAAAGAGAGAAGGAAAGAAAGAAAAGAAAGGAAGAAAGAAAGAAAGAAAGAAAGAAAGAAAGAAAGAAAGAAAGAAAGAAAGAAAGAAAGAAAGAAAGAAAGAAAGAAAGAAAGAAAGAAAGAAGAAAAGAAAAGAAAAGAAAAGAAAAGAAAAGAAAAGAAAAGAAAAGAAAGAAGGAAGGCAGGCCCGGAGAGATAGCACAGCGGCATTTGCCTTGCAAGCAGCCGATCCAGGACCAAAGGTGGTTGTTTGAATCCCGGTGTCCCATATGGGCACCCCCCCCCCCCCCCGTGCCTGTCAGGAGCGATTTCTGAGCATAGAGCCAGGAGGAACCCCTGAGCACTGCCGGGTGTGACCCAAAAACCAAACAAACAAACAAACAAACAAATACCTGAATGAGCAGGGCTAGACTCTGCAGTGGCCCCGAGGGCTGAATTGTGAAGGCAGAGGATGCTCAGGTGTCCCTGCCTCTCTGCAAACACACTGAAACTTTGCTGGGATGAAGATCAATGTCTGCATGTCACTCCCGAACCTGTGTGCTTGCACACACCCCCATCAGGCCAAGCAGGAGGTGTTCCCCCCTGGGATCCCCATGTCTACAGTTTTGCAAGAGGGGAAGAGCAGCTGAGACAGCCCAGGGGCCCTTACACCAGCTCTGGGGTTTGTAAGCCTCTCTATCCCTAGGGCTGGGCCTCGATTTTTTTTGTCTGCTGTGAGCACCCCAGTAGGGCACCCGGAAATGCCAGTTTTGTGGAGGTTTCTGCGGCCTTGTGGCCAAGACAGACAGAGCCCCAGTCAAGTGGCTGGTGTTTTGTGCCCTCCCCCTACTCTCCCAGATCCCTAACCCCTCCCCACCATGTGACAACAAAAACTAGGGACAGTTGCAATGACCACATAAACACAGACATCAGCTGCAAAGTTCCAGCAGCTAGGTTAAGGGGAAAATAAATGGGTGACATGTTGGGGACATTCGTTGGAGGACTCGGGCTTTCTGGCACCAACTTATCATTTTAAACCATAGTCAAAGCCAAATCTTTGAGCACTCCCATTTGTCTGTCCTTCACTGGCTCTGGAATCGGGGGACCAGTGGGTATTTGGTGCTCACAGTAAGGGAACCAGCCTAGCTCTAGAGCCCAAAGGGCTGTACAGGGGACCAGCAAGATACCATAGTGAGGAGGGCCCTTGCTTTGTATGCAGCCAACCTGGGTTCCATCCCCAGCACCCTATGTGGTGCCTTGGTGAGCCCACGGGTATAGAATCAGGAGGGAGCCCTGAGCATTGCTGGGTGTGGCTAAACTCAAATCAACAAAAACAAAACTGAGAACCCACACGTGCATGGTCTGAGCCAGCTGCTGCAGGAGCCAGAGATGAGCCACAAGTATTGCCCATGTGCCCTGCATGCCACTGTACACCTGCCCACTGTGATTTTAGGGCTCTGCACCCCCTAAGAGGCAGCTTAGCAGTCCCTGACCCACAGAGCCGGTGCCGGTCCTGGCATCTCTAGAACTGCATGTGAAGGTTGCCATGCCAGTGCTATCGGGTCACAGCTGCTACCACAAGGCTTCAGGCTATTTGGAACTCCTGGAACTGATCACTAGACATCTCAGTCTCATGTGGGGCCTTGGGGGTGCACTGTGCTCTGAGCAGAGGGGAAGGGGGTGCTGGGTCTCCTCCTGGGAGCACTTCCAGCGTGACTGTCCCAGCCACAGTCCCTAGGAGCAGTGTCACAGGAAGGTCTCGGAGACATGGCAGCTCTGGGAAGCAGCCAGCAGGAGGAGGAAGGGGAAGGATGAGAGTCCCTGTCCTTCATTGCCTTTCTCAAGGGCTCCAGCTCTGGGTGGAGCATTTAGCGGCTAAATTTGAGCCCCTCTGCCTGCCTGTGTCTAGGCCAGAACAAGGTGGGGTGGGGAGTAGTCTGTCCTGTGACACCCCCAGGAGAACTGTGTGGAGCTCAGTAAGGCCCCAGGGGGCTTAGTTGGTATGTTTGTGGCTACACCTAGCAGTGTTCAAGGCTCACTCCTGGCTCTGCAGGCAGGAATCCCTCCTAGCAGATTCCTGGGACTCTATGTGACTCCAGGGATGGAACCTGGGTCAGCAGATACAAGGCAAACATCTACTCCACTATGCTATTGCTCAGCCCTGAGCCCAGGGTTTATGGACGGTGGCCCCAATCTTGTTTCCGTGGTGGGGGGGGGGCAGTTTGGGCAGTACAGTCTATTGGGAGGTAATAGCAGGCCCTTCCAACTGCTTGGAATGAGTGGGACACAAGTAGACCCCACCCGGGCCTGTAATGACTGTCAGCCCTACCCTTCTGCACCCACCAAGACGTGTACACAGGTGAATCCAGCCCAGACCCACGCTGCGCCCACCAGCACACCTGGACATGTCAGGTGACACTGTGTGGGGTAAGCCTGGAGCAGAACACCCCGAGGTTCTGCTCCTCATGCACGAACCTTCCCCTGCTATTCAGATCGTTCCCCAGAAAGGAACCTGCAACCAAGTGTGACCGTCCAAACCAGGGGGACACCCATGCTACCTTGAAGAGCCCTGTCAGCCCTCTGGGAGGCGGGGCGCTCGGGAGGCCGGGGCCAATTCCAGAATTTCCCCACCAATCCCCAAAACTGCCTCTAGGAAACACACACACACCCAGGGCGCCCAGCACCCCATCGTGCTGTAGGAAACCCCGAATGGAAGAAATGACCGCTCACCTTGGGGTGAGGCTAGGACCAGACAAGCCCAGGGCGGGGAGGGTTTGGGAGACACTGTCCACCCCAGCTCCAAAGAAGGCCCGGGCCTGGGGCAAGGGATCCTTGAATCTCCAAAGAACCCCTTTGAGGTGAACCCCATACACCTCGGCCTGCCCCTCCAGACTTTCCAAGAGGTCCCCTGCCCGAAGAGACCATGCACCTGTGTCCAGCGTGCAAGGGTTGAGCTTCGCGCCCTGCATGCATGGTGAAGTCCATGCGCCCCTCGCGCCTCTTCTTGTGCCGGGGCGAGCCTGACCCCCCGACGAGGCCCAAGAAGCTCTTGAACCCCCCAGATGAGCCCTTGCAGCCCCAGGGAGCCTGCGTCCCCAGCACCCTGTCTTTGGCCTCAGCGAGCCTGGATGGAGTCCCCCGCACCCTCTTTTGCGCCCTGGCGAGCTTGGATGGAGTCCCTGCAGCCCCGGCGAGTCTGAATCCCCCCCGAATCCCCTTCTTGTCTTGAAGCGCCCTCGATGAGCCTTGAGCCCGCCCAGCGAGCCCCCGGAGAACCTGCTTGCCAGAACCCTTTCCTGCGCTCCCCGGCGAGCCCGTCCGAGCCCCGGCGAGCCCCGGCGGGCTAACGGGAGCGCCGCTGCGCTCCGCTCCGGCGATCCAGCCCGGGACGCCGCGCAGCCGGGCCCGCGCCCCGCCCCGCCCCGCGCCCGCCGGAGCCGCCCGGAGCTGCGCGAACATGGCCGAAGTCGGCGAGGACAGCGGGGCCCGCGCCCTCCTGGCGCTGCGCTCGGCGCCCTGCAGCCCCGCGCCCTGCGCCCCCGCCGCGCCGCCGCCGTCGCCGCCGCCGCCGCCGCCCGCGCAGCCCCCGCCGCCGCCGCCCCCGCCGCCCGGCGCGATCGCGGGGGACTCGGGGGGCCCCGGGGGCGCGGCGGGGGACGCCCTGGTGGCCGCGGCCGCCGCGTCCGTGCGCCGGAGCCCGGGGCCCGTGCTGGCGCGCCTGGAGGGCCGCGAGTTCGAGTTCCTCATGCGCCAGCCCAGCGTCACCATCGGCCGCAACTCGTCGCAGGGCTCCGTGGACCTGAGCATGGGCCTGTCCAGCTTCATCTCGCGGCGCCACCTGCAGCTCAGCTTCCAGGAGCCGCACTTCTACCTGCGCTGCCTGGGCAAGAACGGCGTGTTCGTGGACGGGGCCTTCCAGCGGCGCGGGGCGCCCGCGCTGCGCCTCCCCAAACAGTGAGTGTCGCGCCCGGGGCCTGCTCTGCGCACCCCTCCCTGCCCGCCGCCCCGGGTTGGGCATCCCTTGCCCCCCCCAACACACTAGGCTCTGGCTCGGAACTCGGGGTCACCCCGATTTTAAGGGCCACCCCCCGGGGTGATGCACCCTGGGACCCTCCCGCCTGGGGGCTTCCTGGTCACCGCGCGCGTGACCTCCCTCCCCTCTACCACCAACCCCCCGCCTGCCTGGGCCATCCTGAGGGTCACGCCCTCCCTCCCTTCCACACACACACCCCACCTCCGTTTGTTCTCTGCCCTGGTTTGTTCACAGGACTAAGGTTGGGGTTTCCCAGCTCCCCGTCTCCTTCCTGGCACGGGGAGCCGCATCAGGAGTGCATTGGGGTCACTCAGTGTTGGGGGCTTGCTTCAGAGGGATCTGGGGGGTACAAGGACCTGGGGTGCACTGCAGGGCGTGGGGGTTCCACAGCTGCCACCCTCGCTTGCCACCCACCCGCCTCCTGGCCTTCCCAGGATCCCTGCTTGGAACCTGCTTAATTGCTCATTTCCTCCCAGCACTTTCTTTTTCTAGTGGGTGTGTTCGCCCAGGCAGCCCCTGCCCGCCTCACCCAGCTCACCTGCTGCACCGCTGGGGCCTAGGGGTGCCCTAGGCAGACGCTGCATCCCCGGGGGGGACAGCCCTTTTCTGTCCCCACGGCTCCACGACTGTCCCCCCCCACTGTCCCCATGGCTCCCTTCCCAGAGTGCAATGCCCGTTTCAGAGGTGTGGAGGCGTCTGTCCATCTGTGTCTGCTCCCCATTAGGCTCCCCGCCCCATGGTCCATCCCTACCCCAGCCCACCCCTCCTGGACCCTGCTTTCAGGATATCTGGCCCAGGCCTGGCCCACTAGACCTGAGCTATGACATGCACACAGTTCTGTGTCCAGGTTCAGTGAAGATGTAGCCTGGTGGTTGGCAGTGCCCTGTTTGTGGAATACTTTGGGGGCTCTGCCACCCGGGGCCTTATCCAGAGCCCAGGGGAGCCCCTGACCCTATGCTTTGCCTTGTGTGTGTTTCCAAGCAAGGCCCAACAGTTGGAGAACCCCAGTGGAGAGTGGGGGGTTCTGCCCTGCCTAGATGCTGCCGTTTGGGGTGTGGTGAAAGAGGTGATTTCACTCACTTCCCTTTGGTCTTTCTATTGATCGCGGTGGTGCTGATTCAGATCCATCCTCACCTGGTCCTGAGCCTCTTCACACCTGGAACCCAGTTCCCACGCCTGCCCCATGGATGCCTGTCCTCTGCTCCTGGCATCTGAGTGGGGTTGGTTGAGTATCTGGTTCCTCCTCCTGATTCTGTTATTTATTTATTTATTTATTTTTTGTTTTGGGGTCACACCCGGCAGTGCTCAGAGGTTACTCCTGGCTCTACGCTCAGAAATTGCTCTTGGCAGCCTCAGGGGACCATATGGGAATGCCAGGATTCAAACCACCGTCTTTCTGCATACAAGGCAAATGCCCTACCTCCATGCTATCTCTCCAGCCCCCTGATTCTGTAGCTCTGGTTCACATTGCAAAAGTAGAGTCATATTGGACTAGCATGGTTGTCTCTAGGCAATGCCCAAAAGGTGGTCCCGCCCCCAATGTGTCCGTGGGCAGCAGAAGTGTGTGGCACGGTGTGCTCTGAGAGTGCAGGGTGGGTACAGGTGCAGTTCCCTCCAGGTTTTGCGCCTGCAGGAAAAAGCCCAGAGTACCTGGGCATTGGAGACTGGTAAGGAAGTCCATTGTGCTATTCTGAGGCCTGGAGTATAGACAGGATCAGTATCTCCCTCTGGGAGACTATTGACTTGTGGACCCAGCACCACGGGACCATGACATAATCGGGGCTGCTTTTGTGTGAGGAGGTGCCGGTAATGGCGTCCATCCAAGGACCTGCCACTCAGGTACTGCATCTGAGTTGCCAGGGCCCTTTGGGGACATGTGGGCCGAGACCTGCCTCAGTCGCTCCTCAGTCCTGGCAAGTGCTGGGCCAGGGTGCTAAAGAGCCTCATGCTGTATAATCCTGCCCACAGGGTCAGTGGTACACTTGGAGCTTTGGCAACACAAAGAATCATGGACAGAGAACCGTGGGTACATGTGGAACATGGTGGGCACACGAACTATGGACACATATGGACACATGGAACCATGGGCATATGGAACCACAGGCACGTATGGACCACGGGTACATGGAACCACATGCATCCATGGACCACAGGCACACACAAAACCATGGGTACATACAAACCATGGGCACATGGAACCACAGGCACATACAGAACTATGGGCACACATGGAACCACAGCCACACACAGACCACAGGTACACTGCAGCCCTGAGCACATGAGCTGGTACACATGGATTTACAGCACACAGCTTGTGTGAAGCTCATGAGGGCCACGCACTTTGCCCTGTCTCCATTACACACCTTCAGGCCCTGAGTGTGTGTGTGTGTGTGGGGTGCTGGTCTGGGTAGTGTATTCAGCAGGCCCATTCAGCAGCACCCACCCACCCCACTTGCACCCTGTGCCCGTTTCCTCCGAGCTGAGGCCTTAGGTAGGAGTTGGGCAGCAGTGGTGGTGCCCCTGAGTGTACGGAGCATCCCCTCCTTGCTTTACTGGATCCCCCAGAGGCTCTTCTTGTGTTTCCACTTTGTCCCTTTGCAGTATGTTTGCTTTGGGGCCAGGGCAGGGGGTCCTGCATGGCCCATAGACATCTCCTCACCTTTGCCTCAGGGACATGGGTCCTCACTGTAGTTAAGGGGCAGCTGAAACAGGCCTGGACAGAAAGTGCCCTGCAGCCCCCAATTCCAGCCAGCTTTGCCCAGCTGCCTCGTGTCTTGGGTTCTGTCCCTGTCCATAAGGACGGTCTTATCCTCGAACCTTGGGACACTATTCCCCCTCTTTGCCACCAGATGTGGGGAATGGGTATCCCCAGCCTCTCCGGCTATGTGCTTCTCCTGGACACTGTGTCCACTCAGGAGCTTGTGCCAGTGCTCCCCCTGCGAGCCCATTCCAACTGGACTACTCTCACTGACACCCAAGGGGCCTACCTGGCCCTCCCATCAGTCCCTCAAGCTGCAGTCAGGCTCCACACCGCTCTCAGTTCTGTGTTCTCTGGAATGATGGGGCAAGTAGGAATGGTGGAGGGATCATGGCATCCTGGGTGGGGAATTGTGGGGTTGTGGGTGCAGCCAAGAGATGGCTGTCGGGGCCCGAGAGATAGCATGGAGGTAGTGGGTTTGCCTTGCATGCAGAAAGACAATGGTTTGAATCCTGGCATCCCATATGGTCCCTTGAGCACTGCCAGGTGTGACCCAAAACAAACAAAAAACAAAACAAAAAAAGAGTTGGCTGTCATAATACCCCTGGCCTGGCCTGCCCATAACTGCCCTCACCTCTGTAGTACCTGCTGGCCAGTGGGCCTCTGCAACAGAAATTATATGTTCTCTGGAATCTCAAGCCCACCCACACCCTAGAACTTGAGTGGGGGAGTCATTGGAGTGAGCAGAGCCAGCACGCACAGAATTAAAGGTGCTCCTGACCTGGAAAAACAGCTGGAGGAGGACTCTAGCTGGGGCGGGCACAGGGTTGGCAGGATGCTGCTCCCAGGCTTTCCTGTGCAGGTGGGGATGGGGCATGGGGCAATTTTGGGTATTGCTCCTGATTGGCTCCAAAGGGGATGGCTCCAAATCCCTGAGTTCATCCCTGTGACCAGGTTAAGCCCATCCCCTCCAAACCATGCCCAGGCTCCATGGGTTCCTGGAAGATGCACCTGTGATGCTGGAGTGAACTGGGCGAGCTCAAGGCTGCTGGAGGAAATGCCCCAGAGTCAGATGCTTCAGATTTCTGAGATTTTTGTTTTGTTTTGTTCTGTTTTTGTTTGTTTGTTTTTGGGTCACACACGGCAGCACTCAGGGGTTACTCCTGGCTCTATGCTCAGAAATCTCTCTGGCAGGCTTGGGGAACCATATGGGATGCCAGGATTCGAACCACTGACCTTCTGCATGCAAGGCAAATGCCTTACCTCCATGCTATCTCTCCGGCCCAGAGTTCTGAGATTTGCCTTGCTGTTCTGAGCTTGCAACTGGCCCAGGGTAGTCAATGACTTGATGGCAGATCCCCAGCCCCACAACCCTGCAGCCATTCTTGGTGGCCAGGATTCCAGCACTGGCCCTAAGGAGAGCAGATGCAGCTCAGTGTTCTGGAGCAGACCTGGCTTTGGTCTCTGTGGGTCTGACCCCTAGAATCTGAGAGCTTCTGGGAGCTCCCCACTGGCCGCTTTTCCACGGGCTTCTGGTGGAATGACCACCACTCCAATGACTCCACACACAAGTTCTAGGGTGTGGGTGGGCCTGGGATCCCAGAGAACAAGTACTTCCTGTTGCAGAGGCCCACTGGCCAGCAGGTACTACAGAGGTGAGGGCAGTTATGGCCAGGACAGGACAGGGGTATTATGACAGCCAACTCTTTTTTGTTTGTTTATTTGTTTTTGGGTCACACCCGGTAGTGCTCAGGGGCTACTCCTGGCTCTACGTTCAGAAATCGCTCCTGGCAGGCTCGGGGGGACCATATGGGATGCTGGGATTCAAACCACTGTCCTTCTGCATGCAAAAGGCAAGCAGCAGGTGTGTGTCAGGTTGTGTGGGGCATGTGTGAGTGGTACATGTCTGAGCTTATGAGCTGGTGTTTGTGCATTGGGAACGTGTTTGTGTGTACATTTGTGTTTGTGACGCCTTCACACAAAGGCCCCACAAGCCAGCTCTGCTGATCCAAGGGAACATGGCCACCCACTGTCCCCCCACTTCTGTGTCTGTTCTTCCTCATGGTTCCTGCCCACTTTGGGGTGCTAGGGATCCCCTACTCTTGGTCCTTTGGGGTGCTAGGAAGCCCCTATTCCTGGTCCTTTGAGGTACAGAGGTCTGCCTGCAGCAAGGTGGGGGTCCTGTGATCCAGGGGCCACTGCTTTGGTGCCTGTCAACTCATCTTGCTCGAAAGCAGGGAATTGGGGTTCAGCCCTGTGAGCTGGAGCACAGGGGAGCTGGGCCCCCAGTACTCCCTTCCAGAGGTCACCGGGATGCTTCACCAGGCTCTCTGCTGGGAGTGTGTACCTGCTCAGGGCTTTAAGGTTCGTGCTCGATCACCAGTGCTCAAGACTGTGGGGCAGCAGTCGCCAGGACAGTGAGCCTGTGTCCAAAAAACAACGTGTGAGCTGGGTACAGAGAGTGATGCAGCTGCCGCAACAGTGTGGAACACTTTCTGGGGTCCCCCAGTACCCGAGACAATGTGAGCCTGTTTGTTGTTGGACCCAGTAGAGGGTCTTGGGACTTCTGGGCTGGGGCTGTGAAGGGCTACCCTTCACCCTACCATCAGTGCTGGACACTTGGTGCTCACTGATGGTGGCTAGGAGGGTGGGGAGGGCGGGGTGGGTTTTGACAGTGACAGCTGTGGGCGGAGTCCCAGAGGGTGTGGAGAGGATTGAGTGACTGCCCCGGGGGCGTGTGCTTGGCTCCCAGCCACTCCGGACCAGATCTCTAGCTGCCCTTCCCACCACCCCATTCAACACCATGCATGGACAGGCCTGGGAGACAGCCAGGGACAGAGGGATGTCTGCAGGGGTGAGAGGGGCATCTGCTAGGTGAGTGTGCAGGGATAAGAGGGATGTGTGCAAGGGTGAGGCAGGAGTGTGGGGTGAGTTGCAAGGGTGAGGCAGAAGTGGATGAGTGTGCAGGGATGAGAGGGGTGTGTACAGTGGTGAGGCAGGAGTGTGTGGAGCTGAGTTCAGGAATGAATATGCACGGATAAGATGGGCATGTGTAGGTGTGAGGCGAGTGTTTTCAGAGGTGAAATGAGTGCTGGGGCCGGGAGGGGTTTGGGTGAAGCTGCCTGGAAGCACAGGCCCTGGAGAGGGAGGGAGGATGAGCTAACAGTGGTCCCAATGACTTGCTAACATGGTCCCAATGACTCTGTGTCCATGATTTTTATGACCCGAGAGACTCAACCCAACATCCCTACACTTGGGAGTTCTCACAGAGGTGCAGCTGCGGGTCCAGTGGACTCGCCTGCTCTTACTTGCTGTGGTTCAAATGTTTCCTGGGGTGGAGGGGGCAGAGCCAGCATAACCCTGGGCTGGTGGCCAGGGAGGGGTTAACTCAGGGCCTCTTCCTGGTTTCCTGGGTCGGGGAATGTACCCTGGGGAGCTGGAGCCCAGAAAAGATCTTTCCCCTCTGCTCTGCCCTGTTGCTCTGCAAACAATCTGGTTGCCATCGAGGTGCTCCAGGGTGCTCTTGCTTCTCCCAGGGGCCTAGATCGCAGAGGCCACACCCTCCCTCCCTCCTGGGAGAGGCAGAGCACTGTGGTCCACTCTGACTCTGGGAGCAGGGGGGGGGGGCAGGAAAAGACCATTTTGGGAAGCCCCTTAACGGGCTCAGAGAGGTACAGGGTGAAGGGAAGGGATCAGATGCTTCCCAGAGGGCCCATCATGCACCCTGTTCTGTCCCCATAACCCACTGTTTGCACCTTGCCCCCATGAAGGTGTATCCTGCCTTCTCCCTGCACAGCGGGCACCTGTGCCCGAGACTGCGTGTGGGACAAAGGGTCACACACCCAGTGGGCTCCTTCAGACAGACCTCAGTCACTGCACTGAGCTAGCCCTGGACAGGTTCGGGAGCCCCACGGTAAGGTTTGTGGGTTCTCATGCACACAAAGGCAGGTATTTCGAGGGACACAGGCTGCTCAGTCTGGGTGAGACGTCCCGGCAGGTGGACGGACATATGCCCATCCTGCCCTGGAGTTCTGTCCCTTCCCAGGAGCCATCTGCAGGGGAAATGGGAGTGGGTCCCACTCACCCCCATGCCTCGTGTGTAGACCTGTCTGACTCAGTTTTAGTTTCTACCTCACACCAGGGCATTTGGGCCCCCCAGAAATTCGGGAACCCCGCACATGGGTGCTGCCACCCCCGCACACTGGGGTTTCCGAGGGCCCTGCCTTGTGCCTGCTCTTTCTGGGGGGTTTTGAGCACTTCTGGCTGTGCTCACCAGCAAGGAGGGTCCTCTGCGCCCTTCAACCTCTTTTGACTCCTTAGGGAGTGGGTGGGCGGGGCTCCAGGTGGGTGGGCGGGGCCTGGCTCTGAGTTTGTCCCTGGAAGGATGGCTGGATCAGAATGAAGGATCTGGATTTGGTTGGCATCCTTGAGGCTGGTCATAGACTATCCTATCCCTGTGTCTGACAAATGACTGCTCTCACTTGGAAGGACAGAGCTTTCCTTGAGTGGTCCTGGGGATTGAGCTGAAAGCTCTGGGCAGGCTCTTAGCTTCCCAGAACCGAACCCTGAGCTCTTCTGTCTTTATAGCTGCCTGAACCTGGAGAGCAGAGGAGAGTTCCTGGGGGCAGCTGTGCCCGCCCCTCTGCCTGTGCCCTGGCTGTGATGCACAGCCACTCAGCCCCAGGGCTTCATTCTTGGGCGGATTGCCCAGGTGTAGGCAGGGATAAGGCACAGGGGGAAATGGCTGGTGTGGCTTCTCCGCCTCGTCCCTGCCTTGCCTATCCCTGGGATGGTTCCTCAGCTGACCAGACCTGCTCTGGACTTTGGGATTTCTGGGGCAGATGTGACCATCAGTTCTTTCTCCCCTGCACCCCTGTTGTCCTGTAGTCCAGGAGGACAGGTGGGGGGGACACACTCTCTGCTCCCAGCCCCCATTACCTATTATTTGGTGTCCACAGCAGCCTATCCTGAGTGACAGCAGATGATGGAGTTTGAATAGAGCCGAGGGGCTGAGACTGGCAGCAACTCACAGCTGTGGCAGGGGATGCACCCAGTCAGGTCCCCGTGGACAGGGGATGGGGCCTCAGGGAAGGCTCCTGTTCCCTGCATGGTTAGTGGCCATCGGGCACCGGGGCACTGCAGCCGGGCATGGAGAAGTGCTGGCCAGCGGGCACTGCTGGCAGGATGCCCATGGGCTGTGATTTTAGAACCCGTCTGGACCTGCTCTTCAGCTTGTTTTGTAAAAACAGCTCCAAGTGGGGGGCTGTGGTGGCAGCTGGCAGTATTTCCCCAAAGCCGGACTCTTGAGTGGAGCGGCAGCTAGGGCTTCCTGGACAGGCCCAGTCATGTCATGTCTGTGCCAAGGGGTAGGTGCCCTGAGATAATCCATTCTAGAGCCTAAAAGGAGTTCTCCTGTGAGCTGCCAGTACCTTTGAGTGCTGGAAGGTGGTGGTGGCAGGGTGACCATACTGCCCTTTAGGGGTGTCTGGGAGATTATGTTAGATGCATGGCTATTTAACATGGACCGGAAGGAACATGTCTGCCTGCCTGGGCCATTGCTAGAGCGAACATTCCAGAGCCTAGGTCAAGGGGCTGCTTCCTGGGGTTCCCGGGTCCCCAGTTCCCAACTCACATCCTATCCCTTCTGTTCCTGCCCCTTTGGGCCCTGTCCCTACATTTCTTGTCCCCATCCCCACCCCTCTGGGCCGCCCCAACTTCCTGTCATGGCCCCGCCCCCATGGCCACCAGACCCTGCCCTTGCTGCACTGACCACTGATCCTCCCTGCAGGTGCACTTTCCGCTTCCCGAGCACGGCCATCAAGGTCCAGTTCACGTCGCTGCTGCCCCAGGAGGAGGCCCCGATGTCCCCTCTGCGCCCACTATACCCACACATCTCCCCGCTGAAGATCCACATCCCGGAGCCGGACCTCCGGACCCTCGTCAGCCCTGTCCCTTCCCCAACTGGCACCATCAGGTGAGGCGTCTGGGCTCCTTATAATAGTCGAGTGTGCACCAGGCCCAACTGGGAAGGGGTGACCCTGCGGTTGACCCCCCAAGGGCGCATCAGGATCCACATTGGTGGATCCCAGGTATCCCATATGGTGCCCTGAGCACTGTCACAAGTGACCTGAGTGCAGATCCAGGTGTAAATCCAAAGCACCACCAGGAATGACCCCTGAATACCAGTTGTGGCCCCTAAACTGATCACAGATGTGCAGGGACCGAGGGACTGGACACCTGCTTTGCCTGCAGAAGCCCTGGTCTGCCCCTGATACCTCAGAGCACCATCCGATGTGATTCCCAAACCAAAAAGAGTCAAGTCAAAACAGCAGGAAAGGGGGCCGGGCGGTGGCGCTAAAGGTAAGGTGCCTGCCTTGCCTGCGCTAGCCTTGGACGGACCGCGGTTCGATCCCCCGGTGTCCCATATGGTCCCCCGAGCCAGGAGCAACTTCTGAGCACATAGCCAGGAGTAACCCCTGAGTATTACTGGGTGTGGCCCAAAAACCAAAAAAAAAAAAAAACAGCAGGAAAGGGGACTTGCATGCAGTCTACCCGGCATCAATCCCCAGCATCCCATATGGTCTCAAGAGTCTGCCAGCAGTGATTTCTGAGTGCAGTGTTAGCAGTAACCCCTGAGCGTTGCCGGGTGTGGTCCCAAAACAAAACAAAACAAAAAAAGATAGCAGGAAAGTTTGAATACCCAGGGCTGGTTGGACTGCCAGTTGTTCTCTAAAGTGGAAAGTGGAGGTAACCAGTTGCCCCCATGGGGAAGAAGGGAAAGTTCTGGAAGCTTCTGACCCAACCCTGTCTGCAGGTGGTGCTTATGGCGCCATCCTGTGACACCCACTTCAGAACTCAGACTGGAAAGAACACACACACACTGGCAGTGCTTCGGCCTCACTGGGGACCCAGGGTGGGAGCCCCACCTCTGAGGCCACCATCCACCTATACCCATTGTGTGTCACCCTGAACAAGTCGGGCCCTTGGCATGGTAGGTGCCTTCTCCCATGTATGTATTGAGGCTTGTCTTGGTGTTGCAGATGACTTGGCCTCAGAGACACCCCACACACACAGGGTCTCAAGATCTTGAGGTCCCACATTCTCTTCCAATGAAGAACCCACAGGAACCCAGGCCCCTTGCAGTCTGCTTAGAGCCTCACCCAATGCCTGGCTGAAGAAGGTCCCCCTTTCTTTCTGGCTTCAAGCTGGGTGGTGCAATAGGGAAGGGGAAGTGGGGGGGGGGGGTCCAAATACTGCTGCTTCCCCGGGACAACCAGGTGTCATGAAACAATGTGTATACGGCTCTGGGGTTCCAACTCTCCAGGGGAAGAGCTTGGGACAGGCCCATATGTTCTAAGGCTGTGCCTTCACATGGTGGTGAATAAGGGTAAGAGATTGGTCCAGGGAGGTAAGACATGAACGAATGACCTATAAACAAACAAGAGTCACCCGAAATATTCCATGGGTGGAACATTCGGAATGTTCCATGGATATGAGACACAGCATGGTGTACAAATGGGAGATAGCCAGCCATGAGCATGACACCAGAATGTTTCATGGCCAGGGTGCTGGGCAGGCAGGGTATTCTTTCGGGGGTGCTTCCTGTACAACTCGCAGCTGCATCCCGGGGGAGATGATGCCTGTGCACCTTGTTATCTAGAGCCCCCTTCCGAGTGCCAGAGAGGGGGCATCCAGGACAGCAGTGGGCAGGAGGACCCACAGCCGATCCTCCCTCTTGGCTGCTGTTGATGACTCAGGGGTGGGGTGGAGGTGTCACAGGAGAGCCTGGAGATTGAAGCTGCTTCCAGAGCCTTCCAAGGTCCTGGGAGCCTCCCTGCCCTGCCCCCTCCAGGCTCAGCGTCTGAAGTGGGACCTTTGGAGGCCTAAGGGGCACTTTGACCAGACCAGCCCTGCTGCGGGGCTATGAGGAGCCTAGTGTTAACTAGGGAATGGTGGGCCACAGTTGGACGTGTGAGCTAAACCAGGCTGATGGGCATACTGGGCCCTGGTGGCTGGGCCTAGTAAGGTTGTTTCGTTTTGTATTGGGACGCAACCAGCGTGCACTGGGGTCATTAATGGCAGTGCTGGGAGACCCCTATGGGATGCCTGGGATCTAACCTCACATGGCTGAGTGCAAAACAAATGCCCTCCCTGCTACGCTCTCTCTTTCTCTCTCTCTCTCTGGCCCCTGGGCCTAATCTGATTCCAGTCCCCTCCCCCTCCACCCTTCCCCCCCCCTCCCCTTCTCCTGGTATCCCTCCCTCCTCCTCCTCCTCTTCCTCCTCCTCTTCCCTTTCCCTCTTCACTTCTCCCTGTCCCATCCCCCCCCAGGGGAGAGCTGCCTTTAAGCCTGTGAGCTCAGCCCTGCGGAATGGAATTCAGGAGCTTGCCCCCTGGGCCTGGGGGCCTGGGGGTGGGAGGGGAGGGGCCCCTGTTTACAAACACGCTCTTTCCTCTCTCTCCTGGGCGCCCCGCCCGCCCGGCCTGCCTAATTTGGTGCGCACGCGCTGCGACCTCCTCATTGGCCGGCGCAGTCTCCGCCCTCATGTGGGCGGAGACTTACGGTGGAACAGGATTGGGGGGCTCCCCAGTTTCTTTCTTTCTCAGGCCCAGGGTGGGGTTTGATTCCTTTTCCTTCCCTACCCCTGATTCTGTAGCCAGAGAATGCCTGGAGCCCAGCAGGCAGGAAAGCCCTTGCTTCGCTTCTGGGTTTTATGAGTTTTCCAAAAGTGCCCCCAAAGCCTCAGTTTCCAGAGCCTTGCTGAAATGAGAGCAGAATGGGGTGCTGGGGACAGATTTGTGCTGGGTGGGGGAGTCTGATCACATGTGGGGGGGGGACCCAGGGTGAGGGAGAGGCAGAGGGTCTGAGCCTCACCCCCCACCCCCACCCCCCCGCAGCAGGAGCTTGGGTGGAGGTCCCAATCCTGCAAATGCTTTGTCTCTGCATAAATCTGCGCCCTATTCTTTTGCCTGGTTGCTCCTTTTCTGCCTGATCTGATGTGTAGGCTGGTAGGAGCCTTGTTCCTGGGTCCCCTGGAGCCCTCTCGCCCCACCTACCCAGTCTGCCCCCAAGCCAGGCCTGCGCTGTGACCCTTGGTATCCTTTAGAGGCTGCCTGCCTACCTGTGGGTCAGGCTGGGGGGGGAGGGGGTTGGTGGACCATCTGGGTGCTGAGCAATGGTCTGTTCCTGCCCAGCATCTGTGCCACAAGAGACTTGGGTCATGTCACTGCCCCCGACTCCCACTTCAGAGGCCAGTGCCCTCAGCAAAGGCTGGGAAAACCAACAAGGTGGGGGGCCTGGCCAGAACCATAGCACAGTGTGGAGAACATTTACCTTGCATGCAGCATACCCTAGTTCCATCCCTGATCCTCCTATGACCCCCCCCCCTTACCATTGCCAAGGGTGATCCCTGAGTGAAGAGCCAGAATTAAGCCCTGAGCATTGCTGGGTGGACCCCCAAAGACAAACAATCCCAAGCGGGGACCCAGGTTCACAGCCTGTCCCACCCATGCAAGCAGCATGTCAGAGCAAATGTCCAGGCAAAGTGATAAGCACAGCAGGTTTGGCATTTGCATGTGGCCAACTTGGGTTCGATCCCCGGTATCCCCGGAGCCTGCCAGGAGTATTTTCTGAACATAGATAACTACTACTGCTGCCAAGTATGGCCTGAGGGAAAATAAAAAAGGAAAGTGCTAATGTCCTGTGGCATTCTAGGTGGGGAGGCAAGTGTGTCCCCTAGTGCCAGGGCCAGCTCAGCACTGCACCTTTGCCTTTGTTAGGTCCCCCCACCCCCAGCCATCATATCAGACATCTATCCTTAGCTTAATTTCTCTCCTGCCCCCTGAGTGTCATGGGCACCCTGGCTCTCCATACACAGGAAAATCTGAAGGTAGAGCCATCAGGGATGGGTTTTACCAAGTACCCGTATGGCTACCACTTTAAAAGGATGGAGGGACTGGAACCATAGCACAGCGGGAAGGGTGTTTGCCTTGCAATGGCCCACCCAGGTTCAATCCCTGGCATCCCATTGTGTCCCCCAAGCCTGTCAGGTATGATTCTTCTTCTTTTTTTTTTTTTTTTTTTTTTTTTGGTTTTTGGGCCACACCCTGCGGTGCTCAGGGGTTACTCCTGGCTGGCTGCTCAGAAATAGCTCCTGGCAGGCACGGGGGACCATATGGGACATCGGGATTCGAACCAACCACCTTTGGTCCTGGATCTGCTGCTTGCAAGGCAAACACCACTGTGCTATCTCTCCGGGCCCCCAGGGATGATTCTTGAGCACAGAGCCAGGAGTAATGTGAGATAGAATGTGCTAGGAGTAACCCCTGAACTCTGCTGGCTGTGGCAGAGAGAAAAAAAAACCCTGTAGTAGTTTCTGACCAGGCCAGCGATGCCCCTAAGTGGGAACTAGTAAGTGCTTCCCCCCACCCCCCAGATACTCTGCATTATCTCCTCTAGGGGAAGGATTTATTACCTCCAAGTCAGCTTCTCTCCCTCCTCCCACAACCATCAGTTGAACCGTCCAGGGCAGGGCTTGGCCTTGTTTACCCAGCTTGGGTCTCCTCTGTGGAAAACAACAGCTACATTCCTTAGATACTGAGCTTTAAAGTACTGGGGGGCTGGGGTAAGGTGCAGGGTCACAGCATTTGCCGCAAGTGCCCTCCAGCTGTTTCAAATCCCAACACTGCCTTGATCCCCACATGGCCTAGAATCCCTGAGCCCTCCCAAGTAGGGCCCCAAAACAAGGAAAGTGTTGGGTTAGAGGGAGTTTCCCGGGCCAAGGGGCCTGGTGGGCTCCACCCAGGATAATGGGATGCCCCACCATTAGAGGGAGAATCAAAGGTGCCCTGACCTCGGGGGTTAGGGCCCCTTCCCTGTGTGGGGCTCCTTGGCCCAGAAACTTCTCCAGCCCTAGTGCTCAGGACTCCAGGCCCGTCTTTGAGTGCCACTATGTGGTTGAGAGAGCCTCGGGCTGACCCTCAGTGGCTGCTGCCTTCACACCCACTATTCTCCCCACAGTGTTCCCAACTCCTGCCCTGCTAGTCCCCGAGGGGCTGGCTCCTCTGGCTATCGCTTCGTCCAGAATGTGACCTCCGACCTGCAGCTGGCCGCTGAGTTTGCCGCCAAGGCCGCAACGGAACAGCACACCGACCCGTCTGGGGGAGACAGCCCTAAGGTCACCTCCTCCCTATGAAGCACCCCTGCAGGGCCTGGGAGGGGGTGGGCCCCTTCTCACCATGGGCGCTGGCTGACCCTGCTGCTCTGTGCCTGCACCCTGCCCACAGGACGAGTCCAAGCCACCCTACTCCTACGCGCAGCTCATTGTCCAGGCCATCTCATCGGCCCAGGAGCGGCAGCTGACCCTCAGCGGCATCTACGCCCACATCACCAAGCATTACCCTTACTACCGCACAGCCGACAAGGGCTGGCAGGTGTGTCCAAGGGACATGGGTTGGGAAGGCGACCATTGGAGTCCAGGGAAGAACTTCGGGTTCCTGAGAGAGATGGTCGGGCATCTGACCACAGCTTTTACATGTCAGGCCAGGATTCTTCTCTACTCCTTGGACCTGTCTCTGGGTTGGTGCCAGGTTTGAGCTCCATAAGTGTGACCAGGCTGGGCTAAGCTGGCTTGTAGCTCAGGCTCTGAGTTACCAGCCAAGTCTCACTCTCTTGGGTCGTCCCCCCCCCCCCCAAAGTAGCCCTGTCCTTAAACCCCTGGTCTGGCTGGGCTGTTACTGAGGCCGCGTCCATCTCACTCACAGAATTCCATCCGGCATAACCTCTCCCTCAACCGCTACTTCATCAAAGTGCCGCGCTCGCAGGAGGAACCAGGCAAGGGCTCCTTCTGGCGCATCGACCCTGCCTCAGCGGCCAAGCTGGTGGAGCAGGCCTTCCGGAAGCGCCGACAGCGGGGTGTCTCTTGCTTTCGTACCCCCTTTGGCCCGCTGTCCTCAAGGTGAGCCCCCAGACAGGGACCTGGAAACCAGGGGTCAGTCTGACAGTTCCCACGTTTGTCCAGGGTCCCCTGGAAATTGGGGGTCACCTTAGGCTAGGTCAGAGATTAGCTGGCTGGATCTCAGAGGCTGTGGCCAGGGAGTGGCTAGGCAGGACACAGTGGGCTAGGGCAGGAGTGTCATATGCACAGGAGACCCTCCCCCCAGGCATCCAGTCTCCTGCTCTCAGCTTCTCAAACTCTATGTGGAGTGCAGGGGTGAGCCTCTATGGGGCCACTGAGCTGTATGGAGGCCAGCAGGGCTGACCATGTGTCTATGGGTATTCTGACAAGCCTAACAGGCAGCTGTCAAGCAGTACTGTGCTGCTAACCTGCTCTGCTCTCCCCTGTGCCCTTAGAGCCGCCCTTTGAGCCCAGGCCAGGCCTATGTCACCTCTTGCCCTGAATTGTTTCAGTTCTAGACATAGGAACCAGCTGTGGGTATGGGGACCCCCCTCTCTGTATCTTCCCCTGTCACTTGCCCATCTGCTCTCCCTCTGCCCAGGAGTGCACCAACGTCCCCCACGCATCCTGGACTCGTGTCCCCTCGATCTAGTGGCTTGCAGACGCCTGAGTGCCTGTCTCGTGAGGGCTCTCCCATTCCGCACGACCCCGACTTTGGGTCCAAGTTAGCTTCTGTTCCCGAGTACCGCTGCTCCCAAAGTGCACCTGGTAAGCTAAGATTGGCGGAGCCTCACATCGGCGGCTCAGGTTCCTGGGTTGGCGCTGACCCTGCCACCATTTCTCCCTACCCCTCCCACAGGTTCCCCTGTTAGTGCGCAGCCCGTGATCATGGCTGTCCCTCCTCGGCCACCCGGTTTGGTGGCTAAGCCCGTGGCCTACATGCCAGCGTCAGTGGTGACGGGGCCGCCAGCCCCGGGCCACGCCATCCAGTTGCTGCAGCAGGCGCCCCCCGTCACCATGCTCAGGGTTGTCACCAGCTCTGCCAACTCCGCCAACGGTTACATCCTAGCCAGCCAGGCCCCGCCGGGGGCCACCCATGAGGCTTCGGGCACAGCTGTGCTAGATCTGGGCAGCGAGGGCAGAGGTGAGACGACAGCACAGGGTGGCTGGTTGGGGGAGGCGGGTTATTTGTGTAGTTCTTCCTGGATTTATCCTGGAACTGTGCACTTGCGGGGAGGGGTGCATGGACATGGATTTTCTGGGCCCCCAAATACTTGGAAGGATCCTCTAACTGTATGTGAGTCCTGATGGGCCATGACAAGTGTGGTTCGGCCCCGAAATGTCGCCCAGGCCTCTCACTCTGGTGTCACATCCACGGGTTGTTGGGGTTTGCTCCTTGCCGTGGAGTGTGAGAATCCCGACACTCCTTTGTCATGTTGCACAGCCCTGGACGACAAGCCCACCATCGCTTTTGCCACCATCCCTGCGGCCAGTCGTGTCATCCGGACGGTAGCCAGCCAGATGGCTCCAGGGATGCCCGGCCACACAGTTGCCATCCTGCAGCCAGCCACACCCGTGAACCTTGGCCAGCACCACCTGCCTGTGCGAGCTGTTACACAGAATGGGAAGCATGTGGTGCCCACCTGCAGTGTGGCCAGCAGTGCCTACGGTAAGGCCCTGCCTATCCCCAAATGTCCCCACAGCAGCTAGAGCAAAGCTAGAAGCTTCCGTCTAAGGGAATTGGTTAGGACGTGTCACCTTTGGTTCCTGCTGGGGAGTCCTGGGTGTCTCCCTGACCAACTGGAGGAGTCCCAGAAGAACCCAAAGAGGGGGTGTGTGGGTCATCCCTGGGAGGCAGGAGCTCAGCAGTAACCTGGGCCTGGCCATGCCATGTGTCATAACTGCCTCCTCCCTTGCAGCCCTCACCAGCCCCCTGCAGCTCCTGGCAGCCCAGGCCAGCTCATCCACGCCGGTGGTGGTGACGCAGGTGTGTGAGGTGGCCCCTGAGGAACCGCCCGCTGCCGCCACACCCGCCATCGTCAGCAGCACTGCTGCCCCCTCACCCACTGGGGAGCCCGAGGTGAAACGATCACGTGTGGAGGCACCTGGTGGGACAGCAGTTGTCACAGCGGGCAGCCCACAGGCCCCAGGCTCCAGGGAGTGAGACCTGCGGCATTGAAGACGAGAGCTGGATGGGAGCTACACACAGCACTGGGCACCGACGCTCCCCACCCCAGTGCCACCCTCCTCGCCTCTCGTGCCCGCTGTGCTCTGAACTAAACCATAGAGTTCAGGCGCCACCGTGCGTCTGGAAATCCTTTGTCGGCACCTACCCCGTCCCCGGCCTGCACCCTCTGTCAGGAGCACACCGGCAGACAGACAAATGGGTGGGGGCAGCCTCAGTGCCCAGTGGCAATGCCCCAGCTGCCCTGTTCCAAAAGCCCACAGCAGAGACAATGGCATTCACGGGGGTCCTGCCCGTCTGAGCACCCAAGTGTCTGGTTTTGATCTGGACTTTGGTTTGCTGTGCCCTTTCAGGGTGAGTCTCAAGGATGGGCTGGCACCCTGCTGCTCTCTCTGTTAACTTCAAGTTAGGGTGAGGGCCCAGGCGGGAGCTGGGTACAGGCCTGTCCAGGGCTGAGCCAGACCATGGCACTGCTCTGGCTGATTGCGCTGTGGGCACCATCTCTGCAGTTCCCATGACTCCTGGGTTCCCCTGGCTTCTCTATTAGGCTAGAGGGTGTTCAGGGAGCTGGGGCTGAGCCTCAGTGCTAAGGTTGGGGATGGGGGGTTGGGGAGGGTGTCTCAGTCTTGGTCTTGGGAGGTGATAGAGCTCCAGATGGCAGCAGCCAAGGGAACCTGCAGTCTGGCTGGAGAGCGGCTGGACCTAAGTTCCAAAAGGAAGGATTGGCTCCCCGATTGTGGGGGTGAAGGGTCGAGCCCTTTCTGCAGGCAGCTGTGGCGGGCAAGACTGGACCTGGGTGTAAGGTCTTTGGCATTGTCATTCTTCATTGGGGGGGAGGGGGTACAGAAAATGCTAGGGGCCAGTGTCTCTCTCCACCCATCCTGCATTTTTTTCGTACTGTGGGGTGCGGGGATTGGGCCCATGGTTGGTTGGGGCCTAACTACTCACAGACTAGCCCTTCTGGAAGCATCTGCAGTAGCCGTGGGGATCAGCACTGTGGAGAATGGGAGGATGGTCCCAGGAGCACAGGCAGGGACTCCGCAGGCCGCTCTCGCACTGACCAGGGTATCTGGGGTCTGTGCTGTCCCCTCTGAGCACTGGACCTGCTTGAGTTTGGGGTCTAAGGCAACTCCCCACAGGGTGCGCCTGGCAATAGGTTCTTGCCCTCCTGGGTTGAGCACTGAGTATGGGGGAGAGGCAGAAGCAGGCCCCAGGTTGCTGTCAGGGTTTGGAGGTGCCCTGGGACCCACCTTCAGAGCATGCTTCCTGTTGGAGCCTGGGAGCAGGAGGGATTGAATAGGGCAGAAAAGGAAATGCTTCCCAGTGTTCTGCTGCTGGGTGTGAAAGAGATGTGGGGGCTCTGCAGGCCCCGAGCAGGAGCTTCATCCACAGGTGGCTGTGTCCCCCTGAATCTCCCAGTCCTAGCTCTCCATGGAAACCAGTCCCGTGGTCCCATGATGCCACCCCTCAGAGCAATATTATTTAATAAGAAAATATAAGTTATTCACACGTGCTGCTAGGACGGAACCGCATGACACGTGGCTGGGCCAGGGCAGGAGGTGACTACAACCCGCTGCCCTCTGCACCCCGAAGACCCCAGCACCCAGCTCCATGTTGCCATGACTTGGTCTCCACTGCTGTCCCGGGAACCCCTGCATGGTGGATCCTGTTGTGACTGGGGTGGGGTGGGGGGATGCCCTGTTGCTGCCATAGCCAGGCCCATCCTTGGGTCTCGCCTCCCTCTGAGGTGAAAACAAAAAAGCCTGTGTGCGGCTCTTGGGGGGTCCTACCAGACCAAATGCCAATAGTCCTGGACATAAGCAGGCCTCGAGGCTGGCTCGTCTCCTCGGAATGGTGGCTGGTTCTCAGGGACACTTGGGGCCTCACCATCTCCATACCTCGACTGAAGCCTGTACCCGACTGATAGCCCTTCTCGAGTGTGTCGGGGGAGTTTGTGGGACCCCAGCATCCTCCCAGCTGGCCTGGGCTATTCTGTGCTTTAGAAAGTTGGTGGGTGCAAGCCTGGTCCCCCAAATGACCCCCCATTCTGGCACCACCTGGGAAAGTGGAGATCTTGGGCCCTTGTAAGTTGGCAGGTAGGTGCCATCAAACACTGGGTGCCTGCCAGCAGCCATACCCCCAGATGCCCAGCTGCAGCTGTCCTCGTGACTTCCAACGGAGTCAGAACCCCACTTGCAATCCGAGTTCTGGTCTACAGCCTGTCCAGAAGTGGCAACAAAACCTGGGTGTTGGGGCCGGAGAGATAGCATGGAGGTAAGGCATTTACCTTTCATGCAGAAGGTCATCGGTTCGAATCCCGGCATCCCATATGGTCCCCCGTGCATGCCAGGAGCAATTTCTGAGCCTGGAGCCAGGAAAAACACCTGAGCACTGCCGGGTGTGACCCAAAAACCACAAAAAAAAAAAAAAAAAAAAAAACCTGGGTGTTGACTCCAGTGCAGCTGTGGTGTCTGCAGGCTGGTGACATGCAGGTGACCCGACATTGGGTTGCAGGAGCTGGGTTCGAGCTCTGGCCCATAACATCTGCAATTGGAGTGGGGAGCCCAGTAGTGCAGCTGGGGCTGGATACACTGCAGGGGCACTGGGCTGTCTATAAAGTATTTTCCCGTTAGTCCTCTGTGCTTTAAAAGCAACCGTATCCTTGATGAGAGGAGGGGACGGAGGATGGGGTGGGGCGCACTCTCCCCTCAGTGTGGGGACCCACGCCCCAGCCCTCCCCTGGCCCTTGCTTTCATTTCAAATGGGATACAGTATTTTTTTAATAAGGAGCCATACTTTTTTTTTAAAGTTTGAGATCTGAATGTGATTTCTAATTGTACCAGACGTTAATGTTTTAAAGCTATAACAAAGTTTAAAATTTCTACCCTTTTTTTTTCCATTTAACTGTTCTTTTATCTATTAAATTGTTGTATGTGGATGAGGAAGCCGTTTCTCTGCTTAGCATTTGTTTCTATAACCAGAAATAAAATTATATATTAAAGAAGCCACAGCGGGCTGCATGTCTTTGGGTGTGGGAGTAATCAAGGAGGGGAGTGCTGGGAAACGGTTGACCTAGGGCAGTGCCTTGGAGGCGTGTGGTGGACACCCAAAATGTGCCCTGCCCCACCCAGGCAGAGGCGAAGTGGAGAAACTCGCCTCTGCTCACAGTGCAGTGGGAACCCGGATCTTCTGACTTGTGTTCACACGTGAGAAGTAACTAATCCTTCAAACCATATTCACAGATTCTGGGAACAGAGATGGCACAGCGGTAGGGCGTTGGCTTTGCACGTGGCCAACCTGGTATGGACTTGGGTTCAATTCCCGGCATCCCATATGGTCCCCCAAGCCTTCCAGAAGTGATTTCTGAGCTCAGAGCCCTGAGCGCTAATAGGTGTGGCCCAAACCCCCTATCCCAAAAATAAAAACTGTCACCAGGCTTTAAATGAGTATTCATGGATACAGGAGCTCTGCTAAGAAGCCAGCATGCAGTGCTGTAGGGATTCCCTAGCCCTGGTGGCACAAACTAGGACACATGGGATGCTAGGGGCACACCTGCCCATTAGTGCCAACATCTGGAACGGAGTCCTGCCCTTCACATGCAGAGCCGCTTATGCCACTGCTGCTTTCTGTGGCCATTGGCTACCTTTTGGGAAGCACAGTGAGAAGCAGGGTGAGAGAGAACGAGTGAAACCGACCCATGCTCATCCTCACACCCGTCAGCGCAAGAACTGCTCCGGGCTCGGTGCTCGCTCGAGGTGCTCATTCCAGCAGCCTTCGGGAGGATCTGCCAGGAGTGATCCTGAGCACCTGGGTATGACCCCAAAACAAACGGAAAAAAAAAAAAAAGTGCTTCTAGCTGTGGATAGTTCCTCCACAGCAGTTCCCACAGTTGGGGCGCTGGACCCGCCGGACTTGATGGAGACTGGTGCAATTAGGGTTTCCCTTTAAGGACATTTCCGGGGTGCATGCAGGGGCGCCGGGCGGTTCTGGTCGCTACGCTACGAGACAAGCTCCACATGTGCGGACGATGTCGGGGGGTTTTGGACTGAGATGAATATGTTGGGGTGTATATGAGCTGGGGAGCGGGGCAAGGCTGCCGCGCCAAAAGTCCAGACTGGCCGGAAGTCCGTCCCCGAAAGGCACCCGCTTCCGCCCGAGGCCGCGGCATTAACGTTCCAGATACCGGAAGTCCGTCTCCGAAAGGCGCCCGCCTCCGCCCGAGGCGGCGGCACTAGTTTCGCTACCGGAAGTCCGTTCCCGAAAGGCGCCCGCCTCCGCCCGAGACCGTGGCGCAGTGGTTCCGGATTCCCGGAAGACCGCGCCCAAGAGGTGCCCGCCTCCATCGAGGCCGCAGCTCTGAGGTTCTGCCTTCCCCAGCAGTATCGACGGCCGCGACGTGCGGACAGGCCCGTCTCCGCCCCAACCTATCGGCCCCCGGCCGGTCTGGAGCTCGCGGCATGTTCTCGGCGGGCGCGGAGAGTTTGCTCCAGCAGGCCAGGTGCCCGCCTACCCCGGGCCGCCTGGCAGGGTCCCCCACGGGGCGGAGCCGGGTTCTACTGGGAAGTCGAGGTTCAGGGCACGGTAGCCGGACGCTCGGTGCTCGAACCCTGGGGGAGCAGGAAGAAAAGTGGGGGGTGGGTTCTGCAGCTTGCAGGTTCCCCAGTACTTTATTTCCTCCAGCCCCAGGGAGCCGGGAACCACACGGGGTGGAGAGTACTCCCAAACCGGTGCTCCCAGTAGTATTTTGCAACGCAGGACTAGAGATCGGGGCGCCCTGGGGTTTGGAATCTATGATCTGGAAAGGCCTCTCCCCCGGGTTCCCGGGGAGCCTTTAGAAATAAGGCTCTGGGCCCGGAGAGATAGCACAGCGGCGTTTGCCTTGCAAGCAGCCGATCTAGGACCAAAGGTGGTTGGTTCGAATCCCGGTGTCCCATATGGTCCCCCGTGCCTGCCAAGAGCTATTTCTGAGCAGCCAGCCAGGAGTAACCCCTGAGCAACGCTGGGTGTGGCCCTAACCCCCCCCCCCAAATGAAAAGAAAAAGAAAAGAAATAAGGCTCTGTTTTCTGGGTTTTTTGTTTTTTTTGTGGGGTTTTTTTGTTTTGTTTTGTTTTTGTTTTTGGACCACACCCGGCGGTGCTCAGGGGTTACTCCTGGCTCCAGGCTCAGAAATTGCTCCTGGCAGGCACGGGGGACCATATGGGACACCGGGATTCAAACCAACCACCTTTGGTCCTGGATTGGCTGCATGCAAGGCAAACGCCGCTGTGCTCTCTCCGGGCCCATTGTGGGGTGTTTTGTTTTGTTTTGTTTTTTGGCCTTGGTGATCAGCCAGTTAAGAAAGTCTTTTTGTTGTGTTCCTTGTCTCAAGACTAGCCACAATACAGGCAGCCAGAAACTGGGGGGGGGGGAGGGGGGAGGTTGGACACAAATATCCCTGGCACTGGCGCTGAGCCCGTGGATGGGCAAGATCTGGGTGGTTGTGCTGCAGGTAACCCGGCCAAACCTGGGGGTCAGTCACCCTTGGAAGTTTTTAGGAAAGGTGAGCTGGTATCAGGTAGTTCTCAAGCCCTGAATCACCAGAAAAAGCCTCAGTCCAGTTGCTCACCTGGAGGAACTGGCTTTAAATGCAGCATCCCAGCCCAAAAGTGAGGAGGGCCGCTGAGGAACACAGCTTTGCAAGCAGCACACACTGCCCTAAACAACTAAGCACAGAGCCAGGAGCAGTTGCTGGGCGCTACCGGGTGGGACCACAAAACCAAAATGAAGTGACAGCAGCTCCCAGACCTGCGGCTAACACCCCAAAGGTCTTGCCCAGAGGCAACAAAAACTGTACAAGGGACCGGGCAGTGGCGCTAGAGGTAAGGTGCCTGCCTTGCCTGCGCTAGCCTTGGATGGACTGCGGTTAGATCCCCCGGTGTCCCATATGGTCCCCCAAGCCAGGAGTAACCCCTGAGCATCACCGCGTGTGGCCCCCTCAAAAAAAAAAAAAAAAACTGTACTGGCTTTCCCCATTCACCTTCCACTCAGTGCCAAATCCTCATGAAAGGCAGCAGGAAGAGCTCCCCTGGAGTTAGAGCCTATCACTGCCCCGGATGGGCGGACAGCTTGAGGGAACCGTAGCTAAGGTTAAATGTCCATGGGTAGGGTCTGAATCGATAGTACAGCAGAAAGGGCTCTTGCCTTGCATGCTGCTGACACGGGTTCATCCCCAGTATTCCATATGGTCCCCCCAAGCCCGCCAGCAGTGATCCCTGAGCACCAAAAACCAAAAAAATAAATATATTTGAAATGTTCATGGATAGATGAGGCCAGACCTAGAGTTCAGCAGAAAAGCACTTCCTTGCATACTGCTGATTTGGCTGCAATCCCCAATACTCTCTATATGGATTCTCAAGCCTCCTGACCTCTGAGCAATACCTGGTGTGGTCCATGAGTAGAACCTGAGTTAGGGGCCAACAATTCAGGTGTTGCTAGTTAAGGTGGTACTAGCTTTTCTACCTTTCTTTTTGCCCTCATTAAGCCTGACAAACTGTCAGGATCGGGAGAGAATTCAGTTTTCTCTTAAACTTCCTAAGAAGGAAATTGGGAGTGAGAAAAGTCAGAAGCTGAAGAATAAGTGAAGAAGCAGGGTGCAGAAGTGGGACAGTTGGGTGGGAATGCAAGTTGGGCTGCAGTGAAGTGAAAAGGTTCTAGAAGGATGAAGATTGGAAACTCCTAGAATGGGGAGGGGCCAACCACAGAACTGAAGATGCAAACAGTGTGTGTATGGTGGTGGGGTGCATATACGAATGCAAAAGAGAACAGCTTCAGACAGGCTAAGACGGTGGCCTCTCAAATTTTAAGATTTCCCCTGGCCAGAGGCCACAGTACACAGTACAGTAGGTAGAGCATTTGTCATGGACACAGCCAACCTTGGTTCGATACAGTCCCAGGAGCACCACTGGGTATTGCTCAAAAACAGAAGAAAGAATTCCTGTGGCCAGACAGATCCTGAGTGCTCTAGTGCCTCTCATGGCTGTCTGGGGCCTGGCATGGGTGAGCACAGCTGAGAAGGGCTCCTCTGACCCTTCCCTGTGCCCATTCTAGGTTTATTCCCCTGGAAACTGTAAATGCCCCTTCCTGGTCTTCACAGCAGAATCGGGTCTTGGGGTTGGAGAAGCCCTGGCAGAGACTCTGGCACTGGGGCCTGGGCCTTGGAGACTGATGGGATCTTGGGGAAAGTGGTCAAACTTAGAGGGGCTCTCCTGGAGTGTTGAATGTGGTCCGCAAAGCCAACCACTCTTAACTGCTGCTCAGTGCAGTGCACCTGAACATGGATGTAGGGGTCCCCTGACCAGTGGGACAGGAAGCAGTGGGTTTGTCCAGAGAGACACCTGGAATGGGCCATCTCCATCTCCATCCAGATTCCCAGCCAGTTTTTTCCGCAGCCCAGACGGTTGAGCCCAGTTTGTAAGAAGCCCTCTGTGTTTAGGGGGATCCAGGCTGAGGAGCTGGGACGGTTCTGTGAGCGGATCATGAAACAGCTGCGGAATGAGGACTGGGGAACCGAAACCCTGGATAGCCTGCGGAGGCTCTTCCTCATCGTCTCAGCCACCAAATATGCCAGGAAGTGAGTATGGGGGCTGGGTGGGTCCAGGGACTACCTCTCCTTGCCATTCCTACGGGGGCCCTCAGTGGGAACGGGGTGGGGCTAGTTGGGGATGTGGCTGACGGCAGAGCAGGACTAACCTCCAGGTGGGCTAGCCAGGGGCGGGGTGGACGGGTCTAATGTGAAATGGGCTGGTAATGGGCGGGGCTAGATGCGGAATGGGCTGGGTAGGGGCAGGGATAGGACAGAGGGCTAACACGAGGATCCTCCTATGGACAGGCTGGACAGGCGCTGTAGCAGAGCTAGGCTGGGCAGGACTAACTGCGGGGCCGGGGCGGGGCCGGGGTAGGCGGGGCTGACAGGACACCTCTCCAGGCTGCCTGAACCTTGCCTGGACCTGCTGCAGGCTGCCCTTCTGTCACCCACCTGCCCTGAGCACCTGCAGTTAATCTGTACTGCCATCTTGCGGGAGATGTCACCCATGGACTGCCTGGGCCAGGGACTGTTTGGGGACCACATCCAAAGCACTCGACACCTGAGTCTCGCCGCCTCTGTGCTCCTGGCCCAGGTAAGGCACCCAGGAGCCCAGTGCTGCCCAGCAGCTTGACCTTGGGTTTCTTTTTTTTTTTCTTTTTTTTTTTTTAGGCCTTGGGTTTCTTACCTGGTGGCCCCAGATGCCTTAGAACACCAGGAGTCTTTCCTTGGCCCTTGGGAAGAGGCTTGCTGTGGGTGGGCTGATGGCTCTCTGCTGGGTGGCCATGACCATGCGACCTGACATCTGCCGACAAGTTCCCTGTCTCCAGCAGGGGTGAGGCCCTGTCCCTGTCCAGGACTGGCTATGGTGCTGGCTGCAGGCTGGGGTAGCCTGAGTTGGGATGCTAGTCAAGCCAGACTCCCAAGGCCTGGTACTCTGAGCACCAAGCACGGAACAGCTGGATTCCTCACAAGGCCCCTGTATTGTCTACAGGGTGACAGGAGGGATGAGATCCGCAGTGTGGGCCAACGCGTCGTGCAGTGCCTGGGGGGTCGGCACCCTGAGGGGGCAGGCCCAGGCCAGCTGCTCCCACTTGTGGCCAAGGTCACCAGCCTGGCCCCGAGCAGCCTCCATGAAGGTATCCTCAGGGCAGGGGGATGTGGTGGGGAAGGGGACCTCCTTTGGGAAGGACCCCACGCACCTGTGCTCCAGAGTCCCCCTCACCCTCAGACCAGACCAACCTGCTCCACAAGCGTCTGGGGGACTGGCTGCGCTATGCTAGCGTGCAGCAGGCTACAGCCCCCTCTTCAGGGGGTTTCTTCACGCCCAGGACTCGGCAGGTGAGGCAGGGAGACCCTCTGCGTGGAGTCTGGGTACAAGGGGGGGGAGGGGGATCCCTGGCTGAGCACTGTCCACCTATCCTGCAGCCCGGCCCACTCACTGAAGTGGATGGAGCAATAGCTGCTGACTTCTTCACGGTGCTGTGCTCCGGCCAGCGCTTCACAGAGGACCAGTGGCGGAACGTGCAGGCCTTCTCCATGCTGCGCACCTGGCTGCAGCACAGTGGCCCAGGGGGCTCTGGGGGCCCTGACGCAGGTGAACCCCATACTCCTGAGCACAGGAGTCCTGCCTAACTTTGGGTTGAGGGTTTAGGCAGTGGATGGAGATCCAGGGTGATGGGTTGCAATTCTGGATGGGGTGTATAGGTGGGCTGTCCTCAGGAATGGTCCAGAGGGCAGGGTAAGTAAAGTCCATAGGTGGGGGGGGGATCTGAGTGGATAGGCTTTTGACAGGGGTCGTGGGTGAGGGTCCACCCCAGGTTCCTGTGGACCTGAATGATGCTCCCTGCAGATGACAGATCTGATCTGGAAGGTTCCACACTGTCGGTGCTCTCAGCTGCCCCCTCTGTGGGTGGCCCACTGGCCCCCAGGGAGAGGCTGCGAGAAAAGGCCTTTGAGTACTGCCAGCGCCTGGTGGAGCAGAGTGGCCGGCGTAAGTGTCAGGGAAATCATGGGGGATGAATCCCTATGACCTGCAGGGCTGGGCCTGGTGGACAGACTGTGGCCGCCCTCCCTGTCTGTGACCCCCACCCCCAGCCAGTGCCAGACACTGGGACAAGGGGACCCTCCTCTCTCTCCAGGGGCCCTGCGTAAGGCCGACTCGGATCTGCAGAAAGCTGTGAGTGTCGGACACGGTAGGAGTGGGGGTGGTGGTCAGGGAGCACATGCTGATCTGGGCTGGCCTGGGCCCCCCTGGTGCCTGGTGGAGGCTGTGGAGGGCTGTGGGGGTCCAGGTTCCCCTTTGAGTTGGCTGCCTCCACAGTGCCTAGTGGAAGCCGTGCTGCTGCTGGACCGTCTCTGCAGCGAGGATCCCTCCTTCCTCTACCGAAGCCTCGCCTGCCTGAGGGCCCTGCAGGGACGGCTGTGTGGAGATTCCGCCTTTGCGCGGGCGCTGCTGCCCGTAGCCCAATTCTACCTCAACCACGGTGCGCCTGCCTGGAAGCCCACAAGTGCTGTGCGGGGGCGGATAGCCAAGGCAGCTTCTGGGGGTTCACATAACTGGGCTTTATTGGTGCCCCGCAGGAGAGGCGGCAGCCGTGGATGCTGAGGCCGTGTGGCAGGTCCTACTGTCCAGGCTCCCGGCTGAGCTATTCCACGACCTGGCACTGGCCTTCGAACTTGCCCGCTTTTGCAGGGATGGCGCCCGGCTCCGTGCCAGCTGCCTGGACCGCCTGCGCCTCCACTTCCCCAACCTCCTCAAGGCATGTGGGGAGCGGCAGGACCCCCATTCGAGTTCTGTTCAAGGGAACTAGGGGCCATTCCCTAGCTCCAGCCCAGCCTGGAATGCTCTGCCCTAGGGGGAGGGTGCCTGGACGCTCCTCAGGGGGAACGTTATTTTAGAGGCCATCCCCAGCAGTGCTTGGGGTGGGAAGAGAAAGGGGCTGAGAAGCTAGTGTGTGGCCTCCAATGCACCCCCACCAAGTAGCTCCTGGCCTGGAACTGTCCCCCGCTTGTGGCTGAGTTCATGGAGTTGCTCCCATTGCTGGTGGACACGGACACAGCCCTAGAGATGTTCCATGCACTGCTGGACTTGCCTTGTCTCACAGCGGCCCTGAGCCTGCAGCTCCGGTGAGCCTGACCCCTCTTCCGGGCTGTCCCTGCTGGTCTCATGTTGCTGTGGTACCTGCAGATCCCTGCTATGGACCCCTCACTTTCTAGAGCTCTCTGCTTTGAATGCTTTAGCTGCCCCCAAGCCCATGGGGGCTCCTGAAGCTAAGCCTGTACGTTCTCATCCCCAGGTCACTGCTGCCCCCTACATCTGAGCGGCCACCCTGGGACTCCTCCCTTAAGGTCCCTGGCTGCCTGGAGGCCTTCCGAGACCCAAAGTTCCGGTCTCTCTTCCAGTACCTGCTGCGTCCCAAGGCTGGGGGCATCCTGGAGAGGTAGGCTCACTGGAGGTGTGTTTCAGGGCCCTGGTGTGTGAGTTCTTGGAACAGCCGTGGTCACCCTCACCCAGGCCCTGGTGGCAATGGCTCACCCCTCAGAGAGGGAAACTGAGGTACAGCCCCCACTTGCCCTCACCTGCCCCTGGCCCCCAGGTCGGCACCACTGCACCAGTTGCTGCAACCCATGGCCAGTGCGGCTCGCGTGCTGCAGTGCACCCAGGCTGTGCCCACACTGCTCCGGGGCTTCTTCTCAGCCATGAACCAAGTGAGCTACCTGTGCCCCAACCTCCTAGAGCTGCTACTTCCTGGGGGTTCTTCCTGGAGAAACCATCCCAATGGCGAGTGGGCCTGAATCCCCTTGTGCCTATCCCAGATTGCTGACGAGACCTTGAGTCGCCAGCTGGTGCTAGCACTGCTAGAGAGAAGCGATTCACTGTTCCCAGTCCCAGGATATGAGGCTGAAGTGCACAGGTGAGTTCCCAGCCCCTGGGCCTGCCGTCAGGAGGGTTGTGGGGCACAGGCCCAGCAGGTGCTGCAGGCCCTTGTCTGGTCTGGTCGGTCCACAGGGTCCTGGGCCCACAGCTGCTGGCTCTGTTCCGGCTGTGGCCCTCGATGGTGCTCGAACTGGCCAAGGAGCTGCTAGAGTTTGTGAGCAGTGGTGTAGGCAGCCGGGGGAGCCTGCTCATCTGTGTGGTAAGGCTGCTGGACACCCCCGGGGTAGACGTGGGACTATCCTTTCACCCCCTGGGCCTGGGTGTATGGCTGAGACATGTCCTGCAGGTGTGGGCGATCGGCGAGTGCGTGTCTGTGTCCGGGGATCGGCACTGCACCGTGGAGCATGTGAACCAGTTTTTTGAGGCACTCGAGGCACTGCTGTTCGAGCTTACACAGTCCAGACCCTGGGCCATGCCCCCACAGTGTCCCCCACAGGTCGTCACCACGCTCATGACGGCACTCACCAAGTTGGCATCCAGGAGCCAAGATCTCATCCCCAGGTATGTGCCTTTTCCACCACCACCTGCCAGCCTGTGCACCTCACGAGGTGTGCATGAGAGCCCATACTGCCCTTCATCCCCAGGGCCTCGCTGCTGCTGTCCAAGACCAGGGCCCTAGCCCCAAGTGCTGGGCTGGGGGAGCCGGACATGGAAGCCATGGGCACACGGGCCACAGAGCTGCTGAACCTCCTAAAGATGCCTAGTGTGGCCCAGTTCGTTCTCACGCCCAGTGGCGATGTGGCCGCAGCCCGCTACCACCGTGACACCAACACAGCACTGCCACTGGCACTGGACACGGTCCGCCAGTTGCTAGACAGGGAGGTGGGTGCTGGAGGGGACCATGGGGAGGGCCCACAGGGATGACTGTGCCTGGGAGCATCGGTGCCAGGTTGGCCTCTTCACAAGGCAACATTGGAAACTGTGAACTCTGGGTCCTGTTTGTCATTAGGGAAAAAACAGTAGTAATGAAGTTGGGTTTTGGTACCACATCCAGCGGTACTCAGGGGTATCTTACTCCTTCCTGGCTCTGAGCTTGGGGAACTCCTGGTGGTGCTTAGGGGACCATATGGGATGGCGGGGATCAAACTCAGGTCTGCTCTGTGCAAGGCAGATATTCTCCCTCGTGTGCTGTCACTCTGATCCCAGAAATAAAGTTTTAAAGTAAATGATGGGGGGACCATATAGGTTCCCAGTGACTGAAACCGGGATGGTTGTGTGCAACTAAAGAGCCCCTATCCACTATACTATCTCTCTGATTCCCTAATATTAAATTAAAAAAAAAATGAGCCAGGCCAAGGGTTGGCTCCTTCTTCCTCACTCCCAGCAGGACTCAAGGCAGCTGTGTCTCTGGCCAGGCTCATGCCCAAGCACTCCTGCACTGTTCCCCTGGATATGGCTGTGCTTAGCACCCCTGTGAGGGTTTGAGAAGTGGTCCCTCCACACAGAGGTGTGGGAATCACCTACCAGCGATGGCGAACCTATGGCACACGTGGCAGCTATGGCACATGGGGGCCTTGCAGCTGGTACGAGGGAAGGTCCGCAATTAAGATACACGGCGCAGCAGGAGGCAAGTGTGCAGTGTCTGCTTTGCAGCTCACCTGGCCGGGCTGGCCATTGGGAGGACGTGCTGGCACTTTGAGGAAATTCTTTGGTTTTGTGCGGCAGTTTGGGCACTTGGGCTCAAAGATTAGCTATCACTAATAGCTGTGATAGGTCTATCACTGATAGACCCTTACCTAGAAAAGACCTGGGCTTATTCGCTCAAGAGAATGGGAATTGTCCGGGGAACCCCGGCTCGGGCCACTGTGGGTTCTTTCAGGAACCTGTTGAGACTTGCTGCAGCTCAGCAGCACCTGGAGCAATTGCCGCCAGGTGGCGCTGCCATCCCACACCCAGTCAGCTGTGCCAGATCCTGTATTCCCACAGCCTGCCCAGTCTTAGGAACTATAGCCCCTGACCTTCAATTTGATTCCAGCAACTCCAGCTGTGTCCTCATTTCCAGTTGGGACGCTAAACTCAAGAACTCTGCTGGGATGGACTGCGCTCACCGCAGCAGACACAGTGTCACGGGTGTGCAGGGAGGGGCACCCTATCCTGACATCAGTTCTCATTCCAACACTAGTTCATCCCATTGGGAGGGCACAATGTCCCAGACCCTGTCCCACAGCAGGGGCAGCTGAGCTGAAAGGAGCAGGATGTAGAGGGTTGGAAGAGGAGCACAGGTCATGCAGGTAACCCCGTAGGGGATCTGGGCCCATGTGCTGAACACCCACCCGACCCCACACTACAAGCCAAGAGGCTCATGTGAAAGGGTTTATTGACAAGGGAGCTGGTGGCAGGCTGAAGGGCTGAATGTCTGAGCAGCAGGGCCTGGCCTAGGAAGGGGGTGTGCAAAAGCGGATCCGCTGAGCTGTGTCCACGTCAGACTTGGCCACCAGGAACCGCATCTTCTTCTCCCCGTGTCGGATCAGATCCACCGCCCTGGGGCACAAAGGCTCTGCTCGGTGCCAGGAAAGGTGCACATATCCCCACCCCAGATACAAGGAGGGACTTAGCATCCTGCTAGGGATATGCCAGATTGACAGGGTCTTGACACTGTAGGGGGCAGGCCTAGGACTTGATGGGTCTGGGTGGTGATGCCCAGAGGGGCAGGCAGGAAGCAGACTCTGGACCTGCCCAGAGCAGATGGAGATATATGTGGGGACTAGATGTGGGGTGGGGAGTACTGGGTGCTAATATGGGGGTGTATGCAGGGAGTGTACTGGGAGTGCTATATGGGGGTGTACAGCCCAAGGTACCTCAGGTAGCTGACTCCTATCAGGCTGCTGCCATTCACCTCCAGGATCCGGTCCCCCAGTGAGAGGCGTCCGTCAGCAGCTGCGGGGCTGCCAGGCAGCAGGGTCTGGATGTAGAGTCCGGGGACGCCCAGGGGCGTGTGCTGGGGAGCGGCAGTCCCTCAGAGCATGGGAGAGGCACCCAAGTCTGTCCCCACAGCCTACTCCCCGAGTCCTCAGCACCACTCACCAGCCCATCAATGAGGCCCATCCCCAGCCCACAAGGGCCGCGCTCCAGCTCCACCCGGAACACAGGGCCACAGCTAGGGCCACAGGGGGGTACCATGGGCTCATCATCTCCAGGGGCATTGTCTCCTGGGGGCAGAAGGGCACGGGGTTAGGGCCCATAGGGGACCATCTCCCCCAGCCTCTCCTGTGCCCAGCTGAGCACGAGACACCCAGAAACCAGCCCCCCCAACTTCCCATAGATGCCCCCACCCCCTTGCCCCACTCCCCTCTCCTGTTGAACTAGTCTATCCTAGGGCTGAGGGGGACTCTCTGGGGATCTGAGTGGATCCTGACAACCAGCATAGGGAGGGCACTGAAGGGGCAGCAGGGATGGGTGTGGGGCCTCACCCCAGGGGCCATCCCTCAGGCTGTCCAGCAGTGCCTTCCCACAGGGGCCACCAGGACCTGGCCAGTCAAGGGCCTGCAGCTCCAGGCCCAGCGGAGTGCTGGGCGGTGTGAGCAGGCATGAGGAGTCGGTGGTGGAGGCGCTGGCCGCAGGGCCTTCACGGCTGCTGCTGCTGCTGCGACCAGGAGGGGCCACGGGAGCCGCAGTGGGCGGAGGGGGCCCCTCGGGGCTTGGGTGCGGCGAGGCCTGGTTAGGTAAGGGACAAGGCTTAGGCCTGTGGCAAAGGTAAGTTGGGTTCCCCGAGTCCCTCCCCTGCGGCCAGTACCTCTGTGTCCTCCGGGGCCTGGTTTCGAAGGCCCCGCAGGAAGCGACGCAGGGCGAGCAGGTGGCGCGACAGGCGCTCATCGGTGACCACGGCATCCAGGTCCACCTGGAAGCCGCTGCTGGGCAGGACGATGGGCGGCGGGTGCTCGTAGGACTCCAGGACATCTTCTGCAGGGAGGGCAAGGGGAGCGGCCACTGGAGGTGTGACTTGCAGGGCCTGTCAGGCTCCTGACACAAGGTGTGGCAGCTGTGTGCACAACCAGGCCCAGACCCCAGGTGGGACCCGCCCCCCAAGTCCCAGACCCATCCAACCTGGCTGCTCCTGTCCAAAGGGACTTGCCTGATTGCAGGGCATCAGCGTTGTCGGGGGCACCTGGCTCCCAGGCACTCATGGGGCCCATGGCCGAGGCCAGCTGGTACTGTGTCAGCAGGCGGTGCAGTTGCGGGGCGCTCAGGGCCGGGAAGGCAGCACGCAAGTCGGCCCAGCTCATCTAGGGGCCAGGGACAGCTGGTGACCATGGCGCAGGAATTGGGCCCCAGGCTCCGCCCACTCCTCTGGCCATGGATCTGCCTGAGCCCCACTCAGGCCATACCCATAGCTGGCTCCGCCCTTCATGGCTCTGACCATCCGAGCCCCGCCCACTTCTGCTATCACCAGGCTCTACCCACTCCTCATAGTACCAACCACCCGGGCTCTGCCCACCCACTTTGTATCACAGAGGCAAGGTTCGCCCCAAGGCTGGGAAATCTCAGGGTGCCACAGCTTCTACCTGGATGAGTTGGGCGCTGGGCGTGGCCAGCAGATCAAGCGTGCAGCAAAGCTTCCTGAAGAAGCCCTCAGCAGCCTCCCCACAGCCAGCGCCCTGTGTCCACTCCAGCAGCTGCTGCAGGCGGGCACCGGCCTAGACACTGCGTGGCCAGTGGAAGCAGCTCAAAGAAGGACCTGTGTAACAGAGGAAGTAACTGAGGAGCATGGAAGATGCTGAGCACTGTGGGAACAAAAGCCCCAGAGAATATGGTCCCTGCCTTCCCTGACTGCTCCCTGCCCCAGCTTCGGGTCCACCAGCAGTTCCATTGCAAGTTGCCAATACAGTCCTCTAGAGGTGGGGTGATGGGGTGATGTGGCAACAGGGTTCTCTGTGAGACATGGGGGCACCTTCCAGGGCTGAGCCAGGCCACTAGCCTCTCACCCACGCTGCGTCCCATGGCAAAACTTAGAACATGCCGCAAAGGGGCCGGAGAGATAGCATGGAGACAAGGCATTTGCTTTGCATGCAGAAGGACGGTGGTTCGGATCCCGGCATCCCATATGATCCTATGATCCCCCGAACCTGCCAGGAGTGATTTCTGAGCGTAGAGCCAGGAGTAACCCCTGAGCTGCGCTGGGTGTGACCCAAAAACCAAAAAAAAAAAAAAAAAAAAAAGGAACATGTCGTAAAAAGGTGGGCACACTGCAGGCCTGACCACCAATCCCTGCCCTGCACCCCAGTAGCACCCCTCACCTTTGTCCAGCAGCTGGTTGAGCAGCATCGTGCCCGAGAAGAAAAGCAGGTAGGATAACAGCTGTGCTGCCATCTCGGGGTGCACCTGCAGCTCCCCCAGCAACTCCTGGGTGGCCTGGTAGATGGCCACGACGCGGCGCAACTCCTCTGGCAGCTGTGGGGCTGAGCATCGGCTGCCCCGAGGCTCTGTCTGGAAAGGGGGCCCCTCAAGCAGGCCCGGCAGGCAACCATATAGGGACTGGAGGCAGAAAGCATGGTAGACAGTGTCCCAGATCAGAGGACACAACTTAGTCCCAGGTTTCTCTCTGATAACCCTCCCACACCCCTGGATCGAATGTTTCCAGGGGCACTAGACTTTGGCAGCTATGCAGAAACTTGTCAGGTTTGTCTCCACAGGGGTTCTAGAGGCCACCCAGGGCAGGACAGACAATGGGGTCCCTTCCTTTCCTCTCAAGGCCCCCCCACCCAGGACCCCCATTCCGTGAGTGGCTCCAAGTACTCCCAGGCCCTTCCTTGGGTTGTGAGTTCAAACTCAGTTTCATTAGACACCTTCTCCCCTTAGGGATCCCCCAAACCCTGGAGTCCTCCTTCAGGCCCCCACTACATGGTTCAGTTGCCTCCAGGGGTACCTGCCCCGAACCTGCCCTCTGCCCTGCTAGATAGGATCTCCCAGGGGTGGGATCCATGGGGGGGAGGGTGTTACAGGCTGTACTCTCCCAGCTCGGACTCCGGGGACCTTCTCCATGAGTCTGTAATGAGCAGGACACTTCCCAGGGCACACACAGCGCACCTTGGACACGTAGTACACACACTGCTGGAAGACGTACAGCACCACCTCCTCTAGCACTGCCATGGCCTCCTCGCTGGCAGTCAGTGCACAGGAGAACAGCGACTCCTTGGAGCCTGTGAGAGTGGTAGTGACGGACCCCCAAAGCACCCATCACGCCAGGTTCCCGCCCCACCCAAATAATGTTCCCCTCCAGGTTACGCCCCTCCACTGAGCCACATACTGGCCCTGCCCTGGCATCCAGGCCAGGCCTCCTCGAGTTTCGACCCTCCACCAGGTCCATACCCAAGATCATCCTGCCCTTTCCCTAAGGCTCTGTCCCTCTGTCCAGACCTTCCAAGACCACTCCCAGGCCTCGCCCCGTCCTCATGACACCTGTGACGTCCAGCTCCTCCTCCAAGCTCTGCATGTAACACGGGCACTGCTGCTGCGCGAAGTAAAGCAGCTCCACGGTGTTGGCCATCCAGAAAAGGAGATGCTGCAGGTCAGGAGCCAGGCCAGCCATGGACACGCTGGTCGGAGACACGGGCTCTGGGCTGCAGGCCAGAGACATGGAGTGGCCAATGAGGGTATGAGCCAGTTCAGACACCAGAGGGAATGCTGGGTGCAGCTAGAGCATACTGGCCCAGTAGAGGAGCTAGTCTACCTGCACTCAGAATGGAGCCAGTCTAGCAGTCAGCGGGGAAGGGCCTGGGCTCACCACCTGTCTCCACCACCCCTCTGCCAAGTGTCCACCCTTGACCTCCACAGCCCCACTGGCTCCTGTTCTAGTGAGATTTGGGGAAGACCTGGAGGGACTCCAACAAAGAGACCCTCAACACTGGATGCAATCATGTGGGGCAGTGGGACGGGACACTCACAGTAGCGCCTGCTTCTCTGCCAGTTCCTTGGCCTTCTCCTAAGTCAGAGAGCAGAGGAATGAGGGGTGTGGGGCAGGCAAGGGTACCATAGCCAGGTCCTCACACCCCTCCTCCCCCATCACTGCATCCTAACTGCAGCATGATCAAAGCCCAGAAGACAGGCCAGCGGTCAGCACACCTCTGGATGCAGCAGAATGGGAGGGAAAGACGAGGCCTGACCTGGCTGTCCCCGGTGGGGGGAGGGGGGGCTGAGAGAAGGGAACATGTGGACCTTCCACGGGACCCCAAACTCCAACTGTTCCTCAGGGATGCCCCACCCAGCAAGTCTTCGTTTGTCCCTGGAATGGGATCTGTCCTTTGGTGAGGAAGGAGCCAGGCCTCGTGAACCAGCCTTCCCTGATGGCCCTCCCACCAGTGATTAGCGCTTCCCAAGCCGCCCTGCCTGCCTCTCCGGACTGACCCAGACGGTGTCCTGGATGGCCCGGGCGATCTTGAGCAGCAGCGGCCCAAAGGCGCCTGGAGGCTGGCGGGTGGCCGAGTGCCTAACGCACAGGCACAGCAGGAAGGCGGGGGTCAGCGGGTGGTCGGCGCCGCCGGGCTCCACTAGCGTCAGGATGCGCCCCAGTAGCGCGTCCTCCACATCGGGCTCGAACTCCAACTGCAGCGGCCGCGAACCCCGCGAAGGGCCAGCGGGAGCCCGCAGCGCCGCCCCGCACAGGCGGCAGCCCAGGGGCGCGGGCGCGGTGGCAGCGCGCAGGCGGGCCAGGGCTGGACCCGGCAGCGGTTGCGCCTGCCCGGGGTCCTTGACCAGCAGCAGGTAGTAGAGGCCCAGCGACAGCAGGTCCCCGTGGCGCAGCGGCACGGCGCGGCCCCCCACCTCCGAGAAGTTGACCGACACCGGTGCCCCGGGGATGGGCTCCAGGACCAGGCGGGGCCCGGGATCCCCAGCGGGCGCGAGGCGGCGCAGGGTGCAGTGCAGCGGCAGGATGTCGGGCGCGGACAGGCTGATGCTTGGCTTGCTGGACGGCGTGCGCTGGCCCACGGTGTGGCGCTCCCGGCTCAGCACGTACACCAGGCTGTCCTGCGGGCCGGAGGGGCGAGCGGCTCGCCCGTGCCCAGAGCAGGAGAACCCCCGGGGCCCGGGTCTCTGGGGCACAAACACTGGCAAAGGCCAGGCTCGGCTGTGTCTCAGGCCCTCGGGAGGGGTGGGAAAGCTCCTCGGGGAGCAGCTGGGACCCACTCACGGGGGTTTCTGCAGAGACAGGCGCTTCTGCCCTAGGGGTCTGGCTGGTCCCTGGCCGACCGACCTCCCTTCCTCCCTCCCCACACCCAATGCCCCAGCAGATGCCCCGGCAGTAGCTCACATGCTGGGGGTTGTAGCCTTGCAGGAGCAGCAGGTGCGGACACTCTTCCAAGCGGCCCTTCAGGGCGTCCCTGCCCGGTTCCTCGGGGCCCTGGGCAGTGTCCGACAGGACTGGGGCCGGGCTCAGGCTGGTCTCACTGACCGTGCGGCGCAGCCGGGGTAGTGGGGGGCTCCGGGTTCCCCCCGAGGCTAGGGCCGGGGTTCCCTTGGCACGGACCCGCTGCAGCCTTCGAGCCTGGGCGTTGATGCCTGAGACAAGCAAAAGGGGGTCAGAATAAAGGGGTGATGTGTGGCAGAGGGGGGGTGCTGATGCTGGGCAAAAGGCTCAGCACCCAGGGCCACAAACTCCAGGTCCTTTTTCTTCCCGGGAGCGCCCTCTTCAAGCTTCGCCCACCTCTGACCACCTACCCCATTTCCAGAGCCTTTGGGTCAGCCTCATTGGCACCGTTGCTGAGAATCAACGACAGCTGCACAGTCTTTCGGATGGGGCAGAAACCACGGGCGCAGTCACACATTCGAGCACGCGAACACGAGTTTTTTTGGTTTATTTTGGGGGGGATTGGCTCAGGTGACTCAGAAATCCCTCCTGGCTTGGGGGACCATATGGGACGTTGGAGGATTGAACCGCGATCCGTCCTAGGCTAGCGTGGACAAGGCAGGCGCCTTACCGCTTGCGCCACCACTCTGGCTCCCCACACGTGAGTATTGTTTGTTTGCCATACCCGGCAGCACTCAGAAGTTATTCCTTGCCCTGTGCTCAGAAATCACTCCTGGCAGGCTCTGAGGGCCCTATGGAATGCTGGGGATCAGACCTGGGTCGGCCATGTGCAGAGCAGATGCCCTACCTGCTGTGCAACCGACCCAGCCCCACATGTTAGTTTTGAGAGGTCCCTGGCAATGCTGGGATCCACCTGGTACTCCCACACGTGACTCCGAACTCAGTCCCTGTGTCCTCTCTCAGCCCCTAAGAGTGTTCGTTGCTGTGAGATCATCTGCATTTATGTGGGATTGTGTTGCAAACAGTTAAGCCAAAATATCCCGTTATTATAGAATTCTTGGCGTTAGCGCAGAAACTGGGTCAGTTCAAATGACCTACTCGGACAGCAGACGTAGGGAAAGGTGCCTCCTCCTAGCCCAGAGCTCACCACACACACACACACACACACACACACACACACACACACACACAAACACACACACACACACACACACACGTCCTGCCATCACACGCCACACTCCAAAACTGGTCCATACTCTGCGTGCTCTGCTGTGCCCTCCAAGACCTCCCTGGTGGTTGTGAGGTCATCAATACACCATCTGGCCACTTTTCCTTGCACTGGGCCATGTCAGCCCCACCCTGTATTTTGGCTCTGTCAGCTCTTTGCCCTACTCCCGGATGTTCGGGGGCTGATGTCCTGATCGGGTTTAGTTTCTGTGGGTGTTTGAGCCCTTCCCTGCACCAACTTTTCCCCTGGTGGGTGGGCTGAGCTTCTACATTCTCTCAGACCAGGTAGACTTCCTACAGGCCAGGGGTTCAGAGAGTGGGGGGTGCCGGCATCTGCCTCCCATCCCACCCTGCTCCCGACATCCACCTGATGCTCTGATCTGCCACTTGACTGGTCATCCTGCTTTTCCCCTGCTACCTGCCCGGCAGCAGGTGGTCAGAGGTGGGCAAAGCTTGGACAGGATGCTCCTACGGGAAGGAAGAGCAGGCCCAGCCCAGGGGTCTGCAGTGAAGGGTCCATGGGAGGCAAAGTGTGAGGGGAGCCTCTGCCCTTCTTTCCCTACAGCTTAGGCCACCCTAGGAGATAGACAGGTACCTCCTGCAGTGACTCTGAGACTCCAAAGGTGGGGGTGGGTGAGGTGGGGTGGGGGTGGGTATGTTGTTCTAGAATCCACATCCAGTAGTGTAGGAAAGAACAATCCAGCCCTGGCCTCTGATGGCCTGTGGGGGCTGCTCTCCCCAGAAGGCAGACATAAGTGAGGAATGCAGACTTCTCATCCTCAGAGCCACACAGCCCACACAGCGGAGCGAGAGACAGTTTCCCATTTCCCTCGCACGGAGCCTGAGGAAAGCGCCTTTGCCAATCTCCCTCGACAGCCACATCCCAACAGGGCCTGTTCCTCTGTTGTTTGGTATTAAAGCCCATCTCACTGGGAGCAAACAAGTTTTCAGGCACACTATTTCTCCTATTCACACCCTCTCATCCCCAGAAACCACGTTTGCCTAGGACTCTGTCTAAGGGGAGTTTCTATCACAGTTTCTTTCTCATCCCATTCACTCAGGGTGTGTCTCATGAAATAGCAGACAGCTGCGCTTCATTTTTCCATGGCCTCTGACCATCCCTCTTCCAGCCAGGAAGTCGCCCCGTGTGACGGGGGACAGATGTTTGCTTTCGGTTCCAGCATCTTGGTGAATATTTTCCTTTTAGCCTTTCTCTGTGCTCTCTCCTCTTAGCCTTCTGCTCTCTTTGGTTCAAAGCTGTTGGTTGGTTGCTTGTTTGTTTTTTTTTAACTCCATTTTTACTTTTGTTTGCTTTTTGGTTTTGGCAATGCTCAGGGATCACTCCTGGGGTGCTCTGGGGACTATGTGGGATGTCAGGAACGGGACCTGGGTCAGCTGTCTGCAAGGCCAGTGCCCACCCTGTAGTCCTCTCTCCCAGTCCCTCCAATCTTCATTTGTATAGACTCATGGACCCAACAAACCCTTTTTGTCACTCCAGTGTGATGAAGTGACATCAAAAAAGGAAAGAACAGGGACCAGAGTGGTAGGGCATTTGCCTTGCATGAGTCCAACCCCGGATGGACTTTGGTTCAGTTCCCAGCATCCCATATGATCCTGTGTGCCTGCCAGGGGTGATTTCTGAGCACAGAGCCAGGAGTTGAGCATCACCGCGTGTGGCCCAAAAACTAAAATAAAAAAAGAAAGAAAAGAAAAGAAAGAGAAAAGATCTGAGTTCATCAGTGCCGGCTCCTACCCCAGAGACAAACTACGAACACCTCAACCCTTACCATCAGATTTCAATCCCTTTGCTTACTTCTTTGCTGTTTATTTATGTGTTTTAATGGATAAGTACATCAGCTATTCTACAAACAGCACTTGAAAAATATAAAGTGTACAGATACTATAAAACAAAAGCAAACTCCAGTCGTGAGACACTACATATATCTTACGGGGTTGGGGAGAAAAATAATCTGGTACTCAGGTAATGAAAACTAGAATTTAAAAGCCCCGAGTTTCCATCTGGGCAAAACAAGTAGTACAGTTACACCAAACATTCAACAAACTCATCCTACCTGGGCCTCTACTGGCCAGGAGACATGCCCACACAGAGTGGATGGGCACTCATAAGTGGTCACGGACCCCAGAGAGGGCCAGGTGGGCAAGTGGCCACATTGCAGAGTCTCTGGGAAGGGGCCTGCAACTCTGAAAAGTAATGTGTTAAAGACAGAGAAAGGAAGGAAGGAGCTCATCGTTTCACATAAAAAGCACATATGTGGGAGAAAGGGTCCTAAGGGAGGAATGGGGTGGGGGACAGAATCAGGGGATTTGAAAAACCTGTTAGTTTGTTGGGTCCAATTAAGGACCACCTGCACCTGCCATAGTTGGTGTTTCCCAAACATGAACACCCGACTCCCTCGGAGTGTTTAAAGGACAGGCGGATGTTCCTGCCCTATGCAGTTGGATGGAACAAAAGGACAAAAAGCAACTAGAGGTCACATGCTAGCTAGAAAGGATGTTTTCTGTTTCTACCACCAAAGTTTACTGACAAATCGAGCGAATGGCTCAAAAGAAAAACTGGCTTAACAAATTTCAGCTCTGGGGTCTGCAGGGTTTGGGCTGGAGCCTCACTGAACTACCCAAGGACCTGCAATCAAGTATATGTTCTTCTACGTAGAGTGCCAAGACAGACGAGATGGACGGCCTAGTTCTTGGGCCCTGATTTCAAGGTTGGATGGCTTGCTTCAAACCATGGAGCAGGCAGTAGGAGAATGCAGGTTTCCTAGGAGACTTCAGGCAGGGAGAAGGGGAGACAAGTGGCTTTTGCTTTAGGACCAAAGAGTGAGGATGCAAGCAACTGCGAAGCTTTGCCAAGCGCCAGACAGACCCACTATGGGATCGCTGATCGTGTGTGCGTGGAACGACTCCACCACTCAGAGCCATATGTCACTTCTTGACCAGGTCCTATGAAAACCAAATGATTGTGTCATATGCCTACTCCAGAGTGGCCATTTATCATTAAGGAACCAGCCAGTCAGTGGGGAGGGGCCAGGCTTTCTCTGAAGCGGAGCAGGGCACTGCACAGCATATCCAAGCTGAGGCTTCATTATGAAAACACTTCAAGAACTAGAATATTCATCAAGCTGAAAATTCATTCTACTTTCTAAGAAAAAATATAAAGTTCATCATCAGTACAAGGAATTCTGATACCAGTTTGTATTGCAAATTTTCCTCAACAAAGCATCAAACATAAATCCAGTGTACTTGTCAGCCATGGGTACAAATAGAGCTGGAGGGGCTTCTCTTTCTTTTCTTCTTTAAATTGTTAATAGAACTGTGGTTAACACATGAATAATCAGACACATCAACACTAGCACTTCTAGCTCTGCATGCTAACTTGGACTTTTGTCAAGATGAGCCCAGTAAAGGAAATGAGCAAATAAGCCGAAATCTCTTGCAGTCAGAGCTGTTGGAGATCCTCTATCTCTTCCATCCACAGCCAAGGGAGCAGTTCGAGCTGGCAGACAGCGTTTACGAACCTGTTGGTCTGATCAGTTCAATCTGCTTTTATTAAATTCTTGATAACAGGAATAGGATTTGCAGGGAAAGCAGGGACACTCGAAAAGGTCTGCAGTTGAGGGTGTCTCCTGCGAGGCCCAAAGAGTGGGGGGCGGGGGCTGAATAGTTGCTTTGTGAGCTGGACTGAGCTCCTCTCTTTCCTATGCCTCTTTCAATGAGTTGCTTCGCGAGCATGACCACTACACACCTACTATCGGGTTCCCTATGCTTGTGGCTGCGCTTCCCACGGACATGGGTGGATGGTTCACCAAGCATGCAGAAGAAACAACTATGGGGACCGTGGATTTGGTCGCTGGGTAAGCAGCCAGTGGAGGTAGGTTCTCACCAGTAGCAGCCCCCGAGCTTTCGCTAGGACTAGTTGGTTGTTGCAAGGCAACTTCAGTAGCTTGGCCCTGGTTCACAGGGGCTACCGCGACAGCAGGGGCAGGGCTGTTCCTGCCCTGCGGGCTGTCAGACCCAGGCCCCATCTTCAAGGCACAGGCAGGGAGGGCTATTGCCGAGCTGTCTTCACCAGTGACAGGAAGGTCGAGGTCACTGTCAGCCAGGGCCGTCAAGTGAACGCCACCCGTGAGAGTTTTCTTCCGTGGAAGCACATGATTGGGCAGAAGCTGGTGCAGTTCCTTTCTTCTCAAATGCAACGCGGCGATTTTCATGTCCATCTCAAACATCTTACTGTTTATCGCCTGCCTATAAACTGTATCTGTAAACGCCTGGATATCATAGGTGAGGTCAATACTGAGGACTTCTGAGTTTTCGGGCTTCTTTAACACTAGCCCTATCACCCACATGGTACGGAACTCTTCCTTGTCGGGACTTTCTTCTTTGGGAGCTGGGAACGACTGTGGGTTCACGTGCGCCAGCGTGATGAACTCGTTCTTCTCCAAGCTGCCCACCAGGATTCGGATTTTGGACTCCACTAAGCCCACCCACTCTAAATGCTGCTTCTCGGTTGGGGCACTGGCTAGAAGGACAATATAGTGCTTGTACTTCTGGAAGAAGCTTGGAGCTTCAAAGAGCTTGGACCACTCGGCCTTACACAGCAAGATCTCGTGGGTGATGGCAAGTCCTTGCTTAAACTCCTCAATCATGATCATCCGCGTGGAGACAGACACGTTGTACGTGGAGTTCTGCTGGGGGTAGGCTGGCGTGATGATGGGCATGAGATGGTACCTGTCACTGGGGTTTACCCGGGGGTCCCACACCGGCAGGTTGAGGTTGCGTTCTTCAGGCTCTTTCAGCAGCACCGGGTTTGGCCACTCCCACTCGGAGAACACCAGGAAAAATTTGCGAACCAGCGTGGAGGCCACGGCATTAGGGTAGAGCTGGCAGGTTCTTGCCACCAGCATGGCCCAGGAAACGCCTCCCAAGAAGCCCAAGATGTTGGAGTAGATATTGTGGCACTTGGCCCACAGTTTGATGGCGCGCAGAGTAAGCCGAAAGTTTTCAATGTTGGGAACGAGGTGCAGGATCTCGTCGGTCACACGGCAGCCGTTCAGGCTTCTGATGCACCTGATGTCTAGGTTCTTCAGCAGGCTGTCGTCTCTCAGGTCCAGGTCTTCTGGGATTGTCTGCAGGGCCAGCCTGGCGAACAGGATGTCGATCTCGATGCCATCGAAGCAGAGTTTGATCACCGGCACAAAGGCCTCCTCCACGGCCCGGAGGTCCCTCACTTCGTGGTGCAGCTCAGCTTCTCATTAGAAGGAGGTGAAAAGTCGCTCTCCGGTCCACGTGGCGGGGTGCCACGCACAGAGCATCGATGTCCGGCCCCTTGGTTGTGGACCCCTAACCGGTAGCGACCGAAGGTGAAGATCTTCCCACCCACGTTTTCCAAAACCGCCTGCGGCAGGCTCTTGCTCTCGCTGATCTCTCGGATCCATTCCTTGACCAGGGCATTCAGCTTCTCCAAAATCAGAGTCCGGCGCTGCAGCTCCTCTTCCTCCTCGAACACCCCGAAAGGCGTCAGGGTTTCAATCAGCTTCTGGGTGAGGATGCAGTCGTTGTCGCGGGGGGCCGCCACGCTGATGGGGCAGGAGATGCCGTAGTGCTTGGGCTTCCGGCGCCGGCGGGGTCGGCTCGCGAGCCGGGCGGGGGTCACCGTCGTCACACGTCACCCGGAAACGGCAATCGTTACTAGCAGCCAGGCACCGCCGGGCCAAAGGCCCCGGCCCCCGCCGCCGCCGCCACTCTCCAGCCGGCCGCTGCCCGAGTCCATGATCCACGGAGGCGGGAGGCGCGGGTGTCCTCACGTGCCCGGCTCCGACCCGCTCCAGCACTGCTCCCCGCCGCTTCAAGCACTTTCGGTCCGGCCCTGGGGCCCCAACATGGCGCCCCAGCCCTCAGCACGCCCGTTCTAGAACGACCTGCGGAGGAGGAGGCGAGGCGAGGCGAGGCGAGGCGAGGCTTGGGCGCGAGCACTGACGCACGAGCGAGGTGCGGCATGCGGACGGACGGCGCGCTACGGCATGGCAGGCATAGGCATGGCATGGCATGGCAATGGGCAATGGGCATGCAGGGGAGGGAGGCTCCAGGCTGTTCAAATGCTCCATCCCATCCGGATTCAATCGGCCTGGGGGGTCTGTGGCCCTGGCCAATGTCTATATCTTGCCTTTTCCTCTTGTCCTGATAGATCTCCCAGCCACTCCTGAGCATCTTCAGGCCCTGCTCCCAGGCATTCAATCTGGAGATAATAGGGTGTGGTCTCTGAGGACTCTGCCTAGGGGAGTCATCAGGCCCATCCAGGGACATCCGGCCATTGCAGACCAGACTGCACCAGAGTCCTGACCCAGACTTCCTTCCTCTGCCTTTTGGTTTTTTGTTTGTTTGTTTGTTTTCATTGGGGGGGGCCACACCTGGAGGTGCTCAGGAGCTACTCTGGGCTCTGTGCTCAGGAATTATTCCTGGCAACGCTCAGGGCATCATATGGGATGCCAGGATCGAGTCTGGATCAGCTACAGGCAAAGCAAAGCAAGTGCGCTTCCACTATGCTGTCGCTCTGGCCCCCCTCCACCTTTTTGGATGACATCTTTTCTTGTTCTTCCCCTCCTCACTCTCAGCACACAAAATCCCTCAAAGGAGAGGGCCACAGGGTGCACCTCCAGTGAGGGTCTGACTGAACAAGCACCCATGCAAAGCCAGACTCTGTGTGTCTTTGTCTCTGTGGTCTACCAGAGAAAAGTTGGGGAAAGAGAAATGCTCCTGACCCAGTAGGGGGCACGTGCCAACAGCTGAAAGCCAGTTGTTTTCTGCCTGACCTCTGGCCCAGCGTGCAGCCAGCATGCAGTGCTGGCTGCTTCCCAAGATGCCTGAGCCACAGACCCCACACCTTCACTGACCATAGTAAGCAACAGGGGTAATGAGCTAAGGCCCAGCTCCACCACAACCAGACCAAACCAGCCCACATGGACACTTAGGGATCCTGCATATACTCGCCAGCTACTGGACATTGCCATCTGCAATGTCCACACTGTAGTTGTTTCCTCTTCTCCAGCTGCAGTTACTTCTGTTTCTAAGAGTTACAGACCTGCCTCCTGTCTCTAGGTCTCTGCTGTCCCCCCATTCCCTCCCACCCTCCCTCCCAGCCAGGCTCCTCTCAGAAATCCTTCCTGTGACTCACAGATCACCTGCCCTGCCATCCAGGGACCCAGTGTGACCTTCTCTGTCAGCAGAAACAATCCAGGTGGCCTATGGTGTCCCAGAGGCCCATACAGCCACCACTGGCCCCCTCTGCCCTCACTGTCCCCTCTGTTCCCAATACATCAACCTGATGCACAGTGAGAAAGCATGTTGAGGCTAAGGAGTGTCTCAAAGCTACTCAGGGACTTATCACCTTTTGATACAACTGTTTAAAGGATCTATTGGAGAGAGCAGTACAGATCTAATAAGATCAAAAGGTCAAAAAAAAAGGTTATTTGCCTTGCACTGAGCTGACCCGGGTTCAATACCTGACACCACACTGTGCCCCAAGTATCACCAAAAGTGAACCTTGAGGGGCCGGAGAGATAGCATGAGGTAAGGCGTTTGCCTTGCATGTAGAAGGGACGGTGGTTCAAATCCTGGCATCCCATATGGTCCCCTGAGCCTGCTAGGAGCGATTTCTGAGTGTAGAGACAGGAGTAACCGAGTAACCCCTGAGCGCTGCCGGTGTGACCCAAAAAACAAACAAACAAACAAAAAACAACAACAACAAAAGTGAACCTTGAGCACCACAGGATGCAGCCTCAACCCCCATTCCCCAAAAGCCAAAGCTTCAGAAAGCAGGAGGTGAGGACTGCTGCAGCAGAACATCCTCTGCAGAACTCAACCCCGGAAACAAATGCAAAGGCAACTGAGAATTATCAGGTCACACAGCTGAGGTGGCAGTGCCTGGAATTTTGGGGCACTCTACCATCCCTCATCCAAGCCCTCCATGTGGCCTGTCTCCAATGTCACAGACCCCTGAAAGCACCAGCTCCCCAGGTCAGGTGTCTGGGGATGGAGGATCACCTCTTACCCCCACTGCACTGGAAGGGAGCTGCAGTCACAGCCTGTGGCTCCCCATACCATCTGCTGCCACTGCTGCCACTGCCCAGGCCTCAACCCCCAAAGGAAGTAGATTCAATCTAAGTTTCAAGGTGCATGCAGTAGGCATGGGACTCATGGAAGGTGGCTGGGGCTCCCTTAAACCCAGAGGTCAGGGGCCGGAGCTTCACCACCAGCAGGGGAGACTGCAGACAACCCAAGGCCAATGTTATTGTCCACAGGGGCCACATAGAACCCAGCACCCCCCAAAGAGGGCCGACACCACAGGGCCTAGCACCCCCACGGGGCCCAGGAGCCTGAAAGGCTGCCTCCTCGGGTGAGTGGTGCCTGCCAAGCCTCGGGGTGCTCAGGGGCTCCACAACTTAGCAATCACCCTGCTACCCAGGACACTTGGCTCCCAAGGTGTAGCACATCTCTCAAGGGTTCACCACAGGAAGCCTCCTAGCCATCTGCCCTCGGAGGGTCCAGATCATTTTGGGGAGGGCCCTGTCCACAGGGGGCCCCCCAATACTCACAATACACAAACTCAGCGCTCCTCCACCGCCACAGGCCCATGGCCTACCCAGCGAGCTGATGCATCCCTACTTGTCTCAGTACAACCCTGGGGCCCTCTGGCAGGAGTGGCAGGGAGAACCCAGGCATACCGTCCCATGGGACCAGACACCCCAAGGCCACACGCAACAGAGGAGCCTGAAGCCCCAGCCACATCCACTTCCCAAACCACAGGAGGGGTGGGCATGGCCCTACTGAGAGTACTGAGAGCAAAGGCCTCGCCACACACTCCCACATTCTCCCAAATACACCCTCACATTCCCAAACACACTTCTATACTGTCCTGCAACTTTCCCGCACACTCCCACACGCTCCCAACACACCAGCACACACCTGCATGCTTCCATACATACACGCATACACACACCTATACATACCTGCATGCTCCCACATACACCCACACACATCAGCTTGGATTTGCATAAACCTGCATATATTCACACATAACCGCAGCACACTCGGTCCTGCCTTGTCTTATCATTTCCAGATGAGGCAGACTCCAGGCACAGGGAACATCCCACCTGTCTCTGGAAGACAATGAGGGTCTCTGTAGGACCTTGATCACAATGAACTAGGCACCCTTGGGCCTGTCCTCCAGGTGCACCCCACTCTCACCACCAAGAACACACCACCAGTCAGCATGCAGCCCTGTGAGCACATATCTACGAGCACCTCTCACCTGTGAGCACACACCTGTGGGAGCCCCTCATTTCAGCTACGATGACCCCTCACCTGTGAGCACACAGATCTGTGAGCACCCCTCACCACTGAGCAAATAATTATAAACACCCCTCATCTCTGAGCACACATCTGCAGGCACTCCTCATCTAAAAACACACTTGGAGCATTCTTCAACTCTGAGCACACACCTGCAGGCACCCTTCATCTCTGAACACATGGCCCAGCACCCATCCCACCTCCGACATGCCCCTCACCTGCAGTCATAGTGTCCACATCGCGGGCTGCCAGCTCCTCCACATCAGCCCGCCGGCGCAGCTCAAACCTCCGGGCCAGTCCCTTCCCGAGGCTTCCCACAGGCTCCTGCACCAGGAGGGGGTTTCTCGTGGGTCCCCAAACACGCGGAAGCCCTCAGGCCGCCACTGGTGCCCATTGCCACTGGCCTGGCCCACCACGTCGCAGAGCACGAAGCGGTCAGCGTGCTCAGGGCTCAGTGCATAGCGCTCCAGCGCAGCCTTCACCAGCTCACAGGCACTCGATGCGCCTGTGGCCAGGACACTCTTATAGTGGGCACCCGAGCACACGCTATCCCCGAACACTTTCAGCACCCCAGGCGCCGATAGCTGCGTGGAAAGCTCAGTGGGGTCAGTCGCCCCAGCGTCACGGGCTGCCACGGGTCCTGTGGCTCAGTGTCCTGGACAGCATGGAACTCAGCAGCTGCTCTGGCGCCTTCAGCTTCCGCTTGGATGGCTGGTGACATGACAAAGTGGGTCCCGTAGAACATGGTGTGCTTGGGCGAGGGTCCGGGGGAGAAGTGGGCATTGCTTTAGAGGACACACGAGGTTCCGAGCCCAGCACAAGTGAAAGGCACTGGCAACTGAGGTTCAAGCCAGGTACTCACCAGGGATGCCCTCAGTGAAGAGCCCCGGAAGAGCTCTGAGCACTGCTGGGGTGTGTCGCAGAAGGGAAGGGACATGGTCAAACCCCCCAGAGTCCTCCAAATCATCCCAAGCCTACAGAGCGCCTGAGATCTGTGAAACAAAACCTGTGGGGCCCAGAAGGACCAGCTGTACAAGTGCCCCTGGAAGACCTTCGGGAGATGGTGAGCACCGTGTCACTGAAGACCTCACAGCAGGATCCCCACCCAGGACAGGAAAGGCCAATGTGGGAAGTCATCACACTGGGCCACAGGAAGGAGGAAGCAGTGGAGGGTCCAAGGGCAGTGAGCCTCCTTGGAGGGTTTCTCCTAGATATACTCACACACACATTCATTCACATACTCTGACACACATGTACACACTAATGTGCACACATATCACAATGCAGACACACACTCAAGAACACTCATGCAGGGCCTGGAGAGATAGCACAGTGGTGTTTGCCTTGCAAGCAGCCGATCCAGGACCAAATGTGGTTGGTTCGAATCCCGGTGTCCCATATGGTCCCCCGTGCCTGCCAGGAGCTATTTCTGAGCAGACAGCCAGGAGTAACCCCTGAGCACCGCCGGGTGTGGCCCAAAAAAAAAAAGAACACTCATGCACACATCTGTACACTCATACACGCATGCGTGCATGCACACACACATGCACAGCCAGGGTCTCTGCGCTAGAATGTTCTGGGAGCTGATGCATGTGAGCACAGAGGTCTGTTCCAAAGGAGACGGTGGAATGTGGCCTCCGCCCACCAGCCTCGGCTGCTCTGGGCTGCAGAATCCCCATGTAAGACTCTTCGTGTCCAGTCCCAGGGCTCCAGAGAGAGCTGTGTGGGCCCCGAGACTGGGGAATGCGGGAGGGGCAAAGCACAAGAAAGCCGCAGGCTGTGCCCCAGGACCAGACACAGAGAAGCTTCTGGAAATCTCTGCCACATACTCATCCCTTCCCCCCTCTTAGGCGTCTGGGGGCCTCAGACCCCAAGCTGGGCTCCTCCCGCCTCTCCCTCCCAGCCCAGCATGAGGCTGGCAGTAGACCCAACTCTACTCAGTCCCCCCAAAACCAGCTCCCATCAGAGGGCCCCCAAATTCTTCATAGTGCTCCCAAGAGCTGCCCCCACTAAAACCTGAGGTCCAGGTACGCTAGGCAGGCTCTGGAGGGGTCTCCTGGCTCACATGGCCTCAGGACTGACAGTCACTCCACACAGACCCAGTGCCTGCCTCGCTGAGGACTCACAGCACAAACCCACTATCATACCCCTCACCGCCACCTTTCCCATAGGCTCTCAGGGCGCCTCGAATCCTGAGCAGCCATGTGATATAGACATGGCCTCTAAAGGCAAACAAGGTGGCTGTCAAGAGGCCAGAAGGCAGCTCAGGGGCTGACACGCAGCTTCAGTCCTCAGCACCACACGGTCACCTCAGTGCCACCATTGTGGCCCCACTACCCCTGTGCCAAGCCCACATGAGCAGCTGTGGTTGTCAGTGGGGCTGATAGGCCCAGGTTCAGGTAGGTCAAGGGAAGGGGAGACAGGCCCCCAGGGCTCCCTCAGCCAGGCCTGGTGCTTTACACAACTTTACTCAAAAAGCAGCTGAGAAATGCGGGCCAGTTCAAGGCAGCTCCCAGGAGGACCCTCTTTTTGGGTAGGTCCCAGGGGGGACAAGGAAACCTCACTCCAGTTCAACCTATGTCTCGGCGGGCTTTCCCAGGGCTTCGTCCCCTCCTGACATGCAGCCTGCATGTCGGTGTCCAAACTCGAATCTCCAACAGGCGGGAATGGGACCTGCCCTTCCCACGCTTGCTCTCCTCTCCTCTTCTCATTCCCACACTCACTCGGGGGGGATCGCGGGAAACAGCCGGGGAAGCTGCAGAAAAATGTTTTCCTCTGGGACTGGGGAAGAGGAAAACAAGGCCGTGTGTCTCCCTGGCCAGCGGAGCAGGGCGCGGGGTCAGGGCCAGCTGACAATGGGTGGAGGGACGTGGCGGCCAGCCCTGCGGTGTGGAATCCGTGAGCCTCCAGTGGGACCGGGCAGCCGGGGCCAGCCCAGCCTGGGCCTCAATCCCACCCACCGGCCCGAGCCCGCTTGATAGCCTGCTGGGCACCGATACAATTGAATCAGAGGTGCCAGGCTGGACCGGCTGTTTCCGCCCCGGGTCAGAGCAGGGAGCAGGGGAGCATGGTGGGGCTGGCTCCTGTCTGGAATGCTCGAGTGGCCCGCGCTGTCCCTAGACACCTGCAATCAGGGAGACTTGGAAAAATTCTTTGGGGCTCCTCAGGTTAACCAAACCAAACACTCCAGCAGCAAGGGCTGGGCTGCGCCGCCGGGCTCCGGACTGGAGGGGTAGGGGTGGGGTCCAGGCAGCCAGCGAAGCCTTTGCCCCCGTCCAGGGCAGACTTGTCTGCGGATGCTGGCAGCCCAGGAATAGCGGGGGACGAGACAGGAATAGCGGGGGACCTGACAGGCATCGCGGGGGACCCCGCACGCGAGTGCAGAACGTGCTGCGGGAGGCAGGCAGAGGGGGCGCGCGGGCTGCGGGCCGGGTGTGTCGCGTAGCCCTGGGGGGGGCGGGAGGTGGACAACCCCGGGGCGAGGGGCTGGACCCAAGGACGGGGGCGCAGGCGGTCGTTGTCAGCCCGAGAGCCGCGGCGGCAGGCGGGGCCGCCCGAGCCCCCCGCCCCCCGGGTCCCGCCCCCCGGCGGGGCCCAGCCGCCGTTCCCCGGGCAACCGCACAAGCCCGGCCGGCCTGGGCCGGGGGCGAGGGAGCGGGTCCCGACGCGCGCCCCAGCCCGGGCCTCCCCAGCCCTGCTGCCTGGCGCCCCTCAGCCCCGGGGCGGGGGGGGGCCGCCGCCGAGCGGGCGCCCCCTACGCCTCACCTCGCGCACAATCCCGCACTCACCGCACTCGCTCTCAGACCGCCAGCTCAGTCTCCGCGGACACCCGGCCGCCGCGGCGTCCCCACGCCCGCCGTTAGCGCAGCGCCGACCCGCGGGTTCCTCGCGGCGCCTCCTGCCGGCCGCGCAACGGACCTGCGAGGTCTCGGAGAAGGAGGGGCGGGGCGGGTTTGAGGTGGGCTGGGTCTTGCATAATTATGTTTTGGGGGCGGGGCCTCGGGCTCGATGAGGTGGGCGGGGACCAGAAGGAGTTTGGGTTTCGGGAACCAATCTGGGGCGGACCATCAGGAGTGCAGAGACTAATTGGCTGATGCTTGGGAAGAGGAGATGGAGCCCAAGGACGGGGGGCGGAGCCTCCTGCGGGCCCCAACGGACCTGGGCGGGGCCCTCTGGATGGGAGGCCTGGGCGGGGCCTTAGCAAAATGTTGATTGGGCGGGCTTTCTAGAGGGCGTGGCCGTCAGAGGGCGGGACCAAAGGGAGTGGGGATTCAGGAACCAATCTGGCGGGCCATCAGGAATGGCAGATGGCTGATGCTTGGGAAGGAGGTCTGGGGGTGGAGCCCAAAATGGGGGCGGGCTAAAGGTAGAACGCTTGACGGGGGCGCTTGACTCGAGTTTGAGCTCCAGCATCCCATATGGTGGGCTGAGAACCTCCAGAATGACTCCCGACCGCGAAGTAGAACGTAACCCGTAACCCGTAACCTCTGAGCACAACTGGGTGTGACTCAAAAAAACAAGATGGTGGGGAGAACAGTGGTCCATAGTGAGACTGGAAAGTGGGGCCAGGGGGCAAGGACCGCTCCAGGGTGACAACCCATATGGGCGAAGCCTCTGATGAAGGCATGGTAATCCTGGACGGTGGGGTTCGAGGGAGGGAGGCCATCTTAGTGTCTGCATCCGTCCTGTGGGAACAGAATGGCCAGTTGTTCAGGTGTCAGGAAGAATGAAACTGGGCACTTCTCAGGGAGGTTTACAGGCCCTTAGGAAGAGGGGGGACAGTGGCTGTTCTCAGGACTCCTTTTCCCAATCTCAGACCCTGGACTGCAAGGTTGGGGCAAGTGTTTTGTCCCAAACTTTCTCTAATGATCTGGCCTAAGAAAACCAGGGAGCCAAGGGAAACAGGAGCTTTCAGGAGGTGTGTCCTGATCCCCAATTCCCCCATGCCATCCTAAGCATTTCACTTTCCCTTGCAGTATGTGCCCCTGAAGCCAGGTTTCAATAACAAATCAGATGGGTGGCACTCAATCTATTTAAAACGTTGCAAAACAGGGCCAGGTCAACTCCAGGGCTCTGGCCCAACAGGCCTCCTTGGGTAACTGGTTCTAAAAGGAAGTCATGTCCTTAGGGCTCATTTGCACCAACCCCTCGGGCTGGAATTTTCACCTTTAAAAAAAGGTTTTCTCACAGATGGGGCTGTCTGGTTCCCTCATGGTACTCCGCACAAGGAAGGTCCATGCAGTCTCAGACAGAAGGAAGCATCAGCTGGACCGGGAATTGAAGCCTTTATAAGCTAGAAGTTAGACACTTGCTTATGACTGGGAATAAGACCTCAAGGCTGGGACATATGCCTTACACATAATGGACTTGGGAATCAATCCCTTGCAACCCATAGGGTCCTTCCAGAGCACTGCCAAGAAGTGATCCTCAAGCACTATCAGAACTCAAGCAAACAAAAGTTGTACACATGGGACCATGCCTCGAAGTTGAAGGAGCTAGAAGATTAAAGGAAACCCTTTTTGTTAGTCACTCCCACATCCACATAATAACCTTTAGCAGGCTGGGAAGAAGCAGAGATAGAGCTGGAGGGCAGAGCCTCAAGTGGGCCTGGGGGGCTGGCTAGGCTTCCCTTCCTGGAGAAGTTTCCTCCTCAGCTATACCCTGTTGGCTTGTCACAAGAACTTTGAAGAACACAGAGCACGCTACATACATATAGCTTGAACAGTTTGTTCTAGAAGTGTCTTCACTAGCAGGCATTACAGCACAGTGCCCTAGCTATTTGGCCAATAGACCCTGATGGGGAAGCCCAGGCACCCTTCCCAGTGTCTGCGTCTGAGGCCATAGCTGTGGCCTGTGAGCCCTTCCCTAGAGATCTCAGCAACTTTGCTAGCCACTCCACAGCTACATCCGATCTCTGTAGTCCTGAGCCAGAAGCAAGACTAGGCAGAGCTGGGTGAGCACAAGAGTCACCTTCCTGAAGCCTCATTGGCCACCCTGTGTGAGACTGCACCTCCTTTGCTTACAGGGACACCTGTCACTTGAGATTAGGGTCCCTCCTAATGATCTTATTCCAGTGTCATCACTTGGTGACGAGCCAGGGCTGGGCCTTGACAGTCCCAGAGCTCAAAGGTCTGCCTCACTCCCCACAGGTCTGTCCCATCCTAGGTGAGCCATTTGCTGGTCCCCAAAAGGTCCCCTACATAAGTGTGATTTCCCCACCTAGCTGTGCCTCCACCACCCTGGGCTCCTGACATAGCCCCAATCAGCATCCTCACTGCAGGGCACCCCCCCCCCCCAGCTGCCAAACTCCAGAAATGTGGTGAGAGGAGGAACCAGAGGGATAGCACAGCAGGGAGGGCACTAATGTTGCACGTTACCAAATCGACTTCTATCCCCAGCACCCCCCAATATGGTCCTCTTTTTTTGTTTTTTTTTTTGGGGGGGCCACACCCATTTGATGCTCAGAAATCGCCCCTGGCTTGGGGAGACCATATGGGATGCTGGGGGATAGAACCAAGGTCGGTTCCTAGGCTAGCGCTTGCAAGGCGCTACCTTACCTCTAGCGCCACCTCGCCGCCCCCCCCCCCAATGTGGTCCTCTGAACACAGCTAGAATAATTCCTGAGTGCAGCACTCCTGAGCATCACCGGGTGTGGTCCCAATTCGACCTCCCTGCCCCCAAAAGAAACTTAGCTTAGAGTGACAGCTATTGACAGTCTTTGAACTTGGGGGCAGGTTATGACGGGATGGGCCTTTGCAGGAAGAGCCCCCTGGGTGTCCCTAGTCTGGAATCTATACCCCACTCTGTTCCCACTCCCTTGGCCTGACTTTACCATTGGATCAGTCAACCCCAGAGTCAATGAAAGGAAGCACCAAGGAGCAGAGGGCTCCAGGCCCCATCAAGGTAAACTTAAGGACAGCAAAGCAGCTAGCCACTAGCCTTCTAGGGGTGCCTGAGGGATGGGCAGGCAGCAGCAGAGATAAGGCTGAGGGGCCATGCAAGAAGAGACAGCAGGAGGCAGAAGGGGAGGCCAGCGAGAGGGTTTGGTCTCAGAATCTCTTCCAGGCTGTCTGTATCAGCGGAGAGAGAAGCCAAAGGTGATTTCATCCTGGCATCCCAGTCTGGAGATCAGCCTACAATCCAAGCTCTAGACCGCCAGGGCCCGGCTCACACCACTTGAAGCCCAGCTGGGGCCCCGCCCACATTCCCCAACTCTGACCTAGTGGGCCCCGCCCACCCCGATTTATTTCCTGCAGGCCCCCTCCCACACCGCTGGGCCCCGCCCTCACCGACTCAGGTCCAAATTTGGACCCCGTCCAAATCTCGGAGGCCCCCACCCACATATCATACCACATACAAGCGGGCTCGGCTTGTATGCAACCGGAGTTCTCTCAAACACAGACCTGGGACAGGGGCGGGAGAGATAGCACAGAGATAGGGCGTTTGCCTTGCACGCTGCTGATCCAGGACCAGATGGTGGTTCGAATCCTGGCATTTCATATGGTCCCCTGAACCCAAAAACAAAACAAAACAAAATAAACAGACCTGGGAAGCCTTCACCTACAGGGACTTTGAAAGGGACCTTCCGTTTCTCTGGAGCAGGCCCGAGGGGGTGTTGTCTCAGATGGAAAATGAGGACACAGGACAGGACACGAGGCCAGATATGACCTCAGTCCAGAATCCACCCAGATGTGTCTGAGCCCCCAGTTAAAGTGATGGGAGGAGGTGGGAATGGAAGGAGGCAGAGAGGCCCACATCACTGCTGAGCTCAGTGAGCAGCTGTTGGGTAGCTACTGAGCACTGGGGGGACTTGTGGGGAAAGGGGAGGTCCCTCTGACACCCAGCTGTTTAGCACCTGTTCCCCGAGTCCAGCAGGGAACAGTCACGGACGTCGCCAACCTGCAGGGCAGAGGGACAGGGGATGGGACACAGCCGTGAAGACAGGGAAGTGAGGGAGGTTCAGAGCCACAAAAACACTCAGGGTCAACCTCTCTATGCCACACTGGTTTGGAGTAAGAAACCATGTGCCACAGTTATAAGCTGCTGAAATGTGAATCTGGGGCTGGCCAGTGGCTCCCTAGACAGAGCACAGAGACTGTACAAGATAAAGCCCACGTCACCACCTACACTGCAGCATCCCACAGAGCAGGAAAGGAGGCAGGGCTGGGTCGCTGTGGCGTGACCTGAGACAGAAAGAAAAGACATAGCCCCCGGCTGTTGAACCATTACTGAACCATTGATGATGAGCAGATAGTCTGGGTGTGGGTATGACACCGGGAAGACCTCATTCCGGCTTGAGAGCCATTTCCTGAGCCCAAAAGGCTGCCACAGAGTTGCCCCTAGGAACAGGAAGAGAAGCACAGGTGCCTCCAGGTCAGCCTGGCCACTTGTGCTGGTAGATATAGAAACAGGGTCAGATATGGGGGTGGGGTTTGTTTTGGGATATAAGAGCCTCTGTCCAGGAGCCTAATGGCACCTGAGAAACTAGTTGGCTTCAACAATCTGAGCTGCAACAGATATGGAGGGGGGAAGGGGCTTGGCTATAGCTGGAGGAAGAATTACCACACAAGGTCCCTGCTTCCTTCCAGACTCAGCAGGGTCCCCAGCACTGTCAGGGGTCACCCTCAAACTGAAGCCAACAAAAAGCAACTCTGCCTAAGGCTCTATGCCCAGCACCAAATTTGGTTCACTAAAGTCCCCAGGGTTCAGGATCCATCCTAAGGGATTCAGTGTTGGAGGAGCTGGAAGACATGTCCACATGGCAGCATTGAATGAACTTTGCTGCATTTCTTGGTTTTACGTGCTCAGGTCTGGTGGGCAGGGCCAGATCAGATCTAGGTGGCCAGAGCCCACTACAGGATCCTAATCATAGTGCACCCCAGCCCAGCCCCAGTCCCAATAGGCTGGCTATCTGCCATCCCCGACAGTGGAAGCCATCCTGTGAGCGCCACCTCGTGGACATCTATGACCCAGCGGTAGACTGGACAGGACTGTGAGAGCTCCAGAGAGACAGAGGACAGAGGGAGTGAAGTGGGGTGAAGGGCTGAGTTTTGATTAGGAGTTGAGTTGAAGGGCCCTGAACAAGACCCATAATTTACACCCTGATTTTTAATTATTTATTAATTTTTTTTGGTTTTTCGGGCCACACTCGTTTGATGCTCAGGGGTTACTCCTGGCTAAGCGATCAGAATCTGCCCCTGGCTTGGGGAGACCATATGGGGACGCCCGGGGATCGAGCCGCGGTCCTTCCTTGGCTAGCGCTTGCAAGGCAGACACCTTACCTCTAGCGCCACCTCACCGGCCCCATTATTTATTAATTTTTATGGGGTAACCACACCTGATAGTGCTCAGGGCTTTCTCCTGCCTCTGCACTTTGAAATAACTTTTGGCAAGGCTCGGGGATTCTATGGGGTGCCAGGGATCAAATCCGGGTGGCTGCATGCAAGGCAAGAACCCTCCCCATTGTACTACCTGGTATATTAAAATAAAAAGGAAAACAAATAGAAACGAAAACCCCAGATCCCAAGACATACTGTGCAAGATTATTGGGAAATCCCTTCATTCACTCCTCCTGAAAGAACTGGCCCTGCACATTTTCACACTCACTGCTGGCCTGGGGTGTCAAGGTGTCAGTACTCGAGTATGGTCATAAACACAACCCAGGACACTCGCACACACACTCCTCGTTCCTGACCCAGAGGTCCCTGGCACCTTTGTTCCAAGGCAGCAGCAGGACCTGTAATTGCAGGAGAGACCCCATCCATCAGGCTGACCTGGCCACCCCCTGCCCCCTGCACTGCCACAGAAACCAGGAATAGGGCCAGAGGGATAGCACAGCAGTAGGGCATTTACCTTGCACTCGGCCAACCCAGGACCAGGACAACTTGGGACTCAGAAACCTGGGTTAGATTCCCAGCATCTCATTTGGTCATCTGAGCCTGCCAGGAGCAATTTCTTAGTGCAGAGATAGGGGTAACTCCTGAGTGCCACCAGGTGTGGCCCAACAAACCAAAAAACAGGAGCCAGAGTGATAGCTTGGAGGTAGGGCATTTGCGTTGCATGCAGAAGGACGGTGGTTCAAATACCGGCATCCCATATGGTTCCCCGAGCCTGGCAGGAGTGATTTCTGAGCATAGAGCCTGAGTGCTGCCAGGTGTGACCCAAAAACCAAAAAAAAAAAAAAACATCCCTCCCCCAAAAAATCAAGAAAAATCAGTGCCAGGCACTGGGCCCAGAACATACCACAGATGCTGAAGCAACTGTCTATGGCTCTCTCTCTCTCTCTCTCTCTCTCTCTCTCCTCTCATCTCTCTCCTCTCTCTCTCTCTCTCTCTCATCTCTCTCTCTCTCTCCCCCACACAGAACTAGTGCCTGGGCCAGAGAGATACCACAGTGGTAGGGCGTTTGCCTTGCATGCGACCAACCCAGGATGGACCACAGGTTCTATTCCCAGAATCCCATATGGTCCCCCAAGGCTGCCAGGAGCGATTTCTTTTTTTTTTTTTTTTTTTTTGTTTTGTTTTTGGGCCACACCCAGTAACGCTCAGGAGTTACTCCTGGCTATGCGCTCAGAAGTTGCTCCTGGCTTGGGGGACCATATGGGACACCGGGGGGATTGAACCGCGTCTATCCAAGGCTAGCGCAGGCAAGGCAGGGGCACCTTACCTTTAGCGCCACCAGGCCCGAGCCCCGATTTCTTTTCTTTTTTAATTTTTTATTACTCAGTCATATACTTTTGACATTATTACCTTAAATTTTATTGGCACTAATGTTTTATAGTCATAATAATTTCCAGATACACATAACTGCACTTTTTCATGGCATAAAACACATTTGTCCAGTGTTAAAATGATGTACTAACTATACTTAAAGTTCTAGCAGCATAGTACAGAAAGAAGAAAAAGAGCTAAGTTGTTTTTTTTGGTTTTTTTTTTTTTTTTTTTTTGTGGTTTTTGGGTCACACCCGGCAGCGCTCAGGGGTTATTCCTGGCTCCATGCTCAGAAATTGCTCCTGGCAGGCACGGGGGACCATATGGGACACCGGGATTCGAACTGATGACCTCCTGCATGAAAGACAAACACCTTACCTCCATGCTATCTCTCCGGGCCCAAGAGCTAAGTTTTTAAGATGTAGAATTTTCTGAATGAAATCGGATGTTCTCCTGAGTCAGGATCAATTTCTGAGTACAGGAGCTAGGAATAACCCCTAAGCGCCACAGGGTTTGACCCCTCCCCCAAAATAGAAAAAATAGAATCACTCTAGCAGGTTCAAAGGACCAGGGTTTGAGCCTGGGTCTGCAGTGTGCAAAACAGGTGTACTCTCCCGCTGTGCTCTTGCTCCAGCTCACTAAATCCTTCTTGGATGGAGGATGGGGTACTGGGGCAGTGCTCAGGGGCTGTTCCCACTCTGCACTCTGCTCAAGGGATCCCTGCAATGTACTGTCTCTACCATTGAAGCGACTGTGTTTCAAGTTTGTTTTGTGGCCACACTCAGCTATGTGCTCAGGATTGCTCCCAGCAGTAATCAGGGGCCAGTGTCTCTCCCGTGCTTGGCCAGTCCCCCACCATACTTGACCCCCAAGGGGAGGTGGCTTCAGTCTAGGTTGAAGCCCCACATATCCCATCAGGCTGAATAAAAGACAAGAGATATTGCCTAGAAAGGGACACACAGTGTGAATAGTTCTGTGGAGGACAGTGCTGGCCTCTGGGGAGGAACCCAAAAGGCTAACGCCCACCAGACACCCCCTCAATGCAGCCTGAAACCTGGCTGGCTGGGGTGGGGTCACTCAGGGCCTAGAAGGGGCTGTCTTCCTGTCTGACTGTGCTGGTGGTTCCTGGCTCCCTATGCCCCTCCTTCTCCCCCAAGCTTATCCAGAGATGCTGGTGCTGAAGGGACAGCTCCCAGGCTGGGTGGCTGCCACGCCCATTGATGCCGGAGCACCAGAAGGGAGGAGGGATGCCACAGGCATGGGAGCACTATAGGTGGATCCTATATGAGTGAGAAGTTGAGAACGAAAAGACTGTCAGCGTGGTGGCACAGTCTGACCGAGTGAGAATGTGCCAGGTGGATAGTTCCAGGCTTTGGAAAAGGAAGAATCAATGTTCCACAGAATTCTGCTTCCAGGTAGAAAGACTAAGTTATACCCCACTTTCTGCTCTTTATAACCCTGAATGATGCCGTCACCTGAAAAGCCAGCTCAGCACTTTCCTGTCTTGGTTTCTGGGCCACACCAGCGGTGGTCAGGACTTACTCCTGGCTCTGTGCTTAAGGATCACTCCTGATCAGGGGACCACATGGGATACCAGGGATGGAACCCAGGTTGGCTGTGTGCAAGACAAATGCCCTACCTTTATGCTATCTCTTCGGCCCCTAGGAGCTTCATGAATTTTAAACCTGTGATTGGGCCAAAGCAATAGCATAGTGGTAGGGTGTTTGCCTTGCACGTGGCCAACCCAGGACGGACCCCAGATTGATTCCTGGCATCCCATATGGTCCCCCAAGCCTGCCAGGAGCAATTTCTGAGTGCAGATCCAGAAGTAACCCCAGAGTGCTGCTGGGTGTGACCCCCCCCCCCCAAATAAAATAAGCCTGTGATTAAAACTCTTTTTTTTGTTTGTTTTTTTGGGCCACACCCGGCGGCCCTCAGGGGTTACTCCTGGCTATCTGCTCAGAAATAGCTCCTGGCAGGCACGGGAGACCATATGGAACAACGGGATTCGAACCAACCACCTTAGGTCCTGGATCGGCTGCTTGCAAGGCAAACGCCACTGTGCTATCTCTCTGGGCCCAATTAAAATGACCACACATGCTATATATATTTTGCTACACTTCTTTTCTCATGATCCAAAGGCCCACCCTACCATGTACTCAGACACCCTGGCGAAAAAAAATAAAGCTCTAAATCCGCTCGAAACTCGTATGTTCGTTTGTTTTTTACTCTTTTTTTTTTTTTTTTTTTTTTTTTTTGTTTTTGGGTCACACCCGGCAGTGCTCAGGGGTTACTCCTGGCTGTCTGCTCAGAAATAGCTCCTGGCAGGCACGGGGGGGACCATATGGGACACCGGGATTCGAACCAACCACCTTTGGTCCTGGATCGGCTGCTTGCAAGGCAAACGCCGCTGTGCTATCTCTCCGGGCCAGAAACTCCTATGTTTTTTTTAAAGGCTTCATTGATAATCACCAAGAATTCGAATCCACCCAATGCCTACCAGCTGGTGCAGACTAGAGCTTGTCAGCTGAAGGGTGTGTATGTGTGGGTGGGTGCTTGGCAACTGGAGGAAGGGGCGGAAATCGGGGAATGACAGTCGGACTGGAAGCTGGATTCTCCCGCCACGATTTGATGCACGTAACATCAGGGAAGGGCAAATTAATTGTAAATAGAAAACTGTGACAGCCTAGCTGAGAGTGGTAAGAGTGGACGACTGAGCAATTGGGTTCATACCCTTGCATACATCAGCCTATAAGCACACACAAATGGGGGCGGAGAGATAGCATGAAGGTAGGGCGTTTGCCTAGCATGCAGAAGGACGGTGGTTCGAATCCCGGCATCTCATATGAGCATGCCAGGAGCGATTTCTGAGTGTAGAGCCAAGAGTAACCCCTGACCGCTGCCAAGTGTAACCCACAAACCAAATAATAATAATAATATTAATAATAACACACACAAATGAGAAATTTCGCTGAGCATAGATCAAGCTTTAAAAAAAAACTGGGGGGGGGGGCGGAGAGATAGCACAGCGGTGTTTGCCTTGCAAGCAGCCGATCCAGAACCTAAGGTGATTGGTTCGAATCCCCGTGTCCCATATGTTCCCCCCGAGCCTGCCAGGAGCTATTTCTGAGCAGAGAGCCAGGAGTAACCCTGAGCACAGCCCAAAAAAAAAAAAAAAAAAAAAAAAAAAAAAAAGGAAAAAAAAAGAAAATTATGAAAGGGGGCGCAGAGAGATAGCACAGCGGTGTTTGCCTTGCAAGCAGCCGATCCAGGACCAAAGGTGATTGGTTCGAATCCCCGTGTCCCATCTGGTCCCCCGTACCTGCCAGGAGTATTTCTGAGCAGACAGCCAGGAGTAACCCCTGAGCACCGCCCGGTGTGGCCCAAAAACCAAAAAAAAAAAAAAAAACCTGGGGGATTTGGGGTCGGAGAGAACGGTAAGGCGTTTGCCTTGCATGCAGAAGGATGGTGGTTCGAATCCCGGCATCCCATATGGTCCCCCGAGCTCGCCAGGAGCGATTTCTGAGCGTAGAGCCAGGAGTAACCCCTGAGAGCTGCCGGGTGTGACCTAATAACCAAAAATAAATAAATAAACAAACAAAATAAACAAAAAACAAACTGGGGAAAATGACTGGAGGAAAAAAAAACAGGAGACATTCTCGGCAGGCTTCTCTGCCTGCACCCTCTGTGCGCGTCGTTGCCGGGAGGTGGCGCTCGTGCCCTGCCCTCGCATCCCCGGCGCTCGCGGTACCCATCTGTGCCGGGAGGTGGCGCTCGCAGTCTCCACTGACAGACGGTTGGCATCACCCAGGAGTTGCTTTGCAGCGACCTGTAAACCCGTCTCGTTAGTACTAGGGCCCCACCTAGACAGACATCCCAGCCTCTCCCCACCTGCCCTGGTCCCTGAACTCACCTGCCTGCTTACAGACACCCCTGTCCTGGTAGGCCTCATGCAGCCCATATGCCGGGCTTTGCTGGCCTCTAGTGGTCGCAAATAGAACTGCCTCCTGTTTAAAGTGATGTCTCTAGAGAAGTGTGTGTGTTAAGTTTTGCTTTTCTTGTCCGTGTGTGTGTGTGTTTGTAAGTCTTGTTTTTTTTGGGGGGTCACACCCGGTAGCGCTCAGGATTTACTCCTGGCTCCACGCTCAGAAATCGCTCCTGGCAGGCCCGGGGGGACCATATGGGATGCAAAGATTCGAGTCACCGTCCTTCTGCATGCAAGGCAAACGCACTACCTCTATACTATCTCTCCGGCCCCAAGTTTTCCTTTACTTGTGTGTGTGTGTGTGTGTGTGTGTGTGTGTGTGTGTAAGTTTTGCTTTTCTTTTTTTTTTTTTTTTTTTTTTTTTTTTTTTGTTTTTGGGCCACACCCATTTGACGCTCAGGGGTTACTCCTGGCTATGCGCTCAGAAGTCGCTCCTGGCTTGGGGGACCATATGGGACACCGGGGGATCGAACCGCGGTCCGTCCTAGGCTAGTGCTGGCAAGGCAGACACCTTACCTTTAGCGCCACCGCCCGGCCCCCAAGTTTTGCTTTTCTTATCTATTCAGGAAGTGGGAGTACCTTCACCTAAGTGCTCCAGCTTGATCTGTCAACATTGCGGATACACATGCCTTATGGCAAACCTCCCCAGCACACATCCAGACTCCTATGTACCTTGTCGTGATAAGTCAGAATGTTCAGGAAACAGCTTGGATGGAACACAGCCAGGACATCGGCAGGTCTCTGTCCCCAGATAGATACATTCAAATATAAGAAAAAGACTGGGAGGGTCCTTGTCTTGCACACAGCCAACCCGAATTCTATTTTTTTTTCGGGCCACACCCGTTTGATGCTCAGGGATTACTCCTGGCTAAGCGCTCAGAAATTGGCCCTGGCTTGGGGGGACCATATGGGACGCCGGGGAATTGAACCGCAGTCCTTCCTTGGCTAGAGCTTGCAAGGCAGACACATTACCTCTAGCGCCACCTCGCCGGGCTCCCGAATTCTATTTATTCGCAGCAGCCTATAAGGTCCCTGAGCCCTGCCAAGAGTGATTCTTAAATGCAGAGCCATAAATCACCCTGAGCATTGCCAGGTATAGCTCCAAAAACCACTTGGGCAGTTGCCACTGCTGTTTCAGTCAGGACAGAGAATCCCACATAAGCAGTGCCGAACCCTTGGGCACATTTACACGCATAGACATGGAGAAGACCCAACTCCAGGAAGTGGCACCTAGGCTCCCGTACCCCTTCCTCCTCCAGAGGCTGCTCGTCTCGGGGTGCCGGGAGGGATGGGGTGAAGGCGACTCCAACTGCCACCAAAGCTCATTTTCCCAAGGAGCTCGGCTATTTTGCTTAAGTTATCACATCCCAGGTGGTTTCAGGCTCCAGGTGGGTTTCTAGATCCCTGAGAGTCTCAGGAGAGTTCTCTAAGCTTTGGGAGAGGCCTGGCTTTCTGCCACTCCCCCAGGGTATGATTCCTACCCTAAGTTTTGTCCTCAGGGCCTGCCCTGGACCATGGACAGCTCTGAGGAGCAGAGGGCCCGCCTCTCCAGGCTGCTGATTACTGGGGCGGGTTCTTTGGGGAACTGGCCCTTGGGAGGATTCCTCGGCTCTGAGTAGAGCAAGGAAGGAGAACACCTGAGGAATGTTCCAGTCATCATGGACAGCGTTTGCCAGGAGGAAGGAAAACTCTGGCCCTGTGCTCAGTCTAGGCATCCGAAGGAATCCTGTCATGTGACACCTCCACATAGGCTCCTGTCTCTGCCCAGCCTCAGGAATGTCATTGATGCTGGCCCCAGGTGACCTGACAGGTGACTCACTCACCTCACTCACCTCTGGAATCTGGCGACTGCTTCCTCTGTTCTTTGTTTTGATTTTTGGTGTTTTGATTTTTTTGTTTATTTGTTTTTTGGACCACACTTAGCAGTGTTCACAAATCACTCCTGGTGTCCAGAGGACTATATGGGATGCCAAGGATTAAACCCGGGTCGGCCATGTGCAAAGCAAACGCCCTCTCAGATGTGCCATAGCTCAGGTCCCTAAGGCCCCTTATTCTTTTTTTGTTTGTTTGTTTGTTTTTGTTTTTGGGTCACAGCCGGCATCTCTCAGGGGTTACTCCTGGCTCCATGCTCAGAAATTGCTCCTGGCAGGCTCAGGGGACTATATGGGATACCTGGATTCAAACCAATGACCTTCTGCATGAAAGGCAAATGCCTTACCTCCATGCTATCTCTCCGGCCCCAGGCCCTTTATTCTTTAGAGTCAGTCTGTGTTATCTCTGGGCCTCATGCAAGTGGATGAGCCCCTGTCTCTACTAAATTATATATATATTGGTTTGTGGGTCACACCCAGCAGCGCTCAGGGGTTACTCCTGGCTCTACACTCAGAAACCACTCCTGGCAGGCTCAGGGGACCATATGGGATGCCAGGATTCAAACCACTGTCCTTCTGCATGCAAGGCAACACTCTACCTCCATGCTATCTCTTCGGCCCCCTGAGTTACATTCTTTTCAGGGGCTGTAACAGCTTATTTCTCTCTCAGTCTAGAAAGCTGGGCTACTTCCAGCTTCTTGGTGAGTGCACAAAGGCAGTTTGTGCACAAAGGCAGATAAGAACATTATCTGAAGAGTTATGAGTCTTGGGGAAAGTGTAGGCACCATTTCAGGGGCTCAGCTGGGTCCTGGGGGTTCATCTGCTTCTCCTGTTGTCTCCCCAGACACCCGGTCATGGTCCTGTCCTCCTTGCTGACAGTCCTGTGAGCATATATTTTGCGCAAACATAAAACAGGAATTGTGGAGGGTTTGGTAGTTTCTTCATTGATAGCATAGATCTTGAAAGATTCTGGAAATAAGTCCTTTGCCAAAAATACATATTGCCAGGATGAGGCTGGCACTGAGGGTGCAGCTCAGTGGCAGAGTTTACAGCACTGTATGTGTGAGGACCTGGCACAGATCCCTGGCACAAAAAAAGAACAATAAATGAAGTTAAATGTGTATATATGGTGCACAAATATTTTATATATATACATATATATATATTTCATTCAGAGATTTGCCCTTTTTAAAACCCTCTGAAAATCCTCTTTGAAAGAATGAAGGTTCCTTTGTTTTGTTTTCGGGTCACAACTAACAGTGCTCAGGGGTTACTCCAGTTTTTACACTTAGGAATCACTCCTAATGTGTTTAGCGGACCATAAAGGGTATTGTGGAACAAACCCAGGTCAGCAACATTCAAGGCAAACATTCCTCCCCATTGTACTATATCGCTCCAATCCAGAAAGGAGGCTCTTAATTTGGATGACACCCAGTCTTTAACTTTGTGGTTAGGACTTTTTTTCCCCATCTTGGTTTTGGTGCAATAACTGGAGGTGCTCAGGGAACAGTATAGGGAGATTGAACCTGTGTTGCCTAGGTTACAAGATAAGTACCTTAACCATTGTACTATCATTCTGACACCCTGGTTAGGACTTTTTCCAAGAACCTGATCAGAAGACTTAGCTCAGCCCAGTGTCATAAAGATACTCTCCCGCACTTTCTTCTAGAAGCTTTAATATTTTGCTTCTCACCTTCGCCTCTCACCATCTCCTGTTAATTTGGGGAATAAGACAGAGGAACTAGGACGTTCTATTGGAAAGAGAAAAATCCTTCCCCCAAAGATTCTCCATGGGCTCTGGATTATCTTCCCTAAGCAAAACAACCTGTTTCTCACTTCTCTTGTCTGACCATTAATTACCAGCTTAACCTGGCCCCTCCAATGCCTTCAATGAAATCATGCCTTGTGCCCATCACCTACCTCACTGAATCGCAGATACATCGCAGACCCATTGCTCACCCAGGCTATTACCTACTACTCAGACATCAATTGCCAGTTCCTCCTTCAGGAAGCCTTCCTGATTGAATACCCTGTTCCCCACCATCCAAATCTTCACTACTCCATCCCTCTTTCTAATATCAGAGTCCTATTCCGTTTGCAGGAAAGGTGCTGCCTGAATATTCCTGAATATTTTTAGAACCCTGGGGAAATAAGGAGGTTGCCAGGCCCAGATCTAACGCCTGACAGACCTGCTGCTTGCTATTTCCCAGGTCTGGGTTTTCTAATAATCTGCATAAAACACCCCCAAACACGCAAGGCCACAGGAACTTGCAGCGCCAGGCGCGCCCCCTTTGCTCAGAATGAATAGCTCCGACTCTTCCCTCTGCGCGTGCGCAGTCTTCCAGGAGTCGCGGGAGATGCCCAACCAGTTCTCACGAGTGCGCATGCCCAACCGAAACCCAGTTCTGGCCAGAGGTGAAGGGGCGTGACCTCGGCGGTGCGTCGGGAGGGGCGGGGTAGGCAGGTCCCGCTCTGGAACGCGCGAGAGGTGGGCGGGGCGGCGGGGTGGGTGGGTGGGGCTTCTCCGCGCAGGCGTACGCGAGAAAGCGTGCGTCGAGGGGCGGGTCCCGCCAGGCACTCAAAAAGAGTACATCCGGAGGGGCGGGTCCGCGCAGGCGCACGCAAGAAGACGTACGCCTCGGGGGCGGGTCCGCGCAGACGCACTCTAGAAGATGTGCGTCCAGGGGCGGGTCCGCGCAGGCGCACTCAAGAAGACGTCCGTCCAGGGGGCGGGTCCGCGCAGGCGCGCAGGGCGCCCCGGCTCTGGAGCATAAACAAGAGCGGGGCCGGGATGAGGCGGCCGTTGCTCCCCGAGCAGCGAGTGGCGGCCTTTGAGGCGCCGAACGGGGCCCGGCGTCGACCCTGAGCGCTCCCGAGCCGCCCCCGGGCCGGCCGCTCGCCCGCCCGCCCGCCGCGCGCCCACCATGAACCTGGCGAGTCAGAGCGGCGAGGCCGGCGCCGGCCAGCTGCTGTTCGCCAACTTCAACCAGGACAACACGTAAGGCCGGGCCGGGCCGGGGTGCAGGCTCGGGGAACCGGGTGCGGGCGTGATCCTGGCTCCGGGGTGGGAGGCAGAAGGGCCCGGGACACGGAGGGCAAGTCCCGGGGTGCGGAGCCAGGTCTCGATGGGCCCCCCTCCTGTGTTCGCACCGAGCACGCACATGCATATGCAGGAGAGAAGGGGGAAGCCCTCCTTGGGGACCCATGGGGTGCTCCCCGGGGTGGGGAGACAGTGCTGGTTCTAGGGGAGCTCGGGCACCATCACATCACCCACCCGGGGCTCCATCACCTACTCCCCAAGTTGTCGCTGAACCTGGCAGGGGTGATGCTTGTCCTAAGGTGCTGGTTGTCCCCCCCCCCCACCGCAACCCCATTATCCTGTGACACCCCCCACCCCGAGCGCCCCTTTCCCCTCCCCGGCTCCCGGTTCTCTCTTGACAGGTCGCACCGATCCCTCCCGGAGGCCAGATTTCACGAGCGGTCCCAGCTCCAGCCTTCCCTGCCACCTAGGGGGAAACTGAGCCCCTAGAAGGGGTGCCCTGTCCAGGGCTTCCTCCCCCCCATCCTGAGCGTGCCCCACCTGGGGAATAGAGAGACAACACCGCCCCCCCCCCCAACACACACATTGCCTGCTCCCGGACCTGGATCCAGTCCAGCCCCGCGTGCCCACGCCCCCGGGGTTCCCTGAGAGAGTGGGGGTGTGGGGCCTGAGGGCAGGAGAGCCATCTTGGGAAGTGAGTAAGAGGAAGTGATGTCAGCAGGGAGGAGTGGGGCCCTGGCCGCCTGCAGCCAAGTGGGGAAAGAGGGGTGCCGCACCATGCCTCCAAGGGGAGCCTGTTAGAGAGTGGCAGGGGCACCCCTTCACCCCACCAGGTGTAGGGCCCCTGAACTGGAGACATTGCTGGGAGCAGTCCACCACTCCCCCCCTCGGGCTCCTGATGAGGAAACTCAGGTTCAGGAGGGGTCAGCAGTTGCCCAACAGCCCCAGGGCAGCGGGCAGAGTGTGCCTCCAGCGTTCCCCAGGCCATGCCAAAGGCCACCACATCGGGGTCCAGGGGCCATCTAGGAATCACACTGCAGTGTCCCTGAAAACCCAGACCCCAGGGTGCTGGGGGTGCCAGGAGCAGAGGTGGCCCCAGGGCTGTTTGCACAACCTGTTGGTGAGGCCACTCCCACGGGGACTGCAGTAGCCAATCCAGGCAGGAACAGTGCTCCCACACCGGTGCCCTGGCTCTGAAGCACTCTGTCTTTTGAGCCCAGTGAGGCTGGTTTGGGGGTGTTCTCTAGGGTAAGAAACTCTTCTGAGCCCTAGTGAGTTGAGCACAAAGCCTGTGTTCTGGCACTCCCAAGTATTCTCACAGGAGATAGGACAGGGTGGCTCTAGCCTCAGAAAGGCCCCATCTGACTTCTAGGGTATCATCTGCACCCACTCTCCACACAATCCTGGAGTGACTATTCCAAGAGGATTTCTGGGTAGTCAGTGCCTCAGAGAGAGCCAGTCAGTGAAGATGGCAGAGACAGGAGCCAAGCATGCCACGGTGGCTGTGAGGTTGCTGCTTTGCCTGGCCTGGTCTTGCTGTAGCAGTGAGAGGGACACCTTCATTTCCCCCGGGGCACGGTCTGGTCCAAGCCCTTAGTCCCAGTATTGGGGGAGCAGACGTGCCTGTGTCTACAGATTGCTTGGTCTGCCTGTCCTGAGGTTTTGAGTATTGCTGGGCTTTGCCAGTTCTTACCCTATGGGTGTCTTTACCCTTTGTTTCATTTGCGTGCTTTTTACACTTGGAGCTTTGCACGAGGCTCCAGCGACAGCTGACCTGGCTTTGGACTACCAGAAAATCCCCCCTGATGACTTGATATGGAGTCGGAGCCTTTGGAAATGGGCTACATGGATTGTTGAGGGGCAGGGGGCCCTGATGTGTGAGCAGCTATGCTGAAACCCCGTTTCCAGAGGGGTGGTCTAGAGAGGAGAGTTTGAGGGGTGAAACTTTTGAGACCCTGAGTGCTGCGGAGCTGCTGTCCCTTCTCCCCACATTAGTCCCAGCACTGCTGGCTCTCTCCTGAGGGGTGTGGAGGAAACAGTATCAAGGGTTCTTCCTTCAGCCTTAGCTGTTCAGGTGAGTGATTCCAGAGTGGACGACAGTATCCTCGGTTACAGCTGAGAGGCTCTTTTTTTTTTTTTGGTTTTTGGGCCACACCCTGTGAGGCTCAGGGGTTACTCCTGGCTATGCGCTCAGAAGTTGCTCCTGGCTTCTTGGGGGACCATATGGGACGCCGGGGGATCGAACCGCGGTCCGTCCTAGGTTAGCGCAGGCAAGGCAGGCACCTTACCTCCAGCGCCACCGCCCGGCCCCGAGAGGCTCTTTCTCCCCCACCCCATGTTTTTGTTGTTTGGATCCCACCCCGCAGTACTCATGGCAGTGTTCTGCAATCAGGAACCAGACCTGGTTGGTGGTGCTAGGGGACCGTATAGGACACCGAAATAGAACCCACATCAGCCCTACCCACTGTCCTATTGTACCAATGCTCCAGCCCTGGGAGGACACTAGAAGGTGGGCGTGGGGGGTGCTGAGTGGCTTTGAGAGTAGGACCATCTCCTGTGTGCATGCAGGATGTATTCCTGTGTCTGAGGCTGCCCCAAGTGAGCCATGCTCATGACCTATGAGACAAGCATGATGCATCGAAGGGAGAGATCAAGGCCATTTCACGGCTCTCAGGGGTCCTCAAACTTTTTAAACAGGGGGCCAGTTCACTGTCCTTCAGACCATTGGAGGGTCTGACTATAGTAAAAACAAAACTTATGAACGAATTCTTATGCACACTGCATATATCTTATTTTGCAATGAAGAAACAAAACAGATACAAATACAATATGTGGCCCGCAGGCCATAGTTTGAGGACCACTAGGTGAAGGGACCAGAGATATAGCACAGTGTGGTAGGGCATACAAAAATAAAATCAAACCAATGCTCTGATGCAGTGGGGAACATCTGCTGAGGGTCTTCTGTTGGGAGGATGGCAGGTGGGATCCACTCTGAGGGCTCCTGAAACAAAATGGCCTGGGATGAGCAGGGAGCCCACAGTTCCAGTCAGCAACAAGACCCAGCCCATTAACTCTAAATCAGTGGAGGAGAGTGAAGGGGCCAAAGGGTGGAGGAAATTATTTTTTTGCTTTGTTTTTTTTTGGGGGGGGTTATTTTTTTGGTTTGGTTTTTGGCCACACCTAGTGGTGCTCAGGGGTTTCTCCTGGCTCTATGTCCAAAAATAGCTCCTGGCAGGCTTGGGGTACCATGTTGGATGCCGGGAATCAAACTTGGGTCTGTCCCTGGTTGGCTGCCTACAAGGCAAAAGTCCACCGCTCCTGCCTGGCTCCGGAATTTTTTTTTTTTTTTTGTCTTTTATTTTGTTCTGAGGATACATCCAGCAATGCTCAGGTTACTCCTTCTGGTGGTGCTGGAGGACCTTACAGGATGCTGGGGACTGAATCTGGGTCGGCTGAATGCAAGGCAGGCACCCTACCCACTGTGCTGTCTCTCTGGCTGAGAAAAGAAAATGTGAAGGAAAAGATCCACAGTTTCTTTTCATTTTGGGCTTCTGTTTTGGGGCTACATCCAGCTATGATCGGGCTTACTCCTGGTTCTGTGCTCATGCATCACTCTTGGGGGAACATACGGGATGTCAAGGATGAAACCTGGGTTGGCTATGTGCAAGGCAGAGCCCTCCCCCTGTGCTATGGCTCCGGTCCCAGCAGCCGTGTTGTTAGAACATGTTTCTTCAGTGCATCTGTGAGAAAGAGTCTCATGACCCCATGTTGGGTTGACAGTCTGAGCTCTGCCTTCACTTACGTGGTGTGGGAGCCTCTGGTCTTTCCTGTCCCCCCTCTTTCTCTCCCGCCACCTCCTGTGCTGTCCCCAAAATACTCAGTTCACAGCGAACCCTCCTCTGCTGCTCCTGCACACCCTTCCTGTTGTCTTGCCTTCTCTCTGTCCTGCTCTTTGTCCTCTGCTTTGTCGGCCATCACCTTCTGACAGGTGTTTGCGGGGTCTCAGCTCCCATGTGCTAAGAGCTGTGGGTTCAGCCTGGAACCTTGGCTCTTTCTCAGCACACTGCTCAGACTTCCATGGGGGGAGGGGAGAGACCATGTCACCATTGGTCCATCCCTTGCACCCCAGCCTCGGCCACACCAGCCTTGCTTCCTCTTCGTCTCTCATCCAATCCACATCAGGCCTGCATGAAGTCTTTCATGTAGAGCTGAGGGGTCTCCTTACTGTCATCTGATGCTGCTCCTTGTTCTGCCACCCGCAGTCCCCGCTCCTTGTCCCTTCCTGGTACTGGTCATCCATTTGGGTAGCACTGGTGTGGGTGGCCCAGAGCACATCTGTGCATGTCCGCTGCCTTGCAGCCTGTCCTCATTTGTGCATTTGCCTTTTTTGCAGGTCTCTAGCTGTTGGTAGTAAGTCCGGTTATAAATTTTTCTCCCTTTCTTCTGTGGATAAGCTGGAACAGATCTATGAATGCAGTAAGTGTTTGCTTTATTTTTCCCCCTTCTTAAAACAAACAGATGGCTAACTGAATGTACTTGCTCTGGAATGTGTCCCGAGAGGCACTCTGGTCCCCCCCAAAAAAAAACCCTGAGCGGGATTGGTCTTCCCTATAGTCTGGCCCCGAAGTGTCAATGGGGACCCTTGGTGGCTCCCTACTCACAGCTGTACCCGCAGAAACTGGACATCCCTTCAGGACCCCCGTTACCCTGGAGCTTCACCCGTATTGGTCCTTTTCACCTCCCAGGTGTGGGTATAGGCCATGGGAGTTGCTTCAGCATTGTTCTTCAAGCTCCTTAACCCTGACGCTAACCGAACCGGGACTAGGATCCCCACTTGATTTTGGGCCTGGAAGCAAATGCAGTCCTTCAGTGTGGCACTTAGTCTGCGTTTCTAGGGAGCACGGGGATTGGGGGGCAAGTGAGCCTCCCTCCCCCACTGAGGGCATGCCGGAAGTAGGGACTCGTGGGTCACATGGGTCCTGTCCTGGCAGGGAGAGAGCTGGGGGTTCCCATAGTCAATGGCTTGTCACAGCAGCAGTCTTCACACAGCCAGGATGCCAGGTGGGAGCCAATGCCTGTTCACAGCTCCCTGATTCTAATCACATATGTGTGCTGTGTGTTTGTGTGCTCAAGGCAGCTGGGCTAGATTGCAATAGTCTCTGTCCAAGTCTCAATCAGAATCCTGATCTGTCCCTACAGCAATTCCACTCTAATGCCTCTGTTAGGCCAGTCTCAGATAGGGGGTAGAAAACAGGCCGTGGCCTGTCTGCCCTACCCCAGCCCCACCGGGCTTGCCTTTGGCCACTCCTGTCTCCATTTTGTCCTTTCAGTGCTGAATAGTGGCCCATAAGAATGACCCTGTCACCTGTGGTAGGACACCAGGGTGGTCACAGTTGTGGCTTTTCCCTGGAAAGTTGTTTAGAGTCTCTTGAGTGGCCAGAGTTCCCGTAGCCAAATTTTCTCCTTCGTGCTGGATTGGAGGTGATACCGGCTCTGAGCCTGGCCTTCCTGGTCCTGTGGCCAGTCACGGCGAGAGACAAGTTCATGTTCCCAGTGACTGGGGGACAGGGAGCTGGGGAGGCTTCAGGCCTGGCCTCTCCAGTATCACACGGATTGGAGGTGGGGCCTTCTGGGGGAGCTGCTGTGTCTTTATGGAGCGGGTTAGTTAGGCTGGAGCCACAGTGGCATACTGATGACAGATGACATGGTCCTGAGAGAAAGGCCTGTCTGGGCTTCCACACCCTGCATACACCTGGCCTGGTATCAGCCCCTCTCCTAGGGGTGACATCCAGCCTTTATCTCCTGCCAGCCAGCTCAGAAGGTGCCTCAGTATCAGCAAACTGGCCCCCAGACTCCCTGCAGTCACTGACCAGGTCACTGACTTCTGCAGGAGGTGAGGCCTAACCTGTGCTTCTGAACCCCCCAGAACGTCTCTACTACTGGGGGGGGGGTTTCCTTTTGTAGTCAGGAGTTACAGATCAATTCTGACCTGGAACTTAGAAAGGGTATGAGACACCCCCCCTACAACATCCTTAAACTAGCCTTTCTTGAGATGTGTGTTTGAGTTTTAGAGCCTCCACTGGCAATGCTCAGCGTTCGCTCCTGGTAGAGTGGGTTGTGCCAGGAACTAAACCAGTGTTGGCATGTGTGGAATCCACACCTCAGGCCTTTGCTGACTCTGGGCATGCTTGGATGAACCTAAGGACTCACCCTTCTTCGAGGGTGTTTTGACCTGTTAGTGCCTTGTCCTCTGGTGTTCCTGTCAGAAGGAAGTAGAGCGTCTGTGCTCAGTTGGGATGCTGAGGAGAGATAGTTCTGGTCAGTGAGCTTCTGGCCCTTTGGAACAAATGAGGAGGGCCAGGTAGCTAGCACCCAGGTAAGGTGCTTTCCTTGCACACAGATGACTCAGGTTCAATTTTTTGTTGTTGTTGTTTTGTTTTTTGGGTCACACCTGGCTACGCTAAGGGGTTACTCCTGGCTCTGTGCTCAGAAATCGCTCCTGGCAGGCTCGGGGGACCATATGGGATGCTGGGATTCGAACCACCGTCCTTCTGCATGCAAGGCAAACGCTTTTCCTCCATGCTATCGCTCCAGCCCCCTCAGTTTTAATTTCTGCACCTCCTATGGTCTCCTGAGCACTGCCAGGAGTGATCTCTGATCATAGAAGCAGGAGGAGTCACAGCCTTAAAACCAAAATAGATGATGGGGCTGTGCCCAGGTGACCAAGCATGTGAGGGACCTCGAGGTCCTCCCCACATGCCTGCTGTGCCCCCAGCACTGCTGGGTATGGCCCCTCTTAAAATTTATGATGAACCAGGGGCCGGAGAGATAGCATGGAGGTAAGGCGTTTGCCTTTCATGCAGGAGGTCATCGGTTCAAATCCCGGTGTCCCATATGGTCCCCTGTGCCTGCCAGGAGCAATTTCTGAGCCTGGCTGGAGCCAGGAATAACCCCTGAGCACTGCTGGTGTGACCAAACAACCACACACACACACACACACACACACACACACACACACACACACACACACACACACAAATTTATGATGAACCAGATAAACACTTCTGAGGGTTTAAATTGAAGCATTTATTTTTCTCTAACCTTTACCCTTTTTTTGGGGGGAGTGTCACACCCAGTGGCCCTCAGGAGTTATTCCTGGCTCTGTGATCAGAAATCACTCCTGGCAGACTTGGGGGACCATATGGGATATGGGATGCGAAGATTCAAACCACCCACACCCTTTAGCTTTGTGCAAGGTGAACTCCTTACCACTGTGCTATCTCTCCAGCCCCATTCTCTTGCCTTTTTTTTTTTTTTTTTTGGTTGTTTGTGTTATGTTTTTTGAGCTACACCCAGCGGCACTCAGAGGTTACTCCTGGCTCTGCACTCAGAAATCGCCCCTGGCAGGCTTCTGGGACCATATGGGATCCTGGGATTTGAACCACCAATGTACGTCCTGGGTCGGCTGTTGCAAAGCAGATGTCCTACCATGCTATCGCTCTGGTCCCACCAGTTTGTTTTTCAGTGTTCAAAGCAGAGAATACTCTCTGACTAGTGCTCACCCCACCTCATTACTGCCTGAATCCTCATCACTGCCTTTCAAAAAAAGGCAGTAAAGCAGGCCCTTGCCCTCAGCCTAGGAGAGAAAGAACAAGCCTCTTGGGGCCAGAGTAATAGCCTTGCATGTGGTCAATACAGGATGGACTGGTTTGATTCCCGGCATCCCATATGGTCCCCCAAGCCTGCCAGTGACCCAAAAACCAAACCGAAACAAAACCCAGAACAAGCCTCTAGGTCAGGGGTCTCAAACTTGCGACCCACGCCCGTTTTTTGGCTCTCTGTACAACATTTTGTGGCCCTGCCCTAGAGGAATCTTTTTTGTTTTTTGTTTTGTGTTAGTTGTTTGGGCCACACCCCCCAATGTTCAAGGCTTACTACTGACTTTGCACTCAAGGATCACCCTGACTTTGCCTCCTGCAGCCCCCACGTAAATTGAGTTTGAGACCCTTGCTAGGTCTTAGGAAAAACAAGATAGACAGGTGCTTTTTTTCTTTTCTTTGTTTTTGGTTTTGGGCCACACCCAGCAGCACAGCGCTCAAGGTTCCTCCTGGCTCTACACTCAGGAATCACTCCTGGCAGGCTCAGGGGACCATTTGGGAATGCCAGGGACCTAACCCTGGTCAACTGTATGCAAGGCAAATCCCCTCCCTGCTGTACTATTGCTCCAGCTCCCCACTTTTTGTTTTTGGTTTTTTTTTTTTTTGGTTTTTGGGCCACACCCGTTTGACGCTCAGGGGTTACTCCTGGCTATGTGCTCAGAAATCGCCCCTGGCTTGGGGGGACCATATGGGACGCCGGGGGATCGAACCGCAGTCCTTCCTTGGCTAGCGCTTGCAAGGCAGACACCTTACCTCCAGCGCCACCTACCCAGCCCCATTCTTTTTTTTTTTTTTTTTTTTTGGTTTTTGGGCCACACCCGTTTGACGCTCAGGGGTTACTCCTGGCTAAGCGCTCAGAAATCGCCCCTGGCTTGGGGGGACCATATGGGATGCCGGGGGATCGAACCGCGGTCCGTGCCTTGGCAAGCGCTTGCAAGGCAGACACCTTACCTCCAGCGCCACCTACCCGGCCCTTAGCTCCCCACTTTTTTCCTTCCATTTTTTTTCCCCCTTGGATTTTTTTGGGCCACACCCAGTGACACTCAGGGGTTCCTCCTTGCTATGCACTCAAAAACTGCTCCTGGCTTGGGGAACCATATGGCATGCTAGGGGATCAAACCGCAGTCCAATCTGGGTCAGCCATGTGCAAGTAAACACCCTACCGCTGCACCATTGCTCCAGCCCCCTTTATTTCTTTCTTTTTTGGGGGGCGGGGGGTCACATCTGGTGGTGCTCAGGGGTTTCTCTTGGTTGTGCGCTCAGAAGTTGCCCCTGGCAGGCTCCGGGGACCATATAGGATGCCAGGAATCAAACCAGGGTCCGTTCCAGGTTGGCTGCATGCAAGGCAAATGTCCTATTGCTGTTCTATCGCTTCAGCCCCTCCGCTTATTTTTCTTTATTCAAACAAAGAACCTTTAACCCAAGTGTCTTTGAAAATTGTTGTGTTGGTTTGTTTTGTTTTTCCAACATTAGCTTTATTTATTTGCTTTTTGTACCCAGGGTACTCAGAGGTTACTCCTGGCTCTGTGTTCAGGAAACCCACTGGGTATTTCTGCCCCTTCTTTTTTTTTCTAGAAGATATACTGGATCCCTGCCCTGGTGGAAGCAGAAAGGGTCAAGTGGCTCAAAGGAATATCACTCATTTAGACACCACATCGGGTATTGGCATATTGTGGTCTGGAGCCAGGCCTAGGTTTCCCTTCGCACCCGTCCTTCTAAGAGTGTATTATGTAGCTCAGGGGCTCGGGTCTGAAGCCCACCACCTGTTTTGTCATCTGCTCAGGACATGCAGTCTGCACTCCAGGGTCCTGGATGGACATTTCCTAGAAAATGGAGTGATGGGTCCTTTAGGGCCTGGGTGTGTGGGTGTGCAAACCTGGAAGGCAGGACCTGGAGGGAGCCCCTAGCATGGGCAGTTGTGGCTCTGTTGACCTGGTGATGGGAGTCTGGGGTGTTGCCTGGGGGAAGCCACCATCTTGTCTTCATTTCTCTCAGACAGGCAGCCACAAGGAAGAGGTTGGCGCTGGTCAAGCCCCCTGATGAGCTCTTTTCCAGGTGGACTAAGCGCACTACACTGTAGGGGCACAACCCCACCAAGGTCCTGGGGGTCACTGCTGGGGTTCATGCTCAGATGTGCCCCAGGAGACCCCGCCTGAGCCATTGGGTACTGGCCAGTGTGACACTCCAGGGGCCTTGGTGCTCCATGGTTGAGACTAGAAGTTTCCCAGGAGGGCCAAGAACCTCGGAGTTTGGAGGAACTGCTGTTCTGGGGCGTGGCTTCGTATGAGGTGTCTCAAAACCCTTCGGAGTGAGTAGGCCAGTGGAGTAAGGTCACAGCTCGGGAAATAGCACAGTAGAAAGAGGATCCAGGGACCAACCTAGGTCTAATCTTCAGCACCACATAGAGTCTCCGAGCCCAACCAAGAACCATCCCTGAGTACAGAGCCAGGAGAAAGCCCAGCTTTCTCATGTGTGTGGCCCCCCCAAAAAGAGAAGACCTAAAACCCCCAACAATGTACAAATAGTAGGTGATGAAATGGGTCCTTGGGATGCCCTAAAATCTAAGGGACCCATTGGCCAGCCTGGGGCTGCCGCTCCTATGCCTCATGCGGTAAGGAGAAGTGGCAGCTGTTTCCCGAGACTGCCTACTGTACTGTCTCTGCCCTCTGTGCCGTGTCCCTCCAGGTGGACCAAGCACACCGCTCCGTGTGGGGGTGCAAACCATCCCCCAGCATATACTGAGCCACATCCTGAGGTCTAACAACTCGGGTGTCCACTCCTGACCCCAACATCTCCCATGTAAAGGTCGGGTTCAGGGGGACAGGACAGTTGGTGACTGAGTCGAGCCGCCTACCCTAATCTAGTTTGCAGGTTTTATCACCCTCCAGTCACTCCTCCCTACCGCTGAGCCCTTGCACAGCCTGATCTGCATCTGTCTCAGCCCAGCATTTCTGGACACCTCAGATAGCTGGGCCCGGGCTGCTCATCCTGGACACAGCATTGGTTCCCTTTCCCTTTCCCATGGGTGCTCTGGCCCCAGCTTCTCCCGGTCTGTGCAACTCTACCCCATGCCCTGTGATGCTTTTTTAATTGTTTTTCTTTTTTTTTTTGTTTTTTGTTTTGTTTTGTTTTTTTGGGCCACACCCGATAACGTTCAGGGATTACTCCTGGCTATGCACTCAGAAGTCGCTCCTGGCTTGGGGGACCATATGGGACGCTGGGGGATCGAATCGAGGTCCGTCCTAGGCTAGCACTAGCAAGGCAGACACCTTACCTCTAGCCCCACCACACTGGCCCCTTAATTGTTTTTCTTTTTCTTTTTTTTTTTTTTTTTTTTTGGTTTTTGGGCCACACCCAGCGGTGCTCAGGGGTTACTCCTGGCTGTCTGCTCAGAAATAGCTCCTGGCAGGCACGGGGGACCATATGGGACACCGGGATTCGAACCAACCACCTTTGGTCTTGGATCGGCTGCTTGCAGGGCAAACGCCGCTGTGCTATCTCTCAGGGCCCTGTTTTTCTTTTTTTTTTTTTTTTTTTTTTTTTTTTTTTTTGGTTTTTGGGTCACACCTGGCAGTGCTCAGGGGTTATTCCTGGCTCCATGCTCAGAAATTGCTCCTGGCAGGCACGGGGGACCATATGGGATGCTGGGATTCGAACGGATGACCTCCTGCATGAAAGGCAAACGCCTTACCTCCATGCTATCTCTCCAGCCCCCCTGTTTTTCTTTTTAAGGTTGTTTTAAAGTGAATCGTTACCAGAGAATGGTAATACATTTTTGTTCCTGTTTTATATGAGTATGTATGTGTGTTCATGTCTGTGCATGCGCATGTGTTTCACATGTGTCTATATATGCGTGTCTGTGTGTGAGTACAAACACATGTAAAAGTGTTTCAGACCAGAGCCAGTGAGAAGAGAGTGCATCTCTGGGCTGTTGTCTTATTCATGGAAGTTTTTGTGATTTACACATGCCCGGTGGGTGTAGGCAGGCACCAAGGGGAGGCTGCTGGGTGGTTGGCTTTGTTTTGCACATGGTAGTACGAGCTGTAAGGGAAATAAATTTCGCAGGGTCAGAAAACTGGTCTGCTGAGAAAAATTTTCTTTTTTGTTTTGTTTTGGTCACACCCGGCATCGCTCAGGGGTTACTCCTGGCTCTGGGCTCAGAAATCGCTCCTGGCAGGCTCGGGACCATCTGGGATGCCGGGATTCGAATCACAGTCCTTCTGCATGCAAGGCAAACATCCTACCTCCATGCCATCTCTCCGGTCCAACAAACATTTTCTTTTTTTTTTTTTTTTTTTTTTTTTTTTTTTGGTTTTTGGGCCACACCCGGCGATGCCCAGGGGTGACTCCTGGCTGTCTGCTCAGAAATAGCTCCTGGCAGGCACGGGGGACCATATGGGACACCGGGATTCGAACCAACCACCTTTGGTCCTGGATCGGCTGCTTGCAAGGCAAACGCCGCTGTGCTATCTCTCCGGGCCCCCGAGAAACATTTTCAATAGAAAGTGAGGACAGGGGCCAGAGAGATAGCATGGAGGTAAGGCGTTTGCCTTTCATGCAGGAGGTCATCGGTCCAAATCCCGGCGCCCCATATGGTCCCCCGTGCCTGCCAGGAGCAATTTCTGAGCCTGGAGCCAGGAATAACCCCTGAGCACTGCCGGGTGTGACCCAAAAACCAAAAAAAAAAAAAAAAGTGAGGACAGCACTTACCTTTTACATAGATGATCAGGGTGTGAGCCCCAACACCCCATATGGCCCCCAAGCTCACCAAGGATAACCCTTGTGTACCGCTGGAGGTAAACCCAAAAATCTTGGAAACATTGTGCCATCTCAGACTTTCCTGTGTTGTCATGGGTCTTCCTGGGACTGTAATACAGACTGAAGGCACTCGCAGCTGCTCCTGCCTGTTTTATCACTCCTTGAATCCCGCTGAGATGGAAACTCTACTTTTTCTTTCCAAGTGCCTGTTTGTTCCTTTGCCTGTTTCTCTCTTGGCCGGCTCTTCCTTTACTAATTCAAAGCAAATGTGCCATTTGTTGTGGGCTGCAAATATCTTTTCTGTCTGGTGTTCACGGTTCTTTCATTTTGAAGCCACGCCTAGAGATGCTCAGGGACTGCATGATGGCAGCATAGATGGGTTGGCCCACAGCACTGCCTTCGACTGGCCTGCCCTTGACTGGTGCCTAGGCCCAATGTCCCTCTCAACCCGGGCTGCCCACAGCACCCTGTGCTTCTGAAGCTTGGCACCAGTCTTCCATCTTCCATTGCCCTGGGGGCATTCCCCGGGCCCTGGTTATTTGCAGGGCCAGGGGCAGCTCCTCCCTCCCACCCAAGGCCCTCTACCAGGTGTCTACCTTACTGGGACTCTGATGTGGATGCAGAATGTGCCCTCGCACACACACCCTGCTTCACTGTTGTGAGCACTGGCAACCGAACAGTCCATGCCGCCCCCACCTGTGGTGTTTGTCACCTGTTGGGAATCTTTTGCTGTTCCTCTGTGCCTGAGTTTATTTACAGGGGTTGGCTAGGCCTGTCTGTCTCTGTCTGGCTTAATGCTGACCTCAGGCCTTTGCCTCTGCACCAGGTTCTTGGGCATTCGAGGCTGAATGGCTGCCTGTGCTATGATGAACCTCTACACACACACATCACATACTGCACACACATACCATACAGACACCATACACACCTGCCAGGGACTGTCCTGTCTCATTGTATGTCTGCCTTCGGACCCTGCTCTAGTCCCTTCCTAGTCCCTGGGTGCATGCATATTGGCTAATGCCTGCTGCTGGCTCCTTACAGAGGAGCCTACCCTCACCTCTGTACCGTGGCCCACGGATGAGGGGCAGCATGGTCAGGAATCCCCAGGCTGCCCCTCACCCTCATAGAGACTTGACCTGGTAGGGAGCTGAGACCGGCCTGGTTCTGCATGACTCCGAAGTGCCCCCTGCCCCCCTAAAATGCCTCCATCCCTCTGTAGTTTCAAGGGTAAAAGCTTAGGGGGTAAAAATACAGGGTGGTATGTAGGCAGATCGACAGGTGCAGAGTGTGGGTGAGGCGACTAGACTGTCTATACTGGGTTCGGGGAACTTGCTTCTCAGGCTCTTTTGGCATTCGTTTATGGGCACTGGTTCTCGTGGGTGAGGAGGCTTGTTTGTGTTTGCCATGTTCCCCCACCCTTGCTCGGGGATGTGGCCAGTGCTTGGAGGCAAGAGTAGCTTGGTGGTGACTGGGCCTGTTGCCACTGAGATGTGCCCCAGGGTGATCCCCTGTGTCTTGGAACAGCCCCAGAAGCCAGAGCCACTGTGTTTCCCAGGTGGCTTTAATCTCTGGGAGTTTTGGATGGCGGCAGGTCCTGCTGTCGGCCTCAGGCAGTCAGGGAAGCTGGGGGATGGGGTATTTCAGGCCTCTTCTGCTCTGTTCCTTGGGCTCTAGAGACCCACCTTTGTCAACAGACTTCCGAATGAGGGTCTCCCACGAGAGAATCAAAGGAATGGGCTCAGGGCTGTCAGGCACAAGGGAAGACTGGAATCACCAGCAAGGGGCACCTCCAGGTGCAGGAAGGGCCTACCCCCCCGACCTGCCACATGCCCATGAGTGTTCCCCACAGCTGACACCGAGGATGTATGCATCGTGGAGAGGCTCTTCTCCAGCAGCCTCGTGGCCATCGTCAGTCTCAAGGCGCCACGGAAGCTCAAGGTGTGTCACTTCAAGAAAGGCACCGAGATCTGCAACTACAGCTACTCCAACACCATCCTGGCCGTGAAGCTGAACCGCCAGGTGAGGTGCTTGCCCCCCTCACCCATCCTCAATCCAGGATGCACTGTGTCTGCTGGGTGGGTGGAAGTAACCCGCGTGCAGTGGTTCCTCCTCAGCACTTCTGCTCTCCCTTCTGTGCTGTGATCTTTCTTTCTTTCTTTCTTTTTTTTGGTTTTGGGTCACATCTGGCAGCGCTCAGGGGCTACTCCTGGCTCTATGCTCAGAAATTGCCCCCGGCAGGCTCGGGGGATTGTATGGGATGTCGGGATTCTAACCACCATCCTTCTGCATGCAAGGCAAACATTCTACTTCCATGCTATCTCTCCGGCCCCTTATTTATTTATTTATCTATCTATTTATTTATTTATTTATTTTAGTTTTTGGGCCACACACAGCAGTGCTCAGAGGTTACTTCTGGCTCTACGCTCAGAAATCGCCCTGGCAGACTCGGGACCATATGGGATACTGGGATTCAAACCATGTGCTGTGATCTTTCTCCACATTGTCTGATCTTACCTGGTCATTCCACCTGGACATGGGGATGTGCACATAGTGCACTGTGACATTCCATTCAGCGCACACTGGGCAAAAGGACATACATTTCCAGTCCAGAAACCAGATCAAAATAGCAAAGAGGTGGCTGGGTCTCGCCGTGCCTGGTTTGGTTTGGGTCTTGGTTGGGACCATCCCTAGCAGTGCTCAGGGCTTACCTCAGGGCTCACTCCTGGCAGTCTCAGGGGACCATACAGGGTGTCAGGGATCAAACATGATTCAGCCACATGCAAATCAAGTGCCCTCTCCACTCTGCTATCACTCCAGCTATTAGCATGTTTGTGACTTAAAATATACACCTGTGAAACTGCAAGGCCAGTGTGAGTGTGATGTTGTGGGGCCTCTGGGGTGCCAGCATGGTGCCCGGTGGGGGGGCTGACTTGTGTGTCCTTAGGGCCTCCTGGCTATGCTTCCCCCTCATCTGCCAACTCCCTGAAGGGCTGTGAGTGAAGCACCCAGGGCATAGGGAGCTTCTCTCTGTTGCCCCACCTAGAACTTTCTAGAAGGCTTTGTCCCCTTGTGCTGCTGGGGGGGGGTCTGCTGGCAGGAGGTACCTAGGACTCTGTGCCCGCCCAGATGCTCATTCCTGATGCTCTGTGGGCCCTGGCAGAGGCTGATCGTGTGTCTGGAGGAGTCTCTGTACATCCACAACATCCGGGACATGAAGGTGCTGCACACCATCCGGGAGACACCCCCAAACCCTGCAGGTGAGCGCCCACTCGTGTCTACCTCTCACGCCCTGCTGTCCAGTATCCCGAGGGTGGTCCCCAAGAATTGAGTGCCACCATTGCAGCCTGAGTGCTGAGTGACATCAGGGCCGGAACCTCACTGCCTTGCCCCTGGACTAGGGTGGGGGTGGAGAGGCTGGCGCTGAGCCCCCATCCCCGCAGGCCTGTGCGCTCTGTCCATCAGCAATGACAACTGCTACCTGGCTTACCCGGGCAGTGCCACCATTGGTGAGGTGCAGGTCTTCGATACCATCAACCTGGTGAGTCTGGCTACTGGGGCAGGGGCAAGGCAGGCTGGGAAGTGTGCCCACGAGAACCTCTCACCACTGTCCATTGCAGAGAGCTGCCAACATGATCCCGGCTCATGACAGCCCACTGGCAGCACTGGCCTTTGATGCGAGCGGTGCCAAGCTGGCCACAGCCTCCGAGAAGGTGGGTGCTGGCAGTGGGACCTCATCATTGCTCATCAGTGGCTCCCCATCCTTTCCTGTACACACTGATGCAGCGAGGAAATCCAGAAAGTACTGAGCCTTGTCCATACCTTTGCTTTGTCCGCCGTATGCCTTCCTGTCCGTGCCCCACCCAGCTCAGCCCGTCTCACTGCCCTATCATCAGCATCACTGCCTCGGGACAGGCGAGCTCTGGCTGTGTCTGTCCCCATGTGTTGTCTTGTTGCTCCTCTAAACCTTCCTCTCTCCTTTCTGCTTGGTACAGGGGACCGTGATCCGGGTATTTTCCATTCCAGAAGGACAGAAACTCTTTGAATTCCGGAGAGGAGTTAAGAGGTAATACATGGGCCGAAGCAGTGGTGTAGGGCGTGTTACATGTGCTAACCTAGGACGGACCACGGTTTGATCCGCCAGTGTCTCATATGGTCCCCCGTGCCAGGGGCGATTTCTGGCGCGCGCGCGTAGCCAGGAATAAACCCTGAGCGTCACTGGGTGTGGCCCAAAAAAATAAAAATGGTAATACGTGTCTTCCTATCCCCAGGACAGAGCTGGGACGGGGCTTTGCTCTCTGGTCCATCTGCCCTGTCTGAGCTCTGAGTGGGGCTGTGAAACAGACTGGACCTTCCATAGGCTGGGGAGATGGGCCAGATTAAGTGGGGGGAGGGCATTTCATCGAGGCCAGCAGTGGACCCAGAGAATATGTCAGTGCCCCTTCCGGGTCCATCCCAGCACTGCCGTGGGTCTGCCCTCTGTGTGCCCACACCACAGCCTTGGGCTCGTCTTTCTCCAGAGGGTCCCTCTGCCGCCCCTGCCCAATCCTCACCCCTCCTTCCCTCAGAGCCTGACACCAGCCCTTTCCCACCTGAATATTCTCTGCTGCCCCTGCTCAGTTTCCTCCTCACCCTGCTCCTTCCGGCCCCAGACCTATGGGTTCCGTCTCTGTGGAACCCAGCAGCTTGTGAGACACTCACACCTCAACCCTCACTTTGCAGAGCTTCACCTGCTGAAATGCTGCCCCCAGGGACTAGATACTTGGGGACCAGGGCTGGACCCCTCCCTTCATCCTGTTAGGCCACAGTGCTAGTGCCCTCTATCCTGACCCTCCAACCCATCTCTGCTGCTGGCTGCTCCAGCGGCCGACCCTCCTTCACAGTAGGGTTCACTGTGCCAGCTGCTGCCCCCCTGTCCCCACTGCTTGTGTGTGCTCCGAGGGGCCCAAGGATGTTTGGTGAACTGCTGTCCCTGCAGGTGTGTGAGCATCTGCTCACTGGCCTTCAGCTTGGACGGAGTCTTCCTCTCGGCGTCCAGCAACACGGAGACAGTGCACATCTTCAAGCTCGAGACTGTGAAGGAGAAGTGAGCGGGGCCCTGGCCTGGGGAGGTTCACAGGCACCAAGCATTCTCCATCCAGCTTTTGGCTGACAGTCACCAATTGGGGGGAAGCAGAAGGGTCCTCACAGATGCCTTGGAACCCCTGGGAGGCGGCTGAGTTCTGGAACACAGGCTCTAGGGCCCAGATGTCCTGGGGTTGTCATTTCTGTGCCCCCTTTTCTAAAGGCAGGGGGTCCCTCAGGGCCAGGCTGTTCCTTGGGCGCCACACCTGACGCGCTCAGTTCCCCCAGGCCCCAGGAGGAGCCCACCACCTGGACCGGCTACTTTGGGAAGGTGCTCATGGCCTCCACCAGCTACCTGCCAGCCCAGGTCACCGAGATGTTCACACAGGGCCGCGCCTTCGCCACCGTGCGCCTGCCTTTCTGCGGCCACAAGAACATCTGCTCGCTGGCCACGTGAGTGCTGGGGGTGTACTGTGGGGAGAATTGCTGCCCTCCCTCAGTGAGGGTGGTGCCCCCTGCTCCCCACTTCAACCTTGGTGCCAGGCTACTGTCCCCTCTTCTGAGCCTGAGCTGACTCTCACTGTGTCCTGTATCTGCGGGGGTAGGGTCCTCTCTGGCTCGTGCAGGAAATCCACATGGCATTTCTCTGGTCTCCCTAGAATCCAGAAGATTCCCCGGTTACTGGTGGGGGCATCTGATGGCTACTTATACATGTACAACCTGGACCCCCAGGAAGGCGGCGAGTGCACCCTAATGAAGCAGCACAAGTGAGTGTGTGTGTGTGGGGGAGGGGTTCTTATGCAGAGAGAGGGGTGGTGGAGAGAAAGAGAGAGAGGAGAGAGAGAGTTTTGTGTATGTGTGTGTGATGGGCACTGCATGACCATCCCCTCCCCCAGGTTGGACGGCGGCAGTACTGAGACCACCCACGACATTCTGGACTCAGCCTCCCAGGACTGTCCCCTGGTGGCACAGCCCTACAGCCCCGCTGCAGCGGCCAAAGGTACTCAGGGGCCTGAGTCTCCAACCCAGCCCTGACCCAACCCCAACCCGGCCCCATAAGAGCAACAGTGTTGACTCTGTCCAGGGTAGAGTCTGGCAAGTCCAAACTCACTCTACTGTCTGGAGAGAACCCAGCACTTGCTGAGTATGAGGAGGGCCGTGGCTTGTTTGTCACTATGGCTCAAACACCATCCTCAGTGCCGGCAGGTCTGGACACCCATGGCCACCCTGCGTCCAAAGCCAGCTGATGTTCCTGTCCTGCCCTCAGACACAAGCACTGTGCAGGGATTACCGGCCCTGTACTCCCTTGAGCCCCTGTGTCTGCAGAATATGGAAGAACAACCTGAGGTTCTTTGACCCCTGGGTTGCAGCTGCCCTACTCTATGTGCTCCACTCCCACCCTGCCGGTGACCCACTCGCCTCATCTCTATCCTGCAGCCTATACAGAGGAGCTGGGCGCCGTGGGCGGTGCCTGCCTGGAGGAGGAGGCAGGTGCGCTGAGACTGGAGGAGGACAGTGAGCATCCCCCGATGATCCTTCGTACTGACTGACAACTGGGGGGTGTCCAGACCCCTGCACACGTCTGCCCGGCTCTACCGGCTGCTAGAACCTAGCCCAAGGGCAGGAGATGGAGCCTGCAGGCGGGACTGTAACTGTGGTGTGAGCCCGCCCAGCGGAAATACATGGTTTTCAGTGGCTTTCAACCCTGCTCACGAATTTAGCTCTGTTTTTTCTCCTTTTGCCAAAATTAACTGGTGAAGCCCTTGCCACCTCCTCGCTTTGCATGCATTCACGTGCCGAGTCAGCAGAGGGCGCCGTGCGCCTTCCCGCTGCCAGAGCTGGGCCTGTGCCTGGAGGGCTGAGGAGCGGCCCCAGGAGAAGGGAGGCCCCAGGGGGCTGGTGGTCAGGGCGCCCTGGATTTCCCGAGCAGGAGGTGTGGGGCCTGGAGGAGCAGCTCCAGAGCCTCTCCTGGACCTTCCCCCTTTATTTTGTTAATTAAATTCTTTCCTACTTGGATGTTCCTGGGATTTCTTCCATGGATCTTGACTGGCCAGAAGAGCCTCTTCCTGGTCATCACAACCTGGGCCTGTCCTGACCTTATGGTATTCCGAGTTTTCTCAGGACAGGGGAAGGTGCAGCACATGGACTAGCCCAGACACCACTTTATGGCGTTAGATCATCCTCATCAGGGGTGGGCAGCCAGTTTTCTAGCGGGGATGTTTGCAAAGCACAGATTTTGCAGATGTGACGTGTGCCCCTGAACACAGGCCCAACCTGCCAGGGTGCCTAAGGACTCCCTAGACCCAGAGAACTTAAAAGATTGGTCCCTCATTGGCTCCCCTGCCCATTGGTAGCACTCAGGCACCCAGGACCTCACACTCTCCTTCCTGGCAGGTTACCTTTCAGGCCAGGGATGTGGAAAGGGTTATCTGTGGCCAAGAGTGGCCCAAAGGAATCCTTGGGTCCTGTGGGGAGCTGGACGGTCCGACGTGTCGAAACTCTATAAGTGTCTGCCTTTCCAGGAAGGCAACACGCACACACTCAGACATGTGCACACGTACACATGCTCACTCATGGCCCCCCGAGTGAGCAGTGACTATAGAATAGCTGTTTCCACCACAGTGCGAGACTGTTTGCATGAGGCGAGAGGGGCCCAGACATGGCATCTTGGCCACTGGACCCCACAGCTGCCCCCTGCACTCAGTGGGACAGAGAGTAATGCTAACCCGATGCCGGCTCCTACCCATCAAAGCACAGGCCTGACTCAGTCAAGCAGAGGCAAGGGTGGCTCTCCAAGGTCTGGGCTGCTGTGAGTACAGTGTACTCCCGCGGAAGGGATTGAGGCACCTCGAAGCCACAGTCCACCACCTGCTGGGGCACCAGCAATGCATGAAGGATTGAGCCCGGGAAACAGTCCTGAGATCTGGTGCTTAGTGCAGCTGACAGAGCAAGTGAGACCAAGGCAGACTGGGCTAAATCCTAACCTGCAAACATGGGGCAGATGGGACCTGGGGCTCATATGAGATGGTTTCTCCACAGGAATAATACTGGGCCCACACACACCCATCACCCGTCGCCTGTCTGGGGGTGCTCATGTACCCACTCCCTGATTTTAAGACTCACTAGGGTATCCTGCGGCAGCATCAGGAGAAGGGGCTATCTACGTGTATCGTGTGTCGTACACACATATCCTGTGCTTGTGTGCATGTAGTGTGTGTCCTAGGTGCTGCACCCACACATTTCACACGCACGTGTCCATGTGCATCCCTCAAGAACAGGAACTTGGTGGCTCGGGTGTAGTTATCTCCTTTGGAGTCTCTTCACTGCTCATCAGGGCTGGTTGTGAAATGAAGCCTCAGAATTTCCTCCTGGTGGGCCCGGAGAGATAGCACAGCGTCATTTGCCTTGCAAGCAGCCGATCCAGGACCAAAGGTGGTTGGTTCAAATCCCGGTGTCCCATATGGTCCCCCGAGCCTACCAGGAGCTATTTCTGAGCAGACAGACAGGAGTAACCCCTGAGCACCGCTGGGTGTGGCCCAAAAACCAAAAAAAAAAAAAAAGTTCCTCCTGGTGCCCTAGGAACAGCAGGGAAGGGGAAGTGGGACTTCTAGAATGTTCCCTCACTGAACCCCTGCAGGAGGATTGCTGAGTCCATGGCTGTAAGGGCCCCAGAGGGAACCAGCCAGCAGGTGGTTGTCGACTGTGTTGACTGATTCACCAGCTGGCAGTGGTCACCTGTCATGAATGGGGTCCACAGGACAGGTGAGCCCTTGAGTTAAGCTAATCAAGGGGTTAGGTTGAGTGGGACTTGGGGGCCACTGTACTATTTCACTTCTGGTACCATGAGGTCCAAGGACAAGAGGGGATGTGTCATGGCAGGAACCTTCTGCCCTTGGTCACTCATCTCCACTGGACACTAAGCCCGGGATGTACGGGGTTCAATGGGAGGGCTCTGGGGGAGACCCTAGGGGCCCCATCCTGGGAGAGGCTCCAAGGTGGCCCCCACTCCATATCCATCCTTGGGCTCCTCCTGCTTTGGGGTTTTCTCTCAAGCTAATGGGCAGCATCAGAGTCACCAAAGTCATGGCTGTGCACTCAGGAGACCTGCTTGGGTGCCAGGCCAAAATAGCAAATGCCCTCCCCATTGTCCTGTTGTTCTGGTGCCCACAGTTCTGGATGAAACTGTTTGCAGGGAACAGCTGTATCCGGGAACAGCTCCAGGGTAACAAGCCCTGAGGCCCTCTCCTTGGGGTAAGCCTTGTCCCCAAATGCTCAGTCCTCACTATACCACCAGGCCACACAGCATCCACAGGCGCTGCCGGGGGCTGGGCTCGCTAGTGTTTTCTGGGCGCTGTAACAGATGGTGGCTACCGCCCACGGAGCCAACACACCCGGTTCCCGCTCACTCACTCACACACTCGCCAGGCTCACGGGCTCTGTAAACAGAGAGTACAAAGGCGGCTGCAGGGAGACCAAGGAGCAGATGAGGGAGCCCAGGTAAGGTCCCGGAGGGGTGCTGGAGGGATGCTGGCTTGGCCCAGAGGTCTGGGGTGGGAAGGGGCCGATGCAGTGGGCAACATTTGTCCTGGGGTTCTCCACCAGCCTGACCCTCCTCCATGAGCCCCCTTCGGACCCTGCCTGAGGCCTGAGAGCTGAAAGGTCTGGCAGGGGCTGTGCTCTAAAGGGGTGAGGTGCCCAGAAGTGATGAGTCATGAAGACCCCCGTCACCCAGTGGTGCCAGGGGCTGGTGTGCAGGGGACACAGAGACAGGGTAGGGCTGGTGTTGGGGGATGAGCTCTGAGCCCCCACACTCTATTTCAACTATCACACTAACCTTGATTCCGTCTGCCTGCAGCAATATCTGAGGGAACAGGCCTGTGTGAACCTGATCAGCCCCTGCCCCATCACCAGGGGTGATCAGAAGGAACATGGCCTCACCCGTCCACCATCTACTTGTCTATACTGTTCATCCACCTGTCTGTGTATACCACCTGTCCATACCACACATTAACACTGCTTATCCTCATAATCCATCTACATTGCCTGTCTGTACTGCAAGGAGGGGGGTTGTGGCCCATCTTTGCCCCTAGAGTCCAGACAGCCATGCCAGCCTCAGTGGAGCCCTCCTGGCATGAGGTTGAGCCAAGCTTCTCCAGACTCTGGCAGCTGTGAGGGGGTGGGACTGGGGGCAGTAAAGGGATGTCTCTGGGGGTGAGTTATGTGGTCACCATTCCCGGGGAATCTTGGACCAAATCAGGGGCTCCCACTGACCTTACACAAGATCATCTGGTTCAGTGCTCAGCACCTCATAGAACCCTCGGAGTCCCTCAAGGGACTCTAAGCCAGAGCCAGGAGTCAGCTCTGAGCACTGTGAGGTGTAGTCCAAGAACCCCAATAAATAAGGGGCTTGCGGATCTGGTCTGGTTAGAGAAGGCTGCTGGCCAAGCCACAGGAGAACCTGAGAATTGGGGTTCTCGTGGCGGCTGGGACATGTCCACACCCGCTGCAGTGTCCGTGCCCCACCTCCACCCCTGGTCCTGGCTTCCTACACGGCCAGTGCCAGGGCGTCTAATGGGCTTTTAAGTTAATAAGTTGAGAAGAAATTAGGTTTCCTCCTGCTGGAAGCTGCTGGCCCAGAACAGCCCCCCTGAGTCAGGGTGTGGGGGGGGTATCGTTGGGGCCCGCACCCTCCCCCCAACCAACCCCTCATCCTAAACACTCCCTGCCCCCCTCCCCAAGGACAAAAACAGACAGGCTGGTGGATGGGGCTGCACCTCCTTTCTGGGTGACACTGCTTCTCATCTACACCCCGAGACGGGCACCAGGAGCCACAGATTCTCCCGAAGAAATCTTGCCCCCATCCCCGCAGTTATGGGTTGGCCTTGGGGACATCTACAGGCAAAATACAGGAGCTGTGAAAAGCACAAATCCTGAGTCAGCAACCAGAGCTGGCAGATGGCCTGCCTGGGGAAAACCATACCTCTCAGGGCTACCGCATCCCTAAAGTTCTTCAGTCCCCACCAAACCTGGAACAGACTCTGCAAGGAAGCCCACCCCCCCAGGATCTTTCTGGGACTTGCCGAGGGGAAGAAGCATGCACTTTCTTGGGCCTGCATGCGTGTGTGCACTGGGCTCAGAGCAGAAGCACCCCATTCTTCCCTTTGCATTCTTCTGAGGGAACCATGTGGTCACCCCAACTACATCCTTCTCTTCTAGGTCTGTCAGTACTATTATTGTTAGTAATAATAATACTATTTGGGACCGGAATGATAGCACAGTGGGAAGGGCACTTGTCTTGCGTGTGGCCAATCTGGGGTTGATCCCTGTTATCTGGGTATAATTCTCCACTTCCTGGGCTTGGCTGAGCCTGACAAAAGTCTCTGTTTGGGATTAGAGCAATAGGACAGAAGGGAGGGTGCTTGCTTTGTTCATGGCAGACCCAGATTTGGTCTTCGACATCCCATAGGGTCTCCTGAGCATGGCCCTTTCATGCCACTTGTTACCTCTCAACTATGTCCTGACAGGGTTCAGGCAGCCGTTGCTTCTGTTCCTACCTATTAGTACTTTTGTTTGTTTGGTTTTGGTTTTTGGGTCATACCCGGCAGCGTTCAGGGGTTACTCCTGGCTCTAGGCTCAGAAATCGCTCCTGGCAGGCTCGGGGGACCACATGGGATGCCGGGATTCGAACCACCACCTTACCTCCATGCTATTTCTCCGGCCCCCCTATTAGTACTTTTATTGTTAGTAATAATAATACTATTTGGGGCTGGAGCAATAGCATAGCTAGCAGGGAGAATGGTTGACTTGTATGTAGTTGATCTAGGTTCAATCCCTGGCACTGCATATGGTCCTCTAAGAATAGAGCCAGGAGTAACCCCTGACTGCTTCTGGGTGTGACCCAAAAACAAACAAATAAACAAAAAATAATAATTCTATTTCTTTGGAGACCACCCCTGGTGCTCAGGGGATCATGTGGTGCAGGGCAATGAACTGTGTGGTCATTTATGTGCAAAAAAGCAAGTTTTTTTGTTTTGGGCCATACCCAGTGCTCAGTTGTTACTCAGTTACTCAGTTGTTGCTCAGGATTACTGTGCCCAGGGTTCTATGCTCTATGCCAGGGATCACTCCTGGCAGTGCTCAGAGAACCCAAAGAAGGAACCTGCATTGGCAAGGCAAAGTCCTCCCAGTCCCATTGCCCAACCTGGCTCCATCCTGCCCAGCTACTCCTGTTTCTAGTCAGTGCCCCTCACTGGGCTGAAGTCGGTTTACAGGACCCCCAACCTACCCACCTCACACATGCAGTAGCCCCCAGACTGACTGGGGACCCCATCATACAGGGAGCACCAGGTCCTGCATGAAGATGACTGAGGGAGTCCCCACACCCATCCTGCCTCCAGCCCCCAACAAGTATTTGCTCTTCTGCTGATGCCCCCTCCCAGGGCCCCAGGGAATCTATGCAGGGCAGCTCTGGGGGTGGGTGCCCAACACCCCAAGAAGTTCCCAGGACAGGAAGGATCTGGGGAGCATGGGACTTGGGATAGGGTGCTAGGGGAGGAGGAGCCTGATGTCCCTAAGGGGGACATGCCCTTGTGTCCCCTAAGAACCACTTTTCCCACTGGTGGTGGACTGCTGGGTGGAAGTGGAGTCCCTGTGAAGGGGGAGAAGAGAGGAGGGAGAGGGGAGGGAAGTACCAGGGTGGGTGGGATGCTGGAGGAGGAGGAGGAGGAGGAGGAGGAAGAGGAAGGGGAGGAGGGACCAGGGCGGGATGCAGGAGGAGAGGGGGTTGGACAGGCGACAGGAGGGAGGAGGGGGAGAGAGAAGGGGCGGGCTGGAGGCTGGAGCGGGCGGTTCGGAGCAACGCTGGGGGGGCCCCCCCAAGGCTGTGCTCGCTGCAGCCGCTGCACCCCCGAACTCTCTAACCGACTGACCGGGGCGGCGGCCTCGGGACCCGTTGGAAGCGGCTTTGGCGGCCCAGGAGCAGGGCCGAGGTAAGCGGGGAGCGGGGACCTGTCGGAGCCTTTGTCTGCGGCGCGCCGGGGCTTCAGCCCCCCTCGGCCCCATCAGGTAAGGGCAACCCCAGTTCAGAGCAGACACTTCGGGGAGAGGCGGGGACCCCCTAGTCGCCCCCATGCCGGGCCCCAACTGGGGGGACCTGCGGGCACCTGCCGGGCCATCGGGCCCGGGGACCAAGTTTGTGCCGAGCGGCCCGCGGGGTGCAGGGGTGCTTGGGGGCGGTGGGTCTCCCCCTCCCCGGCCACACCCGCCCGCAGGGTCTGGACCCGCCGCCGGCCATACGCAGGCGCCGCCACCCAAGGGCGCACGGAGGCCACGGCGGGGAGGGCGCAGAGCCCAGGCCTGGCGGCGGGGCGGGGTCGGTCTGCGGGGGTCCGGCCTGGAGGCATCAAGTTGGGGGGTGTCAGCACCTCCAGGGACAGAATCAGAACCTTCGCTGCAGAAGTGTGGGGGCTGCCTGTCGCGGTGACCCCGCTTTTCTGCGCCTATCGGACTTTCTGCTCGGTTCCCCAGTTCAGGGGTCACAGAAATGGGGGTGCCAAGCTCGCCCCATTGTGAAGTTTCTTCTCATCACCCTCCAGCACATCAGGCAGGGGAAACTGAGGCCCAGCCCCTAAGGCAGGACTCTGAACGCTAGTGACAGATCTGGGAGGAGGGGCCTGAGACTCTGGACTGAGTGAGGGGGCACCAGGGCCCAGTGTGGGGAGACTCAGGACACCCCATACACTTGGGATGAGTCTGGGGCCCTTTGAGAGCTCAACTCCTCTCCAGGAGACACGAGGAACGTGAGTGACAATAGGACCGTGAGAGGGGACAATGACTGATGTGCTCTAGAGGGGCCCCTCGCTACCCTCAGCCCCATCTCACTTTCTCCCCAGCGTGGTCCGGGCCATCATGGGTCCCGTGGGAAACCATCGCCTCAGGGAGCCCGAAAGCCTCGATGCCGACGACCAGCCTGAGCTGGGCATGGGGACCATGGAGGACCAGAGTGGGAGGTCCAGGGATGCCCCCGTTTTCTTCGAATCAGATTATGGTGAGTGAGGGAGTGGGGATAGAATCAGGTTCTGGGGGGCCTGAGGGGATTCTGGGGGGATTGGGGTGTTCAGGCTGGGTCATTTGTTTATTTTGTTTTGGGGCCACACCCACCAGTGCTTAGAAGTTACTCCTGACTTTGTGCTTAGGAATCACTTCTAACAGGCTCGGAGGACCCTATGGGATGCTGGGGATTGAATCCTGGTTGGCCACATGCAAACAGCTTCCCTGCTGTGCTGTCACTCTGGTTCCCCCAGTCAATATTTGTTGTTGTTTTGTTTTGTTTTGAGGTCATACCCGGCGGTGCTCAGGGATTACTCCTGGCTCTGTGCTCAGAAATCGCTCCTGACAGGCTCAAGGGACCGTATGGCATGCTAGGGATTGAACCCAGTTTGGTCCTGGGTCTGCAGCGTGCAAGGCAAACACGCTACTGCTGTGCTATCACTCTGGCTCCTGGATCTATCTTTTTTTTTTTTTTGGTTTTTGGTTTTTGGGTCACACCCAGTGACACTTAGAGGTTATTCCTGGCTCTGTGCTCAGAAATCGCTCCTGGCAGGCTCAGGGGACCTTATGGAATTCGAACCGGGATCTGTCCAGGGTTGGATGCATTCAAGGCAGACTCATATCGCTATGTTACATTCAGGCCCCCTTCTTAGTCAGTATTTGATCTCTGGATAGCAGGCGAGTGTCTGCGTGGACAGTCGGACCTAATGAATTTCCCACACCCAACTAGACAACATCAAGCTGCAGTATGGACCAGAACTTTGTGCCCGTCTGTGGCCCAGGCTTGGTGATCGAGGCTGCTGCATGGTAGCATCTGTGTGAGAGTGACACGCCATGTTTAGTGCTATATGTGACCTGGGCCAGAGCTAAGATCTCTCTGAACCCAAGAGTTGGCTGTGAGTATGCACAGCATGTGGGTCTGCTGCACAGCTTCAGGCTCGGCCTGGCCCAGCTGACCTGAGCCCATCTCTGGATCTCGGCTCCTTAGTCCAAAAGGAGCGCCTGTGCTCCATCACCTCAGCATAGCGCTGCCTCCATAGAGGGTGCTAGAGTTTGTACAGCACATAGGGCTGCCTTTGTTTTCTCTCAGAGCCGCTCTAGGCGCAGTCCCAGGAATTCGGGGTCATCTCTACCTGTGAGCACTGCCCAAGCAAGCCCTCCAGGTGCCTGACTTTTCTTGACCAAGTGTAGCAGTGGATGCCACATGGCAGCAGCCACAGTGGTCGTGGAAATGGCAAGTCTGAGTGTGGTGATGGTGGTGACATCAGTCACAGTTTTAGCCAGAGAAAGCGATAAAGGAGAGAGACAGAGATAGGCAGAGATGCAGAGCTAGAAATCACAGTGCTTGCATGGTCTTCCTAAGGATTAGCTTTCTTCAGTGAGGATTGGCGAGGCCTGGGAGCGCACATGAACGCAACTATTGGGAAGGAAGAACAAACAGGACAGAGTCCCGTGGGTAGCAGGACTCTGAGATCTTTGAGTCTTGGGAAGATCTAAGCAGTGCTCATCTGATTAGGTCAGGCCTCATTGGGTTGCCCTGATTAGGTCAGGCCCATCAGAGACAAATTTCCCTTTTGATTAATTTGAGTCGACTAAAGAAGATCCACAAAAATCTTTCCAGGGCTGGAGCAATAGCAATGTGGAGGGTATTTGCCTTTCACGCGACCTGGATTCAATCCTTGACATCCCCAAACCTGCCAGGAGTAACCTTTGAGCACCACTAGGTGTAGTGCCAAAACCCACCCCCCAAAAAACTCTTTCCATGGGACTGGAGTGATAGCACAGTGGTAGGGCATTCACCCCCAACCCTGCCTAGAGCAATCTTTAAATGCAGAGCCAGGAGTAACCCCTGAGCAACGCTGGTTGTTGCTACCCCCCAAAAAAAAACCCTCTTTCCAGTGCTCATAACATCTGTTTTCAACTTGCCAAATGGGCCCAGCAAAGTGACTGTAATGGTCTCCAACTCAGTCTCCCAGTCTCTTGGCTCTCATCCTTCACCCACAATTCTGACAAAACACTGGAGATGGATGTTCCCACACATCCATAACTCCTATTGTCCCAGAATCCCACCTTTTATGTCCCCCCAAGAAAAGGAAAAATTTTTGGCTACTTGAAGTCTTTTATCTATTTGTTTGTTTGTTTGTTTATTTATTGTGTTTTGTTTTTTGTGCCACACCCGTGACGCTCAGGGGTTACTCCTACTCCTGGCTATGCATTCAGAAATTGCTCCTGGCTTGGGAGACCACACAGGATGCTGGGATATCGAACCAAGGTTCGTCCTAGGCTAGCGCCAGCAAGGCAGATACCTTACACTCCTCGCCAACACTCTGGCTCCTGCTTGAAGTCTTTTTATTTTGTTTGTTTGTTTTGTTTTTGGGCCAGATCTGGCAGGCTCAGGGGATACTCCTGGTTGTGTGCTCAGGAATTATTCCTGGTAGAGTTAGGGGACCATATGGGATGCCAATTATTTGGGGCCGGCTGTCTGAGGTCTTGAGCCACCACATTCTGTTAGGCTCACAGCTTCTGGGAGTGCCACTGCGGTAACCCCATGCACCTGCAGATTTGTGCCAGTGAGAAAGTGATCCCTGGCCATGGTGCTTGTGCTCCATGGGGCCCCATGGGTGGCAGCTCTGGACAGCACCTTTTTCTCTGGTCCAGGCTTTGCTGGTGCTCTGACCTCCACAAGGTTTCTGGGCTGGCGGAGCTGTGGGTTTGGACTTGGAGTTTGCTTGGCTTCATACGGGAACAGGAAGTGCTCTGGGAGGCCAAAGTGGCTCCTACTGGAGCAGTGGATGGGTCCCTGCAGTGGTCCAGACCATCCTCTCGACTCGCATGGCAGCCCCTTCCCTGCTGATAGCTCCAGGACTAGCAGCTGCACAGCCTAGGAAGGCTCAGCTTCTGGCCACAGAATGACACATTCCTTTGATCTTAGAACTCTGAGTCTTGAAAGGTGGGTGAAGGCCAATGAGCAGGTCAGTAGGTGCCCCAGTATGTGCTGGGGCCCCTGCCCACATTAGCAACCCATGGGGCAGCACCCATGCATGTCCCCCCCAGAACCAGCCACCTCCCCACAGGTCCCCTAGACCAGCCTGTAGACTGCCCTGCTCTCTGTCAGCATTTATCTTTGCAGGGCTGGGGCAGCTCAGGAGAGATGGCTAGGGCTCATGAGTGGGAGGTTGAACATCTAGTGGTCAAGAAAGTGGTGAGGGGCTGGAGCAATAGGGAGGGCGTTTGCCTTGCATAGGGCTGACTCGGGTTCAATCCCCAGTATCCGAGAGGGTCCCCCAAGCCTGCCAGGGGTGATTTTGTTTTGTTTTGTTTTGGCTACAGCCACCAGAGCTCAGGGGTTCTCCTGGCTCTGCACTCAGAATTCATCCTTAGCAGGCTCAGGGGACCCTATGGGGTGCCAGGAATTGAACCCATGCCCTTCCTGGGTCTGCCATGTGCAAGGCAAATGCCCTACCACTGTGCTATCGCTCCGGCCCCACCAGGAGTGATTTTTTGTTCTGTTTTGCTTTGTTTTTTGTTTTTGGGTCACACCCGGCAGTGCTCAGGGGTTATTCCTGGCTCAGAAATCGCTCCTGGCAGGCTTGGGGGACCATATGGGATGCCGGGATATGAAGCACCATCCTTCTGTGCCTAAGGCAAACGCCTTACCCTCTGGCCCCAGGAGTGATTTCTGAACACAGAACTGGGAGTAACCCCTGAGTGCTAGTGGGCATGGCCCAACCCCCCCCCCCCAGGAAGTGATGACCAGGAAAGCTGTGGCCACAAAGCAGCATATGTGAATGGCAGCTTCTTGCCTTGTGGACAGTAGCCATGTGGTCTCAGAGAAGTGGCCATGGCCTGTGTGGATGGTGGCCCCAGCTGCAAGGTCACGTCTACCCCTCACTTGATGCATGTGTGTGCATGTGGCTTAGTGACAGACGAGCGGGGCCCCAGTGACCGTTTCCACGCCATCTACTTTGCGATGCTGCTGGCTGGCGTGGGCTTCCTGCTGCCCTACAACAGCTTCATCACCGACGTGGACTACCTGCACCACAAGTACCCAGGTGGGCACTCCACTCCTGCCCCCCCCCCCCGCAGCTCCCCTGGGGTATGCATGCCCAGGCTCTCCTGAGCTTCTGTCATGGTGCTCGCAGGGACCTCCATCGTGTTTGACATGAGCCTCACCTACATCCTGGTGGCACTGGCCGCAGTGCTGCTTAACAACGTGTTGGTGGAGCGACTGAGCCTGCACATGCGCATCACTGCAGGTACATCCGCCCCGGGCCTGACTCCCCTAGGTGAAAAAGTAGGGTCAGGCTTAGGGGCTGGGCTGCCCTGGACCCCTTCTGGTCCTGAGCTTTCATGGCCATGTTCTGACTTCAAAGCTCCACTCCACAAAGCTTTTCAGGTGTCCTTGAGGCCTTGAGCTCCAGGGGGGGGGGAGAGAGAGAGAGAGAGAGAGAGAGAGAGAGAGAGAGAGAGAGAGAGAGATGGAGAGAGCTCCCTAACCTTCACACTTGCCTCATTGCTCCCCCCACCCCAGGCTACCTCCTGGCCCTGGGCCCCCTGCTCTTCATCAGCGTCTGTGATGTGTGGCTGCAGCTGTTCTCTCGGGACCAGGCCTACGCCATCAACCTGGCCGCGGTGGGCACCGTGGCCTTCGGCTGCACAGGTAGAGCCAGAGTAGGCTGGGCAGGTCTGAGTGTCACATGTCACATGTGTGTACATCCACTGCATGGACATACACATGCAAACCAACATATACATATGCCACTGTCTGCTTGAACATACCCACATGTGCCACTGTCTCTGCAGGCACACGCAACGTTACATTCTTGCATACATTCAGACTCATGCATTCACACCCATTCCATTCCCATGTATCACACCTGCATAATTACACATGATCACACTCACATATATCCAACATGTTCAGGTTCAATCTCTTTTTTTTTTTTTTTTTTTGGTTTTGGGTTTTGGGTTTTGGGCCACACCCAGTGGTGCTCAGGGGTTACTCCTGGCTGTCTGCTCAGAAATAGCTCCTGGGTTGGGGGCCGGAGAGATAGCATGGAGGTAAGGCGTTTGCCTTTCATGCAGGAGGTCATCGGTTTGAATCCCGGCGCCCCATATGGTCCCCCGTGCCTGCCAGGAGCAATTTCTGAGCCTGGAGCCAGGAATAACCTCTGAGCACTGCCGGGTGTGACCCAAAAAAAAAACACACACACAAAAAAAAAAAAAAAAAAAAAAAAAAAAGAAATAGCTCCTGGCAGGCACGGGGGACCATATGGGACACCAGGATTCGAACCAACCACCTTTGGTCCTGGATTGGCTGCTTGCAAGGCAAACGCCGCTGTGCTATCTCTCCGGGCCCAGGTTCAATCTCATACACTAACACACACTAACTTTCTGGGTCGTTTTTTATTTTGGTTTTTGGGTCACACCCCGCAGCGCTCAGGGGTTATTCCTGGCTCTGTGCTCAGAAATCGCTCCTGGCAGGCTCGGGGGACCATATAAGATGCTGGGATTCGAACCACAGTCCTTCTGCATGCAAGGCAAATGCCTTCCCACTGTTCTATCTCTCCATCCCCCCACATTCCCTTCCTGTCCCTCACAATTTCCTCACAATTTTCTCACATATTTTCTTTCATACACATTTCCTCAACACATACTATGACACATTTTCTTACACACTCAAACTCACGTTTTCTTACACATTTACATTTTTTTCTCATATATACTCATTGTCTCACAGAAATACATTTTATTTTTGTTTTGTTTGTTTTTTCTTAGAAATACATTTTCTTGGGCCTGGAGAGATAGCACAGCGGCGTTTGCCTTGCAAGCAGCCGATCCAGGACCAAAGGTGGTTGGTTCGACAGGTGTCCCATATGGTCCCCCGTGCCTGCCAGGAGCTATTTCTGAGCAGACAGCCAGGAGTAACCCTTGAGCACCGCCGAGTGTGACCCAAAAACAAAAAAAAAAAAAGAAATACATTTTACACATTTTCTCAAACACCTCTCACAACACATTCTCTCTCACACACTCTTTTTTTTTTTTTTTTTTTTGGTTTTTGGGCCACACCCAGTAACGCTCAGGGGTTACTCCTGGCTATGTGCTCAGAAGTTGCTCCTGGCTTGGGGGACCATATGGGACACCGGGGGATCGAACCGCGGTCCGTCCAAGGTTAGCGCAGGCAAGGCAGGCACCTTACCTTTAGCGCCACCGCCCGGCCCTCTCTCACACACTCTTACATTTTCTCATGTACACTCAAACAACTCTAACATATTTTCTCACACTCTCACTTTCTCACATACATTATCTCAAGTATTTTCTCACACTTTCACATTTTCTTTTTTCTTTTTTTTTTGTGGTTTTTGGGTCACACCCGGCAGTGCTCAGGGGTTATTCCTGGCTCCAGGCTCAGAAATTGCTCCTGGCAGGCACGGGGGACCATATGGGGTTCCGGGATTCGAACCGATGACCTCCTGCATGGAAGGCAAATGCCTTACCTCCATGCTATCTTTCCGGCCCCACACTTTCTCATTTTCTCATTGTTACGCATGCACACATTTTCTCACACACAACTCATTTTTCTTACACATACTTTTACTCACATATTTTCTCACACACATTTCAGTCAGACATTCCACACATTTTCACACACATTTCTTGTTCTCTCACACATATTTTCTTTGTGTGTGTGTGTGTGTGTGTGTGTGTGTGTGTGTGTGTGTGTGTCACACCTGGCAGCGCTCAGGGGTTCCTCCTGGCTCTACGCTCAGAAATTGCTCCTGGCAGGCTTGGGGGACCATATGGGATGCTGGGTTCGAACCACCATCCTTCTGCATAACCTCCATGTTATCTCTCTGGCCCCACACACATATTTTCTTTTCTTTTTTTTTCATGTCAGAAAGGTGATGTGCCGATATCGTAACAAGGTTGAAAGGGAGGCACATATCACACAGGTGTGTGAAAACCAGATCATCATGCTTATGAACCGGAAAAGGATCATATATATATATATATATATATATATATATATATATATATATATATTTTTTTTTTTTTTTTGGTTTTTGGGTGACACCTGGCGGTGCTCAGGGGTTACTCCTGGCTGTCTGCTCAGAAATAGCTCCTGGCAGGCACGGGGTGGGGTGGGGGGACCATATGGGACACCGGGATTCGAACCACCCACCTTTGGTCCTGGATCGACTCTTGCAAGGCAAACGCTGCTGTGCTATCTCTCCGGGCCCTCAATTCCCCTTTATACCCACAAAGATCGCCCCCTCTGGTCCAGGATGGCCTACAGCTATCTGGTCTCTCTCTGAGGCAATCACGGGGTGGAGGAGGATGCCAACAAAGGCCTCTTGCGCATGTGTAGATGAAATCATGGTGACCAACGCCTTCCCGACCTGTGTGCTCAGTTGTCTGCTCCCTCATGGGACTCAAAAGCTGTGGGTCCTGAAGCCGGAGAGATAGCATGGAAGTAGGGCATTTGCCTTGCATGCAGAAGGACAGTGGTTCGAAATCTGGCATCCCATATGATCCCCCGAGCCTGCCAGGAGAGATTTCTGAGCGTGGAGCCAGCAGTAACTCCTGAGTGCTGCCGGGTGACCCAAAAAACTAAAAAAAAAAAAAAAAAAAAAAAAAAAGCTGTGGGACCAGGCCCAGAGAGGAAGCAGGGGGTGGGGTGGGGCTGTGGTTCTGGCAGCCCAAGGTGGTGGATAACTTGGAGCCTGTGTCTTCTGCAGCAGATTTGGGGGGTCTTGGGTGGGGCACAGCTGGCATCTCACAGGCCACTTCTGCCCACAGTGCAGCAGTCCAGCTTCTACGGGTACACCGGAATGCTGCCCAAGAGGTACACGCAGGGGGTGATGACGGGGGAGAGTGAGTATCTGGGCACCACTGCCTGGGGGGTGTCTGGGGCCTGGTGGCCTTCACATGCTCTTGCAGTTCGCAGCCACCCATATCCCACTCATCCCTTCCCACCCCGAATCGGTGACACCTCCATTAAACTGGGGGCTGGTCTCCCCGCTGAGCACTTTGCTTCAGCCCCTTGTGCCTGCACCCCCTTCTGCATCCACTCTGCATCCCAAACTTCTTGGGCCTGGACAAGAACCCCCTTTCATCAGTTTGGAGTACTCCTCCCCTTTTTCCTCATCTGGGCTGTAAGGCCTGGTTCTAAAAGGTTCTGGGCCCCAGTCAGGAAGAAGCAGCATGTTTGGAGTTGCTCTGATGTTTTTGGGGTGATTTCTGGGGCGCCACTTATACATGATGGTGCCTGGATGCTGCTGCTTCTGGCCTTGTGCTGTGTGATCACTCTAGGGCCGGCGATGCCTGGGGTTGAGACTGGCTGGGGTCCACCCCATGCAGGCCTCCTGCCTCTGCAGGAGCTGGCCAGCCCCCCAGCTTTTTTGCAGCGCCCCCCGGGGTGGGCTGGGCTCTGGATCTGCGGGTGCGAGGAGCAGCGCCGGCCTTCCCGCAGGCACGGCGGGCGTGATGGTGTCCCTGAGCCGGATCCTCACGAAGCTGCTGCTCCCCGACGAGCGCGCGGGGACGCTCATCTTCTTCCTGGTGTCGGCGGGGCTCGAACTGCTGTGCTTCCTGCTGCACCTGCTGGTGCGCCGCAGCCGCTTCGTGCGTTTCCACACGGCGCGGCCCCGGCCCCGGCCAAGCCTGCCCGCCCCGGGGTGCGGCTACCGGGTGCACCACGACGTGGCGGCCGACGACGTGCAGTTCTGGGTGAGCGGCGGCGACTTGGCGCTCTCGGGCTCCACCTGGCGGCCGCAGCCCGGGAGTGGCCGAGGGAGGCCGCCAGCGCTGTGACACAAGCTGCGCCGCGCCCTCTGGTGGCCGCGCGCCGCGTGGCAGGTGGGAGGGAGCCCCGAGTACTATGGAGAGAACCTCTAGACTAGAGCATCTTGGGGAAGGCGAGGGCTGGCATGGGGTGGGGTTGGGGGAGGCGACCCGTGACCCGCGGGACTGTAGGCCTCTGCGTGTCTTTGCTAGCAAGCTGAATCCAGGGAGTTCAGGCAGGGGCAGGATTGGCGGGGAGGGTGCCTGGCCGTCCCCCCAAACCCAAACCCGTCCTTCCCTCCACGTATTGCTTCCCCAGGAGCACCAGGGCACGGTCCTGGCCAACGGGGGGTCCCCGAAGGACAGCCCTGCGCATGAGGTGCCCAGCGGCGGGGGCGCCTACACGCGTTTTGATGTGCCCCGGCCCAGAATCCGGCGGAGCTGGCCTTCTTGCAGAGGTGGGGGACCCCAGCGAGCTGCCCCGTCATCCGGAGTGGGAGGAGAGTGTCGGTCGGGCACCTATGGGCGCGTGGGGGACGCCCCTGACTGCCTGCCATCCATGCATCCATCCTTCCAGCCCTGCTGCTGCACCGCTATGTGGTGGCGCGTGTCATCTGGGCCGACATGCTGTCCATCGCCGTGACCTACTTCATCACTCTGTGCCTCTTCCCGGGCCTCGAGTCCGAGATCCGCCACTGCGTCCTGGGCGAGTGGCTGCCCATCCTCATCATGGCCGTGTTCAACCTCTCGGACTTCGTGGGCAAGGTGGGCGGTGCCCCGGCAGATGGCCACGCCTTCCAACGACAAGCTCCGTCCACAACACGACCACGCCCCTTAAAATGTCTGCCCTGCCCATCTTTATGCTTGCCACGCCCCAGCATGGCAAAGACCACGCCCCTCAGCAAAGGACACCGCCCACCATTAAGCCCCGCCCACAACAAACCACGCCCCTTGCCAAATGGTTGCCCTGCCCACCTTAATAACTGTCACGCCCTCAGCGTAATGGAGACCACGCCCTCTCCCGCTGGCCCCGCCCACTCCAGCGCGATGACCACGCCTCTTACTGACTGGTCACGCCCACCTGGTTGCGCTGCTCTTCCCTCAGAATGACCCACCCCCAGCAAAGTCCACGCCCTCTCACTGTGACCCCACCCCCAGGACGATGACCACGCCCACCCTCATGTCCTTCCTCCAATAGCTACGCAGATCACGCCCTCTCAGCGGCACTTGGCCCCGCCGATCCCTGTACCTTGCAGCGCCCCAAGTAGCATGCTCATAATCTGGTGGCATTTTTCTGCGCCGCCCCCAGAACATGTCACACGCCACGCCCTAGTGTCTTGTGACCACGCCCACTCAGCATTCTGGACCATCTTTGTCCTGCCTCTCCCCCTTTATAGAGCTCCACCTGCCATGAGGCGGCAGAGGGGGCAAGGTTGGGCAGAAGGGCTTTGCTGGAGTGTCTGGGGGGGGGGCCGGAGAGCCTGGGTGCAGGTGGGGGTCACAAGCCTGTTCTCTGCAGATCCTGGCGGCTCTGCCAGTGGACTGGCGAGGTACCCACCTGCTGGCCTGCTCATGCCTGCGCGTGGTCTTCATCCCCCTCTTCATCCTCTGCGTGTACCCTAGCGGTGCGCCTGCCCTCCGCCACCCAGCCTGGCCTTGCGTCTTCTCGCTGCTCATGGGCATCAGCAACGGCTACTTCGGCAGCGTGCCTATGATCCTGGCGGCTGGCAAAGTGAGCCCCAAACAGCGGGAACTGGCAGGTGAGCCCGGTGTTGTCTATTACCCCCAGTTGGCCATCTGATGGGAATCAGGGAAAGGGATCGGAGATTTCCTTATGAATCTACAGGGTCAGTAGCTGATCCTGGAAGAAGCAGAGGGAGCCAGCCATGTGGCTCTAGAAGGATCAAGGTCCCCAAGGAGAGGGAATGTTGTGTGTGGCGGAGACCCACTGTGGGTGCATGGGGGAAGCAGGAGCTACAGTGATGGTGTGTCAAGGAGCAAGTGTAGGTTCCACAACCAGGAGGGAGGTCTGGAGAGCAGAGAAGAGGGATGTGAGCTGTAAGGAAGAGAAGGGAGGAAGAATGCAAACTAAGGAGGGAAAGTGTTTAGGTGGAGGGAGAGACAAGATAGTCGGGAGAAGGGAGATGTGAAGCTAGAGTGGGGAGGAGGGTAGTAGGGAGAAGGTACCCACAGGATCAGCTCACACTGGGGTATGGGTGGAGGACGAACCCATGGACAGGAGGCACAGGTGAGGTAGGGATCAGTGCAGCCAGTGGGGGTGGGGGTCAGTGCAGCCTTGGTGGGTTCCAGCAGCCTGTGGGGACAGTGACAGGTGCAGGGAGAGACCTGGAGGTGAGGACAATACAGGAGATGCTCCACAGTGGCCTGTGACCATCTCATCCCTTCCTGTTCACAGGGAACACCATGACCGTGTCTTACATGACGGGGCTCACGCTGGGCTCAGCTGTGGCCTATTTCACCTATAGCCTCACCAGAGACACCCCCAGCGACTGCTTCCCTCCCACTTCCAACACCTCTGTCCCCCTCCCCCATGGCCTCTGAGCCCCAACTCCCTCCCTACCCTGTGCCGGCCACCCAGGAGCCTAGAGGTGGGACTGTCCCCCAACTCCCACTGGCGCCTGTGACCTGCATCCCCACCCATCCCAGGTGTATCTCATAGGCCAGTGCTCAGTGGCCACATGGGCGTCCCCACCCGTAGAGCAGACCCCAGCTCCCCTGGACCTGCTCAGGACCCTGCACCTGGACACCTTGGATGGCTCATCTCATCCGCCTGGGTCTTGGAGGGGACCAAGCACTTCAGAAAACCATGGAGCCCCATGCTGGAGCCAGCCTGGATGATGCTCCTCCCTGCCCCGACTGGCCATTAAAGCTGAAGCCAAACCCATCTGCTGAGTGTCTATTTGGGTCTGGGGTCCCAGGGAGGAGTCTGGACTGCATGAGGATCCGCACATCTGGGTCTCTGGCTGCGGTTTCTGGGAGGTGGACTTGGATATGACTTGGGGGGAGGTATCCATTCTGGGTCTGCTCTGGGGGCCCCTATGCGTGAGTTGGGAGGTGCTGTTCAGAGTCCCACGGAAGGATGGAGGGGTGTCCATAGGGCTGCACTTGTAACCCCACCCAGTGACCCCAGAAATAACCCACTCAGACAACAGTACTTTCCAATAGTAACTTTCTTGGCTTTTTTTTTTTTTTGCTTTTTTTTTTTTTTTATGAAAATGATCACACAGAAATCGCCAACAAACAAGTTAAAAACAAACAAACAGGAAACCATCTTTTCTTCCCCCAAAACAAAACCAAAGTCTGGCTTTTCCTTCCCTTAAGATTGTCTGGACGAGGGCCCCATTCCCCCCCCAAGGGGTGCTTTCTGGTGTGTGTGGGGGGGCACAGGAGGGGCCCCCTCCCTCCTCCTCCCTCCGGGGCAGTACAGGGTGGGGCGGGGTGTGTGTGTGTGCTGGGCCTGGGACGTGAAGCGGGGCACTAGTCACTCACAATCTAACAGGAAATAAAAATAATATTCTGCACGTCAGACTGTTGCTTTTTTTTTTTTTATAATTTCATAGCTATTTTTTTCACAGTTTTAAAAAGTTTATATTTATATATATTTATATATATTTATCTTTATATATAATTAAAAAGTCGACTCCATTTTTGAGGCTCCATTTTACAGGGCTGGGGAGGAAACAGTTCGACTAAGGCGCCCCTCGGGCCGGGCGCGGGGCTGGGTGGCCACGAGGATTTCAGCACCATGGGGGTTGTCTGTAGTGTGAGGGTGGGGGCCAGGCGGTGACCCTGGCCAGGCCTGGGGGGGGCCACACAGTGCCCCTGCCAGTCGACGTTTAGAATGTCCATGTGGCCCTGTTCATTCCGTCCCCATGATTGTTACCACCCTGAGGATGGCGCTGGGTAGACGGGCGCCCCAAGCAGGCCTGGCTTGGTGGCTGAGTCTGGTGGGCAAAAGAGGGGGGGGGGCTCCATTTTGGGGGGTGTTGGGCACCAGGAGTCCCAGAAGCAGGGGGAACTCCAAGGCCAGCGTCTGTTCTGCTCCTTGGATCTTGGTGCCCAGAGCCCCCGCCACTTCCAGGGAGTGAGGCCACCTGGGCCAAGTGCTTGCCAGATGCTGGAGGATCCAGATCCTGATTGTGAGGAGGTGCCCCTGTCGGGGTGCTGGGAGGGGTGGGGAGTACACACGTGTACCCCGGGCATGCATCCGGGCACACGCAGGGCCACGCTCCGGCTGGGCCGCCGCGAGCTCCATGCACACGGCCCAGGCCGTGGTGGCAGTGATGAGTGCCCCCGGGCTCGGGGCCAAGGCAGCTGGTGGGTGCGGGCCAGGTTCAGCACAGCACGGGCACGCCATCAGTGGAGAAGATCATGCCCGTGGTGGGCTCATAGGTGCCCGCGAGGTAGTATAGGCCCTCGCTGTCCTGGTGTTTCTTGGTCTTGAGCATCTGCTCGTACTGCTCCAGCCCCACCACCAGACACTTGTGTGACACTGTCTGCACGTCATTCTCGTCCACATGTGACGACTGGTACAGGGCGCGCTGCGGGCACACGGGTGGTAGGGTCAGGATGGACGGGGTAGAGTTAGGATAGGGACGGGGCCAGTGTCAGGGCCAGGCACTGGGGGACAGAGTGAATGGGGGGAGATCAGGACAGACCCAGATGGGCGAACAAAGACTGCAATCCTGAGTGGCAGTGAGGTGGTGATGGGAGGCAGGAGGAGGGGGTCAAGGAATTAGGTGGGGTCAGGAAGGTGCCCCTCCCTCCCCAGGTACCTCCATGAAGTCCTTCCTCTGACTGGAGGCCCGTAGGGCTGCAGGGAGGCCCCGGCCTGACTTCTGGTCCCACTGTGGGAGGAGAAGGGTCAGTGGTGAGCTCTAGGCTCAAGCACCCCACGCCCCTATACCCATACGCTCCGCACTCAGCCCTGCTGCACACCTGTCCCTCGTGCAGTCGCTTGCCCGGGCTGGTCTCTTCAGGGTGGTAGAACCACTTGACGCGAACTACCATGTTGCTGCCCCATGATTCCCACATGCTCTGGATGCGGCCGATGTAGGGCAGGTTGGGGCGGCCGGCTGACAGGAAGACGGCACAGTCCCCAATGCGGATCATCTCCTTGCCCCGAACGATGGCCTTGTAGAAGAGCTTGCGGGCTTTGCCCTTCATGCCGCGGCGCTGCAGGGACATGGCCCATATGAGTTGACAAGGGACTTCTGCCTGGTTACTCCAAACAGAGGTCATGTGACCAGTGGTGGTACTCCAGGGGATCCTGGAATGTCACTATGGCCCCGGCCAGCACTGCCTGCCTCCTGACATCCACCTTCTGAGGCAGACCTGACTACTGCTATCCAGTAGGGGGTAAGGTCAGGGGGAAATGGAAAGCGAAGCAGTGGCCTCAAAGTACCACATCCTCACCACACCTCTGGAATCCCCCAGATTCAGATGTCAAGCCCAGGCCCCTAGATGCACAGCCACTAAAGCAGGGATGGAATTGACTGGTCCTGCTCCCTAGGAACCTGAGATCAGCAGAATGCCCAGGGGTGCAAGTGCAGACAAGGCCCAGAAGGGTTGGACAGGGCACCCAAGCAGGCATCACCAAAGTAGCCACGAAGCACCAGGGAGGATTCTGGTCCAGGGAAGTGGCTAGAGTCCAGCCTGTCCTGATCAAAGCCCCTTGAGGGACAGGTGAGCTTGGGTGGGTCCTATCCCCATAGAAACCCCGTCTGTGGATGGGATTAGTGTGGACTAGGCGAGTGGGCAGCATTTATGTGGATGCACCTATGTCTGCACAACCTATTATAGGTATGCACACATGTACACACCTGCAAGCATGTGCGTATGGCTTGCACATGTCTGGCCCTCGGGTATGTCATGCAGGCTGGGCCACCTACCTGGGTGGGTTTGCCGAACCACTTCCAAAGCTGTCGGGCAGGTAGGAAGGCAGCAATCTTGGGCCGGTTCTCCACGGAAGGCAGCCGCTGCCTCTTGGCCAGCTCCTTGGTCGTGGGGAGGTGGACGCCCTCCCTCTTCTTGGGGCGGCTCTTGGCCCCAGCTCCCACTGGTGCTTTGGGTGTCAGGGGCTGGGGGGGTTGTGGTGGGGGCACGGGGGCCACAGGTGCCTTCTTGCCAGGGGAGTGGGTTGCAGGATGCACCTTCCCTCCAGGCTTGGCGGCTTTGCTGGGCAGCGGTGGCGGCGCAGAGGGTCCAGCCACGGGAGTTGGGGTGGCCTCGTCGTCTGAGCTGCAGGAAGAGTCGTCGGTGGTGGAGGACGAGGAGGATGAGGATGAGGAGGAAGAGGACGATGACGATGAAGAGGAAGAGGAAGAAGATGACGATGAGGAGGAGGAAGAAGATGAAGAGGAGGAAGAGGATGAAGAGGAGGAAGAGGATGACGAGGAGGATGAAGAGGAAGAAGAGGAGGCCCTGGAGCTGGGTGCATCACAGGCTCCCCCATCCTCGCCATCTTCATCAGTCTCAGAGCTGCCACTGTCACTGCTCTCAGACGCTTCGGCCTGGCCTTTGTCGGGGCTCTTGGGGGGCCCCGAGGCATCACAGTCAAGGCTGGGACTGGGCTCTGGAACCGGGGCCAGGTCGGTGTCGCCGCTGCCCAGGCCCAACAAGCTCCCCGGGTCCTCCCGGAGTTTTAGTGCCTCCTTGGCTTTCTTGCTCTTGGGGGATGTCACCCCCTCATGGTCCAGCTTGACCAGCGGTTCGGCCGCCTCCCCGGGTCTCCGTGCTCCCTTGCTGGAAGGCTCATCGGGGACTCGGGCCTTCTTGGGCTTGGGCCGGGAGGCAGGAAGGGCTCCAGGCACTGGCACGAGGGGTGCGGGCACCAGGGTGGCTGAGGGGGCTGGCAGCTCCCGGAAGGGCTCGGGCGTAGGGCTAGGCTGTGGGGCTGCTGGGCGGGCCTTGGGGGCTCTGGCCCGCTTGTCTACTGTCTCTGGGGGGCTCTTCTTGGTGCTGGGGATGGTGGCTCCACTGACAGGCTCCGGTGCCTCCGGAGGATTCGGGGTCTCGGCAGTGGTGGCCCCCTCCTCCAGGACGGAAGCTCTGTCTGGAGAAGCAAGACAGCGAGCCTGAGGCCTTCCTGGCAAAGGCAGCAGCCCATAGGCTATGCCCCACTGCCCCCCACCCTTTGGCACCTCCGGCTGAGAAAACATACCGCCCTTGGCTTTGGCACTGGGTCTCCGTCCACGGCCTCGAGCTTTGGCACCTGGCTCCTCGGACCCGGGTGTGGCCCCTTCTTTGCCTTCCCCTGTGGTGTCTTTGCTGGTTTTGCGGCTGCGACGCTTGGCGCTGGGCACCAGGAGGGCCGGTGATGGCTCGGCACCTATGGGCAGGAGATGGCTCAGGCCAGATGGGGACCCCGGGGATGGGCTGTGGTGGACACATCAGACAGGGTAGGTGCATCTGTCCTTTTGGGACCCACCAGGGTGCCTAGGCTGGAGCTGGAGGCAAGGATCTGAGCAGCCCAACTGCTAAGAACACTGCTGCTCCATAGGCCCAACTCAGACCATGTCAGGTGCCCCGGACTCAGCTGGAAACCCCCAATCTGCAGAGCCCCACCCACACTCCTCGGCCCAAGCCCCTGACCTGAAGGCCAGCACTCACACTGGATCTTGTAGTCTGGTGGCAGGAGGCGGATGTGTGACAGGGGGATGCGCCCGGTGTCCCCATCATCAAACTCCACTGTGATCAGGTCCCCATCATCCTCGAGGTCCAAAAGTCCTGGGGGGACAGGATGTGGGGGGGATCATGACTTAGCTGGGGAGGGGGATGCACCAGATCATGGGGTCCAATCTTCGGGGACATGCAGTGTCTCCTGTAATATCTAGGTTCAGCAAGGAGAGGGAGAAACGGGGTGTCCAGGGGACAAGGAAGTGATGAGATGAGGGTGTCTCAGAGAAAGCTGAATCTCCCCAGGAAGTTGGGATTTGAGTCCAGCAGGACAGAGAGGCATGCATGCGTGAATCCTGGTCTGACTTCTGGCACCGTTGGCTCCCCCCACTGGCAGGTGACCCCGACATGTCACCAGGTCACACAGCCAGGCTCTGGAAGCTCCCCACGCAGAAAAACAAAAACAAAAACAAAAACAAAACAAAACAAAAATAAAAACAAAAAAAAAAAACAAAAACTCATAGGATCTGTGCTCAGGGAGCACTCCTGGTGGTTTTCAGGGTGCCCCTGGGCTGTCAGGGCTTGAACCCGGGTTGGCTGAAGACAAAGCAAGGGCCACTTAACCCTGTACTATCCCCTCCAGTCCCCAACTTTTTTCAATGACAGTAGAAATTTCAAATGAGAAACAGAAAGACAGATGAAGTTGGGAGAACTTCCCAGAAAACAGCCATAGGCTACAGACAGGACAAAAAGAGTGAAGCAAGACAGGCCATGACTTGCTTAGGAAGGAGCCAGGACTACACGGATGGGCTTCGAAATCCATAGACAAACAGATACACACACACACACACACACACACCAGAACTGCAGGAAATGAGCCCCCCAATGCATGCAGATCCCAATCAGCACAGCACAGGCACAAACCGAGCTGGTGTCTACCCACACAGACCCACAGGGATGAGGGGGCCCCCGTCAGGGATGTGGGGTGAGGCCCCGCCATGCTGTCCTCCTGAGTTTGTCGTTGAGTGCTGCCTACAGAGCCACAGGCACCTGCCCCTTCTGGGGCCCTTCCCCTCTTCCCTTTGGGCCCGAGCACGTCCAGAACCTATAGTGGATCTGAGATGCTCCTGAGGAGAAGGAAAAAAGGGGCGCCCATCCCTCGTAAAATAGGACGAGGTGATGGCCCATGTGAGGAGCAAGGATGGGTTACATGCAGGTGAGGTCAGCATGGACAGCAGCCTGGGGTCTGAGGGACAGGGCTGAACCTGTCCTCTAAAGGGCCGCCAAGCACAGCCCCCTTGGGACTCACCTCGAACCACAGTGCCAGGGTACAAACATCGGTACTGCTGACTCCAGTAGGCTGCAATCCGGGTCCCTTGGGGCAAGAAGCGGGTGGAAGCCGGACGCACATCGATGATCTGTGGGGGTGTCAAAAAGAGGGCTCAGGTCATGTGCCAGGACTAAGTGCAGTGGGGCACCCACAGCCCCGAGTCCACGCCCTGCTCACCGCCTCCTGCAGCAGCTGCTCCAGGCAGTAAATGTGGGGCCGGTTCCCACGCTCCCCCTCCACCACCACTCGGTATCTGGGTGGGGGTAAGGGCAGAGGTCAGTGTGCGGCAGCCTGGGCTGGAGCTATGCGTGTGTGTGTGTGTGTGTGTGTGTGTGGGGGGTGCCTGGTCTCCACTCACATGTCGGGTGAGTGCACGGTGTGGACATGGCCCGCGTAAAGCAGCTTGTCGTCCATGGGGATCAGCACCCGAAGACCGTCCTTCAGCTCGTCCTTGTCGATGACGCAGGAGCGGGGAGCTGGGGGGGGTAACAGTTAGCTCAGGGGGGCAGTGACAGGTGCCCCAGCTTCCCCCGCCATCACCTGCTGAGCCTAGTACCAGCCCCAACACACCCTATCAAGCCAAACTAAACTTCCTTATCAGGGTTCCCCTTTCTCCCTGGGGGACCCCTCATTTGCTGACAGCCTCTGCTTTTTGGACCCCAGACAAGGCTGCAAGCCGTGCCTGAAGCCCTATCACCCCGTTATGCTCCTTTACCCCAAGTGGGGCTGTTCTCCAGACTCAGGGCCAGGCATGCCCCTCCCAGGATACTGGCCTCAGCTCAGATCCAGGGTCTGGTGCCCACCCCTCAAACCACCTCTCCCCTCATCCCCCCACACCCTTACCTGGTGTGAGTGGCCGCTCAGCACTGGCGTTGCGAGGCAGGTGCTCATCTTCGGAGAAGCTGGAGTCAGGGCTGGGCTCGAAATCCTCCTCAGCCGCCATGCTCTGCATCAGTCGACTCACAGCACCCCCTTTTCCTCGGGCCTGAGAGCAGAGTGGAGGGGCTCAGCCAGATACCCCCATGGGCTCACAGTGCCCCTTTCCCGGGCTGGCTGTCCTCACCTCCTTTTTCACCTCCTTCCCCTTGGCTTTGGCTTTGCTCCGCTTGGCGGTGGCAGGGGAGCTGGTGAGGGTTGCCCGGGCCTCGGGGGCCAGTGCAGGGACTCGGGGTGACAGCCCAGCTCCGGAGGCTGCCTCCTTTCCCTTCTTCTTCTGGGGAGGGAGCCACAGAACAGAGCCCTCAGAGGTGTGCATCCTCCTCACCCGACCCTCCCACTCTGGCATCTTGGTTTTCGCTCAGATGGGCCAACGCTAGGTAGTGTGCTGTGAGCCCAGAAAAGCTAAGGGGTGCTAACGTGGATTCCCCTCACCCACAGGTAACCAGAGCCCCAGGGGACACGAGCTGGATCCTTCCAGAACTTTCCAACAGGCATACAAGCCTGGGCTGGCACTTGGTGGGAATTTACCTGAAATCCCACCTGCAGATCCCAGGCCTGCCTAGGAGACAGGCTGAGGGGCCAATCAGGCAGACCTCGCTGAGGCACAAGCCTGGACACAGGAATGACCACCCCCCTGCTGCTCGGGGGCCACAATCCCAGAGACCCCCATGAGGGATGTGAGTACAGTCCTGCCATATGGGAGCAGACACAGGTCATGCTAGGGCACAGCTGTAGCCACAGAAAGTTCAGAGGGAAGCTGGGTATGGAAAGAGGGGGCCAAGACCCTGGCCCAAACCAGGTACATCGGGCCCGGAGAGATAGCATGGAGGTAAGGCGTTTGCCTTTCATGCAGGAGGTCATCGGTTCGAATCCCGGGGTCCCATATGGTCCCCCGTGCCTGCCAGGAGCAATTTCTGAGCCTGGAGCCAGGAATAACCCCTGAGCACTGCCGGGTGTGACCCAAAAACCACACACACACACACAAAAAACCAGGTACATCCCTTGTCCACGTTCCAGAAGGTCACTAAGGGTCTCAGCACACTGGAATGTCCATCTAATCTCTGACCTTCTGGGGTCCCCATCCCATACTTTCTGGTGTCCTCCCCCCCCACTTACCTTTCTGGGATCCTTCCTGTCCCGGGCATCTTTGCGTGGGCTCAGGGCACCCCCCTTGCCACAGCGGCTAGCCTTAGGAGGGGGTGCAGGACCGCGGGGAGCAGGTGGGGCAGCAGCGTCATGCAGAAAGATGCGCTCACTGCGCCTGCGTGCCCACAGATCGTCGTCGCTGGCCTCAGGCCCTGCCTCAAATCCGGGCTCCTTGGGACCCCGAAGCCGACGGGCTTTGTGGCCCCGCTCAGCCAACTTTGCCTTGTCGGGGCTGGAGGGGCCGGTTCCCCGGGACCCGGGCGAAGGGCCAGTCAGTGAGGGCCCCAGCTCGGTGGGCCCCTTCTTGGGTCGCAGCAGGCCCTTCCGCATCTTGACCTTGACCTCGCCCTCTGAGTCGGTGACCTCCAGCTCCGTGCCTGCGGCAGGCAAGGGGGTCAGTGGGTGGGGTCTGGGGCCCAATGTCCATCCCCACTGCCTGTTGTGTACCCATCCTCGACTAGACTCCACAGGGCCCATGCCAGCTTCTCCCTTGGGGCAAGGGCCTTGCTTCGGCATGGGGGGGGGGTGTCTTTCCGTGCCTAGGGGAGCCTGAGCAGTGTGGCCAGGTTCATCCCATCCCATCAGACACCAAGCACAGCCCCAGGCCAGAACTTGAGGCAACTTTGGTTTCCCGAAAATGCAGGAACATGGTCAGAACCAGCTCTGATGAAAACCCCATTTCCCCACTCTGGGACCTGGAGGGGCTTTTCTGATGTCTGACACCACCAGCCTGAACCCTGGCCACCTGGGCACCGTACTGCTAGGGCATGTCCTGCCCTCTGTTGGCCTGCTTGAAGCCTTGCCTGGTACTTGGAGTCTTGGTGAGGGTGAGGTTGGGCTCATGGCTGGCACTACTGCTGAAATCTGGGGTGGGCCCCAGACTGGACCGGGATGGAGGGGATGCCCCTGGGATGCCCAATGGCCCAATGAAAGGAGCCGTGGGACCTTTCTTGGCTGGGGGTGGGGGAAGAGGGAGGTCCCACAATAGCACCACAGAAAGTCTTTAGAAATCCCTGTGATCTCGACACATAAGGGAAGGGTCAGGTGACTGCAGGACTCGGCACAGGGTAGAGGGAAGGCCCTTGAGAGCTTTCAACAGGAGATAGGATCATGTCCTATTTCCTCCCTTTCCCCCTAAAGAATAAAAATAAAGAGTAAAGAGTCCCATGGGGCCAGAGAGATAGCATGGAGGTAAGGCATTTGCCTTGCATGTAGGTCAGTGGTTTGAATCCCGGCATCCCATATGGTCCCCCGTGCCTGCCAAGGGTGTTTTCTGAGCACAGAGCCAGTAGTAATCCCTGAGCACTGCCGGGTGTGACCCAAAAACTAAAAAACAAAACAAAACAAAACAAAAAAAAGAGTAAAGAGTCCCAGAGGGGCCAGAAAATGGACCCCAAAATTAAAGACCAAAGCCTGGGGGCCAGAGTGATATAGTACAGCTGGGAGAGCATTTGCCTTGCATGTGGCTGACCCAGGTTCTGATACCCGACATCACTGAGTCCTTTGAGCACCGCCAGGAATGATCCCTCAGAGCAGAAACAGGAGTCAGCCCTAAGAGTGGTGGTCCAATAAAACAGTAACAGCAAGAAAATTTATATTCAGAAGCCAAAAGGTCCGGAAAAACCAAGAACACATTGTCACCCACAGAGCAGGGTAGTGTGGGGGCTGTTAAGTGAAGAAGGCAAAGGAGAGAACTTCTTTTTTTTGTTTTTTTTGGTTTTTGGGCCACACCCGGTGATGCTCAGGGGTTACTCCTGGCTATGCGCTCAGAAGTTCCTCCTGGCTTGGGGGACCATATGGGACACCAGGGGATCGAACCGCGGTCCGTCCAAGGCTAGTGCAGGCAAGGCAGGCACCTTACCTCTAGCGCCACCGCCCAGCCCCAGGAGAGAACTTCTAAGAGTCTCTGGTCTAAGGGTCTCTGACCGGTGAGGAGAGGCCACAGAACACTTACATTAGGGCTGGAAGACCCAGATGGCTCCAGGCTAGGAAAATAACCTTCCAGGACCAGAGAGAAACATCAGGGAGAATGCTGTTTTTCCTCATAGAGCTCCCATTGATTACCATTCCCCTATCCCCTTGGAGTGGAAAAAGATCTTGGTGATAGAAATCCATGGTCAATAATCCACAGAGAGCAGCATCAATAAGGGCCTCAAGCTCAGATGTCCAGTCCCTCTAAGCCTACCACCAGCTCCAAAAAACCTCGAGCAAACAGCAAAACTACTCCAACTGACTCCGAGCACTTCGCTCCCCCCATCTGGAAGGTCTTAGGTGGAACAACAGGCAGACTTTCATATATAAAAGGAGAGCACTAGCTCTGTAGGCTGCTGGCCTGGATTTAATCTCCAGCACCGTGAGAGGCCTGTGAGCCCTGCCAGGGGTAAGTTCTGAGCATCACCAGGTATGGCCCCAAACCAAAAAAATAAATAGTTAAGAGACAAGGGTGAGGTGAAATGATGGGGCCGGAGCGGTGGCACAAGTGGTAAGGCGTTTCCCTGCACATGGCTAATCTAGGATGGACCGTGGTTCTATCCCCCGGCGTCCCATATGGTCCCCCCAAGCCAAGGGGTGATTTCTGAGCACATAGCCAGGAGTAATCTCTGAGCATCACCAGGTGTGGCCAAAAAAAAAAACAAAAAAACAAAAAACAAAAAACAAAAAAAGATGATGTGGGACTGGAAGGCTGCTCCAGCGCTGGGCTCACACCCTGCATTGCTGAGTCATGGCCCTTGAGTCGTCCAAACACTGGCCACCCTGAAGGCTGGGACCAGTGGGGCACCAGACAGTCTGGGCACTGCTGGTGGCCATGTGATGGGACACAGACACGTTGCGGGCCAGTTGGCTGGTTTCTTAGGACACTCAAGAGTCACACTCAGTGACACACCTCAGGGAATAAGGCACTGGCCTTGTGTGTGTGGTCCTCTGAGTCTCCCCAGCCATGACCCCAAATCACCTCAAAAAATAAAGAAGAGGGGCCCGGAGAGATAGCACAGCGGCGTTTGCCTTGCAAGCAGCCGATCCAGGACCAAAGGTAGTTGGTTCGAATCCCGGTGTCCCATATGGTCCCCCGTGCCTGCCAGGAGCTATTTCTGAGCAGACAGCCAGGAGTAACCCTTGAGCAACGCCGGGTATGGCCCAAAAACTAAAGATAAAAAGGAAGATGAACAAAAGGGCTACAAAGGCAGTAGAGGGATTGTTATGGTTTATGTCTTTTTGCTTCTGTTTTGGGGACCATACTCTCTGTGCTCAGAGATAAGATAACTCTTGGAGGGTCTAGGGGACAACGTGGGGCTACAGGGATGGAATCAGGGTTGGTCACACGCATGGCAAGTGCTTTATGCTGTGCAATAATCTCTTGGGCCTCTAAGGTGTATGCCTGAACAGGGCTGAACCCAGTTTGATCCCTGGCGCCACACGGTCCCCTCTATGCATCACTGTGTCCCTGAAGGCCCTAAGCACCACTTGGATGTCAGGGTAACTCTCAGCATGAAGGGCTCTGGTTGACTGGGAATTGTGGGAAGGGAGGTTCTAAGTACTGCTTGGGAGGCCCCCAAAATTTAGAAATAGGGGGCTTGAGCAATAGTACAGTGGGATGTAGCTGACCCGGGGTTTGATCCTCAGCATTCCATATAGTCCCCTGAGCACCACATATGGCCCAAAAAGCAAAAACCAGGGGCCGGAGAGATAGCACAGCAGGAGAGCATTTGCCTTGCATGCAGCAAATTCAGAATGGACAGTGGTTCGTATCTCGGCATCCCAAAGCCTAACAGGAGCGATTTCTGAGTGCAGAGCCAGGAGTAACCCAAGTACCACAGGGTGTGACCCAAAAACAAAACAAAGCAAAACAAAATAGAAGTGAGGGTCTGGAACTATAGCATAGCAAGGAAGGCATTTCCCTTGTACACAGCCAACCCAGGTTTAATCTCTGGCATCCTATAGGGTTCCCAAGGCCCACCAAGAGTGATTCCTGAGTATAGAGCCAGGACTGACCCCTCTGAATGCAGCCAAACTCCCCTCAAAAAAACCCTTTCTCACCATCTAATCCAATGCCTGCACTCTTGACCTAAAAGCTGAAGATTTTCAGTTCCTAAAACCCCTTAGCTGTTCCCCTAGCGGCACTGGGAGAGGGCCTTGGCTGCCTTCCAAAGAGGATCAGCAGGTTCATCACTGTGCAGCCAACATAAGAGTGCTTGGCACTGAGGGGAAATGTTCCACTGAGCCCTGACCAGACGCCAAGGGACCCTCCCCATGGCACCCCAGACACAGAGGCAGCAGGAGCTGGGCAAGCTGCAACTTCCTGAAGCTCTGGAGAAACAGAACAGGGTATCAGAATGCCAGCAGGGGGCGCTGGGCACAGGCTCTGAGGCAGGAGGCCTTGACTGAGTCCCAGCACCATGGGAGTATCCCCAAGCACTTGGGATCGATCCCTGAGAACACATCCAGAGACAGCCTAAGAGCAGCCCCCCAACAAAGAGAAGCTAGGTACTGTGGGATGGGGGAAGAGGTGAGGAGAGGCGCAGGGAGGTCTAAGCAATGAAAGGCAGGGTTTGCTCCCCAAGCCCACATTCTCCCCTGATCTCACTTTCTTGTCTCTGTTTCTGTTTCTTCCACTCTGGAGAAGCCTGTATCCTCTAACACACGTTTCTTTTTTTTCTGTCCTTTCACATTGCCCTTAAATAAGTCTTGTTTGATAAAAACTGTTTTTTTGTTTTGGTGCCACACCCAGCATTGCTCAGAGGGGTTTTACAGATGGCTCTGTGCTTAGAAATCACTCCTGGCAGGCCAAGAGATCCTATGGGATGTCAGAGATCGAACTTAGGTCGGCTGTATGCAAGGAAAATGCCCTCCCCGCTGTGCTATTGTTCTGGCCCCGAGTTTTTATTATTTTCATGATTATTTTTGGGTCTATTTTGGGGCCATACCGGCAATGCTCAGGGCTTGCAGACTTCTAGCTCCACACTCTGGAATTGCTTCTGACGGATTTAGGGATGATGAAGATAGAACCCAAGTTAGACACATGCAAGGCATTACCACTCCAGCCCCATTTAAAACTATCTTGTGGACAGGAGTACGCCCTGGACACTGCAGGGTATGGCCCCACCAAAGACAAAATAAAAAACTATCTTATAGGCTGGGCAATACCATAACTGTATAGAAATAAAAAAAATAAAAGGGGGTCAGGCCCGGAGAGATAGCACAGCGGCGTTTGCCTTGCAAGCAGCCAATCTAGGACTTAAGGTGGTTGGTTCGAATCCTGGTGTCCCATATGGTCTCCCGTGCCTGCCAGGAGCTATTTCTGAGCAGACAGCCAGGAGTAACCCCTGAGCACTGCCGGTTGTGGCCCAAAAAAAAAAAAAGAAAAAGAAAAGAAAAGGGGGTCAGAGTAATTAACAGTGGCGAAGGCATTTGCCTTGCATGCAGCCATCATGGGTTTGATTCCCAGCATCCCATATGGTCCCCAAGCCTAACAAGAGTGATTCCTGGTGGGAGGAATAGTGCAGTGGTATGGCGTTTGCCTTGATGGCGGCTATCCGGGACGGACCTCATTTGATCCCTGGTGTCCCAAATGGCTCCCCAAACCAGTAGCAATTTCTGAGCACATAGCCAGGAATAACCCAAGTGTCACCGAGTGTGGCCCAAAAACAAAAACAAAAACAAAACAAAACAAAGAGGTGGAACAACAAACAAGGTAATAGAGATTAAAAAAAAAGTGACTTCTGGACTGGAGAGAGAACGTGAGGTAGGGCGATTGCCTTGCATGCAGGACGGTGGTTAAAATCTCAGCATCCCACATAGTCCCCTGAGCCTGCCAGGAGTGATTTCTGAGCATAGAGCCAGGAGTAACCCCTAAGCGCTGCCAGCTGTGACCCAAAAACCAAAAAAAAAAAAAGTGATTTCTGGGGCCAGAGCAAAAGCACAGTGGTAGGGCATTTGCCTTTGCACGGTGGCCAATACAGGACAGATCCAGGTTTGAATCCCAGCATCCCAGATGGTCCCCAAAGTCTGCCAGGAGTGAGTTCTGAGCGCAGAGCCAGGAGTAACCCCTGAGCGCCACCCCAGTCTGACCCAAAAACTAAAAAAAAAAAAAAAAAAAAAGTGATTCCTGGGGCTGGAGAGATAGCACAGAGGTAGGATGTTTGCTTTGCACATGGCCGACCTGAAACGGACCTGGGCTCGATTCACAGCATCCCATATGGTCCCCTGATCATTCCAGGAGGAATTTCTGAGCACAGAGCCAGGAGTAACCCCTGAGCGTAGCCAAGTGTGGCCAAAAACAAAACAAAAACAAAAACAAAAGTGATTCCTGAGCACAGAGCCAAGAGTAATCCCTAATCCCTGGGCATCACCATGTGTGATCGAAAAAAAAAATAAAGGAAAATAAAAGAAAGAAATGTCAGAGTCGGTGCTGCAGGCCCGTAGCTGCAACCACCGGTCACAACACAGGGAAGGTAGGATACCAGGTGCCTTTCACATTAGCCTGGGAGCAGGTTAAGACTCACAGTCTGAACAAACAAAAATCCACTTGGTGGGGCTCATCACGGGCGGGGCCCAGGGCCTCTGGGAATCCCAGGGTTTCCCTCCCATTTTCCTGTGAATCTAAAATGACTCTGAAAAGTGGTTTACTGAGAAAACAGGAATTGACTACTAACCTATAAGACCATTCCAACACTCTCTCCTCCAAGTGTAGAAACCAGATCTGGAAGAGGGGAGCGGGGGTGTGGGCAGATGTGGGATAATGTGTGGGGTTCACTCTATGGATAAGGACAAGGGGCCCAGAGACGGTGCAGCAGAGAGGGTGATGGCCTTGCAGGTGAGTTCGATCCTTGACACCCCAAAAGGTTCCTGAGCAACCACCGGAGTGATCCCTAATATAAAAGCCAGGACTGACTATGGACCAGACTCAGAAGGAGAAAACAAAAACTCAAAAACCAGAAAATAGAGCAACTCTGGCATCCCAGGGTGATGATTCACTGGTCCAGGAACAGCCAAGGACACTATTAGCAGCAAACAGGTTGGCAAGAGAAGAATTTCAGTTGTAAATGTACACACGCCAAGTAACAGCTTTAAATGCCTGAAGCAAATGCTGCTGGAAGGAAATGCAAGGAGAAAGGGGGTGCTCTGTCACCACACTAGAGAATTTGGAGCCCCCCCCTTGGGCAGACCAGATAAAAAAAAAATAGGGGGCCAGAGTGATAGCATAACAGTAGGGTATTTGCCCAGCAGGAGGCCCACCGGGGATGGACCCAGCATCCCATATGGTCTGAGCCTACCAGGGGTGATTTCTGAGCCCAGAGGCAGGAGTTACCCAAGCACCACCAGGTGTGGCTCAAAAACCAAAATAGAAAAAAAGGCTATGTGCAGGAAAACACAAAACTAAACTGGATGCGTACTCAGGCCAAACCTGGAGACCAGGTGCACAGAACAGAGCTTGATGGCCTGGAAACGCCCTGGGGCCTCAATTCTGGAAGGCCAGTCTGGACAGAGCTTGATGGCCTGGAAACGCTCTGGGGCCTCAATTCTGGAAGGCCAGTCTGGCTGGAGAAGTCAGGTCTGAAATCCAGACAGGTGGGTGGCCACGGCTCATAGAGTCTCCCAGCTCTCTCACTCAGGTGAGGCACTTCCGAGTCAAGAATCATAATGACATGCAGTGCTTGGTTCATTCCTGGGCTTTACTCTCTAGCCCTGGTGATGTCAGGAACTAACCTGGGGATCCTGAGTGCAAAGCGTGTGTGTGTGTGTGTGTGTGTGTGTGTGTGTGTGTGTGTGTGTGTGTGTGTGTGTGTGTGTGTGTGTGTGTGTGTGTGTGTGTAACTAACCTGGGGATCCTGAGTGCAAAGCGTGTGTGCGTGTGTGTGTGTGTGTGTGTGTGTGTGTGTGTGTGTGTGTGTGTGTGTGTGTGTGTGTGTGTGTGTGTGTGAGGAACTAACCTGGGGATCCTGAGTGCAAAGCGTGTGTGTGTCAGCCGTGTGTGTGTGTGTGTGTGTGTGGGTGTGTGTGTGCCCTTTGGGTCATCTCCCTAACCCACAGACACAACTAAAGAGCCAATTTTGGTGAAGAAAAGAAGGTCCTAAGTCTACACCTTACGAAACAGGATGTAGGGGCTGGAGAGACAGCACAGCAGGTAGTAGGGCCTTTGCCTTTGCCTTTGTTACAGTCAACCCACATTCATTCCCTATTATCCTACCATCTCTAGCATCCTGAGCCTGCCAGGACTGATTACTGAATGCAAAACCAGGAGTAAAGCCTGAGTATCTGGCCCCAAAACAAACAAAAATAAAAATTTTGGTTTTTTTTTTTTTTTGGGGGGGGGTCACACCCAGTGGTGCTCAGGAATTACTCCTGGCTCTGGGCTCAGAAATCACTCTTGGCAGGCTCAGGGGACCATATGGGATGCTGGGACTAGAACCAGGGTTCATCCAGGGTTGGCCGCATGCAAATGCCCTACCACTCCAGCCTCCCAAAAATAAATTAAATCAACAGGCTGAAATGACAGTACAGTGGGAATGATGTTAGCTGTGCACGGGCCTGACCTGAATTCAATCTCCAGGGCCTCATGCCTCCAGGAGTAATTTCCTTTTTTTGTTGTTGTTTGTTTGTTTTGGGGGCCATATCCGGTGGTCCTCAGGGGTTACTCCTGGCTCTATGCTCAGAAGTTGCTCCTGGGAGACTAGGGGGACCATATGGGATTCGAACTGGGGTTCATTCCAGGAGTACTCTCTGAGTATAGAGTGATCCCTGAACACTGCTGATAGTGGCAAAAAAAAACAAAAACAAAAAACCAGAAACATGAAATATGGGAGTCAGAGAGATACCAAACACAGCAGATAGGAGGTTGAGCTTGCCTTGCATGTTGTCAATCCCAGGTTCAATCCCTGTCATTCCACAGGGTATACCCCAACCATAGTCAGAAGTGACCCTGAGTACAAACTCCAGAGTAAGCCCTGAGCACAGCTGGACATGGCCCAACAACAAAAAATAAAAAGCAACAAAATACAAGGGCTAGAAAGATAGTACAGAGGGCCGGGTGGTGGCGCTAAAGGTAAGGTGCCTGCCTTGCCTGCGCTAGCCTAGGACGGACCACGGTTCGATCCCCCGGTGTCCCATATGGTCCCCCAAGCCAGGAGCAACTTCTGAGCACATAGCCAGAAGTAACCCCTGAGCGTTACCGGGTGTGGCCCAAAAATCAAAAAAAAAAAAAAAAGTAAGATAGTACAGAGGCCCGAGTGATAGTACAGCAGGGAGGGTGTTTGCCTTCCATGCATACAATCTGGGTTTGATGATCCCCAGCATCCCATATGGTCCCACTAGTCTCCCAGGAGTGATTCCTGAGTGCAAAGCAAGGAGTAATCCCAAAGCACTACAGGGTGTGGCCCCAAACAAAAAAAAAAAAGGCAGGAAGGAAATATGACCACATGCTGAAAAGGAAGCAAGCAAGAAGCCATGATGGGCAAGTGACAAACATCAGACTCAGGGACACTGGAGCGGGTATCTCTCTGGCTCTTCTTTGATTTTTTTTTTTGTTTTGTTTTGTTTTTGGGCCACATCCGGTAACGCTCAGGGGTTACTCCTGGCTATGTGCTCAGAAGTTGCTCCTGGCTTGGGGGACCATATGGGACACCGGGGGATCGAACCGCGGTCCATCCAAGGCTAGAGCAGGCAAGGCAGGCACCTTACCTTTAGCACCAACGCCCGGCCCCTCTTCTTTGATTTTTATTTGATTTTTCGGGCACTAGGATGGGGATGGAGGTGACAGTGGGTGGAGGCCTCAGTCCAGTAAGCAAGTTTACACCAGGTACGCCCCAAAGCACAAGGCCAGGCTGATGGCTTGGCTGTGGGGATCAAGGGGAAGGCGTAGTAGCTGGGGCCAGTGTGAGGCTGGGTGTGATCCCAAAAGACCCTAATCACCTCACATCTGGTCAGCATATGGGAAACCCTGGTGAAAAAAGGGAAAAAGAGAAGGGGCCAGGGAGACGGTACATTGGGAAAGGCACTGGCCTTGCACATGGCCAACCTGGGATCCATCCCTGGGGTCCTATATGGATGCTCCCCTGAATGCTATGGTCCCAGGAGCGATCTCTGAGCACAGAGCCAAAAATAAGCTAAGCCCTGAGTAGTGTCGGGTGTGCTCCCAAAACAAAACAAAAACAAAGGAAGCCAAGGAAGACTCCACCGGGAAAAAGGGCAGCAGCCCCCCTTCCAGACCCTCTAACCGCAGTACAAAAGGACAAACTCAGTTAATGTGTTACCAGGTGGATCAAAGGAATGTTGGGGTCAAGCTCAAAAGCCAGAAAGTTCTAGAATACCAGATGCATCCGGCTGACTGAGGGCATCGAGAGGAGCTGGTCAAATATGGGCAGTGGGGTCTGTCCTGCCTGAGAGTCACTGGACCAGCCTGAAGCTGGGGAAGGAGGCAGGAAGAAGCCACAGGAAAAGACCGATGGAGCTGCTGGGCACAGTGCCTGGTCCTCCCCAGGCCCCACACCCAGGCAGGTGGACCAGGGGGGAGCCAGGGTGAGGAGTGGAGACACCAAGACCAAACCACACAGATGTGCCCGCCTCTTAGCCAATCAGAGGGGGCAGGTCAGACAACCGCTGGGAATCCCAAGCCCTTTGTGCCTGAGGCAGCCAGGTTCTTTCAGGGGTATGCCACAGTGATCCCCTGAACACCCCAGCTAACTCCTGATACAGAGCTGAGGCCTCTCACAGCCCCAACATCACTCCTGTCTCAGTTTCCCTTCAGAGCCCACGCACTCACCCATCAGATTCTGGCGCTCCTCCTTCTTGCGGGCTTTCTGCTTGGCCTCCAACTGCACCACCGACAGTGAGGGTGCCCCGGGGGGACTGGGCAGGGCACTGACCGCGAAGCGTGCCAGTAGCCCCAGCCCTGTCTCATCCAGGCTGGGCGACAGGGCCCGCTCACGGGGGCCCAGTCGGTAGCCAGCGGCAGCAGCGGTGACATCCTCGGCCTCATCCCGTTCCAGCCCGTCCTCGTCACTCTCATCTGGCGCAGAAAACAGGGAGCAAGTCAGGGCCCGGCCAGGCCCCCCGCAGCCGCCCCCCGCCCAGCAGAGCCATTGGAGTGACCACCAGGGGTGCCCGGGACAGCCAAATCCAAGCTCCTCACCGGGGGGTGCGGCTCCAGACACGCCCACCAGTGCCCCTGGCCCTGTGGGCCCGTCCATTCGAGCCCCAACAGGCTGGCGGCCACTTTGGGGGATCAGAGTGAGCCCCAGGAGCAGGAACACAGACATGCACCTGTGCTGGGGACAGACACAACAAGGACAGGACACAGCTCTCGCCACGCTCACACACACACGCCCGGACAGACAACATGAAGGCGGGGAGGGGGGGGGACGGACAGAGAAAGGGGGGCTCGGGCTCAGGTCTCTGGGGACGATTATCAGCCTGGTGGCAGGAGAAGGAGGAGCTTGGTCTCTCTATGGGAGTCTTACTTGATACCCTATGCAGATTCCAGGTCCCAAAGCTAACAGGCAACATCCCCCTTGAGTCGCTGGAGACCATCTTGGGACCCCTATTTCCTTTTCTTTGGGGGCCACACCCTGTGGAGCTCAGGGATTACTCCTGGCTCTGAGCCCAGGGTAGACTCCTGGCAGTCAGTGTTCAGGGGACGCTATGGAATGGGATCCGGGGATCAAACCTGGGTTGTTTGCATGCAAAGCAAACGCCCTCCCACTATATTATCTATTGCTCTGGCTCTCTAGGCCCTCTCTTTTCTTTGGTCAGGATTGACGCCCCCAGATCTGGCTGAGCCACAGGATCCACCTCTGCAATATCCAGAAGTAGGTGCTCAGTCCTGGACCCCGCTCCAAAGACCAAGGTCTGGAATGACCAAGGCTGGAAGCAGCCAGGTAAGAGGTCAGGCCCAGGTGGGCTATGCTGTGGCTTCAAACATGGAAAAGACATCTGAGGAATTCCAGGAGCTGCTGTGGGTGCTACTGGCTCTCTCAACAAGGGACCCTGAGCTCTGTGGGGCCCTATGTACCCCACATACCCTGTCCTCTGCCCAACACTGTCTAGGGGGGACAGGCTTGCTCCTGACTGTCCACAGCCTCAACACACACACATATGCTTGGGTGATCCCTGTACTGAGGGTGGGTAGGGACACAAAATTCCCCTCCTTACTGCAGGGGACTCAGGAAGGCCATTGGGATTAAGTCCACATTCTCCTGCCAGCACCCCCAGCCCCAGTGAGCCGACAAGGTCAAAGGTAGGTGCTTTTGGGGACTGCGGGAAGGGAAGACATGGGGAAGAAAGGTGGGAAGAGCTGAGGGGTTCCCAGAGGGGTAGGTGGGTTGCTCCCAGAATCCCCGAGCGATGGATGAAGCAGGATGGAGGCGGCGGGTGGCAGGCAGTGCGCACGGGCGAGCATGGGCGAGCGGCGCGGGCGGTCGGCAGTGCTGGGCGGCCCAAAGCAGGCTGAGTGTAGGGCAGGGAGCGCCCAAAGCGGCTGAATGTGGGGCAGGAGGGTGGCCCCCGTGGGCCTCTGGATGGGCCTAAAGTGTAGGGCAGGGGTCAGCCCTGTTGTGTTCTGGGCTGGGCCTGTCTGAGCAGGAAAACAGCCAGGCTCGGCTCAGCTCGCTGTGTCCAGCTCCACAATGTGCCCCCACACTCAAACCCCCTGGAAGCTGAACTGGCCCTGGGTTTCTGGAATTCCACATCCTCGAGACCCCAGCCCGAGAGGAGCATTTGGGAAAGCAAATGCCAAAAAAAAAAAAAATAAGGGTGTGCACTACTAGTGTGTGTGTGTGGGGGGGGGGGGGCACACTGCCCTCATGGTTCCAAGACCCTGCTGTTCCCTCTCTGGATGGCGCTCCTGGGGGCCAGGGTGGTAGAGAGTCTCAGAGACCACAGAACTGGCCACGGGTAAAGGGAACTAAAGTGTAGAGAAAATGTTTTGGAAAATGTTCCCCTACAAAAATCTCTTAGCTTGGTGTGTGAGGTGTGCGGGGCTACTCATTGGGGTCCAGTGGTAGGTTAAGTGCCCTAGCGGTCACTGCTGCCATGTTGGAAGGGGCGGACCGAGGGGAGGGCGGGGAGACAGAGAGAAGAGCTTTGCCTACCTACGGAGCAACGAGCCAGGCTCGACCCAAGCTCAGCGCCCCCACGGCGCCGTCTGCCTACTCCCAGCCTTCGCTTTGCGTCCAGAGTGCAGCGTGAGAGCAAATGCAAGAGACCAAAACAGACATTCAAAGCATCATGGTGGGGTCGGGTGGAGGGATGGGCAAGCTGCCGGGGGGAGCGCAGGCACACTGCGGCCACGCCACTGAGGGGCTGGAGTTCCGGCACCCATAACTCCCGACACCCCCACCCCGGTCTGCATGCCCGACACCCCCCCACCCCGTGCCCCTCAGCTGGGGCGTGGCCGCCGGCTCCCTCTGGCCGCTCTGGGCAGAAGACCCCTGTCTAAGCCGCCTGAAAGCTGCCCACTCGGAAGGGCTAGGCTGGGGCAGATGAACCCTTAAATTTGGCAGTGCGGACCCTGGCTCTTGGGGAGGGGTGTAGTGGTGGGTAATCCCGCCAGACACCACAGGTCAGCTAGAGGCTGCTTCAGGAAAAGGTGGCTTTGGCCTGGGTCCTGAGCAATGCTCAGTGGACATCAGGGGCCTGGGTTTGATATCTCCCTGTCAGCCCCATCCTCATCAGCGTCCAGTGACATGGGCTGGGGCCCAATGGAGCCTGTTCTGGCTGTTTCAACATCTCTAACCCCAGAAGTTGAACTCTGATGTTAGAGAAAAATTGGAGCCAGGAGGCCCTGGGGTCTCCCTGAGTGAGGCTGAGGACAGCTGGCCTAGCCAGAGGCCCTCTCAAAGGCTGTTAGTGCTGCACCCTCTCATTCTGCTCAGACCCAGGCACATGGCAAGGTGGGGAACCCTGCACTGCCTATAGGCCTATCAGGTCAAAGCAGGATCAGAACCTGGGAGAGCTGACACAATGCTCGGCCCGGGCAGGGAGGAGACATGGGGCTCTGAGCAAACAGGACAAGCAGACAGAAAGACCTAGAGAGCAGAAATAACAGGGTGAGGCTTGAGGGGGGGGGGACTGGAGGGGAGCAGCTGACTCGGAACATGCCCAGAGCGACCAGGGTGCGAGTCACAGCACAGAGAAGCGCAGATGAGGGTCCTTCTCCCCGGCTGGCCGGGGAGGCAGGGGTGCGGGATGAGGGTGGGTGGGAGAGGGGGACAGAGAAAGGGAGGCAGGAACACAGCAAGAGAGACGAGCCACACGGGTTTTGTTAAAAATGAACTCGATATATTTAATAAAGCTCGGTATTACCAAAATCGCGTACAAACATCAAGTCACACGCCCACACGACAGGATTCCGTGTACGAGCTGGGCCCGCCGCCACTGATGCCACCGCCGGCCACACCACACAGCCTAGCCCATGCTGGGCTGGGTGGAGGGTGGCAGGGGCCGGCTAGGATGCGTCGGGGGCCCAGTGGAGAAACTACAAAAACAGTCCATAGAAAAAAGCTCCAGCGCAGGTGGCTGGTGGTGTTCTTTATCACAAGGATAAGGGGACAGGCCACCCAGACTCAGCCGGGAAAAACAGGCCAGGTCGCCAAGAACCGACCACGCTGGGGGCCCGGCCAGGCAGCCGGCACATCCTCTCCTGCGCGCTCGCTCTCGCTCTCACTCACTCGCTCGCTAGGAAACATGGAAGGTTATTTGTGTTTGGAGCTAGTAACCTTGGTCAAAGGAGTCCTCCGAAGAGTCGCTGAAGGAGGGTCTGGCCTCGACCTCTTGGAGCAGCAAACAAAAGGGCTGCTTTCTGCCGGTGGCCGGCCGAGGCTTCAGAGTCCGGGCAGCCGCCAGGGCCCGCTTGGCTAGTCTGGGGCCTGTGGCTACCTTTCCACTCTTGGCCACCAGGCCACACAGGAGAGACGGCGTCAGCTTGGCACTGGAGGGGCCTTGAGTAGGCCACTCATCCGGCAGGAATTGCTCCTCATCCTCGGAGTCCGTATCTGCGGTCAAAGCAGTGGTGACAAGTTAAGTCACAGGGCCGGGGCTTATGGTGGGGCCGGGGAGGGGCAAGGCTTTCTCTCACTGAGTTCAGCTAAGGAGTGCAGAGAGCACCCCAGAATAGGCCACCACACACACACCCCTGAAGCCACACATAGCATGTCTGTGGCCTCAAAACCACAGAATCTGTGGTCTGCTGCTGCCAAGTCTGAAGACCTGGCTCTTGGTCAGTGGCAAGCACCTGAATTCTCCCCACAGGTAGCAGCCTCCACAGTTCACACATCATTGTACCCATCTGTAGACACAAGGGGCCCCGTCCATGGCTAAACTGACCAGCCTTGGATTAAACCCACCACTAAGGGTCAGAGTGATAGCACAACGGGAAGGGTATTTGCCTTGCACTCAGGCAATCCAGGTTCAATCTCTGGCAACCTATGGTAGCCTGAGCCCCCGAGAGTGACTTTAGAGTGCAGAACCAGATAGTAAACCCTGAGCACTGCCAGGTGTGGCAAAAAACAAAACAAAACAAAACAAAAAACTCCATCCCCTCTTTCCTGAGCCACATCCCAGGCTGGGAGATGCTTGCTGGTAGGACAACCAAGACTTCCCACCCCTGATTACAAGACCCTTAATCCCCACCCCTCCACCCCACCCCCGCCTGCTTGCACCTCCCACTGGCCTGGGGGATAGGCCAGGCCACAGTCTGCAGAGCAATGCGGTGGCCACCAAGGCAGAGGCATGGCATAAGTCGCCCACTTCTCCCCACCAGGACCTAGTTTTTGCTTCTGGGTGACTCTGACCCACCTGCAAGTTGGGGCCTCCCATAACACTACTGACTAGACGCAACTTCTCTGCATGGACCTGCAAGGAGCAGCAGGACTAGTTTGAAAGGAGCTGCGGTGGCTTTGAGTTTTTTGTTTTTTTGGGTCACACCCGGCAGTGCTCAGGGGTTACTCCTGGCAGCTTCGGGGGGACCATATAGGATGCCAGGATTCGAACCACCATCCTTCTCTGTATGCAAGGCAAACACCTTACCTCCATGCTATCTCTCCAGCCCCAGCTTTGAGTTTCATACGCAGGCCCAGGGCCACACCTCAGCACCACTATGAACTCCCAATACAAAGCAAGGAAGGCTCTCCCAAGTAAATGTTTTTTTTTTTTTTTTTTGGTTTTTGGGTCACACCCGGCAGCACTCAGAGGCTACTCCTGGCTCTACGTTCAGAAATCGCCCCTGGTAGAATTGGGGGACCATATGGGATGCCAGGATTTGAACCACCATCCTTCTGCATGCAAGGCAAATGCACTACTTCCATGCTATCTCTCCGACCCCTCTCCCAAGTATTATCACTGGTGTGGTTCATCATTCCCCACCTCACCAAAAGACAAAGTGAGCCCAGGGTCTATGACCCGCTCTCTCACCCTATGAACATTTCCATTAGCACCAGGAGGTGCTCCAGGAGATGATGATGCTGAGTGACAACCAGCCTGGAATAGTGGGGCATGGACCCCAATTCTGCCAGACTGAGGCCACAAAGGAAATGCTTGGCCTCCAACCTGAAGCTTATTCACAAACCCTCCAACCTAGCATGTCCCCTAATGCAACAGATCAACCAGCCCAAAGCAACCTCTCTAGGCAGCAAACATTCCTGTCCAGGACAATTTCTATTTAGAAAAACAACAACCAGAAACTGGAGCAATGGTGCCAAGTGGTAGGCATTTGCCTTGCACACAACTAACCTAGGACGGTCAACAGTTGGATCCCCCGGCATCCCATATGGTCCCAAGCCAGGAGTGATTTCTGAGGAGCACATAGCCAGGAGTAACCCTCGAGCATCACTGAGTGTGGCCCAAAAACAAAACAAGAAAAACAAAACCCCTCCAATCCAGCCACTATTAGAGCCACCAACAGCTCAAAACCCAGCTGTTGACAGGAGAGATAGCATGGAGGTAGGATGTTTGCCTTGCATGCAGGGCGGTGGTTTGAATCCCGGCATCCTATATGGTCCCCCGAGCCTGCTAGGAGTGATTTCTGAGCATAGAGCCAGAAGTAACCCTTGAGCGATGCCAGGTGTGACCCAAACAAAACAAAACAAAACAACAAACAAAAACCCAGCTGCACATCTGTGCCCTGCAGTAGCCCGGGGCCCTAGGCTCTGAAACCAGAGAAACATTTCCCATAATAAAGTGCCCAGAGCATCAGACAGGGGGCTTGGTCCTTCCTGGGCATCAGACTTAGGTTTCTGGAACATAGAACCACCTGAATGGGACACATCCTTGGCATCCTCTCCTCAGTCACTTGAAGCAGAACACCCCAGTTCTGCCACAGCATGTCAGGAGGGGCATGTCTCCAAGATACCAAGTTTCCCAAACCATCTGATGACCATGGTGGCCATGACAAGGAAACCCCTCTGGACAGTGAAACTCCATCAACTCTATGCCTCTTGGGAGTGGCATGTCTAGACCAGACAGTCAGTCAGTCACCAACTCAATGGCACAAGGTTCGTTCACAAATGTCTACCATAGCCAGTCAATCAAAGGTGCCCACCAATCATAGGCACTCGCTGTCACAGCTCTCACCCCAAGCACCAAGTCTCTACAAATTACAACCACTGCAGCCTCTAGCAGCCTTACTTCCCCCTAAGAACCTGAAAGAGGCAGTGAGGAGAGAGAATTGTGGCCCAGAGCAACTTTTGGCCTACTTACTGTAGGAGTAGCTGCTCACTTCCGAGGCGAAGGGGGAGTGGGCAGACTTGGGCGGACCTCTGGCCTTGAAGCCCACCTCCATCTTCCGGGCTTTGGCAGCCCTTTTGTGTTTACCTTCTCGAGAGGCTTTGAGAGACAGGCCAAGCCCTTTGGCCAGCGCCTTTCGGTCCTTGCCCAGGAGTCCATCGTAGGGTGCTGCCAGGTAGCGGCCGCAACCCCCGCCCGCCTTGACCTTGGCCCCTGATGCCTCAGCAAACTTGAAGGGCGACTTGAGCTTGTCCTGCTTGGTGAGGGACAGGGCTCTGTCCAATTTGCTAGCCAGCTGCTCCTGGTCGCTGGCCATCTTCTTCTTTTTGATCTTCAGCTGCAGAAAAGATGGGGTGGGGTGGTGGATTGAAGACGGTGCCTGGGGCAGCTGCTCTTGAAGTGGCTGGCACCACCAGGAGCTGAATTAACACCGAGTTAGGGTGAGGATGAAAGGAAGTAGGTGGGAACCCCAGATCGCAGTGAGGATCCCATGGCAGTCTCTCCCCTAGTGCCGGCTGCCAATGCCCTATAATCAGCAGGGTACCCGGAGAGCATGATTCAGGAGCCGATGGATGCAGAGAAGCCTAGTTGAAGACTTCAACACTGAGATTACTGTAGCAGCCTGTCAGTCAGCCTCTTTTTTTTTTAAGGGGGCTCACACCCAGCAGTGCTCAGGGCTGACTCCTAGCTCTGCACTCAGTAAACACTCATGGCAGTGCTCAGGGGGACTATATGGGATACTGAGGATTGAACCCAGACCCTGAGTGTTATCACTCTGCTGCTTCAGAGTGCCCTGCACTTGGGGGGTGGGGGGCACATCTGGTGATGCTCAGGACTGACTCCTGGCCAGGCTTATGAGATGCCAGAGACTGAACCTGGGTCAGCCACATGCAAGATGGGCGTCCTCTCTCTGGAACATCTTATTCAGGTGATGTTTCAGAAGGCAGCCAAGTTGGTGGAGTGTCCTTGGACTCCCTTCCCCACCTTCCCACATGCAGTGCCAGGGAGGACAAGCAGGGAAGGCGAACAGGCAGGGCCAAGGGCCTTATGGGGCAATTTCCATGTTTCCAAAGAAGAAAAATAAAGAAAAATTATAGAGTTGGCTTTCCCTCATTTCTGAGAAATATCAGTGATATTGAGCCCTTTGTTTTCAAAAGCCCAGGACAGGGAAGCTGGTCATTAAATGATCATCTGGCTTAACAACACAGGCTGTGTGCTATTTCACAAGGACACAAACTCAGCTTGGCAGAGGGTCATGGTGCTCAAACAGAACAGGACTGGCAGGATCCGTGTCCCCCAACTCTCTGACCCGTGGAGCTGGTGTGCCTCACGGGAACTATGAGGAGGCCTAGAAGAGGCCGGTGGAGCTTGCAGGGCACACTGACCTGACTCAGGAAGTCCGCTGAAGCTCCGTGCTCATCCCAGGGCTGGCTGCGGCCCCGGGCTTTGCCTGTCCCTGCGAGAGCCCCATGCTCTTCCTCGGAGCCTTTGTGTCTCTTCCGCATCCCTGCTCCCAGCTCCGAGTCATCCGACGTCAGGGCGGCCTTGCTGCTTGGCCTGAAACCCAGATATGGCCCATCAGACCCTAGCCAGGTGATGCTTGTAGTTGGCGCAGAAACCTACAGTAACCACAGTAGTAGGCTAGGGGCCTGGGCCCAGGCAGAGTGGCTTGAGTTTTGACAGCAAGACCCACACATGTGGGTCACACATGCGGCAGCACCCAGGTACCCAAGACAAGGAGCACAGGTCCTTATTTCCATTCTGAGGCTACATGGGACAACTCAGTGGTCACTCCCAATGGTGCCAGGGTCCAAGCTTGGGGTGGCTCCTGCAGGTACAGCAGGTGCCCAAAAATAAGGACAAAAGCAGAGAGCTCTCAGGGTGGGTGAGGAGCTGTGAGGAGGCCCTAGGGGGTGGGTGAGAGCTTGGCTACCTCCACCCCATGCCCACCACAAGCTTGAGTTTGGCCTGTGTATCCAGGTAGCACATCTGCTTTCATGGCAGCCACACTCTGTGCCACCTTCAGAGGCTGCCAGAGCTGTACCACCCAGAGAAGTCCCACATTATGGTACCCCTGGGGTGACCCTAGCAGGAAATGAGGTGGCCTCAGCGTTTAGTACCAGGATGACTCCTCTCGCCACTTCTCAAACTGGAGTGTGGGGAGTCTCCACACTTAAAAACAACCTGTGCCAGCCAAGACCCTCTAGTGCAGGGGTCTCAAACGGCCCTCCGTACAACATTTTGTGGCCATGCCCTAGAGGAATCTTTTTTTGTTCTGTTTTAGTTGTTTGGGTCACACCCCTCCCCAATGTTCAAGGCTTACTACTGACTTTGCACTCAAGGATCACCCCGACTTTGCCTCCTGCGGCCCCCAGGTAAATTGAGTTTGAGACCCCTGCACTGCCTGGGCTGTCGGGCACTGTGCCCCCTGCCCCCCAGTCCAACCAGAATCCTAGAAAACTAGAAAGAACCACAAAGGAGCTAGAGCTATAGTATAACGGGAAGGGCATGTGCCTTACATGCCACCTGGGTTTGGGGTCCCCGACACCTCATCTGATTCCCCAAGCACTGACAGGTGTGACCCCTGAGCACAGAATCAGCAGTAACCCCTGAGCATTCCAAGCAAAAAAAGTAAAATAAAAAATAAAGTGGCATTTGGAACCCAGCTAACCTCTGCTCCCTTGGAGCTGTCTGCAGGCACAGAGGTGGTGGCCCAGGAGAGACAGAGGACAGGGACATGGTCCATAGGAACATGGAGAGATGACAGTGGGCGGGTGAGAGGGGAAGGTAGTGGCGACAGCATGGGGACTTCCTACTCCAACCCTGGGCCCAAAGTGACCATGGTGAGAAGGAACAGAGCCCCCAGCCCCATAACTCACTCGCAGTCGTGGCGCCGCTGCAGCCGCACTAGTTCCCGCTGCTTCTCCTTGTACTGTCGCTGCACCTCGGCCAGCCGCATGCGGAAGTCCAACTCCATGGCACCCATGTGCTCCAGGGGGGGCTTCAGGGCGAACAGCTGGGGACACGCTGAGTGAGCCCTGGCCAGGGCACCCCTCCCCGGGCCCACCCACGTCTCCTGCAGCACAGGCACTTCCACATACAAGCAGGGCCCCACACACAGCGCCCGACACTGCCCGTCAAAACTCACATACAAACTGCCCCAACTCACCAGACAGACGGACAGACACACACACACACACACACATATGGTGTTCCAACCCTACCTGCTCCTCTTTCTTTTGCATCCAGCTGTACTTCTTGTTGGGGTTCAGCTCCCGTGGGAGCCGCAGGTTCTTCAGTGGGTCCCCAAAGGGGCCATCCAGCATCTCTTTGAGCATGTGGCTGCTAGCCACCAACAGGCTCTCCAGCGACGGCCGTACCACAGGGCTGCGCTCGGCATCTGGCATGGGGTGCAGGGGTGGGGGGGATGGACAGTGAGCCAGAGTCATTCCACCCCAAAACTGTGGCAGTGAGGGCTCTCCTTGCCCAGCGCTGCTCATGCTCCAGCTCCCCACTGTGCTCACGGCTCACAGTTGACACAGCAAGATGGGTGTCTGGTAAGTCACCCCAAGATCACAGAAAAGGGGATGAAGTTAAATCTTTACCATCCAAACACGCCATATCAGGAGGAAGGAAGCTATATGCTCCCACACAGGGGACACGTGCCTGTGAGATCAGGGGTCAGTGCCTGGCCTGCACGGGAGGGGCACTGTCAAGGCCCTAAGTGGTTGGGGTGACATCAGGCTTAGGCACCGGAATGACAGGAAAGGGTGGCAAAGAACTGAGGAGGCCACCAGGGGGCACTGTTTGCTCCCAGAAGAGGCACATTTTCCAGGGCACATTGAGCGAGTTTTTCTATTGCTTTTTTCTTGTTTTTGGACCATACCTGGCAGCTCTCAAGAGGTTTACTCCTAACAGGCTTGGGAAACCACCTGAGATGCCAGGGACTGAACCTGGATCAGCCATGTGCAAGGCAAACACTCCCTGCTGTGCTATCTTTCCAGCACCAAGAACAACTTTTTCTGGAAGGAGGTGCAGCCCGATATGTCTGTGAGTGTGACATGCACCCACCAGCACAATCTTCCAGGGCCAGGGCCCCCAACTCACTCACCAGCCCTGCTGGTGGGGCTGAGGACTCTATACAGACTTCTAAGTTATTTCTTTCCTTTTGGGATGATGGACAACTGGAAAAACTCCTGCTGCTCTAACCTTGTGCCTCTGCCCCATCCCTACAGCTTGCCAGGAGAGATGGGGAACCTAAAGCTCACATCTGCCAACCTGCCCACACCAGATCTAGACACTGGCAGCCTTGCAGACTGCCCACTAGGCGGCAGCAATGCTCCCTGCAAACAGCTCGGGTGCCAGGGAAACCAAGACAGAAGCCTGTACTGGCTTCAGGTTCCCAGATCCTAAATTCTGAACTGTCTCTTGGGGAAGTCAGGCAAGAGGGGACCCCGTGGTACTGCTGTCTCAGCAAAATCACAGGCCACACTGGGACTTCCAGCCATGATATCTCAACACCTCAGAATGGGCTTCAATAAGCCCAAAGGGGGGATAGATAGGTGGGAACTGACACCTACTCTGTAGGGAACACCTACTCTGCCTCTCACTTTGGAGCACCCAGGGGGTGCCCGAGACACGACTGCTACCAGCAGCCCTTGGGGATGAGGCCAAGAGAGGAACCTGCAGGGAGGCCAGGGCTGGGGGAAAGAGGCAACCCTCAACTCAGAGCTGACACAGATGCTGTCACTCAGGGCTCCTGGGGACAGAGAACAGGGACAGAGGGCCCAGCTTCCCCTGCACCAAAACTGTGTGGGATGCACTGCCAAGCACCCCAAGCTCAGAAACTGCCAAGTCCACTTGGGTTCCTGATAAGAATGGGAAGAATATGGGGGCCCAGGAAGAACCCACCTTGACTATGCTGCAGGGAGGAGTGAGTGGCAGCACAAGGACCAGTGAGGGAGATGAGGGAACTATAGTGATTTGGATCAAGCCAGATTTGAAGCTTTTCTCATCCTTGCAGCACTCAGTGCCTGGAGCCCAGCCTGCTCCAGCCTTGGCTCTCCGATCCCCCCCACCCTCGTTTCAAGCCAGTTTGGAGGAGGTTCAGGGCCTATAACCCTAATACAGAGAGGGGTAGGAGGAGGCATCAAAGGCGTGAGGAAACTTACTGAGGTGCCAACTGGGGTCCAAGCAGGTCTGTGCCCCCCAAGGAGGACATGCCAAGAAACAAGTCTGAGCACCCATCCTGAGCCCTGCCCAGCTCACCTCCTGCCTCCTGCGTCCTTCTCTCCAGCTCTAGCCCAGCGATCTCGCTCAGCAGCGTGATGCCCTGCAGGAAACTCTGCTCCAGGCCTAGGCTGGGTGCTGCCTCCAGCTGCTCCACACTTTGTACTCCGACAACTGGCGATGGCAGAGGCCTGGCCTGGGGCAGCTCTGCAGCAGCTGCTAGGGCATTCATACCAGCAAGCGGGTCCTCCAGGCTGGGCAGGAAGGGCTCAGGGGGCATCTCCTCCAAGAAGCAGGTGTTGCTGCTTCCATCAGGGACCGGGATGGCTTCTTGGGGCTCCAGACTCAAGCACTCTGCTTCCCCAGCTGGTGCAGCGGCAGCATCCACTAGCTCCAGGCTGGGCCGGGGTGCGCTGGGAGCCACCTGGGCCAGCTCTTCCTCCGGCACCGCCTCTACCAAAGTCATGGCCATAGGCACGTCCAGGGGTACCTCCACAGGCTCTTCTTTAGCCTCCACCATAGTTTCTGGAGTCAGCCTCCCGCCTAGATCCACAGCGGCTGTGCAGGGCTCAGTCCGGCCCGGAGAGTCAGCCCGCGGTGTTTCGGGACCCTCAGAGAAGTTGGGGTCCCTAGAAGACTCCATGGTTCCTGGGCCCACACTCAGGGCCTGGGTGTCCAGCAGGCCAGCACCGCAGCTGCTCTCAGGGCTGGGGGCCACCAAGGCTTTGTCGGGGGTCAGCGGGGAGCCCAGCGCAGGCCCCTCGTCCATGTCCTCTACCTCCGCTTTCACCTCACGTTCAGGGAGCGGTTCCTTGCAGGGGTGCTCAGGCAGCGGGCAGGGGGACACGCGCAGTGGCTTGTCTTCGGGGGACATCGCCAGGCGCTCGGGGCCATCTGCCGGCAATGGCACGTCGGGAGCCAGGCCGTCAGCATCTGTGGCCGCCGTGGGCTGCAGCAGGAAGGGGTATGGTCGCCCATAGTGTGGGGGCAAAGCTGGAAACGGGTATGCAGGGGGCATCTCTGCAGGATACAAAGGGCACAGGTCAGGAGGGGCTCCTCCCCACTTGCACACCTACCCTCTGCCCCAACCAGAACCAGACAGGACATACTGGAAGCTCAAGGCACCCTGAGACCTCACCCAGGGCCAGGAGGGAGAGGCACAAATCAGCCCAGGGCCAGCCCACAGCATACGAGGATGGGTGGCCGGGAAGGGCCCTCCAGGAGTACACAGCAGGGGACAGAGAAAGAGGACCCAATGGGATGCTGGGGACCAAACCCAGGTCAGCCACATGCAAGACAAATGCCCACCGAATTGTGCTATTGCTGAGCCAGAAAGTTTTGTTTTGTTTTTGCTTTGCATTAAGCCACACCCAGCTGTGCAGGATTCACTCTTGGCTCTGTGCTCAGGGTGAGCTCGGGACCATATGTGTTTCAGGGTCTAAACCCAGGTTAGACATGTGTAAGCAGGTGTCCTCCCTGCTGTACTACCACTTGGTTCCCTCCAGGGTGAAAATAGGCCCCAGGGCCCCTGGGCCTCATATCACATAAGCTCCCAGCACCCATTCATAACTCATCCCATTATCCAAACTCATCCCATTCCAGCCCCACTTGAATCTGAGGTGAGCTCCTGCTCCTCAGGTGCCCCACAGATAGCCCTGCATGTGGCAGGGGCTGCTTTGGGCTGCAGTCAAGAGTGGCCTGGAAGGGAGAGATGCCAGGCTCACCGGAGAACATAGCCTGGAAGGGGCTCGGCGTCTCCTTGTCCACCTCCAGATCCTTCTTCTCCACCACATTCTCAGGTGCTTCTTCCTTTCGAGCGATGCCGGGGGCGGGCGGGGGTGAGGTGGGGTGGGCGCTGGGTGTGGCAGGGTAGGTGTAAGTGGGTGGCTTGGACGCAGACTCCAGCTTCTGGATGACCTTGGCCTTCAGGGCAGCCACGGGGGAGCCACGGGGAGAGGGTGGGGGGCTCACAGCCTTGCCATAGGCCCCCGCTGTGCCAGCGGCTTTCCGGGGAAGTAGCCCAGGGCCCGCCTTGGCCACAGAATCCAGTCCGCGTTTGCTGACCTTCTCTTCCATCTCGGCCCGCTGCTCTGGCACCTGCAGCCGCTCCTGCTGGGGAGGCGTCCCATGGGCCAGGTCAGCATGGCCTGGGTCCCCCGGTGCTGTCCCCGGTCCCCGTGGCCACTGTGGGGGGGAACCGAGTACACCGGCCAACCACCCTGCACCCAAGCTGGACATTCCACTGTGCCTGCGTGTAACAAGCGCCCAGACCCAGCAGTGTTCCGAGCCCGGAAGGCGGGTAGGGGGCCAGGCCCTCAGATCCACAGAGGGATCCCCAATTTGCCAAGTGGGCAGGGCGGGGACAATGCCTGAGAATCTTTGTTGCCTTTATCACGGGTCCAGTGGGGAATCAAACACAGAATCTCACATGTGCCAGGCCCCATTGTGGGGGGGGGGCAGCAGAAACAACTGGTTAAAGCCAAGCCAGGACATCCTGAGGTTGCTGAGTGCTCAGTGGGTCCCCTCTCCAGAGCCTTGGTTTCCCCATTGTCCCGTGCCTGACTCATACCATCCCCTGAGCCAAGGGCTAATCTAGAGCAACTGGCGCCTTCTTTTATGTCAACTCTTTCTTTTTTTTTTTTTTTTTTGGTTTTTGGGCCACACCCGGTGACGCTCAGGGGTTACTCCTGGCTATGCGCTCAGAAGTCGCTCCTGGCTTGGGGGACCATATGGGACGCCGGGGGATCGAACCGCGGTCCGTCTCCTAGGCTAGCGCAGGTAAGGCAGGCACCTTACCTCGAGCGCCACCGCCCGGCCCTATGTCAACTCTTTCTCCTGACCACCAGCCCCACTCATGAGAGGCTCCCGTTTCTACTGACTGCCTCATTCCACATTCCCCCTTCCTAAGACCCTCTGGGGAACTCACCACCAGCTGGGCACTCCTCTGCAGCTCCAGAGCTTGTGCCGCCTGCTGCTGTAGGTAGAGCAGCTCCTGCTGGCGCAGGAAGTGCTGCTGGGAGAAGAGCTGCAGCTGCTGGGCATGGTGCAGGGGGCTGCGGCCCGGCGGGTAGAGAGGCCAGAGCGGGGGCACTGCTCGCTCCACTAGCTCCGCTGCAAGGACAGCCAATGTGAACGGGACCTAGGGCACTGGCCCCACCCAGGGCACTGTTTCCCCTTCACAGCTTCCTACACCATGCTTACCCAGGTGGGGCAGGTGATCACCGGGGATGACCACCAGTTGGCCCGACTGTGGGTCCCTGACGAACTGGTAGGCTGATGACAAGGAGCCCCCCAAGCTTGGTGGGAAAGCGGGTGCCATGCCCTGATGCAGGGAAGGTGGTCCCAGGCCTAGAGGAAATGGGATGGAACCAAGTGAGGGCGGGGTCCAGGCTCCCAACACACACACACACACACACACACACACACACACACACACACACACCCATACCCCCAACACACACACACAGAAACACCCATGCCCCCAACACACAAACACACACACACACACCGGGGTCCATGGCGGGGTCCATGCTCCCAACACACACACACCCATGCCCCCTACGCGTGTGCACACACACACACACACACACCGGGGTCCATGGCGGGGTCCATGCTCCCAACACACACACACCCATGCCCCCTACGCGTGTGCACACACACACACACACACACCGGGGTCCATTCCCCCAAAACACACACTTTAGAGAAAGACATACAAACACAGAAACAGACACACACACACACACAGAGAACACACAGCTGGCACCAGCACCCCCAAGCCCACCTCCCAGGGTCCCTTTCACAGGGGCAGAGATCGAGGCTGCAGAAGTACCTCCCTCCCTGGCTCCCAAAAGCAGGTCCCACGCACCGTAGGGGTGACCTGCCAGCCACATGGATGAGCTACCAGAACGAGGCAGCCAGGGGTGTGTAGCCAGGTGGGTGGAAGGGTCGGTCGACCAGCGCCCCGAGCCAGCCAGGGCAGGGCCCCCCCGTCACCATGAGGTTGGGGTTCAGGCCGTTGGCGGCACAGCTGCTGGGGTGCAGGCGGGCCAGGTCAGCCAGCTCCTTGCTCTCCCTGGAAGGAGACAAGAGACATCAGTGACAGGATCCAGGGGCCCCGGAGCTTTCTGGGGGTGACAGGGCAGCCTCGAGGCAGCTCAGAACTGAGGGTGCCCTGGACCTCCTAGAGCAGCTATGAGTGTCATCAGGTCCAGGCTGGACTCAAGCCAGAGGCCCCACCATCAAGCTGAGAGCCCCAGGGTCCAAAGCCTGTACCCTCAGATGTTGTGGGGTTCCAGCCTCACCTCAGCAGCTTCTCCTGGTCCCGGTCAAGCCGCGCCAGCAAACGGTCCTCCCGCATCCGGGCCCGCTCATCCCCACAGTCCTCGTCACGGCCATGCCCTGCGGAGTGTAGAGAGTCCAGGCCCCGCCAGGCCCCATGGATGCCCAAGACATGTCCGCCCCCAAACATGGTCTATTGAGGACCCTGACCCAAGTTACCTCCCACTCCTCCCTCTGACCTCCTCCTGTTCCCTTTTCCCTCTGACACTCTCTTCCTCAGGCTCCCACCTTAGGTGCCCCAGGAAACTCTGGGTGCTGCAAGGTGGGTAGCAGGAACCCTAGGCTCCCCATGTCCCAGGAGCAAGAAAGATAGGGTCCCTGCCCTAGCCTTGCTCCCAAGCAGGGCTTGAGTGACAACGGGAGCTGAAGGGATGCGGAAAAATGCCTGCAGGACCTCCATGTTCAGGCCTGGACACCAAGGGCTGACCATTAGCTGGGCCACACAGAGGACAGACATAGTCTCCAAGGCTACCTGCAACCTGGAGAGCTGCACAATGGGATGCAGGGCCCCCCTTGGGCGGCCAGTATCTTGTCCTTGCTGCTGTCAGTCTGTCTGTCTCCAGGAACATAAAAAGGGTGATGGGTAGACCCAGCCTGGCTTTCATGAACAGAGCAAGTCCAGTCACCAAAGGACCCCAAAGTATTTCTTAGGGCTGGAGCGATAGCACAGTGCGGAGGACATTTGCCTTGCATGTAGATGACTGGGTTTGATCAACAGCATTCCATAGGGTCCCCAGAGCCCACCAGGAGTAATTTCTGAGTGCAGAACCAGGAGTAACTCCTGAGAGCCACCGTGTGGGGCTCAAAAACAAAAACAAAATAAAAATTAAAAAAAATCAAATTAGGGCCCGGAGAGATAGCACAGTAGCGTTTGCCTTGCAAGCAGCTGATCCAGGACCAAAGGTGGTTGGTTCGAATCCAGGTGTCCCATATGGTCCCCCGTGCCTGCCAGGAGCTATCTCTGAGCTGACAGCCAGGAGTAACCCCTGAGCACCATTGGGTGTGGCCCAAAAACAAAAACAAAAACAAAAAAATCAAACTAAGGGGTCAGAGCGTTGGTGCAGTGGTAGGATGTTTGTCTTGCACATGACTGATCTAGGACGGACAACAATTTGATCCCCCAGTGTCCCATATGGTCCCCCAAGCCAGGAGCAATCGATTTCTGAGTGCAGAGCCAGACCCTGAGCATCACTGGGTGTGGCCCAAAAACCAAACCCCCCCCCCAAAAATCAAAGTGAATCACACCTGTACCCCACCAGCAAGAAAAGATATGAAGGGGCCAGAGATAGCACAATGGGCGGAGAGCTGACCTTACATGCATCCACCCAGGTTCTGTCCTGAGCACACAGCCAGGAGTGAATCCTGAACATCACCAGGTGTGATTCCCAAAACCCAAAAGAAAACATGGGGCTGGAGAGATAGCACAGCCCTAGGGCATTGCCTTACATGCAGCCAATCTAGGAGGGGCCCAGTTCAATTCCGGCATCCCATATGGTTTCCCAGCCTGGCAGGGACGATTTGAGTTGTACAGCCAGGAGTAACCCGAGCGCAGATGGGTGTGGCCCAAAAACCAATCAAACAATCAATTAATAAAGTTTAAAAAAGAAAAAAGAGGGGCCCGGCGAGGTGGCGCTAGAGGTAAACCAAGAAAGGACCACAATTGGATCCCCCAGCGTCCCATATGGTCCACCCAAGCCAGGGGCAATTTCTGAGCGCTTAGCCAGGAGTAACCTCTGATCATCAAAGGGGTGTGTGTGTGGGGGGGGGGACATAAAAAGGGATGGAGGTGGGAGGATATAGCAGGGAGGCTGTTTACAGCATAGAGCTGACCTGGGTTTGGTCCCCAGCACCCTTATGGTCCCCTGAGCCTGCCAGGAGCAATTTCTGAGCATAGAGTCCTGAGCACTGCTGGATGTGACCCAAAAGCCAAAAAAGAAAAGAAAAGAAATGGGAGGGGAGAGAAGGGCAGAGGGGAGGGAAGCCTGAAGAAGATGGACATGGAGATGATCAGTGAGACAAGGGGAGCAGAGAAGTCCTAGACCCACCTTTGACACTGCCCAGAGACAGGGAGCGCTCCTGGTCAGTGAGTCCCGGTGCCAGGCGCCCACTGTCCCGCTGCCGGGCCACAGCCACAGCGATGCCAACTGGTGGGTGCCGCACCTCCGCCTCACCCTGGGCCCCAAGCCCGTCACGCCCGAAAGCTTTGTTGCTCTCAGGCCTCTCAGGGTCCCTCTTGAGCTGCCGGCCACCCCCGCTGCTGGCCGGGGTCCCTGCATGGGGAAGGCGGGCCTGGGAGCGTGCAGTGTTGGCTGCGGGGGACGGCTCGGGCTTCATGTTCCCCAGACCCCCGAAGGGGCTCTTCTTGCCGCAGACGCCGGGGCGCATAGCCACGGCCTCGCGTGCGAAGCTACCGCTGTACTTGATGAGGCTCTGCATGGCCGAGGCCTCCCCGGTGTGCAGGTCTGGCGGGGGCTGCTCGCGGGGGCAGCGCGCCCCCGGGGTCCAAGTAGGCCTTCTTGGAGGCCGCCTCGTCATCTCCGCGGCCCACGTGGTGGTGCTGTGCTGCCAACACGGCCATCTGCGTGGTGGCAAAGTGGCCCAGCTCGAAGGGTTTCCATTTGGGCTCAGGGCCGCCGGGGGGCCGTGTGGGATCCAGGCCCGCAAAGAGCTTGGAGGGCTGCTGGGAGGTTGTATTGGTGGGGAGGCCCCGCAGGGCGCGCTCACAGGTCCGTGACTCCAACTCGGGCTTGAGCAGTTCCTTGGCGGGGAGGTAGGCCCGGGAGTCCGGGGAGGCGCGCGCGGGTGTGGCCCTGGCAGTTGGAGCGTCGGTGGACGGTGGCGGCCGCTTGAGGGAGCGGATCACCGAGTTTTTCTCACGGATGATGCCCTCGGGTGGCCGCGGGGAACTGGGCGCAGTCTGCAGGACCCCGGGCCGAGCAGCCTCGCGCTCCCCTCGGGTTCGCACGTCCCGGGCCTGTGACGCGATCTGGATAGGGCCCGGGCGCTCGTCGAAGGCCTCCACAGAAGGCACGAAGGTGGGTGCCACCACGCGGTGCTCCCGGCCGGGCTCTCGCGTCGTGCCTGCAGGGAACACGGTGTAGACACCCGAGGACTGGGGGGCCGCAAAGGCTCCGGATACGGTGCTGGGTACCAGGGGCCCCTTGGCCGAGCCGGAGGTTAGAGGCGAGGGGCAGGGGCAGGTGCTGGGCAACAGCGAGTCCATGCGCCTCGCCCTTGTGCCCTCGTCCTTAGTGCCCCGAGTGGCCTCGGGCGTGTCCCCTGCACCATTGCACAGGCCCAGGCCGGGTGGGGGTGGAGGTGGATGTGCCTTGGCCTTGGCCTCCCGCGGCCCCGGCTCAGCCAGGAAGGGTGACAGGCGATCGGTGAGGCGTGCCGCACCGCGGGCCTCCTGGGTCAGGTCCACCACCCCGCGCGGGGCCTCCTCGCGGGCACGAAGGTCCTTCTTGCCAAAAAGCGGGAGTCCGTCCCCTCCGCGGCCCGCTCGCTCCCGAGATGAAGAGGTGCCTTTGGCTGGGCCACTTGGAGTCCTCGAGGGTCCCAGAGAGTGCAGGGCACCGGGAGCCCCTGGTCCTGGCAGGTAGAAGCCATCTATGTGTAGAGGGAGAAAACATAGGGTGAGTGAGGCTGCAGCTGCCTAGCACCCCAAATATGCAATCAAAAGTGACCTGAACAGGGGTTATATCAACTTGGCCACCCCTAACCTGAATAGGCAGTAAGGAAAAAGGCAGGTGGCTAAGGGAGTTACTCAGATGGTCCCATTCAGTCATGGGAGAACTTGCTAGAAGGTACCAGAAGGTTAAGAAAGGGCAGGAGAGGTTCTCAAAGGCATATCGGGCTCTGAAAAGCATTGGATGCAGCCTATTTACAGGTGTACCCCTCCCTCTCCATTCCCCAGCCTCACCTTTCTGTGTGTCGAAGAGGCTGGGCTGGCCCAGCTGGCTGAGGAGGGGGCTCCCACTGCTGGGGGGCTCCAGGTGGTTCAGGTGGAGGTAGGATGGGTACAGCCCACTGGGTAGGTGGGCGAAGCCTGCTAGAGAGAAAATGAAGGGCAAATGGCCCACATCTGCCCACCCAAGGGTCCTCCAGGAGAGAAACCGCGACAGTCCCTGGCAAGGGGCTGGGGGGGGAGGGGGTGTCCAGTGCCCAGAAGAACTGAAGGAGAAAGATGAGGAGGAGCTGGTAATGCCCAGCACCCACTGCTATGTATCCTTAATTTTTTTTTCTTGGTTTTTGGACCACATCCGGCGGCACTCGGGTTACTCCTGTCTCTGTACTCAGAAATCGCTCTGGCAGGCTCGGGGGACCAGATAGTATACCAGGAATTGAATCTAGGTCCATTCTAGATTGGGTTGGCTGCATTGGATTCTCTTTGTTGTTTGTTTTTATTTTTGTTTTTGGGTCACACCCGATGGCACTCAGGTTACTCCTGGTTCTGCACTCAAGAAATTGCCCCTGGCAGGCACAGGGGATCATATGGGATGCCGGGATTCGAACCACCATCCGTCCTGGATCAGCTGTGTGCAAGGCAAATGCCCTGCCACTTTGCTCTCTATGGCCCTGTGACTGTGTTGGATTCTTATTTAAACGTTCAACTTCCCGGGTCTGACACCACCAACCAGGCTCTATCCCCAGCATCCCATATGGTCCACTCCAGAGAGTTTTCTGAGAGCAGAGCCAGGAGTAAGCCCGAGCATTGTCGGGTATGATCCCATAAAAGGCAAACTATAGTGGAGAGGGAGTGGGAGAGGGAGAGAGAATTTATAAGTCCAGAGTCAGGCAGAGGGAGGACAGGAGGGAAACAGGACACTGGTGGTGGAAATGGACACTAGTGAAGGGGATAATAAAAAGTCCAAGTCGGGGCTGCAGTGATAGCGCAGCGGTAGGGCCTTTGTCTTGCACACTGCTGATACAGGATGGACTTCGGTTCAATCCCTGGCATCCCATATGGTCCCCCAAGCCAGGAGTGATTTCTGAGCACATAGCCAGGAATAAACCTTGAGCGTCATCGGGTGTGGTCCAAAAACAAAAAATAAAAACAAAACAAAAAAGTCCAAGTCACCACACCACACTCCATTGAGTCTGATTTCTTTGTGTCTCTTTTCTCTCCTTCAGCACTTCCCCAAGGAAATTATTTACTTCAATAAATATAAAAAATTTAAAAAAAATTAGGACTGGAGAGATAGCATGGAGGTAGGGTGTTTTCCTTGCATGCAGAAGAATGGTGGTTCGAATCCCGGCATCCCATATGGTCCCCTGATCATGCCAGGAGTGATTTCTGAGTGTAGAGCCAGGAGGAACCTCTGAGCGCTGCCGGGTGTGACCCAAAAACAAAAAAATAAATAAAAATAAAATAAAATAAATAAAGAGGCTGGAGCAATAGTACAGTGGGAAGGACGCTTGCCTTGCACATGGCCAACTGGAGTTCAATCTCTAGCATCAAACCATAGGGTCCTCCAAGCACCACCAAGAGTAATTACTGAGCAGAGTCAGGAATAAGCTCAGAGCACCACCAGGTGTCGCCAAAATATACACTTTTATAAAAAAAAAAAAAAGAGACCACCAAGGGGCAGGAGCCAAGGTATAGCAGGGAGGGTCTTTGCTTTTGCATATGACCAATCTGGGCCTGATCCCTGGCATCTCAGAGTATCCCCCAAGCACCACCAGGAGTGATTCCTGAGCAGACACAGGAGTAACCCATGTATCCCAGGAAATGAATAAAAATAGAAAATTAAAAATAAAATAAAATGACCTGGGGCCAGAGATAGCATAGCGGTAGGGCATTTGCCTTGCACATGGCCAACCCAGGACAGACCTGTGTTCGATCCCTGGCATCCCATATGGTCTCACGAGCCTGCTAGGAGTAACCCAAGTGCCATCGGGTGTGTCCCAAAAACCAAATTAAAATAAAATGACCCATGGAACACGTATTTGGGAGTTGGATCTGCTGAGGTGCTCAGGGGCTGCAGGGCCACTGAGATCCTAGGCCGGAAGATATGGAACTGCTCAGTGCTGAGGCGGTGGGAGCAGGTATGCTGGGCTCAAACCTGGGTTCCCACAACTGCAAAACAACCCAACACTTGTGCTCTTTCCAGGTCCCATTTACAGCTGAGAAAAGTGCGAGAACCTCCCCAGCTGGGGATACCCACTGGGGCAGGACTCTGCAGCCATCACCAGCCACGTTGCCAGTTCATGCAGTCCCCACTGTGACACCCAGCAGGACACTGAGTCTCTCTGAGCCTGCACCTAAAGAGATGCTGTTTGCTCCTCAGAGCCCATCCATGGGACTCCAACAGGAAAGCCCAGAATTTGGGCCGCAAAGGACAAGTGAGACATAGCAGAAAGTTTGGGGACACACAAGACATGGACACCAGGCTCAGAGGCCCAGGAGGCAAGTGCTAAGAGCATGTTAGGGTCCTGATTCCCTAGGGTGATTCCAGGTGGGGCAGAACCCTTAGAGTCCCACATGGGCTGGAGCCAACACAGCTCCTGTCCCTGGCCCCAAACCTCAGGGGGGGGGGGGTTGATGCTGGAGCAGGAAGCAGGGAAGCCCAGAAGACAGGAAAGCCCCAGCTCAGGCCCAGTACCCACACACCCCAGACCTGGGCATGGCCCTAAACCCCTAGGACCATTGGGTGCACATGGGAAGCTCCCACATAGGGAGAAAGGACACAGCAAGGCACAGTCTGTGTAAGTGTGGGGGGCTGTAGAGTAGCAAGGGTGGGGGCTGCATAGACAGGATGCTGTTGGGTCCTGGTGGGTAGGGCCATTGTGCAGGAGTGATGTGGTTGTGGCCATGAGAAAGGTGTCGTTTGGGAGGGGCCTATGTGAGAGTTACTGTGGGCAGGAAACTGGGGTATAGGAGCCTTGAAGACTACTGTGGGCATGCTGTGGGTTAGAGCATCCTCAAGGCTCAGTCCTTTGCTGGATCGGGTAATTGGGGGAGTGGTCGTGGAGGGGCCAGGATCCTGGTGGGGAACCAAGCAGTGTCATTCCTTACCTTCATGAGCATGCGCAGCCCACAGCTGCACCATGGGCAGGTTGCTGGGAGTAGGGGAGCGGAAGGAGAGGTCAGAGGGCAAGGACACGGGGCTTCCGTGGGGGGAGGCCGAGGGCCCCATCCCGCTGGCCACAAAGCTGCCCAAGAAGGCCTCGCCTGCGGAGAGAAGGAACTGTCAGCCACGCCGCTGCTGTCCGCCTTCACAGGACACCCCCATTCCCAGCACAGACCAGGTGTCCGGCCCAGGTCCCAGATGGTGCAGCTAACAGGGTAGGGGGGTGCACAGCCTGCATTCCCCACTCATGTGAGCCTCCACGGGGCAAGCACCCTCCCAGCAGGACCCACATCCATCTCAGTTTGGGGCAGAGGAGGAAATAGGCTCAGGGCTGGGCCACACTCCCCCAGACTCAGGAACGCCCAATTGGCAAGACATTGTCCCCATCATGGACAGGAGTATCTATCTACAGGGGGTTTCCCATCTGCCCAGCACAACACCTGGGTACGCGCCCTCTGCAGTCAGAGGAAGGAACCAGGGCTCAGGGCAGGCTATGGGTGGCCATGGAGACCGCCTGGCCAACCACTCATGTCCTCTGTAATCCCAGGAGTGGCCAGGTCCCGGGCCCAGGTTCCAGAGGGTTCAAGGGCCCCCTCTATCCCATGCCTAGATGGAGGCCAACTGGAATTGCTGAGACCCAGGCCCCCACATATGCAATGGGGTTGTCCCCGAGGCCTGCCCCAGCCCCACAGACACCCTGGAAAACAAGAGGGGAAACACTCCTGCCCTCTGCACCCCCTACCCCACCACATGGGCATCACCCCACCCTACCCAGGACCCATCCGCCCCCTCCTCCTGCCCCTCACCAGAAGCTGGAGCGCCATGTGGCCCGAAGGGCGCTGGGGCTACTTCCTCCCGGAAGCACAGGAGGGGTGCACAAGGGTTTCCACCCACCTCTACTCTTCCTGCGCCCGCCCAGCCACCAAGGGGGGCCGAACCCCACCAACGGCTCGTGCCCACAGGACACCAGAGGTATCTCCTGGCCTGGGGCCACAAACTGGAGCACTGCAGGCTGACTCTGTCTCCCAGTATGCTGGAAACAGCACCCAGTACACACACATTCGCACCCCTCCTCTTTCTCACAAATACTGTAGCCCTGGGAGCCTGCACATGCTTTATTTCATTGTTCTTGTTTAGGGTTTTGCTTGGTTTTTTGGGGGGGGAGGTCATACCTGATGGTTACCACTGGCTCCACCCTCAGGAATTATTCCCAAGGGACTCCAGGGATCACAGGAGGTAATGGAGATAGACTCTAGTGAGCTGCCTGCAAACCAAGAGGACCTACCCATTGTGCTATCTATCTCTCTAGTCCCCAAGGCACTTGGTATAAATGAAACTTTCTTGGGCCATGCAGTGGTAGGGCATTTGTTTGCCTTGCACACAGCTGATCCAGGACGAACCCCAGCGTCCCATAAGGCCCCTCAAGCAATTTCTGAGCGCATAGCCAGGAATAACTCCTATCACCAGGTATGGCCCAAAAACCCAATAAATAAATGAAATTTTCTTTTGCAAAAGGAACGTCAAGGGTCAGAGCTAGTATAGAAGGTGCTTGCACTGCACAGAACTGATCTCAGTACAAATCCCCAGTACTCCTTATGGTTCCCAATCCCCTCTAAGAGTGATCTCTGAGCATAGTCAGGAGTAAGCCCTGAGCACCATCTGGTGAGGTCCAAAAATAAAGGCGCATCAGATGAACTACAGTAAATAAACACACGGAGCTCTGTGTGTGTGTGTGTGTATGTGTGTCTTTTTTTGTTGTTGTTCATTTTGTTTTGTTTTTTTTTTGGGCCATACCTACGTGTGTGTGTGTGTGTGTGTGTGTGTGTGTGTGTGTGTGTGTCTTTTTTAGTTGTTGTTCGTTTTGTTTTGTTTTTGTTTTTTTTTTTTGGGCCATACTCAACCGCTCAGAGGTTACTCCTGGCTCTGCGCTCAGAAATTGCTCCTGGCAGGCTCAGGAAACCATGTGGGATGCCAGTAATCGAACCAGGTCCATCCTGGGTCAGCCACATGCAAGGCAAACTCCCTACCACTGTGCTATCTTTCCAGCCCCATCATTTTCTTTTTCTTTTTCTTCTTCTTTTTTTTTGGTTTTTGGGTCACACCTGGCAGCGCTCAGGGGTTCCTTCCTGGCTCTATGCTCAGAAATCACTCCTGGCAGGCTCAGAGGACCATATGGGATTCCGGGATTCGAACCACCATCCTTCTGCATGCAAAGCAAATGCCTTGCCTTCATGCTATCTCTCTGGCCCTGGCCCCATCATTTTCCATCTAATCCTGGGCTGCACATAACAGACCCAAATTCAATCCTGGCACTCATAAGGCCCCCAGAATCCCACAAGAAGTAACCCCTGAGCAGAGTCAGGAGTTAGTCTCAACCACCACTGGGCAGCTGGCCTGATAGAAACTGCCCACTCCTTCCGAACAGCACCATTTGGACACAGGGGAGTGGAAGGTGGACAAGCACAGAGGGGGATGTCCCCAGCACATAGGTTAGAAAAGGGAACACCCAGATATGACAACAAACGTGAGCTGGTCAGCATCGCCCCATAGCATGCACATGTGTGTTCTACATACATGTTTATAAACATGTGTGTGCATACATGCATGAACACTTGGCAGACACACGTAAACATGTCTTGTTTGCACATAAGTTTGTATATGTGCATATGTCTGTTCACAGAAAGCTAAAAGGCACTGTTGGGGTGCAGAGCTGGGCCCTGTATATGCAGGCACCACTATCAGCAGCAATGACCAGAACTACATGCCCTCCAATAGTCCCCAGGGTCGCCCAGCTCTAGAGACAGGCTCTGGGCTCCACAAAGGAGCCAGCGACCTAAGGGACAGGGACTGAGCGGAATCTGGCCCTGCAGAGCTAATCTAAATGAGGGTTGGGGGGGGGAGGGACAACGGACATCTAAGACAGGACACTGCACCTCGGCTACAGAGGGTCAAAGTAGACCAGAGACCTTGAAAGGGACAACATAGAATCATCAGGGACAAAAGACAGAGCTGCAAACAGGCAGATCACACTGATAGAGGGACAGAGGGATAGGAGGAGAGAGGGACGAAGAGGCAGAACAGGCGAGGGTGGGTTCCAAGGAGAGAGGAAGCCCCCAAGGAGACTGATGGTGGTGGGGGTTGCGCAGGCCAGGCCCTCAGCTTCACACATTGAGGCAGAAACTTAATGTCTTAAAAGAAAATGGGGCCAGAGAGATAGCATGGAGGTAGGGTGTTTGCCTTGCATGCAGAAGGACAGTGGTTCAAATCTGGCGTCCTATAGGGTCCCCCGAGCCTGCCAGGAGTGATTTCTGAGGGTAGAGCCAGGAGTAACTGGAGCACTGCCAGGTTTGACCCAAAAAAACAAAAACAAAAACAAAACAAAACAAACAAAAAGCCAGAGGATGGGCAGGAGCAGTGGCACAGCCGTAGGGCGTTTGCCTTGCACACAGTGACCTAGGAAGGACTTCGGTTCAATCCTGAATGGTGGCGTGGAACAATAAGGTGTCTGCCTTGCCGCCCGCTAGCCTAGACGAACCACAGTTCGATCCCCCGGTGTTACATATGGTGCCACAAGCCAGGAGCATTTTCTGAGGCATAGCCAGGAGTAATCCCTGAGCATCACCAGGTGTGGCCCAAAAACTGCAAATAAACAAATACATAAACAAAAATAAAAATAGTAACAACAAATGGAAATCAGAAACAGCTCAGAGGATCCAACCAAGGACCTGCACTAGGGGATCCCACAGATCAGAGGAGGCCCCGAACACTGCTAAATATGGTCCTGTAAGAGAACAAAATAAAACAAAAAATAAAATAAAATAAGAGGGGGCCGGGCGGTGGCGCAAGAGGTAAGATGCCTGCCTTGCCTGCGCTAGCCTTGGACGGACCTCGGTTCGATCCCCCGGCGTCCCATATGGTCCCCCAAGCCAGGAGCAACTTCTGAGCGCAAAGCCAGGAGTAACCCCTGAGCGTCAACGGGTGTGGCCCAAAAACCAAAAATAAATAAATAAATAAATTAAATAAAATAAAATAAGAGACTAAAACAAAGATTGGGAAGACAGTTCTGGTGCAACAAGCCTGGCTCACATGGGGACCCTTGGGGTCCCCATATCCCACGCCTCTGAAGGACACAGGTAGCCCCAAAAGCCAGAACTTGCACAGCCCAAACTGTGAAGCCACTAAACTCGAGGCCAGGGGGAATCAATCACACAGGGAAGGACTGCACCCCAGCAGCACTCTAGAGAGTTGGGTTTTTGGGGGTTGGTTGGTTTTGTGTTTGGACCACATACAAAGGTGCTCAGGGCTTACTCCTGTCTCTGCTCTCAGGAATCACTTCTAGTGGTGCTCAGGGACCCTCAGGAATGCTGTAGATGGGACCCAGGTCAGCAAGTCTAAATCCCTCTTTTTTTTTTTTTTTTTTGGTTTTTGGGCCATATCTGGTGGCGCCCAGGAGTCACTCCTGGCTCTGCACTAAGAAGTGGCCCCTGGCAGACTCAGGGGACCCATATGGGATGCCAGGAATCGAACCCAGATCCATTCTGGGTTGGCCTCGTGCAAGGCAAAGGCCCTACCGCTCTACTCTCTCCGGTCTCAAGAACCCACTTCTGTTCTACAAAAGCTCAGAGTTCTGGGGTTCAGTCAGGACCTCTCGTGGGCAGTTAGTTTGCACTAAACTAAAACTTCAGACGGATGGGGGGGGGGGGGCTTTGCAAATGACAGGAGCGTCTATTTCTGTTCTTTTTCCTCGTGGCCACTCACAAAACACTGCTAAGGAGCTACTCCGAGACACACACCACAGTGCTCAGAAACTACCCCAAGCTTGTAACTGCAGGTCATTAATCCCAACCAGCCCCAGTGTAGGGGAGGAAGGGAGCAAAGTAGCTCAGCTTTGTAGGTTTTGAACAAGGCTCAGGAGGCCCTGCATGGACCCATCACTGGTGCCAGGAGATGCCCCAAGCATCCCGCGTGTGGTCCAATCACAAAGCTCTTTGGTTCTGGGGACCTCTCACCCTGCATGGTTTTGGGGGACTGCTATACAAAAAGAAAACCTGGGTTCTACCTGGTGGGTGGCACCACAGGCCCACCCTAATCACAAAGGTTCCTTGTTAGGGGAGCAGGTATTGCTCTGATTTGGAGCCACTCCTGGCAGTACTTTGGGATACTCCCAGCTAAGTGCTCAGAGGTGGTTCCTCCAAGTCCAGATGATACTGGGGTTCATGTGACACCAGGAATTGAATGCAGACCTTCAGAGCAAAGATTGTTGATCATCCTGGCAGGTCAGAGTGGCCGATAAAATCCTCCAGGCAGCATCAAATCACTCGGTGAACACCAGTGACAAAGCATGTCAAGATCAGAAAGCCAAGGAAAGAAAGAAAATCTCCCCCGCCATGCTCCTTCCTTCTCCAGGCACTGGCCCCTGATCTCCCTGGCCCTGAACCCTGACCCCTAAGCTCCTGGCCTCTAACCCAACCTCTGGCCTCCCCAGGCCCTGGCCCCTGACCCCTCAAGCCCCTGATCCCTGGTCTCCTAACCCCTGACCCCCAGGCCTGATTCCTGGTATCCTTGTCTGTGACCCTCAGGCTCCAAGAGTTGGTCTCTCTGTACAGCCTTGGTAGAGGCACTGGACCTCTCTGAACTTCCTCTCCAGAGCCAAAAAGGCAATGAAGCCAGGAGGCTGGGGCAGACAGGGAGGAAAGGAACAGAACATGGTTCTGGGGGCCTCACCATACATGGTTCTGGAGTTGTGTGACCTCCCTTAATTTCTGCCCAAGGACAGGGAACTGAGCCACAGGGTTCAAGGTTCAAGATGGGCTGTGGGCCCACCTACATACCTTGGGGGGGTTACTCCTACTACAGTGCTCCTATCCTCCACACTCCCCCCCCCCCATCAAGGCTCTGCCAGGAAGGGTCCCAGGCATAATCTCTCCCATCCCACTGAGATTCTGGAATCTGGGCTGTCCCCATACCAGGCAGAGCCGGAACTAGGTGGCCCCTCCCTATCTCAGTCCAGCCCCTAGAGGGAATCCCCCTACCCAGCCAGGCCCTGGAGCAATCAAGCAGGATTTCCCCAGTCTAGGGAGTCCAGTGACCCAGGACAGCCCCAGGAAGGAAGGGAGGGGTGGGGGCCTTCCTGGATCCTGGGTCAGAGATAGCACAAAGGGGTAAAGAAAGTGACTGTGCTGGCCTTGGGAAGCTAGGATCCAAGAGGGAGATGACAAAAGGGTATAGGGGTGGGAAGCTATATCCCCAGCACCTCCCCAAGAAGGCTGTCCTTAAGACAAGCAGGGTTGCAGGAGAGAAAGGGGATCCTCTTCTCATTAAAGAGTGAGGCTTGGGGCCAGAAAGATAACCATGGAGATAGGGCATTTGCCTTGCATGCAGAAAGAAGGTGCTTGAATTATGGTCCCTGAGCCTGCCAGGAGCGATTTCTGAGTGTAGAGTCAGGAGGGACTCCTGAGCGCTGCCAGGTGTGACCCAAAAACCAAAAAGAAAAGAAAAGAATTCCCTATTTAAAAACAAACAAACAAAAAAAAAGAGTGGGGCTATCTGTGGACCAGAGTGATAGCACAGCTGGGAGAGGCTTGCACACAGCTCACCCAAGTTCGATCCCTAACACCTCATATAGCCCCCCCAAGCCTGCCAGGAGTGACTCTTAAGCAGAGACGGGTGTGGCCCAAAAACCAAAGAAAAGAAATTGGAATAATGATTACAATGTTAAATGGGGGAACAGTGGTAAGCGTTTGCCTTGTATGCAAGCAACACAGGACAAACCGCAGTTCGAATCCCTGCATCCCATATGGTCTCCCGAGGCTGTCAGGGGCAATTTCTGAACACAGAGCCAGGAGCCCATGAGCACAGCCGGTGTGACCCAAAAAGAAAAAAATAAATAAATGAAATAAAATGTTAAATGGGGGGGGGGGTCCAGGAGATAATCCAATGGGCAGGGTTTATAGTCAACCCTGGACTGATCCGGGCATCCCATATGATCCCTGGATCACTGAGCACAGAGCCAGGAGTCATCCCTGAGTGGGTGGCCCAAAAACCAAACCAAACCCAAAACAAACAACAACTGTGAGGCGACCCCATCAAACAAATTCTACCCATTTACGTACGTGAATTCATTGTGTTCTCCTCAAACAAGAGGGGGTATGAATATTCGTGTTACAGAAAAAATTAAAGCAAAAAGCCTTAGGTAACAAATAGGAGGCCACTCAGGCATGTAGAAGCAAGAATTCCAAACTTGGAAGCGTGAGTGAGCAAGAGAGCATGCGAAAGTGAAAGAGCGAGTGAAGGATCGAGTGAAAGAGAGAACACGTATGAGAGAGAGAGAGAGAGAGAGAGAGAGAGAGAGAGAGAGAGAGAGAGAGAGAGAGAGAGAGAGAGATCATGAGCCTTACAAGAAGCCAAACCCAGTTAATCTCCGAGGACAAACAGGAGTGACCAGCCAGGAGTAAGCTCTGAGCACTGAGGCAAGTGGCTCAAAAACAAAACATATAGGGGCCAGAGAGATAGCATGGAGGTGTAAAGGCGTTTGTCTTTCATGCAGAAGGACAGCAGTTCAAATCCCGGTATCCCATATGGTCTCCTGTGCCTGCCAGGGGCCATTTCTGAGCATAGAGCCAGGAGGAACCCTTGAGCGCTGCTGGGTGTGAACCAAAATCCAAACAAACAAACAAAAAAAAACATAAAAATAGAATCCCAGAATCCAAGTTCCTCATTAGTCAGTGACTCTAAAGAATGTGACTCTAAGGCTGGGCCCAGAATATAGCACAGTAGAGCACATGGCTGACTGGGGTTGAATCCCCGGCATCCCATATGATCCCCTGATTCTGCCAGGAGTCATTTCTGAGCACAGAGCCAGAAAGAAGTTCTGCCTTCTTTCTGAAAGAGTGCTGCCCGGTGTGGGTCAAAAACCAAAATAATAATAAAAATATTTATATACTTTTTGGGTGGATGGAGGATAGTGAGCAAACAAGTCAGAATTAAAATAGTGTGTGGTGTCCGCAAAGTCACTGCTGATGCTGCAATTCCTGCCACACAGCAGGGGAATTTATTTCCTAAATGTCCTTCGTGTGTGTAAGGGTGGGGTAAAAGGCATTTTAGGCATCCCGGGCCTGAGAGGAATCTGCCTTCTATGTATTCTTCATGGAATGCTACCTCAGGATATGCTTCAGTGAAACAAGAAAAACAACAAGGGAAAAAAAAAAATACAGAAACCCAGGATGAGGCTTCAGGAGTCAATTAGCCTGGAGTCCAAAGATTTAAAAAAATGTTTGAGGGAAAGGAAATAATAAAGGACAGCAGCTAACCTACTTTCCCTGTGCCCAACTCAGGTGCCAACATGGGCTCCCCATTGGGTCCCCCAGAGCCCAGCAAGAGTGCTCCCTGAGCAAAGAGCTAAGAATTAGCCCTTAGCACCAAAAGAGTTCGCAGAGGCGGCCTGTGAGGTGGGTCAAAGGGCAGCCAAACTTCCAATCTAAATCCAAAGATTCCAGAGATGCCCCACCCCCACTTGTTACCGTGACCCAAAAACAAAACAAAATCCAGGAAGGAAAGTTCGAAGAAAAAAAGAGTCAAATTACACAACTAGATAGCACAGCAGGGAGGGTGTTTGCCTTGCATCAGCCTATCCAGGCTCCAACCCCATCATCCCATAGGGTCCCCCCTGAGCACCTGGGAATGATTCCTGAGTGCAGTCATGAATAAGCTCTGAGCATTGCCAGGTGTGATGCCACCCCCACAAAAAAAAAAAAAAGGAAAAGAAAAGAAAGAAAAATGCAGGGCCAGAGAGATAGCATGGAGGTAAGGTGTTTGCCTTGCTTTTAGAAGGACGGTGGTTCGAATCCTGGCATCCCATGTGGTCCCCTGAGCCTGCCAGGAGCGATTTCTGAGTGTAGAGCCAGAAGTAACCCCTGAGCACTGCCAGACAGACGGAGGGAGGAAAGGAGGGAGGGAGAGGAGGGAGGAGAGAGGAGAGAGAGAGTGAGAGAGAGAGTGAGAGAGAGAGAGAGAGAGAGAGATGAGAGAGAGAGAGAGGGAGGGAGGGAGAGAGGGAGAGAGAGAGGGAGAGAGAGGGAGAGAGAAAGAAAGAAAGAAAGAAAGAAAGAAGAAAGAAAGAAAGAAAGAAAGAAAGAAAGAAAGAAAGAAAGAAACATTAGAAAGTCAGAAATGAAGGAAGCCCAGCAAACAGGGAGGAGGAAAAAGCAATCAGAAACTCCAGGAAATAAGAGAAATGAATTTTTATTATGCCTCGTGGATCAGATGTAAACAATACTTGCAAAGCCATAATAATAAACCGGTTTAAACAAAGCTGTGGTGCACAGCGATTAGCAGCCGGAGTGAGGGAGGGAACAACGGCAGCAAACAGTGACTCAGAACTGGGTTCTGTACCGAAGGTTTCCAGAGCAGTGAAAGAGCAGGGACCAACCAGCTCAGTTAATCCACGCCCTATCTCAGGAAGTCAAGATTATTCCATAGCCAGCTCCTACAGGCAAAAACCCAGAGGTAAATGCCTCACCCAATCTCACACTAACAGTTCCATTCACTCAAAACACACACACAGACACAAACACATTTTTGTTGTTTTTTTGGGCCCCACCAGGCAGTGCTCGGGATTACTTCTGGCTCTGCACTCAGGAATCACTTCTGAAGGTACTAGGGACTATAGGGAATGCTGGGGCTCAAACCCAAAAGGGCCATGTGCAAGGCGCTGAAATATCTGGCCTCTCTATACAAAATTTTGACTTCCATAGAGGCCAATCTCAAAAACAAAAATGGGAAGAAAAGACCCAAAGAAATAGCCAAAGTTAAAAGTGGGACGTAAAAATAGAAAGACTGAAGGGGGTGGATTAGATCCCTCAAATCTCTATGGTCCCACAAGCACTGTTAGGAGTAATTTCTGAGCATTGCTGTGTGACAAAACACACATATGCACAGGCAGACTGCAGGGCCCAAGAGATAGGAGACTAGGCCAATACATGGAAGACACTGGCCTTGCCTGTGGCCAGTTCCTGAATCACCGGAAGTCACCCTTCAGCACTACCTAGTGTGGCCCCACACCTTTGCCAAAGACCAGCTTTAAAGGGTTGGAGCAATTGTAAGGACCAAAGGGAGGCCGCTTGCCTTGCACACAATTTCAATTGCAAGGATGCTTGCCTTGCATACAGCTGACTCCAGTTCAATCCTCAGCACCATAAATGGCCTGAGCCCGATCAGGCGTGATCCCATCGAAACAGGAATAAGTCTTAAGCACCACTGGGTGTGGCTCAAAAAAAAAAAATGAAGGAGAGAACGAGAAAAGGGCATGGAGCTGCAGAAACATTCCAGGAGCCAGGGAGTTTTCAGTGAGCAAGGGTTTGCGAACCAGCAGTTGGAAATGGTTTGATCACCAGAATAGTACCCAGGTCCGTAAGCCTGGTGTGGGCTGAAAAACAAACAAACACACACACACACACACACACACTTTCTAAAGGTACACAATAATACACAAAATATCCCTGTGTATGCATTAAAATGAAGATAAACAGAGTGGGTTAAAGTGACAGCACAGCGGGGAGGACATTTGCCTTGCACGCAGCCAACCCAGGTTCCATCCCCCGCATCCCATATGCCCCCCCCCAGCTTGCCTGGAGTAATTTTTGAGCATAGAGCCAGGAGTAATCCCTGAGCACTGCAGTTATATATTGCTTAAAATCCAAACAACAACAACAACAACAAAGAAACACAAAGAAATGGACACTATCAAGTGTTAACAAAGATGCAGAACACCTAGAATGCTATGACAAAAGAGGAGACAAGTTCCTTCTGCTGAGGGCGCTTAACATGCACACCCCAACCCTTTACCCGTTTGTCCCATGACAGAGACCCTGCTGGCACTACAGAATCACCTCTTTAAGACACTAGAACCTTCCTGCTCACTGATGAAACACACTCCCAAACACCTACCACTCAGAGAACACTCCATGCTTCCCTAGTGTAGCACGAAATATTCTACAACAACCAGAAATCAGAAATCAGTGTTTGAAGCCAGCAGGAAGGGAATGAGGCAAGGCAAGCAGGCCACAAGTGAGCTTCTGCTCATAGATTTGAAAACAGGCAAAATGCATCAAAGGCACTAGAAGAAAAAAATGGGGGGAGGCACTGGAGGGTAAGGGGTTCGTATTATAAGACTGTAAGGGGGCAAGTTTCTCTAAAAAAAAATCAATTAACGCAGAACCTGAGTGATAGCACAGCCAGGAAAACACTTGCCTTACACACAAATTCAATCCCCTCAGCACAGCCAGAAGGAATTCCCGAGTGCAGAGCCAGGAATAACGTCCCAAACATGCCAGGTGTGGTCCCCAAAAATAAATAAATATGATTTTTTTTTAAGAACTATTAACACAAGAGGAAAATTCTTTTACGGTTCATCTGCTACACATAAAACAGGCGCACACAAACCAAATAGAGGAATTTCTGCCAGAGTTCTATAGATGAATGAGCTCACTCACTGGCCAAGCTGAGTGAGCTCTGTGTGGTTTAGTTTGGGGCTATATCAAGGCTGCTGAAAGTTGTTCCTGGCTCTGGAGTTCCTTACCATGGTGCTCAGGGGACCATGGAGTACTGAAAGTGGGGTCCAGGGCTCCCTGGTGTCAGGCCACCAAAGCTGCCCTTTCTTTAGACCCTTCCCCAGAGCCTGGAAGTGGTAGACTAGAGCAAGGAACTTACTCAATGATGACAGAGCTCACTCTCAGGACCATGGTATCCCAGTCCCCCAACTTTCCCCACCCACTGAGACAGAACCAGATGGATCCATTTTACAGATAGAAACAATGAGGGCTCAGAGGACCCAAACCCAATGAGCTGAGACAGTAGGTGTGAAGGGGCCTGTGGGGCCTTATCAGGGGGCACTTTGGCAGACCTCCCCGAAAGCACAGAGTGGTGGGTCACATCCAGTAAAGACCTGGAGGGTTCCATGGCTATGTCCCAGAGGCTCCCCAAGTCAGATGCCAGGCTCCGAAGCCAGCGTGCACACAAGAACACTGACCATCACCAGTGCCAACCCTAGCTGTTGGGGGGAGGTGGCCCAAAACCTAGTCCCCCACCACAGCTGGGCTGGACAAAGGGGACAGGGTGTCCTGGAGATACCACAGACAAGGGCCGAGAAGCCCAGGGCACGTAGGGGACGCCTCAAATCAAGAATGCTCAGGGCCTCCCTGCCCCTCTCTGTTCCGCCACAGATTTAGATTCACAGCCAATTCAGGCTTCTACTTTCTCTTGGGGGGGGGGCCCATATCCGGGACACTCAGGTTCTGCGCTCAAGTATCACACCTGGAGGCCTGGAGCAATAGCACAGCGGTAGGGTGTTTGCCTTGCACACAGCTGACCCGGGTTCAGACCCCAGGATCCCATATGGTTCCCCCAAGCATTGCCAGGATTAACCCCTGAGCTGAGCACAGAGCAAGGAGTAACCCCCAGCACTGCCGGGTGTGGCCCATAAACAAATGGCAGAATAGGGAGACCATATGGGATATCAGGACTGTGTGCAAGGCAAATAAATGCCCTCCCAACTCATTGTATAGTAACACGAGTCCTAGTTTTTATTTTGCTGTTTTTCTTTTTTCTTTCTCTCTCTCTCTTTTTTTTTTTTTTTTTGAGGGTGCCCCACCTGGCAATGCTCAGAGGTTACTCCTGGCTCTGCACTCAGAAATCACTCCTGGCTGGCTCAGGGAACCTTATGGGAAGCCAGGGATCAAACCCAAGTGGGCTGCATGCAAGTCAAAAGACCTATCTACCTTGCTATCACTCCAGCTCCAACTTAATAGTTTTCCATTTTTATTTTTTTAAAGTATGCTCAAGGGCATCTTTCATTGGTGGGGGGAGAGGTTTGGGGCCACACCTGGTAGTGCTCAGGGGTTACTCCTGGCAAGCTCAAAAAACCATATGGGATGCTGAGGACAGGTCGCCCACATGCAAGGCAAACGCCCTTCCTTCCGTGCTATAACTCCATCTCCTCTCACCACCCCTCCAATTTGCTCTCAGGGCACCTCGGTCTCCACCTTATCTCACTGCTTCTTCCCTGACCCAGCCCTCTTGTCAATCGAGGTGTTTTCAGCCCACCCAGACATTTTTATTTTTGTGTTTTTTTGTTTTTTGTTTGTTTGTTTGTTTGTTTTGGTTTTTGGGTCACACCCGGCGGTGCTCAGGGGTTACTCCTGGCTGTCTGCTCAGAAATAGCTCCTGGCAGGCACGGGGGACCATATGGGACACCGGGATTCGAGCCAACCACCTTTGGTCCTGGATCGGCTGCTTGCAAGGCAAACACCGCTGTGCTATCTCTCCGGGCCCGTTTTTTTGTTTTTTGGACCACTCCAGGGGCACTCAGGCAAAAGCCTTCCCCATTGTACTATCATTCTGGTTTTGAAATAATTTCCAAATCGTCTCCAAGTCTGCCTTCCTCTAAGCTGCCTTCCAACCTTCTTCCAGTTCCGACCAGAGCAAACCGCTTCTCCACTCCCTGGATACCAGACAACCTTTCATCTTCCACCTCCGGTGTATCTGGGAATCGTGGCTACTGCCTAATGCTCAAAAGATCCAGGGATCACTCACTGGGGGGTGGCCCATAGTGGCCACAGCCAGATTGGGCCACCCCAGAGCCTGCCCTTCTGAGCACAATGCCGGTATCTAGTGTCAACCGACTATCCCACACATCTTTGGCTCAGCAAGGTCCTATATCTGGGGGTGTCCTGAACCCCATCCACAACCCTTCAGAACCGTTTCTCCTGAGCCCACAATCACTCCAGGGCCACACATGGCCTGCCACAGCCCCATTCCTCTGTGCTTTTTAAATCAGGAACAGTGCTCGGCTTCCTTTGCAGGCCAGGAACATTTTTTTTTCCTTCCCTTCAAGCATCCAGGCTTGTTCTGCACAATCAATGTCCTTCAGCTGAGTTTCCCCACCCCATCCCCCCACCCCCCCCACCCCCTCCACCTGAACCCCTGCTGTGTCCTCATCACTCAAGGTTGGAAATTCCAAGACCTCATTACCGGCCTTGGGGGACACCAACACCCTCCCTGAGCCTCTCTCTCCAGTGCTGGTCACACAACAGCCCCACAGAGCCCCTCAGCCCTCACAGTCCAGCGTGGCCTGCAATTCTCCTTCTGCCTGTGGTGTGTGTTTGCATGCCTCGGATTTGTGTGTGTGTGTGTGTATTTTTGTATACCGCTCCTCCTGCCTGTGGTGTGTGTTTGCATGCCTCGGACTTGGAGTGTGGGTGTGGGTGTGTGTTCATGTCTGCACCACTGGACCCCCAAGGCTATAGGGGCACCTGGACTGCAAAAACCACTTGGAAATCGTTTGCTGGGGAAGCAAAAGACCCTGGCATGACACCAGGGCCTTCTGAGCGCCTAAGAATCAGGAGACCCCATTAGCCGGATTCCAAGGGGAACGGATCTGAGGTGAGCAGAGAACAGAGAAGGCGGCTCTGAAATCCCCCTTTATCTAGGGGCCCCTCGTCACTCTACCAGCTCAGCCCGTCCCCCTGGTGAATCTTTTTAAATCAATCCGGCAAGCCAAACAGGCTGGATTCCAGAGAAAGCACTGATGAGCAGCTCAGCCGGGGAGGGCCCCTGGATTTGTCTGGGGATGGGGCCACCCCATCCGGTTATACGTGAGCCCTACTTCTCAGGAATAGGGTGCCCCTGAAACGAGGGGCCCAGGGAACAGACGAGCACAACCACCATTAATGGCTCTGAGAACAGTGCATGCTGATCGCCCCAGAAGTAGAGGCAAGCCTCTGGGAGCTGGTTTGTCCCTCATCTGCAAGGCCTTTCTGACACCCCATTTGGGACACCAAGACACCCAAGAGGATTTGGGAAAGGAAACGGGGGTGGGGGGGCTTCCTCTCTACTTGAGTTTCCCTCCCGTCCAGGAGACCCTCTGCCTAAGATAAGGCTCAGGCTTCTCTCGGGATCCATAGGGACTCCCCTCCCCCACAGGGTGGGGAAGTCTCTCCCCTACTGTGTGACCTCAGGCCCATAGTTCAACCTCGGGGTCCTTTCCAGAACAAAAATAAACAAATAAAGAGGGGGGCTGGGATCGCTGGCCTGACCTCAGGAGCCGACAGCCAGGAAGGGGAGGGGCCATGAAAGAAAATTTAGCACCTGCACCCCCACATGGAAAATAGGGCGGGGCCCAGAGTTGAGGAATTTGTAATCCAACCGCCCCAAATAGAGAGCAAAGGGGGAGAGGAGATGAGGGTTGCACCCCATCCCTTCTCCCAGGGAGCAGAGATTAGCACAGCCAGGCCAGGCCTGGGGCGGGCATGGTCAGCGCCACCCATTTCTGTGCCCCAAGCTGGGCGGGCAGGCAGGCAGGCGGGTGGCCTTCCTCCTCCAGGCTGGCCGCCAGCCCGGCCCGTTTCCTCCATGACCTCAGCCGCTGAGCACGCACAAGTCCAGCCACTTGCTCGCGGGAGGCGCCCAGACAGGCCTCCCAGCCGCCTTCCATAGCACTTCCTCGTCCTGCCAGCCTCCTGCCCAACCCCATCAGGTTCCCTGGCCTGGCCTTATGGCCACACTCCCCCTCCTGAAAGCACTGGGAGGGCAGGCGGGCGGTCACACTGGACACAGGGCGGGCATCGCGACCACACCAAGGCTGTTTGTGTTCCGGGCCTGGGCAAACTGGAGAAAGGAGGCCCCAGCTGGCCACACCTTCTCTGGACTCCTAGACACGGTTCTCAGGGCCAGTGACCCTCGGCCGGCCACCTCGTCTGGACCCGAACAAGTGCTCTGATAAGCTCAAAAGACAAACATCCAGTGCTTCTTGAGCACACATACAAAAAGGGGTGCCCCAACTCTCCCTGCTTCCCGCCAGGCCTCGAACAGCAAAAAAGAGCAACCTCCCTCCTCGCCTGCATCCTAAAGACTCAAGTAGCCCACCCCAGTGTGGGAAGCCTGGGGCTGGAGGGGTTCTCCGTACTGGGGAGCCACACCCCACCTGCCCTGGCCCTCCACAAAGGCCCTTTTGTCCCTAGAGTAAGGAATTCTGGTTCCTGAAAAGTTCCTGGAGAAAATTTAAAGCGGGAAAGCAAGGACATAGAGGGTGAGAGGGCAGACCACAGGCAGCCAATTTGCAAAGGGAGTCAGGGGCCTTGTCCTCACTAAGACCCCAGGGACCTGAGACCCCAGCGGCTGCCACGAATCACAAATGTCCTATAACACCCCCCTCCCCAAGTGGCCTTTTCAGAAGTCTGAGGTGCGCCAGGCAGAGAGAGCAGCCCGAAGAGGGAAGGAACCGGCTCACCCTGCCGGTCAGGAGCTTCCCGTCCTGAGTCTCCCTGTCCGAAGCGCCCAGACGAGCACGACCAGAACCCAGAGAGATTCAAGCCCACTGCTGGTTGCTATTGCATCCGTCAGCGGAGTGGCCAGCCCAGGGGTCCTGGCGCCTGGCTGTTCTCCCCCTGGGTTGGGGAGCGAATGGGGAAAGAGGATCCGGGGGTTTTCCCAGCAGGGCGGGTGCCAGCCTAGCACTTGGGCTCATCGTCCCTCTCCAAGTGTCAAGTTTCCGGGGGGGTGGGGGTATGCAGCCCCAGTTTGCACACACCCCCACCCCTCTTCAGCCCAGGTCTGCACCGGTCTTCCTGCCCAAACTAGGGACTCCGGGGCCCAGGTCGCTGGCCTGGAGTCGGGTTGGGGTTTAGGAGCACCAGGACTCCCATGGAATGGACTTTCCCTAGGGTGCAGATTGTGTGCTTGGAGGTGGAAAACTGGGGACTAGCCCGAGACCCCACGCTGGGCAGGAGGCTGGGGTAGTCAGCTCCCTAATATTTCAGCTGCGAAGTGGGGAGGCAAAAAGGGAGAACTCGCCCATTTTTTAATCGCCCTTGTTAAGCACCCTGGAAAGCAGGGGAAACAGCCGTGATCTGGGCGCACGCACCCGGGCGGCTTGGGTTTTTGGCAAATGTAGGCGAGCCGTGAGTGCACGGTGGGGCGCGGAGTCCCGCACCGCGACCCGCACCCTGGAGCGAGGCGGCCGAGGGGGAGACAGAGGCAGAGGCCCTGCGCCCATGGTCCCCCGCGAGGTCCCACCCCGGGCGTCCCTCCCCAGAGGCTCCCGGAGGGTACAAGGGGAATCGCGCCCCTAGAACTTACCAGGGTGCGGGTGAAGGTTGAGGCCGGGCAGGTACTTCCCGGGCTGCAGCGGGCCCGGCAAGCCCGAGGCGGGCAGGCGACCGGCCGCGGCTGCCGCGCCCACGCGGTGACTGTCCATAGCCAGGCCGGACAGCAGCGGCGGCGGGGGGCCGTGCACGGACCGCGGGGGCCCGAAGTCTCGGCCATCCATCCTCCGCCCGAGCGCCGCGGCCAGCCCCGCACCCGGCCCAACGGCCTCGCTCAGGGCGACCTAAAAGCCGGGCCTCGGCGGAGTCCCGGGGTCCTCGGGCGGCGGCGGCGGCGGCTCCACGGTGAGCATGGCGACAGCCGGCGGCCCCGGAGCCCGCGGGAGGCCGGCGGAGGGGCCCGTCCGGGTGGCCAGGCGGAACGGCGAGCGGCGGCAGCGCACCCGGCGTCTTGGCAGGGACAGAAAGAGGCAAAGAAAGGGGGGTAGAGAGTAGGGGAAAGAGGAAAACACGAAAAGAAACAAGTTTCAGAAGGGCGCCTGGGCATTGGCGGTCCCAGGTCACCAACTGCGCATCCAGAAATGAAATCAGGGACCCCTTTGCCATAAAGATAAAACAGTGTTTTTGGTTTACAAAATCGGGGGCAAGGGGCAGAAAAGAAAAATAAACTCAAGGTTCTCCCCTCAAGGCTCCCAGGGTCCGGTTCAGATACTTGGCCCGGCCCAGGGCGCGCTGCACAACGCAGCGTGGACCCGGGCTGGGCGGGCGCTCCGGGCGTCCCGGGTCCCTGGACAGTGACTACAAACCTCCCGAGTGTTTTATTCCTGGGCCTGTGTCACATGTTCGGGGTTGAAACCTTTCCACAAGCGGCTTGAAATGTCTCCTTAAACGCTCTGTCACTATCTGATCCGCAAAGTTTAATATTTAACCTCGGGGGCCCTCGCCTCCCTTCTTCTCCCGGTCTGGGGCTTCCCGAGCGCGCAGCGAGCCGCGGAATGCGGGCTGGGGTGGGGTGGGGAAGAGGGCGCAAAGACGTTTTTAGGCTTTAATATTTTCATTTAAAAAATAATAAAAAAACGAGTCTGGTCGCCCCCTCCCCTTGGCCCAAGCGACTCGCCTAGTCGGAGTTAAAGAGCCCCAGACGTGGCATTTCTTTCGCCCCAGGACTGGAAAGAAAAAAAAAAATCCTTCAAAACAAGCTTTGGTTTCATTTTCCAGAGCCCAGAATCTGCGAATCCCGGGGCCCAAGGACGTGGCCAAGCGCAGGGGGGTTGGGGGGTGGGTCCGAGGAGAAGCAGAGGGCGCAAGGGGTTCTGCTCCAAACCCTATACAGTGCGTCCCCACCCTCCATCCAGCCCCCCAAAATAACCCACAAAGGCCTTCACAGCGCCGGCCAGCTCAGGGGCGCCTCCCCCTTAGCTATGGATGTTAAATCCCACCGCCCCCCGGAGTTCCAGTTTCAAGCTGTTAGTTGAAAAAAGATTTGTCCTTAGCCATTCCCGAGGGGCGCGGGGGCAGGAAGGGGGTCTCGGAACAAGCCCTGCCTGGGTTCCCCTTGCCCGCAGCCAGCTCCAGAAGCGGCGGAAAGGGCCGGAGTCTGCAGTGCCTGCCCTGCACCCCGCATCCAGTCAGTCCCCCGACCTGCAGCCCCTAGACGACCACCCCCCGCTTCTCCTGCAGCCTCCCTCCCTAACTCCGTCCTAGGTAGCTGCTTTTACCTCGGTTTAAGCTTACGGGCACCCCCCTGCAGCCCGCCCGCCCTCCAGCCCTTGCTTCTCTTCCCACCCGGCTCTGGTTACCAGATCCGCGTTTACTTTGGAAAAAAGAAAAAAAAAATCTTAAGATCGCCACATCCGAAGAAGAGACATGTCTTAGGGCGACCCAGAGCTCCCCGTGATTTTATTTTTCTCTTCTTTAAATGTCCTTTGTGTCGTTTTTCCTTAAAAAGCAAATGCTTCGGAGCATGCCACGGCGCCCCATATATTTCGGGGGGAAAAAGTCGGCATGAAACCCCCACCACCCCTCTCGGAACAGCCTCGCTGGTTCAGCGCCGAGAAACAGCTGCCTTGGCCATCTGCAGGGCAGGGGGGCTCGGCTGCCTTCTCTTCCCTCCTTGGCTTTGCTTCCCCCCCCCCACCCCCTCTAGATTGCAGCTAAAATGGCTGAATTCCGGGCTTTTAATTAAAAACAGCCTAGCATCGGCCACGCCAACGCCGCGTTCCAGGGTTCGCCCGCCGTCGGCTCCGGGCGGCCGGCCGGGCTTGCTTGGCTCAGGTTGTGGGAACCCCAGGGCGCACGGTCGAACCCCCTTACGCACCCTATAGTCCTCCCCAGGGCGACTCCCACTTCTCCGGGCCCCGGAGACCTGCGTGGGGAGGATCGCCTGCGGCACCCCAAGGGCGAGGCGGGCTGGAGAAGTTTGGAGAGCCCAGCGCGCCGGCCAAAGGGAGGACGCGCGCACCGGCGGGCACCGGGACGGACGCGTACCTGGCCCGGCGGCGCGCGGCTCCGGCGACTGCGACTCCGGCGGTGGCCCCGCGGCTCCCGGCGCGGCTGCTAGAGCTCTGCGGCCGTCCAGCTCGCCATCCCGCGGCCGCGGCGGCTCCCCGGCGCCCCCCGCAGCCGCCTTAGACTTTTTGCCCGCCTTTCCTTTTTTTGGTAGAAAACCGCTCCCCGGGACGAGCGCTCGGCGCGCCACCAACTCCTCCGCCCTCCCGCGGCCGGGTTCCCGCAGCAGCAGCAGCGGCAGCAGCAACGGCAGCGGCAGCAGCAGCAGCCCCCGGAAAAGCCAGCTTTCCTCCTCCTCCACCTCCTCCTCCTCCTCCTCTCCTCGCCGGGCGCCCCGCTTTTTAATAAAATCCAGGTAGCGCCGGTTTAAAGAATCCCAAATCTCCATATACAGCCCGGGATTGGAAAAAGGTACATGACACAACCCCCCTTTCAAGTTCCTCTCGTTGGATCTTAAAAAAAAAAAAAAAAAAGAGTTGGGGGGGTGGCATAGGGGGGGGAGCAGGAGCGGCTGGGGGGAGGGGAGCACTCACTCCCGGGCGAAGAAACACGCATTGTTCCCCCGAGCCCGCCTCCCCCCCCAGGCCGGCCCCCGGACGCCGCCCATTGGCCGCGCGCGCCGTCCGTCGGGCGCATGTAAACACCTTGGCGCAGCGCCTTGGCCATCAAACCAATTACGGGCCGAGGGGGGCTCCGGCCGTTTCCAGGCTCCCCTTCGGCGGGCCTTGAATGGTCCAAACTGGTGGTGAGAATTTTTCCGGGCCGTTTCTAGGCAGCCCTCCCTCCCTCCCCCAGCTCCGACACCCCCCCCTTTTTAGCCTCCACCGCTCCCGCCTTTCCTCCTCTCCTCCTCCTCCTCCTCCTCCTCTTTTCCTCCTCCTCCTCTCCTCCTTCTTTTTTCCTCCCCTTCCCCCCCTCCAGCGTCTGGGCTGAGTGATCAAAATAGAGGAAGGAGGTTGTCGCCGCCATCCAGGGCTTTTTGCAAAAATTTTGCAAGGCTAGGCGCGCTTTCTTGGGCCTGCTTGCTGGACCTGGAGGAGGAGGAGGAGGAGGAGGAGGAGGAGGTGACAAGCCCAGGGAAAGGAGCCTTAGAGAAGGGCCTCGGGGAGCAAACCCGGCTGCAAAAAAAAAGAAAGGAAAAAAAAGAAAAACCACGCGCACCCCAGGCGGCCTCTACTTACCCACCCACCCACCACCCACCCTACCCAAGCCAGCCCACCACCTCCTCCCCAAGGGGTTGAGCTGAGCCTTCCAGGACGCGGCCTGGCGGAGACGCCCCGACAGACAGACCCCTGGGTTGGGCAGCCTGACCCTCCCCACCCCACCCTGCTTAAAACAAAGCCGCGATTCATTGCTCTTCCCCCCCCAGGGGTGGGGTAGGGTGGATGGGCCGGCGCGAAGGCTGTTTTTTTTCGTTTGGTTTCTTTTTGATTGATTCTTTATTTTTCTCTTTTTTTTTGTTGTTTTTTTTTTTTTTTTTGGCTCGGTTGGGCATGCGGGTCCCTCCCCGAAACGCACGGTGTCAGATGGTTACTGATTAATATTTTGGAGAGGCCGCGGCGGTGGCGGGCAGCGGTGAGTCTTAAATCTCCTAAAAAAAAAAAAAAAAAAAAAAAGGGGGAATCGTTCCTATAGAAACGGGGGGGGCCCCGCGCGCCCCTCCCCACCATCCAAACCTCCCTCCCTCCCCCCAACCCCCAAAATCAGAGCAGAAAAAAAAGAGGATTAAGATCGGGCTGAGCTCAAACCGGCTTCCTCTCTGCTTGCTGACATTTTAGCCTATTAGCATTTCTCCACGGGGCCTTCTGAAACCTATTAAAGTGTAATATTAAAAAACCTCTTGGCTGGGGGCCTCTCTCGCCTTCCATCCGCCGCGCCCCCCCTCCGGGGAGGGCGAGACCGGGAAGGGAAAAAGAAAATCCGTTGAGCTCAGAGGAAGCGACAGCCAAACCCCAAAAAAAAGTGCTTGGCTGGCCACGGCGGGCTGGTTGGGGGAGGGCAGGCCGCAATCCCCCAGACTTTGTACTTTTTGATTTTTTTTTTTTTTTTTTTTTTTTTTTGCACTTTCAGCAGAATCCTTTCTGGGTTGAGTCGCCGGGAGCTGCCCGCGGCAAGCTCCTTGGCTGGGGGGCGAAGACGGGGGGAGCGCGGGTGCGGTTGGAAAGGGGTGGGGGCGCCCCCTCTCTCTCTCTCCCTCTCTCCGCAGGGACCCGTGCCGGGCTGCGCATTACATTACGTAGCCTCCTCTCCAAAGGCAACTCGGAGAGGCAGAAATCCTTGGCGGATCCGGCCTCCAGAGCCACCGCGGTGATTGGATTTTAATTAAAACGAGAGAGAAGCCCGCATTTGGGCCCGCTGCTGCGGACTCAGCGTTTACGCAAAATTCCTTGGCTAAAATAATATATTTTTTAAAGTGATTTTGGGATGGGGGGGTGATGTTAAGCTACATAGGCGTTCCACCGTTCTATTTGCTTTTCTTTCTTGTGCATTGACCAAAATAAAGGGAGGGTATGCTTGGAGAGAGATCGAGGGGTGTCTAACTCAATTCCTGTGGAAATTTAAAAATAAGGGGACAGGACAATGCTGGTTTCGAGGGTTTGGAAGCCGGAGGGAGGCGGATACAGAACAGAGGCCTGAAGATAAGCCGGAGATCGGGGCCGAGAGCGGCCATGCCACGAGCTCCAAGCTGGGCGCGCCCGGGTGTCGGTAGCGGCCGGGGCCCCCCGGTGGCAGCGCCGGGACGGAAGACGGAGAAAGGAGAGGGGGGTTTAGAGAAAGGAGGTATTGTGTCTGCCCTGGGGATATGGGGTACCGCAGGAATTTGCTGCCGGGTAACAGAGGGCCATAGCCCGGCTGGGTTCCCTGCGTTTTTGAGCCTCCTCCAGAGACTTTTGTGAGTTCCTAGTAATCGCCCGCAAACTCACCCCCCCCATGAGCCTTCCCCAATATTCAATCCAGGCCCAGACGCCCTCCCTGCATCTGGAATGTTGCTATTTTAATAGAGCTTTCCCCCTCCCCAAGAAAAAAAAATATATACAAACCAAAAGTATGATACTTGAGAGGTTTGGGGTGGGGAGTACAAAAGGCTTGCAGGATGAGGAGGGGATCCTATTTTTATAAATGTTTCATGTTTCCATCCTTGGATGCTCCAAGACGCCGTAATTGTGACGGCGGGGTCTCAGCCATAAATCATTTAGTTACTAATAAAAATGCTGCCAGTTCGCCCCGGATTTGCCAATGGCGTTTGCATTTTTTTCCAAGTACGCGCCCAGCCCTCCGCGGCGCAGGAACCCGGCCTGCATTTCATTAGGGCCGCGGTTGGGGTGGAGGCAGCCCCTCCCCCGCCCAGCTCCCCACTTGGAGTCATTGTGAGCCCTAGCCCCCCAGTACTGGCCTCTGGGTACCCTCCCCCGCACTCGCCTGGATCCGGGTAGGGTAGCGGCGGCTCCCCGTGGTTCTGAGCGCACTGGGCAGTCGAGGCCCACGCCGGTTCTCCCAGGTCGGGGACCAAGCTCTGCTCTACCCGAGGGGCTTTATGGCCGCCCCCCATCTCCTCCGGGTGCCTGCGCCCCAAGGCCCCCGCAGGCGCTGCGCAAACAGCAGCCGGGAGCCATCTTTGGGCGGGGGACGCTGAGTCGGCTCCTAGGGACCCTGCTACTCTGCATGGGGAGCGCCCCGCGCCAGGTTTCGGGGTGTCCTTTTCCCCCTCAAAAGGGTCACATTTAAGTTGTGCAATGCAGGCCCAAGGCCCGGCAGACTTAGGCGCTCCAGCTTGTTCCTCTCCCGTCCCTTCCCCCACGCTGCGTCCCGGCTGGATCCGCCTTAGGAAATGTAGACGGGGTGTTTGGGGGGCCTTGTGGGACGGAGGTTTCGCGCACCCCAACTTCCATGCCTAGGGCGCCGTGGTGTCCCGGCCGGCCGGGCTGCTGTATCCGAACCCGGGAAGCGGCCAGCGTGACTCCAGTCCCCTTTGTCTTCCTTGGAAAAGACGAGCCAACCTTGCGCCCTGCGCGCCCGGCCAGGCCCGCCTTTGTCTTGCAGGCTCTGCTCTCAGCCTCGGACAGTTCACCTCCGATTCCAAACCCTTCCTGCTTCCCCTCCGGGAACCCTGGTGCTCAGGCTGGCCGCGTGGAGGCCTTCCCCCACAAGGAAAAAAAAAAAAAAAAAGTCTTTCATCAGGCATCCGAGTCACCTCGGCGTGTCCAGAACCGCTCTGCCCGCGGGCACCCAAGTCCTCTCTCCACCAGCCTCTCGGGAAGGGAGCCGCGAGCGTTTCACGCCTTTTGCTGAGCGACAGCCCCAATCGGCCAAGAAGGCGCTTCCAGCCCGGGTGCCGCAAAAACCCGGAGAGGCGGCACCCGGAGGCCCACTCGCCACCCCCGCAGCCCCGACCGGCCCGGCCACCACCTTCGAGATTCCACCGGCCCCGGAGACTGCGACAGTGAAGCGCCCGGGATGCACCAGGACGCAGCGGCCGTGCCTCCGGGAGCAGAGCACACGGCGAGACCAGGCGAAGCGAGCCAGGGCCATGGTCCTATCTGATCCCGATGCCTCCGGCCCTGGCCTCTTCCTTTCTCCCGGCCCGATCGGGTCTTCCAGTGCGCTGCTCCGCTGCAAAAGGAGACACGCCCGCTCGGTGCTCTCAACCTCACGCCGGCCTCCTTCTCCCTCTGCTTGCTCCTCGGCTGCCTGCCTGGGTCGCTCCGGTCACCAGGAGCAACTGAGCACTTGGAGATCGGGTCCGTGGAGTCAAGCCAGGACCTTTTGGGGTTGCCAAAGAGGGGCGGTGCGCTCCCCTCCTTGCAGCCCCGGAGATCCCGACGTCTTGGACGTCCGCGTCTGGGCCTCACCAAGTTCACAAAGCGCCTGCTGCGGTGGTCTCTCCATGCGGTGAAGCTGGCGAACACCGCTGAGACCGGCCTGGAACGGCGAGGCCTCCTACCCGCGACCCAGCACCTTGCCCGGCTTCCCAGCTAGCCGTGTGTCCCCAGCTCCCGCGCAGGAAGCGGGAGGAACCGCCGCCCCGCCGCGAGGAAGAACCAGGAGAGGGAACTCGTCGTGGCCGCCGTTCTCCAGCCTGAGCCAAGCCCCTTCCCCCTCCACCGAGCCCGGTCTCCTCTCCCTGCTTCACCGCTGCCCGCTTCGGCACAGACTCAAAACCGCGCTGGGAGCAATGGGTTGGAGACTGGGGCAAGCGGCGTTTCTTCCCCCCTCCCCAAATAATTGGGGCTGGGGGTTCGCAGACCCAGAGAAGGTTCTTTTTGCCCCAGTAAGACAAATGGACCGGGCTCTGCTCTGAGGGTTTGCCAGGAGGCGGACGGCAGGCCTGGGCTTTGGAATTGGAGCAGGAAGGGAGCCGGCCCCCTGCGCCCTCAGGATCGGTCACCCCAAAAGTCTGGTTGGAATCGGGCGCAAAAGGCTGCAGCCCGCAGCTGCCACTACCCGGGCCCGAGAGATTTAAAAACCTCAGGGTTGGGGGGAGCTCCTTCATAGAATTTCTAGAACCGAATGGAGGGCCCGGGTTTCCTGGACCCAGGACTTTTTGCACCGGGCCTGGTAGCCTTAAAGCCTTATCCTGCCATGCACCCCCACCCTGGAGGCTCCTTGGAAGCGCCTCCAAAGGTTGCCAAGCCGCCCAAGGTTAAAGTCCACCGCGGGCTCGTGTTAGGTTTTTTTTTTTCTCCCTCTTTCCCCATGGAATCGAAGAGCGCTCGCGTTTCTCCAAACAAACCGCCAATAAATCAGCCAAGAGCGCGGCTGACCTTGGGGACGCTGAGAGCCCAGGTCCTGGGGACGTCAGTGCAAGGGGGCCCGTGCCAGCCGCGCCCCCTCCAAAGTAGGCCCGGAAGGGGACGGTCAAGGGCATTTGTGGGCGTTTATTATAGCACGGGAGAGGGGAGGAGGTGGGCACAGGACTGGAGGTGCTCGGCTTCGGGGCTCAGGGAGGTGGGCCTGGGGGTCTCGGGTGGGGGGAAACCTGGAGGTTCGCACAGGCCCTCTTTGGGGCGCCTCCTTTGTCTGGGAGTGCTGGGGTGTGTACTGGCGACTTTGTGCGGGTGTGACTAATGGGATTTATGTATGTGGGAGCGGGGTGACTAAGAGAGGGCTTGGCGGCACGTGTGGGGGGTGGGGCCGCCTGGGAAGGGGTGCCCGCCCCAGGATTTCTCCTTCCCAGACGGCTGCCAGCTGCCCAGGCAGGCCTGAGCGTGCTGCGGGCCCCATTCCCCAGCCCGCTGCGCCTCGGGGCGCTTCCACTCCCCTGTCCCCCTTGCTGTGGCCCAGCATTCCTGGTGCTGCCCCAAGGCTTTGCTTTCCTTGGGTCTGTCCTGCCCTGGGCAGGAATGCAGAGTGGGATGGGGGGTGGTGGGCCCAGCCAGGGGGCCAGATAAACTAACCGGTCCAGCTGGACCGTAAGGCACTGGCCACAGGGACATCCTCCAGGACCTGCAACCGGGGAGGTGTCCGGTCAGAGGCCACTAGGAGTCCACAGCCCGAGGCCTGCTGGGCCTGAAGAGACTGGAACACCTGCAGGGCTGCATTCCAGGGCACTTGAAAGCCTGACCTGGATCCCACCCCTATTCCTGCTGCAGATGCTCCCACAAAGTGGCATGTTCAGTCCTTCCAGACCTTTGAATTCACATACACAAATGTGGACACAAACGCACACTCACACACACTTTCTCTTTCATGCCCCTGTTCCTAAAGGGTTTCTCTCCTGGGAAGCAGACAAGAGAGGTCACTTCTATGATCACACAACCTGAACTGCCACCCTCTCTGCCCCCCACTGCTCCAGGCCCCCAGGGGTCTCCTCCCTCAAGACACAGGCACACATAGGCACTATCATGCTCTCAATTCACACATTCGCACAGACGTCACACACAGACATCATGCACACATTCACACAGACACGCACAGACATCACACTCCATGTAGACATCATATACACTAATTATATCACACTCACACGCTCTCACAGACACAGGATATCACACAACTTACATAGACACACAGGACATCACATGCTCTCCCTAGAGTCTCCCTCTCACACACTCCCTTCTAACAACACACTATCCTCAAACTCAACACTCCCTCGGACACATCACACACATGCACATGCTCTCCGTCACTCTTTTTTTTTGCTCAGAAATCGTTCCTGGCAGGCACAGGGGACCATACCCATATGGTCAGGATTCGAACCGACGCAGGTCCTGGGTTGGCCGCTTGCAAGGCAAACACCCTACTGCTGTGCTATCGTCGTCTTCTCTCTCTCTCTCTCTCTCTCTCTCTCTCTCTCTCTCTCTCTCTCTCTCTCTCTCTCTCTCTCTCTCTCTCTCTTTCTCTCTCTCTCTCTCTCTCTCTCTCTCTCTCTCTCTCTCTCTCCTCTCTCTCTCTCCTCTCTCTCTCTCTCTCTCCCCCCCCACCTCCCTCCTTTTTTTTTAATCCCACTCTGGCATTTTCTTTCAAGCAGAAAATAACAACATTCCCCAGGCTGCAGCCTGAAGCCCCCAATCCCTCCCCCCTCCTTTCCCCACCCCAGTCAGCAGAAACTCAAAAAAACAGCCTGCAAAGATGGAAGCTGACAGGCCCCCACACACACCCCTCATTCTCTCTGTGTCTCATTCTGTCTCCTAGAAATGAGGAGCTTCCCCTCACACACACACACACACACACACACACACACACACATACCCCTCACGTGTGCACACACCAGCACATGCACACACAGACACAGATTAGCAAACTGTGACCACAGGGAGTCTGAGAACCTTCTAGAGAAGCCCATGTCAGAAAAGCTCACAGGGCCCCTCCTGGGAATTGGGGGCTGCCTGAGTCTCCACCCCCTAGGCCTCATCTCAGCCCTGCCTTGTGGGACCCCCTCCCCACCCTTGTCCCCTGTGCTCTGATCTCAACCCTGCAGGGTGACCCAAGCCGAGACAGGGCCTGTTCCAGACCAGACACAGCCTGCGGTGGGTCCCCCTTGAGCGGGCAGGCCTGGGCCAGCAGCACGTTGTAAACAGGGAAGACTAAAAGCAGCTGCGGCAGAGGCCACCCCACCCAGCCTCCGATGGGCCATCTCCCCCCTTATCTGGGCTCCAGACATTTTCCTCTCAGGCACCCTCTTGTCCGTGTCCTTTCTCCTAGCAAGCAAACACCCCCACCCAACCCAGGGCAGAAGAAAGCACTGGGAGGAAGGCCTGATCTTGCATGTGGCCAACCCCGGGTTTGATTTCCAGCACCCCATATGATCCCCTGAGGAGGGCCAGTTGCATACAAGAGCCCAGGTTTAATCCTCACTACTGCATAGTCCCCTGAGCACTGCCAATGTGACCCGCACAAAATCAAAACAAATGAAAGCAAGAAAAAAAAAAAAAAACTTGAGCCATAGAGATGGTACTGGGGTTAAAGCACTTGCCTTTAAAGCACTGGTTCCTGATGCCCAGCACTGCAAGGTGTGGCCCAGACCCAAAAATAATAAGGACAAAACGAAAGCACAGTGGGTAGGACGTTTGTCTTGCACACAGCTTACCTGAGTTCCGTCCCTGAAACCTGCCAGGAGTGATTTCTGAGCAGAGAGCCAGGAGTAAACCGGATGGGGCCCAAAATCCAAAATAATTCAAAAATTGACCGGGGGGGGGGGGGGCTTTAGCGATACTACAGTGAGTATGGCCACCTTAACGTGGCCTACCCAAGTTTGATCTCCAGCATCCCATATGGTCACCCAAGCCTGTCAAGAGTCATTTCTGGACGCAGAGCCAGGAGTAACCCCTAGAATGCTGCCAGTTTTGTCCCATCAAAAATAGGAGATGTGTGGGTTTATTCTGGCCACGTGTGAAGGGTGCTCAGAGGCTGCTAGACGTGTGGGTAAGCACAGCCCGGATATAGGAGACCCAATTCATCCCGATATGGCCCCAGATAAAACCAGACATGCAAGACCTGGGTGGGGGCTTGGGTTGGGGAGGCCAGACTGGGGTATCCCACCCAGGAAGTATCTCCCCTCCTACTTCTGACTCAGTTTCCTTTTATAACCCCATCCATGGATCATCCCTTCTGCATTCTGCTGGGCTCTGGCTCCCTGGGTTGGACCCTGTGTGTGAACCAGGAGGGTCTCTGGGGGTCGGAGAGATAGCATGGAGGTAGGACATTTGCCTTGCATGCAAAAGGACAGTGGTTTGAATCCCGGCATCCCATATGGTCCCCCGAGCCAGCCAGGAGTAATTTCTGAGCCTGGAGCCAGGAGTAACCAGATCACTGCTGGTTGTGACCCAAAAAACCAAAAACTAAAAAAGAGGGTCTCAGAGCCAAGTCTTAGCAGGGACAAACATAGTCCATCCAGCCCAGGCCACATGGCCCAGCCTCGCCCCTGTGCCCTCCTCACCTGCCAACTGCTAGACCGAGGCAGTTCCTCTGTGCACTGGGGGTGTTGCATGGTACCCAAAGGCACAATGAGCAGAGAAACCCTATACTTCCATAGGAGGGACCCCTGTTCCCACTCACTGCGACACACAGGCCCCCACTTCCAAAAGGCCCAGGGTGTAATTCAGGGGTCACTGCTGCTGTCTGAGCTGTTTGTGGAAGCAGCTTGGCCAGTCCCCTCAACCTGCCCCACTGGGGTCCCCCCGTACCCCAAGATTGGGCAATAGGAACAGGATGTAAACCCAGCACCCAGCACCAACCGCCTCCTGGGCTGTGTCTTAACCTTTTATTTGTTTGCTTTTGGGGTCATAGCTGGCAGTACTCAGGGGTTACTCTTGGCAGACTCGGGGACCATATGGGATGCTGGGTGTTGAACCCCAGTCAGCTGCCTGCAAAACAAAGGCATTCCCAGATGTGCTGTTGCTCTGGCCCCAAGGATCTTGCTCCTTATAAGGAGGTACAGAAACTGACTAGGCAGGCCACTGTGCACAGGAGCCTCAGGATGGGACCTCACAGGGCACTAAGGACTAAGGAGAGGGAACAGTAGTCCCCAGGGATCATGACTGGTCTGGGCAGAAGACAGATAGGGGAGAAGCCAGAGGTGTTTGGCCAGTGGCTGAGCCAGGAGGGTTCCCCAGGGCTGACTCAGGGTCACCTCCTCTTCCACTGTCTCCACTCTCTTGGGATTCCTCATCCCTGGGGTGCTCTCAGCACAGGGAAAAGAAACCTGAGATGGCTTCAGCAAAAGAGGCACCAGGGAGCCCCCACAGCATGGGACCCCAGCAGAACCAGTACACAGGGCTTAGTCACTAACCAAGATCCGCCTTCTACATCCATCTCCTTTTTTTTTTGGTTTTTGAGTCACACCCGGCGGTGCTTAGGGGTTACTCCTGGCTGTCTGCTCAGAAATAGCTCCTGGCAGGCATGGGGGACCATATGGGACACCGGGATTCAAACCAACCACCTTTGGTCCTGAATCGGCTGCTTGCAAGGCAAACGCCGCTGTGCTATCTCTCCGGGCCCTACATCCATCTCTTGGCCATGGCCTCATGGTCACAAGACTATTGCTGAACCTCCAGACCTCCCTCTCTACACCCTCCCTCCTTGGCTGTGCCAAGCCCTTGTATGATGAGCTGTATCAGCCTTCTTCCTGCCCTGCCCTTTCTGGTTGGTTATTTGGTTTCTGGACAGTGGGGAATCAAACCCAGTACCTCACAGAAGCAAGTTCTCTACTATGGATCACATACTCCATCCTGGGCCCCCCACTGAGTTCAGTTTCTTTGTTCTTTTGGGGGCCAGGGAGACCCTTCAAAGACAGGGGTGGAACTGGGATCAACATATGCAAGACCAACTTAACCTGCAGATTCCTTTTCCCACCTCCAGATCTCTATGACAGAGGGACATGAGAATCTCAGAGACAGTGCCCCAATGAAGATTAGCACCCAACCCCCTTTCTCCTCCACCTTCCTCACCTCCCTCCTCACCCTTGCCCCTTCTCCCTCCACACCCCTGCCCCTCCTCACCCATACCCCTCCTCTCTTCTCAGCTTTGTCCCTCCTCACCCTAGGCCTCCTCCCTCCACATGTCTGCCCCTTCCCATTCCTGCAGTAGGGGGTCCCAGACACTGGAGAGCAGTTCAGAGGTTGCCACTTCAGAGACCCAGGAGCTGCCTTGAGAAGCTACAGGCTCTGCTGACCCCTGCTGGCCAGCACCTCCCCTGGCCTCCCAGACCCAGAGGTACAGGTGGGGTCAGAGCACGGGAAGTGGGGAACAGTGCTTCCCTCACTACCCTCCTCTCTCCACTGTCCCGACCCATCCCTCCAGGACCCTGGTCAGCCCACAACCCCTTAGCCCCCACGAAAGAAATCATCAGACCCCTGACTTCAGGGTCCCTTCCCTGACCTGGGGTCCTTGGAAGATAGGGGCCCAGGGCACTGTGGGCTGGGGGGGGGGGGTCAACCAGGAGGGTTAGGCATTAGGTCTTGTGTGCCTGCTCTGAGCAGGATGGGGAACCTCAGCTGGCTAGGGAAGCTGGTCTCATGGGAGAACAAACTGCCCCGTCCTCAACCTGCTACAGAACATCCCAGCTAGCTCAGACCAGCCCAGATTCCCAGACTGAGCCTAAGCCCTAAGCCTACTGCCCGTGCCCACCTTGGAGCAGCTGGAAAATTGAGGGGTAAGAGATCCCAACACTGTGAGCTTATCTCCTGCAGCCAGAGAGACCTGCCTACTCTACTTCCTAAAAGGGGAAAAAAAAAAACCCTAAACCACCAACTGAAAGCTGGGGTCCCCTTCAGGATTAATCTGGAGCAGATAAGGAGGAGCTGGTGGCTGGCCAGACCCCACAGGAAGAGGTACCAGGGCTCCAGATTTCCGGGTCCCCCAGAAGGTAGGGGGTACCAGCCCCTGACACAGGTCCTGGAAACCTCACTAGGCCATGTCAGCCCCCAATCTCTGAGCACCTGGAAGAAAGGGTAGTTTTGGGGAGGCCCTCCTGCACTCACATCCCTCAGGAGAGGACTTGTATTGCCCTACAGAGTGGGACTGAGAGATGGACATTCTCGGGACAGGGTAAGGGCCACCCACATTGGCCAAGGCACAGACCTGCGGACCAATGGGGCAGGCACAAGCCTGACATGACCAAGGCTTTCCAGCTGGGTCCTGCCACCTCATGGCCCTAATAGCCCCAAAGAACCACATCATCCTTGGGGCTGGAGTGATAGCACAGCGGTAGGGCGTTTGCCTTGGATGGACCTGGGCTCAATATCCGGCATCCCATATGGTCCCCTGAGCTTCCCAGGAGCAATTTCTGAGTGCAGAGCTAGGAGTAACCCGAGCATGCCAGGTGTGGTCCAAAAACCAAAAGAAGATTAAAAAAAAAAAAAGTCACCCACCTCGATGCTGAACCTCACCGCAGAGCAGTTGGAGTGATTCTTGGGTCTCCTAAGCACTGTGAGGGAAATGACCCCAAAAAGGCTACCAGGGGCCCAAGGGAGGAAGCTGGAATGGCCTTGCTTAGGCTTTGCATGCAGGAGACCTAGGTCCCATCCTCAAGACTTGGTGGGCTCCCAGCACCACTAGGAGTGACCAGAACAGCTGAGTGGCTTCAAACCCACGACAAACAGTGGCCCCTGCATCCCTCCACTTCTGCGGCAACACTCCAGTCACCTCACACAGGGCCACTTCCCATTCTAGTGCTGCATCCACCAGGAAGTCCTCTGCATTGTAGCTGTGGGCCTCCCCATTTCTTTTTTGTTCGGGGATCACACCCGGTGATGCTCAGGGGTTACTCCTGGCTCTGCACTCAAAAATCACTCCTGGCTCGGGGGACCATATGGGACGCCGGGAGACCGAACCGCAGTCCATCCTAGGTTAGCGCATGCAAGGCAAGACGCCCTACTGCTTGCACCACATCTCTGGTCCCTCCTACCCCCTTTCTTTTCTTTTTTTGATTTTTGGGCCACACCCGGCAGTGCTCAGGGGTTACTCCTGGCTGTCTGCTCAGAAATAGTTCCTGGCAGGCATGGGGGGACCATATGGAACACTGGGATTCGAACCAACCACCTTTGATCCTGGATTGTCTGCTAGCAAGGCAAACGCTGCTGTGCTATCTCTCTGGGCCCTCCTACCCCCTTTCTACTCAAATTCTCCAGAAAGAGCTGCGCCCTCCGGCAGTGGCTGTTAGGAAGTTAGGTGCTACTATTTGTAGGGTGCCAATTGGAAGCCCTGAGCACACCCTTCCTCACTGCACAATGCTGCTGGCTGGGGGGGGGGGGTGCTTACCTCACAGGCTCCCCTCAGGCTACCAGAATGTTCTTGCTCTCTACTCCACAGAGGCTGACCCTTCAGTGTGTAGGGTGATGGAGAAATTAAGTCAAGGTAGCCCCCCAGGTGGTTGGGTTGCAGGACCAAGCAGTATCCCCGGCTCTGTGTCTGCAGGGCCCTGAATCCAGGGCAGAAGGAAGAGGAGCATCTAGGGTCTGTCTGGTCTGTGCTCTGCTCTGCCAGCTGCACTAAGGTCTTCCTGGGCTTGGTGGTCACAGTCTGGTAGTAGGAAGTGGGGGTGTGAGATTCAGGGCTCCACAGAGAGTGCACAGTGGGCTGAAGGGCCATTCTCAGAGCAGCAGACTGGGCATGTCAGCAACATCCAAAATGGGACCTGTCCCTGTCCCTTCCCTCCAGGGCTGCCAGGGCAAAAGTGGGGAGCAGAAAGGAGAGATGGAGAGAAAAGTGCAGGAAAGAGTGAGGAGCGTTCACAAGCGCACGCAAGTGTGTGTGTGAAAAATGCAGGAAAGAACGAGGAGCGTGTGTGTGTGTGTGTGTGTGTGTGTGTGTGTGTGTGTGTGTGTGTGTGTGTGTGTCTAAGAGCTTTTTATGTTGTTTTTGTGTCACACCTGGCAGCGCTCAGAGTTACTCCTGGCTCTGCGCTCAGAAATCGCTCCTGGCAGGCTCAAGGGACCACATGGGATGCCGGGATTCGAGCCACCATCCTTCTGCATGCAAGGCAAATGCCCTACCTCCATGCTATCTCTCTGGCCCCCAGAGAGGAGCTTTGAAGGGAGAAACACACGTGAGACAGAATGGATCCTCCTGTCCCAGCCCATCACCCTGTGTGGATCAGAGCAGTCCACACAGGGCCGGAGAGATAGCACAACGGTAGGGCATTTGCCTTGCATGTGGCTGACCTGGGACAGATGACAGACCTGGGTTCAATTCCCAGCATCCCATATGGTCCCCCGAGCCTGCAAGGAGCGATTTCTGAGCACAGAGCCAGAAGTAACCCGAGTGCAGCTGGGTGTGACACCCCCCCCCAAAAAAAAAAAAATACAGTCCACACATGCTTTGTCCACAGCCTCAGTGGAACATCCTGTCATCAAGTACTCAAGGAGCAGCAGCTCCTGACACAGCCTCTTAGGGAGGATGGGCTGGGTTCAGGGGTCAGGGACAGAGCCATGGTCAGACCCAGAGCTCAGGCTCCTCAGCACTCAGGAGTTGCTTTTCACAGTAAAAACTTGGCCAAAGGGGCTGGAGAGATAGCATGGAGGCAAGGTGTTTGCCTTGGATGCAGAAGGACGGTGGTTCGAATCCCGGCATCCCATATGGTCCCTCGAGCCTACCAGGAGCCATTTCTGAGCGTGGAGCCAGGAGGAACCCGAGTGCTGCCAGGTGTGACCAAAAAAATAAAAATAAAAATGTTGGCCAGAGTCCAGAAGACAAGTAGCTACAAACAGGAGGGAAGCACCCCCATGGTCCCCTGAGCACTGTGCAGGAAGCAGCGGAGTGTCAGGGCACCCTCTGACTAATCCTGGGCTGGGCAGGTTCCGCCCCTTCCTGGGGAGACTCACCTGGTTTCTCAATGAGCGTTTTACAATAATTTATTTGGGGAGCAGGGGTGTTTTCAGGACCTTGTGTAGCGCTGGAGTAGACTCCAGGTCAGCTGTGCCCTACGTTTATCTCTCTCACCTTGTACTTTAAAAGTTGGGGCTCAGGCCGGAGATATAGCATGGAGGTTAAGCATTTGCCTTTCATGCAGAAGGCCGGTGGTTCAAATCCCAGCATCCCTTATGACCCCCTGAGCCTGCCAGGAGCGATTTCTGAGCATAGAGCCAGGAGTAACCCCTGAGCGCCACCAGGTGTGACAAAGAAAGTAAAAAAGAAAGAAGAGAGAAAGAGGGGCTGGAGAGATAGCATGGAGGTAAGGCGTTTGTCTTTCATGCAGAAGATCATTGGTTTGATTCCCGGCATCCCTTATGACTCCCTGAACCTGCCAGGAGCGATTTCTGAGCATAGAGCCAAGAGTAACCCCTGAGTACTGCCAGGTGTGACCCAAAAACCAAAAAAAAAGAAAAGAAAAAAGTTAGGGCACCCTAGTGGGGTCAGAAGGCCATCATCCCAGCTATGAGCTCCCCTACCCACACTGCCCAACCACTGGGGCCTCCTGCCTGCCTGCAGGGCCTAGTGCCCAGTGCCCATATCCTATGCACTTGCCAGGGAGTCCAATATGGCCCAGGCGTGAGGTGTAGCAAGTAGCTGGGGGGGGGGGGGGCAGGTACCCTCTGGGGTTCTGGATGCAGAAAACCCAGCTTCCAAGCTGCTGCCTGGTGAGTCCCTGGGGACCCATGGTGTGCAGGACTATGCGACTCTGGGAGTCAAATTGGGCTGTGCACCCCAGTCCTGGTGGGAATCTCCCTAGGGACATCCTCCCCTCCCACGCCATGAACCCCACACCACACATGCAACGCTCACCTGCACACAGCACAGACAGTACTCACATGAACCAGCACTGGTGTGCGATCCCACATGTACACCGAGGGCCACATGCTACTCACGAGCACACAGCTAACATGCCGCACTCACACTGCATGCCAGGTTGACCAGGCCCTCGGTGGGCAGCCGAGGCCACCGACAGGGACCCTTGGGAGGGGCCTCTGTGGCTGTAACATGTGAAACAGAAACTGCCATTAAGGCAGAAGGGCTTATAGGGGAGCTGCTCAGGCTGCTCCACTGAGGAAAAGGGGGCATAGAACTGAGGACAGGGCCACCCACCCCACCTATGAAATGCACCAGATCTGGGGGGAGCAACGAGGGGACAAGCCTAGCCACAGCCCTGCCTGGAAGATAAAAGGCCCCACCTGTCATCCTTGTCCCCCACAAGTGCCCCTGTGCCCTGCAGGCACTCAGATACCTCATGCTGGGAAAGGGGCACTGGGCTCTGGAGCCCCGAAGGGCTAAGAATGAAGTCACGAGAGCAGAAGGATATGTCATGTGTCACCTGTGTTTAATAGTTCCTGACCCTGTGGCAGACACACATGGTACTTTCCTGGCCTGGGTCCCAACACCCCAGCCTGCTCTCTGTGGTCCTTGGCACAGTGGGGGACCGAAGTGACAGGACACTTGATGGGCACCAGAGCCCCAGACCTGCAAGGGGCACTGGTGGCGAAGGACAGGCCACAGGAAGGGCAATGGGGCCCAAGAGCAGAGGGACCCTGGTCACGCCTCAGCTGATATCTGGGCGCCCATGTGTGTGAAGAGCCCTGCAGGGAGCGGCAGATGGGGCTCTATGAGAAAACAGGAATGCCCCAGATGTGGGGGTACACAGGGGCCCCTCCACGATTATCACCACCACAGGTTGGGAGGCTCCTCGGCCACCCGGCTCTTGAACAGGGTGATCTCGTCCAGGTGCATGAGCGGGACATCGCGGATGGCATCGGCCAGGCCCTCGTGCAGCAGCGGGAAGATGACCACATTCAGCGCCGGCCGCTTGGCCTGGAAACTGAACAGACACAGTGAGGGGCGGGCCCCCACCTGGGAGACACAGCTGGGCAGAGGTGGGTCCCCATAGGCAACCATGCACTTCCTCAAGTCATGAGGCTGAGGCTCTTTTTTGTTTTGTTTTTTGGGTCACACCCAGCAGCACTCAGGAGTTACTCCAGGGACCATATGGCATGCCGGGATTCGAACCACCGACCTTCTTTCTGCATGCTTTACCTCCATGCTATCTCTCTGGCCCCTCATTTTTATTTTTATTTTGGGTCACACCCGGTGACGCTCAGGGATTACTCCTGGATCTGAGCTCTGAAATCGCTCCTGGCAGGCATGGGGACCATATGGGATGCCTGTCCCGGGTCGGCTGTGTGCAAGGCAAATTCCCTACCACTGTGCTATCTCTTTGGCAGGAGCTGAGGCTTAGACCTGTGTCCCCATCCCATTTGTTTTGTTTTTGGGCCACACCCGGCAGCACTCAGGAATCACTCTTGGCTCTGCACTCAGGAATCAGTGCAGGCAGGTTCAGAGGACCCTATGGGATCTGAGGATCAAACTGGGGTCACCAGCATGCAAGTCAAATGCCCTTCTCACTGTGCTATCACGCTGGCCCCTCTTTTCTGTTTAGGGACCCTACCCAGCAGTGCTCAACGCTTGCTTACTCCTGGCCCTAAGACACACGTGTGTAGCTGCATGGACACATACAGGGGTGGGGCTAGCCTATGCAGCAGAGGGCCTGTGAGGGACCCAGTGACATCCCTATGCAGAAGGGCCCAGAAATGATCACCAAGGGCCACCCCTTAAGCATTAGAAGGCCAGAGCCGGTGTCAGCAGTGGATAGTGGGCCAGGCCGAATCCAGTTCCAGGCCACACTATGGGGTTCCCTGCGCCACAGCGCCACCTGCTGGCAAAACCACAGTAAAGCATCTGAGACCCACCAGGGGGCAGCAGAGACCTGTATCCAGCCTCAGCCTGTTCCAGTATTCAGCCTGAATAACTGATGTTGACAGGCATCCAGGGCAGGGCTGCACAGTGTGAGGAACAGGGTTCCTGGACTAGGCACACAACCCCACATGGCCCCCACATGTGGGGAGGGGGAAGGGGACAGTTTGGCTCCAGACGCTGGGCAGCTGCTTCCACCATCCTCAGGCACAGGTACTCCAAAGCCAGAGGGGCTACAGGCCACCCTCTAGGCTGGAGCCATAAGTTAAAAGAATCTGCTCAGGCCAGAGTACAGGCACAGCAGTAAGGCGTTTGCCTTCACGCTGCCAACACAGGACAGACCCCAGTTCAAATTCCAGCATCCCATGTGGTCCCCCAAGCCTGCCAGGAGCAACTTCTGAGCACAGAGCCAGGAGTAACTCCTGAGCGTAGCCAGGTATGACCCAAAAATAAAACAAAACATAGTAAAGGCACAGGCTCTGGGCCAATCCCCAACACTGCTGTGGTGTGGCCTGAGGCTGCCAAGTAATCTTGGGGGATATGCCTAGTGCCCCCCCAAAGTTCTCATTCTTCCAGGGTTTTTTGTTTTTGTTTTTGTTTTTTTGTTTTTTGGGTCACACCCGGCAGTGCTCAGGGGTTACTCCTGGCTCTATGCTCAGAAATCGCTCCTGTCAGGCTTGGGGGACCACATGGGATGCCGGGATTCGAACCACTGTCCTCGTGCATGCAAGACAAACACCCTACCTCCATGCTACCTCTCCTCTAGTTTTAGAATGAAACTTTCAGCCTGTGGGCCAGAGTGACAAACTTGGGTTCCATCTCCAGTGCCTATAGAGGCCAATGAGCACAGAGCCAGGAGTGATCCCAGGAGTGAGCAGAGTACCGCCAGCAGCTGTGGCTCAAAAACCAAACAAAAACCTTTTTTTTGTTGTTGTTGTTTTTTGTTTTTTGTTTTTGGTTTTTTTTGGGCCACACCCTGTGATGCTCAGGGGTTACTCCTGGCTATGCGCTCAGAAGTTGCTCCTGGCTTCTTGGGGGACCATATGGGACGCCGGGGGATCGAACCGTGGTCCGTCCTAGGCTAGCGCAGGCACCTTACCTCCAGCGCCACCGCCCGGCCCCACAAAAACCTTTTAACCTGCTGGGCCGAGTGATGCTTGCAGTAGTCCCAAGACCCTGAACAATGTCTATGAGGCCCTGATCCATGTACAAGGGGCCCTCCTGATCAGAAAGCCCCAGTCTACTCTGCAGATACACACACACCCAACACCCTACTACAGGAAAGACATGACACACAGAATAGGCACATGCACACATATACATATGCATAGGCACATAAGACACATAGGCACACACACTTCACACAACTACACAAGTAGACACAGAGGCTCACAAACACATTCACACATCCCACTGCACACAGACACAATCCTACACGCCACAGCAGGAAATGCAGACACACAGAGAAATGCACACACATGGCTGGTCCCCTGTGCTCCTGACACTGGCAAGCAGGGCTGGAGTGGCAGGCAATAGGGCAGCAGGGAGGGCATTGGCCTTGCACACAACCAAGCTGGGTTCTATCCCAGGCACCTCTTAGGGTCCCCCCAAGCATCAACGGGTATGATCACTGAGTGCAGAGCTAGGAGTAAGTTCTAACCATCACTGAAAATGATCCCTGAGCTCCAATGAAGCTAGGATCCATTGGAAGCCCTGAGCACTGCCAGATGTGGTGCAAAATTCAAGCTCCCCCCCCCCCAAAAAAAAATAGACAGGACGTCCCTCTGCCCAGCACTGAAGCTGAGGACACTAGATCCTGGGGGACAAAAACACTCGTCACTGCCTGGGGGACCTCAGAGACAGGATGCAGGCCTTCAGCGCTGGCTGCAAAGCTGGAGATGCAGAGGCCAAGGCCCCGCGCACACAGCAGAGAGCGCTATCAGAACAGGCATAAACAAATGGGCGGAGCCTTGAGAAGCGGGGTGTGGGTGTGGGGAGGCCCTAGTTCAGGCCCTGCCCAGGCTTCCCCTAGGAAGCACAACTCCAGCCCAGGAATTGCCTGGACCACCCTGGACAGACATGATGGAGATGCTGGAAGGTCCTAGCACGGGGGGCTATCACCCAACCCTGCACCCACAAACCTGCCACTTTCCCAGAAAAGCCCAATGAGAGTGTCTAGTCCTGGGCCATCTGGGTCCATCCGAGTCCCAGAAGAATAGGGGACACAGGACCAAATTCCAAATCCAAAGAGATAGGCAAGAGATGATTGGGGGAGCACTGGTCCCCTCGTCCCAAGGGAAATGAGTACAGCTGTCATGGTCAGAGAAATGCTCATGAGGTCCCAGTCAGGGCTGGTGGCAGCCAGGAGGATATGAAATAAATGTAGGGGGGGAGAAAGGGGAGCTTTTCAAAAAGAAATCATTCTACGGGAGCCAGAGCAATAGCACAGTGGATAGAGCATTTGCCTTCATGTGGCTGCCCCGGGTTTGGTCCTCAGCATCCCATAGTGTTACCTGAGCCTACCAGGAGTGATTCGTAAGCACTGCTGGGCATGGCAAAAAAAATGGAGGGAGGGGCCGGTGAGGTGGTGCTAGAGGTAAGGTGTCTGCCTTGCAAGTGCTAGCCAAGGAATGGACCACGGTTCGATCCCCCAGCGTCCCATATGGTCCCCCCAAGCCAGGGGCGATTTCTGAGCGCATAGCCAGGAGTAACCCCTGAGCATCAAACGGGTGTGGCCAAAAAAAAAAAACACACACACACACAAAAAAAGGGAGGGGGCAGAGATAGGGTGTTTGCCTTGCACACAGTCAGTCCAGGACAGGCTGTGGTTCAAATCCCAGCATCCTGTGTGATTTCTGAGTGCAGAACAAGGAGTAACCCCTGAAGTACAGCCAATGTGACCCAAAAACCCAAAAGCAAACAAAACTCATGCCAAGCAAGGGCCTGGACAAAGAGCTCAGGGCTCAGTTTACAGAGTTGGGAGTCCTGCCTGGTATCCCACTGAGCCAGTGCTATGCCCTGCAGTGGCGGCCACAGTGCCAACCAGCCTCCACCCGCCATTAATGCCCAGAACCCCCTGGGTATAAGTACCAAACTCAAACGGGGCAGCTGTTCCCCCCTCACTGCACCCTAGCCCCCAGCTCTCTCCTACCCCACTCACCTCCGGAGCAGAGACTGCTGCAGGCTCCTGCAGGTCGCCAGGGATTCCCCAGTGAACATGTGGCACATGATGACGTGCAAGCAGCGGTCCATGAAGGCCAGCACAGCCTCGGGCTGCATCGTGCCACTGCGAGACACTAGGCAGAGCCTCTGCAGGGCCGAGCACTGGCTCAGCGCCTGGAAGAACTGGGCATTCGCGCTGAAGTATGGCTGCTCCAGCCTGCAGGAGAGATGGGCATGTATGGGGGAGAGAGGAGAGATAGGTCTATGTGTATAGGAGTCTGGGAGAGGCGGATTGGGGCAATGTGGGGGTGTCACAAGACGAGGGTGCCCATGGTGAGTACCCCCGCCCCCGGATTCTGGTGAAATGGAAACAGGCAGGATTTTGTGCTCAGAGGAACAGACTGGAACAGGAGGGGCCTGAGGCTGAGGGGTGCTGGAGGGTGCTGTGGGTATAGGCACCTCCAGAAGGGTGAATAGTGCACGAACATGGTCCAGCTCCAGGGAGAAGTGGGACAGAGGCAGGGCTGGCAGTCCAAGGGGTTCTGTGGCCCATGCAGGAAGCAGCAGAGGGTCCAAAGCTGGACAAGGTCCCTAGTGCCCCCTCAGAGGGGCCCACAGCGTGGGACAGGGCCTCATAACATAACCTCAGGAAAGGATAGGCCTGGAGAGAAAGTGGTCACCTCTCACTCTTGGCCCAGCTTCCTGGTATTTTTTTGGCTTTTGGCTTTTGGGTCACACCCAGCAGCGCTCAGGGGTTACTCTTGGCTCTAGGCTCAGAAATCGCTCCTGGCAGGCTAAAGGGACCATATGGGATGCCGGGATTCGAACCACTGTCCTTCTGCATGCAAGGCAAACGCCCTATCTCCATGCTATCTCTTCGGCCCTGGTCCAGCCTCCTGGTAACTGTCCCTCCCTGTGTCACCAGAGGGACTGCTCGACCTTGGAAAGACACCCAGTCAGCATAGTCAAACAAAGTTCAGACTCGGGGGCCAGAGTGGTGGTGCAGCGGTAGGGCATTTGCTTTGCACATGGCTGACCTAAGACAGACCGAGGTTCAATCCACCCGGATCCTATATAGTCCCCCAAGCCAGGAGCAAATTCTGAGAGCATAGCCAGGAGTACCCCTGAGCGTCACCAGGTGTTGCCCTAAAAAACAAACAAAAAACAAAAACAAACAAAAAACAAAGTTCAGACTCAGGGGCCTGGAGGGTCAGGGCTGTGGTCAGGGTACAAGAGCTCAGGGGAGCCCCCTAACTGTCCTATTCCCAGGGTCCACCTGGCCCATAAGCAGCTCAGGGGAGGCAGGCAGTTGCAAGGACCAGGGCAGTCTGGCCCAGCAACACTGAATTTGTTCCATCTGTTGGGAAGATGCAGTGCCAACAAAGTTGGTCACAATATTGGGGTACTGGGGTATTATCACAAATGCCAGTGTGATTAGTCACCCACAAGACAAACTACATGGGGGCGTTCCCCTGCCCGGCACACAGCCACCGTGACCTGGCTCAGTATCCCACCAGCAGCCACCTGATGCCATCTGGGCCCCGGGTACCTCGCCTGGACTACAACAGCAGCCATCTTGCCCATCTTGGCCCTGCTAAGGTTCCTGCATATCCTGACAACTGTCCTGGGTGTCCTTAAAACACAAGGACCATCACATCCTCTGTGGTCTCAGACTCCATCTCCCTTCACCTCAACAACTGTGCTGACTTGGCTGCTGAAACCAGAAGTTGTGGCAGTGTCCAGACCACCTAGAGTCTTCCTGCCCCCTTCAGGCTGAATCACCTCTGCCAGCGTGACCTGATATGGTGGTAACCCTGAGCAGCAGGTTGTGACCCTGTTGCCCTGCCGACACAGGGACATGGGATCAGACTTTTGGAGCCCTTGCGGGGATCCTCGTTGGGTCCTGACCAGAGCCACTGTGTGAGCCTAGGAAGCACAGAGTCGGGGTGTCCTCACACCCACAGAGAGGGGCTCTGTTGTGTATGTAAACATTTTATGGGATTATTATGTTACTGACCCTACCCTGATCAGTGATTGTGCCCTACCCTAGGGTGTGACCTGGCATTCTGCCCCCACCCTAGGGTGGTACCTGATTCTGCTTCCATCATTGGGTGGTATCTGATCCCACCATTGGGTGGTACCTGATTCTGGGGAATAAAAACAAGGGTCTGTAGAAGGTAAGGGGCTTTTTGCTGGAACTGAAGCTGAAACTTTGGACTTCAGTCTTGTCCACCGAATAAAGCTAATATTTCCACAAGCCTGACTGTCTGCGAGTTGTTTACCCGCCGTTTCACTTCAGAACCGTCAGCTGGACAGACGCGTGCTCCAGGCTGGAGGGGCAAGACCTCATCCTCCATCCCTCCATCAGTCAACCTCTTCAGGGGCTGACTTGCAACAGGGCTCTAGCCAGGAGGAACAGGCAGAGCCTTGGCCCTGCACAGGGGGCAGCTGAGGTCCTAGAGCAGGGGTCTCAAACTCCGTGGGCCGCAAACGGCCCTCTGTACAACATTTTGTGGCCCTGCCCTAGAGGAATCTTTTTTTGTTTTGTTTTGTTTTAGTTGTTTGGGTCACACCCCCCACTGTTCAAGGCTTACTACTGACTTTGCACTCAAGGATCACCCCGACTTTGCCTCCTGCGGCCCCCAGGTAGATTGAGTTTGAAACCCCTGCCCTAGAGCCACACTCAGCAGCATACAGAACCCTACACAAACAGACTGGACTGCAGCAAAAACGCAAAGGGCTGGGAGGGGGCTGTGGTGTCTGGACATACTGAGGGGCCCTTACTCAGTGTCCCCATAGTACCGCAAGCTCCTGCCACCCCCTTGATGGCTCCCCACATGCTGGGAATCAACTCTGGAAGATTATGACCATTACGAGCAGCTGCCTCCATGGCTCCTGCAGGGACCAGGGCTTGGTCACACAGGCCACTGGGGGTTCAGGACTGCAATGGTTCCATGATAGATTTTCCCCCCATAAAATGGGGAGTGATGAGTCAGATTGACCAGCAAGGTATCACGTGGACATGGCTGGTCATGAGGAACATCCCAGAGCCCTTCCTGGCCCCCACCCCACACCCTGGGGTCTCCAGTTAGAAGTACCTCCAGATGAGGGTCAGACCCAGAGCAAAGCTCAGCATTCATGGGGGGCCTTTTCCCCAGAAGGACAGTGCCTGCCAAGTCCAGGTTCTCTCAGACACCCAGATCCCTAGCCCTGCCTAGCCCTAAGATAGGCCCCCAACCTCTCTGCCTTCCATTACCCTGCACATTACCCAGGCTGAATGCTACAGGGCTGCAGTACAGGGGGCAGAGCCAGGCTCCCCACCCCCAGCCCTGGAGTGTTGAGGCACAACCCCCTCTTCACCCTCACCTGAGGTCCCGCAGCCGTGAGCAGTGCCGCAGCATGTCAGCGAGGGCGGCCATGTAGCCCACCTTGCCCAGCATGCCCAGGTTAGCTAGCGACAGCGACTGGAGCTGCTGGCACTGCACGCCGATGCATACCAGCCCGGAGCCTGTGAGCACACTGGGCAGCTGAGCCAGCGTCAGGTGGCGGAGGAAGGCCAGCTGCCCGATGGCAGCCACCTCGGAGTCACCGACGCTCTGGGCGCGGCTGCAGGGTGGCAGCGAGTTGCGAATGGCTGGCTCGTTGCGGGGCATGGCCGACGAGAAGTTGGAGCCAATGAGCTCCAGGCGCTCCAGGAAGGGGATGCTCTTGAGCAGCGACCAGAACACTGAGGCAGGCTGGGGCTGCGGGCCAGGGCAGGAGCCGGGGCCCGGATAGGTGGGCACGCCAAGGCGTACCTTCTTGCCAAAGCCGCGGGGTGCTGCATGCATGGCGGCCGGCTGGGCTGGGGCGCGGTCAGCCCGTGGCGCAGAGTCAGCCACGGAGCAGACGGGCAGTGCCAGGGAGCGAAGGTGGCGCAGGTTGGCCAGCAGCTGGCAAAGGTGGCGGCCTGGCCCCTCAGCGCTGTGGTGGTGGGCGGCCGACAGGTTGAGGTGGCGTAGCTGGCCACAGGCAGTAACCAGTGCCTCCAGAAGGGTACTGTCAATGTCGTCCTCAGCCTTCCGGGGCAGCGCTTCGGGGGACAGGCAGTGTGCGCAGCCACTGAGGTTGAGGCTAGCCAGACTGCACAGGTCATGGCCTCCACCATCCAGCAGGCGATGCAGCAGGTGGGATCCCGAGAGCGCGCAGCGGCTGAAGCTCACGTGGACAGGCTTGCGGAAGCGCAGCTGCTGCAGCAGCGCCGAGCCGTTGAGCCATGAGCGGGGCAGCTGCAGCGCGTCCAACGCCACTTGGCGGGCCATGGAGTCCAGCAGGTTCTTGGTGGCACCACTCTCGGCGAAGGTACCTGGCACGGAGATGAGGAAGGCGTGCAGGTTCTCGGGCGTGCGGTCGCTGAGCACAGCCAGGTAGAGGCGCACCACCTCCTGGTTGATGTAGCCCGGTGCCAGACGCGCATAGAAGACCCGCAGGCTCTGGTAGCGCGGCACATTGCTCTGGCCCACCAGCAGCTGGCCTGAGAGCACCGCGCCTTCCCGCGAGCGGTCCAGGATCTCAAAGTAGAGCAGTAGCTTCTCCAGGCTGCTGCAGCAGGGCACCACGCCGTACGAGGGCGTGAAAAGCGTCTGCTTCAGCTCCCGTACGCGGCTCAGGGTGGCCTTGCACTCACTGCTCAGTTGGCTGGCATCGAAGCCAGGGCTTACATCGATGGCCAGAGAGCGTAGGAGTGGCAGTGCTGACAACATCTTGGAGAGGCGCAGTGAGGTGAGGTGGCAGCCGGCCAGGTTTACCTTCACCAGGCGGTGGCAGCGGGCCACATGCTCCACCGTGGCACCTGACAGCCAGTAGCAGCCGGTCATGTCCAGCTGCTGCACCTCGTGGCCGATGACCCGCACCAGCTGCTTCACCTTGTCTTCAGTAGCCTGCGGGCGGGTGGGCAGGAGAGGCTGAGTAGCAGGAGATGCACATTCCCACCCCCCCATCTTCCTGCACCACCTCCAGCTGGCCCCAGACCCACATCCAGCAGGGCCCCTCCACAAACTTAGAGTTCCGCTAGTACTTCCAGGCAGCTGCAGGCACATAAGCTGAACTGAGCAGAGACTGAGCCAGCCCATGGGAGGCAGTTCAGCTAAGGAGTGAGCACTGACAGGTGAAGGCTGCTGGCTGTGCCCAGGGGTGCCTGCCCATCTGTGGCCCAGTTCTGAAAGCCCAGTGTATCCAGAACAGGGATTGAGGGGCTGGAGCAATAACAAAGCAGGGATGGCATGGCTGACCCAGGTTTTAATCTTCCACATACTATACGGCTCCCTGAGCACCACCAGGAATTAATTCCTGAGCACAGAGCCAGAAGTAACCCTTAGTACCACTATGTGTGGCCCCCCCAAACAAAAAAAAATGGTAGAGGGCCGGAGTGATAGCACAGCAGGGAGGGAGTCTGCCTTATACACAACCGACCTGGGTTTGAACCCCAGCATCCCATAAGGTCCCCCAGGCCCGCCAGGAGAGATCCCTGAGTACCACCTCGTATGGCTCCAAAACAATAAAAAGAAGGCTAAAGGGGTAATACAGCAGGGAAGGGCACTTGCCCTGCAAGAAAAAGGCGCAAGTTCAAAACCAGCCTGCCATCCAGTCCCCAAGCAGTCCAGTAGCACCACACAGCTCACCTCATAGTCCTTTTGTAGCAGCACCGTGTGTGTGAGGCTCCGGTCGCCGCACAGAGCTGATAACCTCTGGCACACGCGCCGCACGCTCAGCACCAGGTCTATGCTGGGCACATGACGTAGGATATGCAGCAGGATCTCATCGGAGAAGCCCAGCAGGTGGGCGCCGTCCCCAGCACCGCTATCCTGGAAAGGAAATGCCAGCATTGGCTGGGATCCCTGACACCCCACACCTCGTTCCAGGGGCAAGAAGGGGTTCAGGAAGGAACTGACTACAGGGTGCACAAGCTCTGCACACAGGTACCATGGCAGCTCCCAAGCATCACCAGGGGTGACCCCCAAGCAGACTTGAGGGGCTGCTGAGCACCACCGAGTGTACCCCCAAATAGAGGGGGAGGCCTCTTACCAAAGATCTTCCCAGCAGAGTGAAACCTCACCTTCCTCACCCCCCTTCAGGCGATGAGCCAGGACATTCCCTCCATAATAAGAGGGGACCCTGCAAGCCCGGGGAGTCCCAGTCGCCGCTGGGACAGGACGTTCCTCCGCTGGTCACAGGGCAAGATCCGGATTCCTATGGGGATGGTACCACCAGGCCCCATCAGAGATGAAAAGCTGTGGCCCCCAGACCAATCCCATCTACCTTTCCGCTGCCCTCCTGCCTGCATCACTCTATCGAGACCCCATAAAGTGGGGTGTGAGGCCTGGAAAGGAGACAGAAACACAGGAACCCACAAATGTTCACTCCTGTCACTGCATGGTCCCCCTCCACCTGGCTCAGACCTTTGTCTGCTTTGGGGACCACACCCAGCAGTGCTCAGGACTGATTTCTGCTGGTGCTGGGGGAAAGCATATGGGATGCTGGAGATAGAACCCAGGTTGGCTGCATCAAGGAAGCCAAATGAATCGCCTGCGGCACTATCACTTGGGTTCAAATCCACAGTTCAGCACCACTGAGTGGGGCCAAGGGTCATGCCTGAGCACAGAGCCAGCCAAGAACAGTCCCTGAGCACTCCCAGGTTTGAGCCCAAATTCCCCCAAAGAAATATTTAAAGGAGGACTAGGAGTTGGAGCAATAGTACAGCAGGGAGGACATTTGCCTTGTATGCGGCTAACCCCGTTTCTGTTCCCTGGTATCCGAGTCTGCCAGGAGTGATCCCTGGGCAGAGAGCCAAGAAAAACCCCTAAGCATTGCCAGGTGTAGCTCCAAAATGAAACAAAAAGGGGGCTACCCCAGCAGTGGGCCTGCCAGCTTGATGATTGGCACAGTGATGCTGGTGGCATGAGAACAAAACCTCGTAGCGTTCGGGGACACATTTGAACCCAAGGTCTCAGAGACTCCAAGCGGGGCCAGAGAGATAGCAAAGATAGCATAGCGATAGGGCGTTTGCCTTGCATGCAGCCAAATGGTGGTTCGAATCCCGGCATCCCATATGGTCCCCCAAGCCTGCCAGGAGCTATTTCGGAGTGCAGAAACAGGATTAACCCCTGAGCACCGCCGGGTGTGACCCAAAAACCGAAAACCAAACAAAAAAAAAAAAGACCTCCTGGCTCAGGAGTTAATTCTGGTTGTGCACTCAGGATTGATCTTGGGTCAGCTGCGTGCAAGGCAAATATCCTACCGCTGTGCTATTGCTCCAGCCCCAGGAATATATGTTTTTAATGGAGAGAGAAAAAGAGAGAGAACATCAGGTTAAGGTGTTTGCACCAAGCTCATTCAAATCCTAATACCAGTTTGATCCCCAGAACTGCATGTGGCCCCTGAGCACTGCCAGGAGATGCCCCAAAGAAATACAAGGAAATACACTATGAGTTAAGAAAGAGACAACAGGGCCCGGAGAGATAGCACAGCGGCATTTGCCTTGCAAGCTGCTGATCCAGGACCAAAGGTGGTTGGTTCGAATCCCGGTGTCCCATATGATCCCCCCGTGCCTGCCAGGAGCTATTTCTGAGCAGACAGCCAGGAGTAACCCCTGAGCACCGCCGGGTGTGACCCAAAAACAAACAAAAATAAATAAATAAATAAATAAATAAATAAATAAATAAATAAATAAATAAATAAATAAAGAGACAACAGACAGCCTGAGATCATGCTCTGCACACTAGAGACCTTGGCTCTGATCCTCAGCACTGCACACCCTTCCAAGCACCCCCACATGTGGTTGTCTCCACGTAAGGTTCCCTGAACATGCTGTGTGCAGCCCCGAAACCAAGAGAGAATATTCTAGAAAGGAATTGCACGGAATGCAATGGAGACCTCCCTCTCTCTCCTCTTGAGGAAATCACAAGTAACAAGAGAGCCCTCATTGGTATGGAGAACACAAGCAGCTTCAAAGGAACAGAGGGACATTGACCCCTTAAAGCCAAACCAGCCTCCCGACAGCCCCAATCCCAAACACAACATGTACCGCAGCCCACTAGCTCAGAGGGGTGTTTCTTGACCCATGCATACCTCATCATCAATTCAGTTCCCCTAACCAAGGTCCCCAGAAAAAAAAAGAAAAACAAAAAAAAAAGGACTTGGGGTGGGGGGGGAGCGAGACACGGAAAGGAGGGGCGCTAGCCAACACAAGGCCCCACAAATGTGCATTCCTGGGTCTGGGACTGGGAAGACCGCGCGCGGCCTCCTCCATCCACCAGGGGTGATGCACGGAGCGCCCCCAAAGCTACCCTCTACCCCAGATCACAGGGCAGAGGGTTGGGGTGGGGTTCTGGAGAAAAGGGGTGGACAAGGGAGCTGGGGGACGCCGTGGGAGCTGGCCACGCAGGGGCCGGGAAAACAGGGCCCAATCCCGGCGGTCAGAACCCCGGGGTGGGGGGGACAGGGAGGAGAGATTGGGGGTGACAGCAGAGTCAGGAAGGTGGGGCGAGGCCGGGGCTGGGGGCTCCGGGGCGGAGGGATGGGGAGGGAGGCCCGGGCGCCGCGAGGGCATGGCAGGGCCCCGGGAGCGACCGACCCACCTCTCCCACGCTCGCCATGTCCAGCCGCGGCCGCCGGAGCCGCAGCCCCGGGGCCTCGCACCTGGCCGGTTGGGGATGCTCAAAGCCGGCGCGTCCGCGGCGCCCAAGAGACCCATCGGGGCGGGGCCTGCCGCCACTTCCGGCGCCCACGCCGCGCACTTCCGCGGGCCGGGGCGTGGCCTCGCCGCCGCCATGTTGGGTGTGGCGCGGCTGGGCCTGGTGTGGCTCTCCAAAGGGCCGGGCTGCCCTCTGACCTCAGTCCTGGCTCTGCGCTCGGGAAGCGCTCCTGGCAGGCCCCGGGGATCCTTTGGGATGCCCGCGATCGACCTCTGGTCGGCCGCGTGTAAAGCAATCGCCCTTAGTTAACCCTGTGTTATCAAGCCCCAGAGACCAATTTGATTTCTGCAGAATACGGGGCACCCCCTTGCCTTCACACAACCCCTCAATTTAAGTCTGCCCCACCCCGTAGCCATGACTTTGCACCATCCAGTCTTTTGTATTGGGAGTCCCTCGCACCCACCACTAGTTACAGCAGGGCTATAGGATCCCCTTTACTTCTAAAATCCCTGGTACAGAGGGCCCAAGAGATAGCATAGAGGTAAGGCGTTTGCCTTGCATGCAGAAGGTCGGTGGTTCGAATCCCGGCGTCCCATATGGTCCAGGAGCGATTTCTGAGCATGGAGTCAGGAATGACCCCTGAACACTGCCCGGTTTGATCTCAAATCAAACAAAAAATCCCTGGCATAGAGGCCATGAGAGATATTTGCTGAGCCAAAGTGGACACGAATGTCATGCCCAGTCCCCTTGGTATGACTTATTGGTGGGTCAGAGGAGTATCTGAAAAACCAGGTTTATTTATTATTATTTACGTAGTCCAACCGGGAGTGGACCCTGAACTCGGCTGGGGGTAACCTAAATACTGGTCTCAGCCATGGATAAGTACAGCGGGTAGGGCAGGTTCCATCCTAGCACTACATGTGGTCCCTCTGGGTGCACCAGGAGTGACAGGAGTAAGCCCTGAGTTGCAGGGATGTGCCTCCCCCCCAAAAAAAATAAAGTGAAAAGAAATCACCAACATTGAATGAATATACTAAGTCCTCTGGGTGAGAAAAGAAGGAAGGGAGGGAGGAAGGAAGAGGGAAGGAGGTGGGAGAGGGAGGATAGAGGAAGAAGAGGATAGAAGGATGAAGGGCAAGAAAGGAGAGGCAGGGTCTGCTCCTATGAGCTGAAGCTCCATCAGGCCCTACTCAGGGCTGCCCCTTCTCCCAGTTCACTTCCAGATTGTATTGGACCCAAGGCCTTTGAGTCCTCAGAGACCAGAGAGAGAAAGGGAGAGAGGGTCAGGACCCACCTCAGTGTGTGTTTTTGTGTGTTTTGGGGGGTTCGGGACCCCTTTCAGCCACTGTGACCTCATCCCTGTGGATGGCGCAAATCAGGGCTTCCTTTCAAGGAGGTCACTCCCATTCTAAGGCTGGATGGACAAAATTGGAGCACATTCTCCACCCAGGCCCGCTCCACTCCCCCCACTTTGCATTCACTGTCAATATTGCGGGCCTGTGGGCTCCTGGGGGAGCAGCCTGAAGCCTAAAAGAAGGTTCATAATGAAGCCCCACATGGCGCCCTGGCCTCTCCCTCCGTCCTCACCCACGACGTTCCCAAGCCAAGTAAATGATTGCTTGAAGATGGTGTCAGAAAGAGGCCAGATGCCAGCCAAAGAACATTCACTGGAGGCCTCCCATGTTATATCCTGAGGAGGAAGGAGCCCCATGTTTCTTGGGGTCTCTATCCTGGAGCCTTTGTGTGGGAAATCCTTAGTGGAGGCTCCGGAAGACCAGGGGGAAGAGTGAACAGTCAGTTCTAAACCATTTAGACTGTGTGTGAGGGAGCTAGCAGTGAAATGGGTTCAGTCCTGGGCCTCAGGTGATCCAAAACTGCAGGTGAAGGTAAAGGGTCCTGTCTAACTCCTTTTCTTTTATGGTTTGTTTTAGGGCCATACCAGCAATGCTCAGAACTTACTCCTGGCTCTTCACTCAGGGTTCACAACTAGTGGACTCAGAGTCCCCTTCATTTATAAATGGTTTCTAGGGGCCAAAGCAATAGCATACTGATATGGCATTTTGCCTTGCACACAGCCAACCCCAGACACTAATTTGATTTCCAGCATTTCATATGGTCCCCTGAGCCTGACAGGAGTGACTTTTGAGCACAAAGCCGAGTGCTGCCGGGTGTGACCCAAGCTCCCCTCTCAAAATAATAAGTAAAATAAAATAAAGCTGGTTTCTAGGAGCCGGAGAGATAACACAGTGGTAGGGTGTTTGCCTTGCATGCAGCCCCGCCCCCCCTCCCAAGGACCTGGGTTCAATTCCCAGCATCCCATATAGTCTCTGAACCTGCCAGGAGCAATTTTTTTGTTGTTGGTTTGCTTTGTTTTGAGGCCACAGCCAGTGATGCTCAGGGGTTACTCCTGCTACGCATTCAAAAATTGCACTTGGCTTGGGGGATCATATGGGACTCTGGGTATCGAACCCAGATCCATCCTGGGTCAACTGCTATTGCTCCGGCCCCTAGGAGTAGCCTAAGCGTTGCCAGATGTGGCCAAAACCCAACATCAAAAAATTGGGTTTTGCAAGCGATAGAGCATTTGCCTTGCACATGCTAACCTAGGATGGACCAGTTTGATACCCCGGTGTTCCTTATGATTCCCCAAGCCAGGAGTGATTTCTGAGCGCATAGCCTGGAGTAACCCAAGTGTCACTGGGTGTGGCCAAAAAAAAAAAATGGGTTCTAGGGAGCAGAGAAATAGCAGAGGGGAGGACATTTGCCTTGCATATGGCTGACCCTGGATCCATCCCCAATATTCCATATGGTCCCTGAGCACCACCAGGCTTGACTCCTGAGTACAGACAGGAGGAACCCCTTAGCATCATTGGGTGTAGCAAAAAAAAGTCTAGGGGCCAGACCAACAGTACAGAAGGAAGGGTGTTTGCTTTGAACATGTGAACATGGCCAACCCAGCTTCAATATCTAGCACACACCCTTATGTTTCCCTTAAGCCCTGCCAGGAGTGTAGAATCAAGAGTAAGCCATGAGCATCACTGGATGTGGCCAGAATTAAAATCCCAGTGGAGTGTAGGACCAATGATGCACACACATGCATCTCTCTCTCTCTCTCTCTCTCTCTCTCTCTCTCTCTCTCTCTCTCACACACACACACACACACACACACACAGCACTTCAGTGTGGACAAATCATGGGGGGAGGAGGCTTCCATCCAACTCCAGACCAGTGTTTGAATCCTGGCACATCTCCAGCCCTGAGACCCCATTTCCCTAGGAAAATGTGTCGTTTAGAATCAGCTGGGTCCCCACCACAGGCCGGCTGAGCTCGAGACCATTTGCTGAGTGGCTGGTTGGGGTGTGGCCTGCTTAGGGGTGGGAGTTCTGAGTAAGCATGGGCTCAGTGGGGTAGGGGCTTCTTGACCTATGCAAGTGACCCTCACAGGAGAGCCAAACACCTGGGAAGTTTGTCTGCAACCAGGCATAGTGGGGTGCAGGCTGGGTCTGGAAAGTGGGGAGAAGACCCCTCCCAGTCATCCTGACTGGAGATACCCCTGCCTGCTTTCTGGTTCAAGGGGCTAAACCGAGATCTGGGGGCTGGAGCTCAATCCCTGCTATATGGTCACCCAAATTATCAGGGGCTAGATAGATAATGCAGCAGATTCATATGTGTGCCTTGAACACAGCAGACACGTCTATAATCTCTAGCATCCCAGGAGTGATCTGGGCCAAGGAAGAAGCCCCTAAACACAGGGTATGGCCCCTACAGAAAAAACCACCTTCTAGCCTGTTTGAATAAAACTTTATTTCTAAAACAAAACAAAAATGGTTCATTTGTGGGGCTGGTGAGGTGGCACTAGAGGTAAGGTTAAGTTGTCTGTGCCTTGGAAGCTCAGGCCAAGGAACAGAGGATGGTTGGATTCCCTGGTCCCAAGCCAGGGGCTATTTCTGAGGCTTAGCCAGGAGTAACCCCTGAGCATCAAAGGGTTCATTCTTAGGACTGAGGCCCAAGCAGCAAGTTTGGGTGCCTTGCACTCCCCAGACCACCCACTGCCTGGGGCAGAGTGGAATCTCCCATCTGACCCAGTCCCAACATTTGTTTCTGAGGCCATACCCAGCACTAGGCTCTTAAGCTTATTCCTTAGAATTCATACTACTGGAATGAAGTAGCCTGCTTTATTATGGCCCACTGGCTCAAAGGACCATATGGAAAACCAGAGACTGAGCACAAGCCAACAGCCTTCAAGGTGAGTACCCCTCAACTCCAAATGTGTCAAGTCATCTGCAGTTGTGCTGAAACTCAGCCAACTTTTGGTTGCTCCCCTGCACGCCCCCAGCAGCACCAATACTGCCCCAGAGTAGGAGGTAGGGAGCTATAGAAGGTAAAGGCCTGCCCAAATCCAGTTTGGGCCATGGGACAGTCAAGTTACTCCTCACCTGCCAGAAATCAGCCCAGGGAAAGGACACTAACACTAAGGAACCTGCCAAACTGGTTCAAAGGGAGGTGAGGAGCTTAAGAGTGGCAAGAGGAAATGGGGACCTAAGGGGCAGGTGAATTGGGCTCGCCTTTCTAACTGTCAGAGGCTTACTGAACCCCCTACTCGGACACATGTAGTTTGGCCACCCTCCCAAAGCCCAGATATTCCCATTGGCACCCTGTGAGATCCAGAAGTCAGGGCCCAAACCACTGCCCCCCCCAAGCTGCCCAGCACAGGAGTCCAGCGGCGGTTCTTCAGGTGCACTTTATTGAACTGGTCTGGCAGTGGACAGGGGGAACACCATGGCTGCTGCGCCTCCACCCTGCCCGCCAGGGAGACCAAAGCCTTCATCCAAGTTGGGGGGAGAAAAAGGAGCCAGTGCTGAGCACCCCAAATAAAACGGAACAAAGAAACAAGTATTAAGGCGAAGATTAAAAAAAATTTGGATCACATAATTTACACAACAAAGATGCTCTCCCAGTCCCATGAGCTCTGGGGCGGGGACTGGTCCTCTGTAGGGACCCAGGGGAGGCCTGCGAAAGGCCAAGGGACTTCCTGTAACAATGCATTGAAGGTATCTGGAATGACTATTAAAAAAAGAACATACAATCAAGTCCTGGCCACACCGTAGAACTTGGGGACGCTCCAGCGACTGTCACCGTCACCATTCCAGTTTTTAAATCCTGAGTCAAGCGCCAAAACAAAAAAAAAAAAAGGAAAAAAAAACAAAACCAAAAACATAACAAATAAAGCCATGCCAATCTCATCTCGATCTGCGGTTTTGTATAAAGGGCGTGACGCGAAGTCCCTCAGCTTAAAAGCATTTGCGGTGCACGATGGATGGGCCCGACTCATCATACTCCTGCTTGCTGATCCACATCTGCTGGAAGGTGGACAGCGAGGCCAGGATGGAACCTCCGATCCACACTGAGTACTTGCGCTCAGGGGGCGCAATGATCTGTGGAGAGAGAAGAGGGCCCAGTTAGTGGGTGAGGGGCCAATTAGTGACCGAGGCCTGGGGGGAGCGCTCCTGTGTCAGCTACTTCACCTTGATCTTCATGGTGCTAGGCGCCAGGGCCGTGATCTCCTTCTGCATGCGGTCAGCGATGCCAGGGTACATGGTGGTGCCTCCAGACAGCACTGTGTTGGCATACAGATCCTTTCGGATATCCACATCACATTTCATGATGGAGTTGAAGGTGGTTTCATGGATGCCACAGGACTCCATACCTGAGGGTCAAGCAAAGCTTCCTTTAAGTTCTGGAGCCAGGGCATGGGAAAACCCAGTAAGGCCAGGGTGGGCTTTTGGGGAAGACTCACCAAGGAAGGAGGGCTGGAAGAGTGCCTCGGGGCAGCGGAAGCGCTCATTGCCAATGGTGATGACCTGGCCGTCAGGCAGCTCATAGCTCTTCTCTAGAGAGGATGAGGATGCGGCCGTGGCCATCTCCTGCTCGAAGTCCAGCGCCACATAGCACAGCTTCTCCTTGATGTCACGCACGATTTCACGCTCAGCCGTGGTAGTGAAGCTGTAGCCGCGCTCCGTGAGGATCTTCATGAGGTAGTCGGTCAGGTCGCGGCCAGCCAGATCCAGACGGAGGATGGCATGGGGCAGCGCATAGCCCTCGTAGATGGGCACTGTGTGGGTGACTCCGTCGCCGGAGTCCATCACGATGCCTGTGGTGCGGCCAGAGGCGTACAGGGACAGCACAGCCTGGATGGCCACATACATGGCCGGGGTGTTGAAAGTCTCGAACATAATCTGTGGGAGGAACAGCCTTGTTAGCTCTGGGAAGCCACAGGGCAGGGCAGTCAGGCCGGACTGGGGACATGCAGAGAAGTGCAGGGGGAGTCACTCCAGACTGAAGGTGCCTACTGAATGCACACGCCAGCCACTGAGCACCCACTGCTCGGGCCTGCCACGCAAGTGTTAGTACCTACAACCACAGCACTTTTGAGTTTAGACCCCTATCAGAATGGCAAACACAGAGAGAGATCGCGCCTGAGAAAGGCAAACAGAACCTGCAGAGTTCCCAAGGAGACTCAGGTCAGAGAGGAAGAGTCCTGGAGAATGGCAGAGAGAGAACAAATGAGAAAGGGCAGGGTGGCACAGAGACAGGCAAGCGACTTGGAGGGGGGGTGAGAGAGGCCTGGCTGGGTGTCACCAACCTGGGTCATCTTCTCACGGTTGGCCTTGGGGTTCAGGGGAGCCTCGGTCAGCAGCACGGGGTGTTCCTCGGGGGCCACACGCAGCTCGTTATAGAAGGTGTGATGCCAGATCTTCTCCATGTCGTCCCAGTTGGTGACGATGCCGTGCTCGATGGGGTACTTGAGGGTCAGGATGCCTCTCTTGCTCTGGGCCTCATCGCCCACGTAGGAGTCCTTCTGGCCCATGCCCACCATCACACCCTGCAGGAAGACAAGAAAAGCGCCCTTGGTACTGGCCCGGCACCCACCCACGCACCACCCCCTAGACGAAGCAGTGCCTGGATGCAGGCCTTACCTGGTGCCGGGGGCGGCCCACGATGGAGGGGAAGACGGCGCGAGGGGCATCGTCGCCCGCGAAGCCGGCCTTGCACATGCCGGAGCCATTGTCGACCACGAGCGCGGCGATATCGTCATCCATGGCGGGCTGCGGGGTGGGGAGGGAAGAGAGCTGAGCCAAGACCCAAACCGGGCGCGGGTGGGGCCGCCCCCGCCCTCCTCACTTCCGGCGCCGCGCGCCCGCGGACCGCCAGGGGGCGCCGGCGCGCGCTCACCAGGGACAAAGGAAGCCGGGCAGGGCCGCGTTTATTACCATAAAAGGCAAAGGCGGGTAAGAGGCGGCCCCGAGGCGCGCGGCAGGAAGCCAGGCCCCCGCCCTCTCCCTCGCCCCGCCCCCGCCGCGTTCAAACCGCGCCGGGCGCGCCGCGGCCCCAGCCACACCCGCCCGCGCAGCCGGTAAATGCGCGCACAGCGCCTGCGCGAGGTCGAGACCACGCCCCTTCCGGCAGGGCACCGCGCCCCGCCTCCAGCACCAAGGCGCCTACGCGCAGGCGCGTACTTGCGCGCACGCGCAGTACCGGCCAGGCCTGGCCCCGGCTGCTATCCCAGCCCCCACCCGGCTTGGATAAGTCCAGCCCAGCCCGGTTCGGTTCGGTTCGGTTCGGCAGCCCAGCAGAACCGACCAGCTGAGCTTAACGTCCGCTCGCACAAAGACTCCAATGTAGCCCCAGAAGGCGCCCAAGTCACTTCCCCCTTAGCTTAGGCCGGCTCAGCTCCAGCGACCGCACCCGCGAGGGCAACTCGGCCGGAGTCGGAGCGTTCCCGCTTTGCGGGAGCAGGAGCAGGGACGGAAGCAGGAGCTGAGCCGAGCTGAGCCGAGCTGAGCCGAGCTGAGTTGAGTTTAGCCTCGATTCTGAGAAGCCGGGGCCGAGCCCTACCTGGTACGGTGCGGAGCGACGGAGAGGAGAGGGAAGCTGAAGATGCTCGCGGGCTGGACGCGATCTCTGCTGGGGCTGCGCGCTCCGCCTCGGGTTTTATAGGGCGGCGCCGCGGCCGCTCGAGCCATAAAAGGCAACTTTCGGAACGGCGCTCGCTGATTGGCTGCGCGCCGCTCACTCACCCGCCTCGCCGTTCAGTGCAGCATTTTTCACCCCCTTGTGCAAAAAAAAAAAAAAAAAAAAAAGGCAAGTGTTGGGCTGAGTGAGAGAGAGAGATTGAGGAAGAGCAGAGAAAGGCTTGGCCAAGCTGGCCTCCCTCCTCTCTGGGGTGCTGGGCAACCTGCAGGCCCATGTCCCCCCAAATCTATGAACTCCCTCCCGCGGTTCGGTTTGGTTCGGGCTTTGCATGCTCCCACCCATGAAAAGCAGTTGTGGGGACCAGAGTGGGCCAGGCCTTCTCTTTACTCCTGGCCTATGCAGGGTGGGGGGGAAAGCTCACGTTGCAAAGTGAAGGGAGTTTTGCCTACTCAAGACCCTGGGGCGAGGAGCCAGTATTGGAGATATCAGCTATAAGATGGGCCAATGCTCAGAGCCAGGAACTGGAAGTGCCCCCCTAAAGCTTGAGTGTGCAGGAAACTCAGATCCAGCCCAGCTTCAGGCCTGGAGACAGGTGGGCTCAGAGCTGGGAAATGCAAGGGCACGAGGTCTGGTCAAACCCGGCCATGGCCTACGTCTAGGAGTGCCTAGACTCTAGGCTGTTAACCTGTCACTGAGCCACTGCCCAAAATCAGGGTGCAGGTTGAGCATCGCACTGCCCACCCTCTCTCCCCAGAACTTCCTTGGGGCCCATCTGGATGCATGTGAGGACACCAGGCCCCCCACAGGGAGGGGGCGGGGCAGCAAGCCAGCTGAAGGCCTGCTGCTCTCCTAAGGAACTTCAGGGCTCTGGGTAACCCCCAAGACCCATTGATTGCCTATGAGGGGAGAGTGGGTGGGGGGGACCCTGCCCAGAACTCAGATGTGTCTGGAACAGGCTGTTCCCAGTGTTCAATAGATGGAAACCCAGGACTTGGGGCCCTGGGGAAGTCCAAGGCTGCATTTTCACACGAAGGAAGTGGGCACAGGCCTCCTGGCTATACATACCAGCTTTGGGCCTGGAGCTGCCTGCCAGGGCTCTGAGACACACAGTAGGTGCTCAGGGAACAGAGTCTGGGAAGCTCATCTGCCCATATATGGATGCAGGCAGAAGCCACAGGTCCAGCCCAGCGCTGGAGGCAGTTGTTGGGGCTCTGGGAAGGTTGTAGTAGCCGTGGCCAGGTGGGAGGGTGACCCCTTCAGGGCCTAAGGAGGGTCCCGCCCCTCTGCTCTGGCCTCCCCGGGCCAGTTCTAGGCCTGATGCTTCTAACTCTGGGCCCCTAGCCAGTTGCCTTAGTGAAGGACTAGCCCTGCCAGGGCCTGACTGCTTTAAAGCAGGGCAGATGGGAGGGCCTGGCAGCAGCCTGGACACAGCAACCCCCCCCCTCCTGAGTGCTCAAGCAGGGCCTGTACTGCCACTGTACCTCCTCATCTCAGGGGGGCCAACAACATAAGCCCTATCTAAATGCAGGTAGGAACAACCCAGTCTCCATTTGTAGTACCCCAGTATCTAGAGCTCTCCTGTGCATCCTTCAAAGCCCATCCCAACAGGCCCCTTTCTGGGTAGGTTTTATTGAAGCATCTGCAATAGCAGCCTTCCTCCTATTGAAGACCCTTGTCCTGGGCCTCCCCCACCTCCACTCTGTGTCCTTTGGGGTGGGTGGGGTCCTTCCTCCCAGCAGCCCAGCTCCTTAGAATCAGTCACTGCCTGCCTAAGGGTGCTGGGCTGTCAGTGGGGGAGGGTCGAGCCCTCCAGAAGGGAAAGAGGAAGTGGAGGTGCAGAGGAAGGGGCAGGCCCCTGCTGAGAGGAAGTGGCCTGTCCTGCAGGGAACTTTAGCCTTACAGGGGAGTTTTCGAGCTGCTCCAGGCAGGCACCCCCCCAGCCCACTGGCCAATGGGGACTTCACCTGACTTGGGGGAACTTTCTTGTGGTTCCCCTCTCCAGGCAGCCCACAGGGCCCACCCCCACGGACAGTCCAGCTGAGACTCTCCACTCCCTCCAGGAAGTAGCCCACACAAGGCCCCTCGCCCAGGGGGGTGGGGGGTGGGAACACCATCACTGCCTGCCCAGTGACATCCTCCAAATGGAAGGCACCTTCTTTCAGAAGGCTCCCACAATGTGTGAGTGAGTGCCCCCCAATATTGGGATATAGGGGCACTGCCTGAAGTGCTCAGAGTCTCACATGCTCTACTGTGTCCCAGCCCTTTGAGCATCTTCCAGCCCTAGTCCCGTTTCAAAGAGGGGAAACTGAGGCAGGACTAATCGACAGGGCACCAGGGTTCCCTAGAAGGTCCCCAGGGCCTTGCTGGGCACTGGGTCCCAACCCCATTTCAAAGTCCAGGCCCCACCTATCCCCACCCAAGACCCAGCTAGACACCTTCCACCTTTCCCAGGTCTCCTGCCATAATGGGTTCTGCTCTATTACTCCCAGAATGGTCTCAAGAGGACCTCCCAGACCCCTAATTCCTGAGGTCCATCCTGGTGGCACTGAATTTGTGGTTCTTCATTCCCAGCTTTCAGTTTGCCTTCAGGGTTAGTGTCTGGGCTGCCCCTCTAGGAAGTTTGCCAGATTATTCCCTTCCTTCCAGAGTCTGCTCTGAGAAGAGAGGGGCCCCAAGCAGAGTCATATAGCAAAGGCACAGTTAGGACCCCCTTTCCCAGAATGGGCATCACACTGGCCCTACCTCCCATATGCATGCACCCACAAATCAGACTCGCACTGGGCTCTCCCGTGGGGGGGCACCTTAAGAGATTAGATATGGTGGGCTCAGAGCTAGCAGCAGGACAGAGCACTCAGTCCTAGGTTCATGAAGGAAAGCAGTCAAGGAAAACTCTTTGCAGGAGGTGGCCAGAAGCCAAATGCTGCCCTTTGCAGCCCTAGCCTGAGTCTTCAAGGTCTGACCAGGCACCTCTATCACTGGTGCCATTCCCAGGGAGAAGCAGGAAAGACGGGGTGTTATTAGAGGAGTGTTGTTAGAGATTCTTAAGAACTAGGGCTGGGCTCATAGGACAGCAGGGAGGGTGTTTGCCCTGTTTGCCTTGCACAGGGCCCACTAGATTTGATCCCCGACATCCTGTCTGACCTCCCAAGCCCCCCAAGAGTGATTCCTGAGTGCAGAGGAGCCAGGAGTAACCCCTAGTAAGAATTTGTCCTGGCCTGGCAGCGCTTTCTGATCCAAGGTCATTCATTGCTGGGACCCAGGGGCAGGGCAAGGAATATGTTCAGGAGGAACAGGGGGAAATGTTTTCTGGCCAACACTTGGTTTATTGGTTTGTTTATTTCTTTCTGTTGGATTTTTGTGTTTGTTTTGTGGGCCCCACCCAGCTGGGCTCAGGGCTTAATGCCTGGTTCTGTGATCTCTGCTCAGTCCTAGCAGTGCTCCGGGGATCTCTGGTGTTGGGCATGGAACAAGGTCACCTGCGTGCAAAGCAAACACCTCAACCCTTGGACTATCTCTCAGACTCATCCAGGTTTATTTTCTCTTTAGATTCCTAGGCTGTGCTCCAAAGGCCCAGGGCCTGAAGGGAGGTGATTCCTACCACTTGGGCTGGTAATCAGTGTTGGGGCCAGAGCTGAGAGCCCCAGGGTCCATTCTGAGGTGTTGGGGGGCCAGGTGGGGCCTGGGAGCAAATCCTGTCCTGCACCAGTGACCTATGCCCTCCCTCACCCTGAGGCCCTGCCTCAGGGTGCCTGCCCCTCCCCACCCCAGCTGGGGATCTCCTGTCAAATGCCCCAAGCAGGGGCCTGGACCTGCCCCAACTCTAGGCACAGCACCAGCACGGGGTCTGTGCTACAGCAGTGCCCCGTGCCTGGCACCCTTCTATCTGCTCACTGTTCCCTCACAGGCATGTGTGCGCCCTGTGTGTGTGCATGTGTTTATATGTATGTCTGTGTATGATGACTTCTCTGGGGCACTTGGGCTGGAGGGGGACTACTGGAGGGGCCAGGACAGTGGCAGGCTAGGCCAAGCAGGGCAGGGGCAAAGTCAGGCCAAGTGGGACAGTCACCCACCAGGGGCAGACAATAGACGGATAGACAGACAGGAGATCTCGATCATTCAAATGGCTAGGAGAGGCAGCTCTTTCTTGCCATGGAAGGGCTGAAGCCTCATCTCTGGGATCTGGCTCAGTACTAGGGGTTCTACCATCCCCCCACTTTCTTGTCTGGCCCAGGAAGTGCTGGAGGAGGGGGCAGGAGTGCCCCACAGGTCTGAGGAAGTGAAAGGGGACCCAGAGGCAGAAGGGAGGGTTGGAAAGTGCAAGAGGGCGGGGACTGTGACTCACCCCCAGGGTGTAGCCCAGCCCCCTACACTCAGACACAGTCACCAGGCACAACCTGGCTCCCCAACACTGTCACACCCCCAAACCCCTCACCGGGCACAGCCCTGCTCCTGGCAGAATCTCATAGCGGGCATTTTGCAGCCAGCTCAGGCCAGTGCCAGGTATGTGGGCATCACCGGATGTCTGAGCCCAGGAGGGGCAAGGGCTGCCCTTGCCCAGCTCAGCTTCCTGAGAACACTTAAGTTCCCAGTACCCTGTTCCAGATGGGTAAACTGAGGCTGAGGCAAAACCAGCCCACCTCTAGGCCACTCTTCCCAAGCCCCCCAACTAGTCCTGGTCCAGACAAACCTCCTACCTCCTGGAAACAGGCCTCTGGGAGCAGAAATCTCAGCACCAGGATGGGGGACTAGGATACCAGGCATGGTCTTCTGGGCCCCTCCTGGCCCTGTCAGCTGCTGGGACCCTCTGCCTGCACTTGGATGGACCCTGTCCTCATACCCTGAGATCCTTCCTGGTCTGTGTGAGCCTGAACTCTGGACTGGTGCCTGAGGGGCTTGAGAAGGGCAGGGATGGGTGGGTGTTTTGGAGGGGGGGCAAATGCTCCCTGGAGGAGGAGCCCTGGATTCCCACAGGCTGTCCTCACAGGTTGCAGAGGAGAGAGCAGAGAGAAGACCTGTGTGCAAGAGCATGCTTGTGCAGATGGACATTGTGTGAGGGTGTGCAGGCGTGTATGTTTCTTTTTGTGCTGCACCCAGCAATGCTCAGGGTTTACTCCTGACTGCACTCAGGAATCACTTCTGATAGCCTGGGGGATCCTATAGGATACTGGGGATCAAATCTGGGTTGGCCACATGCAAGGCAAATGCCCTCTCTACTTTGTTCTCACTCTGGCCTTTCACATGTGCTACTTATCACCTTAGGGCCCTGGCCCCTGCTGGCATTCCTTACTGTACCTGGAGTTGATGCTGGTCATAGAGGAAGGAGGGGCCAGATTAGCTCCAGCGGACAAGGGATGACTCTGGGTGTCTGTGGGTGCCTGTCAGGCATTAGTCAGGTGTCTGGGGAAGAGGAAAGGCAAGGAGGGACCCCCAGGGGGCCCCTCTGCCTGGGCTCCAGCAGTCATGGCCATGTCCAGTCCTTTCTGCAGAGACCAGCAGGGACAAAGGGTCAGGGAACCTGGCTGAGTGCATGCGGTGGTGGGGGGACAGGCACTGGCCTTGAAGACCCTGGCCAGTTCTGCAGAGGAGGGTCTGATCGTCTACCTCAAATCCTAGTCAGGGGATGAGAGACATGGAGACCTGTGAAGGGGCTGGATAGAAGCCTGTGGGATGCAGAGTATGGGAGTCAGGTCTGAGAGCCCGGAGAGAGAGGCCTGTGGGGTCTGTAACTCAGTTTGGGGCCACACCCACTCAAGTCCCACCTCACTGCCTGGCTCCCTCTCAGGAGATCAAGTGGCCTCAGTCTTCCCCTCCCCTGCTGGGCCTGGAGTGAGCCCCACTATGAGAGGAGTAGGTTTCACCATGAGTCCCCAGTGACTCTTTTGTAGCTCCTAAAAGTCAGAGACAGACCAGACCATGCAGTTGGGTGGACACAGATCTAGGCCTGCTCAGGACCAGGGATTGGGGCAGTAGGAATGGGAAACCTGGGCTGAAGCAAAGCACAGCTAGGAAGGTGTTTGCCTTGCACAGTGGTGACCCAGGTTCAATCCCTATAGGTTTTCCATATGGGTCCCTGAGCACAGAGAAAGGAGTAAGCCCTGAGCACTATCAAATGTGATCAGATAGGGGCCCGGAGAGATAGCACAGCGGAGTTTGCTTGCAAGCTGCCAATCCAGAACCAAAGATGGTTGGTTCAAATCCCGGTGTCCCATATGGTCCCCCATGCCTGCCAGGAGCTATTTCTGAGCAGATAGCCAGGAGTGACCCCTGAGCACCGCCAGGTGTGGCCCAAAAAAAAAAAATGTGATCAGATAGTCACATTTCAGTTTCAGTAAGAAACTAAAAAAGAAAGAATCTGGAACTAATTTTTCCCTGATTCTTCAGTCAGTCCCGGGAGCCTGGCGCCTGGGGGTGTTGCCAGAACCTGGTGCTCTGCTGCCTCACTCCAAGCCCCAGCAGGGCAGGAATGTGGCCTGGAACGTGGCTGGCAGCCAGGGGCAGGCGATCAGGTGCAGCCTGGATGCCTGGGGCAGGTGTGTCTCAGGGACACAGGGCTGGGCAAGGGGGACTTTGTCCCCTAGTGATCGCAGCTGGCTTGGAGGTGACAGAGGCTTGGTGGAGCTGGGGGGCTGGTCTGTAGCAGACCTGGGTACTGGGCATGTCACCCCCTTGTGACCCTGTCTGGAGGCCTTTTGCTTTCCTGGCTCCTGAATTTGCATCTGCCCCCCCTGTGGGCCTGCTGGGGGCGGGCATGTTGGTGTGTTTTGGCATGGGCAGAGCCCCACGCAGGCCAGACACACACTGCACACTTCTCGGCAGGAAAGTTGGGGGGACTGGCAGGGACCCCACAAGCTCTGCAACTTAGAGTCCTGCTCAATCCCACCTGGTGACACAGGACAGGGGCCCCGAGGGCAGAGAAGAGTCTCTGAGGAGGTGCGGCTGGGTTGTGGGAGGTAGGCAGGATGCCAGAGAAAGATGGCACCAAGTTTCCTAGAGCTGGCACCTGAAAAGGGAAAGAGGAGGGACGGAGGGATGACCTGAGCTTCCTGCCCAGCCCCTGGCAGAGGGCAGAGGGCAGGCCGCTCCCCTCCTGTCTTCCTAGATTGGGATCAGTCCTGACACCACCTGTCCAGGAGAGCAGAGGGCACTTGGGGTGCAGGGCCTGAGAGCAGCTGATGACACCTAGCCGCACCCTGAGGTCAAAGGTCTCTACAGCACCCTACTTCAGGGGGTGGAGCCTAGTCCTAGCCCAGGAGTGGAAAGGACAAGCACAGACTGTCTCTAGCCCTAAGGAAGGGGGTGGTGGTGCCGTGGCTGTCCATCCAAGCCCCTCCAAGGCCAGAGAGAGAGGTGCCCCTGCAAATTACAGCCTGAGCCATAGCACAATGGAAGGGTGTTTGCCTTACAGACAGTGGACCCAAGTTCGACCCTGTTCGATCCTGGTTCCCTGAGCCTGCCAGGAGTGATTTCTCATCAGTGATTCCTGAGCCAGGAGTAACGCCTGATTGCCACCGGGTGTGGCCCAAAAATAAACAAACAAATAATATATATACAGTGGTAAGGCATTTGCCTTGCACCTGGACGAACCCGGGTTGGATCCCAGGCATCCCATATATATATATATATATATATATATATATATATATATATATATATATATATATATATATATATATATATATATATATATATATATATATATATATATATAGTTCCCTGAGCCTGCCAGGAGTCATTTCTGAGTGCAGAACCAGGAGTAACTCCTGATGTGACCACATGTGACCCAAACCCTCTCCCCAAACTTTACAAATCCCAGGGTGGCACAGCTCATGAGTGACCTCAGGCAATCAGTGGGGTCAGAATTATCTGGGGGTGGAGGTGTGCCTCTGCTCCTGGGTCCAGGGTCCCAGAAGCAGGAGCTAACCCTCAGGATGCCAGGCTGAGTTACTGGGGTTCAGGACCACCGGGTGGGGTTGGGCGGGTGACCCTCTAGGTTACCCAGCAGGGCAGCCCCGAGGCCAGACTGGAGGGGGTGAGTGGGGGAGTGAAGGGTGAGGGGCGAGGCCTAGCCCAGGGGCTGCCAAGGCGCTCAGCTCAGTTCACCAAAGAGGGGGCGCAGCGCCTCGGGCTCACCCGGGGAGGGGTGAGGGACCTCGGTGCGCCTGGTGCTCGGGTGCTCCCGGGCTGGGGGGGGTCATATGGACTCGCAGGACACCCCCTTCGGGCCGGACCCTGGCAGGACCCCACCCCCCAGCTTCAGAGCCACACCCCGCCCCGCGGCCAGCCCGGCCCCCCTAGCCCCGCTTCCTCTCCATAAAAGGCGACGTTTGGGGAGCGCCCGGGGAGGGGGCCGGACCCCGCGCCCGCCCGCCCCGGCCCCTCCTCCCGCCGCGGCCGGATCATCCCACGCCCCCCGCCCGGCACCGCCCCAAGTCCCTGCGGGCCGGGCCTGGGGGGTGCCCGGAAGCGGCCACGGGGCCCCGCGCGCGGGGCCTGGCATTGGGGGTCCAGCCCCCGTGGACCCAGGGGAGGCCCCGGCCTTGTTGCACAACGCGATGGGCCTCAGTTTCCCCAGCGGTTCTGCGCGCGCCCGGGCACCTCCTCCGGCCTGACTTAGCCTCGAGACTTAGGGCGGCCCGGAGCCTCAGTTTCCCTCCCCGTGAACCCCGGGGAAGGGCTAGACCCAGCCTGCAGGGGGGAAGGGGGCGGCCACGTCCGCCGCCCAAGGGGAGGAGGCCTTAAAAGGCAAAGGTGGCGGGTCGCATCTCCAAACTTAGTCATCGGCCACTTCCTCCCCGACTTCCCGTTCTGTTCTCGAGGCCCTGGTGGGGGTCGGGCCCCAGGAGGGGTCCCGGGGCCCGAGGGACCAGCCGCCGCTCCCCCCTCTTTAACCCCCGCTCGGCCACACTGCCTGGAGCTTGGCTCTGTCAGGATAAGGGACAAGAAGCCCACCCCCGTTGTCTCCTAGGAGTGGGGGGCTGCACCCCAGTCCCACAGCCTTAGACTGTCTCTAGCACGCCTTGCCCTGCTCAGGATCCATCCTGGCCACCCCATGCGCCCACGAAATAAATAAATAAATAAATAAATAAATAAATAAATAAATAAATAAATAAATACATGTGAGACCACTAGGGGCTTAGGACATGGTAGGTAAGCACCCCCATCATTTACCCAAAGAGGACTCAGGGGTCTAGTCTGTCTTTACAGGTAACCAAGGAGCAGAATGGAATCGTGGGGGGCAGGTCTATCGGTCTATCTCTCTCTGCTTGTGGGCTAACTGTGCTCAGGGGTTATTCCTGGCTCTGCCACGGGTCGTCAGCTGCTTGCAAGACAAGCAAGCGCCTTACCCGCTGTACCCTTGTTCTGGCCCCCTTTTTTGTCGGGGGGGTTTGGTTTTTGGGCCACACCCGGCGGTGCTCAGGAGTTACTCCCGGCTCTCTGCTCAGAAACAGCTCCTGGCAGGCACGGGGGACCATATGGGACACCGGGATTCAAACCAACCACCTTAGGTCCTGGATCTGTTGCTTGCAAGGCAAATGCCGCTGTGCTATCTCTCCAGGCCCTCTTCTTCTTTTTTTTTTTTTTTTTGGGTTCTGGCCCCTTTTTAACTTACTTCCTCCCTTGCTTCCTTCTCTTTCCCCTCTTTTCTTTGAGAAAACAGACACAAAGAAAATAGGGCAGGGGCCGGAGCGGTGGGTCAAGCAATAAGGCTTCTGCCTTACAAGTGCTAGCCTAGGAAGGGCCGTGATTTGATTCCCCACCTCACTCCCTGCATCCCATATGGTCCCCCAAGCCAGGAATGATTTCTGAGCTCATAGCCAGGAGTGTCACCCTGAGTGTCACTGGGTGCAGCCCAAAAACCAAAAAAAAAAAAAAAAAAAAGAAGAAGAAAAAGAAAAAATAAGAAAGAAAGAAAGAAAATAGGGCGAAGTCTCTGGGGCTGCTCCAGTTCACTCTGATCCTTTCTGCAGACTTGCTGGAGCAAGGATGTGTTTAGTGGTCCTGCACAAGCCTTGCACATGCCTTGCATGTGTAAAGCCCCAGATCTGATCCCTAGCACTACCAAAAAAGGCAAAAAATGTTCACAGGAACTGGAAGGAGAGCACAGCAGGGAGGGTGCTTGCCTTGCACGCGGTCTACACGGGTTCAGTCCCCTCCACAGGACTGACCCCTGAGCACAGAACTAGGAGGAAGCCCTGAGCAATTCAGGGTGTTAGTCAAAAACAAAACCGGGAAGGAAAAAAAAGTTCATGTGGGGCCTGCAGAGATTGCACAGCAGGAAGAGCGCTTGCCTTGCACACTACTGACCTGGGTTCCCTCCCCGGCACCACATTGGGACCCAGAGCTTTGTCAGGAGTGACTCTTGAGCACAGAGCTAGGATTAACTCCTGAGAATTGCCGGGTGTGGCCCCCCAAAAACACAAACCAAACTGAATCAAGTGGTGCTGCTTTTCCAACATTCTGAGGGGCCTCCAGACCATCTCTGAGCATGTTCAGTTAGAATAGTCCACAGGAAGTCCAAGGTTGAGCCTGATTCTCTGTCAGCGTCCAACAGAGGGTCTGAATGGGGCTCCCCTTCCTTGGCCCAGGACAGGGGGTACCAGGGCAGGAGAACTTTTAGTCCTTGGTTCTTCAGGCTCGCGGCCTGGCATGGCCTGGCCCGGAAAGCTTGTGTTTCCAACAAACACAGCCGCCAACCCTGTGTCCTCCTTCCTGCCCTGTCCAGACTGTCCTGTCCCCGGCCTGGGTCACAGCAGGTGAGACCCAGGTCCCAGTGGCTGGCTGCTCAGGTTGCCTCTGGGAGGAGTGGGGACATGTTTGAACGGTGGGTTTCAGCCAACCAGTCCTCTGCTAGGAGCACTATTGGCAGAGCAGGGTCTGAGAGGGCTGGAGGAGGGGATTGGGAAGAAAAGGAGGAAGGTGTGGGGTAAGGAAGGGCCTTGGGGGGCTGGAGGGACAGTACAATGGGGAGTGGGTCACAGTATAGAAAGTCACTTGGTGTGAACACAATGACCTGGGTTTGATCTCAGGCATCCCATGTAGTCCCCAAGTCCTCTGAGAGTGAGCTGGGTGGGATGCACCAGAAAAAAAAAAAGTGGGGACAGAGTGATAGCACAGCAGGGAGGGTGTTTGCCTTGTACTAGGCCTGCCTGAATTCAATTCTTGGCATCCCATATGGTCTTCTGAACCTGCTAGGAGTGATTTCTGAGCACAGAGCCAGGAGTAACCCCTAAGTAATGCTGGGTGTGGTCCCCATCAAAAAAGAAAAAGAAGTTGGAAAGGGGTTGGTCCAGTGGCACAACGGGCCAAAGTACAAGATTTGCACACTGTCCAGTCCTGGGTTTGATCTTGGGCACCGCAGAGCCCTGCTAGGCAATAACCTTGGATAAGCAGCTCTGGGTTGTTCCCGGCACTGCCCTGCGTGGCCCTAAAATAAACAAAAAAAAAAAAAAGCAGGGCAAGGAAAGGCAGAAGAAGAGGAAGAGAAAAAGGTGGGAGAAAGGAGAAAAAGGAAGAAAAAGGAGGAAGAGAAGAAGAAAGAGAAAGTGAAGGAGGAAGAGGAGGGGAAAAAAGGGGGAAGAGGAAAAAAATACAGAGAAAAGGGGTCTGAGCAATAGCACAGCAGGGAGGACACTTGCCTTTCGAGTGGCAGACCTGGGTTCCACTCCCAGGAACCCATAGATTCCCTGGACAAGCCAGGAGTGATTTCTGAGGACAGAGCCAGAGCACCCACAGGTGGGTCCAACACCAGTTTTGGCGAAAGCCCCCCCCCCCTCGTGGCCCAGGAGAAATTCAGACTCAAATACAGCATGGTGAGGGCAGAACTGGGGGCCTGTAAGGACCCTGGGAAGACAGGCAGTATTCCCCCACCCCCAGCCTGGCAGGGAGGTGTCTCCTTCCCCCTTTTCAGGCCTTGCGGGGCCAGGCAACTGGTGAGGCTGCCTCGGGCGCCCCCTGGTGGCACAGGCTTGGTCGAGGAGAGGGAACACCAGGAACAGTTGGAAGAAAGGTGTCCTCCTTGTGCTCAGCAGCCCAGTCCCCTTTTATTTACATTTTCTACTGTGTCAGACACCAGGCAGTGCTCAGCGGCTCTGTGCTCAGGGAGCACACCTGGTGGGGATTAGGAGTCATGAAATGACAGGGATCAAACACAGGTAAACTTTATGTAAGCGCCCAGCCTGTTATACTATTGTTCCAGCACCCCAGCCAGGATTCTAGTTTTTTTTTTTTTCCTGTAGGCTACATTCACCAATGCTCAGGAATCACACAGGAATCACTTCTGGCAGAACTTGGGGGGATCATCAGGGCTGGAGCGATAGTGCAGTGGTAGGGCGTTTGCTTTGCACGACTGACCCAGGATGGACTGCGGTTCATTCCCTCGGCGTCCCATATGGTCCTCCAAGCCAGGAGCGATTTCTGAATGCATAGCCAAGAGTAACCCCTGAGTGTCACTGGGTGTGGCCCAAAAACAAACAAACAAAAAAGAATTTGGGCATACATATGGGATGCCGGGGATTGAATTCAAGCTAGTCCTGTGCAAACTCCCTCCCTGCTGTGCTATATAGCTCCAGCCCTTTGATGAAGTTAATACTGTTCTTAGGAAGAAAATAAAAGGTCCCTCACACTACAATTCCTTTTTAAACTTTCTTTTTGGTTTCAGGCCACACCCGGCAGCACCCAGGAGTCACTCCTGGTGGAATTTGGGGGACCAACTAGTATACCGGAGGTTGAACCCAGGTCAACTGTGTACAAACAAGGCCATCACCTTACCAGCTGTGCTGTTGCTCTGGCCCCGATAATTCTTTCTGAATTGTGTAATGGTGAAACTCAGGCTGCCAGAGTGTCTAGGCGTGAGCAATATGACTTAATGCATTCATAACAAAGTGTGAATGTTGAGAGGGAGGCTGTAGAGATCATTCAGCAGGGAGGGCATTTGCCTTGCAAGATGCTGACCCCACCAGGTTTGATCCCTAGTATCCCATAGGTTCCCTTGAGCCAAAGAACAAAAGAAGAAATGTGCATTTTTGGGGTTTGGAGTACATGCATACACATGCATTACTCTGGGTTTCAGTGCCCTAGAACCGCAGAGCCCCAGCATTGACAGGCATGGCCAAAATAAAAATAAATGTTGATGCCTTATCGTATTTGTACTTTCATTGGCTGCCATAATCGATAATTGGTTTCCTTTGTAATTTGATGCATTTAAAGGAACTGTGCCCACATGCTCAGGCAGTGGGGAGACACACTGGGGTATACCCCCACCATGGAGCGTGGTTCCGCTGACCACGGGAGATGGAAGCTATTTTGATCCTTCTTATAGCCTGAACAATGCAAAATAAAATCAAAGGTCACAAAAGACAGATGGGGGGGTGGGCTGACACCATAGGACAATGGGGAGAGCATTTGCCATGCACAGGATCCCCAGGACTGATTCCTGAGTACAAAGCCAGGAGGAATCCCTGAGCACTGCCAGATGGGGCCTAACCCCCCAAAATCACACACACACACAAACAAACCCACAAAAGGCATTGTGGAAGTGGTCCCACTCACTAAAGGAAAAAAAAAGCAAACTCACAGGAAAGGGAAATTCTTGGGGGATTGGGGACTAGATTTACAAAGCCCAAAGTTTCCATAGGATGGTTTGAAGACATGTGAATTTTCTTACTCTTTATTTATTTGTTTCTTTGTTTTTGTTTTTGGGGCTACACCCGGCGGTGCTCAGGGGTTACTCCTGGTTTTGTGCTCAGAAATTACTGGGGGGGGGGAGGAGGGTGGAGAGATAGCATGTAGGTAGGGCGTTTGCCTTACATGCAGAAGGATGGTGGTTCGAAGCCTAGCATACCATATGCTCCCCTGAGCCTGCCAGGAGTGATTTCTAAGCGTAGAGTCAGGAGTAACCCCTGAGTATGGCCGGGTGTGACCCAAAAACCAAAAAAGAAAAAAGAAAAGGAAAGAAATTACTCCTGGGGCTGGGGTGATAGCATAACAGTAGGGCGTTTGCCTTGCAGGAGGCCAACCCTGCAGGACTCTGTTTCGATTCCCAGAACTCCATATGGTCCCCCAAGCCTGCCAGGAGTGACTCCTGAGCACAGAGCCAGGAGTAACCCCTGAGTGTCGCCGGGTGTGGTCCAAAACCAAAAGAGAGAGAGGGAGGGAGGGAGAGTGAAAAAGAGAGAGAGAGAGAGAGAGAGAGAGAGAGAGAGAGAGAGAGAGAGAGAGAGAGAGAGAGAGAGAGAGAGAGAGAGAGAGAGAGGAGAAATTACTCCTGGCAGGCTCAGGAGACCATATGGGATGTGGAGGATCAAACTGTGGCCTCATGCAAGGCAAAGGCTCTACCCACTGTGCTATTGCTTCAGTCCCTACCTATTTACTTATTTAGTTGTGATTTGGGCCACACCTGGAGGTTGGAGGTGCTCAGGGATTATTCCTAGCTCTGGCTCAAGAATCATTCCTGGCAGGCTTGGGGGATCACATGGGATGCTGGGATCGAACCCGGATCAGCTGTGTGCAAGGCAAGTGCCATACCCACTGTGCTATCACTCCAGTTCCATTCTTACTCTTTTTTGTTTGTTTGTTTTTGGTTTTGGGTCACACTCGGCAGCACTCAGGGGTTCCTCCTGGCTCTGTGCTCAGAAATAGCTCCTGGCAGGCACGGGGACCATATGGGATGTCGGAATTCGAGATTTGAACCACCATTGGTCCTGGGTTGGCCATTTGCAAGGTAAACAACACCCATCTCTCCAGCCCCCATTCTTACTCTTTAACTGTAGAGTAAAGCCAGGTAAAACAGCACAATTTGGGGGGGGGGTGTGGACCACACCCGGCAGCACTCAGGAGTTACTACTGGCTTTGTGCTCAGAAATCGCTCCTGGCAGGCACAGAGGACTATATGGGATGCTAGGATTCAAACCAATGTCCTGGGTTGGCCACTTGCAAGACAAATGCCCTACCACTGTAAAACAGCACAATTTTAGGTTACATAGATTTTTATTGTATTCTAAATTTTCAGGATGTGATAAAAGCCCAACTGAAAGGCCAGGGAGCAGCTCTAAAGGAACAGGCTTTACTCTCGAGAGAACCCTTGGCTCAATTCCTGGTCCCACACAATCTCTGAGGCACTGCCAGAAACGACTCCCAAAACCAAAACATACACAATAATGTTTTTTTTTTTTATCAGGATTTTAGAGGCCATAGACAGCGTATACATAGGATTTTGTTTTGGGGGGGCCACACCTGGTGAAGCTGAGGGCTTCCTCCTGTTCTGACTCTACTGCAATCAGGAATCACTCCTGGCGATGCCTGGGAGACCATATGGGATCCTGGGGAATGAATCTGTGCAAGGGAAATGTATCCCTGCCGTACTATCTCTCTGACCTTGAGAGTACAGGAATAAAGCGCTTGCCTAGCACAGAGGAGGGTTAGAGAGATCTTGATGACTGCACAGGCTGTCCTAAGCACAGTCAGGAGTGAGCCATGAGCACAGAACCAGGAATGAGGGGCCAGAGAGATAGCACAGCGGTAGGGCATTTGCCTTGCATGCAAGCTGATTCAGGATGGACGATGGTTCGAATCCCAGCATCCCATATGGTTTCCCCATGCCTGCCAGAAGCAATTTCTGAGCGCAGAGCCAGGAGTAACCTCTGAACGCCACCGGGTGTGACCCCAAAACAAAACAAAACAAAACAAAACAAAAAGAACCAGGAATGAATCCTCAGCACAGTCAGGACTGAGCGGTGAGCACTGAGTCAGGAGTGAACTCTGAGCACAGAGTCAAAAGTGATCCCTGAGCCAGGAGTAAGCCTTGAGCAGAGTCAGGGGTGAGTCCTCAACACAGTCAGGAGTGAGCCCTGGGCAGCTGCAGGTGTGGTCCAAATACCTCCCTCCCCTCCCCTCCCACAGGCCCTGGCAGCATCCATGGCCAAACCAGGACCCCCGGGGTTCTTGGAGCAATGGGAGATCAGGACCACAGTAGGGTAGAAAGGGAACAGGATGTCCCCAGCAGGGCAGGGTGCTCTGGGATCCAGGCACACTCGTGAGAATGAGGCTCTGGGAGAGGCACACGCAGGCAGATGCCACACCCTGACTGGCTGTGTTTGGGGGTGTTTCGGGAAACCCCGTCCCCCCAGCCAGGTGCCCCTCCCAGCACCCAAGTTTGGTTGGCGCATTCTTCATAAGTCTCCCAGTCACAGCCTGTGGGTCAGAGGGTGCCCAGGGGCCTGGCGCTTGAGGCTTTGAATGACACGCTTTGTTCTCATCATGCAGCTGCGCCTCGGAAGTGACTCAGCGGAATTCCTGGGTGTGGGGTGCAGCGGGCAGCGGTGCAAGGGGGGGGACACAGGAGTGCTGGCTCAGCGGGCAGGGATGCAGGGGGCAGTGAGGGTCAGGCAGGGGTGCAGAGTAGGTAGAGGGGAGGCAGGTAGGGGCATGTAGGGCGAGGCTTCACCCAGGCCCACCTGGACACGTGTGTGTGTGTGTGTGTGTGTGTGTGTGTGTGTGTGTGTGGTCCATTCTAGGTCAGCCTGCAAGGCAAACGCTCTACTGCTTGCGCCACCGCTCCGGCCCCACAGTGTCTATGTGTTGCAGTGTTTTTGTGTTTGTGTGCGTATTACAGGGAGAGAGTATTGCAGTGTGGGTGTGTCTGCACATGCGGTTGTGTGGTTGTGTGTGGAGACATCTAAGCGGTAGGGGGTGCATCCTCAGTCTGGCTCCTCTGCCTGGCCCTTGGTGGGGGGTGACTGGAGGAAACAGGGGTCTGTGGAGACAGTCACCTTAGGGTGCAAGCTCTGGGCTAGCAGGGTTGGTCCTGACTGGCCCCTCAGTGACTGGATGGATCATTTGTGGCCAGGCCTCTACAGAGAATTTCAGTGCTAAGTAAAGGTTCCCAGGATGATGAGGATTTAGGGGTGCCCAGTAAGGGCCTCAGTTGGGGGACTTGAGCAAGAATCGGAGTAGCTCACTGCCAGGGCAGGATGCACCTGCTCACCAAATTCACTGAATTCAGGATGGGGCCACTGTGTCTCCGACATCTACTATGTCTTGCTACATCCACTGTCCCCTATAGCCCACTGTGTCTCTTACACCCTTACACCCCTGATGTCTTCTATACCCCACAGCGTACTCTATACCTTTATCTTCTGCACCCACTCCCCTATAGTTAGATGAGAGGCCAATTTTTTTTTATTTTTGGTTTTTGTGTCCACACCTGGCAGCACTCAAGGGTTACTTGGATCTGCACTCAGAAATGGCTCCTAGTAGGCTTGGGGGACCATATGGGAAGCCGGGATTTGAACCACCGTCCATCCTGGGTCAGCGGAATGCAAGGCAAATGCCCTACTGCTGTGCTATCGCTCCAGTCCCCTGAGAAGCCCAATTTATTTATTTATTTGTTTATTTATTTATTTTTTTTTTTTTTTTTTTTTTTGGTCATACTCGGCAGCACTCAGGGGTTCCTCCTGGCTCTACGCTTAGAAATCGCTCCTGGCAGGCTCGGGGGACCATATGACATGCCGGGATTTGAACCACTGTCCTTCTGCATGCAAGGCAAACACCCACCTCCATGCCATCTTTCTGGTCCCTATTTATTTATTTATTTATTTATTTATTTATTTATTTATTTATTTATTTTTGGTTTTTGGGCCACACCCGGCGGTGCTCAGGGGTTACTCCTGGCTCTGTGCTCAGAAATAGCTCCTGGTAGGCACGGGGGACCATATGGGACACCGGGATTCGAACCAACCACCTTTGGTCCTGGATCGGCTGCTTGCAAGGCAAACGCCGCTGTGCTATCTCTCCGGGCCCTATTTATTTATTTTTATGGCTTTTTTAATTTTTGGATCACACCCGGCAACACTCAGGAGTTACTCCTGGCTCTATACTCAGAAATCACTCCTGGTAGGCTCGGGGGACCATATGGGATGCCGGGATTCAAACCACCATCTTTCTGCATGCAAGGCAAATGCCTTACCTCCATGCTATCTCTCTGGCCCCTATATATTTTTATTTATATATTTATATATATATTTTTTGGGGGGGGCACATCCAGTGACGCTCAGCAGTTGCTCCTGGCTTGGGGAACCATATGGGACGCCAGAGGATTGAACCACGGGCTAGACTAGGCTAGTGCCGGCAAGGCAGACGCCTTACCGCTCCACGCCACTGCTCCGGCCCCATGAGAGGCCCAAATGACCACACCCAACTTTGCTCAGGGTTCACGCCTGACTGTGCTCAGGGCTCACTACCCCCCAGATCCCAACCTGCTCTCCTTGGGGAAGTCGGACCCTGACTAGCCAGGACAGATCCAGCCAGTGCCAGGGGCCGGTCTCACTCGAAGTGGGGGGTGGACCCCAGCACCGTCTCCGCCACGTAGTGGTGCAGTGGCGGCTTCTGACCACCAGGTGGCACTGCAGAGGCGCCTGCCGAGCAGAGCTGGGCGGGGCTATATTTTGAAGGGTGTCAGGGCGTGGGATGCCTGTCCCGGATGGCTCCTAAAGGTGCATAAAAAGGACTGAGATCGGCGGCACAATGGAAGGGTGCTTGGCTGTTCCGTGGCTGATCCGGGTTCGGGTTCCATCCCCTGCGTCCCCACGCGTCCCCCCCACCCAGTACTGCCAGGAGTGACCCTTGAGCACAGGCGGGTGTAGTCGCAAAACAAACAGCAAAAATGCAAATGCAAACTCACTATAGTACGGGCAGCGGGTCTGGGTGCAGATTTTGCTTGTGGAGAAGCCCAGATTAGATCCAGCAGAACACGGCCCCCTAAGAAAGAGGACTGGGAGTACTGATCTGAAAACAGAAATATGGGGGCTGGGAAGATGGTACAAGGTGTTTGACCCAAGTTCAATCCTCAGTACCCTATATGGACCCCCAAACTTCATCAGGAGTGATCTCTGAGCTCAGAGCCAGGAGTAAGTCCTGAACACCATCAAGTGTAGCCACCCCCTAAAACAAAACAAAAAACAAAGGGGCTGGAGCAATAGTATAGGCGCTTGTCTTTCATGTGGCAGACCTGGGTTTGAGCCAACGGTCCTCATATCCCAGAACACTGCCAGGAGTTACCTGAGCACAGGTCCAGGAGTAACCCTGACCATTGCTAGGTATGACCCAAAACAAAACAACCAGTTTGACTCAGCCAAAGGGAGGCTGGAACCATTGCACAGCAGGGAGGGCATTTGCCTTGCACACAGCAGCTGACCAGGGTTCGATCCCTGGCATCCCATAGGATCCCCCAAGCATCACCAGGAGTGATCCCTGAGCTCAGAGCTAAGAGTAAGGACTGCCCACCTGTGGCCCAAAAACCAAAACCATCCAAACAAAAAACCCAAAGAAACAAAAATAGTAGGTGGAAACCAAGAGAGACAGAGTACAGAGGATGGGGCATATGCCTTGCAAGCACAGATCCACTATGACCCCAGAGACTCCATAGGATCTCCCAAACTCCACCAGGAATGACCCCTGAACATATGTTGGATTTGACCAAAAAAAAAAAAAAAAACCAAACAAGAGTCAGTGATCAGATAGGAGGACCTTGTCTTGCATGGAGTTAAGTTGTGTTTGACCCTCAACACCCCCATAAAGTCCCCCAAACACAGCTAGGATTAATCCCTGAGTACAAAACTAGGGGTAACCCCTGAATATGGTCAGGTGTGATCCCAAACCAACCAACCAAAAAAAAACAAAACAAAAAAACCACCAAAAGCAGGGGCCAGAATGATAGCATAGGAGAGAGGGCAGGATATTTGCCTTGCACATCACATATTGTACTGTTAGAAACAAACACCTCTGGGCCCGGAGAGATAGCACAGCGGCAGCGGCGTTTGCCTTGCAAGCAGCCTATTCAGTACCAAAGGTGATTGGTTCGAATCCCGATGTCCCATATGGTCCCCCGTGCCTGCCAGGAGCGATGTCCCATATGGTCCCCCCGTGCGTGTCAGGAGCTATTTCTGAGCAGACAGCCAGGAGTAACCCCTGAGCACCACCGGGTGTGACCCAAAAACCAAAAAAAAAGAAAAAAAGAAACAAACACCTCAGGGCCTGGAGGGATAGTACAGCTGTAGGACCTTTGCCTTGCACTTGGCTGACCTGGGACAGACCTGGGTTGGTTTCAATCTCCAGAGTCCCACAGCAAACCCAGGGTCCAGAGTGGTGGTGCAAGAGGTAAGATATTTGCCTTGCATGTGCTAACCTAGGACAAACCATGGTTCGTTCCCCCAGTGACCCATATGGTCCCCCAAGCCAGGAGTGATTTCTGAGCGCATAGCCAGGAGTAACCACTGAGTAACACAGGGTATGGTCCAAAAAAGCAAAACAAAACAAATCCAGCAGTAGAAAAGGCCCCTTCCAGTACTATCCTTAAATCTTCCAGAAGCACCCAGCACCCATCAAACTGGCCAGAATCTGGAAATGAGAGCAGGTGGGGCCCTCAGGCTGCTTGAGTACTACTAGGGAGGCCCAAAGCAAAAATACAACAACAACAACAACAAAAATACAAAGCCTGAGTAGGATAAGAGCCAGATGTGGTTCCAGGGACACAATCAAAACCCTAGATAAAATTCCTAAATACAATTAAAGAGGAGGGCCAGAGAGATAATGGAGCAGGGAGAGCATTGGCCTTGCACACTGCTGACTAGGGTTCTATCCTGGCATCTCACATGGTCCCCCAGCACTGCTAGGAGTGATTCCTGAGTGATGAGCAGGAATAAGCTATGAACATTTCCAGGTGGGACACAATAAAAATAATTTTTTTTTTGGTTTTGCCTTTTGTTTTTGGGCCACATTGGATGGTGCTCAGGGGACCCTATGGGATACTGGTGATGGAATCCAGGCCAGCTGCATGTAAGGCAAACACCCTTTGCTGTGTTATCCATCTGGCCGATAACAAATTTTAAAAATAAACAGGCCAGATGGGGCTGGAGAGATAGCATGGAGGTAAGGCGTTTGCCTTTCATGCAAGAGGTCATCGGTTCGAATCCCAGCGTCCCATATGGTCCCCCGTGCCTGCCAGGAGCAATTTCTGAGCATGGAGCCAGGAGTAACCCCTGAGCACTGCCGGGTGTGACCCAAAAAAAAAAAAAAACACAAAAAAAAAACACACAAAAAAAAAAATAAACAGGCCAGAAAGAGCAATGAGCTGGTACAGGCTGAGTTCAGCAGGAGGACTCATGCATTAAGCTAGGAGAAGACCCCCAGGACTGAGAGCTGTGGTCTAAAACCCAAGAAAAGGAACCAATAAAACACTGAGACAAGACGCCAACTCTGTTCCTGAGCGCAAGTGTGGCCCCAAAACAAAAACAAAAGAAAGAGAAGGAGGAAGGATGTTGCTTATAAAAAGGCAGCAGTGATAGTACAATGATGAGGGCACTTGCCATGCACACAGGTGACCTGAATTCAACCCCAGTGTCCCTCTATGGTCCCCTGAACACCATCAGGATTGATTTGAGTACAGAGCCAGGAGTAACTCCTAACCACCACCAAAAGAAGCACTGCCAGAAAAGGGACCCAAACAAAAACTATTTGTTAAAAAAGGGGCCGGAGTGATACCACAGTGGTAGGGCATTTGCTTTTCACGTGGCTGATCCAGGACGAACCTTGGTTCGATCCCCGGTGTCCCATATGGTTCCCCAAGCCAGGAGCGAATTCTGAGTGCATAGCTAGGAGTAACCCCCTGAGCCCCTGAGCATCACTGGGTGAGGCCCAAAAAACAAAAAGTGAGAGAGAGAGAGAGAGAGAGAGAGAGAGAGAACACAACACATACTCATTTTGATTGATGCAGAAAAAGTATCTGATAAATTTCAGCACCTAGTTCTAGATTTTTTTTTTTTTTTGGTTTTTGGGTCACACCCGGCGGTGCTCAGGGGTTACTCCTGGCTGTCTGCTCAGAAATAGCTCCTGGCAGGCACAGGGGACCATATGGGACACCGGGATTCGAACCAACCACCTTTGGTCCTGGATCGGCTGCTTGCAAGGCAAATGCTGCTGTGCTATCTCTCCGGGCCCCCAGTTCTAGATTTTTCATTGAAGTGCAAGATAGGGGCTGGAGGGCCCAGAGAGATAGCACAGCAGCATTTGCCTTGCAAGCAGCCGATCCAGGACCAAAGGTGGTTGGTTCGAATCCCGGTGTCCCATATGGTCCCCCGTGCCTGCCAGGAGCTATTTCTGAGCAGACAGCCAGGAGTAACCCCTGAGCACCGCCAGGTGTGGCCCAAAGAACCAAAAAAAAAAAAAAAAAGGGGCCGGGTAGGTGGCGCTGGAGGTAAGGTGTCTGCCTTGCAAGCGCTAGCCAAGGAAGGACCGCGGTTCGATCCCCCGGCGTCCCATATGGTCCCCCCAAGCCAGGGGCGATTTCTGAGCACATAGCCAGGAGTAACCCCTGAGCATCAAACGGGTGTGGCCCAAAAACCAAAAAAAAAAAAAAAAAAAAAGAAAAAAAAAAGAACCAAAAAAAAAAAAAAAGGATAGAGGCTGGAGGGATAGCATAGAGGTAAGGCATTTGCCTTTTTGCCTTGCATGCAGAAGGACGGTGGTTCAAATCCCGGCATCCCATATGGTCCCCGAGCCTGCCAGGAGCAACTTCTGAGCCCATAGCCATGAGTAACCCCTGAGTGGTGTGGCCCAAAACGCAAAGAAACTTGCTTCTAACAATCTATGTGGCCGCTGGAGCTGGAGCCATGAGGTTTCAGGTCTGTAGATACCTCTGTAGAGAACAAGGTCCTGCCTCAGTGTCTCTGGATTCTCTGACAGGACTATTCACTCCCCTCCTTGCTAACTCACCATTCACTTGCAACCCTGGGGTCTCCCCTCCCGAACTTAGGGTTCACCAGAACATGGGATCTCCCCATGACCATGGGGTCTCCTATTGCCTCCCGCCTCCAACCGTGGGGTTCCGCGCCTGACAGGCCCTGGATGGTCCTGGGAAGAGAAGATTTGGAATCTCTGTCTTCTTTTTGCTTTTGTGTTTTTTTTTTTTTTTTGGGGGGGGGGGCATACCCAGTGGTGCTCAGGAGTTACTCCTGGCTCTGGGCTCAGAAATTGCTCCTGGTGGGCTCAGGAGACCATATAGGATGCCTGGGATTGAACCCGGGTCCCTCCAGAGTTGGCCGCATGCAAGGCAAATGCCATGTCGCTGTGCTATCGCTCTGGTCCCAGATTTGAAATCTTTTTAGCCTTCTGGGGTCTCTAACTCCTTCATTTCTCCCCTGAACTAGCTGGGTATGGGGCAGAGTGCCTTGTTTGTTTGTTTGGGGGGCCAAAGTACTCAAGATTTACTCCTGACTGCGCTCAGGGGTCATTCCTGGTGATGTTGGGGAACTATATTGGATGCTGGGGATTGAACCTGGATCTGCCCTGTGCAAGGCAAATGCCCTCCCACTGTGTTATAGCTCTGGTCCCAAGGAGATGCCTTTAATGAGTTTCTTTTGTTGTTATCTTGGTGGGGGGGGGGGTCCCAGTGCAAGGAGCAGCTGAAAACATCAACTGGAGTTTTGGGAGCAGAGACTCCCCCCTCCCCCTTCTCACCCACCCAACACCTCCTGGGGCTGATAGGAGACAGAGAAGGACAAAGAGAGTTCCTCTTCCCACCCCTGCCCTGAAGACAGCGGTGGATTCTGAGATAATCCACTTCCCACATTCAATAATAGCCCCAATTTCCATTCTTCTAGAAGTTTGGGAGCTGTAAAGTGCCCTTTGAGCCTCTGGGCCTTAGAGAACCCAGGTGAGAGGCAGAGACAGCTGGGAGGGCACTGGCCTTGCAGGCAGCTGACTCAGATTCCATCCCTGGGGCTCCTTGAAACCATCAGAGGCCCCTTGAGACCTGAACACAGAGCCAGGAATACAACCCCCCTCCAGCACAACCGGTGTGGCCCACAACCAAACAAAAAGTGGACCAGGGCCAGAGAGCAGAGCAGAGCAGTCATTTATCTTACAGTGTAAGATAAAGTGTACTTACACTCATCCACCCAGGTTTGATCCCCAGCATCCTCTGTCTCCCCACAAATGCCTGAGCACCACTCACAGAGATTTTGAGTTAGCTACCTAAGAAAATTCATGAGCATTTTTATCCTGAGACACACCATATATCTTATTTTAAAAATATGGGTTAGGAACTGGGCAAGTTAGGGCAGATGATGAACTGGTGAACAATAAACGAAAACTTTAATGCCCACAAAGAAACTGATAAAATGAAGAAACATCATTCATTCTCAAAGGTGAACACATTTATTTAGACACATACCGTGGGAGAAATGGGATGGATTTCTTCATAATCAAACAAACAAACAAAACAAACAAACAGACAAGAAATGGGTCAGGGCCAAAGAGCAGAGCAGAGCAGTCATTTATCTTACACTCATCCACCCAGGTTTGGGTCCTCTGAGCCTAGAGCCTGCCAGAAGTAATTTCTGAACACAGAGCCAGGGGTAACCCCAAAGCAATTCTGGGTGTGGCCCCAAAACAAAAATAAAGAGGCTAGGGAAATATTTCAGAGGGGGATGCAACACATTCTTTCTTTGTTATGGGGGGGTGTGTGTCATACCCTGTGGTGCTCAGAGGTTTCTCCTGGCTCTGCACTTAGAAATCAGTTCTGGAAGGCTCGGGGGACCATATGGGATGCTGGGATGGGATTATAACCACCGTCTGTCTGGTCAGCTGCGTGCAAGGCAAAAGCTCTGCTGCTGTGCTATCTTTCTGGCCCCAATGCAGCACATTCTTTGTATGTGGGAGCCCCAGCCTCCATCCCAGGATGCAGGGTACTACTACTGCGTGGAGAAAACCCTGAGTACCTCTGAGCCTCAGTAGGAGTTTCCTGTTAAGGAGCTAGCACACAAAATAAACAGTAAATAAACAAACAAACAAATAATAAAAACATTTTTCAGGGGCTTAGAAGTGGTTAAACAGGGGCTGGAGCAGTGGTGTAAGTGATAAGGCATCTGCCTTGCCTGTGCTAGCCTAGGAAGGACCGAGGTTCAATCCCCCCCCCCCCCAAGCTCCCCAAGCCATGAGTGATTTCTGAGCACATAGCCAGGAGTTAACCCCTGAGTGTCACCAGGTGTGGCCCAAAGAAGTGGTCAAACACCTACTTCTGGTAATGTTGGAAGATGTGACGTCTGAAACTCTGGCAGCTGCCTTGTGACTCTGAGGGCCTCAGCCTTAGGATAGAGGGGATGCCCCATACAGGTGAGTGAGGTGGGGAGACCCAGGAAGGGAAATCCAGGAGGGGGATAATCAGGCTCCTTTCCCTTCCCATTTTCTTACCAGAATTTTCCAACCCAGGAACTCCCCTTCTGGGCTTCTCTTTTCTCACCTCATCTATTCACCAGTTGAAACTGAGTCACTCCAGAGAGGGTCATTCCCTGGAGGGCTCCCAGGGGGACTTTCTAGCAGATACAGCCCAGACTGTGGGGGGCTTTTTCCAGGGTGCAGCCTGTGTCCCCCACAGAGATAGAGAGAGACTTCCAATTGAGGAGAGTTGGGGCTCCAGGGATGGGCAGGGCCCCGCTGACACATCCTTGGGACACCTTAGAGGAAGACACCAGGTCTCCAGGTCCTAGACCCTTGGGAGACCTGCTCCCCACCACACCCATACCCCTAGGACTGTCAGTGGTCATGCTAGGCCAGGGGTCTTCAAACTTTTTTTTTTTTTTTTTTTTGGTTTTTGGGCCACACCCGGCGGTGCTCAGGGGTTACTCCTGGCTGTCTGCTCAGAAATAGCTCCTGGCAGGCTCGGGGGACCATATGGGACACCGGGATTTGAACCAACCACCTTTGGTCCTAGATCGGCTGCTTGCAAGGCAAACACCACTGTGCTATCTCTCCGGGCCCGGTCTTCAAACTTTTTAAAGTGGGGGCTGGATTACGGTCCCTTAGAGAGGGAGGGCCGGACTATATGAGCTACTAATTCCTACTCACTCTGCACATATCTTATATAAATAAAATGAAAACCATTTATAAATAAACAGATCATGCATCAGTATTTCAATGGGAATTGTGGGCCTGCTTTTGGCTAAAGAGATGGTCAATGTCCGGTTCCATATTTGTCACTGCCAGTCTTAACAAGTGATGCAAGTGAGCATCAGTTAATCTTGATCTGGTTGGAGATTTCAGATGTTTCATTCTTGAAAAAGTCTGTTCACAGGCATAAGTGCTACCAAAGATGGTTACCATTTTGAGTGCATGGTTCCTGATATTTGGATATACACTGAGTGTATATGCTGGCAGGTATCTTGGCAACCAAACAGCGCTCACTGCTGGTGGGCCAGATCAGACTCCTCTGCAGGCCACATGTGGCCCGCGGGCCATAGTTTGAAGACCCCTGTGCTAGGCACTGGTGGCAGCTGAAAGCATGAACAACTGTGAGGGCCTCCTGGGAAGCTGCTGGGAACTTGGGGTACTGGTGAATCTGGAGATGGGGGAGACTCTAATCAGAAATGATATTGCCATGACCAGATAGACACAGCCCCCCATGGGTGGGGCTGGGGTAGGGTCACCAAAACCTGGCTGGGGTGACCTCCTGGGCCAGCCCTGCTAATTTCAAATCCATCTGTTTTTTGCAGAAGCCCAGGCCTGGATCCCAAACCGCATATCCCCAGTCCTTCCCTCAGATCCCAGTCCTTTCCCCAAACCCCCATGCTCTCCTCAGACTCCAGTCTTTCCCTGCAGCTTTTAGCCTGGGATATTTTCCCCCTGGGAATGAGAAGCCAAAGGTCAGAGCCATAGAACAATGGGGAGGGCATTTGCATTGAATGTGGCTGACCAGAGTTTGATCCTCAGCATCCCAAATGGTCTTGAGTCCTCCCAGGAGTAACCCTGAGCATTGTCAAGTGTTCCCCCCAAATCCAGAATAATAAATGAGCCATGGGACTGGGAGTGATAGCACAGAGATAGTAGAGCGGTTACTTTGCATGCTGCCAACCTGGGACAGACCTGGGTTTGATCACCAGCATCTCATATGGTCCCCCGAGCCTGCCAGGAGCGATTTCTGAGCATAGAGCAGGGAGTAACCCTTGAATGTCACTGAGTGTGGTCCAAAAACAAAGAAGCATAAAACAACAAAAAATAAAGAGCCTTGTAATATAGCTCAGTCCATGGTTCACAGCCATGTGTGCTTTATTTATTTATTTTGGGCCACATCTGGTAGAGTTCAGGGCTATGGGATGCAGAGGATGCAAGTCAGTTGTGTGCAAGGCAAATGCCCTCCCCGCTGTGCTATCTTGCACTTTATTTTTTTATTTTTTGGGTCACACCCGGCAGCGCTCAGGGGTTACTCCTGCTCTATGCTCAGAAATCGCTCCTGGCAGGCTCGGGGGACCATATGGGATGCCGGGATTCAAACCACTGTCCTTCTGCATGCAAGGTAAATGCCCTACCTCCATGCTACCTCTCCGGCCCCTATCATGCACTTCAATAAAAATTCTAGAACTTGGGGCTGGAGAGATATTACAGCGGTAAGGAGCCTGCCCTGGCTCCTAGGAAGGACCAAACCCCGAGGCCTCTCTATGGCCTGGAAAGCAGGTCTGGCCCTGGCAAGGTTGTGTGGCAGGCGTGGGCTCTGCAGGGCACTAATGCCTTTTAATTAGCAGGGCTTGTGCCAGCTCCCAGCCCAGTGCCCAGTCTCCCTGCTTTCCTGGGAGGCAGGTCCTGTCCAGGTCAGACCCACATCTGTCATATCAGGCAGCTGGCCAGGTGGGGCGCATGCCTGGTCCCCAAGGGGCTGCTTTTCCAGGGAACAGACATGGAGCAGCCCAAGGAGCCTGCTGCACCTTGCAGAACCTAGGTACCAAGCAGATGCCCCTCCTCCTGGAGGACCTCCTGTGTTCTCCTGCCAGCTCACTATGTAGAAATACTAGATTCCATCATATGTTTACAGTTTGGCTGGAAGAGGATGTTTTTTGGGGAGTCACACCCAGCAGTGCTCAGGTATGCCCCATGCAATGCAGGGGGAAGTTAGACCCGGGTGTCAGCATACAGAGAACTAGCTCATCCTGATTGGTCCTGGAGTGTGGACAGGCTCTGATGAGAGCTAGGCTCCTGGACTCCCACAAACCCTGTATCCCCATTAAGTGCAGGCATCAGTTTCCAAACTATTATCGGCCTGTAACCCCTCCCTAAGTGTCTGTGACTTCTGGCTTGTTGCTTGTGGGGGCCGGGTTCTGCCTCCTTACTGGGGCAGGGCCTGAGCCCCTGACCATCCAGCTGGCTGGCTCCCCCCTGCCTGGCTGGGCTTTTCCCACTGAACCTCGGGGCCAGCATGTACCAGGCAGTGGGGGCAGAACAAAGCCGTATTCACATCTCTGACTCCAAACCAGGCTCTGGGGTGGCTGAACTCACATCTGGCTGCCTATCACATGCTCGGGAGCCCTGGGCTTAGGCCCTGACTGATTAGGGAAACTGAGGCTGTGGAGATGACTAGCTGGTACCACATCCCAAAGCACATGGGAACTTCAGCTCTAATGTGAGGATGTTTTTTGTTTGTTTGTTTGTTTGTTTGTTTTTTAGGCCACACCCGGCGGTGCTCAGGGGTTACTCCTGGCTGTCTGCTCAGAAATAGCTCCTGGCAGGCACGGGGGACCATATGGGACACCGGGATTCGAACCAACCACCTTTGGTCCTGGATCGGCTGCTTGCAAGGCAAACACCGCTGTGCTATCTCTCCGGGCCCTTATCTTTTTTTTTTTTTTTTTTAATGTGAGGATGTTAAAGCAATTAATTGGTTGAGAATTGTGAAAGGGGGCCAGGCACCAATTGAGAGGTTTCCTCCCAAAGCAAAGAAAACTATCCTCTTATCATCCACCACCATCCACCCTCCACTATTCACTAATGACTATTAGCCTCCCTACAAAATGGGGCAGAACTCAGAAGGGCCCAGTTCTGGAGAGCCATGAGGGGGGCTGAGGACAATAAGCAGGGAACACAGCTAGCTTTGGGGGAAAGTTGGGTGCGCCAAGGCTGGGTCATCATTGCCCTGGGCAGTTGGAGAACATGATGGATAGAGTGGATAGGATGGATTACTGACCCCCATGGGCAGCAAGAAAGGGCAGAGGCAGCCTTGGGGACAGGAAATCTCAAGAGGCAAATAATTGAGGATTGAAAATAAGAAACAAATTTATAGAAGGGTGGCGCCTGAGCGATGACGCAAGGGTAGTGCGTTTGCTATGCACAAGTATGACGTAGGACACAGGGCAGTTTGATCTTCTGGCGTCTCATATGGTCCCACAGCTAGGAGCAATTTCTTCTTTTTTTTTTTTCTTGGATCACACCTGGCAGCGCTCAGAAATTGCTCCTGGCAGGCACAGGGGACCATATGGGACACCGGGATTCAAACCGATGACCTTCTGCATGAAAGGCAAACGCCTTACCTCCATGCTATCTCTCCCTCCCTCTGGGCCCAGGAGCAATTTCTCAGCACATAGCCAGGAGTAAACTCTGAACGTCACTGGGATTTATAGATGGGATGTCTATAAAAAAACATTTCATAAAAAAAACCAACAAAAAACACACAGATTTATAGAAGGGATTTCCTGCCTCCCTCATCTCTTTTCCCTTCTCCTCCTTTTCCATTCCCTGTCTCCCTCCTCTCTTTTCCTATCTCCTCTCCCCTCCCATCTCCTCCCTTTCCTTTCCTCTTCTCTACTCTTCCCTACTGTCTCCTTTCCCCTCACCTCCTTTTCTCTCGTTTTTCTCCTCTTTTCTCCTCCTCTTCCTCTTTCCTGTTCTTCTTTTGCCTCTCTTCCCCACCTTCCTCTATCTCCTCCTCTCCCTTCCTTTCTCCTCTTATCTCTTCCCTATCCCCTCCTCTCTTGTTTCCTCTCTGCCTTTCCCTGCTCCTGATTTCTTCTTCCTATCTCCTCTCCCCTCTGCCTTTTCCAAAAAAAAAAAAAAAAAAAAAAAAAAGATAAAATAAAATCACAGAAGGAAAGTCATGTATCCAAGAATTGGGCACTTGTCCACCACCTCCCACAGGAATGTGTGTCCTTCCATGTCCTACCATATCCTATGGGTCTATGATCCAAAAAAATTAACATTCAGCTCTCATTTATCTTTTTCTTTTTCTTTTTTTCTTTTTGGTTTTTGGGTCACACCCAGATGCACACAGGGGTTACTCCTGGCTCTGCACTCAGAAATCGCTCCTGGCAGGCTGGGGTGGGACCATATAGGATGCTGGGAATCAGGGTTGACTGCATACAAGGCAAACGCCCTACCACTGTGCTATCACTCTGGCCCCAGCTCTTATTTATCTACTTATCCATTCACTATCCATCCATGATTCATTCATCAATCTACCCACTGATCTACACAGACATCCATCCTTCCATCCATCTACATCCCCACCAATTCACCTACCCATTTATCCATCATCCATCCATCCATCCATAGTTTCTTTCATCGATCCATCCACCCATCTATCACACATCCACCACCGTCCACCCACCCTTCCATCCATTCACTCACCCAAGAATGCACCAATCCGGGGCCGGGTGGTGGCGCTGGAGGTAAGGTGCCTGCCTTGCCTGCGCTAGCCTAGGACGGACCACGGTTCGATCCCCCGGCGTCCCATATGGTCCCCCAAGCCAGGAGCAACTTCTGAGTGCATAGCCAGGAGTAACCCCTGAGCGTCACAGGGTGTGGCCCAAAAACAAAAAAAACAAAAACAAAAAAAGAATGCACCAATCCATTCATCCATCCTGGTGGGTCACTCACCAATCTATCCATCCATACACAAATTTATCTCCCCACCCACCCATCCATCTATTCATTCAAACACCCATTCATCTATCACCCATCCACATAGCACCTACCAATCTATTCATCACCCGTCCTCCCATCTGTCCATTTACCCTCCTCTTGACCCATCCACTACATCCCTTATTCTGATATTGTCTTATCTCTTTACTGATCCCATACATGGTACCCCCTTTGCTGCTGTACTGTCTTCTCCAACCTATACTTAATTCAGTATTTATTTTGTTTTTGGGGCCACACCCAGTGATGCTCAGGGGTTACTTCTGGATGCGCTCAGAAATCGCTCCTGTCTTGGGGGACTATGTGGAACTCTGGGGGATCAAACTGCGGTTCTTCCTAGGTGAGTGCGGGCAAGGCAGATGCCTTATCCTTTGTGCCACTACTCCAGCCTCTGATTCAGTATTTATTAACCTTCATTTATATTTTGCTATTTTTGGATTTTGGGGACCACACCAGAAAGGGTTATTTCTGGCTCTGTGCTCAGGAGTGATCTCTGGCAGTACTGAGGGACCATGTGGTGCCTACATTCCTCTTGGGAACTTTTTTTGGGGGGCCACACCTGTTTGTGCTTAGTTCTGCCCTGTACTCAGGGATTGCTCCTGGCGATGCTAATGGGACCAGATGAGGAGCTGGGGATTGTACCAGGTCGGATTGTGCTCTTGCTTAGTCCTCTCTGGAATATTTGAATCCCAGGTGATCATAGAAGTTGAATTAACAACAATCTTGAGTATGCACCATGATTTTTTTTTTTTTTTGACGGGCATACTTGGCAGCACTCAGGGGTTACATCTGGCTTTGTGCTCAGAAATTTCTCCAAGTAGTCTCAGGGAACCCTATGGGATGTTGAGGATCAGGATCAAGCCCTGATTAGCCACATGCAAGGCAAATGCCCTCCCTGCTGTGCTGAGGGGCCACACCTGCTGGTATTCAGGGGTTACTCCTGGTTCTATAATCAGGGGTCATTCCTGGTGGTGCTTGGGAACCGTATGGGATTCCAGGAATGGAAGCCAGGTTGGTTTGGTGTAAGACAAATGCTGCTGTGTGCAAAACAAACGCAGAGTTTGGTTAAGACACTCTGCCTGGACTGTCTGTTCCACTGTACAGGAGGGAAAGTGAAGCAGAGAGGTGCTGTAACCCCTGGGCAAGACACACCCAGGCCATAGGACCTCAGTGCTTCCTCCTTGACCTCTCCTCCAGGGTCCCTTGGGAGCTTTACTTAGAGAGGCCCCTGCCCATCTGGCCCCTGCAAGGCCGGATGCTGCTGCCTGTGTGTGTGATACCCTCCTTCTTCCTTCCCTTCCTCCCTCCTTTCACTCAGGCAGGAGGGTGACCCCAAGCCGGGTCACAGTGTCTGTGCAGGGCCATAGCAGGGCCAGGGCTGAGGGTCCACAGGGCAGAGGAGGCAGAGCCTGGGGAAACATCTCTCTAGTGCTCAGGAGGTCTGGGGTGCCCCCAGCATTTCTCCCTGCTAGGCTGAGGCTTGGTCTGCAGTATCAGGGGTTTTGTGAACTCTTGGAGGTCTGTTGGGGGACTTGACTGCGGTGTCTGGAGTCCCAGGGGTCTTTGAGGGGACTGGTCGGTGGTATAAGGAGTTCCTGGGTGGCCATGGCTTCTCCCTCAACCCAGCATTGCTTTTGGCCTGTGGGCTGATTTCTGCAAAGGAAGAAAAACGCATGTGGGAGGGCTCTGGGGTCTGACCTCCACAGCTGCCCTCAACAGGCCTGGAGCCAGGACTCACTCAAGCACAGCCACCACCCCTTTCCATCCCATCTGTCCGTTAGTCCTTCCTCCATCAATGCTATCCCTGTGGTGAGCCCACAGCCCCTTATGTCCCCCCACTAGGTCCCTGGCTGGGCTGTCCCTCCCTGAACTCTAGGTGGACTGTAGGAAAGAGGACTCGGGACTAGGTTTCACCCTGTAGCCTCATCTTTCAGGCCCCTTTCAGGGCTGGGTTGAGTCTAGGGGACCCCAGAGCACTCCAAATCCTGAGCCTGTGATGGGCCAGACGAGGTGGTCCTGGAACCCCTTTGTGCCCCGTGCGTATGTGTTCACAGAAGCCCCCTCGAGGTGCAGCTGTGGGCATGAGAGCATTCCCAGGGCGCTTGGCACGCAGGGAATGTGCCAGCCAAGTTCTGCGAGGCTAGGAAAAAGGCGAGTGTGGGCTGTGGGGACCAGGAGGAGCAGGGTGAGGGTGGGGAGGCCTCATCCCTTCATCCCAGAGATGACCCACCACCCCCACGCCTGCCTGACTCCCCAACCCCAACCGGATCCTGCACCCCCACTCCCAACCCCACTGTCCTTAGACCAGAACCTGCTGCTTCTGTCACCCACAGTGGCCACGTGGCCAATAGCGGCTGGGCCATCAGTCGGACCCACCACTCGTGTGCCTGCGGCGGAGGGCCGGCTTGGTGGGGTGCTGGTTGAAGTGTGTGTGTGTGTGTGTGTGTGTGTGTGGGTGTGTGGGGGGAAGGCTCCGAGTCCCGCGCAACCGTGCACGGCGGCGGTGGGCTCCACCCGCCCTGCAGGCTCCTTCCAAGACCCGCCACCGCATCCTGCAGCGCCGGGGCGCGTCCCCGTGGCTTTGCGCGCGGCGCTCTGCGCGCACGGCGCGGGGGACCCCCGGGGGAGCGCCGGTGGCGGCGGCCGGGGGCGGTCCGGCCGGGTCCGGAGGCGGGGCTCCGACGTCACGGCGGCGGCTCGCTAAAAAGGGGGCCGGGGCGGCGGGGCCGGCTTTGTGGAGGGCGCGCAGCGAGGGTGCGCGGGCCTGGGCCGCCGCGCGCGCGCTCCGATCCGACCTCCTCCGCGGAACAAACAAAGCCCAGCCGAGCGGGCGGGCGAGCGGGCGAGCGCGCACAGGCAGGCCAGGCCCCCAGTCTATCCATCCATCCCTCCGTCCCTCCATCCCTCGCCGGCACCATGAGCGGCAGCGGCCCCGGCTCCGTGCAGATCCAGTTCGGCCTCATCAACTGCGGCAACAAGTACCTGACGGCCGAGGCGTTCGGCTTCAAGGTGAACGCGTCGGCCAGCAGCCTGAAGAAGAAGCAGATCTGGACGCTGGAGCAGCCGCCCGACGAGGCGGGCGCGGCGGCCGTGTGCCTGCGCAGCCACCTGGGCCGCTACCTGGCGGCCGACAAGGACGGCAACGTGAGCTGCGAGGCCGAGACGCCGGCCGCCGACTGCCGCTTCGTCATCGTGGCCCACGACGACGGCCGCTGGTCGCTGCAGTCCGAGGCGCACCGGCGCTTCTTCGGCGGCACGGAGGACCGCCTGTCGTGCTTCGCGCAGAGCGTGTCGCCGGCCGAGAAGTGGAGCGTGCACCTCGCCATGCACCCGCAGGTCAACATCTACAGCCTGACCCGCAAGCGCTACGCGCACCTCAGCGCGCGGCCGGCCGACGAGCTGGCCGTGGACCGCGACGTGCCCTGGGGCGTCGACTCGCTCGTCACGCTGGCCTTCCAGGACCAGCGCTACAGCGTGCGCACGGCCGACCACCGCCTCCTGCGCCACGACGGCCGCCTGGTGGCCAGCCCCGAGCCCGCCACGGGCTACACGCTCGAGTTCCGCTCTGGCCACGTGGCCTTCCGCGACTGCCAGGGCCGCTACCTGGCGCCGTCCGGGCCCAGCGGCACGCTCAAGGCCGGCAAGGCCACCAAGGTGGGCAAGGACGAGCTCTTCGCGCTCGAGCAGAGCTGCGCGCAGGTGGTGCTGCGGGCGGCCAACGAGCGGAACGTGTCCACGCGCCAGGGTGAGTGCGTGTGAGTGCGTGCGTGGACCCCCGAGTGCCCCCGTCGCTCCGACCCTCTGGTGCTCCGTGCGCCCCCAGATCCCCGGGGGTCCTGGTTCCCGCCCCCAGTCCCCCCCCGTGTCCCTGTCCCCCAGATCCCCGGGGATCCCGGTTCCCGCTTCCAGGCCCCCCATCCTGGCCCCTTGGCTCCAAGACCCCCGGTCCCCGTCCCCAGATTCCCGGGGCTCCCAGGCCTCCCGGTGTCCCTGTCCCAGTCCCCGCCTCCAGGCCCCTCCATCCTCGTCCCTAGGCCCCCAGATCCCCGGTCCCCGCCTCTAGGCCCCCAGATTCCTGGGGGTTCTGGTCCCCACCCCAAGGCCATCCCGGGATCCCAGTTCCCACTCTGTCGGGCCACACGCGCCCCCATCTTCTGGAACAGCACCACCAAGGAGCCCCCTTCCCCGCCCCCTAGAGCCCCGGTGTCCAGGGCCTCGCCCAGGCCCCCGCAGTTCTCCACTGTCCCTATCCCCGCCCTGCGGGGCCCTGCGCGCCCAACCCCAACCAGCTGCGCTGCGGCGAGACGTGACGCCCACCGCGGGCTGGGGACGAGGGGCGGGACTTGGGGGGGTCTTCCCCCCCCCCAAGGCGCCTCCGCCCCATTTCGGGTGCTCCCAGTGAAGGGAAAATTGGGCAAGGGGCTCGACCCTCCCTCCCACCACCACCCTGCAGTCAGCCTCGAAGCACCAAGTGGACAGGAGGGTCCCCACCCGCCCTTCCTCCACGGGGTCGGGTGGCTTGGGGAGGGGAGGTTTGGGGAACCCTTTGATCTCTGCGGGGTGCACGCCCGTGGCCCCGCCCCCGACGACCCCCACCCCCACCCGCGGTTGCGGCCTTTGTGAGCAGGGGGCGGGCTCCCCTGCCCCTTTGTCCTGCAGTGGCCCGCCGAGGGCGAAACCAGAGGCGGCGGGCAGGGGAGGGGCTGCTGCCTGCTCTTGGGGTCCCAGGGCCCCCCAGGAAGCTCTCAAACCCCCTCTCACGCCCGGAGAGATTCGGAGACACCCCGCCCTGCGCGCGCTTTCCCCCGGACACCCCAGACTAGGCCTCCGGAAGCCCCTTCCCCGAAAAGGAGCCCCCCTCCCCTGCTGTCTCGCGTCTGGAACAATTGGCTGCAGCCCCGCAGCCTTTCCGCTCCCCCCTTTCCCTCCCTACAGCTCCCCACTGAAGCTTTTCCTCTAGGCCTCCTCTTGGACCTTTGGAAGGAATAGGGGGACTGAGTGGCTTGTGCCTGGGGGGGAGTTTGGACCCCAGCCTCTAGTCTAGACGCAGCTAGTTGGTGGCTCTCCATTGCGGGTGGGGTTCCCCAGCTGCCCAGAGATGGTTTGGGCCCAGCCACTGACCCCAGAGATGGGTCTCATGGGCCCCCATTTTCCTTCCCTTCCGGTCCTGGGTGGGACTTTTTCCCCACCTGGCTGCGGACAATAAGCCTGCGGAAACTGGCAGGAAATGGGCGAATGTCCTTTATCACCTTGGGACACATCCACATCCCCAAGGTGGCATCTTTTGCTTGGGAGTGGGGGTCTGTGCAGGCAGATCCTCTTCCTTCAGGGTCTCCTGGTCAATGGGGGTGGCTCTTTCCAAGGAGGACACTGAGAGAGGGGGCCCCAGGTTAGTTCTGCAGAGCTCCTAGCTGTGCAAAAGCCCTGAGGCAGGAAGTTGAGTCTAGTGGGATGGGCGTGGTTCCACCCTAGCAACCTCCTATCCGAGGGGTTGGTGCCTTTCCTGGCCATGTCTTGGGGGGCTGGGCAGAGAACCTCTCCCTATCTGGGGTGCAGGGTGATTCAGACTAAGGGGGCTGTAGAGTCTGTACTTCCTCTGTAGGTTTTACATAGGGGTCTGGATGGTCACTCGGGGTCCCTAGCAGAGAGAGGGAGCGTGAGGGGGAGAGATGGGGGATGCATTTTCCAGGCCTGCGTGGCACCCAAGGCTGCTGCTTCCGACATATGTTGAGGCCTGGAGCCAGGAAGGAGGAGGAGGGAGGAGCAGCAGCAGCGGGAGCTGGAGGATTTGGGATTCAGCTGAGCTGGCACCCAGTTGGGGCGATGGGCGTGAGTCACTGCAGGCTTGTGCAGGCTAGCTAGGGGAGCTGAGCTCGTCAGCCCATCCTGTCAGCCCATCCATCTGCTTTTCCAGCTTGGCCACACCCTTCCCCAGGCTTAGTTGGAGAGGTAGCCTGCCTGTGTCTGTCTGTCCTGGGGCTTGGATGGGCAGCCATGGCAAAGCTGGGCCCACCTGCATGAGGCCTGAGTGCCCAGGGACCCCACGATGCTCAGGTGAAGGCACTGATCAACCTGAGCTTTGTAGGCAGTAGAACACTCTGGAGAGGAGGGGGGAAGAAGAGAGAGGGAGAGAGAACCTTTCTGTCAGACAGGGACGTAGAGAACACCTCCAGACTGGAATGAGGATGGGGTGGGGACCCCAGGATGTCACCAGGGTTGTCAGGCAGATGTTCTTGAGACCCTTGGCCCCCCTGTCATCTCCCACTCTGTCCCTGAAGGCCTGTGACTCAGGTTTTCTCAGAGGCTGATGAAAGGAAGATCCCACCAGCTGTTCCCATAGAGACCAGCAATTCTGAGCCTCTGAGGGGCCCTGTGGCACCCCCCACTAAATTCCGGGATGGGATAGGGACCACAGGACAGCAGGAGGGTGTTTGTCTTGCACAGTGTTGACCTGGAGTGGGGATCCCACTGTGACCCTCGGTGGGAAGGGATAGACCAAGGCCCTGTGAGGAGGGAGGGTGGAGTGGGAGAAGGAATGGAGGAAAAGGAAGAAGAGAAGGAGGAGGAAAGGAGGAAAGAAAATGTGAGGGTTCCCAGGGGTCCCTTTGTTCTTAAAGCTTGGCCCTCCTAACAGGACCACTGGACAAGCCCCACTTTGGACAGAGCCCCACGTTCAGCCTTTGTTCTGAGGTGGCGGGTCTGGCGCTAAGGACTGGGGGACTGTGCTGAGTTGGAAGACTGCTCTTCCTCATGACTGGCATGCCCTCAGTACCTTGAGGTCCAGGGCAGAGCTTCTTCTGGGAGTGGCAGCCCAGCATGGCCCATGACCCTGGGAGACTCAGGACACCAGCTCCACGCTGTCCTAAGGGGGCCCACCCTGGGCTGTGCTGGGGGCTGGCGTGCAGGCGCAATCTCATCAACCGCTCTGAGCCCCAAGGCTGCACAGAGTCACTGGGGGGAGAGTGTGTCCCAGGGAGCCAAAATTCCCCCCAATAGCTCTTGGCTGAGCAGCCCACGAAGGTCCCTGAAGGGGTGGGTGCTGTGTGGGCACCCAGCGGGTGCCACCCGCACCCCTTCCTGTGCCTCCTGCCTCCGGCTCCATTTGGCACTTGAGGGCTTGGTTCTCAGGCGTTCAAAGCTCCTCCTGACAGTGGAACCTGCTTGGTCCCAGAACCGAGTTTGGATCCTTCTAAAACCAGCGGGGATGGGTGCTTCTTGGGCTGGGGTGTTCGCAGCATGGACATGGGGTGACTCTCGCCCATTCCTGTCCCCCAGGCATGGATCTTTCAGCCAATCAAGACGAGGAGACAGACCAGGAGACCTTCCAGCTGGAGATCGACGGCGACTCAGGAAAGGGCGCCTTCCGCACCTACACGGGCAAATACTGGACGCTGACGGCCACAGGGGGTGTGCAGAGCACTGCCTCTACCAAGTGAGTGTTCCCTGTGCCCTGCATATACCTTCATATACCTCCCGTGCCCTGCATTGCCCGCCCCTTGGGGCCCCCTCACCTGCCCCCTGCCCCCAGGAACGCCAGCTGCTACTTCGACATTGAGTGGCGTGACCGGCGAATCACCCTGCGTGGGGCCAATGGCAAGTTCGTGACGGCCAAGAAGAACGGGCAGCTTGCTGCCTCTGTGGAGGCCGCAGGTAGGTGCCTGGGTGGAACCCCCGTCCTCCGTAGGGCCTGCTCTGATCCTACTCCTGACTGCAGTTGTGGCTGGGTGCTGGGTTTCCGCTCTCCCTCCCTCCCCTCCCAAGGCTCACTGCTCCTCTTGACCCAGGGGACTCGGAGCTGTTCCTCATGAAGCTCATAAACCGACCCATCATCGTATTCCGGGGTGAGCACGGCTTCATCGGCTGCCGCAAGGTCACGGGCACCCTGGATGCCAACCGCTCCAGCTATGATGTCTTCCAGCTGGAGTTCAATGATGGCGCTTACAACATCAAAGGCAGGTTCTTTGCCCCCGCCCCCCATGCTGCCACTGTTGCCGGGGGCCCCAAGAGTCTGGGACAGGTTGAGAACTGTACAGGCCTGACTTTTGTCTATCCCCAGACTCCACTGGCAAGTACTGGATGGTGGGGGATGATGGCTCGGTGACCAGCAGCAGCGACACACCTGTGGATTTCTTCCTGGAGTTCCGAGACTACAACAAGGTGGCCATCAAGGCGGGCGGCCGCTACCTGAAGGGGGACCACGCGGGGGTCCTCAAGGCCTGTGCCGACACCATTGAGCCAGCCACTCTGTGGGAGTACTAGCCCCCTTGGACCCCCGAAGCCCCCACCTCCACTTCTCAGGGCCACTCTGGCCTGGCAAACTGGAAATCATGTGGGGTGGGTCCCCGTCCCCCTTTCTTCTGACCTCAGACAACTCTGAGCCTTATTATTCTCCCTGCGGGCTGAGAAGGGGCTGGGAGGTGGGTAACTGGAATCTCCTTCCCCTCCCATGACTTCTGCCCCCACTTCCCATGCCCTCCACCCTTGCCCCAGGCTTGTGGGTGCCCTCCCTGCGCTTCCTGCAGGAGCAAGGCCCTGGGGCCCCCTTTAGCACGGAGGGGCCTGCCCACATCTGGTCCTGTCTCATTTCCCCCTGGCCAAACTGGAAGCCGGAAAATGACCAAATCAGTATTTTTGTTAATGCCCGTTACTAGAGGGACCCCAGTCGTGCCTGGTGGTAGCCGCATGTGGTCTTTGAGGGGTGCTAGTGTGTGTGTGTGTGTGTGTGTGTGTGTGTTGGGGCTGTGTCCAGATGCATCTCCGGGGAATCCTGCCTGGTTGGCGGAAGAGTAGCAGGAATCTGGGTGGTCCCGAGTCTTCCCCTCCCGCTGGTGCTAGGCTCCTCCCCCAGCCCAAGCCCCACAGGGCAGGTGCTCCTCACTGCACCCCCAGGATCACCAGGGGTAGCCTCCAGACTGGAGATGGGGGTGCCCAGCCCCACCCCAGACAGCTCCCCCATCCTCTCATCTCCATGCATCTCACTCTGGGTATTCTGGACTATTTTTTTGTGTCATTTGTATAACTATGCGCCCATGATCTTAGCTTCAGACTGGAAAAGTGCAAACCAATAAACTCTTTAGCCCCGGCCATCGTGTGTCTGGGGGGCAGTGGGCACTCGGATGGGGGGATGAGGCAGTGTGTGCCCCTTCTGGAGTAGTCTGGGTCTCCTGTAGCCCTGCTGGAGCCTGGGGTGCAGGGTGTGAGGAGTGGAATCTGCTTAGACTTCCCTGCATGGCTAGAGGGCTAAGTTAGGGTATGTGTGGGTCATTGCTTACCCTGGACTTGGGTGCTGCGGGGTGCGGAGGTGGGGTGAGCAGCGCCAGGTTTCTGCTTCCTACACCTTGTGTGCTGACTGGCCGTCTGGGCTATGACTGATGGCCTTGGGGGTGGAAGCCTGGAGAAGGTGTGTATCAGGGCTTGTTGCATTCCCCCTGATTAAAGCTAAGCTGGGAGCATGAAGAATCTCAGGGTCATGGATGAATCAGAGCCTCTGAGCCAAATCCTTTCAGACCAGCATGTGAGTTGGTTTTTTCTTTCAGCCACACCCAGTGTTCAGGGGCTACTCTTGGTTCAGTGCTGGGGCCTTCTGCCTTAAGGACTGGTGGTTGGGGCCGGTGAGGTGGCGCTAGAGGTAAGGTGTCTGCCTTGCAAGTGCTAGCCAAGGAAGGACTGCGGTTTGATCCCCCGGCGTCCCATATGGTCCCCCCAAGCCAGGGGCGATTTCTGAGCGCATAGCCAAAATAACCCCTGAGCATCAAATGGGTGTGGCCAAAAAAACCAAACCCCCCCCAAAAAAACCCCAAAAATACCAGTGCTTGGCTAAGACACCACATATGGTCTGGTGGGACCTTCCAGCTCTGCCTCTCTTCCTGCACACCTCACACTGGGGACAAACTCACTGGGGTTAGGGGGGAAGTTTCCAATCAGGCAGGATGGTGGAGGGAGAGTGGTGGTGGCAGAAGTGGGAGTTGCAGCTGCTTGAGGGTTCCACAGGGAGTCCCAGAGGGATGATGGGCTTTGTGCTGCCTCCTTTGGAAGCAGCATCTTGGACCCCATAGTGCAAATGGTGGGCAGTTAAGGGGGAAACACTAATTGCCTGCTGGACCCCACCTGTGGGACCAGCTTCTGAGTCTTCCAGGCTGCATCCTTATGATTCCTTGCCGTTGTGTGTGTGTACACAGGCTAGGCATGTACTGAGGGTCATGCACATACTGGGGGCTAGAGAGGTAGCACAGTGGGGAGGGCCTTTACCTTGCATGTGGCCCATCCAAGTTTGATCCCTGGCATCTCATACGGTGCCCCCGAGCCCGTCCAGAATAGTTACGAGCATTGCTAGATGTGACCTCAAAACAAAAACAAGATAACATGCATCTGATACACTCACACACACACACACACACACACACACACACACACACACACACACACACACACACACACGTGCTCATAAGTACATTCACAAACATCAACACAGGCAGTACTAACCCCCAGGTATCTTTTTGCTCATCGACATAGGCAGCCTCACTGTACCAAGATGACTGCAGGGCCCTCAAAGGCTAAGTGCCCTCTTGAGAGGAAGGTGGCTAAGACTGGCTGGGGAAAGGCTGGTCTCAGTTTCTCCTTTTTGGTTTTTTTTTTTTGGGGGGGGGTCACACCCGGCTGTGCTCAGGGGTTACTGCTGGCTCTACACTCAGAAATCACTTTTGGCAGGCTTAAGGTATGGGATTTGAACCACCGTCCTTCTGCATGCAAAGCAAACGCCCTACCTCCATGCTATCTCTCCAGCCCAGTTTCACCTTTTTTTTTTTTTTTTTTGGTTTTTGGGCCACACCCGGTAACGCTCAGGGGTTACTCCTGGCCTTGCGCTCAGAAGTCGCTCCTGGCTTGGGGGACCATATGGGACGCCGGGGGATCGAACCGCGGTCCGTCTCCTAGGCTAGCGCAGGTAAGGCAGGCACCTTACCTCCAGCGCCATCGCCCGGCCCCAGTTTCACCTTTTTGTACAGCAGAAGGCTCCTAGCCTTGAGGACTCTTGGTGGTGGTGGTGGGGGACTCAGCTCATTGAGGATGGGACAGATGGGAGGAGAGACTCAGCATATGGCTTCAATGAGTCCCACCTTTCCTACTGTGACAGGCCTTGTGGGGACCTGTGGGAACCAAGAGGGGGACTCCCTGGTCAGTTGCAAGGCCTGCGAGCCAAAGGCTGTGAACTGAATCCCAGCACCACCCACATGCCCAGTGTGTCCAGGGGGGCTCTGCTGCTGGGACCCCAGTGCTCTATAATTCTGGGGGTTCCCGGTGCTGCCTGGTGAGAACCACAACCAAGTGTGCAACACCACTTCACATTTGAACCAAACCCAGACACTGCAACGATCACAAGGGAAAGAAAAAGAGGCTCATGGTGTCTGAACAAAAGGATGAGAGGGGCATCCTACTTCTAGCTGAATATAAGGATGCTGGAAGCTAACTCTTTGGACAGGTAGTTTCATTTTGAGGGGAGGCATACCTAGTGATGCTCAGGGATTATTCCTGGCTCTGTGCTCAGGAATCTCCTGGCAGACTTGGAACCATATGGATGCCCGGAATTGAACCCAGGTCAGCCATGTGCAAGTCATATGCCCTCCCCACTGTCCCATCTCCAACTCCCATTTCATGTTGAAATAAAGTGCAGATACTGGCCCAAAGAAGTCAGTCCTCTCAACATGCTACTTGCACCCCCAGTTCTGGTGCTGTGCTAACCCAAATATCTTGAAGTGGGACTGCCTTAAATAGGGGATCTTGCTGATGAAGTCACATGGTGGCTTTGAGCTAGAATTAGAGCTCCTCCACTAAAAGGGGGTACCAAGAACAGTCAGAGCAGGACAGAGAAGAAAGGACCCAGTGAAGCTTCCCCGTGCATCTCAGGTTACCTCAGAGGTAATTCCTGAGCACTGCCAGGTGTGACCCCAAAACAAAATTAACAAAAGAATTTTAACATTCGGACTAGGCTGGAGCATGGGCACCCAATACAGGAAACCCAGGTTTAATCTCTGGGATGGGCAAACAGGCCTCGGGGGCTGAGCCAGTCCCTGGGTGCCCCTGGAAAAGTCGGTGCCAGGGGTGGTGGTGTTGGGTGCTCAAGTTCCTCTGGCACCTAAGATATACTCAGTTCTCCCCACTGAGCTCTGGGTCCATTTAGGGTCTGATTGGCTCCCACACTTCCAGAGCCTGTGTCTTTTTCAGCACTCTACCTGGTATGGGTACCAGTCCCTCTTGCTGGGCAGTGCCAGCTGAACATTGATTCCCTCTTGGGCCCACTTGCCACACTGTCCTGGGAGCTAGCTTCAATCTCAACCCTGTCAGGCAGTGTCAGCTGGAGGTGCCCATGGAGCTCGTTTCCAGGCTCAGGCCTCTACCTTCCTGAGGAAACCTGTCTGGAAGCTGTTCTGGTGTATTTAGAATCCTAGTTCTGCGTTCTGCAGTGCACGCTTCAAGGTCACCCAGCTCCATAAAGCTAATCATTTGCTTATTTGTGAGAACCACTGTCATCAGTGTTGGGGACCCCTAGTCTTCATATCCATCACTTCTTACTGCCTCCTAAAATGCCCTCCTCGTGGGCAGTTCTTGGCCTCTTTAGATTCCTTGTTCCTATTGATTTACTGGGTGCACGGTGGGCACAGCTAAGTGGCCTTACACTTAGAGCCGCTCATATAGGCTCTGTGAAGAAGCTGGTCAGGCCTGGCAAGGAAAGGAGGCCGAGGGAGGGCTAGGGAAGCCGGTGGAAACGAGGTGCACAGGCAGCAGCAGCTGAGCTGTTCCCTCCAGCAGGCCAGCCCATGTGTCCCGCTGGGAGAGAGACGGCGATTGTGGGGCTGCCACGCAGGCTTGGGATGACCAGGTCACCTCTCTGATCAAGTTCCCCAGAATCCTACTAGTGGGCGGCATCTAGGGCTCCTTAGTCCAAGATGTCTGAATTGAAGCTGTAGTTAGGTGAGGTTGCAGGGTGCCCTAATGAGGTGGATGTTGGGGTGCTGCTCCCTGGAACCTTGTTGGGTTTCTATAAGACCCTTGGTCAAGAGACGTTGCCTCACTCACTCCTGGGCTGCTGTTAGCCAATGACCAGTCCCTGGACCTGTTGACAACCAAGGGCCTCACCGAGGCCACAGTGCTAAGGGTGCTTCCCCCCAGACCCTAAACTTCCATGGATGCAGGTCCTGAGGCTCTCCTGAGCCTCCCTCAGGAGTGCTCCTACCTGTGGCCCCTGTTCAGCTCCTACCCACAGTGTAAGCAGCAGCTGCTATTAGGTCCTTTGTCTCTGGATCCCCTAAATACCAGGAATGATTCCAGCAGTGGGGGCTGGTAGAGAGCATAGGCCCCTTGGGACTCAGGGTCTCAGGCCCTATATTGTCTGGAGTAGCCCTGGTGATGGGGGCCAGGCAAACCTGGTTTGGGGGACCTTTCCAAATCTTTTTTTTCTTGATTTTGGGTCACACCCAGCAGCACTCGGGCTACTCCTGACTCTATGCTCAGAAATCGCCCCTGGCAGGCATGGGGGACCACATAGGATGCTGGGATTCGAACCACCGTCCTTCTGCATGAAAGGCAAACACCTTACCTCCATGCTATCTCTTCAACCCCCCAAATCTATTTTTATTTTGTTTTTGGACCATACCCGATGATGCTCAGGGGTTACTCCTGGCTACGCACTCAGAAATTGCTCCTGGCTTTGGGGACCATATGGGACACTAGGTATTGAACCCCAGTCTGTCCTGGGTCAGCTACATACAAGGCAAACGCCCTACTGCTGCACTATCACTCTGGCCCCCCAAATCTATTTTTGTTGCATGCTGGGGGCCCAGTAGAGTGGCACCATATCTGCAAACACTGTCCCTAAGGAGTCCTGCTGACTGCTGAGGGGACAATGGGGTGCATAACTTCCAATCACTCCCTTTCCAGCACATGCACATTAGGGTAAGGCCAGTGCTTCTGCTCCTTCAGTCAGCATAAGCTTAATTTCCCACTCACAGTGAGAGGATGCAGCAACCATTAGGTGGGAACCATTAGGTGGGGCCGTCTTCTGCAGATGGATAACTGACTAGTCTTGTGGAACTGTGCTGCTGGCAGGGCTTAAGCCTCCCTCTCCCTTCAGACAATAGTCCCTGGAAGCTGCCACCCTGCCTGTCACAGACTGCAAAGGAGCCAAGATAGCACAGTACATGCCACCAGCGCATGGGCTAGACAATTGCACAGAAACCTCACCCAGTGGCCTTGGTCAGCTCTGAACTTGGACTGGGGCAGGTCTGGGCTGGGCAGCCAGATCCGTTTAGGAGAGTCTCTCCTTATACTTGACCGTCTGCCATGTTGGAAACCAAAGATGAAGGTGGGGTCCAACTCAGACTCAGAGTTCCTGGGAAGGTGCCCAGAGAACAGAGGGTCTGCGGGACTGGTCTTGGGCCTGGTTTCTCTGGAGACACACACGGGCTCCCACTGCCCCTTGCTGTGTGTCTGTGCAGAGCCTGGCAGTGTACCCTGGAATCTGCACCTGAGACCTCTGGCCGCTTGTGTGGCTGGAGAAAGGAAACTGGAGGTAGTGGAGTGCAAATTTATTTACAAAAGTCCAAGTTACATATTGTACAGACTTTTTACACACAGCAGTTTAAACAATCATTTTATCTTTACTATTGTAAGGAAAATCTTAATAAACTAATCATTTTGCTATTCTTATACAAAGTGACGGGCAGTCAGTCATGCAACATTTGAAGTTTTGAGATCCTTTGCTGAGTGCAAATACTAGATTCCTCTCTCCAGTTTTAAGGCAAGTAGAAGGGACTGTCTGAGGGTGCCGGCACAATGGCCAGGGGAGGCAGCTTCATCCCCATGTGGGGCTGCTTGTCTGAGAACTCAGCAGTGACTCCCTCAAATGTTGCTACTGTGGGTGCCAGCTTGGCAGAGAATCGGGCACCAATACTTGCAGCCTTCAGTGAGGCTACGTCCTATTTTCTCTTGGGAGACCTGTGGGGTCCCCAGATTGCTCCCAATATGGAGCCACGGGCAAAGTGGTACAAATTCATTTGGCAGATCTGCTCAGTTAAAGAGATTGAGATCTGTGTTTTGAGGGGCCTGGGAGCAGTGGGACAGATGATGGGGGTGGGGGACACGAGGATGGCTTAACCTACCCATCTTGCCACATGCCAGCAATGTGCTGGGCATAGCACGGCAGGGCCAAGTCTGACTTCCCACAGTAAGGCCAGGTAGCTGTGCCATGCACAAAATATCATTTGCCTCCCAATCTCAGGAGTTAGGGTTGCCAGGAATGTGGCTAAGTATCAGGGTACGATGCACCTTTTGGAGAGCTTACAATGACTTGCTAGGAAGCTGCCCAGAGAAATGGAACAGAAGGGATCAGCCAGCACAGGTCGAGCCACGCAGAGAAGGCGACACGTGGGGAAGTCTGCAGTCACTGTGCTAGGTGGGCACTAAGGATTCCCAATGGGACGGCATTCTAGGGGATGGGGCCCTATGGGGACCACTGTCGCCCAGCTGTACCTGACAGCACAGGAAGCCTGGTGGCCATGGAATGAGTGGGCAGCCCATCTAAGACCCTCAACGGTACCTGGTGTCAGGCCCGAAGGTGCTGTGGGTGAGAGCAGTTTCTGAGATGGGAGACGCTCTGGCCATCTATGTGACCACAGGAAATTGGGTCACTTCCAAGTTGAGTAAACATGAATGATTTAGATGAACTCCAAAGGTTCTCTATTGGCTCATGAGGGGCTTTAGAGGGAATGGGGGGGGGGGGGCTCCATCTCTCAGCCTGGTTTAACAGATTAAACAGTGGAGCAAGGCATGTGTTCCCAGCAGTCAGAGTGCCAGAGTAGCCATAGTGAGGAGGGTACTGGAGCAAATGTGAGTGGAGCTGGCAAAACCTTGTAGGAGGGGTTCCTGGCCTGCCAGCTACTGTTTACAGGGTTTCGTAGATGCCCTTTTTTGGGGTCAGTTCGTCTGTTAGCCCTACAGAAAAGGCAGGAGCAGAGCTGCTGAATAGATAAAGAGACCCTGTGAACCTGCCTCAGGGCCTGGGGCTGTACTGCGTATTGTCTCCTGGGGAGTCCTGGCCATCAGAAGCGATGCCGATGCCGGGGCTGGGGACCAAAGTGCATGGGCAGATTGTGCTCCAGGGGGATGTGAACAGGAGCAAAATCATAGTTAACCCGCACATTGGGCAGTGGGGGCACATAGGGTGCAGGGATGGGGCCCATGTTGAGGGGGAAGTTGTTGAACATGGGCCGGACAGGGGCCAAAGGAAAGGGCGGATGAACAAAGGCATAGGCGGGCAGCTGCGGCTGGTGTAGATTCTGTGGGACAGGTCGGGGCAGGGCCTCCACCCGCTGGACTTTCTCTGGAGGCTTCTCCAAGGGTGGTCCGATGCGTTTGAAGGTGCTTTCTAAACAGGATACAGCAGGGAGTTAGTGGCTTGACAGGTTGCTCCACCAACAGGACAGCTAGGGACTATGCGACCTGGTGGGAAGCTGGCTCAGTCCCATGCCTAGCATCACCTGCTAACCGGAACACCTGCTTGGAAGGCATATCTCTGGGTCACTGATGGTGTTAACCTCCGAATAAATCCAGTGCCTGGCACCAGCCAAAAACTCTGATGTGCATCTTTCTATTGTTTGGTTTTGAGGCCACACCTGTCGATGCTCAGGGACCTATCTGGGGTGCTGGGGATTGAATCCAGGTCAGCTACATGCAGGATCTTTCTCTCTCCTCTCCTTTCCCCCTCCATGAAGGATTTTCAGTACACAATAGAGGCCATTAAAAGTGCGCAGAGTCCCCCGTTCCCATGCTGCGGTGGCGGTGGAGGACACAGATGAGGGGTTCTTTGTGAGATCTGCCTGGCCAGCAAGGAAGCTCTGCCTTGAAGAGTGCTCAACAGAACCCCCTTACATGCTCCCTTGGTAATGGAAGGGCACTCTTCACCATCAAAGTGAAACAGAAACCGGGTTAAACTTATTTTTACTATCTATTCTGCATTTTTCTATAAAATTAAGAAGGAAGGAAAAAAGACAGACTGCAGGCCAGGGGCCAAGTGGTGGAGAAAAATTAAGGACAGAACTAAATATCCAAGCTAAAGTCAACGACAGTACAATCAAGAAACCTAAACTTTAACAATCTAAACTTAAATGGGTCTGTTATACTGGCAGGCCAGGGGGGAAAGGGTGGTAATATAAGATGCACTCTGGGTTCACTGGTGGAGGGAGGTTGACACTGGTGGCGTGAATGGTCCTGACTCACTATCTATCTGTAAATCTACCATGAAGGACTCTGTAGATTACAACATTTTCTTTTTCTTTTTTTTTTTTTGGTTTTTGGGCCACACCCTGTGACGCTCAGGGGTTACTCCTGGCTATGCACTCAGAAGTTGCTCCTGGCTTCTTGGGGGACCATAGGGGGCACCGGGGGATCGAACCGCGGTCCGTCCTAGGTTAGCGCAGGCAAGGCAGGCACCTTACCTCCAGCGCCACCGCCCGGCCCCACAACATTTTCTTTTTTCTTTTTTTTTCTTTTTTTTTTTTTTTTGGTTTTTGGGCCACACCCTGTGACGCTCAGGGGTTACTCCTGGCTATGCGCTCAGAAGTTGCTCCTGGCTTCTTGGGGGACCATATGGGACGCCGGGGAATCGAACCGCAGTCCGTCCTAGGCTAGCGCAGGCAAGGCAGGCACCTTACCTCCAGCGCCACCGCCCGGCCCCAGATTACAACATTTTCAATAAAATTAAAATTAAAACAAAACAAAACACTGGGCCGTACTTAACCTCCATTCTTTCTTTTCTGCTCTTCTTCTGCCTCCTTCCGGATTTCTTCAATGAGCTTCTCATCATCCTCCTAGAAGAGAAGCAGCAGCAGGTAGGTTTGCCCTCAGCCTGCACTGGGCCAGGCAGGCACTGCTCCTCTGGCATTCCAAGGGGAACTTGGGAGCAACACCTGGAACCCCATTTCCTTCAGTCTAGTTCTGAGTCTCATTCACCCTTCTTGCATTAGGTGTCTACTCTAGACAATGTTCAAAGGTTACTGGGTTGGGGATGTGCCTTCCACATGTGAGGTCCCGTGGTCCATTTCTGGCCTCACATAGTTCCTTAAGCACCACTGGGAATAATCCTTGAGCAACAAGTAAGAGTGGCCTCCAATTAAAAACCAAACCAAGGGCCCGGAGAGATAGCACAGCGGCATTTGATTGCAAGCAGCTGATCCAGGACCAAAGGTGGTTGGTTCGAATCCCCGTGTCCCATATGGTCCCCCGTGCCTGCCAGGAGCTATTTCTGAGCAGACAGCCAGGAATAACCCCTGAGCAATGCCGGGTGTGGCCCAAAAACCAAATAAAATATAAAAAACAAAACAAAACAAAAAAACCAAACCAAGGGGCCGGAGAGATACCAAGGAGGTAGGGCATTTACCTTGCATGCAGAAGGATGGTGGTTGGAATCCCGGCATCCCATATGACCCCCCCCCCCCAGCCTGCCAGGAGCGATTTTTTTTTTTCATTTTTGGGTCACACCCCGCAACGCTCAGGGGTTATTCCTGGCTCTAGGCTCAGAAATTGCCCCTGGCAGGCTCGGGGGACCATATGGGATGCTGGGATTCGAACCAACATCCTTCCGAATTCAAGGCAAATGCCTTACAGCTGTGCTATCTCTCCAGCCCCGCCAGGAGCAATTTCTGAGCATAGAGCCAGGAGTAACAACCCCTGAGTGCTGCCGGGTATGACCCAAAAACCAAAACCAAACAAACCAAACCAAACCTAAGGTTGACCAGTTAAACCTCTGATCAACAACAAAACTACCTAAAAGGGTTGGAACAGGTCAGGTTGAATTTCTGATCTACTGAATACCAGAGTGAAGGAAATTCCCCAACAGAGCATGCTGGGCGTGGCCCCCAAACAAAACCAAAAACAGAGCAATCAATTTTGTCACAAGGTCCTGTTTGATAAAACCACTTCAGGGTCAGAGTGATAGCAGAGGGTAAGGCGCATACTCGGCTAACCTGGATGCAGTTCCCAGCACCCCCTAATGGTCCCCTGTGTCCTACCAAGAGTGACCCTGAGTGAAGAGGTGAGTGAGTAAGTATTTAAACATTCCAGGTATGGCCCAAAAACAAAACAAAGGACAAAAGAAAGAGGTACAGCCTGGAAGATGTTGATCCTCAGTAGTTCCTTTGATGTTTTCTTAGTGAAGGGAAGACCTTGGTAAGTGAAATTACAATTATGAACAACCATAACTTGGCCCACCTCCTCAGGATGCTTGAAGCCAAGGTCTCAAGGGTGCGGGGGCTGCTGGCAGTGACAGGCAAACACTCCTTACCCACGCACAGTGCCACTCAATGTGCCCACCGGGAAGAGCCACACAAGTAGCCCAGAGGACTCCAGTCCTTTTTGGCCTGTTTGACTCCGTTCATTCAAAGGCAAACCCAGACCCCAGCTTCCCCTCTGCTGGAGCTGACATCTGTTACACAAGCTAAGGAGATGCTCAAAGAGTTGGGGCATGTATCTTGCACGCTGGGGCCGTGGACTTGGTTCCAAGCACTGCTGCTGTGGTCTCCAAAACTATCCTTCTGAGGGTATTTTTTGTCAGGACCCAAGAACAGGGATAGTAAGTTTTTCTTTGGGTAGAAGATTCTAGAGACCTGCCAGTACTATTGAGGGTGAGGCCAAAAAGGTACTGTAGGGCCCGGAGAGATAGCACAACGGCGTTTGCCTTGCAAGCAGCCAATCCAAGACCAAAGGTGATTGGTTCGAATCCCGGTGTCCATTATGGTCCCCCGTGCCTGCCAGGAGCTATTTCTGAGCAGACAGCCAGGAGTAACCCCTGAGCACCGCCGGGTGTGGCCCAAAAACCAAACAAAAACAAAAAAAGGTACTGCCAGGTCCAGGGGTAGGTGGGCTTCAGGGGAAAAAGAGGAAGTGAGAGGGGGAGCAGAGCAGGCTCATGGGGAAGGCTGTTTCCCTTCTTTCCTCTCGAAGCACCAGGGAATGACCTTCGTGTCAACATGATTTCACTAGGAAATGTCAGCGCTGAACTCCCTGAGCCAGGATGTTACTGTGCAGGAATCACAGAGCTCTGTTTAGAAACTAAGAACGGAAACAACCCATGTTTTTTAGGACCAGGAAGACAGTGTAGGGGTCCTACGTTTGATCCCTTGTACTGAATGTCCATTCACCCCGAGTTCCCTAGCACTGCTGGACTGTCTGGCACAGTCAGCCAGCTGGCTGTGCTGGGGATCCCCACCACTGCTGGAAAACCATTCCCCCCCCCAAAAAAAATATTAGACTCTGTAGAGAAGGTTATTTTTTTTAAACTTCATCTGAGGCACAAGTTCTTCAGCAATGTAAATTCCTAAAGTCAAAGTAGACAGAATTATATTTTATAAAGAGCAAATCTTATTTTACCACGATTAAAAGATATTGTTGAAAGAATGGTGCAAAGGCAGGATGAAGACAGATCTTGAGATTCCACCCGAAGACCAGTCTCAGCAGCACGGTTCTGGGGTCTGGGCCGAGAGACGGCCGGGCTATTTGACACTTCTCTGGAGGTGAGTCGAGTCCCCGGGGAACATTTTGGACACCTCTGGTGAATAAGGACAGGGAGAAGAAGGCCTGCTTTTCTGCAAATCTAGGACATACCTATGCTGCTAGAAATGGGGAACAATAGGAGGAAAGTTGAAGAGTGGGCGGGCGTGGGGGCGGCTCCAGACTGCTAGGCCCCAGCACCCTCCTCTCCTAGCAGCTGAATCACACAGGAAACACAGGACTGGATTAGAGCAGACAACACAGGAGGAGGGTTGCAGCTCCAGGCTGCCATGGCACTGGGTTTGGGCCACACTCCTTACAGCCCAAATCTAAGGTTTCCATCCCACCCACAGCAGGTTCACTGCAAGAAACCAGCACTTCCCTCCCTAGAGAACCTCACAGGAATGGAATCTCAGTAATAATTCGAAGTCAGGTTCAAAAGGATCCTAAAGAATCCCTGCTTCGCAGATAAGGCACAGTGCAGTCTGAATCCCCTTGGCACACCCAGGTGACTGCTGTGCTTTAGAAAGATTACCTCTCTTCTCTGGGAGATATAGAGGGCTCCATCTCTTTTGGGATGGGCACAGCTCTGAAATCTCTCTCCACTAAGTAAGAGAATGGGGTAGAACTCCCCCCTCTATCAGTGAGGAGGTCCGGTCAGAAATTATTAGAAAATTCTTACTGTTTTGGCACCACAACCAACCTGTAAATACATGTACCAACCCTCAGAATCACAGGAAGGTAGACTTTGAGAGAATCCCCCCAGATTGCGGGCCCTGAGATGGAGCCGCAACACCTCAGCCTGGCAAGCTCATTTGAGCCAGGCTTAGTTACCAATGCATATGACCTGGGCTGCTCATTTCAGTGACAAACGCAACGGGTCCCCCAAATCACTCATGCACCATGTGGGAATGCAGAGAAAGTTCTCTTCCAAAAAAACCAGAGCTCGAACACAGTAAAACAGTATTAGTGACAAAGTTAGGGTTAGGGTTTAACTGAACACCACCAAGTGAGCTATAATTTCTCACTTGGGATCAATCCTGGGAACAGTCTGATCTTTTCCCTCCCAGCTGCACGCATTCCAGTCTTCTGAGCTGGTGTGTAGCATATGACACTGGTGGTGCTTGTACCCTAAGCTCACTTTCAGAAAAACTTCACCTCAGTCTTACATCTACGTGTGGACCAGAAGAGCTCACAGAAACCTGTTTTTTTTTTTTTTTTCCTGATGCATTGTAGTGTGATGGGATTTATCCAGCAGGAAATGAGGCTCCCATCACAGTGGTGAACAGACAGAGCCTTCCCTGCCCTTCCTCAGCTTCCACCCCAGGCCTGGCTAGTTGTCTAAAGGCAGATGAGGTTGTCGCGCCCAGCAGAGGCACCAAACCCCTACCATAGACCGGCCCCAACAGGGCTGAAGATATGTCTTTTCTCCTAGTGTCAGGGTTCACCTCATTTTGCAGGTCTGGGCCCCACAGCAGGGGCTGCCAGCTCCCAAATCCAGTAAGTCTAGATGAAACCCCTCATTTGCCCCTCTTGGCCCTGCTGCCTTAACACAGTGCAATGTTCAAACATGCACAGAACATACTAAAGCATGGGCAGGCCAAGGGATGGAATGAATGCTGATTAGGGATTCAGATGTCCCGAGATAGGCAGGTTATAAGACAAAGAGAAGGGGCTGGAGTGATAGCACAGCAGTAGGGCATTTGCCTTGCATGCAGCCAACCCAGGATGGGCACAAGTTCAATTACCGGCATCCTATATGGTCCCTGAGTGCTGTTGGGTGTGACCCACCCCCCAAAAAGAAGTACCCCAGGAGGCTGAGGTAAAAGCCCAGAGTGGCCCCAATACTTTCTCGTTCCCCACAGACCAGGAAAAGGGGGAGCTGGAGTGACAGTACAGTGGGGAAGGTGTCTTCGTTGCATAGAACTGACCTGGGTTCAATCTCTGGCATCTTATATAGTCCCGATTCCACCAGGAATGACTCTTGAACGCAGAGCCAGGAGTAAGACCTGAACACTGCCAGGTTTGGCACAAAACAAAACCAATCTGAACAGAGCAGACCAGAAGGGAGAAGCACCCTGAAGGCTGGTGCACATAGGGCTGAGGCCAAAGGACTGTAGTGAATGTGAAATAGTCTTGGGCCCTTCTAGATGTGGGAGGAGTGGGCCAACAGTGACAGCAGGGGCATCTGACAGGTTATTTCCTTCCTTCATCTCTTTTGAGCTCAGCAGGCCACAGAAAATGCTGGAAGATAGACATGCTTGTTGCACATGGGGCTGGCTGGGCTGGGCGGGGAGTAAGGCGAGAGCATGAGGCCTTTCCAAAGCACCAACTCAGCACAGCAGCTGCAGCAGGAAGTGAGGGGGGAATTCAGAGGCTTATGGGAGGGGGAAAAAAGGAAACCTTAACTCCTGAACTACTCTCTCAACACTGCAGTCCACCCATGCAGCAGTGCCTGGGCAGGAGGAAATGAAGAAAGAGATAAAACCAGCGGTTCAAACCAAAGACATATAACAGCAGCGACCAGAGCCAGTGGCTGGAGGCCCTGACAGACTCAGGGCCTGCCACAAGGCTCTTCTGGCCAGAGCTCCTCAATGGGGGAACCATAAGCAACATTTCTTCTTCCTGAACTCCTCCCTTTAAAAAGGTGACTGGGAACGGTAAACCTACTTTCCTTCTTCGAGGCTGGGCTTGGGGCTGAGATCCAGGTCATGTGTGGTCACAGCTGTTGCTAATAAACTTGCAATGATTCCCTTACTGCTTTCAAAGAGCTGAGGATTTAGTTTCAAATTATTCCCAGATCAGCCACAGATCGATGAGCAACAGCCCCGTTCCCAGCTGTCCTCCTCCAACAAGAAACAGGAGGGGGGTTGTTGAAGGTGCAGCCAACCAGACTGGGCCATACTGGGGTCTGTCTGGACCACGTGCTCTAGCTGGCCAGAGGCTCTCACTTTACCAGTTTTAGTGGGAGAACTCCCAGGTCTTCTTTCTGAAGCCCCTCTGCAGGGATCAGGAGGTGGTGGGGAATCCTGCACGTCTGGCTGGCTCTGTTTGCTGACAATGCACATGCCACCAGGCTGATGGCTGAGCCATGCGACCACCCTCCTTAGGTGACCTCAAGTGACACCCAGCTCAGGTGAGAACCTGGCACTGGTCTCCCAGGCCCTTTTCCTACCGACTACAGCCTGCAAAGGGAAAGAAGTCCAGAGACAGAACTCTGTAGATGTTTCTGACCCAGGTGCCTATCTCTGGGAGCCTGATTCAGGCGTGAACTCTATTAAGCAGCTGTTGCTGGCATGTGCTCCAAGACAGGATTGCCCCTCACACCATGATGCCAAGTTCCTGGTGTTGCCAGGCACAGTGTCCTTGAGCAGGGTGATGGAAACAAGAGGCCATGGAAGTGTCACACTGGTCCTCCTTCACTTTATTTTTTGTAGAAGATCAATGATGAGTTCAGGAAAAGATTCCAGCCAAAATAGGACTTACCTATCTAAATGTGGACACTTTCCAATTAAGGTTCCTGCCTTCCCACCTCAGTCCTCCCTGTTCTTCTCTTTATGTCCTTATCCCTCCATTCCTGTCACCCAAGTCAGAGAGTCAAATGCTGGCCTGCCTGTCCCTTCAGGAAGCCACTGGCTATGGGCTATTCTTTGAGGATTAATGAGAACAATTGAGGCAGGTGGAAGCCTGGGTCCCCTTCACTGGGCAGGCCATGCACTCACTGTTGGTGAGACCGTTTGAGGCTACTGCCTTTTTGTTTGTTTGTCTTTTTTTGGGCCACACCCTATGACAAAGGTTACTCCTGGCTATGAGCTCAGAAATCCATCCTAGCTTGGGGGGCCATATGGGACACTAGGCAAGGCAGATGTGTTACCGCTCCAAACAACTGTTCTAGTCTCTGAGGCTACTACCTTATGGTACTGTTCCAGAATCCTACCTCTCAGCAGAGCAGTTCACAGACCACATACTGAGGGTGAAAATGACACCAAATTGAAAACTGGCTCTAAAAGCCTTGGGATATATTTGAAGAAATAAAATGCAAACTCTTATTCAGAAAACAAACAAGATTTGGGGGCCGGAGTGAGAGCACAGCGGTTGGGCATTTGCCTTGCACACGGCTGACCTGGGACGGACCCAGATTCGATCCCTGGCATCCCATATAGTCCCCTGAGCCTGCCAGGAATAACTCCTGAGCACTGCCGGGTATGGTTCCCCACTTCCCCCGAAAAAAAGAAATAAACAAGATTCATTAGGCTTCAGTAATGATACAGTGGGTAGGGCACTTGTTTTGATCCCTAAATAAAAAACAAACCAACTAAAAACAGACCTAGCATACTGGGTCCAATAAAATCCCAGGATAATCCTTCCCACTGCAAAAGAATGTTTATTGGCTGGGCATTCTATTCCCTAAACCAGAAAACTGGTTCGCTGTATGTGACTCCAACAGTTTCACTATTTTTTTTGGGGGGAGGGGGCCACTCTCTGTGACACTCAGAGTTTACTCCTGGCTATGCGCTCAAAAAATATCACTCCTGGCTTGGGCAACCATGCTGGGGATTCCAACCACAGTTCGATCGTCCTAGGCTAGTGCGGGCAAGGAAGACGCCTTACGCTTGCACCACTACTCTGGCCCCTACAATAGTTTGTTCTCTTTTCCTTCTTCCTCCGTAAAAAAAAAAAAAAATCTTTGGGGCCGGAGTAGGTAGGGAGGTAGGGAGTTTGCCTTTCATGCAGAAGGTCAGTGGTTCGAATCCCAGCATCCCATATGGTCCCCTGAGCCTGTCAGGAGCGATTACTGAGCAGAGAGCCAGGAGTCACCCCTGAGCGCTGCCGGGTGTGACCCAAAAATCAAAAAAAATTTTTTGGGGGGTTGTCATACCTACCAGTGCTCAGGGGGACCACCTGGGGTACTAGGGATAGAATTCAGGTCAGCCATGTGCAAGGCAAATGTCCTACCTGCTGTGTGCAGTCCTCCTTTTGCTTATTCTTGGTATCTAAGAGACAGTTATTAGTCACCATTACAGCTAATAAGGGCTATCATGGGTTCCTGCGCAATTTCTAGCCATTACGATAAAAACTCAATTTGTCTTCAAATGACCAAGGGAGAACTCCTTCACTGACAAATATGAGAATCTCGCCGGCCCTGTCAGTTAAGGAAGCCAGGGAGCAGGCTCAAATGACAGGGCATGCTTTGTTTCCCTGACTGCTGAATGGCTTTGTGTTCTCAGAAGCCTCAACAGATGCTGGGCTGGAATTCAATCAGGCTCCTGGTGAGAACCAAGGAAACAGGGTTGATCTTAGTTTTGATGGGAACAGGACAAATGGAATGTAATCTCTGGCTGCAGCTAACCAAGGAAACTAGAGCGATCTGTATTGGCCTGACTTTCCTCTCGAACTTTAAGTAAATACAGAACCTTCCTCAGAATAGAAGATGACACCTGATGAAGAACAAAAGGGGACAACTGCAAACACGGTAACACAACTCGGGCAGGAGAGTTTCCACCATCCACTCCAGGGCAGGGGGGTAGGGGCCAGTGGAAGAAAAGGGAAGAGGGACTGGTGCCGAGAACAGGGAGGCTGCCCACCTATCTGTGGGGCAATGCCCTCACGCTACTATTTCCAGAGCTGCCCTACAATTGAGAGAGGTGGGGGTCCTTGGTAGACAGGTGGCGGAGACCAGCATAGGCCAGCATGCCTGTAAGGAGAGCACCTCAGGAAAACCTCCAGGCAAGGAATACCCGTGTCAGTCACTCCCTCAGACCAAGACCTCATCTCATTTGTTTCCTCAACAGGAGCACGACTTTCTCATGCTGAGGGGTCCTAGAGTGCCACGGGGTGGCTTAGGGGCAATATGTGGTGCTTGGACATATGCAAGCCAAGTCCCTTCGCTCCTGTACTCTCCTTTTGACCTCTAAGATCACTTGCTTTTTATATACTTCTTTTTCGGCTTTGGGTCACACCTGGCAGTACTCAGGGGTTCCATATGGGATGCCGGGATTCGAAGCACCGTCCTCCTGCATGCAAGGCAAACATCTTACCTCCATGCTATCTCTCCGGCCCTATTTACTTCTTTTGACCCCCATAGCGATACTCAGGGATCACTCATGTCTTTGTATTGAAGGATCATTCCTGATTGGCTTGGGGAACAGTATGGGTTGCTGAGGTTCGAACCCAGGATCCTACTCACTGAGCTATCACTTTGGTCCAATAGGGATCACTCTTTTTTTTTGTTTGTTTGTTTGTTTGTTTTTTTTTGGTTTTGGTTTTGGTTTTTGGGCCACACCCGTTTGGCGCTCAGGGGTTACTCCTGGCTATGTGCTCAGAAATTGCCCCTGGCTTGGGGGGACCATATGGGACGCCGGGGGATCGAACCGAGGTCCTTCCTTGGCTAGCGCTTGCAAGGCAGACACCTTACCTCCAGCGCCACCTACCCGGCCCCTGTTTGTTTGTTTTTTGTTTTATTGGGTCACACCCGGCAGTGCTTAGGGGTTATTCCTGGCTCTACTCTCAGAAATTGCTCCTGGTAGGCTCGGGGGACCATATGGAATGCTGGGACTCGAACCACCGTCCTTCTGCATGCAAGGCAAATGCCTTACCTCCACGCTATCTCTCCGGCCCAGGAATCACTTTTTTTTTGTTTTTGGGCCACACCTGGCGATGCTCAGGGGTTACTCCTGGCAGGCACGGGGGACCATATGGGACACCGGGATTCGAACCAACCACCTTTGGTCCTGGATGGGCTGCTTGCAAGGCAAACGCCACTATGCTATCTCTCCGGGCCCAGGAATCACTCTTGACAGTGTCAGGTGACAATATGTGATGCTGGGGACTGGGTCAGGGTTGGCCGTGTACAAGTGCCTTAACCACTGAACTCACTGACCTATGTAATTATTTTACCTTTTGTAGATTTGAAGATTGTTAAGTAGCTCTAAAATATTGTCTTCAAAACGATTTCTGAGGGGCCGGGCGGTGGCGCTAAAGGTAAGGTGCCTGCATTGCCTGCGCTAGCCTTGGACGGACCGCGGGTCCAATCCCCCGGTGTCCCATATGGTCCCCCAAGCCAGGAGCAACTTCTGAGCACATAGCCAGGAGTTAACCCCTGAGCGTTACCGGGTGTGGCCCAAAAACCCCAACCCCCCCCCCCCAAAAAAAAACGATTTCTGAGCACAGAGCCAGGAGCAACCCAAGCGCTGCTGAGTGTGACCCCCCCCCAAATCTTTGTGGGGCCAACTCGTGACAGTAATTGGGGGATAAAAGACCACCCCCTCAACGATGGTTGGTGGCCATTAGGCTCATGTCCAGGAGTGCTGAGGCAGGGGTGCAGGAGAGAATCCAAGGCCTCCCTACTTCCCCACTGCTTGAATCACAGCCCTGCCTCTCAAATCTCTTTTTAGATGACAGACAGTGGAAAGGAGCCCTTGGCTTTGATCCCCTAGCATCACATGGTTGACCAAGTACTACTAAAAGCAAGGCCCAAACACGTCTTTTTCCTTCAAAAAAAAATTTTGGGGGGAGGGTTACACCTAGCGCGCTCAGGGGTTACTCCAGGTTCTGTTCTCAGAAATCGCTCCAGGCAGGCACAGGAGACCATATGGGATTCCGGCCACTTGCAATGCAAATGCCCTATGGCTATGCTATCTCTCCAGCCCCTTTTTCCTTCAAGTTTTGAGCTACACCTGGCAGTTTTCAGGGCTTAGGACAAGCTCTGTGCTTAGGGATCATGCCTGGTGGTGCTTGAGAGACCATTTGGGGTTTGGGAATCAAGGTTGGGTTGGCCGCCTGCAAGGCAAGCACCCTACCTACTGCACTATCACTCTGGCTCCAATCCCCAACTAACTTCATGGGAGTCACCACTGAGCCCTGCCCTAGATGAGGCCTTAGGAGATAAATTAAAACACCAGTTCTGATTGCATTGCTGTGCAGACATCCTGCCCTGTATTTACTTACTGTGGGATCAGTCCACAGTGAACATCTGGAACACTCCTGGCACGGTGCTCCAGGTGAGCGAGGATGTTGGCAGAAATGATCATAGCCATTGATAGACACTCGGCAGAGGTAGCATATCTGGGCGCCACAGCGGCAAGACATTCGGTTGCAGCCTTCAGACTTGATGAGGCCAGTTCCACACTTGTGACACTTCCTAATGCGTGCAGCTGTCATCTTCTCTTCACTGAAAAAGAAAACCTGGCTGAAAGACCCTGAGACAGATCAGGTGGCGGTGGTTCAGGATGTGGTGCGAGAGCCAGGGACAAAGAAAGAAGGCCACATGAATGAATCTTTCTTTGGGGCTTGGTACAAGGGCAATATTCGCTTGAGGTTCCAGCAAGCTCCTGGTGGTGGGGTTGAAACACTTAGGATGTGAGAAGATATGGAGCCCCTACAGGGATCGTAGGACTCACGGCTCTGGTGTTGCCCAGCTATTCAACACTCCAGCCCTCTGCTTTGGCATTCACAGCTCCACCACCAAATGGGCTGGGGCAGAGATGTGTGCCAGATAGTACCACAGGGCAAAGAGGGACTGGGAGAAGCCAGAGATGAGTCTTTGGAGAAAAGGGTGCTTGCAACTGGATTCTAAGCCGGGCAGGAAAAACACAGCCCCGCAGATGTGTCCTGTGTCCTGGGCAGAGCAGGAAAGGCAGCCTGAGCTGCAGTTAAGCTGCTAACAATGCCCTGACAAGGAAGGCTTGCTGGCTCCACCTGACCTCAGCTGCTCATCGCCACTTATCACAATGGAAGCTTCTTGAGGAGCTGTCTTTGATTTTAGCCAAATGTTATTTGAACTTTCTTTTTTTGGGGGGGTTTTGGGTCACACACAGCAGCGCTCAGGGGTTACTCCTAGCTCTACAATCAGATATCGCCCCTGGCAGGCACAAGGGACCATATGGGATGCCGGGATTTGAACCAGCATCCTTCTGCATGCAAGGCAAACGCCTTACTTCTATGCTATCTCACCGGACCCCCTATTTGAACTTTTTTTTTTTTTTTGGTTTTTGGGCCACACCCGGTAACGCTCAGGGGTTACTCCTGGCTATGCGCTCAGAAGTTGCTCCTGGCTTGGGGGACCATATGGGACACCGGGGGATTGAACCGCGATCCGTCCAAGGCTACCACAAGCAAGGCAGGCGCACCTTACCTTTAGCGCCACCACCCGGCCCCTTATTTGAACTTTTTTAAAATGATGTATTTTTTTGTTTGTTTTTGGGCTACATCTGGTGATGTTCAGGGGTTACTCCTGGCTATGCGCTAAGAAATCACTCCTGGCTTGGGGGACCATATGGGATACCGGGGTAAATTGAATCAAGGTCCGTCCTCGGCTATCGCGGGCCCCTAAAATGTCATACCTGGCAGTACTTACATATATTAAACTCATAGAGAGTTTCTGGGAACTGTAACAAGGACAGAGATTGAACCTGGGTTGGCAGCGTGCAAGGCCAAGTGTCCTACCTGCTGTATATCTACTGCCCTCACTACTTGAAATCTTAAGTAGGTATATGTAAGCATCATTTATGGTGGTGAAATGCTCATAAATAACACCATTTTAAAGGGTATACCTTCAGGGACATTTGGTTTTTTCAGAGTTGTGCAACCATCAACACCATCTAGTTTCATGATATTTTTATCACCCCCCAAAGAGAAGCCCATTGGGTACAGAGACTGCTTTAAGCCATCTCTGCTTGCCAGCCACGCCTTGACTGCCCACACACCACCAGTGCCTGTTTGCAGTGATTTATAGACTCCTCCAGGCGCAAGAGTTCTGCCCAGACTGCTCACCTCCTCACATGCTACCAATGGTGCTGGCTATAGAATGTCTAGATTTATCTAAGAGCCTGTTCAAGATAGGCTAGGGTGCTTTCTAGCACACTTACCCAAATTCTCTTGTCTTGCCCATGGGTCCAATTCCAGACAGACTAGAATTCAAGACATAGCTCAGATATAGTGCTTGCCTCACATATGTGAGGCCTTGGGTTCAACTCCTGGTTCAATATGGTCTGTCAGAGTAGACCCAAGCACTACCAGGTATGCCTACAGAACTCAAAGCCAAATCAAATCAACAACTGATTCCAAACAAACTTCTACTTTTAGGTGTTTACTACAGTGGGACCTCATTTGTAGTACAACAAAATTGTTTTCTAATGCTGATACTAATTACCAAAATTTCCTTCTCCTAATGCAATACAATTTTTGTAGTTTTATTTTATGGAGGATTGTTTTTGATGTGTGTATGTGGGTGGTTTTGGGCCACACCTGGTGCTGCTAAGTACTTGCTTTTGGCTATATGCACAGGGCTCAAAACTCCTGGCAGAGATCAGGGGACCATCAGAGGTGCAAGGACTCCACCTGCTATATTATCACTCCACTCCAAACCTGTTATTCTATGGCTTTTTAGGCCAGAATCCCAGCATGCAACTCGTGAGACTGAACTCAAGGTGATGGGCAGCTGCACCGGGGGTTGATAGGAACAAGAGCTGCTCTCATACTGTCAGCTGTATTCAGTTCCTTGAGGACTTGAACACAGGGGGCCATTTTCTTGATGACTGTCTGCTAAAGGCAGTTCCCATTTCTAGAAGCTACTACATTCTTCAGCGTTCTTCCTTCCTTCATCTCCTGGTAGGTATTTTGTGATCAAGTTCACCAACATCCCTATCTCCATCTGACCAGAGAGAAGTTCTCAATTCTGAAGGAGCTAAGTGTAAAAACCGCACTTGCATGGATGATCTCAAAGTCCATCTTACCATGTAAAACATCTATGAGTGTTAACTCATAGGTTCAGTGGTTCAGAATTAGGGCATGGGCATTTTGGGAGCCATTATTCTGCTTAGCAAATAGGGGCCAGAGAGATAGCATGGCGTTTGCCTTATATCCAGAAGGATGGTGGTTCAAATCCTGGCATCCCATAAGGTACCCCATGCCTGCCAGGGGTGATTTCTGAGCACAGAGCCAGGAGTAACCTCTGAGCATTGCTGGATGTGAGTGACCCAAACTCCCCTCCCCCCCCCAAAAAAAGGCACAATAAGGAAGGCTTTGCTTAGGTTCCAATTCTTGTTATGTCACTTATTACCTCTGTGTTGATGGATGGGCAAGATATTTGGGCCCAGGGCCGGAGAGATAGCATGGAGGTACGGCATTTGCCTTTCATGCAGAAAGGTCATTGGTTCGAATCCCAGCATCCTATATTGTCCCTGGAACCTGCCAGGGGCAATTTCTGAGCGTGGAGCCAGGAGTAACCCCTGAGCACTGACGGGTGTGACCCAAAAACCAAAAAAAAAAAAAAAAAGATATTTGGGCCCTTTGCCTCAGCAGGATTGTATGTCAAATCAAGGTAAAACAGAAATTATGGTAACTTGGGAGGTGCTAACAGCCCCATTCTTTCCCATTTCTGTTAGTAGTAAAACCTGCTTCTTCCCCTTCAAACTTAGTCCAGATAAAAATCATTCAGGTAGGGGCCAGAACGATAGCACAGTGGTAGGGCATATGCCTTGCACACGGCTGACCCAAGACAGACCTTGGTTCAATTCCTGGTGTCCCATATGGTCCCCCAAGCCAGGAGATTTCTGGGCACAGAGCCAGGAGTAACCCCTGAGCATCACAGGGTATGGCTCAAAAACAAAACAAAGAAAGAAATCATTCAGGTAGAGCTCATGTAAGGGGTCTGCCTTGTGGTCCAGTGACTCATACAGAGGCAAGAACATACGTAATATTTAAGTAATTTATGTATCTCTTAAAACTTAACCCATCTTTCTACTTTCCTCTCAAGTAGAGTATAAATGTGGATGCACTCCAGTTAAAACCAGGCAGAACAATATATCACCTTAGTGATGGGTGAAATAACGAGAAAAACCACATATGACCTGATAGAACAGATCTGTGCGATCATGCTGGGAAGGCTGGGTTAGTTTATGGGGGCAGAAATAGATTTCTGTATTATTTACGTCAATACATGTTTTGTATGATTTGTTTGGGGGTCAGACCTGGTGATGCTCAGGGGTTACTTCAAGCTCAGGAATAACTCGTGGTGGTACATGAGGAACCACATGGGGTATTAGGGACTGAACCTGTGTCAGCTGCATGCAACGCAAATGCCCTCCCAGCTGTATTATTATTCTGACTCCAAAGTCAATGAATAGTAATTGTAATAAACTGGTATTTATCTATGGGAAAATATTTAGCTACATACCAGTAGTACAGAGAACTGGTTCTTAATGTTACTGTTATTATTTACAGGCTGAAGGATGCAAAATATCTCATGTAAGACATAAGGGCCATGGGGCTGGAGAGATAGCATGGAGGTAAGGCGTTTGCCTTTCATGCAAGAGGTCATCGGTTCGAATCCCAGCGTCCCATATGGTCCCCTGTGCCTGCCAGGAGCAATTTCTGAGCATGGAGCCAGGAGTAACCCCTGAGCACTGCCGGGTGTGACCCAAAAACCACAAAAAAAAAAAAAAAAAAAAAAAAAAAAGACATAAGGGCCGGAGAGATGGTACAGCAGGTAGAGCAATTGCCTTGCATCCCAAGCACTACCAGGAGTGATTCCTGAGTGCAGAGCCAGGGACACTCGGGCTGGCTATTCCTGGCTATGCGCTCAGAAATCGCTCCTGGCTTGGGGGACCATACGGGGCACCGGGGGATAGAACTGCAGTCAGTTCTAGGCTAGGCTAGCATGAGCAAGGCAGGCACCTTACCACTTACACCACTGCTCAGGCACCATCCTTAGCACAATTTAATCTATAGAAACCATTGTTGGGACTGGAAAGATAGCATGGAGGTAAGGCGTATTTTTTTGTTTTGTTTTGTTTTTTTTTTCCGGGCCACACCCGTTTGATGCTCAGGGGTTACTCCTGGCTAAGGCTCAGAAATTGCCCCTGGCTTGGGGGGACCATATGGGAAGGGGATCGAACCACAGCCTCTGGCCCCACCTCTAGCACCATCTCACTGGCCCCAGGTGTTTGCCCTGAGCCTGCCACTAGCAATTTCTGAACTACCATTATTACTTAGATAGTGAGAGAAAGGCATTGAATATGCTGCAAGTGACCTGAGGCACAGCTCTGTGCCTTACAGAGATGAACAGAGGTTAAAGAGCCAGGCCACTTCCTGAGACCACTGCAGGGTAGGGCAGCTTAAGAATCTGCTCTTCCTACAATATCCATCTAGATGGCCTATTTGCTAAAGGCCCATCGGGTTACTCACACAGACGTTCGGTACTTGATGTCATCCTTTTCAGCCAGCTCTTCACAGGTGAGGCCATTGTGCTCTTTCCAGAGTCCCTGACACTTCCTACAGGTTTCCTGGGGAGAAGGAAAAACACAAAGAGTCTGTGGAGAGCTGATGACGTGCACATTTCTGTGCAACAACAGGGCATACAAAACAAGCTTCTCTTGACCTGAATTCTTCCCCGGGTACCTATTACTTTCATCAGGGCTAGCTCTAAAGATAGCTCTCAAAAGAAGTAAGAATCATCAGGAAAAAGCATGGGGAAATTCTTTCTTCTGGTGGGTTGGAATACTTGGACCCTGGCCATAGAAGGCCAGTGATCAGGTGGTCTGGCCGTGGTACCAGACCAGACATCTATGCTTTTGTTGGCTGCCCATGCCTGTCTGCCAGTATTGTGTGGCCTGTGAAGTTACAAATTTCCCAATGATTCTTGGCAGAAGAAATGTCCCCCCTCCCCCATGCCTTCCATCTAAGGAAACCACTGCTCTCAGACACACAATTTGTGTGACTTTCTTTTCTTTTTGGAGGAGAAGCACATATGTACTCAATCTGTTGAGCCATCTCAACAGAATCCAAACTAGATTTTTTTTCTTTCATTTTTTTTGGGAGGGTCACAATTGGTGGTGCTCAGGGCTAGCTTACCACTGACTGAGCACAGGGATGATCACTCCTGGACTCAGAAGATATTATGGGATGCTAGGATGGAACCCAGGTTTCTTCAGGCCTCCAAAAGTAAGGCAGGAGGGTGCTCTCCCATGAGCCTCGGTCCCCGCCATTTTGGAATTGAATAATTTCTGTCTTCTCTATGCTTAGTGTTCATTGGCATCTTGCTCTGGCATAGACTAGTACACTTAGTGGCCTGGCCCACTAAGGGCCCTGAAGGAAACAGGCCTCACTCATCACTCACAGAGATGAGGTTAGCTTACATTCACTTCTAAAACACAGGTTAAAAAAGTGTGTGTGTGGCAGACTCATGTACAGGGCTTTAGGGAGCATGCCTTGTCCATGGCTGACCCCAGTTAAATCTCTGGCACTACATGGTCCCCTGAATGCCACTGGACATAGCCCTGGAATCCCCAAACAGTATTGCATTTTTTTTTTTTTTTTGGTGTTTTTTTGGGTCACTCCCGGCAGTGCTCAGGGGAAATTCTGACTCCATGCTCAGAAATTGCTCCTGGCAGGCACGGGGGGACCATATTGGAAGCCAGATTTGAACTGATGACCTTCTGCATGAAAGGCAAACGCCTTACCTTACCTCCATGCTATCTTTCTGGCCCCCAGAATTGCATTCTTGATCCACTAGACTCAGCTGTCTGTATGGCCAGGCACCCCATCATTAAATTTTTTTTAAAGATAGTTTGTAATTTATAAAACATTTGTATATAGGCTAGAGAAGAATTTATATTAATAATAAAAAGCAATGCGGGGCCAGGGATGTGAGTCAGTGGTTGAGTCAATGGTAGAGTTGGTAGAGTACATGCCTTACATATCTAATACCCTGAGTCTGACCCTTTGGCAACATGCATACATACAATTAAGGGTTAATGTTAACACTTTTTTTTGGGGGGAGGGTCACACCCGGCAGCGCTCAGGGGTTACTCCTGGCTCTATGCTCAGAAATTGCTCCTGGCAGGCTCGGGGGACCATATGAGATGCCGGGATTCGAACCACCGTCCCTCTTCATGAAAAGTAAACACCCTACTACCTCCATGCTATCTCTCTGGCCCAGCACTTGTTTTTTTTTTTTCTACACCCTGTCATGCTCAGTGCTTACTTGTGGCTCTGAAATTAGGGCATATGAGGTCCTACATGCAAGAAAAACTTTCTCCCTGCTATACTAGCTCAGACTCCTAACTTTAGTCCATGGAAATTCCAACCCATGAAGTACACGGAAGGATGGTTCCGCCACAAGCAGACAGGTATGGGAACTTAACCTAGTCTATGGAATGACGAAGACTTGAGAACAGGACACCTGCTGTTACAAAAATAAGTCAGAGATGGGAAGGAGAAGAGCATTTAACAGAGAACCAGTGAAAGAAGAATCTGGAGACAAAGCTGGGCACATCTGGTTCCTGGAGCCAAAATGAACACTGTGAAAAAAGGTCTGCTGAGGCCAGTTTGACCTTTATTCTGAGAGCAATAGGAAAGTAAGAGGCATCACGCATGAAAACAGCGATTAGATGCGGTTTTATGAAACTCCTGTGGGGGAAACTGGAGGGAGACTGAGGAGTAGGACAGAAGGAAAAGGAGAAAAGGGCAGAGAGAGGAATTCACAGGGGATAACTGCCCAGGCTTGGGGCATCAGGGGAGGTGCTATGGGAACTTAGTGGAGAGGTGGGTTAGGCAAGGACTTTGGTGTAACTGCTCAACACAGGGGAGAGTTGGGCTAGAGGCTGCTATTAAATGTACTAGCTTCTATCTTTATCTCAGTTCTAGAAACATCTCTGTGCACCACTGACCTGTGACTGTACATTCTCTTTAGAGGATTCCACCACAGCACAGAACGGGTGACTAAAACAGAAATGACTATTTTTACATTAAAAAGGTGGTGGATGGGGCCAGAGAGATAGCACAGCGGTAGGGCGTTTGCTTTCTACATGGCCAACCCAGGACAGGCCTTACCGATGACGCTCAGGGCTTAACTCCTGGCTATGTGCTCAGAAATCGCTTCTGGCTTGGGGGACTATATGGGATGCCAGGAACCAAACCGTGGTCTGTCCTAGACTAGTGCTGGCAAGGCTTGCGCCACTGCTCCGGCCCCCCTATTAGCTCTTATAAATCATATGCTAAGTGGGTGTACTAATTAAAAATAAATACAGCTTAAAGAGACAGAAAGGGGTCAGAGTATCTGTGTTATTCTGTTTTGTACATGGCAGACTGGGTCTGAACTGCAGCATCCTACATAGTTCCCTAGAGCCCTCCAGGAGTAATCCCTGGGTGTAGACCCAGGAGCAATTCCTTAATACCGCCAGGTATGGCCCCAAAGCAAACAAAACACACCAGAGAACCTGAGTAAAGCCTGAGCAAAGTTGTAAGGAGGCATCACTGAATGAAACAGGAGTGAAGGCGTGAGGAGGCGGACAGCAGCATTCATGCCTAAATGCCACTGCTTACAATGTTCTTGGGCCCCTTACCCATGTCTTTATCAGTAGTAGCAATTATTGCACACCCAAATGTAAAGCAGCATAAACCTGTTTTGAAAAGCCCTGGTGCTTGACTATTCTGGGAAATTGGAGGATAAACAACAGCTGGAGAATAGATGGGCTGGTATCTGGATTGTAACCTTCGAACAATACCCACCCGCCCACAGGAATAGCAACTTGAAAAACAATGCATGGCATTTAAATAGTGCTTTTCAGCATGCCTGGGGATCCAGTTATTAATTAATGGGACATTCCTCCTTAGGGCAGAGACCTGGATGGTAGGTGGGCCACAGGGTCAGAGGGAAGCTGACTTGGCCACCCTACGTCACCATGAGGCCACCTTCATTCATTCCCTATGACAAAAGCTCTCTTGTAGGGCCAAGTATGGTATGGTTCTCGGCCACTGTACTTGTCGAGGCCCCAAGAATAGCTTCTGGAGATGGTAGTCGCAAAAGCTACAGTTAAAGCCAGCACATAGCATCCTGGCTCAATGTGGTATCATCCTCTAGATCTAGTGAGTCCTATAGATTGTGATTCTTCTCAAGCACACTAGGCCCAGTCCCTAAACTCAACAAATGCTTAAACAACAGTATTACGCAGAAGATCCACCGTATCCTTCTGATAAGTTATTAAAAAGGCCTTGAGCCGGAGAAATAGCATGAAGGTAAGGCGTCTGCCTTTCATGCAGAAGGATGGTGGTTTGAATCCCGGCTTCCCATATGGTCCCCTGTGCCTGCCAGGGGCGATTTCTGGGCATAGAGCCAGAAAGTAACCCCTGAGCACTGCTGGGTGTGACCCAAAAACCAAAAAAAAAAAAAAAAAAAAGGCCTTGAGGATTAAGAAGGACTTCCTACCCTTGGCTGTCTGTTCTCAGGATGGAAGGCTCACACTGGCAAGCTGGTGAAGGGGTGACCAGAACCCAGCCCCTCAGCTCTGTGCCCTTGTCAGTAACCAGGACCAGGTTCTGTGGGTCAAGTTGTTCATACGCACACATTTTAGTTCCCTCACTAGACTGCCTGAAACCCAACTTGCTTGATTGCCTTGCTCAAACTCACAAGGAAGGGGGAGCTTCTCTCTCTCTCTCTCTCTCTCTCTCTCTCTCTCTCTCTCTCTCTCTCTCTCTCTCTCTCTCTTTTTTTTTTTTTGGTTTTTGGGTCACACCTGGCAATGCTCAGGGGTTACTCCTGGCTCCATGCTCAGAAATCGCTCCTGGCAAACCCGAGGGACCATATGGGATGCCGGGATTCAAATCACCATCCTTCTGCATGAAAGGCAGACGCCTTACCTTCATGCTATCTCTCCAGCCCCTGGGAGCTTCTCTTAGTCCATGTTCTTTCTGACATGTTTCCAGTTGTTATATATTGCTTTGAGCGCTCAAGCTGCATTAAAGTGCTCTATTTTATGGGGGGCTACACCCAGGGCACTCAGGTTATTCCTGACTCTGTGCTCAGATATCACTCCTAACAGGCTCAGAGGACAATAAGAAGCCGGGATCAAACTTGGATAGGCCACAAGCAAGGTAAATAAATGGCTACTCCGCTGTGCTATTGCTCCATTCCCTTTATTTTTAAAAGTCTTTGTCTTTGTTTTAGGTTCACATCCAGCAGTGCTGAAGCCTTATTCAGGGATCAAACCCAGGTTGGCCACATATAAGGTAAGCATCTCTCTCCCTGTTCTACTGTGCTTTGGCCTATTCCTTCAGGTTTGAACTGTGCAATATGAAAGGAGTAACTCAGAGCCCACCCTCACTCATCACAGGAATATCTCCACTTCTGTCCTTGGCTGGGAATGATCCCCAGAGTTGCTAAGAAGACCAGACGAGCACCACACGGTGCTGTGAATGAAACCAGGGTTGGCAGCAGGCCAGGAAAGCACTTAATCCAAAGATTCCTGTTTGAGGATGTGACACTGAAACTGCCCCAGCAGGGCAGGCAGGGAGGCAGGGGAAGAGGATGTGGGGCCTTGCTTAGAGGAAGCTGATATGGTGGAGCCAGAGGGAGAAGACTGAGAGGATCGTGGTCAGTTCGTGACACAGGCTGGCCAGCAGTGCCTTCTGACCAGGGGCAATCGTTAGCTCCTAAGAGACAGATATAGGTCTGCAAGTCTGGATCAGATTCTTGGCCAAACTTCCTCAATAAACCTCCACAAATACGGCCTTGACTTACTTCCTGAAATAAGTTCTGCCGACATTGAGATGGGCAGGGGCAAGGTTGGCCCTGATAACCGAGCAGTGTATCCCTTCTGTGCTGAGGGTGAGCACCCTTTCTGATGTGGCTTCATAAAGGCCACTTTCCTGCCCTCCATTCTCCCCTCCCTTGGCAGCAGGCTGCGAATGACCTGGCATCGGCGCTTGCTCACTGAGGGTTGCAATCTAGTCAAGGCACAATATTTAGGGCTGTAGCACCTGCACCCCTTTTTGTGGTGGTTTCAAACAGTGTGGTCAGAAACTGCTTGTGGCTGACAACCGAGTTCCAGAATGGTGTTCTGCATCTGCGGAATACTGCGAACGAGAGCTCACAACCACATACTTGCAAGGCCAGCCATAAGCCCCAGAGCTGCTCTTCCGGGACGATTATGACTTTGTTATTTTGGGGGCCACACCTGGCAGTACTCAGGGGATGATATATTGTGCCGGGAACTGAATGAGTGGCTACATGAGAGGTAAAGATGTTAACTCTTGTATCTCTCCACCATCCCCACCCCAATTATTCTTTTTTTTTTTTTTTTGGTTTTTGGGCCACACCCGGTAACGCTCAGGGGTTACTCCTGGCTATGCGCTCAGAAGTTGCTCCTGGCTTGGGGGACCATATGGGACACCGGGGGATCGAACCGCGGTCCGTCCAAGGTTAGCGCAGGCAAGGCAGGCACTTTACCTTTAGCGCCACCGCCCGGCCCCCCAATTATTCTTTTAAAGTAGATTGTATTTGGAGGAATGTCCTACAGAAATGTCACCAATGGAGCTAGAGCAATAGAACAGCAGGGAGGGCACTTGCTGGGTTTGATCCCCAGCACCCATATGGTCCCCTGAGCCTTCCAGGAGTAATTTTTCTTTCTTTTTTTCTGGGGGTGGGGTGGGTCACACCTGGCAGGCTCGGGGGTCCATATGGGATGCTGGGATTTCAACCAAGGTCTGTCCTGTACTGTGCTATCACTCCGGACCCCCAGGAGTAATTTTTGAACGTTGGTATGGGCACTCTCAGACATCGTGGGTGGTATCCTCAGCAGTGCAAGGGCCACCAGGGCTGGGAGTTGAATTTGGGGTCCAGGCCAGACATGTGCCCTGGCCCTTGTATTATCTCTCTGGTTCCTATGAAGCATCTTTAATGGGGATCCTGGGCTCATCTCTTCCTCCCATTCATTCCCTGTAGCCCTGGCGCCCAGACATCCTTCCATCAAGGATTCCACAGGCACACCTCATTCAGTTCTCAGAGCAAATCTCGGAAGGGAAGGAAGGAAGTACTGCATCACCGCCCTGCCCCCCACTTTTTAAATAAATGGGAAAAAGCAAGGCTCAGAGAGACAAATGAACTCAAGCCTACTTGCTCCTCACTGCCTGCCTGCCAGCAGGGTGCTCGCCTGCGAGAGAAGCTCATTGTTTCCTGAAAAGATTGGAGGGCACAAGGGTCTGAGAGAGGCTTGGGGTTACAATGGCAACCTGTGTAGGGAGACCCCAGATGAGTCAGGAGGCTGCAGCATGACAGGGGGAAACAAAGGCCAGGCACAGCTGCAGCTGTGCAGGATGCTGCGTCCCAAGCTTCCTGAAGAGCTGGGAATCATCCAGAAAGAGGCCTGAGAGAGGAGGATTCACCCCAGGTTGCCATTTCTTAATAATAATGACAGGAACCTGTTAGTCAGAGTGAGGAAGTGGCAGCCGCTTTTTCTGCAAAGGAACACCCTGGTTTCTTCCATTCTTAGAAGAAGAGAGCTCAGTTCCCATTTCATTACCCAGTGCTAGCTGCTCAGTCTTTTCCTCAACTAGACTCTGGCCTTCCCTCGCTTGGTCAAAGGTGACCAGGAGACCATGATACCAAGCCAGGCTGTCCTGGGACAGAGTTCTGTTCAGAGTTATCCTGGGCACATAGATTCTATCGGTGCTGGAGGAATCCCCATCCCCTTAGTATGCGGTTGGGGATGTGGAGGGAGGTGTCACTTGACTCCAAGGTGCACTGGGGTCCTCCTCTGCCCCAAGCTGGAATTCAAGGGCAGCTGGGCTGGCTTCCTGCCAGCACTACATGCCAGAAATCCTCAACCACACACCCCTCCAGATATCCTTTCCTTTTTGGACTTATCTAAGGCTAGTTTGGGGAAACTAAAGGCTGGGTTCCTGGAGCACTGGACTCTAGCTCTACTCTGATATTTTTGTTTGTTTGTTTTTGGGTCACACCCGGCAGCACTCAGGCGACCATATGGGATGCTGAGAGGTTGAACCACCGTCCATCTGCAAGCAAGGCAAATGCACTACCTCCATGCCATCTCTCTGGCCCAGTACTCTGGTGATTTTAATAGTCTCCTATAATCAAATGATTATGTCCCAGCTCCAAGGAGGCCTGCACTAAAAAGTAATATCTACACTTTCAAAGCAGCCCAGACAGGTTTAAATGGGGGTTTCAACTCATCCTTCCTGCATCCCTCAGAACTTATTTATGCTACATGGGGATAATAAGCCTACTAGAAATCCCTGATCTCAAGGTCCCAATTCCAAGGGGCTTAAAGTATGAAAATTTATCTATGGCTGAGACAAGACAAGGCATAGTCCTTTCTCTGTAGAGTGACATAGTCCAGCTCTGTTCCTATGAATTTTTTATTTTTACTTGGCAAGAAAAAAACCATGAAACTTTAGTGTACTGACCCAACACCCCCCAAATTACTTCCAAAAGATCATTTATGAGATCAAGATTATATACATATGCAATCCACATTTTCCCTTTTTATTTGCCTTTTCTTCTTGATTTCTGGGCCACATTGGTGCTATTCAGGTTACTGTAGGTGGTGCCGGAGATAGAACCTGGGTTAGCTGCATGCAAGGCATGCTCTCTGTATGCTCTGTATGCTCTCTGGTCGTATCATGTATTTCACACTTTCATTACTTTAACTCTTGAAGATGTATCCAGGTTTCTTTCCCAATCTAACATATAGAACTTCAGAAACCAGTTATTACCCAAAATTTATTGTCCAAATGTCTGCAGGTGGAGTTCAGGGAAAATCATGTGGGTTTTCTGTGGATTTGTTCTCCAAGTTTTAGGGTGGAGAATTAGAGGTCTTTTTATTTCTGAAGGCAGTATCACAAGAAAGGGAAAATGTGCCTGTGAAAACCTCTGGTTCAGGCTACGATGGAGACATTGCTGTCATCCATATTCTTTGCTACCCTCATCTTTTAGTCACATATTGTAATAATTTGAAATATCAGATTTCTACAAGAAGCCAAGATTTCCCTACAGGCAAGCTGTCTTTTTCTTTTTTCTTTTTTTTGATTTTGGGATTACTCCTGGTGGTGTTCAGGGCTTATTCTTGTCAGACTCAGATGTGCCAGAGATTGAACCTAAGTCAGCTGTATGTAAAGCAAACACCTTCCCTGTTGTATCTTGCCAACCCTGGAATTTCTTCTGATAATTCAATTAAAATTATTTCTTGGAGGCAGGAGAACCTTTTGGTTTCCTAATACAGAAGTCAATCTGGGCAAAGTTTCAAGCCTTTAGCAAACAGAGATCCCAGCTCTCTGATAGAAAGGATGGGGAAATTTCTATGGGGGGAATTATAAGCAGATCATAATGATTTTTCCATGGTCATACAAGTACTAAATAGCGAGGTTTTTTTTTTTTTTAATACCATTCTCTGTATAGAAACAGACCTTGAAAAAGAGGAATCTGCACCTTACTTTTGCAGATCAGAAAAATCAAGCACTCCTTTCTTTTAAAAGTACCAGGATTATTAGGTGACAAATCAAGAGTAGGCTTCCAATTTGGTTTCTGAGCTAATGCTGCCACCTACAGATAGAAAATGGTAAGGCCCCAGGGTTACCCTGCAGGGCCAGGCACAGCTACCAGTTGTTTTTGTTTGTTTCTGCTTTTGCTTTATTTTGGGTCATACCTGTTAATACTCAGGGGACCAAATATTCCTAAAGGATTAAACGTGGGTTGGTTGTGGACAAAACAAGAGCCCTACCTATATCTGAATAACCACATCGAAACTACCAATTTGCATGGAGTAATGCTTTTTTTCTTGTTTGTTTTTTGGGCCACTCCTGGCTCTGTGCTCAGAATCCTTCCTGACTTGGGGGACCATATGGGATGCCAGGGATCGAATCAGCGTCTTCCCTGGGTCAGTCATGTACAAGGCAAACGCCTTACTGCTGTGCTACCACTCTAAACATTGGAGTAATGTTTTAAATACCAATTGCTCTTATTTTCCATTTGGCCAGACTTTGGGGTACAATTATTAGATCAGCAAGATAAGAGCTTTACTTGCTGTACTACCTCTCTACTAATCAGACTTTCCTAGGACAAGTGATCAAATTTAAAAATTTTGTTTTGGGGCTGGAGAGATAGCACAGCAATGTTTACCTTGCATGTAGCTGATCCAGGACCTAAGGTGGTCGGTTCAAATCCCAGGGTCCCATATGCTCCCCCATGCCTGCTAGGAGCTATTTCTGAGCAGATAGCCAGGGGTGACCCCTGAGCACTGCTGGGTGTGGCCCAAAAACAACAAAAACAATAAAAATAAAATAAAATAAAATAAAAGAGAATATGTCCTTACCAGTGATGTCGTGCAATATATAAGACTCGCCTGGTGAACTATTGAGGTTTGGTTTATTTGGGGGAAGAGGGCCAAACTTGGGGCCGGGCGGTGGCGCTAAAGGTAAGGTGCCTGCCTTGCCTGCGCTAGCCTTGGACGGACCGAGGTTCGATCCCCCGGTGTCCCATATGGTCCCCCAAGCCAGGAGCAACTTCTGAGTGCATAGCCAGGAGTAACCCCTGAGCGTTACTGGGTGTGGCCCAAAAACCAAAAACAAAAACAAAAAACAAAGAGGGCCAAACTGGGTGTGCTCAAGGGTTACTCCTGGCTGTGTGCTCAGGAATACTCCTAGTGGGGCTTGGGACCATGTGCAATGTTGAAGATCAATCCAGGTCATATGCATACATGCATACAAGGCAAATGCCTTACCCTCATGCTATGTCTCCAGCCCTCTGTTTTTTTGTTTTGTTTTCTTGTTTGCTTTTCAGTAAATGTTTCTGGCCACACTGAGTTGTGCTCTGGATTCACTCCCGACTGTGCTTGTCAGACCATATATGATGGAGAGCGAATATGGCCATGTTCAAGCAAGCACCTTACCCACTGTACTATTTCTTTGGCCCCTAGAACCACATTCTTTTCACTTTCTTAGAATTCTCCCTTAACCAAGCTTTTTTTATTAGACAGGAGAAATACAAGAGAAACCAAGGGCGGGGGGGGGGGGGGGAAAGAGGAGGAAGTATAAGATCCTGACATGATTACAGTTTTTAGTAGAATGTATAACAACAAGCACTTACAAAGGCATCCAAGAATCCCTCCTCTCTCAGCTTGGACAAAAAATGACTAAGGCTCAGTATAGAATCTGTCATTCAGCTGCTAACACTGGGGTTAAAAGCCCCCTTCTCTGGGTGTGTTTGTCATGTCCTCACAGGGCATTTACTCTCCACACTCTGGAGGGCTGCTCAGAAAGAGTCATGGTGGAGAGCGGGAAGAAGAGGGTAGCACTTGACTACAGACCCTCAAGAGGACCCAAACACAGGGCAGGGCAGGGGCTGCCAAGTGCAGAAAAAGACAGAACCCGTGGCTCCATTCCCACTCTTAGCGGTTTCCTTTTTACATACATAATTCTATGCCCCACTCACTAAGCTATCTCACCAGATACCTATCAGGTCAGCAGATCCTGCAACTGTCATGATTAACAGTCACCCCCCCACCCCCCTTCTCAAAAGGGCTGGCATTTCCTCTCCCTCAGAAGCGTTTGCTAAAGCCTGATCCCCACCCATCCCAATGGGGGCTAAGCCTGTACTGGTGAGGTTTGGGGGCCCCCTGCTGTCTGCCTACTGTAACTACTACCTCCTCTCTAGAATAAGGAACACCTTCAAAACCCTCCACAGCTTGGATAGGGATACGGAATGCCTGAATACGAGTGAAATGGTCTTAGAAGGGCAACAAGGAAAACCAATGCTGGGCAAGGGTGTGAAGGGTGAGAGTGGTGAGAGTATGTTGCAGAGCAGAGGAACACCTTAGATGCAGACATCTCTCTCACCCTGCTCTCCTTTGGGTTAATGGAGGAGCCTGAGGAGGGCAGAGTCCTGGACACCTGGCAGCCCTGCTCAGAGACAGGCTACTAATGGCCTGTCTACCAGGGTCTAGCCCAGTGATGGCTAACCTTTTTGAGCCCGCCTGCCCAAACTGCCACACATGCCCAATCCTCCCAATGGCCAGTACGGCCCTGTTGCCAGGTGAGATGCAAAGCAGACACCGGCACACTCGCCTCCTACCGTGCCACCTATCTTAATTGCGGACCTTCCCGTGTGCCAGCTGCAAGGCCTTCATGTGCCACAGGGTCTAGCAAGTCCTAAATTCCCAGAGGTACCTGGGAAAAACTGGCCTGATCAACCTCAGAGGACCACTGATGTACAGATATATGGGAAAACCAGCAGCCCTGACCAAGAGTTTTGGGCATTGGGGTGTCAGTTATCCAATTGGGTCCTAGTGCCAGCACCACAGCAACAACTCAAACCATGGGAATGAAACAATTGAAAGAAAGAGCATCCCTGTCATGACATCTGCCAGAAGGCTGCACCGGTGAAGGACGTGATGAGGCCAAGAACCCCACTAGAAGAACAACCAGGGTTATGAGTGTGCAGCACAACACTGCTGCCTTCCTCTGCGCTCTCTGCCACAGTTTCCTGTTTCCAGATCTTTTCCATCTTCCACTTGGAAACTGGGCTCCCATCACCAACAGGATGAAGGCTATATTCTTCCAACAGGGGTCACCCCTCTTTTACCAGTGGGCCCAGAAGCTGCCACCTTCACCCCACACTCAGAGATATCTGAAACTCGCTTTGACTCTTCCTGGGACTTCCCTGGCACAGCAGCCAACACTTAAGCCTGTCACCTCCAGATCTGTGGAAGCACTAACCACACCCCTCTGGCCCCTTTCCAACCGCCCCATCTACCCTGGCTATTTTGTATGTCGGCTGGTTACTCAACAGTTCCACTTGGGTCTCCAAGTGTCAGAGCAAATAGTCCTGAAGCAGAAATTCTCAAGTCCTCCCAAAGCTCAGAGAGACAATATAGATGGAAGAACATTTACCTTGCATATGGTCACCTGGGTTCAATCCCCAGTATCCCATGTGGTCTCCTGAGCCTGATAGGAGTAATTCCTGAGTGCAGAGACAGGAGTAACCCCTGAGCACCACCGGGTGTGGCTCCAAACAAAACAAAAAGTGATTAATACAGTAGTAGGCAATCACCCAGTCCTATAATTAGCATGGAAAGTGTCCTGGGATAAAAATCCATAAAAAGCCCACGATATTATTCTAGCAGGCTAGTATCTCAGGAGGAGCCAAGGAGAAACGGGTGTTACCAGCTTTGTGCCTGATGGAGGGAGGGTGGCTTGGGTGTCTCATGAAGGCTGGTTATGACCTAGTTAAGGAGGAGATAAAAGTAGGCAGGGATATGTGAACGGGAGTGGGGGTGGGGTCAGAAAAGCAATTCAGTGGGACCAGGGTCTGGCCTGGTTTGTGGCGGTGGAACACAGGCTCTATGAGCTGGGTTTGTCATATCTCTGACCAAGAAAAGAGACAATTCCCAAGGTTCCCATGGGCAGGTGTGTTACCCAGCTACTCCAGGAAGCTCCAGCCCCGTTCCTGTGGCTGATTCTCCCTGGGGTTTCTGGAAATACACACTTGGCTTATGTCACTTGAGGCAGTAAAATAGCCCCAAGGAACCTGCTGCCCCAGATCCCAGAAGCTTGTTCCCAAGATGCTGAGCAAAGGATGTTTGCAAACTTTCCCTACTCTTACAGTCCCTAAGCAGCAGCTCCAACCTGTGATTCTGGTATCTTCTCTTCTAAAAAAAAGTCAGACAGGCCTCAATTTCTGAGGCTGTTCAAGGAGAGGATGGCCAAGTTTACTGTGCCAGAGGGAAAGGAGCTGCTGCTGGGTCACCTCCAGTGACTGCTTCTGTTTTTGCCAAGTGCAAGAATGGCGCAGACTGGGGAGTTATAGGGTGCTGATGGGTGACATGCCGACTTAAGCCCCCCTGAGCCCACCAGCTTTACTATTAGTTGTTGGGTCAAGACAGAAAGAGGGAGTGGCTGGGAATATAGGGCTCAGTGGCAAAGTATGTGAGTTGCATGCAGGATACAAGGCCCTGATCTCTGGCAAAACTGTAACCAAAAAGAAGGGTGAGCATAACAAATACGCCTTCCTCCTGTTGTCACTCTGTAATGGGTTTAAAAGGACAAAACAGGTAGAAAGAGAGGCCAGGGTCTTACAGCAATGATGCTCAGAAAGTCCAGCCAGCTATTAATACAACCACCAATCTCACTGCAACCAATAACCCCACACGACTCTCTCTCTCCACAGTCATCCAGTAAGGGTTCTTAAGTGCCTAGGTCTGTGGGTATTCCTTCCCCCAACTTCTTGTTTATCCCACCTGAATGATCAGAACTGTCCACACCTGGAATGGGCGGGTAGAGGAGTCTGGATGGGGAGAGAGAGGGATTAAGGCGAGTCAGAGAGAGAAGTGAGACAATTGAGCATCATCAAAAAAGCAGCAGCAGTAGTTTCAGCAAAAGAAGTTAGTCAGCTAGGAAGCCAGTTAGGAAGCCTGGAAAAAGCAGCTGAAAAGGAGACAGAGGCCAAGAGAGCCAGAAGGAATAGAGAAGTAGATGCTAGAAAAAGGCTTAGCGTAGAGGCCATGTGAGGAGGTGTGCATGGTGGTAGGGACCATGAAATAAAGCTGGCTGGGGGCTGGGCGGTGGTGCTAGAGGTAAGGTGCCTGCCTCGCCTGCGCTAGCCTTGGATGGACCACGGTTCGATCCCCCGGTTTCCCATATGGTCCCCCAAGCCAGGAGCGACTTCTGAGCGCATAGCCAGGAGTAACCCCTGAGTGTCACCGGGTGTGGCCCCCCAAAAAAAAGAAAAAAAGAAAAGAAATAAAGCTGGCTGACTCCTGGAACTTCATCTATTTTGTGAGTTTCTCCGCCATTACCCTGCAGCTTTCAGGCCTGTGGGCATAAGGGGCAGCAGGAGCCAGGCCAAGCTGAGAAAGGCCTCTCCATCCCCCTACCAACTCTTGGACTCATTAATTTATATCAAGACAACACAGGACAACTGCTTCTCAATTTGACACAGGAGTTTCTTTTCTTTTTTCTTTTTCTGGTTTTTGGGTCACACCCGGCAGTGCTCAGGGGTTATTCTTGGCTCCAGGCTCAGAAATTGCTCCTGGCAGGCACAGGGAACCATATGGGACACCGGGATTCGAACTGATTACCTCCTGCATGAAAGGCAAACGCCTTACCTCCATGCAATCTCTCCGGCCCCGACACAGGAGTTTCTTATTGAGAGGACCCTTTGCTCTGAAAGTGATAGACCCCTTTTCTGGGATCGCTCTCCAAGAGATGAGCCCCTGTCCTTGGATTCAGACTATAGGAGCTTCCCCAAAGGTTCATCACCCACTGGACATATGTGGGCATGGGGGCAATGGCCCGGTAGGCAGCGGCAGGCAACAGAAGGAAAATTACATCCTCTTGGCCTCCCTCCACCTAAGAAATCAGATGGATTAGTACAGGGGTCTCAAACTAGCGGCCCTCCTTACAACATTTGGTGGCCCGAGGCCGACCTTCAAATATCGCAGTATCCTCGATTATTCACTTACCGAATAATTGCAATAGACATTCACATACCCTGAGCAGTTCCGTTCAGGGTATGCTAATTTTAATGCGATTTTTTATTGCGAATATTCGGTAAGCGAAATCCTTTATGCGGCCCTGCCTCACCCCGACTGCCTCCTACGGCTCCCAGGCAAATTGAGTTTGAGACCCCTGGATTAGTGTGATTAATAATATCATGGACGGGGTTTCCCAGTGGCCCTTTCTGGAGTTATTCCATCGGTCCAAGCCCACTTCTTTCATACAGAGAAGGAGCAGCCAAGAACCCTTTCTCTGTAAGGGCCACACCCAGCAATTCCAGGAGATAAAGCCCAAATCAGCTCTGTGCAAGGCAAGGCAAGTACCTTACCCACTGTCCTAGCTTTCCAGCTCAAGAAATACTCTGAATCTTTGAGAAGGGAAGTCTACAGAAATGATTTAGTTCAAATTCCTCTGGATACATCAGGACAGACACATGAATACTATTACTCTGAAAACACAAGCTACACAATGGACTCCAAAGAAATCAGAAATCAATGTCATGATGTTTCCTGTATCAAAGGATAAAGTGAAACGCTGAGGTCGGGAGCGGCGGGGCAGCCCCAAGCCAAGAGCTGACTTGGACTAAGTCCTGGCCTAATCCTGTTCCTCTCTGCCACAGCCAAATGGCTAGTCACCAAGGCTGGAAGCATCCATCTCAGGAGTAATTAAATTGAACTAATCGCAGGAAAAGAGCTTTAAAAATTCAAAGCCCATTAATCCTTAGGCCTTGTAATTAAATACATATGTAAAAAATAGTCTTAAAAGGCAAGAACAGTTTCAAACTGTAAATTCTTTACATTCAAGGCACTATAATTCTTTCATTAATTTATTCTTTATTTTTAATAATTTTCATGATTTTTTAGTTTGTTTTTGGGGCGTACCAGTGGCACTTAAGTTTATTCCTGTCTTTGTGTTCAGGGATCACTCCTGGCAGTGCCTGGAGGAACATGTGCTTGGGATGCCAGGGATTGAACACAGGTTGGCCGTGGCCTCAGGAGAGGCAAGTGCCCCATCCACAGTACTATTGCTCTGACCCCAAAACTCATTTGTAAGCATTAATCTTATAAAAACTATGTAAAAAATCCAGGGATGCACACACTGTAGCAACATAGCAGAAAGAATGCGGACACAATTTCAGACCAAACTGAGCTTTCAAAAATGTGCCCTGATAAACATCTTCACTCTCTCATGGTACATGTTTACTCACCAGAAATCTCCCTGCCTTTTTTTTGGCCACACCTGGCAACACTCAGGGGTTACTCCTAACTCTGCACTCAGAAATTACTCCTGGCAGGCTTGGGGGACCATATGGGATGCCAGGGATTAAACAGAAGTCTGCCACATGCAAGGCAAACACCCTACATACTGTGCTATTGCTCCATCCCTCTCACTGCTCTTCATCCCCTGGGGCCCAAGCAGCAGACGCATCACATCTGGGAAGCCCTTTGCTCCTGCTGCCCTGGCCCGGCTCTTCTATTTTATTTCAGTTCAGAATAGCATGGTCTTGTGTCATACTCAAAAGATAACCTTCTTTCTGGAATGAACTATGAGAGAAACTTTAAGACCTTCAAATGCTGCTTGTATTGGAAGAAAGCAGCCCAATTTCTAGTACCTCAGTTAGCATTTGTCAAAAATTTCAAGGACACTCCACCCACCACAGGGCCTCTGATGAGTCCTTGAAAGAGCCCTTGTCTCAGAACCACATCTACTGCACATGGAAGCCACAGGGGCAAGGAGTGGGAATTGGCCAAGATGGCAGAATAGGGTCTGGTAGAGTGTGGGGTGAGGCCACGTCTTATAAGTTCTCTGATGCAGAGCTGCAGAGTCCTCATCGCCTTTGGGAAAAGCTGTCACCACACAGGCCTGTCATGGGGGTGGTGGTGGGGTAGTGTGTGTGACAAGTGCAGTTATCAACTATTTCTTTAAAAATTAGATATGAACTGGGGCTCTGAAGCAATTGTTTGTATTCGTGTACAAGTGGTATGTTGAAACACTAAAAGCTGTGATTTGCTGGTGTCAGGAGGTGGGGGCCTCTATAAAGTGAGGATCCTGTATCTCAACAAGATTTGGTAAGGGAGGGACAGAGCTGCTCCTATCCTAAGAGGACATTTGGAAGAGGACAAATCAGGAATGATACCTGCTAAGTACCTCTCTCAATCTCCAGGACCACTAGAAAGAAACAAGTTTATGCTCCTCAGTCTACTATCATTTGGCTGCATTGGAAAAACTTGTCCACATGGTGCTCAGAGTCACTGATACATGTAGTGATAATACTACCTGCAGTAAATAGAAGCAGAAACCCAGACTATTCCACTTGGATCAATTAGAGAGCCACATGGTCAAGTGAATTTATGAAGTATTCCATGGGGTTGGAGTAATAGCACAGAGGTAGGGCATTTGCCTTGTACACTGCTAATGTGGGACAAACCTGGTTCGATTCCCGGCATCCCATATGGTCCTCCCCCAAGCTTGCCAGAAGAGAGATTTCTGATCACAGAGTAATCCGTGAGTGCTGCCACTGGGAGTGGCCCAAAAAAACAAAACAAAAAGAAACAAAAAATGCTCGGGGATCACTCCTAGCTGGGGATGGAACTTGGGTGAGTCACGTTTAAGGCATGCCACCTACCCCCTGTAAGGTTCTGAAGTAACTAGATGTCAGTCTACAGGAGAAAACCAACATGTCAAATGTTTCCTTGACAAGAAAGGGTTGGGGATGAGAGACGAAAAATACCTAAATTTTCTAGGCTCTATTGTAGAGGTTCCCCAAACTAATTTGGCCTTCTCCCCCATTTTCAGGAAAAAAACCACTTAGCAATGCCCTGAAAATCTCCTCCTATAAGCAAAAGGAACAGAAAGTGTATTCTCTGTTCCAGCTTGGGGGCAATGGGAGGTTATGGTCCACTTGGGGAAATACAGGCCTATAGGTTAAAAGCACTTGTCTAAGAGTTTTACAAATATCTTTTCCCTTAATAGCCAGACAATTCAGAATCTTGCCATTCCCATTTCATAGGTGAGAAAAACCAACTTACAAGATGTTGAAAAATGTGCTTAGCTTACCCAGAATTTTTAATTCATCATAATTAACATCATACCTCTCTTTCCTCTGTATTTTAGTGTGTGTGTGGGGAGCTGTTTTGACTATTTTGCTTAAGCTCCGTGGAAGATACTGGCTTTCTGAAATGAAGCTCAAGGTGCCCAGGGCAGAAAAAACATCTCAGCAGGACATAATATGTTCTGATGGTCCATGGACTGATTTAGAGCCCTCATTGAGAAAACTCAAGGCACTTATTTTAACATCAAAGTTTTCATTTAGTGAATTTCAATGACTTCTCCACAATTACAAACACAGACCTTGACACAACTCCTCGAGGTCTAACAGATGGAGGAAATGCTTCCGTTCCAATGCACACATGGAATTTTACTAGCTAAACTGCAGAGAATTCTGCCAAGACTTCCTGGAAGACTCTCTGAGTAATCCTAAGGGGGATATATTCCTATTTCAAACTCTGAATTCCTGCAGCTGGCTGGGAAGGATACTGGACTCTCATTTGGTTGTTAGACCACAAAATTATGTAAAACTGAAGGCAATTCTAGCAAGGATTAAAATTTTTTTCCAAATATTCTTACATAGATAAACCTATAGAAAGCATAAGTAAACGGTAACCAAAAGTGTCGACTGTAGCATTCACGTTCACAAATTATCAAGAGAGGCAGAAAAGGGCTGAGAAGATGGCTTCAAGGGGTGACTAGCAGCAAGAGAATAGGCCTAACCAAGGAAGGCTTGAGTTTGAGCCCAGACTGGATCCCAGAGATCCACCCTCAGCATTAGGGGAGGGCCCTGGCAAATCCACAGCACTATAGGGTGTGATCCCCATTTGAAAAAAGACAGACTGAGCCTGGAGAGATAGCACAGTGGCGTTTGCCTTGCAAGCAGCCGATCCAGGACCAAAGGTGGTTGGTTCGAATCCCGGTGTCCCATATGGTCCCCCGTGCCTGCCAGGAGCTATTTCTGAGCAGACAGCCAGGAGTAACCCCTGAGCACTGCCGGGTGTGACCCCCCCCCCAAAAAAAAAAAAAAAAAAAAAGAAAAAAAGAAAAAAGACAGACTGAGAAGCGGGAAGCAGAACTAGCTCCTTTAAAAGATATCAGACATATTGTTTAGCTACAACCTGATTTCTGTTCTGAGTTGTTGTCTTTAAGTCTGACACTGGTCAAGGAAAAACAGAAAACCATATGCTTGATATATTTCTAAGCTAAGAAATCTAAAAAGTCAACATAAAGAGCAGAAAGTTCTGTTCCTTTGGAATCTTTCTCTAGTAGAGACCCCCCCCCCCAACTTACCTGGCCTACTGCACTCCTCCCTCTGCCCTGTCCCAGAAATCTACCCACTTAAGTGAACAAATAGAAAGTGCTCCCAATTGCACTGACATACTAATAATCCCTCCAATTATTCCATCACCCTTGCTTTAGCAGTTTGTATCTCAGCTGAATCCTCTCCATTCCCATAAAGCAGGGGTCTCAAACTCAATTTACCTGGGGGCCGCAGGAGGCAAAGCCAGGGTGAGGCAGGGCTGCATAAGAGATTTCGCTTACCGAATATTCGCAATAAAAAAATCGCATTAGTAAAAAAAAAAAAAACAAACAGAACTGCTGGGGTATGCGAATGTTTAATGCGATTTTTTCTTATTAATGCAATTTTTATTGCGATTATTAGGTAAGCAAATAATCGCAAATACTGCTATATTTGAAGACCGGCCGCAGGCCACAAAATGTTGTATGGAGGGCCGCAAACGGCCCGAGGGCTGCAAGTTTGAGATCCCTACCATAAAGGGAGTTCAACATCCATAGAGTGAGCACACACTGCCTTGTTTGTGTAACTTGACCATGTGTTTCTTGGAGAGCTTTCCTGTTTAGTACTTCTAGGTCAGCTGATGGTTCTTGGAAATGGTCATGCAATGAAAGGAAAAAATTTTGGGCCACACCTAGCAATGATCAGGGATTGCTCCTGGCTGGCTAAGTATATCTGCAACTCAAAGCCCAGCCAGCTACCTCTCTTTCTGTCAGCCTATTTGCTTCCTAAGGCCAAGTCAAAGGTCTTCTCTCCATGACTTTGAGTGCCATAGGAGAATGGTTTTGCCTCAGGGACTTTCCCTGTCACTTAGAATACCTGCTTACAAACAGATTTGGCCAGTGTAGAATTAAGCTATTTTACTAGGTATAATTTTGTACCCCTTTCATAAGTTTTATCTCTTTCTATTACCAGATCACAGGAAGTGGGTCTTAGCCCCTGGCTAGAATACTATTTCCCTCAGGTTAAGAATTTGTTATCAGGGGGCCGGCGAGATAGCATGGAGGTAAGGCGTTTGCCTTCCATGCAGAAGGACAGTGGTTCGAATCCCGGTATCCCATATGGTCCCCCATGCCTACCAGGGACGATTTCTGAGCATAGAGCCAGGAGTAACCCCTGAGCGTGCCGGGTGTGACCCAAAAACCAAAAAAAAAAAAAAAAAAGAATTTGTTATCAGGAGAAAACCAGGATTCCTGCTATCCCTTAATTTACATCTGGAATGACACCTAGGGCCAGGATCTACTTTGATATATAAGAAATTAGCCTTCCTTTTATCCTCTGACTCCTAACTGAAACCTATTCTACTCTAAGGTTACTTAAGCTATGTGTATTTATTTTAAAATTAAACAATGTATACTGATAGTTCCTGTACTTTGAAAGCAACAAATGTTGGCACTCCTTTTATGATATGATTCTCTCTTTACCTTTTATATACTCCCTTGCCTGAAGATTAAAATTGTCACACGCTCGTCAGACCTGAGTCCCCATTCTGGGTCCCCAATTCTTTGTGTGTGGTAATCATTTCTGCAATATTATTCCGTTTGGCCGCTTGTGTTCCCACTGACGTCGCCAGCAGTGGGGTGGGGATAGAGGTGCCATCTTGGTAAGGTTCTCCAAATGAACAGATGCTACGAGAGGAGGTGCAGAGCTTCCCACTCTTAGATGCCATCATTTCAGCACACACTGACACGGCAACCCAAGGGTCTTACCCAAACATTTGCACTTTTAAACTACTCCAGTGGGTAGGGCTGGTGCTAGTCACAACCCCTGGCTTTCCCTGAGAGGACACAGCGCCTAGAGTCCTGCTTTTCTCAAGGTGCTGTTCCCAAGCTCCTGCTCCTCCAGCGCGTGCCAGTAGGTATTCTGCAAGCACACAGCTCCCAGTAATGCTGCAGCATGCACACCTAACCCACACACTCCCCAAGGATGGGATCTGGAGGCGGGGCAGACCTAGACCTGAGCACTGTCACCTGCTCAGCCTGCTCATCCGGCTTCAGCAGCTTCCTCGGGGCTCCCACCAAAGCAGTACAGAGGTGGGCTTCAAAGAGGCTCCTCTGTCAGGAGGATTCTGAACGCATTTGAGTTCTAAGAAACCAGACAGTCTTCTTTTCTAACCCTGGGTCTGACTGCATGCCTGGGGATCAATGTGAAGTCTCACCGTCCACCCATAGTCTCTCCTCCTGGCGGCCTGTGGTGAAGACCCACATCCACCCTGGCAAAGAGAGCCCAGACACAAGCAGTTTTGCCTGACAGCAGTGCTTTATTGCTACAACACTGTATTATGACCCACTTTACTCCCTGCTCCTTACTTCTTGGTTCTAAGCAGTAATTAGTAATGTCAGTGTTCTGGCTGGATTGCTCCAGGTCCATTAATAATGCAGGAGCATGAAGGGGCTGAATGCCCGAGTGTACAGCAGAGGTTTCAAGGTTAAAAGCAATAATGGAGAGACCTCTGGTAGGAAGTGGGTGCAGCTGGTGTTGGTACAAGAGGAGGAAAATGTGTGCGAGAGAGTTTTACATCTAATTTTTGTTTGTTTGTTTGTTTGTTTTTGGGCGGTATCAGGCAATGCACAGGGGTTACTCCAGTGTCTGCACTCAGGGATTACGCCTGTCAGAGCTCAGGGGACTATGTGCAATGCCAGAAATCGAACCCAGGTCAATCACGTGCAAGGTAAACAGCTCCTATATCTATTTTCTTTGTTTTTGGGTTACACCTAGCGTTGCACAGGGGTTATTCCTGGCTCTGCGCTCAGAAGTCGCTCCTGGCAGGCTTGGGGACCATATGGGATGTCAGGATTCGAACCATCATCTGTCCTTGGTTGGCTGTGTGCAAGGAAAATGCCCTCCCTCTGTGCTATCTCTCTGGCCCATCTTACATCTATTTTTAACATTCCTCCTTTGCTTCCTTTTATGGGCCCTAAGAGCACAAAGTTTTGTGTCACTTCTCAGGGTCACGGAGGAACTAAGTACAGTGGCTTCTCCCTCTGGAAGGGATACGTGTCTCTGGGCACTGGCAGAGGGCAGGGCAATGTGAAGCCTTTGTCTCTGGAGAGTTATTACATTAAAATTTATGTCAGAAGAGGGGGCTGGAACGATAGGACAGCAGGCAGAGAACTTGCCTGGCATGTAACCGGCAAGGGTTCAGTTCCTGGCACCCCATATGGTCCCCCCTAAGGCTCACTGGGAGTGATCCCTGAGCAGAGTCAGGAGTAGAGGAGAAACTACGCTAACTTTTGGGGGAATGGGCTATACTCAGTGGTGCTCAGAGGACCATCTGGTATCAGGGATCAAATTCAGGTCCCCCCCCCTTTTTTTTGTGGCAGTGCTCCGGGGTTACTCCTGGCTCTACGGACCACCATCCTTCTGCATGCATGGCAAATGCCCTACCTCCATACTATCTCTCTAGCCCCAAATTCAGGTTTCTTGAATGGCTTAGCACACTGCACTATCTTTCAGGCACTCGCCTTTTCTTAAAGATTTTCCCGACTTTTGGATTTACGATAGCATCTCTACCTGTTTTTGACATACACTGTTACTGTACCACATATCCTACCTCAAAGCTGCTATCCCTACACCACTGTTCTGAGATCCCATCCTGCCCCCTTCACTCCCCAGCATAACAAAATCAGTTCTCTTAGAATTTCAGGGTTGGTTTTCTCTGGTTGACCTGCTTTCCTCTTTCTATGTGGCCCTGAGAGCAAACCCATTCCTACAGCAAGATAATAACTGTGCTCCTGGGGCAGCACCCCACTTCACCTGCATGAGATACCTTGGTACTGGTCCTCTCCTGACTCATTTCGGTGTCATCCAAACTGGTTGAGAAATACGAGATTTTATCTTTTCTTATAGCTGAGTAGTATTCAAATGTATGTAACATTTCCTTATCTACTACCTATTGTTGGGCTCTTGAGTTGTTTTGAGATCTGAGTAAATAGCACCGCAATGCTTACAGATTTGCATGTATTTTTTTTGAATTATGTGCTTTGTGTTCATGGGACAAATGCCAAAAGAGGAATGACTGGATCATATGGCGGCTCTACTTTCAGTTGTGTTGCAAAGTCTCCATGCTGTTTCCATAGTGGCTGAAGCAGATTACAGACATCACTGCCAATGAGAACTGTTTCAGCTCTTGATACAGAGTATCACACTGGTGTGCACTGATATTTCATTGTTGTTTTCATTAGCCTTTTGAGTAGTTTTTTTTTTTTTTTTGGGGTGGGGGGACTATACCCAGCAGTGCTCAGAGACTGAGCCTAGTATGGTGCTTAGGGGTTGAACCCAGGCTTCCCACCTGTGACGCATCCTTCTGAATCATCTTCCAACCCCAGCTCTTGGGACCCAATGAACTCATACACATTTGTTTTGGGGAATTACAAATACACATTTGTTTTGGGTCACATGATCTATGTGGGCCAGATAGTACAGTACAGGATATTTGTCATGGACGTAGCTAACCAGAGTTCAATCCCGGACACCCTTTCATTCTTTATGGTCCTCCAAACACCGACAGGAGTAGTTTCTTTTTTCTTTCTTTCTTTCTTTTTTTTTTGATTCACACTCAGTGGTGCTCAGAGGTTACTCCCGGCTCTGTGCTCAGAAATCGCTGCTGGCAGGCTCAGGGGGACCATATGGGTTGCCAGGTATTGAACCGAGATCTGTTGGGGTTGGCCACGAGCAAGGCAAACACCCTCCCACTGCTCTGGCCTCCCACAGGAGTAATTTCTTAGTGAAGAGTGACTCAAAAACCAAATCAAGAGGCCAAAGAGATAGCACGGAGGTAAGGCGTTTGCCTTCCATGCAGAAGGACGGTGGTTCGAATCCCATATGGTTCCCCGCGCCTGTCAGGAGCATAGAGCCAGGAGAAAACCCTGAGCACTGCTGGGTGTGACCCAAAAACCAAAGAACCAAAAACAAAAGAAACAAATCAAGGGGCGATAACGCAGCGGTAAGGCGTTTGCCTGTACTCATCCCCAATCCTACTAGGACTGACAGCTGAGTGTAGAGCCAGGACTAATCCCTGAGCACAGCTGAGTGTGAATCAAAAACCAAAACCAAAAACTATCACGTTGAGATAGCACATGGGCAATGCATTTGTCTTGCCGACCCAGGATGGACCTGGGTTGATTCCCAGAATCCCATATAATCCTGAGCCTGCCAGGAGTGATTTTGGAGCACAGAGCCAGGAGTAATTCCTGAGTGTTGCCAGGTCTGGCCCAAAAACCAAAAGAACAAACAAACAAAACAAGCAAAAACAACACACCATCTTACTGATCTAAGTTCAGGGCTTACTCTGGGCTCACTCCTTGACAAGGTTCAGGGGAACATGTGGGTGCTGGGGATCAACCACATGCAAAGCAAGCACCCTGTCTGCTGTACTAACTTAATGGTCCCCACCCTCTCATGTTTTTGACTTTACATATGATTCCTCTCTTCTCTAAGGAAGGGCAATGTCTCACTGCTTGGCAGAATCGGTCAGTTTCCCCCTTAATCCTTTGAAAGTCAGGACACTTGACACAGAATAGGGTTGGCCCTGGCAAGCAGACTCAGTCCGTGGGAGACAGAAAGAAAACTGTTGTTACTGCTTCCCCATCTCTGCAAATCTCACACCACAGTATTTTCAAGTGAGGGAATTTAGAAGGAGCATATCCAACATTCCTGCAGTTTTGTAGAACAGAAGGACAGCAAACAAGCCTGCCAATGATGCCTGAAAGAACACCGGTGGAACTCTCTGAAAAAGATTTGCAATGGCGGTAGATGAAAGTGTGGGCTGAGGCCGATGCCATCTGACTCGAAGTGTTTATATCGACTTTCACTCCTCCCTACATACCAAAAGTGAACTGCTTTACATACTAGGAAACTAACAACTTTATCAGCTGGTTTCAAAACAAAATTCAGACATTAAAAAAAAACAAACCAGTCTTTGCAAAAGCCCGGGTGAATCAGAACCTAGCCTTACTTGTTAGTCAGAAAGAGTCTCTGTGGGAAAAGGAAACAGTTGGAAGCAGTCTTGACTCATAATTACTGAAAGCTGTATTTATTCCCATAGGGCTCTGACTCTGGGGGGCAGGCTTGCCATGGGCTGCATATTGTCCAACAGTTCTGGAGCCTATGCTGGGATCTGGCTCCATCCAGAAAGGACAAGGACAAGAAAGGCAGAACTCAAGTCCCACTCTCTCCACAGAACACCAATCTACAACCTGGGGCCAACAGTTCCTTTTAAGAAGCTAGATAAGGCAGGTTCCCAAAAGAGCTCAGAGAAATTACGAGAAGCTTGAATATTTATGAGCATTGTTAATTTATTTATTTAGGTTTTGGGTCACACCTGGCAGACCCAGGTTGGCCGCACGCTTTATCCACTGTGCTATTGCTCTGGCCCCTATAAGCATTGTTCAAATGATAATAAGTCATTTGGGGCCGGAGGGATAGCATAGTGGCAGGGCTTTTGCCTTGCAGAGGCCAACATAGGACAGACTCGGGTTCGATTCCTGGCATCCCAGATGGTCCTCTGCCAGGAGCAATTTCTGAGCTCAGAGCCAGGAGTAATCCATAAATGCCATCGGGTGTGGCCCAAAAGCCAAAAAAAAAAAAAAGAAAAGGTCTTTATTTTGGGCTGGAGCAATAAATAGCACAGCTGACCCAGGTTCAATTCCTAGCATTCTATATGGTTTCCCAAGCACAGACAGGAAAGACACCAAAGCAGTGAGACCCCAAACCAAAATGATCTATTTCTATCTCTCTTTTCAAGTTCTCTTTCAACAATAAAACAAAAAAAGATATTATCTGTTTTAAAAGTTGAGATGAGGCGAGGTGGCGCTAGGTAAGGTGTCTGCCTTGCAAGCACCAGCCAAGGAAGGACCACGGTTCAATCCCCCAGCGTCCCATATGGTCCCCCCAAGCCAGGGGCAATTTCTGAGCGCTTAGCCAGGAGTAACCCCTGAGCATCAAATGAGTGTGGCCCGAAAACAAACAAACAAGAAAGTTGAGATGAGGGTGCCAAAGAGATAGTATGGAGGTAAGGCGATTGATTGCCTTTCATGCAGAAGGACGGTAGTTTGAATCCCCGGTATCCCATATGGTCCCCTGTGCCCGCCAGGGGAAATTTCTGAGCATAGAGTCAGGAGTAACCCGAGGGCTGCCGGGTGTGACCCCAAAACAAAAAAATCAAAAACAAAACAAACAAAAAAAACTACGAGACTGGAGCTATAGTACAATAGGGAGGACGCTTGTCTTGAACACAGTCCATCTGGTTCAATTCCCAGCACCCCATTGGTCCTCTGAGCAGCAGAGGAGTAATTCCTGAGTGCAAAACTACTAACAATCGCCAGGTGGGTGACCTCCCCGTCCAAAAAAAAAAAAAAAAAAAACCAAAAAACCCAAAGTAGAGATGAGTAGGTTAATATAAATTGGTGCAGTTATTTTTGAACAGAATACATGCCCCGCCCGTCCAATGAATATACCGAATGCAATTCCCTGTGACCAATTTTATTTGTCTTCCAGTTTCTAGGAACACAGCACGTTATCCCTCCTCCTCCTCCCACTATGACCCGAATACAAATCTAGTGTCCCCAGCATTCTCCAACTTCCCTGTGCAACTAATTTATCTCAGGGACAACCTCTGACATTGGCACAACTAGAACCCAAATCACTCTTTTTAGTGCTGCAGTACTGGCCCAGGGCTGGCAAACTAGACTAGCTCACAGGCCTGGCCTATTGCCTAGTTCTGTAAATGGAAACTTCCTTAATCACAGTTATGTCCATTTGTTTAAAATCCCATTAAAAATTATCTGAGTCACAAAGTGGAGCTAAACTGTGCAACACAGCTTAAATTCTGGTCTAAAAATTATTTTGTTCTTTATAGGTAAAGAACAAATGGGCTCTGGTATATGGGTGAAGAAAAAAATAAAAAGCTGGACATTCAAGTGGAAATGAATATACTTTTTTTCTTTTCCTTTAGCCACACCCTAGTGGTGCTTGGAAGAGGTCATGGTGCCAGGGACTGAGCCCAGGGCTCCGGCATGTAAAGCATTCACTGCAGTCCTTTGAGCTATTTCTCTGGCCTGCAAATGGACATTCTAGAGAACAGCAAACCCTGTTATGTGAGAGGCACTGAAAAGAATGAGGAGGGAAAGAACAGAAACTTAGATAGAAGAAGTTGGCTTGAAGAAAGCATACTTCAGGAGGGAAGCCAGGAAGATAATAGCCCTAATAGCCCTCTAGCCACTACCTCTTTTGAGTGGAAATCAAACTGTTGGCCTTTGACGAGGAAACCCTCTCCACTCTATCAAAGTGTGTGTGTGTTGCTCAGTATTAGGCAAGGCTGCCTGACAAAGAGTGTGTGTGTGTGTGTGTGTGTGTGTGTGTGTGTGTGTGTGTGTGTGTGTGTGTTTTGCTCAGTATTAGGCAAGGCTGCCTGAAGCACACTGTGACCAAATTAGGAAATCAGGAGGCTGCTGTCTCTGATCCATTATCACAGCCCTGGACACCCAGGCGTGTGCAGACAGTGATGGATGGGGAAGGAGAGACTCAGTCCAAGAAGGAAATGCTATTTGCTTGAGAAGTTAGTTTTCAAAAAAATTACACTAGGGAAATTCACTTGCTGGTGCTGACACTAAAATGTGGACTTACAAGGCTTCCACGGAAGAAAGGGATGGAACACAGTGAAGCAGACTTCACTGTGGGTATCATGTTGTTATTTCAAGGGCAAAGATGATTTTGAGAAGCACAGGGGAAAAAAAAATAAATGAACTCTTTTGATAAATTGTTAATAAGATGCTCAGGTTTATATTACTGAGAAAGAAAAAATTTAGGTTAAAGAATCATGGAAACTCTTTTCATTCTGCGTACAAAGTGGTTTTGTTATACTAGGAAGGCTCGAGAGGAATCTCCCAGTTTCAAACAAGCTCCCAGGGTATGAGTCTGAGTCATTCAGACAGCACATTTCCTCCTCTCTCAGTGATTCTCTTACAGGAATGATTTCTGAGTTGACTTTTGGTTCTGAGCCACTGAGTTCACAATCTATTCTGACCACCAGCACTATCTTGAGAATCTTTGCTTTCTCCCCCAAATCTCCTGATCAGCAAAATTCTTGGACACAATTCTATTTCCTTAGGAATGTGCTCGGTTCAGTTCCAGTATCAGCTCTGAAGTCACATGTGCAGTTCAAGTAGATTTTAAAGGATAAACTAATTCTTGGTTGTATTTTTTTCCACAAGCAAACTTTCAAGGGAGAAAGGTGTGGGCACTGTTCCTGGTTCCATCTAAGGAATCTGTTCTTTCCACTCCCTCTGGAGAGAGCAGAGGCCTAGCGCAGGATTATGCATGGCGGGGGCTGCTAGAACAGAGATCATCGGGTGGCAGCTCTCGGAGAGGTGAGCTGCATCCTGAATCCTTTTGCCAGGTTGCCAGAGGCAGGCAGGTATGTCACAGCTCAACTCTCCAAAATGCTCAACATGGCACCGAAACAACACTTTTGCTTTCTGGCTGCCCATGTATTAAATCTGAACACGATTCAGAATCACCTACAGGATCCATGCATGGCCCTTTTTACCAGTAATGCCAGCAAGACTATTTTCCAAATGACCCTGGTTGATGGGCACACAAAGCTACCAATTAAGAGTGATATTTCTATTAGTCACGGTTTCTGTGGCTCACCCGGAACTGTACACTAATGGATCACTGAGGACATATATAGGTTAGAGAGCTTTCCCTGAGGCTTAAGTCCATATATAACCAGAAGACAGAAGTTCAATGATTTCCTCAAGCCACACGAACCCAGCACTTAACCTCTTCCTTTACCACACAACAAAGGGGTCTGGTTTCTCTGCTCTCCCAGATGTTCTGTAAATCCTACATCTACCAGGACAAATCAAGAGAACCATATGCCAAGACAACTACGTGACAGACTCAGCACAACTCCTGGTAACACGTGAGACAAATGTGTATGTCCTGTGAGGCTAGTGTGAGACTTCTGCGGTTCTAATGCCCACCCCAAGCCCTTTGCTGCCCTCTGCATCACACATCTCCCCTTCACTGAGCCTGACCGAGCTGTGATGCAGCTCTGGGAAAGCACTGTTGTTCCTATGGTGGCGCTTCCCTGCCTGGGCCCGGCTTCTGCTTTCTCACTGCAGCACAGATGCGCCACGGCTCAATACAAGCATGTTGTCCTTTTATGGTAGAAAAATGAATCGCTTGCCCAGTGGTGAGGCCCAGGGAGATGACAGGACGGAAAGTTGTCATTTGTTGTGGTTTTGGCAGGGAAAGAAGAGTGCTCGCCTCTCAGTAACCCACAGATGGACAGCTTGGGCCAGGCATCTAGCAAGGGGCAAGCTCAGACCCTGCCAACCTGCTCCCACAGGAATCGCTCCTGGCTCAGCCTGCAGAAGGGTGCGTGCTTATGAGGAGCAGTGAGCCTTGCTTGTGTGCAAACGTACTTCTAAATAGGATTCCAAAAGGCTTTTGTGTCCTGCTCAAAGATCTAACAGTGGAGCCCCAGAAAACATGGTTTCCATTAGATGGCACAGCCAAGGCCCCAAACTCATTTCCTTGCACAATGAGGATGCAGGCTCATGGGGAGTTGCAGGGATGTGACCTCACTTTAAGGGAGGGGCTGTGGTTTTTGTGGAGCCGACCTCAGCCTGAGCTGTCTCCTGTGCAGCTCAGAGGAACAGGAGAGCAGCCAGGAGCTCCAAATAAAGACATCCCCCAAGGAAAACCAACATATAGGGCCTGCGGTGGTGAACAGAAGTGAGTATCACAGGGCTTTCCATTGTTTGATTTGTCAGGAGCCCCCCCCCCCCCGAAAAAGCAGGCATGCCAGTAGTTGGGCAAATGCTGAATTAGGCAATTCTGTGTATGCACATTGGCGTTAGGGAAATTAAGCTTATCTGACTGAGTGAGAAAAAAAAATTGAGCTTATCCAACATGTTTTCACATAGAAAACAAATCTTTTCAGTGAGTGGGAAAAAAAACCTGTGAGTTAGTTACATGGATTCTTCCCTATGCAAAGCACCCAAGGCCCAGGAGGCGCTGGCCTGGGCAAGCTCAGCAAAGCAGCAGCTCCTACAACAGTAGTGCGGCCCCAACTACAGTACTCCCCCTGCCAACAGGTTGCTAAGGCAGCTGCCAGGACATATGAACTCAGTGGCCAGTACCAGCCGTGGGTGGGCCTCTTTTTTTCCTTTAGCACTCCTAAAAGAACAGTTTCTTCAAGTCAACCAAATCCCATGAAGACTGATTGAGAAGAACACACAAATGCCTGCAACACTGCAAAAATGGCTCTGAACACAGGACCACAGGGCACTGGATCTCCCAGTCACTATGACCCAGAATAAGAAAACTAACATGGTCGGAGAGATAGGGCAGTGGAAAGGCATTTGCCTTGCATGCAGAATGATGGTGGTTCGAATCCTGGCATCCCATATGTCCATCGAGCCTGCCAGGGACGATTTCTGAGCTTAGAGCCAGGAGTAACCCCTGAGCGCTGCTGGGTGTGACGAAGGAAGAGAGGGAGGGAGGGAGGGAAGGAGGAAGGGAGAGAGAAAGGAAGGAAGGAAGGGAGAGAGGGACGGAGGGACGGAGAGAGAGAGAGAGAGAGAGAGAGAGAGAGAGAGAGAGAGAGAGAGAGAGAGAGAGAGAGAGAGAGAGAGAGAGAGAGAGAACTGACCAGATTTTTCAGTTTGCCCATCACCCACCCATCTTTTGTGGCTTTACTCAATTCAAGTCTCCTTTGAGGTCCTGCTGTCATTACTGTGTTCTCTCTGCAGCACCCTCCCTCTTCAACCTGGGGCCTCTTTATCTTCCGGTTCTATTTCCTGCTCTGTTACACTATCTCTTGGCCAACTACTCACATAACCTGATTGTTCCTGGCCCCAGAGTACTGGGCACCCAATACCTACTTTTGTGGAGCCCATTACAGGAAGTATTTCATTTCTGTGCCACTCCCAATCACCATCTCCCTGAGCAATGAATGGCTGAGAAAGGACTGAGTCCTGAGCAGCACTGGCACAATGGTACTTAGGGCATGGCTCACACTGTGTTCAGAGGAAAAAACAAAATAAGGGCAGATACGGACTGAGTATTTCCAGAAAGAGGCAGGTCATCAGAATGCAAAGAAGAAGGAGATGCTGCAGGCAGGGTGGGTGCAGTAGCAGAGCACGTGGACCTGGACAGAGCCACCACTTGGAAGTGAGGTTAGGGCAGACTGGAGGCTGTCTTTGGGAAGAAAAGGCAGTTCCTATGAGACGTGAGAGATTTTTGGAGTTAATAAGAAATGTGGCAAGTGTTTTTTTTTTTTTTTTTACCAACAAAATCTTAAGGAAGAAGGGCGAGAGGAAGGCAAAAGGACTAGCTGTAGTCAGACTAGGGAAGAAAAACTTAAGATTTTATCTTACTCTTGTCAGAGACACAAGAAATTTTGGTAAGAAAAAATTTTATAGTAGCTTCTGATGGAATGAAGAGCGATTCTGAATGTATGAAATAAGTTCTTTTTCTTGGGGGGCCACACCCAGCAGCATTCAGGGGTTACTCCTGGACAAGCAGACTACACACAGTCTCACAGAATGAAAGGCCCTGTTAATCTTCCCATAAATAACTCAGCAATTTTTTGGGGGGGGGAGGGGTTTGGGCCACATCCAGTGGCGCACAGGGATTATACCTGGCTGTGCTCAGAAATCGCTCTTGGCAGGCTCGGGGGACCATATGGGATGCTGGGATTCGAACCAACATCGGTCCTGGATTGGCTGCTTGCAAGGCAAAGGCCCTACTGCTGTGCTATCTCTCTGGCCCCATGTCGGCATTTTCGTCTTTGTAAAAATTTTTGGAGGACCGGAAGGACAGTACAGTGGGGAGGGTGCTTGTCTTGACCACAATGATCTTTGTAAAATCTCCGGCATCCCACAGGGTCCCCTGAATACTGCCAGGAGTGATTCCTGAGTGCAGAGCTAGGAGTAAGCCCTGAGAATATGGCCCTATAACAAACAAACAAAAAACAAAAAAAATTTCTGGGTCACACTGGTTGTGTCCAGGCTTATTCCTGATGATGCGGGGTGCCATACAAAGTGCTGGGATTAACTCCAGGGATATTTTAGAGCGGCGATCACTCATACAAAGTAAGTGGTCTAGCTGGGCTCAGTAGCAGCTCCTTTTTTTTTTTTTTTTTTGGTCACACCCGGCAGCGATCGGGTTACTCCTGGCTCTACACTCAGAAATCGCTCCTGGCAGGCCAGGGGACCATATGGGATGCCGTGATTCGAACCACCAACCTTCTGATTGCAAGGCAAACACCTTGCCTCCATGCTATCTCTCCAGCCCCAGCAGCTCATTTTTTAAAAAGTGACTAGCTATGACAATACAGGGTGTAGGGCACTTGTCTGGCAAATGGCAGACCTGAATGACTCCAGGCACCTGTATAGTCTCCCAAGTCCAACTTACCTCCCCCCCCAAAAGAATAAAAATAAAATGTGACCAAACCACAAGGCTAAGACATTCGAGCAGCTTTTTTGTTTTTGTTTTTGGGTCACACCTGGCAGCGCTCTGGGGACCATATGGGATGCCGGGATTCAAACCACCAACCTTCTACATGCAAGGCAAATGCCTTTACCTCCATGCTATCTCTCCAGCCCTATCTGAGTAGTTTTTTGCAGTTCCCAAGAGTGAACTGCCACATACAGCAAAGCAAATTGATTAAGAATATGGATTGGGGGAGAGCGCAAAAAAATAAAATAAAAAAAAAAAAAGTAAAAAAAAAAAAAAGAATATGGATTGATGGGCTGGATCCAGATGGCTCAGGAGGCTGACATACTCAAGAGGCTCCAAAGGCTACTATGTGTACTAAAAATGAATGAGGTATAGGTTTGATTCCCATCATGGCACAGCCCCTTGAGCATAGGACCAGGAGAAATCCTTGAACACTGAGCCAGCATTGCTGGGTGTAGAACCCCTACCAAAGGAACAAAGACAAAATCCAATCATATACACCTAAAGACCTTATTTATTTTTAAATGTGATGCTATTTATTATTCTTTACATTTGATTTTTTTTATTGGGGTGGAGCTACACCCATCAGTTCTCAGGGGACATTTATGACAATAGGGATCAAACTTGGTTGGTCAAATGCAAGGCAAGTGCCTTACCCACAATACTGTTGCTTTGACCTTACTGTTTTGAGCCACACCTAAGGGGACCATGCTAAAGATTAAGCCTGGGATCCAGCATGTTGAGCGATCTATCTACCCTGGTCTTAAAAAAAAATCAAATTGGGGCTAGAGCCATGGTGCCTTACATGCAAATGACCTAGGACTGTCTGTGGTTCGATCCCCCAGCGTCCCATATGATCCCCCAAGCCAGGAGCAATTTCTGGGCACATAGCCATATGTAACCCCTGATTGTCACAGGTTGTGGTTCCCCACAAAAAGGCAAAAAAAAAAAAAATCAAATTATTAATTATAATTAATTTAAAATTTTTTTTTTTTTTTTTGGTTTTTGGGTCACACCCGGTGACGCTCAGGGGTTACTCCTGGCTATGCGCTCAGAAGTCGCTCCTGGCTTGGGGGACCATATGGGACGCCGGGGGATCGAACCGCGGTCCGTCTCCTAGGCTAGCGCAGGTAAGGCAGGCACCTTACCTCGAGCGCCACCGCCCGGCCCCTAATTTAAATTTATTATTATGGTCCCCTGAGCACCGCAGGGATCTGATCCCTAAGCAGAAAGTCAGGAGTAAGCCCTGAGCATTTCTGGTGTAGCCTAAAAACCAAACAACCCCTCCCAATACAACCCAAACAAAATTTTAAAAAATGTAATAAAATATACACAAAAATAGTTAATATAATAAACCCCATGTACCAATCACTCACATGTAATAATGACCAACCTCTAGCCGATCTTAGTTTATATCCTATAAATTTTCCTATTTTCTTTCCAGTTTAATTATGATACAAATCCAAGCTACCAGGAATTAATTTTTTTTTTTTTTTTGGTTTTTGGGCCACACCCAGTAACGCTCAGGGGTTACTCCTGGCTATGTGCTCAGAAGTTGCTCCTGGCTTGGGGGACCATATGGGACACCGGGGGATCGAACCGCGGTCCGTCCAAGGTTAGCGCAGGCAAGGCAGGCACCTTACCTTTAGCGCCACCGCCCGGCCCCAGGAATTAATTTGTAAATATTGTTTTCTTTAAAAGAAAAAAAAAAAGTAGGACTCTTAAAATGAATCACCTACCAAAAAACAAAGTAACAAGTTAAGGAAGCTAAGGACTGGACCCCTGACATCACCTGAAAGCTCTGCTGTTGAGTGGGAGGAAAGTCCTTGGCCCAGTGAGACATAATCAGTAGCATCGAAGTTCTGAGCTACCAGGTCAAGGGAGGCCTCCAGATACCCTGACTGTGGCTGCTCTGCCTTAGACAGCACATTGACTTCTGACACTTCCTCAGGCCTGCAGCAGGAGTACGGACACAGATGAGCTTTCTCAGCATTATTCACTCCTCAAGGTCATATGGAGACCATTTTCATAAATATTTGCATGTAGTACTTACTAACGGACACATAGCAGTTACTTGGTTTCAAAAAATGTTGTAAGGGGGCTGGAGTGAGAATACATTGGGTAGGTTGCTTGCTTTGTATATACCTGACCCGGGCTCAATCTACAGCATCACAGAAGGTCCCTGTGTACCACCAGGAGTGATTTCTGAGTGCAGAACCAGGAGCAAACCCTTAACACATCACTGAGTGTGCCTGGGGAAAAAAAACCCTAAAAAATTATAAAAGCCCAACACAAAAGATGTGGCAGGGCTGGCCCCTTGTTTACCTGCTACACTAAACCAAAGGTAGTGACTTGAGTGCTGGGTGGCTGAACCCACCTGGGATAGTCCATGTGCTCTCGCTGGTATGTGAGGAGGCATGCACCTTCAGGGACAACAAAGGTGTCAGAGGTCCTTGCTACCCTCCATCTGTTTATCTCAAAGTCAGGGATGACACTCGAAATAAAATACCACTGACAATTCTCACCACCACACAACAATGGCAATGACCTTGAATTCAACAGTGTGCAGCCCAGGCTGTTTGAAACATCCCCTTCACTAGTGATCCCTCTGCTCACAGCCTTCTTGACACACACCCCCATGGGAAGACAGGGGGTTTGCGTGCTTGTGTCATCACCATGGCAACATTTCTCTGCCACCTGGAAGGCTGGAAACCCTGCAGTGCTCTGTGCTGAGAATGCAAAAAGATGACACGGCCGCTCTGTCCTCTAACACACAAGCACGGTGCACGCGTGCACGCATGTGGCAACTGGCTCTCTCCTTCAAGGACATCACAACAGAAATCACTATCACAAACGAGGATGCTGACACACAGCAATGCATAATTAATGCTGTGTGTGAAGACATAACAGAGGCAAATGGTTCTTGATAAAGATATGTTTTACATGCCAATCCTCAGAGCTTTTTAAGGCAGCGTTCTGACGATGGCATCAAAATGCATCTCTCCTTTGATGAAGCCACAGACACAGAAAAAAGCCATTAAGTTATTTTTAACAAAGCATGTAAAAAGGCACTAAACAAACAGCCTGTGGTTTCTGGAATGAGCAGCACTCAAAGCTTACGGCCTCTGGGAGGTTTGTGAACCAGATTGGACAGAGGTGAGTCCGCGTGGCCACAAAAACCATGAAAAGAGGTCAGACTTTCTGCCTGAATCAAGGGCCCGTATCAGCCTGTTAAAGACCCAAAGTTCTTTCCTTGAAGTCATGCGATGTGCTTGAGAAGAGTCTAAAACAGGAAGGCAATGGAGGTCTAATGCCCTTGGCTCCAAGGAAAGAAAAGTCCCAGTGTCCAAGCCTGCCTGCTGCACAGAGGGCAGACACACAGTTAGGGTGTAAAGGTCAATGCCCTCCCAGGACAAAACCACCACGAATGAGTCAGAGATAACCGTGGACTTTCATCTTTACTCTAATTGTGAGTTAGTTTTCTAGCAAAAAACACTATTTTTGTTCCTAGGCTATTCCAACATTCATGTCTTTGAATGCTATTCAGTTCTGGTTAGGGATAAGGATCAAGGAGACCCTGGAGGAGAAGTACACTGAATTCCAGAAAGCAAAGTCACAAAAAACCTTCCAAAGGACAGAGCTCATCAAAGGGCCAAGGGGTCCTTCCCAGGCTCCACACAGTGCAAACCAAGGCAAGCTTATGGGTTCTCGTAGGTGTACGAGTTATGAAAAGAATTAGTTTCGGGGCCAGGGTGATAGCTCAGTAGCAGGACTTTTGCCTTACATGTGGCCAACCCAGGACCGACCCTAATTCGATCCCTTGCTTACCATAAGGAGTTAAGAGTTAAGTTTCAGGGTTAAAGAGATAGTTCAGGTCTGACCACCTACTCATATCCCATCCCTAGCACAGGGTTCCCTGAGCCTTGGCAGGTATGGTCCTGATAGTCCTGTCCTAGCGCCCCAGCACAAGAGGCCTGAGTGGCACTTCTGGCTCCAGGCCACGTGGCTGAGTATCTCCAGGAATGGCCCCCAGTTCAAATGTAGCCCGGGGATCTCTGCTAGTAAGAGTGAATGTCTGGAAAACAGAAAATTAAGCTAAGTGATGAACCATTTGTTCCTTGAGGGGAATTTACATCAGTCCAAGAGGAAACCCACTAGCACAGATTTCTCAAAGTTAGGAGTCCCTAGAAGTTCTAGGAATTCCTTCCGATCCTGACCAGCACCCTCCCACTCTGTGTCCACTGTGTCCCCACCATCCCGCTCATCCTTGGTGGTGGCACTGTTTCCAGACTCTGAAAGAGCAGCTCTGCAGTGAGCAATTTGCTGACACCACGCCCAAATCACTGCCTGCCAGATGACTGAGCTTTGATGACAGACCCGTATTTTCCACAGGAGCTCTGTAACAGGCAGGGGTGTTCTCATTCAACGGATAAAGGAAATATTACTCAGGAAGACGCTGTGTTTCCCTAAGGTTACAAAACCACATAGAAGAGCTGGAATAAAGTACAAGTAGATTTAGTTCAAAATCTTCTATATTAAGGGTGTGGCGTAGACATTAAAATCTCAGATCTTAACTATTATGCCACAGTTTCCTGAGCTATAATGTGAGCAACAGCTGTGGACTTTTGATCTTTTAGCCTTACTTCATTGACATAGTGCTTGGCCTGCAATTAACACCTGGGCCAGTCCTCACAGTACTGTTAGAAATGATCTCCCAGCAGGTAATTGACTAATCAAGTCCAGCATTAGCACCTACACCTCCCCCCCCAATGCTGACAAAGGGGAAAAAAAAAAAGCCCTCTCATTTAGAACAGGAAGTTGGGTGACTTGTCTCCAGAAAGTGAAACTTTTTTGCTTTTGGGACACACCCCTCTGTTCAAGTCTTACTCTGGGTCTGTGCCTCGAACATGCTCCGGGTGGGAGCATCAGCTTTTGTAATTCAGTACCTGCATGTGGGAGCAGGAGGAAGAATTATAGAAATAAAAACAACTTTGCAAATGACTGATCCAGTTTCCACCCCCAGTACATTATCTGGTCCTGCAAGCTCACTAAGAGTTGCTTAGAATGTAGAGCCTGAGCACTGCCAGGTGTAACCCCCAAAACCAGGGGTCTCAAACTCAATTTACCTGGGGGCCGCAGGAGGCAAAGTCGGGGTGAGGCAGGGCCACATAAGGGATTTCGCTTACCGAATATTCGCAATAAAAATCGCATAAGAAAAAAAATCGCATTAAACATTTGCATACCCCGAGCGGAACTGTGATATTTGAAGGCCGGCCTCGGGCCACAAAATGTTGTAGACCCCTGCCCAAAACCTACTTCTTCCGTAAGGTTATGGTGAAGCTACAATATCCCCTTTACTTTCAGCATCATAGTTTACTGCGTGTTTGTAATTTTTGCTGTTTCAGGTAATTCCCATCTTCCTTTTAACTGAGGACTGTGAATGAGGGAGTGAGGTGGTGTTTGTGGCCTTTACCGGGAAGGCAGAGTGGGAACAAAGGGTAACGAGATTTGGCTTTTGTGCTTGGATTCTTGAAACCCTAATTATGTGTTAAGACATCAGGATCTAGAAGTGTTCATTTACAGATTCACTGTGCTATTCACTCAGGGGAATTTTAAGAAGAAACTAAAAACATAATCAAAAAAACCAGTTGGCCTTAAATAGGTGATAGAGGGGCTAGATCTGCTCAGTGACTGATAGGATGAGGGAGTACAAAAATGTTTGGGGAATCACTCGGGTAACTGAACTTTAGGGCAGGGGTTTTCCCCCATGGGTTCTTCACTCTACTAGCAGAGCTGTGACGGAGCCTTTACTAACCAAGCTGAGCCCCTGGAAAGAATTCCCACACCCTCCAATTCTGTTGAGGGCTAAGATTATGGAGCATGGATTTCCATACCAGCAAATGAGTTCTCATTTGGGGGCTTAAAATTCCTTTTGTTAGCCAAACATTCGGTTCCTGCCAACACTGCTTCCTGAATAAAGGTCTTCCCTGATAGTAAGGACAACAGGCTCAAGCTTCATTCACACTGAGATCAATGTAAAGGCTGTGCTCAGCACCGGAGTCAGCTAACTGGCTGGCATCAAATTATTGAGCTGTTAATAAGTGCCAAGCGTCCACTGTCACAGCTGGAGCCACCCTGGCACTGACAGCTGGTGAAGGCTCATTCACATTCCCGCCATGCAGTACTTAATCTACTGCAGGCAGCTACAGATGCCCTCTGTGTAGCAACAAACGGCTATACTGCAGACCCATAACGTGGTCTATTTCACCACTGTCCAGTCACTAACATATTGCTACAATGGTCAGGATGGGGTGTGGGAAGGGCGGCAATACAGGACCATAAGCAGTGACAAAGTCACAAAGGTGGGAGGGAGGTCACACAATCAGAATCAGGCTTACACCTTGGTTCCACAAAAGCCAACAGGATAGCAGGTTGTTCTCAAGAGGGATCCGAAGGTCTCACTACTGACCACCTCCAATCTCCACCTTACACACACACACACACACACACACACACACACACACACACACACACACACACACACACACACACACACACACACATTCTTCCTTCCTAAAACACACCATCTATTCTTGGGAATGAAACACATTTCCCTCAACCCAAGCTAAGTTGAGCGTGCACTGCTCTAGTAGCAAATATGGTGTGTGACGCGCGCGCACACACACACACACACACACACACACACACACACACACACAGGCTCTGGTCACTTTCCTTGGAAAGTTCTGAGTTTGCTACACAATGTGATGATTTCAGAAAGTGAGAAGATTCAAGAGAGAAACTGATGCTGCTCCCAATCTCTTTTCATATTTTACTCTGGGATCTCCTACCAAATACGATCAATTGATGAGGAAAAACAGCAGAGAGCTGAAAACAACCTGAGGAATACTTTATCTGTGGGAAGGTCTCCCAGAGCTTTCAGTCCCATCCATGAACAAAGACTTCCCCCTACACAGCAGAGACAGCCTTACCCTTCAGAGGTTACATTAGCATTCAAAGCCTCCTCCAGATAAGGCCTGAAAGTAACAGGCTCATCTTAGTGGGACAAGTTCCTGGAAGTCTAACAGGAGTTATATTACGGGCAAAGAGGCTGCAATGAGGAAGTAGATGCCCTTTATTTCCCACAGGTCCAAGTTATCTCATCCTCATTTCTTAAACATTAGAAATCTTGAAGAAAAGAAATCCTGAAGGACTGTTGGTTTAGCCATCTTGCTGAAGGCAAAGATAAGAATGTATATAGGGGCGGGAGAGAGAACATGGAGGTAAGGCGGATTGCCTTGCATGCAGAACTACAGTCGTTCGAATTCCGGCATCCCATATGGTTCCCTGAGCCTGCCAGGAGCAATTTCTGAGCGGTAGAGCCAGGAGTAACCCCTAAGCGCTGCTGGGTGTGACCCCCCCCCAAAAAAAAAGAATGGAGTGGCTTTAGCACATGCTTAGTAATGAGATGATTCTCAGCACATTTGGACCCCCAAATACCAGAATAATCTTCACCAGTACTGTAGTGCCATCAGGACTGGCCCTAGGATCCTCGCTGAGCCCTACCTGGGACAATTGCAGTCCTATCCCCCCACAAAAAAAAAAAAGAAAAAAGAAAAAAAGGTAGTGCATATGGGCTCCCAACAGGGCTCCTCTGATGTTAGATTCTGTATGTGCAGTGATTTAAGCACGAAGCTGAAATGAATTCGGCCAACACTGCTCCAAAGTCCGTTTTTGCTGACACACACTCTTTGGAAATGCCCAGGAGAAAACTCTTTCCCAGAAAAAGAGTGTTAGCGACACCTAGTGGCATGCTCTTTCCCTTTGTAATGTAAGGCAGGGCGGGGAGCACTGCAACCCAAGCCCAGTGGTGTGGGCCTCAGGTTGCCAGGAGACAGTTTCCACTTCATTTGCCTCAGTGGGCAATGCCTTACAGACATTGGCAACAGTGGCAAGTGAATGCCTCACCCACGAGTTCTGCAGTGCCCTGTAATGGGGAGTAGGTCCATGCTGCATCCCTGTTAAATAAACACTGCTGAAGGATTTATGGATATGATTCAATGGGAAGACATACTTGGAACTTAGAAGACTCATTATTTTTGCTCTGTTATGCTTTTCAGGCCACACCCCGAGGTGCTGAGGGGCCACGTCTACCAGTGCTTGGGAGACCATAAGCAGTTTAGGCACTCAAACCAGGGTCATGTCCATAACTTCTGACCTTCAACATTGTTTTTCACTTTTTTTCAGGCCATACTTGGTGGTATTCAAGGACTATTTCCAATTGTGCCAGAAGACCACACAGTACCTTTGATCAAATCTGGGCCTATGAATGCAAATTATTTTTTTGTTGGTTGTTTTTAGGCCATTCCTGGCGGCACTCAAGGGTTACTCCTGGCGGAGCCGGAGAGAGAACACAGTAGGGCATTTGACCTACATGCGGCCAACCCAGGAATCTCATATGGTCTCCCAGCATGCCAGGGGGGATTTCTGAGTGCAGAACCAAGAGTAACCCCTGAGTGCCACTGGATGTGGCCCAAAAATCCAATCAATCAAACACATTTAAAAAAAAAAAAAAAAGAGGGGCCGGGGAGATAGCATGGAGGTAAGGCGTTTGCCTTTCATGCAGGAGGTCATCAGTTCGAATCCCGGCGCCCCATATGGTCCCCTGTGCCTGCCAGGAGCAATTTCTGAGCCTGGAGCCAGAAATAACCCCCGAGCACTGCCGGGTGTGACCCAAAAACCACAAAAAAAAAAAGAAAGAAATTGCTCCTGGCAGTCTCGGGAGACTGGGATGCCAGGAATCAAACCTAGATCCATCCCGGGTTGGCAAATGCCCTACCACCGTGCTATCTCTGTCCTGCATGCAAAGTATTTGATAGCTTGTTTGGAGGTTCTAGCAGGGGAATGCAGCAACTGCATACCCTCAACCGAAGAAGGGTTTGTCTCTATTCAGGTAAGGCTGTCCTCTTCGACCGAGCGACCAAGCTCGCAGCTTCGGGAGGGAGGAAGGGAACACCTGCCTAGCCAGTCAGATCAGCCAAATCAACCCTGGTGATCTATGGGGGTGATAGATGTCCCAGCCATATCAACCTCATATCCCCAAAATATTTGAATTAGTAAAGTAAACCACCTTTTTGGTCCAGGGCTCACAGAGAAATTTTTTTTGTTTGTTTTTGTTTTGGGGCCACACTCGGTGACTCTCAGGGGTTACTCCTGGCTATGCACTCAGAAATCGCTCCTGGCTTGGGGAGCCATATGGGACTCCGGGGGATCCAGCTGTGGTCTGTCCTAGACTAGTGCAGGCAAGGCAGATGCCTTACCCCTTGCACCACTGCATTGACCCCTCAAAAAAATTTTTTTTGCCACACCAGGCAGTGATAAGGAACCACTCCTGACAGTGCACAAATAGAGCCAGGTCAGCTGTATGCAAGATAAATGCCTTATCCACTGTACTATCACTCCAATTCCATGGGCTAATAAACACTTTTAAGGCGGTAACCTCTTTACAAATTTAATGTGATTCTAAAATAAACTCTTATGCCTTGTTAGTGTTAGAACCTCCACATTAAAAAGAAAAATCGGGGCCAGAGTGATAGCACAGTGGGAGTTTGCCTAGCACATGGTTGACGCAGTATGGACCCAGGTTTGATCCCCAGCATCCCATATAGTTCCCTGAGCCTGCCAGGAGCGATTTCTGAATACAGAGCCAGGTGTAAATCCTGAGTGCTGCCAGATATTGGGCCTCCCTCACCCCCAAAAAAGAAAAATCATCTCTTCGTAATCTTTCAGACCAACTTTATACTGAGGAAGATTCATGAGCCTGGTGTGGTATCTGGGGGCCTTTAATATTTTCGTGTGGATGTACCTTATATGAAAATTTGTATGCAATATGCCTCTCCCTCCCCCCAAATTAGGTTTTTGCTTTTGAGACATTCCAGCAGTCTCCTGCTCCCTCTAGTGTTTGAACATAGTTTTTGCAGATTCTCTGAAGATACAGTAGCCCTCCCTTCCCTGCTCCCCTCTTTTTTGTTCCTTTTCAACTGCTTCAAGGCTTCTGGAACTATTATCTTCCTTAAACTGTGTTGCAACTCCACAAGCTGGCTTCCTAACTGAAAGTGGGAGCTGTGAAAAATTTGGCAACAATGAAATTTTTAAAAGAACAGCCTCATGACTGCAAGGTGCTTCTGGCAGTACTCATGTCCAATGTATTTCTGGCCTGCTCCAAGGCCAATGAGATAGCAAGATAGTGCAAAGAGCTGAGCAGATGCTTGGCCTGCAGAAGACCAAGGCTGATTTTAAGCAAGGGACTGCCTTGTCTCTAGAGGTATACCCAACATCAGCAACACAGAGCCGGAGCAGTCCTCAAACACTGGTGGGTGTGGCCGGCCAAGATTCCTCCCCTTCCCTGAGAAAAGGAAAAAGAAGCCCTTGCCCTTCTTAGAATAAGTTGGGTCATCACAGCACTCAGAGCTAGAAAGAAATCCCAAGTGAGTGCTCTGATTTACATTTCATTTGCCAAAGCTACAGGATACCTCCAAGTTTAACAAGACACAGGTAATTGGTGCTTGAGCATTAATACAGTGTTGCCTAGCATACGTAGCATCCCATTTGGTCTTGTGAGCCCACCAGGAGTGATTTCTGAGCACAGAGGCAGTTGTCCCTAACACAAAGCAACTGTAACAAAACTAGACATGGATACTTTTGGCACAGAGAAGAAAAACATTGGTTTTGTGCCTAGGACACGAAGATCCTCTGGGATCTTTTTCTTTCTTTTTTTGGGGTGGGGGTGGGGGTTGGACCATACCAGTGACACTCAGGGGTTACTCCTGGTTATGCACTCAGAAATCGCTCCTGGCTTGGGGACCATATGGGACACCGGGGGATCAAACCACGGACCGTCCTAGGTCAGCTCGTGCAAGGCAAATGCCCTACTGGTTATGCTACTGCTCCGGCCTCCCTCTGAGATCTACTTCTCTTTGGCATTCTAAATCACACCTAACACCTTTACTGGCAAACTAATTTCAAATCATAGCATAAGATAACGTTTCCAAACTCCACAAGTAATTCATGGAGACCCAAGAGTGGCAGTGCCATGCATCTTTCAGTGTCTACTCGACACCAATCACACGGCCCTGCTAGGTTACCCCAAACTATGGGGCCTTCCTTTTCACGTTGCAGGAGCCAGTGAGGATCAACCTGCAACATTTCAAAGATCCCACTTTTCCTACCAGCCCACTTTTCTCTTTCAGCTGCTGCCTCTTTTGGTTACTTCTGGCTATGAGCTCAGAATTCACTCCTGGCTTGGGGGACCAATAGATAGGATATATTTCTTTAAGCAAAAGTATTGAACTCTAAAAATAGCAGGGGGAGTATGACAGAGGACAAACATGAGTGTATATGAAAATATGTGAAAACACACAGAGGGGAGACAGTTTAACATCACAAGATGGAGAAAAAAAAAAAAGAGTAAAAAAAACCAACTGGTACAGAAGTACAAAAAGCAAAGCCCCTCACAATTTCCATGACATCTATCCTCACCAGAGGATCGCATAACACAGAAACTCCAACATCACTCATGAGGAAATTCATTCATATTCGTCTCTGCATGCAGATAAACAGCAAATAGTCCATGTGAACTATGTTTTAAAATATTAAACACTTGGCTCCCTCCCTACCTTTCGGCAGCGAGGATTGGGACAACTGAATCTCTTCACATCACTGTCCAACAGAGCAGGAAAACTACAGGAAGGACACCTGGCATCAGAAATGAGAGAAAAGTAAGTATTACTCATAATACTAAAGTCTGATTTAGTTCCATGTGATTATTGAGACATGGAGCCAAATGAAGCTTTATCTAGACAATCATTTTTTATTTTTAAAGTTTTGGTGTCATGCTCAGGATTCCAGCAGAGCAGATCTCTGGAAACGTTGCGGGATTAAACCCAGGGATTAAACCCAGAACAGATGTATATAAGGCAATTGACCTCCCTATCACTTCAGCTCCTAGACAAATTATATAACTTTTTAACCCTTGGTAGTTTGGGGCCACACCTGGCTGAGCCTCGGAACAATTCACTTTTTTACTCAGGAAATATTCAGTACTGGGAACTGAACCTGGGTCTAGATACTTAGCCCACTAAGTTCTCTCTCTGGCCCCCCTCTGTTTTTTATTTGTTTTGGGTTCATAACCAGTGGTGAACAGGGTAACCAGGCAATGCCAAGGAACAAACCCATGCCTCTTGCATAAAAACAATGTGTTCAGCACTATCTCCCCAGTGGTGCAATGTTCAGACCCCAAAACTGTAACATAAACCATCATTATTACAAGATCTCCTCACCAGGTAGTATACGTACTAGTCTAGTTCTTGCCTCAATAACCCACTTCCTAACATACAACCCCCCCCTTTTTTTTTAATTAAAATTTTTTTTTCCGGGCCGGTGAGGTGGCGCTAGAGGTAAGGTGTCTCTATCTTGCAAGCACTAGCCAAGGAAGGACTGCAGTTCGATCCCCCGGCGTCCCATTTGGTCCCCCCAAGCCACGGGCAATTTCTGAGTGCTTATCCAGGATAAGCATCAAACGGTGTGGCCCAAAAAACCCCCCCAATTTTTTTTTCACCGCCTACCTTTCTGAGGACATCTTGAACATTATTTCTAGGCTAGCATGATACTTCTTGTAAGGCAAATGATTAAGAAATGCTAAGGACACTGTAACTTTACCTTGTCCTGTTTCTTTGCATCACTGTTCTCATAATTAAAAATAAAGTAAAAAAAAAAAAAAAAGAAATGCTTAGTAGGTAAAATGATAAGCAGCAGACTTTTTCATTAATAAAATTGTGCTCATTCATCAGCAAGTCATCCCAGAAACTCCCAAAGCTCAGCTGCCTCTTCCGTACCAAATTCTCATCACCTACAGTGGGCAGGACACTTCCCACCTCTGAACACACCTGACAAGCTCATCAGCATAGGCTGCGGCAACCTCTTCTTCAGCCTTCCGCTCGTAGTATTTCCCCAGGATGGTCTGGGGCAGCACCTTTTCCAGCTCGCTGGTCGGGAAGGAACATGTGCAGCTGCCTTCCATGCAGCTAAGCTCTGACTAGAATAAGGTCAGGGAGCAAGGGAGAAAAAGAATCTCTTCACATCACTGTCCAACAGAGCAGGAAAGCTACAGGAAGGGCATTACCTGGCAGCAAAAAAGGTTTTCGGGACAAACGGAAAGTCTCCGTGATTAAATGCCCTATGATTGCTTCGGCTGTTCATAGTGTCATCACACAGGCAAAGCATGTGGCTCCACAACCAAGTCACATTGCAGACCCTCTCCCTATTTTAAGATAGGGGGCTTGATTATACTTACTCCTCTGCAACTCACTCCTTGACTATGCTAGAATTGACTTCAGAATAGCTGATACTGAGAGATATTGGTTAAGTTTCTATGAAAGTGTGCATGTGGGGATGGAGGGAAGAAAGGAAAGATATCTCTCTAGGTGTGTTCGGGGGATCTGGGGATGTTAGAACATATGTGTGCTTGGGTTCTGTGGTGTTGGGAACCAAAATCAGTGTAAAGCACTCTATGACCTCCTTGGCTCCACCAGGAATAGTCCTGGTGGTTCCCAGTATTGCAAGCTTAGGTTTGGTCAAGTGTAATTAGGAGTGGCTCCTAGATATTTTGAGTACTATTTGGAGATTCCCCTCCCAAAATCTTTTCCAAATGCTTTAACCTGTCTTTGAATAGAGAAACATTTTCTAGTAAAATCCAGCTATAAAATACCTTGCAAATCTCATTGGAAAGAACTAATATAGTCTCTCACAAGGATGCTCCTAGAGCTCTCTCTGATTCCATACATCACTTGAATTATTAACAGAAAGGTGAGTGAAGAGATGTGATTCCCTACAGAACAGGCCTGGCAGCACAGAAGAATGACGACATTCCAGGATAAAAAAAACTTGGGCCCTTGGGCCAGAGAGATAATATAGCTGATCCAGGACAGACAGTGGTTCAAATCCCAACATCCCATATGGTTGCTTCAACGAGCGCAGAGCCAGGAGTCACCCCTGAGCACAGCTGATGACCCAAACACCAAAACAAAACAAAACAAAACAAAACAAAAACCAAACAAAAAACAAAACCAAAAAACCAACAACTTGTGCCCTGCAGCTTCTTAAAAACACATGGGCAACATCTCAACAGGAGATATCTTACATGGCTTAGTGGAATTCAACACTTCAATCCAGAAAAGATACTTTTTTTGGTTTTGTTTTTTGGGTCACACCTGCCAGCGCTCAAGGGTTACTCCTGGCAGGCTCAGGGAACCATATGGGATGCCGGGATTCAAACTGCCGACCTTCTGCATGCTAGGCAAAGAAAGACCTTGCCTCCATGATATCTCTCCGCCCCCCAGAAAAGATACTTCTATGAGGCTTGACAATTGTCTGTAAACATTATACTCAGACCCTGAACGTTTTTTAAACAGGCACACATTGTAGTTCTTACCTTTCCAGATCCAAAGACGGCCTCTTGGGCATATCTGATGAGACACTCTTTGCAAAATAAGTGAGCATCTGTACACTGAGTCAGTTCCTCAAACGGAAATTCCCCGTAGCAGCAGCGGCACTCAATCAGCTGGCCATCCTGCGGGCCAGCAGAAACACAAGGCAATTCTCAACACTGAACAGAGAAGGCAGTCCCGGCTCATAAGACCCACACCAACTGAACTGAAACTGAACTGAAAAAGTGATCCTGACAAGTCACCGAACAATTAGCTGTTTATGTTACACAAATGTGGCTGAAGATGCTATACATATATTAAATATACAAAGACACAGAAACCTTGTACACTTTAAATGTTATATATAAAGTAACCATAACTACATATTCAATGGTGCCAACAGGAATATTTCTATAATTCGATGCTATTATGTACGAGTTGGAGACAAATGACATGAAGGATATTATTTAAAAACTTTAAGAACTAGATTCTTGGGGCCGGCACGGTGGCGCTAGAGGTAAGGTGCTAGCCTAGAACGAATCGCAGTTCGATCCCCCGGCGTCCCATATGGTCCCCCAAGCCAGGAGCGACTTCTGATAACATAGCCAGGAGTAACCCCTGAGCATCACCAGGTGTGGCCCCCCCAAAAAAAGACCTGGATTCTTAATCATGGTGCTTAAATATATTATTTTGAAAAAAAGAAAAAAGAACTGGATTCTTAATCATGGTGCTTAAGTATATTATTTTGAAAAAAAGAAAAAAAGAACTGGATTCTGCTAGACTTATTGGAAGAAAGGAGTATAAAAAAATGAAAGCCAAATGTCCAACTCAGTATTAAGAGATCACTGAAGCTACACATCAATAAATTCCAGTTCCCAGAGTTTTTCGATCCAGTCTCCTATAAGGCTAGAAAAAAACACACACAGCAGACACCTCTTCTAATGATGTATGAGATGAATTTTTTCAAGGAGTATGTATATCCAACAGATTCGATGACATTCTTTAGTGGAAGCACTTTTATTGTTACTTTCCCTTCAATTCCAATCCAATCTGGTACAGATTGACTATACAAGTTCATTGTTCTGATTGTAACTTGGTCAAACCATGAAATTAGATCAATGGGTTACATGGAAATTAACTTATCATAAAAATCATAAGAAGGGGCCGGGCAGTGGCGCTAAAGGTAAGGTAAGGTAAGGTGCCTGCCTTGCCTGCGCTAGCCTTGGACGGACGGCGGTTCGATCCCCCAGTGTCCCATATGGTCCCCCAAGCCAGGAGCAACTTCTGAGCACATAGCCAGGAGTAACCCCTGAGTGTTACCGGGTGTGGCCCCCCAAAAAAAAAATCATAAGAAAATGTATGAAAAACCAGCCCATGGAAATAACATTAAGATTTCAATCTACCTTTTGATACTGTTCTTCATTCATTTGGAGGGCAAGCAAAAAGTCTTCATGCTGAGAACAGAGAAACCAAACATGCATATAAAAATTCAGTAAAGATGCCATAATCCATTTAAAATTAATTTCCATAAACATAAGAGCAATCTATTATTAATAGTAATTTTCAGTTATAGTTTAGTAACTTCGTCACCTGAAAGTGTATTTCAAAAATGTAAGAAAGTAATGTTTGGGCAGGAGAAAAAAATTATGGTAGTATAGAGCTCCCTTCCTGAGCAGAGAGAGTAGTAAGCCCTGGGGCCAGAGAGATAGCACACCCACAGTGTTGCCTTGAAGGAAGTTAACCCAGGACAGATGATTCCTGGCATCCCAAGGTCACTTTCTGAGTGCAGAGCCTGGAGTAAACCCTGAGCTCTGCTAAGTGTGACCCAAAAACAAACAACAACAAAAAAAAAAAAAAAAAAACAAGGGCCAGAGTGATAGCATAGCGGTAGGGCATTTGCCTTGCACTCGGCTGACCCAGGATGGATCTGGGTTTGATTTCTGAGCACAGAGCCAAGGGTAATCACTGAGCATCACTGGGTATGGCCCAAAAACAAAACAAACAAACAAAAAAGAGTAAGCTGGGTGTGGTCCTAAGAATAAAAGAAAAAAGGAAATTAAAAGAAAAAGAAAACCACAAGGGCCAGGGCGTTTGCCTTGCAAACTGTCCCACAGTGGTTCGAATATGGTCCCCGAAAGGATTTCTGAGCACAGAGCCAAGAATAACCTGAGAGCTGCTGGGTGTGACCCAAAAACCAAAAGACAAAAAGAAAACCACAGATCTATCATGGAATATGGAGTGATGTTCAACAGATCTAAGAAAAAATGAAGAAAAACTGAAAAACAAAACTTGTGAATATCAAAGAGTAGCATAGGTTTGTTGGTGAGGCAAAGAAACAGGTCATTAAGTATTACGTGATTAAATATTACTGCAGAAAATGCATAGTAGTATAAACACTATGGAGAGGAATTTGGCCTTCTGACATAGTTAACTAAGTATTTACTTCTGATTCATCAATCCCAGTTAAGAGAATTTATGTCAAAACACGCTGGGGGGGCCGGGAAGGTGGCGCCTCGCAAGCGCTAGCGTAGGACGGACGGACGGCAGTACGGACGGCGGTTCTACTGACGGCGGTTCGATCCCCCGGCGTCCCATATGGTGGCCCCAAGCCAGGGACCATTTCTGAGCGCATAGCCAGGAGTGTCAAATGGGTGTGGCCCAAAAAACAAAACAAACAAACAAAAAAACACACACACACAAAAAAAAAACACGGGGCCGGGCGGTGGCGCTGGAGGTAAGGTGCCTGCCTTGCCTGCGCTAGCCTAGGACAGACCGCGGTTCGATCCCCCGGCGTCCCATATGGTCCCCCAAGAAGCCAGGAGCAACTTCTGAGCGCATAGCCAGGAGTAACCCCTGAGCGTCACAGGGTGTGGCCCCCCCCAAAAAAAAAAAAAAAAAACACGCTGAGACAAATCTGAACTCCATACAAGGAAATTTATTACTGCAAGTATTTGGAAAACACCTGAATGTCCAGCAATAGAGGAAAAAAGGAATCAACTCTTGTACTGCAGACAATGGGATCAAGGTGCTTTTAAAAATGAAAGAGAGGGCCCGGAGAGATAGCACAGCGGCGTTTGCCTTGCAAGCAGCCGATCCAGGACCAAAGGTGGTTGGTTCGAATCCCAGTGTCCCATATGGTCCCCCGTGCCTGCCAGGAGCTATTTCTGAGCAGACAGCCAGGAGTAACCCCTGAGCAATGCTGGGTGTGGCCCAAAAACCAAAAAAAATAAAATAAAATAAAATAAAAAGAAAGAGAAAAATCTGTGTACAGTATTGGAGTTTTAATTTTCAGGACTCAGTGGTAGGGCTTGCCAAGCAGGCAGCACACATAGGTTAGATCCCCACCATCCTATATGATCCCCTAAACCCACCAGGAGTGATTCCTAAGCACAGAGCCATGAGTAATCACTAAGCACCACAGGTGTAGCCACCCCACCCCCCCCCCCCCAAAAAAAACTAAACAATACAAAAACCTCTAAAAAGTATATTACGGTTGATGTGCACATTAAATATTATCTGGAAGAATTAAAGAGCTAATAAAAGCTGTTTTTTATCTACCATTTTTGGCTAAGAAATACAAAACAGATATCTACTATTAAAATTCACTATACTTTAGGAACTGGAGAGATAGCACAGCGGTAAGGTGTTTGTCTTGCATGCAGCGACCCTGGATGAATCCAGGCATCCATATGGGATGCCAGGAATCGAACCAGGGTCCGTCCAGGATTGTCCACTTGCAAGGCATTACAACCACTGTGCTATTGTTCCAGCCCAGGGGGCATATTCTTTTGCTTTGTTTTGTTTTTGGGCCACACCCATTTGACGCTCAGGGGTTACTCCTGGCTATGCTCTCAGCTATGGCTTGCAAGACAGATACCTTACATCTAGCGCCACCTTTCCGGCCCCAGAGGGCATATTCTAAGCATAGCCACCTGCTTACCTCTGCCAGCTCTTTGACTTTCTGCTCATAGAACTCCTGTTCCTGCTGCACAGCTGGAAGGAGAGCATGTCTTTCATAGGACCTATAATGCCGACGCTTTTTTTCCAGAAAGAACATCCTCTTCTGTATTTTTATGTCACCTAGAAGATATATCACAACACAAAATCGTGTAGAACATTGTTAGGAAGCCCAGGAAGCTACTGAGCTGTCATCCCCTCCCTCCTCTCTTTCATATGGGAAGACTGAGTGCCTCGTTGTTTCCTAACCTAGCACACAATCCACAATCCGACTTTCCTGTCTACAGAGACCTCTGCTGTGCTCCAATGAGAGGGCTTCTCTTGTGCAGGCACAATTACCCATTCCATTACTGAAGGTAGTTCACGTATGACTGCTGAACATGACTGCAGTGCAGTCACACATACATGAAGGAATTTTAGAAAATACGGGGCCAGAGAGGTGGCGCTAGAGGTAAGGTGTGTCTCCTTGCAAGCCCTAGCCAAGCCAAGGAAGGACCTTGTGGACACTAGCCTAGGACTGATGGCAGTTCAATTCCCTGGCATTACATATAGTCCCCCAAGCCAGGAGCAATTTCTGAGCACATAGCCAGGAGTAGCCCAAGCGTCCACTGGGTGTGTCCCAAAAAAAACCTAAAAACCAATCAAACAAAACAAATGATACTTTCACCAGCATTGTTGTGATTTCTGTGCCTTATCTAGCAATGCACAGGGGACCATAATTTGGTGCTGGTGATCCAACCAGAGTGCATTGCAAGACAAGAGTGCCTTACCTCCTCCTGTTCTACCTGTCTGGCCCCAACATCATCAGTTTTTGATTTCTGCCAATCTGGTAGAAGCATGGTATTTATTTTTCAGTGTACTGGGCCACAGTCAGCAGTGCAGACTGGCTGACTGGCTCCGTCCTCGGAAGTGCTCATGGAGCCATGTGGTACTGAGGATCAATCTGGGGTTGGCTGCATGCAAGGCAGTGTGTTTTAACCCTGGTAATTCCTCTGCAGTTCCATTTGGGGAGTAAATGCATAATCATTTGGGCCTCCACTCCCACCTTATTAAAAAAAAATTTTTTTGAGTAACCCCTGAGCATCTCTGGGCTAATAATATTTTTTTGGCTACACCGGAGTCGTTGAGGACTAAGTCCTGGTGAACTAGGGGAACAATGTGGGGTTTCAGGGATTGAACCCAAATCAGTTATGTTTAAAGTTAAGAATCCTATCCACTGTACTCTAACCACCGCTCTTTTTGGGGGGTAAGGGAGTGGACGCCGAATACCCAGTGGTACCCAGGACTAACTCCTGGCTCTGCACTACAGGGATCTCTGTTGGTTGGCTCTATGGATTTAAGTATAGAATCTAAATCCCAACTGTTGTCTGTAAAAAGCAGAACTTAGGAGTACTTTATCTAGTCCAGGGGTCTCAAACTCAATTTACCTGGGGGCCGCAGGACGCAAAGTCAGAAGTAAGCCTTGAACATTGGGGGGTGTGACCCAAACAACAACAACAAAAAAAAACAAAAAAAGATTCCTCTAGGGCAGGGCCACAAAATGTTATACGGAGGGTCGTTTGCGGCCCACGCAAGTTTGAGACCCCTGATCTAGTCTGTCACAAATACACAAACTCACAATGTACAAAAGGATACACAAAGATGTATAATTAGATGAGGCGAGGGACTGGAGAGATAGAACAGCAGGTAGGAAATTTTATGGGACTTGACTTGCACATTGCAAACCTGGATTCAATCCCAGGTGCCCCATATGGTCCCCCACCCCAGCCCCCTGAGCACAAAGCCAGGAATAAACCAGAGCACTACCAGGTGTGGCCAAAAACAAAATATGAGATTTTTCAGAAGCAAGAACAAAACCCAGAAATTTTGGGAAGGCACACTTAGATTTAAAGGAAGAACTCTATAAAGTATGGCTGATCATTTAACAAACTGGTACTTTCTTTTCATTGCAAGTCAGAAAATGTACTCAGCATGACTTGTCAAAACCATGGGCACATTTAGCTGACTAAAGACCCATCTATGTGGGGCCGGAGAGGTGGCGCTAGAGGTAAGGTGTCTGCCTACACCATAGCCAACTTTATTCTGCCTCAATACAATGACACTGTTCTACGGGCTCACTGAAGTATCACAGGAAGAGTTCCAATCTAAAAACTTTTCAATTCTATAGTTATCTCATATATTTTTATTTGGTCACATCTAAAATCAGGTTATGTAATTAAAAATAGTGGCAATCCGGGGCCGGAGAGATAGCATGGAGGTAAGGCGTTTGCCTTTCATGCAGAAGGTCATCAGTTCGAATCCCGGCGTCCCATATGGTCCCCCGTGCCTGCCAGGAGCAATTTCTGAGCCTGGAGCCAGGAATAACCCCTGAGCACTGCCGGGTGTGACCCCCCAAAAAAAAAAAAAAAAAAATAGTGGCAATCCCCAAGAAGAAAGGAAACATTCCTATTTAGGCAATGGTAGTAGTGGCCTTTTTTGAGACACAAGTAAATCTCTTACTTACAATTCTTTTTTTTTTTTTTTGGTTTTTGGGCCACACTCGGCAGTGCTCAGGGGTTATTCCTAGCTGTCTGCTCAGAAATAGCTCCTAGCAGGCACTGGGGACCATATGGGACACTGGGATTCGAACCAACCACCTTTGGTCCTGGATTGGCTGCTTGCAAGGCAAACGCCGCTGTGCTATCTCTCCGGGCCCACTTACAATTCTTACTAAGAACAACAATTTAAAATAAACAAGAGCAGTTTTAACTGCTTTTTCTGTGCAGAAGCTGCTTACAGGTGTGTCTGAGACCATTTTGAAGTGAGCAAACTGATGTAGACAGTTTATACTAATAAGCTAACTTATCACACTTCATTTCCCTCCCACCCCACTCCCAGCTTAAGAGAATCCCATTCAGTGTATTCTAAGAAGACGACAATTCCTAAAATACTGTACCGATTTACTGTTTGTTTTTGTTTTTTGTTTGTTTGTTTGTTTGTTTCTGAGTCATAGCTGGCAGTGCTCAGGGGACCATAAGGGATGCCAGGATTTGAACCACCGACCTCCTGCATGCAAGGCAAATGCCTTACCTCCATGCTATCTCTCCGGCCCCCTAAAATACTGTATTGTTAAGTATTTCACATCAGAGTCACTCCATGGGCCTGGATCCACATAGTCAGTACCTCAACTTCCCTCACATTTGCACAGAAACAAAGTTCTACAAAGCAGCTTTGCATAGTCAGCAACACTCACAATCTGCCATTACCTTGTTCAAACTTGAAATCAATGTAAGAATATTGATTCATTTCTTTTCTTCTTTTCCTTTTTCCACTGGTCTCCTGTGAAAGCTCCTGCCACTTTTTAATGGCATCAGAAAAGGCCTTAAAATCGAGAAAGGGAGATGTTATCATTGACAATGGGACATAGAACAGGAGAAACTGTTTCAAAAGCTCATTTGGATCCAAATTTCTGCTATACTACTCTCTTACAAAAAACAGATAATAGTTGGGACCAGAGTGATATAGTAGAGTGGGTAGGGCTTTTGCCTTGCACTCAGAGGATCTCGGTTCAATCCCTGGTCTCCATATGGTCCTCCAATTCCCCAAACCCCGCTAGGATTATCCCTGAGCATATAACCAAAACCAACGTAATGGTAAAATATATAGAACTACATGTTTCCCCAAATCTTATAAACTGCTACATATAATGGCAGGATCAAAATGCTGACTGCAAACAAAAACAAAAAGAAAAAAAAAATGAAATGGGGCCGGGGAGAGATAGCACAGCCACAGCTACCACAGCCACAGCGGCATTTGTCTTGCAAGCTGAGAAAAAAATGGTGAGATAAGAAAACAAAACTGTTAATGTATCCAAAGGGCTATCCTATCAATGTATCTCTAAGGGGTGATAACAGCAATCCGACTGGGACATGCGCCCCTGTAATGGACAACTGCCCTAGTATAAAAAGGTGGTTGGGGACTGGGGGCCCAGACAACATTCTCACTCCTTTTCTTTCACTCTTAGGATAAGTTGTGGTTCACTACACTGAACTGATAGAAAGTATAGGTTAAGTCACGTTTCAAGGGGCCAGAGAGATAGCTCAGCGGCAGGGCATTTGCTTTGCATGCTCCCAACCCAGGACAGTCTTGGGTTCAATTCCCGGCATCCCATATGGTCCCCAGAGCCTGCCAGGAGTAACCTCTAAGCACAGCCAGGTATGGCCCAAAAACAACAACAACAAAGAAAATTTAAAATGTCTCAGGAATTATACTTAGACATTCTGTCTTTCTGTTCAACTCTTCCCCCTCTCCACTAACTTCCTCTCTCCATAGTCCCCTTTGCTTTTATCTATATTCCCCTAGCAATGATTACTGGAGTTCAAAATTTTTACCCTACTGATAATCCTTTTATCTCATGTCTTCAGGATTCCCTCCTCTTTTTCAGGTCTTTAAAAACGAGAATTTAAACATGCTCAAGTAGACAATCTTAACAATAAAAAACTGTCCTTCTTTCAGCTGCAAGTCATCTGATGCCACTTTTTCACTTACAAATCTACTAATATCCATACTGCATTGCCTCATGTGATCTCTCTTTGGTATCAGCATTGCCTGCTCCACTCTCCTACATCATTCCTCTGTCTTCCTGATCAGTCAAACTCTCAGCATGATTTCCTGCTTGATGATTACATACTGAGAGTCCTTGAGGCAGCCCTGGCTCCATTTTCACATGAATTTCTTTACCTGGTGAGGTCACAGATGCTGATGACTCAAAATTTCCCTTCTCCAATCTATTCCCCACTGTTTTTGTTAACTCAACCATCCAGTGCCAGTTTTCACTAGTTTTTTTTTTACAGGTTCTACCCAGCATGTTGGCAATCCAACATTTCCTAGACTGGAACCTTCTACAGTACTGCTTTTTTATGAATTTTACGTAAAGCAAAATAGTTTCTGTTGAAACTTATTAGAAAGATCTGAGGTGAGAGAACGGGCTAAGAGTGTGTTCAAGAGAAAAATGAGGCCTCTCCCGAGTGGAAATAAGCAAACAAACAAACATCAGAGGCAAACAAGTGAGATACAAGTTGAAGAGAGATCATGGACTTGGAGAACAATCCTCTATAGTACTCTTTCAAAGGTTTAGGAAGCAACACTCTTTGCCTCTGCATACCCAGTTTTCTACCTGCTGCACATCTCTTTACTCTAACCCTGGTATACTGACCATACTTCTGAAACCACTTTGAGATTTTCTTCATATTACTTATCACAGAGATTATGTATAAATTTATGTGTTTGGTTGTTTTACATCATCTCCTAAACTAGGCTATGAGCACAGAGACCAGGAAATAATCACAGAGCTCAGCATAGATGCCAGCAAGCTGCAATTCCCTATCTCAAAGTCATTTGCTAAGTTGTAGAGATGTATCTTTATTAAGAGAATATTGCCAAGAAATCATTTTGAGCATATTGGGTTTTTGTTTTATTTGTTTTTTAGGTCACACTCTGGCAATGTTACTGGCTCTGCATTCAGGGATCATTGTGGGTGGGCATCAGAGGACTCTCTGCAGTACAGGGGATTAAATCCAGATAGCCATGTACAAAGCAAGAACCCTATACACTATATTACTGCACTGACTCCTAAGCATATTATTTAGTAAAATAGATGTATATTCCTAGAGTCCGTGGTAACAACAACAACAAAAAGATAACTTTTTAGCTAGAGAAGAGGGGACTATCATCCTTTCTCTGAGTGTATAATCATTTGTTACATATACATCCTGTGTGCTGCCCAAGACACAGACCTTTTTACTCATAATCTTTCTCTCTGATTGACTCCAAGAGGGAGGTGGCAGTTTTATAGTCTAAAGAAGCAAGGCTTAGGAAAAGTAAAGGTTTTCTACTCAAACGGGGAAAGCTAGGATTTGAACAAAGTTCATTCCCAGAATCAAAATTCCTCTCTTGAACATCAATTTACCCTCATAGGTTGATTCCCTGAAACTAATCATGAGCTGGTTGATGACAAATACCACAATGCTACCTGCTCTATCATTGTCCTACATGGATGCAGTTCCCCTTCCCTGTCAACCTTTACTTCTAAAATTTCCATTACCCAAGGTGTTCCTCACAAACCCTTAGAGTGACTTATTGCACTTAGTTTCAAGATTATCATTATTTACAAGTTTTATCTATTCATAAATACTCTGGCGGCACCCCATATAGCTCCCCCAATCCCGGAGCGATTTCTGAGCACATAGCCAGGATGGTTTAAAAGTACAATAGAGGGGCCCAGAGAGATAGCACAGCGGTGTTTGCCTTGCAAGCAGCCGATCCAGGACCAAAGGTGGTTGGTTCGAATCCTGGTGTCCCATATGGTCCCATAGCCTGCCAGGAGCTATTTCTGAGCAGACAGCCAAGAGTAACCCCTGAGCACCGCCAGGTATGGCCCAAAAACCAAAAACCAAAAGAAAAAAAAAAGAAAAAGTACAATAGAGGCCTTAGCAGAGAGTACAACACATAAGACACTTGCCCTTGGCTGATCTGGATTCAATCTCCAGCATTCCATATGGTACCCAAAGCTCATCAAGAGTAATTCTTGGGGCCGGGCGGTGGCGCTAAAGGTAAGGTGCGCCTGCCTTGCCTGCGCCTGCCTTGGACGGACCGCGGTTCGATCCCCCGGTGTCCCATATGGTCCCCCAAGCCAGGAGCAACTTCTGAGCGCATAGCCAGGAGTAACCCCTGAGTGTTACCGGGTGTGGCCCAAAAACCAAAAAAAAAAAAAAAAAAAAAAAAAAAAAAGAGTAATTCTTGGTTGCAGAGCCAGGAATAACCCCCTGAGCATTGCTTAGTGTGGTTCAAACCCCTTCCCTACAAAACCAACCCAAAACAAAAAATAAACAAATTATGCGTACTAAAAAATGTAAAACTGAAGGAATGGACAGGGTAGATGCAGAGTCACCTCTATAGAAGCAGATGACAAAGAATAAATGCAGATGAATCTAGAAAGCATGGAGAGTGGGGACCTTCATAATAATACTAAAAAGTATATGTCAAGTAAAGGTTAAAAAAGATGGACTGTTAAGATTCACAAGAATTCTGAGGCTATATCACACCCTATTCCTAAAGCACATGCAAAAAGCGGGTGGGGGGGTTGTTAGCACTAAGCACACTAGGAATCATAATCTTTCTTCCTTCTTCCATCCCTCACTTCTTTTTGGGGGGCCATACTAGCTATGCTCAGAGCCTACTCCTCCTGGAGCTGTGCCTAAGGTGGTAGTTCTCAGAGGATTACCTATGGTGCCAGGCTTATCGAATTCCTGCTCAGCTTTGTGCAAAGCAAGCTTTATACTACCCCTCAAGCCCCCTAAAGGCAATTTTTTTGGTATGTTTTGGGACCACACTGTTAGTGCTCAGGTATTACTCCCTGTGGTGCCAGGGAACAATATGGGATTCAGGGATTGAACCTTGGCCAGCTTTGTGCAAGACAAATGTCTTTCCTACTGTGCTCTTGCGCTGGGCCCCCTCCCCACCAAAGGCAATTTTAAAATTATACATATAAGGGCTGGCTAATAATGATTGACTACCTAGGGAAAAATGGGACTGCTACAAGCCAGAAAGCAAACTGGGAAATAACAGTATAAGAACACACACATCTTTAATCCACTAGCTGCCATCCCAATCCACATAAATTTCAGTCCACTCTCTGTCTTTATGGAAAGCCAGAATTTTCTTGATTCTAATCTCATTTTTTATCATTCGGTTCATCTTGAGCAGAAAATAGTTCTATCTTTACCCCGACAGGCTAATTAGCATTTTGTCATCTTAAACTTTCCGAATTTCTGCAAGCTGTACTCTTCATTCTGTTATTGTGGGATAAAAAGTCTACAGTAATCCCAACAAGAAGACTAGGTAGAGCACCTTTCTGGTGATTGCATAGTGTCCTTTGAGCTCATGCAGGGCCCACTTGATGTCCTGACTGCTGAGCATTTTGAAGTCGGCCATCAGGAGGTCAGCAGCTTGGATGAAGCAGCGCTGGTCAAGAGGAACCAATGTTGAGTAGTCAAAAAAGTCTATTTTAGGCAACTGAAATGACAAAGAAGTACAGGATTAGAGGCCACAAGAATCATTTTCCAGGGCCGGGCGGTGGCGCTGGAGGTAAGGTGCCTGCCTTGCCTGCGCTAGCCTAGGACGGACCGCAGTTCGATCCCCCGGCGTCCCATATGGTCCCCCAAGAAGCCAGGAGCAACTTCTGAGCGCATAGCCAGGAGTAACCCCTGAGCGTCACAGGGTGTGGCCCAAAAACCAAAAAAAAAAAAAAAAGAATCATTTTCCACCAGGGAAAATCATAAGGACTCCTTATTAAAGACTGGCATGATTTCATTCATTTCTATAACTACATTATAAGAATACGAGTTCTGAAAAGAGATAAAATCTATCTGGAGGCTAGTTTAATAAACTAGAACTAGTGAACAAGCAGTGCTGAAGGGGCTGGAGAAAGTATAGTAGATTAATTGAACTGTTCGATTCCTGGCACCTGATATGGTCCCTAGCCCCCTGCCAAGAATGGTATCACAAAGCCAGAAGCCCTGAGCATTGCTGGTTGTAGGCCACCACTTTCCAAAAATCAAAAATTATAGCTGGAGACTTGAGTACAATCTTTAGTCATCTCTTTCTATTCAGATTAAACTTTTTCCTACTATAGACTATGTAAGAAACTAGTCAAAAGGGGAATTTGTGGGTGATAACACAGCAGTAGGGCATTTGCCCAGGACAGATCTGGGTTTGAACCCCGGCATCCCATATGGTGTCCCAAGCCAGGAGCGATTTCTGAGCACATAGCCAGGAGTAACTCCTGAGTGTCATCAGGTGTGGCCAAAAACAAAACACAAAAAAACCCACACACGCACAAAAAGGGAAATTTGTGGGGATCAGAGAGAAAATACAGTAGATAAGGTGCTTGCACTGCAGAGGCCCAATCTAGGTGGGATTCCTGCCATCCCATATGGTTCCCCAATCACTGCCAAGAGTGATTCCTAAGTGCAGAAACAGCAGTTAAGTCCTAGGCATTGCTGGGTATGGCCCCCAAACAACAAAATTTTGTTTTTTCTTTTGTGGAAGATAAAAGGATAAAGTAATAGTCTTTAATAAAGCAAAATCTCTATGTAAAAAATTAGAAAGAAATCTTTTTGATTTTTGAGCCACACCCGGTGACACCCAGGGGTTACTCCTGGCTATGCACTCCTGGCTTGGGAACTTTATGGGATGCCGGGGGATCGAACTGTGGTGTCCTGGGCCAGCAGCATGCAAGGCAAAGGCAAACACCTTACCGCTGTGCCATCGCTCCTGCCCTATATGTGTTTTTATGAGGTGGTGAGGAGCAACAAAGGCAGTGCTCATGACTTACTCCTCTCATCATTCCTGACAGCCTCAAGGGATCATCAGGAGTGCTAGGAATTGAGCTCTGATTAACCACATACCAGGCAAGCACCCTACCCGCAAGCACCCTACCCATTGTACTATCTGTAGCTTGGGCTCCCATACTTTCTTTTACCATAATAAAAATGCTTGTATGGATCATAAATCAAGATTGAGACTTAAAAAATTATTTTCAGGGGCCAGAGAGATAGCATGGAGATAAGGTGTTTTGCCTTGCATGCAGAAAGACAGTGAGATTCGAATCCCGGCATCCCATATGGTCCGCTGAGCCTGACAAGTGCGATTTCTGAGCGTGGAACCAGGTGTGACCCCCAAAAAAAACAAAACAAAAAAATTATTTTCAGGGGCCAGAGCAGTGGCACATAGTGGTAAAGCATCTACCTTGAGCACGCTAGCCTAGGACGAACCACGGTTTGATCCCCTGGTATCCCATATGGTTCCCCAAGCCAGGAGCAATTTCTGAGCACATAGCCAGGAATAACCCTGAACGTCACTGAGTGTGGCCCACAAACCAAACAAGCAAAAACCAAATACCCTACAAAAAAGTGATTCACTGTGAAAAAACATCGAGACAAAATTTAGCCCCAAATGAGCCTGACTGGGTGTGGCCGAAAAACAAAAAACAAAAAATTATCTTCAATCAGTTTATTTTTCTTGGAGGGAGGCTACACCTGGCTGTGCTCTAAGCTTATTCCTGGCTTGCACTCAGGGATCACTGTTGGTAAGATGGAGGTTAACCAGGATCAGTTAACCCACTGTTGGTGGGTTGGTGTGTGTGTGTTTACAACTTGGTGAAATGTTTGTGTGTATGTGTGTGATGTCAGTAATCAAATACAATTAAGGGGAAAAAAAAGGTTTTGGGAGATACACATCTGGCAGTGCTCAGAGGCTATTCCTGGCTTTGTGTTCAGGAGTGCCTCTCCAGTGTTTGGGGATCATAGGTAGTGGCAGGTTTTTCAAACTGGGGTCTCTGTATTATGCAAGACAAACATGTTAACCTCTACTAATTCTCTAGTTTAGAGCTATAAATTGGTGAAGGAGCAGATAAGATGTACTGACACTTTGGAAATGTACTCTGAAATGGATCATAATACAATACAGAAGCTATGTTGATGGACAAAAGAATGAATATACGAACCAATGAGATAGCGTGGAGGTATGGTGTTTGCCTTGCATGCAGAAGAACGGTGGTTCGAATCCCGGCATCCCATACGGTCCCCCCCAAGCCAGCCAGAAGCAATTTCTGACCGTAGAGCCAGGAGTAACCCAAGCACCGATGGGTGAGACCCAATGGCCAAAACCAGAAACAAACAAAAAAAGAGAGTGGATATGTGGCAAAGTAGACACTGTGAAAATTTTTACTAGTACTGCTGGGGGTGGGGAGATCACTCAAAGGGCCTAAAACTGATCCTTAATATCATTTAGTCTCCTATTTAATTGAAGATGTGGTCGCCCTTAAGCACTACTAGGATGAAGCTTTGAAGTCTTCTCCAAAAATAATATTGCTGGTGAATACCCAAGTGATCTGTACAAAACCTTTGAAATTTAAAATTTTGGGGGGAGGGATGGGGAGAAATACCAGACTCAGAAGTTACTTCTGGTTCTGCTCTCAGGAATTACTCCTGGCAGGCTCAGGGGACCATGTGGGATGCCAAGGATTGAACATGGGTTGGCTACATGTCCAAACCATCTGAGATGCCAATGATCGATCATGGGTCTACTATGTGACCCCCCCCCACCACTTCAATTTGGAAAAAAAAAGTTAAAAGAAAATTTGATGTTTTGTGGAAAAGAGAAGTTACTTGAAAGTTAACACAGGATTTAAAGTGGCTTGGACTGGGAAATTCCACTAGTCTATGCTAAAAACCAGTTTCCCCAGCTAGACTTAAAAAAAAATGTGCTCCTCTAAAGCACTACTTTCCCCCAAAGACAGTATTTCCCCCCAAAACAGTATTTCCTGGAGTACACACTTGCCTTTGTCTCATCTTGGCTGGCAAGCAGGCTACTACTGGGGTTGATAATGAGTCTATCTTCTCTCTTTGGATAATCTGGATTTTCCAGAAGAAAATTACAAAGTCTGTAAAAAAAACAAATAACATTACTGTTGTACTGAGTACAGATACCATACTTGCCCACTCATTTAGCTGCAATATTAGGAAAATAAAAGTAGTTGGTCAGAACTGACAGTTGGTTTGTCGAGGAATTAAAATGTCTTCTCAGAAAAAACACACAAACGAAATAGCCAATTTATATTTTTGCTTGCTAGTTTTAAATCGTGGTGGATATGGTACAGTAAGTGTATGTCTGAAACATTACTATTAAGAGCACTATAAATGTAACTTAAATATTTTTAATAGAAAAAAATTAAAATACTGGTAAATGGAGCACAAGAGCTGTAGTGCAGTGGTTGCATATGCTCACAAGTTGAAATTTTTTGTATTTAAAACGTGTTGAATATGCTCCTGGTAGGACTGTTGTCTTTAACTACCAGAGTGTGATTTGGGGGCTACGCCAGCTTCATGTTTTTGGAAGCACCAACAGAAAGGGGTGTGATGTTAGGCCCTTCAGCAACACCATAACCACAACCAATGGACATCAACTAAGAGTGTTACCCCTGGTTAGCACATACAAGCAGCTCACCTAAAGGAATACAAAAACCTCAGTAAGCACTATGGTAGAACATGCAACCACCATAACCAGATGCAAGGCCCTCAGCAAGCACAGCTAAAAAATTCAGCCTGGCATGTGTGTAATTTCTGGTTATTCAAGAGCAAAGGGAAGGGGAAATACTAATGAGAAAATACAAAATAATGATGTTGAAAGTGATGAGAGTAAAAATACAAAATACTGGGTTAGAGAAATAGCATGGAGGTAGGGCATTTGCCTTGCACGCAGGACGGTGGTTCGAATCCTGGCATCCCATGTGGTTCTATGAGCCTGCCAGGAGCAATTTCTGAGTGTAGAGCCAGGAGTAACCCCTGAGCGCTGCTGGGAGTGACCCAAAAACCAAAAAAAAACAAACAAAAACAAAAACAAACAAAAAAACACCCAGAATACTGACAAGCTCAGGGGACCATATGGGATGTCAAAAATCGAACAGGAGTCTATGGGGCAAACACCCTATCGCTGTGATATTGCTCCAGTCCCAAACCCCTCTCTCCTTGGTTTCTCACTTATAATTCTCTATTTCTTTCATGCCAGGTTTCTTCTATCTACTGTCCATAATGAATCCTCTATTAATAAGACAGGTCCAATAGAAAGGGGATAGAGAAAAGAAACTATGTTAAAGGCCTGGACACAGCACAGGAAGTAAAACACTTGCCTTGCAATTTTCCCACTTGGGAGGATAAAAACTGGAGCTAATAGCAATAAAACCTTTCAGCTCCTCAGAAGTATCAGTCTTGGTTTAACTGCTAAGCACTCCCTTCATCTACCTCAAAGTCCAGTAAGCACAACTTAATACCACGTTTTTACTATCACTTGCAGAAGTCCTATGTTTCTTTTTTTTTGTTTTTTTTTTGTGTGGTTTTTGGGTCACACCCGGCAGTGCTCAGGGGTTACTCCTGGCTCCATGCTCAGAAATTGCTCCTGGCAGGCACAGGGGACCATATGGGACGCCGGGATTCGAACCGATGACCTTCTGCATGAAAGGCAAACGCCTTACCTCCATGCTATCTCTCCGGCCCCAGTCCTATGTTTCTTATCTAACACTCTTTAAACCAAGTCCACTGGGACACAGGATGAAATGGGTGTATCCCCCCCCCCCCAATATGAAAAAGACACACCCACTAACAGTTCTGAGCATATCTTGGTCGCTATTCATGGTTAAAGTTCTTTGAAAGTTGAAGCAAGAATCAGCCACTCTTTTTTCTTGGGGGGGGGGGGGGAATTGGGGTGGAGGTTGCGTCACACCCAGTAGCACTCAGGGGTTACTCCAGGCTGTGCTCAGTAGTTATCCCTGGCAGGCTCAGGATATTGGGATTGAACCAGGTCAGCCAAAAAAAAAAAAAAAAGCCCTACCCATTTTGCCATCACTCTGGCCCTGAGAATCAGCCACTCAGTACCATGACCTTCTTTCTGCTTTCTGTCCCGACATCCCATGTGAGGCTTGTCTCTGGCTGATATTGGACCCAGAATGAAGGCAGAACTCTCCCTACTTAGTGGGTACTGGAAATTCCACATCACAGCTCCTACTAAAGTATGATGCCAGTTATGCACCAGCATGGCATACCTACTTAGCACATGACTCACTGCTCAGAGTTATGCTTCTATGAGGAGGGCAGAGAAGAAAGAAAGCAACTATCAGTTGAATCCCTCAGCATCTTCCAGGTTGAAGCAACTATCAGTTGAATCCCTCAGCATCTTCCAGGTTGGTTAGCTACAAAGATTCATTTCCAACACAGCAAAAACATGAGGTAACCAATAAGAAAAACACAGAGAAGCAGCCCACGAAGTTCAATGAGTGAAAATCTTAACACCAAAGACATAAACACCAATCAGCTCAGTAAACCTCAGACAGTATCTATAGTGATACCATGAGGAGGATAATCAATGAGTTATAAAGAAATAATTTCACAGGTAGTCAAGCAAAGCACAAGAAAAGCATGAGTCAAAATCAAAAAATTACCACATTCAGAATGACAGAAATAAAAAGTGTGGTGGTATTCAGAGTGATTTCTGAACATAGAGCCAGGAGTAATCCCTCAGCACCATTGGTGTGTTCCAAAACAATAAAAACAAAACAGAAAAAAACAAAAACACCTTAACAGCAGGCTGGAGAGAGTACAATGGGTAGGGAATTTGCTTTTCATGCAGTTGACCCAAATTGGATACCTGGTATCCCATATGGTCTCCCAAGCACTGATAGCAATGCTTTCTGAGTAGAGAGCCAGGAGTAATCACTGAGCACTGTTGGGTGTGGGCCCAAACCAAATCCCACATCACCCTACATCAAACCATAAAGTTCTGTAATTATAGTGATTATTGCACAAAAGTGAATGTGCACACAAGACGCCCATATAGGCATCTATAGGCCCTCTGGGAAGAAGAGAATTCCTTAGCAGAGTCAGGGAGAGACCCCAAGTACCTCTGAGTATGGCCCTCAAAAAGCAAAACCAAAACCAAAGTAAGTAAATGTACTTTATGGCAATGAACTTTAAGTTTAAAAGAAATGTCTAAGGGGCTAGAAAGATAGCACAGCAATAAGGCGTTTGCCTTGCATGTGGCCAACTGTGGATGGACCCCAGTTCCATCCCCTTTGGCTCCCTGAGCCAGGAGTGCCCACAGGTGTGGCCTGAAAACCAATCAAACCAAACAAACAAAAAAATTGACTAAAAGGGTAAATTTTTATATGTATTATTTTACAATAGGAAAAAAGCCAAAAAAGACATATTGCATACTTACTCATTTAAATCATAATAATCCTTCAAATGAATAATTTCCTTTATATACCCATTTGCTACATCTGGAAATCTTGCTTCCTGGAAATAAATAAAATTATTATTTAAATTTTAATCACTCAAGAATAGTTAACAAGGGGCCGGAGAGATAGCATGGAGGTAAGGCGTTTGCCTCTCATGCAGAAGGTCATCGGTTCGAATCCCGGCGTCCCATATGGTCCCTCGTGCTTGCCAGGAGCGACTTCTGAGCGTGGAGCCAGGAGTAACCCCTGAGCACTGCCGGGTGAGACCCAAAAACCAAAAAAAAAAAAAAAAAAAAAAAAGAATAGTTAACAAATTATGGGCTGGAGTGGGAACAATCCCTGTTCAATTCCTGGATCCCCATATGTCCCCCGACTTACCAGGAGTGATTTCTGAGCTCAGAGCCAACAGGTGTGGTCCCAAAACAAAACAAAACAAAACAGGCTGTAGCAATAGCACAGTGGTAGGGCTTTTGCTTTGCAGGCAGCTGACCCCAGAGAGACCTGGGTTCGGACCCTGGACAGACCTGGGTTCGATCCCTGGCCCATGTGATCCCACAAGCCAGGAGTGATTTCTGAGCACATAGACAGAAGTAACCTGAGTGTCACCTGGTGTGGCCCACCCCCTCCAAGCAAACAAACAAAAAGAATAGTTACAAAAACAAAATGATAGGGGCCGAAGGGATAGCACACGGTAAAGGCGTTTGCCTTGCATGCGGCTCAACCAGGAGGGACCTGGCTTGACTCCTGACATCCCATATGGTCCTCTGGCCTGCCAGGGATGATTACTGAGTACAGAGAGCCAGGAGTGGCCCCCGAGAGCTGCTGAGTATGGCTCAAGAACCAATCAATCAATAAAGTTAAAAAAAAAAAAAATCACAGGGGCCGGGAGAGATAGCACAGCGGTGTTTGCCTTGCAAGCAGCCGATCCAGGACCTAAGGTGGTTGGTTAGAATCCCGGTGTCAGGGGCCGGGTAGGTGGCGCTGGAGGTAAGGTGCCTGCCTTGCAAGCGCTAGCCAAGGAAGGATCGAGGTTCGATCCCCCGGCGTCCCATATGGTCCCCCCAAGCCAGGGGCGATTTCTGAGCACATAGCCAGGAGTAACCCCTGAGCGTCAAATGGGTGTGGCCCAAAAACAAAAAAAAAAACAAAAACCAAAAAAAAAAAAAAAAAAAAAAAGAATCCCGGTGTCCCATATGGTCCCCCGTGCCTGCCAGGAGCTATTTCTGAGCAGACAGCCAGGAGTAACCTCTGAGCACTGCTGGGTGTGACCCAAAAACAAACAAACAAAATCACAAAAAGTATATAAAATACTAAAAGCCAGAAAAATGCTAGAAAGGCTGAGTTAAAATTCAACACAAGATGCCCAGATTTATCTGCCCACACAGAGTACATTGTCTAGAAATATACTTTGAGGGCTGGTGTTTTGGTACACTGGATGTGCTTGCCTTGCAATGGCTAACCTAGCACCACATACCACCCCCGAAACCTGCCACGAGAGACCCATGACTGCAGAGGCAGGGGCAAACATTAAGCATAGTCAGGTGTGATCCAAAACCCCAAAAAAATTTACACAAAAAGAAAGGTACCTCCCTAACAGATCATCTGGACTCTGGCCCTGTTTGCATGTTCACTCCTCATTCTTCAGGAAGATATTGAACATATCTCTTGTCCAGGCAAAGAACTCTAAAGGTATACAAAACACAATCTAGTTCTGACCCAAGATCTTCCATAGGTTTAAATAATTTGTTTAAAAGAGAGCAACAGGGGCCGGAGAGATAGCATGGAGGTAAGCCATTGGTTTGAATCCCAGCATCCCATATGGTCCCCCGCGCCTGCCAGAAGTGATTTCTGAGCGTAGAGCCAAAAGTAACCCCCCAAAAAAACCAAAAACAAAAAGAGAGCAACAAGGGTCAGAGAGTTAGCACAGATAGGGTGACTGCCTTGCATACAGCCTACCCAGAAAGAACTCGGTTTAATTCCCGGCATTCCATATGGATCCCCAGCCTGCCAGGGTCGATTTCTGAGTGCAGAGCCAGTAGTGTAACCTCTGAGCATCACTGGGTATGGCCCAAAAAGCAATAAATAGCAAGCAGAACATAAAGCTCTTCTTTCCAATGTGATAACCACCATATAGCTACTAAACTTTTTTTTTTGGTTAAGAAGCAAGATATGGGGGCCGGGCGGTGGCGCTGGAGGTAAGGTGCCTGCCTTGCCTGCGCTAGCCTAGGACAGACCGCGGTTCGATCCCCCGGTGTCCCATATGGTCCCCCAAGCCAGGAGCAACTTCTGAGCGCATAGCCAGGAGTAACCCCTGAGCGTCACAGGGTGTGGCCCAAAAACCAAAAAAAAAAAAAAAGAAGCAAGATATGGGCCTGGAGAGATAGCACATCGGCATTTGCCTTGCAAGCAGCCGATCCAGGACGAAAGGTGGTTGGTTCGAATCCCAGTGTCCCATATAGTCCCCCGTGCCTGCCAGGAGCTATTTCTGAGCAGGCAGCCAGGAGTATCGGGTGTGGCCCAAAAACCAAAACAAACAAACAAACAAAAAAGAAGCAAGATATACTGTGGTGGAATGAATGGGTTGATAAAGACTGGGGTGGGGAACAGAGACTGGGAGGCAGTTCCAAGGCTCTCAGGAATGCAGTGCCCACCATTTGTCCAGAGGCCCAAAATTCACAATGTATCTGATTCTACCATCTGGGAACTTAAGGCCTTGACTGGGCCAGAGTGTTAGCACAGTGGTAGGCTGTTTGCCTTGCACGTGGCTGACCCAGGACAGACCTGGTTTTGATTCCCCAAAGACGGGTGATTTCTGAGCACATAGCCAGGAGTAACCCCTGAGTGTTACCGGGTGTGGCCCCCCCACAAGAACAAAGCTAATTTTCTCTTAAATTTTTTTTGTTTTTGTTTTTTTGGGCCACACCCAGCGACACTCAGGGGTTACTTCTGGCTATGTGGCTCAGAAACTGCCCCTGGCTTGAGGGACTATATGGGACACCGGGGATCAAACCGTGTTCAATCCTAGACTAGCGCAGGATAGTTACATGCCTTAACACTTATGCTACCGGTCCTGTCCCTCCTTTTTTCTTTTTTTTTTTTAGGTTTTTGGTTTTTGGGCCACACCCGGCGATGCTCAGGGGTTACTTACTCCTGGCTGTCTGCTCAGAAATAGCTCCTGGCAGACACGGGGGACCATGTGGGACACCGGGATTCGAACCAACCACCTTTGGTCCTGGATAGGCTGCTTGCAAGGCAAACGCCACTGTGCTATCTCTCCGGGCCCTCCTTTTCTTAATTTTTATTTTTGGGTCACACTTGGTAGAGCTCAGGGGTTACTCCTGGCTCTGCACTCAGAAGCCGCTCCTAGCAGGCTTGAGGGACCATATGGAATGCCAGGAATTGAACCGGGCTCTCTCCAGTGTTATCTCATGCAAGGCAAACACCCTCCCACCATGCTATCGCTCTGGCCTGCTAACTTTCTCTCCACTGTTGCTCTAATTTTAGTATATGTGCTACTGAAACAAGCACAATCTTAGAAATTTTCAAGTTCTTAAAAAGTTCTTAAGTTCAAGAACTTTTTTTTTTTTTTGAGCAAATGGAAGTGCGCATGTGTTACATCTGGCTCTCCACTTGGAATTACTTCTGGCAGTGCTTGGGGAACCATGCTTGGGGAACCATGACGGGTGCTGGGGATAGAACCCAGGTCAACTGCATGCAAGGCAAATGTCTCACCTGCTGTACTTTCACTCCAGCTCCTCTAATTTTTATATATTTTCTTCTATATTTTTGGGGGGTCACACCCAGCAACGCTCAGGGGTTACTCCCGACCCTATGCTCAGAAATCGCTCCTGGCAGGCTCGGGAGACCATATGGGATGCTGGGATTCGAACCATCGTCATTTTGCATGCAAGGCAAAACGCCTTACCTCCATACTATCTCTCCAGCCCCTATTTTCTTCTATTTATCTATAAATAGAATGTGGAAAATAGTATTCACACATACCATTCTTTTGAAAGAAAACTATGTTTAGTACCTACAATTATTTACTTAATAAAACAAAACTTACTGTTTCTTTCACTAATAGTGCAACAAGTTCTTGATCTTCTGAAGTAGCTTCTTGATCCCAGTAGTTTCCCAGACTGGATTCCTGAGATCCCTGAATCGGATAGGCTGGTCCAGGAGCTTCATCATCTATTGCTAATTGCTGATCTTCAAGTTCTTCGAGAGGATGGGCTGGATGAGTGGAAGGGGGAGCAGGAATTCGATTCTGCTGGGGTCTTGGAGGTTCATGCTGGTATAACAATGGACCCAGTTCTACTTCTGGCTGCCTTTCTCGAGGAGTAACCTGGTTTGTTCTCTCCTTAGGCTGTTGCTTTAGAGACTGTAAGTAAGGATGATCTAACCAGTAGTCTTCCTCGATCGCCTGGTCATCGATGACAGCAGATGATTCTCCAGTACTTGATGACTGATTCTGAATTTCCAGAGTGTCGCTATCTGGGAAAAGGTTACTTTCTTCCAAGATAATAACTTTCTGCTCTGATCTCGGACGAATGATGACATTTGGTGCTTGGTTATGACTGGGTCCAGGCTTAGGTTCTCTTTCAGCTTGACCACTTGGCTTAATTAACTCAGAAACTGCAGAAGTCCCAAGATCCAGAAATGTATCGTATTCATCTCCAGAATCATCCTGTGACCCAGAATTAAACAATGAGCTATTATTGTACACTGAAAAATAGCTGTTCTTATCTGATTCAAATGCAGCTCTAGACTTTTTAGGTCCTCCCAATCTTTTGAGATCTCGCCACTGGGCAGCTGGCTTGATAGGATTAGGTCGTGGTGTCTGAGGTTTATTTGTCTAAGGAAAAATGAAATTATAGTTGAGTATTCAATTTCTTTCTTTCCTATGCCCCCTTAGGTACTACAGAACTAAACGTCTGGTATAGGACAGAAAGAAACAAAATCCAAAACCCAAGACTAAGTCCAGAAACAAACCAAAATATATAGCTTCTAAAAACCTCAGGCAGAGTGCTGTTCTAACTCAAAAATGAGGACAGTGACCAAACAAAGTATGCTGCAACTTATTCTAGACCAAGGTGACAAGACCCATTCAGAGGAGCTGAAGAATCAAGACCATTAACTATACTCACTTCGATCAAGATATCCTCGTCATCCAGGTCATCGTCGTCGTCGTCATGTTGGTGAGCAGTTGGGGTGATCACCATCGGAACCCCTTCCTCATCAGAGGAGTCAGATATGGTGATGGGTTTATCTCTGACATTGATCCAGTCTAAAAGTAAGCAGAGAACTGTTACCGGAAGGCAGCAAAACCACATTCTATACCTTAAATCAAATCACACAAAATACAGGGGCCAGAGCAATAGCACAGTGGGCGGGGAGTCTGCCTTGCACGTGGACGACTTGGTTTTCATCCCCAGAATCCCATGATTCCCCAAGCCTGCCAGGAATGATTTCCGGAGTGCAGAGCCAGTGTAATCTCCAAGCACCATTCTTTTTTTTTTTTTTTGTGACTGAATGCATTACACAGAATTATTATTTTTATTTTATTTTTATTTTATTTATTTATTTATTTATTGGTTTTTGGGCCACACCCGGCGGTGCTCAGGGATTACTCCTAGCTGTCTGCTCAGAAATAGCTCCTGGCAGGCACGGGGGACCATATGGGACACTGGGATTCAAACCAACCACCTTTGGTCCTGGATCGGCTGCTTGCAAGGCAAACACAGCTGTGCTATCTCTCCGGGCCCTATGGTACATAGTGATAATGAAGGGCATTCCCACCACCAGTGTTGTCCTCCCTCCACTCCTTTTCCCAGCATGTCTCCCATATCTCCCACCTTTACCTCCCCAGAATACTAGTAACTGGTCTCCACTTTATAGCTTGTTGTAGATTGGGTATCTAGTCTGTTGTCATTGGCTTTGGGTTTGGTGCATTCAAGCTTTAAGACAAGTTCAAGAGTGTGAAATTGTCTCCTCCAAGTGACACATGTGCTCTTGTAGTAAGAGCCATACTTCCATAAACCTATAACAGTAGTACAATGGGCTGGATGCCTTCTGTGACTGTTCCCGAGCCACCTGACCGGAGATGGACACAAAAGAGGAGCACCATCTCCCCATGACTCCTAATTGAGCCTGACCTTGGGTCATCCTTCCTACCTCAGAGAGCTCTAAAAGGAGATAATACCAAACAACACAGTGTTGCTCCAGGGCACCCTTAAAACCCAATGTATATGGCTGAGCTTCTTCCCAGTATCTCATGTATCCTCAGGGCTATCTATGTCCTACTACCCTGATGTGGTGTACCCCAAGACCCACCACACCCTGAGGTGAAGAACTCTGCCTATTTGTGGTTGTCCTTTTCCCTAGAAAGTAATTTTCCAGGGGCCTGGCAGTGGCGCTAGAGGTAAGGTGCCTGCCTTGCCTGCGCTAGCCTAGGACGGACTGCGGTTCGATCCCCCGGCGTCCCATATGGTCCCCCAAGCCAGGAGCAACTTCTGAGCGCATAGCCAGTTGTAACCCCTGAGCGTCACCGGGTGTGGCCAAAAAACCAAAAAAAAAAAAAAAAAAAATGAAAGTAATTTTCCCTAAATGTCCATAACCAAGTGGTCCAGGATTTGCTTCAGCAATTATAAGCTCTTTTACAAAAGAACTCTGAACATCTTTCATCATTCATATTAGAGCTCATTCTGGTCTCCCTGACCTGATGGCTAAGAGAAACAAAACATCCCAAATCATGGGTCCCACAGAGGGCCTCAGACGGACACTGCAACTGGCTTGTAACACCATGGCAAAGAAATGGGGTAAGGAAGAGCCCAAGGGCTCAAGTACATTGGTTACAAGGGTACTGTTTTAAAGTTGACAGCCACTAGCTAGATGGAAATGAGGGAAATGGAATCTTTATGTCCCCCAAGACCTAGAAGAAGGACTCTCAAAAATATGACCAAATGCCTCCTGGGAAAGGTTAAAAATTACTATCCCCGGGGCCGGAGAGATAGCATGGAGGTAAGGCGTTTGCCTTTCATGCAGGAGGTCATCGGTTCGAATCCCGGCGTCCCATATGGTCCCCCGTGCCTGCCAGGAACAATTTCTGAGCCTGGAGCCAGGAATAATCCCTGAGCACTGCCGGGTGTGACCCAAAAAACCACAAAAAAAAAAAAAAAAAAAAAAAAAAAAATTACTATCCCCTTTCCTACTGCATCTATGCAAAATAACAGCCACTTTTACTAAAGATAAACAGTTTGTTATGCTAATTGTAAAGGCTGAGAGAAAACCATGGTTTTGGTGTAAAAGCTGTTTTCTATGCCATAGAGATAATAAAGCCTTCAACTGGAATCCAATGTAAAATCCGCCACACCCTTTTAAAGCATGAAATAGGTTTAGCTCTAGAATTTTAAGTTCAGTTTAAAGTTATTTAAGGGAGGGGCCAGAGAGATAGCACAGTGTTATGGCATTTGCTTTGCATGCAGCAGACTCAGGTTTGAGACCCAGGTTCGAATCCCCGGCATCCCATATGGTCTTCCGAGCCTGCCAGGAGCTATTTCTGAGTGCAGAGTGAGGAGTAACCCGAGGGCTGCCGGGTGTGGCCCCTCCCCCAAAAGGGGGGGTCTTGCTAAGCTGTAATTGCTTTACCAGACAGAAATGCCCTCTCATGTACAGGTTGCTGACTGGACACTGCCAGGGCCCCATGCTTAGATAAACTGTTCTTCCCTTCTACTCCCCCCCTTTTTTAAAAAAAATTTTTTGGGGGGCCACACCCTGTGATGCTCAGGGGTTACTCCTGGCTCTGCGCTCAGAAATTGCTCCTGGCTCTGGGGGATCAAACCACGTTCCATCCTAGGTCAGCCATGTGCAAGGCAACAGCCTACTGCTGCGCCACCACTCGGACCCCCCCTTTTTTTTGTTTGTTTTTGGGTCACACTGGCAGCGCTCAAGGGCTACTCCTGGCTCTACGCTCAGAAATCGCACCTTTTAACTTTTCTGTCTTTCTTTCTTTTTTTTGTTTTTGGGTCACACCTGGCAACGCTCAGGGATTACTCCTGACTCTATGCTCAGAAATCGCTCCTGATCTTTTAATTTTTCTCTAGATTATTCTATATCCCATTTTCATGTACTTCTCCTCCCTGTCTTCCTCTTAGCAATATTTTTTTTCACTTGAATTTTAACTCTCTTTTCTAAGTGACATGTATGGCTGCCAGCCAATCTGACTGAGAGTGGCAGCATTCCACTGCTAAAGGACTTATGACACTGTCAGAGGATGTGACACACCTACTCCAATGCTCCCTGTAATCCAGATTCATCTGATCTCTGATCGCCCCAATTTTGGGATTTAACCTGTTATTGCTACGCTGCTGTCCCAGGCATGGCTCTCTAAATCCGGGGTCTCAAACTCAATTTACCTAGGGGACGCAGGAGGCAAAGATCCTTGAGTGCAAAGTCAGTAGCAAGCCTTGAACATTGGGGGTGTGTCCCAAACAACTAAAACAAAACAAGATTCCTCTAGGGCAGGGCCACAAAATGTTTGAGACCCCTGCTTGGTTCAGGTGCATAATTTTGTCAAAGCATGGCAGAACGACTCATACCACCTCTGTATAGTTCAGGCCAGTCAATCACAATATTGAACAATGATTGGATACTTTGCAATAAGCTCTGTTCTGGGTATAGGAGCGGGTCATATCTTAAAAGTAAAAAATGGAGGCTGGAGAGATAGCGTGGAGGTAGGGTGTTTGCCTTGCATGCAGAAGGTCGGTGATTCGAATCCCGGCATCCCATATGGTCCTCCAAGCCTGGCAGAGGCAATTTCTGAGCTTAGAGCCAGGAGTAATTCCTGAGCAAGGCCGGGTGTGACCCAAAAACCAAAACCAAAACCAAACAAAGAGTAAAAAAAAGGGATTATTTTGTGACTGGAATAGTTCCAACCTTGTGTAACCTCCCAAAAGGTATAATGGGTCTGCTCACCCATGCTGTTGTCAGCACTTGTACTGTCCTACTTATCATGTTTGTTTTACTGATTCTGGGATCCTGCCTCCTGCAGAGAAATGTAATCCATGCGGAGCCCATATTAATATTTTGCAAACAGGAAAGGGAGAGATGTTGGATGCCCTCTGTGACACTGTTCCCGAATCACCTGACCAGAGATGGGGATGGAGAGCTTCAGATATCCCAGTTCCTCTTTTCATTTTATATAAGCCTTGTTGTATGAGAATAAACTGTCTGGTCATCAGCCTGGGGCCCATTCTTTCTCCATCACGAGTTGGGGGGAGAACATTCTCAGTTCCATTGATCCCAGATGAAGCTGACCTTGACAGGGTCAGCACAGTTGTGGACCTGTGTGTGATTCCCAGCACCTGATATGGTCCCCAAAACCTCATCAGGAATGATCCCTGAGCACAAATCAAGAATAAACCCTGAGAACCACCAAGTGTGACTCCCCCCAAAATCCAAACCCAAACCAAACAAAAAGCTATGCTTCATCTAAACAGTAAGACATTTTGGGAATAATTAAGAGAACATATGAGTTGAACTATTCTAATTTTTCCTTACCCTATGTTGAAACATCTGTTAATAAAATTGTGCTAATTTCTTAAAAATGGAATCAGAGGGACCAAAGCAATAGTATAAAGGGTAGGGTGCTTTCCTTGCATGCAGTAAACCTAGGTTTTATCCCTGGTATTCCATGGTCCTCTGAGCTAGCCAGGAGCAATCCCTTAGAGCAGAGCCAGGAATGGCCAAAAAACAACTGTAACAACTTGACAGATATGTACAGAAAACTAGATAAGATCATATTCTCAAATTCTAGCTAAGATTTAAAACCTTATGAATCAAAATAAATTATGGACACTATCATTACCAAATCAGAATAAACTAGTAACATCCTATTTTAAAAAAAATCCTATTTCTCATGCACTCATAATTTGCAAAATTACGTAATTTTATTTACTTCCTCAATTTATTTGCTTAATAAAATGTTCAATTTTAAATGCTCTGAAAGCTAATTTTTTTTTTTTTTTGGTTTTTTGGTTTTTGGGCCACACCCGGCAGTGCTCAGGGGTTACTCCTGGCTGTCTGTTCAGAAATAGCTCCTAGCAGGCACGGAGGACCATATGGGACAGCGGGATTCGAACCAACCACCTTTGGTCCTGGATCGGCTGCTTGCAAGGCAAAGGCCGCTGTGCTATCTCTCCGGGCCCTGAAAGCTAAATATTTAATTATCTTCATAAGCACAATGTATTATCAATGGGAAAGAAACAAATGTATTGAAACAGCTTTCACAAAATTTGTACTGTCAAAATAACACCTTTCCCCCCCTGTAAGCCAAGCATGAGTTTAATTTTTGTTTTTGTTTTTGTTTTTTTGGGGCCACACCCAGCAGTGCTCAGGGGTTACTCTGGCAGGTATGGGGGACCATATGGGACGCCGGGGTTCGAACCAACCACCTAAGGTCTTGGGTTGGCTGCTTGCAAGGCAAGGCCGCTGTGCTATCTCTCCAGCCCCGAGTTTTTTTATTTTAATTCAACTTAGGGTTATGGATGTGCCACAGTGGCAGAGCTCATGGTTTGCATATGCAAGAACCTGGGTCAATCCCTTGCACCACACCCCTTTCCTTGGTGCCATCAGAGACAGGTAATACCAGATTGGATGTGCCCCCCATATCTAATAGATGCAGGTACAAAAGTAATAAACCATGATTTGAAAATTTGTATTTATCTAGTAATGTTAAAGAAATGCAGACACCCTTACCTTTCTGAATCAATGAATTTTCTGAAGTTTAAACCCTAAAAGAATACATAAACTAAAATTCCCCTATCAGACTAAGAATAATTTTCTGTCAAAAAAGAAACTGGAAAGGCTGGAGCAATAGCACATCAGGTTCAATCCCCAGCATCTCATATGATACCCTAAGGCCGCTGGGACTGATTCCTGAGCATAGAGCCAGGATTAACCCCTGAGCACAATAGAGTATGACCTCAAAATAAAAATAAACAAATTGAGGGATCAGAGATATAATAAGCAGCCGACCCAGTTTTGATCCCTGACATCCCATATTGTCTCCCAAGCTGGTCTAAACTGATTCCTGAAGGTTAATCCCAGAAGTAAGCCCTGAATACTGCCAGGTGTGGCACAAAGTTATACTTTTTGTTGACATTAGGCTTAACCGGCTATGCTCCCAGGGCTGCTGCTGCCTTTTTTTTTTTTTCCTTCAAATCATTGGGCCACATCAGGAGGTGCTTAGGGGTAACTTCTGGCTCTGGGCTCAAAAATTGCTTCTGGTCTGCTCAGGGGACCATATGGGATGCCAGGAATCGAATCCTGGTCCATCCCAGGTTGAACACATGCAAGGCAAATGCCCTACTACCCTCTGGCCCTTCTTTTCTTTTTATAGAGAATTGTGGAGTTTCTGTACTCCTGTCACTTCTTGTTTGTTTTGGTTTGGTTTGATTTTTGGGTCACACGCAGCAACGCTCAGGGGTTACTCCAGGCTTTCCACTACGAAATCACTCCTGGCAGGCTGGGGGACCATATGGGATGGCAGGATTCAAACCACCATCCTTCTGCATGCAAGGCAAATGCCCTACCCTCCACGCTCTCTCCAGCCCCCAGTACTCCTGTCTCTTAAAGAGTACATTCTTTTTTTTGGGGGGGGGGGGTTTTGGGTTTTTTTGTTTTGTTTTTGAGTCACAACAGGCTTCACTCAGGGGTTACTCCAGGCTCTACACTGTGAAATCACTCTTGGCAGGCTTGGGGGACCATATGAGATGCCGAGATTTGAACCACCATCTTTTCACATACAAGGCAAACGCTCTACCTCCATGCTATCTCTCTTGCCCCAGGAGTACATTCTTAAGAGGGCTGCACATTCACAGCTCTTTTTGCTAACTAATTGCTAATTAACCTAATTATGACTGATGATTCTTTTTTATTTTTTTTCCAGTCCTGAGGATTAAGCCCAGGGTCTCACACACTTGCAAGTGAAATGGTTCTACACTGAAGTATATTCCCACTCCCTGAAGAATTCTTAAATCTTACTCAAGCCAGCAGGTATTACTATTTGACACAATTCCAATATGACAAGCACCAATTTTCCCTGCTTTTCTAAAGAATTTTACATGGTACAATGGGTTCATTTCAAAGAAGATATAACTATACTACAAGGAAAATAGCAACGACAAGCTGAGAACATTTACCTTGCCTTCTGTGGCGATGAAAATTGTTCAAGTGAATCACTTCTTCATTGTTTCCCTCTGCCATTTTCAAATGCAGATGTACACAAATGCTAATACTTAAACATGGCAACCTGAAAAACAAAAGAAAAACAATTAAAAATGAGGAAGTATTGGGCCAAAGAGACAGTACAGTGGGTAATGCACGTTCCTTGCACAAAGCAAACAGAGTTCAATTCCCAGCACTATAAATGGTCCCCATATACTCACCAAGAGTGGTCCCAGCAAACAAAGAATTAGGGTAAATTAACACAGCTCTTCCCACACATCAGGTCAAGATGCACTCTAAGTTTATGGTGAAAACACCCATGCAAAAACAAACTCAAGATACAGGGCAATAAAAAGCATTTTTGGGACCAAAGCTATAGCTGTGGGTTGGATGTTTGCCTTATACATACTAACCTGGGTTTGATCTCCAGCACTCCAAAAATTCCCACAATCCCTGTTAGGAGTGATTCCTGAGTACTTATCCAGGAGTAAGCCCTCAGCAACTCTGAATCAGCCCAAAATTAAAATAAAGTATTGGGAGGCTGGAGAGATAGCACAGCGACAGGACATTTGCCTTGCATGCAGCTGATCCGGGACATATGGTGGATCGAATCCCAGCATCCCATATGGTCCCCCGAACCTGCCAGGAGCGATTTCTGAGCACAGAGGACCCCCCCCCAAAAAAGTGCTGGGGTCAGAGAGATACAGTAGGCAGAGTGCTTGACTTGCAATCTTCAGCATCCCATATGGCCCCATGATCACCAATAGAAGTAATTCCTGAGTATAGAGCCGGGAGAACCATTAAGCATATACAAAAAAAAAAAACAAGGGCCGGAGAGGTAGAGAGGTAAGGCATTTGCCTTAGATGCAGAAGGACAGTGGTTCGAATCCCAGCATCCCATATGGTTTCTTGAGCCTGCCAGGAGCAATTTCTGAGCGTAGAGCCAGGAATAACCCCTGAGTACTGTTGGGTGTGACCCAAAAATGAGAAAAAAAAGACAAAACAAAAACAAAGAAATAGGGGTGGAGGGGCCGGAGAGATAGCATGGAGGCAGGGCGTTTGCCTTGCATGTAGGACGGTGGTTCGAATCCCGGCATCTCATATGGTCCCGTCCTCTCCCCCCCCAGCCTGCCAGGAGCGATTTCTGAGTGTAGAGGCAGGAGGAACCCGAGCGCTGCTGGGTGTGACCTAAAAAATAATAATTATTAAAAAAAAAAGGAAAAAAAAAGAAATGGGGGGGCCAGTGAGGTGGCGATCCCCCAGCATCCCATATGGTCCCCCCAAGCCAGGGGCAATTTCTGAGCGCTTAGCCAGGAGTAACCCCTGAGCATCAAACGGGTGTGGCCCAAAAAACAAAAACAAAAACAAAAACAAAAAAAAGCAATGGGATGGAGAGATAGCACAGGTAGGATTTTGCCTTGTATGCAGCCAACCCAGGATGGACAGTGGTTTGATTTCTGAACTCAGAGCTAGGAGTAAGCCCTGATCTCTGCCGGGTGTGACCTAAAAATCAATCAATAAATAAATAGCATAAAAAATAAAAAAGGAGGAGCTGGAGAGAGCATAGCAGTAAGGCATTTGCCTTAGATGCAGAAGGACAGTGGTTCAAATCCTGGCATCCCATGGTCCCGAGTCTGCCAGGAGGATTTCTGAGCACAGAGCCAGGAGTAACTCCTGAGTGCTGCTGGGTGTGACCCAGGAGTAACTCCTGAGTGCTGCTGGGTGTGACCCAAAAACCCAAAAATAAATAAATAAATAAATAAATAAGTGTCTAATGCATGCTTGCTATGTGATAAAGGATTTGTATTATGTACCATGGAAAACACAAAGAAAATCTTTTTTTTTTTTTTTTTTTTTTTGATTTTTTGGGCCACACACCCTTTTGATGCTCAGGGGTTACTCCTGGCTAAAGCTCAGAAATCGCCCCTGGCTTGGGGGGACCATATGGAACGCCAGGGGATCGAACCGAGGTTCTTCCTTGGTTAGGGTTTGCAAGGCAGACACCTTACCTCTAGCACCACCTCTCTGGCCCCACAAAGAAAATCTTAACACAAATCTTGCTTCAACAATGTCCTCCTAACTGAGAGAGAAGTTAGAAACACTATTAAGGTATACTACAATGTCTAACAACAAGAAACAGTCTGTTTCAATTAAGGGAGAAAAGTTGTCACAGAAGGCTTAGTCAAGTCAGCAGTATTTAAATACTGAATATTGTGCCAATGCCAGGATTAAGTCTGTAAGACTAGAACAGTTACCATATGGGGCTCTTGGATGGCCAGAGCCAAGCAACAAGTAGGAAGTCTGACTACCCTACTGGTGGAACGACATGCAAAATCTGACACTACAGGAAAAGTATCATCATATATAACACCAACAGTCTCTAATGTACTGGAAGTAGTTCTTCCAGACCCAGATACTTCAGCTGACATTTAAGCACCAAAAAAAAAAAAAAAAAGGCCTAAGTGATACCCAAGCCAGGGGCAATTAATTTCTGAGCGCTTAGCCAGGTTAGCCAGGAGTAACCCCTGAGCATCAAACGGATGTGGGCCCCCCCCCAAAAAAAAAACAATAGGAAAGGTTTAAAGATTAAATAAGAAACCTTCAGCAGATGGCATTAACATATTATATGAAAAATAGCTCAGAAGTGGGACAGATAAGTAAGCACTTCCTCATCCACAAAGGGGAGAAATCAACGTTTTAAGTGATTTTTTGACAGCTGATTCCTCTGTGGACTCACGACAAACTCTGCCCCTCTGCTTGCCAACAGTGCCTACAAGCTCTCGGCTTACATTCAGATCACCGTGGAAGCTTTTTCCATTCATCCACAAAGCTTCTTGGTAAAACCAAAGCGTTGCTTCCTAGGGTCCCTGCTGTCCTAACAACCTCAACTGCACTGCACCCTTCCCCACTCACCACTGGGTGCTGGCAATGAGTCAATTTCCTGGCATGCCAGCTTCCCTCCTCCAGCTCTTCTGCATTATTGTATCACTTACTTTTCACTGCTTCTCTTTCACCAAATTAAAACTATCCAACCTTCAGTTCTTTTTAAATGTCATTCTCTCAGAGAAGAGAGATTGCAACCAATCCTCAGTGTTCGTTCTCACCTCTTCCACAAAACCCATCTCAGGATCATTGACGTTCTCACCTCTTCCACAAAACCCATCTCAGGATCATTGAGAAAACTATTATCTAAGCCCTCTGCTGCAAAGTTCTAAGAGGCACTGACCCTGTATGTTATCCATTCCCACAGTACCAGGGATTGGTGCACAGCCTGGCCCTATGCTGGCAAGTCCTGGAAGAATTTTTTGGGGCAGAACTGGAGTTCTAAGAAACTCCAGATCTCCAGCAGAGGCTTTTACCTTCGAGCTCCCAGCCTGATCTTCACCAACACTAGCACCACAACCAGAATGTGATCGACTTGCCAAGCTTTTTCTCTAGTGCTCAACCATGGGTTAGGCTTAACTCTGCACTCAGGAATCACTCCTGGTGGTGCTGTGGGACAGGGAGGGTGACCACCACGATCCAGGGTACCAGGGAATTAAACCTGGGTAGGTCGCATGCAAGGCCGGTGCTCTCCTAAAATCACCCCACCCCCAAGCCCTCTTATTTGCCAGCAACTTTCATCCCACTAAAAACCCTAAGGACTTGGGGCCAGAGTGATAGATAGCACAGAGATAGAGCGGCCAAGGACAGACTCCGGATGGAATCCCGGCATCCCTGAAGATCCCTTGAGCCTGCCAGGAGCGATTTCTGAGCCCTGAACCAGGAGGAACCCAAACCCTGAGGGCAGCCGGCTGTGGCCCAAAAAACAAACGAACGAACAAACAACAAAAGGGGGCTGGAGCAATAGCATGGCGGAAGGCGTTTGCCTTGCAGGTGGCCAAGGTCGGACACAGGTTCGAATCCCCGCATCCCATATGGTCGTGTCCCCCCCCCCCAAACCTGCCAGGAGTCATTTTTGAGTGCAGAGACTGGAGTAACTTTTGAGTGACGCTGAATGTGACCCCAAAAACAAAAACAAAAAAGGTCCCCCCCCCCAAAAAAAAAAAAAACAACCTAAGAACAGACAGGAATTATGTCGACCCAAGGTTCTGAGTTTGAAGTCTAGGCTAAATGAAGGATGACAACATAACGTCGAAAAGAACGAATAGGTAGGAAATGCTTCGCACAGAGCCCTTGGTTAGGTCCCCCTTTGTTTTCTCCTATTTATCTATTGGGGTGCGGAAAGGAGGTGTCCTAGCAAACGGGGCTTTGGGGGGGGGGGGTTCCGAGCCTACTCCCGGCCACACTCAGCCAGCCAGCCAGCCAACCATGGCCGGAGGAGGTGGAGTAGGAGGCGTCCAATCCTGGGGGAAAACACTGGGGAACCAGAGAGCAACCCCGGGCTACCCGGGGTAGGACGGCGCTGGGGTGAAGGTTCGGGGCGGGGACTAACCCAGCTTCCCGACCGACCCCGCCTCTCTCCCCGGGGCCCTGCTCCCCACCCCGCCGAGACTTTATACCGGGGTGCGCAAGATCCCCGGGGCTGGAGAGGGGACCCCTAGACTCCAGTCTCAGACCACTTCCTCTCTCCGATGCACCCCAACACAGCCAAAAGCGAGCCCCCTGCGCGAGCGCGCGCGGTCCCGAGAAGCTAGCTTAGGAGAGAGGGGGACCCCAAAGTTTCTTTCGTGCAAATGCAACTAAGGTAGGGGGTGGAACCCCGAAGTTTCTCCCGTGCAATCGATCACGTCAACCCGGCTACGAAGCCACTTAAAAGTTTCTCTGGTGCAAAATCGACTCTCCAAGGACCCCCCCCCAAAAAAAAACTCGGGGCGCCCTCCTGGCAGCAAAGCGGGGTTGCACAGGCGCGTGAGTGTGAGAGTGTGAGGCCGCCCGGTAGGGACCCTCTCCCGATGGGTGCATCGACGCCTCCCGGTTTTGGGGTACCCCGGGCCCCTATTGGGGGGTCCCCGTGATCGGGACCCAAGCCCGCGCCCCCCGCCCGTGCTCACAGGCCCCCCGTCGCCCTGTGCCTCGGGGAAACACCACCACCACCGCCCGGAGCCCCATTCACCCACTCTTTCTCTCTCTCCCTCGGCCTCAACTCCGCGGATCGCGCCCGCAGCGCAGATCCCCGAAGCGGCCGCGACAGCTCCTGCTCCAGCTCCTGCTCCGCCGCCGCCGCCGCCGCGCTCCTTCCGGCCCCGCCGCGGCGTCACCACGCGCCTGCGCGCAGCGCCCCCTCCCGACAGGCCACGGGAAGAACCATAGAGGTGCGCCTGGGGGGCTAGGGAGGCGGGGCCCGGGAGCGGCCGACCATAGAGACGGACGCCCTGCACCTCCCAGAGCGGTCCCTGGGCTGCAGAAGCGCACTTGGGGGAGGCGAGCAGGAGGCGGGATGGGAGATGCTCACTCCCTCGCTGCAAGGCCGCTCGCTGGCTGGTGCGGGTTCGCTCCCCGGAATCCTCTCTGGCAGTGTTTTTATGTTGTTGTGTTTGTTCGTTTTGGTTTTTGGGTCACACCCGGCAGCGCTCAGGGATTACTCCTAGCTCCACGCTCAGAAATCATTTCCTGGCAGGCTCTTGGAGAGTATAGGGGATGCCGGGATTCGAACCACCGACCTTCTGCATGCAAGGCAAACGCCTTACCTCCATACTATCTCTCCGGCCCCCGGCAGTGTTTTGTTTTGTTTTGTTTTTAAAACTTTTTGTGCAAAGGCACACTTTTTACATGGAAAAAATAATAAATCACGAGGCACACCACCGTTAGGAAATGTTAAAAAAAAAAAAAGGGGAGGGTTGGTTGGAGAGAGAGCATGGAGGTAGGAAGTTTGTCTTGTATGCAGAATGATGGTGGTTTGAACCCCGGCATCCCATATGTGGTCTCTCCCCCCAACCCCACCAGAAATGATCCCTCAGCACTGACATAGGAATTGGCCTTGAGCACTGCCGGGTGTGCCTCCCCTCCAAACAAAAAGATAACCTGTAGCAAAAGAGATAATGTAGTAGGAGATAAAGCACTGCCCAGTCCCGGAAGAAGGATACATCCCTAGCTCCCACAGATATAAGAGTAAACTCTGCCCTTTCAGCTTTCTCCTAGCCTCCAGCATTTCTCTTGGAAATGGAGATGCTTGTCTCTGCCTCACTCTCGAGGAAGCCACTGGAAGTTATGTTGTGTTGTTATATTATGTTTTGTTGTTTGTGTTTTGTTGTATTGTGTTTTTTTGGGGGGCCACACCCGGCAGTGCTCAGGGGTTACTCCTGGCTGTCTGCTCAGAAATAGCTCCTGGCAGGCACGGGGGACCATATGGGACACCGGGATTCGAACCAACCACCTTTGGTCCTGGATTGGCTGCTTGCAAGGCAAATGCCGCTGTGCTATCTCTCCGGGCCCTGTTGTGTTGTGTTATGTGATGTTATGTTGTTAAGTAGAGGCACACCCAACAGTGCTCAGTACTTATTCTTGTCTCAGAGATTACTCCTAGTGTTCAAGCCAAATGCACCTATAGAGGATCAACTCAAGGTCGGCAGTGTACAAGAAGTTCCTTAATCCTTGTACTATCCCCCCCCCCCGACTTTTTTTTTTTTTTTGAGGTCTTCACACACGAAAACAAGTGCTCCTGAGCTGAGCTACAATTCCTCGCCGACAGCTAGTTTTGCACGTTAAAAATTCTTACTTTTGGGGCTGGAGAGATAGCACAGGGCACAGCATTTAGTTGGTTAGTCTGAGTGTGAGAGATACTGGTAAATGCACCAGAGCAGCAGGAAGCAGCCCAGGAGCCGAAGATCCAAACCATGCACAAAACACTTTGGGGAGATCACTAGATTTATTTTACTAGAGACTGGGATACTTCAGCCAAGTAGGTCAGGGGAAAGTAGGGTGTGTATTCAGGGGATTAAGGTAAAGTAGAGGGTGAAAGGATTGGGGGGAAGCTATACTGTAGAGAAGTTGATCCAGGGATTCTCCTTGAGGCTGGAAGCTTCAGTGACACCAGCACACTAGAGATGGAAATGGCAAGCACAAAGAAGGATGCCATTATCAAAAAAAAAAATTTTTTTAGGAGTCACACCCAGTGGTGCTCAGGAGTTATTCCTGGCAGGCACGAGGAACCATATGGGATGCCGGGATTCGAACCACCCAGCTTAGTGCAAGGCAAATGCCCTACTACTGTGATATCTCCAGCTCCATATCCGAGATTCTTTTTTTGTTTGTTTTTGGGCCACACCCGGTGACGCTCAGGGTTACCCTTGACTTTGCTCTCCGAAATCGCTCCTGGCTTGGGGGACCATATGGGAACCCTGGAGATCGGACCGCGGTCTGTCTTAAGCTAGCACTCACAAAGCAGACGCCTTATGCCCAGCGCCACAGCTCCATATCCAAGATACTTAATTGGGCTTGTCTGTGGGCTGTCTCTGCTCCCTCACAGCTGTGGTTATAATACCCATCAATACTGCCTTGCTTTAGGGCACTCCTAAACTCCATTGTTTATGCTGAGCTTCTTCCCAGCGCTTTATCTACCCCCCAAGCTGTTACTACCCTCCCCCAACTTCCTGTTTTGCTCACCTTGAGAGGCCGGAGGGGAATGCTTTGGGAGGATGGACAGAGGATTCAGCAAGAGAGGTGGCTGTCAGAAACAGGGAGATGTCAGGGAAGCTAATGGGAGCTTCTTTAAAAGGTTAAAAGCTGGGGCCGGCGAGGTGGTCCTAGAGGTAAGGTGTCTGCCTTGCAAGAACTAGCCAAGGAAGGACCGCGGTTCCCCCGGCGTCCCATATGGTCCCACCAAGCCAGGGGCAATTTCTGAGCGCTTAGCCAGGAGTAACCCCTGAGCATCAAACGGGTGGGGCCGAAAAACCAAAAAAAAAAAAAAAAAAAAAAAAAAAGGTTAAAAGCTTAGGAGCCACACACTGTTGTAAGGGATAAACTGTCTCTGGTCATCAGCCTTGGACTCTTCTTTCCCAGTCTTGAACTGTGGGAGGGGACATCCTTGGTCCATGAAAACACCCTTGCACACACTCCTGGCAGTGCAGGGGCACCACATGCTGTTCCAGGGACTGAACCTGGGTCACCTGCCTGCAAAACAAGCTCCCTCTCCACTGTACTATCACTCTGCCCCGCTTAACTATTTTTTAACCATTTTAAATGTATACTTCAATGACAATCAATGCATTCACATGGGCTTCGTCGCTGCCCATCTCTTTCCATAACTCTTTACTTTGCAAACCCCAGACTCCATGAAATAGCGCCCTTCTCCTCCCCAGAAACCACCAATTCATTTCCTGTTTCTAGGATTTTAATTTCTCGGAGTTTTTCTTGTAAATGGAATCATACAGAGAAGTGATTTTTTTTTTCCTGAACGGCTAGTTTTTTTATTTTTGTTTGTTTGTTTTTGTTTGTTTTTTGTTTTTGGGCCACACCCGCTAACGCTCAGGGGTTATTCCTGGCTATGTGCTCAGAAGTTGCTCCTGGCTTGGGGGATCATATGGGACACCGGGGGATCGAACCGCGGTCCGTCCAAGGCTAGCGCAGGCAAGGCAGGCACCTTACCTTTAGCGCCACCGCCCGGCCCCCTGAACGACTAGTTTTACTCAGCCTAACATCCTTAAAGTTCATCCACCTTGTAGCTTATCAGAATCTTTCCTTTTAGGACTGGAAAATAGTACAGCTAGTAGGGTGCTTGCCTTGATTGCAGTTAACAGGGGTTTGATCCCTGAGAAGATCTAGGAGTTACCTCTCTGAACAACATGACAAGAAAAACTTGTATTGGGACCAGAGCGATAGCACAGTGGCCAGCAATTATGGACGTGATTATGGAAGAGCCAAAATTGAGGTGCCTATTTGTATTTGTGGAAGCGTAAAACGGAAGGGGAATGAAAGTACAATCTTGTGGGGCCAGAGTGATAGCACAGCAGGGAGGGCATTTGCCTTGCACGTGTCTGACCCAGGTTCAATCCCCAGCATCCCAGGTGGTCCCCCAGCCTGCCAGGAGTGATTCCTGAATGCAGAGTAATCCCTGAGAGCCGCTGGGTGTTGCCCAAAAATAAAAATAAAAAACATCTTGTGTGGGTCTCAGGTTAGAGAGAGATATGTAGGATATTATTTAAAGGTAGTTTGTGACAGGGCCGGAGAGATAGCATGGAGGTAAGGCATTTGCCTTGCATGCAGTAGGTTGGTTGTTCGAATCCCAGCATCCCATATGGTCTCCTGAGCCTACCAGGGGTGATTTTTGAGCATAGAGCCAGGAGTAACTCCTGAGTGCTGCCGGGTGTGACCCCCCCACCAAAAAAAAAAGAACAAACAAAAAAAAAGGTAGTTTGTGACAAGGACACATTATATAGGGGTCGGGGCTTTAGGTTACCCTGACAAATGCCCAGGCTTTATTATTCCTGGCTCTGTGCTTGAGGTGTCTCTCTGGTGGTGCTAGTAAATAATGCAGCAGCGGGGATCAAACTGGAATCAGACTCACACAAGGCCAGTGCCCAAACCCCTGTACTATCTTTCTGGTTTCTTTACCTTTATTTGACAGGGAAATTTGGGTTCTACACAGTAGTGCTTGGGAGGCTTGGGGGTGCTTGTCACTCTATGCTAGAGGAACATATGTGGTATTCGTGATTATTCGTTTACGGAATAAAAATCTCATATTTGAAGGTCAGCCTTGGGCCACAAAATGTTGTACGCAGGGCTGCAACAACTAGGGGGCCTCGAGTTTGAGAGCCCTGCATGCAAGGCAAGTAACTATAACCTTTGTATTATCTTTCCAAGCTGAGTGTCTCACAACTTTGAAACAAAATTACTTTATCCAGTGTATCCAGTGGTGGTGGGAATATTGCACTGGTAAAGCAGGGTGTGGGGGTTGGGTGGTGGTGTGAGGTTTTTGTTTGTTTGTTTGTTTTATTTTTGGGTCACACCTGGCAGTGCTCAGGGGTCACTCCTGGCTCTACACTCAGAAATCGCTCCTGGTAGGCTCAGGGGACCATATGGAATGCCGGGATTCGAACCACAGTCCATCTGCATGTAAGGCAAATGCCTTATCTCCACGCAATCTCTCCTGTCCGGTGTGTGTTCTTTTTATGACTGAAACCCAACTACAATTGTGTTTGTAACTATGGTGCTTAAATAAAGATTTTTTTTGGGGGGGGGTTTTACACCCGGCAGCACTCAGGGGTTACTCCTGGCTCTACCCTCAGAAATCTCTCTTGGCAGGCTTCGAGAACCATATGGGATACTGAGAATCTAACTTGGGCCTGTCCTGGGTCAGCCCATGCAAGGCAAACACCCTATTGCTGTGCTATCTCTCTGGCCTCTATTTCTCTCTGTTTTGTTTTGTTTTTTGTTTTGTTTTTTGTTTTTTGGGTCACACCCGGCAGTGATAAGGGTTACTCCTGGCTCTACACTCAGAAATCGCTCCTGGAAGGCTCCGGGGACCATGTGGGATGCCGGGATTCGAACCACCGACCTTCTGCATGCAAAGCAAACGCCTTACCTCAGTGTTATCTCTGTTGCCATGGGAACGAGATTGTCCAATTCAAATTTTCAGTGTACTCTGATGCCACAGGAATCACAGGCATCTCCACCATCTCCAGGGTCCATGCCATCAGATCTGAGTCTGGGTATAGAAGGGCTCAGACCTCAGGTGTTCAGAGAAGGGACAGAAGATCAGCATGATGGAAGGGCAACAGAGAGCAGAGATGGAAACTTTTCACTTCAGGGCTGACCTGGGTGGCTGAGTGCTGATGTCCAAAAATGTGGAATGCTTAGCTCCATGGATGGCATGGGTATTTCCATGCATAGTGCATATTCATACTTAACATAGTCACACAAGTGCCTGTATCGCTGGGGTCTCCAGAGAATTTGTTCCGGGTTGGAGTTAGTGATCGCCATACTCCTCCAGGAAATGGCAACATGAGACACTTAACACCTGCGGGCCCCAGGCAGTGTGAGAAATACACAGTAAAGCAAAGGAAGATTTGCGTTCATTTAGTTTTTTGGGCAAAATCTGATTGTGCTTAAGACTTACTTCTGGCTCTGTGCTCAGGGAATCATTCCTGGTTGTGCACAGGGACTACTCCTGGCAGGGCTTGAGAGGATCATATGTGATGCTGGGGATCAAACCTGGTGCAACTAGATACAATGCAAGTGCCCTGCTAGCTGTACTATCACTCCAGCCCCAAAAGAGGGGTGTTTTGTTTTGATTTAGGGGGAGGGAAGACTTAGCAGATACTCTAAGGGAGATAAAAGCATGAGAAACTCAGAGAAGGGCTAATTGGAGTGGGGCAGGCTTGAGTGTTTTCAAGTCTTCTTTAAGCATGGGAGGATACTCATGAGGAAGGAGGGATTTTTTCCCAAGAGAACTTGGTGCCTTGAGTGGAGATTTCTTTTTTTTGGGGGGGGGGCTTAAGGGGGTTATATCCAGCAGCGCTCAGGGGGTACTCCTGGCTCTACGCTCAGAAATTGCTCCTGGCAGGCTCGGGGGGACCATATGGGATGCTGGGATTCGAACCACTGACCTTCTGCATGCAAGGCAAATGCTTTACCTCCATGCTAATTCTCCAGTCTGGACAGGGTCTTTGGCTTCCTGTTTTGCTCACGTGGACAGGCAGAAGGGAGATTCTGAGGGAGGATTGAGCAAGAGAGGTGGCTGACAGAAACGGAGATGTCAGAGCAGCTGATGAGAGCTTGCTTAAAAGGATAAAAGCTTAGGAGCTACACATAGTGACTGGGGCCTTAATAAAGTTGATGTCTCCTGAAACCTGACTGTCTGTGGATCATTTCCTCGTGACTACCCTTAACCCTGAGACACGCCGGCTGGAGGGAGTTGCAGGCGCATGGCCCCTGCAGCAGAGAAAGGTCTCACTTTTCATCCATCTCACCATATTCCACCACCATCAAGGACTTTATATTTAATATTTAATTCAACAGTGGTCATTTCATTGCAATCATTGGTAGTATTAGAATGGAGCAAAGGGGCCGAAGAAATAGCATGGAGGTAAGGTGTTTGCCTTTCATGCAGAAGGTCATTGGTTAGAATCCCGGCATCCCATATGGACCCCTGAACCTGCCAGGAACGATTTCTGAGCATAGAGCCAGGAGGAATCCCTGAGTGCTGCTGGGTGTGACCCAAAAAAAAGAATGGAGCAAAGACGCCAGACAGGTTTCTGGCAAGTTCACCACCATCTTTTTTATTTATTTTTGGTTTTGGGGTCACACCTGGTGGATGGTGCTTAGGGGTTACTCCTGATTCTGTGCTTGGAAATCACCTCCGGCAGGCTCGGGGGACTATATGGGTTGCTGGAGTTGAACTGAGGTCTGTCAGGGTTGGCCATGTTAAAGGCCTTACTGCTGTGCTATCATTCTGGCCCTCACCACCATCTTAGACTCCACCAATTCCAACCAGTTTATCTTCCAACTTCTAGGGCTGAAGAGCCTTGTGAAGATATAGTCAAAGGATGGTGTCAGAGGGCCCAACTGCAAGCTTCCTAAACGCTGCCAGCCTGCCTCAGTTTATACCCTCCATGTAGAGAGTTGAACATTTGCCACAGCCTATGGTACTAGACGATCCCAGACCAGCTTTGATAGCTGACTTAGGGATCTCCCTGACCCAGTATTTGAGAAATCAGGTCTCATCTGCTCTCCTCCCCTCAGTCTTGGGCATCTGGGTGTCCTGAGAATCTTTTTTTTTGGGGGGGGGGCCACACCCGGCGTTGCTCAGGGGTTACTTCTGGCCGTCTGCTCAGAAATAGCTCCTGGCAGGCACGGGGGACCATATGGGACACCGGGGTTCAAACCAACCACCTTTGGTCCTGGATCGGCTGCTTGCAAGGCAAACGCCGCTGTGCTCTCTCTCCGGACCCTGTCCTGAGAATCTTGACATCCTTTCGTGTAAGGGACAGGAGGAGACAGATGAGGCTCTGTGCCTCATCTGTCTCTGACCCCCTCAAATACAAGAGCATGGCTTCCTGGGTGTTTTCTCCAGGTGCAAAATGGGGTTCATGACATCCCAGGAAGCCTAAGAAATTACCACTGCAGCTGTGTTCTGTGCAGGTTCATGAGCTTCACTGGGGAGTGGCTGGAGGGTGCTCCATGATGTAAAACATGGATTTGACACCAAATAGTCTTCACTAAATCCCATGATCTTCTACTATTGGGCAACTCTCTTCTCCTAACCTTTCACTAAATTTAGAATATGATGGGAATTTAATTATCCCTGTGTTAAAAATTACGTTTTTTGGGGCCGGAGTGGTGGCACAATGGTAGGGTGTTTGCCTTGTACATGGCTGACCTAGGACAGATGGCAGTTTGATCACCTGGGGTCTCATATGGCCCTGCAAGCCAGGAGCGATTTCTGAGCACATAGCCAGAAGTAACCTCTGAGCATCACAGGGTGTAGCCCAAAATTTTTTTTTGTTTTTGTTTTGTTTGTTTTGGGGTCACACCTGGAGGTGCTCAGGGATAACTCTGGAGCTGCACTCAAAAATTAGTCTTATTGAGGGGTTGGAGAGAAAGCAGAGTGGTAGAGCGTTTGCCTTGCACACAGCCAAACCAGGACGGACTCTGGTTCGAATCCTGGCATCCCATATGGTCCCCTGAGCACGTCAGGAGCAATTTCTGAGCATAGAGGCAGGAGTAGCCCCTGAGCGTTGCCAGGTGTGACCCAACTCTCCCCCCCAAAAAAGAAATTAGTCTTATTGAGGCTTGGGGATCTTATAGAATGCTAGAGATTGAGCCTGAATTGGCCACATGCAAAGCAAGTACCCTTCTTGCTGTACGATTGCTCTGGCCCCTAACAACTTATTAAAGTAACAAACCTTATTCTCCAGATCAGTTTCTGGTCTGTAGTTCTTGGGTTGGATGGGCCCTGTTTTAGGTGCCCCACCTGTCATCTAGGGCACACTTATTGCAATGGATGAACGCTTGAGGGCTTATTAAAATCACCCCCAATTCATACTCACTTTTGGACTCATGGTAGTGTGTATTGGATGGGTTTGGGCAATGTAGTCATGACTACAATTGTCTCTAGAAAGTCCTAAAAATGCTGTGTTTCGTTGAACCAGAGCCCCTCCCTCATCTCTCACTCCTTCCTAAACTGGGATCTTAACAGCTTTCTTCAGAGCGTTGGGCCATTGGGATCACACAGTCCTCCATCTTTTCAGACTGGTTTCTTTCACTTATTGATGTGTGTTTCAAGTTTCTTTGTCATTCAGCTCCTTCCCTTTTCTTTTCTTTTTTTTTTTGGGGGGGGGGGGCACACCAGGTGGCACTCAGGAGTTACTCCTGGCTCTGCATTCAGAAATTACTCCTGGTAGGCTCAGGGGATCATATGGGATTTTGGAGATCAAACCGGGGTAGGTTGCGTGCAAGGTAAACAAAAGCTTTACCTGCTGTGCTATGACTCTGGCCCCATGAAAGTGAATTTTTCAATACCACGAAATAATCTAGTGTCTGAATCAGTGACCATTTGTCTATCTCGTTATCTGCTGTATCCAAGTTCTGACAACTGTGGAAATATAGACCACCTTGTGCAAAGGTTCTTTTCTTTGTGAAAACATTCTCTTTAGACCAACCATGACTTTCCTGCTGGCTTTTATTGAAATGAAGCCTAGATAGAAACTCCTTTGGTTCTGCTTTTTTGAGGGTGTTGGGGGGAGGGAGATTCCAGAGACAGAACCCAAGACCTCATCTGTGAGGCACACACTCTATCACTGAGTGCTCTCTGGCACCTCTCTTGCTCGCCACTATTATATCTAGGTTGTCCTCCTATTTGCCAGTAGCACCATCCATGCCTCTTCAGGGTAGTGCAATATTTCACACATGCACACTTCATGGGCTGTGTCTTTTCCCTGTTTGCAAACATCTGCAGAGTTTTCCACCTTTATTGTCCATAGAGCTGCCTTCAACATCTCACCTAACTATATTCTTTCAAAAAGATATTGTATGGCCAGAGATCAGAGCAGTGGGTCTCACGTGGGGTGATGTCTGCAGGGCCCTAAGAACAGTTGGCAGTGTCTACAGCATTGTTGACCATTACATTCTGCCAGGTCATGGGGGGAACATTACTGATTTCTAGTGGTCCATGGCGCTGTCGTTAATATCCTGCAGGGCTTCAATGACCCACCCCAACACCCTGCAAACTATGGCATAGTGGAAGCAGTGTGAGATGGTCTGGCTGAGCCCTGGTGCTTCATCTTCATGCCCTCCAGGCAGCCTCAGGAGCAGCCGAGGGCTCTGGAGTGCCACATGTCCATCAGTGGTAAAGAGCATGGAATGGGTGCACGGGGCCACCCGCCTTAGGTATCATCATCTTGGTCCGAGGTCCTGTGACCCAGTACACGCAGCAGTGCGCCCTGCATGTCCCTGTTCCGCAGCGTGTAGATGGCGGGGTAGAGCAGTGGAGTGATGTTAATGTAGATGAGTGACACCAGTTTGTCCTCCTCCAGGTCACGGCTGCTCAGGGGCCGAGAGTACATGGCCGTGGCACAGCCATAGTGCAGCACGGCCACAGTGAGGTGCGACGCCACCGTGTTGAAGGCCTTGCGGCGGCCGGCAGCACTACCCACACCCAGGATGACCACCAGCACCCGCGTGTAGGAGAGGAGGATGAGCACCAGCGGCAGCACCAGCAGTAGCAGGCAGGCAGTCAGCAGCACATGCTCCTGCAGGGCTCGATCCCCACATGCCAGCAGCAGCACGGCTGGGAGGTCGCAGAACACGTGGTTGACCAGGCCCCCGCGGCAGAAGGGCAGCTGGAAGATGACCGTGGTCAGGCCCACAGCCAGGACCGAGCCCCCTAGGCAGCAGGACACCAAAAGGCGCCAGCAGAGCCCCGTAGTCATAATCTGAGGGTAGTAGAGGGGCCGGCAGATGGCCAGATAGCGGTCGAGGGCCATAGCAGCCAGCAGCAGGCACTCAGAACCCCCCAGGGCCACAAAAAGGCCCATCTGGGCTGCGCAGGTAGTGGGGGCCACAGCCTGGCCCCCTGGAGGCAGGAGGAAGCCAGCCAGCATGCGCGGGGTCAGCACCAGCGTGTAGGCCACCTCCACGGCGGACAGTGACCCCAGGAAGAAATACATGGGGGTGTGTAGGGCTGGGTCAGCCAGAGCCAGCCCCAGAATGAGCAGGTTCCCCGCCAGTGTGGCCAGATAGAGGGGCAGGAGGAGAGCAAAGAGCAGCACCCGCACCCCTGAGGGCCATCCTGAGAAGCCCAGGATAATGAACTCCAGCGGGGCTGTCCAGTTCGACTCATGCCAGAGGCTCATAGTGGTACCTGCTTGGGCACAGGTTGGAGAGACAGGAATCACTGTCCTGAGTCCCTGCCCTGCACCCCACAACCTCTCTTCTCAGATACCTGCCTGGCCCAAGCTCTCCTACCTCAGCACTTCCCCACGACCTCCCTGGAGTCCTCCAGTCACCCAGAGTCTGAGATCACAGTCCACACTGACCCCCTGGCCATATCCAGGTGTCCCAGGTCTGCACATCTTCCCCCACTTTGAGAGCTCTTGCATCTCCAGAGCCAGCCATCCTGGGTCCTCCCACAGGAATAAGAAGAACCATGATTAGATGAAGATTTCTACAGGCATCAGACTTCAGTCCTGGAGAGGCAGACATTCACTCCTGTGGACAGTGACACGGGGATGGGGGGGGGGTTGTGTACTCAGCCAGGCTCTATTCCCTGAGAACACCCCAATATCTGCTAACAAACCAGTTGTAGCTGCTCACCTGTCCCACCTAGAAACAAAACCTTTCCATGTTTTGTTTATTTGGGGGAGCATCACAAGCAGTACTCCCTGTTGGGTTACACCTTATTTTACCTAAAACAAAGTTTATCCCTGGTTTCTTTGTATTTGTTTGTTTACAATTTGGTTTCACCCAAAACAAAGATTGTCTTACTTGTAAACCTGGGTGGGTTTACTGCCCCACCCAGGGGTGACCTCTGTAGTCACGAAAAAATCGTAGTTCTGGCAGGCAGCAAGCACCTTGCTAGGTAGAAGACTGCCAGACTATATGTGTTTCACTCTCTGCCTGGTCTGGATTATTTCTTGTGCAACCCTGATTCAGACATTTTCACTGTGCTTAGTGATATGGTGCTTGGGGTGACTTTACACTCCCTACTGGTGATTTCCAGACAACTGCACCCCTGGTTCAATGCTTGTGTGGAAGAATTCAGGATTCCTCAGGTGCTGTGGTGCCAGGGAGGACCCAGGTCACTGAGTGTTGCTTGGGGATCTCCAGGTATGCTGTAGACTTTGTGGTAATGGGGATCAAGCCTGGGTTAGGCTCATGCTGGATCTACACCCTAACCACTGAACTTTCCCAACCTACCCCCTTTCTGGTTTTATATTTAAATTTTCTTTCCTCCCCTTTGCTGGACCTCAGGCAAAATCAGGATCCTCTTGGTCTGTCCTTTCCCTCTGGCTCCTGGGTGGGGAATAGAGGCCCAAGGGAGTTTTTTTCCCCAATACATACTGGCCTGGGTCACCCCACCTCTGCCTCCAGCCCTTCCCTTCTCTTGGCAGCATACCTGGAACATGGCCCCCCACTTCACTTAAGCTCAGCTAGTGCTGGTCACATGCCTGATTTCTAACCCTCCACTTCTGAGGTGGGGACCTTCGGGGATCTTTATTCATACCCAGCTCCCTCAGGGCTCTGCCCCTCCCCAGCAAGTGCAGTAGTATTGAGGGTAATCCTGCCACCTCAAGTTCCCCACTTTCAGCCTTTGTGCCAAGCATATGGACAGGCCTTTCTTTATTTTTCTTTCTCTTTTTCTTTCTTTGGAGAGAAGAAAGAGGGGAGAGGAGAGGAGAGGAGAAAGAAAAGAGGGGAGAGGGGAGAATGGAGAGGAGAGAAGAGGGGAGAGGATGGGAGAGGGGAGAGGATGGGAGAGGGGAGAGGATGGGAGAGGGGAGAGGAGAGGAGAGGATGGGAGAGGATGGGAGAGGAGAGAGGAAAGGAAAGATGAGAGGGGAGAGGAGAGAGGAGAGGAGAGAGGATGGGAGAGGAGAGGGAATAGGGGAGAGGGGAGAGGAGAGAGGGGGAGGGGAGAGGGTGGGAGAGGAGAGAGGAGGGAAGTGGATGTGAGAGGGGAGAGGAGGGGGAGAGGAGAGGGGAGAAAGGAAGGTGGAGAGGAGAGGGGAGAGGATGGGAGAGGGGAGAGAGGGGAGAGAGGAGAGAGGGGAGAGGAGAGAGAATATGGGAGTCTTTATTTTTGTTGTTTTGTTTGTTTTGGGGCTACACCCGGTGACACTCAGGGGTTACTCCTGGCTATGCACTCAAAAATCGCTATTGATTTGGGGGACTATATGGGATGCTTAGGAATCGAACTGCAGTCCGTCGTAGGTTAGCGTGTGCAAAGTAGACACCCTACCACTTGTGCCACCACTCTGGCCCTTGACAGGCCTTTCACTGTGCTGAAATCCCTCTCTCTCTCTACTCTTGGGTTGAGTCCAACTCCCCTCCCAGCATCCTGCTGCCCTAGGGACCCTCACTGGGCAATCCCAGCCTTACACAATAGAATCAGGGACTCATCTTTCTTGGGTGGGCAATGCGTGGTCTCCCCTAAAGTCTGCAAAAATTTACTTGTGGGCTGTCCCCTGGGTTACAAGAATTGCTGTCCTGGAGGGAGGGACTGATCCTCCCGTCACCCGTCACCCCTCAAGACTATTTGCCTGAAACTAGAAGCACAATCAAGCTCTGTTTGCGAAGTCATTGGAGAGGGAGAGATTGGGAAGTCCCCCACTTCAGATACCCCCTTCTGCTGCCAGCCAACACCAGGTGGACCCCAACTTCTGTGGCTCCTCTTGGCAGTGCCTCAGTCTCAGCCATCAACCATCTCTAGGGGCACAGAGACCAGACATAGAATTGTGTTCAGCTCCCATCAGGCTAGAAGGGAGCAGCTGGCCAGCTACCCCCTCACACTAAGATGCTGATTCTGCCCTGCTGTCCAATACAGGAGGTGACACTTATTGTCACTCTCCTCAAAAGCAGGGTACTGCTGGAACCCTGCTTAACGTTGCTGAATGGAAGATTCCAGAGCTGGGTGGGAGGGTACGCCCTGCCCAGGACCCCACCTTTCCACCCTGACTGAAAAACCTGGCTGAAGAATTATTTCCAGAGAGCAAAGAGCTACAGGGCGAGGAGGAGAAGCACCTCTAGTCTTACATGCACCCCAGACCTCAGGCCTTGGGTCCCCTTCCTCTTTCAGGGCCACTCCCCAGGATATTGAACCCTCAAGGCCAGTCCCCCATCCTACTGAGCTCAGGGGACACTCACTCAGCACTTGCTCTTCCTCAACCTCTCATCGAGGTCTTAGAGTTTGGAGAGTTTGGAGGTCTTATAAAGCTCCATGGATGAGCTCTTGCCAACCTCAGAGGAAGTAGACACCTGCTATGGTGGTGAAATTCCAAACAAGGACCCGGAAACTCAGGAAGGTAACCTTAAAAACATCAGATGGCCGTGGGTGTCCCTCGACCCTCATCATAATGTTCTCTGCCCCTCCCTTGCACCTGAGCAAGACCGATGGAGAGAGTGAAGCAGACAATGGAGACAAAGGAGAAGAAATGTGGGGCTTGTCTTGTGGGCCAAGGAGCTCAGGTGGTCCCCAGACTCCCCAAACAGACAAGAGAGGAGAGGAGGAAGAATTGAGGAGACACACAGAAAGACTATGGGGGGAAGGATTGGAGAATAGTACAGCAGGTTGGGTATTTTGCCTTGCATCTATAAGTCCCTTCAACACTACCAGGAGTTATTCCTGAGTGCAGAGTTAGGAGTAACCCCTGAGTACTATCAGATGTGGTACCCTCCCCCAAATAAAAAGACCGAAGAGAAAGAGACACAAAAGAAGACAGTAAAAGCATGTCCCTCTTCTCAGGCTTCTGTTTCCTACTGCTTGGCTTCTACATGGATTCAGCCATCATTGATTTCATCCTCCTTTCCTAGATCACAAAGAACTATCCATAAGGGCTTCCCTAAAGGAAAAAGGTACCAATAGTTGGGTGTAAAACTGAACGTTCTTTTTATGTTTGGTTGGTTTTGGGCCACACTCAGCAGCTCTCTCAGGGTTTACCCCTGGCTCTGAGCTCAGAAATTGTTTCTGGGAGGCTCAGATACCATATGTGATGACAGGGACCAAACTTGGGTTGGCCGCATGCAAGGCAACCCACCCTACGGTGCTATCTCTCTGGTCCCAAGATGTTCATTTAAAAGAAATATCCAGGCATTACTAGACCAAGATTCTGTGTAGATTAATTCCTCAGTAACTTGGCTGGCCATCCCCATCCAGGAAACAACATGAGTCCTCACAGATCCTGGGAGAAGAAAGGAGAAGGTTCTGGAGAGAAGTCTATCATTTGAGCACACATGCCTGACACTACCCCCTGGCCCCATTTCCTCCACACCTCAGAATCTCTTGGTGTCCCAGTCTCACCTTTCTACCTGAGCATGCCCAGATCGGCTCAGTGTTTTCTCTTCACCTGGAGAGCTGTCATTCTTCAAGGCTCGGCTTAAACATGGCCTCCTCTAGTGAGGAGGGCAGCTCAGAAGAGTTCAGAAGAGTACTGGTAGTAAATGGGCAAGTGAGCTCCCCACATTTTCCATCTCTGTGATCTTTCAACTTGTGTTCCAAGAGACCCTCAGTATGGAGTTCATAATAGGTTTCCCAGGGCCCACTTAAGGGACCGGCTTGATGCAAAGCCCTGGGGTCTCATTAACAACCTTACCCCACATCACCTCTAGAGGCACAGTGGTCTCAGAAGGCTGGGGGCTGGAGGGACAAGAAGGGGGAAGGCTTGGGAAATCTAAATTGAGGGGTCCCTGGAGAGCCTGAAAGTTTTTGGACCAAGGAAAAAAGAGACCATATTTCAGTAAAGTCAGAGAGTACACTGAGAGCTGGGGGGAAACTTAAACCTGGAGAGGGGTGACAACCTTGGGCAGGATGGCAAATAGCTCCTGGGGAAGAAAGAAATATGGCTTTCTTTTCTGCACTCCCCTAGGTTTGAAGCAAGGGGTGGCCAAAATGGGTTGGCTAGCTAAGGCTAGATATTGTCATAATTGTCACCACCATCAGCAACATTCTCATCATGACCACCATCATCCTCAACACTACCAGCCTTCTCACAACCATCTTAACAACATCATTAGTTTTAGCCATATCCAGTGGAGTTCAGGGCTTACTCCTGGCTCTGCACTTAAGAATTCCTTCTTGCAAGGCTTCGAGGGCATCATATAGGGTGCTGTTGTGTATGTAAATATTTTAGGGGATTATTATGTTACTGACCCTACCCTGATCGGTGATTGTGCCCTACCCTAGGGTGTGACCTGGCATTCTGCCCCCACCCTAGGGTAGTACCTGATTCTGCTTCCATCATTGGGTGGTATCTGATCCCACCATTGGGTGGTACCTGATTGTGGGGGATAAAAACAAGGGTCTGTGGAAGGTGAGCGGCCATCTTGCCCTTATCCCTGACTTGATTCTGACTGACCAGGTCACCGGGAGACTGAGGCACAGGATCTGCCTTCATCCTCCTTCACCATGCTGTCCTGTGTCATAGTTTCTGCAGCAGCTGCTGCTGCCCCTGCTCTGAAGAAGAATGCAGGCCTGCTCGGACCCGGGGTATTGCAGGCAACAAGGATCTTTCACACTGGGCAGCCAAGCCTTGCTCCTCTACCACCACTTCCTGAATATGGAGGGAAAGTACGAATGGGACTGATCCCTGAGGAATTTTTCCAGTTCCTTTATCCAAAAACTGGTGTAATAGGACCCTAAGTGCTTGGAACTGGGCTTATCTTGTATTTCTTCTTTTATTTTTTATTTTTTATTTTTTTTTTGTTTTTTGGGAGGAGAGGAGAGAGAAGAGAGAAGAGAGAGGGGAGAGAGGAGAGGAGACAGGGGAGAGGAGAGAGGATGAGAGAGAGGAGGGGAGGGGAGGGGAGGGGAGGGGAGAGGAGAGAGGGGAGAGGGAGAGGAGAGAGAAAAGGGGAGGGGGAGAGGAGAGAGGAGAAGGGAGAGGGGAGAGAGGAGAGGAGAGAGGGGAGAGGGGAGAGGGGAGAGGATGGGAGAGGGGAAAGGAGGGAGGAGAGGAGAGAGAAGAGAGAAGAGAGAGGGGAGAGAGGAAAGGAGACAGGGGAGAGGAGAGAGGATCTATCTTGTATTTCTTTTTTTTTTTTTTTTTGGATTTTTGGCCACACCCGGTAACGCTCAGGGGTTACTCCTGGCTATGTGCTCAGAAGTTGCTCCTGGCTTGGGGGACCATATGGGACACTGGGGGATCGAACCACGGTCCGTCCAAGGCTAGCGCAGGCAAGGCAGGCACCTTACCTTTAGCGCCACCACCCGGCCCCAATCTTGTATTTCTTATCCAAAGAAATATATGTGATTACTCCAGAAACTTTCTCTGCATATAAACAATAGGGTTACTTGTCTATCTGGTTAAAAAATATGGAGCTTCTGTTGGAGAATTTGCTGATAAACTCAATGAGCAAAAAATTGCCCAGCTGGAAGAAGTGAAACAGGCTTCCATCAAGCAAATCAATGATGCGATTGAAATGGAGAAGGCACAGCAGGCACTGGTTCAAAAGCGACATTACCTTTTCGATGTCCAGAGGAATAGCATTGCTATGGCCTTGGAAGTTACTTATCGGGAACGGCTGCATAGAGTACACAAGGAGGTAAAGAATCCCCTGGACTATCTAATCTCTGTTCAGAATATGATGAGTCGCAAAGAGCAAGAGCACATGATAAACTGGGTTGAGAAGCACGTGGTGCAGAGCATTTCTGCACAACAGGAAAAGGAGACAATTGCCAAGTGCATTTCTGATCTAAAGCTGTTGGCAAAGAAGGCTCAAGCACAGCCAGTCATGTAAGATGTCTACCCACTGAGACTACTTAGAGACAGTTGACAGTAAAGAGAAATTACTCTGTGTGACAGAAACTTTGTTTTGTTGTCCTTTTTACTTTTCCTAAAATAAAGTTTAAGTTCAGTTTTAGTGAAAGAATGAATCAGAGCAATCTATTGGCCAGTGATAGAGTTGTTTTTCATCCTACTTCCTCTGTATTTTGAACTGTTCCATGATCTCTTTTAAATATGTATTTGCTTTAGGAAAATTTGGTGCCTAACTTATAATGGCCAAATTATACTTTTAGCGTGTAATTAATCCTACCATATTGGAATAAAATAATAAAGAAAGTGAGAGGCTTTTGGCAGGAACTGATGCTGAGGCTTTGGACTTCAGTCTTGTCCACCGAATAAAGCTAATATTTCCACAAGCCTGACTGTCTGCGAGCTGTTTACCTGCCGTTTCACCTCAGAACCGTTGGCTAGACAGGGTGGCAGACGCATGCTTCGAGCTGAAGGGGAAAGACCTCATCCTCCATCCATCCATCAGTCAACCTCTTCAGGGGCTGACTTGCAACATAATGACGCCCAAACAGGCTGAACCTGGACCCTCAATAACTGTAAGTGAAATACTTCATTGGAAATTTCCTCTGCTGACCATTACATGGTTTCTGTAGTTAGTCATGTGGATTCTGCCACCTTTTTTCTTATGCAATGGTTCTCTAGTATACAAGTGGATTATTCCATTTTGTTTAAAACTAATTGGTTTTGATCTAAGGACAATCACTGCAGCTGGATGGTTTTGGTCTATATTTCAAATGAAAATTGCATTGTCTCCAGCTATCATAGTTTGTGGAATTTCTGTGTTGGCTCACGTTATTACTGTGAACATAGTATTGGCTGGTTTTTAGGAAATAGAAAGTGTAGAAATGGTGAGGCTAAAACCAGTATGGATAATAAGGAAATCTATCTGATGAAAACTCAGACCAAGGTGCGGGCTGATGAATCCAGCCCCACCATCAACAATATAGAAATTTTTGCTGGAATAAAAACAACTCGGAAAGTTAAGCCTGATTCTAGCGAATCACATGACAGTAGTGACTCAGACAATGATCAACCTCCAGTGCTAACTTCAGAAGGGACGCCTCGTTCTATTCACAAAACTGAATCACACAACAGTGCAGATTCAGATGATGAACCACACGCACGGTCTCACAGCTCTATTCAGAGTAATTTTGCTAATCCGGCCTCATCCCCTTTACACGGGGTAAATGTTTCTAACTATGTACCCTATCAGATGGAAGAATTAGATCGGTTTAAAAAAAGCATGTAAAGAGTATAGGCCAAAATCGCCATACAGTGTGGAGTTACTAAGACTTTGGAGTCATAACTCATCTTGGACTTTGTATGATTTTAAAAGAATTGCTGAAATATGCCTGTCGTCTAAACAGTGAACTGAATGGGAAATGTACTATTCAGAAGGTGTAAAAGTCAAATTATATAGCCCGGATGGTACAAAAAATTAAGTTGCTTTTTTTGTTACTCTATCGTATGAATTATTGATGGCAGAAAATCAATTTGCAAATATTCAGACACAAGCAGCTTTACCTAAAGAAGTCTTAAATTTAATTAAGGATATTGCATTGTCATCATGGGAAAAAATTGATTCTAACAGCATTGGTAGAGGAAACTTTTTAAAAACTTACCCAAGGCCCTTATGAGTCATATGCAGAGTTTGTAGGTAAGATTAAAGATGCTCTGAAGTTACACGTCGAAGATGAGGAGATCAGAAACTTCCTAGTAAAATCTTTGGCTTATCATAACGCAAATTCTGCCTATAGATTAGTATTGAATACATTAAATGAAAAGGCAGATGTGAATAATTACCTTTATGCCTGTCTGAATGTCTATGGGGAACCCCAACCCCCACCCCACTTAGACTCAGTACAAACCTTCCCAGTTACCAAAGGAAAGATGCCTTACTCCCCTCGGGGACAGGACACTTTCTGTAAACCAGGTCTTTGCCCAAAATGCAAAAGGGGTCGCCATTGGGCGAAAGATTGCAGATCCAGAAACCTCATTGATAATAACCTAAGTAGAGGTTTCAACACAGTCCCCAGGAGGCAAATCGCCTGTTACCATTGTAGAAAATAGGGGCATATCAAAACAAATTGCCGTTTCCTTATAAATTCAGCTCCTCAAGAACACACATACAAGATGCAGGGAAACGCCCACAGGTCCTCCCCCCAGGCCCTTCCAAATCAGGGGCAAAGCTCACAGACAATAATCCTTCCAAGCCCAGCCCAAGAAAATTCATCACGATAAGGGAATTAATTCACTCCACATCAGGGAGTGCCGGATTAGACATATTATGCCCAGAGGACATTACAATTTACCCAGGAGCATGCCCTTACATGTTAGAAACTGGCATTGTGGGCCCGCCACCTCCAGATACTATGGGTTTGATTCTTGGCAGAAGTTCCCTCAACATAAAGGGTATATCAGTAATCACTGGTGTCATTGACTCAGATTCTATGGGAGAAATCATTGTAGCTATTACTGTACCAGTTACATGGACCTTTAATAAAGGAGAAGCGATTGCCCAGGTAGTAATAGTGCCTTATGTCAAATTTGGGACTTCAGATAAGACTAGAATTGGAGGTTTTGGAAGCACAGATCTGGGTGCTACTCAAAACCCAATCGTGGCTCTGGTTACTAAATGTAAAGATGAACACCCAATGATCAAACTTCACTTGGAAGGGCAACCCTTTGACGGAATGATAGATACGGGTGCTCAGGTTACTGTAATTTCTGATAAGAATGGCCAAAAAATTGGCCTCTTCAGGAAATCCCATATTCGCTAGAAGGAATAGGAGGCCTGAGCTCCTGTCTGTTGAGTACGAGGACTATGATATTTTACGGCCCAGAAAATCAAAAAGCAATAATCAGACCTCACGTGGGCCCATTTCCACCATCACTGTGGGGTCGTGACCTACACAAACAGTGTAAAGCAGAATTCCACATCCTATTAGCTCCGGAAGAGCCCGAACTTGCTTTTGATTTAAAAACCAAAAATTTTTAGTAGGGACCACTACCATAAAAACACCAGCACTAATAAAAATAAAATGGAAATCTGACAAACCAATTTGGACAGGTCAGTGGCCCCTTAAAACTGATAAATTAAAGATGCTGACAGAATTAGTGGAGGAACAGCTAAGTTTAGGACATATTGAACCATCTTTTACTCAATGGAATTCACCTATATTCACTATTAAAAGAAATCCAGTAAATGGAGACTTTTGATGGATCTTAGAGCTGTAAATTTATCCATGATACCTATGGGCAAATTGCAGACTGGTTTATCATCACCTGTAGTTATTCCAAAGGAATGGCCACTAATTATAATTGATCTGAAAGACTGCTTCTACCATATTCCTATCCACCCAGATGATAAAAAAAAAAAGTTTTGCATTCTCAGTTCCTTCTCTCAATAATACCCATCCCCAAAGACGTTTCCAATGGACTGTTCTCCCCCAAGGCATGCTGAATTCCCCAACCATTTGTCAGTTTTTTGTAGATAAGGTTTTGAGCCCTGCTCGTGAAAAATTTCCTCAAGCCATGATATCTTGCTCACAATGAACAATGAAACAGATTTACAGGACTTATACTCTTATGTTATTGACTGTTTACAAACATCAGGACTGAAAGTAGCTTTAGAAAAAATACAGATAATGCCACCGTATCAATATTTGGGTTTTATTTTGGACCGGACGTCTATACGTTCACAAAAAATTTCTATCAAAAAAGAAAACCTCAGAATGCTTAATGATTTTCAGAGACTTTTAGGTGACGTAAATTGCCTCCGCCCTGCACTAGGAATTCCGAATGCAGAGTTATCTAATCTGTTTAAAACGTTGGAGGGTGACCCTGCTTTAGATAGTCCGAGAAACTTAACAACAGCTGCCAAAAATGAATTGGACATCTTATTGAGCAGTTACAAAAATCGTTTCTCTTAAGATTCATCCCAGGAGAAAAGGTATTTCTGTTAATCTTCCCAACTATAGAAACCCCCACAGGGGCCTTGATGCAACAGTCAGGACCTTTGGAATGAGTGTATTTACATAACAAACAGCCTCACTCAGTTGTCCCCTACTTGCAACTGATTTCAGAGATTATTATCAAGGCAAGACTCAGATCTATATCTTTACTAGGTTTTGACCCAGATATAATAGTTTTGCCAATACCAAAAAAGGAAATTGAGTCAATATTGCCTCTTAATGAATCTCTACAAAGGGCCCTCTCAGATTTCACAGGAGAAATATCCTCCCATTATCCAGCAGGAAAAACTTGGGACTTTTAAAAGAAAACTCAGTTTGTAATTTCTTCAATTGTCGGGAATCCCCTATTCCCAATGCCAAGATTTTTTACATCGATGGATCCCAAAATGGAAAAGGAGGAATAGCTGGAGACATCATTAATATGACCATAGATACCAAATATAAATCTGCACAGAAAGTTGAATTAGCAACGTTAATTTACCTATTAGAAAATGTATCTGAAGCCATGAATATAGTTTCTGATTCTTTGTATGTGGTAAATTTATGTCATGTGATAGCCACTGCTTCCCTTAATGCTAATAACCCGATCATACAGAACTTACTTAAACGATTACAGAAACTTCTTCAACAACGAACTGAGCCCATCTTCATCACGCATATTAGAGCCCACTCAGGTCTTTCAGGACTGATGGCTCAAGGAAAAAAAAAAAAACTGCTGACTTGCTAGCAATGCCTATATTTAAATCACCTGTAGAGGAACATTCAGCCCTACACACAAATGCTCGCCATTTACATGTGAATTACCAAATTCCATGGAGGCAAGCTAGAGAAATTGTAGAAAACTGCAACATATGTGCACCGTTAACAAAAAAGACTCATATAGCAGGAACAAATCCAAGAGGCTTACAGTCTAACGAACTTTGGCAAATGGATATAACTCAAACAGATTATTTCCAAGAAAACCTTATCTTCATGTTGTGGTGGACACTTATTCTCGTTTTATGTGGGCAATTCCCATGTCTTCTCAAAAATCTAAGGCTGCTTGTAGTTTTCTTTTACAATGTTTTTCTGTGATGGGTATTCCATATTCTATAAAAACTGATAATGGGCCAGCCTATGTTAGCAAAACTTTTGAATTTTTTTGTAAAGAATGGCAGATAAGACATCTCAAAGGAATTCCTTACAATTGTAGGGGACAGGCCATTGTAGAAAGGACTCACAGAACCTTAAAAACTCAATTGCGGGGCTGGGCGGTGGCGCAAGAGGTATGGTGCCTGCCTTGCCTGCGCTAGCCTTGGACGGACCACAGTTCGATCCCCCGGCGTCCCATATGGTCCCCCAAGCCAGGAGCAACTTCTGAGCTCATAGCCAGGAGTAACCCCTGAGCGTTACCGGGTGTGGCCCAAAAACCAAAAAAACAAACAAACAAACAAAAAAAACAAACAAAAAAAACTCAATTGCAAAAAAATAGAAAAAGAAGTTTACTACCAAAGGATTTGCTATATTTGACTCTTATCACACTAAATTACTTAAACTTACCCCAACGGGAAAGTTACACTGCAGTGGAAAGACATTTTAAAGAAGATATTCATAGACAAGAAACAACCCATAAACCTATTTGGATAAAGGAGGATGAAAAATGGATAGCTGGATATCTTCTCCTAAGAGGAAGGGGTTATGCCTATGTTTCTACAAATGACAACCCTCCCAAGAAATTTTGGGTTCCATTACGCCTTTTTAGAAATCGGGCTAGCACAAATGATCAGGTTCAGACTATAAACTCCCCTTCAGAGCAAAAACAGAATACTCCAGACACTAACAGCAGTAGTATTGCTGAGGTCCCTGGGCAGGGAACAAGGATTTAGCTGTCACACACAATACATTGAGTGAGACTGATGGTAGTGATAAACCCTTACACTCTGAGATGCAAAAGGAAAGACAGGAACCTGTCTTAACTGGGCTTCAAAATATAGGAAACTATTGCTACATGAACTCAATATTGCAATGCTTGTATAATATTTCAGACTTGACTCAGTATTTTCATCAAGATCATTATAAAAAGGATATTAACAAGAAAAATCCTATGGGGCATGAAGGTAAATTAGCCGAAGAATTTGGTTGGCTCATCAAAGCCATGGGAAATGGATTTCATAGGTATATTAACCCTGAAAGCTTCTAAGTAACAATTGGTTTACTTAATGACCAGTTTGCTGGACACAATCAGCAGGATCCACATGAACTACTGATGTTCCTAATAGAGGGACTACATCAGGACTTGCTTACTGTAAATCTAATGACAGAGAAAACTACACATCTTATGGAAAATGAAAATTATGAACAATTTAGTCCAGAACACCAAAAGGCTCACAAATCCATTATTTATGATCTCTTTCAAGGACAATTCAAATCTATACTACAGTGTCTCTCATGCCACCAAAAGTCTGAGGTTTATGAGACATTTGTTCATTTGTCTCTGGCTGTTACATCTACAGATAAATGTACATTACAGGAATGCCTCTCTGAATTTTTTAAAGAAGAAAAGTTAAGGGATGACAATAAAGTTCTGTGCAACAGCTTCTAAACTAGAAGGGATTTTTCAAAGAAAACGTACTTATGGAAACTGCCACCAGTACTTATAATACACTTGAAACGTTTTGCTTTTGATGGCAAACAAATAAAAAAATTGCATACTTATGTAGATTTTCCTTTAGAAGACCTCAATTTAGTAGAATCACTTCAGAGACTAAAAGCAAGATTAAGAAATACAACTTATCATCAGTGTCAAACCATTACGGTAAAGTTCACTATGGACACTGTACTTCATACTGTAAAATTGCTGCAAAACAACACTGGATCAATTTTGATGACAAGAAGATCAAAAAAGTCCCTAATACATTGGTGAAATCCACAGCAGCATACATCCTGTTTTATACTTCTTAAAGATCTACAGTGAACACCAGATAATCATTTCACTTCCTTATCGGTTGCTATTAAAGCTCTAGGATTCTTTCCACAGGCATGATCAATGAATATGGATTGAAAATCATGGACCCGGGGCCGGGTAGGTGGCGCTGGAGGTTAGGTGTCTGCCTTGCAAGTGCTAGCCAAGGAAGGACCCCGGCGTCCCATATGGTCCCCCCCAAGCCAGGGGCAATTCCTGAGCGCTTAGCCAGGAGTAACCCCTGAGCTTCAAACGGGTGTGGCCCAAAAACCAAAAAAAAAAAAAAAAAAAAAAAAAAAAGAAAATCATGGACCCCCAATGTGTTTCCTTGTATGATGGATTTATGTCTTAATTTCATTATTGCTCTAGGTCTCAGTTAATCATGAAATTTTACAATTTAATTTAGTCAAGGTTTACCTGAAAGAGAAATTTCTCATCATATTAATGTTGTTTTTCTTTCTAGGTATACTCTTTAACGACTTTTACTCTTTTTATTTTAACATCATTGCTTTATTTCCCTCAATTTAGATTTTAAGACGCTGACATAATGATAATTTTTAGGTGGACTTTCTTCACAGTGCTTCTTGCCTATGATTGATTATCATAGATTTACTGTTAAACAATAACTTTGTATATATACTGTTATACACTTATAGTAGAGTTTTCCATGTTTGCATTATGCGTGAAATTCTCTTTCAGATCTGCTCTGCTCTGCCATAAAAAAAATTTTTTTTGAATTTGAAATGACTTATCTAAACAGTTGCTGGCTATTACATTTTAAGGCACTTTTAGTTGATTCAGCTGAATTCTCTTTTCTTTTGCTCTATTTTGGATCCTTTCCAATAAATATTTTTTGGTATGAGTGTTATGGCCATATTTTTTGTGAAGTCTGTATTTGTATGTCTTGTTCAGTGTCTGTTTTGCATATTTTGTATATAGTTCCCTTTTTCCTAACTTTATCTTCCTTCCTAACTTTATTTTCCCCAATTTCGTCTTCCTTATCCTTCCTTCCTAGTTCTTAATATTTAATTCTCAGGATTCCCTTCACATGTGCAACTCATCTCCTTCACCCACAATTACAAGCCTCCTAATCTCGGCCATAGGAAGAAATCCGTGACTGTTGGAGTTTTGTACCACGTTTGTTGCAAACTTGTTGAAAATGAAGCCACCTGGAATTTGTGTCACAATGAAACCCCATAAAAAAGATCCATGGATAAGACCCACAATTTCTGGATCCCAGTTAAACTGTGTTATCTGAATCTCTGGTTTTCCATCCACATACACAGTGCTATTGTTGACCATCTCTACAATGGCTACCCCAAGATTGCACTGATCTCAAAGAAAATGTAGAAGCCCAACCAACTCATGATGGCTTCAACCCGCTTTTCCAGACCCATCAAGTGTCTTTGGCCGGTCTTTTTGGAGTTCCAGACCCTCATTTTTACAGATTGATATTGGACTCTGTAGAAATTTCACCTTTTGTATTTTTCTTATAATTGTAATCCTTTGAATTTATATTTGGTACTGCACTTCTTTTGACTATTGTAATTAATGTTTTTCTATTTTAGTTTTTAATCTTAGGAGTTGATGTTGTATTACATTAGGGTTTTGCTTTCTTGACTTTAAGTTAGTGGGTTAGATGTTGTTGTCTATAAATTCCTAAATGATATTTTTGTCTGGTCTCAGGGCTTTTTGCATGGGCGCATCATAGGCAAAATACTAGGTTTATAGGAGGTTCCATCCATTTTAGATGGATCCTCAAGTTGTTTATTTACACAGGGAGGGTCTCTGCCTTAAACATTTTGTTTTGGTTTGTGACTTAAGCTCCCATCTATAAATAATCGACCTTATTGGTACATCAATTTCAGACATCATATGGACTTCAGCCTGGATTAAGAACTTGGATTAAGTTCAGAAGCCTATTAATTATCATTGCAGTGTCCCCCACTGTGCAGGGGGTATATGCTTCTTCCTCCAAAATAAGGGCCTAATTCAATGACCTCAAAGATGGGCTTTCTGGTCTACCTGGACTTGAATGAAAATGGGGCCAGAGAGATAGCATGGAGGTAAGGTGTTTGCCTTTCATGCAGAAGGTCATTGGTTCGAAAGCCAATATCTGCCAGGAGCGATTTCTGAGCATGGAGCCAGGAGTAACTCCTGAGCACTGCCAGGTGTGACCCAAAAACCAACAAAAACAACAACAACAAATAAAGAAAAGGTGCTTCTTCTTGCCTGCTACACAACCTTTCTGGCGTCTCTTCGAAGGATCTATGTACGTCTTAGATTTATCTTCTCAGGAGCTTGTAGTTGATTTCTTGATACATGTTTCTGGTTTTAGACACCCTGTGTTTAGGTTAGAAGTTTTTCTTTACATTTTCCTGTGATGTGTTTATGCAAATGGCCGCTCTTTTATTATTGACTAATTTTTCCTTTAATAATTGTAGACAATATTGTTTGTTTACTAAAAACAAACGGGGGAATTGTTGTGTATGTAAATATTTTAGGGGATTATTATGTTACTGACCCTACCCTGATCTGTGATTGTGCCCTAGGGTGTGACCTGGCATTCTGCCCCCACCCTAGGGTAGTACCTGATTCTGCTTCCACCATTGGGTGGTATCTGTTCCCACCATTGGGTGGTACCTGATTCTGGGGGATAAAAACAAGGGTCTGTGGAAGGCGAGAGGCTTTTGGCAGGAACTGATGCTGAGGCTTTGGACTTCAGTCTTGTCCACCGAATAAAGCTAATATTTCCACAAGCCTGACTGTCTGCAAGCTGTTTACCCACCGTTTCACCTCAGAACCGTCGGCTAGACAGGGTGGCTGACGCGTGCTCAGAGCTGGAGGGGAAAGACCTCATCCTCCCTCCCTCCATCAGTCAACCTCTTCAGGGGCTGACTTGCAGCATGGTGCTTGGAACTAAACCTTGGTTGGCCACATGTAAGACAAGCATCCTGCCCACTGTACTACCTTCCCAGTCCCATAACTATCATCCTTACCATCACATTCATCATTAGTACTACTGTATTCCAGCCTCAGGTGAACAGGTGTGAAGCAGGGGTGCAGTGAGGATTAAGAAAACAAGACAGGGATGTGAGGGCGATCTGGCTGCGACATCTGTCACCCCATTGATCACCAGGGTTGATTCGGCTGATCTGGCTGGCTAGGCGGGTGTCTAGGTGGGTGTCCCCTCCTCCCTCATCGCTCCATGTGTGTCCCTCCCAAAGCTGTATGCTCGGTCGAAGAGGATGGCCTTTCCCGAATAGAGACGACCGTTCTTCGGTCGAGGGTATACGAGTAGTTGAGCTCCCCTGTTAGAACCTCCAAACAAGCTCTCAAGAAAACAAGATAGACAATAATAGAGAAAAGCATGGGATTAAGCTGCTCCCAGCCTCATGGACCGAGTGTCTAGACTCTAGACTGTCCTTCACATGCAATATTTATTGTTCAGTGTCAGTCAACATGTGAAGAAGGGCAGTGTAAGATGACAACAAAGCTGTTCCCCCAATTTCCTCTTTCCTTTAAACCTAGCCCTTTGATATGTAAAAATTCACCTTGATCTTGCTCCACCCTCTCCTACCTGGTTGAATTGGTACTGAGAATAAAGAAAGAACAGTTTTGGTGCTTTGGCATGCTCAGAGATACCATCTGGTGAGAAGCAAACTGACTCCATAATTCCTTCCTGACTGGCTTGGTTTATTAATCCAACCTGCATCAAACCCATCAGCCTTGGGCCCGGAGAGATAGCACAGCGGCGTTTGCCTTGCAAGCAGACGATCCAGGACCAAAGGTGGTTGGTTCGAATCCCGGTGTCCCATATGGTCCCCCATGCCTGCCAGGAGCTATTTCTGAGCAGACAGCCAGGAGTAACCCCTGAGCACCGCCGGGTGTGGCCCCCCCAAAAGACAAAACAAACAAACAAACAAACAAAAAAAAAACCATCAGCCTTGGGGTTAGAAATACAGTGCATGGGGTGATATCACAAACCGTGGGGATATATTTTACAACGGGCACTCGAACAGTAATCCAGGAACCTAAGAATACCCCCAAAGATTGTGAGTGCCTTGACCCTTTGGTGGATAATCATCATGGCATCCTTGAACTGGACTGACTGTGCAGTGCCTGTCACTGGAACATTAGTGCACAAATTCATAAATTTGCTGTTCTGGTCTGGTTGCTTAGCTGTCCCACCACTCATGATAGCACAGGTCCCCTAGGCAGGACAGAAGTAGGCAGTGAAGGGGAGAGAGTTGAAGACTCTGAGCAGTGTCCTAGAGGTCTATGCCTTTATTCTACCAAAGTTCAGCACCCCAGCCTGAAGCAGCTTATCAAGGTCACTGATGGGGTAGAAGCCAAAGAGAAAGCTCCATTGGAGGGGGACCAACAGGAGAGAGATGAGCGGGTCCTTCCACCCAGATTCTGGCTCAGGAACTAAAGGCCTTTTCTTCCCAGTTGACCTAAGCAATCCACTACAAGAGAGGCAGGAGAAGATAGAAGAGAAGGTGGAGGAAATGAGGAGCAGAAAATGGAGGATCCAAGCCCAGTGAAAGCCCAGATGAGGTGAAGCTGCTTTCTGAACTTCCTGTAACTTTCTTCTAAAAAAAAAAAAAAAAAAAAAAAAAAATCTCTCCATCCTCATTGCACCAGTCACTAGTTAAACTGTGAGTTCTATCTGTATGGATGTAATAACTACTTTTTTGTTCTATGCCCCACTGCAAAAAGAAAATTTTTTTTTTTGGTTTGTTTTTGTGCCACACCTAGTGGTGCTCAGGGGTTACTCCTGGCTGTCTGCTCAGAAATAGCTCCTGGCAGGCATGGGGGACCATATGGGACACCGGGATTCGAACCAACCACCTTTGGTCCTGGATTGGCTGCTTGCAAGGCAAACACTGCTGTGCTATCTCTCCGGGTCCAAAAAAAAAAATTTTGTATCCAATTTTATTGGTTTAATATTAGTTTGCACAGTTTCAGGAAAATGCATAATGTTATTAGATTTTTTTTCTTTTTTTTTTTTTCAGGCCACACCTGTTCCATGCTCAGGGGTTACTCCTGGCTAAGCGCTCAGAAGTCGCCTCTGGCTTGGGGGGACTGTGTGGGACGCCGGGGGGATTGAACCGAGGTCCTTCCTTGGCTAGCACTTGCAAGGCAGACACCTTACCTCTAGTGCCACTTCGCCGGCCCCAATGTTATTAGATTTTTAATGGTTCTTAGCTATTCAATTGGGAATGTTTCTCAATTGCTGAGCTGTTTGATTGTGTATATTATTTAGCAATTTATTCTAAAATTATGTCTGCTAAAATGTTCTAATGTCTTTGTCCACAGAAGTTGATGAAAAGTGAACTTGGATACTATTGACTCTTATTACAGAGCTCATTATTAGACTGTTTTAGCAAGCTTATTTTCAAATTGTATACATATCTGCAGAAATGTTCTTGTGATTTTGTTTAGAGAAGCTTATGGAAAAACTTAGAAGTTTAGGTTCATAATACAGTGATTGGTGTAAGTATGTTTAAGATTTTTTAAATTAAATGTATCTACAGAAAAGTTATGTTTATATTCAGAGAAATCTATGAAAAAAAAGTGATATGAATAAGAAAGACAAAGGTTTGGAAAAAGATGATTTCTTTTTTTTTGTTTGTTTTTGGGTCACACCCAGCAGCGCTCAGGGGTTACTCCTGGCTCTATGCTCAGAAATCTATGCTGCTGGCAGGCTCAGGGGATCGTATGGTATGCCGGGATTCGAACCATTGACCTTCTGCATGGAAGGCGAATGCCTTACCTCTATCTCTCCGGCCTCTTTTTTTTTTCTTCTTTATTTTCTTTATTCATTTTTTAAAGCTGATAGTTTTTGAGAATATGTATGCACAATCACCTGCGCTTTGATGCTTTTACAGCCAACTTTTACTGTACCTATGGAAATAACACTTTTATAAGTTTTTTCCTGGAGTTCTGCCTGTGGGAGAAAACAGTAGAACAAAATTTTTGTAGCCTCCCAAAATTGTTTTGTTTTGTTTTGAACAGAAAGGGTGGAATTATAAGATGACAACTGCTACTCCCCTCCTCCAATTTCCTGTTTTGCTCACCTGGAGAGGCAGAAGGGAGAATTGGGAAGGATAAAGGATTCAGCAAGAAAGGTGGCTGGCAGAAACAGGGAGATGTCAGGAAATTAACTCAAAACAAAGGCATTTTCCCAATTCCACTTGTCTTTTCATCTAGCCCTTTGATATGTAAAAGCCCACCTGGATCACTGTACCCTGCCTCACCCTGGTGGATTTTGTTCTGGGTGTAGCAGGACAGCCCCTGAAGAGGTTGACTGATGGAGGGATGGAGAATGAGGCCCTTTTCTTCCAGCTCGGAGCACGTGTCTGCCACCCTGTCTAGCCCACGGTTCTGAGGTGAAACGGCGGGTAAACAGCTCGCAGACAATCAGGCTCGTGGAAATATTTGCTTTATTCGGATGGACAAAACTGAAGTCCAAAGACTCCGATTCAGTTCCAGCCAGCAAAAAGCCTCTCGCCTTCCACAGACCCTTGCTCTTATAGTCCAGAGTCAGGTCCCACCCAATGGTGGGATCAGATACCAACCAATGGTGGAAGCAGAATCAGGTCCTACCCTAGGGTGGGGGCAGAATGCCAGGTCACACCCTAGGGTAGGGCACAATCACCTAATCAGATTAGGGTGAGCAACATAGTAATCCCCCAAAATATTTACATACACAACACTGGGAGAATAAAGAAAGAGCAATTTGGTTTTGATGGGCACAGAGAAACCATGAGGCAACCTAACTGGCTTGGTTTATTAATTCTTAGCTTCTCTACCTGCAACGGACACGTCCACCAGGGGGTTAAAACATGGTGTGTGAGGTGATGTTGAAATTTATTTTACAGAGCAGATGTTAACAGATAAAATACCTATCTAATGCTAATTAAACCCAAGTGGGTCATTAACATTTCAAAAGGTGTGGGTGAGAGGTTAGAGAGATAGTACAGTGGGTAGGGTAGAGCATTTGTTTGGCATGTTGCTGATATAGGTTCGATCTTTTTGCTAATGCAAAATCTCTGTGGATTGTCTTCCTCTGGGAGAGATGGCAGACAAGAGTGAATACAGGACCCAATTAGCAAAGTGTTCTTTGCTGATGCCCGAGTTTAGGTAATCCAAGAGTCCTTAAATCATTTATTTCTGCCAGTCTCCTCAGATTATCAACTCTCCAGCTAAACTTAATTATTTCTTGGATGTCTTCATATCTGACACCTACCACCATCAATACCACCACATTCCACCACCACGATCTTTATCATTGCCATCACCAGCAGCACTGGAAATTTCTTGAAAATGCTAAACAACCAAAGTACGATCACAAACCTTCGGTGCTCTCCATACCAATGTGTAGAATAGATTACTGATCATGGGTTTCCGTTTAGTATTTATTGAATCAGACAGTTGTCGTGTTACTACAAACAGTTCATGACTATCTTAGGACTTGACTTGTATCTTTTTATTCTTTTTTTTTTTTTTTTTTTGGTTTTTGGGCCACACCCTGTGACGCTCAGGGGTTACTCCTGGCTATGCGCTCAGAAGTTGCTCCTGGCTTCTTGGGGGACCATATGGGACGCCGGGGGATCGAACCGCGGTCCGTCCTAGGCTAGCGCAGGCAAGGCAGGCACCTTACCTCCAGCGCCACCGCCCGGCCCCTATCTTTTTATTCTTGATATTTTTTTCTTTATATTGTTTTTCTTTTTCATTTTTGTTTTTGGGTCACATCCAGCAGTACTAAGGTTACTCCTGGCCCTGCACTTAGAAGTCACTCCGGGCAGGCTCAGGGGACCATATTGGATGCTGGGTTCAAATCGGGGTCCATCCTGTGTTGGCTGCATGCAAGGCAAATGCCTTACCACTGTGCTATCACTTCGGCCCCTCTTGTTGTTTTTTTTTTTTGTTTTTTTTTTTTAAATATTTTTGGTCCAGAGAGAGATGGTACAGTGGTTAGAGCACTCACCTTGCATGCAGCCTACTTGGATTCTATCCCCAGCATCCTATATGGCTTCCCAAGCCTGCCAGGAGTGATGAACTAAATACCAAATAGAAGTGAGATACAGGGGCCGGAGAGATAGCATGGAGGTAAGGCGTTTACCTTGGTTTGAATCCTGGCGTCCCATATGGTCCCCAGTGCCTTCCAGAAGCAATTTCTGAGCACGGAGCCAGGAAAAACCCAAAAACAACAACAACAACAAAAAAAAGTGAGATACAGAGTTCTGATCAGAAACCACCAAAACAGGTAATACAAAGCATGAGAAACCATCCACTAATAGCATTATAAATCACAAAATCTCACGAAAAAACTTAATAGGCAATAGGAAAAAAAAGTAAAAAAAATAGGCAATAGAAAGATAAAAAAATTAAATAAACAATGTTTATCCTTTAGGAAAGAGAAATGAGATGAAGGTCAAGTATAGTAGAACAGGGAGAGCATTTGCCTTGCACACAGCCGACCAGGTTTAATTCTCAGCATCCCTTTTGGTTCCCCAAGGCACTTCGAGGTCACTGGATATGACTCTAAACAAAATTGTATTTTTAATATTTTCTCTCTTCCTTCCTCCCTCCCTTTCTTCCTCTTCCTTCCTCCTCTTCCTTCCCTTTCCTTCCTTCTTCCTCTTCCCTCCTTCTTCCTTTTTCCTCTTCCCTCCTTCTTCCTTCCTCCCTCCCTTCTTTCCTTCCCTTTCCTTCCTTCCTCTTCCTCTGTCCTTCCCTCCCTACCTTTCCTTCCTCCTTTCCTCACTCCTCTCTTCCTTCCCTTTCCTTTCTTTCTCTTCCTCCCTCCTCCCTCCCTTTGTCTTCCTTCTCTCTTTCCTTCCTCTTCCCTCCCTCTTCCTCCCACCCTTCCCTCTTCCTTCCACCTTTCTTCTCTCCTTCCCTCATTCCTCTTCCCTCCTTTTTTCCTCCCTCCTTCCTTCCCTCCCTTCCTTTTCGCATTCCTTTTTCCCTCCCTTCTTTCCTTCCTTCCCTCCTTTTCTTCCTTCTCGTCCTTCCTTCCTCTTCCTCCCTTCCTCCTTCCCTCTTCCCTTGATCCCTCCCTCCTTTTCCTTCTTCCTTTCTTTTTTCCTCCCTTCTTCCTTCCCTCTTTCCCTCCCAGATGGGCTCAGGAGACCATATGAGATGCTGGGTATCGAACCTAGATTGGCAACATGCAAGCTACTTTTTACCCACACTGTACTATGGCTTCAGACCCTCTGGTTCTTTCTAGTAGTTGTCTATAATATCTAGTGTATTGACATCTAACATTGTTCATATATTTTGATATCTATCAAATCTTGTTACATCAATTGCTTTCCTGAATGTTGATAAGTTATGTATTCTCTTAGTCTGATGACTAATTTCTTACTTTTGGTGAATTTGATTTTCCTAACACAATATATGGAAAGAATATTGTTCTTTCTATTGTAGTCATTTCATTCTAAATATTGTTTTGCTATGGTAGACCAGAACTTTTGCTATTGTTTTATTTTTATTAAGTTAGCTTCATTTCTTTTTTTCTATGTTCTTTGATGCTTCTGTTACTTGATGTATATTTGTAATTGTGTACACTCACAATGAGTTGGTTTTTATTATAATTAGTGTTGTTAGGGCTGAAGCAATAGTGCAGTAGGTAAGGTACTTACCTTGTAAATCATGAGTCCAGGTTTGATCTTTGGCATCCCATATGGTACTAAGCCTCACCAAGATTTATTCTGAGCACAGAGGTGTGGCTCCAAAACAGAACCAAAATAATTTAAATTTTGTCTTAAAATTAATTTTTTCCTAATAATTGTATAGTCACCAATCTCTTGGTTAATGGTTACATGTGCATCCTTTCTTTTTTGGGTCACACCCGGTGGTGTTCTGGGGTTACACCTGGCTCTATGCTCAGAAATCGCTCCTGGCAGGCTCATTTGACTATATGGGATGCCGGGAATAGAACTGGCATCTGTCCAGGTGTGCAAGGCAAATTGCCCTACTGCTGTGCTATCACTCCAGCCCAGTTTTCTTTTTCCTTCTCTTCTTTCTCTCTCTTCTTTTTCTCCTTTCCTTCTTCTTTGTCACACCTGGTGGCACTCAGGGGTTTCTCCTGGCTCTGTGCTCAGAAATTGCTCCTGGCTGGCTCGGAGACCATATGGGATGCTGGGATTCAAGCCACCTTCTGTCGTAGATCCACTGTGCGCAAGGCAAATGCCCTACTACTGTACCCTCTCTCTCCGGTCCCGCATTCTTTAACTTTTAACCTAAAATGAATATTTAGATTCACGTGTTTACTAACCTGAGACATATAATAGACATATAATTAATTTTTCTATTAAAATATCTATGCCAAAAAATATCTATGCCAATCACTGCTTTTTCCCCCTTTTATTCTTTCCCCTTTCTCCCTTTTTTCTTTCCTTCTCTTTCTCCCCTTTCTTTTTCTTTCTGCTCTAGGCATCAACCAATGTATCACAGAACTGAGTCACATTTCTGGCCTCATTTGATACCTCTTAATGAGGTTTTTACTCTATTTGTATTTAAAAGTAGTTACTGATAAATAACTTTCCACCGATTTGATCTTTGTTTTCTGTACTTCTCAGCAACTTTCCCTCAGTTTCTCCAGGACAGATCTAAAACCCAGGTACTGACAGAGTTGGGCAGTCTATGGAGCAGATGCCTTACAAGTAATTGCCTTCCCTGCTGTGCTCTCTCTAGCCCAACTAGATCTTTTCTAGTGGGGCAGAAGATCTTTTCTATAATTCCCTTATTGTCCCTTTACTAGTTTTAGGGAGTGTTTCCTGGAATTGATTGCAATTATGCCTGTACACAAGGTTAACCAGCTTGAATTAACACGACCCTAATTTTACCAGTATAGAAAAACACTCCAGCATCCCATGTGGTCCCTGAGCACTACTAGGGGTATTCCCCGAGTGCAGAATCAGCCATAAGCATAACCTAATTATGGCCTAAAAACAAAAACAACAAAATGTGCTGAAAACCAGAAAGCAGATGTAAACGTGCGCTGGAGATCCCTAGATGTCAAATCATAGATAACTAAATCTATCCTAGTGGTTTGGAACATCACTTCCTCGCACCCCAAAGCCTCCAAATCCTTTCTGGAGAGGTTAGGAAACCCAATTGGTGAGTTTAGCCATATTTGGGGGGCACCCAGACTCTACTCAGTCCTGATCGCAGAGCCTGCACGTGCTAGAAACTGCCCCCAGTGGAGCCCCTGCACTATTCCCTGGAGCAATCTCATTTCCTCCTGGGCAGCACTATTTAAATAATCCCTGGCGATCTCCAGTTTTAGCAACAGCTACAAGGCAGCCAGGGGAGACTGAACCCCCTGAGTCTCCCCCAGGTGTGGGGTAACAAGATCTGAAGAGGTCAGTGGGAGCCTTCCTGCCCTGGAGCTTGGAGAGGATTAGGTCCTAAGGGAAGCACCCTCACGGGCCAGGCTTGGGGTCCCCCCTAATGATAATGAAATGGCACCATTATTTTAGAATAGCTTTATTTCCAAACTGAGCGGGGTGAAGGTTGGAGCTGGGCCAGTGCTCTGGGTCCTAGCCCTATTTTTCTCGGAAGAGGGAAGGGACGGGAAAGGGTTGGAGCAGACAGGCAGGCATGGGTGCAGTAGGCCGGGGCTGATCTGCTGGGAATAAAGAGCCTGTGGCCTTGGTGCTTCTCACGGAGCATCTGGTCCTCCTGTCCAGCTTCTGGGCTGCGTTGGTCCGGCAGCCATGTTAGGACCCGGGCGGGCAGCCAGAGTGAGTGGGCTGATGGTCAACCCCCAACAGGCTGGAGTCTTCTACAGTTTGAGCCCCTGGGGAGGAAAACCAATGTAGGCCCCAGGAATGGCATCCTGGTGCAAGAGAACACACACACACACACACACACACAAACACAAACACACACACAAAAATTGTCCTTTGGGGTTCCCTCTGCCTTGTCTCTACACACACACACACACACACACACACTTTGTCCTTTGGGGTCCCCTCTGCCTTGTCTATCACACACACACACACAATTTGTCCTTTGGGGTCCCCTCTGCCTTGTCTCTATCACACACACACACACACACAAACACTTTGTCCTCTGGGGTCCCCTCTGCCTTGTCTCTATCACACACACACACAATTTGTCCTTTGGGGTCCCCTCTGCCTTGTCTCTATCACACACACACACACACAAACACTTTGTCCTCTGGGGTCCCCTCTGCCTTGTCTCTATCACACACACACACACACACACACACACACACAAACACTTTGTCCTCTGGGGTCCCCTCTGCCTTGTCTCTATCACACACACACACACACACAATTTGTCCTTTGGGGTCCCCTCTGCCTTGTCTCTATCACACACACACACACAGACACACACACAATTTGTCCTTTGGGGTCCCCTCTGCCTTGTCTCTATTCCCACTCCCTTCATTTTGCTGTCTGTCCCCGAGTGGGGGCCCCATTTTTTGGGAACGTCTCTGACTTCTCTTTTCGGATTACGCCCCCTCGTTCTCCCTTCTTCCCTCCCTCCCTCTCCATTTCCAAAGTGGGTGGAGGTAGCAACCTTGGATGAGGTTCTCGGGGTTGTCCTGGAATCTGGCATCCCGGATGGGTGTGGCGGTTACCGAGGGCAGAGGCCTGGCAGGGAGCAGCAGCAGCAGCAGGACCAAAATTGGGCCCATGCCTGACAGGTGGGCAGCTGGGGGGGTGGGGGGCACGGGCAAGAAAGGGCAGGTTAGAAAGGATCTCCACTGGGATTTCTCCCCCTGCCTGTGCCCCCCTTCGGCTTCCTCCACACACACTTGGGTTATGTCACTCCTCACCTCTCAGATGTGCGGTATCTCACCCCTGTGTCTGCCTACGGACCGACGGCGCAACCTCAGCACCTGAAGGACCGTTAGCGAAGACACACGGCCGGCCAGAGAATGGAAGTTTCTCTAGCTCTAGCCAAGATCCACCGCAGACCACGCCCCTCTCCCTAACCACGCCCACAACTGTCACAATGAGCACGCCCTCACGGGGCTACGCCCACTACCGACAAAACGGCTGTGTCCAGAATAAGCCACGCCCACTCCCAAAACCACCTTCCCACCTACCTAGCACGCCCATCACAATAGACCACGCCCCCAGGCCAAGTGGCCACGCCTCTCCCGATCAAAGTTTCTTGCTGGCTAAAATCAAATGGGAAATTCCATTATAGGAGTGATTGCTTCCTTGGAGAAGCCTTCAAGAATGTGTTGCTGTTTTGGGGTCACACCTGGCCGTGTTCAGGGTTTACGTTTATTTTTGTTTTGGGGTCACACACAGCAGCGCTCAAGGGTTACTCTTGTTTTTGTGCTCAGAAATCACTCCTGGAAGGCTCGGGGAACCATATAGGATACCAGGGATCGAACCCGGGTCCGTCCTAGGTCGGTGTGTGCCAGGCACAAGCTCTACCGCTGTGCTATCACTCCGGCCCCTATTCAAGGTTTATGCCTGGCTCCGCATTCAAGGATAATTCTTGGTGGGCTCAGGAGACCATTAAAGGTGCCAGGGATTAGAACCCAAGTTTGCTGCATGCAAGGCAAATGCCCTCACCACTGTTCTAGCTGAGCCAGTTTTCAACTTTTATCTTCAAAAGTCTTACATTTGGGGCTGGAGAGATAGCATGGAGGTAAAGCGTTTGCCTTTCATGCAAGAGGTCATCGGTTCGAATCCCAGCGTCCCATATGGTCCCCTGTGCCTGCCAGGAGCAATTTCTGAGCATGGAGCCAGGAGTTGTAACCCCTGAGCACTGCCGGGTGTGACCCAAAAACCACAAAAAAAAAAAAAAAAAAAAAAAAAAGTCTTACATTTGCTTTTTTTGTTTTGTTTTATTTTTGGGTTACACCCAGTGGCGCTCAGGGGTTACTCCTGGCTCTGCGCTTAGAAATTGCTCCTGGTAGGCTGGGCAGGGGGGACAGACAATATGGGATGCCTGGATTGGCTGCATACAAGGCAAATGCCCTACCACTGTGTTTTCTCTCTTCGGCTCCCTTACATTTACTTTCATAATATATAAATAATTCCATTTCTTTCCTGTTAGGAATAGCGGTACTTCTTTTGACTTTATTTTTCACATGTTGAATATGTTACTTTTCCTACATGTCACTTCCTACTTTCCTTATGTTGAGATCTCCTGGGTCTGTTGAAATCACCACTTTGACCCTTTTTGTGCTCCATTCCCTTTATGCTAACTGAAGCCATCTGTAAAGGCTCTTGGTGAACCATTAACTCCCGACTCATTAATTATGGCAGATCTAATCCATTGAATTGTGTTAAGAGTGACTATTCCTCTTCTTTAGGGTCTTATGTATATGTCACCTCTCTTCTTGTTTGAGGAGTTTGCTAGCAGAATTGGCTGCCTGTGTTCTCCAGAGCCTTGCTTGACCTCATCACAACAAGCATCCAGTAGATCAAATAAACCTCCAACTCTACCCATTTCTTTAAGCAAGACTGACTCAGTTCAATCCAAACTAGGGCAAAGGAACCAATTCCATTAAAAAAAATCTCATCTGGGCCTGGAGAGATAGCACAGCGGTGTTTGCCTTGCAAGCAGCCGATCCAGGACCAAAGGTGGTTGGTTCGAATCCCGGTGTCCCATATGGTCCCCCGTGCCTGCCAGGAGCTATTTCTGAGCAAACAGCCAGGAGTAACCCCTGAGCACTGCCGGGTGTGACCCCCAAAAAAAAATCTCATCTACCAAGGAGTCTAATCCATCCTTGCAGTACTGAAAACCATCCACTCTTTCCTCTCTTCATGCTGAGTGCTTCAAAGTTTCACGGTGCAGCCGTAATAACCTATTACTCCTGCTGTTACTAACTGGGTGTTTCACAGGTGACGAGAGATTGAGCTGAAAACTTTGGAAATTCAATGTTGCTAGCTCAATCTCATAGTTATTAGCTGACATGATAGGATAAGATGCTCCTTAAATGCAGCAATGCAAAAAAACCTGAACGAACGAAATGTTTCTACATCCGTTTTTTATCAAAGAGGCAGACTCATTGAGTGTCCCAGGCTCATTTCAATATGCAAAAAGGGAGGATGATCCAGTTCTATTATTAGAATTGTGTCACATTTAAAAAAAAAAAGGACTTACAATATACATTACATTTGAAGGTTACAGTGCAGGAAATCCTACTTGCCATAAAAACAGGACATAATTCATTTAAAATGTTCTGAGAAATGTGTCACTAGATGCCTTTTGCATTGTGTGAATGTTATGAGTATAAACACAGTCATAAATAGCACTGACTGTACTACACAGCCATTCACCCAAGCCATTTGGTATGGTCCACTGGGCCCACCACCAGAGCATACATGGCCCATCATTGACTCAAACTTTCAGTGCTGCACAGCTGTGCTCAAAAGTAATGGCTTCCCGCCTCTTCCCACCTGCTGTTAGCAATTACTGCTCCCAAGTATCTCTTACATAAAAGTAGGGGCATATATATTCAGCAGCACATTCAGACACCTACAGAAATAGGGCAGACATGGTGTACAAAGATGATACATTTTTCTTTTAAAAGTTTTTTTTGTGTGTGTGTGTGTGGTTTTTGGGTCACACCCGGCAGTGCTCAGGGGTTATTCCTGGCTCCAGGCTCAGAAATTGCTCCTGGCAGGCACGGCGGACCATATGGGATGCCGGGATTAGAACCGATGACCTCCTGCATAAAAGGCAAATGCCTTACCTGATTGCTGTCTCTCCAGCCCCGTTACTTTTAAAAGTTTTGATAGTTCCTAATGCACATGCAGAGAGGTCAATTTCTTCAATGTACATAACTCTCCAACAGCCAGCACCCAGAGTTAAATCGAATCTGAGCAGCACAAGGTCAATAGCCACTCTTGGCCTATGCTAGCCGCTTGCCAGATTTCTGACTTCATATGAACAAGTTTTAGCCTTTTCTATACTTTGCAGACTTGGAATCATCCTGTTTGTTTGTTTTTGGGCCACACCCGGTGATGCAGGGGTTACTTCTGGCTAGGTGCTCAGAAATCGCTCCTGTCTTGGGGGACCATATGAGACACCAGGGATGGAGGCCTGGTCCATCCTGAGTCAGCAGTGTGCAAGGCAAATGTCGTACCACTGCGCTATTGCTCTGGCCCCTAGAATCACACATTTTTATCTGAATTCATTCACTTTTATAAACCTGAGTTGCACATTTATGTATTTCTAGCCCCTTCTCCTGGCTTTACGGCATTCTGTGATTCCAATATAAGCTTCAGTACATTCTAGTGCTGATCTGCACTAGAGCTCAATTTCATTTTTTCAATCTTATGCCATAAAATTTCTAGTTTACTGAAGGACTTGTCCCTGCACCTTCAATATATACATCTGCTAGACAGGTTCACCTTTAAGTGCCAGTTTCCAGAATAACTGTCATGAACACACTGCTGACATCCTTGCCGAAATTAGCTTCCATGGCCTAGAAAGATATCATACAGCAGGTCAGGTGTTTGTCTTGCATGCATGATCCAGGTTTAATTCCTGGCACTACAGATGGTCCCGAGCAGGGCAAGAAGTGATCCCTGAGTACAGTCAAGAGTAAGTCAACTGGGGCCAGAGAGATAGCATGGAGGTAAGGCGGTTGCCTTACATGCAGGAGTGTGGTTCAAATTCCGGCATCCCATATGGTCCCCCGAGCCTGCCAGGATTGATTTCTGAGCGTAGAGCCAGGAGTAAACCCTGAGCACCGCTGGTGTGACCAAAAAAATAAAAACAAACAAAACAAAACAAACAAAAAAAAGAGTAAGCCAACTGTGTGGCCCAAAAAATGAGAAACAACACACCCCTCCATTTTAGTCTGTTCAGTGGCTATATGGTATTAGCCAGTTTCAAATGTCTATTCCTGATTAATGGACAAAGTCAACTTTTCTTCATGTTTTCTGGCCATCTCCATATACTCTTTTATGAAATGAAAGCTCAAGCATCTCATGTATTTTCTTTCCTGATTTGTATTTTGGGGGGGGGTGCACACCTGGCAGTGCTCAGGGGTTACTTCTGGCTCTGCGTTCTAAGAATCACTCCTGGCAATGCTCAGGGGACCCTATGGGATGCTGGAGATTGAATCTAGGTTGGCTGTGTTGTAAGACACTCTCCCCACTGTGCTATTGCACTGATCTCACGTTAAATGTTTTAGATCAGGGGTTGGCATGGCTGGTCATATCCATACATGGAGCCTGTGCATATGAACATAGGGACACAACACTATTCATCTACACTATCATGCAAGGATACTTCTGGGCCCAAAAGCCAAGCTGCATGTCTGACAACTGCTGGACTCATGAAGTCTTAAGTCCCACCTGGGTCCTTACCACCCTCAATCTGCAATCTAGAGTGCTGACAAATTCATCAATATTTTTTTGCCCATAACTTCTCTGAACTTAGTATATTTTTAATTAAAAATATATCCAAAATAACATGTTACAATTTAGTGATTTTGGGTCTTAGGAAATATTTCTTGGGGCTGCAGTAGCACAGATCATGGGGCGTTTGCCTTGAATGTGGCCAACCCAAGTTCAAGTCTCAGCATCCTATATGGTATTTCAGAGCACTACTAGGAGTGCAGTCATGAGTAACTCCGGGGCATCGCCAGGTGTCTCCTGAACTTTTCTTATTATAAGGGTACAGTACATATTTTGAGGAGTTGGTTCACTCCTGACAGTGCTCAGAGGGTCATATGGGATGCTAGGGATCAAACCTGGGGCAACTGCATGCAAGACAAATGCCTTATCCACTGTACTCTCTGACCCCAGGAAACTATCTCAGAGCTTTATTTTTTTCTATTCAGATATACAATTCATCTCAATAAATTTTTAGCTTTCAGGAAATCATGGAACCCAACAAAGCGGTTATTGGAAAGGACATCCATTACAGTGCATTTTTTTTTTTGGTTTTTGGGCCACACCCAGCGTTGCTCAGGGATTACTCCTGGCTGTCTGCTCAGAAATAGCAGGCACGGGGAACCATGTGGGACACTGGGATTCGAACCTACCACCTTTGGTCCTGGATCGGCTGCTTGCAAGGCAAACACCACTGTGCTATCTCGTCAGGCCCTACAGTGCATTTTTACAATGAAGTCTGAATATTTAGTGCATGAGTCTGTCAGAATCTTTTATTCCACCTGAGCTTTCATGATGTTACAGGTCAATATTTTTATGTGAAATATAAAAACTCTATTATAGAAGGTAGTTTTTCCTATTACTGGGCTCTTGAATTTTTATGTCAATTTTAGATTTTTTTCACCCAGGTATGTGCTAGAACTTTAACACATCCTCCCAGTGATTTTAATTATGTGTACTGCCCAGGAACTTCGATGTACAAAATGTTGTCTGCAAATATCATTCCTAACTAATCCTCTTGCCTTCTGATTCTTTATTTTATTTATTTTTTGAGATGGATGATACTAAATAAAGTTGACAAATATCCTTTTTTTTCCCTTGGGGTGGTGGTGGGAGAGAATTTTCAACATTTCCCATTAGATATCAACTGTCAATTTGTAAAATTCTTTATGCAAGCAAATAACTTTCCTTCTATCTATGGCTTGCAAAGAACACAGATAGATGTTGGTTGCTACATAATTTACAGGGACTGACCTTCAGATATTAAAAACTGAAAAGAACTTTTTACTTTCATTACACAAATATGGTTTCTCTTGATTTTTTTTTTTGTGTGTGTGTTTGTCACACCCGGCAATGCTCAGGGGTTATTCCTGGTTCTATGCTCAGAAATTGCTCTTGGCAAGCACAGGGGACCATATGGGATGCTGGGATTTGAACCGATGACCTTCTGCATGAAAGGCAAATGCTTTACCTCCATGTTATCTCTCCCGCCTCTTCTCTTGATTTCTTTAAGGTCAGGTGTGTCTTCTGGCAAAATGTTTAACATTTGTTACATTCAGAGGGCTTCTCTCCTGAATGAGCTCTCAACTATTTTCAGTTCTTTTCCTGAGCATACCCATCTCCATTCTGTCTGCCCAAGATTAAAATACGAGATTACTATGAACAAGTTGCTGAAATTAGAATTGATTTGTCCTGAGTGGTCGAGGCTAATTAGAATGCATCCTGTTTTGTGAACGCAGATACCCAAACTCTTTCAGACAGAAAGAAGGGGAAAACAATTAACCAAACGTGCTGGAAACACATTAATCAGTTAAAAAAAACTGGGAATAAGTTATGATAGTATTTTACTACCAAAATAAAAACAATCTGAATTTTTTTTGGGGGGGGGGGTCACACCCGGCAGTGCTCAGGGGTTACTCCTGGCTCCATACTCAGAAATCGATCCTGGCAGGCTCGAGGGACCACATGGGCTGCCAGGATTCGAACCACCATCCTTCTGCGTCTAAGGCAAACGCCTTACCGCGGTGCTATCTCTCCAGCCCCAGAAACAATCTGGATTCTTAACAGGCACACTGCATCACCATTAAAGGCTAGAGGGGGTAATGTATGGGCAAAGCACATAGGGTAAGAGCAGCCCAGCTATCCTCTTCCACTGATTCCCAATCACCTGGTTTACAAAATTATCCTCAAACTTATTTTTTCCTGCTCTGTTGAAACATTTATTAAAACCACTGGCTCCTCTATTGCTGAGATATTTTTTTTTTAATTTTTTTTTTTTTTTCTTTTTTGGTTTTTGGGCCACACCCGGCAGTGCTCAGGGGTTACTCCTGGCTGTCTGCTCAGAAATAGCTCCTGGCAGGCACGGGGACCATATGGGACACCGGGGTTCGAACCAACCACCTTTGGTTCTGGATCGGCTGCTTGCAAGGCAAACGCTGCTGTGCTATCTCTCCGGGCCCTGAGATATTTATTAAAGTTCCATTTGCACATGCTCTTAAAGGATGGAAAACTGTATGCTAGAAAACACCTCACCAATAATATAAGCTGTTAATCCAACCGTCACCTTAACAGTCAATGAGTAGAATGGCTTTTCACCTATTTCTTAAATTCAGAGAATTACATAGAACTATGTTGAGATTGTATTTTAAAAACACTTCATAGAAACTGCCCCACTTAATTAATGCAACAGTCCTCAATACCAGTTTCTGATGCATTGGAAACTTAACTTTACACAATGGTTTATTCAGAGCTGATAGCATCTGGTATATTTCCTAGAAATATTTTTGAACAGAAATATGGCTTTTGATATTGTAATTTTTAAGACATATTTTCCACATTTACCGCTTGACTTCTGATTGGTACAATTCCCTGATTTATAAATACAATTTGATTCCAAAATAAACGTTTCAGCTCCTGTTTAAGTTATCAAGTGCTCGCTCAATAAGTTGAAGGATCTTGCTAAAAAAAAAAAAAAAAAACAAACCATCTAGCTGATTCTTGCATTATTAAGGATGCTTTGCTGTGATAATTGAATCAAATGAGCCCAATGCCTTTTATTTCTACAAATACCTCATCTCCTTCCCAAACAATATCCAATTTCCTACCAGATTTCACATATTAACATTAGAGGTTTCTAAAGTGATATTTAATTTCATAGGAGATTTTCCACATCAAGCACATTAATGCTTCCTCTACTGTGGATTCTTTGATGGCTGTTAAAAGCTGATCTGTGGTGGAATTTTTTCCCACACTCATTACATTCGTAGGGTTTTTCTCCTGAATGAGTTCTATAATGTACAGTGAGGTATGACTTCTGAGAAAATACTTTCCCACACTCATTACATTCATAGGGCTTCTCTCCCGAATGGCTTCTATAGTGCACAGTAAGATTTGACATTCGAGAGAAGACTTTTCTGCATTTACTACATTCATAGGGTTTCTCTCCTGAATGAATCCTATGATGGATTTTAAGATAAGATTTCTGAGAGAAGAACTTTCCACACTCACAACACTCATAGGGTTTCTCGCCTGTGTGCACTCTCTGATGTCTAAAGAGGGAGGAATTATGGGAGAAGGTTTTCCCACAGTCACTACAGCCATAGGGCTTCTCTTCTGAGTGAGTTCTATAATGCACGGTATAGTAGGTCAAGTCAGAGAACAGTTTTCCACATACATTACATTCATAGGATTTCTCTCCCTTTGGAACTGATGGGAAGGCTGAATTTCCCAGGAAGGTTTTCCCACATTTATTACATTCATAAGGTTTCTCTCCTAAAGGAGTGGTGTGATGATCAGGGAGATAGGAAAACTGAGAGAACTTTCCACATTCACTACATTCATGGGATTTCTCATCCGTGTGGACTTTCCGATGTCTAATGAAGGCAGAATTTAAATGAAAAGTTTTTCCACATTCATTACATTCATACGGCTTTTCCTCTAAATGACTTCTATAATGAATCGTGAGGTATGATACCCGAGAAAAAAACTTCCCACATTCACTACACTGATAGGGTTTCTCTCCTGTATGTATTCTCTGATGTGTGATGAGGGTTGATTTCCGGTAGTAGGATTTCCCACACTCATTACACTTATAGAGCTTCTCTCCCGTGTGTGTTCTCTGATGGTCACTGAGGGCAGACTTTCGGGAGAAGGATTTCCCACATTCCGAGCATGGGTAAGGCCTCTCTCCAGAATGATTTCTCTGGTGCAGGGTGAGATGCGTCTTCTGGCAGAAGGTTTTCCCACAGTCACTACATTCATAGGGTTTTTCCCCTGAATGAGTCCTCAGATGTTGAGTTAGATGTAGCTTCTGACAGAAAGTCTTTCCACACTCATTACATTTATAGGGTTTCTCCTCTAAATGTGATCTCCGGTGTACAGTGAGGGTTCCCTTTTGGCTGAAGGATTTCCCACATATGTTACATTCATAAGGTTTCTCTCCTGTGTGAGCTCTCTGGTGTATAATAAATTTCGACTTTTTACAGAAGGACTTTCCACATTCACTACATTCAAAGGGCTTCATTTCTGTTTGGGCTCTCTGGTAAACATTAAAATCTGACATCTGGATGAAGTCTGCGCTGGAACCATTCCACTCACAGGCTGACTTCCTTGTAAATGGGCTCTTGCGAGTAATGAAAACAGTTTTGTTGTCTAAGGCTTCTATGCATTTGTAGTCAAGGGGCCTCTCCAAAATGCTAATTTTCTGGAGAAGGTTTTCCTCACTTGGAGAACAAGCTTTTCCATTTGGAGCACATTCATATGATTTCTCTCTACACGCCTTCCCACATTCACTACACTCGCTGGGTTTTTTCCTTGCATAGCTTCTGTCGCCAATAATTAATGCTGAAGTAGAATCTAGGTTCTTTCCACAAGTCACACAATTATAAGATATTATGCTGGAGGAAACAGAACTTTCCACATATGTTTTGTCAACTGCAGGCCCTATCCTTCCAGTTGGGATTTTGCTGTGGGTAGCAACAGCTTGCCTTGAGTGTTTGTCTTCATTATATTGGGTCCTCTCTATCAAGTCATCAACTCCCCAGATTTTTCCTGAAAGAAAAGAAAGAAAAATCAAATTAAACCTTGTAAATCAGAATACACAAGATCAAAGACTAGCTCAGGGTCCTAAAGTGGAGATGATTCATATTTTAGGTCTTAGCTCCACAAATACACTTACTAGTATACATATACCTTCATTTTCTTTTTTTATTTGGGGGGGTCACACCCCATGGTGCTCAGAGGTTACTCCTGGTGATGCTCAGAAATCGCTCCTAGGGCCCGGAGAGATAGCACAGTGGTGTTTGCCTTGCAAGCAGCCGATCCAGGACCAAAGGTGGTTGGTTCGAATTCCGGTGTCCCATATGGTCCCCCGTGCCTGCCAGGAGCTATTTCTGAGCAGACAGCCAGGAGTAACCCCTGAGCACCGCTGGGTGTGACCCAAAAAAAAAAAAAAAAAGTCAGAAATCGAGGGGCCGGGTAGGTGGCGCTGGAGGTAAGGTGTCTGCCTTGCAAGCGCTAGCCAAGGAAGGACCGCAGTTCGATCCCCCGGCGTCCCATATGGTCCCCCCAAGCCAGGGGCGATTTCTGAGCACATAGCCAGGAGTAACCCCTGAGCGTCAAACGGGTGTGGCCCAAAAACCAAAAAAAAAAAAAAAAAAAAAAAGTCAGAAGTCGCTCCTGGCAGGCATGAGGGACCATATGGGATGCCAGGATTCAAACCACAGTCTGTCCTGGATTGGCTGTGTACAAGGCAAACACCCTCCTGTTGTGCTATCTTTCAGGACCCCTCATTTTTTTATTTGTGATATCACACACACACACTCAGACACACACACACACACACACACAGACACACACACACACACACACACACACACCAGCTGACTGATGCCTGGGTGGGGGGAATGAGGAGGGGAAGGGAGGGCAAGGGGCACTAGAAGCACCTCATGGCAAGAAAGAAAAGAAGGGCCCGGAGAGATAGCACAGCAGTGTTTGCCTTGCAAGCAGCCAATCCAGGACCAAAGGTGGTTGGTTCGAATCCCGGTGTCCCATATGGTCCCCCGTGCCTGCCAGGAGCTATTTCTGAGCAGACAGCCAGGAGTAACCCCTGAGCACTGCCGGGTGTGACCCAAAAACCAAAAACCAAAAAAAAAAAAAAAAAAAAAAAAAAAAGAAAGAAAAGAAAATGGATGATAAAAGATGATGAAAAGGAAAGTCAATGTTTCATCAGACTTTTTCATGTTGAAATAAAACTTAATGTGGAAACAAGGTGGATTAGACTGATAAATAGTAATATGAGAAAGAGGAGAAATACATAGTATGAGAGCCAGAATACTTCAATATAAACTTGCAATGTAAATGGAGGCAAGTGTGTCTGTCTCTTCCACCATCTCCATTTTTGTGGGGGGAGGGGTCACACCCAGCAGCGCTCAGGGGTTACTCCTGGCTCTATGCACAGAAATCGATCCTGGCAGGCTCGGGGGACCATATGAGATGCTGGGATTCGAACCACTGTCCTTCTGCATGCAAGGCAAATGCCTAACCTCCATGCTATCTTTCTGGTCCCCCAAACATTTTTATAATGTGATAGCCACTAACTTACCTGCATGATTCAGACAAACAAATTCACCTTCTACCCAGGGTTCCTCTCCCTGCTCCAACTTGACAATCACATTTGGTTTGGTGCTGTCATATCCTGCATGAAAAACAGAGCTTTAGGATCTCAGAGCAGCAGAAGCAACATCAGAATCTCCACACATCATGGAAGCAGAGGCGGAAATGATGTAAGGCTTGACTTCCCTGTTGTTCACCTTATCAGAATTAGAACCACTGACAGTAACTCAAGGTATCATAAAAATCTACACCTAGATGGATGAAAGGCAGTACATGGCATGATTAATTCTTTATTTCAACTTGTGATGGGAGTATTCTCATGGAAGGCCTCAATCTTAAACCTCTGAGTAATCCTCTCACCCAATGAGATGAGGTGGTTATAGTTCTCCAGCATCACGTCCCTGTAGATCAGCTTCTGCTCGGCATCCAGCTGCTGCCACTCCTCCTGGGTGAAGTCAACGACCACATCACAGAACGACACAGCCCCCTGTGACACCAGGAACAGAACAGAGTGATGTGGACAAGACATATGAAATACAAAGCGGACTGAGCTCCTGGGCTAGTTGACCATGAGCCCCATGTGCCTCTGCTAAATAGCACATATATAACTGGAGAATGGAATTCCACCCTTGGACTAACAGGTCTGACACCATCCGCTACACAAACACAAGAGTGTTGGAGTAACTAGGTCTTACTTTATTTAGGATAACTCTTCTTTGCATGTTCTTATCCCAACTGGACTGAAAGTACTCCAACTGAAAGTTGGAACCCAGGCCCGGAGAGATAGCACAGCAGTGTTTGCCTTGCAAGCAGCCAATCCAGGACCTAAGGTTGTTGGTTCAAATCCCGGTGTCCCATATGGTCCCCAGTGCCTGCCAGGAGCTATTTCTGAGCAGACAGCCAGGAGTAACCCCTGAGCATCACCAGGTGTGGCCCAAAAACCAAAAAAAAAAAAAAAAGAAAGTTGGAACCCTATCTCTACTTTTTCTCCACCCATGGAGGTAGTCCTTCTCTTCCTAATAAAGATCTTGGGTCAGAGATTTCTTCCAGTTTTAGTCCTACAGTCAGCCTCTCTGCCTGCTGGTACCCTTTGCCTGTTTGCAGATAGCTTATAGTGGAAGTTCCTGAACCTTTTTTTTTTTTTAAATCTTCCTAACCTTGTGTGGATTATTTTCTGTTTTGGTGTTGCTTCCAGACCTGCATTCCCCAATCCCCCAATCCTCTAGTCATGCAATTCAAATTGAAACAGAATTCAAGAATTATTGATTGAGAAGAACAGTATTAAAAGATAAGGAACAGGATGATCAATTCACCATAAAACCAAACTCACAACCATTTTCCCCTTCCTTACTTAATAAATTAAGCAGAATAGTCCTTTCATAAAAAAGGACATTCTGCTATAAAATAGCCAGGGAAAAAACTAAAGGCTGAATTAAATTTTAAAACACACTCAAGCAAGTCTTAATTACAAATGCAATAGACTATATAATTTAGTAGGCTTCTCAGAAAATGGAAACGATACTGAACAAGACCAGCTGTCTCAACATTTTCAGAGAATATGGGAGCAAGGACCCAGAGAGATAGCACAGCGGTGTTTGCCTTGCAGGCAGCCGATCCAGGACCTAAGGTGGTTGGTTCGAATCCTGGTGTCCCATATGGTCCCCCGTGCCTGCCAGGAGCTATTTCTGAGCAGGCAGCCAGGAGTAACCCCTGAGCACCGCTGGGTGTGGCCCAAAAACAAAACAAAAAAGAAAACAAAAAAAAAAAGAATATGGGAGCAAAGGAGTTGGCTCAAAGGGTCACATGCTCTGCAGGTAGTAGTCATAGGTTTGACCTTTGGCGCTTTACGGTTCCCCAGCACTTCCAGAAGTGAACACACCACACTGAGCTGGGTGTAGCCTCAAGATACAGAGAAAACATTGAGGGAGAATGGCAGAACTGTCCCAGACAGTCACAGGAGGCTTACACAAAATTGAAACTAGTCAAGAACCAAAGACTGCGCCAAGGAGGAAATACATCTGTTCCAGAAACAGCACTGAAGAGAGCGATGGAAGGACACTTGGTACCACACCCCAGGAAACTATAGACTGTGACGAGTTCAGGTTAGTGGGACCGATCCTAATAAGGGTGCAAAATAGGGAAGTGGTTAAGCTGATGGACATGTGAAGCTGTGGTTTCAATAACAAAAACAAAACAAAACAAAACCTAACATCAGAAGAAAGTCAGAGGGCATACAGAAATCCCAGAATAGATTCTGACTGACTGGGAGATCAATTATTGCATTACAGCTAAGTTGACTGTCTCAACATTACAGTAAAGAGGCAGAAACTGTCGGGCCAAATAAGCAACTAGGAGGTGCTGCTCACAACAAATGTGCTTTAAAGACAGTGAAGTGAAAGGATAAGGTGAAGCACCTTACGGGTGAGCATCATGCCTGGGATGGGCATTCCACATGCAGAGCAGTCCCAGGGAGGAAGAGGCCACTACTAAGGGCAGAGGAGCTGATTCATCAGGACAGCAAAAACATTTTCTTTTTTGGTTTTTAGGTCATATCCAGTTGTGCTCAGGGATCATTCCTGGCAGTTAGGGTATGACAGGGACTAAACCTAAGTCAGCTAGGGTACCCCTAAATCACACTCCAACCAGATCCAGACCAAGAAAAAAAACAACCATTTTCAAATTTGCTCGATTTGCTGTTACAATTGATTAGATAGGGACCTGTGCTGGAAAAAAGGGCAAGGCTAGGACACCCTTAAATTACACTCCAAGGGGCTGGGCGGTGGCGCAAGAGGTAAGGTGCCTGCCTTGCCTGCACTAGCCTAGGATGGACCGAGGTTCGATCCCCCGGCGTCCCATATGGTCCCCCAAGCCAGGAGCGACTTCTGAGCGCATAGCCAGGAGTAACCCCTGAGCGTCACCGGGTGTGGCCCAAAAACCAAAAAAAAAAAAAAAAAAAAAATTACACTCCAAACAGTTCCACCAGATGAACAATTCTAGACTATCCCACATACTAGAGCACTGGCTCTCTTCCATGCACCAACACTTTCCTGACAAAGATGATATTCCAGGCCCCAGTTAAAGGGATTCTTCCCTCAGGCAGCATTGCTGTGCACAAATTACAGACTGAAGCAAACTATGAGAAATCACCAGAGGGCGCTTATTCACAGGCAACTGAAATAATCTGCCTGGGTCCTCTGAATGATAGGCTGTGAAATTTGTGAGGACACTGAGAAACTTTCCTGCATTAAACAGATTATGAAAACATGCAGGATAAATGCCATTTGTTTTCATGAGAGGCAGGATCTTCTACCAGGATTAAACACTATTACAGGGGCCAGAGGGATGAAGTGAAACCCAGAACCCCAGAACCTGAGGACCACATAGTACTACATCACCAGGCCTGAACATCAAACTGTCAGGGGCCACCAGACACTAAAGTACTTGCATAAGGCCGAACTGGGTATGATCCCTGGCACCCAGATAGTTTCCCAAGCCACAGGTGACACAAAAGAAAAAAAAAAAGACAGTGATGGAGGTCCCTAGAATTATTTTTTATTATTAGAGAGGCCAGAGAACAGAGAGATAATACAGTGGTTAAAAGTGTTTGTCTTGGGCCCGGAGAGATAGCACAGCGGCGTTTGCCTTGCAAGCAGCCGATCCAGGACCAAAGGTGGTTGGTTCGAATCCTGGTGTCCCATATGGTCCCCCATGCCTGCCAGGAGCTATTTCTGAGCAGACAGCCAGGAGTAACCCCTGAGCACTGCCGGGTGTGGCCCAAAAACAACAACAACAACAACAACAAAATGTTTGTCTTGGGGGCCGGAGATATAGCACAGTAGTAGGGCATTTGCCTTGCACACAGCTAATCCAGGACCCATGGTAGTTTGAATCCTGCCATCCCATATGATCCCCGAAGCCTGCCAGGAGCGATTTCTGAGTGCAAAGCCAGGAGTGATCCCTGAGCACTACTGGGTGTGACCCAAAAACTAAAAAAAAAAGAAAGAAAGTTTGTCTTGCTAATGGCTGACTCCAGTTCAATCCCTTGAACCACAAGCATCAAGTGTTGAATTTCCAAGCATTCAGGTACAGCCAAGAAGGACCCCAGGACTCACTGAGGAAGCCCAGAGCATGCTCAGCGTGGCAAGAATGGAAGTGCCTTATCCTTAGCTCCTTGCATTGACCCACCCACTTTAATAACAAAAACAGAAAGTTACCAAGAACATTAGCAAAGTTGAAAGTTGTCATAGGTTTTTTTTTTTTTTAGCCACACCTGGCAGCACTCAGGGATTACAGGGATTACTCCTGGCTCTGCTTTCAGAAATCGCTCCTGGCATTCTCGGGGGATCATATGGGATGCTGGGTCGAACTCGGGTCCATTGCACATCAGCAGCATGCAAGGCAAACGTCCTACCGCTATGCTATCACTCCAGCCCCATGGCTGTAAATTAGTACAGAACATGAAGTAATTGTGCCACGAATACAGATAAGAATTCTTCTGAGGGGCCGGGTGGTGGCGCTGAAGGTAAGGTGCCTGCCTTGCCTGCGCTAGCCTTGGACGGACCGCGGTTCGATCCCCCGGTGTCCCATATGGTCCCCCAAGCCAGGAGCAACTTCTGAGCACATAGCCAGGAGTAACCCCTGAGCGTTACCGGGTGTGGCCCAAAAACCCAAAAAAAAAAAAAAAAAAAAAAGAATTCTTCTGAATCTCATGAGGCACAATCCGAAACACTCCAGGGGGAACTTGACATCTGTTCTTAAATGATTCAAAGAAAAAAAAAAAAAGTATTTCCATTCTGATTGTGATAAAACAAGCGTGGGATAAGGTAAAGCAAAGGAGACTGATGAGAGAGCAGAGGGGGTAAGGAATTTGCCTTGCATTCCTCTGAGCACTGCACATGGCCCTCGTAGCACCACCAGCAGTCACTTTTGAGCACAGAGCCTGGACTATACCCTGAGCACTGTCAGGTATAGCCTCAAAATCAAAGGCAAAAAAGGGAAGAAAAAGAAAGGATTATTTTCAGGACCTTTCCAAGTTTCCTGCAAATTAGGAATTTTTTCAAAATAAAATGTTAAATAAGAAAGAGTGCTAACAGGCCTACAAGATATCTCAAGAGACAGAACATTTTCCTCGCACATGGAAGGCCTGAGTTTGACCCCTGAACTCCAACACCATAACTGCATGGACGGCTGAGCACAAAAAGGTGAAGCCCAGGTGGCACCTGACACATCAGGGGGCTAGTTCTACACCTCTTCCAGCCTCCAGCACAGAATCGAGGGACACAATCCCTGTGAAATAAAGCTAAAAATGGGAGAAAATATCAAGAAAACAATTAAATACAGCCTCCAAACTCTGTATTCCTAAATATAGGTGTGGATTTTCACCCCTACAGTCAGTCAATCTGGAAATGCCTTCCTCTGCCTGATTAATTGTGTTGGGTGCCAGGACAAACACTGAGTTCTCCAGAGCAACTATGAGCACAAGTCGCATGGTGGTCAAAAAAGTTGGCCCGGGTCTATCAACTTTGAAGGTTCCAAGTCCCACGAAATCTCTAAAATTCAGTTACCAAATATGTGTCCTCATGTGACAAAAAGAATCCTCTCATGGACAGGTCCCATTTTCATCACAGTAATAATCAAACAGCCTCCCATTAGGCATCACATGACACAGATAAACACACGTGCCACAAATAAGGATGCATGTATGACTGTGAAAGACTCCTGCTGAGTTACCCCTCAAACCAGATTTTCCACAATCACGCTTTCACGAAACAAGGTTCCTACTCCTTGGGTAGGAAAGACAGTACAGGGGGAAGCCACTGCCTTGCACACAGCTGACCAATATTTGATTCTCAGCACCACACTTAGTTCTCTAAGCTGCCAGGAGATCCCAGAGCAGACTCAGGAGTAAGTCCGGAGATCCACCACTGGTGGTGTCAAAACAAAACAAAAATAAACAAACAAAAAACCTTCAAAAAAACCACAAAAGGGGCAGGTCAGATGTACAGCAATTAAGGGCCAAACCTGTCCCTAAAAGCCAAAAATATTCAACAATAAAATATAAATACAGGGGCTGGAGAGATAGCATGGAGGAAAGGCATTTGCCTTGCATGCAGAAGGACGGTGGTTCGAATCCCGGCATCCCATATGGTCCCCCGAGCCTGCCAGGAGCGATTTCTGAGTGTAGAGTCACAGGAGGAACCCCTGAGCGCTGGGTGTGACCCAAAAACCAAAATAAATAAGGAAATCCAAGTCATCTCAACTACCACAGAACGGAGCTAGGTACATCAACAAAAAAACGCACCTGAGATTGATTCATTTTCCGCAGCTCTGGGGAAGTCGAGATTGACCCTCACTGACTGTACCTGAGAGAGAAGCAAAGGAAAAGTTCGTGAACATTAGGCGTGTCTGGAGGTATCTCACTCCCCTAGGGCCCCCAAAAGATGACATCCTGGGCACAACACCGAGGGAGGGTAAGAGTGATGTGAAAAGACACACATTTCTCCTTCCTAACTCCAACGCAACCCAGGCTTTGAGTGGCTGCTGGCAAGTGAGTGCGATTACTGTCCTTTTTTCAAAGCGTCTGTCAGGTACACAGAAGTTGTAGGGGCCAAAGTGATTGATCAGTGGGTAGGGCCTTTGCCTAGCATTCAGCCAAGTGGGATTGAGGTTTCAGGCATCCAATAGGGTCCCCAAAGCACTCCAGGAGCGATCCCTGAGTGCAGAAACAGGAGCAACTCTGAGCAACACAGAGTGTGGCCCTTAAACAAAAAGTTGTAAGAATGTTTTTTGTTTTTGTTTTTGGGCCACACCCGGCAGCGCTCAGGGGTTACTCCTGGCTCTGGGCTCAGAAATTGACCCTGGCAGGCACAGGGGACCATATGGGATGCCGGGATTCGAACCACACTCCTTCTGCATGAAAGGCAAACGCCCTACCTCCATGCTATCTCTCCGGCCCCAACAATGGTTTTTTTTTTGTTTTGTTTTTTGTGTGGTTTTTGGGTCATACCCGGCAGTGCTCAGGGGTTATTCCTGGCTCCAGGCTCAGAAATTGCTCCTGGCAGGCACGGGGGACCATATGGGGCACCGGGATTCGAACCGATGACCTCCTGCATGAAAGGCAAATGCCTTACCTCCATGCTATCTCTCCGGCCCCAACAATGTTTTAAAATCCTGTTAAACACCATTGTATTTTCTTAACCTCTTTATCTTCCTTCCAATCCAGAACACATGCATGACAGATAGGAGCTCTTGAAAAGTGGCAACAATGGGAACAGCAGGATTTGGCTTTTAGGGCATCTGGGTCCACTTGGAAAACGTGGTACATCAGGTTTGCAAAGAAACTCGCGATGCAGCGCTGAAACCACGGCCGTGAAATCCTTGCACGGTTGCATTCACTACCCCTGGGGCCAGCACAAATCCCCTTCCCGCCCCAGGGCCCCCAGGCACAGGGATGCGTCCGCAGCAACAGGGGGCGGGAGGGAAAGGGCCGCGGAGGTGGAATGTGGCCACGGGCCCGCGAACCTGAACATACCCCGGTGCAGACCTGCCCTTGGGGGCCTCACAGGTTGGGGCGCTCGCCGGCCCCTGCTCGCACCCAGGGCGGGGGGGCCCGATCGAGCTTGGCCCGATGCACGCAACAGCGAGCCCGCACAGCCTCGCGGGACGCTTTTCAGCCCCAAAGCACCAAGAGGCCACAGCCTGGGAGCCCTGAGCGCCCTGACCTGGGCACACACAGGAAGAGGGACCATGAGTCGGTTGTGCGCGTGCGTGAACACGCTGCACGTACGCGCAGTGCCAGGATAGGGCGCCCCGGAAATGAACGGCACCAACCTCCGGACTTCATTTCCCAACAGGCACCTCGCCGCAAATTAGGGAGCGTCTGAAAAGTCTGTCAGCCAAGCCAAACGCAGGCGAAAAAATTTGCTGGCCAAAGGGGATGGAGCGTTAGTCAAAAAAAAAAAAAAAAAAAAAAAAGGTAGAGTGTTTGCCTAGCACTCAGTTGACATAGGTTCGATACCCGGGCCTCCGAGGACTGCAAGGAATAATCTCTGAGCACTATTAGGTGTGGCTCCAAAAGAAAGAAAATTCTACAAGAGAATAGAGTCACTGAAGCGAAGCATCTTGTGTGCATGAGAAATGAGACTGGCAGACAGGCTCCTGTCCTAATTCTGCAGAAGTGCAGGTGAAAAAGCACCGCTTCAAGGGCAGCCTGGAATGGGAAGTTCTGTTCTTGGTCCTAATTTTGCAGTCACATCATAAACAGCTTCATAAACTTCAGTCTTGCATCCTCATAGAATCTCTCTCTCTCTCTCTCTCTCTCTCTCTCTCTCTCTCTCTCTCTCTCTCTCTCTCTCTCTCTCTCTCTCTCTCTCTCTCTCTCTCTCTCTCTCTCCCTCCCTCCCTTCCTCCCTCCCCCCCACATTCTTGCAGATGGGAGGAGGCTGCAGTACAAGGATTGTGGGTGCTCAGTGCTCCATCTCCACACCATAAAATACTCTGAATATCCTCTTAAGGGAGACTTGGGGGACCAAAGGGGGTACAGAGTACAGTCACGTAATCACACCTGGCAAAGACCATGTGCTGTCCTCTCATTTCAGCAATAAGGCATGAGTTTGTGGGCTTGGGCGTGTTATAGCCCACGTGGGTGATAAAGTATCCGCATGGACACTGATTTGGGAGTCACCCAGGGCAACCATGTGTACCCCAACTTGGGTCCCCAACCCTGCACACACAGTTGCTTATTTTCTTTTTTTGTTTTTTGGGCCACACCCGTTTGATGCTCAGGAGTTACTCCTGGCTAAGCGCTCAGAAATTGTCCCTGGCTTGGGGGGACCATATGGGACGCGGTCCTTCCTCTAGCGCCACCTCACCGCCCCCCCCTTTTTTTTTGGTTTTTGGGCCACACCCGGCGGTGCTCAGGGGTTACTCCTGGCTGTCTATTCAGAAATAGCTCCTGGCAGGCACGGGAATGGGACACCGGGATTCCAACCAACCAACTTAGGTCCTGGATCGGCTGATTGCAAGGCAAACATCGCTGTGCTATCTCTCCGGGCCACCCCCCCCTTTTTTTACAGTTGCTTATTTTCAAACTTTGGGCTGGGTCGGGTGCGGGGGTGGGGTGGGTTCCGATGACATCAGGGCTTCAGGTGGCCCCGATTGGAGGGGCCCAGGTCTCTGGAACCTGGCAGTTGCTGCAGGACAACAGGAGCCTCTGGTCTCAGACCAAACAGCCTCCAACACTCATCTAGTGGAAGGAGCCTTGAGCCTTGAGCTACAGCCAAAGGAGCACTAGGCCTCGGGAAAACAGGAGCTACATGGCCAACAGGGGGCAGGCGCCGGGCCCTGAGCCCCAGAGCCCCAAGATAAGCAGTTCGGGGATCCCCCTAGGCCTGGAGCAAGAGATGCTGGACCCTCCAGGTACATGCTGGGGTCACAGGGCTGGGGGCTGAGCCTGGAGCAGGGCAGAAGTGGGAGTCTGAGAGGGCGGAAGGCGGATGGGCACAGCCAGGAGGTCGGGGGCCGGTGGGTGGGGGGACAAGTGGACATTCGGGACACGGAGGGGGAAGAGAATGGGGGCGGGGCCGAGAAGTCAGAGAAAGTCTACCCTGAGGAGGCTTAAGAGGTGGATGGCAGGGCGTGGGAGGGGGGTTAACCAGGACCTGGTGGCTGTGCAGGAAGAAGAAGCCTGGGGGCTGGGATTCCCCTGAGACCATGGGCTGGGGAAGGGGCTGATGCAAACTCACAAACAGTGCCTGGTCTCTCCCTCAGAGCACTGGTGGGTCCACAGACCCTGGTTCCCTGCTCAGGGCCGCAAGAGGAGGAGGGCCCGGCTGTGCTGGGAGCAGGAAGAAACTGAGGAAGAGGAGGAGGAGGAGAGAGATGAGGATGATGACGAAGAGGACAACTCCCGCCCTGGATTATTTGCCATCCTCACCCGTGCATTATTCTCAGAGGAGCAGCAGCAGGAAGATGAGGAGGGTCCCTGCAGGTGCCCCAGGAAGCGGCTGCGGCTACAGGACAGGGAGGTTCTCCCAGAGCACCATATCGCCTTCGCCAGGCTGCTAAGTAGGAGCTCCTGAGCCCTGACCGGGACAGCTGGTGGAGGGCACGTCCCTGGGCGATCCCGGACTGCTTCGTTGGGGGAGGGCCTGGCCCGGGCTCTGCAGGCCTCCCTGGGGACCTGCACTCCTCACTGGGGTCCCACAACCCGGTCTTTCTGCAGGTGACCCGGTGGTGAGGAGGTTCCTGGCTTGGGACCAACACCTGGAGGTGTCCGACAAGGTGTCTGCTGGGGTCTCTCCCTGCTCGGGAACCCCCACCCCAACTCCCTCACCCTGGGGTCCGGACCGCGCCTGCTGGCCCAAGGTCCTGGGACTTGCTCTGCTCTTTTAGGGGCTGCTGAGTGAAACTTGGAGAACAGGGGCTGGGGTGAGGCGGGTCACAGTCTCCGAATCTGGGCCCTGGCCTGATCCCAGGCACAGAGCCAGCTCTACCCCCCCTCCCGGGCCTGGGCCTGGGCACCCCCACCCTCCCTGGGCTGAGTCTGGGTGGGTTCCTTCCTCTGGTCAGTAGGACCCCAGTGTTCTATCCCACGTCCCGCCTCCTTCCCCTACCCCACACGGGTCCTTCTCCCCGGCCCTCCTGACTGTCCCGTGTCCCCCCAGTACCAGCTGGCCATGGTTGTGGCCTACTTTAGCCGCTTCGGGCTCTTCGGCTGGCAGCTGCAGCGCATCCACTTTTTCCTAGCGCTGTGAGTCCGCGCCCCGGGGAGCCCTCGCACCCACCCTGGGACCTGCACCCTTCAGCCTGGCCCCTGGCCTGGGTAGCCTCAAGGGTCTTGGGGAGACAGAGAGGTGGGGCCGCTCCTGCCCCTTACGGCCAGCCCCGTGTGCAGGTACCTGGCTGGCAACATAGAGAACCACCAGGAGGCCAGAGAGACCCTATTCTCCTTGATGGAGGACAGCCACAGCCACCTGCAGCGGCCCCAATTCCACCGCCTGCGCCTGATGCTGCTGCGCTCCATGCGCTGGAGGACCCTAGTGAGCCGGGACGAATGCGAAGAGGTGGGTGCCCGCGGGGCTGGGTTGTGCAGGGGGGAAGGGAGCTGACCCAGCTGCAGGGGCCCAGGGACTCACCCCGCATCTCCTGTGTCCCCAGATCCAGGCCTTCGATCCCGATCTGTGGGTTTGGGGCCGGGACCATGCGCGCCTGACCTAGAGCCACGCCCAGAGCAGGCCAGAGCCTGGGGAGGTTAGTGGGGCCCTTGGTGCTCCTCAGCTTCTGTCCTGGGGACCCCTGAGCTGGGGCTCAACCTCTCAGATCTCAACAGGCACCCACCTCAGCCCAGCTCTGGGCCCCGATACCCTCGTGTTGCTTCCCTGGAATGATGGGGTTTCGGGGCCCCCTGCCCCATGAGGTCCTGTCCCTGGGCTCATCCTCAGATCCAGTGGATCCACTCGACTTGGGTGGCAGATCTGGGGGGTGTGTGCAGGGCTCGCCCCAGGCAGGGGAAGCTCGTATCCGAAGACTGGGGGACCCCTCTGGGGCCTGCCCAAGACAGAGTCCTCACCAAGGACTGTCATTCGTCCCTGGGCCCCGTGTGAGCGCTGTCCCCTCCCCCCACAACCCCCCTTCTGGTCCCTCCAGATCACGATCAGGGATGCCCAACACCAAGTTCCCCAGACTCTGTCCAACAGCAGCCTCCTGGGACTCCCAGAAGTACCATCACGTGCAGTGGTCCTCAAACTATGGCCCTTGGGCCACTTATTGTATTTGTATCTGTTTTGTTTCTTCAATTGCAAAATAAGATCTATGCAGTGTGCATAAGAATTCGTTCATAAGTTTTGTTTTTACTATAGTCAGATGGACAGTGAACTGGCCCCCTGTTTAAAAAGTTTGAGGACCCCTGTTAGGGGGTATGCTAGTCTGGGACACTTCTGGAGGCTGTGCAAGGGCAACACACATCCATTTCCTTGGACTTCCATGACTTGGAAAGTTGCCCAGTTTCAGGTCCTGCATGGAGGTGGAAGTCCATGTTGCGTCACGTGAGAGAGCAACGCCAGGGCTACGCACCTACCCACACCATCGAGCCCCGTGGGAAGAGGAGGAAGCTGCCAGCGGGGCAGGGTCAACGGGCCCAATCCGGGCCTAATCCAGGTGCACTTGCCGCGGGTCCTGCTGCGCTGGCCCTGACAAACGCTGTTGCTTTCACTGTGGAGTTGAGAAAAAGTTTTTGTTAAAATGTGGTTTCCTCACGGACACTTGACTATTTGAGTCACCCTTCAAGGGCCACAGCTGTGAAGAATGCCATGATTCTAGTTCTCTAATGTACAGGAGTGTTCGAGAGCTTGTTGCTCCAGTAAAGTTCATTGTGTTTCCTTGTTTACAAGAGTCTGCGTTTTCATTGGGCTATGTCAAGGGAACCTGCTTCTAGACACTTTGGGTGCTCTTTCAGAGAAGGGGTTGCTGGGGGCGGTCAGGGATGGGACCAACCTCCATCCCCCTGAGAGCTGAGTCCTGGAAAGTTCCGTCCTGTGGAGCAGTCTGGGCTCAGCAGGGAGCAGGTGAGGCCCCAGCTCTGGAATTCAGGCTAAGCAGCTTCATGTTTGGGAGAGGATCATGATAATGCTCACGGAGCGATTTTTACTCCATTTTTTTTTTTTTGTGTTCAATCACTTGGACGTTTCCCGTTTCAAGTTCCCTTATTTTACTTTTCGTTCTGTCATGTGTGAGATGAGGCTTGTTTCAAGCGGCTTTTGCTAGGAAGATGAAGTTGCTGAACAAGGTAGTTACTGGGAGAATCTGGGCAAACTTTCTTTCCACAGTATTCCTGTAGGCCTGCTGGTTTTCGTTTGAGATTGATTTTTGAAAAAGTTTTCTATGTAATTTTGTAGCAATTCATAAGTTTAATTCACACCACCTTTCCTCATCTATAGATGTAAAAAATTGCCACTATTATAGTTGTGCAATGCATATGACTGTTTTATATCTTTTTATAGAGTGAAGATAATTTTGGTTCTATGTTCATGAGAGTCTTTGAGTTTTTATTGCAAAGTTTATTTATTTATTGCAAATAATCTTTTTTCTGAGGGCATGAGTAATATTGTTGGGGGTTTGGTCTGGAGAGAGAGCACAGCAGTAGGGCATATGCTTTGTATGCAGCTGACTTGAGATAGACCCGGGTTTGATTACCAGCATCCCATAGAGTCCCCCAAATCTGCTAGTGGGCTTCTGAGTGCATAGCCAGGAGTAACTTCTGACCACAGCCAGGTGTGGCCCAAAATCATATATTGAGGGAGATAGGGATGACATCCTGGGAAGCACTGTCTTAGGAGAGAAGCCTGAGACCAGAGGGGAGCCATGATGAGTTCCCCCTGCCTCTCAAGTTCGGGGCACACTCAGACATGTGACCCATCAGGTCCCTCACTGTCCAAGCAAATCTCCACTGTTTGCAGGCTTTAGAGTTGTTTCAGCAATGCCTAACCTTCATTACTTCGATTTATGGGACTGAGGGTCTGGAATGCGAGGACCTTCCCAACACTCTTATAAAAGGCATTTTGGGAGGGTGGGCACAAGCCTTGGATGCTCAGGGCTTATTGTCAGGGAAAGTCTGACAATCGAAATTGCAGTTTATGTGGGTGAAAGCGAAAGAAGTTTATTCAAGGGGACCATAGTTCAGGTGCCTTCAGAAACGCCCGGTCCTGAGCAAGGAGGGTCCACTCCATATTACATCTTCCAAAGAGGAAGCAAAGAAGCGAGCGGCTTTCCACAAGCAAAACTGCAGTGAAGGTTGGTATGGCTTTGAAGAGCAAAGAGTTTTGCACTCAACTAATTATCCTTTAGGTTGGTTTCTGTGGTCTAGTGATTCGGAGCACCTCCATATATATATATATATTTATGCCCAAATCTTCTTCCCTTTGTTTTCTCCTCTTCTTGTGACAATCTTCATCCCCATCTTTTCTCTTTTCAGCTGTTCTTCACACTCAGACTTCCACAGCCAGTTTTCCTTAATTTCTCTCCCAGTTATTCCCGTTCTGTGCTCAGGGATCACTCCGGGTGATTTTAGGGTGTGTGTGTGGGAAACATCCCAGAAGAAGAAGGTCTCTCTTGCGCGGGCAGACGCGCATCCCGCGCTCCTACATAGCTTGGGCCTTCCTTCAAGAAACCCCCCCCCCCCAGTGGTCCTCAAACTATGGCCCGCGGGCCACATGTTGTATTTGTATGTTTTGTTTCTTCATTGTAAAATAAGATCTATGCAGTGTGCATAAGAATTCGTTCATAAGTTTTGTTTTTACTATAGTCAGACCCTCCAATGGTCTGAGGGACAGTGAACTAGCCCCCTGTTGAAAAAGTTTGAGGACCCCTGCGCCTTGACTGACGCATCCTCATAGAGACTATCAGGCTTTTCCAGCCTCCACCGCAGCCAGCGCGGGGCCCTGTTGCAGTTCAGCATCAACACGGAGGACGCGTAAGCTTGTCGGGATCCTGCTCAGCAGTTCGCGCGTTTATCCCTTCCATCCGCGAGGAACTGGAAGCCCGCCCGCGAACAGCCGACGCGCGTAATCCAGGAGGCCAACGTGGAGCACGCGGAAACGGACTTCGCAGACCTTCCCTTAGGCGGGGCGCGTTGGCTGCTGGGAAATGAGTCCGCCGTTGGAGGCTGCTGGGTAAGTGCCGGAAGTCGGCGTCCCAGTGTGTGCTGCGCCTGCGTCCCCTCCGGCTTCCGCTCGGTGCCATGGTAACCGCGCAGGCGCGATTGGATCAGGTAGCTCGCGGCCGCTGCTTCGCATGCTAGGGGAAGGCAGGACCCCGTAGGCACTTCGCCTGTCAGACGTCCAGAGACCGACCCTGAGGGCAGGTCTGACCGCCCTGTCGGGGCCCCAAGGCCGGCGCCGGGGTAGGTTGGGGTTTGCTGTCCCGAGCTCCCCGTGTTTCAGTCCCCGCCGTGCAGCCGCACCGCGCTGGGGTCCTGGGTGACCCTGGAGTGAATGCGGTCCCGAGCTCCCGGCCCTGGAACTGGGATGCGTCTGGACCCCGCGGCGGGGAAAGGGGTCGTGTTTGTTGCAGGTGTCATGAGTGGGACCTGAACCCCCTTCTGTGACCCACCGAGGTCTGTGCTGCACCTCAAAATCTGTAAATTTGCACTTCAAATCTGTAAATTTGTAAATTTGCCAATACTCGCTGACCCTGGCCTCCAGCATCTTGTGGGTCTGTGAACCTAAAATTCTCCCCCCGCTACCCCCGATTGTCTTACACTCGTGGATGCTTGCTAGGCCAGTAGCATTTGCCTTGTCTGATGTGGAATAGCACCACCTTATTGTCACCTGTGGGTCCTGGAAGGTTGAGGAGGCACGCCCTTAACTTCCCTATAGTTGGTCTCCTGGAAATTTCTAGGCTACTTCTTCACAGTAGCAGGGATCTTTGCCAGAAGGTGGAAGGTCTCATGGCCCTGTTTTCCTTCCACAGGTCCCTCTCTACCTTCCCGCCTTCCTGTCTTTCCAGGAGCGTCAGAAAATGAGTCAGATCATGGTGAGTTTCCTTTGGCTTTGTTGTCACAGACTCTACATTAGGAGGTGTTGGACGAGGTGAAATTTTGGAAGGGAAAGCTTTTTTTCTTTCATGTTTTGGAAGAAAACAGCCCAGTTTTAGGGAGCCTGAGTGGCCAGATTTTGTTGTCTCATTGGTTTTGTTATCTGCTCCCTCCTCTTAACTCCTCTTTCAAGTACACCCCAGCCTTATGGTTGATGGTCTCTGTATGATGCTCGTATTTGTTGTAGTCTGGAACATGGGACAGACACTCAGTTGGGATCAGGGACAGTAGTGGGCAGATTGGAGAGTGTGTTCTGTGTCTAGTGAACCCCAAACTGCACATGACCATGTCATTCTCTGCACAGTTCCCAGTGCCTTAGCAGCTCAGGGGTAGCCATGTGGGCTATGAAGGGCTAGTTCCAGCCACTGATTTAATTCCAGGGGGCACTTTTAAAGGGAGGCTTTACATGTTCTCCAGCAATTACCCTCCTCCCAAACAGAGGGTTGATAGGAAGAAAGAATTCAGGGTTCCCTGGTGGAGATATAGGTGTACCACACTATGCTGTCACTTGCAGTTTTGTGGACTGGGGCAGGCCCTAGACTAGCTGCCCATGAGAAAACATGGCTCCAGGTGACTGCCTGCCCACTTGCTGCTTTTGTGATAGTGGTATATCACATCACAAGTATGAGGAGAAGGAGGAGCTTGGATGGAAAAGGCTGCTGGAGTTGAAGCTTGTAAACTCTCCACATATGTCGGGAGTTCAGGAGTGATATAAATGAACTTGTGACAGGATCCAGGGGAAAGTTGATATAGGTGGCAGCTACTCAGTGCCAGGAGGTTGCTGGAGTTCCATCAGTAGTGCATGGACAGCATAGAAGGAAGGAGCCACTGCTTTTTTTATGGGCTTGGACGTTTAGCTTGTTCCACTCTGCATCCCATATGTCTTATCCACATCACCCAGTTCTGTTCCTGGTGTCACAGGGGCCCATGTCATTCTGGGATGTGGCTGTGGACTTCACCCAAGAGGAATGGTGGCAGCTGGACACTGAGCAGAAGCTGATCTTCAGGGACGTGATGCTGGAGAACTACAACCACCTTATCTCTGTGGGTGAGTGGAGTTCTTGAGTCCCCAGAAGCTCATGTTTTTGAAGGTCCATGTTTACTTGTTTGAATTCCAGTGAGTCTCCTTAGAATATTGGGAGTGCTGTAATTTGGTCAACTGATGGGCATCTGGTGAATCCCCAAGGTTCTATGATGTCATTCAGTACATACAAGTGGGGCCTTCTCTGGGGAGTTTGTGAGCAACCTCCCCCTGAAAGGATACAGAAACCCAGCAGCCAGGCTCAGATTCTCTTTTTTTGAGCTTTTGAGCCACACCTGGCTGTGCTCAGGGATTACTCCTAGCTCTACACTCAGAAATCGCTTCTGGCAGGCTCAGGGGACCATATGGGAGGCCGGGATTCGAACCACCGTCCTTTTGCATGCAAGGCAAATGCCCTACCTTCATGCTATCTCTCTGGCTCCAAGGCTCAGATTCTCTTGTTTTCATTAACAGGCTGTCACATCCTCAAGCCGGAAGTGATCCTCAAATTAGAGCAAGGAGAAGAACCATATGGCGCCTTCCTGCCTCCCAGCTCTCTAGGTGTGTTTTGGGGGAGAGACTGGTCATTGCTGGTGTTGTTTCAGAGTCCCCAAATTTAGGGGCCACTTGACTCTTGGGTCTCCTTCCTCTGTCTTCTTTCTTCCAAATGAAAATGAGTCTATAGAGCTTTACTATGCTCAAGGCTACCCAGAACCCAAATCCAATTGCTTCCTTCTCCTCTTAAACCATGAATGGTTCAGTTCCTCTTCCTTCATTTTCCATAATGTTGCCTCGGTGATAACCAAACATGAACATCACTGTCTGGTGTCACCGGATCCTTTCTGCTTGGTGAGCCCAGGTCTGTTCTTAAGTCACCTGCCTGCCTGCGCTATTGCTGTCTTTCCCCTGGTCCTTTCCATGAGGCACCTTTGACTTATTTCTAGTCTTCATTTTCCTTTTCTCTCCTTCAGAATTCTGGTTCAGATCTCTCTCTTGCCTAAGTCAGGACATTTTGGGGTCCTTGCTGTCCTGGTCTCTGGAGCTGACCCCACTTCAGTTCTGTGGTATGCCCCTCACTTGCACATGTTCCTCTCTCTTGTTTACTTCTTCCAAGCACCTTGAGTGCTTGGCCTGTGGCCAAGGGGCTCCAGCTGACCTTGGAGAGAAATCACTATACCTCATTGATCCTCCCACCTCTCTAGAGCATCCTTCCTAAACTCAGCTCATTTCATTGTTCCTGAACCCTTTCTGGAGCCCCTGCCCTCCAAATCTGCAGGGGATTGAAGAGACTATTTTCAATTTTAAGGGGAAAGGAGCTAATTTGGAGTAAAAAAAGATTGTTAGAGGTATTTTGCTGTTGGTATGGCAATATTATGCAAAATCAGCTTTGAGCTACTCAGGTGTGGAAATCAGTCATCTGAGTGAAACAACTGGTTGAAATTGATTGCAGCAATATTGGGTGCCTCAGCAGAGTCCTCCATCTGGCTTTAGGTTATACTGTGCCACTACTTTTGGAACAGGTTTGGTGAACCTATAGTGTGTACACTATAGGGCGTCAGAAGTAAGTATCTATACAGTCAGAATGGGATGTTGGGGGGTGCGCAGTGACATGTCAAGGACAGAACTAGTTTAAAGATATTGTTAGTTGATTGAAATAGAAAATAATTGAGGTTTTTGTTTTAATTTAACTTGATTTGGGGACCAAACTTGGCAATGCTTAGGGGTTACTTTTGACCGCACTCAGGGGAGTGTGCCAAAGACAGGACTGGTATAAAGAAATTGTCAGTTGATTGAAATATAAAGAGTACTTCTCTTTATTGTGCTGTGATTCCAAAGCAGCTTCTGAGGCAGTTTAATCCCCATTTTATTGGAGGTTGAACCTCTGTACAGGGAACACTTACCCAGGCCATCTGGCCCCCCATTGTGCAATAGAGTCTAGGTAGCATTTCATAGCCTGAATGAGATCAGTGTAAATCATAATATCATTGGAGGGGCCCGGGCAGTGGCGCTAAAGGTAAGGTGCCTGCCTTGCCTGTGCTAGCCTTGGACGGACCGCGGTTCGATCCCCCGGTGTCCCATATGGTCCCCCAAGCCAGGAGCAACTTCTGAGCACATAGCCAGGAGTAACCCCTGAGCGTTACCGGGTGTGGCCCCAAAAAAAAAAAAAAAAAAAAAAAACAATATCATTGGAAAGTTGAAGAAATATGAAGCTTTAGAAAGGTCACCTTTGTTCTATATGTACTTTCTGTTGGACAGATCTCTTTCTGGAACAGTCTTCCCAGTGAAACCATTGCTGAATCCTGTTTGTAGGACTCAGCTCCAACCATGGTGAAGTTTAGGTATAAGCTTACTAGGTATTGCTCTGTGGACTCTGCTAAAAGAAGAATCTCGAATTAGGTCATTTGTTAGCACAAAAGGCATAATATCATACTTAGCATAGTTAGCACAAAAGGTCATATGACTGAACAATTTGAAATGATGCGCCAGGTGCAGACCATCTCCAAAGCAGATCCCAGAATCTTCTAGCTTCCTTGTTCCCTTGGTACTTTCCATGTTGTCTATCTATGTATGCTCTGTGCCTTGAGTTTCTTTATAGCTGCTTTGTCAGCATGTACTCAACATCCTATGTCTTATTTATTTTGTGCTTTTATTGTCTATACCCAGTTTCAAACAAAATACTGCAAAGAAGAAAAATGCAAAGATGCTTGTGTTTTTTTATAAGTTTATTTCTCCTTTACCTCTCATCTCTGGAGGTACACTCACATTCTTGCCCCAAACCGAAACAACAGGGCAAAATATATATAACATTATTGTCATCTGTCTATGAATGAAGTTTCTGTGTCTGTCATTTTCCATATAGGAAAATGTACATAAACCTTGCTCTTTTTGCCTCTTTTTTTTTAGAAAAAGTCTGGAAAGTTGATGATCTGAGAGAGAGACAGGAAAATGGAGACAAACATTCAAGGCAGACTCTATTAATCAGCAACAAAACCATGACTGAAGAGAATGGTAATGTTCATGGTAAAACATTTAATGTAGAATCAACCCCTGCACTTGCAAGAAAAACATCTTTTAAATGCAGCACATGTGGAAAGGGTTTCAAATCTGCCTCAGAATTTATTAGTAGTGATGGAAGCTATGCAAGAATCAAACCTGATGAATGTTGTGCATGTGGGAAATCACTTCTCCATTTAAAGAAGCCTAATCCACCAAGTAAATCAGATGAATTAATTCAGAATGGGGAAGCATATACTCTTAGTGGAAAAAATCTATATCAAAGCATTAATATTTTGAAGAAACCCTGTCAATATCTTGAATGCCAGAAAGCCTTTCAGAAAGATGCAGATTTTATTAGCCACATGAAGGAGAAGCCCTACAAATGGAATGAATCTGAACTAGCCTTTATCCAGATGTCAGACCTCACTGTGCATCAGAGTGCTCAGATCGAAATGAAGCCCTATGAGTGCACTGCATGTGGGAAATCCTTCTGTAAAAAGTCCAAGTTCATCATTCACCAGAGGACTCACACAGGAGAGAAACCCTATGAATGTAATCAGTGTGGAAAGTCCTTCTGCCAGAAGGGCACGCTTACTGTGCACCAGCGCACACACACAGGGGAGAAACCCTATGAATGTGGTGAATGTGGGAAGACCTTCTATCAGAAGCTGCACCTCATTCAACACCAGAGAACTCACTCAGGAGAGAAGCCGTACGAATGTAGTTACTGTGGCAAATCTTTTTGCCAGAAGACACACCTCACCCAACACCAGAGGACACATTCGGGAGAGCGACCCTATGTCTGTCACGACTGTGGAAAAACTTTCTCCCAGAAATCAGCGCTCAATGACCACCAGAAAATTCACACAGGTGTGAAACTCTACAAGTGTACCGAGTGTGGGAAATGCTTCTGCCGAAAGTCAACTCTCACCACACACCAGAGAACACACACTGGAGAGAAACCTTACGAGTGCAACGAATGTGGGAAGTTCTTCTCTCGACTCTCCTATCTTACTGTGCACTACAGAACCCATTCAGGGGAGAAGCCCTACGAATGTACTGAATGTGGGAAAACCTTCTACCTAAATTCAGCCCTCATTCGGCATCAGAGAGTGCACACCGGAGAGAAACCTTACGAATGTAACGAGTGTGGGAAATTATTTTCTCAGTTGTCATACCTCACCATTCATCATAGAACTCATTCAGGAGTGAAACCCTACGAATGTCTTGAGTGTGGAAAAACCTTCTATCAGAATTCAGCCCTTTGTAGACATCGACGAATACATAAGGGGGAGAAGCCCTATGAATGTTATATATGTGGAAAGTTCTTCTCTCAGATGTCATACCTCACTATACATCATAGAATTCATTCAGGAGAGAAGCCCTATGAATGTAGTGAATGTGGGAAAACTTTCTGCCAGAATTCAGCCCTTAATCGACACCAGAGAACACACACAGGAGAGAAAGCCTATGAATGTTACGAATGCGGAAAATTCTTCTCTCAGATGTCATATCTCACTATCCATCATCGGATACATTCAGGAGAGAAGCCCTTTGAATGTAACGAATGTGGAAAAGCTTTCTCTCGGATGTCCTATCTTACTGTGCACTATAGGACTCATTCAGGAGAAAAACCCTATGAATGTAAGGAATGTGGAAAAAAGTTCTACCATAAATCGGCCTTTAATAGCCATCAGAGGATTCATGGGAGAGATAATGTGAATTTGCATGATGTGGAGAGACTTCTCTGAGGCCCAGCCTCAAATGAGTTTTACCTGAGTTAAACTGATGTCAGAGGGTTCACTTGGCAGTGTGGGCAAAGTTTGCTCATCCATCAGACTGCTGGTGTTCTGGAAGTTAAAAGGCAAGAGACTGCAGTTATCACTCAGCTACTGGTTTGGATGTTGGACTTCACAGGAGTAAAAATTTAAATACATGTGGCTTTTACTTGACAGGGAATTAACCAAGGGTATTTTTTTTTAATATAACGAATGTAAAAAAAATCCACCTTTGAAAATGATCAATAATAAGCTATTTCTTTATTTCTTTTAGTTTTTTGGCCACAACTGGTGATGCTCAGGAGTTACTTCTGGCTATGTGCTCAGAAATCACCCCTGGCTTGGGGGACCATATGGGACGCCGGGGGATCAAACTGTTGTCTGTCCTAGGCTAGCACACACAAGGCAGACGCCTTACCCCTTGTGCTACCACTCCAGCCCCAATAATAAGCTATTTCTGATACAATATCAAACTATAGAACAAAAAAAAGAGGGTAATTGTGAATAATCCTTGTAAATAGAAGCTGTAAGATCAAGATAATTAAATACTAAAGAAGAATTAAACTAATTTATATGATTCCTGAGAATATATGATTTATATATGAATGGGATGTGTTTTTTGTTTTTATTTTGCTGGTGGGTTTTTTGTTTGTTTGTTTTATTTTTTTAGGATGCTACATTAAAAAGAATTGTATGTTTGGCTTGAGTCATGTTTGAAAGGGCATAGTATCCATACTAGAATAATTTTTAAACATATAGTAAGATTATCTGTTCTAAAGAAACTATTTTAGTGGCTTAATATATATTGTACTAACCAGTGTTAAGTGTAGTATATGCTTTCTTTTTCTTGTACTCTTGCCTGGTGCTTACAAATGCATTTTATTATTATTAATAAGTTAAGTCTTCCAATAAGAAGCCAGTGGTTTTAAAATAATGTTTCCAGATGTATCTGAGTAAGCAAGAGATAGAATTCTATGCATAGAATCAGGACATCTACATGGATGATTTGTAGTTGTTAATGCTAGGGGTCTCCATTAGTGAGTCAGGACTCATTGGAATCTGTACAAATTAAAAATGAAATATTCCACTCTGATCCTTTCTATTCACTCTTTTTAGTTGAATGCATAGATTAAGTGTGCATTGCATTCAGACTTTGTAACATGGGTGTAGTCTGTGTTTTTTATTTGATATTTTTAAACTTTAGGCTCTATTCTTTCCTAGTTCTACATGTTAAGAACACACATGGTTTTCCAGAGCATGGGTTCATGCTTTTTCATTATTTTTGCCAGTTTGTATCTGCTCCTGATAATAAGGGGTAGATCCTGGTATTTCAGCTAGTCATGAAAAGCTTCTTTTTCATTGCCAATAATTTGTGTACAATGGCCACAGCCAAGATTCTAGCAAGGACATAGTAAATTTTGGGTTGTATGTAGGGAAGTGTGTCCTCAGACATTAGAGACCCTGCAGAATGGAGTGGGGCTTGGCCATTTCCTGTCTAAATATGATGTCTGATTGTGTTTTTCACATTGGATCATTATTTAAGTCATAATCATGACAGTATAAAGATAAAAGTATAAAGATAGGAAGAACTGGGGCATGAATGATGATATGATATTAAGCCATTGAATCAACCAGCCTTGTAGCTGTTCCATTCCTCGACTGATCTAAATGCTCAAGTTAAAATCAGTGACTGTAGGGTGTTCTGTTGATAACAACTGATAATAAAGTACTTTTGCAGGAATTCTATATTCAGAATTGGGTTTCAGGTAAAGTCATTTACTTTGTAGTGTTTCTGTAGGCATTTGTCTCATGTTTTTTGTAAAATATCATGTAAATAGTTTGAGCATTAGATATCAACAACTTGTAACCTATGTATGCTCACGTTCTACTACGGATCCAAGAATAATTAATTTGACCTGATTTGTCGGGCAGAGCTTTATACATGTTATATATATATTTTTTTTATTTTTATTTTTTTTTTTTTGTTTTTTGGGTCACACCCAGCAGTGCTCAGGGATTACTCCTGGCTCTACGCTTAGAAATCATTCCTGGGGGCCCGGAGAGATAGCACAGCAGCTTTTGCCTTGCAAGCAACCGATCCAGGACCAAAGGTGGTTGGTTCGAATCCCGGTGTCCCATATGGTCCCCCGTGCCTGCCGGAAGCTATTTCTGAGCAGACAGCCAGGAGTAACCCCTGAGCACCGCCGGGTATGGCCCAAAAACCAAAAAAAAAAAAAAATCGTTCCTGGCAGGGTTGGGAAACCATATGGGATGCTGGGATTCGAACCAACGTCCTTCTGCATGCAAGGCAACCTTACCTCCATGCTATCTCTCTGGCCCTGACATGTTGTATATTTTGTTTAGGTTAACTTATATTACATTATTACAGTAGCTAACATTATATAAGCTAAAGATATGGGTTTTTTTCTTCAGTGATTAGCCCAATAGTTATTTTCCACTGAATAATTGAGTTCCCACACCTTTTCATTTCATCAAATCAAATAACCTTGTTTTTCTTTAAATTATGCCTCCTGTTTTGCTTATGTGGCACTTCCCTTCCATACTCTTCTAGATGTTGTGTCTGTTAAGAGCAATCTGTTGGATTGTATAGTTTTGTGCTGAAATTACATTCATAGAATATTTGTTGAAACGATATCTCTCAAAGTTACCCAGGCTAGTGTGCAGTGTAGCTTAAATAGTATGCTTTAAGTAAAGTCTTTGATAAGCTTCATCAGTCTTGGCTTATTAGTGTTTTGTTTTTTTTTTTTAGTAAACTGCACAAAGAGTATTCTAGGTATGTGTGTTCTTGATTAGATGATAATCCACTTCCATTTAAGGGTGAATATGCAGGTTAGGTTGTGTGAAAGATTTGTGAAAGGCTTTTTTGTTTGTGTGTGGTTTTTGGGTCACACCCAGCAGTGCTCAGGGGAAACTCCTGGCTCCATGCTCAGAAATTGCTCCTAGCATGCACAGGGGACCATATGGGACGCCGGATTCGAACTGATGACCTTCTGCATGAAAGGCAAACACCTTACCTCCATGCTATCTCTCCAGCCCCTTGTTAAAGGCTTTTACTTTAAATTAGGGAAGTCCAAAATTATGCTCAAAATTTCTAATTCCTGAATTACTTAAGAGCCAGCTGTATTTTTAGCTGAATCAAAGCAAAAATGGTATAAAGATATCTTGCAATTTGTACTTTTTTTTTTTTTTGATTTCTGGGCCACACCCGGCAGTGCTCAGGGGTTACTCCTGGCTATCAGGTCAGAAATAGCTCCTGGCAGGCACGAGGGGACCATATGGGACACCTGGATCGGCTGCTTGCAAGGCAAACGCTGCTGTGCTATCTCTCTGGGCCGGATATCTAGCAATTTGTTAGAAAGATTAAAAACTCCTTCAAAGGGCCGGCAAGGTGGCGCTAAAGGTAAGGTGTCTGCCTTGCAAGCGCTAGCCAAGGAAGGACCTCGGTTCGATCCCCCTGCATCCCATTTGGTTCCCCCCAAGCCAGGGGCAATTTCTGAGCGCTTAGTCAGGAGTAACCCCTGAGCATCAAACGGGTGTGGCCGAAAAACAAAAACAAAAACAAAACCTTCAAGCCACATCTAGTGCAGAAAAAGATTAGTAAATAAATCATTTTACTTTTTTTTTTGTTTTTTTTTGGGCCACACCCATTTGATGCTCAAGGGTTACTCCTGGCTAAGTGCTCAGAAATTGCCCCTGGCTTGGGGGGACCATATGGGACACCTGGGGATCGAATCTCGGTCCTTCCTTGGCTAGCGCTTGCAAGGCAGACACCTTACCTCTAGTGCCACCTCACCGGCCCCAATTTTACTCTTAAACTATATCAATAGATATAGTTTCCAAAAGTAATTTCTTTTTTTGGGGTGGGGGTTGGGCTACACCCAGTGATGCTCAGGGATTACTCCTTGGCTATGCACTCAGAAATCGCCTCTGGCTTGTGAACCATATTGGACTCCCAGGGATCAAACTGCAGTTCATTCTAGGTCAGCCGCATGCAAGGCAAATGCCCTATTGCTGTGCCACCGCTCTGGATCCCCAAAAAATTTCTTGTGCTGCTTCAAATAAGTAGTGGACATGAAATGAGTAACTATGTCAGGAAACAATCAGTATTGTTCTCATACTCATGAACCTAACCCTGAATGGATCATGAAAGTATATACTGATGTCAGGGATAGACTGCATATAATTTTTTTGCTTGCTTTTTTTTTGGGGGGGCCACATTCGGTGATTCGGGACCATATGGGACACCAGGATTCGAACCAACCACCTTTGGTCCTGGATTGGCTGCTTGCAAGGCAAAGGCCGCTGTGCTATCCGGGCCCTCTAAAATTTTTTTAAAAAATATTTTTTTTTTTTGGTTTTTGGGCCACACCCGGTGACGCTCAGGGGTTACTCCTGGCTATGCGCTCAGAAGTCGCTCCTGGCTTGGGGGACCATATGGGACGCCGGGGGATCGAACCGCGGTTCGTCTCCTAGGCTAGCGCAGGTAAGGCAGGCACCTTACCTCGAGCGCCACCGCCCGGCCCCTAAAAAATATTTTTTAAGAAAAAAAAATATATATGGGGCCGGGCAGTGGCGCTAGAGGTAAGGTGTCTGCCTTGCCAGCGCTAGCCTAGGACAGACCGCGGTTCAATCCCCCCGGTGTCCCATATGGTCCCCCAAACCAGGAGTGACTTCTGAGCGCATAGCCAGAAGTAACCCCTGAGCGTCACTGGTGTGGCCCAAAAACCAATATATATATATATTGATGGGGGCCAGAGAGATAGTACAGTGATAGGGCGTTTGCTTTAGACACAGAAGGACAGTGGTTCAAATCCCGGCATCCCATATGGTCCCCTGAGCCTGCCAGGAGCGATTTCTGAGTGTAGAACCAGGAGTAACCTCTTGAGCGCTGCTGGATGTGACCCAAAAACCAAATATATAATATATATATATATATATATATTATATATAGAGAGAGAGAGAGAGAGGAGAGAGAGAGAGAGAGAGAGAGAGAGGGAGAGAGAGAGAAGAGAGAGAGAGAGAGAGACTACCCTTCACCCATGCCTGTGCCCATCACTAAGTGTAACACTGGCTAAGATTCTGATCTTTCTTCCTCTGCTCACGGAGGCATTTCCTGAGTCAAGTTGTAGTTGTGGCTTCTCTTGGCAGGGCCTTCCTTCTTAGCAGGCCTTCCACCTGCAAGTCCTCGACAAGTGCTGAGTCTTAGCCACAGGTCTAAAGTGACCTCTAATGCACTGTTTAGAAGAACATGCCTCCCATCGCCCCCAAGTCTCTGGGGATCTTTCAGAGCTAGGGGTCATCCATTGCACGTGTCTTATAACTTTTCCTTCTCTTCAAATCAAAAAGTTCCCTCCCAATATCTCTGTAAAAAGATGACTCTGTCTTTGTCAGGGAGACCAGGCCAGCTGTCTTGTGACCCCTTCTAGACTTGTCATTTTCAAACTCTGGGAAATTGTTTCCTCATGTCCTGAATTTTCTGTAAACTAAAATGCCATCAAATTCATATTCAGTGTGTAGGCACGAATATTTCACAATACAACCTAAGGCCGCATCCGAGGACAATGTATTTGAGAAATACTTGTGGACTGGTTAGAGCAGTAATCCTGACCAAGGTACTTCTGTTCCAATTTCAGCCAGTTAATCCATGAGTGATTCGCTACCTCTATCCAGTGATGGCTAACCTTTTTGAGCCCGAGTGCCCAAACTGCTGCACAATGCCCGGTCCTTCCAATGGCCAGTCTGTCCCTGTTGCCAGGTGAGCTGCAAAGCAGACACTGGCACACTTGCCTCCCACCGTGCTGCTTATCTTAATTACAGATCCCTTCCCTCGTGCCACTGCTAGCACTCATGCCATAGGTTCACCATCGAGGTGTCTATACAGACCAGTTTCCTCTGCAGCAAAATGATTGCTGCCACCACAGTCTTTGCCTGGAGGCAGCAATGGTTGCCAGTTTATAGGAGCCTGACTTCTCTGCAGCTGATTCCCTGTAGTAACCAACAGAAATGACCACTCCTGTAAGCAGACTGAGTGCCAAGCTCAAACCTCTGTAGAGTAGGGAATTTGTGTCATATCTGCCTGTAGTGGTGAGGAGGCACTTTTCACATTTTTACCTCCACCAGATTTCTGATTGCTGGACCAATCAGTCCCCTGGAATATGGCTGTCAGGAGACCCTTGTGTTAGCTCTGTGACCTTTGACATATCTGCATTGATCTTTGAATCCTTCCTTAATTTCTGATACAGGTTTCAGACTCACTATGGATACTTCATAATCTCCTAAAGTTCTGATTTTCTGAGGCCCATTTTCTCCCCTGCCTGTTGTTGAGGGAAAGAATCTGCTAATCACCCATATGTGCTGTCCTTTCTGTAAAAAAATAGGAAACTTGTAAAAATTTCATTAAAATAGTAGCTAGCTATTTCATGTTTATCATAGGAGTTTTACATAAGTTGTTGTATCTTTATGATCATTTCCTAAATGTACTTAAGTTACTAACAATGCCCTGTTTTATTCCTATGCTATTTGCAGAAAATAGATCTAAAACCATACATTTTTGTTTTGAGCAACATCCAATGATGCTCAAGGATTACTATTGGCCCTGCACTCAGAAATTATTCCTGAGGGGACCATATAAGATATTAGGGATCAAATTCAGGTCAGCCACATGCAAGGCAAACATTCTCTCCGCTATACTTTCTCTGACCCTCCTTGACAATTTTTGTTATTAAACATCTATTTAGTTTCATTCCAATATTTCTATCCAATGAATTATGATGTTACACATGCTTTAGGATTATTTTACAAAGCTTTTACACATTTATTGTGAACTGTTTTTCTCTTATGACTTACTTAAATTACATATCAGGTTCACAAGTGAATCCATGATTTCTCCGATAGTAAGGACTGTAGAAAAATATCTTCTTTCATATTCTTTCTGGGCAAGCCCTCTGACCCCTACTTTATAGGTGTTTTCTGATGCTAATGAGTCATTTTGCCATATTCTATATGCCTAAGCTATTTCCTGTGAATTATCTGCTGTGCCAACATTCGAATTTCCACAGGCACTCCTCCATTTGTTGCAATTTAAGATGTTGCTCTTGTGTGATGACTTGATGTTTGTTGAAAGTTGACTTCTTGCAGAAGGACTTCCCACAATCATTGCATTCATAGGGCTTCTCTCCTGAGTGTGTGTGTGTGTGTGTGTGTGTGTGTGCTATACAGGATTTCTCACATTGCTTACAAGTGTGTGGCTTCTTGACAGTGTGAGTTCTCTGGTGATTCACAAGATTGGACTTCACGTAAAATGATTTTTCACATTATTTACACTCAGAAGGGTTATTTCTAGTGTGAATTCTCTGATTAACAATGAGGTGCAGGGCCAGAGTGATAGCATAGCAGTAGAGCATTTGCCTCGCATATGGCCAACCCTGGACGGACCCTGGTTCGATTCTTAGCATCTCATATGGTCCCCCGAGCCTGACAGGAGCAATTTCTGAGTGCAGAGCCAGAAATAACTCCTGAGTGTTTCCGGGTATGATCTAACCCCCCCCCAAAAAAAATAAAGGAATGGTGAGGTGCAATTTCATGCAAAAAGACTTATCACATTCTTTAGCTTATGGAGTTTGTCCTCTATGTGGGTCCTTTGGTGGATGGTTAGGGCTGCCTTATAGCAGAAGGATTTCCCACGTTCAGTGAATGCATAGGGATTCTCCCTCATGTGTTCTCTAGTGTTCAATAAGTGTGACTTCTGGGAGGTTTACTGGTGTTCCTGACTTTCATACAACTTCTCCCCTGTGTGCATTCGCTGATGTTTAGTGCAGTGGGACTTCTGGGGAAATTTTTTTCTCACACCTCTTACATGTATACAGCTTCTCCCCCGTGTGGATTCTCTGGTGGATTCTTTTCATTTAATGTAAAAAGCCTTCCCGCATTCAGCACACATGTAAGGTTTCTCCCCAGTGTGGGTTCTCTGGTACGCCATCAGGATGTACTTGTGGCATAAAGTTTTCAGACATTCTGTACATTCATAGGATTTCTCTTCTGAGTGGTGTTCACTGGTTAGACCTCAAGGAAAAAGTTTTTGCTGCAACTCACTGAATACATGGGTCTTTTCCCTTTTGGGTTTCTCTAGTGGATGTTGAGAAAGTAACTTTCATAGAAGACCTTTTTACAGTTGGTGCACTTGAAAGGCTTCTCCCCGGTGTACATCCTCTGGTGTAAAAAGACAGTTGACTTCATGTAAAAAGGCTTTCCCACATTCACACTTGTGTGACTTCTCCCCTATGTGGGTCTTCTGGTGTTTGGTAAGGGCTAATATCTTATAAAAGGGCTGCTTAAATTCAGTGCACACATAGGGCCTCTATTTGCATTTTTGTACACAACCAGCAATGAATTCATGGGGAAATATTTGCCACACTCCGCAGCTGTAGAATTTCTCCCCACGGATTGGTGATATTTGACAACACAGATGGCTTTCCCACATTCACTACAGTTGTAGGGTTTCTTTTTTGTGTAAGGCACATGGTGTATTGTCAGGGCAGACTTGTACTAGAAGGATTTTTCAGTCTGTGCATTTGTAGGGCTTGTCCTTCATGTGCTTAATGTATATGTAGAGCTGACTTGTAGTAGGATTTAGCGCATTTGCTGCACCCATAGAGCTTTCCCCCCTGTGTGGGTTCACTGGTGCTCAGCGAACTGTGACTTCTGGAAGAATATTTTCCCACATTTCTTCACATCTGAAGAGCTTTCACCAGTGTGAGATTTCTGGTGTTTCGTCAGGTTTGATTTCACACAGAAGGACTTTTCAATCCTTAAATTCATAGGGTTTTTGAACTTATGGATATGCTGATGATTCCCACACTCAGCACACTGATAGGGTTTCTTCCCAGTGTGGATTCTCTGATGGACTTTGTACTCATCACATATATAGGTCTCTTCTGGGGCACTTACTCTACTGCTCAGGAAGGGCTGAGGACACAGGGTCTCTGCTCTCTTCCTGGTTTTCCTCGGTTTTCTCCTGTCCAAGGGGGCTCAGGGAGTGGTTTCTGTGCATTCTTCCCACAGTACTATTTTCATCATGGCTTCTTTCATTTGTGTTTCTCCTGACACAGTGTTAGGTGGTATTTCTAATTGGAAGAGTTCTCACAGTGGCCACAGGCAAAGGTTCTATCTCCTCTTGTAGGGGGATAAGTGAGAGGTGACTTCTTGCTAATAGTGTTCTTGTTTTTGGTCAATTCATGAGTGTCCTCATCGTGTGCCTGTCCTATTTGAAGAGGACTGACTTCTCACTCTCAGTAGACTTTCTTGTGTGAGGAACCCGTGAGGGCCTCTGAAGGTTAACTTTCAACTCATCATATTTCTTTCTTGTGCCTTATGCTTAGCCACAGTCTCTTCTGTTTGATGCCACCTGGAGGTGATAAGGGCTGCCATAGGGTGGGGGGCTTTTCCACACTCAGTACCTTCAAGAGAGGCTCCCAAAATCTGCTTTTTTCTGTAGCTCACTAAGTCTTCTGTCATGACTTGGGGGCTTCCTATTCTGGCTACCTCCACTGGGTTTCCTCCCTCTGTTAGTCTCTCCTTCCCTATCAGGAAGAGGTGACTCCCCACATGTACTGATTTCAGCTGTGTTCTTACTTAGATGATACTCATTACTAATAACTGATTCTGAGGTATGTTTCAAACTTGTTTCTCTCAAGTCATCCTGACAGTGTTTTCCCTATAGAAACCTGGTTTATGTCTAAATTAGATATTTTCCTAAGAAATTTTCTCTCTTCTTTGCCAGTATTATTTTGTTTATGAATGAAACTCACCACCAGTGTTTCTCCTCTTGGGTTTCATGATTTCTTTATTTGAGGTTATTAAGCTTCCTAACATCTAGGAATAAGAAAATATAAGCATTAAAATTAGCATACTTATTCTGAGGAGATAATACCATTAATAAGGCACTTGCCTTGTATATGGCCAATACAGGTTCAATCCTCCGCATCTCATATTGTCCCCAGGGCCACCAGAACCAGGAGTAAGACCTGAGCACCTCTGAGTATGTCCCCAAAACAAATAAACTAGCACAATGATTTAATTATTTTGTCATGAAGTTTCAGTTTCAGTTTCTGAGCATGATGAAGCCTCCAGAATGTTAAAATGAGAATAAAAAAAAACACAACTATAGGGCCAGAGAGATAGCATGAAGGGCGTTTACTTTGTGTGCAGAAGGACAGTGGTTTGAATCCTGGCATCCCATATGGTCCCCTGAGCCTGCCAGGAGCGATTTCTGAGCATAGAACCAGGAGTAGCCCCTGAGTGCTGCCAGGTGTAACCCCAAAAAACAAAACAAAACAAAAACAAAAAACAAAAAAAGAAAGAAAGTAAAGGAAGGAAGGAAGGAAGGAAGGAAGGAAGGAAGGAAGGAAGGAAGGAAGGAAGGAAGGAAGGAAGGAAGGAAAATAGAAAGAAAAAACACAGCTAATGGATTTGATTTGTTTGGGGCCACTCCAGTGGTGCTCAGGGCTTATTCCTGGCTCAGCACACAGGGGTCACTTCTGGAAGGCTTGGGGATTGGGAGCCTGGGATTGAATTCCATTCAGCCAAATGCAAGGCAAATGTCCTGCACACTGTACTATCTCTCTGGCCTATTTTTGTTTGTTTGTTTTTGTTTTTGGGTCACACCCAGCATCGCTCAGGCATTACTCCTGGCTCTATGCTCAGAAATTGCTCCTGGGAGCCAGAGAGATAGCACAGCGGTAAGGTGTTTGCCTTAGAAGCAGAAGGATGGTGGTTCAAATTCCGGCATCCCATATGGTCCCCTGAGCCTGCCAGGAGTGATTTCTGAGCGTAGAGCGAGGAGTAACTCCAGAGCGCTGCTGGGTGTGACCCAAAAACCAAAAAAAATTGCTCCTGGAAGGCTCGGGGACCATATGGGATGCCAGGATTCGAACCACCATCCTGCATGCAAGGCAAATGCCCCACCACCATGCTATCTCTCCAGCTCCTCTGGCCTGTTTTTTTTAAACACATGTATATAATAAGGATATAAAAATGATAACAGGAAAAAAAAGATAAACCAGGAAACATTGACAATAAGACTGAAGTTACTAGAGAAGAAAAGTTTGGAGGTGTGAGGAAGAAATAAACCAAAAAAAAGTATACTGGTAAATAATATATTTCCCCCTGGTAAATTCATGATACAATGGGTTCCCTGCCTCCAATAAAAAGAAAAAGAAAGAAGACCACTGTGGCCTCATCCCCCCATTCTTCCCTGGTAACTTGATCTTACCTGCAAGACCCCGCCCATTCCTGGAAGGAGTCTTGGAAAGGTTAGATAAGGCTTTGACCAGAGAGAATTAAAGTCTTTGGCCTTTAGGTCTTTGGCCAGGATGGAGAGGAATTGGCATTTACCTGGATGGAGAGCTATGGCTGAGGGAGAAGCGAGAATGCAGGGCTGAATACATAAATGGTTAGCAACCACATCTGATGGCCAGGGCAATAAAGATGTTATCTCTCTGGAAGCCTGCTTGTGAGTGAGTGCTATACCCTTCGCTTTCCTGGACCCAGACCCTCCAGTTAATGGGGGATGGAGCCACGTGGCCGGGGCCTAAGAACAAAGGCCTCCATCCACCATCCAGCTTCATCCTAAGGGCTTAATGCAATATCCTTCTCTGCCCTTTTTTTTTTACATAAAGACAAAAGGCATAAGTTATGTGGCTTTTGCCTGTAGCCAAAGACAGGTAATATTTCCATAGCAACAATCTTTAAAGTGTAAAATTAATATATTAGCCTATCTTAAAAATAACATTTCTGGGCCCGGAGAGATAACACGGGGGCATTTGCCTTGCAAGCAGCCGATCCAGGACCAAAGGTGGTTGGTTCGAATCCCGGTGTCCCATATGGTCCCCCGTGCCTGCCAGGAGCTATTTCTGAGCAGACAGCCAGGAGTAACCCCTGAGCACCGCTGGGTGTGCTCCAAAAACTAAAAAAAAAATAACATTTCTGCAAAATATGCCATACATTTGTAACTTAAAATTCTGTTAATGCTTTTTACCAAGCACTATCCCAGAACTTTCATGTTCCTATATTTTTAAACTATTTTGGGGGAACTTTCTGTTCCTATTAACCTTCCCTAAACACAAGTACTACAGCATAAATGCATAACATACATTTTAAAAACAGACTCAATACATAAAAATACACAGAGTAGAACATTATACCAATGGAAACAAACTATGGAAAACAATAAAGTACATTGAATTGGCAAGAACATGACTTAGATTAAAGTTAGATGCAGGTGGTTAGAAATCAGATCTTTCAGTTGGGCTAAGCTGTATAACTCCCCTTTTTAAAATTTTTTAGCCACTAACTAACTAAAACTTATCTCATCACCAACTATGTGTAAACTACCCTTCACCTAAAACCGTAAGTCCAGACACTGGTTTGTCCCATGCTGGTTTGTCCCACGCTGCTCTTACCACGTGGCTTCTTCCATGGGGTTTCAGCTGGGTTGACTTGAGCCGTTTTATTCTCCTGATATGGAGGGCGGGTCCCAAGCTCGCAGTTTTTGCCTTTTCCATGCTGCTTTTTTCACGTGGCTTTACCAGACCGGAGCAGAACAGAGCAGAGCCGAATGGAGCCGAGCTGCACGCTGCTTTTCTTTGCCACAGGCTACAGTGAAAGCAGCCTGAATTGCTGAAGAGTGATGCCAGCTACAGCTACATGTGATGTAGCTACAGCTACAGCTGCTCTGCAAGCGGGCAACATTTGGAAGTGTAGCTCTTTGCCGCGTTGTTGGTGTGTTGTTGGCTGATTGCAGCTTTGGCATTTTGGAAACAGATTTCACTGCCGCCGCTCTCGGCCACAGCTTCACCGGGCACGTTTGAGTGTTCAAATTTGAAGTTATTCAAGTTAAATGTCCAGTCGAAATTTTCAAAGTCGACATCCAAATTCAGGCTGAAGGTCATAGTCAGGAGTCAGTCTGTTTAGGGAAGATTTTTCTTCCTGGTACTTTTCCAACCAAAGCCTTTTATTAGTCTCTGAGGAGGCTGAAATCTTTGGAAAAAAGATTTTCTTTTTTTTTTTTTTTTTTTTTGTGGTTTTTGGGTCACACCCGGCAGTGCTCAGGGGTTATTCCTGGCTCCAGGCTCAGAAATTGCTCCTGGCAGGCACAGGGGACCATATGGGACGCCGGGATTCGAACCGATGACCTCCTGCATGAAAGGCAAGCGCCTTACCTCCATGCTATCTCTCCGGCCCCTGGAAAAAGGATTTTCAGCAACAAAGTTTCAGTTCTGGGCCACGGATGTGGGTGATCCAAGTTTTCCCCTCTTCTGTTTTAATGGCCATGTGCCCTTGGAAGGGGTCACAGCCATATTTGAATATGGTTCCACGTGGCCCACTGCTTTGGACTGACTACAACTGAAAAGAGCCAAAATCAAACTGAAAAGCAGAAATCTCACCATCATTGCTGTTTTCTTGGGTCCAGGATTCAGGTCCCTGTTTGGGCGCCAGTTGTTGCGAAACAGCTCTTAGGATGGCCTAGGATGGTGGATGGAAGCCTTTGTTCTTAGGCCCTGGCCACGTGGCTCCATCCCCCATTAACCGGTGAGTCTGGGTCCAGGAAAGCAATGGGTATAGAACTCACTCACAGGCAGGCTTCCAGAGAGATCACATCTTTTTTTTTTGTTTTTTGTTTTTTGTTTTTGGTTTTTGGGCCACACCCGGCGATGCTCAGGGGTTACTCCTGGCTGTCTGCTCAGAAATAGTTCCTGGCAGGCACAGGGGACCATATGGGACACCGGGATTCGAACCAACCACCTTTGGTCCTGGATCGGCTGCTGCAAGGCAAACGCCGCTGTGCTATCTCTCCGGGCCCGAGATCACAGCTTTGTACAGCCCTAGCCAACAGATGTGGCTGCTAACCATTTACGCATGCTACATTAGCTAGCCGTGCATCTTAACTCCTTTCATCCATGTTCCCTCCTACCTCCATCCTGGCCAAAGACCAAAAGGCCAAAGACCTTCATCCTCTCTGGTCAAAGCCTTATCTAACCTTTCCAAGACTCCTCCCAGAATGGGCGGGGTCTTGCAGGTAAGATCAAGTTACCAGGGAAGAATGGGGGGATGAGGCCACAGACCACATTAGGTCTTCATGCACTGTATTCACACTTCAGATAATCTGAATGCACAAGAAAGAATGCAGAAATCTCTGTTAGTGACTTATCTTGTTAATGATTTCTAAAAAAAAAAAAGCAAAAAAAAAAAATAAAAAAAGCAAACAAACCAAAAAACAAAACCCTGAGATATTCAGCGCTGATTAAGTTATAAAACTTAATTTTTATTTCATGGGGCCAGAGCAAGTAGTGTGCTTGCCTTGCCCATGGTCAACCAGGTATGATCCCCAGTACTGCATATGATCCCTTGAGCACAGCTAAGAGTAATTTCTGAGTGCAGAGCCAGGAAAATTCCTGAACACCAAGTGTGGTCCAAAAACAAAACAAAAAAACACAGCCACCACCTCCCAGAAACCTACAAGTGAATGAAAAGAAAGTGTCTCCGGTTGTAGCATCATGGGGTCCTTTTAGCATCCTCAGGGTTCAGCCCTCAGAGTGGAGAGCAACTAATTCCACCCTCATGCCAGGACCTGCTATCAAATCTGTCCTTGCCCATCAGCCAGAGAAACTCTGAGAGTCCTCCATGGCTCCACCATGATGAAACGGAAAGGAAAGGGGCTTCCTGCCTTTGGATCCAAAGATATTCTGCATCCTAGCTCTTCTTGGGTGTCACCCCCATACTCTCACACAGCAAGTGTACCTGTCTTCAGGGTGCTGATCCTGAGTTCATTCCCAGCAATGCACAAACCAACACACTGCCAGGGGGCCAGCGAGGTGGCGCTAGAGGTAAGGTGTCTGCCTTGCAAGCGCTAGCCAAGGAAGGACCTCAGTTCAATCCCCCGGCGTCCCATATGGTCCCCCCAAGCCAGGGGCAATTTCTGAGCGCTTAGCCAGGAGTAACCCCTGAGCATCAAACGGGTGTGGCCGAAAAACCAAAAAAAAAAGAAAAAACCAAACACTGCCAATTGCAGTTACTGGCCCACAAGGAACATTTCTTAGCTCTGTTGTATTGGAGCCACCAAATCCACAACCCATATCACTTTATTTAGTGTCCATGCAGCACAAAGGTGTTCTGATGACCTTTCCAAGCACATAGCCCCCAGTTTCTGTTAGCCTAGTTTAAGTTTCATCCAAGTTCTTCCTGCGTATGTCCATCTAACTCCTCCCCTGCATACATGATCTGGGATGGTGGTGTGGCATCTACCCACACCAAGAACAGAAGTAGGACCGCAGAGAGGACAGGGGACAGTAGGGCTACTGTTCTTGACACACAACCATCCCTAGTTTCATACCAGGCACCCTAGTGGGTCCCTGAGTCCTGGCTGGATGACCTCTGAGCTTAGAGCTGGGAGTAAACCCCTGACCACAAGGCCAGGTGTGGCCCAACACCCACACCCCCCAAAAAAAGAATAAAAATGGCAGGTAAATTGAATAATGGCAGAGTACATGAATAGATGAGTGATTGAATGCCAAGGAGAGGGGTAGAGACCAAAAAGAAAGCAGAGGGGACCAGAGTGATGGCAAAGGTTGTTTTGCATGCAGCCAACCCAAGTTCAGTCTCTGGCATCCTAATCGGTGCCCCCGAACTTTCCAGGTTTGATTTCTGAATGCAGAGCCAAGAGTAACCTGCTGAGTACTAACAGGTGGTACTCAAAAACCAAAAAAAAAGAGTGGAGCATGATGGAAACAAAACAGTAGCGTTAGAGGAACTAGAAAAGGTGCACAGGAGGGTGGAGCAACCTTTAACTCAGGTCCTGCCTGGCTTCCCCAGGTTCCTATGCAGACTACCTGAGCCACACATGCACTAGGGGCACTGCCCATGGCTCTTCCCCCCCTTCCTCCCAGGTCTGCCGATCACCTTGGGCTTTGTAGTTGCTAGCACCTTGTGAGGGAGACACAGGGACAGGACTTCCGACAGCAACCTGGACAATGGGCCTTGGGATGCTGCTTTTGGGAGTTTTGTGCCACTTTGCTCTGAAGTGAGACAAAGACCCCACAGAACACCATCTAGGGACCCATAAGCTTGCAGACTCGATGGACCACCCACCCTCCAGATTGTGGAAGACCCTATGTTGTGGTTTCATTCCACAGAGACCAGGTAAGTCCACCTCCCCCATGGAGACCAGATGCTAATAATTTCTCCCAGCATCACATATCAGTAAAGGGTCCACTGAGGGGCTGCTCAGACACAGCCACTCATCCAGAAGTCCACAACCACGTCCTTGAAGTACACATGTCCCTGACCAACACATTCCTATGTGAGCCAAGGACAAAGGGAAGTAAGGGAAGCTCTAGATGTGCTGTTAGGAAGTTACCATGAATCTGCTATAGGAACCTCTTCCAGCCCTTGTTTAATATATGGCTGTGCGGGATCAAGGGAGATGAGATTAGAAAAGGCAGCAGTCACAGAAAATACACCCACCTTCCCAGTCTGCTAGGAACATGAGACTAAATAAGGTGTCTTCTGGCCAAGGAAGCTGAAATCTGAGCAAGCAAGGGGCACATCATACTGTCAGTTAAGTGTTTGATGAGGGACCTGAGAGATAGCACAGTGCGGAAGGCGTTTGCCTTGTATGCAGCTGACCCAGGTTCAATCCCCAGCATCTATCTTATATACCACCTCTCTGGGTATGATCCTTGGGAGGGAGGAGGAGAAGGAGGTAAGGGGAAAATACAGCCAATAAGGAGGTAGAAAAACACCTGCACACAGCCAGCCTAGGTCTGAATCTCCAGAGCAATAACATATAGTCCTCGTCCCACTGGAGGTCACTCCTGACTTGGAACCAGGAGCGGCCCCTGTGGCCATTCTCCCTCCAGACAACTGATGACCCTTTACTTAAATAAGAAAAATGACCAGAGCGGCCTAAAGCAAGAATTAAAATAAGGGTATTACTACCAGTGCTGAATGAAGGTTACATAAAGAAGCAAATGCCCTCTCCACTCTACTATAGCTCCAGCACCTCTGCAAGCCTTTCTGCCCCCAGATCCACTGGCTGGTTGGCTGTAATTAGTGTAATTAGTGACAACCCAGTGGGGTCAAACATGCCCATGGTCATCTCCACCTGATGGCCAAGGACATAGTGAGTGCTTCATTGCCCTCAGGTGGCACCTGGACCACTTCCATGGCCTCAGCGACACCAAAGTCCAGAGAACAGACAGCAAATGGACACAGTGGGGAAGCGACTTACCTGGGAGTCACTTGTTTTCTGTCCTAATGGAAGAATGTGGTCACATGTGAGCCACACCTGAGAGGAAAGGGGGACAGTCAAGAGAGGGTGGCTGCCCACCCCGACAGTGACATCTGATCCCAGAGAAGGAGGACACCCCAAACCTTTTGTGCCCCCCAAAGCTTGAGCCAGCAATGCTTCCCCTGTTGGAATGTCCAAGGCCCCTTCAGAGTTAGTTGATTAAAGCTGATGTTGCTAGCCAGCCCAGAGGGTCACTTTGTTGTCCCTAGTGACCTTATCAGAGAACCCTCAAAGAGCTTTTTTTTTTTTTTTTTTGGTTTTTGGGCCACACCCGGTAACGCTCAGGGGTTACTCCTGGCTATGTGCTCAGAAGTTGCTCCTGGCTCGGGGGACCATATGGGACACCGGGGGATCGAACCGCGGTCCGTCCAAGGCTAGCGCAGGCAAGGCAGGCACCTTACCTCTAGCGCCACCGCCCGGCCCCTCAAAGAGCTTTAAGAAAGGGGACAGATGCCTCTGGAGAGGTGGCTTCAGCTTTGAGGAAACGGTTGCACCCCATGTGGCTGCTGTTTCTCAAAAGGGTCTTTTCTGCCTGAAGAAGAGCAGATACACAATCTCAAGTGCCCCAAGGGTCAGTCCCTAGAACTCTGCTGTTTGGGCCCCACCAGCTGCTGCCCACAACCCCCAGCAGTAGAAGCACCCCAACTTTTTTTTTGTTTTTGGGCCACACCCGGCGATGCTCAGGGGTTACTCCTGGCTGTCTGCTCAGAAATAGCTCCTGGCAGGCACGGGGGACCATATGGGACACCGGGATTCGAACCAACCACCTTTGGTCCTGGATCAGCTGCTTGCAAGGCAAACACCGCTGTGCTATCTCTCCGGGCCCAGCACCCCAACTTTTAACTGTAAGCCTCAATTAGAAGTGCATGCGCGCCACACACACACAGACACACACAGACACACACACACACACACACACACATCAGCACATGTGAGAAAATCGCAACACACAGTACATGCAACAAGCCACCACCCGAACAGCAACTCAGGAAGTTCTAACCAAAAGGCTCTTGGAAACGTAGACAGAGCCAGGCCAGGAGCTGCCAGCCCAATTTACTCTCCCTCTTCCTGCTGGACAAGCCACTCCCGTCCTGAGTGCTGCTGTTTCTCCTGCCAAAGGCCACAAAATACATTACCCGGGACAACGTTCCCGAGTGAGGAAGACCAGAAAAGCTGATCCTCCATTCCCAGATCGACTTCTGAAAAAAAGGAACCTGCGCTCGGGGATGCGGGGTGCACGGGGGTGCGGACGGAAGGCGCGTCCCCGCCACCTCTCCTCTCGGCCCACACCCGTGTCTCACAGCTCCTGCACCTGCTGGGGTCGCGCTGCCCGTGCGCCTGGCCGCTCCCTCACCCGCACTTTCCGCTTAGCCTTTGCAACACGGACAGGACGGAGCGGCCCAAGCGGCCCGGCCGGGGACCCCTCTTCAACCCCTTGCCCCGGGGCTCGTGGGGCGCCGAGACAGTTCCAGGATACCGGGGTCGGACAGCGCGGGATCCCGGGTCTCCTCCCCGCCCGCTCACCGTCGGCCGTCGTGTCCTCGGAGAAGCGAGAACTGAATTGATCCTCACTGCTGCACAGGCCACAATCTGCCCAGGCTCCCCGAGGAGTGGCCGCGACCCTCGTCCCGACTGGCCCAAGCCTAAGGAACCCACCATAATCCAGACTTCAGCGCCTCTAGCCAACCCCAGACACCGCACTCTCACCCCAATTTTCCACATCCCATTTTCTACAACTACCTGCTACTCCATCTCCTCTGCCCCACCTATATTACCCTCTCCCTAGCTTCTCCCTCTACACTCCTGCTCACTACTTCCCCTATACCCCTCCCCAGCTCTGGGCAGCTCCTGCTGGAAGGTGGAGGGCCCTCCTGGCAGTCGCCAAGCAACAGAGGAGCTGGAATCCGCAGGAACAATTTCGCCAAATTAGCCCAGAGCAGTGGATTTTGTCTTGTTTACGTGCTGGAGCTCGAACTAGGCTCACAGTGGTGCGGAATGTGGGCTCCAGGGCCTCAGGAGGGTTTTGCTAGCCGGATGAAACTGAAATAAAGGAGCCAGAGTGTTGTCGTCATGGGGACAGAGATTCAGGTTGAAGGTTTCTGCTTCTTGTCCACCAGCAGTCAAGACTATTTAACAGTCTTCTTAAATAGTCAAGAGACTATTTAAGACAGGAGTGCAAGAAGTTCCAGATTATGTGAGGAGTCTTCTAGAGAGTATTCCACAAAGAAGGATTTCAGAAAAGGGCATAAAGCCTTTCCCCCTTTTGTAGCTCTTTAACAAAGGCTTCTGGGCTTCTGGGCTTTCTGTGCCAGAAATGTGGACCACTGAAACAGAAAGAGGATGTGCTGGATGTGTGGGGTAAGGAAAACACTTGCCTTGCAAGTGGCCAACCCAGTTTCCATCCTCAATGGATATATGATCCTCTGAGCCTGCCAGAAGTGATCCAGAGTGCATGGAGCCAGAGTTATAGCACAGCGGTAGGATGTTTGCCTTGCATGTTGCCAACCAGAACAGACCCTGGTTTGATCCTCAGCATTCATTATGGTGCCTGGAGCGATTTCTGAACACAGAGCCAGGAGTAACTCCTGATTGCTGCCAGGTGTGGCCCAAAAACAAACCAAAAAAAAAAAAAAAAAAAAAAAGTGATCGTAAGTGCAGAGCCAGGAGTGTGGCCCCTCAAAATATGGAGAGAATGAGCTGGAGCGATAGCACAGCAGGTAGGGGGCATTTGATTTATATATGGCCAATCCCAGCATCCCATAGGGTCCCCCAAGCATCGCCAGGGGAAGCCCTAGGCATTGCTGGGTGTGACCCCAAAACTAAAAATATAGAGTACTCCCAAAAGTGAAATATGGGGTGCAGCAGCTACTCTCAGCTGGGCAAGGATGCTGATCTCCTTGATGCTATTATTAATGTGGTGTTGGGGGCCACATGGCACTGGGAATGGAACTCAGAGCCTCGAACATGCCAGTAAAAGTGCTCCACAGGGCCAGAGAGATAGATTGGAGGTAGGGCATTTGCCTTGCATGCAGACGGATGGTGTTTCGAATCTTGGCATCCCATATGGTCCCCCGAGCCTGCCAGGAGTGACCCCTGAGCGCTGCCAGGTGTAACCCCCACCAAAAAAAGTGCCCCACAGCCCAACGCCATCATCTGCCTGAAACACATGGTGGGAACACAGTGTGCACCCCCTCATTCTACACTTCCCTGTCAAGAACCAAGCCACTAACATATTGGGGTCCCCCTTGAAGCAGGATGTGGGGTGCATCTCACACGTTGGCCACTTGGGATTCTGACAGCTGTTTCATAGTCAGGGGCAGGGAAGCAGTAATGAACAAGGACCATAAAGCTTTATTTAATAAATATAACCAAAAATTTCAAAATACTTTATTCCATATGTAGCCAATTCGAAGAAAAACAAGTGGGAAGAAATGTTTGAAAGGTTTAGACAGAAGTGTCTGGCCAGAGGCTGGGGGAGGGGGAATGCTGTGAGAGAGGAAACAAATCAGAGACAAGACATGCCCCAGGACCAGCTCTAATGAGCTGCTCACCAAGGGGCACTGGAGGTCCCCTAAATCCTCCCTGGCCAAGACAGGAGAAAACTGACTTTTGGGGAATGATCCAGGATGCTTGGAGTCCCCTAAACCTGAGAGGCAGTTTACCGCCTTCTCCTACAAGGGTCAGGATCCTGTGCCCTGGATGCCTCTGCTAGCTGCAGCCACCAGTCACCAGACCAGACCAGACTCAGGTCTGCTGGCCCAGGCCCAACTTACCCTTCATGATCTCTGAGACACCTGGTTCTGCTCTAAAGCCTCCAAGTTGTGACAGAAAAGAGTTTATTTCATAGTTCACATTGTTCAACTCTGCAGCAGCAGGACGGGGTGTGTGGGGGTAGGGAGGACCTGACAGGTTGAGACACTGGGCTGGGGGAGCCATTGATTTAGTTCAAAGGCAGGCCCAGGGGTCCCAGAGGTGAGCCCTAGTTAAACCCCATGGTGTTGGATGGCAGGAAGGAGTCACGGACCCCATCCTGGGCCCACAGGGAGGCCGTCCTGAGATAAGTGTGTTATGAGGAATTTGTGGCAGTGTTGGGGGCCCCCTGGGCCTTCTCTGAAAAACTAGGTGGACACAGAAACAGGGCATCGTGCAGCTCATCTCCCCAAGACATTCCGAAATCATGTCTGCTGGGCTTGGGGGGGGGTGGTCCTAGTGGACACAGAAGGGCTGGTAGAAGTGGGCCCCTCCTTTCTGGGGGACCCCAAGGGACAAGGCTACACCCAGGTGTTGCTCTGGACCCCTTGACTCTCTTGCTCACCAGATGAAGACATTGCAGGGTCCCTGAGACCTCCTGCCCCTCCCTCCAAGTACAGGCTCCCAGCCCCTTTCTAGGTCCTCCTCCCATCCACATGCATCTACACTCGAACAGCAGCAACAATGTGTTCCATCTGCAGCTTCCCACGGCTTCTTGTCCCACAGACTTGGGGGCGCTCCCATGAGGCTGCTCTGAGTCTTGAAACCCAGACCAGAGGAAGTGGTGGCCACCTTCTATCTGGTCTTGCACAGTTGGGGGCTTAGGGCTCCCTAGGGGCGCAGGAATCTGTATTGGGCTGGTAGAGGGGGACAGAGGCAGCCTTGAGAATCCTGATGGAGTTAGAGCGGATCCAGTCAACCTCGGGGTGTCTCTGGTCCTTGAACCTAGAGGAGCACTGGGCTCCAAGTGTCCACCTGCTCCAGAAGAGTTGGCAGCCCTGGGCAGTGGAGGCTGGTGGTGGTGGGGTCCCCCCAAGGATCTGAGGGTGTCACCCTCACCCTGAAGGGGGAGTAAGTACCAAAGACCTTAAGGAAGCTTTGAGCATGGCCTCACCTGGGGTCCCAGCAAGGCAGGTGGGAGGCACCAAATCCTAAGCACTCCCACCCAACAACCCCCAAATTTGGCTTCTTGCGGGAGATTTCCCCTGACTCTCCAGGCAGTGGAAAGAAGCTGCTACTGCCAGAGTAGCGAATAGCCAGAGTCCAAGCTTTCCATCCATCCATCCATCCCCGGAAACCGCATAGCCTTGTGCGAACCAGCGGAACTTTCCAGAAAGCTGGGTGGTCCCCTGTTGCATCCCAGGTAGGGGGTGAGACGATGTTAACAACCAGAAGCACTACACAGGGACCCCATCCCCTCCCCTCCCTCAGGTCTAGTTACAAACTCCAAGACAGAGAGAAATATAAATAACCTCCTCTGCACCCCGTTTTGGTCCAGTCTTCCCCGCTACACCCGGTACAGCTTGCAGGGGTTGTTTTTTTCTACCTCCAAGGCAGGCCCTGCATCTCCCAGGAACTCCCAGAGAACCGCCCCACATGGAAGGTGGGTGTGCTCAGTGGGTGTCCAGCTTCAGGGGACGCTGCCCTCCAAGGTGCTGGAAGGTCCCGCAAAGGTTGCCGCGGTGGCGGTCTCAGAGCCGAAGCTGGTGCCGCCTGCAAAGTCGCGCAGACTGCTGCTGCTGCTGCTGCTGCGTTCCCCAGAGGCTGGTGTGGGGAGCGCGGGGGGCGCGGGGGCGACGGGGGGCGCGGCGGGAACAGCGCCGCGGTGCGTCTTCATGTGCGTGAGCAGGTGCGAGCTCTGCGAGAAGCGGCGGCCGCAGTTGACGCAGGCGTAGGGCCGCTCGCCCGTGTGCGTGCGCTGGTGCGTGACGAGCACCGAGCGCTGCGAGAAGCGCTTGCCGCACTCGGGGCACGGGAAGGGCCGCTCGCCCGTGTGGCCGCGCCGGTGCTTGGCCAGGTTGGAGCGCTGCGCGAAGCCCCGGCCGCAGTCGCCGCAGCGGAACGGCTTCTCGCCCGTGTGCGTGCGCCGGTGCCGCTTGAAGTCCGAGCTGTGGCCGAAGCCCTTGCCGCAGTCGGGGCAGCGGTGCGGCTTCTCCTCGGCGTGCGCCCACTGGTGCCGCGTGAGAGCCGCGCTCTGCCCGAAGCGCCGGCCGCACTCGCCGCACGCGTAGGGCCGCTCGCCGGTGTGGGCCCGGCCGTGCGCCGTCAGGTGCGCGCGGCGGCTGAAGCCCGCCCCGCACACGCCGCACACGAAGGGCTTCTCGCCCGTGTGGCCGCGGACGTGGGCCGCCAGGTGCGAGCCGCGGGCGAAGCGCGCGCCGCACTCGGGGCACGGGAAGGGCCGCTCGCCCGTGTGCGTGCGCCGGTGGCGGGCCAGGTGCGAGCCGTACACGAAGCTCTTGCCGCAGTCTGCGCAGCGGTGCGGACGCTCGCCCGCGTGGTAGCGCTGGTGCTTGGCCAGGGCCGCGCGGCGCCCGAACGTCTTGCCGCAGTCGGAACAGATCCAGGGGCTCTCCTCGTCGGCCAGAGTGGCGGGCGCCGGCTCGGACAGCAGCCCCCCGACGGCCGGCCCGAAGGCACGCAGCCCCCCGCTGTTGCGGCCGCTGCCAACCCCCGCCCCGGGTCCGGGCCCGCCGGCGGGGACAAAGGGGTCGCACGCCAGGCCCGCGCCCTCCACCAGGGCGAGACGGCCTCCCCGCAGGGGTCCGGGCAGAGGGCGCCCGTCCGAAGGCAGCCGATCGCCCAAGCTGGGGAGGCCCAGGATCGGGAAGCCGTCCGGGTGCAGCCAGGACTTGGGATGCACGGGAAAAGGGAAGCCCAGAGGATGCGAGGACGGGCCTTGACCGTTGCTGCTGTCCAGCCCCGGGAAGCGCCTGGCGGCCGGGGGGTCTTCTTTGTTGGGAGGGACAGGGACAGGGACGCGTGGCACGGGCGGCTCCATGGACACCGCCTCTTCCTTCTCTCTCTGCGTTTCTGTGTCCGCTTTATCCTTATCCGGCTTTCGGGGCTCCTGAGCCTCAGGTTCGGGTTCCTGGACGGCCCCCACGGGTGCCGCCGCCACTGTGTTGGGTCCCCGCCGCGGGCCATCGCCGCCAGGATCTGTGCAGCCGCCGCCCCGCCTGTGGCGCTGGAAGTCTGCGCGGAGGCGGAAGGCCTGGCCACAGTCGGGACAGCAGTGGGGCCGGTCGGCGGTGTGCACGGCTTGGTGGCGGGCAAGAGCCGAGCTCTGGCTGAAGCTGCGGCCGCAGTGCGTGCAAGGGTAGGGCCGCTCGCCCGTGTGCGTGCGCTGGTGCGTGACCAGGTAGGAACGGCGGCCGAAGCCCGCGCCGCAAAAGGCGCAGCGGTAGGGTCGCTCGCCCGTGTGGATGCGCCGGTGCGTCACCAGGTGTGACTTGTAGACGAAGCGCTTGCCGCAGTCTGGGCACGGGAAGGGCTTCTCGCCTGTGTGTGTGCGCTGGTGGATGGCCAGGTGCGAGCGGTATACGAAGCCCTTCCCACACTCGTCACAGCCGAACGGCTTCACAGCCGCGTGGTAACGCTGGTGCTTGGCCAACCGCGAGCGGTGCGGGAACACTTTACCGCACACGTTGCAGGTGGTCTCGGGCCGGCCGGCTGGGGCCACCCCAGCATTGGCGAAGGTCCAGGGGGCTGCCAACAGGTCTGTGCCTGGCTCACTGCCGGGCGGGAAAGCCTTGGCTGTGGCCCCCTCAGCTAGCACGCCCAGGACGCCTGTCTCAGTCTCCCAGCGCCTAGGGGTCTGCGTTGAATCTGAGTCGTCGGGCCCCCAAGTGCCAGGCACGTCCCCCACGCCGTAGGCTGCTGACCACAGCCCTGGCAGCTCATTCTCATCCTCGGCCACTTCTGCCAGAAAGTCCTCATCATCGTCATCGTCTTCCTGGTCCTCTGCATCGTCGGCCCAGAACCAGGCACCTGCGGATAGAGGGTAATGGTCAGCCTAGTGGTCAGCCCTCCCAGAGGGCTGGGATCTCTGGGACCTCTCCAGAGTGGCCACCCCAGTTCCTGGAACTCCTCTGCTCTCCCCTCTCTGGGGTTCTCACTCCAGGGACCCTCGGAGTGGGAGCAGAACCAGGAGACCCAGGAGGCCATGACAGAGCCCAAGAACCAGGCCAGTGTCAAGCTCCTCTCCAGGACACTCCATGGCACTAAGTGAGGAGAGACCCATGGGAGGCACCAGAACCTGAGGGTGCATCCTTCCATGAGAGCTCAAGATCATGTTGTCCCCAAGTGGTCAGCACTGAAGGTCCTCAGCCCACCCTGCCAGGTGGCCTGACAGGTCAGGAAAGGCTCTGCACTGTGCCCTGACCCCCCTCCAGCACTTTACCCCAGTTCCAGGGAGAAACTGCCCCCTCAACTCCTCCATCCAGTGCCACAGCTCTCTTTGGATTTCAGGTGGGCCCCATGGAGCCCAGTGCAGCCATGTGAGGCATCTGACAAGGCGGTCGCAGTTTTAGACCTTCCCCTAGAAGTGTCAACTCTCATGGTCCTGGGGAACTGGTAACATGTGTGGGCATTCCGCACCCCTTTCCACCTTGGGACACTATGGGGGGACAGAATAGGGACCCCTAATCTCAGGTGCTCTCTGAGATGTCCCCAAAGTTGGACAAGGCCTGAGAGAGAAGTGGGGATGGGCAGGAGGGGGAGTAATTGTGGATGAGATTCTCAAGTGAAGAAGGTGCCAGGCTTGCAAGGACAGTTGGGGAGATGGGAGGCTTGGCAGATTAGAGTCAGCCTCTAATCTACTCAGCCCAACTTGAGCAGGTAGAAAATGGGATTGTCAGGGGTGAGGTGCTATCGAAAAGGAGGTCCCAGCACTCAAAAGGTTGTAGAAAAGCACCAGGAAAAGGTGTCAGAAGAGGTGGGGACAGTATCAGTTCCTGAGATGGGGGACACTAGGGTGAATGGGCCAGGGTCAGAGGTCACCCTCACATCCTGGTGCCCATCATCCCACATGGTTGGGAGGGCCCTGAGGTGAGAAGCTATTGCCGCCAGTTCAAAGGGGCACTCGAGTTAGAGCCTTGAGCCCAGGAGGTCCAGACTGGGGTCCCTTTATTCCCGGGGGTGAGCAGCTCCCTAAGGCACCTAGAAATAGGCATGCCACCCACTCAGCCTTCTGAGGGCCCTCAGAATAGGCAGACAGGCAGGACCCCAACCCACAGCAGCTCCCCACCCAGCCTTGGCCCAGACCCTGCAAGGCAGACACAGTGCAGCTACACAGCCCATCTGGAACTGACAAACCCCTAAGCAGTGTGTTCAGTTCAGCCCAGACCTGGCTCACTGGACCTCAGGCAGAAGCCACAGACTAGATTCTCCTGGTGTTGGGGACCACTGAGGCCTTTCCCCAACCCCCCATCAGGAAGTTCAGGGGGCCAGGCCACTTCAGCTTAAGCACCCAGGTCTGTGGGCTCCAGCTCTAAATTGACCACTCACCCATGGGAGCTCTTGGGTCCAAAGCCAATCACAGGCCTAGGTAGAGCAATAATGCAGCAGGGCATCTAACCTGCACACACCCAACCCAGGTTCTATCTCCATTCCCCAGATGAGCCCCTCCAAGCCTAACAGGAGTGATCCCTGAGTGCAGAGCCAGGAGTAACCCCTAAACAATGCTGGGTGTGGCCCCCAATAAACAAAAATCACAAAACACAGTCCTCAACATTCACAGGCCCCAAAGTCAGGTTTGTCTCAGAGCACACCACCCACCGTGGCCCCAGTCCCCATGCCAGCGGCTCATACCTGTGTAGACGCCCGTGACGATATCACCTTCCTGGGGTCGAGGGCTGTCAGGGACCCATGGCGCCTCCCCCTGCTCCAGGCGGAAGATTAGCTCGGGTTTGGGGATGGGGTAACCTGTGGGTGAAGATGGAAGTTTGGGGATGGGGGCCTTGTGGACAGAGACAGGGGCAGCTGTAAGGCAGCTATAGTTTCTGCCAGGCCATACCTTCATCCCATGTCCACCTGCTCCCTACCACTTCCCCAAGACCAGCAGGCACTGTAGCACTTGCAGCTGTTCCAAGTGTGTCCTCTGCCCAGGTTCCAGCCGGCCTTACCCAGAGACACCAGGATGCCATAGTTTTCCTGCATCACGTCGGTGTAGAGGCCGCGCTGCACTGCGTCCAGCTGCTCCCACTCCTCCAGGGACAAGTACACAGCCACGTCCTCAAAGGTCACCAGCCCCTGCTCAGAGGAAGGGATGACAAGGGATGCTTCAGCTGAACAGGAAGGAGCCACCCCACACCCCAAGCCTGGAGACTCACTCACCCGTGAGCTTGATGTCAGAAAGTCTCCATCATCCTCCTCACCATTGTCCTCCTTCTCCTCCTCGTCTCCCTCCTCCCTGGACCAGGCCAGAACCCTCGAGGCCTGTGGGGCTGCAGGAAGAGTTAGGGCCAGGGAAGAGGGGTGGGCGAAGGGGCTCTGCCCCTGCCCCTTCCTCTCTCCAGGCAACCTCCATGTCCCCTTTTCTTCTCTTACCCTGTTCTGGAACCACTGAGGATCTGGTGTGGTTGCCTCGGCCGCAGTGCTCCTGGGTGCTCCCTGGCTCCACCGTGACCTCTGGCTCCTGGTCTTCTTCCAGCTCCACCTCCACCTGCCCCACCAGGCCTCCTCCTTCCTCTTCCTCCTCTTCCTCCTCCTCCTGCTGTTCCTGCTCCTCTTTACAGGCCTCCAGCAGCTTGTTATCATCATCCTGCTCTGAGCGGGACAGGCAGCCCTGCCTGACCGATGTTCTCAGCAGCGCGAGGGCCGGGGAGTCGGGGGTCACACGCAGGGCCGCCATGTCCTCTCCACTCGCCTGTGACACAGCAAGGGGCTAATGAGCAAGCTGTGCTGGGGGCTCTTCTAGGGCTCCCCCAAAGGATCAGCCCACCACAGGAACTCTGCCCACACCTGCCCCCTGTGAGCCCATGACCTGCAGTCCAAGAGGGTCTAAGGCACACAGTGCTGTAGGCGGCTACTGTCCTACAGCCATCAGTAATATTTCGGTGAATCCACTTTAGGGAGAGTGGGTTGCACGGATGGTGAAATATGAAATATAAAATAATGAAACCACACAGAGAATGTGGGGTCAACACTTTTCTGGCAGGAGTGCGACAAATTTAATTTTTTAAGCAGGGGAATTTATAAGGGTAAAATTAGCCACAGGTGAAGAATAATTGTAATCACAAAGCCTAGTACAACGATAACAGTACCTAAGCTATGGGTGTGACTGTAAAAATTCTAAGTTACAAGAGAGAAGGTCACAACTCAAGGTAACTCTTAGCAAGCTTGCTTTAAATACAAAATCAAGATTAGGAAGAAGTAGGAAATATCTAGAAACTTGATCTTTCTAGGCTGGACTCTATAGTTTTAGAGGTTAAGTGGAGGGAGGAACCAAATCCCCAAGAGTGAGCTTCCCTATTTCTAAAGGAGGGTCAATAGTCAAGATCTGCATTCTGGTTATGCCCTTGATTACCAGAAATTTCAGTTGCAAAGAGAAAAATTGTCAGGGCCAGAGAGATAGCATGGAGGTAAGGCATTTGCCTTTCATGCTGGAGGTCATCGGTTCGAATCCCGGCGTTCCATATGGTCCCCTGTGCCTGTCAGGAGCAATTTCTGAGCCTGGAGCCAGGAATAACCCCTGAGCACTGCCAGGTGTGACCCAAAAACCACCAAAAAAAAAAAAAAAAAGAGAGAGAAAAATTGTCTTTGCTTTTAGGGCTGACTATATCCAGAAAAGGGGGTTCTCAAATAAACTTTGGTGCTGGAATTTTTGAGCCAAATCATTGATAGAGGCTATTATTGTGCCTGATATATACAAAGGAGAGAGAGTCAAATACTGGCTGAAAATGTAATGCCAGGCGTCTCTTTGGAAATTCCTCAACCATCCATGCAGAGGAAAAAGGCGTCCACAGTGGGCCTTTTGAGGAACCCCATGGGGGTTAAATTAGTTCTACCCACCAAGAAAATCTGAGGATATATCTGGTGGGCTAAGCCCCCCTAAAAATCTTAGGTAAGCCCTGGCAACACAGGGAGGACAGCCCTTGACTTTGGGTCCCTAGGGGACCCCAGACACCTTCCCAGCACCTGAGGCTCTGTATGTCCTGGAGACCAGCCATAGACCCCCACAATCCAGGACACAGACCTCATGGCTCTCCATGCTCAGCTCCAGCCTGATGGACTCATGGCTTTGATGCTTGGACAAAGACCCCAGAGTATGTCCCAGCAACCTAGCACCACCACTCCAGGACTACAGACCCCAGGGGTCTTCTCTAGGACAAGCCCAGTGCATGTAAGTAGTTACTGTAGCACTTGGAGAAGGTTCCTGAAGCATCAGCTATTCAGGCTCACCCAGGTCTCCCAAAAGCCAGCGCCTACCACGGAACCTCTGAAATGTCTAGGAACCACCCTGAATATGTTTGAGGGGGAGAGCAGGACGCTCAAGGGTGATTCTCACTGCTGCCCCACCCGGCACTGCTCCCAGCAGGTTCTTTATGGTTGAAGCTTTGGGGATTCGCTCCAATAGTCTGGAGACCCATGCATGTCCCCAAGACCACAGCCACCCCCAAGCCACCCTCAGGACCACCTCCACGCCACCTCTAGAGTCACCTCTGCTGCTAGGTGTCTATGTCCTAATTCAGTGTCACTGAAACCAAAGTTATGGGGACAGAAGCAGGTCTGGAGAGTCCCCACAGTGCTGTAAGCTGAAGGCATTGGAATGGTGGAGAGAGACATTCAGGCAAGTCCTAAGGATGGAACGCTACCACATCAGGCCCAGAGAACTGAGCGGATTTCTGGGTCACAACTGACATGTCTGCAGGAGGCTCTTCTTAGTTAAACCTCAGTGCCCGCAGTACCCACCTTCATGGCACTGGGCTGTGCAGAGTTTATACATAACCCCGAACATGTGTACTAGGACAGTGAACCCAGGACTTTGGCATGTACTTCTCTGTGCCTTGCTACTCACTCTTCCCCTCTCTATGGCTCACAAGTTCCCATCCTCCTACACTGTGTGCCCATACCCAGTCCCCTGTTAGCAAAGCAGCCCGAATGAGACACAAGGAGCCCTTGGACATGCGCTCATGTCCCTATCTCCCATGCAGCATCTGAGGAATTCAGGATTTTCCACTATGCCACCGCACAGCAGTCTGACGGCTGCAGGACAGGGGGGAACTTCAACTTGGAGCACCCCACCTGTAAACATGAGCTAGTCTCTGCAGCCACAAGTCCCTTTCCTTCGTGGACAACTTGAGGCACCGCATCCCCAGAAGGCATCAGGCACCCCAGGATGACGCAAAGCTGAGCACAGCTGGACCCCCACAGGCCCAAGTAGTCTCTAAGGCTCAGACTTGGGCCTGCGGCCGCCCTAACTATATGTGGGGGTCCCACTCTCCCTTTCTCCCCTCCAATTGCTCAACAGCACCTCTGCTGTCCAAGCTCAGGGGCTTGAGCAGCAGGGAACCCCAGGGTCACTCTAGGCCTTAGTTCTGTGAGGGCACCCAGGGGCTCAGCTTTTGGAGGTTTAGAAAGGGGGGGGGGATCTGAAAGGCAGCAGGAAGTAAGGGCAGGCAAGGAACCCCAAAAAGAGAGGGAACACCTCAAGGTCTGAGGTCTGCACCCCTTCTGCTAACAGGGACCCCGCTGTGGGCCAGAAGACGGCTCCCTAACTCCGGGTTACATGGGGACTGTCCACACGTGCTGAATGGAGCCCAGTTCTCAAAACACAACCCGGGGGTGGGATCAGAGGGCTCCCCTACTTCTGCAGCCTCCTCCCTGGTGCAATCCCTACAGGTGAGGGGCCAAGCTTGGCCCCCAAAATCTACAAGCGAGAGCTGAGATGGGGGGCCAGGGCGGAGAGCCCCGAGAGGGGCGTGTCCCGCGGGCACGGCCCCACCCCTGCGCGCTCCCCCAGCCAAGCCCTGGGAATAGGGGGGGGTCCCACCTAACCCCCGCAGCAGGCCGGACGGACCGAGGGGTCCCCGAGGGGTTCCCGGGGCCTCGTGTGTCGTGGGTGCGGCCGCCCCTTGGCCGGGTCCCGCGCGCTGCCCTGGCACCGCCGCCCGGGCCCGAGCCCACGACCCTGCGCGCGCGCTCGCGTCCCGGTCCGCCGCCCGCACCTGCCGCCGCGCCGCGCCGCGCCCCACTCACCGCGCGCCGGCGGCCAAGCCGCGGGCGGGCCGGGCGGACACGGGGCCTGCGGCCGCGCGACACAAAGTGACGCCCCGGAGCTGCGCGGCGGCGTGTGGGCACCGGAAGTGCTGCCGCCGGCCCCGCCCCGCTGAGCCAAGGGGGGCACTTCCGGTCACGCGGGACCCTCAAGGCCCAGGGGGGCATCTGTGGGGTTGGGGGCCCCCTGGAACCTCAGGTTCTGATTGGAGGCTCTGGCCATACCTAGGGAGCCTTAGGCCTCTCCACCCTCTGGTCCCCCCAGAGGCCTCCAAGCCTCCCCACCTCTGGAACACCATAGTTATTCCCATTCCTGCCCAGGACCCCAACTCTGGTTCTGACCTTGCAAAGAGCCTCCCACCCACAGGCAATCAAGAGCCGGCACCCCCTGCTCCCTCTCCCAAATGGGATCCCAGAGCCCCAGGGTCAGCCCAGGGGGGTGTGCGAGGTGGAACGAGGGTGTTAAGGGGTGTGGGGTTCACCTGCTGGAAGCAGAGTTGGAGGCTCTTCCAAGAAACTCACGCCCAGCCTTGGCCCCTGGCTGGTGTTCTGCCCCAGGCCCTGCTGGGTAGGAAAGGGGTCAGGCAAGGATGGGCATAAGAGCCCCAAACAAGCTCTGGGGACCCTCCCCACTATTATTCGTGACCAGCTTCCATGCCCCCGAGTCTAGTCACCCTCCTCCAGAATTCACCAAGCCTTATGTCTCCTCATCCTGGCTGGGCTACAAAGCTCTGCAGGGACTCCTCTAATGTCTCCCCTTATCACTTCTGTCTCTGTCCTGGAGAAGCCGATGAGGCCTTCCTGCAGGAGGAGACACCTGGGTCAGTTCCAAAAGTGGATGAATCCCAACCCTGCTCCTAAACCGAATTGCCACCGTCACAGAGTGTCCAGAAACCTTGTGCCTTGCAGCTCTGTGTCCTTGCTCTGGGGAAAGATCCACAGAACAAATTTCATGACCACCACAGGACAGGCCACAGCCTCCACAGTGAGTGCTCTGAGGAAGGCAGAGCAGGGACAGATCAAAAGACATAGGCATCTGCTGCCACAGCAGTGTGAAAGCTGTGTGGAAATCACTTTCATGCCAGAGTAGATGATTCAAGGATGGGGCAAAGGAGAAACTTTTTTTGTTTGTTTGTTTTGTTTTTGGGCCACACCCGTCGGTGCTCAGGGGTTACTCCTGGCTGTCTGCTCAGAAACAGCTCCTGGCAGACACAGGGGACCATATGTGACACAGGGATTCGAACCAACCACCTTAGGTCCTGGATTGGCTGCTTGCAAGGCAAATGCCACTGTGCTATCTCTCAGGGCCCAAGGAGAAACATTTTATATCTTCTTACTTTGATATTTCTCCCCCCCCCCTTTTTTTTCTTCCTCACACCTGGCAGTGTTCAGGATTTACTCCTGGCTCTGTACTCAGGAATCACTCCTGACAAGGTTCAGGGGGACCATATGGGATGCTGGAGCTTGAACTCGGGTTGGCCCCTGTAAGGTAAACGCCCTCCCCACTGTCGATCCAAGCACTTTAATACATTTGGGGTTTTTTTTTGTTGTTGTTTGTTTGTTTTTGATTTTTGGGTCACACACGGCAGCGCTCATCGGTTATTCTTGGCTCTATACTCAGAAATCGCTCCTGGCAAGCTCGGGGAATCATATGGGATGCCAGGATTCGAACCACTGTCCTTCTGCATGAAAGGCAAACGCTCTAACTCCATGCTATCTTTCCGGCCCTGATACATTCTTTTTTTTTAAGTTTTGTTTTTTTTTGTTATTGTTGTTGTTTTTTGCTTTTTTGGGGTCATACTCGGCAGTGCCCAGGGATCACTCCTGGCTCTATGCTCAGAAATCGCCCTGGCAGGCTCCAGGGACCACATGGAATGCCGGGACTTGAACCACTGACCTTCTGCATGCAAGGCAAACGCGCTACTTCCATGCTATCTCTCCCCCCACCCCGCCTTTTTTAAAGTATTTTGACTTCTTCAAGGCATTTTGAGGAAAGTTTCAAAATACTCCTGGCAGGAAACCAGCTGTGGTGCCAGAGGCATTGTGAGGAAACAACCCAGGACAAAGCCCTCAAGCACACCCAAAAATGCAGCTGACCTGTCCCCCAACCCTGGACTTGGAACCACAAGCCGAAAGTGAATGTGAACAGCTTTTTGAGACTCCACTGTTTTGGTATCTGTTTGGCACACATAGTGATCCTCAGAGTTTATCCTGGCCCTGTGCTTTGGCACCATTTGTGGTTCCAGGGTTTTAACCCAAGTCAGCTGCATACAAACCAACCTCTTAACCTGTAAGACTGTCTCCCCAGAGTCAGCTGAGGAGTTGGGCTGTTTAAAGGATCGGTCAGTGTCTGGTTTGTGTGTTTGTATTTACTGATTGTAACATAGTTGACTTATGCTCCAGATTAATGATATGGGGAGGTTGGGGGAAGGGAATTGATCGATTTATGGCCAGAGCTCTGAGTGCTAGAGTCATGTTAGAAAAGAGCCTGGAAGAGCAAGGGGTGGGGAGACAGAAAGCGTCTAAGAAGCCTCTTATGAGGAACTTTAGAAAGTCGACTTCCATCACCACTCTTCTGGAGGTGCTGGGAAGAAAAACTGGTCACACTAAATTCCACTCCAAGGTAGGTCTTTTTTGAGGAAGGGAGGGTTCTGGGGTCTGAGCCACACCCAGGGCACTTTTGATAAAGTACACACACACACATACACACACACACACACACACACACACACACACACAAGCACGCACGCGCGCATTGCCCACAGTGCAGATGGAAAAGGGATCAGCTGCATACAAGGCAGATAGCACCTTAACCCCTATGCTCTATCTCCAGCCCTCCAAAGTACTTTTTTTTGGGGGGGGGGTCACACCCTTCAGTGCTCAGGGGTTACTCCTGGCTCTACACTCAGAAATCGCTCCTGGCAGGCTCAGGGGACCATATGGGATGCTGGGATTTGAACTACTGTACTTCTGCATGCAAGACAAATGCCTTACCTCCATGCTATCTCTCCGGCCCCTAAAGTACTTATTCTTTAATTTATTTTTGGTTTTGAGACCACAGCTAGCAGTTCTCAGGAGCTGCTCTGACTCAGGTGTTGCTCCTAGCAATGCTTAGGTGACCATGGGATGAGAAGGACTGAGCCTAGGCCTTCCATATCTGTGTGCTCAGCCCTTTGAGCCGTCTCTCTGTGCAGAAATTCTTTTTTTTGGTTTTTGGGCCACACCCGGCGATGCTCAGGGGTTACTCCTGGCTGTCTGCTCAGAAATCGCTCCTGGCAGGCACAGGGGACCATATGGGACACTGGGATTCGAACCAACCACCTTTGGTCCTGGATCCACTGCTTGCAAGGCAAACACCACTGTGCTATCTCTCCGGGCCCCTGTGCAGAAATCCTTTAAAAAATATATTTATTTATTTTTTAAATTATCTTTACTTAAACACCGTGATTACAAATATGATTGTAGTTGTATGATAAAAATTGATTGATTGATTGATTGATTGATTGATTGATTGGTTTTTGGGCCACACTTAGCAGTTCTCAGGGCTCTGCATTCAAAAATAGCCCCTGGCAAGCTGGGGACCATATGGGATGCTGGAAATCGAACTGGGTCCCCCCAAGGTTGGCCGCATGCAAGGCAAATGCCCTACCATTGTGCTATCTTTCTGGTCCCTCTGTGCAGAAATTCTGTGTTAAAAGAAATTATAGGCATGGCTGGTCCACTCCCCCAAGAGGCACAGATGCAGTCTCAGGATCAGACAGAAAGAAGCCCCCTACCTGTTAAGTCCTTCCTGCCTTATTCACCAATGTAGCAAACAGCAGGAAGGGCCTTGCTCATGTGACCAGCAGATGCCCCAAAAATCCACTACTGGGGGCTGGAGTGATAGTGGAGAGGGCTCCTGCCTTGCACATGGCCAACTTGGGTTTGGTCCCCAGCATCCCCTATGGTCCCCTGAAGCCACCAGGAGTGATTCCTGAGCACAGAACCAGGAGTACGGGGCTGGAGAGATAGCATGGAGGTAGGGCATTTGCCTTGCATGCAGAAGGACGGTGGTTCGAATCCCAGCATCCCATGTGGTCCCTGAGCCTGCCAGGAGCGATTTCTGAGCATAGAACCAGGAGTAACCCCTGAGTGCTGCCATGTGTGACCCAAAAACAAACAAACAAAAACAAAAACAAAAAAACCAGGAGCACCATCAGGTGTGACCCAAAATGAAAACAAAAATACACACCCCCACTATAACACACACACACATATAAACTCACTTGCACACATACTCACACCCACTTACACACACTCTCACACACCCACACCCACTCTCACACACTCACATACATATACACTCACTCACACACTCGGTTGCCCTGATTTCTCTTCAGTTAAGCTCCTGGCTCAGATTACATGAGCAATGGCGAGACCATGGAAAAAAAACTCAGTGGGGGGGGGGAGTCCAGGGTAGGAACTTCTATCTCTGAAAACTTGAGGTGCATCACCCTGTTTTGGGTGAGTTTATGACCCCAAAGCCTCCCACCCGCTATTCTTGAGCCCTAATGTTATTTCATCTGGATCTGATGACTCAGGCGCTTGTCCCAAGGGAATGGGATGGGGAGCAGATTCCAGGTACTGACACTGCCCAGGGCCTGTACCTGACCAGCGACAGTGTTCAGCTCAGGATACAAACTGGCACTAGGCCAGACAGCTAAGTTAAGTTAACTAAGCTAAGCTTAGTTCAGGACCATGGTGGGAGGTGCTGATCTGGAGACTGGCTAAGACTGGAGAGGACAAAAATCTCAGCAGAGCACACACACCACACTCTGAGTAGAAGCTCCCCTTTTGTCATGAGAAAAAGTGGGGCCGGAGAGATAGCATGGAGGTAAGGTGTTTGCCTTTCATGCAGAAGGTCATTGCTTCAAATCCTGGCGTCCCATATGGTCCCCCTTGCCTGCCAGGGACTATTTCTGAGCAGATAGCCAAGAGTAACCCCTGAGCACTGCCAGTGTGGCCCAAAAACAAAAACAAAAACAAAAAATTAAAAAAAAAATAAAAAGAGGGGCCAGAGAGATAGCACAGCGGTGTTTGCCTTGCAAACAGCCGACCCAGGACCTAAGGTGGTTGGTTCGAATCCCAGCGTCCCATATGGTCCCCCGTGCCTGCCAGGAGTAACTCCTGAGCACTGCTGGGTGTGGCCCAAAAATCAAAAAAAAAAAAAGAAAAAGAAAAAGAAAAAGAAAAAAAGAAAAAGAAAAAGTTCTCTCAGGGACCCCTCTGTGGGGGAAGCACAGTTCAGCTGCTTCTGTTGGTCCTGGGGTCCCTCAGGGGTGACCTCAGCACCCTGTATCCTGGGCTGGAGCTTCCATAAGAAGGAAGAAGCTGCTCAGAGAAGGGGTTCCAAACTATTGGCCTGAGGACCCTCCTCTGGACAGTCACCCTAAGGGCCTGGGATGTCCAGCTGCCCTGATTCGTGGTTCCAATTCTGGCTCTGAACCAAGTGGGACCCGGACCCATAAGAGACTGTGGAACCCATGAGAGCCAGCGACTTCCCTGGGGCTCACACATCGTCCAGGCCTCCCTTGACCTTCTCTCGGCCCTTTTCGTTGTTTGTTTTTTGAGCCACACCTGTTGAGTGCTAAGGGCTGAATCCTAGCTGTACTTTGAGAGGGTCACCCCTGGGATACCAAGGATCAGAACTGGATCATCCATATATGGATAAGCACACTCCCTGCTGCACTAGCTCTCAGAGCTCTTAATCCAGCTGTGCCCAGAAGTTGCCCTGAGCATGTCACCACCAACGCCTTTAAGTCCCATGTCCACTTCAGCAAGGGCCCAGAGCTACCTCTGGCCAGGCTTCTCCAGGGGTCCAGTTGCTGGATGAGATCCTGGGGAGTCTAGCCCAAAGTCAGTAGTAGACACTTCTCTGGGGTCCTGTAAGACAGGTTCTTCCTATAAAGGTGCACACAGTTAAGGAGTTTGCCCCACGCACAGCGACCCCTTTCTTGGTCTTGGGTCCTTCCTACACCTACTGGTATCTCATCTTGGAGCTAAGGGCCAAGGGCAATGTCTGGCCAGGCTCTGGATGAGGGTGTGAAGCACCAGATGCTGGAACAAAAGGGGCTGAGTTGGGTCTCAAACTAGGGCTTTGGGGCTGGGGAGGGGTTTCCAGACCCTTTGCAGCTGCTTGGGGTCACATACACACCCACTTCTTTTTTGTTTGTTTGTTTTGTTTTGTTTTTGGGTCACACCTGGCAGAGCTCAGGGGTTACTCCTGGCTTTGTGCTCAGAGACTGCCCCTGGCAGGCTCGGGGGACCATATGGGATGCCGGGATTTGAACCACTGTCCTTCTGGATGTAAGGCAAATGCCCTACCTCCATGCTATCTCTCCAGCCCCACACACCCACTTCTATTCCCTTCCATCCCCGAAAACCAGAAGAACAGCAAAGAGGGTTCAAACAGGCTTCTGTGTCTCCATTTTCATTTATTTTGCATTTTTGTTTCTCACTAATGGAAGGAGCAGGCTAAGTTAGTGAAAGGGAAGCAGGGGGGCAGGATATAAGCGACCACAACTGCAGTCACCAACAGGAGGCCTGGGGGGGGCAGAGGCGGCAGCGCGCACTCCCCCCCCCACCCCACTTTACCAAGAACCTGGCGGCGGCAGCTGCTCTTTTGCGCCCCCAACTGGTGATTTGACAAATGACATGGAGACTTCTGCGGCCCAATCCCTTTCCCCCTTTCTCCTTTCTACCCGTCTTGAGGTTCTCTCAAACTCCGCATTGCCTGGCCTAGGAAACCTTCACCCTGGTCTCAGGCCCTCGTCCCACAGCCTCTACTGCTGGCCAGGCCAAGGCAGGTGGCCCTCGAGATTATAGGGGACACCAGGCTTTTAATCTTGTAGAGTCCCTCCCCAATGCCTTGTGCTTCAGCTACCAACTTCCATTCTACAGGACAGTGTGGCATCAAAGAGGTCCAGTGTTGGCCTCGGACATTGGGGGGAGGAACCCCCGGTGACCCTGTGGGGGAACACTGCACCGTCCCCAGAAAACAGAGCTCCCCGGCATTTGCACACTGGCCCAGCGGGTCCTCAGACCCTGTGTTTCTGAACACAAACATTTACATCAGGTTCTGTTCACCCTGATAGATCTTAATTCTAGAAGGGTTTTTTTCTTCTTTCTTCCCCCATCCCATGGTAAATGCCTCGAAGGCAACAGAATGCCTTAGCAGCTTTCTCCTACAGCAGGCTGAGTCTCCAATAGGAGTTTCACCAGCTCCAATTCTCTCCGTTTTACTTTTGTTTTGGTTTGATTTTGGTTTAGGGGTCACAGCCGGCAGTGCTCAGGGCTCATTCCTGACGGTGACCATATGAGATGCCAGGGATTGAACCCAGGTGAGCCACGTACCAGGCAAGCGCCCTGCCCACTGTCCTATCACTGTCTCCACACATTAGAATCCCGGGTTTGCCTTAGATCCGTGTCACCAACTATCATTTCTACACGTGGCCTCCTATGCCCAGGAAGTCCTTGGTTGGTTCCCAGGAAAAGACTGGGGTGCTACTAGGGGCTGCACTGCTGTTTTATTTTTGTTTTTTGTTTGTTTGTTTTGGGGCCATACCCTGTGCCACTCAGGAGTTACTCCTAGCAATGCGCTCAGAAATCTCTTCTGGCTTGGGAGGCCATATGGGACGCTGGGGGATCAAACCACGGTCCATCCTAGGCTAGCACACTCAAGGCAGACGCCTTACGCCCTGCACCACCGCTCCGACTCCTACGCTGCTGTTTTAGCCGCATTAGCTTTGCACGTTTCCAGGGAGGATGGGGGGTGTCTGTCAATTTATATGTTCATGGGGACTTGGGGGTCAGTGCAAGCTGGAGACCCCAGAGTGGGGGAACCATAGAGTTGGCCGGTGCTTGCTTCCTTGGGCACTATACACACACACGCACACGCAAACGCGCACAACCAGGGTCAGGGCGCTGGCTCTGCGCGCTGGGGGGTACTGGGACCCGCACGGGGGGCTCTGAGCAGCCCGAGACCCCTGGAGCGGCCGGCACCGTGCAGCTGCCGCTCGTGACGGCGGATCTGCACCTTGTGTCGGAAGCGCTCCCCGCAGTCCTCGCACACGTAAGGCCGCTCGCCCGAGTGCGTGCGCCGATGGCGCAGCAGGTTGGAGGAGACGCTGAAGCGCTTGCCGCAGTCGCCGCACGCGTAGGGCCGCTCCCCGGTGTGCGTGCGCTGGTGCTGCACGAGCGCCGAGCTCTCGCTGAAGCGCTTGGCGCAGTAGCTGCAGGCGTAGGGCTTCTCGCCCGTGTGGATGCGCTGGTGCGTCACCAGGTTGGAGTGCTGCGAGAAGCCTTTGCCGCACTCGCCGCAGCGGTGCGGCCGCTCGCCCGTGTGCGTGGCCTGGTGGCGCACCAGGTCGGTGCTGCGGCTGAAGCCCTTCCCGCACTCGCCGCAGATGGTCGGGCGGTCCCGGGCGCGCCGCCTTCGCCGCTGCCGCGCCGGTGCCAGGGCGGCGCTGCCCGCGGGCCCGGGGATGGCCACCACCGCGGGGGCCACCACCGCGGGCGCCGCCCGCAGCACCATGAGCTCCTGCACCACTACGTAGCCTGGCGGTGCCACCACGACTGTGGCCGGAGCCCCTGGCCCCGAGGACCCGTCGCCCCCCGCCGCGGGCACCAGCTCCAGCTGCAGCTCCGGTGCCACCGGGGTGAGCTCCAGCTGCACCTCTTGCGGGGGTGGCCGGGCCGGGGCCCCCAGCTCCACCGGAGTCAGCTCCAGCTGGACCTCCTGCTGCTCCAGCTGCTGCTGCTGCTCCAGCTGTTGCTCCAGGTGCTGCAGCTCTTCCTGGAGTTTGAGCTGCAGCTGCCGCTGCTCCTGCTGCCGCTCCAGCTCCTGCTCCTGCTCCGACCCCAGGTCCACTGGCATGAGCTCCAGCTCCACCTCCTCCTCCTCCTCCTCTTCCTCTTCCTCTTCCTCGGACTGCAACAGCAGCTGCTGTTGTAACTGTGCTTCCTCATGCTGCTGCAGCAGCAGCTGCTGTTGTTGTAGGTGTGGCTGCTGCAACAGATGCTGCTGGGCCCGTTCCTGCAGCAGCTGTTGCTGTTCCTGCTGCAACAGTAACGGTTTTCGTTTCTGTAGCCGCTCTGATTGTTCTTGCCGATGTAACTCGCGCTGCTCCTGCTTTCCTCCCTGTGGCTGCTCTGATTGTTCTCGCTGCTGGAAGAGCCTCTGCTCTGACTGTTCTTGCTGTTGTTCCTGATGCTGCTGCTGTTCTTGTAGCTCCTGGAGCTGTTCTAACTTTTCTTGACGCCTCTGCTGCTGCTGGTCTGATTGTTCTTGCTGCTGCTGCCTCTGTGGCTGTTCCTTTCTCTGTAACAGCTCCTGTTTCAGCTCCTCAGGCTGGAGGGGCTGTTGTTCCCGTGGCTCGGGTTGTGGCGGCAGCAGCTGCTTTGGCCCATCTTGCCACTGCTGCTGCTGCAGTCCTGGCAGGCACCCTCCCAGCAGGCCTGGTGGTTGCTGCTGACTAGGCCACCCTTCCTCGGCAGTGTCACTGGTCCCCATTGGGACTGAGGCTGCAGGCTGGGGGGGCCTGGTGCACCTCTCCTGGGCTTCTTCGTCCTCCTGACTGTCGCTCCCACCGCTGGCACCTGTAGTGAGATGACAGAAAGCCAAGAACAAGACTGCCAGGTGGGTCTCTTGTCCAGACCCTATATTCCTCCACCCCTCACATGTCAACCTATGGGGGCACTACTGAAGTCTCAGTGGGATCCCCCAAACACTGGCTTAAACAGTGGCAGCAAAGCAGGAAAAGAAGTGGAAAAGCCCAGAAGTGTGGGGTTGGCTTTGAAATAAGCCCAGTGACAGCTGGTCCTGGGTCACTGGACTTAGCTCCTGGTCCCTCCTCTGGTCTGTCCTGACAGGAACTTAGACTTGAGCTTTGGCAGTGACCCAGTGTGGGTGCTGGGGCCCCGCACACTCATCCCTCTTTGCTTCATCACTACTCAATGGGGCTTTCTGAGTGGGTTACATGAACCACCGTTGCAATAATCAAGCCCTAAGTCTATGATAAACTCTGACCTCAACTAGGATCCCCCTAAAGTAAACGCAACTTGCTTTCTTTGGCAGAAAGGAAGGACGTGGGGCTGGAAAAAGAGTGGAGAAGCACATAATACACTTGGCAAGCACACAGCCAGCCCAAATTTAATTCCCATCAATGTACAGGGTTCCCAAGCCCTCCAGAAGTGATTCCTGAGCACAATTGGGTGTAGCCCCAAGCCCCCCAAAATAATAAAGAACTCCTACCCCCCTTATAGGCCACACCTGTAAGACTGAACCAGCTCAGGAGGTGAGCACCACCAGTCTGGGCAGGACCAGAAGAGTTAGCGTGAATGCTCAGACTCAGGCATGACGTGGAACCACCCCCTCCATGTCTATGCACCCCAAATGAATTGGCAAACTCATCACAGGCCAAAAATACTAGGGAACAACTGACTAAAGGCTGGTGGCACGGTGACCCCAGATGAGGATAATTTCACCACAACACATGACAGGGATAACCTCCAGGAGCCTCAGTATCCTCATCTGAACAGAAAGACCATTTGCTCAGCTAGGAGAGCTTGATGGACTGATGTGGATGCAATGAGGGGAAGGTGGAGCAGACAAAGCTGCTGTCCTACTTCCTCCCTTTCCCCTTCTCCCTACAGCACTGTTCCCAGAATCCCTTGCAGAATCTAAGAGAATGACTGTCCCCCCTTCCCCTACATGTCTCTGGTTGCAGAGTAAAAAGCTGTAGTTGGATTGTGTGTGTGTGTGTGTGTGTGTGTGTGTGTGTTTGAGAGAGAGAGAGAGAGAGAGAGAGAGAGAGAGAGAGAGAGAGAGAGAGAGAGAGAGAGAGAGAGAGAGAAACCACACCTGATGATGCTCAGGGCTTACTCCTTACTTTGCTCTCAGGAATAACTCCTATTAGTGCATGGGGAACTATATGGGATGCCAGGGATAAAACCGTGAATAGGCAAGTGCCCTCCCTGCTGTGCTCTCCCCACCCCTTGAAAAACTGTGGTTTGAAAACAAGTTAGAAAAAGTTGCCTTCTGGATGCTTTTCCAGGAAAAAATATATTTTCTTTGATTTTGGGGGGTGGGTACCACAGCCGATGGGGCTTAGATACATTCACATCTGCCAGTCAGACGTGTGCCAGACATGTTCTGTCTTATCCACTGTCCTATCTCTCTTTACCCGGGACTCCATCGATTTCCTCAAACTCCAGGGATGCCCTTTGTAAGAGACACATGGGTGAGTGGCACAGTTTCCCTGTATGTTCACCCCAGTGGGAAGCCCGCAGCTGGGGGATGTAAACATCTGTCCGCACCTGGCTCAGACACCCCTGCTCCCAATCTCCAGAATAGCAAAGACAAGGTGCCCCTCTATGAGGGGCAATTTTGGCCTGACCCACAACCAAATTCCAGAAAAAGCAACTTGAACTTGTGCTGTGTGTTCCCTGGAGGGGCTCCTCATGTGCCTTTAATTCAGGAGGACCCTCAATGCCGGGAACACCCTCTCAGAGTCCTTAGTTCCTTTGGGCCTTTACATATTCCATTCAACCATTCTATTCTCAGCTCTACCCTAAAAACCAGAGAATGGCCCAGAACTCAACTTCTTTAGGTTCTAGAAAGTTCTATGGGGGCTACAATTGCTTCTGAGCTGAGAAAAAAAAAGGGAGGGGGCTGAAGCTGAGGTGGAGGGAAATTGGAGCGTAAACTGGAAACAAGGAGAATCTGTCACCCCATTGCTATCTGGGAACTTGAGGCCAAGTCAGGCACAATGGACATTACTGAAGTCACTGGTCGAAGGGATCCAACTCACACCCCTACTCTGCACTGTCAGGCCCCCTCCCCAACCTGCCAGGCTGGGGGTTTCCAAGACGAACTCCTTGATTCTGGGATCATAGACCCCCACCCCCCAGCTCCTCACCTGCCCTGGACCCAGTTGCCGGGTCCCCAGCACCCAGGCGTGCAAGCTCCAGCCGGAAGGTGCTTGTAGCTGACCCCAGTGCCATGTCTGCTCAGAGCCCAGGGAGCTGTGAAGAGGGGGGAAGTGACTGCTCAGCTGGAAAGGGGGACCCCCAAGAACCTCTACCTCTGCTTAGAGGCTCTCGTGGAGGAGTCCCACCCTTGACACAGGGTCCAGCCCAGCCAGAAAGCAGTGAGGGCGACCCAGAGGAGCAGAGGAGCGATAAGCAGACAGGAGATCTTGAGGAGGAGGTGAGAGAGTGGGAGTCTGGAGAGGGGGGTGCAACAGAGGAGGAGGGTCACATCCAGGTCCCCTCAAAGCCTTGACAACTGCCAGCTGTCCTCCCAGGCTGCTCTGGACGCCTGCCCTGGGCTCCCGGCCTCCCACTGGGGTACCCGGCCAGTGTCCTGTTCCCTGTGCACCCCCAGTGTTTGCAACCGGCCTTTTGTCCCTGCCTTCTCCCTTGCACCTGAGTCCCGGCGGGGCCTGCGTTGGGGTGCCCACGGCCTCACCTGGCACCGCATGACGGGGCGGGGAGGTGTGGTCAGCCGTGGCGGGGAGCCGAAGGCCCGGCCTGGCCGCCCGCTGGTGCCCGCGGTGCATCCATGCGGCGGGAGTCAGAGCCGCTGGCGCCCCGGGGCCCCTTCCTGGGGTAGCAGAAGTTGCGGGGCTCAGGGCGGTGAGCGCGGGCGCATGGCGGGACGCTGCGCCCGGGGCCAACGGGGCCACAGGTGCGGGGCGCGGGGGGCGGGCGCCGCGGTCGGGCCCGGGGTCCCCGATCGCTCGCCCGCCCGCCCGAGCGTGCGTCCGGCGGGCAGCGGGCAGCGGGCCGGGCCGGGGCGGGGGCGGCAGGAAGTCCCCCGGCACCCCGCGCCCCCGCGCCCCGGCCCCCGCCGCCGCCGCTCTAGGCCGCCGCCAGCTCGGTGGGCTTAACCCTTCCCGGCCCGGGGGCGCGGGGGAGACCCGGCCCCCCTAGACCCGAGGGACAGGCCCGCCCCTGGGAGCCGCATTAGTCGCCCCTCCCACGCCCGACAGTCCTTTCGGGGACCCCAGACCCGCCGGCGGGTGCCACTGCGCTTCTCCCGCCCCGCTGCAGTGTTCCAGCCGGGGTCAGCGGGCCCTGTCCTCCTTCGGCCACTCCAATTGCAGACAAGGGGAATGGGACGGAGGGGGCGCACCCCAATTGTGGGTGCGGCCTCCCAGAGCCCAGAATCTGTTTAGACCTTTCTGTTGAGATCATTTTGCTGCTCCTTCCTTGTCCAGTTAAAATCGGGTCCTCACATTCTTGGAGACACCTGGAGACGGGTGAGGAGGAAGCTGCAGTCCCCTCCAGAAGCCAAGGTGGACAGAGGGCTTTGGAGAAAGACATCAGAAATCTCAGAGTGGTGGGGCTCCAGCAGTAACCTTGGCTGGTCCCTACCTTCCAGCACCCACATTGGGCTCCCTTCTGAGCAGATGGCTAAGGGGTGTCACTCACCACGGGGAACCAGTGTCACCTAGCTACCCACCCACCCCCTTCATCCAGAGCAGCAGGACAACAGAGGGCACAGGGACTCCATGAGAGCGGCAGCACCAAGCTGGCATCTTGAGGTGATCAGGAACTGTGGGAGAACTTGACAGGAATAAGTTCCAGGGGTGGAGCCAGCCTTCCCCTCATTCACCCTTCCTTGCCACTCTCAACGAGGTGCTCAGGGAAACAGTAGGTGCTGGATTTCTAACCTAGGTCCGGTCCCCACTTGCAGAGTAAGGCCTCAGCCCTTTGAACCATCTTCCAGGCCCCAAATGCATGCAACTTGTTGAATCATGTTCCTCTCTTTGGTTTGTTTTTGTTTGGTTGGTTGCTTGGTTTTGGGGGCCACACCCAGCAGTGCTCAGGCTTGAGGCTGGAGTGATGATAGCACAGTGTTGAAGGTGCTTGCCTTGCACGTAACCAACCCAGTTCAATCCCTGGCATCCCATATGGTCCCCTGAGCATGGCCAGGAGTAACCACTGAGCATCACTAGGTGTTGCCCAGAAAATAAAACAAAACAAAAATCACTCCTGGGAGGCTTGGGGAACCATATGGGATGCCAGGGATCAAACCCTAGGCTGGCCGCATTCAAGGTTAATGCCCTCCTTGCTGTGCTATCTCTGATCTGAAATGAAAAAATAGTGATTGGATTTTTTTGGTTTGGTTTTTGGGCCACACCCAGCATGCTCAGGGGTTAATCCTAGCTCTGCGTTCAGAAATCACTCCTGGCAGGCTCAGGGGACCATATGGGATGCCGGGAATTGAACCACCTTCTGTCCTGGGTCAGCCAGACCCAGGACCGCTGTGCTATCGCTCCAGCCTGATGATTGGATTTTTAAGAGGGAGAGCAACAGTTTGACGAGCAGAGATGGGCTCCAGTCCTGTGTTCATGCCCTGAGGTATGCCCCCTTAACAAACTGAAGCTTAAAAGCAAACAAATGGGGCCTGGAGAGATAGCACAGCGGTGTTTGCCTTGCAAGCAGCCGATCCAGGACCAAAGGTGGTTGGTTCGAATCCCGGTGTCCCATATGGTCCCCCGTGCCTGCCAGGAGCTATTTCTGAGCACACAGCCAGGAGTAACCCCTGAGCACCGCCGGGTGTGACCCAAAAACCAAAAAAAAAAAAAAACAAGGCAAACAAATGGCCCCATTTCCGGTCCCCCCCACAAGTTGGACCCATTAAACCCTTTCTAGCATCTGTAAGGCGAGACAGGTGCCCACTCACTATGCATATGCTGCATCACACCACAATGCTGCATCTGGAAGTCTCTGAAGAATTGTCCTGAGTCCCCAAATCCAGAAGTATAAAAGGCAAGCTAGGTTGCTGTACTGGGGCTTGGCCAGGCAATGTGGGTGACTGGAGTTTGGAGGTTGCTTTGCTTCAAGTGAAAGAGCTCACAGGAAAGTGCTCTCTTTCCCTGAGACAACTCTGCAACCTCAGCCTCCTGGTCAAGTGAGCATTCTTTGCTCTCTTCATTTCATATGCTTTTTTTTTTTTTTTTTTTTGGTTTTTGGGCCACACCCAGTGATGCTCAGGGGTTACTCCTGGCTATGCGCTCAGAAGTCGCTCCTGGCTTGGGGGACCGTATGGGACGCCGGGGGATCGAACCATCCTAGGTAGCGCAGGCAAGGCAGGCACCTTACCTCTAGCGCTACCGCCCAGCCCCATTTCATATGCTTTTAACAAGCGATTTGAAGCCTACACCGGGCCTCTTCCTGGCTCTGTGCTCTAGGTCACTCCTTGCAGGGACCATATGTGGTGCCAGGGATCTAAGTGGGGTCAACTACATGCAAAGAAAGACCCTGCCTGCTGTGCTCTCTCCAGCTCCCCAATACATTTTTTTTTTTTTTTGGTGTTTGGGTCACACCCGGCAGCACTCAGGGGTTACTCCTAGCTCTATGCTCAGAAATCGCTCTTGGCAGGCTCGGAGGATCATATGGGATGCTGGGATTCGAACGACCATCCTTCTGCATGCAAGGCAAATGCCTTATCTCCATGCTATCTCTCCGGCCCAATACACATTTTTTAATAATAGGGCACAGGTATGGACCAGAGCGATAGTACAACAGGAAGGGCACTTGCCTCACATGTACTCAAACCAGGTTCCATCCCCAGCACCCTATAGGTTACCCCAAACACTGCCAAGAGTGATCCAAGTACAAAGCCAGGTATGGCCCAAAAACCAAAAAGAAAAAAATATATATCACAGAGGTAGAGCAGGGGAGATGCTAGGTGGTTTGTATTGGCCCTGGATGCAATTACACAGAGCACAGCCCACAGAGTGCTCTTGGCCCAGGAGGAATTCCCCAGACAGGCACAAACATTGCAGCCACAGGGCTTTGTTGCAGTGGTCCCGATCCCCAGCCGGGCACAGGACCCCCAAGATACTGTATAGCATCAAAGTCACATTCCCACCTCTGGAGCTCCATTCCTGGTAGCACTCACCAGCCCATTGCCAGGGTGTACAAAATGTCAGCGTTGGGGCCGGGCGGTGGCGCTCGAGGTAAGGTGCCTGCCTTACCTGTGCTAGCCTAGGAGACGGACCGCGGTTCGATCCCCCGGCGTCCCATATGGTCCCCCAAGCCAGGAGCGACTTCTGAGCGCATAGCCAGGAGTAACCCCTGAGCGTCACCGGGTGTGGCCCAAAAACCAAAAAAAAAAACAAAAAAAAAAAAAAAAAAAAAAACAAAATGTCAGCGTTGAGTGTTCTGGCTTAAGATGCCTGGGGGAGGGGGTGTCTCTCTGCAAGTGACCCATTCCCTGCCCAGCCTACTGACCAGAGGCCCTTAGGCTCATGGCTTAGGGCCTAGCTCCTGGCTGCCCAAGCCTCCACCAGGGATATTTCTAGTTGTTTCTGAATTTTTAGCCCAGTAAGAGGCTGTACCAGCATTAATGGTCATGTATATGCCTTGAGTGATTGCGTAGCTATGGGTCTCCAGGGATCAGGGACATAACAGGTGACCTGCTGCCCAACCTCAAGCTCCAAGAAGGCTGGGTTGAGGGCAGCCACTCAAATCCAGATCTCTGCTCACGTCTGCATGGCAAGTCGACCAAACTGTTTAGAAAAAACTTTTATTTGACATACGAAAGGAAAATTTAGAGACCCCAATAACATGGAGAAGTTCCTTTCCCTGGGGGGGGCAGAGTCACGACCCAGGCCTCTGGCTGGACCAAGCCCACCCAGGATGCCTGCCTGGGGCTATGTGAGGGGGAACATGGCCTCATTCCACTCTGTGCCCAGCGGCAGCATCTGCCCCGACACCCACCCGGCGGGATGCCCGGGGTGCGACACCCCTCCTTTCCTCCATCCTTTCTGGACCTGCATGGGGGGCGGGGCGGGGCTGTGCTGGTGATCGTCGCCCTGGGGGCTGGTCACCGCTGCATTTTCTCCGAGAAGAAGGTCCTCAGCGCCGCTTCCCTGTCGCCACCTTAGCGGATAGGCCGGAACGGGAAAGTCATGCCTGAGAGGAAGGCATGTCCAGGGTGCCCAGGCAGTGCCGGGTGGGCGGCAGGGTGCGCGGGTACTGCCCCATAGCCCAGTGGAGGCGTGTGAATATGGGGGTAGAAGCCAGGGGGCAGCGCTGTGTGGGGGGATGGCTGCACAGGCCCTGAGATCACCAGCTGCAGGAGGCTGTGAACATAAGGACAAGCGTGAGATCATAGGACTGCGGGCTCCAGGACAGGAGCTGAGACCCCAATGCAGGCCAGGACCACACGGTAGGCTGTGTCTGGCCCTAAGCAAGACACCCCCCCCTAAATCCTGACCTTTGGGGGAGCTGACCCAGGGGCAGGATTGCCCCCCCGGCTCTCCCAAGACTGTTCCCTCACCAGCCCTGCATCCCTTCCTGGACCCCTCCTGTGCTCAGGAAACCCACTGCTCCCCAACATTATACCAGTGCCCTGAGGGCCTGTGAGATCTCAGACCTGCCCATCAGGGAAGTTTCTGGTCCTCCCAGATCTCAGCCCTTCCCATGGGCCATGCCCCACCGTCAAGCTTGCCTACTGGGCTACCTGCTGGGCCTGGTGACATCCTGACCTCTTCCTCTTGCCCCCCCCCCCTCGCCCCCACTGCTAATCAGCCACAGGAGACTGACTGGTCTGTAAGCAGTGTGGAACCTCAACATCATGGCCAGGGTGCCTTTTTTTTTTTTTTTTTTTTTTGAGGCCAGGGCGCCTCTAATAGAATGGTAACAATATCCTACCAGGTGGAAGGAGCTTCTAGAAATTTCTGCTCTATGTGGCACAACCCTGGGCATGGTGGAAACCCCAGCAAAGCAGGTCAGCAGCAGGGAACATGCCTGGCATGTATGAAGCCACCCCCCCACTCTCTCTAACATGCCCTCTCTCCTCTCTATCAACACACACACACACACTCTCTAACATGCCCTCCTTTCTATCAGCCTGAACTTTTTTTTTATTTATTTTTTTATAGTTTTTGTGCCACACTTGGCAGCGCTCAGAGGTTACTCCTGGCTCTACGCTCAGAAATCGCTCCTGGCAGGCTTGGGGGACCATATGGGATGCCGGGATTCGAACCACCATCCTTCTGTATGCAAGGCAAACGCCTTACCTCCATGCTATCTCTCCGGCCCCTCCTGAATCATTTTTGTTCGTGCAGCTTCCACAGCTTAAAGTTGAGAAATGGGGGAAACTGAAACAGTGTGGGTAGCAGGGACTTAGTCTTGAAGTAGCGGGCTATGGGGCTAAAGTGGTAGCACAGTAGGGCATCTGCCTTGCATGCGACTGACCCAGGCATCCCATATGGTCCCTTGAGCCAGGAGTGATTTATGAGCGCAGAGCCAGGAGTAATCCCTGCGCACCACTGGGTGTGGCAAAAAAAAAAAAAAAAAAGAAATAGCTGGGATGGAGCCTGGGCCGCTCCCCAGTTTCTCAGCTCCTAATCCAAACAGCACCAGGGCTAGGCCCACGGGGCTTCACTGCAGTCGGCCTCAAGACTGAGGCCCCCAATTTATAAGGAAACTGAGGCCAGGATATTACCTAGATCAGAGCACACTGTTGGCAGAGCCAGACTAGAACCAGTTCAGAATCTAATTCCAAAGCGTGACCAAACTGGCCCATGCACAACTCAGCTCCGAACCAGCTTATGGGTCGGGTCCCAGCTCTGAACCAGCTCATGAGCCAGGTCTGGCTTAGAACCAGAAGCATATAGGCTGGGGCTGGCCTGGAACCAGCACATGAGCCAGGTCCAACTCAGAACCAGCATGCGGCCAGAATCTGGCTCAAAAGTAGCACAGGGGCCGGATCCCAGCTCAGAACTAGCACATGGGCTGGGATCCAGCACAGAAGCAGCAGGCAGGCTGGGCCAGCTCAGAACCAGCATATGCTTATCTGTTACTAAGGGTAGTTTCTCAGCCACACACTGTCTCAGACCACAATGGGCCATGCTAGGGCTCCCAAAAGAATCACTCTGACATGCTGCTGAGTCTTTGAGCATCCCCACCCCCACCCCTGCACAAGTACCTCTCCCCATGGCTCAGGTTTGGGGCCTGTGGCGGTGCTCTGTGGGGCACTCTAACTCGCACACACACCCCCAGCGCCAAGGCCCAGAGTCACTTACTTGTTGTGGGGCAGCCTGGAGCAGAGGGTCCTCAGGTCATCTGCAGAAGGCAACAAAGAACAGATGAGATGGATGGGCACCATGGGGAAACTGCATCCTTTCCTCGGCTGAGTAACCGCACCACTCAGGAGCACTCAGGAGCTACTGGTGCTGCTGGAGAGGACCCCTGGTGTCCACAGATGACACAACAGGTCACTCCCTTGTGACAGTCCCAGCTCAGGGCCACAGGAGATGGGGAAGGTTCGGCCTGGCTGATGCATCTGCTGTACTCACTGAGGTGAAACTCACAGACCCTACAAAGATTCTGCTTCCAGGGTGCAGAGACCATAGAGGGGAGGGTGTTTGCCTTGAACATGAATGACCGAGGTTCCATCTTCAGTATCCCACAGGGTTCCCCAAACCCTGTCAGGAGTGATTCCTGATCACAGAGCCAGGAGTAAGCCCTGAACAGAGTCAAGAGTGATCCCTGGGGCCAGAGCAATAACACAGTGGGCGGGCATTTGCCTTGCACAGAGTCAGCCTGGGTTTGATCCCCAGCATCCTGTAGGGTGCCCCGAGCACCACCAGGAAGGACCCTTGAGCGCATAGTCAAGAATTATCTGAGCACGTCAAGTGTGACCAAAACCAAAAATAAAAAAAAAAAAAAAAAGATCCCTGAACACAGAGGCAGAAGTGAGCCCTGAGCATGGCCAGGTGTGGCCCCAAACCAAAATAAACAAGAACAAAGTGAGAGCAAAAAAAGCTTAGCCCATTTTGGGGAAAAAACAAAGCTTGGCCCAGGAGCTCTGTGTTCTCCAAACCCAGATCCTGCACAACCCCCTGTACCTTCCCAATACCCGGCACCCACCTCGAGTGCACAGCAGGGCCCCCGAGGCCATGGCCACCTGCAAGGCTTGTGCCAGGCGGTCAAGGGCAAGCTCAATCTCCTGAGAAGCATTGAGGGGGTTCAGCTCATCTGCAAGCCGGCCCAGATCCTCCACCAGTGGCACCATGTGGTCAAAGAGGACTAGCCCCAGGCGGCCATACAGGCTCTTCTCGCTCAAGTGCGCCTGCAGCATGACCAGGCCATGCAGTACACTGAGGTGCAGCTTAGAGTACAGGAGCTGGGGGTCCCTGTCAGGCACCACGGCATCCTTGGTGACCTTGCTGCTGGCATGGCCATTCGGCAGGGCCGCCTTCCTCTTCCTTTTGTAGGCCAGAGGGGCTTTGACACACCAGCGGATCAAGCCTGTGAGTGGCGTGAGCTCCAGGAAACCAATGGGGAGGCTGGCGGCGATGGGCGTGTTGAGGAAGGTAAGGAGCATCAGCCGGGGGTCCTCGAAGATCCAGCTCACAGTCACCTCCAACAGGTCCAGCGGTGGGACCAGGTCATCTGTGGACAGACAGAAAGACAAAGGTCAGAGGCCCTGCCCCTCCTCAGGACCACAGCAGGGGTCCCACATCTGAGTGGTTCAAGAAGCATCTGATGGGGGTGGCAAGACAGTGCAAGCAGTGGAGTCACAGTAAGCACTGTGCACCAGCACTACAACTCCTGGGCTGAGCATTGCAAACCCTAGAACAAGTACTGTACACCAAGCACTAATATTCCCAAGTTGAGCACTGTGTACCCAGTATGTAGTGCTCACGGGCACCAAGCTCATTGTGCACCGAGAAGTCAATCACTAAACCTCCAGGTCTGATCATCAGGTACCTCTTCTAAGTGGTGTGCTAAAGTCCATGGTGTGCCCTGGTAATCCCACTGCTCCTGAGGCCAAGCACACCCTTTTGGCTCCTTCTGGACAAGAGGCAGCAGTCTGGGAGGGCACTGAACTTACAGACAGGTCACCAAGGTTCAATACCCAGCATCCCTGAGCACTGCCAGGAATGGTTCTGAGCACCAAAAGGAAACCAAAAACTGGGCACGTGTTGAAAGTGAGGGCCCATGATGCAGTACTGCTCAGGCCTTGTGGTACTAGGGACCCTTGGGATACCTCAACAGTGCTCAGGAGATCATGTGGTGTCAGGGATCCAACAGGGCAGATGTAGCAAAGTAAAGACCCAGGCAGTGCTCAGGGGTTACTCCTGGCTGTCTGCTCAGAAATAGCTCCTGGCAGGCACAGGGGACCATATGGGACACTGGGATTTGAACCAACCACCTTTGGTCCTGGATCGGCTGCTTGCAAGGCAAACGCCACTGTGCTATCTCTCTGGGCCCAGCTCTGAATTTCTTACAAAAGAAAATGAAGAATGAAGCAAGTCAGGTTGGGGTTGAGGTCAGAAACATTCCTGGCCTCTGTAAGTCCCGGAACTCCGTCCTTGGCCTCCCAAGACCCTCCATTTCTCCCCCCTTAATACCACTGGTGCAGTCCCAGTGGCCCCTCTAAAACAAGAAAAGCAAGACATGCGCAGTCTCCCAGGGATCCAGTCCAAGGGCTGCCCTGAGCTCCCTCTGAGCAAACGTCCACCTAGCCTTTGCCAGCCCAGGACGTAGAAGGGCAGCTAGTGGTCACTTACCTGAGGACAGGTCATAGAGTGCCGTGACAGCTGTGATGAACTGGCAGCAGAAGCGCGGGCTGGCGCTGAGGATCTGCTTGAGTGTGTGTACCGAGCCGGGGACCAGGCAGCAGTAGTCATCCACCAGCGCCCTGGCCAGGCGCACACAGTATAACACAGGGGTTCGCTGCAAAGGACAAAGCCACAGGGCAGGATGGGGAGCGAGTTTGGAGCTAGTGTCTCCAGAGCAGGTCCCCGGAGCAGGTCTCCAAAGCAGGCTGAGGGGGAAAGACAGCAACTTTGTGCAGCGAGGCTGTTCCTTTTAGTGGAACTGGAAAGGGCTCACCCAAACAAGGCACATGTCTGCTGGAGACACATATTCAGGCCTTGTAGTTTTGGTTTGGTTTGGTTTGGTTTGGGGCCATACTCAGCTATGCTCAAGGATTACTCCTGGCTCTGCACTCAGGAATCAATCATGGAAGGCCTCAACAACCATATGGAATGATGGGGTAGAACCTGGTTGGCTGCATGCAAGGCAAGCACCCTCCCAGCTGTGTTTGGGGGTCACACCTGGCAATACTTAGGGGTTACTCCTGGCTTGGAATTCTAGATCAGTCCTCAGTGCTCGTGGGAGCATATGAGATCAAACCTCTATCAGCCACATGCAAGGGAAACATCCTACCCAATGTGCTTTCATTCCAGCTTCATCTGACTGTCCTTTAACCTCCTAATCCTTTCGGGGTGGAGAGACAGTACCACAGGTGGTTACCTTCCAGAACCTAACCTGGGTTCCATCTCTGGCACTACCGATGGTCCCCTGAGCCCCACAAGAAAAGATCTGTAAGCACAGAGCCAGGAGTAAGAGCTGAGCATGGATGGGTGTGGCCCAAATGCAAATCAAAACAAACAAAACCAACAACAAAAAATATCCTAACTTGAGAGCAGAATGGTAGTTCAAGCAGTTCACTGAGCCAAAGGAAATGACAGCATGTGTGAGGCCCTGGGTCTGATCCACCTAAACTGGCCAGGGACACCACCAAGTGTGGTCTCCATGGCCCAATATGGCGCTGCTGGGAGGAATCCCACCACACACCATGAGATAAACAATTGCATCATGGGGCTTCCCAGGCATCTATTTTCAAGTGCCCACTAAGACGACTCAGAAGATTTCACTTATGAAAAGAAACCTTTCGGGGCCGGGCGGTGGCGCAAGAGGTAAGGTGCCTGCCTTGCCTGCGCTAGCCTTGGACGGACCACAGTTCGATCCCCCGGCGTCCCATATGGTCCCCCAAGCCAGGAGCAACTTCTGAGCGCATAGCCAGGAGTAACCCCTGAGCATTACCGGGTGTGGCCCAAAAACCAAAAAAAAAAAAAAAAAAAAAAAAGAAAAGAAACCTTTCCAGTTTCTCTTTCAGCTCAGCGACCACCAGGAGGAACCACCCTATGAGAGCCAGGTCTGGGGAGTCCAGGGAGACAGCAGGGCACAGGGACTAGCAGGAAAAGCACCGAGGCACCCCGGTCTCACCGCGCTCCTTCAGTACCTGTAGCCAGGAGGCCGCGCACTCCAGCACGGGAACACGGCACACGGCCACGGCCATGGACACGAGCTTCCCCAGCAGTGCCATGCGGCTGTCGTCGGCCTTGTTTCCTTGAGGGCTGAAAAGGGATGAGAAAATGATCTGCCGGACCGAGTCCTTGCTTTGCTCCTGGAAGTAATTGCACATGATTTCGAGAAGTTGAAGCTCCTGGAGCGAATTCAGTCTCTGGAAGACACGCGGGCGGGACAGGCGGTCAGGAAAGCGCTGGCTGACTGGGACTTAGAGGGGCTGGTGTCCACGCACAGCCAGAGCACGGAAAAGGAACAAGGCGCCCTCGTGTCCCTCGGCAGCGGGCGATGCACACTCCCGACCTGGGAGGATGCGGGGGTCAACAGGTGTGCCCGATTCTCCCCGGAGCCCTTCCGAGGCTCAGGGCTGTCATGGGGGGGGGGGGGAGGCGTCGAGAGATCGGGTTGGGTCCTAGGGTGCAGGGGCAGAAGGGTCCAGGGCAGGGTCTGGGGTAAAGTCTGGGGCAGGGACCAGGTCAGGGTCTGGGGCAGGGTCTGAGGCAAAGTCTGGGGCAGGGTCTGGGGTAAAGTGTAGGTCTGGGTCTGGGGTAAAGTCTGGGTCTGGGGTAAAGTCTGGGGCAGGGTTCGGGTCAGGATCCGGGTCAGGGTACGAGTTAGGGTCCGGGTCTGGGTCAGGGTCCGGGGCAGGATCCGGGGTAAAGTCTGGGGCAGGATCTGGGGTAATGTCTGGGGCAGGGTCCGGGTCAGGATCCGGGTTAGGGTAGGGGTCTGGATCAGGGTCTGGGCCAGGATTCGGGGAAAAGTCTGGGGCAGGCTCCGGGTCAGGGTACGAGTTAGGGTCCGGGTCTGGGTCAGGGTCCGGGGCAGGATCCGGGGTAAAGTCTGGGGCAGGATCTGGGGTAATGTCTGGGGCAGGGTCCGGGTCAGGGTACGGGTCTGGGTCAGGGTCTGGGCCAGGATCCGGGGAAAAGTCTGGGGCCGGATCCGGGGTAAAGTCTGGGGCAGGGTCTGGGGCCGAACCGGGGCAGGGTGTGGGGTAAAGTCTGGGGCAGGATCTGGGGTAATGTCTGGGTTAGGGTCCGGGGCCGGATCCGGGGTAAAGTCTGGGGCAAGGTCCGGGGCAGGATCGGGGCAGGGTCTGGGGCCAGAACCCGGGGCGGGGTCCGGGTCCGGGCGTGCGGGGCCCCCCGCGCACCTTGGGCTGCGCGCCGCGCTCCTTGGGCACCTGGAACACGAACTCCTCGAGCAGCTCCACGGGCCCCTTGTCCCCGAGCGGCAGCGACGCGCTCTGCAGCTGGCTGCTGAAGAAGATGTCCAGGTGGTACAGCACCTCCTTGGCGGCGCTGAGCGCGTCGCGCCGCAGCAGCGAGTGGCGGATGTCGCTCATGGCGCGCCGCGGGCCCCGCCGACGCCGAGAGGCCGCCCCCCGCTCACGGGGCCAGCGCGCCCCGGCCCGCGGCGCCCCCCGCGCCGATCGCAGCGGCCCGACAGCCTCGGCCGCCTGCCGCAGCGGAACCGCGGCCCGACGCCGAGCGCGCGACGGTGGCCCGCGGGGGCCAAGCGCAGGCCGCGGCCCGGCCCGGGACGGCGCCCCCTGGCGGCCCGAAGGACGCCTTGCAGCCCGGCGCCGGGAGCAGCCGGCCACATCCCCCGGTGACGTCCCCGAGAAGGGGCGCGCCCCGCAATCCCCGCCCCGTGGCCCGGCCGGCGTCGGCCGAGGTGGGCCCCAAGGCGTTGGGCTCTGCAGTCCCGCCGGGTCTCCGCCTGCTCGCCTCTCCTCGCCTCCGAGTACCGGGGAGCCTGAGGCCCGGACGCCTCCTTCTCCGGCTGCGCACACGCTCCCGTCTACGTCCCGGGCACTTTCCAGGAATCTTTTCTGCGTCCCGTGTCTGTGCTCAATCAAGCTGGGCGATTAGTCTGGGGGCTTTATTTTTATTTTATTTATTTTGGGGGGGGGGGGGTCATTCCTGGAGGTGCTCAAGGGACCATATGGGATACCGGGAATCAAACCCGAGTAGACTGCCTGCAAGGCAAACGCCCTACCCGCTGTACTATCACTCTGGCGCCTATTTTCTTTTACTTTATTTTATTTAGCTACACCCGGCAATGCTCAGGGGCTACTCCTGGCTCTGCACCCAGGAACTGCTCCTGGCGGTGCTCAAAAGACCTGATGGGATGCTGGGATAGAACCAATACAAGCCTCCTGTACGTTGTACTACCACTCCAGCCCTGAGTCTGCGGCGTTTTTAAGGGCACCAAAGGCTTGGATGCAGCCAAGAGAGGCCAGGGGGCCCTCAATACAAGTAAAGAGATAGGACAATCCCTCCTTCTCTTCCATGGGAAAGGGCACCACTTCTCCGTGAGGCCCAACTGCCACCAGAACAACAGAGCCCTGGTGCCACAGAGCCAAAGTCTAGATTAGAACATGGGCAGGATCAGGTAGAAACAGGGAAGCTTCTGGGTGGGCCCATGGCTCCTGCCACACTCAGGAGCTATCCTCACCACAGCCAGCTTCGCACTCAGCAGACCCTCGTTTCCCTTCCCACTAACCAATTAAATAAGTTTGGAACCACCCAGCAGAGGGGCTGGAGCAGGCGGGCAGGGTGACCTGGCACCCCCAGAGGGTCCCCTGAGAACCTCCAGGTGTGAGCCCAAAACACAGTGCCAAGAGTGAGCTCTGAGCATCATAGATACAAAAATAACAACAACAAAACCCACCCAGTAGAAAAGATAACAAGTGGTCACAACAAAACAGCAGTGTGAGGAAGGCAAGTATCCTCGTGAGTGACAGCACCCAGTCCTCAAGGCAACACTCAACTCTTCTTCTTCTTCACTGGAAGCCCAGGAGCACCTAGAAAGATCTCGCCAAGGTTGCTCCAAAGTCCATTGGAGTAAAAGTTCTGGGACTTGATAGATGGGTTTCGGTGTGGGCTCTGAGTTCGCTCATCCTTGTACCACTCATTTGTGGTCTGGTTGGTGGCAGCCAGGTAGAGGAGGAAGCACAGATATGATGCCAGCAGGAAGCTGAGCACTGCCACAAAGCCCAGTGTGAAGACCACCCTTGGGAAGGACAGGAACAGGTGCTACAGGGAGAATGAAAAACTCTACATCAGTTGGTGCCCTCCAAGCCCTCTCCCCCTCACAAGCAGCATCCTACCTTTCTTACACAAGCTCAAGTCTATAGAGAAGTCTGGGGCAGGAGAGAATACAGTGGTTAGGGCATGTGTCCAGCCTATGTTGATGATCCAGGTTTGATATCCAGCATCAAGCAATGTGGTCCTGAGACCCTCAGTGCTGGCAGGGTGGTCCAGGCACTGAACAGCGACTCCTGGACTTCCTGAGCCCTAGGTGGGAGCCTCCCCAGCACCGAAATAAGGATGTTTCCCAACTGATTTCCTAATAATGCAGAAAAATCTCACGGGCAAAAAGACTGTATGAAAAGATCAGCAACCTTGAGCTCAAAGTGGAAGCTTAATGGGATTCCTTGTTCTCTTTGGGGGCATGTTTAGAAATTTTCTAGTTGAGAGGGGACAATCAAAAATAAAATCCACAGGGGCCCAGGGAGATGGTTCAATGGGCTAAGGTACAGGCCTATACCCCAGCAACTCTGGGGCTGATCCTGATCACTACACAGGGACCAGGGGCTGGGTGAAGGTAGCCAGGGTGGGGTGGGGGGGATGATCCTCTAAATTTGTTTCTACGAGTCATGAGAAAATCTGAAGTTAAAGAACAATGATCACCAAGACCACCAAGGATACTTGAGCACCACCACAAAGTGTGGCTCCAAAACCTTAGACATGAGAATTATATATAACTGGGAGAGGGGGAAATGGAGCCACACCCAGCAGTGCTTAGGGCTGAGTCCTGGCTCTGAGCTAAGATATCACTCCAGGTAGGGCACAGAGGCCCACATGGGACTGGTGGAGCTCAGGGTGTGACTATTGGCTCTGTGCTCAGAAATCACTCCTAGCAGGCTTGAGGAATCCTATGGGATGCCAGGGATTGAATCAGGGGCTGGCTGTGTGCAAGGTAAATGCCCTCCCCACTATGCTATTGCTTTAGTATCAGCCTGTCAGTTTTTTTTAAGTAGTTTCACAGTCTCACTGGGAAAATTGACCCTCCCTTTTCACTTTGGAAAATTTGGAACCCTGAATTGGAAAACTGGGCCCCACTGTGTACTTATGTCTTCTGCCACCTGGACAAGAAAGATGGTGTCCACATCCTGGATGTGCCCCTGGTCGTCAACGTAGGTCTCGGAGTACAGGTCAGCCATCACCACCAGCTGGAGCAGCAGCGCTGCACTTAGGACGGCCAGGGTCGCTGCAGATGCCATCAGGGTGCACAGGTAGCCCAGGAAGAACCGGGTATTCCCAGCGCCTATGCAGTTGTTCACCCAGATGCAGTGATGGTCGAAGCGGTGCACACAGCGGCCACACACACCTGAAGGACACAAGGAAGCAAAAAGTGTGCTGTGGCCTTGCCAACATGGACGATGGTGCTGGAGGTGACAGGGACTTGGCTTTCACACTGCACCACATTGTGCCCATGGCAGGGAGCACAGGAATGAGGTTGCAAGAATAGCTGGGAGAAAAAAAAAAAAATAAAGAATATCTGGGAGGAGGCTCCATGGTGGTTGTTTCTCCACTTTAGCAGTCTCATGTCAGAGTCATTGGGGTGGCCCACACCACAGTGACTTCTCTCACCTGAATGAAATTTCTACAAAGGCATATCGTTGAATTGGCCCTTGTAGTAAAGATGACATTAGGGGCCAGGACATAGGCCCTGGCTAAGGTGCGTGATTTGGAGGGTGCCAGCCATGGGGGATCCCCAGTTCCAGGGATCTGTAAGTACTGGGTGAGACTCAGAGCACTTGTTAGAGCACTGGCCTTATACAGATGTAATCCTAGGCACATGCACACACATACGCATGCATGCACACACTTGGAATATATTGGGCTATGTTGATCTACCTTTGCAACTGTAAATTTTTTTTTTTTTTTTTTTTTTTTTTTTGGTTTTTGGGCCACACCCGGTGACGCTCAGGGGTTACTCCTGGCTATGCGCTCAGAAGTCGCTCCTGGCTTGGGGGACCATATGGGACGCCGGGGGATCGAACCGCGGTCCGTCTCCTAGGCTAGCGCAGGTAAGGCAGGCACCTTACCTCCAGCGCCACCGCCCGGCCCGCAACTGTAAATTTTACAAAACCTAACTACATCCGATGAAAAGTCAGCGCCTAAACTGGATTTCAGTGTTCAGTAAATACCGGATCTGAAAGATTCGTTAAGACAGAGAAGCAGGGCCCGGAGAGATAGCACAGCGGTGTTTGCCTTGCAAGCAGCCCATCCAGAACCTAAGGTGGTTGGTTCGAATCCCGGTGTCCCATATGGTCCCCCTTGCCTGCCAGGAGCTATTTCTGAGCAAGCAGCCAGGAGTAACCCCTGAGCATCGCCGGGTGTGACCCAAAAAAAAAAAAAAAAGACAGAGAAGCAGTCTCTCACCTAAGTGATTGCTTATACAGACTATTTACATCTTTAGTTTGACTAATTCTAGTCATGATTAAATTTAATTTCCTGGTTTGGATTTGAGGCCACATCCAGTGATGCTCAGGGCTTGCTCCTGGCTCTGTGCTCAGGCTTCACTCTTGATGGGTTTCAGGGGACCCTATACAGTGCTGGGACTCCTGGGAATCAGTTATGTACAAGGCAAGTACCCTTTTTGCTTGTGGGAATAATAGGATTGTGAGATTTATCTGATTCCAACCCCTCTAGTATATGCCTTGTTACTCATTGGTTGAAAACATCTTTGAATTTGGCACCTTGGATTGGTGTTTAGACCACCTGATCCCACCTCCAGGTGTAGTCCAGTGTTTTGGTTTTAGAACCTGATAATTTAATTTTATATTTGCTGTGCTTTTATTCTGGGTCCTGCCCATTCCTATAAGCATTTGAAAGTGGCTACTCAGAAGTTTAGAAACATCTATGCTCCCATCTGCTACCACTGGGCATTCCAGTCTGAAGAGTTGGCTGCTCCTCCAAGGCATACAAACACCCAACCTGCAGAAACATCTCCTGGGCCCAGGCCCTGCCACATGGCAGGGACAGCCCTGTGCCTGAACAGAGCTCCCTCCAGCAACTATGTCCAGCCACCACCTTAGCCACCCCTGGGTCAGAAGGCCCTACTTCCCATCTTCCAGGCTCCCCAGGGGGACAGAGGCATGTGTCCTGCCACACTTACTGCAGTGCTTGGAGCGTGCTGGTTTCCAGAGCCCACAGGAGCAGCACCGTGCATTCCTTGAGTACATTACTCCATCGAACGCATAAGCTTGCAGGAAGAAGGACTCATTAGCTTTAGTCACGGTTCCTGAAACAAAGTGGCCTATGAGCTGTGCTCAGTCTTCCATCCATGTGTGGACCCCCAGCATCCGTGCAGGCAACTATCCCAATCGCAGACGTACCAAGCCACTTCTCTCCACAGGAACCACATGGTTCCATGCACCTCACGAGCCCACCCAAACACCCCCCCCCCAAGAGAAAACTTGAGCCTCTGACCCCCATTTCCCTCAAACCCCTGACCTACTTATGTCTCTAAAAACGTGTCTCCTCTGGGTCATCCTAGAAAGGCAACCAGTGTACCTAGTTTCTTTGACTCAACAAATTGACTCAGGATGTCACATGTGTAAAGACTTTATTCCTTTCTATGACCAAATAATACCCCTCTAAATAAGGTGATAGCATGAATTATTTATGATATATATTTAAATAGCCAATTCAATGCCTGACACCACACATGGTCACTTGAGTCCTGCCAGGTGTCGTCCTCAAAACACAATATATAAATAAATATATAAAGGAAAGGGTCAAAGCCCAAAAATTTTCACCTGGTATTTAAATAAATAACATGTGCTTCAAAGAGAAAAGATGGACCAGATCAGGTAGGGATCTTGCCTTTCACATGGCCGACTCACCTCATATGATCCCCTGAGGCCAAGAGTGATCCCTGAGCAGTCAGGAGTAAACCCTGAGCACCGTCAGGTATGGCCCAAAAGCCCCAAATGACACAAAAAGGAAAGAGACAAGACTAGGAAACTCCAGTGGTCACACACAGAAACCTGCACCTGTGTGGGCTCACGGGAACACACATAAAACAGAGCCTTGACTTACCAGGGTCAGTCACACAAGTTAAGATGAAGAAAACCAGGTTTACAATCAGCAGCAGGTAGGGCAGAAGCAGGTAGGACAAGAAGAAGCCCAGCTGTTGACAGTAGCCGAATATCTCCCAGGAGTACTCAAAGTAAATGGTGCCCTGGAGGAGTAGGTGAAGTACGAGGAAACAGCGGTTCCTGGAAGGCAAGGACAGGGGACCTGCTCAGGGGGCTCCATGGGGAACCTGCACAGTCTACTGGCACACTCAATTGATGGGTTTTTGTTTTAGAGCTATCTCCAGCAATGCTCAGGGATTACTCCTGGTTCTACACTCAGAAATCACTCCTAGCAGTGGAATGCTGAGATTAAACCCAAGTTGGTTGTGTGCAAGGTAAGTACTTTACCCACTGGACTATCAGCTACTGGTCATATTTTTAAATGTTTTTGTTAAATGGGACTGGATTGAGAGTCCAGTGGAGAGGACTCCACCAACTGGTGGAGCTGGTACACACCAACTGGGTTCTATCCCCAGCATCCCACATGGTTCCCTGCGAGGAATTATTCCTAAATGTAGAGCCAAGAGTCCTCCTTGGGCATCATCGAATGTGACCCAAAAACCAATAAATAAATAATTGTTCTGTTTAGGAGGCATGTGAAGAGGCTGGAGAGATGGGATGGGGGTTAATGAGCTTGTCCTGTGGTTGGAGAAATGGTACATTGGTTGGGGCACTTGCCTTGCATACAGCTGACCCAGGTTAGATTTCATATGGTTCCCTGACCCCTACCAGGAGTGATCTCTGAGCATCACTGAGTGTCACCCCCAAAACAAAACATAACAAGAAAAGGCACTTGTCTGGCACATGCCTGAGCCCAGGTCAATTTCAGTCACCAGCAACACGGGGTCCCCTGAGCCCCAAGGAGTGATCCCTCGGCACAGAGACAGGATTAAACCCAGAGTACTTCCAAGTGTGGCCCCAAGTACCCCCCCCAATTAAGGAGACACACCAGTAAGGAGAATGGGGAGGATCACTGACTCCCTGGTGGTGCAGGAGGTATAGTCACCCAAAACTGACACAATACTATTGTCACTGTGTCACCTCAAACACAATGAGAGGAAGGTGACATGTCAAGGCCACTGAGACAAAATACTAATGAACTGGGCTTGGAACCTCATCCAAGAGGAATCCTGTCCTGTCTCCCTCCCCTCAGAAGACTGGAGAAAGGAGACGGGGCTGTGATGTGCTCTTCTTTGAGTATGGATGGGGACAGGTCCCATCCTGGCTCAACACCAAAACACAATTACTGAGGGGCAGAGAAAAGCAGGTACCCTTTGAGCTCTGGCATAAAAATACCGTGTGTGGAAGAAGTAATGAAGCAATCCCTGCACAGCTTTCTGAAGGCGCCCTGGAACCAAGGAAGAAAATACCTGCAAGAACCGGAAAAATACCAGATCACTACCTCCATCCTCTCTTCCACCACCCAAGGCCCCTTGTCCAGGAGCACAGGTCTCAGGAAACTGTCGTATTTCTGTGCAGCACAGCACAGGAGGCAAATGCCCTCCCCACTGAACTGGGACCATGAAGTTGCATTCTACAGCAAACAGGGGAGATTCAGCTGCTTTTGTGTGGAAGGAGAGCTGGGCCACAAGTGCTCAAGGATGACTGTTCAGCCCTGTGGAACTCCAAGTCCAGGGGTCTTCAAGTATCCCTTTTACCTGAGTTCCTCTCCTGATCAGGCCATTCAAGTACTGGGTTCTAGAGCCCATGTAGATCAGGACACCACTGAGCAGCAAACAGACCAAGTAGAGCAAGAAGAGAAACAGAAAATCCATCTTCAGCTAATGGTGTCCGTCCCGTGGTCCTCTTTGAACGAACCCCAAAGTTCTCAGCTCTCCAAAACATAGCGTGGTTCTCAGTGCCTACCCACTCCTTGAAGTGCCCTAATCATTTGATGTCTGATTTGGGATATCCCCTCTCTAAAAATTCTAAAATAAAGTGAAAAATATGCAACCTCCACCTTCCCTATCTCCCCAAACAAGTTCTTCCTTGTTCTTTCAATATGACCTTTCACAAAGATGTGGATCCAGAGGTTATCAAAAGAATGTTCTGGCAATGCAGTGATAACAGGCAGCTCCTAGGGGGCAGTCAGAGACCCTCGGTTCAAAATTGGAAATTCTATGGCCTCTGGGATCCCACTGATCACTCACTGGGATCAGAGAAAGTCCATACACAGCCTGGTTGGGTTTTGTTTTTTTTGTTTCTTTTGGGTCACACTTGGCAGTGCTCAGGTCTCACTATGTTCAGAGATCAGTCCTCTCGGGGGCTCAGGATCGAACTCAGATCTGCCACGTGCAAAGTAAGCTCTCTATCCTGCTGTACTATTAAAAGCAAAAACAAAAACTGGAAACTGCTGCTTTGGACCTTAGCAGGTACGATCCTGAGTATTCCAAGTCCAATGAGCTATGAAAGGACAAGCTGAGCCGAATTCTCACAAATTCGGAAACAGACCGGGAGTTCCTCCAACCTCTATTTCTCTCGGCTTTGGGTCATTTTCCGGGGCAGCTTGTCCAGGCACGACAGGGTGGAACCTAAGGTTGCAAAAGACACATTGCATCCGGAGGGTGGGGTGGGGTGGACCTGAGCACTGACAAAGGAGGACTAGCGACAGGAGCAGAGCGCGGGAAAGGATTGCAAGAAGGCTGGGAGGTCGCGAGGTGCACGGGCTACAACAGCGGATTGGGGAGGGCTGGCTGCGAGGCTGGGGTCGCAGTGTCCACACTGGAGGCTAGACCCCGGGGTCTCCTCGAAGCTACCCAGGCGGCGCCCATGGGCGTGTGGAGGCCGGGACGCCCTCGGGTCCTGCAGCCGGAGACTGCAGCCAGGCAGGCTTAGGAGGGACGCAGACTGGCCGGTCCCCAAAGCCCTGCCGCAAAGAGAGACTCGTGCGCGAAGATCCGTGTAGCAGACCGACTCCCCCGGGCCGCACCCTCGAACTTCCGGCACAAGTTACGTCATCACCGAGCGCCCGCGGCGCCGGAAGTGCGTGGGCGGGACCAGCGCGGCGGCTCTCCCGCCTTAGTCCACTAGTCCTGCTGTTTGCTGGAAAGAGCGTTCAGAAACGGGGCTCGGCGGGAACCCTGGGGTGCTGGGCCGGGACCCTCAGGTCCATCTTGTTTAGGCACAAGCGCACATTGTCGGTTCTCTGGACCCTGTGGTTCTCCCCCAGACCTCCCAGTTCTGTGCCTTAGGCCATACTTTTCTTTTTTGTTTTTGTTTTTGTTTTTGTTTTTGGGTCACACCTGCCACCGCTCAGGGGTTACTCCTGGCTCTGTGCTCAGAAGTCGCTCTCAGCAGGCTCAGGGGACTATATGGGATGCTGGGATTCGAACCAGGGTCCGTCTTGTGTTGGCCGCTTGCAAGACAAACACCTTAAGCCTTTGCTATATCTCCGCCCCCCACCCCCAGTTCTGTGCTTTGAGGGTGCCCAGGACAACCCCCCATGGTCATACCCACAAGTATAGGGAGGTCCAGATCCGGGTTCCCGGTGGGCGACTGGGTTTGAGTCGCATTCGAGCAATTGTACCTTTGGGAGTTCTGCCAGGACCGCACAGAGGCGAGGGAGGAGGCACTCTGGTCCTATTCGCTCCCCCCCCCCCCCATGGTCCACCCCGGATCTTCGTCCCCGTCGATCCGGGGACTTATCAACATCCTGCCCCTGGAGTGGTGGCCCGAGTCCACGCCTGAATCCAGACCTCGAGGAGGAACTGGGGAATGGATCAAGAGCAACCTGGCTGCTAAACATAGCAATTAGACACTCCCCTGGAGCGTGCAGAAGGGGCCGCGTTCTTGGCTCTGCGGCTTCCAAGCCTGCTCGGACCCAGCGGCTGTTCTTGATGTCCCTGAAACCCCTCTCTAAGTTGAGGCAGGCCTGTCCTCGCTTTGAGGGGAAATGTCAGATCTCTGGCCTGAAAACTCTCCTGTCTTCCTGCCTGTCTTTGTTTCCTGTCCCAGTCTTTTGATTTTGTTCTTTAAAAAATAAAAATTTGAAAAAACCCTGCTGGGCACTTTCTGGAACATGATGTCTAAACCGGTGGTTAAACTTTGATTTAGCTTTTCTGGTTTTTGTTTGGGGCCATGCTTGGTTGTGCCCAGGGTTTATTCTTGGCTCTGTGTTTAGGTTCACTCCTGGAAGGGCTCCGGAGACTAAAGGCAAGTGCCTTTCCTACTGTCAGCTCTCTGACCCTCTGTTTTGTTTTGTTTCTCCTGCATTGAGTTGCTGGCTCAGTTGGCTAAGAAGTGCCAGAAATTACCAGGTTCTCTGAGCATCATTTGGAAAGTCCTCTCTTTCCCACCCCAAAATAAAATATTGTCCAGAATAATCAGCACACTTGCAGGACAGATTTAACTAAGAGTGCCAATCTACATACATCCTCTAAAATTTCTTCTATTAGATATTTAGGTTCAGGGGCCAGAGAGATAGCATGGAGGTAAGGCATTTGCCTTTCATGCAGGTCGGTGGTTCGAATCCGGGCATCCCATATGGTCCCCTGAGCCTGCCAGGAGCAATTTCTGAGCATAGAGCCAGGAGTAACCCCTGAGCGCTGCCGGGTGTGACCCCCCCCCCAAAAAAAAAGATATTTAGGTTCAACAGTAAGAGGTCTGCATTAACTGCCTTGCATACAAGTGGTAGTTTCCTAGAGCAGCTAGAAATTTGGCAATTGCTATTCAAGGCGAACATCATGGGCTTATTGACCCATTGAATTTTTCTCTTGTGAATTGTTTAGAATTGTCCTTTCTATGTCACACCTAGTAAGACTCAGGTTGCTTCTAGCTGGGCCCTCTAAGGTTCCTATGGTGCTCATGGAGCACACAGTGCCTGAGTTCAAACCAAGTGCTACCCTATGCAGAACACACACTAGACTTCTGTGCGACCTCCCTGAACCTGCCTTTGCCACTTTTTCCTTATTTTTTTGTTTGGTTGAATTATTTCATTAATCTAGTGGGCACAGACTTCTTAGTTTAGATTCTTCCAAAACCAAGACAAGGGGGCCGGAGAGATAGCATGGAGGTAAGGCGTTTGCCTTTCATGCAGGAGGTCATCGGTTCGATCCCGGCGCCCCATATGGTCCCCCTTGCCAGGAGCAATTTTGAGCCTGGAGCCAGGAATAATGAGCACTGCCGGGTGTGACCCAAAAACCCAAAAAAAAAAAAAAAAAAAAAAAAAACCAAGACAAGGAACTACAAGAGTAGTTTTCTTTGGGAGAGAGATCATCAGGAATCATATGAGGGATTAGGGGGATAAGTGAAAAGTGGAAATTGATGTGTTTTGATTAATTGAGAGTGTATGGTTTTAGATACAATAATTTCTATAAGGCACATGTTGATGAAGCGCTCAGGTCCCAGCTGGACATAGACCTAGTGAAAGGGCTCCCACTCAGAGATGAAATGGGAAGCTTCAACCCTCCATCAACTCCTGGCAGCTTCTGAAACTGGACCTGTAGTATCAGTTTTTTACCTGCTGTAAGATCGTTTGACAGCCTCAACTGCCTTTTATACATGATTGCTCATTCCCCAAGGGAGTGAACAGGGCATCATTTGGAAACAGGATACAGGACTTCATGGCTTCAATTCGACAGGCAAACAGCACCTGAAGGTGCTTTACCATTGGTACTTTGTGGTTACGGGGAATTTTGCAACAGAGAAAATGGAGAAACAACTTAGAAGACATTAGAAGACACATAAAACTTATTGGTAGGCAATATTGGGTGTGTATTTGCTGGTTCTTGTCCAGGAACAACTGACCCCAGGTTTGAGCAGACTCCATAAAAAGGTGAACAGGACCAGGGATGTAACTCCAGCAGAGGACTCTCAGGGAATGGCCTGGGTGTGGCCCCCTGACCAACAGGAATGCCCCACGCCCTGAGCACAGGGCATGAGGATCCACCACAGTGGAAATGTTTCTGGTGAATAAAAGGAAAAGGTGGCATGTACCTGAAGGAATCATTTTACTTTGGTTCTTTTGTGTATGGGCCCATACTTTTTTTTTGTTTTTTTTTGGTTTTTGGGCCACACCCGGTGATGCTCAGGGGTTACTCCTGGCTGTCTGCTCAGAAATAGCTCCTGGCAGGCACGGGGGACCATATGGGACACCGGGATTCGAACCAACCGCCTTTGGTCCTGGATCGGCTGCTTGCAAGGCAAACGCTGCTGTGCTATCTCTCCGGGGCCGTGTGGGCCCATACTAGGTGGAGCTCAGAGCTAACTCTTGTCTCTGTGCTCAGGAATTGCTCCTGACGGGGCTTAGAGGAGCATAGGGGATGTCAGAGGTTGAACCAGGGTCGACTAAATGTGATATCAACTTAACTCCTTAACTCTTGTGCTAACTCTCTGGCCCACACATTTTGTATTTTTATTTGCTACATGGGGATCTTACTTCAAGCCCTAAAGACTGTTGGGTATGGCCAGAGCTCCCATCCCCAAAATAGCTTTTGTCTGCGCTCAGGAATCAGGAATCAGGTGGGCTTAGAGAACCATGTGAGCTATCAGGGATCAAACCTGGGTCTGTTGCACACAAGACAAGCGCTCGCCTTGCTATGCTATCTACTGCTAGGCTTAAGGCAAGAACTCTAGTAGTGAGCTTCCTCCCTGCCCCCCATTAGTTCTGCTACTGGAGCCCCCACTTTCCCTGCCAGCTGTGTGGAGCTAAAGGACTATGGCCCAAAAGAACAAAAAGTGGTTCTGGGGTATCTTCTGATACAGGTTTCTTCTGATAACAGGATATAGATATAAAGGCCAAACTCCTCCGTGCATAGGGCTTGTTCCCTGCTGTGCTCAGGATGACCCCTGGCGGTGCTGGTGCACCAAAAGTGGTATTAGGGATGGAACATGCAAGGCCAGCACCTCAACAAGGTCTCTTATACCATCTCTCAGGTCTCAGTGTCTGTGTGGCCAGAAATGTGTGGTCCAACTCCAGCTAGAGTCATTATAGCAAAAGGCTTGTTAGGGGTGTTACTAGAGGACTCAGCATGGTCAGGCTGCAAGGATGTTTGAACCAGCAGCTTAGAGGTGCCCTCAAGGACAGGTTTAAGGTCCTGGCTTGGGTCCAGGAAGATGCTCCAAGGACTGGTGCTCAACCTCTCATTGTGGGAGCCCCGGCTTCGAGAGTCCCCTGAACACCACAGGGAGTGGCCAGAGAAGAGGACAAGGGTTTTTTAGTTCCTCTCTCAACCTCCCCACACCATGCTCCAGACTCAAGTTTCAGCTACATCCCCAGATAGCTGCTCTCTGAGTTTTGAGGCATCTAGGTTTTCTGCCCTCTCCAACTTTAGGGGGCTAGTCTATGCCACCCTCCAGATTGACGCTTTCTTCAACCAGTGGCGCTCAGCAGAATGATTAAAAGACACTTAGTGCGACCAATGTAACCTCTGCTGGGGTTGTCAGGTGCCGGCAGCAGAATAATTGAAAGGCATTTGGCGAGATCACAAAGGCCCCCTGCTGGAACTATAGGGGATTGCGGGAGGGAGAGACAGCGATCAGTTTCTCCCCAAATCACTGAGTCTGGAGGTCTGGTAAGAGGAGAAGGGCATGGTGCTGGGGAAGTGATCGATAGGAGGCTCCAGGTCACCCTGTCTGAGCACAGAGGAAGATCGATTGTGCAGAGGGCGCGCAGCAGAGTGCAACAGTACCCACCACCAGCTGGGGGGCAGGTGAGCTGCAGGCTTCACTCCCTCAAAGGCAAGTCTATTAATAAAAGCCTTTCCTGGCCACATCTCCTGGGTAATGTCAAGAAAACGTATTCAAAGGACAGGGAGGAAATTTTAGCTATCAATGGCAACCATACAGCACTTCAAGGCCACCAAGAACGGATGCTAAGAGCAATGGAGTATGGAGAGAGAAGAATTGGTATCCCAACATCAGCATATAGAAAGGGAGCCTGGCAGAAGGGAGCCAGAGTGAAGGACAAGGCGCTGCGCTGGGGTGGGTGTCCCAGGCATCTGGAGTGCGCCCTCCAAGAGTGAAGACCAGCACCAGGCATGTCCAGGAGGAACTGTGGGGTCCTTCACATTGGCCATCTGCAAGCCCTAAAGGCTGGTTTGGGAACCCCAGACCTTGCAAAGCTCCTTGTTCCTTTCCACTGATCCTGTACAGTTTCAATGAAGCCCCTTTATCCAGACCCATGAGAATTTTTCCAGACAAGAAGCGCAGCTATCAGCATTGGTGCCCAGAGTGCTATGGGCTCTGGAGCCATCTGGATCCGGGCAGGAGTGGAATTGGGGGAGGCCAAGGGAGCTGCCAAGAGTCAGGAACTGTCTGTTCATTCATGGTTGAGGAGACAAAGGCCGTGCCAGAGCTACCACCACCGCTGGTGTTTGCTTACATGGGCCTCTGAACTGGGAGCAGAGTTCAGCTGGATCATCAATGTCACATCCTCGCAGGCCCCCTGGAGACGTTCTTGTTTGCTAGGAATGATTTTTATGTCTGTGAGATTAGCCACGAGCTCCCTCACAGAGTCTGTGACACATGTGAGACTGGGAAAACGAAGAAGCATGTAAAAGAAGCACAGAGCACCCCACCCAATCATGGGACAAACATGTAGTCTACTAATCCTGCTCCCCAGATCAGTCTACTTTAGAAGAGCTTTGATGTGCAAAAAAGCTACAGAGTTCACACACAGGTCCCATAACACTGTCCTCATGTATTCTTTGCTGTGTTTTGCCCTTCAATGGTGCATTAGGATCAGGGATGGAGTTTAACCTGCTGGAGCACTGGACCCATAGGCAGAGGTCGAAATCAGTTCCTTATAACTCCTGAGCACCACCAGCTGTGGTCTTGTGGACCCCTGGGCACTGCTTGGGAGACCCCTCTATAAAAATCAAAGCCTGGGGTCCAGAGATTTAGCATGAAGGTAGGGCATTTACCTTGCATGCAGAAGGATGGTGGTTTGAATCCTGGCACCCCATATGATCCCCCAAGCCTGCCAGTAGCGATTTCTGAGTGTAGAGCCAGGAGTAACCCCTGAGTGCTGTCGGGTATGACCCAAAAACAAACAAAAAAATCAAAGGCTGGGGCACAGCAGATAGTTTGTGTTTGTCTTGATTGCAGCTGACTAGGTTTTCATGTACTCCTGGGTTTGATCCCAAGCACCCCATATGGTCCACAAGCCTGCCAGGAGTGATTTCTGAGCACAGAGCTAGGAGTAACCCCTGAGCGCTGCCGGGTGTGACCCCAAAACAAAACAAGACTGAGTGGCCAGAGACAGAGTGGTAGGGCGTTTGCCTCACATACAGCCAACCCAGGACTGATGGTGGTTAGATTCCTGTTATCCCATATGGTTCCCATGCCTGCCAGGAGCTATTTCGAAATACGGCATACGGGATGAATTCACAATGTGGGGATTTGTTTTATACCTCAGGTCTCACCCCAAGTTTTCACATACTTCAAAGCCTATTTGCTCCCAGAGAAGCCCATGGTACTCAACTCTCACTCTAGGCTCCGACCTAACACTGCTCGTGTTCCAGCACAGGAGGGATTCCAGTGGGCTCCAGCTCAGGGACCAACTGCATTGTGCATATACTACTGTGTGTGTGGGGGTGGGGAGAGGGAGAGAGACAGCGAGAGGGAGAGAGACAGAGACAGAGAGACAGAGAGAGACAAAGACAGAGACAGAGAAAAGCAGAGCTTGACTAGCACCAGAGCACACTCCCAGCTCATCTTGTCATTTCCTACCCTGCCCAAAAACCAGTCATTTACCCAGGGGTCTTGGAGTGGGGCTATTAGCACCTGTCCTGGCCCCTGGACTGACAAGCAGGACTGTGTAGACACACGGATTTCTCATTTGGAGCAGGGGCTGCAACATTCTCAGTGGGGCTCACTCCTGGAGGGGCTCATGGGTGCTTACTGGCCAAATTCAGGGATCATTCTGGCAGGGCTCCAGAGACCATATGTGGAGACAGGGGTTGAAGCTGGTGGACTCTGAGCAAGGCCAGCCCATAACCCCTGTGTTTTCTCCAGCCCTGAGTCAGTCAATCTATATTTCTATGTGCCCAGCTACAGTGAGAACAGACCACACCCGAGTCCCCACTGTCCCCCGCTGTTCCAGTATCTCTTTCCTCTACAGACAAACGAAACCGCCTTCAACTCTGCAGGTCGAGGAAAGGGTCATTTGGGGTTTCTTCCCGTGGAGACATGTGACCCGCAAAGGATCTGGCCTAGGAGTGTCACTAACATGTTGGTTCCCCAAGTCACCTCCTCAGTCTCTTTTTTTTTTGGGGGGGTGGGGTTTAACCCAGCAATGCTACAGGATCACTTGTAGCAATGCTCGGGGGACCATATGGGGTGCCAGGGATTGAACCAGAGTTGGCACAGAGTTGCCTCAGGCAAGTGCTCTCCCCACAGTGCTCTCGCTCCATCTTCCCTCAGCCTCTTGCTTCCATCAGCACCATTTCCTCCCTTTGTCCGATTCCCCCCCCCCCCCCGCCTCCTGACAATAGCTCTGGGGCATATTCTTTGAGGAGCCAAACATGAGGGTTCAGGGAAGCCCCTTCATTACCCTTAGCTAACCCTTCCCACAACATCCATCAACAACCTACCCCATAATGACCCATTAAATCCTCTTGACACCCCTTGCCACGAACAGTGATCTACTAAGGGCCCCCAGTTCTAGGGTGCCTAATCCTGGTCTCCAGTCCTGTCCCCCAAGATCATCCCTATAGCAAGGCCCAGCCACACCGGGCACTGGCTGAGCTGCCTATTCTTCCTGCTACTCCACTGGAAACTGGGCAGGGGGGCCCTTCTCAGGTTACCCAGAGGATCACTTTCCTTCGAACCCCAGCAGGCACCTGTCGCAGCAGGAGCCCCAGTGCCCATCCTGAACCTTCACCAGCCCAAAGGCCCCCTCATAAGCCAGGAGGTCTGTGGGCGGTGGCAGACCTTGCACTTGAAGGAAAGAGGTGCCCGACCCAGATTCCAGGTAAAAGCAAAAGGGGAGTCAAGGGCGCAGGCGGGAGCTGGAGTCTGTGTGCCAAGGGGAGAGTGGGGGGCCCCAGAGCCGGTCCACTAAGAATCTGTCCCTCTGCAGCCACCATGCCGGCCACCAACCAGGGTTGGCCCGAAGACTTCGGCTTCCGACTGGGGGGTTCGGGCCCCTGCTTCGTCCTGGAAGTAGCAGAGGGAAGCTGTGCACACGCCGGGGGGCTGCGGCCCGGGGATCAGATCCTGGAGGTGGAGGGTCTCGCCGTGGGCGGCCTGAGCCGCGAACGCCTGGTGCGCCTGGCCCGGCGCTGCCCGCGCGTGCCCCCGAGCCTCGGCGTGCTCCCGGGCCCCGATGGCAGCCACGCATCCCGGCCCGCAACCTTGCGGACCTCGCGCCCCGCCCGCGGTCTCTCGCTGGGTCGCGAGCTGCTGCGCTTGGCAGGCCGCAAACGCCCCGACGCCGTGCATCGAGAGCGCAGGCGCAAAGCCCAGGAGTTCAGCCGCAAGGTAGACGGGGGCGGGGTCAGTGGGGCGGGACCAAGGAAACGGGACCAATCGTGACGGGTCAGTGGGGTGTGGCCACATTAGTGAGCCAATAGTATAAACCAATTAGGGGCGTGGTCTAAGTGGTGGGCGTGGTCCGATGAGCATCCTTGGTCAGTCTGGACCATAACAAACTTTCAGGCTCCTAGACGCTTTTTTTTGTGATGGAATTACTGTATCCTTTCATGTTAGGCTTCCTGGGTGTGGTGACTTGCAAGTACCTGGTACCGTTCATGTGTTAGATGGGCCCAGAATCCGCCTACATTTGGTTTGGTTTTCACAGGTTTTTTGTTTGTTTGTTTGTTTGTTTTAGTTTTTGGGCCACACCCGGTGATGCTCAGGGGTTACTCCTGGCTATACGCTCAGAAATCGCTCCTGGCTTGGGGGACCATATGGGAGTCTGGTGGATCCAACCGTGATCCGTCCTAGGTTAGCGCTGGCAAGGCAGACGCCTTACCGCTTGCACCACCGCTCCAGCCCCTGGTTTTCACAGTTTTGACAGTTGAAATGTCCAAAATCCAGGCAGTGGCAGATTGAGGATTTGAGACTGATGAGCATCACTTTCACGCTGTGTCCTCACCCGCTGCAGGAAGAGAATGTCATTGAAGAGGGAGTCTTGCTTGTAGGATGGGGGGAGACGAACTCTCTCACCCTTTTGTGAAAGGACAGCCTTTGTCACCTTATGACCTTCTATTGCTTTGACCTCAGGTGTGGTGCTTTCAACATGAGAAATAATCATACAGGGCTCAGGTCATCCTTGTTGGGGATCACTTTCTGGGAAGGAGGAGGAGAAAACGAATCATTCAGCTGAGACCTCACCAGATACCTTGGAAAGCCAAAAACGAATCCCCAGCCTTCCAATTAAACTGCAGAAAAATGCTGCAGGAAGCTCAGCTCTGTGGCTCTCCCCTGGTTCCTGCCTGCACCTCGCCTTGTCCTAGTTTTTGCTGCTTGAATAATCTGATGTTTAATAGAAACTCCGTTAGGGTCCCTGACGGTGCCCCTTCACTTAGATGTAGGTTGAGCACGTCTGGGTAACGGTCGACACCAAAACCGTACTTCTCTGCCAGCCCCAGGAGGGGAAACTATTTTTTCCTCTTTCTTACATAAAACCTCTTTTCAGCCAGCCTTGTTCTCCTTTGAATCAAGACTATGGCTTTGATTTCGAAACCTGGGCCTGGTGCGAGCTTAAGTGGGGAGCAGGCAACTACCAGGAACTGCTATCCTGCTCTGGGCCCACCCCAAGAGAAACAAGAGGTCAGTTTGTGGGAAACACAGTCCCATAATGTTCCAGAATGTTCTGGAAAGGCCTGTTCCCTGCCAGGACTCCATTTCTGGTGTATTGGTGGTATTGTGTGTTGCTGGTATTCAGCTGGCTCAGAAACTTCCCCCTTAAAAAAAAGAAACTGCCCCCTAACTTGACACTTTTTTTTTTTTTTTTTTGGTTTTTGGGCCACACCCGGTAACGCTCAGGGGTTACTCCTGGCTATGTGCTCAGAAGTTGCTCCTGGCTTGGGGGACCATATGGGACACCGGGGGATGGAACCACGGTCCGTCCAAGGCTAGCGCAGGCAAGGCAGGCACCTTACCTTTAGCGCCACCGCCCGGCCCCGTAACTTGACACTTTCTAGGTATCTCAAGACAACATCTGTTCACCCTTTTGGGTATCGCCCATTCCAGAAAGTCCTCTCTGATCTCTCAGAGGAGCCCCCCAGATTGTGGTAATAGTTCTAAATTTTGGGAGCCTAATATTATCTAGGAGCTCTCAGGGGGGTGAGAGTGGGGGGTTTGGTGCAGGAAGAGGGAGAGAGGGTTGAGGAGTCCAAGGAGGATTTTGTTACCAGGTTTGTTACTGGTGGGGAAGAGCCCTGGAGCCCTGAAATTGTAGCATTTGGTGGTCATTTATTATGGCCCTGTAAAGTGCCAGGATTTGGCATCACAGCTGTGAAGGGGCAGTCAGGGACTGTCCTCCTGCACCTGACCTTGGTGTGAGAGAAATGGGGAACCCTGACATTGGGAGTCTTTCGAAGTGTGATGAGCAAAAAGAAGAGAGAAATAGGAGAGAATGAGAATGAGGAATCATGTGGAGTCAGAGCTCAGGAGAGACTCCCAGAGGGTAGACAGGGTGTGGGATGTCTAGTCTAGGCATGGCTGAAGCCAGAGGGAGGATGTAGGAAGACAATGGTACCTGCATGGGAGTTTGCACTCTGAAACAGGCATCAATAACCCTGCATCATGCTGAAGCTGCATCCACAGGTCCACCAGCAAGAGATGCACTCAAACTCATGCACTCCCCATCCACCTGTCTCCCCTCCTGCCTCAGGAAGAGTGTACAGGGCTGGAGCAATAGCACAGCTGGGAGGGCACTTGCCTTGCATTCAGCAGACACGGGTTCTATCTCCAACATCCTGAGATGCTCCCTCAAGCACCACCAGGTATAGCCCAAAGCCAAAACAAACCAAAAATACAGACTTAATGTGGAGTTAAAAGGGCCATTTCCTAAGTGATAGCACTCTCTGAGTGGAGAGGATATTTGCCTTGCACACGGTTGACTTGGGTTCGATACCCAGTATCCCATATGGACACCTGAGCCTGCCAGGATTAATTTTTGAGCACAGAGCCAGAAGTAAAATCTGAACACTATAATGTATGGCCCAAAAACAACTAAAAAGGACTCTTTTCTGGATCGAAGAGAGGATAGCAGGGAGGGTGGTTGCCTTGCACATGATCCAGGTTTGATCTCCAGCATCTCATATGTCCCCCTGAGCACTGCTAGTAGTGATTCCTGAGTGCAGTCAGAGTAACTCCTAAGCATCACTAGGCATGGTCCAAAATCTCAAAAGTAATAACATTAGTAATAACAACAACAATAGTAAAAGGACTCATTAGTTCTCACTAGCCCATGCAGGATCAAGCCCTGGCACTATATGGTCCCCCCACCCTCTCCAGGAGAGACTCCCCAGCACTGTGCCAGGAGCAGCCCCCACTGGGTACGATCCCTCCCATCAAAAAGTAAAGGGCAGGGCCGGAGAGATAGCATGTAGGTAAGCATTTGCCTTTCATGCAGAAGGTTGGTGGTTCAAATCCCGGCATCCCATATGGTCCCCTGTGCCTGCCAGGGGCGATTTCTGAGTGTAGAGTCAGGAGTAACCCCTGAGTGCTGCCGGGTGTGATCCAAAAACAAAAAGAAGAAGAAGAAGAAGAAGAAGAAGAAGAAGAAGAAGAAGAAGAAGAAGAAGAAGAAGAAGAAGAAGAAGAAGAAGAAGAAGAAGTAAAGGGCACTATGTTAGGCATCAGAGTCCGTGGAGACCCGGGGAGCAGGAAATATTCATCACAGGCAAACCCAGAGAGACAGAAAAGTAGATCAATGGCTGAGAGAGGCCAGTGAGGAGGGGTCATGGCAAGGAAGGAATGGGAGCCCTAGGTTCAAACATATGGAAGGTTTAAATATGCTGGTCTGAGTGTATTCAAATGATAAATGTTGTACTTTGTGCCTCCTCATCATGGGGGTGTAAGCACCATAAAATGATTGCAAGTAGGGCCAAAGTGATAGCACAGTAGGAAGGGCATTTGCCTTGCATACAGCTGTCCAAGATTCAATCCTTGACATCCCATATCACTCTTGCCAGGAGTTTATTCCTGAGCACAGAGCCAGGAATACTGCCTGAGCACTGTTGGGTGTGGTCCAAAAGCCAAAAATAAAAAAATAAAAATAATAGCATTTCTCTACCCACTCTAGAAGTTATTAAGCTCATGCTCATTGCTGGGGAGGGAAACCAATGAATTATTTAAAATTTTCAGGGTCTGCGCCTGGAGAGATAGCACAGTGGCGTTTGCCTTGCAAGCAGCCAATCCAGGACCAAAGGTGGTTGGTTCAAATCCCGGTGTCCCATATGATCCCCCGTGCCTGCCAGGAGCTATTTCTGAGCAGACAGCCAGGAGTAACCCCTGAGCACCGCCGGGTGTGGCCCAAAAAACAAAAACAAAAAAACAAAAAAAAATTTTCAGGGTCCAAGGTCCTTGGTCACTGCCCCCTACTAGCCTCAAGGTCCCAGCTATAAGACTCTGACAACAACTTAGTGGCATTTCTACGAGGTCTGAAGTCAATGAGGGGCCCCTACCTTGGCTCTCAATGGGTATTGGGGGACTGTGGTCTTCTGGCCCTCTCTTTGCAGGTGGATGAGATCCTGGAGGAGCAGCCTCTGGCCAAGGAGCGTGTGTTCGCTGCCTTAAAGCAGTTTGCAGCTGAGCAGCGGGTCGACAGCCTAGTGTGGGCGCTGTCCCTGGCACTGCCCCGAGAGGCACACGGGCCACTGCTGGACAACCTCAGGTACCCAGACAGCAGACTGTAATGGGCTGGTGGCTGGGAGAACGCCCAAACAGCAGTTCTGGAGTCCTAACCTGCTCTGCCCAGTCACATCTGAGCATGGGGTGTCTCTCAGGGAGCCGATTCTGTCTTCCTATACACAAATCTAGAGGGGTCTCTGCCCTTTGAACCGGCTGGGTCACAGCCCCTCACACACACAAACTCACACACTCGTATTCACACACACACACACACACACACACACACACACAGCTATTTGGTGGTGTGGGGTATGAAAATCAGGCCCAAAGGTGGAGTTCTGTGCTCTAGCCTTGGCTTCGTCTCAGACCCACTCCCAGCATCTTCCTCCTCCTTTTTGCAGACAGGCTAAGAGAGGTGAGGTGACTAGCACAAAGTCACACAGAGGATGGAGGCTGCCCAGGAAGGGCACAGGGTGAACTGTACAACTTTCTACTTGTTTTCTTGTTTGTTTGTTTATGTTTTGGATCACACCTGGCAGTGCTCAGGGTTTACTCCTGGCTCCATGCTCAGATATCACTTCTGGCGGTGCTCAGGAGACTATATGGGATGCCAGGGATCGAACCCAGGTTGGTCGCATGTAAGCAAACCCTCTACTTGCTGTGCTAGGGCTCCAGCCCCATCAACACTTCTTATAGGTCATATTATTTGGGGGAAACATAACCAGCAGTGCTGAGGGGAATCATTTGGGTGTGCTCAGGGCTTACCCATAAGGGTAGTTAGAGAGATATTTAAGGGGATATTCAAGGGGCTGAATCAAACCCAGGCTTCCTGCCTGCTAAGGAGGCAGTTAGGAGATTTGTTTATCATTTTTCTTGGGGTGTGTGTGTGTGTGTGTGTGTGTGTGTGTGTGCAGCACAGCTGACAATGCTCAGGTGCTCTCCTGGTTCTGCACTCACTCCTGGAGGACTCAAGGAACCATATGGGACCCCGAGGTCAAACCCATCTGCCACATGCAAGGCGAACGTTCTACCTCCCCTCCTCTGTCCAATGACTCTGCTCTGAAGATTTCTGCTTCCCTCTCCTCTCTCTCTGTCTCTCTCTGTCTCTCTCTGTCTCTCTCTCTGTCTCTCTCTGTCTCTCTGTCTCTCTCTGTCTCTCTCTGTCTCTGTCTCTCTCTGTCTCTCTCTGTCTCTCTGTCTCTCTGTCTCTCTCTGTCTCTGTCTCTGTCTCTCTCTGTCTCTCTCTCTGTCTCTCTCTCTGTCTCTCTCTCTCTCTCTCTCTCTCTCTCTCTCTCTCTCTCTCTCTCTCTCTCTCTCTCTCTCTCTCTCTCCTCTTTTAAGTTGAAGCTTCAGGAAGCAGATCTCTCAAAGGGTCTTCAATTGGCGTAGCCCCTTTATCCTGGCGGGGCGTCATGCATTTCTGCGTCCAGGCCCCGGTAAATACTGCCTACACTCTACGGGGGGCTCTGAGCCCTCGCCCCTCCCCACGGGCTCAGCCCGCCCCCCCAGCTGTCATTCTCCCCGGAGCCTGCCCCTCGGGCTGGGCCTGGCCAATGTCGCGACCGGGCAGGCCCCGCGCGCGTCTGGGCTCCGCAGCCCGTTGAGCACCCAGGCCACCGCCAGAGGCCACCATGAGCTGCCTGGGGTGAGTGGGGGTTCTTCGGGTGGGGCGCCGTGGACAGGGAACAAAGTTCTTTCTGGAGCGCAGAGCGCGGAGGGCACGGCGCGGGGCGGGGGGACCACGATCCCCTGGGAAGTTGCGCGCACCGGGTCCCGCATCGTGTGGACTCAACTCCGGGTCTCCCTTTGCTCTCTTGGGGCGACCGACCGGGCTTGGGCTCAAAGACCGCTGCTTCCCGGGACAGCCCCGAGTCCCTCCCCGAGCCAGCGGATTCAGGATCAGCTAGAACACGGTGGAGGCGGAGGGGGGGGGGCACCGTCCCGGTCTCTGGGGGTGCCCGTCTCCACAGCAGCCCCGCTCCTGCCACCCGGGAGCGGGAAACAGCAGCCTCTGTTGTCAGTGTCAAACGCGACAAGAAAATTGAGGAGGCTGCGGGAGGAGGGGGCGGCGCCCAGCTGGGGTACCCTGGCAGCTCGGCCTCAGCCACGCACGCCCCCTCCCTGCCCCCCACCCGTGGTGCGGAGCAGGGGGGATCCCCAAACCTCGCACACAGTCATCTGTGAGTCCCACAGCAGGGGCAATCAGAGAGAGCTTCCAGGACAAGGCAGCAGGTGCCGGGGCTGTGATTACAACAGTGGCCCATAGAGTCTGGCCACGTGGGCCTATGGAGGTGGAATGAGGGGTGCCTCCAGCCCCAGGAGGGCTCCTTGGGGTTAGCCACAGCCAGAGGGAGTGTGTGGGGCAGTGTTGCAGAGCGCTGGCCACACCAATGGGGCACCCAGAGCTGCAGCGTCAGTCCCGGGATCCCCAAGCCTCACCCGGTCTAGGAGAAACTTGGGGGGTGAATGCAGAAATTCGAGGGAGGGGTGTGTGTATGTAAGTGCACACACACATGCGCATACATATGAGTTTCTTACGTATACGCACGCATGTACAGGTGTACACGTGGGTATTTGCATGAGTATACATGTGTGTGGGTTCCTTTGTACCTGCGCTTTTGCAGCATACACGTGTATGTATGTACTTCATGAATATGTGTGCCCATGTGCGTGGATAAGCATTATGCATATGCCTTTAAGTGCATGTTTTATGTTTTATGTGTTTTATGTTTATGTGTTTTATGTACGGGCCTGTAAACTGTCCAGCACAGCAGCCTATCCTGTCATTTACAATTAAATTCGCTGCAATTGAAATAGAGGCAAAAATCTCTGCCGCCCTCACCTTGTGCTAGGGGGCCCATGCACAGATAGAACTCATGTCCCTCATTCTAGAAAGTTCCCTGGGCTGTACCATGTGAGGATGAGATTTGGGTCAGCGGCAGCAGAGCCCTGATGTGGTTCTGTCCCCAGAGTCCCTGTGGCAATGATGAAGTGACTTTAATTAGGACAGGCAGGAATAGGCAGTCGGGGCATGGTGCCATGCTGGGCCCTAGGGAGCTTCTGTAAGGGGGGTTTGCCCCAGGAGACACCTGTAGGGGTCTTGGCCAGAGGCTCTCGGCCAACAGAGACTCCCTGAGAACCTGTGACCAGTGGGAGGCCATTTGTGCCCCTAATTTGCTTCCATGTCAGACACAAGTGCCCATCATTGGCGAGGTCCAGGAAAGGAAAGTGCCAGGCAGGTGGAGATGCATTGGAGGGCTTTGCCCTGCCCTGGTGCTCTCATCAGAGGGGCACAGGCTGGGGGTGGGGTTCATTGGAGCACATTAGCAGCACCTCAGCCTCCACCCATGCATACCCAGGCTCTCATTTCATGGCAACCAAACTGTCTTCTAGCTGGTGCCAAGTGTCCATGGCAGAAGCACAGCCTAATGGAAACCAGCCTGCCCTGTGGTCTTTCCCAGCAGGACTTAGGAGCAGACACTGCAGGTTGGGGTCACCAGATTCATGCCTTACTGTTGCCTGCTTGAGTCTTCACCCAAGGCAGTGTGAGCACCACAGGCTGTATCTAGCTTCCAGCCTGAGATTCTGCTCAGTAGTCATAGTTCTAGTATTTGAAGGGGTCAAAAGTGGGGACCACACCTAGCGGTGCTCAGAGCTCACATCTAGCTCTGCACTCAGGATCATTCCTGTGGATCTCAGGGATCCTCCATGATGCCAGTGATTAAACCTGGCTCAGCTACGTGTAAGGCCACCTTTTCCCCTGTCTTGGGGTGCACAATACCCATGGCTCCGGCAATTGGGGCTCTGGGAGCATGTTCATGACAGCTAGTTAAGTAGGGCAGGGCGCTGTGCTCCTGCATCAGGACTGAGGGCATGACAGGTTCCGAGTATTCACCTAGGCTCTGCCTTTCCTGCCTCCAGGGAGATAAACTTCTCTGAATGAGCCCAGTACTGGAAAAAGGGGAAGATGGGTATCTTCAAATGAGCACAGAGTTGAGAGTGGGGAAAGATGAGCAATCCTGAGACAAGCACCCCTGAATGAGCAGAGCGCAGAGCTAGGTGCCTTTGGTGCTGGGCAATACAGCCTGGACTGAAGACAAAGACTCACCACCAGGACAGCAGGGACCCAGGATAGGCCAACTCCCAGACTTTGAAGCTTGCCTCCCGGCCAGCAAAGATGAGCTCAGGTGTCCCCCTTGGGGGCTAAAAGACCCCCACAAGCTCTGGACTGGATCCCAGAGTCTCCCTGCCCTTTTTGGCTGACAGTCAGGACAGGGAGTGGTGGGGAGTGACAGCTGCGCAGGGTCCCCATGGCGTGGCAGCCCGGAGCCAGCTGGAGTCTGCAGGCCCCTTCCTGTCACCCCACTTCTCCCTGTCCCCCTCCTCTCCCAGCAGGACAAGCCCCTGAAGGTTCCTTCCATCCTCCCCAAGCAGACCCTCTGCACACCTCTTTCTCCGAGTGTTTACAATCTACCCACTTCTACATGTTTCTCTGAGCCCCTCCCTGGTTGATGCAAACCTCAGCGCCCCTTGCTCCCCGCCACTAGCGTCCGGAGCGCCCCCCTGATCTCTGCCTTCTCTGCTGAGTCGCAGACGGACGAGCAGCCTCGGAACCGGGGGTCCCCACTCCGCCTGGAGCAAGGGGACTCGCCTGTACACTGGCTCCAGAGATTCGAGGCGAGGCCCTTGCCCGGGAAGGGACCTATACAGCTATCTGGAGGAGGTGCCCTGAGCTCGGCGGGCGCCTGGAACACTGTTCCCCCGTGGGGCGGGACTAGGGGCGGGACCGCGTGGACGGGGCGGGGCGCTCTCTGGCCCCGCAGAGGCGCGTGGAGACGCGGCTCCTCTCTCTGCTCGCGGGTTCAGCCACCCGCTGCCCGTCGGCACCTGCCTCGCCGCTGCCGTCGCCATCTCCAGATGGGGAAGGACCAGGGCTTCTCTCGGCACTTTCGGTAGTTTCCCCGCCTCCCCGCGCGCCCCGCTTTCCCCGCGCCCTCGGAAACTGTGCGCCCTGGGCGCAGCGGACCCGCCTCCCACTGGCCTGGGACGGGGGTGGGGCTAGAGCCTTGAGGGGGTTCCCTGCTCTGGTGGGCACCCTTCGAGCCTGCCCTGGGACCCACGGGCGGGAGGGCAGGAGAAAGGGCCAGGAGACAAGTGCGTGGATTCTCTGCCATGGGCACCTAGATCAGCTTGTGCGTGCGCGCCACCCTGGGGACCAGGATGGGATGGGGACAGGGTTGGGATGGTGGAAGGAACTAGACGGAAAGTGAGACAGGGAGGATGGTGAGGTAACAAGGGTCCATGGTTGGGTCCTGGTTTGCTTCTGGAAGTGCATTGACCTTTGGTGCATGGTTCAGAGAAGCCTGTTGGCAGAGCAGGGACCAGAAGCCAAGGAACCAGCGTCAGGGACCACAGAGGTCTTGGCCACCCCGCACAACGGGCTCTGCTTGGGCCAGTGGATTCATAGCAGATGTGGGATTCAGGCATTAGGGTTAGAGGAAATGGGAGCGGTGGGAGACACCCCCCCCCCCAGGGACTAGAAAGGGCTACTGGTTCCCAGGCAACCTGGCCTCTGGGCCCTCCCACAGCACCCTGGGCCTCATTCTAGTTGAGCAGTGCAGCAACTTGCTGCCCCCTCCCCCAACAGAACTGGGATATTGGAGCGCCCCCCATGAGACCCTGGCGAAGGATGTGGGGCTGGTGTTCACTGGAATCCAAGGGGTGCCGGTAGCATTTCAGGTTCATTTTCCAAGAGCTCAGGCATGTGGGGCTCTGGAGAATGACCCCAAAAGCTCTAAATGGAGGGACTCGCTTTCAGGAAAGCGCCAGGCTGTCATGGAACCTGAGCCCCCACATTGAGAGCAGAGCCCAGGACACAGTGGCTTAGAGATGCTGCTGCCAGACATTGGGGTCACCTCCAAGAGGGGTATTTTAGCTGACTGTGGGGCTTCTGCCTCTTCCCTCCCTACTCCTGGCCTCAAGGACAGGCAGGAGGAGAGGTATAGAGGGGAGAGCATTTGCCTTTCAAGCTACCTACGTAGGTTTGCTCCCTGGCATTCCATAGAATACCCACCCCCCAATCTCCCAGGAGCAGGATCCTGAGCACAAAGCCAGGAGTAACCCCTGAGGGCCGCTGGGTGTGATCCAAAACAAACAGAAAGAACTGAAAGGATCCAGGGAGACATCCGGCCTTCTCAGGCTGGAGTCCTACGTGGTCCCCAGGCTCAGGGACTGAGGTTGTGCACTAATCTAGCTGTGTAGACTGGAATTTATGGAACCTCTTTGGGTCTCAGAACTCCCTGCCAGGGTTCAGAAGAGGGTATGCCGGGGTTTTGACTGCTGCCATGACCCGAAGTGGGGTGTGGTTTCTGGTGAACCCCTGTGTCTGAGCCCCTGCCGTGTGCCTCGGCTGATCACCCATGACCCAAAATCACACTACAGACCTCAAACCTAAGAGCGTGAGTAGGCCCTCCCGCTGTCCCCAAAATGATCTTCCTGGATTTTGTTTTGTTTTGTTTTTGGGGGGGGGGGTTTTTGGGTCACAGCCGGCAACGCTCAGGGGTTATTCCTGGCTCCAGGCTCAGAAATCGCCCCCTGGCAGGCTCGGGGGACCATATGGGATGCCGGGATTTGAACCACCATCCTTCCACATGCAAGGCAAACGCCTTACCGCTGTGCTATCTCTCCGGCCCCTATCTTCTCTCTGGTTTTTGGCCTTCATTTGATACCTCCTGCCTGCCTGCCTTGCCACCTCTGACTGGCTCCTGGGTGAACAGAAAGCTCAGAGCCTTCAGCACGGAGCCTGAATCTGGCTGCAGGGACGAGTACTGAACCAGAGAAATCAATTAAAGGCCAATGTTGGGTGCCACGGGGAGCTAGGGAGAAGAAAGAAGGGAGTATAGTTGACGGGGTCAGAGGGATCCATGTTCCAGAAGATGCTAAAACAGCATGCTATCAGGGGACTGGCTGGAGATGCCGGGCAGAGGCGGGCCATGTCCAGTGGAGTTGAGAAGTCTCAAGGCGGATAAATAGGGTCCTTGACCAGGCAAGTGGAGCGTGAGATGTGGATGTTGGGGAGATGAGAAGAGGCCAGGACCACGGACAGGTTTGGGGGCATCAAGGTGCCCCCAAAAGGCAATAACAGGGATGGCCACAATGTGAAGTAGAGAGAACAGGATTAGGGGTGCAAATCGAAGGCTGGAGGGGCATCTTGGGAAGGGTCGTGCGCAGAGGGTAGCACCCACCAGACGGCACCCGTGGACTATGATGATCGGCACCGTCGGGGTTGGGGATGCTGGGGCGCACCCCGACTCAAGCTGTCCTCGCCGGCAGGATTTTCATCCCGAAGAAGCATCGGGCACGTTTCGACGAGGTGGTGTCCCAGGGGCTGCTAGGCAAGTTGTGCCGGGCTCGGCGCGCGCAGAGTGCGCAGCGACTGCGCCGGAGCCGCAGCGAGGAGCGGCCCGAGCGCCTCCTGGTGTCCACGCGCGCCAGCGCCCCACCACGCCGCCCCGATGAGCCGCCCCCGCGCAAGGCCGCCTCGCTGCAGGGCGCCCGGGCCTGCCCTGGGGGCGCGCGCAGGTACTGGGGCGCCCCACGACGGGGCGGGCTGCGGGCCTGGAGTGCAGGAGAGGCGCGAGTGGACGCGGCGCCGCTGCGCTCCAGCTCGCCCCCTTCTCTCTCCCCAGGACTGTCCGTATCTACAAGGGCAACAAGAGTTTTGGATTCACTCTGCGCGGTCATGGGCCCGTCTGGATCGAGTCTGTCCTGCCTGGTGAGGGTGGTGGCTCATCTTTCTAGACCCTAAAGCAGTAGGGGGTGAATGGCCCCAGTAAACGTCGCATCCCTAATCCCAGTCATCTACTTCAACTGGGGTCCCTCTCGGCCCGTCCACATGTTCAAGGTCACCTCTGGCAGATGGAGATTTTTGTTTTGGTTTGGTTTTGGGCAACACCTGGCAATGCTCAGGGCATACCCCTAGGACTCTGGGAACCATTTAAGATGCCAGGGATAGAATCCAGGTCAGCTGTGTGCAAGGCGAATGCTCTACCTACCCACTGTCCTGTTGTTCTGGCATCCTGATGAGAATTTTCATTTAGACCTTTCTAGTGTCCACTGGACAGCTCAGAGCACTGCCAGGCCACTGGCTGCCTGTCAGGTCATCCCCCAAACATGCCTGTATTGACATCCTCCTATGAGGGGCCAGATGAATGGGGAGAAACTAAATAAGCATGACGTTGGGGCCCCAACCTTCCCTCTAGACTCCAACTGCCCCTTCTTGCCCTGAGTTGGGGCTTCCTGAAGATATCTTAGGGGTGGGGGTTCTCAAATCCAACCCCTGGATTTGGGGAAAGAAGGGGACATGTTCATTTTTTGGTGTTTTTTTTTGGGGGGGGGGCACACCTGGCAGCGCTCAGAGCTTATTCCCAATGACTCAAGCTCTACCCATTGAGCTATTCCTCTGGCCCAAGGTGCCCAGTTTTGCTGGGACATCTCATGCGTGATGAGTGTCCTCCCGGGGCAGAGATATACCATACTTCCCTCCACGCCTTCCAGGGCTGGGCACAGGGGTGAAGATACTTGACCTGCATGTAGCTTATCCCAACTCTATCCCTGACACACTTCTCCTGCCCAAGCACTACCAGAGGTCACTCCTGCACACCCCCAAACCTTCCTTCCTCCCCAAACACACCCAGAGCCACTGTTCTCCAAAGTGTGACCTCCGGGCTGGTAACCCTTGGTAACCCTAAGTGGGTGCTTCCAGGGGGTTTTTACAGTTGGGGATACAGCTTTGGCCCTTCTTGGAGAATTCCTGGTGATTCCTGACTCTGAAACCAATGTTCTTGAATCTGATGCTCATGGTGACCCCAAACTAGTGTGGCCAGCAAAGTAGGGGACAGTGGCCATGAGAGAGTTTATGGGGAATGGAGACCAGAGAGGGGCTAGGGGCTTTCATACTTGCTGACCCAGTTAGATCCCAATGTCACCCGGTCCTCGAGTACTGGAGGCCCTTCACCCATGGGGCTTACATAACACTACATCTTCACAGAGCCTTAATCCCATAGGCTTGGGGCTGGAGAGATAGCATGGAGGTAAAGCGTTTGCCTTGCATGCAAAAGGACGGTGGTTCAAATCCTGGCATCCCATATGGTCCCCGGAGCCTGCCAGGAGCTATTTCTAAGCATAGAGCAAAAACAACAACAACAAAACCCATAGGCCCTTGGGCCAGAGTGATAGTACAGAGGGAAGGGCATTTGCCATGCACGTGGCCAACCTGGGTTCAATCCCTGACATCCCATGTGGTCCCCCAAGCCTGCCAGGAGAGATTCCTGAACACAGAATCAGGAGTAATCCCTGAGTGCCACCAGGTGTGACACAGAAACTAAAAATAAAAAATAAAAATAAACCAGGCAGGCTGAGTATTACCAGGAGAGCCCCAGCACTGCTTAGGAAGCCCCAAAAGTGTTTGTTGGGGGACATACTCTATAGTGCTCTGGAGTCCTGCCTCGATACTGTGCAGACTCTGGGATGGCTCATACCAGGCCCCCACACTCCCCCTCACCTGAGAGTGACCCCCCCTGCTTGATGCAGTCAAGATCAGAGTGGGGAAAGTCTCCTGTGGCATCAGTGCCCCACCCTACCCTGCCCCAGATAACTGCCCTCTCTGCTTTCAGGGAGCCCAGCGGACAGCGCCTCCCTCAAATCTGGGGACCGAATTCTCTTCCTCAATGGACTGGATATGAGGTCAGAGGCTCCTGGGGACAAAGCCAGGGGCTGAACTATCCGACAAGTCTCTTAGAACCCCCAGACCTAGAATCCAACCCTTTTGGCTTAGCTGGTGTCCTAGCTGACCCCTTCCTACATGAACTTTGAGCTATATCATCCTATCCTCCAACCAGGCACCAGATCCTTTCTGGGAATGCACTCCAACCTTCTGTTTGACCATAGGTGTCGCCTTCCTAAAGGGTGACCATGGCATAAATAGGTCAGGGCAGCTGGAGGGCGGGAGAGGGAGGAGAGGCCATGCCTGGATCTCCCCTTGGCAGGAGCTGCTCACATGACAAGGTGGTGTCCATGCTGCAGGGCAGTGGGGCAATGCCCACACTGGTGGTGGAGGAAGGCATCGTGCCCTTCCCCAGTGGTGAGAACCCCCCACTTGGTTTCTGGGTCCCCAGTGGTAGATTTTCACCCCTGGCATGGGGTGGCATAGTGGAACCCAGGGCCTGGGTCTGTCCTGGTCCCCTCTATGCCTTGGGATATGCCCTCTTTAGCGGGCACTCACCCCTCCTCCTGGACATTAATATCCCCTCTCCTGCCCACTGTCCCACAGACTCAGATTCTTTGGACTCACCCAACCCGGCGTCAGCGCTCACAGCACTGCAGTGGGTGGCGGACATTCTGCCTTCCAGCATCCGCGTACAGGGGAGGACCTTCAGTCAGCAGCTGGAGCATCTGCTCACGCCACCTGAGCGCTATGGGGTGTGCCGGGCCCTGGAGAGCTTCTTCCAGCACAGGTGCCCCCCCCCCACTGTGCCCACACTTCCCCGAGTAATTGTCCTGTCTGGTTTAGCCAGATTCCACCAAGAAATTAGCACCTGAGCTGGTGATCCAATATAAGGGCCAAGGGGTTTGGTACTGCTTTGGCGCCGTGGTGTCAGGAATTCTCTGGGTATCACAGAAGTGCTGGGGAGTCTCCAGAGCTGCCTCCCAGCAATGCTTGGCAGACCATGTGGTGCTGGTACTCAGACCCAGGCGTGGCTCTAACTACTGTACTAGCTCCTGGACTGGGCATCATCTTTTAGTATGATCTTCATTCTCCTGTCACGTAATTGTTCTGTGACCTGTCACAGTCATTCATTGGTGCCCTTTTGCCTCCTGTGGACTCTGTCTGGAAGTCAGCATAGCTGCAGAAAAGACTCCCAGCTACTCAGGCAGGTAGCCTGACATCTCATTCACAGACATGCCCATGCCCCCCCCCCCCCGCCCATATACCCCCAAGTCACAGGAAGCCCTGTAGTCTTGAAACTCCAGTAAATCTAATTGTCCTCAGGTCTGTGTTCATATACCCAACTGTAGAGTAAGTCCTCCAGCCCCCTCTTTTTTTTTTTTTTTGTTTTTCGGCCACACCCAGCAGTGCTCAGGTGTTATTCCTGGCTCTGCACTCAGAATTTGCTCCTAGCTTGAGGGCCCATATGGGACACTGGGGATCAAACCAAGGTCCATCCTGGATCAGCCGCATGAAAGGCAAACACCCTAACGCTATGCTATCGCTTCAGCCCCTCCCCTCTTTTTTATTTTATTTTTTGTGAAGACTCACACCCAGAACCTCACATATGCAAAACAAGTGCTGGACCACCCCTCATCCCCCCAATACACTATGATTTTGTCTTCACAATAGTTCTGTGCAGCAGGCACTATTTTTTTTTCTCCTACCTCAAAGAGGAGGAAACTGAGGCACTGAAATTAATAATTTGAGGAGGGTCACCTGACTGGTTATTGAATCAGTTGGCCAGTCCCCAGAGTAAACTGCCTTCCTGCTGTCCCCCTCTAAATGTGATGAAAGCACACGAGGCTGGAATTCAGGTTCTGTGTTTGGAAAGTGGCCCCTGTCCCTGTCCCACCTCATCCCATGGTGAACCCCAAGTTGTGACTTCCTCACTGCTACTACTTCCTAGGAACATCGACACCCTCATCGTGGATGTCTATCCGGTGCTGGACACACCTTCCAAGCAGGTCCTGTGGCAGTTCATCTACCAATTGCTGACCTACGAGGAGCAGGAGTTATGCCAGGAGAAAATCGCCTGCTTTTTGGGCTATACAGCTATGACCGGTGAGCATCTACCTGACTGGCAGGTGAGGAGAGGTACCTTACCTTTTCCACGTGCATGAGACAGCACAGTGGTTCATGTGCCAGGCATCCTTCCCACCCGCAAGGCCACGCTCACACATGGATGTGCACATGCACATAGCTGTCAAAGCAGGCACCCTACCCTTTTTGCACTAGCGAGGATCCACCCATACCTGAATGTGCACAAGCTCAAAGCATTGGGGGTGGTACCAAACCTCTTTCCCTTTGGCGATGCTCTGCCTAAAGGCAACTGTGGGCATGAGCATATCTGTGCAACTCCTGACACCTTTCCCACTCGAGGGAGCCAACAGGCAGGCCCTGCCCACAAAGGCACACATTCACAGCAGGAAAGACTCAAGCCTTTCCCACTGGCGACGTTTCCAGCCAGTGGGTCCCATGCCCAGGTGTACGCATGTTCCCTGCAGTCACTCCCCAACCTCTCACTTTCTTCCCACTTGACCTCCAAAGTGGATTCCACAGTTCCTTACTTAGAGTGAGAAGGGGTTCATAATCACATGTGAAGGCCTTAGGTTCTCATCTGCCAACCGGGGGTGACCGCTTTGGCCCTGCTTTGCACCCTAGGAAGTGTGGTACAGAATGCAATGTTGGAATGGTGGCTGTTTAATGACCCAGATGGTGGGCCCTATGAAGGTCTCGGACATCTGCACGTCGTGCACAGGGCCTGCCCTACTTCACTGCTGCCAACCTGCGAGACCCCAAACCACACACTTTCAGGGTGGGTCCTGCACTTGGAGAAAGTGATCAGGACTGCTCAGTCATAGTGGTAACCCACAGTTGCCAACGTGGGCCCTTGTGGCCTCCACCATTGTCTTCATGAACCAGTCCCAGTACCCATCATGGTGGGGAGGGTAGACACAGAATTCTGGCACAACAGTGAGCACCCAACCCTCATGCTCATGCCCATCTATGATCTTCTCATGCATTGCACCTGCTGTGGACAGTAGTTCTGGTTATGAGAAGTCAGGGTCCTGGAGTCAGGGCTCCAGGCTCAGAGATTTGCAACCCAGGGTCTGTTGCAGGCACCTATTCCTAGACTAACCCCACGGCCCCTTCTTTTCTGACAGCTGACACGGAGCCGGAGCTGGTCTTGGAGCCAGAGCTGGAGCCAGAGCCAGTGCCGGAGCTACAGCCACGGAGTTCCTTGCGGGCCTCATCCATGTGCCGCCGCAGCCTGCATGCCCAAGGCCTGGAGACCAGCTTTGGCTGTGGTGAGGGCTCAGGCCGGGCACGAGCCTCCTACACCAGTGCCGAGTGGACGAGACCGACTATATCTGGGGCAGATGGTGAGTGAGGTTCTTCCTCCATGGCGCCCCACTGAGTCTGGGAGCTGAGTCTTACAGCACAGTCGTGGGGAGTAGCCGCCCATCCTGGTGTCTCTGCCCTGCTGACCCCTTTCTGGCCCTGGCAGGACCCACCGAGTGCCCAGACATGCCTCTCCCTCTGATCCCCGGAGAGCGCCAGGCAGGTGATGGCACATCTCTCCCTGAGACTCCAAACCCCAAGATGGTAAGGACTGGGGCTGGGCAGGTATCCCAGGAGGACTGCTGAAGATCTGCTGATGGGCTGGACTCAGCTTTGGTTTCCCCCCAGATGTCAGCTGTATATGCAGAGCTGGAGTCCCGTCTGAACAGCAGCTTCAAAGGGAAGATGGGGACCAACTCCAGGGCCCACACATCTCCCCCCGAACACAGCCCTGTGAGCATAGCAGGTGGGCGCTCAGGTTGGCTAAGTGAGCTGGGACTGCCTTGTGGGGGGACCACAGGCCCTCCCATGTCCCCGTGACCCTTCTTCCCAGCTGTAGTTCTGGAAGGGCTGTGTCTAGAGAAGTCCTGACTTAGCAGCGTGTGGCCGGCGAGTAAACTGTTAAGTGCTGTGGGGGGATTCTGTGAATAACACAGAGAGACTGTTTCTCCCAGGACCCCTGATGTTGTCACTATAGTCCAGAAGGCAGGATACCCCGAGATGCTTTTAAGAGCCGAGGGTTTAGTGTTGTGGGTGAACTTTAGTCTGAGCCCTCCCCAGCACATTTGAGTCTTGGGCAATGGGTGGGACCTTGGTGCCCTCCCAAGTGGTCTGGGCTGTGTTGGGGCTGCACTGTGCCCCTCACCCCCTCTCCTTGATCATACTAACAGGGCTGATCACTCAGATCTCCTTTCAGGGACCAGAGAGGCCTGCCAGGGTCCTAGAACACCCAGCCAGTCTACCTGGTGCCCCTTGTAGCCTGCACATGACCCCATACTGATGGGGGTCCTCACACTCTGCCTACCCCCAGGACCCAGGACCCTGTCCAACATCTCCTGGCCTAGTGAGCGGCTGCTCCCCTCCTCCTGCTACTACCCGCTGTGCTCTGGAGGCCTGTCGTCCCCCAGCAGCTCCGAGTCTCACCCCTACGCCAGCCTAGACAGCAGCCGGGCACCCTCCCCGCAGCCGGGCCCTACTGGCCCCCTTCAGCCCGACAGTCCACCCAGCCCGGACCCTGTGCGCCCTCCCAGCCGTAGGAAGCTCTTTGCTGCCTCCCGGCCCGTGCGCAGCCGGGACACCGACCGCTTCCTAGATGTGCTCAGTGAGCAACTGGGGCCCCGTGTCACCATTGTGGATGACTTCCTGAGCCCTGAGAATGACTATGAAGAGGTGAGGGCTGTTGGTGGGTGGCTGGGATATGTAGGTGTCTCCTGCAGGGGAGGGTGTTTGCTTTACAAAAGGCCAACCTGGGTTTAATCACAGAAATCCTATATGATCCCCAAGCCTGCCAGGAGTGATTCCTGAGAGCAGAGCCAGAAGCAACCCCTGAGTACCACCAGGTGTGACCCAAAAAAACCCCAAAACAAAACAAAACAAAAAGTCACCACCTCTGCTTTGAGGTGTGTCCCAGTTTACCCGGTTCCTTGCCCCAAGCTGCCTCATGCATTCTAGGTTCCCCACCCCACCAGGCTGCTCCCCTGATCCTTCCATGCTCACCCTCCCCCCCACCAGATGAGCTTCCATGATGAGGACCAGGGCAGCTTCGGGCGCCCTGAGCGCAGCAGCGCCAGTGAGTACGTCAGCAGCAGCGAGGAGGGCAGTTCGCTCACCTACTCTTCCCTCTCCGACCATATCCCGCCGCCCCCACTCAGCCCCCCGCCGCCCCCACCGCTGCCTTTCCATGACCCCAAGCCCAGTGGTGGTGGCAGTGGGGGTCGAACCCTAGAGGGGCCCCGGAGCACCGCTACTCAGACCCTGGCCAAGCCTCTCACCCAGCTCAGCCAACCGGTCCCACCACCACCCCCTCCCCCCTTGCCCCCACCCGTGCCCTGCGCACCCCCCCTGCTGGCCCGGGGTCTGGGCCACCGGCGCAGTGAGACCAGCCACATGAGTGTGAAGCGTCTGCGCTGGGAGCAGGTGGAGAACTCAGAGGGCACCATCTGGGGGCAGGTAGGTGACCTGGGTTCCCTGGGAGGGGTCTTCATCAGAGGTTTTCTGCCCTCTAGGGCAGCAACTTGGAGGCTAAGATTGACTTTGGGGCCCCTTTCAAGGTCAACGGGAGCATCCTCTGAGCCTCAGGTCCCTGAGCAGAGGAGGACAGGAGGCCTGGCCCAGTTGTGCCCATCTGAGTGCTCAATCTGTGTTCCTGATTCGAAGGCACTGGACACTGCCACACTCACCTCAAAACCTCCTCATGGCTGACCCATGTTCAATCCCCAGTATCCCATATGGTCCCTTGAACCTGCCAGGAGTGATTCCTGATCACAGAGTCAAGAATAGCCCTTGAGCGCCACTGAATGTACCCCCCCCAAAAAAAAAACCCCAAAAAACAAAAAACAAAATTCTTGGGGCCGGAGCGATGAGATGGAGCGGTAAGGCATCTGTAAGGCGTCTGTCTGCCTTGCCAGCGAGAGCCTAAGACGGACCGCAGTTCGATCCTCAGCATCCCATATGGTCCCCCAAGTCAGGGGTGATTTTTGAGCTCATAGCCAGGAGTAACCCCTGAACATCACTAGGTGTGGCCCAAAAACAAACAAACAAACAAACAAACAAAAAACACCCAAAATTCTATTATTGTTCCTGAACTCCAACATGCCCCTTTGGACTCAGAGGCAGGAGAAGCTGTCTGGTTGGGCCACTCTGGCATTTATCCCAAGCCTTGAGCCCCGCCAACACTGTTGTTCTCCCGAATTCAGACTCTAAGGGGCTACCTGGGCAGCTGAGGGCTGGGAGAGAACCCAGAGGGAGTCCAGACCTCAAGACATAAAGCCTCAAGTCCAATCCCTGCCCTGCAAGTGGCCTTGGAGAATGCCCAAATAGATAGGCAGGCAGTTGGTCTTGTTCTTTTCCCCAGTCTCCCCTGCCCTGGCACTAGTGTCTCCCAGACTTTTTCAGGATCCCTCCTGAAGCTTCCTGGCAACCCTTACAAAGTCTATGTGAGAGTATGTATCTCAGGGCCAGAGTGATAGCACAGCGGGGAGGGTGGGGGAGGGCCCACCCAGGTTCGATCCCTGGCATCCGATATAGTCCCTGAATGCCACCAGGAATAATTGCTGAGTGCAGGACCAGGAATAAAGCCCTGAGTAGTACTGCAGGGTGTGACCCCAAAATAATAACAATAATAGTGTGTATGCTGTAGGGAGCTGTCCTATACCTGGCCAATCTCTTACTGTGACCCTACATTACAGCTCGGGGAAGGTTCTGACTATGACAAGCTGAGTGACATGGTGAAATACCTCGACCTAGAGCTGCATTTTGGCACCCAGAAGCCTTCCAGTGAGTAGCCTGTGCAGATCAGGGGGCATCCAGGTCTTAGAAACCCACTCAGGTTTGCACTGACTAGACTTCGGGGAGGAGCCTCAGAGTTAGGGGGTGTTTCAGATTCTGGGGCTGAGAGAATAAGCCAGCTGGCTGTTGAACTCCAGATTTCCCAGAGGCTAGGCACCCTCTTTCCAGACTTGATCTTGTGACAACCATGAGGTAGGGACAGAGAAGAAGAGGCAAAGAAGTGCAGAGAGGCCAAGGAATTCTTCTAGAGTCACACAGCCAGGCGGCCTCACCCCTTATTGCTCCCAGCCCTGTCCCTTGGCCCTTGCTGAGCACCTCCCTATTATTGCTGCCTCACAACCAGGGAAATTGTATCTGGAAGGGCCTTGTCCACCATGAGGACATCTGTTTTAGTTGGGGGCTACACGTGGCGATGCTCAGGGGATTACGTAGTGCTGGGGGCTGAACCCTGGTATCTCCCAAGCTCCAGCACTTTGGGCATCTCTCTGACACCCAGGAGCATCCTAGAGGGTGAAGGGTTGCTTGGCTGTTTTTCATTTGCTGGGTAACAAGGGGAGCAAGGCAGAAGGAGGGAGGGGTGGGCACAGGGGCTGGGATGAGGGGTCCAGCCTTAGGTGGGAGGGACTGTTGGGGCTCACAGCTACCTCAGCCCTGCTGCCCACGTTAATCCACAGTTTTCCTGACAGAGCCGATGCCCCGGCCAGAGCCATTCCGGAAGAAGGAGGTGGTAGAGATCCTCTCCCATAAGAAGGCCTACAACACCTGTAAGACCTGGTCCTCTTCCCCCCATCCCTGTGGGGATGGGGACACCTTCCCTGGGACCCTTTCCAGGCCTTGAAGCCAGTCAGATCCCACTGGGCACCCCTGCAGCTCACTGACCTAGCCCCTTCTTGCCTCCTTGGTTCTTTGACTGGAATCAGATGAGCCCAATTCTTGACCCTTTTCAGCTTTTGATTTCCTGGGCAGGACCCAGGCCCAACCCCATTCCTGGCTCCAAGGGGGCACAGGGAACCTGGCACTATTCATTCCATTGCTGGTTGTCCCCCACTCCTGAGTCTCTGTCTTCCCTGCCTGGTCCCCCTGAAATTCTGAATACCCCCACAAGTCCCCCAGTCTCCGTCCCCTAAGGGATCTCCAAGACTTGCCACCTCTCCGGCCGGGTCCCCTAGAGTCTCCATCCCCTTGTATGGGATCTCCTAGAATCTCCATTTCCTTCACTGGGTCCCCCAGAGTCTCCGTTTCTCCTCCCATTGGGTCCCCCAGAGTCTCCCCTGCTGGTTCTCTGAGTCTCTGTCCCCCTATCCTGTTACCCCATTCTCCAGCCCCCCCATCAGGTCCCCCTGAGTCTTCATCTCTCTGCTGGGTCCCCAGAGTCTCTGTCCCACCCAATCCTCACTCATGGTGCTCCCTTGCAGCCATCCTGTTGGCGCACCTGAAGCTGAGCCCAGCCGAGCTGCGCCAGGTACTCCTGAGCATGGAGCCCAGGCGCCTGGAACCCGCGCATCTGGCACAGCTGCTGCTCTTTGCGCCCGACGCTGACGAGGAGCTGCGCTACCAGGCGTTTCGTGAGGCGCCCGGGCGCCTTAGCGAGCCTGACCAGTTCGTGCTGCAGGTGCCCAGCCGCGGGGTCAAGGCGGGTAAAGGGAAGGAGGGCGCCGCCGCCTCCAGGGGCTGGGCTGGGTGTCCCCCGGCGCAGTGAGTCCGTCCACTCGCCTTCCATAGATGCTCTCGGTGCCCGAGTACAAGACCCGCCTGCGCAGCCTCCACTTCCAGGCCACCCTGCAGGAGAAGACGGAGGAGATGCGCGGCAGCCTGGAGTGCTTGCGCCAGGCCTCGAGGGAGCTTCAGGGCAGCCGCAAGCTCGCCAAGATCCTGGAGGTGCGGCCGCCCACCGCCCCCTTTGCTTGCCCGGAAAGGGTCATGCCCATTGAGACTGTCCATCTCTTGCGTTAGAGCCATAGCACAGCGGGAAGAGCGTTTGCCTTGCACTTGGCCTACCCGTCGGGTTCAATTCCTTTCATCCCATAGGGTGCCTGGAATCTCTCTCTCTCTCTCTCTCTCTCTCTCTCTCTCTCTCTCTCTCTCTCTCTCTCTCTCTCTCTCTCTCGGGGTTACTCAGGGATCGCTCATGGCAGTTTTCTGGGGATCCTGTGGGATATCAGGAATTGACCCGGGTCAGCTGTGTGCGAGGCCAGCTGTACTATGGGCCTCCCATCTGTGTTTCTTTCCACAGTTCGTCTTGGCCATGGGTAACTATCTCAATGACGCACAGCCCAAAACTACCAAGACCACAGGCTTCAAGATCAACTTCCTGACCGAGGTGAGGGGTGGCCTATGGCTGTGATGTGCCGACCTGCCCTTTCCAAAGTATATTCACTCTGGGAAAGGTTCCCACCTAAGGGCCAACTGCATGCTGGTGGGGCGCTGAAGTCTCCAAGCCATGCTGAAGAATCTAGAACAATGATACAGGAGGGAGCAGGGCAGGCATCCTGCAGGAAGGGTAACCCCACCTTGCATATCCTGTGCCCCCTACATCACCACCACCAGTAGCTGACTTATCCCTTAGGGCAGACTCAGGGTTTGAGAAAGGACAGCTCACATTTTCAACCTTTTCTTTCTTTTGGTTTTTGGTTTTTGCGTCACACCTGGCAGCGCTCAGGGGCTACTCCTGCCTGTAAGGTCAGAAATTGCCCCTGGCAGGCTTGGGGGACCATATGAGATGCCAGGATTCGAACCACCATCCTTCTGCATGCAAGGCAAACGTCTTACGGCTGTGCTATCTCTCTGCCCCCAAATTTTCAACCTTTTCATTGTTTCTAGAACTTTCCCCAAAGAGAGTTTTTCTCAACTTTGTTTTCAAAGTTATTTTTGCTTGGGGGATGGAACGATAGTAAAGCAGGGAGAGTGCTCACTTTGCACATGGCCAATCCATGTTTGATCCCCAGAACCCCATCAGGAGTGACTCTTGAGCACAGAGCCAGGTATAACCCTTGAGCATTGCCTGGTGTGGCTCCAAAACAAAAAGCCCAGTCCCCTAGCAAAGGACCAGTGGATTCTTTTCCTCAAAGATTCTTACAGATCTGGGAATCTTACAGATTTTTACAGAGCCAGTCAGAGCCTGGGGCTACTGAGACCTCCAGCATGAATCATAAATCACACTGTCAGACTGGGGGACCCAGAGAGCACCAAATGCTGAGAACAGGCTTCCATGCGGGAGAATCGGGGTCCATTCCAGGCAACACTAGGTCACCCCAAGCACACCAGGAGCTGTCCCTCAGTTCCAGCCCTGGGTGTGGCCCCCAAACCAAAATTAAGCAGTTGAGGCACTTAAGAAGCCCCTGAGGACTCCAAGGTGTTTCCTCCAGCTTAATTCCACCAAAACGGCGGATGGGAAATCCACCTTCCTGCACATCCTGGCCAAGTCACTGAGCCAACACTTCCCGGAACTGCTGGGCTTTGCACAGGACCTGCCCACTGTGCCTCTGGCTGCCAAAGGTAGGCTGGATGATGAGTGGGGTGGGGGGACTGAGGCTGTCAGACATGCCTGACATCAGCAGTGCCACCAGCAATGCACCCTTCCCTGCAGTGAACCAACGGGCACTGACTGCTGATCTGGCTGACCTCCATGGCACCGTGGGCGAGATCCAGGCAGCCTGCCAGAGCATGGCACCCTCTGGAGAGGACAGGTTTGCTGTGGTCATGGCTGTATCCTCCCAGTCACCCTTTCAGAGCCACTTAAACCTGAGTGGCTCTGTTTTGTTTTTTTTTGGGGGGCCATGCCAGGTGGTACTCAGGAGTCACTCCTGATGATGCTTAGGGGACCATATGGGACGCCGAAGACTGAACCCACACACACAAGGCAAACAATCTCCCCACTGGCCCCAGAGTATCTATCTTAGGGTCACTTTGAATCTCTTTGCCCCTGTATGAAGTTGAGGTTGGCAGAGAGGGGAGCAGTCCACAGCACAGGGTGGGTAATAGAGCTACTCTAGAAAGTGGGGATCCAGGGCCAGAAAGATAGCAAGTAAGGCATTTGCCTTGCAATCAGAAGGTCGGTGGTTCGAATCCCGGCATCCCATATGGTCCCCTGAGCCTGCCAGGAGCAATTTCTGAGCATAGAGCCAAGAGCCTGAGTGCTGCCGGGTGTGACCCCCTCCAAAAAAAAGAAGGTGGGGAACTGTAGGGACATCTGAGCTAAGGTGGCTGGAAGCAAGAAAACCAAGCGAGGGGCTTGAGTGATAGAACAGTGGTAGGGCATTTGCCTTGCATGCAGCTGACCTGGGTTCATTCCCAGCATCCCATATAGTTCCCCAAGTCTGCCAGGGGCAGTTTCTGAGTACAGAGCTGGAAGTGTCACTATTGGGTGTGGCCCAAAAACCAAAAAAAAAAAAAGGAAGACCAAGTGAATGGGCCTAGGCTGAATAGGACCCTCTGACTCACCCATGGTTCCCCTGGGGCACAAGGCCACTGTCTGGGAGCAGAGGGTGACTGCCAGGATATGAGGTGCCACAGTACGGGCAGTTTCCTGAGCTAGGCCATCAGGCCTTCCTGGACATGGCGCAGCCAGCACTGCGGGCACTGGACGGGTTACAGCGTGAGGCCATGGATGAGCTGAGCAAGGCTCTGGCCTTCTTCGGGGAGGACTCAAAAGCTACCACCTCCGAGGCCTTCTTCGGCATCTTCGCAGAGTTCATGAGCAAGTTTGAGGTGAGAGGGAACTTTGGCCTTTACCTAAGGAGCCCCTGATTCGAGAGAGGGGGGATACCTGGAGCACCTAGAGGGAACTTGCCTTGCATGCAGCCAATCCGGGTACAAACTCCCACACTCCATAGGGTCCCTTGATTAGCCAGGAGTAAACCCTAACCACTATTGGGTGTGGACAAAAATAGACAAAAAAAAAATTGGGGCCGGAGAGATAGCATGGAGGTAAGGTGTTTGCCTTTCATGCAGAAGGTCGGTGGTTCAAATCCCGGCATCCCATATAGTCCCCTGAGCCTGCCAGGAGTGATTTCTGAGCATAGAGCCAGGAGTGACCCCTGAGCACTGCCAGATGTGACCCAAAAACCAAAGAAAAAAAATACTGGAGAGATAGCATAATGGTAGGGCATTTGCCTTGTATGCAGATAGATGGACAGTGGTTCGAATCCCAGAATCCCATATGGTGCCCCAAACCTGCCAGAAATCTGCTCAGATTTCTGAGCGCAGAGTCAGGAGTAACCACTGAGCACTGCTGGGTGTGACCCAAAACCAATATATATATATATATATACATATATATATGTGTGTGTATGTATATATATACTGGAGCCAGAGAGCAATAGCAGAGGGGAGGGTATTTACCTTGCACACAGCTGACTGATCCAAGTTCAATCTCCAGCATCCAAGCATCTACTTTGAACATATCCAAGAGTGATTTTTTTTTTGTTTTGTTTTGTTTTGTTTTGGGGCCACACCTAGTGGCATTCAGGGGTTACTCCGGATTTCTGCTCAGAAATCATTCCTGGCAGGCACGGGGGACTATATGGGGTGCTGGGATTCGAACCACCATTCCTCCTGAATGGCTGTGTGCAAGGCAAACGCTATGCTATCTCTCCAGCCCCCAAGAGTGATTTTTGAGTTTAGAGCCAGGAGTAACCCCTGGTTACTTGGAGGGCCACCTGGTGTGGCCCTTCAAGAAAACATAATTATCAAAGAAAGGGCCTGAATGATAATACTGTGGGTAGAGCATTTGCTTTGCATGTGGCAGCCCAAGTTTGATCCCGGCATCTCATATGCTCCCCACCCCAACCCTGCCAGGAGTGATTCATGAGTACAGAGCTAGGAGAAACCCCTGAGCATCACAGGGTGTGGCCCCCAAACAACAACAAAGACAGAACAAAAATAAAAAATAAATCCAAGAAAAGAAAAAAAAATCCAGGGAAAGGAGGGGCCCCAGGGTGGATGACTGGGATAGGGCTCCTGGGATTAACATGTGTCCAGACTGGAAGGGAGACTGGAAGGGCTGTGAGGGTGTGGTGGTGAACCCGTTCTGACACCCCTGACTTCACTCCCTCTCCTTCCTCCTCCCCAGCGAGCTCTCAGCGAACTGCAGACTGGAGAAGGCTCTCGCAGCTCCGGTATGGTCTCACCCCTCGCCTGGTGACTGGGCTGCCCGGTGGCGCCCCCTGCTGTCCCACCTGCAGCCTGCAGCACCCCAGGCACCCTGTGTAGGTGGTGGGGACCCCCGCTGCTCAGCGCACCAGCTACCTCAGCGTCCCCTTCAGCTCAGACACCCGAGGAGGTGTGGGGGCTCTGCAGGAGTGATTCCTAGGGCTGGCTGCATCCCCTGCAAAGGGACACCTAGATGGTCAGCACAGGAGGTGAGGGGCAAGAGTTCTCTCCCCTGGACGGGTCATCCACTGGCCCTCCATTCCTGCAACTCTGAGTTTCCCTTCTGGATTCTGTGTGGTTCCCCGAACTCCCTTCTATATCCGAGACCCTTTGGATTTGCCCTTCCAGCGGGCATGAGACATGGGGGCTTGCAGCTGGCAAGTGACTCAGGGGATCAGGCAGGATTCCGGGGAGGGTTAGGATGAGGAAGACCTGTCAAGAGGGGAAATTGAGTTGTTTATCCGTGGAGGACCTTCCTCCAGTTTAGAAGGGGGAGCCTGTAGGGGTGAGGTAGGAAGTGCCCCAAGGAGGGTGCAGGCACTGTGTGGGCTGGAACTGATATCCTGATGGATGGTGAGAACAGACTGGGAGTAAGGGCAGAGTAAGGGCAAATGGGGACTCTTTAGGACACCCAAGTCTGCCATGTTCAGAGCAGGCCGGATTGGCATGAAAGAGTGGGTGGGTACAGTGTGGTGTGAATTTTTCTAATCCTTTCTCTGCTTCAACATTGGCCTCTTCCTGAGAAGCCCCGGTCAGCTGAAACCCTCCTCCAACTCTCTCCCCTGTGACTATGTGGCTTCCGGTGGCATTGGGTCCATTTTCCCCTGAGTTCCTCTTTATATAGGGGCACACTGGCTGTTTTGGAGGCATCTCTTCCAGAGGTGCTTGGGAGGGCCGCTTGGTGCCAGGATTGAACCTGGGGCTTCTGCTTGCAGGGCCTGTGCTCTGTCCTTGGCCCCACCTCCCTGGCCTCCCAAATCCTTCTTTGAGGTCACATATTCCCTCTCTGGGCCTTTCTCTGTCATTGTCTAAAGTGGCTAAACCCAGATGCACAGGAGGAATGGAGTGAGTCAGGAGGTCCCCATGTGGCCAAGGTCGTTTCCCAGCTCCCCAGGTTTGTATCTTCAAGAAACTGAGGAGGGAAATCTATGAGGACCTGTAAACCGTGGGCTCTCCCAGCTGTGATCCCCAAGCCTTGGGAGGCCCAGATGGTGTTTTCCTGTAATTGGGAGACATATATACACACATGCACACACAGGCAGATCCAACCCCATGTTGGGGTTTGGGGTTCTAGGCTAAGCCAAGCGGCCAAGCTTCCCCTCCTGACCTGCTGGCATAAATCATCTCTGCCACACTCCATGTGTCACGAGCCACCCTGCACCCCAAGGCTTTAAGCAGCCGCTGAAAATTTGGGGGCTGATAGTTTACCTATACAGCTGCCCTCTGAGCTGGACTCTGCAGGTCCATGGGCATTGCTGGTCTCCAGAAAAATGGTGCTCACTGTGCAGTGCTCTCCCAGGCCAAAAGCTTGGTGAGGATAGTTGGACTGTGGTCCCAACCAGTGCGGGGCCAGTGTGGGTCCTCAGTGGTGAGGTCCCTTCTGTGAGGAAACTTGATGCCCATTAAAGAAGGCGCAAACTACGTGGCAGAGCAACAGCACTGACTTTGCCCTGGGAGCACCACCACCCCACCCCTGTCTCCTGCAGCTGCCCCTGCTCCCTGCCCAGCTCAGCTCTGGTCCCATCCTGTGTCCTCCAACTGACCCATCCTCACCCCCTTGTTGCCTCCCCACCCACTATGAGCAACCATGAAGACTCACTCAGGCCACCCCCTCTGGCCCAGCTGATTTTCCTGGGGAGAATTTGCTGTCCTGCCAAAGCCCAGAAGGGATGTTGGGGGGTAGGGGTGGTCCCAAGGGTCCCTGGCTTGCCTACACACAGCTGATCCGGATTTAACCCCTGGCATCCCATATGGTCCCGAGAGCACTGCCAGGAATGATTCCTGAGCATTGCTGGATGAAGAAGAAAAAGTAAGGCTGGAAAAGGAGGCGCCCTATCTTCTGACCGAATTGCTGTGTGCAGGAAAGATGGATCCTGGAGGGAACTGACTGGACCACCTCCTGCAGCCCCTGCCTAGGTGCAAAGTCAATATGGGAGGGGGAAAATGGGCTCCCTCCCGCCATACAGCTCTGTGTCCCTGGATCCAACTGTGCCTGAAGAAGACTTATGGACTTGTCTGTTTCTGAACCCACACGTTCCCTCGCCACTTTCCCTTGTTTACACATTTTTTTAAATAAATTTCATTTGAGGGGCCAGAGCAATAGCACAGCAGGGAGGACATTTGCCTTGCTTGCGGGTTCAATTTCTGGCATCTCATATGGTCCTCCTGACCCTGCTAGGAGTGATTTCTGAGCACAGACTCAGGAATAACGCTTGAGCACTGCTGGGAGTGACCTCCCCTTCCCCCTAAAAACCAACTCTTGAATTAAGGGTCTTAGATGAATCTGAATGGGTTCTCATCACCATTAGCTACAGAGTGGGCTAATATGCCATCCCCAAATGATTAGAGATGTGGGTCTTTTAACATCCCTGCTGAGTGACTGTTTCTCTGATGATTCACCAATACTTGATGGACTTACTGCCCTGTGGGGACCCAGGACACTGGTATGTCAGTCTGTCCAGCCTGGGAGCCTGGTTCCATTGAGGGTGGATTGGCACTGGAATTAGGATGAAGCCTCCACCTGTATGTTCACCAGACCCCCAATCTCATCGTTGACAAGCTGGGGAGTCTGTTTATCTCTGTAACCTGGCCCATGGTCCTGCTAACCCAGACCTTCTTCCCTGGACCCTTAGCTAAGTTCTGCAGCCCAGTGCTCTGAGTTCCTTCAACCCCCATCCTGTTTTTCCGGTCCTGGCTGCCCTCAAGGTGGTTTTGTTAACTCCTTTTTACAAATAACATGTTTGAAACTCAGGAAGGTACTGTGACTACATTTGCAACTCAGGCCTACCACAGCTAACATAGCAGATTCCTTCCTCAGCACCCCACAGGGTACCCTGAGCCCTGCCAGAAGTGATGCCTAAGTGCAGAGTCAGGAGTAACTCCTGAGCACCACCGGATATGGTCCAAAAACAAAAACAAAGATAGACAATTAAAAAAAAAAAACTTTCCAGGTTAAGGCTCCTTAAAGGCCTGGTTTGATCCTGGGCCTGAGGACCTGGGTTCTGGTCTGCCTATATCTCTGTCTCTCTCGATTAGTCAGAGCAGCAGATGGGGTGTCCCAGCTCAAAGCTGTCAGCAAGGTCTGATAGACTCCATCTGCCCAGGTCTGTACATCCACATCAACATAACCCACCTTAGCCCTTTGGGGCATCACCCAGACTGCCCCCAGGGGTACGCTCCCTGGTGGTCTAGTGGTTAGGATTCAGCACTCTCAGACTGCCCCAGGGCTGGCTAAGCATAGTTAGAGTGTCTTTGAATCTTTAAAAACTTTTCTGTAACCTCTCAAGTCCCAACTGCTATCTCAACTCCTGCATGTAGAGAGCTCAACCTTTGCTCCCTCTGAGGCCAAGTGCTCCTGGACACGTTGGTGGCATGACGTGACTGACCTCTGGCCTTGTACCTGCCCCAAGTGAGTTGGCATAAGTGTTGGAGGATACATTTCCATGCCTGGTTCCCTTGTCACACACAATCACCTAAGTGTGTCCTAGAGGATCACCTGGAAGCATCTCTGGGCACTAACCCAGTTGAGTAAAGAAGCTTCTTCACCCTTGCCAAGCCACAGAATTGCCCCCCTGCTCTCCATGAACATCAGGGAGAAGAAGCAGAAGGGCAGCAGCAGCCACCAATTTTATTACTCCCTTTTTGATTTTTAAAAATTTTATCTTTTAGGGGACCAGAGAGATTTGTGGAGGTTGGGCATTTGCCTTGCATGCAGAAAGACGGTGGTTCGAATCCCGTCATCCCATATGGTCCCCCAAGCCTGCCAGGAGCGATTTCTGAGCGAAGAGCCAGGAATAACCCCTGAGCACTGCTGGGTGTGACCAAAAAAAATTTTATCTTTTGGGGGCCAGGGTGATAGTACAGTGGGGAGGGCATTTGCTTTGCATGAAGCTGACGTGGGTTTTATCCCTGACATCCCATATGGTCCCTGATCTCTAGTGCAGAACCAAGAGTAATCCCTGAGTACCACCAGGTAGGATCCATAAACAAAACAAAACACACAAAGAAAAAGTAAAAAAGAGAGGGAGGGAAAGAAAAGAGAACAGGAGAGAGACAAGGCAGACAGGCATAAATTGTGGTCCATATTATAATGGAAATTATTCAGCTGTAAGAAAAGTGAAATCGTGCCTTTTGCTACAACCTGAATGGAAATGGAACCAGAAGGCAGATTATCCAATTACATCAGAGGGAAAAGTTCAAATGCCTCCTGAGCTCACTCATGTGTGGTACAGAGAGGAACAAAGAAAGGGAATAGACCAGAACAAAGCCTGCATTTCAGACAACAGGACAAACCTGAAGTAGGGGGCTGGACAACGGGTGGTGGTGGGGAGGGATGGGGCTGGACCAGAAGTGACCAAGGCCACTAATGGAGGGTCCTCAGCACATTGTTGTTGGTGGAGATGTAGTAACTTTGTTCACCAAACACATAAACATCATCATTCTCATTATTTTCATCATAAAAGTAACCAGATCCATTGGGGCCAGAGCAGTGGCACAAGCAGTAAGCCCGCACTAGCCTAGGATGGACTGCAGTTTGATCCTCCAGTGTCCCATATGGTCCCCCAAGCCAGGAGCAATTTCAGAGCACATAGCCAGGAGTAACCCCTGAGCATCGCCGGGTATGGCCCAAAAACAAAAAAAAAGTAACCAGATCCATTCAGTGATGACTTGAAAGGTGACACAGAACTGGACGAGATCAGGACATGAACCTTTTCATCCAAGTGACATAGCAGAGGGTGCCCAATGCATGGTGGTGACCCATTCTTGATGGTCAATGTGGTTAACCCATTGCGGACCATTAAACTCAGAGGAGGCAGAGTAGGGCCTAGGGGGCATTTGGAGGATTCTTATACATATGCTGGCCTGACAAAGTCGCAGAAGGCAGAGTTGGCAGCTTTTCTCAGAAAAGTGACTGGTGGGTAATGGCTGGCATTACCCTCCTTATGACCAGACAGATCACATGACTGAGTATGTCATATTAAACTTATCTCCTAGGGGTTGGAAAGATAGCATGGAGGTAGGGCATTTGCTTTGCATGCAGAAGGTCGGTGGTTCAAATCCAACATCCCATATGGTCCCCTGAGCTTGCCAGGAGTGATTTCTGAGCATAGAGCTATAAGTAACCCCTGAGCGCTGCCGAGTGTTACAGAAAAGAACAAAAATAAATAAATAAAGTAAACTTACCTCCTGCACCAGAATTCACAGCATCTATGATCTATGTTGTGGGACCAAGGAATACAATCAACTCATTACAAAACCCATGGTTTAGAGGCTGGAGAGATAGCATGGAGGTAAGGCATTTGCCTCATGTGTAGAAGGTTGGTGGTTCGAATCCCGGCATCCCATGTGGTCCCCCGAACCTGCCAGGAGCGATTTCTGAGCGTAGAGCCAGGAGTAACCCCTGAGCACTGCCGGGTGTGACCCAGAACCCCCCCCAAAAAAAAGAAAGCCCATGGTCCCAGCTTTAGAAGGAAAACGGTCATAGCACATGTATTATTGTAAACACCATCAAAATGCAAAATAGGTAATTGGATTCATTGACCCACAAACCCATCTTCTTTAATAGGCCATACATTATCTCATGTATCTCTTTGTATTTCTCACATTACCTTATCACAAAATGTTTTTGTTGTTGTTGTTGTTTTGGTTTTTGGATCACACCCAGCAGTGCTCAGGGGTTACTTCTGGTTCTATGCTCAGAAATCGCTTGTATGATACCCTGAGTAGCATCTCCAGGACTTCTAGGAGTTGTTCTTGAGTACAGGGCTAGGAGCAATCCCTGAACATTATCTGGTATGGTAAGAAAAACACACACACAGAACCCACATAAAAGTGCCTTTAATAAGACAGAAAGTTGAGACTTGAGCAGTGGCGCAAGTGGTAGGGTGTTTGCCTTGCATGTGGCTAACCTAGGATGAACCGCAGTTTGAATGCATAGTCAGGAGTAACCCCTAAGCATCACCAGGTGAGACGAAGTTTTGGAACCAGAGTGATAGTACAGCAGTAGAGCATTTACCTTTTACATGGCTGACCCAGGTTTGATCCCTGGCATTCCATCTGGTCCCCCAAGCCTGCCAGGAGCAATTTCTGAGCACAGTCAAAAGTAAGCCCTGAGTGCTGCCAGTTGTAGCCCCAAAACAAACAAACAAACAAACAAACAAAAAAGACAAGAAGTTTTCCTCATGCAAATAGTCTGAATATACAAAATATCACATTGCTAAATAAGATAGTATTAATGTCCCTTCCCTCTCTCCTTCCCTCTATTCTTCCCTCTCTCACCTGCCTTCTTCCTTCCTTCTTCCTTCTTCCTTCCTTCCTTCCTTCCATTCCTTTCCTTCCCTCCTTCCTTCCTCCTTCCTTCCTTCCTCCTTCCTTCCTCCTTCCTTCCATCCATCCTTCCTTCCTCCTTCCTTCCACCTTCCATCCTTCCTTCCTTCCTTCCTTCCTTCCTTCCTCCTTCCTTCCTTCCTTCCTTCCTTCCTTCCTTCCTTCCTTCCTTCCTCCTTCCTTCCTTCCTCCTTCCTTCCTTCCTCCTTCCTTCCTTCCTTCCTTCTTCCTTCCTTCCTTCCTTCCTTCCTTCCTTCCTCCTTCCTTCCTTCCTCCTTCCTTCCTTCCTTCCTTCCTTCCTTCCTTCCTTCCTTCCTTCCTTCCTTCCTTCCTTCCTTCCTTCCTTCCTTCTTTTTAGGGGATCATATATGTTGGCCACATACCAAGGTGAGCCCCTGGACTCTTGTGCTCCAGAGCACAGAACTGAGTGGCCCACATGAGACACCCAGTTCCCATCAGGGCAGCATCTAAGGTCGCCATCATGCTTAGGCCTGCCTGAACTATTTCCTGAGGTTCACTGAGTAGCCATAGGAGCGTCTATTCTCTCCCAGGAAACGTACCCTGTGTCCTACCTGACAGCTGCTGTCCCCAGCCGAGCCGGATCAGGGAGGATACCAGAGCTGGGAGTGACCTTTCCTTGCTGCTGTGTTCTGTTTGCTAGAAGTGAGTCACCGTCTAAGTTACATTCACTCCTTTCTTTTCAGATAGGGCCTCTCTTGGTAGTGCTCCTTTTAGGGGGAGGTTGGGAGTCACCAAAGCTGTGCATGACCTTGGCAGTATGAAATCAGACAGGCTGTGGCTCATGTGAAGCATACTTAGTCCCTTGGCCTTTCTCTTGGTTAGTGCGCTGTGAGATCACTCAATTCTGGGGACTGAATTGGACTCAACACCTTATCATACTGGCTCTCTCTGGTCTTGATTTTTTTTTTTGTCACACCCAACCATGTTCAGGGATTACTCTTTTTTTGTTTGTTGTTTGTTTTGGGGCCACACCCATTTGATGCTCAGGGGTTACTCCTGGCTAAGCGCTCAGAAATTGCCCCTGGCTTGGGGGGACCATATGGGACGCTGGGGATCCAACCGTGGTCCTTCCTTGGCTAGCGCTTGCAAGGCAGACACCTTACCTCTAGCACCACCTCACCGGTCCCACTATCTCTATTTTTTGTTTGTTTTTTTGGCCCAAACCTGGCAGTACCCAGGGGTTACTTCTGATTTTACACATGTGCAAAAGTACATGTGCTCCCTACTCGCTGTACTATCTCTCCAGCCCTGCAAGAAAAAAAATGGGACTGTACCTCCCAAGCAGTATTCAGAAGCCCTGAGGTCCCCTTCCAGTGGGGTCATCCCACAGTGCAATGCTCAGTTCCTCAGGGCAGGCCTCTCGCCTTCTTCTGACCCAGGAACCTCAAAGGTCCTTGTACCCTCAGGGTTACCTTCTGGCATGAGGTGTTGGTGAAAGAAAAGTTTGACTGAGATAGTTGGCAGAGAACCAGCAACCCTCAGGCATTATTAGTTCATCCTCCCTCAGAACTAAGACTCAACCTCAAGCAACCTGGGTTCCATCTCTGGCATCCTATTTGGATTCCTGAGTGCAGACCCAGGAGTAAACCCTGAGCTTACTGCCTGGTGTGAGCCCAAAATGAAAACAAAAAGGAGTTGGAGTGATAGATAGCACAGTGGGTAGGGCATTTGCCTTATATGTGGCCGATCCGGCTTTGATCCCCAGCATTCCATATAGTCAGTCTACTGAGCCTGCCAGGAATAATTTTTGAGTGCTGAGCCCAGTGTGTCCCCCTCCCCCAAAAAATAAACCAACTTAGGCCTGCTCAGACTTAGGGCTAGGGATGCTGCTTCCAGACAGAGAACTTGCCTTGCCCTAGTGAGGCCCTGTGTTCCACCCTCAGCACTGCCAATCATTCCCTTCATCATCACCATCTTGCATCTTTTTTTTTTTGGGGGGGGGTCACACCTGGCAGTGCTCAGGGGTTACTCCTGGCTCTATGCTCAGAAATCGCTCCAGGCAGGCTCAGGGGATATGGGGACCATATCGGATGCCGAGATTCAAACCATCAACCTTCTGCATGCAAGGCAAATGCCTTACCTCCATGCTATCTCTCTGGCCCCACCATCTTTCATCTTGATTATCCAGGGAAGAACAATGGTCTATCCAATGTCTCAGGCCCAGGGCTGAACTCCCAATTCTGCATGTTGTACCCCTTTCTCCTTTCTTTTCCACCTTCCTATCTGAATTTCTTCAGGCCCTCTCTTGGGTCAGCTTTTAATTGTTATTAAATTGCAATGATCTATTTTTAGTCCTTCCACATCTGAAAGTCATATTGGCATTCACAAAGGACGTGGCCAGCCATAAAGACACACCCATAGTTTAAAATGCCTTTTTAATTTTCTTTTTTTCTGGTTTTTGGGTCACACCCAGCAGTGCTCAGGGGTTCCTCCTGGCTCTACGCTCAGAAATCGCTCCTGGCAGGCTCGATTCTGGGATTTGAACCTCTGCTATCTCTTCACCCCCTAATTTTATTTTCTTAACGAAGCTGAGACTCTGCCAAAGAAAGGGGGAAAAGCTTTCTATGTAGGGGCCTCAAAGGGGCGGCATATGGGGGAACCCCATCCTTCGCTTATCTTCATTCATTCTGCTCTGGGCTCTGCAAATTCCATAGCCAATTTTTAATTTTTGCAGGCTTCGCTGCGTCTTGTCATGTTGGCTTTCTTTAGTTATCCTACATTTTGGTTCCTTTAATTATGCTCCCTTTTCTCCCCCATCGTTTCCCCATTTTTCTTCCTCAAACACAGTCCAGGAGACAAAATTATTATGAGGGTTTGCTGAAGGCGCATCTTTTCTTCGGGGAGGGGACACTCGCCACGTCGATGATCCAAGCAAGATCTTTTTTTTCCCCTCTTACTTTCTAAGCATTTACACTACACCTCTTGCCAACAGTGGGTGGGAGAAGTGGGGGAGAAAAAGATGTAAAAAAAAAAAAAAAAAAGCATCTTTGTTCTCACAATTAAAAATAAAAAAGCGGGGCCCGGAGAGATAGCACAGTGGCGTTTGCCTTGCAAGCAGTCGATCCAGGACCTAAGGTGGTTGGTTCGAATCCCGGTGTCCCATATGATCCCCCGTGCCTGCCAGGAGCTATTTCTGAGCAGACAGCCAGGAGTGACCCCTGAGCACCGCCGGGTGTGGCCCAAAAACCAAAAATAAATAAATAAATAAAAAAGCAAAAAAAAAAAAAAAAAACCTGACCACAAAGGGTCAGTTGAAAATGGAAAAGGAAATCGCTGGCAGCCGCAGGGAAGGCGGAAACGCGGCCGGGGGCGGGTGGCGGCGGCGGCGGCGGTGGTGGTGGTGGTACCAGGGAAGGAGACGTGGAAGCCGGAGCAGCGGGTGGGTGCGGCGGGGCAGGCCCTTTAAGGGGCGTGGCCACCGGCAAACCGGGGCGTGTCCTGTTATGTGTGGGCGTGGTCCGGTCGTGGTCACGCCCCTTCTCCCAGGCTGCTCCGCGCGCGCCGGCAGTTTGGCCACGTCCGCGGCCACGTCGCGCCCGCGCTCGCCATCTTCGCCGCCGCTTCCTTCTAGGCGCCGCTGAGCCCCGCGCCGCCGCCGCCGCCGCCTCCGCCGCCGCCGCCATGAACATCTTCCGGCTGACCGGGGACCTGTCCCACCTGGCGGCCATCGTCATCTTGCTGCTCAAGATCTGGAAGACGCGCTCGTGCGCCGGTGAGCGGGGCCGGCCAGCCGGAAGGGGCCCGACCCGGGCTAGGCTTCGGCGGCTCGCGCGCGGCCAGGCCGGGCCCGCCCGACACACCCCCGGGGCCCGCGCGGGACGCCCGCCCGGCCCGGAGGACTTCTGCCTGGCTTGCTCTCTTGGATTCTAGCTGTGGGGGCAGCGGATCAGGCCTGACGTGGCAGCTCCGGGGTCCCCCCTTGGCCTGAGCACACCTCCCCCCAGGCGGGGGGACTCCAAGGACGTTTTTTCGGGGCCGCCTCAAAGGGGTTTTGGGGTCCCCTGCGTGCCCAGCGCACGCTCGCCTCGGGAGTTCTAAGGAGGGGCCCCCCCGGAGCCTCCACGTCACCCACCCGAGGCCTTGGCTCCTCGGCGATGCTCGAGGGGGGCTCTGGGGGGCTCCCTGCAATTAGGAAACTCGAGGGGGACTTGAGGGAGCTGTCCCCGCCGACCTCAGAGCTCTGAAGGGATGTGGCAGGAATCTGGATCAGGACCCCCTGAATGCGACTCGGCCCCCCCCAGTAGATTAGCTGCCGCACCCCGAGTGTCTCTCTCCCCCCCCCATCCCCGCCCCAGGAACCTGGAAGGACCTTTGAGCTGCCAGCTGCCCGGGACGGGGTCAAGTCCCGCCCAGTTGGGTTCTCTCTCACTTTTCGGGGAGTCCTAGGTCGTAGGAACGGGTAGGGTAAGGTAGGGTAGGGTAGGGGCCTGCGTGTTCCTATGAAGGAGGACCTGGGACAGTGACCCCTGAGCAAGATGGTGAGCCCCCAACTAAACCCCACCCCACCTCTGTCTCAGCTGGGGGCTGTGGCATGTGGGGTGTTGGCTGGCTGTACAGGTGGGGGGCTGCGACCCACACATCAGCACACATAGAGTGAGGCCAGCATTACACACACACACACACACACACACACACACACACACACACAGCCCTCACCTTGGGCAGTGGGTGCTCTTGCACACACACACCACACACACACAAACACATACACACACACCCTCACCTTGGGCAGTGGGTGCTCTTGTGTCTGTTCTGAATCTGAAGTCATCACACACACACACACACACACACACATATCTTGTCTGTTCTGAATCTACACACACCCTCACCCTCACCTTGGGCATGGGTGCTCTTATGTCTGTTCTGAATCTGAAGTCATCAGCTTAGTTTCACCTCCCACTGCAGGTGTGAATAAATTACTTGTTTTCTGAAACAAAATTGAAATAATATTGTATTAGTTTAGGTGTGTAAATAATGAATTAAGCTAAATTTTTTTTTGTCTCTTTATGGTTTCTGTTTCTCAGAAATGTCCTCCTCTGGCAAGTCATTAAGCATGGAAGCTTGCTGTCTCCTTAGTGTGGGTCCAAATTAAATGTGTCTAAATGTTTGGGAAAATTTAGTGTGACTCTGAAATGGAATTCTCAAGGGAACCTTGAGTGGTGGTAAGACTAGATAGAGGAGTTTGCTATTTTGTTTTTATTTAATAGGCACTATTTTCATTTTGGGAAACTTTGAAGCACTTAACAAAAATTAAAGTATTTCAGCAAAACTAAGACCATTTAAGTTTGTGTTTGACAAGTTACAGTTCGCCTATAATTATAGCCTATTATTAAACCCTCCTTGTTCTTAGAGATAGGATCGTTTTAGTTCCTGTATGAAAGATTTCCTGACCCTTACATTTCAAAATCACCAGGATTTTTGCTTAGAATTAAACACCAAATTTTTCCATCCTAAATTATAAAAGTTGTTAGGATACTTTTTGAAAGAGTAAGAATTTGATAGGAGTTTCTCAAATAACTGGAATAGGAGACATGTGCATCTAGGTTGTGTTTCTCACTGTTTCTCAGTTTGAAAATACTGGTTTGAGGTTATTTTAGGATTTGGCACCTGTTTTGTCTGTGCCTGCAGCCGAGGAAGCTGGGTGCTTTCCCCTTTAGGAGAATGTCTGAGACAAGAAGCTGGAGGTTGTGTTTTTCCTGCTTAGTTTAAGAACTGCTGTCTTAGGGGACCTACTTTGGGGAGTGGGGAGTCGGGGAGCTGTCAGGGAATTTGATCTTGACTTAGCATCATCTGTATGAGCTTTCTGTGGCTGCTGCTGCCTTCTGGAGCAGTGTTTGAGAGAAGTCCATTTCCCATGGTCCTGTGCGGCCTTTGCGATTGCATCTACTGTAAACTCAAGTTGTCACTTTATTTCTTGTTGTGTTTGGGGGTTGGAGCAGGGACATCCAGCAGTACTCAGGGAATACTCCAGGGAGTTGTGTTCACAATATTCAACATTGTGGTGTTCAGAGTTGTTTGGAATACTGGAGATCTAACTTAGAAACATAGGCCTCCTACATTGCCCTGACCCCTTCACTTCATTCTTGTTGTAAGCATGAGTCTGGATGGTTTTGGAAGAAGCTGCCCTGGTTTGTAAAAGAATGAAACTTTATAACTGCATTTTTCTGTAGGCTCAGTTAGTGCTGTCCTTATTCCCTGTCTTACTTGGTTTTTTTGTTTGTTGATTGGTTTGTTTTTTTTTGGGGGGGGGGCCACACCCTGTGATGCTCAGGGGTTACTCCTGACTATGCACTCAGAAATCGCTTCTGGCTTGGGCGATCATATGGAACACCAGGGATCGAACCTCTGTTTGTCCTAGGTCAGCCGCTTGCAAGGCAAACGCCCTACCGATGCGGCCCCATCCCTGTCTTACTTGGAATGCTGCTGGTGCCCTCCCTCTCTCGTGCTCCTCCCTAACTGGACATTTAGTACAAGAAGCCTTTGCAGCACCTTCCCAACTTCTTTCTAGCAGTTGTCACTTGATCTTTTGAGTGCCAGACCTTTGAGTAGTCCGTTTATTGGCCACCTACTAGGTTCAAGCCTAGTGGGGACATAGTTCAGAGCAGCACTCTGTAGTTAAGGTTTCTGCTCCCCAGAAAGCTGCAGATTAGCTGAAATAAGACACATGGAGAGTTTAAAATATAAGCAGTGGCCAGAGAGATGATACAGCAGTAAGGCACTTGGCTTGCATATATCTAACCTGGGTTTTTCTTTTTGTTTATTGTTTTTGGGCCACACATAGTGGCGCTCAGTTTACTCCTGGCTCTGCACTCAGGAGGGATCATATGGACTGCCAGGGATTGAACCCTGATCAGCAATGTGCACAGCAAGTGCCCCTAGTGGGATTAAGACGTGTGCAACATCCCTGTAGGCAACAGTATAGGAGGTAAAGAGCAGCTCAACTAGGGATGCAGCTCACGGGGTGCTTGCATATGCTTTGCATGTGGAAGTCAAGGTTGATCCCCGCACTAGACGCTTACTTAGGCACTACTGAGACCCTAGAATCTAGGGCCTAGAGCAGTGCCTTGCGAGTAGTTCCTGAATACTTCAGGTGTGGCTTGAAAACAAAAAGGGGAAGCATTTTTATCTGGTATTAATATGAAAATCGACATATTCTTTCTAGAGGAAATTGGACAGTAAGAAGTTATTTGTTATAACTAAATGAGTGAGGGAAAAATATGTCTAGAAAACAAATTTGTCCATGTAGGTTGTTATTATTATTATTTTATTTTTTTAGAGGGTTGAGTGCTTCCCAGCTAGTGCTCATGAGGTCTGGGGGCTCTACCAACAACTATTGAGTGCCTCCAGGGATGCTCAGGGAACCATGTGCTGAGAATCAAACTACTGGTCCAAGCAGTTGGGTATTGGGGCTGGGGACATTTTTGTTTGGGGGATATTCTTGACTCAGTGCTCAGAGATCATTCTTGGAAGTGCTCAGGGAACCATGCTCAAAGCAAGTACTTTATCTCCAGGCTGTTACTGCTCTGGACCTTTTATGCAGTCTTTATAATAAAGTTTATAAGTAGCCCAAATGTTCATTGATATATATATATATATATATATATATTGGTCCTTTCATTCTGTGGACTACTATGCAATCTTTAAAACAAATGAACTAGAAATACTAACAAGGAAAGATAAATATGAGATAAAAGTATAAAAAGTAAAAAAGGGGGCCAGAGAGATAGCATGGAGGTAGGGTGTTTGCCTTGCATGCAGGACAATGGCTCAAATCCTGGTACACACACCCCACCCCGAGCCTGCCAGGAGTGATTTCTGAGCGTAGAGCCAGGAGTAACCCCTGAGCGCAGCCGGGTGTGACCCAAAAACCAAAAAAAAAAAAAAAAAAAGAAGAAGAAGAAAAGAAAAAAATAATAAAATAAAATTGTATTTCTCTGATTTGAGATACTGATAACAGATAATCATAGATATAAAGAGAATTTAAAAAGACAGAAAAAGTTAAATTCAAAATGGGGTTGGAGGGGCCGGGCGGTGGCGCTAAAGGTAAGGTGCCTGCCTTGCCTGCGCTAGCCTTGGACGGACCGCGGTTCGATCCCCCGGTGTCCCATATGGTCCCCCAAGCCAGGAGCAACTTCTGAGCACATAGCCAGGAGTAACCCCTGAGCGTTACCGGGTGTGGCCCAAAAACCAAAAAAAAAAAAAAAAATGGGGTTGGAGTGGAAAGGTAGCACAGCAGTAAGGCATTTGCCTTGCAGGTGGCAGACACAGCACAGACCCGGGTTCAATTGCTGACATCCCATATGGTCCTCCGCGCCTGCCGGGAGTGATTTCTTTTTTTTTCTTTTTTTTTAATTGTTTTTTTTTTTTTTGGGGGGGGGTCACATCTGGCAGCACTCAGGGGTTACTCCTGGCTCTATGCTCAGAAATCGCTCCTGGCAGGCTCAGGGGACCAGATGAGATGCCGAGATGCAAGCCACTGTCCTTTTGCATGCAAGGCAAATGCCTTACCTCCATGCTATCTCTCCAGCTCCCTGCCAGGAGTGATTTCTGAGTGCAGAGCCAGGAGTAACCCCTGAGTGCTGCCAGGTGTAGCCCAAAAAGAAAACCAAAAACAAAGGGGCCCGAGAGATAGCACAGGAGTAGGGTGTTTGCCTTGCACACAGGAGGATGGTGGTTCAAATCCCAGCATTCTATAACCTGCCAGGAGCGATTTCTGAGTATGGAGCCAGGAGTAACCCCTGAACGCTGCTGAATGTGACTCAAAAACAAAAACAAAAACAAAAGGTAGGAAGTGTGTTTAAAAGGCAATGATTGCAGAGCTGGAGCGATACTACAATGGATAGGGCTCTTGCTTTGCAGATGTTGACCCAGATTTAATCCCAAAATCTCATATGGTCCGTGGAGCCACCCAGGAGTGATTCCTGAGCACAGGACCAGGAGTAAGCCTTGAGCATTGCTGAGTGTGGCCCAAAAAAAAAAAAAAAATGACAATCCCTCTCCCCCCAAACAAAGGTGCTGCTTGGCCTGGAACAATAATAAAGTGAGGAGGGCCCTTGCAATACAGCCAACCAGGGTTAAATCCCATAAACCCCATATGGTTTCCCCAGAACCGCCAGGAGTATATTCCTGAGTGCAGCGGCTGGAGTAATTCCTGAGCACTGCCAGGTATCTCCAGAAACAAAAATAAATGAAAGGTGCTGCTCTAGAACTGGAGAAATAGTACAGTGGGTAGGGTACCTGCCTTGCTCATGATTGACCAGGGTTCAGTCACTGGCATCCTGTATGGTTCCCTGAACATGGCAGCAGTAAGCCCTGAGCACCATCTGGTGTAGGTGAGTCTTGCTAATGGTTTATCTGGGATTGACTCTGGCCAGCCACATGCAAGGCAAGTACTTAGCTGTAGAGGGTTAGGGCATGTTGTGAGTTTGTGAGTCCCTATTCTTTCACTTGGTTTTCCATCTCCTTAAATAGCTTCTTCCTAAAAAGCATTGTCATCATGGGGCATTTTTATTTCCCCCTTGGGGCATTGTTTTAAGATAGAAAGATGCTATGAGACAAGTTACAGCGCTGACCGCACTATGACACCTAAAATTACGTCTTGGTGTAGTATGTCGTTCATACTATCCTGGAACACTGCTGATGGCTTAAGACACTTTAAGTCACCCATCATAGTGAAAGAAGGTGTTCAGGGGCAAATTGATAGTAGAGCAAGTAGGGTGCTTGCCTTGCATGTAGCCAACTCAGGTTCGACCCCCAGTATCCCATGTATATATGTTCCTCTGAGCCCACCTGGAACGATTCCTGATTGCAGAGCCAGGAGTAATTCTTGAGCACCGCTGGATGTGGCCCAAAAATAAATAAATAAATAAATAAATAAATAAATAAATAAATAAATATAAGTTGTTCAGAGCTCTCCAATAAGGTTCAGGGAGGGCCAGAGCCATAGCACAGCAAGCAGGGCATTTGCCTTGTACACGGCCGACCTGGGTTCAATCCCCAGTAACCTATATGGTCCCGTGAGCCTGCCTGGAGTGATTTCTGAGTGCCACCAAGTGTAGCCTAAAAAAGACCCCCTCCCCCCAAAAATAAATGAAGGTTCAGAGAGAGAAATCTAAAACACTCACTTTTTATTTAATCATCCTAGACATTGATCTTTGACTCTGGGGGCCCCTTTCCCAGTGTTCAATGCCCATTTTTTCCTTCAGAAAGAATTATAAAGTTCTCTAGATATGCCTGAATGCCTGATAACCCCCTTTTACTTTATTTCAGGTATTTCTGGGAAAAGCCAGCTTCTGTTTGCACTGGTCTTCACAACGCGTTACCTGGATCTTTTTACTTCGTTTATTTCATTATATAATACATCTATGAAGGTAAGGAATGGTATCTATAAAGAAATGAATATCCATATAGAATAAAGACTATCCTGATTCTTTGGCTTCTGGAAACTGTTAAATTTATACTAACTGTACATTTAAACATCTTCAAGGATATGGGGCCGGAAAGATAGCGTGGAGGTAAGGCGTTTGCCTTGCATGCAGAAGGACAGTGGTTCAAATCCCGGCATCCCACATGGTCCCCCGAGCCTGCCAGGAGCGATTTCTGAGCGTAGAGCCAGGAGGAACCCCTGAGCACTGCTGGGTGTGACCCAAAAACCAAAAAAAAAAAAAAAAAGAAAGAAAGAATAATGTGGGGGTCAGGGCGAGAGCTAAAAGGATTGGTGTGCTGTGTATACTTGTGTGCAAGGCAAGCAACACCCTGGACCTGCTGTACTATCACTCTGGGTCCCAGTCCCCAGTATTATGTGTTTTTCTCGGGGAATTTTGCTGGGAATGAACACTCAACCCTCTGTCCCAGAATTTCACAAGTGGCATTACTTGGAAGACTACACATTCTTCAGCCCCCAAGTAAAGAATCTAGATATTTAAAAAAAAAAAAAAAAAAAAGAAAAGAAAAAGAATCTAGATATTGTGCTTTTTACTTATGTTTTTAGTCCAATTTGTACACATATCAAGTAAGATTGCTATTGTTAAATATATGTTATAAAGCTACTTCTTTTTTGTTGTTTTTTTGTTTTTGTTTTTGTTTTAGTTCTTGAGCCACACCCGGCGGTGCTCAGGGGTTACTCCTGGCTGTCTGCTCAGAAATAGCTCCTGGCAGGCACGGGGGACCATATGGGATACCGGGATTCGAACCAACCGCCTTTGGTCCTGGATCGGCTGCTTGCAAGGCAAACACCGCTGTGCTATCTCTCCGGGCCCTGTTTGTTTGTTTTTTGACTGCACCCCAGCAGTCCTCAGGCTCTGCTCTTAGAAATTACTCACGGCAGGCCGGAGAGATAGATGGAGGTAGCGTGCTTACCTTGTATGCAAAAGGATGGTGGTTCGAATCCCGGCAGCTCATATGGTCCCCTGAGCCTGTCAGGAGTGATTTCTGAGTATAGAGCCAGGAGTAACCCCTGAGTGCCGCTGGGTGTGATCCAAAATAAAAAAAAAAAAAAAAAAGAAATTACTCATGGCAGGCTCAGGGGACTATATGGGATGCTGGGGATTGAGGCCAGGTCCATCTGGGTCTATTGCATACAAAGCAATTGTGTTTACCACTGTGCGATTGCTCCAGCCACAAAGCTTTTCTCTAAAAGTGCTGTGCACTGTAGATTTAAGGTGTGTGTGTGTGTGTGTGTGTATGTGTACACGTGTGTACGTGTGTGTGCACGTGTGTGTGCATACATGTATAGGGATGCAATGCAGAGCCTCTGTGGGGAGGGTGGTAAATCCTTAGGAGCAATGTATGTGGGTTTAGAATGAGGCAGTAACTCTGGCTCCTTGCTGCAGTCTTTCCGCTGCTGTAAGAGGGACTTTGTAGGAAGCATTTGCTTAACTCCCACTGAATCGGTGTTTCTAAAACTTCTGCCCTGATGTTTGGGGTACTATATGGGATGCTGGGGGATTGAACTGTGGTCTGTCCTAGGTTAGCGTGTCCAAGGCAAATGCTCTACCGCTTGCACCACCGCTCTGACCCTTGTTTATCTGTTTTTATTGACTTCATGGTTCTAATACATTCTAGCTTGTCCTAAACAGCATTACCCATGACATCCTTTGTGCCTTAAGTTTTAAAAGTTTCATTAACACAGACGTCCATTGAAATGCAGAGTAGTGGTCCAGAGAGGTAGTACAGTGGGTTAGGTGGTTGTCTTGCATGTGGGTGACCCAGGTTTAATCCCCAGCATTCCATATGGTACTCCAAGGCCCACCAGGAGTGATTCCTGAGCTCAAAGCCAGGAGTAACCCCTGAGCATTTCTAGATAATGGCCCTAAAACAATTAACAAATAAAATAAAATGCAGAGAATCAGTGTACCACCAAACATCTTGATGGTGCACGCGCCAAATCAAGGAAGCTGTTGATCCCAGTCCTTCACACTGTCCTTAATCCCAGCCTTACCTAATGCCACAGGCCAGCACTTGTCCAGCTCTAAGCGAAAGACAAGAAGAAGTTATTGTTTCTGTTTTTTGTTTTGGGGCCACACCCAGTGCTGCTCAGGGTTTTTTCTTGGCTGTGCACTCAGGAATTAGTCAGGGGACCTTATGGGGTGGTGGAGATTAAACCCAAATCAGCTGCATATAAGACAAGCACCCTTGCCTCTGCTCTCACTCCGGCCCTGAAAAGTAGACATCTGAGGCTCTGGTGTGCAGGAGTAGTACTTCTGTCACCTCCAGTACCAAGTGCCAACTTGACATAGGGCCATGAAGGAAAGTAGAAAGACTCTCAGGATATAGGTTTGAGTCTGGCTTATTTTTAGGGATTTAGAATGTGGAGTGGCCCACACCCAGCAGTGCTCAAAAGTAACCCTAGATGGTGCTAGGGACCCCTGTGCCCAGGCTTGAACTGGGGTCAGCGGGGTGCGGGTCAGTCCTTTAAACTCTGTATTATGTCTCCAGCCTCAACTCTTTCATTTTTTTTTCTTCTTTTTTTTTAAATGTGGAACGCTTCATGAATTTGCATGTCATCCTTGCACAGGGGTCATGCTAATCTCTGTATCATTCCAATTTTAGTATATGTACTGCCGAAGCGAGCACTCTTTTTATTTTTTTCTATAAATAAGTGCTCACTGGTACTCTTCTTGGCATCTATTTACTGGCACTTCATTATTAAGTGATGAGTCTAGAATCAGGATGTAAATTGCTTACAAATGGCTAAATTTGTGCGTGTTGTCCAGTAAGCTAAAACTGCAAATATTCAGGGACTGGAGAGGTAGAACAGGGATCTGACACTTGATTTGCATTTGCATGTTTCCTACCCTGGTTCAAATCCCCAGCACTAGAGCCTGGGAGATAATATAGCAGGTAAGGCATTTACCTTACACACATCTGACCCAGGTTCAATCCTCAGTACTCCATATGGGACCTCAAACCTGCTGGAATTTAGGCATAGAGCAAGGAGTAAGCATTGAGCATGGCCAGGTGTGGCCCAGAAACCAAAAAACAAAAGCAAAAATAACTCCCCAGCATCACATCTAGGGGTCACTCGAGTGCAAAGCCAAGAATAGTCGCTGACCACATCTAGATGTATCCTCAAAAGCAGAGGAAAAAGACTACAGATATTCCAGGTGCATGTGTAAGAACACCACCTTCCTGTCCCAGAGGATCCCTTATTTGCTCCAGCAGAAAAGAGTGAGGAACGAACATCAAAGGTTTAGTGCCTGTAGCTTTTACTTAATTCCCAGCCACTTGAAGTACCAGTGAGGGGAAGAAATCAGCTGCTAACCTGGCATCTTTCTTGTTTTGTAGCTTATCTACATCGCCTGCTCCTATGCTACAGTGTACCTGATCTACATGAAATTTAAGGCAACCTATGACGGAAATCACGACACCTTCCGAGTAGAGTTTCTCGTTGTCCCTGTGGGAGGTCTCTCATTTCTTGTCAATCATGATTTCTCTCCTCTTGAGGTGAGTTATTAGGTGGTTAATGGCACAGCCAGTTCCCTAGGAAAATAGACCCATTTGCAGTTAATGTGGAGGTGATACTGTTTTGCTTGTTTTTGAGCTGACAAACTTCTGATATAACTTACACTGGTGATGTAAATAAATTGTGAACAGGGGAAGTAATGGGTGTGTCTGCAAATAGGTTATCATTGCACTCTCCAGACTAAACTGACTAATGAGAGTTGGGAGGATGTGCCTTTCTCCCTATTCCCACTCGTGAGCCCTCATTTCTCTTTCTTGTCAGCTATTCCACAGCATCCATACCGTGTCTGAGTCCTAGCATGAGCACCGCGCTCCTCGGCATTGGTAAAAGCAGTTCACAGTACTGTTTTCACCTGCCCTTTCTTCCCTGCACATCCTGGGTTGTTCAAAGAATGAGACTAAGCTACTATGCTGGACAGAGTTTGCATGGTTGCAGCTCTAGTTTCTTCAGCCCTTTTGATTTAGCCACATTGAAAAGATGTAAAAACTATGGGAAATAGGAAGAGTATTTAGGTGGTGTGGAAAGTAGAACTTTTAAGGGAAAATAGCAGTGAGGGCGTCGAAGAAACCTGGTTATTGGTATTGAGAGCTTGGCAGAAGATTCTGGTAGTACCCAGGTTCAGAATGGGACGAGGTTGTCTAGGAAAAGTGTATATGGAGATTCACCAGGAAATTGCACAAAGAAGCATGAAACCGGGGAGACATCTGGTGACAGTTGATGACAACTCAAGAGGCCCAGGTATCTGGGTTTCCTGGCTCCCATGGGGCAGGCCTCTCCTCTGACTGCACTGCTGTGAAAGTCATGAATCTGCCCACTGTGCCACTCCATGCATGGTATGGGAGTGTTTGCCCTGCGAACTCACCACAGGCCCTGATGCTGTCACATGTCATGTTTCCCTGCAGATTTTGTGGACCTTCTCCATCTACCTGGAGTCGGTGGCCATCCTTCCCCAGCTGTTCATGATCAGCAAGACTGGGGAGGCGGAGACCATCACCACCCACTATCTGTTCTTCCTTGGCCTCTACCGTGCTCTGTACCTGGTCAACTGGATCTGGCGTTTCTACTTTGAGGGCTTCTTTGACCTCATTGCTGTGGTCGCCGGAGTTGTCCAGACAATTCTTTATTGTGACTTCTTCTACTTGTACATTACGAAAGGTATGGTGGGGCATACACACACCCTCTGCCTGTATTGAGACCTTTAATAAAGTCACTTTCCTAGACTGTCACTAGTTCATAAAGTAGAGCAGGTAGCAGAAAAGCATTATAATGAGCCTCAGAATTCTGTTGTTTGGGAGTGTGTGTAGTGTTGGGGATAGAAATCAGAGACTGAATACGTTCAAGGCATCTGCGCTACCATTGAGTTGCATCCATTAACCAGAGTCTCAGAATTCTACATTAGAATTTCCAGTTTATTTTTACTTTTGCTGTTGCTTTAATGTTTCCCTATTGTGGCACCTTTTCATTGTGAAAAGTTTATTCAACACTAACTTGGGGCAGGTAGAGAATAGCAAACAGCTGAACTGGATTCAATTTCCAGCACCAGATGTAATCCTTAAGTGCAGAACCAGGAGTAAGCCCTGAGCACCAGCTGGTATGGCTCAAAACAAAACAAACAAATAAATGGCTTCTGGTTGTCAAAAGTTTGTTTCCTTGTGCCTTGCCATGCGGTATTTTATGTATAACAGACTTCTCAGAATGGGAAGAAGGAAGCTGTCTGCTTGTCAACATCAGTAACCTTGTTTTCTCTTCCTCTCTTTTGCACTCCAGTCCTCAAGGGAAAGAAGCTCAGTCTGCCAGCGTAAGTGCCAAAGGCCATCATCAGCATCTGTCCTCCAGGGTGCTCGGACAGAATTCTACCACAGCAGAGGCACAAGATGCTTGAGACGGAAAAGCAGAAACTTGAGTCTTTCGTTGCAGATAGTCATCCCTGACTCTGGAAGAACCCAGAGGAAAAAGAATCAGAAGGTTTCTGTTTAGTGCATCTTGCCTTATCTTTTTTTATTACTATGTACAAAGATTTTTTTACACAAAGAAACTTAATGCTGTATTAATAAATCCAGTGTGTAGCTTCAATTGGGGTAGTCCTAAAAGTGAAGATTTGTGAGGAATAAGTGCAAACTTTTTTTTTTAATTCTTTGAAATAGTTGATTTTTTTTTGTCTGCAATGAAATTATACCCCTTGACAGTTGGTAGATTACATATTCTTCCATCTATCAAGCTTGCATTCCACTATATTTATTTTATTTTTTTGCCAAAAACTAAGTTAACTTGTCTGACCCCCAAGACACACTACTTTTCCATTTGGAACCTGTTTCCATATCTCCCGCCAAGGGACTGTTTTTTGCGGGCACCACAACACTACATTTCCCCGCTATCAGGAGCCTCGAGGGTTTCCAGGTTTTCTCCACCAAAACATTGAGAGTCCTAATGGAGCTGGTGTCTCATTTCATTGACACCTCAGGTTCCTGTCCTCTTCCCCTGCTAAGAAGGATCAGCAGGAGATGTCTCTATTTTGTCAAGAGATGCAGTGGGCAGGGGCAAGTGTGGGACTTCAGGGCATTTATGATTTGGTTTTAGGACTCTTACTTCCCCAGAAATGGAACACAAGTTGCTATTAGTGACTCAAATTCATAGTCCCAAAAGATGACGGCAACCATGTCCCTGCTCAGATTCAAAATGCTTTTCTTGTCACTTCTGGGTAGTAAATGATTGACATTTTCCCTTCATTGGCAGCAAATGCCATTCCTTATATTCTTATTTTTTGTTGTTGTTTTGACTGAGCTCTTGCATGATTATCTTGTGTTACCATCCCAAATAAACATTTTATTAAACATAGAATTGTCTTTTTCATAAATTAGGTTTATGGAACATCCTATATCAGGATGATTTTTGTTTCTCAATTGGCAGTAAAAGCTCTGTGGGGAAGGGGCCTGAGAGATAGTATAGCAAATAGTGTGCTTGCCTTGCACAAAGCGAACATGGTTTGATCCCTTGTACCCCAGATGGTCCCCCCAAGACCCTCTTGAGTGATCCTTAGGCTCAGCTAGGAGTGAATCCTGAACTCCATCATGTGACCCCCAATACAAAAGCTCTGTAGGGCTGCCAAACATGACCCGTTTAGCTATCTGAAACTATTTTGTAGGGAAATTGACAGTGATTTTTGTCATTCTATTGATTTGTACTACATTGATTAATGCAAAAAAATTAACTTTTTCATGGAGCACCATAAACATTAAAGTGTTGAATGCTAATAAAGCTTAGTACAAAAAGGAGAGGTACACTTTCTGCATTTAGATATCTTGTGGAGAGCTGGCTGGGATTCATTGTTCATGGGTCTTGCCTGACAATGTTACCACACAACCTTAGGTTGAAGACTCTGCTCCCCTAAGAAGGGAAGAAAACACAAATGCTATATATGACTTGAATTTGCGGTTCTAAAAGATGACTGCAACTGTGTCTGTGCTTCCACTCAAGGTGCTTTTCTTACTATTCCTGGGAAGAAAGCAAAGGCCACTTCTCCTTCTTGGGCAGCACCAGTACTCGATACCCCCCTCTCCTTTTGGGTGACGTGGTTTTTCATGGCAGCGTATTTCTTGCAGGAGACTAGTCTGGGTTTCATTTCTATTTTCATCCTTGAAAGATCCTGAGAGGGGCTGGAGTGGTGGCACAGTGGTAGGGCATTTGCCTTGCACGCAGCTGACCTAGGACAGACCATGGTTCGATTCCCCAGCATCCCATTTGTTCCCCTAAGCTGGAAGCACTTTCTGAGCGCATAGTCAGGAGTAACTCCCGAGTGTCACCAGGTGTAGCCCAAAATAAAAAAAGAGAAAAGAAAAAGGGGGGCCGGAGAGATAGCATGGAGGTAAGGCATTTGCCTTGCATGCAGAAGGACGGCGGTTCAAATCCCGGCATCCCCTATGGTCTTCCAAGCCTGCCAGGAGCGATTTCTGAGCGTGGAGCCAGGTGTAACTCCTGAGCATTGCCAGGTGTGACCCAAAAACCAAAAAAAAAGAGAGAGAGAGAGAGAGAAAGAAAGATCCTGAGAGTGTGCAGTGAGGTTGGGGAATAAGTCCGGTGTGAGACTCAGGGCAACTGCTTACTGCTGCCCACGGGGGAAGTAGCTCACGTCTCTTCTGAGCATGTCATGCAAGCCCAGGCTGGGCCCTGCATTGGAGAGCAGTGCTTACAAGGAGCTGACACCTCCCTCCGCGTGAAGGACCCGTGCCTTCTCTAGGTACTCTGCCAAGTGGGAATCAAATCAGTCACGATACCACGACTATTTGCAGCCAGCCAGGGCAGCATTCTAAGGAAAAGGTGTGTGCATCTGGGCTGAGTAAAGCCCATGTGCCAGGCTTTGAGAAGAACTATTTCAGTTCTTTTCACATCCTGAATAAAGGTTATCAGGTAGGGCCAGAGCTGTAGCACAGCGGTAGGGTGTTTGCTTTGCATATGGCTGACCCAGGATGGACATGGGTAGGATCCCTGGCATCCCATATGTCCCACAAACCAGGGGCGATTTCTGAGTGCAGAGCGAGGAGTAACCTGAGCGCTGCCAGGTGTGACCTCCCTCCTCCCCCGAAAAAAGGCTTATCAGGTAAATTGTTTTTTATGGAGCACTTTTGTGTCAAAGCCATGGGTAAATCTCTGCCACTTTCCAAGTCCTAATTCCTTGCAGCCTGGCCAAGAAAGGAGTTGGGATAAAAATGGGCAAATAGAAAGTGGGTCGAAAGTGGTTGTGGATGGGGCTGGAGAGATAGCACAGAGGTAGGGCGTTTGCGTTGCAAATACCCAACCCAGGATGGATGGTGGTTCAAATCCCTGCATCCCATATGGTCCAGGAGCAACTATTTGAGCAGAGAGCCAGTAAGTTCCTGACGTCAAGCAAAGATCTTTGTATGAATATCCTGTCACGGGCCAGTGGACATCAGGGATGGCATTTGCCTTACACATGATCAAACCAGGATCCCAGGATTGATCAATCCCCAGCAACCCATATGGTTCCTCTAATCCTACCAGGAGTGATCCCTGAGTGCAGAGATAAGAATAAACCCTGAATATTGCTGAGTGTAACCCAAAAACACATCAAAAGTCTTTTGTGGGTTTTTTTGGGGGTTTTGGTTTTTGGGCCACACCCAGTGACGCTCGGGTTACTCTTGGCTACGTGCTCAGAAATTGCTCCTGACTTGGGGGACCATATAGGAAGCCGAGGAATCGAACCATGGTCCGTCCTAGGTTAGTGCATAACAAGGCAAACACCCTACCGTTTGCACCGCCTCTCTGGCCCCATCTTTTGTGATTTCTAAGGTTCCTTAAAAGGAGTCTTGCTTCCTGCCTATAGATCTCTGCCCTTGGGTTACATGTGCACTTCTGTCCCCTCTTCTGTGGAGAGAAATCTACCCAAGATCCCATCTCATGATGATTTGATTAAATCAAATTCATTAAAATATTAGACTTTTTAAGAACTAGATTTTTACTTGGACCAAAAAAAAAAAGAAATGGCTATTTTTTAATTAATTTTTATTGTGACCAAAGTGAAGTACAAATCTTTCACAGTAAAATTTTTGGGGGGGAGGGGTCACACCCGGCAGCACTCAGGGGTTACTCCTGGCTCTACACTCAGAAATTGCTCCTGGCAGGCTCAGGGGACCATATGGGATGCAGGGATTCAAACCGATGTCCTGCATGCAAGGCAAGTGCCCTACCTCCATGCTATCTCTGGCCTCTTCACAGTAATATTTGTTTTTGTTTTTGTTTTGGTGTTTGGGCCACACCCGGTAACACTCAGGGGTTACTCCTGGCTATGCGCTCAGAATTTGCTCCTGGCTTGGGGGACCATATGGGACACCGGGGGGATCGAACCACGGTCTGTCCAAGGCTAGCGCCGTTAAGGCAGGCACCTTACCTCTAGCGCCACCGCCCAGCCCCTTCACGGTAATATTTAAGGTACATAGTGACATTGAATCAGGGACATTCCCACCACCAGTGTTGTCCTCCCTCCACCCCTGTTCCCAGTATGCATCCCATATCCCCCTGCTTTGCCCCCCCCCCCCCGGACTGCTAGTATTTCTGGTCCCCTCTTTTAATAGCTTGTAGATTGGGTATCAATTCTGTTGTCATTGACTTTGGGTTTGGTGTTTAAGCCTGATCATTTTTTATTTCTACTCAATGGTCATATGACTGTTTGGTCGTGGTACCATCCTTTCTTTTCCCCCTTCAATTTATGAAGCAGAACAAGATGATTCAAATTATGTAGTTCTGTTTGAAAAAAAAAAAGGGGGGGGATGTCTTAAGTCAGGCTAGAAAGATAGTACAGCAGGTAGGGGTTTGCCTTGAATGCAGCCAGCCAACATGGGTTCAATCCCCAGCACCCCATACTGTCTCCTACTAACCTCACTGCTTTCCATTGTCCCCAATTTGCAGAACTGTGTCTGGTTCCGTGTTGTTTGGGATCCAGATCCCTGTGTCACTGAACACAGCCTGGGATTACTGGCGGACCCTGGCCGGTCTTTCCCCTTGCCAAGACTGACTGTGTCTTAATATCCCAAGTAGCAGCTAGAGTCTCTAGCACCCGAGAGCCCTTGTGCACCCCAAGAACTGCCACATCAATATTCCCATTCAGAGGCGCTGTATCATAAGCACTGTATGATTGTGCATTCAGATGATCTAATAAACTCATAAAACTGCAAAAAGAAAAGAAAACATTCCTGAATACAGAGCCAGAAATAACTCATGGACATCACTGGGGAAAGCTCTTGGGGGCCAGAGAAGGGGCTCAAAGAGTGCTTTTGTGTACTGAGCAGCAGAGCTAAAGATTGTGCCCGCTGGTGTAGAATGTTGCAGAGGCTGCTAGTTTGAATCCCATCACCGAATATGGTCCCTTGAGCACTGCCAGGTGTGGTTCCTGTGCACTGCCTCATCTCTACCAGCCCCCCAGATATCCCTCACCACACCCACCAAATGTCAAGGGCTCTTCACTCAGGGTTCACTCCTAGCGGTGCTTTTGGGGCCATATATGGGTGCCAGGAGATCAAACCCGGGCCAGTTGTGTGAAAAGGCAAGCTCCCTTCCCAGTGGGTTTTTTTTTTTTTTTTAAGTCTTGCCATTTCTTGAACTTGTTAATCACTCCAGTGTGGCCTAGGTGCCTTGCTGAGCTCCATTCTGGGACATCTCAGGAAGCCACTTGGACAGGCTGCCAGAGCAGGGCACACAAGATGGGAGGGGAGAGGTCGGTAACCTGGTACCACCGAGAGTTGTTTTTTGTTGTTTTTTTGGTTTTTGGGTCACACCTTTGGCTCTCAGGGTCCTCCTGGCTCTCTGCTCAGAAATGGCTCCTGGCAGGGACCATATGAGATGCTGGGATTCCAACCACCATCCTTCTGCATGCAAGGCAAACGCCTTACCTCCATGCTATCTCTCTGGCCTCACCAAGAGCATTTTTGAAAACAAGTTAGGGCAGGAAGAGTAACACAAGTGGAGGCCAAGCCAGTGCGTGACAAGGAAATAACTTTCAGCAGGTCATCCAAGGTGGGTAGAGGAAACTTGAAATGAAAATGCCTCTGGCTCCTTGTAGGGGTTGGGAATCTTGGGGCTAGGCCTCTGCGAAGAGTTTGAGCCCTGGGGTCTTACAAAAGCACCAAGTGTGACCCCCAGCAGAAGCAGCAGCCTAAGTAGGAGCAAAAAGATGGGGAAGAGCAGGAGCAGCAGCAGCAGCAGTCGAGAGAGCTGGGCAACAGGCCCCGGGCGTCCTTATCTCTCCCGGTCAGGAACTTGGAGGCGACGAATTTGGCACCTGAGCGCCCCCCCCCCCCCCCCCTGGGCGTCCGCAGCGACTCTTCCGGCTCAATGAGGTCTGCGCAGTCGCGCGGGGAGCCGGGAGGTGGGAGCCGGTCCCGGAGGCTCAGTGCGCCTGCGCCGAGCTCCTCCCGCGCCTGCGCAGGAGCCCACGGGGTCCTCGGGGCAGTTCGGCCGCGGGAGCGGCGCTGCTCAGGTTCTGGGACCTTCGCCATGCCGGGGATGATGCTGTTCGGCCGGCGCTGGGCCATCGCCAGCGACGACTTGGTCTTCCCGGGATTCTGCGAGTTGCTCCTACGGGTGCTGTGGTGAGGGCAGCGGGCCCGGCGGCGGGCGGCCCCGATCTGGTCTCCAGCCCCGCAGCCAGCCTTGGGACAGGGGCACAGCAGGGATTCTCCATCCCCATTTCCCGGGTGGCAAACTAAGGCCCTGAGCGCTGTCGACTCTGCCCGGGGTGACTCATACTCTGGTGGGCACAGACGCAGGGGCACACTGGACCTCCGATCCGGGATGATACCGGCCCAGGTCGCATACCTGGCTGGATATGAGTCCCCGCTGTTGTGGACTTCGTACCTCGTCCCCCAAAAGCCCCGGCCTGGACCTTCCCATCCAGCCCAAGCGGCTGCAAAAGATGACCAACATCTGGCACCAGACATCTTCCAAAATATAGGCTTCAAGTCTGGGGCTTGTTCCTCTGTGGGCCGAGGCAGCTACTAGAAAAGGCAGATGAGCCTGGTGTTTTCTGGGTTTCAGGAGCCTAGGATGCACCCTGAGATCCAAAGCCAGAAATCAGATTTTTGAAGGGAAGGAAACTGAAGAAAAGGAAGCAGTGTAAAGTTTCTCCCTTGGCCCAGCAAACTCTTTTTGAGATTTCCCTTGAGTATTTTTAGACATTGTCATGACATCCCAAATCGGGCCCCAAGCACCTCAACGTGACCTAGTCCAGTTTCATTTCTGGTTTTTATTGGGAGGGGGGCCACACCCAGCAGAGCTTTACTGACTCCTGGCTCTGAGCTAATGGCTTACTCCTTTCTTTCTCTTTTTTATTTTTTTTTTCCTTGTTTGTTTTTGGGTCACACCCAGCGGCGCTCAGGGGTTACTCCTGGCTCTGCGCTCAGAAATCACTCCTGGCAGGCTCAGGAAACAATATCGGATACCAGGAATTGAACAGGGCCCCTTCCAGGTTGGCCGCATGTAAGGCAAATGCCCTACTGCTGTACTATTACTTCTGCCATGGATGCCAGAGATCGAACCTGGAATGGTGTTCTCAAGTCAGAGTGTTCAGCTGCCATCCTATGCTTTGGCCTCCAGTTTTATTTCTGGCTTGGAGTCTTGAGGGACTGTTTTTGCCAAGTGGTGCCCAGCCCACTCCTGAAACACCTCTGTGCCTTTAATGTCACTGGTTCTGTGGCAGATCAGGAAATGTGTGTTGGCACCCACACTCTCTCTGTGTGAGGCTTATCCGTATCTTGTTCTCCCACCAGAGTGAAAATGTTCACAGTAATTCTTTACATTGTGCCTGCCCCACAGTGTTGCCTATGATGCCATGGGTACTCTCAGATCTTGCTCCGGGCCTGTAAAAGCAACTTGTGAAAGCAGAGAAAGCGGATGAGGTTGGAGCTGTAGCCCATTGGGGAGAGACAATGCTTGCCTTGCACATGATCCAGTCAGGGCCCTGGAATCTCAAATAGTCCCCTGTGTCTGCCAGAAGTAAGCCCAGCAGAGAGAGGAGTTGAGCCCTGAGCACACCTGTGTGGATGTGGCCCCAAAACAAAAAGTGGAAGAAAATGCCAATGGTAGAACCCAGACTGCCTGCTAGGCCTTAGATTCTGTCCATGCCATTCCTCCCCCCTAAAAATAAGTCAACTTGTTTCATTTTAGTGTTCCTGTGTTTTGGAGTCACACCCAGTTGTGCTGGGGGCTTCCTTTCAAGGATAGCCAGGGATAAAACCTGGGACTCCTACTTGTGGAGGCTCAGCTCCAGCCCTCTGGGCCTTCTCCCCAGCACGGGTTTCAATAGATGCCTTGGTGGGAAAAGTTAGATACCAGTGTGTGTCCAACCTTTTTTTTTTTTTTGGTTTCTGAGTCACATCCGGTGACTCTCAGGGGTTACTACCGGCTCTGAGCTCAAAAATTGCTCCAGGCAAGCTTGGGGGATCATATGAGATGCCAGGAATCTAACCACTGTTCATCCTTGGTCCGCTACTTGCAAGGCAAATACCCTACCATTGTGCTATCTCTCCGGCCCTGCATCCAGCCTTGTTTGGGGAGAATAGTGGCTGCCTCTGTTCCTTTGGGCTCCTGCAGAAACAGCTTGTTCCTGAGCCTCTGTGCCCCCTGCAGGTGGGTTGGCATTCTGGCCCTCTACGTGGTCCACCGAGGGCAGCTGGACTGTGTGGGCGGCGGCCTCCTCACCAGCTACCTCGTCGTGCTTCTGGTGCTCCTGGCCGTGGTCATTGGTAATCTGCTGGCTATCGTGAGCGTCAGCATGAGAGGTAAACACCCCCTGTTTCCAATGTGCTGGAGGTGGGGTGGGAGGACTCACATGCTTCTAGTGGTGCTTGGGGACCAGCTGGTGCTGGGAATCAAACCCACACTCAGCCTCTTGTGCTCAGCTCAGCCTTGACCTGTTTTGTTTTGTTTTTTGGTGGGGGGGAGCCAAACCCAGAGATGCTCAGGGACACTCCTGGCTCTGTCCTCAGGGATCACTCCTGGCGGTGTCAAAGGGACCCTATGGGGCACTGGAGATCAACACTGGGTTGGCTGTGTGCGAGGCAAGCACCTTCCCATTGTACTGTCACTGGTTCGGCCACCCATTTTTTAGCCTTGAACTTCAGCCCCTACTATTGCCTTTCCGCCTTCCTTCCTGGTGAGATAATTCTCAACCCCTGCTTTGCCCACAGAGCATGCACAGTCAACCAGGTCTTTCTAGTATGTTCCAAGTTGTATAACTGGTATCACAGTGGTTTCAGGTTGTTATCAGTCCCTTAGTCCTCATTCACCCCCCTCCCCGGATTTCACTCACCAGCCCCCCCATCTTCTCTCTCTCAGGCTCTGTTTTGGGGGGCAGGACAGAGCAGCCTTGGCCTGATGTCAGCCCTGGGTTTAGGGCTCTGGGTGTGTATAGACAGGACTGCTCACTCCTTTTCGGATGTTGTGACAAAACTCAGGACCTCAGGCCTGCAATGCTGGAGTTTATTGCTGAGATCCGGGCTCTCCACAGCTGTGGTCGGGCGGGTATAGATCCCACATTAGTTGCTGCCCTCTGGGCTCTTTGGGTTGTCAAGAACAGCTGCTCTGAGTGTTGACACGGCATGTGGGTTTTGCACCGTGAGGGAATTTTGGGGTGGTTGGGTAACTCTGGAGCTGTTTCAAGCCTGTTCAGGCTGTTTCCCTCGTTTTTGTAGCCCCAGGCACCGCAATGGTGCTTCCTGCCGCCTGGCCCACCTGCCCCCTGGCCCACCGCCCTGTATGTCACCTGTTCAAAGCCCTTGAGTTGGGTGGGTAGGAACCAGCCTCCTGTGCTTTCACGGAGCTGACGGTTTGGGGCCCTCCTGGCAGCGCTCAATGCCATTCCTGGCCCTGTTTCCTGCCATTTTCTCGTGGTAGTGGTCAGGTAATGAGTGGTGCTAGGTCAGCCTTATGCAGACCTGCTCCTTCCCTGCCTGCTTCCTCTCTGGCTTCAGGGACTGTTGGGTTAATTGGATTTTTTTTTTTTTTTTTTGCTTTTTGAGCCACACCCTGTGATGCTCAAGAGTTACTCCTGGGCCGGGCGGTGGCGCTGGAGGTAAGGTGCCTGCCTTGCCTGCGCTAGCCTAGGACGGACCGCGGTTCGATCCCCCGGCGTCCCATATGGTCCCCCAAGAAGCCAGGAGCAACTTCTGAGCGCATAGCCAGGAGTAACCCCTGAGTGTCACAGGGTGTGGCCCAAAAACCAAAAAAAAAAAAAAAGAGTTACTCCTGGCTATGGGATATTAGGGGATTGAACCATGGTCTGTCCTAGGTTAGCAGGTGCAAGGCACCTACCGTTTGCACATCTGCTCCGGCCCCTATTTGTTTTTTTTTTTTTGTTGTTTTGTTTTGTTTTGTTTTTGGGCCACACCCGGCGTTGCTCAGGGGTTACTCCTGGCTGTCTGCTCAGAAATAGCTCCTGGCAGGCACGGGGGACCATATGGGCCACCGGGATTCGAACCAACCACCTTTGGTCCTGGATCGGCTGCTTGCAAGGCAAACGCCGCTGTGCTATCTCTCCAGGCCCCGGCCCCTATTTGGAATTTTTCAGACCCTGCCCAGTTATGTCCAGAGCTCAAGCAGGGTTGTAGACACTGCTGAGAATCAAGCTAGGCTTGGCCCCTGCAAAACAAATCCCTGAACCCTTGTATTATCTCCTACTGCCTGTTGTGTTTTTTTTTCTTCCCATTTTTGAGCCATATATTCAGAGTGCTCAGGGATTACTACTCACTGCACTAAGAGATCACTCTTGTTAGGGTTTGGGAACCTCATGGGATGCTAAGGATTGAAACCAGTCTGCTGCTTGCAAGTCAGACACCTTCCTTTGTGCTCTCTTTTCTAGGGCATGGATTTTTGTGTTTGGTTTGGTTTTTGTCATGTTTTAGAGCCATTCCCAGCTGTGTTCAGCTGTGTCCTTCTCTGAACTCAAGGTTCATTCCTGGCAGTACTCAGGGATCAAATGCAGTTCTAAGTATTGAACCAGGGTGGACCGGGAACAAAGCAAGCACCTTCCCCTGTCCCATGTCTCATATTTCTCTTTTTTTTGGGGTGGGGACCACACCCCAACGGCGCTCAGGGGTTTCTCCTGGCTCTGCACTCTGAAGTCACTCCTGGCAGGCTCAATGATGTGGGATGCCAGGAATCGAACCAAAGTCCATCCAGGGTTAGCCTTGTAGAAGGCAAACACCCTACCACTGTGCTATTGCTCTGGCCCCTCTCTCTGATCTCTTGCTGTGGATTCCCCCCCCCTTTTTTTTTTTTTTTTTTTTTTTGGTTTTTCAGACCACACCCATTTGATGCTCAGGGGTTACTCCTGGCTAAGCGCTCAGAAATTGCCCCTGGCTTGGGGGAACCATATGGGACGCCGGGGGATCGAACCAGGGTCCTTCCTTGGCTAGCGCTTACAAGGCAGACACCTTACCTCTAGCGCCACCTCGCCGGCCCCCCAGGGATAATTTCTATTTTTTTTTTTTTTTTTTTTGGTTTTCGGCCACATCCGTTTGATGCTCAGGGGTTACTCCTGGCTAAGCGCTCAGAAATTGCCCCTGGCTTGGGGGGACCATATGGGACGCCGGGGGATTGAACCGTGGTCCTGATCTTTGGCTAGTGCTTGCAAAGCAGACACCTTACCTCTAGCGCCACCTCGCCGGCCCCCGGGGATAATGTCTAAGTGCAGAGCCAGGAGTAACCCCTGAGCACTGCCAGGTGTGAATCAAAAACTTAAAAAAAAAAAAAGAAGAAGAAGAAGATTGATTCGGGCCCACAATTGATTGTTTTAGAGAACCTCTGTGACCCTGCTGTGTCTTGAGGACCCTCTGACCCCCTGTGTCTTCGGGTCCCTCTGACTCTGTGACTTGGGGACCCTTTGACTCCTGTGTCTCAGGGACGCTCTGACCCCTGTATCTCAGTATCTACTGAATCCCTTTGCAGGGACCATCTGTAACCCACGCCCCCGCATGGCCATGCCCAAGCTGCTCTACTTCCGCCTGGCACTCTTTGTGCCCGAGATGGTCTGGGCAGCTCTGGGGGCAGCCTGGGTGGCCAACAACGTGCATTGTGACCGGACGGTGGTCGGCGGCATCCTCGCCACAGTAGTGGTCAGGTGAGATCCATCCATCCCTGCTCCCCTTTCTCGGTGACCCTCCCCCTGCCTCTGACTAACCAGAAGAGCCCCTGAAAGCCAGCGCAGATCACTCGGGAGGCAGGACTGGGGACATCTGTCGGTGTGGGTTCCCACATCAGCGACAGCAGCACCGTCTATCCAGCATTGCAGGCACCTGAGAAGGGAACACCCTAGAGGCGCCCCCAGACTCACGACCCTGAGCCCACAGTGTCTAGCACGAAGGGTCTGAACATAGGAGGGGAGGCCTGGCCCTGCGTCTGGCCTAGCACTGTCTATTGTGTGGTTTTACTGTTCTTATTGGGGGTGTTTGGTTTTGGGGCCACATCCAGTGATACTTTTGGTGGTGCTCAGGACCATATAGGACCATATAGGACTTTGGGATCAAACCAAGTGGGCTAGGTGCAAGGTCAGCACCCTCCTTGCTTTGCTCTGGCTTCTACCCACTGTGTATCACCTGCTTGCTGGTGATACTTGGGAGATCCTGGAGCTGTTTCCTCTCCCATTTACTGGGGTCTCTGATCTTTGTGGCTGGGTCAGTCATGTAGCTGAACAACTTCGTAGAAGAAAGTTTCTTCCTATAGAAGGGGCCAGAGCGATAGCACAGCAGTAGGGCGTTTGCCCTGCACGTGGCTGACCCAGGAAGGAGCTCGGTTCGATTCCCAGCATCCCATATGGTCCCCCAAGCCAGGAGCAATTTCTGAGCGCATAGCCAGGAGTAACCCCTGAATATCACTAGGTGTGGCCTAAAATAAAAATAAATAAATAAACAAGGGACTGAGTGATAGCACAACGGGTATGGTAGCACAATGGCCTGCAGCCAACCCAAGTTTGATCCCTGGCACCCCACAGGATCTAGTTTGATCCCTGGTATCCCACAGAGTCCCCTAAGCACCACTAGAAAGATTTCTGAGCTTGAAGCCAAGAGTCAACCCTGAACACCTCCGGGTTTGGCCCAAAAGCAACAGAACAAATTTCTATAGAAGAAATTGGTGACTCGCCCTACGGTTCTGGGGTGTCTAGGCTCCCCTCTGCCCCAGACCCCAGCACCTACCCCACAGGCCGAGCCTCGATTTCTGCCTTGCAGCTGGATCATCATCGCCATCACCATCATGATCATTGTCATCGCCTTTGACCCGCTGGGAGGCAAATCAGTTGCCCACTCTTCAGTCAGCCCCAGCAATCTGGACAGCCATGAAGCCAACCAGGTGCTCATGGGGCTCAAGACAGCCGCGGCCAGTGTGTGGGAGAGGAGGATGAAGTTACTGTGCTGCTGTGTAGGCCATGATGACCATGTGCGGGGAGCCTTCACCAGCACGGGAGAGCTGCTGTCCACCTTCTTCTCTGTGAGTGGATCGTCCAGCAGGGGTTCTTTCCCACCATTGCTCTAGTGGAGCCAGCTGGCAGTTCAGGGAATTCAGGGGGCCTCCCGGAAGAGAACTCTCCCTTCAGAAGCTCGAACCCAGACACTGCCTTAAACTTGGCCTACCACCCGCTCCCTAGGTAGTGCTCCTCATGGCATCTGTCCAGCATAGGACGAGGTATCTGAGTCACAGAGCTCCTTGCTGGAAATCACTTGAATTTAGGGCCTCCCTTATGCCAGGCATGTGCTCTACCACTGCACCCTGTGGCAGCTCCATGGGACACAGCGACATGCTTATGCATGAGTGTATGGCAGGTGGGTATGTGAGGTGGCGGCAGTTGTGGGGCCTGTGACAAACCAGCTTGGTGCCCCCCAGGACACGGACTTAGTGCCCAGTGACATTGCGGCTGGCCTCGCCCTCCTCCATCAGCAGCAGGATAGTCTCCGGGACCGCCAGGGGCCTGTGGAGGTGATCAGCCACTCCCTGGAGGCTCCCCAGGTAAGCCCAGCTGTCAAGGGATGGGGGCCTGGGGCCGGACCCCCACACCCACCGCAGCTTTGGGAGGTAGCAGAAGCCTGCAGCCAGTTCCACTTGTGGGGGTGCAGGGCCCATGAGGCAAGGCCCCCAGTAATCCAAAGCCAGTTCCTTTTGCTGTCCAGGGAGGACCAGGACCCTCTGGCTTTCATCTCAGGCTCCTGTTCTCCACATCCAGGGTTCTGGGCGAGAGAGTGTGGCAGGGTGGAGGTGCAGGCGGGTATCTGGGGTGTGGGCTTATTCAAAGGGTGCCCCAGTTCAGGTGAGTGAGATCCCTGTGGCTCCTCACAGGAGGCCGAGCTGGATGCCAAGCTGGATGCCGAGCTGGACAACTGTCGCCACTACATGCAGTTTGCGGCTGCTGCCTACGGCTGGCCCCTCTATGTCTACCGGAACCCACTCACAGGGCTCTGCAGGGTCGGGGGTGACTGGTGGGTGTGGCTGAGGTGCTGACCCGGGCTTGGTCCCTGACACCCCAGGCACCTTCCCAATCCCTCGAGGGTTCACTCCTGAGCACCTTTGGGGGTGGCTCAGAACCCATTCCTCAAAACAAAAAACAACTCCGAATATTCCGAGCTTTGGGGGCAGCACATGAGTCCCCAGTGTCCTGCCCTGCTGTGCTGGTCCCCCCACAACCCCCTCCTATAATTTTCTCCTGCGAGACACCTCTGTCCTTCCAGTTGCAGGGCCCAGGTCCCCGAGGATGACCTGGTGGGCGGTGAGCATCTACACTGCCACCTAGGCTCCATCCTGCAGAGCACCGGACTGCACTACCGCGACTTCATCCACATTAGTTTCCACGACAAGGTGGGCTGGACCCCATGAAACCCGCCTTCTAAAGACCCCACTCCCAGTCACTGCAGGATGTGGTCCCAAAGTAATCCGAATCCAAGCTGCATTGTGGGGTCCCCTAGCAGCCTCCTGTGAACCCAGGAGTCCCCCTCTGTCCATCTGGGGATCGCTGAAGGGCTCCAGGGCCAGTGGAGGGAACAGCCATGCCCATAAGTGCCCCCTGCCCCGAACTGCTGGTGAGGGACCTCAGCTCTGTGGTAATTTGGGGAACCAGAGGGATCTGCTGAGAGCTGTGCCGATACCCTGGTTCTGCAGGGCAACATGTGGCCACCTGTGGGGAATCAAAGGGCAGCACCTCTGCCTTTGACTGGGGGTGGGATGCCGTTGGCTGGTCCCCTGGGACCGTTTTGCACTCTCACAGGCCCCTTACCCGCAGGTGTATGAGATTCCATTCTTGGTGGCGCTGGACCACAGGAAGGAAGCAGTGGTGGTGGCCGTGAGGGGGACCATGTCAATGCAGGTCAGGATCCCGGGAATGGGGGGGAACAAAGGTCCTTTGACAGGATGGGGGTTGGAGGTGTCTGTCCCTGTCCCCAGGACTGTGACACCTCCTCTAGGAAGACCCCAGATTCTGGCTCTGTGAGTGCTGAGCCTCCCTCCCTTATGCCCTTCCAGCCACTTCTCATGTTCCTTCTTTGGAGAGAGCCCTCCCTCCCCACCTGCTTCCCCTGCTCAGAGGGTTCCCTCGGGCCAGGATGACTTCTTTGGGTGCCACCGCCTCCAGGACCCCCCCCCCAGGACTGCTGTTCCCCAATTCCTGCTCAGCGCACCTCCTGCCCTCCCTGCCTGCCTTTCAGCTCTTATCTTATATCCCCAGCCTGCTTCTGGCCTCCCACAGGCCCCAAAACTCCCACAGTCCTGCCCCCTGACCCTCTCCTTGGCTGCCCTGCAGGACATCCTGACAGACCTGTCAGCGGAGAGTGAGGCCCTGGAGCTCGATTGTGGGGTACAAGACTGCTCAGCACACAAGGTGGGGAGCCTGACCCAACTCTAGAGCATGGGACTGCTTGCAGTCAAGGTGGGGGACCCTGGAGCTTGACTGTGGGTGCAGGACTCTGGGCACAGGCTGGGGTCCCAGCACCTGTCCATCTCCTCAGGGCATCTCCCAGGCCGCCAAGTACCTGCACCGCCGGCTGGTCAACGACGGGATTCTGAGCCAAGCCTTCAGCATTGCCCCAGTGAGGCACTGAGCCCCCCCCCCCCCCCACGCAATACCACCTCTGTCTGTTGTGGCTCCTGACCCATCCACTCCATCCCTACCAGGGCTACGGGCTGGCCACTGGGGCCCTGATCCATCCGCTGTCCCCTAGGAGTACAAGCTGGTTATTGTGGGCCACAGCCTGGGTGCGGGTGCAGCAGCGCTCCTGACACTGTTTCTCCGGGGCACGTACCCACAAGTGAGGTGCTACGCCTTCTCCCCACCACGGGGGTTATTCAGGTACTTGCCCCAATATCCTCTCTCATAGGACCCCTAATCTTGGCCCCCAAGGGACAGAAAACCCCAGCTGTTTCTCAAGCTGGACCCACCATCTGTGGGTGAAAATTTCCAGACCGTTCCTCCAACTGTGGCTGCAGTATTCTGTGGGGCGGGATGGACCAGAACATGGTGTCCCCACCTTACGCTCACTTCAGCCCTTCCATGCCGTGGTTTCCGGGAGTTCTCTCGTCTTCCCAGGCATCTTGGGACCCGTCCTTGGGAGGCGCTGATGTGAAGGTTGCACCATTATGGGGGGCTCAGAATTCTCGAGCCCCCGTGGTTCTGCTTCTCCCTTCAGGAGAGGATGGGGCTGGGCGTGGACTGTCCTGCACCCCGCCCCTAACTAACGGAGCCTTTGGGGTTCCAGCAAAGCCCTGCACGAGCATTCGCAGAGCTTCATGGTGTCTCTCATCCTGGGCAAGGATGTCATCCCCAGGTAAGTCAGGGTCAGGCTAGGCTGGGCTGGACCAGGCCTAGCTGACCCACTGAGTCGGGTGTGGGGTTGCTGCCAACAGGCTCAGCATCACCAACTTGGAGGACCTGAAGCAGAGGATCCTTCGGGTCATCGCCAACTGCAACAAGCCCAAGGTAACGTAACAATTGGCATCATAGGAGAAAGTGGGCACAAGGAACATGGGTACTTAGTGATTGGGGACCAGAGAGGGCCTGAGTGTGCAGGTCTGGGAGGTGCCCACTGCTGTTTTCTTAGCACCACATGGTCCCGTCCCCCCCCCCCTCCCCCAACCACTGCTGGGACCTTCCCTAAGCAGAGTTGGATGTGACAGAAACTAAACGGAAACTCCGTGGCCTCAAGTTGAGGCTGTACGTGGAACTGTATTGTGGAAACGGGTCTGTCATTTCAACCCACTCATCTTCACCAGCGACAATGTGACCCAATCAGTGGGCTCTTTTTGAGGACACCATGACCCCAAGCATGTTGAGGGAATTACTGGGCATCCCAGACCTGGAAGATGACCAGGTCATCCCAGAGAGGGATGTTTTCCATTTCTTGCAAATACTTTGACATGATTAGAGTGGTCTTGGGGGGCTGGAGAGATAGCATGGAGGTAAGGCGTTTGCCTTTCATGCAGGAGGTCATCGGTTTGAATCCCGACGTCCCATATGGTCCCCCGTGCCTGCCAGGAGCAATCTCTGAGCGTGGAGCCAGGAATAACCCCTGAGCACTGCCGGGTGTGACCCAAAAACCACAAAAAAAAAAAAAAAAAAAAGAGTGGTCTTGGGATGGAGCCATAGCACAGGGAGGGTGTTTGCCTTGCATTCTGCCAACCCAGGTTCGATCCTCGGCATCCCATATGTTGCTCTGAGCACCACCAGGAGTGATTCCTGAATGTAGAGTCAAGTCAGTCCTGAGCATTGCCACGTAGGGGCCTAAAAACAAAATAGAAGAGACTTAAGTGGCTTCGCTCTGTGGCCTCGGCCCAGTTTATCACTTCCTACCTCTTCCTGGTCAGTTGCCCCTTTTGGGTTTTGGGACCCATCCTGCACACACAGCCTAGCCCCAGCCTTCCCACTGTGCCCACAGTACCAGATCCTGCTGCATGGCTGTTGGTACGAGCTGTTCGGAGGGACCCCAACCGACTTCCCCACCGAGCTGGAGGGCGGCCAGCAGTGTGACCTGACGAGGCCTCTCCTGGGAGAACAGAGCCTGCTAGTACATGGCTCCCCCAGCTACAGTGGCTCTGGCGACTCCCTACTGGAGTCCCCCTCCAAGTACCCGCCCCTGTACCCCCCGGGCAGGATTATCCACCTGGAGGAGGAGGGTACACCCGCACGGTGAGTGCAGCGGGGCTTAGGGCACCCTCACCCTTGGGTTGGAGTGATATGCTGTAACATCTTGACACCCCCCCAACACCCTCTCAGGTTGTGCTGCTCTGCTGCCCACTACAGTGCCCGGTGGGCCCATGAGGCTGAGTTTAGCAAGATCCTCATCGGGCCCAAGATGCTGACAGACCACATGCCCGATGTGCTGCTGCGAGCCCTGGACAGGGTCGTTTCCGACAGGGGGTCCTGTGTGTCCTGCCCTGCCCCTGAACACTCAGTCTGAAGTCAGCAGGCAAGATGGCGTGTGTCTGACACCCCCTCCCTTGCTCTGGTTCACTGCCAGCTGAACAGTGGAGGGTGCATTGGGGTTCCAGCAGCTGAGAGAGCAGCAGCAGAAGCTTCTGGAAGCCCCTCCAAGTGTCTGAACTGTGCGTCCCTGCAGGGGCTGTCAGTAGCAGAGGAGCTTTGGGGGAGTTTGAGTTTCTCTGGCGACAGGCACTTCACCCTGTGCGTATGGACAGGGACCCCGCCAGCACCCACATCAAAGACTAGTGGATACAGACTGTGGGGTTTGCCCAAGTGCTGACTCAGGAACTTACACCTGCTGCCAAGACTGCTCCCCATAAACGGGTTTGTGTGCTGTGAACCCAACAAAGCCGAGTTGAGTCTTCTTAGCTCTGAGGATTACACAAGTGTGTGGTCACACTTGTGCCAATCACAGTAAAGGAGTTTGTGTTCCAATATGTGAGGATAAAACGGGGCCTCCATACAGCGCCTGTGCTCAGCCCATGCTGCTTTCACCAGGCTAGAGGTTTCTTGGAAAAGTGTAAAACTCTCAAGAGGGAGGAGAATCTCAGGGTGAGGGAGGATGATTATAGGACACACACGCACCAACAGGTTTGTGAAAGGGCTTCCCAGTGAGGTGCTCCCACTACCACAGCCCAGCTGGTCCTGGGGCCTTAGAGGTGCAAACAACTAAGTTCAAGTTTTCATTGAATAGGCTCTATGAGGCCAGAGCAGTAACACAGCGAAGAGGGCAACCAGGGTTCCTGGGTTTTGTGGTTTGTGGTTTTTGGGTCACACCTGGCAGCGCTCAGAAATTGCTCCTGGCAAGCTCAGGGGACCATATGGGATACCGGGATTCGAACCACCGACCTGAATGCAAGGCGAACACCTTACCTCCATGCTATCTCTCCAGCCCCTGGGTTCCTGGGTTTGATCCCCAACATGCTACATGGTCCCCAAGCACTGCCAAGGGTTAACTCCTGAGCATTTCTGGATGTGGCACAAAATTGAAAAAAGGTGAGGGGGGGGGGGTTATCCGGCCACAGCACCAGCTGCTGTTCCACACAAGCGCCCTCCTGTGACCGAGGAAAAGTGCACGATTAGCCCGGCAGGAAGAGGGCACTGGGCAGCCAAGGCAGGTGAGGTGGATGCCCAGACTTGAGGATGGGGGGATGGGTCCCAAGCAATACTCTGTGGGAGGGCCTGGAAGGAGCATGGGTGTAGACTCTCAGAAAAGTGCATGAATTACTAAGTAAAAAATGTTGGGAGCCCAGGAGAAAGGACCTTAGCTGAGGGGGCGGGTGCTTCGGGAACGGGCAAGGGTGGACAGTGACCATCAGTCATGCCCGTGGGAGTCTGGGGTCCAGTTCAGCTGGCAGAACACAAGCCACACAGCCAGGAGCACCTTTATGTCCCAGGATTAGGGTTGACAAAACTGGATAAAGCCTCACAAGGGGGGCCGGAGAGAGAGCATGGAAGTAGTGTGTTTGCCTTGCATTCCCGAAGGACCGTGGTTCGAATCCCGGCATCCCATATGGTTCCCCAAGCCTGCCAGGAGCGATTTCTGAGTGTAGAGCCAGAAGTAATCCCTGAGCATGTGACCCAAAAAAACACCAAAAAAAAGCCTCACAAGAAGCTGAATGGTCATGACCCCCTCTTACACCAGGGGTCACTCCTGAGCCCAAGACCAGGGAAAGCATGAGCCTTGCACAAGGCTGACCCAGGGTCAATCTCCAGCATCCGACAGGGTCCCCCAAGCCTACTAGAAGTAGATAGCACATCGGTAGAGGGTTTGCCTTACACGCAACCAATCCACGACAGACAGTGATTCAAATCCCGGCATCCCATATGGTCAGGAACCTGCCAGGAGTGATTTCTGGGCATAGAGCCAGGAATAACGCAAGCACCACTGGGAGTGACTCCAAACAAGCCCCGAGCATACAGCTAGTAGTGACCCAAGAACTGGGCTGTTCTTGGGGCCAGAAGGAACCACTCAGCTAAGTAAATCAGCACCTGGCAGAGCGAGGTCCTCACCTGAATCTGCTCCCTAGATAACTGCCAGGTTTCTGGCAACCTGGGTAACATCCTGGGCATCCCATTTGGTCCATTGAGCCCTGCCAGGGGTAACCCGAGCACCCGTGGGTAGCCCCCCAAATAGTTGTGAGCCTGCATCCCAACATCACCTTCACAAATCCAGCCTGTGTCTCACATGCACTGCCATACACCTCTAGGACCCCTCTTAACCACCTAATGACCCATCTATCCTTGCATCTTGCGACATAAACCACTTTTGGGTTTTTAAGTCACACCTGGTGTTCAGGGATGGAACTGGGCATGCAAGGCAAGCACTTCTTACCTCTGCACGGTCTCCAGTGACGCAGACACAGAACAGCCAACTGCTCAAGAACTCAAGGCGACTCTTACCAGGCAACTGAGTCAAGGATTTATTAAGTCGTACATGCAAAACATACTGCTAATTGCATTAGCAAAAGATCAATGTAAAAACACTCCACAAGTCTGCAATTGTCAATTAAAAAAGTTTTGTTTTTTTGTTCTAGTGGTTGAAAGTTCCAACCTTGCATTCTCGCCAGGGGGGAAGGTTGTACAAAACTCCGTTAGCACGAGCACAGTTCTTCACAGAATCTCAGACCCCGAGCAGTGTTAGCGCAAGGAGGGAGCGAGGCTGCGGGGACAGAGGGTGGCATTAGTCAAGGTGTAGTGCTGGCTGCTGCAGTGTTAGGGAGGCCGGGGGATGAGGGGCGACATAATCTAAAATAGTTTTAAAACCATAAAGCTGCAACACATGATTTTTACACCTAGTAACTAGAAAACTAAGAAAGCATTGATTAGCTCTTGAGTCAAGGATCAGGAAAAAACAGGAATACATTTTTTTTTCCTAAGCTACCCCAAAAAAAGTAATGCATCAGGAAAGTTTTATAATACAAGGAGGCCTATTGCTCGTAAAGGGGGTTCTCTGAGAAAGGCCGGGATGAGCTAGTGCGGGAACCGACCAGTTCAAAGAGGAGTTAAAAACCCCGGGCAGGGGAGGGTCAAGAGAACAGAAACAGCTGAAGGAAACGCTCCCTTCTAATACCGACCTCGTTTCATCAGCACTGGACAGAAATCAACCTTCGAAACATTACCTGTGACTTTTTATTCAATTGAACCATTCACGTACATTGTAGTGTAAATTCATCTCCGTTAGAGTTTGTCAAAATACTGTCTTCACCTCGGATCACAAGTGCCCCCCTTACCCCACACCCCGCAACCCCTGGCCGGAGCAGAGTACTGCGTGGAGGCCGGAAGGTTCTGGTCCAATTCTGCACAGGCCCAGCACTGTCTCAAACATCCACTTGGGACTCGGAGCCCCAGGGGGCTGCACCCGCCATACAGTACGAGATTGGGGGGTTGGGATTCAGGTAGGGGGGGGTTCTTAGCCTGTGGCGTCATCGTGGGGGCGGCACAGGCTCCCCGGTGTCCGCCTCCCCTAACATCAGAAGCTACAGGCTCAGGAAGACACGGGCCACCCGCCTGCTACCGAGTTGGGGGGGTCTCGGCACAGTGCGGAGGCCACGGTCACAAGGGGTTTGGCAACTCGTCATCTGAGCAAGAACAGGGCTTTTGAGAAATAAGGCGTTAGGAAAAATAACGTCGTTTTCGGGCTCAATTTTAATAGAAGGTGAAAAGTTTTGTGTTTGTGTGGGTTTTTTTTTTTTTTGTTTTTGTTCGTTTTTTTAAACTCTTACATTTGAAACAAAGCCTTAAAATGACTGATTGGTTCAAAAAGGGTTTTGTGGGGAAACTTAATCTGTAACAAAAACTTGGCATCGAGTGGGTGGGCTGCACGCGGGGCGACGGGTGGGGCCTTCACAGCAGCAGGCACTTCCGCTTCCGCTTCTTGACAGGTGGTGGGCAGAGCACGGCCCGGATGGCTTCGTCGAACACGGTCTTGAGGCCCCGTTGGGTGAGTGCCGAGCACTCCAGGTACTTCACAGCACCTGCCGAAACACACAGGTGTTGGGAGGCCCGCAGAGGCACCCCCCAGCCCTGCTAGGGTCCCCTGGTGACCTTGGCTGACTCACGTGCAAAGCAGAGATGCAGGGATATGGGGGATAAAAGAACAGAGGTGCGAGGGGTGGAGGATGGTGGACAGAAGTTCGAGGGACAGGGAGATAGGGGACTGGTTCAGGGGATAGGGGAACAAGGATGGGGGGGCGGAACCTACCGATCTCCTTGGCCATGGCCAGGCCCTGTGGGTAGGTGATGGGTGTCAGCTTTTTCTCCTTCAGCTTCTCAATTGTGTCTTTGTCGTCCCGGAGATCCAGCTTGGTGCCCACCAGGATGATGGGGGTGTTGGGGCAGTGATGTCGCACCTCAGGGTACCACTAGGTCAAGTAAAGGGACAGGTGAGAACGTGCCACACCTGCATTTCGTCCACACCACCATAGGCCATGCCGGGCTAGGGATAGGAAGCTAGAAATGACTGGAAACAAGTCCAGCCTGAGGCCAGAGCCATAGCACAGCAAGAAGGGCATTTACTTAGCACAAATCCGTCATGGGGTAATCTGGGGACCCCAGATGCTCGGCTTGGGAAGGACCGGGTGCAATCCCATAGCACCCAGTAACAAGTCCCTGCTCCCTCTGCCTACTTACCTTCGCACGCACGTTCTCAAAGGACGCAGGACTCACGAGAGAGAAGCAGATGAGGAACACGTCCTGGGGAGATAAAGACAGGACAATGAGGCCCTAGCCTGCCTGCTCAGCCAACCCTCAGAACCTGCATGTGTAGCAAATGAGCTTCTTGGAGGACAACACCCTCCCGCCAGGGTGGCCCCTCACTCCTAACCCCCCCAAACCATAAGTCATTGGCACCAGAGCAGACACCTGAACTTGAATTCTCAAGAGACAGGATCCCTCTGAGACCCAGCACCCACCCAGCCTTGCTCCCTGTGGCCCGCCAATGGCCTTTAGCTCTCAGCTGGACCGGACAGGAAGCAGGAAGGGAGTTGGAACCACCCAGGAGAACCATGCCTGGCTCCTGGGGTCCGTGTTGTCTAGACATCCCATTTCTGGAGAGACAGCACTTCGTTCTGGAACACCTGAACCCACGCGACCCCGAATCACCCGCTGCACCTGTGTGTGACCCCACAGCAGCGCATGCACCAGTCTGGGCAAAGATGGCTCCCCAACACCATCACCGAAGCAGGGTGAGAGGAGGCGGCTGCCAGCCAGTTAGTCCACCCAGCAGAGCACCGGCCTGGGAGCCCACAGGGCCAAGAGAGGCATGGCCTCTGGGGGAAGGTGGGGAGCAGTGGGGCCTGTAGTCTGTGGTCTTGCTCACACGGAGCTGAGCCTGGCCCATCACTCGAGGGAGCTAGGAGCACAGGCTAGAAAACTGAGTGAAGGAGAGCAGAGCGAGCTTGGAACAAGAGAGCAGGTCGGGGAGTTTTACATACGGCGACAGGCTGGGCCTTGCCCCTGGAGCCTTTTTCCTTACCAAAGGCTTCTCCGACCTAGTAATGCAGAACTCGGTTGGAAGGGAATAGAAACGAGGCAAGCTCTGAGCTCGCACCCTGCCATAACTCAGGGTTGCCCCCCTTCTGGGCCTGCCCGCCACCCCCAACCCCCAGCACTTGGCACACTTCCCGACAGGAGTCAGCTTCTCCCTACAGCACACAGACCACACAGCCTATGCCATGGCCTCCCTGTGTGAGCGTGCCTGGGCCTGTCTCCCCAGCACCTCCCCCCAGTGCCTTTTCTATTGTCCCCCAGAAACAGGAGGGAGACACTCAGCACCCCAAATAGCAGTGGAAAGGGCGTTTGGCTTTCACAAGGCCACCTGGGGTTCAACCCCTGGCGTCCCACAGGATCCCCAGAGCCTGCCAGGAGTAGTTTCTGAGCACAGAGCTGGGAGTAACCAGAATACCTGTGGGTGTGACTTCCCCCTAATATATATACATATACATACTAAGAATTTTCTCTATAGCCCATTTGACTTCCCTACACCACAGGGGCAATAAATATTCTCCAGACAACTGCTAATGGTTCATGAACTCCACAAGGTTCCTCATGACATCAACCCCATGCCAGACATTAATGTACTGGCAGGAGGAAACCCCCCCAGCAAAGCCTACAGGTGGGGTCCACATGGTCAGTCCCCATCCACCCCCACAGGCCCTCAGAAGGCTCCAAGCTGGGCCAAAGGACCAAGCCACAAGTGGACGGGGGAGCCCAGATTCCCACCAATCTAGCACCCCATGTTCTCCCAGTGTGGGCTGTGTGCCTATAGGGGGCCTCATGCACTAAGAACCAGAGGAGCATCTCTCTGATGCTGTCCTAGCCTGGCTCTGCCTTGCACCTCAATGCTCTACAGAGCAGATTTCGATGGCATCAAGCTCAGCTCTGATTCTGTTGCCGTTCAGGAACCACATTTGGGGTGCTTGTGAGGAGCTCAGGGTACTTGGAGGCATCAGGGCCTGAATCCGGTTTTAGTATGCAGAGTCTAAGTTCAGTTCCTCACCCTAAATATAATGTGCATGGGGCTGCATCAGAGGCTGTTGGGTCAGTGGAGGCGGTACCAGCAATCCCAGAAAAGGGGGACAAGAGGGCCCTTGTTTGTGGTGCCAGGTCTAACCCAGGATAAGCCACTAGGGACAATGGACTGAGGTAGTCCCTCCCCAAGATATCAAGGGGCAAGCCCCAAGTGCCAGGACAGCAGGGAGGGCATTTGCCTTGCATGCTCTGACCTGGATTCAATCACTGGCATCCACTACGGGCCCCTGAGTCAGTAGGGAGTAACCCTTGAATACCGCCAAGTATGGTCCAAAACAAAAATTCGAGTTGGGGGGCCAGAGAGATAGCATGGAGGTAGGACGTTTAAAAAGGACGGTGGTTCAAATCCCAGCATCCCATATGGTCCCCTGAGCCTGCCAGGAGCAATTTCTGAGTGTAGAGCCAGGAGTAACCCCTGAGTTCTGCCGGGTGTGACCCCGCCCCCAAAAATCTTGCTGCTTGGGGCCGGGCGGTGGCGCTGGAGGTAAGGTGCCTGCCTTGCCTGCGCTAGCCTATGATGGACCGCGGTTCGATCCCCCGGCATCCCATATGGTCCCCCAAGAAGCCAGGAGCAACTTCTGAGCGCATAGCCAGGAGTAACCCCTGAGCGTCACAGGGTGTGGCCCAAAAACCAAAAAAAAAAAAAAAAAAAATCTTGCTGCTTAAGTATGGGACTGAGTGTGGGGCCACAAGGTTCAGAGGAGCTGGGGTCACACATGGCTCCCCTCAGGCACAGGGTGGAGTGAACTGAGTTTGGGCCCACAAAGGGGACCCCTGATGAAGTGGTCACATGTGCAGAGATCCATCTAGATCAATCCTTGCCCCTCCTGAAAGGATCACACCCAGCATAGCCCCATGGGGTGCTAGAGATAACCAATGAACCTACCCCACAACACCATGAAGCTTCCACAGTTTTTACCAAGAGTCACAGAATGTGAAAATAACTGGGGTCAGCTTGAATCCCAGAGGCTCATTTTTTTTTCATTTTATGCTAGGGTTACCCAAGAAAGCCCCAAATCAAATCTCGCCCTGTAGACTTTGGGGCTCTGTTGAGCACCCTCCCCAGAATCCAGCCAAGAGCAATCACCAAATGTCCCGGCTCAAAAAACCAGAGCTGTAATTGCCTGATGGCTGCAAGAGCCATTTCTAGGACTGGGGTTCACCTCCAAGGCTGGCAGCACAGAGAGGGGTCTGGTAGTGTGCCCAGGGTGCCCCAACCCCACCAGGTATGGCTCCCAAACCAGAAATCCAGAAGGACATGAAAAGAAAGAGGGTGAGGTACAGCCTGAAGCCTCAGCACTTACTCCAGGCTAAAGGATATGGCCCTTCTTAACATCCCTGGACGTGTCTCCCTGCACTGTCCTCAACCCGCGCTCCCCAGACTGGCTCAGAAATGAGTTTGGGAAGCAGCTCCAGGGGGTCTTGGGTCTGATCAGCAGCAGTCCCCATACTGCTCAAGGTGACCCCCAGAACACAGAGAGATCAGCGCCCAGCTCTAACTCAGGATCAGTGAGGATAGATCCCCCTAACCAAAATATAGGGACATTGTCTTATCACCCAGAAATCACCATGTAGGCTGAGATCTAGCTCCAAGGAGAAAAGAAAATAAACATGTATTTTACAGGAAAGTTGTGTTAAACCCCAAGATCAGCCTGACCAAAGGAAACATTTATATCAAGGTCCTGGGCATGGGACCTGGGATCCCCTCAAAGACCAATTAGGCTCCCAGTGACACATCAGCACCACCTAACTGCCTTGCTGGAGCTATTGCAGACACAGGGGCCCAAGGATGAAGGATGCTGATGCAGACGCTGCCTGGGGGATCTGCTGCTAGACCAATGCACCAGTGTACCCAACAAATCCAAGAGGTCACAAAAGTGAAACTACAGGGACACACAAGTGCTCAGACATCAGGAACAGGGAGTCAGTGTTAAATCAGGGGGATGCAGTGACTGACACCAAAAGCAGTGAGGTTAGAAGGGGGGGGAGAGGGAGAAGACACACAGCAGGGCGTAGGCCTCACATGCAGCCGACCAGGATTCCCTCTTTTGCCCCACATCCTCACCGTCTGTGGGTAGGACAGAGGCCGCAGCCTGTCGTAGTCCTCCTGGCCTGCCGTGTCCCATAGGCCCAGGTTCACTGGCTTCCCATCGACCATGACATTGGCCGAGTAGTTGTCGAAGCTGCGGGCCAGAGCAGTGGGCTGGTTAGTCTGGGCAGGGGATGCCCGTGAAGAAAAGCAGAGATGGGGGATAGGAGGGAAGAAATGGGAGCACACTGTGACAAAGGGCAAGTCACCGTAGTCAATCAGTCAGCTCCCCTTAGGCGGCTTCCCTGGCTCCTTCCACAGTGGGAGGCCAGATGCCCTGCACAGCTCTCCTTTGCTGTGCCCTTCGTTGGCCACATCTACCTCGCATGTGTGAAGTGCTGGGTCTGATTCCTGAAGAAGTCAGTGAGCTCTAAGCAAGTCGGGCAAATCTGAAGCCCTGATGTTGAGAGTTTCCAAGGAGACACTACAGGCTTGGGCCGATCTGGGCTGGGTGTACGGGAGCATGGGGTTGGTTAAGCCACTGTGAACAACTCTACTTGGCATCCCCAAGTGGGCAGCTAGTTCCATTTGATGGCCCCGGAGCGACGGGACAGTGGAAGGGCATTTTCCAGGCCAACCAGGATTCTAAACCCTGGCACCTCATATAGTTCCCTTTTCAATGCCAGGAGTGATTACTGAGTGCAGACCCAGGAGTAGTAACCCTCTGAGAATCACCAGGAGTTACCCTCCCCTAAAAAACCAAACCAGGGGCCGGAGAGATTGCATGCAGGAGGTCAGTGGTTCAAATCCCGGCATTCTGAGCATGCCAGGAGCGATTTCTGAGCGTAGAGCCAGAAGTAACCCCTGAGCACTGCTGAGTGTGGCCGGGCGGGAAAAAAAAAATAAAACCAACCAGCAGTCCAGGAATGGTGGATGAGTCTGCAGAGCAGATCGGGGTCACTGGCAGAGCTCCCCCCCACCTTCCTCCAGTTTGCTGCCAATGGGAAACAAGAGCACAGAGCCAGTCTCTTCCTCCCTGCCCCCCCCTTACCCACACCCCACTTTGCTTTTTCCAAAGCCTCAACACCAGCCAGCGTCCCACGGACTGCTGGCCAGAAAAAGCCAGTTCAAACCTAATGTTCTATTTGAGGTATGGGTGGGGCCCCTAACTTCCTCTCAGTTCCTCAGTACCTACAATACCCTTAGGGAAAAACTAAGCTAGTTTCATCACTTGACATTATCTTTCCAAAAAGGCCAAGTACCTTATGAGGCCTTGGTACTCAGGGCTGATACTTACACAGTAGGGATGTACTCGCCAGGGAAGGCATTGGTCGTGTAGCTGATCAGGAGGCATGTCTTACCCACGGCTCTGCAGAAGAAAGAGGGGACAGTCAGCAGGGGACAGGCTGTATGGCCTGACCACTACAACAACTCAGAGAAATCAAGGCCACACACCAAGATACTTACCACGTAGGAGTTTTGCTAACCTTTTTGCTTAACGCCACAGAGAGTTTGGCCCTGAAATGTGAAGTGAATAAACTGGAGCTTTTCAGGAGCGTAGAACTGAGAGCCTTCCCAGAAAGTGGGTCTGTGCTATTATTAGCACTAAGAATCAAAAAACAGAGTCCTGGGGCCAGAGAGATAGCATGGAGCTAAGGCGTTTGCCTTTCATGCAGAAGTCAGTGGTTCAAATCCCAGCATCCCATATGGTCCCCTGAGCCTGCCAGGAGTGATTTCTGAGCATAGAGCCAGGAGGAACCCCTGAGCACTGCTGGGTGTGACCCAAAAACCAAAAAAAAAAAAAAAAAGAGTCCTGAGCTATAGCACAGCGTAGGGCATTTGCCTTGCATGTGGCTGATCCAGAACGAACCTGGCATCCATCCTAGGCATTCCATATGGTGGCCTGAACCAGGAAACCAGGAGTAATTTCTGAGCAGAGCCAGCAGTAACCCGAGCATCACTGGGTGTGACCCAAAATCAAAAAAAAAAAAGGGGGCAGTGAGGTGGCACTAGAGGTATCTATCTGCCTTGCAAGCGCTAGCCAAGGAAGAACCGCAGTTCAATCCCCCGGCGTCCCATATGGTCCCCCCAAGCCAGGGACGATTTCTGAGCTCTTAGCCAGGAGTAACCCCTGAGCATCAAACGGGTGTGGCCAGGAAAAAAAATCCAAAAAAAAAAAGTTGGCAGGTAAGTCACAAGGATGGAGAGACACCATGGGTCAGTTTGTTTTAGGGAAGGGCACATCTGGTACTGCTAAGGGGTCTGTGCTCAGGGGGTCACTATCCACAAGTTCTGGGGACCACACGCAGTACCAGTTGCAGGCTGAATGCCTTACCAGTGGTCCTCAAACTATGGCCCGTGGGCCACATATTGTATTTTATCTGTTTTGTTTCTTCATTGCAAAATAAGATATATGCAGTGTGCATAAGAATTTGTTCATAAGTTTTGTTTTTACTATAGTCAGACCCTCCAATGGTCTGAGGGACAGTGAACTGGCTCCCTGTTTAAAAAGTTTGAGGACCCCTGCCTTATACTGTCCCAGAAACTCTACGTTTCTTCTTGCCAACATCTATCTTCCATCCCTCTATCCTGATTTTATTAAAAACTAAGGCAAAACCCCCTTGCCCAAAGCAGTCATTATCTGACTTTCACTGGGGGGGGGGTGTCCTGTAACTCAACTAAGTCCCCGATGACCTAATGCTTGCTAAGTTTGGGTGCCCCCTCCCTCTGCATGACACACAGCTGGAGTCCACACAATTTGCTTTCTCTATTCCTCATTTTGGGAGCTTGAGGGAAACCCTCCCACCAGGGCAGATGACAAACCCTACATCCTGCCAACACTAGACTCCCAGGGAATGCTACTGAGTGCTGAACCCCAGCTGAGACTCGCCAGCCTGGGCTGATTCAAACATGACCTCATGGCCAGGCAGCAGCCAGAACCCAGAGCTTCTCTGAAAAAGCGTCTTCCTGGGTGGCATCTGACTCTCTCATACACATGGGGATGCCCAGGAGATCTGGGGCGGCTGGAGGAACCAAACCTTCCTTGTATCTCTGTTTCCCAACTCTAATGTGAGTGCAAAACTAGGGTCTAGAGCACTAGGACAGCACAAAAGGCACTTGCCTTGAACGGGGCCGACCAAGGCTTGATCCCAGATATCCCATAAGGTCCCCCAAACCTCTCCAAGAGAGATCCCTGAGTGCAGAGCCAGTAGTGGATCCTGAGCACTACCAGATGTGGACCCAAAACAACAAAAAATGTACTGGGTGCTAAGGATGTTGCTGTATTTATGCAAGTATTAAATTTTTAGAACTTTGGGCATTACACAGAATTACAGATGTGGGGGCTGGAGAGAGCACAGCAATAGGGCGTTTGCCTTGCACACAGCCAACCTAGGATGAATGGTGAATTCGAATTCCGGCATCCCATATGGCCCCCCAAGTCTATCAGGAGCAACTTCTAAGAGCAGAGCTGAGAGTAACCCCTGAACACCACCGGATGTGACCCAAAAACCAACAACAAAAAAGAATTACAGATGTGAAAACAGTAGATCTATCCAGGTTTGGGGGAGGCACCATCCACACCCTCAGGCAAGTAAAGGCATCAGCAAATGGGGAGCTAGAGACCAGCAGCCCTGGGTAAGGGTAAAGGGCAGAGACCTGAGTGAGGGAGGGGTGGTGGGCAGGAGTCTGCCAGGACCCCAGGAAAACACTCAGTGGTTCTCAGAAACCCAGCGGATCCTCGGTGTGCATTTAACATGGAGAAAACTGGGCCAGAATGCAGGGGAACAGGAAGTACCCCAAGCCTGATGAAGCAGGGACCCAAGTGGGTTATTTCAGGAGCTCCCAGGCATGCAGTGCAGCTAGTGGGGCTGGGGAGACAGGAGAGAGAAGGAAGGACTCAGGGCCCCTCTGTGTGGCTGTCTGAGGGTTCTCGCATATAACACACCTGGACTAGGCCAACCATGGGGACTGAAAGACTCTAGGTCTCCAAGGTTGTTCTTCGAAAGGCATCACAGTGGAGGGACAGGGTCTAGGTTCAGGCTACATACATTCTCCCCATTACCCTCTGGAACTCCATGTCATTTTGAAGTGTCTGATTCCGCAAATATCAGAGAATAAACAGATAATTCCATTATCTAACATTCTCTGAGTGAAGAAAATCAAGTTTAATTTATGATGACCTAAAATCCCAGTGCCAACGCTCTCGGCAATAGGAGGAACGTCATCAAATTGACTGAAATTTTACCATCAATCATCATTTGCTAAAAAGAAAATAAAAGCCTGGAGTCTATGAAGACCATCACATGGTAAAATTCTGACTTTCAGCTTAATTACATACATAGCCTTTGTCTAAAACATTTACTTAACTTCTAGAAATGCCAGAAAAAGAAGTGCCCTTTCTCCCAGTAGATAGAGGATGCATCTGGGTACATATTATATTCTCTCTCTTGCTACCCCACAACACACGCCAGAGGCTAAACAAACTAGAGCCCTTTTTTGCTCCCCCCAGGCAGCCCCTGAAGAATTCACCATTTGCAGCAGGAGAGGATACATGGGTATGGGGGGGGGGGGTGATCAGCAACCGGGTGCCAGGCCTGGCACCTCATTATGGTCCTGTGGACCCCAGCAGAGCAGGGAAGCAGCCCTGAGCACCTCTAGGTATGGCCAAAAACAAAAGTTACCCCTTGGTTTGGAATTTCCAATTTCTCACATTTAACTGTTTAAAAACCACCTTTCTGGTCTTGGGGGGGGGGGTTTAACCCTAAGAAACAAACATGACTTCTGGAAAGCACTTGAACCCCTATTTAAAATCTACTTTGGGGGCCAGAGCAATAGCAGAAAGGGTATTTGCATTGCATGCAGCCAACCCGGATTGGGTTGGATCTCTGCAGCACCACGAGGAGTGATTCTTGAGTGCAGAGCCAGGAGTAACCCTTGAGCCTGGCAAGGTGTGGCCCAAAAACCAAAAAAATTAAACAAGTATTTTAAAAATTACAAAATCAGGGCTGAAGCGATAGCACAGCAGTAAGCATTTGTCTTGCACACTGCTGACAAGGGACAGACCCAGGTTCAAGTCCCAGCATCCCATATGGTCCCCTGAGCCTTCCAAGGGAGACTTCTGAGTGCAGAGCCAGGAGTAACTTGAGCGCTGCCGGGTGTGGCCCAAAAACAACAACAAAAAAAAAATTTATAAAATCAACATTGGGAGGGCCAGAGTGATAGCACAGCGCACAGTGGAAGGGCATTTTTCTTGCACATTGGCAACCCAGGAAGACCTAGGTTCGACCCCCAGCATCCCATATAGTCCTTCCCATCAGCCTACCAGATTTGATCAGTTTGTGGGTTAGTTTTGGTTTTTTTGGACACACCCGGCGGCGCTCAGGAGTTACAACTGGCTCTGCTCTCAGAAATCGCTCCTGGCAGGCACAGGGGACCAAAAGAGATGCAGGGATTCAAACCACCATCCCTCCTGGGTTGGCTGCATACAAGGCAAACGGCCTTCCGCTGTGCCCCCCCCCCACAACGTTTGTGAGCAGAGCTCAGTAACCCCTGAGCACAAGGTGTGGCCCAAAAGCAAACACACACAGGGTTGGGGAGTCTAGGATGTGGCTCAGGGGCAGGGCACCTACATCCCTCCCTACTCACCTGTGTGCAATCCACAACTTTGACTCCAACAGAAGTTTCTAGAGTATCAGGGGTAAGACACTCCATACAGGGCAGCTCAGTAGGAGCTTTCCAGAACCTGCCTCAGGGTGAAGACCCAGGAGGTCTCAGAACCCCACTTTCCAGGGAGCCCACAAGCTGGCAGCCCCCTCCTCAATAAAAGGGATGTCCTCAGTGGCCACGCAGCCCTATGATCTCACAACAGGCTTATCTGCAGAGCAGGGCAGGTCCTGGATAGCGGAGGGCCTGACTCAGCGGGCACCGGATGCCAGCCGAGTCTACATAGGAGCAGCGAGGCAAACGCCCGAACCCATGCTGGGCCAAGCCGGGCATTGGAAGCCAGCTGCCTCCTGGTACCTGGAGCCTAAAGCCAAAATCTGGAGCTCAAGCTCCTGAACAGGTGACAGGCGAAGAAACAACCCCCTTTAACAGCATTAAAATTGACCCAAAGGGTGCCCACCAGAGTCAGTGGCAAAAGATAGTGCTGCAGGGACCAAAGTGATAGCACAGCAGGGGAGAGTGCTGGTTCAACCCCCAGGACAACCAAGATTCCTGAGTGCATAGCCAGGAGTAATCCCAGCACACCAATGGGTGTGGCCCCCAAAATAACCCTGACCCAAGTTTCTCTCTCCTATACCCAAAGCCAATGAAGCCAAAGCTTGCTCTACAGGAAAAAGCCCGTTTAGGAAATTACAGGCTAGTTAGAAACTGATCCTAGGCACAGGAAGGTTTGAGCAAAGGCTCTGGGCCAAACTCCCCAGAACCTGGAAATGTGCGACTTGTGGGACCTCAATGTCTCTTCGGCTGCCACTGCCTGAAACTCTAAGACGTGCCCCGACTTCTTAGTTCCCCAAATGAATAGGAGACAAACACAAACTCCTTATGGAGTCCTCGGGAACACCAGCTAGTCAGGCAAGAAAAAAATAACTGCTAGTATGAAAAACTGCTACACAGAATGTCCTGACAACCTGTCCTCAACACTGTTAGCGTTCTAATTCCCACAAGTCTGGCTGGCAGGAGGGAACCGCAGGTCTGAGCAATGATATTGTGCAGGCAGTGGTCCCCAAGCACACCTCCTTTATTTTTTTTTAGTGTGACCCAGCAAAAAAGAAAAAATAAAAACTCCCCAACACCCTGAGAACCAGAAAGCTAAGCAGGGGTGCAGTAGGCAGACAAGATGGGCCTGAGTTAACCCTTAGGGTCCCAGCCACACTGCTCAGGGCGATCTGTGTGGCTTGATGGGATGGGGTGGCAGCCCCTAAACTAGCTGCACTGACAGATGAATGAGTCAATATGTTGGGATCAGCCCAGAATCTCAGCAGCGTCAGATAAACTGAGTGTGAACTGCAAGGTTTGAGCTTTACTTTGGAAATCTTGCATAAGGCCAACTCCGGGTGAAACACACACACACCCTCACACCTTAGGGTCCCCTAAGCCCTGCCAGGGAGATCCCTAAACACAGAGGCAGGAAGAAGTTTGAATTTTGGGCCCAAATATCACTCCCCCCACCCCCGCAAACATAGCACTCGTGATTGGCTACTCCCGGCGATCAGACACTGTTCCCCCACCACCAAAGTCGTCTCATTTCATACCCAAGCATGAAATAATTACCAAATCAACATTTTCAGCGTTTAAACGAAACCCAAAATTCGTGTTTCGGTGTCCCTAAGCGAAACTAAAGGCGACTAAACCCTCAGCAAACTTCCCCAACAAACAGAACTTCCCTCCTTCCCAGAGTTGTTGGGGGGAGGGAGCCGCCTCCGTGCCCCAGGACCCTGTCCCTGTCCTGGAGAGAAGCCGGACAGGACTTCGGGGTGTCCGCACGTCCCCCGAACTCCACCCCAGAGTACCCCACACCCCACCCCACCCTGGCGAGCCTGAAAATCTCCCTCCAAACCCAGCGGGCACGTCTGTCCTCCTTCCTCCCTCCTCCCAGTCTTGCTGGCCCAGGGCAGGCTGGGGGGTGCGGTGCAAGCGCCCCCCGAGGTACCAGGCGCGCCCCGGACCGCGCGCGCCAGGCTCACACTGCCCGGCTTGTTCGCGGGGCGAGGCCAGGGCAAAGCGCAACAGCCGAGGCTTGTCCTCGACGTGGAGGGGAGAGACGGCCGCGCCCGGGTCCGAGCCGAGCCGAGTTCGAGCCCAGACCCGGGCTTAGGGTGTTTTTTGGGGATCCGCCTTGGCTATCGAACTCGATTTGATTTTGATTTTTTTATTTTTTTGCAGCCTCAAACTATTCTGCATCCAGAAGCAGATAAAATAAAAAATAAAAAACTTCCACTGAGGCCATTGCAAATTGTCTTACAAAAAGGTTTTGTTTTGTTTTTTTTTTGGGGGGGGGGAGGTTTGCTTTTTCACATTTTTTCATTCCAAAAAGTGGGCCCCAAGGGGCAAGCGGGGGAGCAAGTTTTCGGGGTCCTCCACCACCACCAGCAGCAGCAGCAACAGCTCGTGCAAAACGTGGGGTGGGAATAGCCGAGCGAGGACCTTCGGATTCTTTTTAAAAGCAATCTAAATGAAAGGAAACGAAGTGCAATCAAACTGGAAAAAATAAAGAGGGGGCGCCCCGACACCCCCACGAGGCGAGGCGAGGCGAGGCGGGGCGCAGGGGTGGAGCCGGCGCGTCCCCGAGGCCTCCGAGCGCCCTGCCCTCCCCCACAAGGAAGAAAGCAGGGGGGAAAGACGCCCCCCGGGCCCCCCAAAAAGAAAACCCGCCCGAACCCCGAGCCCCGAGCCCCGATCCCGGAGCACGCACTCACCCGTCTCCCACCACCACACACTTGATGGCCTGCATCGGGGCCGCTCGCGGGGCCGCGGCGCCGGCGGCCGGGCGCGGGGGCGAGGGCGAGGGCGCGGGGCGCGAAGCGTGGGAGGCCGGCGGCACGGGGCGCGAGGCGCGGGGGGCCGCCGCGGGACACGCCGCCTCGCCCAGCCGCCGACTCTAGGAGCCAAAGGTTGCCAGTAGCGGCCACCACCCAAGGCGGAGGAAAACTGCAGAGAAACAGGAAATGGCCGCGCGGCTCACATCCGGCCGCCCCTCCCCGGCCCGCGCCCGCGCCGCCGCTCCCAGGCTCCCGGGCTTCCGGCCGGCTTCGGGACGCGCTCGGCAGCTCGCTCCGGCGCACTCGGGTCCACTCGGCTGTCTTCGGCAACGCTCGGCGACGCGCCCGAGCTCACTCGGGTTTCCTCGGCCGCGCTCGGAACCGCGCTCGGGTTCGCTCGGGGCTGCTCGGCTACGCTCGGGAATGTTCGGCTATGCTCGGGACTGCTCGGCGAGGTTCGGCCGCGCGCTCGTTCGCACTCGGGTTGGCTCGGCCGCGCTCGGCGGCCACCGCCGCCATCTTGGCCCGCTCCCTAGTGCGGCCCCGCCCGCCAGCACTGGGGGCCTCCAGGACTGGGAGGGAGCGCCGCCAACCCCACCCGGGCCGCCTGCCTCGGACCCCAGCCCACGTCTGTCTAATCTCTCTCTCTCCCGGCTGACCTTAAGGATGCTCCTCACGCTAACTGTTCCATGCCAAATGAATTGCTTTCTAGAAAGTTCCGGATTTAAGTGATTGAAGGAAGAATAAGAAAGGGCTGAGCTCGGGGCGCCTCTTGTAATTGGAAGGCCCTGGGTTCGATTCCTGAATTTGCAACTTTCTCTTTGGGGGCCTGGGGGGATGGCAGAAAGGGCTGGGAAACTGCTGGCAGGCTGAGTGAGTCAGCCCAGGCCTATTGAGCACTGTTTGGGAGCTCCCCCCCCAAAAAAAAAAAAAAACAATACTTAAGTGTTCTATATTCCAGCCAAAATTGTATTGACTAGGGCAGGAGTTATAGTACAAAAGGTAGGGAGTTTGCCTTGCACTCTTACCAACTACGGTTCGATTTTCAGCATGCCATGTGGTCTCCTGTGCAGCACCAGGTGTGAATCCTGACTACCGCTGACCCAGGAAAAACAGAGATTGAATGTTTTTCTCTAGGGGGTTGCATTTACTTTCTCTTATTTTAAATTTTTCTACTATTGTTAATGCACTGGGCATTTACTATTCCCAGGTTTTGTACCCATGGAAGGGCTGTTGGCAGACCATTAAAGGACAATAAGTGTATTTCCTTAGTTATTTCTTTGCAAACGTCATGAGCACATTTTAAATAGCACTGAAAAGTACTGAATCATCCTTAGAACATTCTTCAGGCCTGCTTCCTGTTCATCCCGCCCTTGTTCCTCAATTTCACCAAGTCCCCTGTTACTGGAACAGCCATGGAGGGGTGAGGCCTATGCAGCCTGAGCCCGTCAGAGTCAGGACAGCCAGCCGGCCCAGAACTGGAGAGCAGACTCCAATCAGCTGTCATTTTCTTTCTTTCTTTAATGAATTGATTTTTTGTTTGTTTAGTTTGTTTTTTCCACATTTGACTGTATCCTGGGCTTTCTCCTGGTTCTGTGCTCAGGGATCACGCTTGGCAGTGCTGGGGTGTGTGATGTGTGATGCCAGGGATAGAACCCAGGTCGGCCACGAACAAGCAAACAAGGCAAGCACCCTACTTGCTGCATTATCACTGCAGCCCCTACATTATTATTCTCATTTGGCCTTCTATAATAACTTACTCTGTTTTCAATCTTGAGACAGTTTTCTTTCTTTTTATTTATTTATATATTTTTGGTTTTTGGTTCACCCCTGGCAGCGCTCAAGGGTTACTCCGGACTCTATGCTCAGAAATTGCCCCTGGCAGGCACAGGGGACAATATGGGATTCTGGGATTCAAACCACCGTCCTTACCTCCATGCTCTCTCCGGCCCCAGACAGTTTTGTTTGTTTGTTTGTTTTTTGGGCCACACCCGGCGGTGCTCAGGGGTTACTCCTGGCTGTCTGCTCAGAAATAGCTCCTGGCAGGCGCGGGGACCATATGGGACACCGGGATTCGAACCAACCACCTTTGGTCCTGGATCGGCTGCTTGCAAGGCAAACACCTCTGTGCTATCTCTCCGGTCCAGACAGTTTTCTTTAATGAGATTTTTTTTGCACGAATTTGGTTGTTAGTTCTATGTATGTGGTTCTAGGGGTGAAATTTTTTGGCAGAGACTGGGGCAGTAGTACAGCTGGGAGGATTTCCATATGGCTCCCTGAATCCCACCAGGAGTGATCCCTGAAGTAGAGCCAGGAGGAAGGCCTGAGCACTGCCAGTGTGTACCAAAACAATAAACTGACAGATAGACAGACAGATAGATGGAAGCTTCATGCATTCAGCTGACCAAAGTTCCAAATCCAGCACCAGATGTGGTCCAGAGCACCTCCAGCCATGATCCCTAAGCACTGCTGGATATGGCCCCAAAGCTAAAAGAAGAAAAAAAGATAAGAATTTGGTTCCTGGGCCCAGAGAGATAGCACAGTGGCGTTTGCCGATCCAGGACCAAAGGTGGTTGGTTCGAATCCCAGTGTCCCATATGGTCCCCCGTGCCTGCCAGGAGCTATTTCTGACCAGACAGCCAGGGGTAACCCCTGAGCACCGCCAGGTGTGGCTCAAAAACAAAACAAAAAAAAACAAAAACAAAAAAAGAATTTGGTTCCCATTGAACAAACATGAGATGCTGCTAATGCAGATAGGAAGAGGAAGCAGTGGGGGTAGGCTAGCAGAGGGCTAAACCCACTAGATGCAAATGCAAAATTTCACTTTTCAGATGGGAAAAAATCTTGATTCATCATCATGGAAAGCCCTTTGGCTAGAAGACAGACATTGAGAGATGGGTGTGGGCTGGATTGAGGTGGGGTTTACTGAGCCACAGAGAAGGGCTTTTCCTCAGAGAGAGCAAAGTTCAAGAGTTGGAGGCAGATGGGACCAGTCCATGGAGGCTCAGAAGGTGTGCTGGGAAAGGTCACCCTGGGCTGCACCCACTTCCAGTGCCAGGACTTTACTCAGAGCCCCACACCTCTTAACACCACTTGGAGATGGATCATTCTCGGGTGGCTTAAGTGAAAGTGATACCATAACTGCTTTAATTGTGATGATAAAATAGCAAGATTCACGTAAACACACATGAAAAAACATAAAACATCAAGATTCGGGGCCGGCGAGGTGGCGCTAGAGGTAAGGTGTCTGCCTTGCAAGCGCTAGCCAAGGATCAGGACCGCGGTTCGATCCCCCGGCGTCCCATATGGTCCCCCCAAGCCAGGGGCAATTTCTGAGCGCTTAGCCAGGAGTAACCCCTGAGCATCAAACGGGTGTGGCCGAAAAACTAAAAAAAAAAAAATCAAGATTCACACAGACACACACATGAAAAAGAATAAAATAGCAAGATTTCATAGATACAAAAAATTATAAATTAGGAAGATTCATCGAAACACAAAAAATAAAATATCAAGATTCACAGAGACATGTACACATGAAAAATCATAAATAGAAGATTCACATAGACACAAATACACACACCAACAAAAAGGAATTTTCAGGGAGACAGAATGATAGCAAGAAAGGCATTTGCCTTGCATGTGGCCTAGCCAGGCTTGATCCCCAGCATCTCATAAATTCTCCTGAGTCTGCCAGGAGTAATTTATGAGCTCAAAACAAGGAATAACTCCTGAGCATTACACAATGTGGCCCCAAAACAAAAACAAAATAAAAATAAAAATGAATTTTATTAAAAACACCTCCCAGGGGGGTGGAGCAGTGGCACAAGCGGTAGGGCATTTGCCTTGCACGTGCTAACCTAGGACAGACCGCGATTTGATCTCCCGAAGTCCCATATGGTCCCCCAAACCAGGAACAATTTCTGAGCGCATAGCCAAGAGTAACCCCTGAGCGTCATCGGGTGTGACCCAATAACCTCCCCAAAAACAAACAAACAAAAAAAAATAACTGCCTCCCAGATTAGTCTGGATGCTCTGGCATGTTCTCCACAGCAACAGGAGGGCTGAAGGAGTTCTTGGTTCCATTGAAGAGACACAACAGTGTGGAGCTGTGTTTTACCAAGAACAGCAGACCCGGAGAGATAGCACAGCGGTGTTTGCCTTGCAAGCAGCCCATCCAGAACCTAAAGTGGTTGGTTCGAATCCCGGTGTCCCATATGGTCCCCCGTGCCTGCCAGGAGCTATTTTTGAGCAGACAGCCAGGAGTAACCCCTGAGCACCGCCGGCTGTGACACCCCCCCAAAATAAAAGACCTTTACAGCAGTCAACCCCCCCAACACACACAGACACACACACACACACACACACACACACACACACACACACACACACACTGACCACTGAGTTTCTGTCCAAATGCAGAAGTAGGAAGGGTCTGGGCTGGGAATAGCCCCAAGCACCCACCCCCTCAAAAAAGTGGGAACCAGAAACTGTAGGTCCAAACCACTGCGCAGAGAGGAGGCCCTTCCCCCCAGTGAAGGGATGGGATGATCAACCCAAGTGGAAATGAGGGTTCTGGGTCCCGAGCCACTACCAGGCGAGATTCCTGGCCGAATCTGCAGCCCTGAATCATAGGACGCCTTACTGTAGGCGGCAGTGGACTTAGCTGGTGGGGGGCAGGGGCGAGGGGCTGTGCTAGAAGATGTTGACATGAAACAAAGAAATAGAAGAAGTTCAGACATTGTGGTTACATGGCAAAACCCCTTCCCAGTTTCATTATAGAACTTTACGAACACTTTTCTGATCTGGAAGAGTCTATAGTGAACATCCACTTTGAAACTGTTCTGTCTGGGGCCAGAGAGATAGCAGAGTGGGGGAGGTTGCTTGCCTTGCACCCAGCTGACCAGAATGTGATCTCCAGCATTTCATATGGTCCCTGAGCACCATAAGGAATGAATGATATCTGAGAGAGCAGAGCCAGAAGTAAGTCCTGAGCACCACCAGATGTGGCCCACAAAGCGCCCCCAAAAATATATGTAAATATATATTATATATAAATATTTGTGTTTGTTAGTTTTGTTTTTGGGTCACATCCAGCTGTGCTCAGGGGTTACTCCTGGCTCTGCACTCAGAAATCGCTCCTGGAAGACACGGAGGACCATATCGGATGCTGGGATTCAATGGTTTATCTGTCTGTCCTGAATTGGCTGCATGCAAGGCGAACAAACGCCCTACCGCTGCGCTATCTCTCTAGCTCCAATCTATATAAATATATTATATATAATGTATATATATGGGTCCGGAGTGATATTGCAACAGTAAGGCGTTTGCTTTGCACGCAACTGACCCAGAATGGACTCAGGTTCAATCTCTGGCATCCCATATGATCCCCTGAGCCTGCCTAGAGGAATTCTGAACACTGAGCCAGGAGTAACCCCTGAGCACTGTCTGGTGTAGTTCCCCCCCCAAAAAAAAAAGCAAATAATAAATAAAAATAAATAGGGGCCAGAGAGATAGCATAGTGGTAGGACGTTTGTCTTGCAAGCGGCCAACCCAAGACCAACAGTGGTTCAAATCCCAGCATCCCATATCCCGTGCCTGCCAGGAGCAATTTCTGAGCACAGAGCCAGGAGTAACCCCTGAGCACTGCTGGGTTTTTGGGTGACCCAAAAACAAAACAAAACAAAACAAAAAATTTATAAAATATAAAATAAAAAAATATAAAGGGACACATGTATTTCCTTTGTATATCTCAGATGTATTCGCTTAACATCTATAACTCTTTTTGAATATCCTCATATAGTGACAATTTTGTCCACTGGTTTTGTTATTTGATTGTTTGCTTTTCCCCCTATGAGATCTGTTTTATAAGCAATACTGGTAAAAGAGTATCTCTGTATAGAATGCCTATTTGGGGCCGGAGAGATAGCATGGAGGTAAGGCGTTTGCCTCTCATGCAAAAGGTCATCGGTTCGAATCCCGGCGTCCCATATGGTCCCCCGTGCTCGCCAGGAGCGACTTCTGAGCATGGAGCCAGGAGTAACTCCTGAGCACTGCCGGGTGAGACCCAAAAAAAAAAAAAAAAAAAAAGAATGCCTATTTGAACCAAGTTACAGGGAATGTTAGACTTTATTCATTGGTCCCCAGATGCACCAACAATATCTTGTGGCATTGTTTCTATTTTGCATAGGCACATTAAAATGGGAAAATAATACATATGCAAACAAGTTCTTATCTAATAGAGATGGAACACAAACTTGGTAATGCAGTTAGGCCTTACACCCTGAACATTGGCATAATAATTTGGCTTAGGCCTCAGAAGAATCGGCATCGCCCATACACACCTGAAAAATGGATACCATCTATGGAAACAACCACAATTGTCTACAACATTACCAGGATCCAAACCTCTACCAGGGAAGACTGTTCTGGCATTGACTTACTCCAAAGAGTGTCCTCAACATCCAGACAACTCAGCAACAGCCTGCTGGCAGGGCAAATCACTCCACATCTAATGGTGTGCTGAAACTAGAGGATGCACCACATCAGCCTGACTTCGATGAAAGAAATGCATAGAATCCAGAATCTTTAAATATAGGAATCTGATACCAACAACAGCTAAAGTGTGAAAAAGTTTCACCAGGACCACGGAGAATAACTCAGGTTGGACACACTGGTTTGCCTGGAGCCCAGAGTCAGTCTTATGCCAATAAACCTCAGAGTTAAGGTCTTTTTGTAATCAAGCCAAGGATATTTGTTTCTGTTTTCCCCATATTTTTCTGGGCCTATGCAAATACGGCGATTGCCACTATCTCACTTTTACTATTTTTTTTTCTTTAACCCTTATCCTTTAAGAAAAAAAAAAAAAAACCATGGGCCCAGAGAGATAGCACAGCAGCGTTTGCCTTGCATGCAGCCGATCCAGGACCAAAGGTGGTTGGTTCGTGGTTCGAATCCCGGTGTCCCATATGGTCCCCCGTGCCTGCCAGGAGCTATTTCTTTTTCTTTTTCTTTTTTTTTTTTTTTGGTTTTTGGGCCACACACGGCGGTGCTCAGGGGTTACTCCTGGCTGTCTGCTCAGAAATAGCTCCTGGCAGGCACGGGGGACCATATGGGACACCGGCATTCGAACCAACTACCTTAGGTCCTGGATCAGCTGTTTGCAAGGCAAACGCCGCTGTGCTATGTTTCTGGGCCCACCAGGAGCTATTTCTGAGCAGACAGCCAGGAGTAACCCCTGAGCACCACTGGGTGTGCCCCCCCCAAAAAAAAAACAATTTACTGAACTTAAAAATAAATAACAGCGGGCCTGGAGAGATAGCACAGCGGCGTTTGCCTTGCAAGCAGCCGATCCAGGACCAAAGGTGGTTGGTTCGAATCCCGGTATCCCATGTGGTCCCCCATGCCTGCCAGGAGCTATTTCTGAGCAGACAGCCAGGAGTAACCCCTGAGCACTGCCGGGTGTGGCCCAAAAACCAAAATAAATAAATAAATAAATAAATAAACAAACAAACAAACAACAGGGGCCCATGAGATAGCATGGAGGCAAGGCATTTGCCTTGCATACAGAAGGTCTGTGGTTTGAATCCCGGCATCCCATATGGTCCCCTGCCTGCCAGGAGACACTTCATTTTTTTTTTTTTTTTGGTTTTTGGGCCACACCCAGCGGTGCTCAGGGGTTACTCCTGGCTGTCTGCTCAGAAATAGCTCCTGGCAGGCACGGGGAACCATATGGGCCACCGGGATTCAAACCAACCACCTTTTGTCCTGGATCGGCTGCTTGCAAGGCAAACACCGCTGTGCTATCTCTCCGGGCCCCAGGAGCGACTTCTTAACATAGAGCCAGGAGTAACCCCATGGCCGGTTGTGACCCCAAAACCAAACCAAACCAAAACAAAACAAAACAAAAAACAAATAACTGTAGTAGAATGCCTGTCTCGAATAAAGGCAGGGATTGGGAGGGGGGAATGTTATACTGGTGAAGGGGGTTGATCTGTTTGTGACTGTAACCCAACTATAATCATGTTACTTAAATAGAATATTAATTTAAAAAAATAGGGGCTGGAGAGATAGCATGGAGGTAAGGTGTTTGCCTTTCATGCAGGAGGTCATCGGTTCGAATCCCGGCGTCCCATATGGTCCCTCTTCTCCCCCCCCCCGCCCCCCCTCCCCCCGTGCCTGCCAGGAGCAATTTCTGAGCCTGGAGCCAGGAATAACCCCTGAGCACTGCCGATGTGACCCCAAAACCACAAATAAATAAATAAATAAACAAATACATAAATAAACTGTCCAGTTAACTTTTCTGTTTTTAGTTTTTGGCCTATACACAACAGTGCTCGGGAGTAAATACAGGCTCAGGGGACCATATAGGATGCCAGGGATTGATCTAGGTCTGCCGCATACAAGGTAAATGCCCTCCCCAATCTCAGCCCCTAAAAGTTTACTTTTTTAGCACTGGAGCAAAATAGGTCAATAAAGAAAACAAAGTATGGGGCTGGAGAGATAGCATGGAGATAAGGCATTCGCCTTTCATGCAGAAGGTTGGTGGTTCAAATCCTAGCATCCCATATGGTCCCCCAAGCCTGCCAGGAGCAATTTCTGAGCATAGAGCCAGGAGTAACTCCTGAGTGCTGCCGGGTGTGACTCAAAAACAAAACAAAATAAAATAAAATAAAATAGAACAAAGTATGTATGTTTTACCTGCTGGAGGTCTGGGGTTTAATTCCTGGTGTAGTCCCCCAGCACCTCCCAAAACACAGAGAAGTAACTTGCTGTCAGTCACTACCAGGTCTCAAACAAAAAGATAGAAAGGATGACATCACCCAGGCACCTTCCTCATTCCTCCCTCCTCTGCCACACACCCAGGGCAAAGGGCTTTTCCACAGGCTCCTTCGACCAGTTTCAAAGCCTGATGGGAAAAGAAAGAATCCCAGTCTCTGCTGTTGTCTTTAGCTTCTTGTTCTCAGCCTCAGACCTTCTGGATCTTTCCTGCTATGTATAAGAGAATCTGTTCTCACTCACTGTGGGAAGTAAGCAAATGTCTACCCAACCTCTCAATCTCTCTTTCTCTCTTATCTTTCCTGTTGAGGGTCCTGGAGGGTTCCAATGTATATGATTTATTTTTATTTTGTTTTTTTCTTTTTGTTTCGTTTTGGTTTTTTTGGTTCACACCCGGCAGTGCTCAGGGGTTACTCCTAGCTCTGTGCTCAGAAATTGCTCCTGGCAGGCACTGGGACCATATGGGATGCCGAAATTTGAACCACCATCTGTCCTGGATCAGCTGTGTGAAAGGCAAATGCCCTACTGTTGTGTTATCTCTCTAGCCTTTGATTTTGTTTTTAGGCCACGTCTAGAGATGTTCAGTGGTCATTTCTGACTCTGGACTTGAGAATCACTCCTGTCAGTGCTGGAGGACCTTATAGGATATGCCCTCCCTGCAAAACTCTCGTTCTGGTCACCTCAATGTGGATGATTTTGTTTTGTTTTGTTTTGTTTTGGGGCCACGCCCGGTGATGCTCAGGGGGTATTCCTGGCTATGCGCTCAGAAATTGTTCCTGGTTTGGGGGACCATATGGGACACCGGGGAATCAAACTGCGGTCCGTCCTAGGCTAGCATGGGTAAGGCAGATGCCTTACCCTCTGGTCCCGTGGATGATAAAGCAGCTAAGAACATTCTCAGATGTCATTGTTTTTGTTTGTTTTTATTTCCTGAACTACACCCAGGGTCATTCTGGTGCCCTCATGGAATCTGGAGCGATAGCACAGCAGGTCAGGCATTTGCCTTGCACACAGATTAACTGAGTTCTATCCCGGCATCCCATATGGTCCCCTGAGCCTGCCAGGAGTGATTTCTGAACACAGAGCCAGAAGTAACCCCTGAGCGCCTCTGGGTGTGGAACCTCCCCCAAATCCCTCTATCCTGCTCCATAGTAAACAAAGATATTGGGGTGAGTATCCAAGAGATTAGCACAGGGGTTATGGTACTTGCCTTGCAGAGAGCCAGCTTTGATTTGATCCCCGGCATCATACTGGGTTATCCACTCACAAGCAGGAGGGCCCTTTAACACACAGCCAGGTAGAAGCCCTGCATATCACAGGGTGTAGCACAAAAATGTTGAGGGGCTGGAGCAATAGCACAGCAGGTATTGCATTTGCCTTGCACATGACTGACCAAGTTCAATCCCTGGGATCCCATATGGTTTCCCCAAGCCTGCCAGGAGTGATTTCTGAATGGAGAGCCAAGAGTAAACCCTGAGCTCCTCCAAAACTCCCCTAAAATCAGGACCCACTTCAGGGCTTAGGGATCACTTCCTGCAGCATTTGGGAACCATATGGTACTAGGGAACAAAACCCAGGCTTGTACATGCAAAGCTGGCGGTTCTGGGTCCGGAGAGATAGCATGAAGGTAAGACATTTATTTGCCTTGCACGCAGAAGGATGGCGGTTCGAATCGCGGCATCCCATATGGTCCCCTGAGCCTGCCAGGAGCAATTTCTAAGCTTAGAACCAGGAGTAACCCCTGAGCACTGCTGGGTATGACCCAAAAACAAAAACAAACAAACAAAGAAAAAAAAGGGGGGACCGGAGAGATAGCATGGAGGTAAGGCATTTGCCTTGCATGCAGAGGACGGTGGTTCAAATCCCAGCATCCCACATGGTCCCCTGTGCCTGCTAGGGGCTATTTCTTTTTTCTTTTTTCTTTTTTTTTTTTTTTTTGGTTTTTGGGCCACACCCGGCGGTGCTCAGGGGTTACTCCTGGCTGTCTGCTCAGAAATAGCTCCTGGCAGGCACAGGGGACCATATGGGACACCGGGATTCGAACCAACCACCTTTGGTCCTGGATCGGCTGCTTGCAAGGCAAACACCGCTGTGCTATCTCTCCGGACCCTAGGGGCTATTTCTGAGCCTAGAGCCAGGACTGACCCCTGAGCACTGCCAGGTGTGATCCAAAAACCAAAAAAAAAAAAAAAAAAAAAAAAAAAGCTGGTGGTTCTGTCCTCTGTCCTCCACCTCTGAGTTGGTGGTCCAAACATGGACCATACATCATATATATAATTTAGTACATACATACACTGAACATGTACACATGGTGTGTGTGTGTGTGTGTGTGTGTGTGTGTGTGTGTGTGTGTGTGTGTGTGCATTGGAGATTTAGGGTCACTGATAGTGCTCAAGGCTTACTCCTGGCTCTGTGCTCATGAATCACCCCAGTGGGGCTCAGGAAACTATGCAGTGCCTGGGACTAAACCAGGTTTGATAGCATACCTTAAGCCATGTGCCACCTCTCCAGCCCCAGTCACCCTTGTACCATTAATTAGAACACTAGGAGGGGCCTCCCCAGTAGCGCTCCAAGGCCCAGGATGTGGCTCAGTGGTACATCTGCCCCCACAAGGAGGACTGGTCAGAGTAGGGCCTGTGGGTGGGGGTGTTGAAGCAGGTCTGTGGGTTCACACTTCCCTGGAAAAGGAGGAGATGAGTCACTCCTCAACCCCCTGCTCCACTTTCACCCAAATACTCAGCAAGAGCCACTGGTCCCTGCAGAGAAAACACCAAATGGGCCAGGGAGGGAAGGATCTGAGCCCGTGTTCATGCATCAGGCATGGCGCGTTTCCCCAGACTGACTATGAGGGGTTCAAGCAGTGCCATGGGGCCGTGCCAGGTGCCAAGCAGGACCTGTCACCCAAAGGAGCCCTTTGCTCCTTCACTGGTTCATGCTGCTCAGAACAGGAATTTGAACAGGCTGGTACCACGCCCCTGATCAGAGAGGGCTATAAAGGCGGAGGGGTCAGCTAGACCTGGTATTGACCGAGTTCTGACCTCCCTGAGACAAATCCCTGACATCACAGGAAAGGGACACACTCCAAGGCATGGAGCCCATGCTTTGTTCAGGAAAAGCAGTTTGATCCCATGCACTGCATGATCCCCTGAGCCCTTTTATATAGTGACCTCCTAAAAATCTTGGTGAGTACCCTCTGAGCACTTGTGGTCCCTGACTGTCCATCCCCCTCTAGTCCTGCCCCTAGTTGGCCCTAAAGAGCAAAGCTGTTTTTTATTTGTTTGGTTTTTTGGGGGGTTCACACCTAGCAGTGTTAGTGGGCTCAAGGGACCAAATGGGATGCCTGGGATCTAATCTGGGAATGCTATGTGCAAAGCAAACAGTCTACCTGTTGTTTTCATCACTTCTGCCCCAACATTTCTTTTATATTTGTTTTAATTTTGGAATGATACCCTCAGCGGTGCTCAGGGGAGGGGCTACCCCTAGCTCTGTGCTCCAGAATTGTCCTTGGCAGGGCTTAAAAGACCATATGTGGTGCCAGGGATTGGAACCAGGCTTGGATGCATGTCAGGAGGAGAGAGAGAGAGAGAGAGAGAGAGAGAGAGAGAGAGCGAGAGAGAGAGAGAGAGACAGACAGACAGACAGACAGACAGACAGACAGACAGACAGAGACAGACAGACAGACACAGAGAGAGACAGACAGACAGACAGACACAGAGAGAGACAGAGAGAGTGAGAGAGAAGAGAGAGAAAGAAAAGAGGAAAAGAGGGAGAAAGAAAGGGAAGGAGGGAAGAAGAAAGGATGAACAAAAGTCAAGCACATAGAGCTGAATGTTCCATGTGGGAGAAGCCTCTTTTATATATATATAGGTTTGGGGGGAATTTTTGCTTTGTTTTGGGGCCACAACAGTGATGCTCAGAGGTTACTCTTGGCTCTATACTCAGGAATCACTCCTTGCAGGCAGGAAACCTATATGACAGAGGATCATATAGACTGTGAGGAATCAAACCTGGATCAGCCTGGTACAATGCAAACATCCTATTGTTGTAGTCCTGTTGGGTTTTCTTTTGTTTGTTTGTTTGTTTTTGTTTTTGGGCCACAGCTGGTGGCAGCTCTCAGGGGTTACTCCTGGCTCTGTGCTTAGAAATTGCTACTGGAGGGCCCGGAGAGATAGCACAGAGGTGTTTGCCTTGGAAGCAGCCGATCCAGGACCAAAGGTGGTTGGTTCGAATCCCGGTGTCCCATATGGTCCCCCGTGCCTGCCAGGAGCTATTTCTGAGCAAGACAGCCAGGAGTAACCCCTGAGCAACACCGGGTGTGGCCCAAAAACAAAAACAAAAACAAAAAAAAAAGAAATTGCTACTGGAAGTCTCGGGGAACTGAACTCTTGTCTGTCCCGAGCCAGCTGCGTGCAAGGCAAATGTCCTATCACCATGCTATCTCTCTGACCCCCATCTAATTCTGTTTTTTTTTTTTTGGGGGGGGGTTCTTCCTGGCAGTGCTCAGGGGTTACTCCTAGCTCTCTGCTCAGAAATCGTTCCTGGCAGGCTCGGGCACCATATGGGATACCGGGATTTGAACCACTGTCCTTCTGCATGCAAGACAAATGTCTTACCTCCATGCTATCTCTCTGGCCCCTAATCCTGTTGTTTTGTTTTTTTTTTAATAAAGAAAATTTGGGCCCGGAGAGATAGCACAGCGGTGCTTGCCTTGCAAGCAGCCGATCCAGAACCTAAGGTGGTTGGTTCGAATCCCGGTGTCCCATATGGTCCCCCGTGCCTGCCAGGAGCTATTTCTGAGCAGACAGCCAGGAGTAACCCCTGAGCACCGCCGGGTGTGGCCCAAAAAAAATTTATTCTAATCCTGTTTTTTAAATTTTAATTTATTTATTTTTGTTTTGGGGCCACACCCTGCAATGCAAAGCAAGCACCCTACTTTCTTTTCTTTTTTTGGTTTTTGGGTCACACCCGGCTGTGCTCAGGGGCTACTCCTGGCTGTCTGCTCAGAAATAGCTCCTGGCAGGCACGGGGGACCATAGGGGACACTGGGATTCGAACCAACCACCTTTGGTCCTGGATCAGCTGCTTGCAAGGCAAACGCCGCTGTGCTCTCTCTCCGGGCCTGCACCCTACTTTCTATACTATCTCTCTGGCCCTGTTTTTCTCTGGGGGGTGAAAGTATAACTGGAGGTGCTCAGGGGTTACTCCTGCCCCTGTACTCAGAGATCACTCCTGGAAGGCTCGAGAAATAATATGGGGTGCTGAAGATGAAAGCTGAGTTGGTTGCATGCAAGGAAAATGCCCTCCCCAGCCCTGTTCTTCTAACGAAGGAAACTGAGGTCCCGGTGGGTATTTCAGTGGTGGAACCGGAAGCCAGTGAGTTTACTTTGTGGGTCCTAGGACAGGACACACATGATGCTGCCATCCGGTGGCTTTGCTGGTTGCAAACCTTGGTGCCACCTCAAGTCTCTGATGTCCAGCACCAGGTCCCCACCAACACCTCCAACACCTCCCATAGTGCAACCCTGCCAGGCGCAACCCCCAGCCAGTGCTTCAACCGAGGGCTCCACCTGGTCTTCCCACAAACAATAGTGATCGGATAACAGAGGGAAGAGATGGCTTTATCTTAGAAAAGTAAAAGGAAAACATACTATCAGCAGTGATTCCTGAGTGCAGAGTCAGGAGTAACCCCTGAGCACCGACAGGTGTGATTCCTGTTAGGAGTCACCCCTGAGCATTGCCAGATGTGGCCCAAAACCAGAAAAAAACTAAAACAAATAAAAAAAACACCCCTCCCCCATATACATCACATATCAATGGTATCAATGGGCTCAATCCCGCAGCTCCACAGCACAGAACAGCCCAGGCCTGTTGAAGAGACACAGGGCAGTGCTCAAGGGGTGCTATCAAAGGCATTGCCTAAAATAAATGTTGTATATTTGGCCGGAGTGGTGGCGCAAGCGGTAGAGCGTCTGCCTTGCACGCACTAACCTAGGATGGACAGTGGTTCAATCCCCCAGCATCCCAAGCCAGGAGCAATTTCTGAGCACATAGCCAGGAGTAACCCTTGAGTGTCATCGGGTGTGTCTCAAAAACAAAAACAAAAAATAAAACAAATAAGGGCCCGGAGAGATAGCACAGCGGTGTTTGCCTCGCAAGCAGCCGATCCAGGACCAAAGGTGATTGGTTCAAATCCCAGTGTCCCATATGGTACCCCGTGCCTGCCAGGAGCTATTTCTGAGCAGACAGCCAGGAGTAACCCTGAGCACCGCTGGGTGTGACCCAAAAAAACAAAATAAATAAATAAATAAATAAAACAAATACATGTTGTGTATTGTCTGTGTGTGTGTGTGTGTGTGTGTGTGTGTGTGTGTTTCTGGGGTTGGACTGTAGGGCTTTACACATAGAGCCAAGTGCTGTACCACTGAGCTGTGTCCCCGACCTGCATCCCTGGCTCATTATGACAAGAGAAGCCAACCAGCCTCTGTCCACTGCGCACCCCGTGCCCTGAGCTCTGAGCTCTCCATCCCTGAGACACTCGTCCCCTGAGCTGACCCCAGAAACTCCTGCCACTTAACCCAGAGAACCAAGGCTGAGGGTTCCAATTCCGGCTGCAATTGCAAACTGCCCGTGCCCAGCTCCAGTCCTGGCACTCTCACATCCTCCTGCCCTCCCTTCTGTTCTGCCCCTGCTCCTCCTCCCACGTCGGGCGGCCCATCTGCTCTAAGCTACCAGGCACATATTAGTCTTAGCCCGTGGAGAGAGAGTGAGAGTTACTTCTCATGTGAACCAGGAGAACTAGCAGGTCAGACTAAGCCCACAGGCAGCTGGTCCTGAAGGAGACACTCAGGGCAATGGCCACAACTGGTTTCCTCCTGGTTCCTTCCTTGACACCTGCCTGCTCCTCAAACTCCATCCTGAGTACTGAATCTCCAACCCAATGTCTGTGCATTGCCAGGAAGGCGCCTGCTTAGCTCGGCTTGAGAGCACTGCAGAGTTAATCCTTACATTGTTTTTGGTGGGGGAACACACCCCTCTGTGTTCAGGGATCACTCCCGGTATTGTACTACACATGTAGCGTCAGCACTTTTCGTTTCCACACTTCTTTAGTTTTGGGGCCACACCTAGTGCTCAAGGGTTACTCCTAGCTTTGAACTTAAGAATCATTTGTGGTGGGAGTGGCGCAAGCGGTAGGGAGTTTGCCTTGCATGTGCTGACCTAGGACGGACCGTGGTTCGATCCCCGGGCATCCCATATGGTCCCCCAAGTCAGGAGCAATTTCTGAGTGCATAGCCAGGAGTAATCCCTGAGCATCACCGGGTGTGGCTGGAAACCTCCCAAAAATAATAATATCATTCCAGGGAACCTTATGGGATGCTGAGGATTGACTACAAATTGACTTTGTGCAAGGCAAACATCCTTCTTGCTGTGCTATTGCTACAGTTTCTTAATCTCTCCCTTTCCTACCCTGGGCAATGAGAGGGACATGTTATAATCATAATTAATCTTGGTAGCAATTAATAACAAGAACATGAGCCAATGAAATTCAGACCTCCTATTCCCAGGTGCCTTTGAGCATTTCCTGAGCCTCTGTTCAGTGGGAGAGACTCAAGCTATGGTCCCCTCTGGGACCCCTGACAGATGAGCCTAGGTCTTGACTAAGACACTTGGAGCCCCCTGAAACTACTTAGTGGGGTCTGTCTAGGCCACTGCCCTCAGCCCTTCATTCACTTATTCTCTCACTATAAGACCTTGAAGAGCTGGTCCCTGGAAAGACCCCATGTGGGCCATGCAGAAAAGACTCCAAGGAGGGGCCGAAGAGATAGCACAGCGGCATTTGCCTTGCAAGCAGCCAATCCAGGACCTAAGGTGGTTGGTTTGGTGTTGCAGGACAGCCCCTGAAGAGGTTGACTGATGGAGGGATGGAGGATGAGGTCTTTCCCCTTCAGCTTGGAGCACACATCTGCCACCCTGTCTAGCCAACGGTTCTGAGGTGAAACGGCAGGTAAACAGCTCGCAGACAGTCATGCTTGTGGAAATATTAGCTTTATTCGGTGGACAAGACTGAAGTCCAAAGACTCAGCCTCAGTTCCAGCAAAAAGCACCCCCCCTTCCACAGACCCTTGTTTTTATCCCCCAGAATCAGGTACCACCCAATGGTGGGATCAGATACCAACCAATGGTGGAAGCAGAATCAGGTACTACCCTAGGGTGGGGGCAGAATGCGAGGTCACACCCTAGGGTAGGGCACAATCACCGATCAGGTTAGGGTCAGTAACATAATAATCCCCTAAAATATTTACATACACAACAATTCCCCCTTAAAGGAAAAACTTGCATAAGCGCATCACAGGAAAATGTAAAGAAAAACTTCTAGGGCCTGGAGAGATAGCACAGCGGCATTTGCCTTGCAAGCAGTTGATCCAGGACCAAAGGTGATTGGTTCGAATCCTGGTGTCCCACATGGTCCCCCGTGCCTGCCAGGAGCTATTTCTGAGCAGATAGCCAGGAGTAACCCCTGAGCACCGCCAGGTGTGACCAAAAAAAAAAAAAAAAAAGAAAAACTTCTAACCTAAACACAGGGTGTCTAAAACCAGAAACATGTATCAAGGAATCAACTACAAGCTCCTGAGAAGATAAATCTAAGACGTACATAGATCCTTCGAAGAGATGCCAGAAAGGTTGTGTAGCAGGCAACTGCTTCCACCATTGGGTGGTATCTGATCCCACCATTGGGTGGTACCTGATTCTGGGGGATAAAAACAAGGGTCTGTGGAAGGCGAGAGGCTTTTGGCAGGAACTGATGCTGAGGCTTTGGACTTCAGTCTTGTCCACCGAATAAAGCTAATATTTCCACAAGCCTGACTGTCTGTGAGCTGTTTACCCGCCGTTTCACCTCAGAACCGGTGATGCGTGCTCCGAGCTGAAGGGAAAGACCTCATCTTCCACCCCTCCATCAGTCAACCTCTTCAGGGGCTGACTTGCAACAGTTTGGATCCCAGCATCCCATATGGTCCCCAGTGCCTGCCAGGAACTATTTCTGAGCAGATAGCCAGGAGTAACCCCTGAGCACTGCCAGGTGTGGCCCAAAAACCAAAACCAAAAAAAAAAAAAAAAAGGACCCCAAGGTGGCTGGCCTGGAGGGATAGTCAGAACCAGGCCTGTCTGTGCAGACAGTGCTTTCATCCTGACCTGGCTCCAGGCCCCCCTGCAGAACCCAGTAGGACTGTGTTTGTTGGGAGTATGTATGGACAGGGGTTGGATGGAGGTTGGCCTGGATGATTCAAGAGCTCTGGGACTCTCTCTGTTTCTCTGAGACTCGGAAAAGGCTTCATCAAGACTCCAGACTGTTGGGGCCAGAGTGATAGCACAATGGGGTTTTTGCTTTTAAAACAGCTCACCCAGGTACAATCCCAGCATCCAATATGGTCCCTGAGCCTACCAGGAGTAATTTCTGAGTGCAGAGCCTGGAGTAACCCTTGAGCACCACTGAGTGTGGTGCCAAAACGAAAACTAAAAGAAAAAAGAAAGATACCGGATTGTGAACTCAGTCACTGCCTAGTGTCTGCCTGTTGGGTGAGCAGTCAGGAGGGTGGGGCAAGGAAGCCTGACTCGACCTTTGTCCCCAAGTTCCAAGCACGGGAGTGTCCTGTTAATCAGAGGTCCTGAGTGATGCAGCCGGGGTGACTCATGCTGGGCCCAGATCGCAGACTCTGCCAGGGATTAGGGGCGTTGGAGTCTGTGCTCCACTCAGGCCTCCAGAGAAGGGGCGTCAGGGAGCAATTGCAGTGGGGGGAGAAATCCTACTGGAAACGCAGAATAGGAGGACTTCCCAACCCGCCTCTGAGGCACTGGGTGAGGTCACAGGGAGGCCCCAGGAAGTTCCTCCTCCCCCAACCCCATTCTTTGGACCTCATCCTACTTAGCTTTTCCATCTCCCAGGTTTTCTTAAGGTCTGTCTGAGGAAGATGGAGAGCCAGGATCTCAGCTCCCAAACCTGATGAGTTTGGAGGTAGGTTGGGGCCTGACCGCCCCGCCTAGACTCCACCAACAGGTACAACCTGGCCAACAATTCCTCTTTTTTGTTTGTTGGTTTGTTTATTTTTGGTGGCCACACCTAGCAGTGCTTAGAGTTTACTCCTGGCTTTGCACTCCTGGCAAAGTTCAGGGAACTATATGGGGTGCTGGGAATCGAACCCAGGTCAGCCTTGAGCAAGGCAAGCACAGTACTATTTCTCTATCTCTGTAGCACCTAATTTGAATTCTTTCGTTTATTTTTGAACCACACCTGGCAGTGCTCAGGGGTTCAGGGGTTAGTCCAGGCAAGGCAAATGCCCTCTCTGTTGTGCTATCACTCTAGCCTCTATTTATTTATTTATTTATTTAGTTTTGTTTTTTAGGCCCCCACTCAGCCCCCTTTGAAAACAATTTTATTAAAAAATTATTCTGGGGGCCGTAGAGATAGCATGGTGGTAAGGCGTTTGCCTTTCATGCAGAAGTGGTTCAAATCCAGGCATCCAGTATGGTCCCTCGTGCCTGCCAGGGGCGATTTCTGAGCATAGAGCCAGGAGTAACCCCTGAGTGCTGCTGGGTGTGACCCAAAAACCAAAAACAAAGGGGCTGGCGAGGTGGCACTAGAGGTAAGGTGTCTGCCTTGCAAGCACTAGCCAAGGATCAGGACCGCGGTTCGATCCCCCATTGTCCCATATGGTCCCCCCAAGCCAGGGGCTATTTCTGAGCGCTTAGCCAGGAGTAACCCCTGAGCATCAAACCGGTGTGGCTGAAAAGCCAAAAAACAAACAAACAAACAAACAAAAAATTTCTCCACCCCAGAAAAAATACAAATCAATTTTATTTTATTTTATTTTATTTTTTATTTTTTTTTTTTTGGTTTTTGGGCCACACCCAGCAGGGGTGTGTTCAGGGGTTACTCCTGGCTGTCTGCTCAGAAATAGCTCCTGGCAGGCACGGGGGACCAGATGGGACACCGAGATTCGAACCAACCACCTTAGGTCCTGGATCGGCTGCTTGCAAGGCAAATGCCGCTGTGCTATCTCTCCAGGCCCAAAACACAAATCAATTTTAAAATTTGGGTGCTTTGGGTATTTTTTTGGAGGGAGCATCTGGTGATGCTCAGGACTATTCCCGAGTTTGGGAGTGTTTGGGGGTACTCACAGCAGTGCTTGGGGTCATGTGGTTCCAGGGACTGAGCCAGGATCTCCTCCCATCATCTGTCTGCACCCTGATGTACTTTCCAGGCCAACATTGTTTCCTGATAAAATACTCATGCATTCATGCAATGTCGCCATTGACTTCCTGGATGATCATGTTTTTTCTTCCCCTCCTTCAGTTTATGCAGGTTAGACCTTTCACTGCAGAAGTTTGTTCTGCGTCACTCACAGTGCAAATGTCCAGCAGCAAACATCCGGCAATGTCTGACGAGTAACAACACGCCACTACCGCCAACAGCATTGCTAGAAATTTCTTCCTATGGTTGGAAAAAAAATTTTTTTTTTGCATGAATGCCATTTGTCACACGTGCTACCAACTGGCTATAGCAGCTCTCTTGTTCATGCTTTTATGCTTTTGGTAGAAACTTAAGCGACAGCACAGCACAGGAAGGAGGGCATAGGCCTTGCATGCAGCCTACCTGGTTGGATTCCAGGCATTCTATAGGGTTCCTAGAGTTTGCCAGAAATGACCCCTGAACGCATAGCCAGGAGTAACCCCTGGAAATCTCTGGCTGTGGCCCAGAAGCCAAAAAATAAAAAAAGAAGAGAGGGAAAAAAAATCATGGCTTTGTATCTTCTACAGATTTTTTTTTGAGAAATCCAGCTTTTATTTCTAGCTAGCTCCTGAGTCCTTCACGCCCCCTAGTGGTAGATATCCTGATCGTTTCTCTTTCTTTTTACTGTGTGTGTGTGTGTGTGTTTTAATATTAAAAAAAAAAAAAAAAAAAAAAAAAGGGCCTGGAGAGATAGCACAGCGGCGTTTGTCTTGCAAGCAGCCAATCCAGGACCAAAGGTGGCTGGTTCGAATCCCGGTGTCCCATATGGTCCCCCGTGCCTGCCAGGAGCTATTTCTGAGCAGACAGCCAGGAGTAACCCCCTGAGCACCGCCGGGGTTGGCCCAAAAACCAAAAAAAAAAAAAAAAAAAAATTGGCCACACCCAGAAACACTCAGGGGTTACTCCTTGCTCTATGCTCAGAAATAGCTCCTGGCAGGCACGGGGGACCATCTGGGGTGCCAGAAATTAGAGTCTATTCTGGGTTGGCCACGTGCAAGGCAAAGGCCCTACCTGCTGTGCTATCACTCCGACCCTTATTTAGTTTTTAGGGTTTTTTTTTTGTTTGTTTTTTGTTTTATTTTGGGGTGGTGTTTTGGGCCACACCGGGCGGTACTCAGGGGTTACTCCTGGCTATCTGCTCAGAAATAGCTCCTGGCAGGCACGGGGACACACACACACACACACACACACACACACACACACACACACACACACACACACACGACCATATGGGATGTCAGGATTTGAACCAACCACCCTAGGTCCTGGATAGGCTGCTTGCAAGGCAAATGCCGCTATGCTATCTCTTCAGCCCCTTGTTTTTTGTTTGTTTGTTTGTTTTTGGGCCACACCCGGCGGTGCTCAGGTTTTTTTTTTTTAAGGTAAAGAATAAACAAGGATGGAAAGTATAGCACAGCAGGTAGGGCCTTTGCCTTGTATGAGGCTGACCTCAGTTTGATCCCCATATTGTCTCCCTAGACTACCAGGAATGATTTCACATCACAGAGCCAGGAATATCACTGGGTATGTCCCCCTCCCCCAAATATAAACTCAGACCTATTTTTGGTTTTGTTTTTGGGTCACATTCAGTGGCGCTCAAGGGTTACTCCTGGCTCTGTGCTCAGAAATTGCTCCTGGCAGGCCCGGGGACCATATGGGATGCCAGGATTTGAACCACTATCGGTCCTGAATCATTTGCATGCAAGACAAGTGCTCTACTGTTGTGCTAGTTCTCCAGCCCCATACTCAGACCTTTAAGCAATCTCTGTGGCCCTCAAAAAAACTTTTTTGGGCGTGTTTAGGCCACATTAAGGACCCTCAGAGGTTACTCTTGGTTCTGTGCTCAGAAATCACTCCTGGTCTCCTCTCTCCTTTCCCCTCTCCCCTCTTCTTTCTCCTCTCCCCTCTTTCCTCTCCCATCTCTCCTCTTCCCTCTTTCCTCTCTCCTCTCCCCTCTCTCCTCTTCCCTCCCCTCTCCCCTTTCCCCCTCTCCCATCCTCTCTCCTCTCCCCTTACCTCTCCCCCCTCTCCCATCCTCTCTCCTCTCCCCTTCTCTCCCCTTCCCCCATTCTCTCTCCTCTCCCCTTCTCTCCCCTTCCCCATCCTCTCTCCTCTCCCCTTCCCCCTCCTCTCTCCTCTCCCTTCTCCCCTCTTTCTCCTCTCCCCTCCCCTTCTCCATCCTCTTCCCTTCTTCCATCCTCTCACCTCTCCCCTCTCTTCTCTCTCCTCTCCTCTCCTCTCCCCTCTCTTCTCTCCTCTCCTCTTCCCTCTCTCCTCTTCCTCCTCTCCTTTCTCCCCTCTCCATTCCTCTCTCTCCCCCCTTTCCCTCTCCTCTCCCCTACTCCTCTTTCCCCTTTCACCTCTCCCCCTCTCCTCTTCTCTTCTCCCCTCCCCCCAAAAAAGAAATCACTCCTGGTGGGACCAGAGAAATAGCACAGCAAGTCTTGCAAGTGGCCAACCAGGACGGACCACAGTTCAATTCCTGGCATCCCATATGGTCCCCCGAGCCTGCCAGGATCGATTTCTGAGCACAGAGCCTGGAGTAACCCCTGAGTGCTGCCGGGTGTAGCCAAAAAATATATATATATATATATGTATATATATGTATATATATGGGGGGGCATAGTGATAGCACAGCAGTAGGGTGTTTGCCTTGCATGCAGCCAACCTGGGATAGACCTGGGTTCAATCCCCGACATCCTATATAGTCCTCTAGCCTACCAGGAGCGATTTCTGAGTGCAGAGGTAGGAATAACTCCTGAGCACGGCCAGATGTGGTAAAAACAAACAAACAAACAAGCAAACCAAAAAAAAAATAAAAGAGAAATTACTCCTGGTGCTCTGAGGACTGTATGGGATGTCAGGGATCAAGCTTGGATTGGCCACATGCAAGGCAAACACTCTCCCCACTGTGCTAATGCTTTGGCCCCTGTTTGTTATTTTTGGACCATATCCAGCAGTACTCAGAGTTCATTCCTGGCTTTGCACTTAGGAATCACTCCTGGTGGACTCAGGGGGCCATATGGGATACCAGGGATAAACCAGATCTGCTACAAGCCTTCCCCGCCTTACTATCACTCTGGCCCTCCAATATATATATGTATTGGTTTGGAGCTAGGGTTTATTCCTGGTTCTGTGCTTATGGATAATTTCTGGAGGGCTCTGGGGACCACACAGAATACCCACTGATGTACTACCTCTCTGGCCCTCAACTTGAGATTTGTCTCAGGACCCTAGGCTACACAGCTATTGCTTTCTGGGCTTCTATCAGCCAAGGCTGTGCCAGATTTAGGGCTACTCTCTCCACACTTCTTCCCTTCTCATAACTTTGTCTCCTGGAGAGAACCTGCTTCCAAGCACTGAGCCACTGAAAGCCTTGGAACTGTCTGACTTCTTTTTGCTTTCTCTCCCAGGCCTGGCTGTGAAGGACAAAGCCTTCCCACTTCCAGTCTGAGAATCTGAGGAGTCCACAGGAGGAAAGAAGGTGGTAGGTCCCTGAATTCTGCTTCCTTCCTCCCTTGGAAACCTCAGGCCCTGGTGCATGTGCCTTTCACATTGACTAACAATTTGTTCTGACTGTTTCTGCAAGTGATAATTAGAGCAAGATGTCACCCCTGAGCTGAGCTGGGGGAACCAGGGCTGGGTTCACTGGCCCATTCTGCGGCTGGATTTACTGAGCAGCTAGGTGCTGATACTTCCAGTGCCTTAATGTGGAGTGATTGAAATGTCAGTGCCTGTGGCCTTCGGAGGCTGCCCTCTGCCTCTCCTCACAAGTCTCTTTCATTGATTGCAATTGGCTTTTTCCCCTGCTTAGTGTAGATTGGGGGGGTACACTTGGCATTTACTCCTGATTCTGTGCTCAGGGATGGCTCCTGGAGGGGTTCAGGGGACCATAGGGGAAGCTGGGATCAAGCAGGCATTAGCCTTGTGCAAGGCAAAAGCAGGTGCCTCACCCTCAATACTATCTCTCTGTCCTTTCAGTGCAGTATTTTGGTGATTGGGTTGGTGCAGATGATAAAGATGAGCTTAAAGATGTGCAATTGGTCTCAATGGCTTTTAGAAACAAAGATATGAGTAACTAGGGAGAGAACACCCCCCCATACTCTCTCTCTCTCTCTCTCTCTCTCTCTCTCTCTCTCTCTCTCTCTCTCTATCACCATCAGGGACCATCTGCTCTTTCCACCGAGTTCTAATCCGCAGGACTGCCAATTCTCCACCCGTGAAAATCCTTCCATGCCCAAGAATAAATTCAGCTGATCTGCAAACCTCTTTACGCGCTGTCAAATACATATAATCTCTTTGGGCAACATTTCCACAGAAGGTTCCATCCAGCCTTACAGGCTCTATTTTCTGAAATACGCCATTCGGTAGTGTTTATTTTGCTTTTCAGGGAGACTGGCTTGAGAAAAATGACCACTCAGCAGGCCTTTTCTCCAGAGAAAACATTTGCTGCAAGGAATAAAATAGCTCCCCCTGCAAAAGGATAAGTGAGGTTTGCATATCAGTGGCCAATGGCCCAATATCCCGCAGTTTCAATAAGGTAACCTAAAGGTGTGTGTGTCTCACCTGAGAGATATTTTAATAATCATTAAACTAGGGGCCAGAGGGATAGCACAGCGTAGGGCGTTTGCCTTGCAAGCAGCTGACCCAGGACCAATGGTGGTTCGAATCCTGGCATCCCATATGTCCCCCGTGCTTGCCAGAGCAATTTTTTTTTTGTTTGTTTTTTTTTGGGTCACACCAGTAGACTCTCAAGGGTTATTCCTGGCTCTCTGCTCAGAAATTGCTCCTCGTGGGGCCAGAGAGAGAGCATGGAGGTAAGGCATTTGCCTTTCATCCGGAAGGTCATCGGTTTGAATCCCGGCATCCCATATGGTCCCCTGTGTCTGCCAGGAGCAATTTCTGAGCATGGAGCCAGGGATAACCCCTGAGCACTGCCGGGTCTGACCCAAAATCCACAAAAAAAAGAAAAAGAAAAAGAAAAAGAAAAAAAGAGGAAAAAAAGGAAAAAAAAACACTCTTGGCAGGCTCAGGGGACCATATGGGATGCCAGGATTCGAACTACCGACCTTCTGCATGCAAGGCAAACGCCTTACCTCCATGCTCTCTCTCTGACCCCACCAGGAGCAATTTCTGAGCAGAGAGCCAGAAATAACCCTTGAGAGTCTAGTGGTGTGACCCAACACCCCTCCCTCCCGCTCCAAATCATTAGACTAGTTAGAGCCCAAAGACAGATCTTCAAATGTTTTTATTTGTTTTCATTTATTTTTGGGTAGTTAACATTTTTTTTTGTTTTGTTTTTGGGTCACACCCGGCAGCGCTCAGTGGTTACTCCTGGCTTTACGCTCAGAAATCACTCCTGGCAGGCTTGGGGGACTATATGGGATGTCGGGATTTGAACCACCATCCTTCTGCATACAAGGCAAATGCACTACCTCCATGCTATCTCTCCGGCCCCTGGGTAGTTAACTTTAAGGCAAGTGCCCTACCCACTATACTAATTCTTCGACCATGAGCATCACCAAATGTGGGCCTCCAATAAACAAAAATACCCTTAAATTTATTTATTTTTAGATTTTGGGCCACACCTGGCAATACTTAGGGGCTATTGTGTCTGCTGTGTTTTAGTCTTAGTGAGAACCCAGCAATTGAACCCTGGGCTCCCACCTTAAATGTTTGTTTGAAGTAGTATTGGCCCAAAGCACAGTGACTGGAAAATATATTAATATTGAGCATCGAAAACTAATTTTGTGGGGCTAGAGCAATAGTACAGGGGGTAGGGGCCACTTGCCTTTCATGCAGCTAAGCCTGGTTTTATCTCCAGATCCTAGATCTTCCCTGAGCCTTGTCACGAGTGATCCCTGAGTGCAGAGCCAGGAGTAAATCCTGAGCACTATCTGGTGTGGCCAGAAAAATAAAGTATAATTTTGGGTTGCAGATAGAATACAAATGGTAAGTAAGGTGCTTGACTAACATGTGACTGTGGCACAAATTCTGGCCTCTGAGCACTGTAGGTATGCGATCTGAGCAGGCAGGTGTGGCTCATACAAACAAGATAATTAAAAAAATATAGTACACACTTAAAGAATTATGATATTAGAGAGCCAAATAGTGGCCAAAGAGATAGCAGAGGGCAGGACGTTTACCCGGGTTCGATTCCCTGGCACCTTACAGGGTCCCCTGAGTACTGCCAAGAGTGATCCTTGAATGCAGATCCAGGAGAAAGCACTGAGCTCTACCAGGTGTAGATTCAAAATAAAAACAAACAAACACAGGGGCCAGCATGGTGGCGCTAGAGGTAAGATGTCTGCCTTGCCAGCGCTAGCCTAGGATGGACGCGGCATCCCATATGGTCCCCCAGGCCAGGAGCGACTTCTGAGTGTATAGCCAGGAGTAACCCCTGAGCGTTACCGGGTGTGGCCCAAAAACCAAAAAAAAAAGAAAAGAAAAAAAGAAAAAAGAAAAAAAGAAAAAAGAAAGAAAGAAAAAACAAACACCAAGAATATTGATATTGAGAAATAATAAGTATGAATAGCCCCTGAGCAGCTCTGGGTATGACTCAGAAATAAAAACAACAGAAAAAGTTTTTGAATATGAATTTATTTGAGAACAAAGGCAGCAGGAAAGATAATATAGAGGTTAAGGAACTTTTCTTCCAAAAGTTCCCTGGCCCTGCAATATACCATCACTGCTGCATGGGGCCCAATCCCCCCACCCGTGATAATTTTTCCACTTAGATCCCACGTTTAACATCAAGACTGCTCTATGGGGGCCGGAGAGATAGCATGGAGGTAGGGTGTTTGTCTCGAATGCTGAAGGACGGTGGTTTGAATCCCAGCATCCCATATGGTCCCCTGAACCTGCCAGGAGCGATTTCTGAGCATAGAGCCAGGAGTAACACCTGAGCACCACCAGGTGTGACAAAGAAAGGAGAAAAAGAAAGAAGAGAGAAAGAGGGCTGGAGAGATAACATGGAGGTAAGGCGTTTGTCTTTCATGCAGAAGGTCATTGGTTCAATTCCCGGCATTCCATATGGTCCCCTGAACCTGCCAGGAGCGATTTCTGAGCATAGAGCCAGAAGTAACACCTGAGCACCACCAGGTGTGACAAAGAAAGGAGAAAAAGAAAGAAGAGAGAAAGAGAGGCTGGAGAGATAGCATGGAGGTAAGGCGTTTGTCTTTCATGCAGAAGGTCATTGGTTCAATTCCCAGCATCCCATATGGTTCCCTGAGTCTGCCAGGAGCAATTTCTGAGCATAGAGCCAGGAGTAACCCCTGAGCACTGCCAGGTGTGATCCCCTCCCCCCCCAAAAAAAAGACTGCTCTATGGCAAAGCACGTGCTTTGCGAGCAAGAGGCCTGTACATTCCATTCCCAAGATACACCACTCACTCCAAGCTCAATGTATGTGTGGCCCCCCAAGATCAGCATGACAAAAGTATGTAGTGTCTGGGGGTGCCATTCACCTGATGGTCCAGTGTTGTTAAAATATAAAATATATATATTGTACTGGGGGGGGGAGTTGACTCGGCCCCTGGTCTGTAGCTCCTTTGGCCGGCAGGTCTGAAAATTGCAGGATAACGGAGGAGGAATGATCCACAGGCAGTCAGTTGAAGTTTCAGTAGAAACCCGGCTTTATTTCAAGGCCCTATCCACCATGTGCATTTCTCCACCTGGCTTTTAAGCTAAGGTTTATTATGCAGCCTCCTTCAGCTGCCCTCTATTTTAGCTGCATTCCCTCTCTCCCCTCCTCCTAGGCAACCCCTATATTCCCAACCACAGACCCCTCCAGCTGTGGGTGGGTCTGACCATACAGGTGATACTAGCATATGGAATTGGGGGAGGGGTAATAGTCCAGCTGCATCAAGTGACAGGCCAGACTTAGTTCACAGCATATAGTAATGACCACCCTGGGGAGGGAATATGAATTATAAAGTAAAAATTTGGGGCTGGGAGCCCAAGTACAGTGGATAGGTTCAATCCCTGACACCCCATATGGTCCTCTCAAGCTTGCCTTGCACGCGGCCCATCCAGGATGGACCTTGGTTCGATTCCCAGAGCCAGAAGTGATTTCTGAGTGCATAGAAACCTGAGCGTCACAGGTTGTGGCCCCTCAAAAGAAAACAAAAAGCACCGGTGAAGGGGGGCGTTCTTGACATGACTGAAACCCAACTACAATCAGATTTGTAATCAAGGTGTTTAAATAAAGATATGAATATAAAAAAAATCACCATGAATCACAAAGTTGCAAACACATTTATGTAGCCTTTCAGGTCTTCAAAGTTCCAACCCCCTCACCCCTGTCCAACCAACCACCCTACGGCCAATCCTCCAGCCCAGCGGGGCGAGTTCTTTCCCGTCACCGGTTCTTCCCGCACTGACCCCTAGGGGGCAGACGCAGACGCAGACGCAGCTCCGCGGCCCTTCTCGTCTCTTCTCCCACGCATGCGCACCTCGGACAGCTAGCGGGCCGGCCCTCGCCCCTGGCCCGGAGGGGGCGTGGCTCGGAGGGGGCGGCGCCCTCCGCGCAGGCGCGTCGCGCACATTGTGACGTCAGCGGCGCGGCGCGGCGGGGCCGGAGCTGTCGGCTCGCGGAGGCGCTGGCCGGAGCGTGAGGCTCGGACTCTCCTGGCCCGGCCCGGCCCGCCCGCCCGCCGCCTGCCGCCGGCCTCCCTCGCTCCCTGAGCACGCTGAGCGCGGGCGGGCGGCGGGCGCCGGGCTCTATGGCGGCGGCTCTGTCGGGCCTGGCTGTCCGGCTGTCGCGCTCGGCCGCCGCGCGCTCCTACGGCGTCTTCTGCAAGGGCCTGACCCGCACGCTGCTCATCTTCTTCGACCTGGCCTGGCGGCTGCGCATCAACTTCCCCTACCTCTACATCGTGGCCTCCATGATGCTCAACGTCCGCCTGCAGGTGGGTGGGTGGGTGGCCAGGGCCGGGCTCCCTTCCCTACGGCCCCCAAATTGGCGAAGGTTTTGTTTTCCTTGGAGGGGGATCACACCCCGCAGCGCTCAGGGGTGCCTCCGGGCTCTGCGCTCAGACGTCGCTCCTGGCAGGCTCGGGGGACCCTATGGGATGCTCGGATTCGAACCCCCCCTGTCCTTTGGCACATGCAAGGCCCTACATCCCTGGCGGAGATTTCTTTTTAAAACAAGAGTAATCCACATCAGGGGGCTGGAGCGATGGGGAAGGCCGGGTTCCATCTCCTCCAGCGGCCTGTAGGGTTCCTCCCATCTGCATCGCCAAGGAGTGATTTCACCCGGCGGTGCTCAGGGGTTACTCCTGGCTGTCTGCTCAGAAATAGCTCCTGGCAGGCACAGGGGACTATATGGGACACCGGGATTCGAACCAACCACCTTTGGTCCTGGATCGGCTGCTTGCAAGGCAAACACCGCTGTGCTATCTCTCCGGGCCCCAAGGAGTGATTTCTGAACGCAGAGTCTGGGAGAACCGCTGAGCGCCGCTGGGTGTGGCCCCAAAGCTGACCAAACAAACAAACAAACAAAAAGCAAGGGGCCGGGGAGATAGCATGGAGGTAAGGCTTTTGCCTTGCATGCAGAAGGTCGGTGGTTCGAATCCCGGCATCCCATAGGGTCTCCCCCGAGCCTGCCAGGAGCGATTTCTGAGCGTAGAGCTAGGAGGAACCCCTGAGCGCTGCCGGTGTGACCCAAAAACAAAAAACAATCCAGACCAAACGCCCTTTCTTCTTCCCCATCCTTGCACCTCGTTATGCCTGAGCTCCTGTGAACGCAGGTTGTGATGTTTTGTTTTGTTTTGTTTTGTTTTTTTCTTTCATTTGTTTAGCCCTGCCGGGATGAGGTGAGGTGTGAGTAAATGGGGTGTGTCATGCCAGTGCGGAAAAAGGCCTCATTCCTCACACTCACACACCCCCAGCGAGGGTTGGCACAAGCCCCTTCCTAAGAGCACTTTTTTGTCCCTGGTGCTAGTGGGAGCAGCCGGGCTGAGACTGTGCCCTGCCTGCTGTGTCTTGGTGTCCTGCTTGCGCGTGAGTCTGAGCCCCTCAGGACCTCACGGGCATTCAATGGCCTGCACCATCACCCCACTCCCCCCACCTGCCAGGCAGCTGTGTGGAGGAAGATTCCCTGCCCACAGAAGCGGTCCCTCCTCCGCCACAGCGCCCACTGCCTGCTGCACCAGAGCAGGAAGCTGTGTCGAAACCTTCGGGTTCTCCTTTCCATGTGATTCAGCTGTCAAGAGTGTAGAGGGGGGAGGGTGCGAGATTTGGGGCCACACCTGGTGCTCAGGGATCATTTCTGCCTGGTGCCACAGATGACCTGGGGTGGGTACCTTCGCCCCTGTCCTGGCCTTCCAGCCCTAGAATTGGAGAGCTGTCTGGCGCGCTCTGCCTGAACCCTAGAGTTCTGTGTCTGTCTCAGGTCATGGTGGGCTACAGAGATACCAAAGTTTGACTGTTAATGGAATTGTGGGCAGGAGCTAAGATTTCAAGGCCTAAACTGAGGGGCATGTGTGTGTTGGGTGGAGGCACGGCTGGGATATGGGTTTAGGTCGGGTGGTGTCTGGGGCTACTTCAGTGTCTGTGTTTGGGGTCACTCCTGGTGGTGATCAAGGAACCATATGGCACTAGGGATGGGCCCAAGTCTCTGACCTGTGCTAAGTATAAGTTCTTGGAAGTTTTCCTCTCCTCTGCTCTGGTGGTGTCAAGTGTTTCCCAGCCGGAGGAGGAACCTCTGGGTAACCGGGTCCCCAGATCTAATGGCTTCCAAGGGAGATAGGGTGCTGTTGCTGCAGTGTCCCTTGTGCAGAGGACCCCTCCCTCCCACCATCCTGCTCTCCCTCCTGACTTGCTCCCTGTTCATTCTCAGGGTTCATTCTCTGCCTGGTCTGAGCCCCATCCTGCCCACACACTTGGGCATGTGGCCCAAGTCTGTAGTTTTGTGGGCTCCGGAGAGACTCCGCTGTCTCCAATCTGGGTCCATAAACCTGAGTCTGCCTGGTGATCCTTGGAGAAGGGAGAGGGAGTTGGGCCCAACTGGTGACGCATCAGGGAGAGATGCTGGAGCTGGCCACTGTCCAGGCTCAGAGAAGAGGCTCTATGGGTCAGTTTCGGGGTGACTGGGATTGAGGCACTTGCATGAGGTACCTATGGTGCCACATCCCTGAATTGTCTCAGTTCAGCTCAGCTCCAGAAAGTGCAACTGGAAATGAAGTGTGAGTAAGAGGACCCCAGGACCCAGTCCACACTGCCATGCAGAGACTCTCTACAGGCTAGCAAGAAGAAAGTAGGGTACTTAGGATCCTCACATCATTATGGTTTTTTTTTTTTTTTTGGGGGGGGGGGCCACACCTGGCAGGCACAGGGGACCATATGGGATCCCAGGAATGGAACTACCATTCGTCCTGGGTCAGCTTCGTGCAAGGCAAACATCCTACAGCTGTGCTATCTCTTTGGCCCCACATCAACATGCTTTGTTTTGTTTTAGGCAGTACTCAGGACTGATTCCTGCTTCTGGGGCCATATGTGGTGCTGGGGATCGAGCTCAGACTCTTGTGAGACAGGTGCCTTCTCTGCTGGACTGTTGCTTGGGCCCTGCATCACTTTTATCGACTCTAGCAGGAATACAGAAGGGAAGGGCAGAAGGGCTTTGCAGACTGGGTCAGTTGTGCCATGAGATGTGCTGCCAGCCTGACTCAAGTCATAAGCCCAGGCTGCAGGAAGATAGCATGCCCTTTGGGAACCAGGCAGGCCTCTGCCATAGGAGAATCGGGGTCTGCCCTACCATGCTCAGATGCTGCGTGGGAGGAGCCCCTGCAGGCTGTGCTCATGATTGAAAGTTCTGGGAGAGACTGGATTCTGGCTGCACAGAAACACCCCCCACCCCTGCCATGTTCTAGGGAACATGTAGTGCTGGGGTTTGAACCGGGTTAGTTGCATGCAGGCAAGTGCCACTCTCAGTGCTCTCTTCCCTCAGGACCTCATCTGATTGACATTTCTGTTCTGGGCTGTACCTGGTAGTGCCTCAGAGGCTGCCCTAGTGTTCGTGGACTTGAGCTCAGGGACCCCCTATGCAAACACAGCCAGTCCCTGAGGCCCCTGACTGACTCTTTTCTTATTGATTGGGCTTTGGTTTTCCCAAAGTGGTGCTCAGTTTGTTTGTGACTAGGCGATGCCAGGGTCAGACCTGCCCCTGTCTACAGCACATGTGTTCAGCTATCTAAGTGTCTTTCGCTTCTGAATCACTCTATCTTGGGGGGTCTGGGACCATACGCTGGATGAGAGTCTGGCCTCTCTACTCACTCCAGCTCTGGCATACTTTTCCCTTTTTTTGCTTTTGGGCCACACCTGGTGATGCTCAGGAGTTACTCCTGGCTATGTGCTCAAAAGTCATTCCTGGCTTGAGGGACCATATGAGAAGCCAGGGGATCAAACCACCATCTGTCCTGGGTCAGCCGCGTGCAATGCAAATGCCTACCACTGTGCCACTGCTCCAGTCCCTGACTTACTTTTTTCGTTTTTTTTTTGTTTGTTTGTTTTGTTTTTGGGCCACACCCGGCGGTGCTCAGGGGTTACTCCTGGCTGTCTGCTCAGAAGTAGCTCCTGGCAGGCACGGGGGACCATATGGGACACCGGGATTCGAACCAACCACCTTTGGTCCTGGATCGGCTGCTTGCAAGGCAAAGGCCGCTGTGCTATCTCTCCGGGCCCTGACTTACTTTTTTCAAGGGTCATTTTGTTGTTTTGTTTTTGTTTTGTTTTTGATTTTTGGTTTTGGGTCACACCCAGTGACACTCAGGGGTTACTCCTGGCTATGTGCTTAGAAATCTTCCCTCGGGGGCCGGGCGGTGGCGCTGGAGGTAAGGTGCCTGCCTTGCCTGCGCTAGCCTAGGACGGACCACGGTTCGATCCCCCGGCGTCCCATATGGTCCCCCAAGAAGCCAGGAGCAACTTCTGAGCGCATAGCCAGGAGTAACCCCTGAGCGTCACAGGGTGTGGCCCAAAAAAATCAAAAAAAAAAAAAAAAAGAAATCTTCCCTGGCTGTGGGACCATATGGGATGCCAGGGGATCAAACTGCGTTCTGTCCTCGGCTAGTGCACCTAAGACAAATGCCTTACGCCACCGCTCAGGCCCCTTGTTTGTTTTGTTTTGGTTTTGGGACACCCAGCAGTGCTTGGCTTTTTCCTGGTTCTACACTCAGAAATCACTCCTGGCAGGCTCAGGGGGACCAAATGGGATTGCCAGGGATCGAACCCAGGTCTGTCCTGGGTTGGCAGTGTTCAAGGCAAATACCCTACCGCTGTGCTATCACTCCGGCCCCAATGGTCATTTTTTGAAATGCCTTATTATGGGAATATTCAACAAATAGGGAATAACAGATCCCATTTCTGTAAGGTCCACTCCTCTGGGTGTCCTCTCTCTTTGGCCCTGAAGCATTTCAGACAATCCCAACCAGATGGGGTCATTTTTCTTTATTTGTCTCTCCACTGACCTGCTGATTCATCCTTGTTCCTGGTTTCCTTTCTGGGTCACACCTGGTGGTGCTCAGAGGCTCCTGGCTCTGTGCTCAGGATCACTTCCTAGTCCGCGGGACCAGGGAGCTAATCAGGCCTCCTGCAAGTAACCCATGTGCTCAGCCAATTGGGTAATTTTTCTAGCCCTTGGCTTGTTTTGGGGCCAGACCTAGCAGTGCTCAGGGCTTACTTTTGGCTATGTGCTCAGGAATTGGTCCTGGAGGTGCTTGACTTGTACAAGGCAAACACCTTACCCACTGTACTCTGGCCTCTAGTCTATATTCCTTACTGAGAATCTTCCTGTTCTTCAGCAAAGGCAATGAACTATAATTTGCAGAACAAAAGTGAGAGGGCTGGAGAGATAGTATAGTAGTTAAGGCTCTTGCTTTGTATACAGCTGCCTGGGGTTTGATCCCTGACACCTCATAGGATCCTCTGAGCCTGCCAGGAGTAATCTCCGAGCAAAGAGCCAGAAGTAACATCCATGGGACCGGAGCTATAGCACAGCTGTAGGGTGTTTGCCTTGCATGCTGCTGATGTGGGTCGGACCTGGATTCGATTCCTGACATCCCATATGTTTCCCCAAGACTGCCAGGAGCAATTTCTGAGTGCAGAACCAGGAGTAGCCCCTGAGCACTACTGGATGTGACCCAAACAACAAACAAACAAACAAAAAAAACCCAGAAATAACAGTACCAAGTACCAGCTGTGCCCAAACCACCTTTCCTCACAAAAAAGAAAAATTTAGTGGGGGCTAGTGTACAACAGGTAAGGCACTTGTTTGCCTGTGGTATCTTGAGCACTGACAGGAGTAATTCCTGAGTGCAGAGTCAGGACTAAGCCTTGAGCATACCCAGATGTGACACTAAGACAAAAACAAATACACAAGACTTCATATGTCCTTGATTTCCTAATTACAATGGCCTGATTTGAACACAGGGCCAGGGATGGCATGGGACACAGTGATAGAACATATGACCCATGGGCCAGAGCAAAAGCACAGCAAGGAGAGCATTTGCCTTGTATGTGACCAACCTGGGTTTAACCCTGGCATCCTATATGGTCCCCCAAGCATCGCAGGAATGATCCCTGGGTGCAGAGTCAGGAGTAACCCTGAGCACAGCTGGGTGTGCCCCAAAAAAACATACGGCCCATTTGTGTGAAGCCATGGCTTCGATCTCTGGCAACACTTGTACACACACACAGCTTTGGAAGATGGTTCTGAGTGGCATGCCCAGAGCCCAGTTCCATTCCTGACACCTCATAGTCCCCCTGCCACTCCTGCCTGAACACTCCCAGGGTGGTCCTGGGAGCCCCCAGCATTGCTGGGCCCCAGAGCCTGGACAGAGCTACTGGGAATAGCCTTCAGACTCTGGACTGCTGGAGAGATGTATCTTTCCTAAGGGTGTCAGGCCTGGTGTCCCCAGAACAGGCCCACATCCACTGGCCTAGTTTCCTTGTGAAGCTCCCTCTATTTTAACCTATATTAAAGTGGTGTTCAGATACTATTTTTGGACTGTTCACAGTGCTCAGATCAGGGTAGTGCCTGGTCTGAATCACCTGTTCTGGGAAGTGGGAAGTGCAACAGTGCGTTTGGGTCTGGGGGATGGGCCTGGTCAGCTGGCTGAGGCTTATGACCAGCTCAATTTGACTCTTGAGTTTGCATCAGTTGCTTGATCCTTTCCTATGTGGATCTGTCTGAGAGCATGTCCTTCAATGAAATGGGGCATTTTGTGGGGATGAGGAGCAGACCCAGTCATACCTGTGGGGGTGGGCAGGAGAGCTAACCGGGCAGAGCTGCCCTGGAGCAGGCTGGGGCCACTGCCCATGCTGGGCAGGCAGGCTGGCAGATGGTGGTCCATGCTAGAAGTTCCTGACCATCTCTTCTCCAGTAGCCTGAGATGTCCTGGGTCCTGCTTGTGGGGGATGCTGGAGGCCCCCTGGGCCCTGTGTACTCCACTTTTTTTTTTTGTTTTTTGTTTCTTGGTCACACCGGCAGCGCTCAGGGGTTACTCCTGGCTTTACACTCAGAAATCGCTCCTGGCAGACTTGGGGGACTATATGGGATGCCGGGATTCGAGCCACCACCCTTCTGCATGCAAGGCAAACGCCTTACCTCCACGCTATCTCTCTGGCCCCCCACCTTCTCAACATGGTCATTGTTGCCACTTTCACCCCTGTCCTGAGCTAGATATTCTCTGGCACTACACACCATGTGCTTTGTTCCAGATGACGCCTTTGTTGTCCAGACAGGGGTCCTGGAATGGCCCTCCCCTTTCTCTTTTTCTTCCTCCTCCTCTTCTTCACACTCCTGTGGAATGAATCCCACAGCAGCCCTGTTCCCAAGCTCTTCCATTTCCCCATTAGGTTCTCTTCAGTTAAGACCCTGTGCAAAGCCCAGCCTTCAGCCCAGGCTGCTCAGGGGAAGCATCTTTTCAGCCCTGTCCCCGTGTGGCCCTTGGTGTCATCTACTGCTTGCCATGAGGTCAGGTCCTTGCTATCAAGGACTCTTAAAGCACCCTATTCTTGCACCAAGACAGATGCTTATTTTGGGGGGCTCATTTGGTTCTGTCAGGGGTCACTACTGATAGGACCTTATTGGGTGCTGGGGACTGAACCTGGGTCAGCTGCATGCTAGGCTAGTACCCTCCTGCTGTGTACGTCACTTCTGTCTGACTTGGCGGTTTGATCCCAATCCTTCGGGAGGCTGCTTCCCTGGCCCGGAGCATCTTTAGGAATCTCTGGCCAGGCTCCACACTCTGGGCTCTGGTCCCCATATGACGGTCTTACTGTGCGTCTCTCATTTTGACTGATGCTCTTTTCCAGGTCCACATTGAGATCCATTGAGGGTCCCACCAACTGGCTCAGCACTGCAGAGATAGACATACACCATGAGGAACAGAAGTCAGGACCTACATCTTCAGGCACAGGAGAAGGCAAAGACACGTGAGCCCGGCCAGGCTGGACATCCCGGTGTCATGGGCCTGGCTGGAAGAGACTCAGCTGGGTCAGCAGAGGAGGCCCTGGCGGGGGTGTATTGTGGAGCTAGAGATACTCGGGCCGGGGACTGGCCTGGAGGAGTCTACAGAGGATGGTGTCACTCGAGAGAGTCCCAGGTGTCAGGCCCATGGTCAAAAACAGGAGCTCCTCAGGGCCCCCCTTTGGTGGCTCTGGCCGAGAGAGGTGCCTGTGCGAGAGGACCTCACAGTTTGTTCTCCGGCTGGCCCTCACCCCTTAAAGTGCATCTGAAAGAGGATCTGGGATGTGCCCCCTTGGGCCAGGCACAGCCCGTGTTTCCGGATCGGACACTGAGATTCCAGAACATGCTCGTGAGCTTGGGGCACGTGGGGAGCAGAGGCCTCTCGGCCACACCACGGCCCACACAGACAATAAAAGTAGATTCCTTCTAGCCCGCTCTGCCATGGTCTCCTCACCAGTCCCAACTATGAACACAGACACTGGAGGGTCCTGCCTGGGCACCTAATCTGCAGCAGAAGGATGTGTATGTGTGTTTGCAAAAGCCCAGGGCAACCACAGAACTGGGGCCCGAAGACAGGGCACCCTAACTGGTGCCCATGCACATGTTGGACTAGAATGTAGAGCTGCTTGGGGGTTGGTTGGGATCTGTTCCCTGAGCTGGGCAGGCTGCTGGCCCCCCAGATAGTGCTGCTTATGGAAGCGGAGTGGGTGGGTGGGCATTAGCCATGAGCCCTGCCCACCCCAGCTCTGGTTTGTAGCAAAACTCTTTTCTCCTTTCCTGCTGCTTGAAACGCAACTGAGAGGGAGACCCTTTGGTGGTGGCTACTATGTTCAATGCACCCGCAGGACAAACCTCTCAGACTGGGCCTGGTGCCTCCCTGCAGATAAAAACCTTGGTGGGTTGCGGTACCCAGGAACTGGCAAATCAGGTGTTTCACATTGAGAAAGCTGCTGGGTTTAGGAGACAGGGATCTTTTAGGCTGAGGTTTTTGTCGGCACTTGAACCCATTTGTTGCTTGTTTTTTGATAATTTTGATAAAGGCCCCCTAAGAGCTTCAGCTTCAGACTGCCCAAACTGAAGATGTACGCGGTTTTGGGGTCATTCATTTTGAATGTCACTTGGTACTGTGTGTTCAACATGACTATGCCGCGCTTATTTTAGTGTTTGGGGATGATGAAATAAAACTCTTTAGCTCAGTGTCTCCTTTGCCTGTTCCTTTGTCTCCTTCCCCTTCTCTCCCTCTGTAGAGGCTGATTGTCTTCCTGGGAGGGAGTTTGATTTGTTTTGTTTTTGGGCCACAGCCGGCACCACTCAGGGGTTACTCTTGGCTCTGTGCTCAGAAAGAAGGCTTAGGGGACCATATGGGATGCCAGGGATTGAATTCAGGTCTGTCCAGGTATGGCAGCTTGCAAGGCAAGTGACCTACCGCTGAGCTGTCACTCTGGCCCTTGGGAGGGAATTTGAAAATCCAAGCGAAGGGCTAGAGCAATAGTACAGTGGGGAGGATGTTTGCCTTGCAAGTAGTGAATCCAGGTTTGATACCCGGCATTCCGAATGGGTCCCCGAGCACCACCAAAAGTGATTCCTGGGGCCGGGCGGTGGCGCTGGAGGTAAGGTGCCTGCCTTGCCTGCGCTAGTCTAGGACGGACCGCGGTTCGATCCCCCGGCGTCCCATATGGTCCCCCAAGAAGCCAGGAGCAACTTCTGAGTGCATAGCCAGGAGTAACCCCTGAGCGTCACAGGGTGTGGCCCAAAAACCAAAAAAAAAAAAAAAAAAAAAAAAAAAAAAAAAAAAAAAAAAAAAAAAAAGTGATTCCTGAACAGAACCAGAAGTAAATGTGCCCCCAAACCCTCCCTCCAAATCAAACGGTAACTTCCCCTCATACCACCAATTCTCAGCTTGCAGGACCCAAGAGTGCAGTGCTGTTGGGATCATACAGGCCAAGGATGATGTGGCAGCTCTTAATAGTGCTCCAGAGCGAGTGCTGGAAATGTACCCTGAGTAATTCTAAGTACTATACTTCCTCCAGCCCTCCTAACTGGCTTTTGGGCCACACCTAGTGGTGCTCCAAACGTAATTTAGGGATGGAATAGAGTACAGTGGGTAAGGGGTTCACCTTGCATGCACAGACCATGGCTTGATCCCTGGCACTGCAGGGTTCCCAAATAGAGTGGTCCCTGAGCACAGAGCCAGGAGTGATCCCTGGGCATAGCTGGTTGTGACCCAGGACCTGTCTGCCAATAATCTAGAGTACAAAGGCATTTGCCTAATATGCAGCTATGGTCATACTCTTTTTTTTTTTTTTTGGTTTTTCAGGCCACACCCACTTGATGCTCAGGGGTTACTCCTGGCTAAGCACTCAGAAATTGCCCCTGGCTTGGCGGGGGGGGGGGGGGGGGGGGCATATGGGACGCAGGGGGATCGAACCATGGTCCTTCCTTGGATAGCCCTTGCAAGGCAGACACCTTACCTCTAGTGCCACCTCTCCGGCCCCTGGTCATACTCTTGTTTTGAATCTGGACACCGAATATGGCTTCCCAAGCACCACCAGGTGTGGCCCCTGAGCACTGCTGGCAGTGACCCCCAAGAAAAAATACCTAGGCAGGGCTGCTTGTTTTTTTTCCACTTGCATAGGGTACCAGGGATGGAATTTAGGACCTTACCCAAGCCTGGCACATGCTTTGCCATGGGCAAGACTTTCCCAGCCCAAGCAGTGACCTTTGTTATTTTTGTTTTTTTGTTTGTTCTTTGTGTTTTGGGTCACACTGGTGGCGCTCAGGGGTTACTCCTGGCTCTGCACTTAGGCATCACTCCTGGTTGTGCTCGGGGACTATACAGGATGCCAAAGATTGAAACTGGGTTGGCTGTGTGCAAGTACTTTATTTGCTATTTCTCTGGCCAAAAGGGTAAGAGTCTTTTTTTTTTTTTTTTTTTTTTTTTGAAGGGGAGGGTCACATCCAGCATTGCTTAGGAGTTTCTCCTAGCTCTGCACCCACGGGTCATTCCTGGCGGTGTTCAGGGAATTGGTTATATGGGATGTTGGAGGTTGAACCTGGGTCAGCTGCAATGCCCTACCTACTGTACTATTACTCTGGCCCCCAGCAAAGGGCGAGAGTCTTTTTATTGGGGGCGGGGCTCATACTTGGCGGTGCTCAGGGATTACTCCTTGCTCTGCACTCAGAAATCACTATTGGCAGACTACAGGGACCATGTGGGATGCCAGGGATTGAACCCTGGTACCTGCTGCATCAGCAGCATGCAAGGCAAATGCCCTACTGTGCTACCGCTCTGACCCTAGGCAAGAGTCTTAATTCCTGTATTATATAGGTGCCTTTTAGTGACTTACGTGGTGATCTTGTATCTGTCTGGACCCACTGGGCACAGGATAATCTACCTGTTTGATCATGAGATTGGTTTTTGGGGGGAGGGTTGGTCCTCCACTCACCTCTGCCCTGTACTTGTGATGTTCTCTTCTGCCGCAAGAGGGTGCCACCCATTGCAGGCAGCGTCCAGTCTCTGAAAAGCATTGTTGTCTTGCATTGTCTTCCAGTTTCTGTTCATCGACATTTAGGGGGCCTATTTTTGGATTTGGGGCCACACTTGGCTTTGCTGGGGGTACTTGGGCAATGCATGGGTGGGGGATGTCATACCCTGGGGCTCTTGCAGGCAAAACTGCTGTTAGCCTTTTTGAGTACAGCTGGGAATTCCCAGGGGGTTCTCCAAGGGCCAAGCTGCACAAGGGGCCTCAGGTTTGCTATGTGACACCACCTGGTCCTCAGAGTACCTAGAGACAGACAAGGACCCTTATTACTAAAGATGGTGCTTTATTTCAATTATTGTGGTTTAGGGCCAAACCCAGCATGCTCAGGCTGGCTCCTGGCTCTGTGCTCTGGAGTCACTCCTGGTGGTGGTCTGGTGCTGGGGTTCGAACTCAGGTTGGTCGTGTGCAAGGCAAATGCCCTATGCTCTTGATGACGAACTTGTGGCACACGTTCCAGGGGTTGCACTCGAAGGCCTTGCAGCTGGCATGCAGGAAGGTCCGCAATTAAGATAGGCAGCACAGTGGGAGGCGAGTGTAGGCGAGTGTGCTAGTGTCTGCTTTGCAACTCACCTGGCAACAAGGCCGGACTGGCCGTTGGGAGGACTGGGCATTGTGTGGCCGTTTGGGCACTCGGGCTCAAAAAGGTTAGCCATCACTGCCCTATGCTCTGTACTATCTCTCTGGCTCCACAAATGGCACCTTGAGGGGAACTCCTAGAAGTTACTCGAGTTACTCCTGGCATTGCAGTCAGGAATCATTCCTGGTCAGCTTTGGGAATTATATAGGGTACTGGGGACTGAGCCTGGGTCAGTCATATGTAAGGCAAACACACCCTCCCTACTGTGTTGTCTCTGGCCCCCAGATAGTGCTCTTTTTTCCCCTTTTTTTTTTGGGGGGGGTCACACCCAGCTACACTCAAGGGTTACTCCTGGCTCTATGCCCAGAAATCACTCCTGGCAGGCTCAGGGGACCATATGGGATGCCGGGATTCAAACCACTGTCCTCCGGCATGCAAGGCAAACACACTACCTTCATGCTATCTCTCCGGCCCCATCTTCCTCCCTTTTTTACTACTTTTCCTCCCTCCTTCCCTCCCTCCTTCCCTCCTTCCTTCTCCATCAATGCTCATGGTTGACCTGGCTCTGTGCTCAGGGATCCTTCCTGGAAGGTCTGCAGGGCTAGTACCCTCCATGCTGTACTGTCTCTGGCCTCCAGGTGGCACTTTCTAGCAGGAGGAGAAATGTGAGAGGGGCCTGGGAAAGATCTAGTGTTTTGTCTTTTCATGGGATGTTGAAGCTCAGCTCCACTCCTCTCCGATGGCACAGGAGTTGGGGCCGGGAATGGGCTGCAACAGCTAAGTCACCTCCAGCACAAGTCCCCCCAAAAGTCAAAAGAGTTTAAAGGAAGTAACATGGGGCTGGAGCAATAGCACAGCGGTAGGACTCTTGCTGTACCCACTGTCAACCTGCATGGACCCAGGTTTGATCCCTGGTATCCTATATGGTCCCTTGAACCTGCTAGGGGTGACTTCTAAGCACAGAGCCAGGAGTAACCCCTGAGCACTGCCAGATGGGGCCCCAAAACAAAAAATAGATCCATCAAGGAAGTAACATGTCAAGTTCTTTTTGTTTTAGTTTTTGGGCCACAATTGGAGGTGCTTGAGGGGTGGGGTCTCTCTTGCCTCCAAGGATTACTCCTGGCAGTGCTTGGGAGACTGCATAGGATGTCCAAAGATCATACCCAGATCTGCCAGGTTCAGGACAAATGACCTTCCCGTTGTGCTATGGTTCTAGCCTCTAAAATGTCACACTCTGCCCTCTTGATTGCAGAGGGCTCAGCTCCTGTGTTCAGTGGTGTCCAGGTCAGGAAACAGGTCCATGTGTGCAGGTGGTGTGATGGGGATGTGGGGATGCTGAGGGATGGGGTGTGTTGTGGGTAGATGGAGGATGTGTGTGTGATGGGTGTGGGGGCATGTATAGGGTTATATGTGTATGTATGTGAGTGGATACATGTATGTGTGAGGGTATGGATGCATATATGTGCATGCATACATTTGTACAAGTATATGTCAGTACATGTATATGTGTGAGTGTTATGTGTGCGTACGTGTGGGTGTGGATGTTTATGTTCTTTGGGTGCAGTAACCGTTAGCCTGGTTGTTCTCGTGACAGTATCTTGGCCCCTGAGATCTGGGCAGGAATGGGGCTTGTGGGACATTTTCACTTTTATCTCTTGGTAGGATCAGACAAAGGCCCCATTCTCTTAGCTGGGCAGGGTGGTGATCACGAGCAGTCTCGGGGGCTCCCTGGGCACTGCCTGCTCTTTCACACATGGGACTCTGCAGGCACAGGGACAGGAAGGGAGTCGGAGGGTCAGCAGCTCCACTTTGGAGTCCACATGCCTTGCCCCATGTGCTCCACTGGGAATGTTGCTGTGACTCCACGGCACCATCAGGGACCCTGTCCTGTCCCTCGTTTCCATCATCCACCCTCATTCCCTTTCCCCCACCTCACACTGGCAGGTGCTGCCCTTCCTCCCCTTTGTCCTTTTCTTTTTTTTGGTTTTTGGGTCACACCTAGCTGCACTCAGGGATTACTCCTGAATCTGCGCTCAGAAGTCACACCTGGCAGGCTGGGGGGACCACAAGAGTTGCTGGGGATCCAATCTGGGTTCATCTTGGGTCGTACACATGCAAAGCAAACGCCCTACCACTGTGCTCTCTCCAGCCTCAGATTCCTCTTTTTTTGGGGGGTCACACCCTGTTATTACTCCTTTTGGGTTCAAGGGACCATATGGGATGTTGGAGATTGAATTCAAGTCAATTATGTGCAAGCCAAAAGCATTCTCTGATGTGCTATGGCTTTGGACCTAATTATTTTTTTGGGGGGGTGTCACACAAGTGGCACTTGGGTTACTCCTGGCTCTGTGCTCAGAAATCACTCCTGGGGGCCGGAGAGATAGCATGGAGGTAAGGCGTATGCCTTTCATGAAGAAGGTCGGTGGTTCGAATCCTGGCATCCCATATGGTCCCCTGAGCCTTCCAGGAGCAATTTCTGAGCATAGAGCCAGAAGTAACCCCTGAGCGCTGCCAGGTGTGACCCAAAAACCAAAAAAAAAAAAAAAAGAAATCACTCCTGGGGGCTGGAGAGGTGGCGCTAGAGGTAAGGTGTCTACCTTGTAAGCGCTAGCCTAGAATGGACTGTGATCCCCTGGGTCCCATATGGTCCCCCCAAGCCAGGAGCGATTTCTGAGTGCATAGTCAGGAGTAGCCGCTGAGCATCAGTGGCCCCAAAATAAAGCAAAACAAACAAAAAAACCAAAGAATACCTTGGGGCCAGAGAGATAGCATGGAGGTAAGGTGTTTGCCTTTCTTGCAGAAGGACGGTGGTTCAAATCCCGGCATCCCATATGGTCCGTCGTGCCTGCCAGGAGTGACCCCTGAGAGCTGCTGGGTGTGACCCAAAATTCAAAAAAAAAAAAAAAATCACTGAGAACCATATGGGATGCTGGGATTCCAACCACGGTCAGTCCTGCCCCAGCTGTGTGCAAGGCAAACGCCCTACCGATGTGCTATCTCTCCAGCCCCCAAGGCCCTAAAAAAAAAATTTTATGGGTCACACCCACTGACAGCACTCAAGTTACTCCTGGCTCTGCACTCAGAAATTGCTCCCAGCAGGCATGGGGACCATATAGGAACCACCCAGAATGGACAGTGCTTTAATTCTTGGAATCCCATATGGTCCCTGAGCCTGCCAGGGGCGATTTCTGAGCTCAGGGCCAGGAGTAACCCCTGAGTGCTGCCAGGTGTGAATCAAAAATAAATAAGTAAGTAAATATGGCCAGAGAGATAGCATAGTAGCAGGGCGTTTGCTTTGCAAGCGGCAGACCCAGGACCAAAGGTGGTTTGAATCCTGGCATCCCATATGATCCCCTGTGCCTGCAGGAGCGATTTCTTTTTTTTTTTTTTTAGTTTTTGGGTCACACCCAGTGGTGCTCAGGGGTTACTCCTGGCTGTCTGCTCAGAAATAGCTCCTGGCAGGCACGGGGGACCATATGGGACACCGGGATTCGAACCAACCACCTTTGGTCCTGGATCGGCTGCTTGCAAGGCAAACGCCGCTGTGCTATCTTTCCGGGCCCACAGGAGCAATTTCTGAGCAGTGAGCTAGGAGTAACCCCTAAGCGCAGCCAGGTGTGACCCAAAAACCAAAATAATAATAATAATAATAATAAAATATAAGTAAATAAAAAATTTTCAGAGCATGCACACTTCTCAGTGCTGAGCTGTCCCTGGCTAAAGTGCTCAAAAGTTGTTCCCGGCAGTCCTGGGGGGGTGGGCATTCAGTGCTGGGATGAACTGATCTGGGAAGCCCTATGGGAGCGCATGCACCCCAAAACTGCATTCCTCTATATGTCCCCCCACAATTTCTCTAAAATAAAGTCTTGGGAGGCCGAAGCAATAGTACAGCAGAGTGGCATTTGCCTCGCACACAGTGGACCCTGTTTTGATCCCCAGCATCCCATGTGGTCCTCAGCACTGCCAGGAGTGATCCTTGAGATCTCCGGGTGTAAACTGAAAACCAAAATAACAAATGAACCAGAAACCAAACCAGAACATCGCACTGAGCCCCTGGCCAACTTTCAGGTTCTTTGCTGGCCAACAGGTCCCGAAATCTTCACTCACTCTCTCCTTTTGCCTCTCCATTCAATTGCCCCAGCTTGGGGCTTGTGGGAGCAAAGAGAGGGGTGCCTCAAAGGAAGCACTTACTCAGCTGGGGAGCTGAACTTTGGCTCTGGTGCGGGCCAGTTCATGGAATTCGACGTGATTCATGAGAACAGATTCATGAGAACATCCTGTACCGCCCCCGCCCCCTTTTCTGGAGGAACTGAGGGGCCCAAGATTCGAGCAAAAAGCAGCTCGCGGGTCCAGGCCTAAGGCATAGCTGAGAAGAAGCAGCGGGAAGGGCTGGCGTGCCCGGGAGCCCTGGGTGCCTTCCAGCTGGAGGCTGGACTTGGCCTTCTGCTCATGCTTCCAAAAATAGGATCTGGAGCTCCCTTGCCATGTGACATCACCGTGTCCCAGTGCATGTCTGTCAGGCCTTGCAGGAAGAGAAGCGCTTTCCTGCATCCTGTCTGAGTGTCCCAGAGAGTTGACTAGAAGGAAATTTCTTCTCTGTCATGGCAGGGTATGTGTTTGCCCTCAGACCCGCTGTAGACCCACTGGAGAGGTTGAGTGTTTTGGGTGTTGGAGTTATAGAAGCAGAGTGTGGTGTGTGGGTGCAGGTCTTCCTTTTCCCAACTGTCCCAATATTACAGGGTCGAGTAACTCCTGCGGTGCTTGGAGAGAACCCTATCGGATGTCGAGGATCTAACACAGGTCAACCATATGCAAGGCAAACGCTCTCTCTCCACTCTTGCTTGCTGCAGCCCCTGTCCCAGCTGTTTTGCCAGCTCTGGGGTGTTCCCTCAAATGTCGGGTGCAGACAGTAGCTGGATGAGAGACCCAAGACTGCACAGGAATAACACAGACCAGGGTCACCCCTGAGTGCAGCAACACTGAGCAAGAGGTGACTTGTGACGCCCTGACTTCTGGTGTTCCTTCCTGAGGGCCTATCATGCAGAGGACCTTCCCTCAGCCAAGCCTCCCAGTCCCTGAGGTTTGCTGAGCAGAAAAGTGGAAGCAGGGAATGAGCGATAGCACAGCAGCACAGCAGGGAGGGTAATTGCCTTGCACGCTGTGGACCTGGGTTCCATTCCTAGCATCCTATATGGCCCCCCAGCACTGTCAGGAGTTATTCCTGAGCACAGAAGAGTAAGTCTGAGTGTTGCTGGATGTGGCCCCAAAACAAACAAATGCAAAGTAGAAATCAGTCACTAAAGCAAGGCCTGCCCGGAAAAGCTTGAGGCTTTTTTGTTGGACACCCCAGGGCTGCCCACAGGCCGAGTGGAATCCTAGGTCTCACCTTTGGTGCTGGGGACCTCCAATACTGCCATAAAAGTGTGTGAGCACCATGGCCAATGGTGTAAGCAGCACAAAGGGGAGGGCACCTCCTCATATCACCATGGGCTCTGCCAAGGGGGAGGGCAGGAGGGAACAAAGCTAAGCAATGCACTAGAAGCACTGAAACCTCCGGGTAGGATTGAAGGAGCAGTTGAGTGAGTCTAATGTAAGCAAAGCCCCATTCCTGACATTACAAAGTGGCACAAGGACTCACTTGGACCTGCCCTGAGTGGGTGTGTGGCCGCCAATAGGTGGCAAATTGCTAGGAAGGTTCCGAGAAGAAATGAGGGTACAGGCATCTGAATGAACTGTACCCCAGAGCTTTGCAGATTTGGGGCCCTGTGTTCTGGGGAGGGGGGCTCCCTGCCCTGTACTTCCTCCTGGATGTAGGCACTCACCCCATACCTGTCCCCCTTGGACTCTGATTTCTGATTCTCCGTCTTTACAAAGCACCAAGTCTGAGTTCTTGTTCTCAAAGAAGAGAGAGGGTCATGGGGCCAGAGCAATAGCACAGATGGTAGGGCGTTTGCCTTTCACGTGGCTGATCCAGGACAGACCTTGGTTTGATCCCCGGCATCCCATATGGTCCCCTGAGCCAAGAGCGATTTCTGAGTACATAGCCAGGAGTTAACCCTGAACGTAACTGGGTGTGACCCCCCCTAAAAAAAGAGGGGGTCGGATCTGGCTGGGGCTTCCCACAGCTAACAAGGTGGGTTTCTCCAAAAGATGACAGGGGGCTGGAGTTGTAGGACAGTGGGAGGGTGCTTGCCTGGTGTGGATGTTTGTTTGTTGGTTAGGGGGTGTCTTGTCTTTTTGGGGGGGCTTTTTGGAGTCACACCCGGCAACGCTCAGGGATTACTCCTGGCCCTGCACTCAGAAGTTGCTCCTGGCAGGCTCGCCCAGGGGACCATATGGGATGCTGGGAATCGAATCAGGGTCCATCCTGTGTTGGCTGCATGCAAGGCAAATGCCTTACCACTGTGCTATCGCTCTTGTCTGGTTTTTTTTTTTTTTTTTTTTTTGGTTTTTTGTTTTTGGGCTACACCCGGCGTTGCTCAGGGGTCACTCCTGGCTGTCTGCTCAGGAATAGCTCCTGGCAGGCACGGGGGACCATATGGGACACCGGGATTCGAACCAACCACCTTTGGTCCTGGATCGGCTGCTTGCAAGGCAAACACCGCTGTGCTATCTCTCCGGGCCCGCTCTTGTCTGTTTTATTTGGTGTTTTGTAGTGTTGCTTCTACAGGCTGCATTTCCTGCACAGCCCCCCCCCCCCAATTGTCTTTATGTCTATCCGGGGCTCACCTGGTCTCCCTAACTGTACCCAACACCACTGTGAACTCAGGGCACAGACAGAGCTCTCATGGTCCAGGGGTCTGACTCCAGAGTCAAGGCAGGGATGCTTGGGGTTCCCCTCTCCTGTGCCCTTAGCTTAATTAAGGCTACTCCCCATTTTTGCTCCCCTTGGAGCACAGCCCTTCCCACTACTTGGGCCCTGCCTCACCTTTTGGAGACCTGCCCCTCTGCAGCGGCTTTCTTCACCTAGAGCCCCGCCCCCACCCCGAGTTTCCATGTTTCCATGGGTGGTTTGCATTTTGCCCCTTGAATAGGGTAGGTCATCATGGTTTGAATATCAGATCTTATCACATCCTTGATTGCAAAGTGCCCCCTTCCTTCCCCTGCCCTTTGTGTGTGTGTGTGTGTGTGTGTGTGTGTGTGTGTGTGTGTGTGTGTGTGTGTGTGTGTGTGTGTGTGTGCCGTGTTGGGAGGCCCTATCCTGCAGAGCCAAGAGCCGTGGCCCCTTCCTTTATTTTGTTTCTCTTTTTATTTTTGGGCCACACCCTGCAGTGCTCGGGGTTACTCCTGACTGCTCTCAGAAATCACTCCTGGCAGGCTCAGGGGACCATATGGGATGCTGGGGATTGAACCCAGTCAGCACATACAAGACAAACTCCCTTCCACCGTGCTACAGCTCCTGCCCTAGAGGTCCCCTTCCTTAATTAGAACGACATTCAGCCAGCCTGACTCCAGTTGGTTGATTGATTTGTAGGTTTGGGTTTGTTTATTTAATTTGTTTGTTAAGGGCCACACCCAAATACTTGGTGCTCAAGAATTATTCTTTTTTTTTTTTTTTTTTTTTTTGGTTTTTGGGTCACACCAGGCAGTGCTCAGGGGTTATTCCTGGCTCCAGGCTCAGAAATTGCTCCTGGCAGGCACGGGGGACCATATGGGACGCCGGGATTCGAACCGATGACCTCCTGCATGAAAGGCAAACGCTTTACCTCCATGCTATCTCTCCGGCCCCAAGAATTATTCTTGGCTTTGTGCTCAGGGTTCATTCCTGGCAGTGCTCAAGGTTATGGGATGGCACCGTATGGAATGCCAAGGACCGAATCTAGGTTTTGTTTTGAGGGAGGCCACATCTGTCGGTGCTCAGGGCTAACTCCTGGCTCTGCACTCAGGGTCACTCCTGGTGAATTTGGGAATCAAACCTAGGTTGACTACATGCCAGGCATGTGCCTTCCCCACTGTGCTGTTGCTCCGGACACTGAAGACTGTCAGCTGGCCCAACCCATTGGAGTTTCAGAACTTCTGGATTTTGGTTTTTGGTTTTTGGGCCACACCCGGCGTTGCTCAGGGGTTACTCCTGGCTGTCTGCTCAGAAATAGCTCCTGGCAGGCAGGGGGGACTATATGGGACACCAGGATTCGAACCAACCACCTTAGGTCCTGGATCGGCTGCTTGCAAGGCAAATGCCGCTGTGCTATCTCTCCGGGCCCAGAACTTCTGGTTTATTTTCTTCTTCCTTCTTTTCTTTGTTCGTTCTTCCCTCCCTCCCTTTTCCTCCTTCCCTCCCTCCCTCCCTCCCTCCCTCCCTCCCTCCCTCCCTCCTGTCCTCTCTCTCTCTCTCTCTTTCTCTCTCTCTTTCTCTCTCTCTCTTTCTCTCGTTTTTTCGCTTTTCTTTCTTTCTCTGACTATTTCTAACTGAGTCTGGGCTGAGGCAAAGACATATTTCCTTTTTCAGAAACAGTTCCTGGCAGTTACAAAGACTATTCCAAAAGATTAGTAAAAATAGCCCTTGGTAAAATCGCTTGAATCTGGGAATCCAGACGCCACCCTCTACCCTGCCAAGCTCTTTCTTACCAGCAAACTTGCCTTCATCCACAATGCACAACGGCCCCCCAGCCTCACCCACACCCCCCAAGTCTAGTAAAAGAAACGGGGCTCAAAGGAACCACCCACCTCCGCTGACCAAACTCCGTGCACTTGGTCCCTCTCTCATTTTTGTTTTGGTTTTTGGTTTTTGGGTCACACCTGGCAGCGCTCAGGGGTTACTCCTAGCTCTATGCTCAGAAATCGTTCCTGACAGGCTCGGGGGACCATATGGGATGCCGGGATTTGAACCACTGTCCTTCTGCATATAAGGCAAACGCCTTACCCCTGTGCTATCTCTCCAGCCCCCCCCCCCCCCGCCCATTTTTGAAGCGTCTCCTGGCCTGGGGACTAGTCCTGAAACACTGTGGGAAGCATTCCGCCTTTTCTCCCTTCGACGTATCCTCAAAGTAGCCCTTAAAAGGAGGAAAGAGAGAGGACAGACCCCTTTGGCCACAGTGGAGCAAATGTCCCAAAACTCCCAAGCCAGGGGTTGTCTCATGGGGAGGTCATTCATATGCTCACCCATGACCTTGGCCTTTTCTCTCATGGAGCAGGTGATTTTGCTTTTGGTTTTGAGGCTACACCTCTGTGTGTTTGCTCTCCTCTCTCTCTCTCTCTCTCTCTCTCTCTCTCTCTCTCTCTTCCTCTTCCTCTCTCTCTCTCTCTCTCTCTCCCTCTCTCTCTCTCTTCCTCTCTCTCTCTCTCTCTCTCTCTCTCTCTCTCTCTCTCTCTCTCTCTCTCTCTCTCTCTCTCTCTCTCTCCTCTCCTGCTAGTACCTAATTAAGATTAAGATTAAAATATGCTCAGGGCTGGATTGATAGTATAGAGAGAGGTTTTGAAACTTACCTTGCATGTGGCCAACCAGGGTTGAATCCCCAACAAGCCATATGGTCCCTGAGCCTCACCCTAAGTAATTTCTGAGCACAGAGCCAGGATCCTGTAAGCCCTGAGCACTGCCAGGTGTGGCTCAAAAATAAACAAGTAATCAAAATAACATAAACAGATGGCACCAGAGGTAAGGCATCTGCCTTGCAAGTGCTAGCCTAGGACGGACCGAGGTTCAATCCCCTGGCACCCCATATGGTCCCCCCAAGCCAGGAGCTATTTCTTTTTTGTTTTTGTTTTTGTTTTTGGGCCACACCCCTTGGTGCTCAGGGGTTACTCCTGGCTATCTGCTTAGAAATCACTCCTGGCAGGCTCGGGGGGACCATATGGGACGCCGGGATTTGAACCAACCACCTTAGGTCCTGGGTCGGCTGCTTGCTAGGCAAAGGCCGCTGTGCTATCTCTCCAGTCCCGCCAGGAGCTATTTCTGAGCGCATAGCCAGGAGTAACCCCTGAGCGGCAATGGGTTTGGCACAAAAACAAAAACAAAACGAAACAAAAATATAAACAGCAAAAACCTACCACAGAACAAAACTAGAAGAAAGGGGTGGGGGTGAAATGGATTTAAATTGTGTTTTCAGGGGCAGTGGGCAAGGCATTTGCCTTATATGTAGGCGACCTAATTTGATTCCTGACTTCCCATAGGGTCCCCTGAGCCTACCAGAAAAGTGCAGAGCCAGGAGTAACCCCTGAGCATCCTCGGTGTAGCCCAAATAAATAAACAACCAAACTAAGAAATAACCTGAGCTTCCTCTCTACTTGACATTCTACATTTAAGACGAGTTTGGGCAGTTTAGGGCCCAGGTATATCACTTCCTTACACAGACACTTTTTCTTTCAGATCATGAGCAACTGATACTCAGCCTCATTTGCTTCTAAAATGATTGATTTTAAAAATCGAAGTAAAATTTCCATAACAGGAAGTAACCTGCTTTCTGGGCCATGTTTGGTCTATGCTGGCGATATGAGGGGGTTAGCTACTGGCAGTGCTTGAAGGAATCAGGACAGAGCTATGCTAAGCACGGTCTCCCTGGTGCTGGGGGTACCCCCCTGGGGACAGGGGTACATATGAGAGAGAGAGAAATACAGTGGCATCAGGGCATGGCCTGGTGGTTGAGAGATGTCTCAGGGCTGTACCCAGTTGTGCTTGGGTGGTCTTCCCTCTGGCCCTCCTCCTTTCCTTCGAGGACCACATCTGGCCTCATTTTTTTTTGTTTGTTTGTTTTTGCATCACACCCAGCAATACTCAGGGGTTACTCCTGGCTTTACATTCAGAAATCACTCCTGGCAGGCTCGAGGGACCATATGGGATGCCGGGATTCAAACCACCGTCCTTCAGCATGCAAGGCAAACACCCTACCGCCATGCTATCTCTCCAGCCCATCATTTTCTTAGTTCCTCAGTGCACACCCATTTCCCTTGACCTCCTGCTCTGTTACTTGGGTTGGGGGATGTGCAGGGATGACAGACTTCAGCTCGGTCTTCCTGTCCACGTGAAGTGAATTTCCTGACAGCCCAGGCCTATCTATGGCTTATCTCGAGGGGGACTTTCTCTCGGGTAGACTACGTTTGGCCTTTAAATGTGTCTGTGCTCAGGCATCAGCGTCATACCTGATAGCCATTGTCCTTGCATGTATTTATTGATTTCTGTTTAACTTTTGGGTTTTCAGGTTGTACCCGGCAGTGCTCAGGGCTTACTCCTGGCTCTGCATTCAGGAATCACTCTTGGTGGGCTTGGGGACCATATGGGATGCTTGGGATTGAACCTGGATTGGCCACATGTAAGGCAAATGCCCAACTGCAGTGCTATTGTTTTAGCCCTCTGTGCTCAAAAATTATTATACACAAGCTGGTATTTGGGTGCATCCAAAAGAATCAGTGAGATGGTGGCTTGAGTGATAGCACGGCGAAGAGGGAGCTTGTGTTGCACACGACTAATCTGGGTTCAGTTCCCAGCATCCCATAGGTGATTTGAGGGGCCAGAGAGATAGCATGGAGGTAGGGTGTTTGTCTTTCATGCAGAAAGATGGTGGTTTGAATCCTGGCATCCCATGTGGTCCCCCGAGCCTGCCAGGAGCAATTTCTGAGCCAGGAGTAACCCCTGAGAGCTGCCAGGTATGACCAAAAAACTCATAGGTGATCTGAGCCCAGAGCCAGAAGTAAGCCCTGAACACCATTGAGTGTGGCCCAACAACAAGATGCAGTGAGATGCTTCACAAAGCAGCTCCCAAGTTCAGTGACAGTGCTCAACCTACAATTCAACAGCTTTTTAATTTTGTTTTAATTTTTTTAGTTTGTTTTTTGGGTCACACCCAATGGCGCTCAGGGACTACTTTTGGCTCTACGCTCAGAAATCGCTCCTGGCAGGATTCGAACCACCGTCCTTCTGCTTGCAAGGCAAACGCCTTACCTCCATGCTATCTCTCCGGCTGCCTTGTTTTAATTTTTTTTTTGGGGGGGGTTTTGGGCCACACCCAGTAACGCTCAGGGGTTACTCCTGGCTATGTGCTCAGAAGTTGCTCCTGGCTTGGGGGACCATATGGGACACCGGGGGATCGAACTGCGGTCCGTCCAAGGCTAGCGCAGGCAAGGCAGGCACCTTACCTTCAGCGCCACCGCCCGGCCCCTTGTTTTAATTTTTTATAAAAGAAGGGAGAGGGGGCTGGAGCAATAGCACAGCGGTAAGGCGTTTGCCTTGCATGCGGCCAATACAGGACGGACGTGACATTCAATAGTGTCTTCTGAGCCTGCCAGGAGCGATTTCTGAGCATAAAGCCAGGAGTAACCCTTGAGCACTGCCGGATGTGACCCAAAAACCAAAATTAAGAACTGAGAGATGGGCTCGGAGAATAGCACAGCGGTGTTTGCCTTGCAAGCAGCCGATCCAGGACCACCAAAGGTGGTTGGTTCGAATCCCGGTGTCCCGTATGGTCCGTCCCCCCCCCCCCCCCCCCCCCCCCCCCCCCCCGGAGCCTGCCAGGAGCTATTTCTGAGCAGACAGCCAGGAGTAACCCTGAGCAATGCTGGGTGTGGCCCAAAAACCAAAAAAAAAAAAAGAACTGAGAGATGTTGAGAGATATAAATAGAGGCCTTTGAACTTGTCCTCATATGGTTGGGTTTTTTTGTTTGTGTTTGTTTTTGGTTTTGTTTTTGGACAAACCCTGTGGCGATCAGGGATTACTCATGGCTCTGCACTCAGAAATCGCACCTGGCAAAATAAATAAATAAATAAATAAATAAATAAATAAATAAATAAATAAATAAATAAATAATAAAAAAAAGAAATTGCACCTGGCAGGCTCGGGGGACCATATGGGATGCCAGGAATCGAACCAGGGTCACTGTGCTATTGCTCTGTTCCCCTAGTTCTCATAGGTATCATATGTATCTCAAGTGGTTTTTTTTCTTTCTTTCTTTTTTTGGGGGGGGGCCACACCTGGCGGAGATCAGGGGTTACTCCTGGCTGTCTGCTCAGAAATAGCTCCTGGCAGGCACGAGGGACCATATGGGACACTGGGATTCGAACCAACCACGTTAGTTCCTGGATCGGCTGCTTGCAAGGCAAATACCACTGTGCTATCTCTCCGGCCCCTCAATTGGTTTTCTTTGAATTAGTCCTCATATGTATCTTAATTTGTTTCCCTTGGTTTTGTTTCCCCATTGCCTTTTTATCTGACTTTTTACCTTCCCCTTGGGGGGGGGATTTTGTTTTTTATCTCAATAAATGCTAGTCAGGAGGTCTTAGCTGAGTGAGAACCGCCATCTAGGCTTGTGGTTCCACGTGAAGGAGCAACTGGCCTGTGGGTGAACAGCTTGCAGTGTGAGTTTTCTTGCCTGCTAAAACTTTTATATCTGTGTGGTTTATTTATTGTGGGGAATTGCTACTGGACCAGCTTCTCCAATCCTATCTAGATAGGGGGCATGGGATTCCCCTTTCCCCTCTGGGGATTGTGGAATCTTCAACCTACAATTCAACAATGTGTGGCTTTGCAGCCCATTGTGGTCTCCAGTCACTACACAAGGAATAAGGTGAGGTATGTATGTGGGGAGGGTTGTGAAGGGGTTTTGCCACAGTCAGAAGGGTCCTGGAGTGCTATGTGGGGTTTTGTATGTATTTATATTGTTGCTTTGGTTTCAGGGTTTTTTTTTTGTGGGGGGGGGGGGTCACACCCAGCAGCACTCAGGGGTTACTCCTGGCTCTACGCTCAGAAAAAGATCCTGGCAGGCTCGGGGGGGGGGGGGGCATATGGGATGTCAAGATTCGAATCACCATCCTTCTGTGTGCAAGGCAAATGCCCTACCTCCATGCTATCTCTCCAGCCCCTGGTTTCAGTATTGAGCCCTGCCCAGCAGTGCTCTGGGGCGCTTCCCAGCTCTGTGCTGGGGGTGGAGTAGGGTTTGGGAATTTTCAGAGTTTGGGAATTTGCAGTGCTAGGAATTGAACCCTTCCTCTTGCCTAGAAAACCTGTTGCTCATTCTCAGGAGATCTCTCCAGCCCTAAAATAAAAGTGTAAAAATAAAAAATAAAAAAAAATGTATTAGGGGCCAGGAGAGATAGCACAGCGGCGTTTGCCTTGCAAGCAGCCGATACAGGACCAAAGGTGGTTGGTTCGAATCCCAGTGTCCCATATGGTCCCCCGTGCCTGCCAGGAGCTATTTCTGAGCAGACAGCCAGGAGTAACCCCTGAGCACCGCCGGGTGTGGCCCCCCCAAAAAAAATGTATTAGGGCTGGAGCTATAGCAAAACGGGGAGAGCATTTGCCTTGCACATAGCCCACTCTGGTTCAATCCCAAGCATCTCATACGGTCCCCTAATCCTGCCAGAATTGATTTTTGAGTGCAGAGCCAGGAGTAACCCCTAACTGCCTCTGGGTGTGGACCCCCAAAATGTAATAATGTACAAGAGAATCTTTACCATCACCAGATATGTGGAACACAGGGTTTGTAATTTTTGGTGTGGGGCCCAGAAGACAGTGAGAGGCTGATTCAATCCATAGCACAGCTAGAGTGACTTGAACACAAAACAAAAATCAAATTTTGGTACATTGAGCCACACCCATCCATGCTGAGGATTTTTACTCCTGGCTCACCCAGGATCACTTTTTTTTTTTATTTTTTTTTGGTTTTTGGTTTTTGGGTCACACCCAGTGGCATTCAGGGGTTACTCCTGGTTTTGCACTCAGAAATTGCCTCTGGCAGGCTCGGGGGACCATGTGAATTGCCAGGAATCTAACCAACATCCATCAGTGTTGGCCTCATGCATGGCAAATGCCCTACCAATATGCTATCACTCCAGCCCCAGGATCACTCTTTTTTTGTTGTTTGTTTGTTTTTGATTTGGGACCACACCTGGTGACACTCTGGGGGTTCTCCCTGGCTCTGAGCTCAGAAATCACTTCTGGTGGTGCTCGGGAGACCCTATGGGATATAAGGGAATGAATCTGGGTCAGCCATTGCAAGACAAATGCCCTCCCTCTTTGCTATGGTTCTGGCTCCTCAAAAAATAGGTTTGGGTGGAGAGAGGGGAAATGAAGAGAGGGAAGGAATGGGGAGGGAGAAAATCCATGTTCACAAGCAGTCACAGGCTCTCCAGAACAGAAAAGGCAGAGAGACAGACATCTGCAAGAGAGCAGGAACCCGGCTGAAGAGCCACACAAAGAGGCTTTGTCCTTGCGGGGCCTCCTCTGCACCCACAGGGTTCTCTTCCTTGAAAAGGGCTCCATTTCCTTTCTCCTCCCTGGGTTGCTTTTGTTCAACAAAAGGGGGATCCCACCTTTTATTGGGGTGCTGAGCTCACCTTCTCACTGGTAAGTGGGAAGGGTGACTCAGGCTCCATTGAAGTCCAGATTGTCCCTTTGTCTTAGATCTCTGAGCTCTGCCGAGTTTCCTTAACAGCCTGTGGACCAAAGCTCTGCTGTGACATGTGCCACATGGCATGGCAGGCAGTGTAGGGTGTCAGGCTGCAGAGCCCCCAACTTCTATCTGCTACTTTGCAGAATTGAACTGAATGAAGCTCCTGGTTATCCTGTGAAAAGATGAAAGGTCTGGGGCTGGAGCATTGGCATAAGCAGTAGTGTGTCTGCCTTGCAAGCACTAACCTAGGATGGGTTGCAGTTCAATCCCCGGTGCCCATATGGTCCCCTATGCCAGGAGCAATTTCTGAGCACATAGCCACGAGTAACCCCTGAGTATCACCGGGTGTGGCCCAAAAGCCAAAAAAAAAAAAAAAAAAAAAAAAAAAAAAAAAAAGTCTAAGACCAGGTCCCAAGGGAACTGGTCAGGCTGACAGCATGTCACTTTCTCTTTATCACTCCTGGTGCCACTGAGGCCTGGAAGGGAGCTGAGCCCTATGGCGGTTCCTCTGTGAGCAGCCTCTCATTTTTGCTAGGCCCTACCTCCACCCATCTTCACCCCCTCACCCCCTCTTCCCCTCTCATCTATGATGTGGAGATAGTACCAGGGTCTAGGCACTTGCCTTGCGTGCTGCTGTGACGGCTGCAATCCCGGTTCGAATCCCAGCCCCATGGGGAAAATGGCAGAGCGCATGCATGGCAGAGGTCAAACCCCAGTTCTGCTAGGCCTGGTCCATCCAAACCAAACCTGAAACAGCCTGACAAGATGAAATATAGCATTCGAAGCTTCTTGCTTTGGGGGAAATGTGAACTGGCAGCAGAAATAAATTGTCCTTTACCTCACTCCACCCTAGATCCCTGTACTCTGACCCTGCTCTGAGCCCATAGGGAAAGCGTGAGTGCATACAGGGTCTCAAGTCCCTCTGGGAACAGAGTGAAGTGGGGACAGAGACAAGGCTTTTGATCCTAAAGAGTGACCCATAGGCACTTTCAGGCACTGGATATGTCTGTGAGTTCATCCTCTAGTTGTACCTGGGGAAATCAAATGTCATTTTGTCCCACGGGTTTCTGAGGTGTTTCCACAAGCTGTTGGTGAGGGGATCCCAGAACAGACCCTGATAGTCAAGTCCCCACAGGACTTTTCAGACAACTTCCTCTTAAGAGTCCCCCCCTTTTTTTTTTGAGGGGGGAATCACACTCAATTCTGCACTCAGGAATTAGTCCTAATGGACCATGTGGTATGCCGGGAATCAAACTTGGGTTAACTACATGCAAGGCAGGCACCCTTCTCCCTGCTATGCTATCCATCACTCTGGTCCCAGGTTCCAGAGTCCTTTCTTCTTTTTTTTTTATTTTTTTTTATTTTTTTATTTTTGGGCCACACCCGGCAATGCTCAGGCCTTACTCCTGGCTGTCTGCTCAGAAATAGCTCCTGGCAGGCACGGGGGACCATATGGGACACCGGGATTCGAACCAACCACCTTTGGTCCTGGATCGGCTGCTTGCAAGGCAAACACCGCTGTGCTATATCTCCGGGCCCCCAGAGTCCTTTCTAAGTGACAGCAAGATAAAACTTGCATAAGACAGAAGGGTGAGTGACTGGAGCCATAGCATAGCCATAGCCATAGAAAAGGGAAGGCATTTGCCTTGCACATGGCTGACCCAAGTTCCATTCCTGGCATCCTTTATGGTTCGCTGAGACTGCCAGGAGTGATTTCTGAGCATGGAGCCAGGAGTACAGAGAGATGAAATTTTGAATTTTTGGAAAGCCTTTCTCCTGATGGTAGTGTTGATGTTGTTCTTTGGAAGTGATGCTTCCCCACACCTGAGTGCTCAGAAGTTTCCACAGGGCTGGAGAGATAGTACAGCTGTAGGATGTTTGCCTTGCATGTAGCAGACCCAGGACGGACAGTGGTTCAAATCCTGGCATCCAATATGATTCCCTGTGCCTGCCAAGAGGCAACTTCTGAGCACAAAGCCAGGAGTAACCCCTGAGCACCGCCAGGTGTGACCCACAAACCAAAAAAAAAAAAAAAAAGGAAAAGAAAAAAGAAGTTCTCACAAGAACACGTCTGTGTCACATAGGTCATGACCATCATCCCACTGGGAAAATAGTAAAACATCTATTAAACCGAGGGGAAAAAAATGGGCCTTTTTAGGGGCTGAAGTGATAGTAAAACAGCGAGGACACTTTCCTTGCATACAGCTGGTCTGGGATTAATCTCTGGCACCTCTTTTGGTTCCCAGAGCACTGCCAGGAGTAATTCCTGAGTGCAGAGCCAGGAGTCAGCTCTATACATGGCTGAGTGTGGGTTCTCCACCCACCCCACAAAAAAAAAAAAAAAAAAAAAAAAAAAGCCTTTTCAAGAGCCAGAGATCTAGTACAGTGGATAGGGCACTTGCTTTGCATGAGGCTGATCAGGGTTCAATCAGAACTTCAAATGGTCCTGAGCCCTGTCAGGAATAATCCTTGAGCACAGCTGGGTGTGCCCCCCACCCCACCACCACCAAAAAAGTTCCAAGTTTGGTTCACAGATTCTCTGCTGGAGACTTGGCATACATTCCCAGCCCTCCGTGGTCCCTGAGCACAGAGCCAGGTGTAGTAGCCCTTGCACATTGCAAGGTGTGCCCCCCCCAAATAAAAACTGCTTAAAAAACTTTGGGGGATGGGGCCAGAGAGATAGCATGGAGGTAAGGCGTTTGCCTTTCAAGCAGGTCATTGGTTTGAATCCCAGCATCTCATATGGTTCCCCGTGCCTGCCAGGAGCGATTTCTGAGCATGGAGCCAGGAGTAAGCCCTGAGCACTGCCGGGTGTGACCCAAAAAAACAAAAAAAAACACTTTGGGGGGGCCAGAGAGATAGCATGGAGGTAGGGCATTTGCCGTGCATGCAGGAGGACGTTGGTTCGAATCCTGCCATCCCATATGGTCTCCCAAGCCTTCCAGGAGCCAGAGCCAGGAGGAACCTCTGAGTGCTGCTGGGTGTGACCCAAAAACAAAAACAAAAATCTTTGGGGGAGCCGGAGCAGTGGCACAAGGGATAAGGTATCTGCCTTGCCCGTACTAGCCTAGGGCGGACTGTGGTTCAATCCCCCAATGTCCCATATGGTCCCCCAAGTCAGGAGCGATTTCTGAGCCCATAGCCAGGAGTAATTCCTAAACGTCACTGGGTGTGGCACCCCCCCAAAAAATCTTTGCGAGATGGAGCTATAGCACAGCGGGTAGGGTGTTTACCTTGCATGTGGCTGACCCGTGTTCATTCCCCAGCAACCCATAGGGTCCATGGATCCTGGCTCTGACTTCTGAATGCAGTCAGGATTAAGGCCTGAGTGTCACCGGGTGTGGTCCATAAACCAAAAAAAAAAAAGTCTTTGTTCTGTAACTATGATTTTTTTCTGAAGTTCTGCATTGAATGTGGGTCTGTGTGCCTGGCCAGCCCTCAAGGTTAGGTTTCTTGTCTACAGCTGAAAATTCTCCTGTTGAAAGCCACTTCCTCCTGCTATTTTATCATTTTCCTGGTTTTGTCTGCTCCCCCCGGATTGCCACCCTGTTTCTTGGCCTTTCTCATGTTCTGAAAATCTCCAACACAGACTCATTGTGTGGAGAGAAAGCTTTGCCAAGGAAATATTCCCAAGTCTCTAACTTGACCTCTTTTATCAGGCTCTGGCTCTTCAGTTTTCCTGGCGGTATTTTTGATTTCGTGAGCGTTTGGGTGGTGTGAAGCTCATCTTAGGAGACGCTTGGTTTTGGCCAAGAATGTGCTTGCTCCCTTACACACCCCGATATTTATAATGTTCATAAAAGGAGTTATTAGCAAGCCCCGAAGCTTGCTTGTATGTCATCCAAGTTCAGCCCAGCCTGCTGCTGGTGGACAGGACCCAGGAGACAAACAGAGCCCTTTCGTCCTGATGACTTTGTTCTTCGAAGGCCAGTTTGGCATTGGTGTATATTGGTGGGTGTTTGTCCTTAACTTTTTTGCTTTTTGTTTTGGGGCTACAACCAGTGGCACTCAAGACTTATCCTCTCTCTGTGCTTAGGAATCACTCCTGGCTTTCTGTTCTGGGGATCATTTGGGGGCCGTGTGCAAGGCAAATGACCTCCCTGGCCCTTTTCTTAATATTTTGTTTTTGGCTACATCTGACAGTGTTCAGGGATTCCTCCTGGTTCTACGCTTAAGGCACATACCTGGCGTTCTTAGGGGACCGTATGGGATGCTGGGAATCGAAGCTGGGTTGGCCACATGCAAGGCAAACACTCTCCCCACTCTGCTATTACTCTGGCCCCCTTAAATTTATTTTGTGTTTAAATTTTTTTCTCTAGTTTCATGATTAATCTCGGCAGTGCTCAGGAGACCACCCAGGGGAGCCTGGCCCCCACACATGGAGAGAGCATTACTCTAGACCTCCAGCCCTCTCCTGGCCCTGTTTTCTTATAGACCAGAGGAAAACTGCCCAAATTCCAGATGAGCTTGTTTTCATTAAATTAATTTATTTGCATTTTGCTCTCCCAAGCAGTGATCACAGAGTCTGGGGACATGGGGGAGGGTGGATTCTCAGCCCTGCTCAGCCCTCCTCATGGGTCTCTCTGGCAGCTCAGTGCTCTGGACCACCCGTAGGGTGTTTGGGGGCCTCTGGACCAAACAAGGATTACACCCAAGGTCTTTCACCCACAAAGCATGTACTCCAGCCTTGTGAGCCATCTTCCCAGTCCTAGCCTTTAAAAAGGAAAGGCTGGAGGGGCCGGGCGGTGGCGCTAAAGGTAAGGTGCGCCTGCCTTGCCTGCGCTAGCCTTGGACAGACCGCGGTTCGATCCCCCGGTGTCCCCATATGGTCCCCCAAGCCAGGAGCAACTTCTGAGCGCATAGCCAGGTGTAACCCCTGAGCGTTACAGGGTGTGGCCCAAAAACCAAAAAAAAAAAAAAAAAAAAGGAAAGGCTGGAGCTGGAGAGATAGCATAGAGGTAAGGCATTTGCCTTTCATGCAGAAGATCATTGGTTCGAATCCCGGGATCCCATATGGTCCCCTGAGCCTGCCAGGAGCGATTTCTGAGCTGGAGCCAGGAGTAATCCCTGAGCAAGGCCGGGTGTGACCCAAAAACCAAAAAATAAAATAAAATAAAAAGATAAAGGAAAGGCTAGGAGCTGGAGTTATATCACGTCTGGAGTCTATCAGTAGTTCTCCCTGAGCACAGAGCCAGGAGTGAGCCCTGAGCACAGTCAGTAATACCTGTGTGGCCATGCCACAGGTATTTGGGGTGGTAGGTCTGGGGGAGTGAGTGTGACAGACTGACAAAGGCTACATACCAAACCCCCAGCTTATCCACATGTTTATCTTGGCCTCAAGATCGAATCCTTGGCGGGGCCGGGATTCGATCCGACTCAGTGGCGCCTTAACCTCTGTTCCTTCGATCTTGCTCTGGCCCTGGACTGCACACTTGAAACTGGTTAAAAGAAAAATTCCGCAAATTCCTTTATGTTTATTTTGCTCCAAAATATGGGGGTTTGGCTATAGGGAAAGCATTTGTGACACCCCCTTCCTCCCATGAGCTCCCAAACATTGTCATCACTCAGAGGGGCCCCCAGGCTCCTGATGCCTTTCTTCTCCCCATAAGTCTCCTCCACCCCACCCCCAACACAGAAACCCCTGAGTTTTCTCTGCTCCTCAGCCTGATCCGCTGTGTGGTCCTGGCGCCTGCCTTGCCCACCACTTGTTTGGGGATGTGGCAGCTCTGTGGCCAGGGACACCCTGTTTGACTTCCTGCTGGTGGGGCTGGGCCATCATCTTGATTTTTGTGACTCAGGAGGCTGCCATGTGGGGTTGTGAGGATTTGGGGCTCGCCCTTGAGCTAGGGAGGGGCTCCCCCGTCCTGTGGCTATGCCAGGCCTGAACCTGCTGGGCTGCATGTGTCAGACGTGGCCCTGCAATTAGGGAGTAACTGAGCCCACTCCAGCTAGGGGACACACATGACCGCAACCGATTGTTCATCGCCTCCTGGAAGCAGAGTGAAGGGTCATGCCTCAGCCTCACAGGGGGGACCCAAGGTGACAGTCCCTAACCTGTCCCCCTTTTGTACACAGGAAAGCAGGGAGACAGAGCCAATTCGCCCCCACAACTCTACCTGCTCACTGCCACCTACTAGTATGGCTGGTGGCTCCTCATAAAACCCTGGGGGATGATCCTCAGAGTGTCCCCCAGCCCAGATGTCCCTGATTTTTCTTTTCTTTATTTTGTTTTGGGGTCACACCCTGCAGTGCTCAGGGCTTCCTCCTGGCTCTGCACTCAGGAATCACTCCTGGCAGTGCTCAGGGGACCTTATGGGGTGCAGGATTTGGGATTCGAACCCAGGTCGCTGAGTGCAAGGCAAATAACTTCCAGCTGTGCTATTGCTCTAGGCCATAGATGTCCTCATTTTTTGTTTTGTTATTCTGTTTTTGGGCCACACCTGGCTGTGTTTAGGGTATGACTCTACACTCAGGAATTATTCCTAGTAGGACCATATGCGATGTCCAGAATTGAACCCAGATCAGCTATGTGCAAGGCAAGTGCCCTCCCCACTGTATTCTCACTCCAGACCCGTATGTCCTTGTTTTCTGGGGACTTTGGGTCCTTGGTGGAGTCACTGGTTGCAACATAGCCACCTGGATCTGACCCAGTAGCTGCGTCACCCGAAAGGAAATGCCAACCAAAGCGGTCACCCTCCGCCAGCCTTGGGACCATGGGCACCAGAGACTTGATCCTGGTGTGAATTCAGACTTTGCACCAGTCGAGGGCCCCAAGGTCAGGGCCTTCAGGGAGCCCAGTAATTCTTTTTCTTTTCTTTTTCTTTTTTCTTTTTGGTTTTTGGGTCATACCCATTAGCGCTAAGGGTTTATTTCTGGCTCTACACTCAGAAATCGCTCCTGGCAGACTCGGGGGACCAAATGGGATGCCAGGATTCAAACCACCATCCTTCTGCATGCAAGGAAAATGCCCTACCTCCATGCTATCTCTCTGGTCCCAAGCACCAGTAATTCTGAGGACTCACGGTGCCTCTATACCCCAGCCTGTCCTGTTGTGAGAGTTGAGGCAGGTTCTTGCAGGTCTCTGGGCATGTTTCCTGTGTCCACTCCTGGTTCTGATAGCTCAGGGAAGGGGAGCAGCAGTGGCTTAAGGAAGACCACTGGTGCTGCAACTATGGTAGGGGGTCCCTCCAAGTCCCTTAAGAGTAGAGGCTGATGGGGCTGGAAAGATAGCACAGCTATCTTTGAAGCTAATTTGGACAGATGGTGGTTGGAATCCCGGCATCCTATATGGTCCCCCGTACCTGCCAGGAGCGACTTCTGAGCGCAGAGCCAGGAGTAACTTCTGAGCATCACCAAGTGTGACCCAAAAACCAAGAAAAAAAAAAGTAGAGGGTGGGCCCAGCAAGGAGGGTGAGCCTTTTGCTTGTGCTGCCCCTCAGGAGGGAGAAGCCTGTTCAGAAATGGGGGTGCAAGGCTGGCCAGGGCACACTGTGGCTGGGTGCAGAGTCGCCTGAGAGAGGCCTGGGTACCAGCGGGTGCCACTGGACCCCAGCACCGAGCTGCCAGTAGCCATCAGCAATGCTGGGTGTGGCCCAAAACAGAAAAAGAAAATAGGAAAATGAGGCCAGTCTGATTCACCAGGCAGGCGTTCCCCTCCCATCCGAGCTTCTGCCTCTGAACTCGGGCTAGAGGAGCGTCCGGGTGGGACCCACATCCCAGCTCTCAGCATCAGGGGTATCTGCTGTACCCAGGCAGAGTTGGGGAGGTGCTGACTCCTCCCACTGAGACAGTACAGTCTAGTCGCTCCCCAGTGGCATCTGGAAGTCATTGTCCTTGAGCAAGCCTGTGGGGGTTGGGGTGGGGACTTTTGCCAGATCTTCCTGCTCAGAACCCCAGAGCAGACTCCAGACTCCAGAGAGACTGAGTCTGGGGCTGTGGAGACAGATCACAGTGAGGACCCAGGGGCACCCCTGATCTTTCTCCTCTTCAGGTCCTGGGAACCTAGTCTTGGTCCAGGTGACAATAGAGGGAGGCTACTCTGCAGGACCACGAAGGCCCCATCCCTATATGTGCCTGTCTGCTCCCAGCACCCCTGGGTGCTCTGACTTCCAGCCTGCCCAGGGCCCCCTTCTGCTTTCCTCGCTTCTGCTTTTAATCTATCGGGGAGCTGGGTGTAGGGCCCAGCTGTGCTCATCCCAAATGCAAAGACCCCAACCTCCAGGGCTCAGGCACACACCCTGCCACTGACACCAAGTGAGGTCCCTGGTCCCTGACACTATGCAGTTTCCCGGAATATCACTGGGTTCAGCCCCACAGCCCCTAAATACCACCAGGTACAGGCCCCAGTCCTCCATTCCCAGCACTGCTGAGAATTTCCAGCACCTCACGTTGAACCACTGTCCAGTTGGCTGAGAATCACAGGAGGGGAACCTCCAAATTCCTGAGCACCCTTTTAGAATAATAAAATAAAATAAGCCCAAATAGCTTAAAGTGCGGGTTCTCTTTCTTTGCTTTCAAGGCTTGCACCTCTTTGTTCCTTCCTCCTCCTCCTCCTCTTCCTTTTGTTGCTTTTGAGTCATAGCCAGTGATGTTCAAGGGTTCTCTCTCGCTCTGCACTCAGGAATTACTCCAGGCATTGTTCAGGGGACCATATGGGATTCTGGGGATTGAACTCAAGTCTTATCAGTTGTAGTATTTCTCTGGCCCTTACCTACTTCTTTATTTTTTATTTATTTATTTATTTATTTATTTATTTATTTATTTATTTATTTATTTATTTATTGGTTTTTGGGTCACACCCGGCGGTGCTCAGGGGTTACTTCTGGCTGTCTGCTCAAAAACAGCTCCTGGCAGGCACGGGGGACCATACGGGACACCGAGATTCGAACTAACCACCTTTGGTCCTGGATCGGCTGCTTGCAAGGCAAATGCCACTGTGCTATCTCTCTGGGCCCTTCTTCTTTATTTTTTAATGATTTTATTTATTTATTTATTTTGGATTTTGGGTCACACACGATGGACTCAAGTGTTACTCCTGACTCTAGGCTCAGAAATTGCTCCTGGAGACTCAGGGGCCATATGGGAAGCCGAGATCTAACCACCAATGCCTGTCCTGGTCAGCTGCATGTAAGGCAAACACTCTACTGCTGTGCTATCTCTCCAGCCTCTCTTCTTTAAAAAAACAAAACAAGGGCCCGGAGAGATAGCACAGTGGCATTTGCCTTGCAAGCAGCCGATCTAGGACCAAAGGTGGTTAGTTCGAATCTCGGTGTCCCATATGGTTCCCTGTGCCTGCCAGGAGTTATTTCTGAGCAGACAGCCAGGAGTAACCCCTGAGCACTGCCAGGTGTGGCCCAAAAAACCAAAAAACAAAAAAGAAAAACAAAAAACAAAACAAAAAAAAAACCACATTTATTTGGGACTGATCAATAGCACAGTGGTAGGGAGGGTGTTTGCCTTGCAGAAAAAAGACCTAGGTTCTGTCTTTGTTGTTGTTGTTGTTGTTTTGGATCATACCCGGCAGCGCTCAGGGGTTACTCCTGGCTCTACACTCAGAAATTGCTCCTGGCAGGCTCGGGGGACCAGATGGGATGTCGAAATTCGAACCACCTGCCTTTTGCATGCAAGGCAAACGCCTTACCTCCATGCTATCTCTCTGGCCCCCAGACATAGGTTCTGATTTCTGGCATCCCATAGGGTTTCCTGAGCTTTCCAGGAGTAATTCCTGAGTGTTAAGTAATTCCTGTATGTCGCTAGGTGTAGCCAAAACAAACAAACAAAAATAAACAAACTAAAAACTTATTAGATCAGCAAGAGTCAGTTTGAAATGACTTCTGTCTCTCCATTTTTGTTGTTGTTGTTGTTATTTTTGTTATTTTTGTCACACCTGGCAGTGCTCAGGAGTTACTCCTGGCTCTGAGCTCAGAAATTGCTCCTGGCAGGCACAGGGGACCATATGGGATGCCGAAATTTGAACCACCGACCTTCTGCATGCAAGGCAAACGCCCTACCACTGTTCTATCTCTCCCGCCCAAAAGAATTGCTTTTTTGTTTTTGATTTTTATTTTTTGTTTTTCAGGCCACACCCGTTTGATGCTCAGGGGTTACTCTTGGCTAAGCGCTCAGAAATTGCCCCTGGCTTGGGGGGACCATATGGGACGCCGGGGGATCGAACCGCAGTCCTTCCTTGGCTAGCACTTGCAAGGCAGACACCTTACCTCTAGCACCACCTCGCCGGCCCCTTGTTTTGTTTTATGTTGTTTGTTTTTGTTTTTAGGCCACACCTGGTGACGCTAAGGGGTTATTCCTGGCGATGCACTCAGAAATTGCTCCTGGCTTGGGGGACCATATGGGACGCTAGGGGATCGAACCATGGTCCCTCCTAGGTTAGCGCACACAAGGCAGACGCCTTACCGCTTGCACCACCGCTCCAGCCCTCTTCATGGTGTTACTAATGTCACTGTCTAAGTATTTACCACTCTGTGGTCAGTTCTAGTTCTAGTCCTTGTTGAGCCTTAGTGGCCCTGTTTAGGCTCTCTGGGGTGGGTAGATATCTAGGGAACTTTCCCACCAGATTTCTTAGGATTCTACCTGGCTGACACTACTATGACTTTTTTTTTTTTGGGGGGGGGAGCACACTTGACAGTGCTCAGGGGCTACTCCTGGCTCTGCTCTCAAAAATCGCTCCTGGCAAGCTCAGGGGATCATATGGGATACTGGAGATCTAAGCTGGGTCCATCTTGCCTGCGTCGGCTGTGTGCAAGGAAAATACCCTATCACTGTGCCCTATACTCCAGCCCTATACTATAACTTTTGTTTAGGGGGTTTGAGCTACATCCTGTGACACTCAGGAGTTACTCCTGGCTCTGCACTCAGAAATCTCTCCTGGCAGGCTCGAGAAATTATTTGGCATGCCAGGAATCAAACCTGGGTTGGTCCTGGGTTGGCTGTGTGCCAAACAACCCTCCTACATCTTTGCTGTCTCTTCAGCCTCCTACTGTGACATTTTGAGGTGTCGTGTGGTCCAGAATCTATAGACACGGAACAAATTTTGGGGCTTGGCAGTTTGACAAGGTCAAGTGGTGGAGCTGAGCAGTTTCTGTCTGGGTGCTGTGGCTTCAGGTTTTAACCTCTTCTTTAGAAGCCTTCCTGAGCCTTGTCTGGCAATGGGGCTCCTTGGGTTTATCTCTTGGGGGCTCAGCTCTGTTTCTGGCTCTGTTATTTCATGTCATCTTCAGGCTGAGATGTCTCAGACATTCAACACTGTCCCCTCTGCCCTTCTTTGCCTCTAGGATCCTGAGTTTATGTGAGTCAGAAACTTGGCAAGGGATCCCAAAACTCCTCCTTTCTGATTTGCTTCAGTTTCCCTCAATTGTGCAGATGGGACAATGTTTCTTCTGTCTTCAGGCTCACAAATCCTTTGCCCTATCAACTCCATTCAGCACTGAGCCTCCTTTTTTTGTGGGGAGGGGACGGGAAACACTTGGCAGTGCTCAAGGGTTACTCCTGGCTGCACTCAAAGGTCATCCCTGGCAGTACTCAAGGGACTATAGGATTAAACCTGGGCCAGCTATGTGCAAGGCAAATGCCTTCCACCCTCCCTGCTGTGCTATAGCTCTGGCCCTAGTTCTTATTTATTTATTTATTATTTATTTATTTATTTATTTTTGTCTTACCCAGCAATGCTCAGGGTACCCCTGGCTCTGCACTCGGGGATCACAACTGGTGGTGCACAGGGATGCCGGAGATTGAACATGGGCTGGCTGTGTGCAGAGCAAATGACCTCCCTCTGTTCTATCTTTCTGGCCCCAGACACTGTCTTTTTTATTTTTTAAATTTTTGTATATTTTGACCATACCCTGTGGTGCTCAGGGGTTACTCTGTGGTCTATGCTCAGGGATCAATCCTGGCAGATTTAGGGGATCATATAGGATGCCGGGGATTGAACCTTGGTCGGCCACATGCAAGGCAAACCCCCTCTGCTGTCCTATTGCTCCCACCCCAGATGCTGGGTCTTATGTGAAGTGCTCACACTTGCCTTTGCTCTCACCTACAGCAGAATTGGGGAGCTGACTCCAATTCCTGCAAAGTGGGGTGCAAACACAGCTTCTTGCTGTGGACATCATGGTTTGGGGGAAGGGCACCTCATCTGCATTCAGTTGAGGGGGATGGAAGTTCAACTCTCCCCACCCCTGATGTCTACTAAGGACCAGGTCGAGAGAGGCTGGAGTCCATTCTGCTCTCCACCTGATACCTCTCAGGCTGTGGTGGGTTGGTGGGGGGGGGGAGCTTGTTACTGTGGTGGGTGGCCAAAGTTCTCCAAAGTTCTTGGGTTGGGGAGTGGTTGGTCTGTCCCTCAACCCACATTCTCTATTATTATTTGGGGGGGGGGGTTGGGCCACACTTGGTGATGCTCAGGGGTTACTCCTAGCTATGTACTCAGAAATATATTCTGGTTTGGGAGACCATATGGGACACTGGGGATCTAACCGAGGTCCATCCTAGATTATTGCATAAAAGGCAAATGCCCTACCACTGTGCTATCATTCAGGCCCCCATTCTCTTTTTATTTTGTTGGTTTCTGGGCTACATGGCAGTGCTCAGGGCTTACTCCTGATCTGTGCTTAGAGCTTATTCCTGATTACCCTCAGGATTTACTACTGGTTCTATGCTCAGAAATTACTCCTGATTAACCTCAGGGCTTACTTCTGAGTCTATATTCAGGACTTCTGGTTTTATGCTCAGGGCTTACTCCTGATTCACTCGTGGCAGGTTCAAGGACCCTAGATTGAACCCAGGTCAGCCACGTTCAAAACAAGTCTCCTCTCCGCTGTATTTATTATTGCTTCGGACCCCCACACCCATCTTTCTTTTTAGAGGACCTGATCCCTGAAGTTGGTCACTTGTCACCCTCTGTCCCTTCCACACACCTCTCCCAGAACAGACTTTCCTATAATCTGAGGCTTCTCTTGGCTCTGGACCAATTTTGGGAGTGAAAAAAATTTTTTTCATTTTTTTCAAGTGAAAAAAAATTTTTTTGTTTTTGTTTTTAGTAGGTCAGGGACATACTCTAAAAATGCAAAAACTAGATAAAACTAACAAAGTATCACCGCTGTTGAATATGGAAGAGGTCTCAGGCATGAGGCAGACTCTCACTGCCCCACTGGGTAGCTGGGCTCAGCATGAAGGAGAAACATGCAAGGCCTGGATCTATCTCAGTGTGGGCCGCTGGCCTTGGTAACTCGAGGCCGGGACTGATGTCAAGTGTGGGGGTGCAAGGGGGAAAGGAGACCCAGGGGAGGCTTCAGTGAAGGATCAAAGGGGGGGAGGAGGCTTTCTCCATTCCCAGAGTGAGGGCAGGGGAGTGAAAGCTAATCGTGCACAGATCATTCGCAGGCGCCGATGAGATGACTTCCTTCCTGGATAAAATTAGATTTGGGAAACATGACTTTCCTTTCAGGACGGAGCTGACAGCGAGCTGGCCGACCCCTGAGCCGACACTGAGCAACTGAACTCCTCACAGCTGCTATTCATCGTGAAACTGGGGCCTACAAGATTCTGACCTGGAAGGAAGGAATTTGGGTTCTGTAGGCCTGTGTCTCAACTGCCCCTGGGAGCTCTCTGGGGATGGATAGGCAGAGCAGCAAGTTTGTTATCAATTTGCTTGAACTGAGGCTGAGAAGTGGGTGTTCATGTTTGTGCCTCCCACTTTCTTTTCTTGGGGGTTGTGGAGCCATACCTACTATGCTCAGAACTCTCTAGAAATTATTCTTTTTTATTTTTATTTTTTCGGCCACACCCAGTGATGCTCAGGGGTTTCTCCTGGCTATGTGCTCAGAAATTGCTCCTGGCTTAGGGGACCATATGGGACGCTTAGGGGACCATATGGGACGCTGGGGATCACACCATGGTCCGTCCAAGGCACATGCAAGGCAGACGCCTTACGCCCTGTGCCACCACTCTGGCCCCTAGAAATGATTCATTTCAGGCTTAGGGGATCTCTGGGGTGCCAGGGATTGAACCCAAGTTGCCTGTCTATATGACAAGCACCCTCCCCACTGTAGTATGGCTCCAGTTACACAAGAGTGACATTTTTTTTTTGTTGTTTGTTTGTTTTGTTTTTGTTTTTGGACCACACCAGGCAGCGTCCGGGGTTACTCCTGGGTATGTGCTCAGAAATTGCCCCTGGCAGGTGCAGGGGACCATATGGGATGCCTGAGATCGAACCTGGGTCTGTCCAAGCTGGTCACATGCAAGACAGCTGTACTATCAATCTGGCCCCAAGAGTGACATTCTTATTGGACAGTCATTGCTGGCAGGATTGTCATTGGCTGTCTTGCCGGGCTTCAGGGCCTTGAGGATTTGGGGACAGGAGAGTGACTATCAATTTTTTTTTCTTTTTGGTTTTTGGGTCATACCGACAACACTCAGGGGTTACTCCTGGCTTGGGGGACCATATGGGATGTCGGTATTTGAACTGCCATCCTTCTGCATGCAAGGCAAATGCCCAAATCTTGAGATGGGGGCCTCCTGATCTTCTAGATCCTGAGTCACCCCTTGTGGTTCCTGCCTGAACCAAGTTCTGAGGTTCTTGACTCATTATCTGAGTACCCTGCTGTGCTCTTCCTCACAAAGGCCCTCAGAGCTCAATGGACCCAGTATAGACTTAACAACCCTGGGTTTGATCCCTGGCACCGCATGATCACTTGGAATACTATCAGATGTGATCCTCAAACAAAGCAAATCACTTACATTTAAATTTTTTTTTTTTTTTTTTTGGTTTTTGGGCCACACCCGGCGTTGCTCAGGGGTTACTCCTGGCTGTCTGCTCAGAAATAGCTCCTGGCAGGCACAGGAGACCATATGGGACACCGGGATTCGAACCAACCACCTTTGGTCCTGGATCGGCTGCTTGCAAGGCAAATGCCGCTGTGCTATCTCTCCGGGCCCACATTTTAATTTTTTAATTTTATAGAGCCAGACCTGTTGGAGCTTAGGGGATCATTTCTGGCAGGCTCTCGGGACCACTTGAGATGCTGAGGATGGAATCTGGGTCAGTCGTGTGTAAGGCAAGTGTCCACCCCACTGTTCTATGGCTCTTTTCCTGCAAATCACTTATAGAACTATTAGCCTTCCAGTGTACACCAATTCGAAGGGAGAACCCAGCCCGGCCACACTCTGATGACATTTGAGAGAGGCTGGAGGGGCATCTCCTAACCCCCAAATGGTGATCCCCTACTCAACGAGATGTGAACCCTTTTGAGGATCACTCTTATCTATGGACCCAGCCAAACCAGCCCACCCTCCCCGCTGTACTATTGATCTAAGGCCCCAAGAGCGAAGGTTTCTGAGTCTCCCCTCCATCTTCAGTTACCGTCAAACCTTTACTCCTGCACTTCTACAGTTTGTGCACAAAGGGGAGGCCCAGACTAAACTCTGTTCATGTGTGGTGTGTGATGTGTGTGTGTGTGTGTGTGTGTGTGATAGAATCAGTTGCCTGCAAATAATTGGGCATGCATTGTCATGTTGAAGTGAGTTGTGGGGCAGAAATGAGGTTGGATTCTGCTGGTGGCAGCCCCTCTGGGGGCTTTAACATCCGTGGAATTTGGAGCAAAGAGTCGAACTCACACCAGACAGTATGTGTCCAGAGCCCCATGCATGATTACCCTGTGCACAATCGACCATCCCAGTCTTCAGGAAAGCGCTTGTTATCGCCGCCATAACCAGACCACAGCTCAGAGGTCCGGAAGCAGAGCCTGTGGTCTGGGATGCAGATATCTCAACACCCCTTTCCTGTTCTCCCTTCACCCATGAGTGCAACATGGGAACATGCATGCAACATTTGGAACAGACACGCAACGTGGGAACAGGTGCGCCACCTGGGGACACGCGAGCAACATGAGACGTGTGCCCCCAGTGCTACACACCCCTCCCTTGAGCCTCAAGCAAGCTCTGTGCTGAGTGTTTATTTCTGGAGATTCTGAGAGGTCGAGATCTGGAGTCGTCCCCACAACCTCGAGCAGCAAAGTGAAGCGTGTCTGCTGCGATGAATGACGGCGGAAGGACCCTTGATTCAATAGGCCCCCCAGCAAATAGAAAACAGTTGCTGGAAAATTATATTAAGAGATGAATAATCTCCTCCATTACTATGTTTCCTTTTCTTTAATGCAATTTGGTTCCAGCCAAATGAACAGAAAAGGCTTGGGAGGGGGTTGGTGTCAGGGGCAGCGTTCTTGGAAGCTGCAGGGTTGAAGGGCTTGCAGGTGGGAGGCCCAGATTTTTTGCCCAGGAGGCCTGAGCCCGGGGCCGGCCAGTGCCCACGGGAAATTGCATCCAGAGCTCCTCCCGCATCGTCAATCCAGGGCAAGCTGGCAGCTCTCCAGGCGGGCGCGAGACGCGAGGGCATCTGAGGCCAGACTGGCCGCCCTGTACCCAAGGTGCGCGGTGGAGGGGGGGGCCTCGTTCCAAGCTCACACTCAACTCACGTTCATTATTTAGAAGCATGGCACAGGGCTTATCTTCCAGCATAGTCATCTCCGGGGAAGGCAGTGGCGAGCCTCGCTCAGTGATGTACTGGAGCAGATCCCAGACTGGACAAACAAACTGGGGCTCAAGGGGCTCAAATGGGGCTCAAGCTGGGGAGAGATCTGACAACCTTACAGGGGCACATGTGCTAGGAGCAGCCCAACCTCCAGGCTGGGAAAAGCGCGAGCTGCATTTGAGTGTTTGTATGTGTGTGTGTGTGTATGTGTGTGTGTGTGTATATGTATGTGAGACTAACCTGCATGCTTACTGACACCCCTGTCCTTGGTAGGCCTCATGCAGCCCATGTGCTGGGCTTTGCTGGTGTGTGTGTGTATGTGTGTGTGTGTGTTATGTGTGTGTCTAGGGGAGTGTGCCCAGTGGGCAGGATCATGTGTGTGTTATGTGTGTGTGTCTAGGGGACAGCGCCCAGCAGGCAGGATCCCGACGCCCTGCACCCACGCGCGGACCCCACCCAGGTCTAGGCTAGGCGGCTTCCCGAGGGCTTGGCCCCGCGGACTGACCACGCCCACAGGGGCACCGCCCACCGCGCAACCAGACCACGCCCACGCGCAGTTCCACTCTGCCTCCCGCGCACCGACCCCCCAGACGTCACAGTCCCCGCCCACCACCAACCTCACGCCCCGCCCACAAGCTAACCAGCCCCGCCCCACGGAGCCGCAAGACCCCGCCCACCGCTCCACCTGACCCCGCCCACCGAGTCACGTGACGCGCGCCCCGCCCGGCGGCGAGGAGGCCCCGGCCCGGCCCCGACCCGGCGCTGCTGGCTGGAGCCGCGGCGCTCGGTGTCCCCCGCCGGGAGCGCTCCGGGCGCGCCGGCCACGGGCGCGACTCGAGATGGACGAGGACGGCGGCGGCGGCGGCGGCGGCGGTGAGGGAGGCGGCGGTGAGTGCGGCTCGGAGGTGTGGCCGGCCGGTCCGGACGGCGGCCTGGCCCTGCCCGGGGTCGCGTCCCGCGTGGGGCGGCGGTCGGGGCACACGGCTTGGGCGGCCGGTCCAGGCCCGCGGCTCATCGGGCCGGCTCCGTGCGAGGCCCCGGGGCAGGCAGGATCGCCGCCCCGCCGCTCGCAGCCGCAGGGTCCCAGGGTGGCCGACGGGCTGCGCGAGGTCGGTCTGGGGGATCTGGGGCGCCCCCTTCGCCCACCTCGGCCCCTGGTCCCCGCGATCGTCCGCGCGCCCCGGAGCCCCGGGCGGGCGACCTTGCTTTCCCGGGGGGCGCGGTGGGCGCTGCCGCTTCCCCGAACAACGAGGGCGAAGTTTGTCCCGGCGGGGCGGGACCCGGGTCGATTTCTGGGGTGTGGGTCTAGAATCGGGGTGGGGTGGGGACCCGGGTGGGGTTCAGGGATTGGGGGACCCGGGTTTGTTTCTGGGGTGTGTGAGTCTGGAATTTGGGGGGACCCGAGTCGGTTTCAGGGATTTGGGGCCCCGGGTTTGTGTCTGGGGTGTTTAGGTCGGGCATAGGGGAGCCGGATCGGTTTTAGGGATGGGGGATCCGGGTTTGTTTTTGGGGTTTTGGGTCTGGAATTTGGGGGACCCAGCTCGGTTTCAGGGATGGAAATCCTGGTTTGTTTCTGGGGGTGTAGGTCGGGCATGGGGAGCCGGGGTCAGTTTCAGGGATGGGGGACCCGGGTTTGTTTCTGGGGTGTATAGGTTGCGCATGGAGAGCCGGGATCGGTTTTGGGGATAGGGTTGATTTCTGGGGTGTGGGTCTGGAATCAGGGGGACTCGGGTCGGTTTCAGGGATGGGGGCCCCGGATTTGTTTCTGGGGTGTAGGTCGAGCCTGGAGAGCTGGGATCGATTTTGAGGATGGGGGACCCGAGTCAATTTTCTGGGGGGTGTGTGGGTCGGGGTGGGGGAGATCCGGATCGGTTTCAGGGATGGGGGTACCCGGGTCTGTTTCTGTGTATGGGTCGGCAATGGGGGACCCGGGTCACTTTCTAGGGTGTAGGTCGGGAAAGGGGGAACCGGATCGGTTTTGGGGCTGGGGGGACTCCGGGTCTTTCTGGGATGTAGGTCGGGGTTATAGGGCCGCCTTAGGTGGAGGCATCGCGGGGGTCTGTGCTTCTCCTACTAAATAAAGGTGACGTTTGGAGCACGGTCAGCTGCGGGGGGCTAGAGGTCGGGGTGCGTCGCTTCCAGGCTCTTTCTGATCGGCTGGAGTGGGGGACAACATAGGGGAGACATCCCCCTCTCTTACTGGAAGCCCCCAAGTTGAGGCTCTCCAAGCTGGCTTTTTCTCCCTCTCCTCTCTTTCTCTTTTTTGCTGACAGCCGGAATCAGACCCCCTTGAAATGAGGGAGCGATTTTGAAAAAAAAAAGAAAAAAGATCCTAATTACAGGCTGTTGGGAGCAGCTGCCCGTCAGCATTAGCGTCTGGGAAGGTTTGCTTGAGGTGCTTTCTGGAATTTAAGTGCTGTCGAAAGCCTGAGGCTGGCCCTGCTGGTGGTGAATTGGCTTGTCCAGGCTCCAGCCTGGCAGGCGAGGCCACAGTGGGGGTGTTATTTCTAAAGGGGATCAGTGTGTGTGTGTGTGTGTGTGTGTGTGTCTGTGTTTGAGGGGTGCAGGGAGACCCCCGCACCCTGTCTGTCACAATCTGGGAGCCCTCTTGGCCCAAAAATTAAGTAATTATTTTTCCCTTGCAAAGGACAATGGACTTTGGCTGGAGTCAGGTAGCGGGGCCAGGCAGTTTTGTTTGGAAATTACTTCCTGCTTTTCTTATTTCATGGGGGGGGGGGGTTGTGGTAAGAATGTGGGAGACTGGAAAGCAAATGCAGGGTGAGCAGTGGGGGGGCCGCCTATGTTCCCTTGTGCCCCAACAAAGGCGGAGATGAAGGAGCAAAAAGTCTTGGAACTTTCTTTGAGCTATTAATATCTATTCTGGGAATGTGCTTTGAAACATGTCTTCCCAGGACAGATGTGCACTGCGTGTCCGTGTATGCGGTACATGGGGGAACTTTGAGGTGCGAGGTAAGGAGGTGAATTGGACCGTATTATTCGACAAGCATTGAGATGAATTCTTGGACCCCCAAAATCCTGGGTATGCTGGACTGTCTCCTCCCAAACAAAACTCCAAACATTTTTAGACTTCATGATCCAATCAGTGGGCTGTAAAAAGTCCTGGGATTTTCATTCTAGTACTTATTTTTTCTCTTGCTTCCTTCATGGTGAGAATAATTCCACCCAACGCTTCACACATGTAAGACACACGCTCTAGCTCAGTGATCACATCCTGGCATTTTTTTTTCTTTTCCTATTTTCTAAGTTTATGGAGTGATTATGTGATATAAATTTAAAAAATAGTCTAAAAATTGTCGAGGGAACTGTGGATAGTAAAGGGCTGAGGGCCCCTGAGCTCCACTGGGTGTGGCTTCCAAACCAAACCAAACAATAAAACTGTCCTCCAGTGAGAAAGAGGGATGGTGAAGGAGTGTATGTTTGAGATCAGAGATCACTCCTGACAGGGCTCGGGGACCATATGGGGTGCTGGATATAGTAGATAGAATTGATGTGCAGTAGCTGCCTTAACTGCCATGATAACTCTCCAATCCCATTGGCTGCTTTTTCCTTTTTAGTTTTGAGTCACACCCCGCAGTGCTCAGGGGTGATTCTTGGCTATTGCCACTCAGCAATTACTCCTGGCAGTGCTTGGGGGACCATATGGGGTGCTGGGGATTGAGTCTGGATCTGCTGTGTACAAGGCAAACACCCTTGTTCTAGTTCCATGGTTAATGTGTGTGTGTGTGTGTGTGTGTGTGTGTGTTGTGTGTGTGTTGTGTCTGTTCGAGTTGGGGGGCTGATCCCCATCGGTGCTGGCGGCCACCACTGACATACTGACATGCCAAGGAGTGGGCAGAAGCCGGTAATCGAACCCAAGGCCTTTTGCATGCCAGATTGAGCTCTTGCCTTCTTGGCTCCCCCCATACTCCGGAAAATGGTGCTTCCAGTTAGGGGCTGGCTGGCAGACAACTCCCTTGTGATTGAGCTGGTTTCTTCAAATCCTCTTTGGGGTATATATGAGGGCTTGAACCCAGGGCTGCTCACGTGGACACTTGCTCTGCTGAGAGTTCCCAGCCACAGTTTTTGTCCTCATCTTCTATAATCCACTCACAAATGTGTTTGGCAACCTGAGAGCTTTATTTTAAAATAAATTCTCTCTCCCTTTCAAAGCAAGTCATTATGTAATGATCACTGTCTAAATCTGATGGGCTTGTACTTAACTCTTGGTGGTCAGAAGTTCTGTGATAAGTTGTTCTCTGCAGTTGTGTGTGTGTGTGTGTGTGGGGTTATGGCAGGGAATGAACTGGGGTCTGGTGTGTGTGAAGCCCAAGTTCTCCCTGGCTGCATCAACAGCCTCATTTATTTTTATCTTAAAAGGGGGCTCAGAGGGGCCGGAGAGATAGCATGGAGGTAAGGCATTTGCATTTCATGCAGAAGGTCATCAGTTCGAATCCGGCTTCCCATATGGTCTCCCGTGCCTGCCAGGAGTAATTTCTGAGCATGGAGCCAGGAGTTTCCCCTGAGCACCGCCAGGTGTGACCCAAAAATCACACAAAAAGGGGGAGGGGCTCAGAGAGAAGACAAGGGTTAAGCCACTTATTTATTTATTTATTTATTTATTTGGCTTTTTTTTTTTTTGTTTTTTGTTTTTTTTGTTTTGGGGCCACACCCTGTGACGCTCAGGGGTTACTCCTGGCTATGCGCTCAGAAGTTGCTCCTGGCTTCTTGGGGGGACCATATGGGACGCCGGGGGATCGAACTGCGGTCCGTCCTAGGCTAGCGCAGGCAAGGCAGGCACCTTACCTCCAGCGCCACCGCCCGGCCCCTTATTTGGCTTTTTGGATCACACCTGGTAGCGCTGAGGGGTTGCTCCTGGCTCTCCGCTCAGAAATCGCTCCTGGCAGGCTCAGGGACCATATGGGATGCTGGGATTCAAACCACCGTCCTTCTGCATGCAAGGCAAATGCCCTACCTCCATGCTATCTCGCTGGCCCCTAAGTCACTTATTTTTGCTTTTTCTTTTTGGGGCACACCCAGCAGTGCTCGGGGATTGTTTACTCCTGGCTCTGAACTCAGAAATCACTCCTAAAAGTCTCAGGGAAACCATATGGGTTGTTGGGGATCCAACCCAGGTCAGCTGCTTGACAGGCAAATCCCCTCCCCCCTGTGTTATTATTTATGAATCCTAAGGCACAAGCTATCCAGGTTTGATCCCGGCACCACCAGGAGTGATTTCTGAGCACAGAGATTAGAGTAACTCCTGAGCACCTCTATGTGAGACCCAGCCTTCTCCCCCCAAAAATATCTTTGTTATGGGGCTCTGAGGTAATGTACTTTCAGCCTTGCTGAGGCTCAGGGGTCCACCTTGCCCCTGCATAGTGCCCCAGCCCTGCCAAGAACTGTCCCCAGTACCCATTGAGTGTGGCCCTGCCACCCCCACCGCAAGAAGAAACGCTTTGCATTAAAATTCATGTTTCTGACAATGTAGCCCAGGCCTTTGAAACAGGAGAATTGTCAGCCAGCTGCGAAGCATAACTTTTTGGGTGTATTTTTAGTCTCTGGCCCCAAACTTTGAAATGGAAGTGGGCAGTGAGTCTAGGCCTGTTTACCAGACACAGTAAATAATCTATTCAAACAGGAGCTTGGGCAGAGGCCAGTGATAACGGAGAAAAGATCTTTGTGGCAAGCTCTTCATGGAAGAAAAAGACTTTAAATTTGAGGCCCTAGGGCCGGAGAGATAGCACAGATGTAGGGCATTTGCCTTGCATGCAGCCGACCCAGGACAGACCCAGTTGGAATCCCAGCATCCCATATGGTCTCCCAGCCTGCCAGGGGCTATTTCTGAATGCAGAGCCAGGGGTAATCCCTGAGCACCGCTGGATGTGGCCCAAAATCCTATCAATCAGTCAATCAATAAGTAAATAAAGTAAAAAAAAATTGATCCCTGGAGCTGGAGCAATAGCACAGCGGGGAGGGCATTAGCCTGGCATGCAGGTGACCCAGGTTTGATCCTCGGCATCCCATAAGGTTTCCTGAGCACTGCCATGAGTGATTTCTGAGCGCAGGTAGAGCTAGGAGTCAGCCCTGAGCACTGCCAGATGTGGCCCAAATTTCTCTACCCCCCAAAAAATGGTAACAGTTTGATCCCTTTCCTAGTAGTGACTGAGAGGGTTGTGTGTCCCTTTGGTCGTGGGAGCCTGGGGTGGACCCTGGTGCCTCTTTCTTCCTGAGCACTGATTGAAGTGACCCTGAGCTGAGCCCTCTGGAGGAAGTGGTTTTCCTACCCCTGACAGAAAGAGTTTCAAAATGATCCTGGGAACCGGAGTGGTAGTGTAGTGGTAGGGCTTTTACCTTGCACACGGCTGACCCAGGACAGAACTTAGCTCAATCCCCGGCTCCCCAGATGGTCCCCCAAAACAGGAGCAACTTCTGAGTGCATAGCCAGGAGTAACTCATGAATGTCACTGGGTGTGGCCCAAACACCAAAAAAAAAAAAAAAAATCTTCCTGGCTGTTTTCATGGTTGGAGCTTTTATCTGAGGGTGTTATTGACTAATACGGCATTACTATTCCCCATGATGTTGCTCCTCCTTTTATTGGTCTTTTTGTTTTGTTTTGTATTTTGGGACACATACAGTGGTGCTCAGCGGTTACTTCTGGCTCTGTGTCAGTCAGGGATCACTCGTGGCAGTGCTGAGGGGACTCTGGAATGCCAGATCAGCTGCATACAAGGCAAAACACCCTGTGATATCGTGCTAGCCCCTTTTTCTGCTTTCTTGTCTAGGTCTGGATTCTCTGCTGAAAAACATTTTTGTTTTTGTGTCACACCCTTTGGTGCTCTGTGTTCAGGGGTCACTACTGGTGGTGCTCAGGGACCCTGTAGGGTGCTAGGGGATTGAGCCTGGGTTGGCTGTGTGCAAGGCTGACAACCCTCTCCCACGCCCCAGGCTCAGTCCTTGTACTGCAAGGTCACTGCCAGGTGTGACCCTTTCACCCTTGTAGGAGACAACTCTTGGAACCCTGGCCGAAAGCTGGGGTGTTCCCCCGAAGTGGTTTTCAGCGCCCCCTACAGGCTTTGGTGCCTGCTGGTGCCCTGCTTGGCTTGTTTTCATTGCCTTCAGGCAGCTGAGAGTTGTGGATGTCTAGGAGGGAGGGGGCTGCCCTGGTGCCCCATCACTCCCCACCCACCATGGCCCCACTTCCCTGGACCTTTCCACAGCTCTGCAAAAGGGATGCAGTGTTTCCTGGGCCTCAGGCAGGCTGTGAAACCAGACTTTCTCCCCTCCCGGAGCTGTTCTGGGGGACAGGGTGGGCGAGCAGTGGTGTGTAGGGGCTGTGGTTGGGTTTCCTGCCCTCTGGAAGGTCTAGAGAGGAATGGCAGGGGGGAAATAAGTTTTAGGAGGGGGGAAATAGGTTTTCTCCAAGAATTTAAAAAGCTGTTTAAAGTTAATGTTTTTGTTTTTGCGTTTGTGGGAAGACAGTGGGTCCCAGATCAGACTGTGTGGGACTCGTCTTCCCAGTTGCTGAAGTTCCCTGACTTGCAGCTTTGGTCAAGGCAGTTGGCCCTGGGCCAGACTGACACAGATAGTTTGAGGGCATTTGGATATTGAGCCAATCAGTAGGATTATGGGAGTGGGGTGGGGTGGGGGAATATGCCTCCCCTGGAGATGTTAGAAATTACCCTCCTGAAGCTTTTGTGCCTCATTGCAATGAATGCTAGATTCTTGGTGGGAACTAGAACTCAGCCAGCCCCGTCACCACCCCACCCCCCCCAGCTGAGGTTGAACACTTGGAGCTTTAAAAATAAATATTTTTATTTAAATTTGTTCCTGTCGAAGCCCAGAGCAGTAGTACATTGGGGAGGGCACTTGCCTTGCATGTTTGCCGATTTGGGTTCTATTCCCAGCATCCCATATAATCCCCTGAACCCTGCTAGGAGTGAGTCCTGAACACCACCAGGTGTGGGGCCCCCTCAAAAAAAATGATAAATTTGTTCCTGTGCTAGAGCAGGCCTGGCCACCATGCCTGGGAAGTCTTTCCCAATACCTCGTTGACTGGGGATCTAGCCCTGCTCTCGTCCAGATGTTTGGCAGCGCCAGGCCGGCTCTTCCTGCAGTCTCTGACTCACTTCATGGGAACACGGGTTGCTCCCCATTTACTCTGGCCAGCGAGCACTTCCTTTTCTGCCACAGAACTGCAGAGCTCATGCAGGCCAGGGCAGCGCCCCCTGAGAATTCCCTGCAGGCAGCATGGGGCTGACCTGGCTGGTTGCTACGAAGTTAAAAACAATCTTGTTTTCATTTTTGAGCTCACATCTGGGTTGCATTTATTCTGCTACATTCTGGAGCTTCTTTCAAACCGCAGTTTGATAATGTGGGGTTCATTAAAGCAGCCACGAGTTAGCTCTGTCTGCAGCTGTTTTCAGACTTGAAGCAATGTCCGATGTTTCCTTTTTATGTTTTTTTTTTTCTTTTTATAGAATGTAACTTTTGAATGAAACTCTTGATTGTATTTTTTTGCCAGTGGTTTTTTTTTTCTTCTTTTTTTTTTTTAGGGCGCCACATTAGACCATCCTCAGGGCATGCTGCTGGCTTTGGGATTGGAAGCCAACTTTGTTGTGCTTGGGGTACTCTGTGGTATTGGGAAAGGGACCCCTGTCTCCCAATGCAAAGCCTTGGCCCATCTCTCTCTCTCTCTCTTTTTTTTTGTTTTGGTTTTTGGGTCACACCGGGCGCCACTCAGGGGTTACTCCTGGCTCTACGCTCAGAAATCGCTCCTGGCAGGCTCTTGGGACCATATGGGATGCCTGGGTTCGAACTGCCATCATTCTGCATGTAAGGCAAACGCCTCCATTTTATCTCTCCAGCCCCGTTTATCTCTTTGAGCTGTCTCTTGGCCTTTAAACCATTGGATTTTATTTTGTTTTGTTTTGGGGCCACACTTAATGGGCTCTGAACTCAGGAATCATTCCTAGTGGGGACCCTATTGGGTGCTGGGGATCAAACCTAGCTCGGCAAATACAGTCCCTGCAATGATACTACTCTAGCCCCTAACTCCTTGATTGTAAACCTTGGGGATGTAGAACCGGGATCTAGACCTGGACTTAAGCCTGAGCCAGTGTCGCCAGACACTTCTTTCTGCTCATGGGCCCATTAGGTTCGAATGCACCTCCTTGGGAATGGCACCTTCTTTTTTTTTTTTTTTTTTTTTTTTGTGTCACACCCGGCAGCGCTCAGGGGTTACTCCTGGCTCTACGCTCAGAAATCGCTCCTGGCAGGCTCAGGGGACCATATGGGATGCCGGGATTCGAACCACCATCTTCTGCATGCAAGGGAAACGCCCTTCCTCCATGCTATCTCCCTGGCCCCGTGCATGGAATGGCACCTTCTTGGCATTGGAGAAAGCAGCCCCTTTGCCTATGGGGAGCTTGTCTGGACAGTTTCCAGGACACAATCCTCCATGTTCCTGGCCCGTGCTGCAGCCTCATCCTTACTGTCCTCAGGGTCATGAATGTCCTTGTGTTTATTACTAGGGAGACAAGTCCCAGGTCACTACAGGCAGCTCAATCCTGGGGTCCCCCCTCCGGGGCAGAGGCAACCCATGTTCTGGTGTGGCTGTGGGGGCAAGTGGAAGGCGACGCGTCCTGCTCTCAGAGATTTCTGCAGTCCATGCCATAGTCCCTGAGTCCTGAGCCAGCGGCTTGTTCTCACAGAGGCAAGGAATCCGTGTCTCTGGGGACGAGCTGCCGTGCAACAGAGAGGAAGTGGGGAGTGAGCTATGCTCTCACGGGTTTGGCGCTTTTATGATGGGTTTCTGGATGCGGGCAGCCGTGGGTTTGGGGAAGGTTGTTCCCCAATGGAGGAGGTGGGTGGGGACTGGGGGTTCAGCACAGGAGACCCTGGTGCCTGCTCTGGAGCAACCCCTTGTGTGAAGCTCATAGTTGGGTCCCTTGGGAGCCTCGTTGCTCTTGGGGGTTCCTTGCTCCCCACTTTGCGAGTGTCAGGGTGTGTTTGCTTCTCCAGCCACATTTCCCCCACTGTCGTCCCAGTGTTTGGCCGGACATGCAGAAATGACTCATTTTTTTCCCCTGAATCTGGAATAAGCAGTAGCGAAGGTGGTTCCCAGCTCTGGCTCCATTTCCAACCCTCAGAACTCGAAAGTTGCTTCTGTAACTTCGCCCACTCTTGCCTGCACCCTCAGGATCAGGATTCAGCCAGGCTGGTGGGGTTGGGGGCACTTGCTCCGTGTGGTCCTGCAGAGATTTGCTCTGGGACTGAGGAAGATCCCTCTGGCCTCGGGGCTGCCATCTTCCCATCAGATGCAGCTCCTGGGCTGAGGTTAAGGGGTAAAGTGGGGCCTGAGCTGGATCTCTTTGGAGGGAACTTGGAGGGGTTCAGGGAGGGATTTCAGGAGAGCTGGTTCCTTACACCAGGGAACAAGTCTGGCCTCCCAGCTTGGATAGCCAAGAAGGCCTGGAGCTAGGGCCGGTCAAGTGGAACATCCTGCGGTTCCAGCCCCCATGGCCTGCACAGACCCTCCCCTCCCAGTACAAAGTGAAGGCGGAGCTGGATTGGGGGAAGAAGGCAGCAGAGGTTGGGGATGGGGCATCTGCTGTAGTTTTGTGGGACTATCATGTGGCCCCACATAGCCCCCTCACTTCTTCCCTCCAAGGCCTGTTGATTGATTTGGACTTGACTCTGGCCTGTGCCTGACCATGTGGGGTGAGCCATGGTGGGGGCCTCCTAGGGCCCCAGGGCCCATATTGCCTTTTGAACATGCTAGCATGGTCATGTATGAGTAGGGTGTGTGTGGTGTGTATATGTGGGGTTGGTTGTGTGGTGTGATTTTGTGTGTGTGTGTGTGTGTGACTGGGGAGGCTTGTGCTATCCCAGTACCCTCCAGGCTGACTGTGGAGGCTACAGGTGTGTGGCCCAGCCAGTGCCTCATGTAGGGTTCCTGACCAGGGTTCAAGCAGGAAGACGCAGCTGCTCTGAGACAGGTCTGGGGACCTCGAGATGCTGCTGCTGGACTTCAGGAGGGACTAAGCCTGCATGTCCTTCCTCAGCCTGTGGGCCCCGAGCATGCAGGTCTGGTCTCTGGGTTCAGCCCATGTGGCCCCAGGGTACTGAAGGCCTCTTCCTTCCTTCCTTCCTTCCTTCCTTCCTTCCTTCCTTCCTTCCTTCCTTCCTTCCTTCCTTCCTTCCTTCCTTCCTTCCTTCCTTCCTTCCTTCCTTCCTTCCTTCTTTGATTTTGGGCCACACCCGTTTGACGCTCAGGGGCTACTCTTGGCTATGCGCTCAGAAATCGCCCCTGGCTTGGGGGGACTATATGGGACATCGGGGGATCGAACCACTGTCCGTCCTACGCTAGCGCTTGCAAGGCAGACACCTTACCTCTAGTGCCACTTTCCCGGCCCCTGTTTCTTTCTTTCTTTATTTATTTTTTTTTGGTTTTTGGGCCACACCCGGTAACGCTCAGGGGTTACTCCTGGCTATGCGCTCAGAAGTCGCTCCTGGCTTGGGGGACCATATGGGACGCCGGGGGATCGAACCGCGGTCCATCCGAGGCTAGCGCAGGCAAGGCAGGCACCTTACCGTTAGCGCCACCGCCCGGCCCCCTGTTTCTTTATTTTTTTGAAAATTTGTTTCTAGGCTACACTGGTGGTATTCAGGGGTTACTCCTGGCTCTTTGCTCAGGAATCACTTCGGCAGGCTCCGGTGCTGGGATCGAAACCAGGTTGGCCATGTGCAAAGCAAGGCTCCTTACCTGCTGTCCTATTGCTCCAGCACCCTACCCCCCCAACCCCCCACCACCAATTTTTGCCCTGCACGTGCTAACTCGGACCTGCAGCCAGAGCTGACAGGGACCTGGACAGTGTGGTTTTGTACCCGGTGATGGCCTCACACGGTCATTGTGTGGGAGAGGAAAGGGCAGGGTGGAAAAAGGAGGACATGGACACTGCAGGAGGGGGTATTCAAAGAAGGAGTATGGGTCCAGCCCCACCCCAAGTCCCATGACTTAGCTGCCAGCTGTGTGTGTGTGTGTGTGTGTGTGTGTGTGTGTGTGTGTGTGGTGAGGGGGGCTGCGGGCATCAGTGAGGCCCAAGTGTGGCTTTTTTTTTTTTTATTGGTTTTTGGGTCACACCCTGCAGCGCTCAGGGGTTACTCCTGGCTTTATGCTCAGAAATTGCCCCTGGCAGGCTCTGGGGACCATATGGGATGCCGGATTCAAACCCGCATCCTTTTGCATGCAAGGCAAAATGCCTTACCGCTGTGCTATCTCTTCGGCCCCTAAGACTGGCTTTCAATGTGAGCTGGAGACAGAGCCTGGACCCCCTGGTATGGTAAGGTGGGGCAGGGCGAATTCTTCTTGCTTAATTCACTCTAGTCCTGTGTGTGTGTGTGTGTGTGTGTGTGTGTGTGTGTGTGTGTGTGTGTGTGCGCGCGCGCACGCGTGTATGTGTGAACTGAAGCACATGACCACAGGTGACACTTATGTCTAGTCATATGTCCTTGTGTGCCTCTGCTCTACACACACACACACACACACACACACACACACACACACACACACACACACACACACAGCTGAGGCCCTGGTGGGCAGGACAGGACAGTTCTCCACATACTTGTGTGTCTTCAATTGACCATTTTGCTCTCTCTCTGGCCCCTCAATGGACCGTTTTTCCCTTTCCCCTCAGTTCGGAGGTTCCAGCTCCCCAATTCCCCCTGACTACAGTTGGGCCTCCTGTATGGGGTCTGTGGGCTCAGTTACAACCCCCAAGTGCTTCTCAGGTAGGGTGTCATGGTGGTTTTCCTGGGAGACCATTAATTTCTTTGTAGAGTCTTGGCGCCTTGGAAGACTGTTGGGATCCTCATGATTGAGCCTGTGGCAGTGGGGAGGGGCACATAGGTGTGGGCTGGGGGATGACGACAGCTTCTTTCCAGTCTGTGTCTACTCTTGGGAGATTCTGTTATTCGCAGATGGGCTGTCCTGGGCTCTTGGCTTAGTACTTCTTGCTTCTTGCCCTGGGAGACTCAGTGGAAGTCTGAGCAGCTTCCTGGGTGCCTCCTGGCCCTGCTTTTACCCAGTGGTGCTCAGAACCTTTTTTTTTAATTGTTAAATTATCTTTATTTAAACACCGTGATTACAAACATGATTGTTGTTATATGATTATAGTCAAGTAAAGAACACCCCCCTTTACCAGTGCAAGATTCCCACCACCAATTTCCCAGAATCTCCCTCCTCCCCACCCCACCCACACCTGTACTGGAGACAGGCTTTCTATTTCCCTCATTCAGTCACATTGTTAGGATAGTTCTCAGTGTAGTTACTTCTCTAACTGCATTCATCACTCTATGTGGTGAGCTTCATGTCTGCACCTATCAGCCCTCATCTCTCTTGTCTCTGAGATACTGCTAAAAATGTCTTTCATTTTTCTTAAAACCCATAGATGAGTGAAACTATTCCTCGTCTTCTCTCTCCATCTGACTTATTTCACTCAGCATAATAGATTCCATGTACATCTATATATAGGAAAATTTCATGACTTCATTTCTCCTGATGGCTGCATAGTATTCCATTGTGTATATGTACCACAGTTTCTTTAGCCATTCATCTGTTGAAGGGCATCTTGGTTGTTTCCAGAGTCTGGCTATTGTAAATAGCACTACAATGAATATAGGTGTGAGGAAGGGATTTTTGTATTGTATTTTTGTGCTCCTCGGGTATATTCCTAGGAGTGGTATAGCTGGATCGTATGGGAGCTCAGTTTCCAGTTTGTGGAGGAATCTCCATATTGCTTTCCATAAAGGTTGGACTAGACGGCATTACCACCAGCAGTGAATGAGTTCCTTTCTCTCCACATCCCAGCCAGCACTGCTTGTTTTCCTTCTTTGTGATGTGTGCCAATGTCAGTGGCATGAGGTGGTACCTCATAGTTGTTTTGATTTGCATCTTCCTGATGATTAGTGATGTTGAGTGGTGCTCAGAATCTTGGGCCCTGTTCTCCGCTGACCCTGGGCACCTTGTGCTCACCCTGCCATCCCATGCTCGGACCTGATGCTGCTGCCCAGACTTGGAGGTCCTGGGGGACCCCAGGGATCAAACCCAGTGATCAAGCCCAGTGGTGCTCAGGGCCTTACCAGGCTAGGAATGAGCCTGTGAAATGGTTTTCAGACTCTGTGGAGCAGGTGTTAGTTGGCTGTGCTCCCATGTGATGTCTGGGCTCAGAAGTGCCCCAGACGGATGGATGGATGGACAGACAAATGAATTTGAGCCTGGTATAGGTGTGGAGGACACATTTTGTTTGCAGAGATGGGCTCAGGGTCACAGCGATCATCTGTGGGCACTGCCTGTCCCGAGGCCATTAGCTGTTCCTCCCCCACCCCTGAACATTCCTTTACCCCAAGAAGCCCCACTTGAGACCACTGGTCTATTCTCTCTACCCCTCTCTGTATCTCCCCCCATTGTGGTCAGATCCACGACACAGCCTCGCTCCCACAGGGATGGAGAAGCAGGTTGATTCTAGCAGGACAGATGCTGCTAGAATGGGCGAGTTGGGGCCGGAGAGATAGCATGGAGGTAAGGCGTTTGCCTTTCATGCAGAAGGTCATTGGTTCAAATCCCAGCATCCCATATGGTCCCCTGTGCCTGCCAGGAGCGATTTCTGAGTATAGAGTCAGGAGTAACCCCTGAGCACTGCTGGGTGTGACCCAAACCCTCCGCCCCCGACCAAAAAAAAGAATGGGCAAGTTGCTCTGCTCTCCGAGGAGGTGTTTGAGGGGCACCCCTGCTCCTTCATCCCCGCAGAAGTTATGTTCTCCCTTCTAGGGCAAGGCATCCATAGGGAGGGAAGGGGAGCGGAGCCAAGACCTGAGCTCCCCAAACTACCTTGAGCAGCACAGGCCTGCAGGGTTTGAGACAAGGGATGAGGAGGCCCCGAGCATGACTGGGGACACACCAGTACAGATGCTGTTTGTTGCCCTATGGAGAGGGCCCTGGGAACACCTGGAACTGGGGGGACTGGGGTAGCTGGCCCCTGGGCAGAGCTGTGTGGCCCAAGGCTCCCCTTCTCTGCTGAGCATTGGGCCCCCTCCAGATGTGGGCGGGGTCAGACCCAGGATCTGTGGGGGCAGAGGACAGTGTCTGGAAGTGGGGCCACCCTTGCGTGGGAGGAATCCCTACCCCCCTGCCCCTTCCAGCTGGAGCCTAAGGAGAACCAGCCACTGCTGCCTAGCCCTGTCTGTCCCCTGGGAGACCTTTGTTCTGTTTGGCCCCTAAGAGAAAGTGGCCTTAGCGCTGAGGCTAGAGAGGGAGGCGACTTAGGGGCTAGGACCACTCCCCAGTCACCCTACGACCATCAGTGAGCCAATATGTCAAACCCCTGCCCACCTGTTTTCCATGCTCAGGCTGGGGGCTCTGGCAGGCTGCCGCTTCTGGTCCTTAGACAGACCCCACAGACATGGACAGGCCTCAGAGATAAGCCTATGGGCAGATCTGTGGACAAATCCCATGGACAGGCCCTGTGTACAGATCCTATGGACATGGACAGCCCCTTCATTCTGTGCTGGGGGAACGCCTGCCTGGACTGAGCCTTGCAGCCTTCTTGGCCGGCATGACCCACTGAGCAGAAGGTGAGGGGCCCACGCTGCTGTCTCAGGCTTTTCTGAGAACCCTGAAGCTCCCAATAGAGGATGAACATGCCCCCTAGATCGGGAGTCATTTATGTGTTCCATTTGTTTCGGGTGCCAGGGTGGAAATGCGAAGTTGGGGTGAAGTCATATCTGAGGGCTGAAGGACCCCCAGAAGAGGAGAGGGAAAAGCCCTGGGAGAGCAGTGGAGACCCCATAAATCCCGGGAGAAAAGGGTGGGCGTGAAGTTGGAGCCTATGAATCCTGCTCACCACCCATAGAGCTTGGGGAGTCCCTGGGCTCTGATGTTGACTGAGTCAAGTGTCCCCTGAGCTGCCCTTGTGGACACTGTGAGGTCTAGGCTCGCCTTCAGATTCACTCCGAGGTGGGAAGTTTAGTAATAGTCACTGGTCGCTTCAGAACCAAACAGTGACGCATTTGCTTACCCAAAGCTTGGATGATTCTCAGAAGGAAAATGGGGGGGGGGGGGAGGGTCCTGGCTGATGCTGTGAGTCTGGGGGTTGTGTGTAGGAATCAAGGCACCATTTGCCTCATCTCTGGCCAGTAGTGAGAGAAAGAAAGAAAATCAGCAGGTAGAAGATTCTAGAACTTCTCGAGGAGGATATGAGCCTTCCTACCAGCTGACCAGCCGACTGTTTCGCATTCTTGGGGATAGTAAGAAAACACCCTCGAGAGTCAGAGCAGTACCACAGTGGGGAGGGTGTTTGTCTTGCATGCAACCGACGTGACATCCCTTACGGACTCAAAAACCAAAACCAAACAACAACAACAAATATACATATATATACACATACAGCTTTGGGCTCAGAAAAACAGGTGCTACAAAACCCCTGCCACCCAGCGCTAAAGTTCCAGTTTGGATGGTTCTTTTTTTTTTGGGGGGGGTAGGGTTACTTGGAAGGTTCCTTTTTTTTGGGGGGGGGTCACACCTGGCTGCTCTCAGGAGTTACTCCTGGCTCTGTGCTCAGAAATTGCTCCTGCTAGGGGCCAGAGAGATAGCATGGAGGTAAGGTGTTTGCCTTTCATGCAGAAGGTCGGTAGTTCAAATCCTGGCATCCCATATGGTTCCCTGAGCCTGCCAGGAGCGATTTCTGAGCATAGAGCCAGGAGTAACCCCTGAGCACTGCCAGGTGTGACCCAAAAATCAAAAAATAAATAAATAAATAAATAAATAAATAAATAAATAAATAAATAAAAGATTGCTCCTGGCGGGCTCAGGGGACCATATGGGATGCTGAGAATCCAACCACTGTTGGCCCATGTGCAAAGCAAATGCCCTATCACTGTGCTACTGCTGTGCAATCTCTTCGGGCCTGAAGGTTCTCTTTTGAGGTCTGGTCAAACTTTCAAGTACACACACGAGTGGGTGCAGCATTTCCACACCTGGAACAAACCCTGGAGTGCCTCCCCACAAACCGAATTCCAAGCTCCCTGCCACTTCTGTGGTCTGTCAACAGGGGCGCAGCTGAGTTAGGGCTGGGCAGCCCCTGAGGGTGGGGCAGGTGTCCTGACTGCCTTCCCTGCACAAACTCTGTCTGTGCTGGTGACAGCCATGAGTGCAGTAAGTGCTGCTTCAGGGCCCCAGCCCAAAGCCTCTGCTGCTTTCCTTTCTGCCCGGGATTTCTTGAGCTGATCCCTTGGTGTTGGGGGGTAGGAATGGGCCCTCCCCTCCTGGATCCCAGCCAGGTAGGTGCACCTGGTGTCTTTGCTGGCGACTGTCCTTCCCGTGGCGTCTGCTGCTTGTCCTCTGTTCATTTTTCCAGACCTTTCTTCTTTGGTTCAGCCTCAGGCAGGAGTCTGGGGGGTGGGGGATGGAGGGTGTTTCCTGTTTTGTTTTTTGTTTTGTTTTGTTTTGTTTTGTTTTGCTTTGTTTTATTTTTTTGCTTCTTTTTTGGGCCACACCTGGTGACGTTCAGGAGTTACTCAGAAATCGCTCCTGGCTTGGGGGACCATATGGGACTCCGGGGGATCCAACCGCAGTCCGTCTTAGTTTAGCGCGCATGCACACCAAACACCCTACCGCCACCACTCCAGCCCTCCTGGGGGATTTTGGCTGTGGCTGTCAGTGCCCTGAGTGCTCTTTTTTTTTGTTTTGTTTTGTTTTTGGGCCACACCCTGTGACGCTCAGGGGTTACTCCTGGCTATGAGCTCAGAAGTTGCTCCTGGCTTCTTGGGGGACCATATGGGGCGCCGGGGGATCGAACCGCGGTCCGTCCTAGGCTAGCGCAGGCAAAGCAGGCACCTTACCTCCAGCGCCACCGCCCGGCCCCTCCCTGAGTGCTCTTGAGCCTGGTCTCTGGCATTTGTTGTTTCTCTGGCGCAATAAGGCTAGTTGGGTTTTTTGTTTGTTTTTTGTTTTTGTTTTTTGGATCACACCTGACTGAGCTCAGGGGTTACTCTTGGTTCTACACTCAGAAATCGCTTCTTGCAGGCTCGGGGACCACATGGGATGCCGGGATTCGAACCACCGTCCTTCTGCATGCAATGCAAATGCCCTACCTCCATGTTATCTCTCCAGCTCCTAGTTGGGTTGTTTTGTGTCTTGATGGTCCATGGTCTGAGGTTGCCGAGGCCATGTCTGGACTCTCGCTCACTTGCCCACCAGATGATCCAGGTCTTTCTATGTTGAAGCTGGGAGGTCAGAGTTGGGCTGATACTAGGGTTCAGGCACCTTGGTTTCCCCTTTATTTTGGGGGAACACATGTCTAGTGGTGGTGCTTAGGTAACACTCCTGGAGCTGCATAGGGTACCTTGGAATTGAACCCTGGTCAAGACAAGTGCCTTCCCCACTCTCCTCTCTAAGGGTCCTCTCAAAGGGTCCCCTGGATCTCTTGTAAGCTCTGTGTTCCCAGGTGTTTGCGAACTGGACCTCCAATAGCTCTTCCTAACCCCTCCAGATGCTCAGAAGCTGGGGACCCTGCAGGCCCCTTTTGTGTACCGCTGCAGGAACCTGTGTGGTTCCGACTTGTCTTTGAGCTGCTTCTGTGTAGATGCATCAGGCACCTGCTCTCCATCTCCCCGATTCTGTGCAGAGTTGCTTTGTCAGCACCTCTGGACCCTTCTAGCCCCAGCCCCCTTGGCAATGTGGGAGAGATGCGGAGCTTTACTTTGTGGCTGTTGATGAAGTGGTCACTGGGAGGAGGGACTGTCCACTGGTGGGGCTCTTGTGGGGACAGATGTGGCCTTCGAGACTTAGTCTGCCCCTCATTTTCCTGGGAGGGCACCTCAAAATCAGTTGCCTAAGCAGCTCTGGGAAAATCCCTGTGCCTTTGGCTGTGGGTGGGTCTGGTCTTCTTCCCTAGGCTGCATACCAGTCTGTGGCGGGGACGGGGGAGGCTTATGACTGCTGTCTGAGCCACCAGGATCAGGGGGAGGAGAGCTGGTTCCTGTGCCCCCAACCCACCCCCCAGATCCACTGACCTTTGAAACGTTTCCCTTCAGTCATGAAATCCAGTGTGCAGTTGGACATAACACGAGCATGGAACTTTCTGGTGGCAGGTGTGAAGTGGGATCAAGGGTCAGGGAGGCAGGCCCAGGTTGTGGAAGTGGCTGGATCAGCTGTCCTAGCTGCCCTGGGCCTGAACTTTGCCCTGTCACCCGTCACCTGCATCATCAGGGCACATCTCAGACAACTGAGGACTCATCTGTGCAGACCCTGATGCTGGTGGAGTCTTGCTGACCTGCCTCTAATGTGTGGGACACACACCTCTTCACCTCAGGCACACTTAGGCATGCTCAAGTTCTTGTGTTCTCTCTCTCTCTCTCTCTCTCTCTCTCTCTCTCTCTCTCTCTCTCTCTCTTTCTCTCTCTCTCTCTCTCAAGTTCTCGTTCTCTCTCTCTCACATACACACACATACACACATTCTCAACTATATTCTCACACATATCACATTCTCATATTCACACACACATCCCACACACACCCACTTACTGACATGTACTCACATACAAGCCTCACTCTCACACACGTATGCTCACCCTTGCACACACTTGCTTTTATGTAAGCTTGCTCCCTCACTCACACATTCACTCACTCGCACACGCACATACACTCGTTTTCGCACACACACTTGCTTTCACACACTCAGGAATGGGCCCCATCTTCGACACCTTTATGAGGACCCAGTGGCCTTCCAGGGATCCTGCGAGTCTCTGACCCTCTGTGGAACAAGCCCGCTGAGGCTGGAGCAGGGAAAGCGCCTGTTTGTTTGTTTGTTTGTTTTTTGGGGGGGCCACACCCGGCGTTGCTCATGGGTTACTCCTGGCTGTCTGCTCAGAAATAGCTCCTGGCAGGCACGGGGGACCATATGGGACACCGGGATTCGAACCAACCACCTTTGGTCCTGGATCAGCTGCTTGCAAGGCAAACACCGCTGTGCTATCTCTCCGGGCCCGAAAGCGCCTGTTATGCACACTATTGTGACACTGTTCAGTCACCCAGGCTCATTCCCCAGCACCCTACACTGTTCCCTGTGCCTAACCAGATGAGATCTCTTTTTTTTTTTTTTTTTTGGGCCACACCCGTTTGACGCTCAGGGGTTACTCCTGGCTATGTGCTCAGAAATCGCCCCTGGCTTGGGGGGACCATATGGGACGCCGGGGGATCGAACCGCGGTCCTTCCTTGGCTAGCGCTTGCAAGGCAGACACCTTACTTCCAGCGCCACCTACCCGGCCCCCAGATGAGATCTCTGAACGCAGAACCAGGAGTCCACCTTGAGTATTGGTCCAAAACAAGACCAAAAACTAAATGTACAAGAAATCACAAAGCAGAGAATAAAGATTGCCTCTGCTCTGTGTCACCATTTTGATTTCTGGGATTTGCCGTCTTGTTTTGGGGGCCATCCCCATCTAATTACTCAGAAGCTATTTCTGGCACTATGTTCAGGAGCAACTCGTGGGCATGCTCAGGGTATCATACAGGGGTTAGAACCAAAGTTGGGAGAGCCCAAGGCAGGAGCCCCAACCACTCCAGTGTGAACTTTGTTTCCCAAAAAGAAAACAAACCTTCATTTCCCGTTCCCCTTTGTCTTTCTTTTTGTTGTCGTCGTTGTTTGTTTTTTTTGGGTCACACCTGGTGATGCTCAGGGGTTACTCCTGGCAGTGCATTCAGAAATCACTCCTGGCTTGGGCTATATGGTTCGCTCGGTCCGTCCTAGGCTAGCACCACTCGGGCCCCATTCCTTTGACTTTCTGGTCCTCTGCAAGATTTGGGGTTGTCTGAGGTTTTGTGATGGGTGGGTGGGGTTAGGGTCCCTATGTGGAGCCTGGGATTGAATCCTTGCCTGCTGTACTGTTGCTCTGGCACCCATTGTTAATTTTTTTTGAGGAGTGTGGAAGAGTCATGCCCAGTAGTACTCTGAGTTTACTCCTGGCTTTGTGCTTAGGGTCACCTCTGGCAGGCTCTGGGGGACCATATGGGATGCTGGGGATCGAACTTGGATCAGCCGTGTGCAAGGAAGATACCCTGTCCACTGTGCTGTCATTCTAGCCTTCGTTAATAGTTTTGCTATATGAAGTGACACCTTTTACCCTCCTAGAGTGCCCCTCCAGAGTGACTGCTACCCCAGACTTTTGCCCCTAGCCCACCACCTCCTTCCTCTGATCAATTTTCCTGAACTGGCTGAGGTGAGGTAGAGCTTCAAACTGGGGCTGGAGACAGTGCGGGTGGGAGACTCGGGTGGTCTGGCCCCCCCACTTCCTCTGCCTCTCCTGGTGGCCTGGCCCTGCCCCCAGTCCCCATCCTTCCTGCATGGCCGGGACAGCTGGGGAACAGCTGTCGTGCACAGCGACCATGGCAGCACACGGGCTCGGTCTGCTCAGAACTGGGGCCCCCTGTAATTCGGCCTGGACCCACAAAAGTGTCTCCTGTAGCCCCGTGAATTACTCAGCAGAGGGGGAGGCAGCCAGGCCCTGGACCTTTTAGAAAGACAGGCCCTGCTTGGGGTGTGGGTAGGCATGGGGCTCCCGCCCCCCCTCGCCACAGCTGAAGGCGGATAAAGCTTGGGGGCAGCTCAGTCCTCTGGCGCCTGTGCCCTGCTCCCTTCCCAAAGGCTCATTTTTGGGGGGTGAAGGTCACCCGGGGGTTCTCTGTGCTCCTTTCAGTGCGGCCTGACCCCCACTCCGCCCTCCCACGCAGCTGGCCAGCCCGGCTCTTTCCACACAAAGACCTTCTTTCCGAATCTGAGGTGCAGCCGGCCCAGCCCGGGAAGGGATGGCCTGTCCCGCTCTGACAGCTGGGCCGGGGGCGGAGGCCAGTGTGTGACAACCCCATCCACCCCCACCAGCCTAGCCTGGGGAGGGATCTCTGCAGTGGGTGAGGGATGAGGGGACAGAACCATCTCCCCTAGGCCCTCCTACAATTGGGGGAAATCTGCACTTGGAGCCCGAGCACTGAGCCCCTGAGCATCCTCATGCTCATGCTTTCTGCCATCCTTGTGCCTAGTGTTGGCTTCATGCGTGGTTGTGCCTGGAGTGGAGTAGATGGAGTGGGGGGCGGGGAAGGAGAGAGAGACAGAGACAGAGACAGAGAAGGGGTGGGCAGGGGAGGGGAGAGTAGAGAAAAGAGAGGAGGAGAGAGGATAGAGAGAGAGACGTTAAGGACTTTAAGAGAGAGAGAGGAGGGAGGAGAGAAGAGAGAGGAGAGGAGAAAGGAGAGAGAGGAGAGAGAGACTTTAAAGACTTTAAGAGACAGGACTTTAAGGAGAATAGGATGTGAAAGAATAAATACCCTGTTTTCTCTGGAATCACATCTTTCTGATCTTTGGTTTGACACTGAGATACCTAGATGGGTTTGAAGGTTGGACCCAGACTTTACGCTTTGCAGGTGGTACTCACGTTCAGTACCCAGTGCCTCACGGTTCCCCGAATGGCCTCAGGTCAGGTATCCCTGGAAGGTTTTATCTTGGCCTCTTCGACCTGCCCAGATCAGAGCTAACAGGGCAGGGCCTGCTTTGTTCTGTTAGATCTTCTCAGAGAGTAGTTGTGTTGGGGACAATGCTTGCATGTCACCCAAAGTCTGGCTGGGATGACTGCATGTCCCTCCCAGCATGGTCAGCCAAGGTGACCGCGTGTCCCTCTCAGCTTTTATGATGAGCCAAGACTGTCAACTACCTCCTGCTCACCTAAGTCCTCGCAAGACTGCCAGGCTTTGGGAAGCCATTTTTGATTTTTGTTTTGTTCTGTTTTGTTTTTGGGCCACACCCATTGACGCTCAGGGGTGACTCCTGGCTCTGCGTTCAGAAATCGCTCCTGGTTTCGGGGGACCATATGGAACGCCGGGGGGTCAAACCATAGTCCATCTTAGGAGAGTGCTTGCCAGGCAGACAAACTCCTTACCTCCAGCGCCATCGCTCTCGCCCCATTTTTTATTTTTTTTTATTTTAATTTTTAATTTTTTTTTTTCCTTTTTGGTTTTTGGCCACACTCAGTGACGCTTCTGGCTATGCTCACAAAAATTGCTCCTGGCTTGGGGAGACCATATGGGATGCCGGGGGATTGAACCATGGTCCATCCTTGGTTAGCAGCATACAAGGCAAATGCCCTACTGCTGCACCACCGCTCTGGCCTCTTTTGTTGTTTTATTGTCTTTTGGGTAAAACCTGGTGATGCTTAGGGATAACTCCTAGCTATGCGCTCAGAAATCGCTCCTGGTTTGGGGGGACCATATGGGACACCAGGGATTGAACCAAGGTTCGTCTTGGGGTTAGCTGCATGCAAGGCAAACACCCTACTACTGTGTTATCGCTCTGGTCCCTGTGAAGCCATTTTTTGCTTATTTTGCGATTCTGGAGTGTGGCAAACCTTGAGTCTTGAGTCAGACTTTCTTTTATTAGTTTGTGTTTTTTGGTGAGGGGCCACACCCAGTGGCACTCGGGTTACTCCTGTCTCTGCGCTCAGAAATTGTTCCTGGCAGGCTTGCGGGATCATATGGGATGCTGGGAATTGAACCTGGGTCCATCCTGGATAGGTCACGTAAAAGGCAAATGCCCTACAGCTGTGCTACTACACTGTCCTGCATCTGACTTTCTTGAGGTGCTAAACGTCAAAGTGCCTTTATCGGCCTTTGAGCATCTCCCAAGCAGTGCCAGGTGACCCGTGGTCACTGCAGGTGATGTGACTGTCTGGGCCAGTGGGTCCCTGTCAGCTCCCAGGGATGTGGCTGTGCTTTTTGTGAGCCTTCTGGGCCACTCTGCAGTGTTCAGGAATAAACCGGAGTCTGATTGAGGCCCTCTCTACACGCTCTCTCCACTGTACTATGCTCTGGACCCCTTCTTGCTCAATTAGGTCTAGCTCCTTTCTTACTTTCTTTCCTTTTTTTTTTTTTTTAGCTATACCTGGCAACACTTAGGGATTACTCTTGGCTCTGTGCTTAGAAATCGCTCCTAGAGGGCCCGGAAAGATAGCACAGCGGCGTTTGCCTTGCAAGCAGCCGATCCAGGATCAAAGGTGGTTGGTTCGAATCCCGGTGTCCCATATGGTCCCCCGTGCCTGCCAGGAGCTATTTCTTTTTTTTTTTTTTTTTTTTTTCATATTGGTTCACATTGAACTTTTCTTTACTCTGGTTTCATAAAATATAGGAAATTCCCTCTCATAATAGGTGACAAGCATCTTTTTTTTTTTTTTTTTTTTTTTTTTTTTGGTTTTTGGGCCACACCCTGTGACGCTCAGGGGTTACTCCTGGCTATGCGCTCAGAAGTTGCTCCTGGCTTCTTGGGGGACCATATGGGGCGCCGGGGGATCGAACCGCGGTCCGTCCTAGGCTAGCGCAGGCAAGGCAGGCACCTTACCTCCAGCGCCACCGCCCGGCCCCATCTTTTTTTTTTTTTTTTTTTTTTTTTAATCCTAAATTGTACTGCATCTTTTATACTTTTTTTTTTTTTAACACCACCCATCACCAGTGCAACATTCCCATCACCAATGTCCCAAGTCTCCCTCCTCCCCACCCGACCCCCGCCTGTACTCTAAACAGGTTCTCAATTTCCCTCATACATTCTCATTATTAGGACAGTTCAAAATGTAGTTATTTATCCAACTAAACTCATCACTCTTTGTGATGAGCTTCCTGAGGTGAGCTGGAACTTCCAGCTCTTTTCTCTTTTGTGTCTGAAAGTTATTATTGCAAGAATGTCTTTCATTTTTCTTAAAACCCATAAATGTGTGAGACCATTCTGCGTTTTTTTCTCACTCTCTGACTTATTTCACTCAGCATAATAGATTCCGTGTACATCCATGTATAGGAAAATTTCATGACTTCATCTCTCCTGACAGCTGCATAATATTCCATTGTGTATATGTACCACAGTTTCTTTAGCCATTCGTCTGTTGAAGGGCATCTTGGTTGTTTCCAGAGTCTTGCTATGGTAAATAGTGCTGCAATGAATATAGGTGTAAGGAAGGGGTTTTTGTATTGTATTTTTGTGTTCCTAGGGTATATTCCTAGGAGTGGTATAGCTGGATCGTATGGGAGCTCGATTTCCAGTTTTTGGAGGAATCTCCATATCGCTTTCCATAAAGGTTGAACTAGACGGCATTCCCACCAGCAGTGGATAAGAGTTCCTTTCTCCCCACATCCCCGCCAACACTGTTTATTCTCATTCTTTGTGATGTGTGCCATTCTCTGTGGTGTGAGGTGATATCTCATCGTTGTTTTGATTTGCATCTCCCTGATGATTAGTGATGTGGAGCACTTTTTCATGTGTCTTTTGGCCATCTGTATTTCTTCTTTGTCAAAGTGTCTGTTCATTTCTTCTCCCCATTTTTTGATGGGATTAGATGTTTTTTTCTTGTAAAGTTCTGTCAGTGCCTTGTATATTTTGGAGATTAGCCCCTTATCTGATGGGTATTGGGTGAATAGTTTCTCCCACTCAGTGGGTGGCTCTTGTATCTTGGGCACTATTTCCTTTGAGGTGCAGAAGCTTCTCAGCTTAATATATTCCCATCTGTTAATTTCTGCTTTCACTTGCTTGGAGAGTGCAGTTTCTTCCTTGAAGATGCCTTTAGCCTCAATGTCCTGGAGTGTTTTACCTACGTATTGTTCTATATATCTTATGGTTTTGGGGCTGATATCGAGGTCTTTAATCCATTTGGATTTTACCTTCGTACATGATGTTAGCTGGGGATCTAAGTTCAATTTTTTGCAAGTGGCTACCCAGTTTTGCCAACACCACTTGTTGAAGAGGCTTTCTTTGTTCCATTTAGGATTTTTTGCCAGGAGCTATTTCTGAGCAGACAGCCAGGAGTAAACCCTGAGCACCACCGGGTGTGGACCGAAAACAAAAAAAAAAAAAGAAATCGCTCCTAGAAGGCTTGTGGAACCATGTGTGATGCCGGGGATTGAACTTGGGTCAGCCACATGCAAGGCAAACACCCTACCCACGGTGCTATCACTCTGGCCCTGGCCTAGGTCTTTTTTATAGGGGTGTCAGAGATGAAGCCCTGACTCACATATACCAGGGACTCGCCTTGTGTGCAAGTGGCACTGTCTGTGCCCTCCATTTCTTTTGCCCAGAGCTTGACAGGGTCACTGGAGAGATGCTGCACCACCATACGGAATGTTCCCTGCTTCTTTGGGCCCGTGGTCAATTGTTGCCTCTCATTTCAGTGCCTGAAGACCTGTCGGTAGAGGAGAGGGAGGAGCTCCTGGACATCCGGCGGAGGAAGAAGGAGCTTATTGACGATATCGAGGTGAGGCGAGGGCTGGGCCAGAGACAGAGCCCAGTGGGGAGGGTACTTGCCTTTTATGTGATCAACCCGGGTTCAATCCCCGGCATCCCATAGGGTCTTCCGAGCCTGCCAGGAGTGATTCCTGAGTTCAGAGCCTGGAGTGACCCCTTAGCATTGCTGGGTGTGGTCTCAAAATAAAACAAAAGAAATGCTCTGGGCTAAAGGTCAACAGGGCGTTTCAGTAGTCAGGGATGTATTGTGTGTGTGCATGTAAGTGTGTGTATGTGTTGTGTGCCTGAGTCACATGACAGATGATGAGAGGCCAGGCCTGCATCTTTTTAGGGGCAAAGCTGATGTCAATGGGCAATGATGTCAATTGGGAACCCCGAGTTCCCTGCTGCATCTCAGCCTTTCAGTCTTGTGGGATCTGAGGACACTGTCCCGCAGCATGTAAGGAGACCTAGAGCCCATGAGGCAGAGACTTCTGGGCCAGGTGCTCAGTGACCCAATGCCGGGCGGTCTGTCCCCTCCTCTGCTAGTCCTGGGACAAAGGCCCTATGAACTGTCCACTCGCTTCAAGATGCCTTCTTCCTTGAGAGGCTGGCCCAACTCAGCCAAGTGGGGCCTTGAGGGAAGCTCAGACCAACACTGGTGTCTTCCTATGCTCCAGGGGACCCCGGGCAGTGGGTCCCAGCCTGGACCCCATCCATGAGCCTAGGCTGGCTTGGGGCTTGCCCACTGTTGGATATGGTGACAGGATTCAGTGTGGGGAGAGAGAGACCACATCTCTAAACCCTAAAGCCCCAAAGTCCTGGACTGGCTGCGGCATCTCTTGTTCTCCTGCTGTTTCCAGCCCCTCCACCTGGCTCACATGTTTCTCTTACAGAGACTAAAGTACGAGATCGCTGAGGTGATGACGGAAATTGACAACCTGACCTCAGTGGAGGAGAGGTATTGAGGGGAGGCCTGGGGAAGGCAGCAGGTAGGGCTTGGCATGTCTCTGGGTGGCAGGCCACAGCCACGTAGTTGCTGTGAGTGCAGCTGTGACACTCCCGCTCATGTCATGTTTTGCAGCAAAACATCCCAGAGGAACAAACAGATCGCCATGGGCAGGAAGAAGTTCAACATGGACCCCAAAAAGGTGGGAGGGGAGGAGGGATGGGATGCACTGGTTCTGGACTATGGTTTCGGTGGGGCAGAGGTGGGCTCAGGTGCAGCTGGACTCAGGGGTTGTGGGGGCCAGTGGTTTCCATTTGTCTCCCCAAGCACAGGCCGGTGTAATGTCCCAGAACAAATCCAGACCTGGAGCTCAGGCTATACTGTGGCCTTAATGGGAGCAGACAATGAGTCTGAGGCCTGTCCGTGCCCACCCACAGCCCAGTACCCATGTTTGGTCTTGGCACTGGCCTGTGGGTCATCCATGTTTGTCCTTCTTTGCTTTTTGATTTTTGGGTCACACCCCGCAGCACTCAGAGGTTACTCCTGGCTCCACGCTCAGAAATCGCTCCTGGCAGGCTTGGGGGACCATATGGGATACCACGATTCAAACCACTGTCCTTCTGCATGCAAGGCAAACAAATGCCTTACCTCCATGCTATCTCTCCGGCCCGTGCCCCATCATCCTTATTTTCTTCTGGACAATTCCTGTTAAGGTTTCTGTGTGTGTGTGTGTGTGTGTGTGTGTGTGTGTGTGTGTGTGTGTGTGTGTATGTGTGTGTGTGTGTGTGTGTTTCTTTGTTTTTAGGTCACACCTGGCAGTGCTCAAGGGACCTTATAGGAAGCCGGAGATCAAACTTGGGTTGGCTTTGTTCAAGGCCAATGTCCTCTCCTCTGCTATATCTCTGGCTTCGTTTTTTTTTTTTTTCTTTCTTCGTTTTGTTTTTGGGTCACACCCAGCAATGCTTAGGGGTTACTCCTGGCTCTATGCTCAGAAATCGCTCCTGGCAGGCTCGGGGGACCATATGGGATGCCGGGATTCGAACCACCGCCCTACCTCCATGCTATCTCTCCAGCCCCATCACTGGCCTTGTTTTTAATTCATTGATATTTAGTCACTGTGAAATTACAAAGTTCTTCCTGATCAATATGGCAGATGTGCCGTGTTGCAGCACCAGTACCCTCAGCAGTGCTCCTTCCCTCCCCCAGTGCCCCTGGCCCCTTCTGCGTGCTGGACGCCAGGAGGCAACAACCCACTCAGTTCCTGCCAGAAATAGGCAAGCAAGATTTAGGATCGTCAGACTCATTAGTGGGGGGAGGGACTTCTTTATTTGAAGCTTGACAGATGGCGTGCAAATGTTAACTGTACGGTGTGAAGAATTTTTACAAATTCAGAGACTCTTGAGCATTCCTGGAACAGGCTGCAGGAACGGAACTGGTGCTTGCTCCACTGGGCCTGTTTTCGTTGCTTGCCTCTATGCTAGGCTCCCAGGTCACCTCTGAGCCAGCCTAGTGGCGGTCAGGCCTCTCCTTCCACCTGGCTTTGCCCACAGGCTCAACGAAAAGGTGACTTTGCTCCCACTAGCACCTCTTCCAGACAGTGATGAGCCAGGCAGTCTCTCTTGGGAGAGCTCTTCTTGGGGGGTTGAGTTTGTTTCTGGTCTGGAGACAGGAACCTCCATGACAGCGCCTACTTCAGGGTCTCTGGAGGTAGTCTCAAGCATGGCCTGGCCTCTCTGTCTTATATAATAGCTGTCAGCACTCTGGCGGCCACATTTGCATTCTAGGCAGACTGGAAGAAGGTCTTGGGGTGGGGGTTGGATTCCTGCCACCTCAGGGGTTTGCCCCTGCTGTCCGGGAGAGCTGTGTGCAAGGGGGTGCCCCTAACCCTATTCCCGCCCCCTAGGGGATCCAGTTCCTCATTGAGAACGACCTGCTGCAGACAGCGCCTGAGGATGTGGCCCAGTTCCTATACAAGGGCGAAGGCCTCAACAAGACGGTCATCGGGGACTACCTGGGGGAGAGGTGGGCATGGGCCCACTGAAGCCTGCTCGCTCACTGAGAGCCCCTGGGCTCCTTGCGCTTTTCTGCTCGGGACCTGGCACATTTCTTCTGGGTTGGCAGGGCTGGGGGTTGGATAAAGGTGGGAATCCTTGCTGTGGGCGAGCACCTGTCCTATAAAGGCATCGGGCAGCCTTAGGTGGGGTCCAGATATTGCACCTATCCAGTGTTGGGGAACTGGGTCCTTAACTACCCAGATTGTGAAGGGCAGTGCCCTGTGCACATCCTGAGCCCCAACTGTGCTTGACTTCTGGATGTCCAGCCCTGTGTGTGGGGTGGGGTGTCTGTGGGGTGTGCAGGGTGTGCACTTGTATGGGTGTACCGTATGCGGGTATCTCTGGGTCTGCCTGTACAGCAGTGAATGCCCTTGAGTGTGTGTGCCCACGAGTGCACCCGTCATGTGCTCGTGTCTCAGCCACACACACCCCCTCTCCAGGGACGAGTTCAATATCAAGGTGCTCCAGGCCTTCGTGGAACTACATGAGTTTGCCGACCTCAACCTTGTCCAAGCTTTGAGGTGAGGGACCTGCGGCCTGCTGGTGGCTTGGGGACCCCGACATCTCAGGTTGAGTGTGGCAGCCTGGGATGGGGGGTTGTTGGGCATATAGGGTGGTGGACATGGGGTCCCTTGCTGTGGGGGAAGGGACCCTGGATCCCCCCCCATCCAATCCTGACTGCCCCCCCCCCAGGCAGTTCCTATGGAGCTTCCGGCTGCCAGGGGAGGCACAGAAGATAGACCGTATGATGGAGGCCTTCGCTGCCCGCTACTGCCTGTGCAACCCCGGGGTCTTCCAGTCTACGGGTGAGCGGCCATCCTCAGCAGTCCCGCAAGACCAGCCTCCCATGTCTCTGTGTGCCCCCAACATCTGCCATGATCCCTCTCTCCCCTCCTGGGACTACCACTACCTTCTCATGGACCTCCTAACCCTAACTCCCTCCCCAGGGGTCAGGCCCATATCACTACCCCTCACTGCAGTCCCTCACTCCTCAACTAACCTGGCCCCAACATCAGCCCCACCCCCACAGTCCTACAACCCACCCAGCCCCAGCCCCACCCCTCACTACCCCTGCCCTGACTAGCTCCACCCACATTGTAGCTCCACCCACAGATCACTTGGGTCACCCCACCCACAATTCTACCCCTTGGCCAGCCCTGTTTCTGACTGGCTCCACCCCGCCCTGGCCACGCCCACAACCCCCCATCTGAGCTTAGCCCCTTCCCACCCTTGCAGACACCTGCTACGTGCTCTCGTTCGCCATCATCATGCTCAACACGAGCCTGCACAACCACAATGTGCGTGACAAGCCCACGGCCGAGCGCTTTGTCACTATGAATCGCGGCATTAATGAGGGAGGCGACCTCCCCGAGGAGCTGCTGAGGGTGAGCAGGGACTTTGGGGGTGGTGGCCACCAGAGCCCCCTTTCTTGGCTCTCCGCCCAGGCTGCCCTCTGGGAGGCGCCCCCACCCCAGCGCACGCATTTTCTTCCCCAAGAACCTCTACGAGAGCATCAAGAATGAGCCGTTTAAGATCCCCGAGGATGATGGCAACGATCTGACGCACACCTTCTTTAACCCCGACCGTGAGGGCTGGCTACTGAAGCTGGGTGAGCTGCTTGCCTTCTGCTTTCTTGCTACTTTGCAGTGAACTCGGTCTTCTTAAAACAAAAGGCTGGAGCGATAGCACAGCGTGGCAGGTGTTTGCCTTGCACATGGCCTACGCAGCTTCGGTCTCCGGCATCCCTTATGATCCCCTAAGTCTGCCAGGAATAATTGTGGAGCACAGGGCCAGGAATAACCCCTGAGCACAGCTGGATGTGGGCCAAAATTCAACAAAAAATCAAAACCATAAGTTCATGTCCAAGCACTGGACAAGGTGAACAGCACAGTGGGGAAGGTGCACACTTGCCTGTGCCCCACCAGCCGCTATCCAGCATCACAGTTAGTCTCATGAGCCCTGAAGAGAGAGATCCCAAGCACGGCAGGGTTTGTCGGATCTAGCAGGAGGACTGGGTCACTGTTGCGCCGTCCCCATTGTCTGCCCTGGCAGGGCCCCAGGGAAAGGATGGAGACAGATGCCTTTTCAGGCTTGGCCCAGCCCAAAGAATGCAAGCATGGCCACGCAGTCAGGCCCCTCGCTTGGGCTTGATACACCATCCTCTGCTCATTTCTCACCCCTCTTCATTCCCGTGGGTTCCAGAGTCGATCTGGGCCGTATAGACAGCCCCAACCGGAGTGCTCTGGCCCTGAGGGCTCTCTGCAGCTCTCAGGCCGGCAAGGGGCCTGGACTCCCAGACTGCACTGGGCACAGCACAAGGCCTCCCCTTCCAAGGAAGGAGCTCAGCCAGCGCTTCTCTCACAGGTGGCCGTGTGAAGACCTGGAAGCGGCGGTGGTTCATCCTTACCGACAACTGCCTCTATTACTTCGAGTACACCACGGTGCGTGGGGTGGCTGAGATGGGTGGGCCAGTCCCGGCAGCGACCCCTCAGTAACAGGCCTGCAGGGATTCGGTCCCCGGGACTGAGGCCACTTTCCTGTTTAGGACAAGGAGCCCCGGGGAATCATCCCGCTGGAGAACCTCAGCATCCGGGAGGTGGAAGACCCCCGAAAGCCTGTGAGCACCCCCTTCCTTTCCCCTCTTTCCCACTCCCCTCATCCTGGGGAGTACCATGCCGGTCCGTACCATCCATGGTGCTGGGTGACGCTCCCTCTGTCCGATCCAGAACTGCTTCGAGCTTTACAACCCGAGCCACAAAGGGCAGGTGATCAAGGCCTGTAAGACAGAGGCAGACGGGCGCGTGGTGGAGGGGAACCACGTGGTTTACCGCATCTCGGCGCCCAGCCCCGAGGAGAAGGATGAATGGATGAAATCCATCAGGTGGGTGCAGGGTGCATGTGTACTGGGGCATGTATGCTGGGGCATGTGCAGTACTTGTGCACATGCGGTGCTGGGTGCCTGTGCCTCTCTGGACTTGTCTCTCCCTTTGCGAGGTGGGATTCCCTGGGGTGCCTGGATATCCCCTCACTCACTTGTGTGGTCCTTGTCCCCCAGAGCAAGCATCAGTCGTGATCCGTTCTACGACATGTTGGCAACGAGGAAAAGGAGAATCGCCAACAAAAAATAGCATTCCTGGCCTGGACAGGCCAAAACGGCAACCAAAGCCCCACAGCAAAAAGTGACTGCAGAGCCTCCTGGGGACAGCGGGGCCCCAGACGGCCCTTTCCAGAAGGTTCCAGGAAGCCAGGGCTCCGCCAAGAGAGCACGCTGAGTGGCCGGGCAGGTGGAAAGGAAGGAGCCCCTCACTCCTGGGGAGCTGGCGGCAGGGCCACCGCGCTCCAGGACTTTGCCTCCTGCCCCCTGCACAAAGGAAAGTGGCCACACGCGCCCTTCTAGAAGCTTCCCCCAGCACAGCACAGCTGACCGCGCCACCCTGCGTGTGCCTGGCACTGGGGCCCCTTCTAGAAGCTGCAGCTTCACGCTGACTCACACAGGAAAGGAAGTTTTTTATTCAGAATTTTTTTTCTCAGATATATAGGATTATAGCTTTTATATGCTTTTTATATTCCGAAATTATAACGACAGATACTTTCTAACTGTAGTATTTTTAGAAGGCAGCTATAAATCTAATTCCAGACACGTGGATACTGTGCACTGATGCCACTGCGCCCACGTGTGCCCCTCACCCCCACTGCGGCAAGTCCAGGAGGTCGTGCATCCCGGGGTGGGGCAGTACTCAGGGCGTCTAGGGGTGGGGGGCACCTATCCTGTAGCCCCGAGTTCTTGCAGGAAGCCTGGGTGCGCCCTTAGTAACAGCATGTGCACGGCGCCTCCTGGCGTCCAATGGCAGGACTGCGGCCTTTGCTGTGGCTTCTTTTGGCCAAACGAAGGATTGTGTCCTGATCCCAGACCTCCTTCTGGAAATTGTCCGCCTTTGGGTGTTTCCCGCACCCCTCGGATGCAGGAGGTGCGTGGCACTCAGGGTCCCTGTCAACGGGGCACAGCCTGGCCCGCACCTGCACTCCGGAGTTCGCAGTTTGCCAGCTGGACGCAGCCGGAGTTCGTCTCCCATGAGATGCCTCTAGCTGCTTTATTGGGAGCTTCGTTTTTACCCTCCCCCCTTCAGAGCCTCTGGGCCCCAAGTCCCCATGGGCTGCTCTTCCCAGAGTCCCCCAGAGCCGCACTTTGTGGGGAATCTGCGGGGGACGCAGCTTTAAGTCATGTTGGCGGCCCAGGGGCGGCCCTCCTCCCCTCACCACACTCACGTTCTGGCTCATTCCAGGCTTTCAGGCTTAGCGACTTCACTGATACCTCAACTCCTCCTGTCTAGTTTTTGAGAAGGATGGTTGGCCTCAGGATGTCTGACTGGCCTATATGCAACTCCGCCTCCAGTCTTCCAGGGGGACCCTGCGGGCCCCTCTTCTCTCTGACCCAGGTAGGCCCCTGGGGATGCCAGGCTCCCTGCACGGGGTCGGGGTGTCGGTGCTCACGCATGTCCTCTGTGAGGCCACTGACTCCAGGTATTGTTGTGACAGTATTAAAGTGACAGGCACACAGCCATCCCCCAAGCTCCGGTGGGCCACCAGGGTTTGTAGCTCACTCTGGTGCTCATGGCCCGCCATGCCTAAGCTCACTGTTTGGTTCAGTCTGGGAAACGGGGAGTTAGCAGGCGCCCCTCCCTGGGAGCCCCCCAGTACCGCACCGTGACTTGTCATTGTCGTCTTAGAAACTTTCTACTTCCAGTAGGCCTAGTTCCAGTGTAAATAGTGTACAGAAGTGATTTCTGGGGTGTGTTGGTATTCATGTATATATGCCCATAACTTGCATGAAAAAATATCCTGTATCTATTGCTATTTTATTGTCAAGTGAGGTTAGTCAGATCGGAAGGTGTGTGGCTGTCAAACTGCAAATACTGTGCTCATGTAATAAAGACCATCTGCATTGTTCAAGAACGAGGCTTTGGGCAAACTTGCTGGGAACCAGTGCACGGGTCTGACCAGCTGCCAACTGCAGTGACCACCAGGGGCAGGAAGGACGGACACAGGGTGCATTTGCTGCCATTTATATTCTATAGAAAGTTTACATGCCTTCTATTTACAGTGGGGCAAGTGCTTTTTTTAATCTTTAAAAAAACAAAGATCAAACTCTTAGACATCTCTGAACAACACAAACTGTATAACCATACAGATTATTCAGATACAAACTGTATTAAATACAGTTTTCCCCACTCCATCTCCTGATGCAGGACCCGTGAATATAAGTGTATCACAGTTTGATAGCATATCCATATTAAAAATAAAATCACAGTATGATTTTGTCTGTAACTAGAAACTTGAAGGGACCAAGCTGACAACTCAGACTTCGATATCATAGTCAAGACAAGAGACGCCGTATAAAAGTGTTATGTAATAAAAACATACTGGAGGCTTTACAAATAATGTGGGATTATACATTCATAATGTAAATACTCATCATAACTGGTAAATTGATTGGAATAGTTTCCACAAAGTTCAAAAACAGAACCTGTCTATAAAATACATCTTCAAATCTTGAATACAACTAAAATATGAAGCAAATTAGTTTCTAGTATCAGACATTACAGGAAACAGACATCTCTCAAAAGTCTAGTTGAGAGCGTGTGAATTCTTTAAATAAGTCTTTAAATTAAATATACACACTGTCAGTTTGTACTTTAGTCATTCCATGCTTTCCCGGTTGGTCTGGAACCGGCTGTCTAACTTGGAGAAGGGCATGGAATTCGCGGGATCAACCTGAGTCTGTGATTAAGCAGCATTGAGATGTTCTAGTCCAGGGCGTTATTCAGTGGGATTCTATACACGGACTTGACAACTGTCAGCAGTTGTACAAAGTGTTCATCCATTTGGAATAAGGGCAATTAAGAAAAGGTAAAAACTAAAAAAAAAGTTCTCCATGGTAAAATCTGTACAGTATTTACTAAAGAAGCACCACGCAGATTTGAACAAAGTTATTTTCTATATTTATAATTTAAGCTGGGTTGGGGATGGCTTCTGTTGAACATGTCGAACCTGAAAAGCAAGAGGCAGCAGCATTAATGCCCCAGTGTGGGCTCCTGGAAAAATGTGGGCATGAATATGCCCACAGAGCCCCAGCTGCTGCCACGCCACCTCCCTCCTCTGTCATGTTTGGGGGGGGGGTCCCCCTGAGTGTAGACACACAGAACTCATCTAGTAACTATGAACCAGCCCATGCTGCCCTGAGGACCGGCCAGATGAAGCGAAGGATTGAGGGACAGGGCAGGCACAGGCCCCAAGGCCCATCAAGCAGAGCCAAAACAGGGCTGTGGGGTGAGGCGGCACTGGTCAGGGCTTGCTTACTCCCTGACAGGAAGGGTCCCCATGGGCCCAGCAAGTCAGTAGGGGTGCTGCCCTTGCTAGGGGAGCACATCTCTCCTAAGTCCTTGTGTCCCCTGTTGTGGACAGTCACAAAATACACAGGAGGAGACAACTTACCATAACTAGTGAAAATTTTGTTGGAGGCTGAGTTCAATCACCTGGAAAGCAAAGATTAGGAAAAGGGGTTTAAATGCTGCTTTTCCACAGCGGCAGTGCCCAGATTCTGCACTCGATGCTCACTTCCTTGAAACCCTTCTCAGACTTGGGTTCGCTGCTGTCAAGTAGGCTGGCAGGGGACCAGTGGTGGCTCACTCTCCCCACCCATGGTTTTTACTAGGATAGGAGACTGGAGACAGTGATGGAGTCAGGCAGAGGCACCTCTGCTTTTTCAGACTTGCTTCATTCCACAGCCACCCTGCTTCGTGTGGGAGCAGCAGCGGCAGCAACTTTGGACGGACAGGCGCCTGGGCTGCAGAGCTGAGCACAGAGGGGTTTCTCTGTTCCAGACACTGCGCCTCCAAGCCCCAGACCCTCTCCTGAGACCCAGCAGTCTCTACTCAGTGCTACTGCCTTCAGTGTCCCCCACCACCGTGCTCTGGAATTCCAAGAGGAAGTGAAGTCCTGTAGAAGCAAGCAGCTTGGGTGCGGCCTGACACCCCTAAATTCACACCATATTGAGTTTCGGTTTTTACTCAAAAAAATAACACTGTACAAGAGTATTTGTTGAAACCAACTGAGAAGCCCAAGTCTGGGCCAGCACCAGGCCAGCACTTGAGCTGCAAGTTCCAGAGGCTGGTTCTGTCGGATGCCATGTCTGTACCTCAAGGCTGCCGTCAGGGTTGGGGTTCATGACGGCCAGCCCCACCTCCACCCCCTGTCCTCTTACCCTGGCCACACTCAGACAGAGGACACCTGTCAGCCCTCCTTCCCATCCGGAAGGGTTTGGTTCTGTCAAGGGCCGGGCCATCGGCAGGGGGTAGCCCCCCATCAGTCCTGCGGAAGAGGTCAGCAGACTCTGGCCCGGAGGCCTGTGGGAAGTGCCCCAAGTCCTCTGACCGCCTGGAGTGTCGCTTCTTTTTCTTCTTCTTCTTCTTGTGTCTGTGGAGGTCTGCATCAGAGTAGGCGCCAGAGAGGTCGGAGTCTGGGGGGTGCCTGGGGAAAGTAGCCAGAGCTCAGACACATGGGAAAGTGGGTCCCTGACCACAACAGTGCTGCTCACCAGTCTCTGGGCTCAGAACTGAGTTAGGATGACACAGGGTGCTGCCCACTGCCCTGGGTGTGTGTGTGGGGGGGGTGTAGAAGCTCAGAATTGCCCTGTTCTAACCCAAACTGGTGCTTGGAACCCACTGGGCCTATATTTCACCTCACCTCAGTGCCTGGGGCATTTCAAGCAAATACTGCCAGGTCTGTACTTTACAAAGACAGGGCTGAGATGGAACTCAGGTGCACAGGATCTGCATGTTTTAGGGCTGGCGTGGAGCCTGAGCAGCCCCCCCAAGAGGCAGCACAAACAGTTTCCAATTTTGTATTGAGAAGTGGAGAAAACTAGCAAATACAATGCAGTAATTGTGTCATTAATGATGTTTGGAGGTAATGACTGGTTTCTAGAATAAAACACTCAGGTCTTCCTTCAGAACCAGGGAGCTTAGCTTATGTCATTCTACGCCCTGAAAAGAGATTTATATTTTATGAACAGTTGGTCAGTGAAAGAGAGAGACTGGAATGGGATGCTAGAATGTTTTCAATGAAAGACAATTTGGTAAATTAAGCTATCTGTGGGGAAAACATGGCCAATGCAACTGAGGTGGTGGGAAGCAGCAGCTGGGAGGGCTGGTGCCTCACAAGGCAGGACCCTCAGCAGCACCTAGAAAGACGACACCATTTCAAAGCTGTGTCAGTAGGAATATAGGAGCCTCCAAAACAGTCTCCAAACAGCCAAGTTTTACATATATATATATGTAAAAACAAAAATTATCAGGGGCTGGAGCAGCTATAGCAGGGATGGTGGCTCTTGCCTTGCATATGACTGACTTCTGGGTTCACCCTCACCCCAGATTGTCCCATATCCCGCCAGAAGTGATTCCTGAGCACCACCAGACGTGGCCCAAACATCAAACAGAAGGAAAAAACCCCTATCATTGTCCGATTTCCCTGCGTGCTCTGGCCCCTCACCTGGAGTCTCGAGTGCGGTGCTTGTCTTTGGATTTCTTTTTCTTCTTGGACTTTTTATGCTTCTTCACCTTGGGCTCTTCTAAAGGGCCCTTGGGCATGCTCCTCCAAGCTGGCTTCTCCCCATGGCTGTCAGAATCCTCCAGGCTGTCGTGTCTCCGTTTCCGGGGCTTCGTGTTCTCGGGCCCCCGGAAGCGGTCAGAGAAGTCACAGCTGCCTTCAGGTCCAAGTGCCATTTTCTCATGCAGGTACTTGTCGGGGTAGAGTGCGGGGCCTGTGCGGGGGCTGCCAAAGTGGCGCCGCTCCTTGTCACAGGCCTTCCGGCCTCGGTAGGGGTCCTTGTGGGGCCTGCTGTACTCGTACTCATACTCGCGGTCCCCATGGAAGGCTTTCCACTCCCGCATCTCCCGCGGCACATAGCCTGCATAGCGGTCATGGTAGTAGCGGCACTTGCCCCAACGCGCCCTGTCAGGGTAGTACTTCTCCCGGGCCCACATGTGCTCGCCCTCGGGATGGTGCCGGCTCCAGTCCTGGTCTGAGCTGCCTCTGCCACGGCACAGCTGGTGGCTGAGCCTGCCCAGAGAACGCCGCTCAACTGGGCTGCCTCTGTCACCGTGGCTCCCACTGCAGTGCTCCAGCCGGTGACGCTCCTGCTTAGGCCGTTCCCGCTCGGACCCATGCCGCTTTTTGTGGTAATGGTCCTCCGTCTTGCTCCGACTCTCCCTTGCATGCTCCCCACTGGAGGACCGGTCTCTGCGGTTCCGGTAGTGGCCTCGATCTACTTTCCGGAGGCTACTAATTCTCTCCTTAGCTGGAGATGGGTCCTGCCCCCGATGTCCTGCCTGGTTCTCTTCACTGCTCTCGCCAGGGCTCGGTTCTGTGCCCCCTTCTGCAGGGCCTTTTGCCGGCTTGTCCAGAAGGGATGCAGGTGGCCCCTCGACTCTCAGCCCGGTGCCCTGCAGAGGGGCCTCGGGGGCAGCAGGGGTTCCCAAATCATGGTCTCGGACCATGTACACCACAAGCTGATGGCCGCAGTCCACAGCCTCAGGGCAGGTTGAGGGTGTGGGACTCAGCTGCCCCACACAGCCCCCAGGCACCAACGGCCGGAGTGGGCTCAAAGAGTTGGTCCCTCTGCTGTCCTGGCCTGCACTCAAGTCGTCTGTGGTGCGCCCGGGGTCACATGCTGGCAGGAGCCTGTCCTGGGCCGCACATGGGCTGGCATCAGTGGCCATGGGCTCGGCACTCTCAGGTGCTTCTTTGGTGGCAGAGACGCTGGGGTCAAGAGGCAGCAAGGCCATCTTCAGCTGGCTGCTCAGACAGGCCGCTGGCTCCGGGGGCTCCCGGGGCACAGGAGGGGAACTGCTGGCCTCCAGCTCTGCATAGGAGTCCCCTGGAGGGGTTTCCTCTGCCTGGCCAGGACTGCAACAGAGAAACAAGTCATGAGCTGAGAGCAACATTCCACAGGGGCCCCTAAGTATACCTCTGGTCATGCGCACAACACCTCTGGGGTAGCAAATGTGTTTCTGAATGTTCATTAGCTTGGGCACTGCCCGCCACAGCCCCACTCATCATCTTGGGTATTCATTAGAACTTGGGGACCAGATGTGGTGCCCAGATCTGAGTCCCTCCCATAATTGCATGCAAGTGCATTTGCCCCTGGACTAACTCACTGGTCCATGATTCTCAACCATGTCAGATAAAAAAAAAAATTTAAATGATCCTAAATAAGTTTTTAAGAATTAAATTCGGGACCTGAGTGATAACACAGCAAGTAGAACATTTGCCTCTCAGAAAGCCAACCCAAGTTTGATCCCCAGCATCCCATATGGTCTTTTGAGCCTGCAAGGAGTAACTTCTGAGTGCAGATCCGGGAGTAACCCAAGTGATGCCAGGGGTGATCTCAAAACAAAAGCCCTCATAATTGTACAAAAAGATGCTGAGAAAGTATTTGATGAGATTCTAATCATGATACACAATATCAATAATTAGGGCCTGGACAGTACAGAAATCAAGGTACACCTTTGCATTCAGCTAACCTTTGTTTGGTGTTCAGTGCCACGCAGTCCCCTGGGTATGACCCTGAGCCCCTGAACATTTTGTGGGAACATCCCTGTAGGCTTAGCTCAGGCTGGGAACGCCTAGCAGCACCAAGTCCACAGGCCCTGAACTGACCTGCTGGAACTCACCTAAAGTGTAGAGCCTCAAACAAAAAATTAGAGCTGACTACACAAACTCAACCCAATAAAAGTCTTATCTGGTAATCCAGACTCAATCCTGCAGGAGACAAGAAACGAAAAGCTTTGCTAAAATCAGGAATAAGGCAAGAATACCCTTGGGCTGGAGCACAGTGAGCAGGGTGCTTGCCTTGCATGTGGACAACCCGGGTTTAAACCTGGCATCCCATAGAAGTCCTCCAAGCTTACCTCCAGGAGTGAGCCCTGAGTGCAGAGCCAGAAGTAAAACCTGAGCATCAGGGCAGGAGAAATAGCACAGTGGTAGGGCGTTTGCCTTACATGCAGCCAATAAAGGATGGAAGGTGGTTTGAATCCTGGCATTCCATATGGTCCCCCGAGCCTGCCAGGCGTAACCCTGAGTGCTGCTGGGTATGACCCAAAAAACCAAAACCAGGGACCAGAGCGGTAAGGCACTACCTTGCTGGCGCCAGCTTAGGACTAATTGTGGTTCAATCCCCTGGCGTCCCATATAATCCCCCAAGCCAGGAACGATTTCTGAGTTCATAGCCAATAATAACCCCTGGGCGTCACCAGGTGTGGCTCAAAAAAACAAAACCAAAAACAGACAAAAAGCCCTGAGCATCACTGGTATAGCCACCCCCCAAAAAATGAATATTTATTGACTCTCACTAGTACGATTTTTTGGTTTTTGGGTCACACTCAACAGCACTCAAGGGTTACTCCTCAGAAATCGCTCCTGGCAGGCTCAGGGAACCATATGGGATGCCGGGCTTCGAACCACCGTCCTTCTGCATGCAAGGCAAAAGTCCTACCTCCATGCTATCTCTCTGGCCCTTCACTATTACTTTTCAAGAGGTCTGGAAGAGGGAGGGAAGGGAAGGGAAGGATGAATATATATATAAAAGGAATCCTGATTGGAACAGAAAAATCTGCTACTGTGGGTGACATAACGTCTAAGCATCTAAAAATAAACCCTAAAGATTCCACAAAATAGGGGCCAAATTGATAGCACAGTGGTAAGACGATTGCCTTCCACAAGAAGTGGGCCGAATCGATAGCACAGCGGTAAGACGATTGCCTTGCATGCGGCCAACACAGGACAGACCCCAGTTCGAATCCCGGCATCCCATATGATCCCCAGAGCCTGTCAGGAGCAACTTCTGAGTGCAGAGCCAGGAGTAACTCCCAAATGCCGCCGGGTGTGAACCAAAAACCAAAACCAAAACAAAACGGAAAAAGAAAAAATTGGAAATGAAGGGAGTGGAACAATAGTATATTGGGGAGGGTGTTTGCCTTGCATGTGGGTCCCCCAAGTACCACCAGGAATGATTGCTTTGGACAGAGCCAGAAGTAACTCCAAAGCACTGTAGTCCAAAAATAGAGTGGGAAAGGAGGGAGTTGTGGGGTATTGGTGGTGGGAAGACTGCACTGGTGAAGGGAGTTGCACTTCTTTTTGTTTTGGGGGGTCACACCTGGCAGTACTCAGGGGTTACTCCTGGCTCTATACTCAGAAATCGCTCCTGGCAGGCTCGGTGGACCATATGGGATGCCGGGATTCGAACCACTGTCCTTCATGCAAGGCAAATGCCCTACCTCCATACTATCTCTCCTGTCCCAGGGTTGTACTTTATGACTGAAACCCAACTACAAACATGTTTGTAACAATGGTGCTTAAATAAATATATAGATACTCCTTGCTTAACGACCTACCTATTTAGCGACTGCTCGCACTTACGACCATGACCCATGACCATCTCTTCACTGTTATTTTATTTTAAATATCCCTTTTCCATCTTTTTTTTTGTTTTGTTTTGTTTTTTGGGTCACACCCAGCAGTGCTCAGGGGTTACTCCTGGCAGGCTCAGGGGACCATATGGGATGTTGAGACTCGAACCACCGACCTTCTGTATGCAAAGCAAATGCTTTACATCCATGCTAGCTCTCTGGCCCCTCCTTTTTCTATCTTGTACACTCTACAGTACAGTACTGTAGTCTTTGGTGCTTTAATGTACCTACTTTACTAACTTTATGTTCTGTAATATATTGCAGTACTGTGTGTAAATTACACAACCTATGCAAATTAAAACAAGTGCAAGTTTTCAGTTTGATCTTTCTCGTCCTTTTACTTATTCAGAATACTGTGTTGTCAAGTACTATGCATATACTGTACTACTGTATACAGTACACACAATTCCTCACTTAATGGCCAATTAGCTTAACAACCAAATGTAACTTGATTGTTAAGCGAGGAGTATCTGTATTTATTTTGGGGGGGGGTCACACCGGCAATGCTCAGGGCTTACTCCTGGCTCTACGCGCAGAAATCTCTCCTGGCAGACTCAGAGGACCATATGGGATGCTGGGGTTCGAACCACCGTGACTTCTGCATGCAAGGCAAAAGCCCTACCTCCATGCTATCTCTCTGGCCAAATATATATATATATTTTTTGGGGGGGGGGGGGTCACACCCGGCAGTGCTCAGGGGCTACTCCTGGCTCTACACTCAGAAATCGCTCCCAGCAAGCTCGGGGGACCATATGGGATGCCAGGATTTGAACCACTGTCATTCTGCATGTAAGGCTAATGCCTTATCTCTTTGCCATCTCTCCAGCCCCCTATATTGATTTTATTTTTTTTTCCTCCCTCCCTCCCTCCCTCCCTCCCTCCCTCCCTCCCTCCCTCCCTTCCTTCCTTCCTTTCCTTCCGTCCCTCCCTCCCTCCCTCCCTTCCTCCCTCCCTCTCCCTCTCCCTCTCTCTCTCACTTTCTTTCTTTCTTTTTTTTTTTTTTTTTTTTGATTTTTGGGTCACACCCAGCAGTGCTCAGGGGTTACTCCTGGCTCTATGCTCAGAAATCGCTCCTGGCAGGCTCGGGGGGACCATATGGGATGCCGGGATTCGAACCACCAACCTTCTGCATGCAAGACAAATGCCTTACCTCATGCTATCTCTCTGGCTCCCTCTTTTCCTCTTTTTCTTTCTTTACATTTTTTTTCTGTTTGTTTTTTTGGGTCACACCTGGCAGCGCTCAGGGGTCACTCCTGGCTCTACGCTCAGAAATTGCTCCTGGCAGGCTTGGGGAACCACTTGGGATACTGGGACTTGAACCACCGTCCTTCTGCATGCAAGGCAAATGTCCTACCTCCATGCTATCTCTCCAGCCCCATACACTTTTTATTCTTTAATAATATATTTATTTAGTGGGACCAGAACAGGCGTTTCCTGGTCCCGCTCAACTTCGGGGACCAGAGTCAATCAGTCAAACTGGGGACCTCCAGGCTACCCGCCAGTGTCATCCTGCCCGCCAGTGTAGACCTGATGCTTGCCACCCATAAAGGGTGCAGTAAGGGCGCCTCCTTGGAGCTGAACCAGCTAGACCTGAAGCCTCACGAGGGGTTGCTCTTCCACTTCCCACATGTGGCCTGACCATAGTCCATTGTCCCTCTTTCTAGCTCCCTTATTTCTCCCTTTTTTTAAGATTTTTTTTTTCATGTCACACAGGAGAGATGTGTTTTCTTGCTTCAAAAAAAAATTTTTTTTATTTAAGTATCCTGATTACTAACAAGCACCAGTACAACATTCCTACCACCGATAAAGATATTAATAAAGAAAAAAACAGTAAAAAAAAATTGGGGGCTGGAGTGGTGGCACAGTGATAGGGCGTTTGCCCTGCATGTGGCTGACCTAGGGTGGACCATGGTTCGATCCCCCAGCATCCCATATGGTCCTATGAGTCAGGAGTGATTTCTGAGTGCACAGCCAGGAGTAACCCCTGAGCGTCACTGGATTTGGTTCAAAAACCAAAAAAAAAAAAAAAAAAATTGCAAATGAAAAGAGTGTCAAAAGAAACAACACAGACACACAAAGAAACAACACACAAATGTGATTGTATTTGTGCATGCAAAAAATAGGAAATAGAAATTAGGGTCAAAGTCCCAGTCTTTTTTTTTTTTTGGTCTTTGGCCCACATCCATTGGTGCTTGGGTCACTCCTGGCTCCGCTCTTAGAAATCCTCCTAGCAGGCTCAGGGGACCATTTGGGATCTGGGAATTGAACCTGGGTCTGTCCCAAGTTGGCCACATGCAAGGCAAATACCCTATCAGTTGTACTATCACTCCAGTCCAAAGTCCTGTTCAGTTGTCAGGAAGGGCAATCATGTCCCTCCACTATCCTAAAGAAAATGCTAGTATTCTGTAGGGTTCAGAACCCCCAGGAGCTGCGACCTGGATTCTCCCATCTTACCTGGCCTCCTCTCTAGAGCTTTTTTCTCGGCTTCCAAGCTTGAAGGTCTCTAAGATTTGATCTTCAGGGAGAGGTGGCAATGGAGCAGGCATCAGCTGAAAACAGAGAAATAGCTGTTCCCACTCTGGTTGTCACTTGGCCGGACAGGCATATATGCTTCCCCGCCAATACATGCACAACCATCCCCCAACGCTCCTCACCTTTCCAGGTAAACCATTGGCTTTAGAGAAGGGACTTTCTGAGTGCAGTGCAGGCTGGGCTGGGCAGGTAGGCCCATCCAGGGAGAGCCCTCGCTCCCTTGGGTCCCTGTCTGGACGGGTAACACCATTCAGTGCCATGGTGTCCCGGAGCTCTAGCTGACAGGCCTCGCTGGCATCGGCGCCCAAAGATGGCCCCACACCCAGGCCATTCTCCCTGCCCAGGCCCTTGGCCTCCTCGTCAGACTCCTCAGATGACTCGGCTCCATAGGGGACCAGGATGCTGGCGTGTAGCCTGGACTGACCGTTTACCACCGGGCGCGGGCAAGGCTCAGTGGGGCCAGGTGGCTTCGTGGCCCTGCTAGCTGTGGCACTCGAGGTAGACTGTGCTGCAGAGGGGCTGGGGATGGTGGAGGAGGGGGTAGGCTTGTTGGGGGCTTCCAGGGGGTTGCCCAGAAGGCCGGACTGGGGCTGCCCAGGGCGTGCCGGTGATTTGTTGTGAATACTGATGGTGATCTTTTGCTTCTTGGGGTGCTCCGGAAGAACTGAGGACCGACTGACGGGCCAGTTCTGAACAGAGGTTGAAGCACTGACGGGTCCAGGCCTGCCGATACTGGAATTTCCATTTGGGCTCGACATGGAGCTGCTGGGCGCCTCCTTGAGTGGCCCCGTCCCATTCAGGTGTGGTGGGTTCTGAAAGGAGGAAAATGGCTGTGAGTGCAGACAACACCAGGCCCTGCCTAGACCCCAGACACGCGGCACACACACTGCACAGTTCCCCACTTCCAGGCAATTAATAACTAATAGGGATGACCCAGTTTTGTCACCACATGACTTTTCTTTCTTGGTTTTTGGCCACATCCAGTAGTGCTCAGAGATTATTCCGGCTCTGTGCTCAGAAATTACTCCTGGCAGGCTTGGGAGACTATATGGAGTGTCAGGGACTGAACGCAAGTCAACTGTATACAAGGTAAGCACTTTACCCACTTTACCCTCTCTGGTGCTCCAATTTTTATTTTAGTTCAGTTTTGGTTATTCTTGGCTGTGCTCATGATCATTCTTGACAGAGCTTGGGGAACCATCTGGGGTAGCAGGAGTAGAACCCGGGTAGACTGCATGCAAGGCACTATTGCTCAGGCCCAGACTAACTTTGTTCTGCCTTGATGGAAAAGGCATGAGCAGACCCCACTGGGCACAGATACCCAGGCATCTTCTCTGCTGAAATTCCCGGGATCCTCAGAACATGAGAGGGCACCTAGGAAATAGACTGCTGTGGAGCTCCCTCCCTACTTGCCAGTTATGGGGCCATCAACAGGCAGTCTCAGTGGGGACTGGATAACAGTTAATTTTTTGTTGTTGTTGTTTTGTTTTGTTTTTGGGGGGGCACACCTGGCAGCGCTCAGGGGTTCCTCCTGGCTCTATGCTCAGAAATCGGTCCTGACAGGCTCGGGGAACCATATGGGATGCCAGGATTTAAACCACTGCCATTCTGCATGCAAGGCAAATGCCCTACCTCCATGCTATCTCTCCGGCCCCAACAGTTAATTTTCATTTGACTTTTTCAACATTTCCTCAACTATTTGCTAGGGTTGCCAACTTGCCACCAGAAAAATGGAACCAAATACACTCAAAAAATTAATAAAATGCTCCTCCCAGGACATATGTAATCCATCGCTGTCAATGCCACCCTTCAGCCAAGCCCAGTATTGCCTGCTGCCTGACTGGCTTCCAGGACAGAGAGCTCAGGGCTGATTGGAGCCTCTGAGTCCAAGCCAAGGTCTAGAATAATGGGTCAGTGCTGACAGAGACAGGCTGGGTGCCTACTATGGGCAGTGAAAAGGAGAACATTTTCCCTATGAGCCCCACTTTTTCCAGTTCTCCCAATGGGGACAATAACCCTGCTCCTCCCCTCGCATAAACCCTGCTTGCATGGACCTCCCCAACAGAAAACACAATCCCGGGCACTGTCTTTACTGCCATCAGGCCCATAAGCTGGAGGGGCTGCAGGACAATGCTGTGACCAGGATGTCTGGGCCCCACAGTACCAGCCAGCCGGGTGAATGCAAGTGATGCATTCCTGGTACCAATGCCAGATCCTCCTCCCTCCGTACTGTCACCTTGGCCAAGTGTGAGGGCAGTTGCGGCCCGATGAGCCCCGCTGCGGGCTGTTTAGTGCTGACCACCCTCTGACTGATGACGGGTCGGGGTGAAGACTGGCCGGGGCTGTGTGGGGAATGAGCAAGTTCACCTCCATTCTTCACATCGTGGGACCTGAGGGCAGAATGATGGTGTACAGAGTTACTCAGAAGTGTGTGGGAGAGCAGATAGTAAGAACAGCTGGACCCAGGGGCCCTGCAGGCATTTCTCTACAGTGGGCCTGGGCTGGCACCACTGGCACCTACTTCCCCTTTTCAGCCTCAGGTTGTTTGCACCTGAGGACCATGATAAAATACCTATAAAGCCTGGTGAAATAGTGAAAATGGATACATGCTATCCTCACCCAGAGGCAGCATCATGCAATGGAGCAGGCGGCTCCAGAACCCACTTAGTTGGCTCCAGGGCAGAGCTCGAGCTGCTCTTCCCAGTTACCCGACACCTGTCCCATCACTCAGAGCTGTGCTCAGAGTCCCTCACTCAGATACACCCTGCAGACATGTCACCAGGTCAACACCAGAACATACAGAGACACTACATATTCATGTTCAATGAAGGCCTGGGCACTTATGCAGCCAAGTAGAGGGGCTAGAGATGCCAACTGCCACCACTCGCAGGGCTCCAGGTAACCTTCCCCAGAGTACGCACTTAGTCTGCTCACCTCAGTTTCCCCCATCGTCCATAGCCTCCTGCCTGCCAAAAGTCTGGCAGCCAAATAAATCACAGAATCCAAGTGCCATTACCACTATCCTTACACTTTCTTTTTTTTTTGTTTTTTGTTTTGTTTTGTTTTTGGTCACACCCGGCAGCGCTCAGGGGTTCCTCGTGGCTCTATGCTCAGAAATCGCTCCTGGCAGGCTTGGGGGACCATATGGGATTCCGGGATTCAAACCACTGTCCTTCTGCATGACAGGCAAACGCCTTGCCTCCATGCTATCTCTCCGACCCCTTCCTTACACTTTCTTTTTTTTTTGGTTCTTGGGCCACACCCGGTGACGCTCAGGGATTACTCCTGGCTATGCGCTCAGAAGTCGCTCCTGGCTTGGGGGACCCATATGGGACGCCGGGGGATCGAACCGTGGTCCGTCCTAGGCAAGCGCAGGCAAGGCAGGCACCTTATCTCTAGCGCCACAGCCTGGCCCCAATTAAATTTCCTTTTTTTTGTTTTTTTGTTTTGGGTCACACCCGGCAGCACTCAGGGGTTACTTCTGGCTCTATGCTCAGAAATCACCCCTGGCAGGCACAGGGGACCATATGGGATGCCGGGATTCGAACCATGGTCCTTCTGCATGAAAGGCAAATGCCTTACCTCCATGCTATCTCTCCAGCTCCCCCTTAAACTTTCAATATCATTAAGTCTCTGACTTAATAACTTAGGACTAAGTTTTTATTTTACTTTATGTTTTTGATTTTGGGTCCACACCCAGCAGTGCTCAGGGTTACTCCTAACTCTGCACTCAGAATCACTCCTGGTGAGCTCAGGGGACCATATGGGATATGAGGAAGCAACCTAGGTCAGCTGCTTATAAGGTAAATCTCCTCTCTGCTATGATATCCCAACTCAGCACCAGGTTTAAAATGGCTCATGAGAGAAGGGAATCAAGACTACCCAACTATGTTCCCAGTAGTACCTGATATAGAAAAGAACGTAAGCTTGTTGGCTGAGTACCGATCTAATGTCACTGGTGGAGACGATGGAGTCGTTCATCTGGTACCAGAGGCCATTGCTAGCCTGTGAAAGAGTTGGTCAGAGATCTCAGCAAAGGTCAGGTAAAAGGGGGATGAGCAATCCAAATAAGGGAAGGAAAACAGATTTTCACATTTTAAAGGCAAAGTCCCAACCCCACACCCCTTTCCCCAAAGTCGGTGCTACCCCAGGGCACAGAACAGGCGCTGACCTTGATGTAGCAGAAGTAGTGGCCAGCATGGCAGTTAAAGCCTGTGTGGACCAGCACTGCATACAAGACATAGATGATCGGCTCCCCGTTGGGCTGTGACATATACGGCCGAATGTCCAGGTACTCGGGGTATTTCACATCCTATACGAAATTAGAAAGGGGGCAAGAGGCATCACTTCTGAGGACAGAGATATTGCTGAATTTGTAAGGTCATGAATTTAGCAACAGGGGATAGGGGTGCCATGTAGAGCGGGAACCCCCAAGAAGAGACCCACAGGGGCCGAAGCAACAGCACAGATGACAGGACACTCGCCTTGCACGCCACCAGCCCAGGGTTTAATCTCTGATATCCCATTGAGTCCCAAGCCTATCAGTAGTGATCCCTGAGTTCAGAAACAGGAATAACTCCTAAGCATCATTGAGTGTGGTCAAAAATAAAACACAAAAGAAGAAACCCACAAAGTATTTTACCCTATGATGCTGAGGCATGTTTAAAAAACAATCTGAGTCAAGGATTCAACACAATCCCACTGCACTGTCTCTACTGATTGGGGACTCCCAGTCTGTCAGCAGGAAAGCGGATTCTCTGTGCTTTAGTCATCTGGTTTTCCTGCATGTCAGGGCCGAGAGTGAGCTCAGGGCCTGAAGTCTGTGAGATCTGAGCTCTAGGACTGAGCCGCATTCCTGGCCCCTACTTTGTTTCCAGAGTGCTAGGGGAGAAAGGCAGCAGACTATAAGCCTCTCAAATATAAGGCCCGTGTTCAATACCTGAGCCCAGCCCTGGCCCCAATCATTACTTATTTCGTTACTTTAGGGAGGGTGAGGAGATGGTTTAAAGGGCTGGAGCACAGAGTTTCTATGTGTGAGGCCTGCTTTGATCAGTAGCACATGGTCGGCCTCCCCAACAGCGTATTTCTCCTACATACTACTTAATTTTTTTTTACCAACTTTTTCTTTTGTTTATGTTTTATCTTTTGAGGCCACTCCCAGCAGTGCTCAGGGGTTACTCCTGGCTCTGCATTTGAGATCACTCCTGATGGCGCTTGAATGACCATCTGGGATGCAATGCTGGAGATCAAATCTGAGTCACCCAGATGCAAGGAAGCACCCTTCCCGCTGTATTATCACTCTAGCCTCCCTCCCACACACAAGCCCCTCTACTCCATGTTCATGTGTTGTTTAGCACATGCTAGAAGAACTTAGAAAATCAGATAACTTTGGTCCCTGGGATCCTGGATTGATATGGGAAAGGCTCATCAGGCAAGTATAGCATCAATATTATTTACTGACCTTAGCAATTTTTCCACCAGTAAAATTTGCAAAACGTTTGAGGGACAGAGTAAGAACATTAGAGGACCGGTGTATGGTGAACCTCTTTGATGCTGGAACCATCTTTTTACATCTTGAAATAAACAAAAAGAGAATTAAAGAGGCTTCAAAGTTGCATGGATATTTTTGTACGTGGGAGATTTTCATGTGTTTAGTAGTTTAGCTTTTTTCCTGGATCACTCTAAATTGATTTTCTTTTTCTTTTCTCCTCCCTCCCTCCCTCCCTCCTTGCTTCCGTTTTTTTTTTTTGTTGTTGTTGTTTGTTTGTTTTTTTTGGGTCAAACCCGGTGGCACTCAAGAGTTACTCCTGGCTCTGTGCTCAGAAGTTGCTCCTGGCAGGCTTGGGGGACCATGTGGGAGGCCGGGATTCAAAACACGGTCAGTCCTGTGTTGGCCACGTGCAAGGCAAATGCCTTACCACTGTGCTATTGCTGCAGCCCCTAAGTTGATTTTCTTTCTTTTGGTTTTTGGGTCCACCCGGTGATGCTCAGGGGTTACTCCTGGCTATGCGCTCAGAAATCACTCCTGGCTTGGGTGACCATATGGGATGCCGGGTAATTGAAAATGTCTGTCCTAGAAGTGCCAGCAAGGCAGATGCCTTACTGCTTGCACCTCCACTCCGGCCCCCTAAATTGATTTTCTAAAGAAGGCTACTCTGGCCCAGAGATGTGACTATCACTCCAGCCCCAGGAACAGCACTTTTTTGTTTTGTTTCATTTTTATTTGTTTTTGCACCACACCAGAGGTTACTCCTGGCTCTGTGCTCCTGGCAGGCTCAGACCATATACGATGCTGGGAATCCAACCCGGGTCCATCCTGGGTTGGCTGTGTGCAAGGCAAATGCCCTCCTGCTGTGCTATCTCTCCAGCCCCAGGAATAGCGCTTTCTTAAAAAAGGCTCTTGTGGGGGTCAGAATGATTATACAGCAGGGAGTACATTTGCTTTGCACATTGCCAATCCTGATTTGAACCCTGACATTCCACATGGTACCCATGACCCTGCCAGGAGAGATCCCTGAACTTAGGACCAGTAGTGAATCCTGAGTACCACCAGGTGTATCCAACCAAAGCCCCACAATAATTTAAATAAAATCGACTCTTCTCTCAACTTCATGGGGCAATAGTAATAAGCCCAAATAGGAATTTTCCAATAGCTGTGACTACCCAATCTCAGAAATACCTCAGGAGAGGTATCCTAGGATGACAGGAGAACACAACCCCCTCCTCCCCAGCTGCACAGCTCCCTGATCCCTAAACCTCCTCGTCTAGGAGTGGAAACATAGGAGAGCCCCAGATCCGCACTCAACCCCCAATTCCCACCCGCCTTACTTGCTGCACTTATATGAGTTTTCTCCGTCCAGCTGTTCTGGTTTTACAAACTGCTCCAAAGCCTTATTCACAGTCTGAGCAGCCTGGGAAGAGAATGACAAGACCACATTGGCACTCGGAGCCATAAGAACAAAGACACGGGGCCGGGCGGTGGCGCTAAAGGTAAGGTGCCTGCCTTGCCTGCGCTAGCCTTGGACGGACCGCAGTTCGATCCCCCTCGATCCCGGTGTCCCATATGGTCCCCCAAGCCAGGAGCAACTTCTGAGCACATAGCCAGGAGTAACCCCTGAGCGTTACTGGGTGTGGCCCAAAAACCAAAAAAAAAAAAAAAAAAAAAAAAAAAGAACAAAGACACAAATAAATAAAATCAAGTATAATTCTTTTTGTTTTGTTTTGTTTTTGGGTCACACCCAGCAGCACTCAGGGGTTACTACTGGCTCTACACTGAGAAATCACTCCCGGCAGGCTCAAGGGACTATATGGGATGCAGGGATTCGAACCACTGTCCTTCTGCATGCAAGGCAAACGCACTACCTCCATGCTATCTCTCCAGCCCTCAAGTGTAATTCTTGACCTGGAATACTGGTACACACACACCAAGTTACGTACACACCAAGTTACTTTCCCAATTATCAAAAGCCTGGAAGACTGAGAGTACCAGGGAAAAGGTTGCATGCAAGCAACTTTGGTTCTACCATGACACCACTTAAGAGTCCCTGAGAAATGAATGCCAGGTGTGAAATATATCTCCTAACCAGAAAAATTGCCCAGCAGACAAAATTGAACAAAAATGTAATGTTGAGGGGCTGGAGAGATAGCATGAGGGTAAGGCCTTTGCCTTGCGTGCAGAGAAGGATGTTAGTTCGAATCCAGGCATCCCATATAGTTCCCCGAGCCTGCCAGGAGCGATTTCTGAGTGTAGAGCCAGGAGTAACCCCTGAGCGCTGCTGGGTGTGACCCAAAATCCAAAAAAAAAAAAAGTAAGGTTGGCTGAAACATGATTAGAAAAATGCATGAAGCTGTAAACAAACCAAGTATCAGAACTATAAACTGGGATCCCCATAGCTCGCAGTAAACTACCACCAAACAGCCGAAGGTGGACCAGAGAGACAGTACAGTGGGGACAGAGCCCTCTAGGAGTGATTCCTGATGCAGAAGCAGGAGTAATCCCCGAACACCAACAGGAGTAATTCCTGAGTGCAGAACCAGGTATTACCCCTGAGTAATGCCAGGTGTGTCTCCAAAACAAAACAGAACAGCCAAAGTTGTTATTACATAAAAAAATGGGGGTGCAAAGAACTCAATAAGCAGAGAACATGCATCACATGCAAGAGACCTGAGGTTCATCTCCAGCACTAGGTGATTTTCTTTTTTTTTTTTTTTTTTTTGGGTCACACCCGGCAGTGCTCAGGGGTTACTCCTGGCTCTATGCTCAGAAATAGCTCCTGGCAGGCACGGGGGACCATATGGGACACCAGGATTCGAACCAACCACCTTTGGTTCTGGATCGGCTGCTTGCAAGGCAAACACCGCTGTGCTATCTCTCCGGGCCCACTAGGTGATTTTCTAAGCACCACCAAGAGCAACCTCTGAGCAGAACCAGTAGTAGCTCCTAACTACTGCCGCGAAAATAAAACCAAAATAACCCCAAAACAACTGAGAGTGATCCACCATGTCCACTGGCTCTTCTGCTGAGCTCCAGTTGAAAATAACAGCCACTTACTTATATTCCCCAATTGGGTCTGGGCAAGGCAAGAGCCCTTCCCACTGTACTATTGCCTTGGCCCACCACTTCTAAATAGTCCCAGAGAGCCAGGAATGTGGCTCTTGTGGCGAGCATATCCTCTGTGATCCATACCCTGGGTCTGACACCAGCATAACCAGTCTTTCTGATATCGGCAGGCCCAAGAACTACTGGGCCCAGCGCCCTCAAGTATCATCTCCACAGTCTTACAGAGTGTTTTTTGTTTGTTTGTTTTTGGGTCACACCCAGCGGCACTCGGGTTACTCCTGGCTCTTTGCTCAGAAATCGCTTCTGGCAGGCATGGGGGACCATATGGGATGTCCTGGATCGACTGCATGCAAGGCAAACATCCTACTGCTGTGCTATCTCTCTGGACCAACTTACATGGTTTTTTTTCTTGGTTTTTGGGTCACACCCACCTTTGCTCAGGGGCTATTCCTGGCTCTATGCTCAGAAATTGCTCCTGGCAGGCTCAGGGGACCATATGGGATGCTGAGATTCGAACCACCATCCTTCTGCATGAAAGACAAATGCCTTACCTCCATGCTATCTCTCCGGCCCCTAACTTACACGTTTTTAAATAAAAATAAAGTCTTTTGGGGGGCCAGAGCAGTGGCACAAGTGGTAGGGCATTTGCCTTGCATGTGCTGACCTAGGATGGACCATGGTTTGATCCCCCGGCATCCCAAATGGTACCCAAAGCCAGGAGCGATTTCTGAGTGCATACCCAGTAGTAACTCCTGAGCATCACCAGGTGTGGCCCAAAAAACAAAAATAAATAAAGTCTTTTTGGGCCAGAGCAATAGCAGAGAGGTGGGGCATTTACCTTGCATGCAGATGACCTGGGAAGGACCTAGGTTCGATCTCCGGCATCCCATATGGTCCCCAGAGGCTGCCAGGAGTGATTTTTAAGTGCAGAGCCAGGAATAATCCGAGCGCTGCGGTTGTTGCCCCCAAAAGTCTTATTTTTTGGGGGGTTGGGGCCATACCTGGTATCGCTCAGGGTTACTCCTGGTTCTGCACTCAGAAATTGCTCCTGTGGGACCTGAGCGGTAGCATAAGTGGCAGGGTATTTGCCTTGCATGCATTAACCTAGGACAAACTGAGGTCTGATCCCCTAGCATCCCATATGGTCCCCCAAGCCAGGAACAATTTCTGAGCACATAGCCCCCTATGCGTCACTGGGTGTGGCCCAAAAACCAAAATAAATAAATTGTTACTGGCAGGCTCGGGGACCACATGGGATGCTGAGAATTGAACCCAGGTCTGCCATATGCAATGCAAAATGCCCTACCACTGTGCTATCATTCTGGTCCCAAAAAGTAAAGTCTTAAGTAGCACATTAAAATTTTCAATTCAAGGGGCCGGGCAGTGGTGCTAGAGGTACGGTGCCTGCCTTGCCTGCACTAGCCTTAGACGGACCTCGGTTCGATCCCCTGGCATCCCATATGGTTCCCCAAGCCAGGAGCGACTTCTGAGCGCATAGCCAGGAGTAATCCCTGAGTGTCACCAGGTGTGGCCCAAAAACCAAAAAAAAAATTTTTTTTAATTCAAGGGGCTAGAGAGATAGCATGGAAGTAGGGCGTTTGCCTTGTAAGCAGAAGGATGGCAGTTCGAATCCCGGCATTCCATATGGTCCCCCAAGCATGCCAGGAGCAATTTCTGAGCATAGAGCCAGGAGTAACCTCTGAGTGCTTCCGGGTGTGACCCAAAAACCAAAAATAAATAAAATAAAAATAAAATTTTCATTAAAAAAAATAAAATAAAATTTCAATTCATGTTCTTTAACAAATATATTCTAAACTATGTTATATGAAACTTAAGTTATATAAAATATGGCTGCTGATTTTTCAAACTCTAACCAAAACAATTATCCAACTTACCTTTATCTCCAATGTTATATCAAGGTATGGATCAAAAGTATCTGAAACACCTTTGCAATTTAAACATTTGACTGTAACAAAAAATAAGACACAATCATTATGAAAATCCAACTATTAAAATGATAGAATACAAAATTACTGTTCTTAATATAAAAAAATTAAAACAAGGTACTTTCTGCTCATGTTATATTAGGGGAAATGTAAGTTTGACACAGTGTTGGTCTGACTGCTAGGGATTTGGCCTCAACACACTGCTACTTGAAACTGTGGAAAGGCATTTTCCACTGTGGAAGGCATTATGGTGGTATCTAACTTATAAAACACACTAGTATTTTCAGAAATCCTAAAAATCTGTCCCACATGTCAAAACGTAAAGACAAGTATATAGTATGTTTAAATGAAGCACCACTAGTAATAAAAATGAACTAGAAAGTCCCCAAAAACAATCTAGCTGGAATCGAACCCAGCAGAATCCTGTAGCACCATGCGACCAGGTGGAGGGGTGCTGAAAGACAGTGGAAAGCACATGTCCACTGCCCCTCCGCAATACACGCATGCACAGTAAGTTACCTGGAACCTGGGAGACACAGCACACAGTGGGCAGGAGGGGAGCAGGCCAGAGACACACAATGACTATTCTGGCCTTTCCCTCCCACTGATAAACATGTCCAAACAGAAGACCCATTATCAGTTTATGAAGTTTTAAATTCAAGTTTACCTCTAGATCTTAGGTATCCACCAAATATCTGACAAACGAGTGTGGTAGCCTGGGTATGTCTGTCTAACCTGAAAGAGAGTCAAACAGTGACAGGAAGTTAACAAAGTCATGGCTGAAGTAGCCTTATGTGAAAAGTAGGAACAGCTAGAAGAACCTACACAGGAAGGGTCCCAGAGAAAAAGGCAACAGAGCATTGTTCTGATTGTGCTATTGCTCCAGCCCTAGATATTTATTTAGTTAGTTAGTTATGTTTGGGGTCACACTCAGCGGTGCTCAGAAGTAACTTCTGGCTTGGTGCTCAGAAATCATTCCAGGATTCGAATCACTGTCTATCCTGGATCGGCTGCATGCAATGCATACACCCTATCGCTGTGCTATATCTCTGGTCAAGGATCAGGGAAGCAGAATGTGAAGCACAGGGAAGGAGCTGGGCAGGAGCTGGGCAGAGTGCTGCAGAGGTGTGTGGGGGTAAGCCTGTCCTAAGCTCCTGTTCACTGCACTGCATGAACAGACAATGAAACAGCACAGAAGGGGGAAGACTGCCCAGGTGTGTTTAGGTGATGGCAAGAGAAATGGGGTTTGTTCTGCTGTGACTTGGGACTTTTTCTGGGTCACTCTGCAGTGCTCAGGGGTTACTCCTGGCTCTGTGCTCATGAAAAACTTCTGGCAGGCTCAGGGTACCATATGAAATGCCGGGGATCAAATCCAGGTTAGCTACATGCTAGGCAAACACCCTAACCACTGTGCTATTGCTCCAGCCCTGTATATTTATTTATTTAAGTTTTTGGGTCACACTTGGCAGTGCTCAGGAGTTACTCCTGACTTGGTGCTCAGAAATCGCTTCGGGATTCAAATCACTGTGTCCTGGATTGGCTGCGTGCGAGGCAAACGCCCTACTGCTGTGTTATATCTCCGGACCCAAGTCCTGAATATTTAGACTTTTAGGAAGAAATACAGGAAGCGCAAAGTGACCCAAGAAAGAGGCTGGAGAGAATATCAGGTGCAGCCAGAGAGGCTTGTGGGAATTAGGTGAACTAAGCTGGCACAGTAAATGAACAAGGGTTGTTCTATTTGACCTTACCACCATGCAAGGGAAAGGACCAATGGAATAGAACAAGAGCGCTCAAGGCCCAGCTCTGGCTCTGCTGATGAGCTTTTAATTCTCACTTACTCAAATTCACACTATTCAGCCTCCGAAATTAAACAACATCGAGATCTACATCGACAACTAAACGCAAACTGCTTTAGCATGTGACGTTCTCCTTACTTTCCCATGTGCTGGGTACCACTAAAAAGAAAGCTAACTGCTAACCCTGAGTCTCGGATGAGCCTTGTGTTTCCGAGGCTCTGAAGGCTTCCAGGACTTACTTGTTGCTGCCGTTCAGACAGGCTTTTTGCATAGCGTCAACTGTATATTGCAGGAACTCGTGTGCATCTTCCTGGTTCCCAAAGCGGAAGTGTCTGGCTATCCCTGCAAAGACAAGGCTTTGTTGCAGCCAGGCAGACACTTAGGGCAGTGATAACAGGCGCACCAAAAAGTCATGATTTATGATGAAATAGCAAAAATGCAAAGGACCTCCAAAACAGCCAGGACCATGAGATTATCAGGAGCCCAAAGAGGCCACAGTTTTGGAGCAGGTGGCCCAAGAGCAGCCTCTGAGACACCAAGTCTCCTACAAGTTACTGAATTTAACGAAGACATTTTTTGCATACTTTTTTTTTTCTTTTTGGAGCAGGCACATATTCAACAGCACTTAGAAATTACTCCTAGAAGGCTCAGGGGACCATATGCGGTGACAGGGATTAAATCCAGGTCAGCAGCATGCAAGGCAAACCCGACCTGCTGTATTATTGCCTTGGCCTCTGCACTCCTTTTTCTCATTCCAACTTAGTTTGTGAAGATAATCTTACTTTGGGGCTGGAGAGATAGCATGGAGTTACGGCATTTGCCTTGCATGCAGAAGGTTGGTGGTTCGAATCCTGGCATCCCATATGGTCCCCTGAGCCTGCCAGGGGCTATTTCTGAGCATTGAGCCAGGAGTAACCCCTGAGTGCTGCCAGGTGTGACCCAAAAACAAAAACAAAAAAAAAAATAGATAATCTTATTTTTGGGGGTTTGGGCCATGCCCAGTGCCGCTCAGGGGTTACTCCTGGCTCTTCACTCAGAAATAGCTCCTGGTAGGATTGGGGGACCATATGGGATGCCGAAATTCGAACCACCGTCCTTGTGCATGCAAGGCAAATGCTCTACCTCTATGCTATCTCTCCGGCCCAAAGATAATAAATTTTATCTTAGAAGTTTATTGTAAAACACATGTAAAAAGTGAGTAAGAAAACTTAATGCAACATAACAGGATTACAACAACAGAAAATGTTTTAAGTAGTTTTAAAAGTTTACATTTTTTAAGAATATAATTAACTTAATTTTGGTAATAAAATTAATTTATAATTCCTTAATTTTGGTTTGTTTGTTTTTTTCCTTCCTCCTGGTAATTCCTGTTTTATGTATTCATTCATCAGACTAAAACCCATTCAAAGGTATTTTCAGAAACTGGTTGGACAATATTAAGAGTTACTACTACTCAGGGTGGGGTTTAAAAGTAAAAAAGAGGCCCGGAAAAAAAAAAAAAAAAAGAGGCCCGGAGAGATAGCACAGCGGCATTTGCCTTGCAAGCAGCCAATCCAGGACCAAAGGTGGTTGGTTCGAATCCCGGTGTCCCATATGGTCCCCCGTGCCTGCCAGGAGCTATTTCTGAGCAGACAGCCAGGAGTAACCCCTGAGCACCGCCGGGTGTGGCCGAAAAACAAAACAAAACAAAAAAAAAGTAAAAAAGAGTTACTACTACTCAGTACAGAAAAACAGATGATGGGAGGGGCAATAAAGATTTTATTGGGGACAGGGAGAGAGTTCAGAGGTCAGGGACATGTTCTAGAACCTGAGTTTGAACCCTGGAGCACTGTGTAGATGGTCCCAGGTGGTGCCACAGGCTCAAACATATCTGTGTTCTAAGAACCCGCCTGGCTGGCTGAGTTCCAGTAGGCATCCGGGCTAGCCCAGCCATTGCTATACAAGTTACCAGCTACATTACTAACAAATTGAAATTAGAAAATTTTTAGTTTATTTAAGTTAAACTAAACACCATCTTCTTTTTTTTTTTTTTTTTTTGGTTTTTGGGCCACACCCGTTTGATGCTCAGGGGTTACTCCTGGCTATGCGCTCAGAAATCGCCCCTGGCTTGGGGGGACCATATGGGACGCCGGGGGATCGAACCACGGTCCGTCCTATGCTAGCGCTTGCAAGGCAGACACCTTACCGCTAGCGCCACCTTCCCGACCCCACCATCTTCTTTATGATGATTATTTTGCTTTAATGTTTCAAGATGTACATAGAACATGTTTTACTAAAAACTTATTATTAATCAAAGACAGAAGCACTTAGGATAACATGCTCTTGTAGTACACAATGGGCTCGTCTTTCACCAGTTAGGCTCATTAAGATCAATGAGCAAATAAACATCATGTCAACTACTGGAGCTGCCACTTACGTCGCATCTCGTTAATGACGAACATGGGTTTGATAACGTCCCCGGGATTGCTGAGGGCCTGGGTGATGTGCGCCTGCATTGTGCACATCATACAAAACCCTTCGGCGTGGCCTGAAAGAGAACAGATGACGAGTCTCCGGGTCAGTCTGCGGTTTCCACGTCACTCCTGAAATGAGACGCAGGTGCTGGGCTGGCTGTTGAATCCTATACTTCGATCCCTTTTGATCTGCCCACAGACCCAACAGGTGAATCCAATGTAGCACCAGCAGGCTACACTTATTCACGGAACCAATCCGGCTCACGCTTATTGTCCTGACAAAGCCTAGACTCTCAATCGTTCCTGTGCAGAGAAACATCTCCTTCACACATTCTCTCTGTTGAAACCAGTAAAAGATGGGGCCAGAGTGGTGGCACAGAGCGGTAAGGCATCTGCCTTGCTGGCGCTAGCCTAGGACAGACCGAGGTTCAATCCCCTGGTGTCCCATATGGTCCCCCAAGCCAGGAGCGATTTCTAAGCATATAGCCAGGAGTAACCTATGTGTGACCAAAAAAAAAAAGAATAGTTTTCTCTGGGTACAACTGAGTGCATTCCAACTGAGAGCATTCTAGGCACACAGTAGTGCACACACTGGTTAATTCTCTCTCTCTCTCTCTCTCTCTCTCTCTCTCTGTGCCTCCCTCTTCTCCGCACTATAACTGAGATCAATAATATCCCAAGGGGGCCAGAGCAATAATACAATGGTAGGACGTTTGCCTCACACGTGGCTCATCTGGGATGGACCCAGTTTCAATTCCCAGCATCTCATAGAGTTTCCAGATCCTGCCAGGAGTCATTTCTGGGCTCAAAGCTAAGAGTAACCCCTAATCACCTTGTGGCCCCAAAACAAACAAACAAACAAAAAAATGAACAAAAAAGCCCAAGGACAAACCTAAGGACAGAGACTTTAGGAGCAGGTGACATGTGAAGAGCCACCCTAGCAAGAACCTTTGTAAGACTTTAAAAAACTTTAAAAGACTCTCAGCAAGTTCAAGGTATCAAATAGGAACAAAACAAAACAAACAAACAAAACTATAAGAACACAAGGACAACCTCACCAAAGGAACTATAGACCAAAAAAAAAAAATTCCCAAGAGATACTGGGTCTGAAGAAGCAAAGAGCACACAGAATGAAATCCAGTCCCGGACAAGGAGACTCCGTCTCAGAGAAGAAAGAATCTTGGACAACTGAAGACAAAGTTATGGCAAAGACACAAAAAGGAGAAAGAAGAATAAAAGCAAAGAAGGAGGGGGCAGAGCAATAGCACAAAGGTAGGGTGCTTGCCTTGCATTTGGCTGACTACAAATCAATCCTTAGCATCCCATATGGCCCTCCAAGTACCATCAGGAGTGATTCCTGAGAGCAGAGCCAGAAGTAACTGCAGAGCACTGCCAGGAGTGGTCCAAAAACAACAAAAAAAGATAAAAAGGGAGAAAAAAAAAAGAAAGTAGAAGTAGGAAGAAAGTTAAAAGAGAGAGAGAGAGAGAGAGAGAGAGAGAGAGAGAGAGAGAGAGAGAGAGAGAGAGAGAGAGAGAGAGAGAGAGAGAGCTGGAAAAATAGCACAGCAGCAGGGTGTTTGGAATTCCAGCATCCCATATGGTCCCCCGAGCCTGCCTGGGGGGGGGGGGTATTATTCAGAGCATAGAGCCAGGAGTAGCCTGAGTGCTGCCAGGTGTGACCCAGAAAAAAGAGAGAGAAAAGAGATAACAGAATATGGGAACTAGGGGCCGGAGAGATAGCACAGCAGTAGGGCATTTGCCTTGCATGCAGCTGATTCAAACAGACAGTGGTTTGAATTCTGGCATCCCATATGGTCTCCTAAGCATCAACATGAATAACCCTTGTGTAGCAGAGCCATAAGTAAATCTTGTGCACTTCTGGGTGTGGCCAAAAGGAAAAAATAAAAAAGAGAGATTCTAGATTTTAAGCAAGGGTTTTATTTATTTATTTATTTTTGGTTTTTGGCTCTATGCTCATATCCCCTGGCAGGCTCGGGGAACCATATGGGATGGCAGGATTCGAACTACTGACCTTCTACATGCAAGGCAAACACCTTACCTCCGTGCTATCTCTCCAGCCCTTACGCAAGAGTTTTAAGAAGAAAGTAACAAACAGTGACATGAGACGGTAGAGCTCCAAGGGGAGGGAAAGCAGAAAGCTGGAAGCTCCAGGAGGAGTCAATTCCACATCCCAAAACATGAACCGATAGAGAGAAGTGTGGCAAGTGGGACTCCCTGGTGGGAGTGAAAGAATCTTCCAAAACTCAGCACACCCACACCCACACCACAGCACTATACTTGTCAACAAGTATCCTGATGAAACCTGTTTAAGGGTCAAAGAGATAGTAATAATACAGCAGGCAGGGAGTCAGCCTTGTCAGCGGCCCACCAGGGTTGGATCCCTGGCACCCCCCATTTGGTCCCCTGAGCCCTACCAGGAGTAAATCCAGGGTGGCTCAAAAACAAAACAAAAAATATTTACAAACATTCAAGGCAATTTAATTTGTCTGAGAAAAAGCGAAAAGATCTAAAAAATGGGTCACTGGAGAAACAAAGAAGCAAAATTGGTGAAGCTGATACAGCAGCAAATCCCAGCACACAGTTCAGGCCCTGAGACCACAGAGAGGATCACTGCTGGAAAGCCACCGGAGTCAGATTACACAGCCAAACCCACCTACTTACTGACAGTGTATCCAAGAGTAGCAAATGGGAGCTACGCAGGAGATGAGACTAATTTCCAAACTTCAAAAGATGATAAACACCCAACTTTGCGGTTTGTTTTGTGTTTGGGGCAACATCTAGCAGGGCTCAGGGCTTACTCCTAGCTCTGTACTCAGTCACATCTAGAGGACTCAAGGGACCATATTGGGTGCTAAGGATCAAACCCAGGTCAACTTTACCAGCTGTCTTATCATTCTAGTCCCAAAATATTTGCTTTTTTGTTTTGTTTTGTTGTTTTGGGGCCACACCAGGTGACGCTCTGGTTATTCCTGGCTATGTGCTCAGAAATCGCTCCTGGCTTGGGAGACCATATGAGACACCAGGATTTGAACCACCGTCCATCCTGGATCGGGTACATGCAAGGCAAATGCCCTACCACTGTGCTATTACTGCGGCCCCAAAATATTTTTAAGTGTAACAGTTTTGTAAGTGTCAAGTGTCAGAACCAAATTGTATATTTTATTTATTTTTGTTTGTTTGTTTGGGTCACACCGGCAGCACTCAGGGGTTACTCCCGGCTCTATGCTAAGAAATCGTTCCTGCCAGGTTCGGGGGGACCATATGGGATGCCGGGATTTGAACCATTATCCTGCATGCAAGGCAAACACTTTACCTCCATGCTATCTCTCCAGCCCCCTATTTATTTTTAATTTGTTTTGTTTTGGGGCCACACCTAGCACTGCTCAGGTGTTTCTCCTGGCTCTGTGCTCAGAAATCACTCATGGTGGGGTCAGAGCTAATAGAACAGTGGTAGGATGTTTGCCTTATACAGGGCTGACCAGGGATGGACCCGGGTTTGATCACTGGCATCCCATGTGGTCCCCTAAGCCTGCCAGGAACTTTTTTTTTTTCTTCTGATTTTTGGGTCACACCTGGTGACTCTCAGGGATTACTCCTGGCTCTGTGCTCAGAAATTGCTCCTGGCAAGCATGGGGGGAGCATATGGGATGCTGGAATTCAAACCATTGTCTGTCCTGGATTGGCTTCATGCAAGGCAAATGCCCTATCTGTGCTATCTCTCCTGCCCCAAGGAGCTATTTCTGAGCACAGAGCCAGGAGTAACCACTGAGCACTGCCGGCTGTGGCCCCAAAACAAAACATAACAAAAAAAAAAAAAAAAGAAAGAAAGAAATAACTCATGGTGGGCTTGGGGGACCATATGGGATGAAGCAGATTAAACCCAGGTCACCTGCTGTGCTATGGCTTGACCCTATTTTAAATATGTAGAATTTAATGGTATATCAAATTAACCCGAATCAAGTTTGGAAAACAGAAACTACTGTATAAACTAAGCCCCTAATTCTAAATAATGGAGCATCTGATTTTTTGTTTGTTTGTTTGTTTGTTTTGTTCTTGTGCACCCCTAATAGTAATTAGTTATTACACCTGGCTTTGCACTCAGGGATCAACCAGTGGGACTCGGAGGACCATGCATGTTGTAGATGAACCAAGACTAGCCACAGGCAAGCAAGCGTGCCACCCCCTTGCATCTTCTCCCCACTGGTTCTGAGTTTATTCACACCCTCCTCTCATTAAGCATAAAAGTGATAAGGAAGCTGCCTATTGGGAATGAACTGAGCACTTTGGAGGAGAAAGAGAGGGAATGAGGGAAAGAGGGGAGGGGAGGGAAGAAGGGAGAAAGCAGGAGAGGGAGGAAGAGGGAGAGAGGGATGGGGGGAAAGAGAGAGAGAGAGAGAGATATCAGAATAAGGTCTACTCTGTATTGCTGCTCTAGCCCCTTAGTCATAAAATTCTTCTGTGTGCTGTCTGAAATCTAGACCCTCGAAGTCCTACTCCCTGTCTCCAAATGGATAAACAAGCTTTGTAGTGTTCCTGAAGTTCTTCACTCTCTTCTCAAAGGGAAGGGAAGGGAAAGGAGAGGAAAGTGGGTCAGTGGCCCAGACTGGAGTCCCACAGACACAGTACTTACAGGTCTTGGAGTGTTCGTGTGAGAGCATGTAGTTGGCGAGGGGTGGCGTGTAAGTCAAACACTGCAAGGCTGCGTTGGCAAAGCAGGTGTTGCCCAGATTCTGGAGCCCAGCTCCGACTCTATGGGTCTGCTGCCACTTGAGACAAATCTTCTCAGATGGGAAAAGGACTTTCTGTGGAGGAGCAATGCCATCACCTAGGACTAGAGAAAAAAGAATGGAAAAGGGAAAGTTGACATATTTCTGAGGGTAACCATACACATCAAACCTAAAATTATCAAAATCCTAAAATTATTCCTGGAGTGCTATGCTATCGTTCCAGTCCTGTAATCATAGTTGTAAATCACAGAACCAGCAACACTTTAAGCATGAGATCCAAACTACAACAACAAAACTTGAAAATATGCCTGGTAAGGGACTGAAGCCATAGCATAGTGGGTAGGACATTTGCCTTGCATGCTGCTGACCTGGGTTCAATCCCCAGCATCCCTTATTGTACCGAGCCTGCCAGGAAGAAAAAGAAAATATGCCTGTTTAGGGGCCAGAACAATAGCACAGTGGGGAGGGAGTTTGTCTTGTACAAGGTCGACCAGGTTCAATTCCCTGAGTACTGCTGGGTATAATTCTTTTTTTTGTTTTTGTTTTTGTTTTTGGGCCACACCTGGAGGTACTCAGGAGTTACTCCTGGCTCTGCACTCAGAAGTCACTCCTTGCAAGCTCGGGGGACCATATGGGATGCCGGAGATTCAAACTGGGGTCCGTCCTGTGTTGGCTGCGTGCAATGCAAACGCCTTACCGCTGTGTTAATGTTCCGGCCCCAAGACTACTTTTTCTAAAGTTTTCCTATTTAAGAGATATTGGAAAAAAAAAAAAAGAGAGAGAGAGAGAGAGAGATATTGAGTATTGGGGTCGGAGAGATAGCATGGAGGTAAGGCGTTTGCTTTGCATGCAGAAGGTCATTGGTTCAGGTCCCAGCATCCCATATGGTCCCCCGAGCTTGCCAGGAGCGATTTCTGAGCGCTGCTGTGAAATCCCCCCCCCCCAAAAAAAGAGAGATATTGAATATTGAATATGTGAAGGTGGGCTTCAGTATTGGTGGGAAATGAAGTGCCAACCCAGAAAGGGAATATGAGTTTGTCAAGAGTAGTGCCCACAGGCAGCAGTGGGCACCTTGAGTCGGGCACTGCCAGAGGCGCTGCAGACATGTGAGCAGAGCTGGGCTGTGCAGGCAGCTGCTAGGAAGGCACATATCCTTACTAGGTCAACATACCATTTGTGGGTGCTGGAACCCAAACCAAGCACACGGTATACCACAGCATCACACTTCCTAAAGCTGTATAGCCTTACAGAGGTCAAATTAGCGGTTCGAATCCCGGTGTCCCATATGGTCCCCTGTGCCTGTCAGGAGCTATTTCTGAGCAGACAGCCAGGAGTAACCCCTGAGCACCGCCGGTGTGGCCCAAAAATAAAAACAAAAAAAAGCATCAAAACAGCAAACATGGGCCCGGAGAGATAGCACAGCGGCGTTTGCCTTGCAAGCAGCCGATTCAGGACCAAAGGTGGTTGGTTCGAATCCCGGTGTCCCATATGGTCCCCCGTGCCTGCCAGGAGCTATTTCTGAGCAGACAGCCAGGAGTAACCCCTGAGCACCGCCGGGTGTGGCCCAAAAACCAAAAAAAAAAAAAAAAAACAAAAAACAAAACAGCAAACATACCCCAAAACCAGGCTGGAGAGATGGTCGAGCAAGAAGGGCAATTACCTTGCACACGGCCAACCCAGCTCTGATCCCTAGCCCCACATGACTCCCCGAGCACCCTGTGATCCCTGACCAGAGTAAGCCCTGGACATGAGCAGGTGTGGCCACCCAAACCAAAGAAAACCCAAAGAGCATTTGTTGGGCCAGAGAGATAGTACAGTGGTTAAGGCACTTGCTTTATATGAGGCAAACCTTTGGTCTGATCTCTAGGACCATACGGTTGGTTCCTCAAGAACAATTAGAACAAACACACCTCCACACCCCAAGAAACCACTATCTAGGGGCCAGAGAGATAGCATGGAGGTAAAGCGTTTACCTTGCAGGCAGAAGGTCAGTGGTTCAAATACTAGGGCTGGAGCAATAGCACAGCGGTAGGGCAACTGCCTTGCATGATGCTGACCTAGGACAGACCCGGGTTTGATCCCTGGCATCCCATATGGTCCCCTAAGCCTGCCAAGAGCAATTTCTGAGTACAGAGTCAGGAGTAATAGGAGAAAAGGAGGGAGGGAGGGAGGGAGAAAAGGAAGAAGAGAGGAAGGGAGGAAGGGAGGAAGGAAGGAAGGAAGGAAGGGAGGAAGGGAGGAAGAAAGGAAGGAAGGGAGGAAGGAAGGGAGGAAGGAAGGAAGGGAGGGAGGGAGGGAAGAAGGAAGGAAGGAAGGAAGGAAGGAAGGAAGGAAGGAAGGAAGGAAGGAAGGAAGGAAGGAAGGAAGGAAGGAAGGAAGGAAGGACTATCAGAAGGCAACCACATGGCTAGTGTAGGCTTGGAGGTTTGGAGAGGTTTTATTCTGGTGGTGCTCAGGGAGTATATGTAATCAGCCTGGTGTAAGACAAGTGCCCTCCTGGCTGTCCTATTGCTTTGGCCCCTAAGAACATGCTTTGTATGTGGGAAGCCCAGGTTATATCCAAGTACAGCCCTGGGAGCATACTCTAAGTACTGCCAGGTATTGCTCAAACCCCTCCCCCCATCCAATCTCTGCAGATGTGGTGGCACCTGCACTTTGTGGCCTTTAGCACTGAATTGCCTGGCCCCATGAGAACTGCTAGGAAGGTCCCCTAAAAATCTTGGGTTTTTTTTTTTAATAGTGTCAGTGATGGAACCCAAGACCCTATATATGTAAAGTACCTGCTCTCCAATGAGAGCCCAAAAAGTGATCACTTGGTAAAAAACCAACCTCTGCTTGGGAATATGACTTAAAGATGAATCAATGTGATGCCTGCAGAGTTCAATTTTTACCAAGGTAAAGTTTATCCTTCCAAAAATCAGGTAACAGGGCAAGAACAATAGTACAGCAAGGCAAGTATAGTACACATGCCTTCCACACAGCTAGCCCAGATTTGGTCCCCTGCATCCTATGTGATCTCCCAAGTCTGCCAGGAGTGATCCTGAGTAGAGAGCAAGGAGTAAACCTTGAACATCACTGGGTGTGGCCCCAAAACAAAACAAACAAAAATATCATAAAACAGAGTGAAGAAATAGTACAGCACAGGGCATTTGCTTTGCATGAAACTCACCTGCTTCTGGCTTTGGTATCCAAAGCACACCATGAGTGATTCCTGAGAGAAGAGCCAGGAGTAACCACTGAGCACCATCAGGTGTGGGCCCTCTCACCCAAATCCCCATCCCCACAAAAAAAAAAAAAAAAATTGGGGGCCGGAGAGATAGCATGGAGGTTGGGCATTTGCCTTATATCCAGAAGGACAACGGTTTGAATCCCGGTATCCCATGTGGTCCCCCTTGCCTGCCAGGGGCAATTTCTGAGCACAGAGTCAGGAGCAACCCAAGCGCTGCCAGGTGTGACCCAAAAACCAAAAACAAAACAAAAAAAAATTTAAATTAGGGGCTGGGCGGTGGCGCAAGAGGTAAGGTGCCTGCCTTGCCTGCTCTAGCCTTGGACGGACCACAGTTTGATCCCCCGGCGTCCCATATGGTCCCCCAAGCCAGGAGCAACTTCTGAGCGCATAGCCAGGAGTAACCCCTGAGCGTTACCGGTGTGGCCCAAAAACCAAAAAAAAAAAAAAATTTAAATTAAAAAGAAAAAAAAATCAAGGGGGGCTGGAGAGATAGCATGGAGGTAATGTGTTTGCCTTGTATGCAGAAGGACAGTGGTTCATATCCCAGCATCCCATATGGTCCCCCGAGCCTGCCAGGAGCAATTTTGGGTGTAGAGCCAGGAGTAACCCTTGAGTGTTGCTGGGGGGACCCAAAAGCCAAAAACCAAAAAAAAAATTCAAGGGGCTGGAGTGATAGCACAGCAGTAGGGTGTTTGCCTGGCATGTGACTGACCTAGGACTAACTTGGATTCGATCCCCAGCATCCCATATGATCCCTGGGGCCTGCCAGGACCAATTTCTGAGTTCAGAGCCAGAAATAACCCCTGAGCACTGCCGGGTCTGGACCTCCTCAAAAAAAAAAAAAAAAATCAAGAATGAGGTGCCAGAGCAATATACAACAGGAAGGGTACTTCCTCTTCAACACAATCATCTTCAGAACAGTCATTCCACATAGTCCTCAAGCTACACCAGGAATGATACTTGGGTGCAAAACCAGAAGAAACTGATGACCACCCCCCAAAAACAATACCAATAATAAAAATCAGGAAACATATGGCCAGAGCAATAATACAGAAAGTAAGGCGCTCACCTTACACATGACTGACCTGGGTTCCATCCCTGGAACCTTATACGGTCACCAGAGCCCCATCAAGAGTGATGGGTCTCAAAAGACAGCTCCAAGAGTAAGCCCTGAGCACTGCTGGGTATGAGTCGAAAACAAACAAAAGAAAAATCAGAAAATAGAACCAGGGATATAGCTGAGTAAAATCCTCTTGCCTGGGGCCGGAGAGATAGCATAGCGGTGTTTGCCTTGCAAGCAGCCAATCCAGGACCTAAGGTGGTTGGTTTGAATCCCGGTGTCCCATAGGGTCCCCCGTGCCTGCCAGGAACTATTTCTGAGCAGACAGCCAGGAGTAATCCCTGAGCACCGCCGGGTGTGGCCCAAAAACAAAACAAAACAACAACAACAACAAAAAAATCCTCTTGTTTTACATATGTGAGGTCCTGGGTTTAGTCCCTGAAACCACGATTGGGAGGGAGGGTCAGGAAATCCAGGAAACTATAAATATCACAGTAACTGAACTATAGCACTGTTGTGGCAGAAAGCCTGAAGGAAAACAGGAGGCCCATCAAACACTGCTGACAGCAGCTGCACAGGTATGACCAGCGCTGAGGAGGAGCCTCGAGAAACTGTACTCACACAGGAGTTCCTGAAAGCCATTCTGTCTTTTATAAAGAAATAAATACACTGGGATAGAGCAATAAATAGTACAGCAGGTTGAGCATTTGCCTTGTATGTGGCTGACCTGGGTTTGAACCCTGGCATCCCAAAGGGCTCCAAGCCCACTGAGTGCAGGGCTGGAAGAAACCCCTGGGCACTGCCAGGTGTGGCCCAAAGCCAAACATATATACATATATACATACATACATACATACATACATACATACATACATACATACATACATACATACATACATAAAGTCTCCCGTACCTTGCTCCTTCTGCGGTGATGGCTTGGATTTCTCAGGTACAGATGAATTGGAATAAACTACAGCACCAGGTACTGGTCCTAGAGCTAGCGTGTGGTTGGAGACTTCATTGAGGGAAGACACAGCAGCCCAGCTGGCAGAGCCCGCATCCATGTCTCCAGGTGAGACGGCCTCAGAGCTGCCAGGCTGGTTCTGATAGGCTGAGGGCTCTGAAGATTCAGAAGCTTTGTCAACTATGGTCATTGTTCAACTCTGCAAAAGAGGAAAAAAGCACATGTTTGTTTCAGAAGAGAGTCAGATTTACAGTATTATTCTGTCTGGTAGCTTGTATTTTCATGAAATCACTCAAATATAAAACCAATAGTGTGTTTGTTTGTTTGTCTTTGGGCCACAATCGGTGATGCTCAGGGGTTACTCCCGGCTATGTGCTCAGAAATCACTCCTGGCTTGGGGAACTATATGGGAAGCCAGGGGATCGAACCGCGAGGTCCATCCTAGGTCAGCCACATGCAAGGCAAATGCCCTACCGCTGGGCCACTGCTCCGCCCCTTCATTAAATTTTTTTTGAGGAGGTCCCACACCTGGTGATGTTCAGGGGCTGCTCTTGGCTCTTCACTCAGGAATCATTCCTGGTGGGCTAGTAGGACCATATGGGCACTGGGGATCAAATCTGAATAGGCCACATACAAGGCAAATGCCCTCCTGGCTGTGCTATCACTCCGAGCCCAATTTTGTCATCATGTTTATTATAAAACTTTTAATAAGGTATTTGATATGAACTTATCATTCTATGTCATACCCCCTCACATATTTTAATTTTTACTCTATCCCTCAATGTACAATATTTCCCCTCTAGTTCTAAGCAATTCAAATGGTAAAGCACACAGATTTTCAAGTAACACATAATTCCTTAGAGAAAACTAACTTCACAGAGAACCTTGCTTTTATTCTGAGTGTAAAGTGCAAGACAACACTCAATTTTCTTCCTATATATGAAATGCACCCTAACGTGCATTTCTCTGAATGGGCACATTTCCATGATCTGAACCATTTATCCCATAAAGCCATGAAGTCGTTATTGATCTACTCAGTGCTTGCTGTCCCAGGATCTATGAAGTGCTCACTGTCGCCACTGCAGTTGGCCAAGGAGTGAATGGCACCTCTAGTCCTAGTCAGAGAACACTCAGGAAGGTTTTCAATACTTGCTCCGTGAGTGAGGCTGCAGTGGGGAGAGTGACTGCCTTACACATGGCAAGACCCAGGTTCAATCACTGATGATCCATGTAGTTCCAGAGTCAGGAATAATTCTTGAGCACCATCAGGTCTGGCCCCAAAACAAAAACTTTTCCAGTGACTTGCACCCAACATTCCTCCACAGGGGCATGCACTACTCACTACCCCGAACACTTCTAGCCCCCCTGATCTGACACCTGACACCAGCACTGCAAACCCTTCCTGAGCACCATTCAGGAGGCCAGAGCACTAAATAAGGAGTATCCCAAGCAGAACCAGATGTGTTCCCAAAGTCAGTCTCTCCCTCTCTCACACCATTCATGTATCCTAACATCCTTTCCTAGACAAGCCCTCCTTCCTCCTAGTCCCCTGTCTCCAGGGCAATCCTTAGCTTTTCCACTTGTTGCTTTGCACCAAGTTCTCACTTTGACCCTCTCCCCAAGCAGAGGAAACATTCCTTACAGGCTGCAACCAAAAAAAAAACGGGTGAATTCTGGAGAGAGAAAGTAACTACAGTGTTTACTTTTAGGACAAGTTCATATACAGTCACTCATTTATTTAATCCTTAAAAATCAATTAGGGGCCAGAGAGATAACACAGCGATCGGGCATTCACTTTGCACACGGACGGACGACCCAGGACAGACTTGGGTAGCGCCGCCGGGTGTGACAAGACAAGACAGGACAGGACAGGACAGGACAGGACAGGAAAGGAAAGGAAAGGAAAGGAAAGGAAGAAATTAGGAATAGCCTTTAAGTTGTTGCATTACACCTTAAACATCTGACTTAGTAAAAAAAAAAAAAAAAGCAGTCAGACACCCAATGCTCACAGTTAAGTTTTTTATGTTTTAGTATTTAGGAAACACCCAGCTATGCTCACGTGCTCTGTGCTCAGGGATCACTCCTGATGATGCTCAGGGAACCAAAAAGGATACGAGGGATCAAATCTGGCTTGACTACATGCAAGGCAAGCACCCTACCTGCTGTACTATCTTCTCTGGCTCCCTCACAGTAAGATTTGTTTTTATTTAGTTTGGAGTCATGTCCAGTGGCTGAGTTCAGGAATCACCCCTGAAGAACTTGGGGTTCCTTCTGGGATACAAGGTTTAAACCCAGGAAGCTGCGTACAAAGCAAGTGCCCTAACTGCTGTACTATTGACCCAACCCCACAGTAAGATTTTTAAAAGCTAATTTTTTGCTGTTGATTTTATTTAACTAGCATGGTTATCACTTCCTAGAAAGAACAATCGTGAACTTTTGGTGGCACTCAGGTTCAAACACAAAAGACATTAACAGACTTTACAAAACTGAACTGCAGTTTTAAGTCTATCTAGGATGCACGTGGCGCTTCATTCAGGAAGAAGCTTCACCCAAATCAAATTTATATTTCCCTCCTCTGGTGGCCAAAGAACACAGCAACCCGCTGGCAGAGGCGAGGACAGAAACCCACCAAAAGAGAGGAAAATAAGCAGCTGTTAATCCCCTTCAGGTTAACATGAAATCACAAAAACCTGATTTCCCCAAAATAAACACTCCTTCAAGACAATCATTAACAAATGACCCAATAAAACAACTTAGCTGGTTCCAGTTACTTGGGGGGAGGAGCAGGGGAGAGGATCCTAAGTGAAACAAAAATTAACTTTGTCATCAGCAACGGTATACAATGTTAAAACTAAACCAAAACCATCCGTTCAACACACCGTGTTGTGCTTTGTTTTATTTTGTATCCGACACGCGTCAGGTCGCTCACAGGCTGTGCTACATCCCTACCAGCAGCTGAGGAAGTTTCACCCTAAAACCCTGGGGGATCTAACTGCATCTGCAAGAAATGCTTAGCCTGGGGTCAATGTTCCCAGAGCCTTCTCTTCTCTCTTCTAGCTCTCTCACAAGCATCAAGACCCGCGCTGTTGCTAATCTCCGGGCTTTAACTAACTACTCCCACGTACATTAAAACGCCTTTTTGATATGCAAAAAGTCACAAAAGCACCAAAGTTTAAAAAGATAAAAGAAACCCCAGAAGGGAAACCAAGGTTGGCTGCAGTGTGGAGGAATGAGAAGAACTGAGTCGGCAAATGAGTTTCCTTGGCTTCAAGTCTGATCTTTCATTCATAGAGGCTGAACATGCTTAATCCCTGATACGCTGGCTTCTTCCCTCACCCGCCCCCCCCCCCCGGACGCAATGCTGAACTGTTGGACCACACTATTCTCTTTCCTATTTAGAAGAAAATCGTTATTTACACGCGGCGGCACGCCACATACCTTGAGGTTAAAAAAAAAAATAGCAAAACAAGTTTTAAAAATAGTGTTAACACTCTTTCTTCTTTATAAACAATGTAATAATCCACGTTCTGGGAGCATCTCCTCTTGAAGAGAAACAAAAAAGAAAAAGAAAGAAAGAAACCTTGAAAAAGAGACCACCTTAAGAAAAATAAATAAATGAATGAAAAATAAATAAAGACACCCCTTGAGTTTCCCTGATTTTTTTTTAGGGTTAGAGAAAACCAAAACCAACAGAACAACCCGAGGGGAGAGGGGGGGGGAGACTGAGACGTCCAGTGACAAGGAACAGAAAGTGAAACTGACCCCCCCAAAATAAAAAAATAAAAAAATAAAAGAAACAATTCAGCGAAACTTGATTATTCGGCTCCTCCTGGGAGCTTTGAATGAACGAACGACGGGGTACAGAAAGAAGCGCGCCGACCCGGCTTCAGAACTTAACAACTCTCGGCCCCCAAACCCAGAGTCCGGCGCGACGCCCCCCCCTTCCCTCAATCCCCCCAAAAATAAGTAAAAATATAAGAGATCGGATGGGAGGGGAGGAGGACGAAATGGCAAACGTCTCCGGACCCCTCGAGCCCCGCGCACTCTCGGAGTGAGTGAGTGAGTGAGTGGGCCGGCTAAGAAAAGGGGCGTTCCGGGACACCCCCAACCCACCCAATCCAACCAACCCAAGGCGGCTAGCTTGGGTTCTATGTATTTATAAGTTATAAGTATTTACTTTTTCAATCGCCAACGTGTTTCCCCCCCCCCTCCGCGCCCTAAACAAGCCAGCCGGGAGGCAAGGCGAGGCAGGCAGGCAGGCCTCCCCGGGCATAAAAGGGCCATTCAATGCAACACGAGTCACCACCGCGCCCGCATTGCATTCATTTAGCGCGGGGTGAAAGTCCCAGATTGGAAAGAGGAAAAAATAATAAATCAAATAAAAAATAAAAAACTTCGCTCGCGTGCCCGATCCCGGGGTACCGGCCTCCTCCTCCGCCTCCTTCTCCTTCTCCTCCTCCTCCCGGGGAAGAGACGCCCCCCGACACGCCGCGCACCCCAACCTCCCGCAGGTACCGAGCGAGGGCTTGGGTGCCTCCTCCAGCCCCACCGGGGGGGACGGGGGACTCGGGTACGGATGGGGCCAGCGAGTTAGGTAGGGTCGATCGTCCGGACGGACGGACGGACGGACGAACGAAGAAGCCCCGGTTAGCCGGCCGGGCCAGCGGCCGGGCTGCAGCTGGGGCCCGCGCGGGCGCATCGGAGAGCGCGTCCGGGCTGGAGGGGGGCCGTGGGGGGCTCCGGGGAAAGCTCCGAGGGTTCCGGGGTGCTCGGGGGCAGCCCCAGGGCGGCGGGAGCGGCGGGCCGGGCACGCCGGGGCACCGCGATCGCCGCCCGGCACACGCCCACCCCGCGCCGGCCCGGCTCAGTTAGGCCCGGCGCGACCCCGGCCGGAGGCGGGCCGCGATGCCAAGGGGCAACCGGGGCCCGGCGGGGGCGGGCGGGCGGGCGGCGGGAGGCCGGTGTCCATGGCAACCCGGGGGTCCGGCCTCCCCGATCGCTCGCCCGCTCGCGCGCCCGCCCGTCCCCGTCCCCGCCCGGCGGCCCGGCCCGGCCCGGCCCAGCCCAGCCCGGCCCGGCCCGGCCGACCCGCGTTGGCGGCGCCAAGAGCCCGGGCGAGCGGCCCCCGAAGGCGACTGCGGAAGGGGCGGCGGGCGAGGGGCCGAGGCGGGCCGGGCCGGGCCGGGCCGGGCTGGGCTGGGCTGGGCTCGGCGCGGGCCCCACGCCACGCCACGCCGGGCGGCGACGAGCGCGAAGGCGGCGGGCGCTGTACCTGAGCCGGCCCGGCGCTCGCTCCATCCCCGTCGGCCGCCGCCGCCGCCGCCGCCGCCGCACACAGCCCAGCCGCCCGGCGGGGGACAATGACGTGCCTCCATCCGGGCACCGCCGCCGCCGCCGCCGCCGCCGCTGCCGCCGCCGCCTCCGGGTCAGCGCCGCGCCCGCAGCGCCCCTCCGGGCCGCCAGGGGGCGCGCCAGGGCCGCTCCGGCTCGCCCGCACGCGCTGCCGCCGCCCACAGGCCGGCGTTCCGACTCAAGCGCGGCGCGCGGCTAACGGGCCGGGCCCGCGCGGGAGGGGCCGCCGCCGCCGCCGCCGACGCCGCCGACGCCGACGAGGCGCCTCGGGCGCCGCCTGGCGCGCGCGTCACTCGAGCGCCGACCGGCGGCGCAGGCCGCCCGCTGATTGGTCGCAGCCGCACGGGCCCTCGGGAGCTGGGCCCGCCCTCTCCGCGGACGGTGGCCGGGAAGGCTCGCAGCCGCTCCGCGTGTTTCAACGCACGCCGCCCACCTCCTTGGGGAGTAGGGGGAGGGATGCGGGGAATTCCCCATCAGGCTTAGCGCCGCCGCCGCTGCTGCTGCTGTTGCTGCTGGGCCTCGGCGCCACCGCGTCCGGGAATTCCCACCCAGACGTCGGTGACAGTCTCCAGGGCTGCGTGCGGAGTGGCTCCCCCGTAAGACGATTCGCTTTCGGATCGCCTCCCTCCTTCCACCGCGAGATGGAAGACGGGAAGAAGGGGTGATCCTTGGCGGCGCCTCCACCTTCTCTGCTCTCAGGGGTTACTCCTGGCTCTGCGCTCAGAAATTGCTCCTGGCAGGCTTCGGGGGGACCCAATGGGGTGCCGGGATTCGAACCACCGTTGGTCCTGGGTTGGCCGCTTGCAAGGCAAACGCCCTACCGCTGTGCTATCTCTCTCCGACCCATTTCTACTGACCCTCTTCTGCTCTCCCACTCCCGGTGGATCTGCATTCTGCTCGGGATATGTATGAGCTTTCAGAGATATGCTGGCTTCATCATGATAAAAAAAAAATGCTATGTTATGTCACTTATGTCCAGGAAGCGGGGGAGCCCACAGAAAAGTCTATAATTTGACCTGGATGTAAGGACACCCCCCCCACCATTTTCCTTGACAGTTTTATGTGTCTCAGGAGCCCTACACTCACCCCCATTCTACTTATCCTAATAGAAATACTACTTGTGGGCCAGAGAGATAGCATGTAGGTATGGCATTTGTCTTGCATGCAGAAGGTTGGTGTGGTGGTTCGAATTCTGGCATCCCATAAGGTCTCCCCTGAGCCTGCCAGGAGCGATTTCTGAGCATAGAGTCAGGAGTAACCCCTTAGCGCTGCCGGTGTGACTCAAAAACCAAAAAAGAAAGAAATCCTACATGTGGAGCTGAAGAATAGTACAGTGGGAGGGCTTTTGCCTTGCACTCTGCAGACCCAGGTTTAATCCCAGGCATTCCGTGTTGTCTACCCTGAGTGCAGAGCCAGGAGTAGTCCCCTGAGCACTGCCAGGTGTGGCCCACAACCAGAATAAAAGAACGTTTACTTGTGCCACCTCTGCCAGGAAGTCTTGCATTTTCTCTTTGTTTATTTGTTGTTTGTTTTATTGTGGTCCGCCGGTGGTGCTCAGGGGTTACTCCTGGCTCTTTGCTCAGGAATAGCTCCTGGCAGGCTCGGGGTATCATATAAGATGCTGGGGATCAAACCTGGGTCTGTCTTGGGTCGGCCACGGGCAAAACAAATACCCTACCGCTGTGCTACTTCAGCCCCATCCTTGCAGTTTCCTATTAAATCTTATTACAACCCTCCCACTTATTGCAGCCACCTTTTTTTATTTATTTATTTTTTTTTTTTTGGTTTTTGGGCCACACCCAGCGGTGCTCAGGGGTTACTCCTGGCTGTCTGCTCAGAAATAGCTCCTGGCAGGCACGGGGGACCATATGGGACACCGGGATTCGAACCAACCACCTTTGGTCCTGGATCGGCTACTTGCAAGGCAAACGCTGCTGTGCTATCTCTCCGGGCCCTGCAGCCACCTTTTATGAGAAGCCTTATTCCACTGTCATTATGGAAAGAAATCACTGGCATGATGTATATCAGTTGTTGCATTTGCTCCAGAACCCCCAAAAGTCTGAAGAAATAAAGGTCGGAAAAGGGATCCTGAACCATAACCCAGGTTGACTTTCAGGATGGTGAGGACTCTCTTCCAGGGAGCAGAGATAACTGTTTCACCCTGGACCCTTTCTCACGCCACTCAGAATCCACCAGAATAAAGCCCCTGCAGGGATGCACTTGGGAAAGTGCATGTCCTTCCAGAGCCTCCTGAATAATAGAGCACTGCAGAACCTTCTCTGGGAGGTCACACAGAAAATCTGGCCTCTCCTTTAATGTTCTGGGGACTGGAAGGAAAGTACAGTGGGGAGGGTGCTTGTTTGCACACAGCCCAGCTGGGTTGGAGCTTCAGCATTTCATATGGTCACTGCCAGTAATTTCCTGAGTGCAGAGTCAAGAGTAAACCTTGAGCACCACCAGGTGTGGCCCCCAAACTAATTCAGTTCTGTTGACCAATGTCCCTATATTCACTCTTTTCTTTTTTTCTTTTTTTTGGGGGGCCACATCTGGTGACACTCAGGGATTACTCCCGGCTATGTGCTCAGAAATCGCTCCTGCCATAGGGGAACCATAAGGGATGCCAGGGTATAGAACCATGGTCCTTCCTAGGCTAGGGATTGCAAGGCGTCAGACGCCTTACCTCTAGCGCCACCAGTCCGGCCCCTTTTCTTTTCTTTTTCTTTTTTTTTTTGGGGGGGGGGGTCACATCCACCGGTATTCAGGGCTTACTCCTGGCTCTTCGTTCAGAAATCACTCCGGGCAGGCTTAGGGGATCATATGGGATGCCGGGGATCAAACCAAGGTCCGTCCCAGGTCTGCCAAGTGCAATGCAAATGCCTACCACTGTGCTATTGCTCTAGCTCATGTAGTCATCCTTTTCTATTGGGGAGGAGCTACAAGTGGTGTTCAGGGTCTACTTGGTGCTTAGGGATCATCCCAGGCTGTGCTCTGGGTCCATTGTAGTATCAGGAATCAAATCCAGATCTCTGCATCCTAAGAAGGTGCTTTACCCCTGGAGCCGTCTCTCTGCCCCCACCTTTAGTCTCTTGGGTAGAAAAAGGAACTACAAAGAATAAAAACTTGGCCAGGGGGACCATATGAGATGGCAGGGTATCAAAAGGGGGGGGAGTAACCCCTGAGCATTACCAGGTGTGCCCCCCCAAAAAAAGAAAACATAAGTTGTCCTGGGGAGGTAGCCCAGGGGCAAATTGCTTATGAGACCCAAGTTGGATCCCCAGCACCAAACGAAACCCCACCTATTCCTTGGACTCTTATGCCCTAACAATTCAGCAAGTTGACTGCATTCAGACAATTGGGGTTTAGGTTGAGATGAGAAGTAAATGAGGGGCCAGAGTGAGAGCACAGTGGGCAAGGTACAGTGCCTGTTCCTTTTACCGGCCAGAGTCAGCCCTGGAGTTAGCTGGAGAAGTCAGCCACTAAGAGCAGTGTTTTTTTTTTTGGGGGGGGGCACACCCAGCAGCGCTCGGGGGTTACTCCTGGCTCTATGCTCAGAAATCACTCCTGGCAGGCATGGGGGACCATATGGGACACCGGGACTCGAGCCACGGTTGGTCCTGGGTCTGCTTGCAAGGCAAACACCCTACTGCTGTGCTACCTCTCTGGCTCCTAGGAGCAGTTTTTGAGCACACAGCAAGGAGTAACCCCTAAGGCCCCCCAAAAAAACAAAAATTGCCCCACATTACGACAACAAGCCCATTACCTATGTTAAGAAGAAGCAATAGCCTGGGGGCCGGAGAGATAGCATAGAGGTAAGGCGTTTGCCTTTCATGCAGGAGGTCATCGGTTCGAATCCCGCCCCATATGGTCCCCTGTGCCTGCCAGGAGCAATTTCTGAGCCTGGAGCCAGGAATAACCCCTGAACACTGCCGGGTGTGACCAAAAAAAAAAAAAAAAGAAGAAGAAGCAATAGCCTAACAGAGCACTATGCTCAGATCCTGATCACCACAAAGTGTGGTCCCCAAAGGAAACAAAAAATACTACAGAGGGATCAGAGCGATAACACAGCGAATAGGGTGTTTGCCTCGCATGCAGCTGACCTAGGTTTGATCCCCAACATCCCATGTGGTCCCCCAACCCTGCCAGGAGTGATTTCTGAGTGCAGAGCCAAGAGTAATACCAGAGCACCACTGGATGTGGCCCAAAACCCCAAAACAAACTAACAAATGTCCTGAGAGGTGACTTGTAACACAGAAGGAAAAAAGCAAATAATAAGAGCAAATAATAACTGTCCAAGCTGAAAATCATAACCTGATTGCATATAAGTGACACGGGCTTGCTGGTTGAGGAGCCTGGCTCAGTAATGAATAGACACCATGTGTCCCCAAATTAGATTCAAGCTGTGCTAAAATTGAGTCCAAAGGATTTCTTTCATGCACGTAATAAATTACTTGTAGGGTAAATATATAATACATTTTAATTAAGTTACAAGAGTAATGTGATGAATCTCAAGAGAAGCTCTCCCTAGAATGTAGTAAAAAAAATGTTTGAAACACTCTGTAGGCAACAAACAGCATTAAATGGTGAGGGTGGCTGTGCTTATGGCCTTCTGCCTTCCTCTCCTGAAAGAATTCTCTGGGGGATAATCATTCATTGGATGCTCAGGCAACTTTTCTAAAGGAGTGTTGTTGTTCTGAGGGGTGACTCTGAAGTTATAAAGTATCCACTTCATAGTAGCTAATGGCATAAGCCATGAGCAGACTGTCTTGCACCCCCCCCAAAAAAAAGAGAGGTTGGCACCTTCACCACCCCAATACCAAGAATAGGGGCCGGGAAGGTGGCGCTAGAGGTAAGGTGTCTACCTTGCAAGCGCTAGGACGGACCGCGGTTCGATCCCCCGGCGTCCCATATGGTCCCCCCAAGACAGGGGCGATTTCTGAGCGCATAACCAGGAGTAACCCCTGAGCGTCAAATGGGTGTGGCCAAAAAAAAAAAAAAAAAAACCAAGAATAGAATCTTATACTTAAAGCAAAGGCCCATATTGAGGAAGTTGAGCCTTAGTGAAGTCCTCAGGCTGCAGACAGAACTCAAAGGACTGAGCAGATCCTTTGCATGCTGGAGACCTCAAATCCATCTCCAGTACTGCAAGACAGTTTTCCTATGTGGTCCCCGTGAGTGGTGTTAATCCAAGAATTTCTGACTGTTAATCCAACGGGACCATGGGGCCAGAGAGATAGCACAGCAGTAGGGTGTTTGCCTTGCATGTAGCTGATCCAGATGGACGATGGTTCGAATCCCGGCATCTTATATAGCCCCCCATACCTGCCAAGAGTGATTTCTTAGTGCTGCCAGATGTGATTTAAAAAAAAAAAAAACCCAAACCAAGAACAGGACCTTTATCCAAAGGGCAGTTGGCACCTATTCACACAGTGGATGGAGACATGTCCATGCTGCTGAGGCTAACCAAGTTGTCTGCTGACTCAGGCACAGGTAGGTTGTCCTAAGCCAGTGTCACAGCAAGTAAGGTGATATGTGGGCTGGGCAGGGCAATGAACTGGGCAAAAGGAACTTTATATTTTTTTTTCTTTTTCATTTTTTTTTTCATTTTTTTGGAAGGGGAGTCACACCTGGCAGCACTCAGGGCTCTGGCTCTGCGCTTAGAAATCTCCTCTGGTAGGCTCAGGGGACCATATGGGATGCCGGGAATCGAACCAGAGTCTGTCCTGAGTTGGTTGCATGCAAGGCAAATACCCTACTGTGCTATCTATCCAGCCCCTTTATTTTGGGGGGGGGGGCACCTGGCAGTGTTCCAAGGTTATTCCTGTCTCTGTACTAAGAAATCACTCCTGGCAGGATCAGGGGACCGTATGGGATGCCAGGGGTCAACCCAGTTTGGTTGTGTGCAAGGCAAAAGCCCACCTGCTATGCTATCGCTCCAAGGCCTCTTTTGTTTTGTGTTTTGGGTCACATCTGTTGCTGATCAGGAACTATTTGTAATGCTCCAGGACCTCATAGTATCCAGGATCCCACCTGAATCTCCCACATGCAAGGCATCTCCTACCCCTAACCCAATCATGTTTATGTTGAACTGTAGTTGGTGATTTGTTTATTTGTTTTGGGGCCATACCTAATGATGTTCAGAACTTACTCCTGACTCTGCATTCAGGGATCTCTTTGGTGGTATACAGGGAACTATATAGGGTGCCAAGGATCAACCTGGACTGAGGGCCGGAGAGATAGCATGAAAGTAGGGTGTTTGCCTTGCATGCAGAAGGGTAGTGGTTAGAATCTCGGCATCCCATATGGTCTCCTGAGCCTTCCAGGAGCGATTTCTGAGCATAGAGCCAGGAGTAACCCCTGAGAGCAGCCATGTATGACCCAAAAACCAAAAACAAACAAACAAACAAACAAACAAAAACCCTAGACTGGCTGCATGCAAGTCGATCATAATTCCAGCTGTCTAGCCCCACAATCCAACCTTAAAGGTCCCCAATTCCAGTGATAATAAAAAATAACTCCAACTCCTGTTTGTAGACCAAGTCTTGCCCCCTACCTTAATTCAGGGCAGTTCATAAATCAGATATTTTCTCTGGCCCAAATCTGCCATGCCTAGGCTACCCTCTTGCCCCTTAACCTGCCTTTCCTGGGACCTGGGAAAGGAAAATCAAGGTTTTAGCTCCCACCAGTTTTCTGCCTCCTGAAGCAAATCTAATGCTTCCCCCTGAGCCCCACACAGCTCATAGGGACTCCTCTTCCTTTCTGCTGTGACTGCCCAGAGAGAGGAAGCAAAGGCCCAACTCACCCTGGTCAGTTTTTTTTGTTGTTGTTTTCTTTTTGGTTTTTGGGTCACACCCGGCAGTGCTCAGGGGTTACTCCTGGCTCTACGCTCAGAAATTGCTCCTGGCAGGCTTGAATGACCATATGGGATGCTGGGATTTGAACCACCGTCCTGCATGGAAGGCAAATGCTATACCTCCATGCTATCTCGCCGGCCCCCACCCTGGTCAGTTTTTTTTTTTTTTTTTTTGGTTTTTTTTTTTTTTTTTGGTTTTTGGGCCACACCTGGTAAGGCTCAGGGGTTACTCCTGGCTATGCGCTCAGAAGTTGCTCCTGGCTTGGGGGACCTTATGGGACGCCGGGGGATCGAACCGTGGTCCGTCCAAGGCTAGCACAGGCAAGGCAGGCACCTTACCTCTTGTGACACCGCCCGGCCCCCCTGGTCAGTTTTTAAGATACCACACAACACATCTCCTGAGAAAATCTTTCCATTGAGGGAGATTCTGATGGTGGTGAGGACACACTTGGCTTCTGGGGTGAGTAGACAAGGAAAAACCTAACTCCTCCAAGCATGGGAGAGAAAGTTCAAACAAATAACAGGTGTGAGTCTTATCAGCAGGCTTGGAAGCAAGTACTGAGAATATTCCTTCCCCCAAACAGGAAATCCATCACTTTTTTGATTTGTTTTGTTTTGGGGCCACACCCAGTGTTCAGGGCTTACTCTTTTCTCTATGCTCAGAAATCAGTCCTGTCTGAGCTCAGGGAACCATACAGGGTGCTGGGGATTGTACCTGGGTTGGCTACTTGCAGAGGGCCTACACTCCACACGCAGTTTCAAGCTCCCTCCCGTGGTCCAGTGCTCCCTTCCCTACACCCTTAGTTCTACTATCATATTCCAGGGTTGTTTGCATTAGGGATTTTTTAAATCTTTCTCTTCTGTTTTTGTTTGTTTGTTTTTGGGTCACACCTGGCAGCACTCAGGGATTACTCCTGGCTCTGTGCTCAGAAATCGCTCCAGGCAGGCTCTGGAGGTCTTATGGGATGCCAGGTCTGTCCCAGGTCAGCTGTATGCAAGGCCCTACCGCTGTGCTATCTCCCCAGCCCCATCTTTTCTGTTTATTTTTGGTTTGTTTGTTTGTTTGTTTGTGGGACATACCCAGCAGTGTTCAGGGCACTCCTGGTGAGCTCAAGGAACCACCAATTAGGATACAGTATTTTGAACCTAGGTCAGCTGTATACAAGGCAAGGACCTTATCTGCTGTGCTATTGCTCTAACTCTTCAAGTTCCCTTCTTTATTTTTTCTTCTTTTTTGGGGGAAGGGCCACACCCAGTGACACTCAGGGGTTACTCCTGGCTATGCACTCAAAAATCGCTCCTGGTGGGGCCGGAGAGATGGCATGGAGGTAGGGCGTTTGCCTTTCATGCAGAAGAACGGTGGTTCGATTTCTGGTGTTCCATATGATCCCCCGAACCTTCGAGGAGCAATTTCTGAGCATAGAACCAGGAGTAACCCCTGAGCCTTGAGCACTGCTGGGTGTGACCCCAAATAAAATTGCTCCTGGTTTGGGGAATCATATGAGATGCCAGGAGATCAAACCATGGTCCGTCCTAGGTTAACGCATGCAAGGCAGAAGCCCTACCACTTGTGCCCCTGATCTGGCCCCTCCATTCTTTATTTCTTTATACTCCATACATTAGAAAATCATCCTGGTATTTTTTTTAACATTTTTGAGGGGAGCTGGAAAGGTTTGGGCCACACCTATTCTCAGGAGTTACTCCTGGCACTGCACTCAGAAATTATTCCTGGCAGGCTTGGAGGACCATATGGAATGCTGAGGATCAAACCTGGGTCGGCTACATTCAAGTTAAATGTCTTTCGGTCTCCAATAATTAGCTTCTGCTAATCAAGACCAATAGGCACCAAACTATCTATATAGACTTAATGCCAGCCTCCATTGGTTCCTGCATAGAAATTTAAGAAATGGTTATCTGGGGCTTTCAGGCAGACTTGCTTTAGGGTGTTGGTATCAACTGGACCCTTTCCATAAATGGCATTTCCAAAGGCATCTACTACACTATTAACCAAGGGTTCCTCACCAACAGGTATATCCACAATGGCTCCAGTCTTCTTCACAATATCCCCCGCCTTAATCAGCTTATCATTTCCAAATAAATCAGCACCAACGTTTTCAGGCTCCAAGTTAAGCCTGAAGAAAACACCATTTCTTCTGCTTAAACATTCCTCGGCCTATGTACACAATGCAATTATCCAGTCTCCTCAAGGTCAACAGAAGTATCAGATCCCAGAATCTACTCTTCAGGGATGGATGACATCTCAGCAGTACCAGTGTTCTGAAGATGTGTGTGAGAGGCATGGAGGTTTTTTGCAACAACAAAGGAGGATCTCAAAGCATTTTTGGAGACCAGCCTGGCACACTGAGGGAAGGAGCAAACCATAACCGTGGTACTGTGCACAGACAGCATCTTCGCAGCTTTTCTTGGGGGATTCTCCACAGCTGTAGCCTCTGCACTGACTGGGCAAAATAATGGTTTTGTTTTAGCTTTACTTGATTTATCTTGGCTAGCCCATAGACAGCATACATAAATGAAAAGAAATGAACCAGCACCAGAGTAGTGATACGGTGGGGAGGGCACTGGCCTTTATGTGGCCAACTTTGATCTGATCTCTGGCATCCCATATGGTCACCTGAACGATCCAGGAGTGATCCCTGAGCACACAGCCAGGAGTTACTCCTGAGCACAACTGGGTGTACCTCCAAACAATCAAAACTCTCAGCAGAGCAAACCCTTATTTATTTAATTTTTTGGAGTAGCACTCAGGGGTTATTCCTGGCTCTGCACTCAGAAATTGCTCTGGCAGGCTTGGGGGACCATATGGGATGCCAGGAATCAAACCAGGGTCCATCCAGGGCTGGCCATGTGCAAGGCAAACGTCCTACTGCTGTGATATCACTCTAGTCATAAATGTTTAGTGTTGCAAGCAAGTCAGCAGTTTTATTTCCTTGAGCCATCGGTCCTGGAAGACCTGAGTGGGCTCGAATATGCATGATGAAGATGGGCTCAGTTCGTTTTTGAAGAAGCTGCTGTAATCGTTTAAGTAAGTTCTGTATGATCGGGCTATTAGCATTAAGGGAAGAAGTGGCTATCACATGACATAAATTTACCACATACAAAGAATCAGAAACTATATTCATGGCTTCAGATACATTTTCTTTTTTTTTTGGGAGGGGGGCCACACCCAGCAATGCTCAGGGGTTACTCCTGGCTGTCTGCTCAGAAATAGCTCCTGGCAGGCAGGGGGGACCATATGGGACACCGGGATTCGAACCAACCACCTTTGGTCCTGGATCGGCTGCTTGCAAGGCAAACGCCACTGTGCTATCTCTCCGGGCCCTCAGATACATTTTCTAATAGGTAAATTAACGTTGCTAATTCAACTTTCTGTGCAGATTTACATTTGGTATCTATGGTCATATTAATACACCCATTCCAAAGGTCCTGACTGTTGCATCAAGGCCCCTGTGGGGGTTTATATAGTAGGGAAGATTAACAGAAATACCTTTTCTCCTGGAATGAATCTTAAAAGAAATGATTTCTGTAATCTGCTCAAGAAGATGTCCAATTCATTTTTGGCAGCTGTTGTTAAGTTTCTTGGGCTATCTAAAGCAGGGTCACCCTCCAACGTTTTAAACAGATTAGATAACTCTGCATTCGGGATTCCTAGTGCAGGGCAGAGCCAATTTACGTCACCTAAAAGTCTCTGAAAATCATTAAGCGTTCTGAGGTTTTCTTTTTTGATAGAAATTTTTTGTGGATGTATAGACATCTGGTCCAAAATAAAACCCAAATATTGATACGGTGGCATTATCTGTATTTTTTCTAAAGCTATTTTCAGTCCTGATGTTTGTAAACAGTCAGTAACATAAGAGTAAAAGTCCTGTAAATCTGTTTCATTGTTCATTGTGAGCAAGATATCATCTGTATAATGAAATATCATGGCTTGAGGAAATTTTTCACGAGCAGGGCTCAAAACCTTATTTACAAAAAACTGACACAAGGTTGGGGAATTCAGCATGCCTTGGGAAAGAACAGTCCATTGGAAACGTCTGCAGGGATGGGTATTATTGAGAGAAGGAACTGAGAATGCAAAACGTTTTTTGTTTTTTATCTGGGTGGATAGGAATATGGTAGAAGCAGTCTTTCAGATCAATTATAATTAGTGGCCATTCCTTTGGAATAACTACAGGTGATGGTAAACCAGTCTGCAATTTGCCCATAGGTATCATGGATAAATTTACAGCTTTAAGATCCATCAAAAGTCTCCATTTACCGGATTTCTTTTTTATAGTGAATATTGGTGAATTCCATTGAGAAAAAGATGGTTCAATATGTCCTAAACTTAGCTGTTCCTCCACTAATTCTGTCAGCACCTTTAATTTATCAGTTTTAAGGGGCCACTGACCTGTCCAAATTGGTTCGTCAGATTTCCATTTTATTTTTATTGGTGCTGGTTTTTTTATGGTAGTGGCCCCTACTAAAATTTTTGGGTTTTTAAACCAAAAGAAGGTTTGGGCTCTTCTGGAGCTAATGGAATGTGGAATTCTGCTTTCCACTTTTTGTGTAGGTCACGGCCCCACAGGGATGGTGAAAATGGCCCACGTGAGGTCTGATTATTGCTTTTTGATTTTCTGGGCCATAAAATATCATAGTCCTCGTACTCAACAGACAGGAGCTCAGGCCTCCTATTCCTTCTAGCAAATATGGGATTTCCTGAAGAGACCAATTTTCTGGCCATTCTTTATCAGAAATTACAGTAACCTGAGCACCCGTATCTATCATTCCATCAAAGGGTTGCCCTTCCAAGTGAAGTTTGATCATTGGGTGTTCATCTTTACATTTAGTAACCAGAGCCATGATTGGGTTTTGAGCAGCACCCAGATCTGTGCTTCCAAAACCTCCAATTCTAATCATATCTGAAGTCCCAAATTTGACATAAGGCACTATTACTATCTGGGCAATTGCTTCTCCTTTTTTAAAGGTCCATGTAACTGGTACAGTAATAACTACAATGATTTCTCCCATAGAATCTGAGTCAATGACACCAGTGATTACTGATATACCCTTTATGTTGAGGGAACTTCTGCCAAGAATCAAACCCATAGTATCTGGGGGTGGTGGGCCGACAATGCCAGTTTCTAACATGTAAGGGCATGCTCCTGGGTAAATTGTAATGTCCTCTGGGCATAATATGTCTAATCCGGCACTCCCTGATGTGGAGTGAATTAATTCCCTTATCGTGATGAATTTTCTTGGGCAGGGCTTGGAAGGATTATTGTCTGTGAACTTTGCCCCTGATTTGGAAGGGCCTGGGGGGAGGCCCTGTGGGCGTTTCCCTGCATCTTGTATGTGTGTTCTTGAGGAGCTGAATTTATAAGGAGACGGCAATTTCTTTTGATATGTCCCTGTTTTCCACAATGGTAGCAGGCGATTTGCCTCCTGGGGACTGTGTTGAAACCTCTACTTAGGTTATTATTGTTGTGTATGTAAATATTTTAGGGGATTTGAGCCCTGCTCGTGAAAAATTTCCTCAAGCCATGATATTTCATTATACAGATGATATCTTGCTCACAATGAACAATGAAACAGATTTACAAGACTTATACTCTTTTTTTTTGTGTGTGTGGTTTTTGGGTCACACCCGGCAGTGCTCAGGGGTTATTTCTGGTTCCAGGCTCAGAAATTGCTCCTGGCAGGCACAGGGGACCATATGGGAAGCCGGGATTCGAACCGATGACCTCCTGCATGAAAGGCAAACGCCTTACCTCCATGCTATCTCTCCGGCCCCAAGACTTATACTCTTATGTTACTGACTGTTTACTGTTTAAAACGTTGGAGGGTGACCCTGCTTTAGATAGCCTGAGAAATTTAACAACAGCTGCCAAAAATGAATTGGACATCTTCTTGAGCAGATTACAAAAATCGTTTCTCTCAAGATTCATCCCAGGAGAAAAGGTATTACTGTTAATCTTCCCTACTATAGAAACCCCCACAGGGGCCTTGATGCAACAGTCAGGACCTTTGAATGGGTGTATATACATAACAAAAAACCTCACTCAGTTGTCCCCTACTTGCAACTGCTTTCAGAGATTATTATCAAGGCAAGACTCAGATCTATATCTTTACTAGGTTTTGACCCAGATATAATAGTTTTGCCAGTACCAAAAAAGGAAATTGAGTCAATATTGCCAATTAATGAATCTCTACAAAGGGCCCTCTCAGATTTCACAGGAGAAATATCCTCCCATTATCCAGCAGGAAAAATTTGGGACTTTTTAAAGAAAACTCAGTTTGTTATTTCTTCAATTGTTCGGGATTCCCCTATTCCCAATGCCAAGGTTTTTTACATTGATGGATCCCAAAATGGAAAAGGAGGAATAACCGGAGACAACATTAATATAACCATAGATACCAAATATAAATCTGCACAGAAAGTTGAATTAGCAATGTTAATTTACCTATTAGAAAATGTATCTGAAGCCATGAATATAGTCTCTGATTCTTTGTATGTGGTAAATTTTTTTTTTTTTTTGGTTTTTTTGGGCCACACCCGGCGGTGCTCAGGGGTGACTCCTGGCTGTCTGCTCAGAAATAGCTCCTGGCAGGCTCAGGGGACCATATGGGACACCGGGATTCGAACCAACCACCTTTGGTCCTGGATCGGCTGCTTGCAAGGCAAACGCCGCTGTGCTATCTCTCCGGGCCCGTATGTGGTAAATTTATGTCATGTGATAGCCACTGCTTCCCTTAATGCTAATAACCCGATCATACAGAACTTACTTAAATGATTACAGCAGCTTCTTCAAAAACGAACTGAGCCCATCTTCATCACGCATATTAGAGCCCACTCAGGTCTTCCAGGACCTATGGCTCAAGGAAATAAAACTGCTGACTTGCTAGCAATGCCTATATTTAAATCACCTGTAGAAGAACATTCAGCCCTACACACAAATGCTCGCCGTTTACATGTGAATTACCAAATTCCATGGAGGCAAGCTAGAGAAATTGTAGAAAACTGCAACATATGTGCACCGTTAACAAAAAAGACTCACATAGCAGGAGCAAACCCAAGAGGCTTACAGTCTAACGAACTTTGGCAAATGGACATAACTCAAACAGATTTATTTCCAAGAAAACCTTATCTTCATGTCGTGGTGGACACTTATTCTCTGTTTATGTGGGCAATTCCCATGTCTTCTCAAAAATCTAAGGCTGCTTGTAGTTTTCTTTTACAATGTTTTTCTGTGATGGGTATTCCATATTCTATAAAAACTGATAATGGGCCAGCCTATGTTATCAAAACTTTTGAATTTTTTTTGTAAGGAATGGCAGATAAGACATCTCAGAGGAATTCCTTACAATTGTAGGGGACAGGCCATTGTAGAAAGGACTCACAGAACCTTAAAAACTCAGTTGCAAAAAAATAGAAAAAGAGGTTTACCACCAACGGATTTGCTATCTTTGACTCTTATCACACTAAATTACTTAAACTTACCCCAAGGGGAAAGTTACACTGCAGCGGAAAGACATTTTAATGAAAATATTCAGAGACAAGAAACAACCCATAAACCTATTTGGATCAAGGAGGATGAAAAATGGATAGCTGGCTATCTTCTCCTAAGAGGAAGGGGTTATGCCTATGTGTCTATAAATGACAACCCTCCCAAGAAATTTTGGGTTCCATTACGTCTTGTTAGAAATCGGGCTAGCACAAATGATCAGGTTCAGACTACAAACTCCCCTTCAGAGCAAAAACAGAATACTTCAGACACTAACAGCAGTAATATTGCTGAGGTCTCTGGGGCAGGGAACAACGATTTAGCTGTCACACACCATACAATGAGTGAGACTGATGGTAGTGATAAACCCTTACACTCCGAGATGCAAAAGGAAAGACAGGAACCTGTCTTAACTGGGCTCCAAAATATAGGAAACTCTTGCTACATGAACTCAATATTGCAATGCTTGTATAATATTTCAGATTTGACTCAGTATTTTCATAAAGATCATTATAAAAAGGATATTAACAAGAAAAATCCGATGGGACATGAAGGTAAATTAGCTGAAGAATTTGGTCGGCTCATCAAAACCATGGGAAATGGATTTCATAGATATATTAACCCTGAAAGCTTCAAAGTAACAATTGGTTTACTTAATGACCAGTTTGCTGGACACAATCAGCAGGATCCTCACGAACTACTGATGTTCCTAATAGAGGAACTACATCAGGACTTGCTTACTGTAAATCTTTTTTTTTTTTTTTATTTTTTTTTTTTTTTTTTTTTGGTTTTTTGGGTCACACCCGGCGGTGCTCAGGGGTTACTCCTGGCTGTCTGCTCAGAAATAGCTCCTGGCAGGCTCAGGGGACCATATGGGACACCGGGATTCGAACCAACCACCTTTGGTCCTGGATCGGCTGCTTGCAAGGCAAACACCGCTGTGCTATCTCTCCGGGCCCGCTTACTGTAAATCTAATGACAGACAAAACTACACATCTTATGGAAAATGAAAATTATTAACAATTTAGTCCAGAACACCAAAAGGCTCACAAATCTATTATTTATGTGATCTCTTTCAAGGACAATTCAAATCTATACTACAGTGTCTCACTTGCCACCAAAAGTCTGAGGTTTATGAGACATTTGTTCATTTGTCTCTGGCTGTTACATCTACAGATAAATGTACATTACAGGAATGCCTCTCTGAATTTTTCAAAGAAGAAGAATTAAGAAATGACAACAAAGTTCTGTGCAACAGTTGCAAAACTAGAAGGAATTTTTCAAAGAAAACGTACTTATGGAAACTGCCACCAGTACTTATAATACACGTTTATGAAACGTTTTGCTTTTGATGGCAAACAAATAAAAAAATTGCATACTTATGTAGATTTTCCTTTAGAAGACCTCAATTTAGTGGAATTCACTTCAGAGAATAAAAGCAAGATTAAGAAATACAACTTATCATTGGTGTCAAACCATTATGGTAAAGTTCACTATGGACACTGTACTTCATACTGTAAAATTGCTGCAAAACAACACTGGATCAATTTTGATGACAAGAAGATCAAAAAAGTCCCTAATACATTGGTGAAATCCACAGCAGCATACATCCTGTTTTATACTTCTTAAAGATCTACAATGAACACCAGATAATCATTTCACTTCCTTATCAGTTGCTATTAATGCTCTAGGATTCTTTCCACAGGCATGATCAATGAATATGGATTGAAAGTCATGAACCCCCAATGTGTTTCCTTGTATGATGGATTTATGTCTTAATTTCATTATTGCTCTAGTTCTCAGTTAATCATGAAATTTTACAAATTAATTTAAGTCAAGGTTCACCTGAAAGAGAAATTTCTCATCATATTAATGTTGTTTTTCTTTCTAGGTATACTCATTTAACAACTTTCACTCTTTTTATTTTAACATCATTGCTTTATTTCCCTCAATTTAGGATTTAAGACGCTGACATAATGATAATTTTAGGTGGACTTTCTTCACAGTGCTTCTTGCCTACGATTGATTATCATAAAGTTACTGTTATACAATAACTTTGTATATATACTGATATACACTTATAGTAGAGTTTTCCATGTTTGTATTACGCATGAAATTCTCTTTCAGATCTGCTCTGCTCTGCCATAAAAAAAAATTTTTTTTTGAATTTGAAATGATTCATCTAAACAGTTGCCGGCTATTACATTTTAAGACGCTTTTAGTTGATTCAGCTGAATTCTCTTTTCTTTTGCTCTATTTTGGATCCTTTCCAACAAATATTTTTTAGTATGAGTGAGTGTTATGGCCATATTTTTTGTGAAGTCTGTATGTGTATGTCTTGTTTAGTGTCTGTCTGTTCTGCATATTTTGTATATAGTTTCCTTTTTCCTAACTTTATCTTCCCCAATTTAGTCTTCCTTATCCTTCCTTCTCTCTTCCTAGTCCTTAACATTTAATTTTCAGGATTCCCTTCACATGTGCAACTCATCTCCTTCATCCACATCTACAAGCCTCCTGATCTCGGCCGGAAGAAGAAATCCGTGACTGTTGGAGTTTTACACCATTTATGCTGCAAACTTGTTGGAAATGAAGCCACCTGGAATTTGTGTCACAATGTAACCCCAGAGAAAAGATCCATGGATAAGACCCACAGTCTCTGGATCCCAGTTAAACTGTGCTATCTGAATTTCTGGTTTTCCATCCACATACACAGTGCTATTTTTGACCATTTCTACAATGGCTACCCCAAGATTGCACTGATCCCAAAGGAAATGCAGAAGCCCAACCAACTCGGGGCCTGGCGGTGGCGCAAGAGGTAAGGTGCCTGCCTTGCCTGCGCTAGCCTTGGACGGACCGCGGTTCGATCCCCCGGTGTCCCATATGGTCCCCCAAGCCAGAAGCAACTTCTGAGCGCATAGCCAGGAGTAACCCCTGAGCGTCAGCGGGTGTGGCCCAAAAAAACCAAAAAAAAAAAAAAAAGAAGCCCAACCAACTCATGATGTAATGATGTAACACTTGGGGATGCCCCAACACATGGATGACTGTACTGGCCTTCCTTCTTCATTCAGCTTGATGTTATCTCCTGTACAAGGCTTCAACCCGCTTTTCCAGACCCATCAAGTGTCTTTTGCTGGTCTTTTTGGAGTTCCAGACCTCTCATATTTACAGATTGTTATTGAACTCTGTAGAAATTTCACCTTTTGTATTTTCCCTATAATTGTAATCCTTTGAAGTTATATTTGGTACTACACTTCTTTTGACTATTGTAATTAATGTTTTTCTATTTTAGTTTTTAATCTTAGGAATCGATGTTGTATTACATTAAGGTTTTGCTTTCTTTTTTTTTTTTTTTTTTTTTTTTTTTTTTTTTTTTTTTGGTTTTTGGGCCACACCCGCCATTGCTCAGGGGTTACTCCTGGCTGTCTGCTCAGAAATAGCACTTGGCAGGCACGGGGGGACCATATGGGACACGGGGATTCGAACCAACCACCTTTGGTCCTGGATCGGCTGCTTGCAAGGCAAACACCGCTGTGCTATCTCTCCGGGCCCAGGTTTTGCTTTCTTGACTTTAGATTTGTGAGTTAGATATTGTTGTCTATAATTTCCTAAATGATATTTTTGTCTGTTCTCAGGGTTTTTTGCATGGGCGCATCATAGGCAAAATACTAGGTTTATAGGAGGTTCCATCCATTTTGGATAGGCCCTCAAGTTGTTTATTTACACAGGGAGGGTCTCTGCCTTAAACATTTTGTTTTGGTTTGTGACTTAAGCTCCCATCTATAAATAATCGACATCAATTTCAGACATCTTATGGACTTCAGACTGGATTAAGAACTTGGACTAAGTTCAGATACCTATTGATCATCATTGCAGTGGCTCCCCACTGTGCAGAGGGTGTATGTGCCTCTTCTTCCAAAATAAAGGCCTAGTTCATTGCCCTCAAAGATGGGCTTTCTGGTCTACCTGAACTTGAATGAAAATGGGGCCGGAGAGATAGCATGGAGGTAAGGCGTTTGCCTTTCATGCAGAACATCATTGATTCGAATGCCGGTATCTGCCAGGAGCGATTTCTGAACGTGGAACCAGGAGTAACTCCTGAGCACTGCCAGGTGTGACCCAAAAACCAACAACAACAACAAATAAAGAAAAGGTGCTTCTTCTTGCCTGCTACACAACCTTTCTGGTGTCTCTTCGAAAGATCTATGTACGTCTTAGATTTATCTTCTCAGGAGCTTGTAGTTGATTCCTTGTTACATGTTTCTGGTTTTAGACACCCTGTGTTTAGGTTAGAAGTTTTTCTTTACATTTTCCTGTGATGCGCTTATGCAAACAGCCGCTCTTTTATTATTGACTAATTTTTCCTTTAATAATTGTAGACAATATTGTTTGTTTACTAAAAACAAATGGGGGAATTGTTGTGTATGTAAATATTTTAGGGGATTACTATGTTACTCACCCTAACCTGATTGGTGATTGTGCCCTACCCTAGGGTGTGACCTGGCATTCTGCCCCCACCCTAGGGTAGTACCTGATTCTGCTTCCACCATTGGTTGGTATCTGATCCCACCATTGGGTGGTACCTGATTCTGGGGAATAAAAACAAGGATATGTGGAAGGCCAGGGCTTTTTGGCTGGAACTGAAGCTGAGTCTTTGGACTTCAGTCTTGTCCACCGAATACAGCGAATATTTCCACGCCTGACTGTCTGCAAGCTGTTTACCCGCCGTTTCACCTCAGAACCGTCTGCTAGACAGGGTGGCAGACGTGTGCTCCGAGCTGGAAGAGAAAGGCCTCATTCTCCATCCCTCCATCAGTCAACCTCTTCATGGGCTGACTTGCTACAATTATCAATGAGGTTTCTGGATCTGCAATCTTTCGCCCAGTGGTGACACCTTTTGCATTTTGGGCAAAGACCTGGTTTACAGTGTCCTGTCCCTGAGGGGAGTAAGGCATTGTTCCCTTGGTAACTGGGAAGGTTTGTACTGAGTCTAAGTGAGGTGGGGGTTGGGGTTCCCCATAGACATTCCGCCAGGCATAAAGGTAATCATTCACATCTGCCTTTTCACTTAATGTATTCAATACTAATCTACAGGCTGAATTTGCATTATGATAAGCCAAAGATTTTACTAGGAAGTTTCTCATCTCCTCATCTTCGATTTGTAACTTCAGAGCATTTTTTTTTTTTTGGTTTTTGGGTCACACCCGGCAGTGCTCAGGGGTTATTCCTGGCTCCAGGCTCAGAAATTGCTCCTGGCAGGCACAGGGGACCATATGGGGCGCTGGGATTCGAACCGATGACCTCCTGCATGAAAGGCAAACGCCTTACCTCCATGCTATCTCTCCAGCCCCAACTTCAGAGTATCTTTAATCTTACCTACAAACTCTGCATATGACTCATAAGGGCCTTGGGTAATTTTTAAAAAGTTTCCTTTACCAATGCTGTTAGAATCAATTTTTTCCCATGATGACAATGCAGTATCCCTAATTAAATTTAAGATTTCCTTAGGTAAAGCTGCTTGTGTCTGAATATTTGCAAATTGATTTTCTGCCATCAATAATTCATACGATAGAGTAACACCTGCCACTTGCTTTTTCGTACCATCCGGGCTATATAATTTAGCTTTTATGCCTTCTGAATAGTACATTTCCCATTCAGTTCGCTGTTTAGACAACAGGCATATTTCAGCGATTCTTCTAAAATCATACAAAGTCCAAGATGAGTTATGACTTCAAAGTCTTAGTAACTCCAGACTGTATGGCGATTTTGGCCCATACTCTTTACATGCTTTTTTAAACCGATCTAATTCTTCCATCTGATAGGGTACATAGTTAGAAACATTTACCCCGTGTAAAGGGGATGAGGCCGGATTAGCAAAATTACTCTGAATAGAGCTCTGAGACCGAGCGTGTGGTTCATCGTCTGAATCTGCACTGCTGTGCAATTCAATTTTGTGAATAGAACGAGGCCTCCCTTCTGGAGTTAGCACTGGAGGTTGATCATTGTCTGAGTCACTACTGTCAAGCGATTCACTAGAATCAGGCTTAACATTCCGAGTTGTTTTTCTTCCAGCAATAATTTCTATATTGTTGATGGTGGGGCTGGATTCATCCGCCTGCACCTTGGTCTGAGTTTTTGTCAGATAGATTTCCTTATTATCCATACTTGTTTTAGCCTCACCATTTCTAAACTTTCTATTTTCTTTTTTTTTTTTTTTTTTTTGGTTTTTGGGTCACACCTGGCAGTGCTCAGGGGTTATTCCTGGCTCCAGGCTCAGAAATTGCTCCTGGCAGGCACAGGGGACCATATGGGGTGCCGGGATTCGAACCGATGACCTCCTGCATGAAAGGCAAACGCCTTACCTCCATGCTATCTCTCCGGCCCCTAAACTTTCTATTTTCTAAATACCAGCCAATAACTATGCTCACAGTAATAACATGAGCCAACACAGAAATTCCACAAACTATGATGGCTGGAGACAATGCAATTTTCATTTGAAATATAGACCACAACCATCCAACTGCAGTGATTGTCCTTAGATGAAAACCAATTAGTTTTAAACAAAATGGAATAATCCACTTGTAGACTAGAGAACCAATTCGTAAGAAAAAGGGTGGCAGAATCCACATGACTAACCACAGAAACCATTTAATGGTCAGCAGAGGAAATTTCCAATGAAGTATTTCACTTACAGTTATTGAGGGTCCAGGTTCAGCCTGTTTGGGTGCCATTATGTTGCAAGTCAGCCCCTGAAGAGGTTGACTGATGGAGGGATGGAGGATGAGGTCTTTCTCCTTCAGCTCGGAGCACACGTCTGCCACCCTGTCTAGCCGACGGTTCTGAGGTGAAACGGCGGGTAAACAGCTTGCAGACAGTCAGGCTCGTGGAAATATTCGCTTTATTCGGTGGACAAGACTGAAGTCCAAAGACTCAGCCTCAGTTCCAGCAAAAAAGCCTCTGCCTTCCACAGACCCTTGTTTTTATCCCCCAGAATCAGGTACCACCCAATGGTGGGATCAGATGCCAACCAATGGTGGAAGCAGAATCAGGTACTACCCTAGGGTGGGGGCAGAATGCCGGGTCACACCCTAGGGTAGGGCACAATCACCAATCAGGTTAGGGTGAGTAACATAGTAATCCCCTAAAATATTTACATACACAACAGTTTAGAGTTTACTCTAGAATACATGGGCAGAGGAATCTGCTCTTTTAGCTCCCAGAATAGCTTTTTTATCCAGCAGTTAGGTATAGGATGACACTAAATAATGAAATTCACAATGCCAACATTTTCCACACTATATTCTATCTATCTATCTATCTATCTATCTATCTATCTATCTATCTATTTATTTATTTATTTTTGGTTTTTGGGTCACACCCGGCAGTGCTCAGGGGTTACTCCTGGCTCTATGCTCAGGAATCGCCCCTGGCAGGCACAGGGACCATATAGGATGCCGGGATTCGAACTATCATCCTAATGCATGAAAGGCAAACACCTTAGCTCCATGCTATCTCTTTGGTCCCAAAGACTTATAATTTTTTAACATATTTTTGGGGGGTCACACCCGGCAGTGCTCAGGGGCTACTCCTGGCTCTACACTTGGAAATCACCCCAGGCAGGCTCTGGGGACCACATGGATGCCGGGATTCGAACCATTCTCCTTCTGCATGCAAGGAAATGCCTTACCGCTGTGCTATCTCTCCAGCCCCTTTTATTTTTTCACAACTATATTCTTAATTGTTTCTATGAAGAATCTTCTGTAAAGAAGTCCATCAGACTCCTTAAAATGGATTCCATGGGCTGGAGTGATAACATAGTAGGGAGAGCATTTGCTTTGCACATGGCCAACTCGAGTTCAATCCCCAGCATTTCTATCGTTCATCTGTACCTGCCTGGAGTGATTTCTGAGCACAAATCCAGGAGTAATACCTGAGCACTGCCAGGTGTGACCCAAAAAAACAAACAAAATGAGCCAATGATACTCTGAGCAGCAAAGTCCTTTACTTATGTATGTGACTGCCAGACCTTCCTAGTGAGTCAGTGCATGAGCCCAGAGGACCATACTGGGTCATTAAGTCTGTGGGATCTTCCAGTGTTGTGTGAGGGGCCCATGGTTTGTTAAGGAGGGCTCAGGAACATATGCAGTAGAAGCAGCAGAGATTCTGGGGGTGGAGAAGGGCAAATTTGGAGCCAAATGGAACAGCTGCAGAATGCAGAGCCCAGAGTGCCTATGTAGACTCAGCACAGCCCAGTGTGAACAAGCCACTCTCAGCTAAGTCTCTCTCTCTCTCTCTCTCTCTCTCTCTCTCTCTCTCTCTCTCTCTCTCTCTCTCTCTCTCTCTCTCTCTCTCTCTCTCTCTCTCTCTCAGGGGTTACTTCTGGCTCAATGCTCAGATATTGCTCCTGGCAGGCTCGGGGGACCATATGGGATGCTGGAATTTGAACCACAGTCATTCTGCATGCAAGGCAAACGTCTTACCTCCATGCTATCTCTCCGGTCCCTAAGCCTTTCTCTTACATCTGGGGATGTCCCTTACCGGCTCCCAGAAAGAATCAGTGAAAACACTGCAGAGACATAGTGTGAGGGTTAAAGCATGTACCTGGCATCCTACCAGCCCCACTTCAATTCCTAGCGCAGGGTGTGGTCCCGTGAACACACCAGGAATCATTCCTGAGTACAGAGTTAGGAAGAGCACCACAGAGTGTGGTCCCCAAACCAACGAAGTAACCAAAATAAAAAGCAAAACATGGGGCCGGGCGGTGGCGCTGGAGGTAAGGTGCCTGCCTTACCTGCGCTAGCCTAGGAGACGGACCGCGGTTCGATCCCCCGGCGTCCCATATGGTCCCCCAAGCCAGGAGCGACTTCTGAGCGCATAGCCAGGAGTAACCCCTGAGCGTTACCGGGTGTGGCCCAAAAACCAAAAAAAAAAAAAAAAAAAGCAAAACAATCAGCTTTGGAATGAGGAATGCCACAGGGTCTCAAGGCTCTGAAGGTTTCTCCGACCCAAAGGCTCGTGATGCTTATACTACAAACTGTGATGCATATATGAAAAGTCACCAGCATCACAAGCAGTTGGGAGGTAGGTACTATGAAGCCTGGAGTAGTAGGGACTCCATTTTGTCAATCTAAAGTTAAAAAAAAATAAAGAGAAAAAAATCTAAAATTAAGTTTCTATTTAGGGCTAACAAGGTTAAGTTCCATGGAAGGGCTAAGTTTCTATCTCAGCAATAATGACACAGACCCCAAGGCCCTATAAACCATAATATACCACTCTAGATACCTAGCCATAAAAGGACATAATGAAACCTTAGAAACACTCTAGACAACAGCCAATAAATGTCAAGAATTTCTGCTTCTAGCCCCATATAATCTGACTTGTGATCCCTGGGCTGGGTGGCCTCCTGTTGGAGTGGCCCTGATCGATCATTTGTAGCTTGTTGGTTGACAGAATAAAGCTTTGCTTTGCTTTATTTTAATTGTGTGGTCATGTCCTTCAACTTTGGATCCTAACACAGGTACCAGTAATGTCATCTTACAGCTAGAAAAGAGAGGCAGGAGATTATATTATGCTTTATGGTTCAGTAAAAATGCATACCTTGGGGCAGGAGAGATAGCATGGAGGCAAGGTGTTTGCCTTGCATGCAGAAGGACAGTGGTTTGAATCCAGGCATCCCATATGGTCCTTCAAGCCTGCCAGGAGCGATTTCTGAGCATAGAGCCAGGAGTAACCCCTAAGCACTGCCGGATGTGACCCCCCCAAAAATGCATACCTTTTGGGGCCGGAGAGATAGCATGGAGGTAGTGTGTTTGCCTTGCATGCAGAAGGACGGTGGTTCAAATCCCGGCAGCATCCCATATAGTCCCCCGAGCCTCCCAGGAGTGATTTCTGAGCGTAGAGCCAGGAATAACCCCTGAGTACTGCCTGGTGTGAACCCCCCCCCCAAAAAAAAAAAAAAGGCATAACTTTGTTGAAGATCTCAATACTATTTTTGTTTTGTTTTTGGGTCAAACCTGCCAGGAACTGGGGCCTATTCCTGCTCTGTGTTCAGGAGTGACCTCTAGTGGTCTCAGGGAGGCTCTGCCTAGTGCTGGGGATGTGAATCTGGGTGAACCATGCAAGATAAGTGTTTTAATTCTTGTGCTATCTGACTGCTCTGCCCCCAAATACTTCTTACTGGTTCTCCCTACTCTCTTCTAATACTCATCTCTGAGTAAAGTAGAATGTGTTGGGGATGTGGTTTGGTGGTAGAGCACATGCCTCACATCTAGGAGGCCCTGGGTGTAATCTTTGACACAGGGAAAACAAAAAAGAACGGAGATACCAGGAAACTAACCATAAAATAAAAAGCTAAAAAGCAAGTGTGAGGGCTGGAGCTGTGGCGCAGGGCGTAAGGCTTCTCCCTTGTGTGCACTAGCCTAGGACAGGCCGCGGTTCGATCCCCCGGCGTCCCATATTGTCCCCCAAGCCAGGAGCAATTTCTGAGCACATAGCCAGGAGTAACCCCTGAGCGTCACCCGGTGTGGCCCAAAGACCCCCCTAAAAAAAAAAAAAAAAAAACAAGTGTGGAATAATGTATAGTATAGCATAAAAACAATAAAAAATAAAAATATAGGGCCGGGCGGTGGCGCTAGAGATAAGGTGCCTGCCTTGCCTGCGCTAGCCTTGGATGGACCGCGGTTCGATCCCCCGGCGTCCCATATGGTCCCCCAAGCCAGGAGCGACTTCTGAGCGCATAGTCAGGAGTAACCCCTGAGCGTCACCGGGTGTGACCCAAAAACCAAAAAAAAAAAATAATAATAATAATAAAAATAAAAGTATAACCTCTAAATAAGTTGATAATAAGTTGAATTTTCACTCAAGACCTGTGCAAATGCTTACACAAATATATGAAACATACCGTTATCTATTCATCAACATTTATGTATCTTCATAAATGTGTCGACCCTGTTGGCTGGCAAGGGTTAACTTTCTCCTTCTGGTGAGTACAGGGACCAAGATTTCCTGGTGAGCTCAGGAAACTGTGAGGATGCCAGGGATTGAACCTAGGCCACTGCGTTCCCTAATTGGGGGTTTTGTTTGAAACTGTCTATAGTAGCAAAGCACGTGACCCTGTGCTGTACTTGTCTTTTTCCCCTGACTCCAGGCCTTCCCTGGGTGCCAGCTCAGATGGCCAGAAGTGGGTTCAGGTGGACTCTTAGTGGTCCTCAGGTTTCCCCCCTTCCTCTTCCTACACTAATGGGAATGTGCTTTGGGAGGAGGGCGGGCTGTTCTAGCACTGGTTTATGTAGGGACAGTCACTGAAATTTTTTTCTCCTTGTTTTCCTATTGATAGTATTGTATGCATAAATTTTATATATCCATAACATCCATCTTGTATTGTGACCTTGATACTGCCCTACATATCTCATTTCTAATCTTTTACTGCCTCTGTCCCAACCCTTATTTCCCCCCATCTTCCCATGTAGGTGTGGCTCATGACATGAAGCTCACCACATAGAGTGATAAGTGCAGTTAGAGAAATAACTACACTGAAAACTATCATAACAATGTGAATGAATGAGGGAAAAAGAAAGCCTGTCTCGAGTACAGGTGTAGGTGGGGTGGGGAGTAGGTAGATCCAGGAAATTGGTGGTGGGAATCCTGCACTGGTGAAGGGGGGTGTTCTTTACATGACTGTAATCATACAACTACAATTATATTTGTAATCACGGTGTTTAAATAAAGATAATTTATTAAAAAATACCAACCTTTCCTGACAGGTGTAGCACCCAAAGCCCCGCCCCGCAACCACAAAACCACGCCCAGTTACCACGCCCCCACAAGCCCCGCCCCTGTGTCCGTCCCTGGCCAGACCCGGCTGCTGGTACTTCCGCACCCTTCCCTGGAGCGTGAGTGCAGTAGTGCGCCTGCTCCGGCTCAGCCAATCCTTGGCTTTAGTAGGGTCCGCCCTTACGGCGGCACGCGATTGGCCGCCGCGGGAGCCTTTTCCGCCTTGCGAGCTCCACTTCCGGGTCCTTTGCGAGCCGCTTATTTGTTGACATTTTTTTGCAGTGTCTGGCTAGGTGGCTCCAGGGGACAATCTGCCCGAGGTTGAGAGCGACAGGCTGAGGGAGAGGGCGACATCGGCGGCTCAGGGATATCGGCGGAGAAAATGACGACTTCGGGGAACAGTTCTACATAGGGCGGGGAGCAGGACCCGCCTTGCACGCGGCTGACCTGGGTTCGATCCCGGGTATCCCATATGGTGCCCCGAGTGATTTTTACCAGGAGTGATTTCTTAGTGCAGAGCCAGGAGTAACCTCCGAGCACTCTCCGGGTGTGGCCCGAAAACCACACTCTACCCTGCAAAAAAAGGTGCTTTATTTCAGCAAGCACCTAGGCTAAAGGAAAAGAAATGAGGATATTACTAAACTGTGATAGGGCAGGCTAGAAGGATTTGGGGGGAACAGGGTAAAATAGAATTTGGTCCTTATATTGAGGAATGAGGAGTGTGATTAGAAATATGCAATTTCTGGGGCCAGAGACTAAATTTTAGGGGCTGGAGCAATAGTACAAAAGGCAAGGTGCTTGTCTTGCATGCATCCTAACCAGGTTTGATCCTCTCCACTCCATGTAGTCCAACAAGCTCCACTGGAATGAGCATTGAGTGAAGAGCCAGGTGTAAGCCCTGAACACCACTGGGTGTGGCCTAGAGCCTAATAAAATTCATTGAGAGGTGAAGGTTATGAGGTTACAAGTTATGCAGGGCCCCAGGAACAATCGTTTTGAAGTTATGGAAGCGTTGTAACATCAGGGTGCTAGGGCTGGAGAGATAGTCTAGCAGGGAAGGTGCTTGCCTGGCACAGAGGTGAGCAAATTCTATTCCCAGCACCCCGTATGGTCCCTTAAGCCCCACCAGGAGTGATCCCTGAGCACCACTGGATGTGAACCAAAAACAAAAGCAAAGAAAACAAAAAGGTTGTGATGGTTATAAAGATAAACCAAAAACTTTGCAATCATACACTTTAAAAGTGTGGGTTTTGAGCTGTAAGGTGTTTGCCTTGCAAGCAGCTGATCCAGGATGGATGGTGGTTCGAATCCCGGCATCCCATATGGTCCCCTGTGCCTGCCAGGAGCAGTTTCTGAGCACAGAGCCAAGAGTAACCCCTGAGCACCACTGGGGGTGACCCAGAAACCAAAAAAAAAAAAAAGTGTGGGTTTTGGGGCTGAAGAGATATCATGGAGGTAGGGTGTTTGCCTTGCATGCAGAAGGACCGTGGTTCGAGTCCCGGCATCTCATATGGTCCCCCAAGCCTGCCAGGAGTGATTTCTGAGAGTAGAGCCAGGAGTAACCCCTGAGTGCTGCCGGGTGTGACCCAAAAACAAAACCAAAAAAAAAGTGTGGGTTTTGTGTTATATGTTGGGATAAATCACAAAAAAGTTATAAAAATACATGGGGCCGGGAAGATAGCATGGAGGTAGGGCGTTTGCCTTGCAAGCTGAAGGACAATGGTTTGAATCCCGGGCATCCCATATGGTCCCCCAAGCCTGCCTGGAGCAATTTCTGAGCGCTACTGGGTGTGACCCCTTCCAACACACACACACACACACACACACACACACACACACACACACACACACACACACTTATAAAAATACAGCTAACAATGGAAGTTGTATAAAAGAAATCCTGGCTGGGTCCAGAGATATAATACAGGGGTTAATATTTGCTTTGCCTACCCTAATTCAATCCAATTTCTGTCATCACATGTGGTCCCAAAGCACCACCAGACACACACACACACACACACCTCTGTTCAGAGGCTACAGTTGAACCTGGGAACACACCCACAACCCACATCCTGCTCAGAGGCTACAGTCAAACCTGGAACTTCTCTGGTCTCCCAACACCAGGTCTGGTTCCTGAGTGCAGAGCCAGGAGTAACCCCTGACCACTGCCAGGTAGAAAACAAATCAAAACAAAATTCTGGCTGTATCTCCTACAGATTGAGGGAACCTGAGCAGAGTGTTTAGTGCCTTCCCCCTCTCACTATTGCTATCACTCTCTGTGCTCATGAATTGCTTTTTTGTTTTGTTTTGTTTTGGGGCTGTACCTGGCCGTGCTTCAGGGTTACTCCTGGCTCTGCACTCAGAAATCACTCCTGGCCAACTAAGGGGACCATATGGATGCTGGGGATGGAACCTGGGTTGGCCATGTACAAGGCAAATGCCCAGCCCCTGGGCTGGAGAGATAGCATGGAGGTAGGGTGTTTGCCTTGAATGCAGAAGGACGGTGGTTCAAATCCTGGCAGCCCATATGGTCCTCTGAGCCTGCCTGCCAGGAGCAATTTCTGAGCGTAGAGCCAGGAGTAATCCCTCAGTTTTGCCAGGTGTGACCCCCCAAAAAAAATATTGCTACAGCCCCCACAGGAGCTGTTTTTGTTTTTGGGTCACACCCGGCCTCACACAGGGATTACTCCTGGCTCTATGTTTAGAAATCACTCCTGGCAGGCTCTGGGGACCATATGGGCTGCCGGGATTTGAACCACCATCCTTCTGCATGCAAGGCAAACACCCTACCTCCACGCTATCTCTCCGGCCCCAGGAACTGTTTTTGATGATGTGCTCAGCGATCAATCCTGGTGGTTCTGGGATGTGTGTATCATAATCACCAGGCACGCAAGGCAAGCACTTAAATCAATTCACTATTTCTCTGGGCCTGTCTCTGTGTTCTTACCTATTAAAAGATAAAGGGCTATTAAAAGGTAAAAGACTATTAATAGGTTCTTACCTATTATAAACATGTGGCTTGTAAATTTGTTATGAAATTTGAATGAATACAAGCCCTCAGTAGGGTAAGGGAGAGGTCATGACAGCACTCTGTTGACATTAGCGGAGATGATGCTGTATTAAATACTCCTGGGATACAAGCTTTTTCATGTTTTGTTTTCAAGATTCTTTTTTTTTTTTTTTTTTTTGGTTTTTCGGCCACACCGGTTTGATGCTCAGGGGTTACTCCTGGCTAAGCGCTCAGAAATTGCGCCTGGCTTGGGGGGACCATATGGGACGCTGGGGGATCGAACCTCGGTCCTTCCTTGGCTAGCGCTTGCAAGGCAGACACCTTACCTCTAGTGCCACCTCGCCGGCCCCTGTTTTCAATATTTTTGATAAAATGTGGCTAATTCTGGGGTTGGAGAGATAGCACAGTGGTAGGGTGTTTGCCTTGCACTCAGCCGATCCAGGACAGACAGTGGTTCAAATCCCAGCATCCCATATGGTTCCCTGTACTAGGAGTAATATCTGAGCCCAGAGCCAGGAATAACCCCTGAGTGCCACCGGGTGTGACCAAAACAAAACAAAACATAAACAAAAACCGTGGCTAATTCTAATTGGTCTCTGATATTCAAAATATAGCACAGTGATCCTTGCTTATTATTTGATACTAAGTTATTTCTAATTTTGATTTTATAATGTTGCAACAAATATTCTTATATGTATGTCCTTGGGTGTTATATTAATTATTAGTTATATAGTACTGGTGGTGCATGGAGTAGATGAAGTAGGTCTTTTTTTTTTTTTTTTTTTTGGTTTTTGGGCCACACCCAGCGGTGCTCAGGGGTTACTCCTGGCTGTCTGCTCAGAAATAGCTCCTGGCAGGCACGGGGGACCATATGGGACACCGGGATTCGAACCAACCACCTTTGGTCCTGGATCGGCTGCTTGCAAGGCAAACGCCACTGTGCTATCTCTCCGGGCCCGGTCTTTTTCGGCCCAGGCGGACACCTGCAGCCCCTACTACCTGAGGGTAACAGCGAGAAAATTATCCACAGCAGTCATGAAGTTATAGGAGACATTCAGCTTTATTATAAGGCCCTAACCGCCATGTGCATATCTCACATGGCTTCTAAGCTAAAACAGCCTCTCTGCACCCAACCTGCATCACTTCCTGCTGCCTGTTTGTTGCATCTCCCTCTCTCACCCCCAAGGCAACCCCTTTGTTATCAGTTATCAACCACAGACCCCTCCCAGATGTGGGCTGGTCTGACCATCAGGTAAGATTACAGTTGGCTTTAAGGAGGGACAGCACTTGGGCACAGATAAAATCACCCTTTTGGGGCTCACTGACTCCCAGGTATGCACTGTTCAATTTGATTCATGATGACTACATAGTCATCCAGCAATGTATGATAGTTTCTCTTTCCCATTCACTGGCATTAAAAACTTGAATTAGGGGGCCAGAGTAATAGTGCAATGGATAAGGCATCTCTTTTCACCTGGACAACCCCAAGTTCAATCCCTAGCACTACATGTGATTCGAAGAGACTCCCAGGAATGATCCTTGAGCAGAGTCAGGAGTAAAGCCCCAGTCATTTCTGGGTATGGCCCAAAAAACAAGAAAAGGGGGAAAAAACTTGAATACTATAAATGTGATAGTTTGATATTGTCTTTCATTGGCTAATTCGCATCAGACTATTAGAATTTTTTTCTTTTTTTTTTTTTTTATTTTTTGGGGGTCATACCCAGCAGTGCTCAGGGCTCCTGGCTCTGGGCTCAGAAGTCACTTCTGACAGGCTAGGGGGACCATATGAGATGCTGGGATTTGAACCGGGGTCTGTCCTCTGTTGGCTATGTGCAAGGAAAACACCTTACTGCTGTGCTATAGCTCCGACACCAAACTACAGAATTTATTTTTCCTCTAGTTTAACCCTGATGATGATCAGGGGTTGCTTCTGCCTCTGCATTAATAATTACTTCTGGCAAGGCTTAGGGGATAATATAGGATGCCAGCAATTGAACTTGAGTTAGCCGGTGAGGCAAGTGCCCTCTTCACTGTACTATAACTCCAGCTCCTTAGCTAGTCGAAATTCTGCATCTTTCCCTATGTCTATTGTCCATTTAGGGTTTCTTCTTGGTGAGGGCATATGCTGCTTAAATGCTGTAGTTGCTGTTTAATTTATTAAAAATTTCTTTTTGGGGGCCCGGAGAGATAGCACAGTGGTGTTTGCCTTGCAAGCAGCCGATCCAGGACCAAAGGTGGTTGGTTCGAATCCCGGTGTCCCATATGGTCCTCCATGCCTGCCAGGAGCTATTTCTGAGCAGACAGCCAGGAGTAACCCCTGAGCAATGCCGGGTGTGGCCCAAAAACCAAAAAAAAAAAAATTCTTTTGGGGGGCTGGAGTGATAGCACAGCGATAGGGCATCTGCCTTCCATGCTGCCAACTGAGGATGGACCCAGGTTCAATTTTCTGCATCACATATAGTCGTCCCCTGTGCCTACCAGGAGCGATTTCTGAGGGCAAGAGCCAGGAGTAACCTCTGAGTGCTGCCGAGTGTGACCCAAAAACAAACACAGGTACTCAGGGTTTATTCCTGGCTTTATACTCAGGAATCATTCTTTTTTTTTTTTTTTCTGGATCCAACTTTTCTTTAATATATTTTTTATTTAAGTAACATGATCATAGTTGGGTTACAGTCATAACCAGAACACCCCCCCTTTCACCAGTGTAACATTACCCCCTCCCCTTCCCATTTCCTGCCTGTATTCGAGACAGTCATTCTACTACAGTTATTTGTTTTTAAGTTCAGTAAGTTGAATTTTTTTTTTCCTTAAAGGATAAGAGTAAAAAAATATAGTAAAGGTGTGATAGTGGTAATCGCTGTTGTAGGAATCATTCTTGATGGTGCTCAGGGGATCATATGAGATGCTGGGACTTGAACTCAAATTAGCTGCTTGCAGGAAAAGCAGTCTACTACTGTATTATCTCTCTACTCCCAGTTTTTATTAATTTTATGAACTTGTAGGCAGCTTATGGATTGTGACTATAGACTATATTGTGACTATATAAGCTGTTGCTCAGGTTTGGGGCTTGGACAAGGTGGTGCAGTGTGGCATAAACTTGAGTAAAGATGGTAGGGAGGGGCTGGAAAGATAGCACAGCAGTAGGGCGTTTGCCTTGCATGCAGTTGACCCAAGATGGACAGTGGTTCGAATCCCGGTATCCCATATGGTCACCTGGAGCCAGCCAGGAGCGATTTCTGAGCGCAAAGGCAGGAGTAACCCCTGAGCACCACCAGGTGTGACCCCAAAACAAACAAACAAACAAACAAACAAAAGATGGAAGGGGAAAACAAGCTTTCAGTGGAATAGGAGGTACTGAGTTTTGAAAAATTTGAACTGCAAACAATTTTTGAACTGCATTTGAGCTTACATGCAAGTCTGTGCTACAGAGATACTTCTGGGAGTTGCCAGCTTATGGAGGATATGTAAAGTGATAATACAGCATATGGTTATCTCCTGGGAGAATATGGAGTGACGTGAGCTTATGTGTGTAGAAAGAGAGGCTCTGTCTAGGACACTGATACAGAAGCCTGTAAAGCAGAGAAAACTAGATACTAAAGAACCAAACATTGTGACTTGATGGTAGAGCTCTTGCTTGGCTTGTGTGAGGACCTTGGTTTAATTCTCTCATACCCCCAAACACACAAGCAAGCAGATGTTATGTGACTATGGAAATTAAAAGAGGAATGTGATTATTTCTCAAATTTTATAATGATCATTTAGGATTTTATTGCCCTAACTGCAATATTTGATTTTACAAATCAAATAAATTTGGATTTATTCCAGAGCTTTTGACTACATTAATGAATATTCTCTTGTTATCAACATTTTGATTATTTGACTTTGTATAATGTAAAGGGATTGTCTATTTTTTTTTTTTTTTTTTTTGCTTTTTGGGCCACATCCAGAGGCACTCAGGGGTTACCCTTGGCTCTATGCTTAGAAATTGCTCATGGCAGGCTCGGGGAACCATATGGGATGCTGCAGATCAAACCTGTGTTTGTCTTAGCTCAGTAGCATGCTAGGCAAATGCCCTACCACTGTGATAGCACTCCAGCCCAACGGTATGTCTATTGACATAAATTTTTCTTGAAGTGGTTCTTGGTCTTACAAAGGTGAGTTTGAGCTATTTTTCCATCAAAATGAGATCCACATTTGAGGGCAGGAGCACACAAGGCAGTGCTCAGGGCTTACTCATAGCTCTGCACTCAGGAATCACTTCTAGAGGGCTCAGTGGACCATATGGGATGCTGGGGATCAAACAACATGGAAGGCAAGCACCCTATATGCTGTACTATCTCTCTGGCTCTGAATATAAACTTTTTTTTTTTTTTTGGTTTTTGGGTCACACCCAGCATGCAAGGCAAATGTCCTACCTCCATGATATCTCTCTGGCCCCTAGTAACTTCTTTTTTAATGAAAACTACTTTATATTTTGGGTTTGGAGTGATAAGCACAATGGGTAGGGCATTTGCCTTGCATGCAGCTACCTGGGTTCAATCCCTGGCATCCCATATGGTCCCCTGAGTCTGCCAGGAGTGATTTCTGAATGCAAAGCCAGGAGTAACCCTTGAGCACTTCTGGGTGTGGCCTAAAACAAAACAAAACAAAACAAAAAAACAACTTTACACTCAGTAACAATAGCTAAGAGTTAGAATCAACCTAGAGGTCCAACAAGAGGTGAGTGGATTATGAAATGTGGTACCTATATACAATGGAATACTATATAACTATAAGGAATGATACAACACTTTTTTTTTTTTTGGTTTTTGGGCCACACCCGTTTGACGCTCAGGGGTTACTCCTGGCTAAGTGCTCAGAAATTGCCCCTGGCTTGGGGGGACCATATGGGACGCCGGGGGATCGAACCGCGGTCCGTTCCTTGGCTAGCGCTTACAAGGCAGACACCTTATCTCTAGCGCCACCTTCCCGGCCCTGATACAACACTTAATTTGCTGCAACATGGATGTAACTGGAAGATATTACGTTAAATGAAGTAAGCAAGAAGAAGAAGGATAAAGACGCAGTGATATAACTTATATGTGGTACTTAGAATATCTGGATAAACAAATGCAGTGGTTTAAATGGGAGTTGAGACCACTTTAGGCCCCAGAGTATAGTGAGGAGAAGGAAAGAAATTGAGTGGAGGAGAAGTACAATTATGAAAATATAGGGGACAAAGGCCAAGAGGTCTTAGGTGCACTGGTGGTGTTAAGAAAGGACAGAACTCGGGGCCAGAGAGATGGAATGGAGGTAAGGTGTTTGCCTCGAGCCTGCCAGAAGCAATTTCTGACCATAGAACCAGGAGTAACCCCTGAGTGCTGCTGGGTGTGATCCCAAAACCAAAAAAAAAAAAAAAAAAAAGGACAGAACTTGGGGCCGGAGTGATAGCACAGTGCTAGGGCATTTACTTTGCACGCAGCCAACCCCGGACAGACCCAGGCTCAATCCCTGACATCTTATATGATTCCCCCAAGCTTCCCCCAAGCCTGCCAGGAGTGATTTCTGAGCACAGAACCAGGAGTAACCCCTGAGTGCTGCTGGGTGTGACCCAAAAACCAAAAAAAACCAGAAAGGACAGAATTTGGGGCCGAAGTGATAGCACAGTGGTAGGGCATTTACTTTGCATGCGGCCAACTCAGGACAGACCCAGGCTCAATCCCTGGCATCTTATGTGATTCCACCAAGATTCCCCCAAGCCTGCAAGGGGTGATTTCTGAGCACAGAGCCAAGAGTAACCCCTGAGAGCTGCCAGGTATGACCCCAAAACCAAAATAAATAAATAAATAAATAAATAAATAAATAAATAAATAAATAAATAAATAAAAGGACAGAACTAAATATCCTAGCCAGAGTCCACACAATTAAATTATGAAACTCAAACTTAACAATCAAAACAAAATGGACCTGTTAGAAGCAGGAGCAGTGGTGCAAGCGGTAAGGAATCTGCCTTGCATGTGCTAGCCTAGGATGGATTGCAGTTGGATCCCCTGGCGTCCCATATGGCTCCCCAAGCCAGGGGCGATTTCTGAGCACATAGCCAGGAGTAACCGCTGAGCATCACTGGGTGTGGCCCAAAAATAAAACAAAAAGAAAGCACCTGTTATGGTGGCAGGCTAGGGGGCAGTTGATGGTGGTGGCATGGAATGCACTCTGGAATATTGGTGGAAGGAGTTTGATACTGGCGGTGAGATTGTACCTGAATTATTGTATGCCTGAAACCCAACTATGAAGAACTTTGTAAATTACAATAGTTTTGATAAAAAAAAAAATTACAATGGTTTTGATAAAAAAAAATGTGGCTAGAGTGATAGCTCAATGGGTAGGGTATTTGCCTTGCATATGGCTGACCCAGCGTGATCTCAAAGACTATCAGGAATAATTTCTGAGCACAGAGCCAGGGTAACCTTTGAATGCTATTGGGTGTGGCCCCAAAACCAAAAACTCTAAAACCCAACTATTTTGTTCCATGAGTCTGAAGAGTATGGAAAGGGTGCTTACTTGTACATATGTTCAATTTCTGGCACCCCATATTCCCCAAGCCCCTCCAGAAGTGATGCTTGAGTGCAGAGTCAGAAGTAAGCCAGGTGTGGCCCAAACAAAAAAAGTAAAGGAAGAACTCCCCAAATAAAATTATATTTTCCTAAAAAAGAATTAGGGACCAGAGCAATAGCACCTTGAGTAACCCTAGAGCGCCACTGAGTGTAGTCCCCCAAAAAAACAAACAAAATTTTTTTCTGAAATCTTCTGATAAGATATAAGTATCTGGGGCCGGAGAGATAGCACAGCGGTAAGGCTTTTGCTTTAGATGCAGAAGGACGGTGGTTTGAATCCTGGTATCCCATATGGTCCCCCAAGCCTGCCAGGAGCGATTTCTGAGCATAGAGCCAGGAGTAACCCCTGAGTGCTGCCGGGTGTGACCCAAAAATTAAAAAAGAAAAAAAAAGATATAAGTATCTGCACTTTTTTTTTTTGTTTTTGTTTTTTTGTTTTTTTTGGGTCACACCCGGCGGTGCTCAGGGTGTCTGCTCAGAAATAGCTCCTGGCAGGCACGGGGGACCATGTGGGACACCGGGATTCGAACCAATCACCTTTGGTCCTGGATCGGCTGCTTGCAAGGCAAACGCCACTGTGCTATCTCTCCCGGCCCTTTTTTTTTTTTTTTTGTTATTTTGAAACCACACCTAGAAGCTCTCAGGATTTACTCTTGGCTCTGCACTTTCCAAACAATAATAAATCAGTCAGTGCTCTTCATATCAGCAGACCCGAGAGCCATGCCTACCAGTAATCTTTGGATTAGGAGAACTCTGATCTTCTTAATTACTTCTCTCAGGCTGAAAGTATTCAGTATGACTCTACAGACAATAATTTCAAAGTAATACTTAGCTGGGGATGCAAGAACCCTTGCCCCTGAGCATCGAAGGTCATGGCTCCAAATAAAAACAAACCAAACTATATTGTTTTTTACAGTGTGCTAAGGTAGAGGTCCAAGATCTGTTTATTTGTAAGTGGGGGGTTGGAGTCAGGGACTCCCATGCAATGCTTGGGAGGTCCAAGGCCCACTCCTGGTAATACCAGGCCAGGTAAAACCAGAGATACGCTTATGGACACTAGGGCCACTTCTGACAGTGCTCCTGGAGTCCACACAATTCAGGAGATGGAGCTTAGAAAGAACCATATGCATACCAGATATTAGCTCTTTGAACTTGCTCTCCTTTTTTAAAGCCTGAGATCTGATTTTATTTTATTTTATTGTTTTTGGGTCACACCCGGCAGAGCTCAGGGGTTACTCCTGGCTCTGTGCTCAGAAATCACTCCTGGCTCGGAGGACCATATGGGATGCTGGGATTCGAACCACCGTCCTTCTGCATGCAAGGCAAATGCCTTATCTCCATGCTATCTCTCTGGCCCCTGATTTTATTTATTATTATTATTATTTGATTTTTGGGTCACACCCGGCAGCGCTCAGAAACCGCTCCTGGCAGGTTCGGGGACCATATGGGATGCTGAGGTTTGAACCATCATCCTTCTGCATGTAAGGCAAATGCCCTACTATCTCTCTGGCCCCCCTGATTTTATTTTAGCAGTGTTATCTGATCTGTAATTTCCCAAAAGTAGGCGTCTACAACACTGTGTAGGACAGCTGACATCAGAGACAGCTTCTAAGGATGGGTTTTCGCTTGGGTATGTTTTGGGAAGCCCCCAGGTGTTTGGGTGGGGAGAGGCTTCACATTTTAAGCCTTCTGAAATTCACTTCTGAAAATGAGCCTGGGGTCACTCCTGGTGCTGCTGCTGTTAGGATTCAAACCAGGGTTACAGGGGCCGAAGAGATAGCACGGAGGTAAAACGTTTGTCTTGCACGCAGAAGGTCGGTGGTTCGAATCCCGGCATCCCATATGGTCCCCTGAGCCTACCAGGAGCGACTTCTGAGCATAGAGCCAGGAGTAACCTTTGAGCGTGGCCAGGTGTGACCCAAAAACCAAAGCAAAACAAAACAAGAAAAACCAGGGTTACCAGCCTGCAAAGCCATGGAAAGGAAAGGCAAACATTGTTTTAGCCGAAAAAAAAGGAAACTTCTGGATTAGAATCTCTGCAGGCACCTGATTCTTGGCACCCGGATCTGGGCTTGAGAGTTAGTTGATTCCGGGCTTCGGCAGATAAAGATTTGAAGACCTGGGAGCTGGCTCCCACTTCCGCCCAGCCTTAAAAGGCCCGCCCCATCACACTTCCCGCCCACACCTAGCACCGCTCGGATCAACCAATCATCTCTTTCCTGAAGAATGGAGGGGCGGGGCTGCAGCAAGTCCCCGCCCCTTGAGGTCCCTACTTCCGCCTCTATCCAAGGGTCGACTTCCGGATCCGGTGGGGACCAGAGAGTGAGACGAGTGGACGGACTGTCGTGGTGCGGGGCCAGCGGGCGGGCCCGGCTGCCCCCCGCGATGCAGGGGGGGGACCCCGCCGACTCAGAGTGCGAGGCCGCGGACGATGGGGCCAAGGGGGCGATGGCGCCGCCTGCCATCGACTTCCCGGCCGAGGGCTCGGACCCCAAGTACGACGGTGAGAGACCCTCCCCCTCCCCGGGTACCACCTTCTGCAAGGCCCGGGCTGCATGCATCCTTGCAGGGGTTCTCTGGGCTGGCATCGGGTTTGGGGCGTCGGCCCCCGCTTGTTAGCATTGCGTGAAGCACTCTCCCATGGCTCTGCAGAGGCTTCCTCGGCGGCACCGTCGCAGACACGCAGCTGCCAGGCTTGGTTTTTGCATTATATGCTGGAGCAGCAGGAAAAACATTTTTTTTTTTTTTTTTGTTTTTGGGCCACACCCGGCAGTGCTCAGGGGTTACTCCTGGCTGTCTGCTCAGAAATAGCTCCTGGCAGGCACGGGGGACCCTATGGGACACCGGGATTCGAACCAACCACCTTTGGTCCTGGATCGGCTGCTTGCAAGGCAAACGCCGCTGTGCTATCTCTCCGGGCCCAGGAAAAACATTTTTTAAAACTTTATTGCTTGATTTATTAATTGATTGGTTTTGGGGGACACATCCAGCAGTGTGCAGGGATTACTCTTGGCTCTGCACTCAGACATCGCCCTGGCAGGCTGGGGCACCATACGGGGCGCCGGGAATCGAACCGAGTCTCTCCCAGGTCGGTCGCATGCAAGGCAAATGCTATCTCTCCGGCCCCTCAGCAGGAAAATTTATCAGAGCATGACGCTGTGGAAACCAGTCACCTTGGCCTAAAAAAAAAAAAAAACTAAAACAAACGTCCCAAGTTTTGCTGTTTTTGCTCTTTCTTTGTCTATCAAGACCTTGAGCGTCGTCAAGCGAGGGTATGGGGAACCAGGGCTCCCGACGTTGTATAGCATTTAAGTGGAAGCGCTCTAGGTCTTTTTGGTTTGTTCGTTTTATTTTTATTATTTGGTTTTGGTCCACATCCGGCAGTGCTCATGGACTTATTCCTGGCTCTGCATTCTAAGAATCACTCCTGGCTGTGCTTTGTGGGTGAGCGTCGGGGGAGACCATCTGGGGAACCAGGATTCGAACCAGGTCTGCCCTGTGCAAAGCATACACCTGACTAGATATTAATCTCTTTGCTGCAGGAGGCTTTAATTGCTGCCGGGTTTTTGGTAGCTTTAGAAATTAAATTGTGTGGGCTAGGGAGAAAATACAAGGGGGTGAAGTGCTTGCTGATTGTGGTTTAATTCCCAGCACTGCATATCATTTCCCAGAACTTTCAGAATAGCCGCCAAACACTGCTTGGTTTTGGCTCCTCTCCCTAAAAAAAAAATCCCTCGTCACCACCTGGTTACAAACACAGAGCTAGGAGCTAGGAGTAGTTTCTGTTAGCTGCCCATTGGTGCCCAACCCCTTGCCCTCAAGAACAAAATCTCAATGATTAGGACTGATTCCTGGAGGTTTTTAGGAATTTAATAGGTTAATTGCTGAGAACACATAAAAGTACAACAGGAAACAAGTTGTAACACGTTGCTGTGGGTTGAAAGTGCAGACCACTGAACATATGTGAACTTGTTGTTTCTGGATTTTCATCCCTAACGCTACCTATAAACTGGGCCTTGGCATGCAAAACATACACTTAGTCCACTGAGCTATCTCTCTGGTCCCCTATAAATCTTCTGCTCTGAAAAAAAAAATACAGGGTGGGAGAGATAGTAGAAAGGTGCTTGCATTATACCCTTTCCCATATGGTTCCCCAAACCCCACCAGAAGTGATCTCAGAGCACATAACCAGTAAGTCCTGAGCACAGTTGAGCACAGAAAAAGAGAAGAGAGAAGCAGGTGGGCTGTAAGACATGACAGGCACAGTGACAGATGCATTTTCTCCTTGTGAGGTGTGTGTGGAAGACTCTAGTGTAGTGTGTTACGTCATTGGCAAAGTTGTAAACACACAAGCTGGTCTTTCCTGTGGCAGGGTGATAAGGTTGGCTGCCTGCTGGAGATTATTTTCCAAGGGAGTGATCTAAGATAGTATTTATTATTGCTTTTTTCACCCCCCTCTTCATGGGGACTTAGGGCCTCCCATACACTCGCCTTGCAGCTGAATTCTACCTTGGCCTGTTTTTTCTTACAGGTTACTTAGCCTATCACTGTGCATGTGCTTCCTGCAGAGTTCCAGAATGTGCAGGCTCAGTTTAACATTTTTATTGTTCTGTTTTCGGGCTATACCCGGCAGCAGTGCTCAGGAGTTACTTCTGTCAGGTTGGGGGTCCATCTGAATTGCCAGGGATGGAACTCAGGTTGGCTGTGTGTAAGGCAGGCACCCTCCCTGAAGTACTATCATTCCTGGTTCCTTCCTTGTTTAACTTTTTATGTGAAAAGGAAGACTTGGGAAAAAGTTTCTTTTTCAGGAGATGTAAAGACAATTCTATTCCTTTTTCCCATTTCTTTTCTGATTTTTGCATCTGTAATATAAAATATTTTACAGCATTGCGATCAGCATAGAATAAATAAGTGTAAAAGCAGGTGGTAAGGCCCTGATCCTTACCCTGGCCACTATGTTCCAGCTCAACACTGCCTAGTCTATCTAGCCCTGGTATCCCCTAAGCTCTGGTGAAAGTGGCAGCTCTTCCCTCCACTACCCCCCCCCAATGTAGATTAAAAAATAGCTCAGTGATTTCCTTTTGGGGAGGTGTTGGGCTTCACTTGCTGTGCTCAAGGATATCTCCTTCCCCATATATATGCCTTTCCCAGCCGCTACTCTTTCTCTAGTCCTGCAATCTAGGCTTTACATGCAAAAAATCAGTTGGACCGTAAATTCTAAAACTAGTTATTTCAAATGATGCTCGTTACTTCATAGTGACATTAAGCCTACTTGCATCATAATTGGGTTTCATTTTCTTATTAGCTTGTTAAATGCTCTGTGGAACATTTACTGTCTTCTTTTCCTTCTCATCTATGTTTGATTTTGACTCAGATCATCGCTTCAGGGTGTTTTGCTCTGTAAGTGGTTTCTTTGAGGCCCTGTTCCCCAGCTCTCCAGAGTCCCCTTTCGTTTGTGCGGGCATCTTCCTAGCCACCTGGAGGCCAGCAAGCAAATTGCAGTAGTTTTGGTTTGAACCCCTGAGTAAGCCCTGAGCACTACCAGATGTAGATACCCAAACAAAACAATAGAAATACTACAGAGGGGTTGGAGAGGTAGAGCGTTTGCCTTGTATGCAGCTAACCTGGGTTCCATCCTTGGCATCCACATGGTCCCCCAAGCCTTCCAGGAATGATTTTTTTTGTTTTTGTTTTTGGGTCACACCTGGCAGTGCTCAGGGGTTACTCTTGGCTCTTTGCTCAGAAATTGCACCTGGTAGACACGGGGGACCATGTGGGATGCTGGGATTTGAACCGCCGTTGGTCCTGTTCATCTGTGTGCAAGACAATCGCCCTACTGCTGTGCTATATTTCTGACCCATCCAGGAGTGATTTCTGAATGCAGAGCTAGGAGTAACCCCTGAGAACTGCTGGGTTTGGCCTCCAAACGAACACAAATAAACAAATAAAAATATTATAGAAGGTAGATTTCTGGGCCAGTGGTGAATGACTTGACCTGGGATCCCTGATAGAGCAGTGCTTGTTCTGAATCCTCCTTCACATGATCTTTCTTCCTGCCTACAGAGTCTGATGTTCCGGCCGAACTGCAGGTGCTGACAGGGCCCCTCCAGCAGCCCACATTCCCTTTCGCAGTTGCCAACCAGCTGCTGCTGGTGTCTCTGCTGGAGCACCTGAGCCATGTACATGAGCCCAATCCACTGCGCTCCAGAGAGGTGTTTAAATGTAAGTATGACGTCCTGGCTCCTTAGGCTGAATGGAACCCTGGGCGAGTCCCCGGCTGCTTAGCTGAGGGTGGGAGATGCAGGTAACAGGTAAACATGGAAGCAAGTGTCCAAAGTTTATGTTGCTTGTTTTTTTTTTCCTTCTGCAGCTCTCCCCAGGAGAGAGAGAGGGAGAGGGAGAGGGAAAGGGAGAGGGAGAGGGAGAGGGAGAGAGAAAAGGAGAGAGAGGGAGAGGGAGAGGGAGAGGGAGAGATTTACATTTCTTGCACCTTTGGGTCAGTACTTCAGTGATTTCTGAGCATAGAGCCAGGAGTAACTCCTGAGCACTGCTGGGTGTGACCCAAAAACCAAAACAAAAAATCACTCCTGACAGGCTTGGGGTGCCATACAGGATGCTAGGATTCAAGCCACCACCATCTGCATGCAAGGCAGATGCCCTACCTCCATGCTATCTCTCTGCCCCCTCCCTCTCTTTTCCTTTTAAATTACAGAACTTAAAGGCTGCAGTGATAGTATAGCAGGGAGGGGGTTTGCCTTGCATGCTGCTGACTTGGATTTGATTCTAGCATTCCATATGGTCCTCTAGCCTGCCAGGAGTGATTCCTGAACTCCAAGAGTAAGACCTGAGCACTGCCGGGTGTGGAACCAAAGCAAAACCAACAGAACTTAGTGCTTTACTCATACAGCAGGCAAGGGTGACCAGGGCCTGATCTGAGCTGTGAGTGAGGCTCACTGATCTTGTCTTTACTCTTGGAGACTCTGTCTCCCAGACATGTGTATCCTGGAGTGATTTGTATGTAGAAGGCTGTATTCCTGGGTCAGAACCTGAGTCTGGGGTCCCGAGTGATAGCACGGCGGTAGGGCAATTGCCTTGCATGCAGCCAACTCAGGACGGACTCTGGTTTGATTCCAACATCCCATTTGGTACCCCAAGCTTGCCAGGAGCAATTTCTGAGTGCAGAACCAGGAGTAACCCCGAACACTGCCAGGTGTGACTCGAAAACAAAAACAAAAAAAGAACCAGAGTTACTTGTGTTGTGTCTTTGGAAGAGTGGTGTATTTCCGGCGGCCACTGGTAGCTTTCTCTTTTTGCAGTGCTCTGTCAGACCTTCATCAAGATGGGACTGCTGTCGTCTTTCTCCTGCAGTGATGAGTTCAGTTCCCTACGACTGCATCACAACCAGGCCATCACCCACCTGATGCGCTCAGCCAAGGAGCGAGTGCGCCAGGTCTGTGCCAGAGGGAGTGTTTGGGGTTGGTGGGAAGGCACTTGCTTGGATTGGGTTACTCTAATTCATTGCTTGGGACCACAGAGGGGCCCTTGAGCATGCTCAGGTGTGGTCCCAATGCTACAAAAGTGCTTTGTGTGTGACCAAAATTATTATTAGTATTTTTTTGTTTTTCAGGGGTATATCTGGTGGTGGTCAGGGATTATTCCTAGCTCTGCACTCTAATCACTCTTGGTGGTGCTTAGGAAATTACTAGCTCTGCGTTTCAAAATTTCTTCTGATGGGGCCCAGGGACCATATGGTGGGGTGTCAGAAGATTGAACCTGAATTGGCTGCATGCAAAGCAAATGTCCAACCCACTGTCCTATGCCCATCTCCCCAAATAATTAAAACTTAAATTTACATATTAGATGTTATATTAGATTTTGATAAGATTACTTATTTCATAGAAATTTTAAAATGAGGGGCCGGGCGGTGGCGCTAAAGGTAAGGTGCCTGCCTTGTCTGCGCTAGCCTTGGACGGACTGCGGTTCGATTCCCCGGTGTCCCATATGGTCCCCCAAGCCAGGAGCAACTTCTTTTTTTTTTTTTTTTGGTTTTTGGGCCACACCTGGCAGTGCTCAGGGGCTACTCCTGGCTGTCTGCTCAGAAATAGCTCCTGGCAGGCACGGGGGACCATATGGGACACCGGGATTCGAACCAACCACCTTTGGTCCTGAATCGGCTGCTTGCAAGGCAAACACCGCTGTGCTATCTCTCCGGGCCCAGGAGCAACTTCTGAGCACATAGCCAGGAGTAACCCCTGAGCGTTACCGGGTGTGGCCCAAAAACAAAAACAAAAAAAAAAAAAAACAAAAAAAAAAAAAGAAATTTTAAAATGATTTTTAAAATATCACTTCTTGTTTTAGGATCCTTGTGAAGATAATTATGTCCAGAAGACCAGGTATGCATGTGTTAAGTACATTTTTAATTTAATTTAATTTTTTTGTTTGTTTGTTTTGGGTCACACCCAAAACAGGGTTTTGGTTACTTCTGGCTCAGGGGTTACTCCTGGCTCTACGCTCAGAAATTGCTCCTGGCAGGTTTGGGGGACCATATGGGATGCTGGGATTCAAATCACCGTTGGGATGCTGGGATTCAAATCACCGTCCGTCCTGGATTGGCTGTGTGCAAGGCAAACGCCTACTGTTGTGCTATGTCTCTGGCCCAGGAAATGTTTTTATAGTGAGCTACCGAGATCATTTTAAATTAAATTCTTTAAAATACCTCACACTGGGGCCCGGAGAGATAGCACAGCGGCGTTTGCCTTGCAAGCAGCCGATCCAGGACCAAAGGTGGTTGGTTTGAATCCCGGTGTCCCATATGGTCCCCCGAGCCTGCCAGGAGCAATTTCTGAGCAGACAGCCAGGAGTTACCCCTGAGCACCGCTGGGTGTGGCCCAAAAACCAAAAAAAAAAAAATACCCCACACTATCTAGTGGTTGCTAAGGCCTGGCAGGTTAGTAGTACTCTCATCTGTACCCCTTTTCCTTGTGTGTGTCCCACATCCTCTCCAGGGTGTCTGAAGGGACAAAGAGGGATAAAGGATAAACCATTTGTCTGCTGTATTTTCCCATATACATGTATCCTGATAAGGCTTAATTGATCTTAATTGACATTAGGTTGATAAGGGATTAACTATAGCAATAGTTGAGTAATTTTATCACTGTATGGAGAAATGTGGCCCCACTGTCTCTGGAAACATCTTTGTGGGACTCTATTCCTACCAAGAGTTGCTGAAGCAAGGAATGCAGAAATTGGGGAGATGGTGTGGCCCCACCCCCCATCCATCTTAAGAGCTGTTTTGTAACAGATGGGAGTTGATTGTTCCATGAATTTAAACTCTCAGTGCATTCTTATGGTTTCTTTTTCATTTGTAGGTTCAGGGAAATAGCACTTGAGGCCCAAACATCCCGCTACTTGAATGAGTTTGAAGAAGTCTCCATCCTAGGCAAAGGAGGCTACGGGCGTGTGTACAAGGTCAGGTGCCTGCCACCGTCTATCCACTGCTACTTCCGAAGAGCTCTGAGATGTTTTCCTTGCAGGGCTCCAGGAACATTTCCTAGGAATCTTGTCAACTGGCTTGGCTTCTGACTTGTTCCTTATTGGAAGGCTTCAAGTTTGGAGCCCAGGCCCCCTGCATGCTCAGTGTGAGCTCCAGCTTCTTGAATTCTCCATCCCTTTAAATTTTTCTTATTCACTTTAGTCTTGGATGTTTTATTTAAAAAAATTGGGGGGGGGGGCGGGTGTCAGACTCGGCAGCGCTCAGTGCTTGCTCCTGATCTGCACTTAAGAATTACTCCTGGCAGGCTTGAGAGACCAGATGAAATGCGGGATTGAACCTAGGTGGGCCTTGTTCATGGCAAGTTTCTTCCCTGCTATACTACTGCTCTGGCCCTTATAGTTTCGTTTTGTAGTTCCCTTGTATAAAAAGTGTGTTACTCGGATATAGTATAGTATGGAGGGTGCTTACCTTGCATGCATTCAATCTGGGTTCAATCCCTGCATCCTCTATGGTCCTCCAAACAATGTCAGGAGTGATCCCTGAGCATTGAGTCAGGACTAAGTTCTGAGAACTCTTGGTATAACCACAATAATCACTCCCCCAAAAAATGTTGCTGATAAAAATTATTGTATTCTTTTTTTTTTTTTGGTAGTATATTTTGTTTGTTTTTTTGTTGAGTCACACCCGGCAGCGCTCAGGGGTTAGTTACTTCTGGCTCTATGCTCAGAAATCGCTCCTGGCAGGCTCAGGACCATATGGGATGCTGGGATTTGAACCACCGACCTTCTGCATGAAAGGCAAATGCCTTACTTTCATGCTATCTCTCCGGCCCCATTTTTTGGTAGTATTATCTTTTGACAAAGTCTTAGCCTTTTTGGGGACATTCCATTTCCAGCCCTATTATACCTTCTATGGGTTGGACTCTTCCTGGATTAAAAAGTTCTCAGTCTAGTTGTGTCTGGCTGACTTCCCTAGAGAAATGCATAGGATGCATGTCTTCACCATGATTTTGCCTATCTAGTTTGATCATCCAGTTCAGATGGAAACAGTTGTCTTCATTCCATTATAACTTACCCAGTATTTATTCAATGTTTTAGGTCCGGAATAAATTAGATGGTCAGTATTATGCAATCAAGAAAATCCTGATAAAGGGTGCATCGAAAAGAGATTGTATGAAGGTACAATGTTTAAATAGTTTCTGTTTTGAATAATTGAAATAATTGATTCCTTTGCATAGTTATATGTATATGTGTGTATATTTGGTAAATTGGCGAGATGGTTTGCCGCCTTCCTAAGAATGGGTCACAATAAAATATGCATGGGTGCTCAAATTTTATTTGACTTAATTTTTGTTTTGTTTTGTTTTTTCAGGCCACACCCGTTTGATGCTCAGGGGTTACTCCTGGCTAAGTGCTCAGAAATTGCCCCTGACTTGGGGGGACCATATGGGACGCTGGGGGATTGAACCGCTGTCTTTCCTTGGTTAGTCCTTGCAAGGCAGACACCTTACCTCTAGCGCCACCTCGCCGGCCCCATTGACTTAATTTTTGTTTGGGGCCACACCTGGCAGTGTTCAGGCCTTAATTTTGACTCTGTAATCAGGAAATTTCAGAGTTGATGGGCTTGCTGGATCTTATGGAGTATAGGAATTGAACCCAGCTTATCTGCATACAAACCAAGAGCTTTAACTCTTGTGCTATCTCTCTTCTTCTTTTTTTTTTTTTTTGGTTTTTGGGCCACACCTGGTGACGCTCAGTGGTTACTCCTGGCTATGCACTCAGAAGTCGCTTCTGGCTTGGGGGACCATATGGGATGTGGGGGGATCAACTGTAGTCTGTCCTAGGCTAGCACCGGAAAGTAAGATGCCTTACTGCTTGCACCACTGCTCTGGCCCTGCTGTCTCTCTTCTGACCCCCCTATTTGACTTAGTTTTAAATTTTTATTTATATTGTTTTCTGTTTTTGTTTTTGTTTTTTGGCCACACCCGGTGACACTCAGGGGTTACTCCTGGCTATGCGCTCAGAAATCGCTCCTGCTTGGGGACCATGTGGGATGCCGGGGTCTGTCCAAGGCTACTGTGCGCAAGGCAGATGTCTGTCTTGTGCCACCGCTCCGACCCCTATATTATTTTCTTTGTTAAAAATTTTGGGCCACTCCCAACAGTACTCAGGAGTTACTCATAGTAGGACTCAGGAGACCATGAGAAATTATTTTATCAGGGCTGGTGAGGTGGCACTAGAGGTAAGGTGTCTGCCTTGCAAGGGCTAGCCAAGGAAGGACCACAGTTCAATCCCCTGGCGTCCCATTTAGTCCCCTCAAGCCAGGGCCAATTTCTGAGTGTGTAGCCAGGAGTAACCCCTGAGCATCAAATGGGTGTGGCCCGAAAAACCAAAAAAAAAAAAAAAAAAAAGAAAAAGAGAAATTATTTTATGGGGCCGGTGAGGTGGCGCTAGAGGTAAGGTGTCTGCCTTGCAAGTACTAGCCAAGGAAGGACCACGGTTCGATCCCCCAGCGTCCCATATGGTCCCCCCACACCAGAGGTGATTTCTGAGCGCTTAGCCAGGAGTAACCCCTGAGCATCAAACGGGTGTGGCCCCCAAAATAAAACAAAAACAAAACAAAACAAAAATTATTTTATTTTGTTTTCTTTTTTTTTTTTTGGTTTTTGGGTCACACCCAGCAGCGCTCAGGGGTTAACTCTGTGCTCAGAAATAATTTCTGGCAGGCTCGGGAGACCTGGGATGCCAGGATTCGAAACACCATCCTTCTGCATGCAAGGGAAATGCTCTACCTCCGTGCTATCTCTCCGGCCCCATTTTGTGTTTCTGGGTCACTTACATAGCTGGTCCTGCTTGGGGGACCACAGACAGCTGGGGATGGAACCTGGGGGCCCTGCATTCAAATCCTGCAATCCAGACCTTTTAGTTGCTTCTCTGGCCCTGAAAATGGATTTATTTGTTTGTTTGGGGTCTATAATCGTTGGTACTCAAGGGTTACTCCTGGCTCCTTACTCAGGAATTAACTACAGAGTAATCTCAGGGGACTATATAGATGCTAAGATGCCAGGTCGACTTATCCACTGTACTTTTGCTCTGGCCCTTGAAATGGATTTTTTTTAATGTATATGATAAAAACCTAGTAAATGCATTGAGGGGCAGGACTCCTGGTTTGGATCCTGGCTACCTCTCACTATCCTGCTGTGTGATCCCTGGGCAAATAACCTCTTCCTCAGAGCCCTTTTTCCTTTGCTCTTGCAGTGAGTGAGGTGACAACAATGGCTTAGATGGATCTTGGAAGGCAGGGTTTACCCGGGTTTATTGGACATGAGCAATGGAAAATATATATGCCATGTAAAAGTCTTCTATTTTGTTTCTTTTTTATTTACTTTTTTCTTTGAAGTTTATTTATTTTTGGTTTTTGAGCCACACCTGGCAGTGCTCAGGGGTTACTCCTGGCTATCTGCTCAGAAATAGCTCCTGGCAGGCACAGGGGACCATATGGTACGCCGGGATTCGAACCAACCACCTTTGGTCCTGGATTGGCTGCTTGCAAGGGAAACGCCGCTGTGCTATCTCTCCGGGCCTATTTAATAATATCTTTATTTAAGCACCATGATTTACAAACATTTTTGTAGATGGGTTTCAGTTATAAAAAAGAGGGCCGGAGGGCCAGGAGTAACCCCTGAGCAATGCCAGGTGTGGCCCAAAAACAAACAAACAAACAAGCAAACAAAAAAAGAGGGCTGGAGAAATAGCACAGCAGCTGATCCAGAACAGATGGTGGTTCAAATTCTGGTGCAATATGGTCCCCAGAGCCTGCCAGGAGTGATTTCTGAGCACAGAGCCAGGAGTAACCCCTGAGCGCCATCGGGTGTAACCCAAAAACCAAAAAAAAAAAAAAAAAAAAAAACAAAAACCCAACGAAAAAACAAAACCAGTTATAAAAAAGAACAACGCCCCCCTTCACCAGTACAACCTTCCCACCACCAATGCCTGCCCCCTATCTCCGTCCTCCCTTTTATTTTGTTTCTTTTTGCTTGTTTGTTTTGTTTTGTTTTTGGTTCACACAGGCAGTGCTCAGGGGTTTCTCCTGGCTCTACACTCAGAAATCGCTCCTGGGGACCAGAGAGATAGCATGGAGGTACTTTTTTTTTTTTTTTTTTTATGGAGGTACCTTTGCCTTGCATACAGAATGGTGGTGGTTCAAATCCCGGCATCCCATATGGTTCCCTAGCCTGCCAGGAGCAGTTTCTGAGTGTAGAATCAGGAGTAACCCCTGAGCGCTGCCGGGTGTGACCCAAAACCCAAAACAAAACAAAACAAATACACAAACAAAAATAGCTCCTGACAGGCACAGGGGACTATATGGGATGCAGGGATTCGAACCACTGTCCTTCTGCATTCTAGGCAAATGCTTACCTTCATGCTATCTCTCTCTGGCCCCTATTTTGTTTCTGAAGTTGCAGTCACCCTTGTATTAGTTTCACAAAAAATATTCTCGTATATTAGATTCCTTGTCCAAGTGTTTTCAGTTATTTTGCTCTGTAATGAGCAGTGTCTGGTTTTGGGATGAGCGAATGGTTTGTGAAAGTCAGAGCCACATTTATTTCTCTTGTAGGTGCTGCGGGAAGTGAAGGTACTGGCGGGGCTCCAGCACCCCAATATCGTGGGCTACCATACTGCCTGGATCGAGCATGTGCATGTCGCCTCGATGAATGGTAAGCTGGTTGGCTGCTGGCATGGGAGGGTTATTTAGGTATGGCCGTTCAATATTTATTTATTTTTGGTTTTGGGCCACACCTGGCAGCACTCAGGTTATTCCTGGCTCTGCACTCAGAAATCACTCCTGACAGTCTCTGGGGACCATATGGGATGCCGGGAATTGAACCCAGGTTGGCTGCATGCAAGGCAAACGCTCCACTGCTGTGTTATCTCTCTGACCCCAGCTGTTCAATATTTGTATCTGACATACTAAGTTGTTTACTAGGGGGTGTGAGGCAGGCCATGCTGGGATTTGAACCTCAGGTCTCTCTCATGCATGACAAATGCTCTACTACCAAGCAGCACCCTGGCTCTGATTTTATGTGTGTGTGTATTTTTTTGGGGGGGTTGGGCCACACCTGGTGGCACACAGTGTTCACTCCTGTTTCTGCACTCAGAAATCACTCCTGTCAAACTTGGGACCATATGGGAAACTGGGGATCAAACCTGGATTGGTCCTGGGTTGGCCGTGTGCAGGGCAAATGCCCTACTGCTGTGCTATCATTCTGGCCCCTGATTTTATATCTTTAAATGGTTCAGAGGAGGACATTGTAAACAAACAATGTGAGTCTGATTCCTGGCATTGCAAAAAAAACAACAGGTCAAGGAAACTGATATGGCCCTCTCAAAGTTTTTCTAAAAGGCACAGTGGAGAAGTTGCTTGCCTTGCATGCACTCAACTCAGGCCTGATTATTGACATCACATATGGTGTGATGTCACACTGAGCACACTGCCAAGAGTAATTCCTAGTGCAGAGCCGGGAGTAAACTCTGAGCATTGCTGAGTGTGACCCAAAAACAGAAAAAATTTTTCTTTCTTTTTTGGTTTTGTTTTGTTTTTGCGTCACACTGGCAATGCTCAGGTGTTACTCCTGGCTCTGCACTCAGAAATCACTCCTGGCAGGCTCGGGGGACCGTATGGGATGCCGGGATTTGAACCGCCGTCCTTCTGTATGCAAGGCAAACACCCTACCTCCATGCTCTCTCTCCAGCCCCAGAAAAATTTTTTTCTAAAGAAGAAAAGTGCTTAGGCACTTACTGAGCCTCACACAGTGACTATGGGGTCTCCCCAGAATATGGGAGACCCTGGTAGATGCTCCTTATGGCTCTAAGTTCAATTTTATTGAAAGGCAATATTTTGAGGACTGAGTGATGATAGCACAGCAGAGAGTCTTGCAAACAACAAGACCCAGGTTCAATTCCTGGCATCCTATAGGGTCTCGTGAGCCTCCCAGGAGTGATTTCTGAGTGCAGAGTCAGGAGTAACCCCTGAACACTACAGGGTGTAGCCCCCCCCCAAAAAAAAAATTATTGTTGCTTTGTTTTGGGACTATCCCCAGCAGTGCTTTCATGTTTCTCTTGTCTCTGCACTCAGGAATTTCTCCTGGCTATACTTGGGGACCATAGGGGATTGAACCCAGGTCAGCGTTTTGCAAGCACCTTCCCTGCTGTGCTATCACTCTGGCCCCTGCACATGCTTTTTGGCATGGCATGTGACTTGGATGCAGGAATTTGCTGCTTGACACTAACTCTTGTCCATCTGTTCCTCAGGGAGAACCTCTTTTCAGCTGCCATCCTTGGAAGTCATCTCTGAGCCAAGAACTGGGCCGGAGCTGTGGTGGGTGCTCCTTGTACTATCTGCGGGGAGTCAGGGTTCGCCTGTGTCCGTTATTAGTGGGTGACCCTTAGGGAGGCTACAAATTTTTTACTGAGTGTCCATTTCTTTCTTCTCTAGCTATTTCCTTCGTCGTTTGCTTTTTTTTTTTTTTTTTCCTTCCCAAAGGGACCACCACCAGTGTTGCCAGGGGGTGCCCAGGGCCATCTCCAAGATACATGGCCAGGCTAGCTGCTCCTGACTCAGTGCCTTGCGCTGCCCAGGGTGGCTCTCGGATGCTGAGGCGCCAGGAGGTGCTGGGGAAAGTTGTGATGGGAAAGTCATGATTTTCTCTCAGTGGCTTCCTAGCACAAGGTCCAGCATCACTAGCTGCTGTGTCCAAGCAGCCTCACATTCCCCTATTGGGGGGTTACCTTTTATTCTCTGTGTCTGCACACCTATCTGTCTGTTTTGAACTGTACCCCACGATGCTCAGAGGCTATTCCTGACTGTTCTGGACTGAATCCTGGCAGTGGTGAGGGGAACCATATGTGGTGCTGGAGATCAAACCAGGATCCCGCTTTGCATGGAAAGCTCCTTAACCTTGGACCATCTTGCTGCCCCCTGCCAATGTTTATATCAGTTCTGTGGTGGGGGAGACAATGTCTCCCCACACCTTTCCTGGGATTTTTGAGTTACATTTGATTTTTTTCCTCCTCAACAAGGATTTGTTGTCTTCTCTTTTGGTGGGGGCATTGGAGGGGGAGCTTGGGTCTCCTGCACTCACAGCATGTGCTCTAGCCCTGCCATGTACCGTGTTTTTGTTTTGTTTTGTTTTGTTTTAATTTTTGGGTCACACCTGGTGGCATCCTATAGGGTCCCCTGAGCCTCCCAGGAGTGATTTCTGAGTGCAAAGTAAGGAGTAACCTCTGAGCACTTCTGTGCTCAGAAGTCGCTCCTGGCAGGCTAGGGGGACCATATGGGATGCCGGGATTAGAACTAGGGTTCATCCTATGTTGGCCACATGCAATGCAAAACGCCTTACCACTGTACTATTGCTCCAGCCCCAACCTGCCATGTACCTTTACTGTTGTTTCTTCATCTTCTACAGGGATGAGTATGATGCTGAGAAAGCCAGAAGTAGCAGTAGTGGTTCCTCTATCATCTTCGCTGACCCCTCCTCAGAAAGAGAGCAACAGCCTTTTGGGGGTGACCTGGTAGCTCCCAATAATAGACTGGCGAACTATGTGCCCCGCCACGTAGCCAAGTCATCTCCAGGGCACCCAGACAGCGATTTGTCGTCTAGCTCGATGGTTGGGCCTGGGCTGCCAGCGCCACTTGACTCTGACACCGAGGATGATTTCACAGCCACTTCCAGCGAGGAGTCCTCGGGAGAGAACCGGAACTTGTTGGGCCAGACAGAGATGTGTCAGGTGTGTCTTTAGAGCACTCCTCTCCTCTCTTCTCCCCTGCTCACCCTCTTCAGGGGGTGAGATGTGGCCTGACTTACCCATCCTCCCCTACTCCTGCCTGGGCCCTTCTCACACTTTCTAGTGGGACACACCTTTGTAGGTATTCCCTGTTTTATTAACCTAGAGCCTATTCTGATTCCTGCCCATGTTGCTTCCTTCTTTATTCCTGTCTCTGTTGATTCTTCAGCTGGACGCATCATTCATCTATTTTTGTTGTAAGATAACCCCATGTTATATAAATATATTTTCGCATCAGATGTCCCATATTGGGAGGTGATATTAGGACAGCTGGTCAGTCCTTAGTATACACTTGTCGTTAACACTGATTTGTGTGTGACCTCCAAGGATGCCATCATTTGTGTTTTTTGTTTTGTTTTGTTTTGTTTTTGCATCATTTGTGTTTTTTTTTTAAAAAGAACATTTGAATTTTCAGGCCCGGGATATAGCTTAGGAGGGCCGAAGCACAGGCATTGCTTGCTGAGCCCTAGGTTGGACCCCTGACATTGCATGGGCCTGAGGCCTGCTGGAGCAATTCCGTAGTGGAGTTGGTGTGGCTTCCCCAAAACTAAACATCAAGAAACTTAGACTTTAACTAGGTCTACACATAATTTGTCATGTTTGCCAGTACTGTAGTCCCTTGTTATACAAATGCAGAATAAATTCTCTGGAAATGTGGACAGCTGTGTCTTTTATATGAGGCACAGGCCTTGAATAGGGTCACCCAAACACAAGGAAGTTAAGTATGAAGGCCTTGAAATAAGAATCCTGTGATTTCTTTATATTATTTTGGAACATTTTCCTAGTTTTCTCAATGAGCATAATCTTTGCTTAGCTTTTCCTGAACTAGTTATTAGTCAGTGCAAAGCTCTCCAAAGCTTGTGCAAATGTTAGGGTACACAGAACCCCAAAAAGCCATTCTTTGACACTTCATTTATTTATTTATTTAATTTATTTATTTATTTATTTATTTATTTTTTTTTTTTTTTTTTTTTTGGTTTTTGGGCCACACCCGGTAACGCTCAGGGGTTACTCCTGGCTATGCGCTCAGAAGTCGCTCCTGGCTTGGGGGACCATATGGGACACCGGGGGATCGAACCGCGGTCCGTCCAAGGCTAGCGCAGGCAAGGCAGGCACCTTACCTTTAGCGCCACCGCCCGGCCCTAATTTATTTATTTTTGTAGTTTTTGGGTCACACCCGGCAGTGCTCAGGGTTTTTTCCTGGCTCCGTGCTCAGAAATTGCCCCTGGCAGGCACAGAGGACCATATGGGACGCCGGGATTCGAACCATGACCTTCTGCATGAAAGGCAAACGCCCTACCTCCATGCTATCTCTCCAGCCCCGACACTTCATTCATTTATTTATTTTTCACTTTATTTATTTATTTTTTGGAAATTGAGCCACACCCGATGACACTCAAGGGTTACTCCTGGCTATGTGCTCAGAAATCGCTCCTGGCTTGGGGGACGCCGGAAACCGAGGTCTGTCCTAGGGTAGCTGCATGCAAGACAAACACCCTACCACTGCGCCACTGCTCTGACTCCATTCTTTGACACTTTACACAGTTTCTTTACAATGTTAGAGCACCCATTCCTTCGCCACTGTCTTTTCACTTCACCAACGCCCCCTGACCTTCCCCTGCTCCTTATCCTGCCTCTCTGGCAGACACATATTTTTGTTTGTTTTTGGGCCACACCCAGTGATGCTCAGGGGTTACTCCTGGCTACATGCTCAGAAATTGCTCCTGGTGAGGTGGAAGAGATAGCACAGTGGTAGGGCATTTGCCTTGCACGCGACCAACCCAGGATGGATGGTGGTTTGAATCCCCACATCCCATATGGTCTCCTGAGCCTGCCAGGAGCGATATTTGAGTGCATAGCCAAGAGTAACCCCTGAGTGCTGCCGCCACAGAGTGTGACCCAAAAACAAAACAAAATAAAACAACAACAACAAAAATCGCTCCTGGCTTGGGGGACCATATGGAATACTGGGGGATTGAACCGCAGTCTGTCCTAGATTGGCTGCGTGCAAGGCAAACACCTTGCCACTGCATCACTGCTCCAGCCCCATGGCAGACACATTTCTTTTTTTTTTTTTTTTTTTTGGTTTTTGGGTCACACCTGGCAGTGCTCAACAGTTACTTCTGGCTCTGCACTCAGAAATCGCTCCTGGCAGGCTCAGGGGACCATATGGGATGTCGGGTTTCAAACCACCATCTTTCTGCATGAAAGGCAAAATCCTACTTCCATGCTATCTCTCCGGCCCCGAAGACACATTTCTTTTCCTTTTAGGCTCTGGGGTTTGCAGGACTGTCACTGTAGGGGTATCATGATATCACTGTCCCTCCTTTCAGCAATCATTTCTTATCCAGTGATCACTTCCCACTGTTATTGCCATGGTGACCACTTTAGAAAATACTTCTGTGAGCAAACTGGTCTCTGGCACTGTGTCACATGGAGAGCTGCCCTGTGATCCCTGGCCATTGGACTAGATAGGCCTGTTAAGTGCAGCATCCTCGTCTGTCTCCTTCATTCTACTTTGGTCTTTTGAGTGCTGGCTTGGGCTGGTGTCGTGGCTCATTGGGTGAGTGACAGTGTCCCCTGGGCTGTCCCCCCAGGTGCAGTACCACCTGATGCTCCACATCCAGATGCAATTGTGCAAGCGTTCACTGTGGGACTGGATCGTGGAGAGAAACACACGGGATCGGGAGTGCATGGACGAAGCATCTTGTAAGAATCCTCTGCGCCGCTGCTCCGGTACTGCCAGGGACTGTGCTGGGAAAAGCCTGTCTGTTAAGCCAGAGTTATGCACAGTATGAGTGAGCCCTGAGCCAGGAGTCAGCCCTGAGCAAGAGTCAGGAGTGAACCCTGAGCAGAGCCAGGAGTCAGCCTTTAGCACAGCAGAAGCGATCCTAGAGTACCACCAGGAGTGAGCACAGGAATGAGCCCTAAAAACTGTCAGGAGTGAATCCTGAGCAGAGAGCATGGAGTGATCCTTGAGCATGGAGCCTGAGTAATCCCTGGTTATTACCAGAAGTGTTCCCTGAGTGCAGAGCTGGAAGTAAGCCCTGAGCACAGGACCAAGAGTGATTTCAGAGCACAGAGCAGGGAGTGAGCCCTGAGCACTGCCAGATATAGCCCAAAACCCAAACCAAAAGCAGGACTAGAATGGAGAGCCTGACAAATGTGACTTCTGTGGCTGTCAAGGTCCCGACAGTGATGTCGGCCCTTACTGATGGCATGTCTTTTTTTTTTTTTTTTGTGGGGGGGGGGCCACACCCAGCCAGCGGTGCTCAGGGGTTATTCCTGCTCAGAAATAGCTCCTGGCAGGCACAGGGGACCATATGGGACACCGGGATTTGAACCAACCACCTTAGGTCCTGGATCGGCTGCTTGCAAGGCAAATACTGCTGTGCTATCTCTCCGGGCCCAGTGACGGCATGTCTTAGAGAAGCAGGGAGGTCTAGCACCATCTCTCTTGGCTTCTCTTTCCCTGGGCATGGCCTATGATGGGAGAAACAGGTCCCGTTAGTGGGGACAGTGTAGAATTGCTGACGAGTACTTCTCAGAATTGCCAAGGCCATTACCCTAAAGAGGACAAGTCTGAGAGACTGTCACAGACCAGGATCATCAAATAGGCCCTGACAACCTGGATGGAATCATGGGACAGAAGCAGTATTTTAGGTAATGGCTGGGAATAGCAGCTGGGTGACAGCCTGCGTCACCTGTAATGCAAGGTGTTTGGTCTGGATGATCTCACTTTTTTTTTTCTTTTTTCTTTTTTTTTTTTTTTTTTTTTGGGGGGGGGGGCCCACACCCGGCGGTGCTCAGGGATTACTTCTGGCTGTCTGCTCAGAAATAGCTCCTGGCAGGCACGGGGGACCATATGGGACACCGGGATTCGAACCAACCACCTTTGGTCCTGAATCGGCTGCTTGCAAGGCAAACACCACTGTGCTATATCTCCGGGCCCACTTTTTTCTTTTTTTTTCTTTTTTTTTTTTTTTTTTTGATGTGTGTGTGTTGGGGGGGGGGTTGGGCCATGGTCAGTGGTGCTCAGGGCTTACTCCTAGCTTTGTCCTCAGTTCTCAGGATCACTCCTGTGGTGCTCAGGGGGGCACATGAGGTGCCTGGATCTAAATGGTGTCTACCATGTGCAGGGCAAATGCCCCTTGGACCTGCTCGGTAAATTTAACACTTCTATAAAACAATCAGCCTTGGGCCAAATAGTGCTAGGGCTGAGATGGTATTTTAGAAAATGTTTGCTATCTAACTGTTTAGTTTCAGAAGCAAAAATGTGACATACAATTGTATTTTTGCTTTGAGGTCCTTATGTGATGGCCAGTGTTGCAATGAAAATCTTTCAGGAGTTGGTGGAAGGTGTATTTTACATACACAGCATGGGGATTGTGCACAGAGACCTAAAGGTAAGTGGAGTGCCTGCTGGGGAGAAGCTATGGCAGCTTCTGGTAAGAAGGATATGTTGGGAGCCCTGTGAACAGAAGTTGACACATGCTAATTGTGTGCTCATGTTCTCGGGCTTATTATTACTTTTTTTTTTTTTTTTGGTTTTTGGGCCACACCCAACGGTGCTCAGGGGTTACTCCTGGCTGTCTGCTCAGAAATAGCTCCTGGCAGGCACGGGGGACCATATGGGACACCGGGATTTGAACCAACCACCTTTGGTCCTGGATCGGCTGTTTGCAAGGCAAATGCCGCTGTGCTATCTCTCCGGGCCCCCTATTGCTGATTTTTAAAACACATTAAGATTGGGGATTTAGGGGCCGGAGAGATAGCCTGGAGGTAAGGTGTCTGCCTTCCAGGCAGAAGGACGATGGTTCAAATCCCGACATCCCATATGGTCCCCCGTGCCTGCCAGGGTGGTTTCTGAGCATAGAGCCAGGAGTAACCCCTGAGCGCTGCTGGATATGGCCCTCCCCCAAAAAAAGATTGGGGATATATAGTTCAGTAGTAGAGGGCTTGACTTTCAAGAATAAAGCCCTTGGTTTAATCCCTGGCATGGCAAAAATAAACAACATAAAACCAAAAGCATAAAATATAAAAACAAAAAACTCTTTAATGACTATAATTTATATACACACACAAAAATCAAGGAGAGAAAATACATTCACTTCTTTGATATGCTCTAAATTATTTTGATGCATTTTGGGAGGCAAAAATTAAATCAGAGAGCCATAGCCAATCCAGGACAGACCAGGGTTTAGTCCCTGGTATCCCGTATGGTCCCCTGAGCCTGCCAGGAGAGATTTCTTTTTATTTTTTCCTGTTTTTTTTTTTTTTTTGGGGGGGTGGGTGGCCCACACCCTGTGACTCTCAGGGGTTACTCCTGGCTATGCACTCAGAAATCACTCCTGGTGGGCCCAGAGAGATAGCACAGCGGTGTTTGCCTTGCAAAGCAGCCGATCCAGGACCTAAGGTGGTTGGTTCGAATCCCGGTGTCCCATATGGTCCCCCCGTGCCTGCCAGGAGCTATTTCTGAGCAGACAGCCAAGAGTAACCCCTGAGCACCGTCGGGTGTGGCCCAAAAACCAAAAAAAAAAAAAAAAAATCACTCCTGGCTTGAGGGACCATATGGGAAGCTGGGGGATCGAACCGTGGTCCGTCCTAGGCTAGCATTTGCAAGGCAGACGCCTTACTTCTAGGGCCACCACTCTGGCCCGAGCCAGGAGAGATTTCTAAGTGCAGAACCAGGAGTAACCTGGGTGCCGCTGGGTATGGTCCCCTTCAAAAAAAATGAAATCACAGGAAATATGGGGCCAGTGAGATGCTACAGTGGGTAGTGTACTTGTCTTACACTAGGCTGACCTGATTGAATCCCCGGTATGCTATGTGGTCTCTCCAGGAGTGATCTCTGCTGTGTCTGGACCCAAAAAGCAAACAAACAAACAAATCACAGAAAGTGCATTTAAAAGGAACAAAGGTTAGGGGCCCGAGTGATAGAGTAATAGCACAGTGGTAAGGACTTCTAAGCTCAGAGCCTGGAGTAACTCCTGAGCTCCTCCAGAAATGATTCAAACACCAAAAACAAAAACCAAAAACAAAAGGAACAAAGGAACAAAGCAAATCATGTTTATTTTTGAAAAGCTTTCGAAACTATTGTTTGGACACTTGGGATATCCAAGATGATGGTTTAAGACTTCCTGGGTTTGTGGAGCGAGAACAAATGACCTGCAGTTCACTAGCATTGTAAAACTTGGGAGGCGTTGCTCATTTTAGGAGCTGAGTGGTGCCTTGCTACCATACACGAACTGATACATCTTCTTGGGAAGTAGTGCCTTTAGTCTATGTTGGTGCCTCTCCCCGTACAGGCTCAGGAGGCTTATCTTGCATATGTCCTTAAGGGACAGGAGTGTTTGGGACCGCTGGATAAGCTTTTTCCGCAGGATGTTGAACTCGGGCTGCATGAGGCCTTCAGGCAGACGGCCCTGGTCATTGGTCAGCCGCAGAGGATATGTACACTGGAGCAGGCGGTTCAGAAGCAGCTTTTTGCTGACATTGGGGGTGCACTGGAGGAACATGTAGAGAGCTGATTCCTGGTGTACCGTCAGAAGATTGACATTAGCTCCGGAATTCAGCAAGAGGTAGATTATTTTCTCTCTGCCTCCGAAACATGCTATGTGGATGGCCGCCTGGCCTTCTCTGTCCTGGGTGTTGATCTTGGCCCCGTGCACCAGCAGCAGCTGGATGCAGCTGAGCCCCACTTTCAGCTGTTGGCCCACCTTACCAGAGGCGGCGCTCACGGCCCGATGAAGAGCCGTGCTCCCTGACCTGTCGACCTGGTTGACATTGGCCCCACATCCAATGAGCCTCGTCAGCATGTCCCAATTGAGGATATATGCAGCCGCGTGCAGCGCTGTCATGCCATCATTATTGGCAGCATTAATCTGGACCCTGTTTTGGAGCAAAATGGAGAAAACCGGAGAGATCTTGTGGTTGGTGGCCAGTTGGCGCAGGTTGCCTGTACTGCTACTGGGCATGTGAGTGTCCAGGCTGTGTTCATATTCACACAGGATGAGGAGACACAATGTTGCGGCGCGCTGCTTCTTTATCTTCAGGATTCTTTGGATTCGGCTCTTGGGGTCTATGCACAGGGAGGAAGAGTCGTGACAGTTCAGGAGCAATCGTTGAAGTGCTGTGAAGCCTTCCGCATCCCTGGAACAGGAATTGATTGACAATTACAACTCGGCTCGTGCTGGCCAAAGCCCACAGCGGGGAATCTTAGGAGGCTTCAGTGTTGTTCTGCTTCTCACGAAGGGGACCCAACTCAAGCTTCATATAAATAATGCGCCTGTGTAGCATCCTGAAACCTGAGGGGTCAAGGCTAACTCACTTGAGTAGTCACTTTAGCAGGGGTCTCAAATTCAATTTACCTGGGGGCCGCAGGAGGCAAAGTCAGGGTGATCCTTGAGTGCAAAGTCAGTAGTAAGCCTTGAACATTGGGGGGTGTGACCCAAACAACTAAAACAAAACAAAACAAAAAAAGATTCCTCTAGGGCAGGGCCACAAAATGTTGTACGGAGGGCCGCAAATGGCCTGCGGGCCGCGAGTTTGAAACCCCTGCTTTAGGGGAAGGGGCATAGATCTGTCTTATGGTTTCGTGGTTTCAGTATATCATGGTGCTCGGGTCCCAGAGTGCCTTGGAGCATCAGTGACCACTTCCTGGAGACCTTGTTGCAAAGTTCTCTCTCCATGAGATTGATGGCCTCTGCCACACTGGGCCTTAATTATTGATTCCCATGGTACAGCCCCTGCCGGGTCTGACAGGCATGGATGTGGGCATGAGCTGACCGGACACAGACACTCAAGCCATTTCCAAGCCATTTCCACGGCTCTGCCTGGTTCCTGGCCTTTTTATCCATGTGGGTGGGTGTGAGTATTGTTGCTGACTTGGTATGTGTGGGTGGCTGGGGTGGCATGTGGGTCCCATACTCCCAACGTTAGGGAAACATTGTCATTTTCTGCTCTGGCCATAGGGAAACATTTTCATTTTCTGCTCCGGCCACTGAGTTCTCAAGCTGACCTTCTGTCCTTCGTTTTGGCTGTGGTGAGGGAGTGTTTCTGAGGCTCTGTCAACCCGGCCTGAGAGGATGTTATTGGCACATCTGTCTATCCCTGGGTTCTGTGGCCATACCACCTATGTGTGTGTGTTCTCCCACCCCCCACCCTCCGCTCCACTCCGTCTCCCCAGTGGATCAGAAAGATGTAGACATCCTGTGAATGAGAATTAGGGATTGTGTGAGTGGGGAAAGGAAGCGTGGAGTGCTGGGGAGAATCAGTGGGGGGTGGGCCAACTTTCTGGAGGGCTGGTGGGGAAGGACTTAAGTGGAAAGTTGGGGAGTCCTGGGCGCAGAGGGGAGAACAAGGCTGGCCAGGTGTGCTTTTGGTGAGCATGCGCGACCTCTGTGTGAGTGTCCCCCTGGGCTCGCTCAAGGTCAGGTCTTGACTGGGGGTGAGAGACATGCTTCTCTCTGGGACACTTCAGGCACCAAGGGGAGCCAGACCTGTCCAGTCCCAGCTTCCCCAGTGGAAAGTGGAGGAATGAAGTGCACTTACCTGACTTTGGGGTTGGCACCAAGTTGCAGCAGGCAGAGCAGGCTTTTTGCTTTGTGGTACTCGGCGGCCAGGTGGATGGGTGCCCCTGTGCATGGCTGTATCACAGGAAAGCAGGCGAAGAGGCTGTGTCATGACCCAAGACAGTGCTGGAACATACCTTGTCCCCACCCACCCTAGCCCACACTACCCGGGAGCCATGACTTTAGATAGTAAAATCTGTCACTTGCACATGGCCACATGGCCTTGTCACAAGGCTACAGAAATAGAAAGTGGTGGACATTGATTCTTCCAGAGAAAACTGGAACCCTGCACTTGCCTTGCACGCCAGAGTCAGAAGGGCCCCGAGTTCTTCCACACCCCCAAACTAACTGCTCCTCAGCATGGGGGGTGAAAAGCCCATCAGTCCTAAAGGAACCCATTGGATTGTGGGTTTTCTTTTGTTTTTGGTTGTTAGGAGTGGGGGAAGGAGATAATTTTCCTGGCTCAATTTTTGTCTTTCTTTTGGGGAGATGGTTGTTTGGGGCTCTTTCTGACTCTGTGTTCAGGAGTGACCTTGGCTGTACTCAGGGTCATATGTGGAGCTAGGATTCAAACAGGGTCTCAGGCATCTCTGTTGCATGGTGGCCTCTCACCTTCAGCTTAGCTTTGGGTTTCTTCACTTTTTTTTTTTTTTTTTTTGGTGGTTTTTGGGTCACACCCGGCAGTGCTCAGGGGTTATTCCTGGCTCCAGGCTCAGAAATTGCTCCTGGCAGGCACGGGGACCATATGGGACGCCGGGATTCAAACTGATGACCTTCTGCATGAAAGGCAAATGCCCTACCTCCATGCTATCTCTCCAGCCCCGGGTTTCTTCACTTTGCCAACTCCTAAAAATCAGCTGGAAATCCCACCCTTGCAGGAAGTCAGAGGCCTATTTAATAGAGCAGCTTATGTGGCAACTCTGGGACAACAGATGGAGACTAGGCCTAGGGGTCCAGTGGTCCTTCAGAGCCGTGACTTGAGCCCCCCTCTCTGAATGGACCTTGAGGTGCTGCCACTCTAGGGCAAGGAAGGTGGCAGGAAGTGGGCCCTGAAGTTGGCTCTGGGGGATCGGGGCCCCGGGTACCTGGTGGATCTTCAGCCCTCGCCTGAGGATGATGGTCGGCAGGAATAGGGGATGGTCCACACAGCAACCCCACAGCAGCCAGCGGATGGCTGTGCAGTCCTCATGCAGGATGGCCACACAGAGATCCTCAGTTAGCCTGTTGAAGCTCCTCTGCACCTTTCTGCTACTCTGGAGTATGTTCATGAGTACAACACAGAAGGCACCAGGGCCCTCCTGCTCAGAATCAGACAGTGTGGAATCTCTGGGATGCCTTGGTTTATTTCTTTGAAGGTTCTAGAATTGTGGGGCTGGTATCCGGGAGCACAGTTTGTTTTCATATCAGGCTTTTTCAAATTGCATTCCTCTATCAGTGTGCCAGGTTTGAAACCGAGATATTTTAGAACTTACTACTTAAGAAACAGGAACATCACGAGGGTTGGTGTGGGTAGGACACTTGCCTTGAGTGTATCCAACTGGACTTTGAGCACTGCTGAACACTACCTGAGCACTGCCAGAAGTGATTCCTTAGTGCAGAGCCAGGATAACCCTGAGCATCGCTGGGTGTGGCCCCAAAGTTTTTCACACACTAATTAGGGCCAGGAAGGGGGTTTGTAGAGCTCTTTGTACACACGTGGTTCCCCTGTAAAATCCCCACGCATTGTGAAATCACCCCAAACCTTATCTCCATCCCCAGACAGACAGGTCTTATGCAGGAAGGGTAGCCACGAAGAATTAATAAACCAAGCCAGTTAGGAGAGAGACATAGAGCTTCTGCCTTGCCTGTGGTTCCTCTGAATGCACCAAGCAAAACTGCTTTCTTTATTCTCCCAGAACCAAATATACCAGGGTGGAGCAAGTTAGAGTGATTAGGGTGGGCTTTTATATATCCAAGGGATAGGTTTAAAGAGGAAGATGGGGGGATACTTTTGTTTTGGGTTAATAGTTGGTATATTATAATCCCCCATTCTATCACTGCTAGAAGTAACTCCCCAACATTACCAGGTATGTCCCCAAGACAATAAATCAGCGTATGCTTATGTGTATGAGTGCAATTTAGAGCACCTCTAGTGTTTAGGGATTACTCTTGGCAGTACTCGGGGACCCTCTGGAATGCTGGGGATAGAATCAAGGTCAGCTCTGTGCAAGGCAGGCACCCTCCCCTCCCCACTGTCGTATTTCTCCGTCCTTTACTTTGCACTTTTGAGGAAGGACTTGCTCCTAGGTAGAAAATTGCTGATACGGACAGGTTATTACTGATTATTCTATGAACATGAAGGAGTTTACTTGTTTATTTGCAGCCCAGGAACATTTTCCTTCACGGTCCTGACCAGCAAGTGAAAATTGGAGACTTTGGCCTGGCCTGCACGGACCTCATCCAGAGGAACTCAGACTGGACCACTGCTGAGGGGGAGAGTGAGTCTGCTGTTTGGGTGGTACCTGTGTACACTGAGCAGGGCCATGGCTGCACTCTGCTGCGTTCCAGGGCACTTGCATACTAGAGAGTGAAGGGGAGAGAGAGTCATGGTGGTGTTGGGCACTGAAAGCACCTCGAGTTGGCATCCCCTCATCCCCTTGACATAAGTGGGATGACTGGCCTGTGACTTCTTCATTGCAGGGATGCCAGCTCATACTTCCAGAGTGGGGACCTGCCTCTACGCATCACCCGAGCAGTTGGAAGGGTCTGAGTACGATGCCAAGGTAGGAATTACTGCCTGTATCTTATTTGTTGGACTTTTGGGCCACTGCCAGCAATTCCCTGAGGCTTGCTCTCTCAGGATTTGCTTAGGAACCAGGTCTGAAGGGAGGAACCACTGGAGCCCCAGGATCAAACCTTGCACCTCAGCCCTTATACTAGCTCTCTGGCCTCAGGACCTGGAGCTTTTTGTATTCTTTTGGGACTTACGATCTAGATGCATGTAACAAGTACTTATGTTTGTGGATGTTCGGGTGTGTTTAGGGGTTTTAGCTCTGAACATCATCCACCACATCAAGGGACCTTGTCAGATGCCTCAGTCTTCAGTGGTATGGCCACTCACTGTCAGTGTCCAAGGTGGCAATGGTGACACTTCCGGTTGCTTTCATTTAGGTGGCTGGTTCCACCACTTTGCCTTTGAGGAGGGGGAGTTGCCTGCTGCATCCTGTGTTGGGAGACCCTGTGTGGTTTGGTCTTAGAGGCCCTTCAAAGACAGGAACCTCATCCTTGCCCTCCTACCCACAACGTCCATCCTCGGGCACGCACTCGGGGTGCAGGGAAGTCTCCTCTTCCTCCTCCTCCTCCTCCTAATGGTGTTCCCTTCTTGCAGTCAGACATGTATAGCCTGGGTGTCATTCTGCTGGAGCTCTTCCAACCCTTTGAGACGGAGATGGAGCGGGCGCACGTGCTGACTCGGGCAAGAGTGGGGCAGCTGCCTGAAACCCTGGGCAGGAGGTGCCCTGTGCAAGCCAAGTATATCCAGCAGCTGACGAAGCGGAACTCGTCCCAGCGGCCATCTGCTGAACAGCTGCTGCAGAGCCAACTCTTCCAGACCCCTAGCAACGTGCGTATGGCTGAGTGGGCTGGTGGGGTGCTATGGGAGGCTTTCGGGGACACCTTTTATTTTTGTTTTTTGTTTTTGTTTTTTTGGGTCATACCCGTTTGACGCTCAGGGATTACTCCTGGCTATGCGCTCAGAAATCGCCCCTGGCTTGGGGGGACCATATGGGACACCAGAGGATCGAACCTCGGTCCTTCCTATGCTAGCGCTTGCAAGGCAGACACCCTACCTCTAGCGCCACCTTCCCGGCCCCTTTCGGGGACACCTTTGATGGAGCTTAGGTGAAGGTGTCTGAAAAGAAGGTGGCAGTGCTCTTGGCTTTGTTGGCCCACGGAGCAGGACAGTCCTTCCATAGTGCCCTAAGGACCTGGTTGCAACTTCTGGCCAAGTTAGAGGGTTCTTGAATCTTTCCTGCTCTGGCCTCTCACCTCTTACATGTCGTGACAGACTTGGGTGAGGACCACTGTCATCTCTGAGCTGGCCCTGGGCAATCAGGTTGTAGAGTAGATTGGCAGTGTGGGGGCTCTGGTCTGTCCTGCTGGGGTGGGCGTGGTGCAGGCCTCACTCCCCCCATTTCCACTCCTTCACCTGCTGTGGGGCAAGGATAGGCTTGATGCATGTCACTGGGAGCACAACACAGCCCCTCTCTTCCACTGGATGCTTGGGACTTTTCTTTTTTTTTTGTTTTGTTTTTTTTTTTCGTTTTTGTTTTTGGGTCACACCCGGCAGCGCTCAGGGGTTACTCTTGGTTCTATGCTCAGAAATCGCCCCTGGCAGGCACAGGAGACCATATGGGATGCTGGGATTCCAACCACCATCCTGCATGAAAGGCAAACACCTTACTTCCATGCTATCTCTCCGGCCCCGGGACTTTCTCAAGAGCTTTTTTTTTTTTTTGGGGGGGGGGGGAAGGACACACCTGGTGGTGCTGGAGTAATAGTGCAGTGGTAGGGCATTTGCCTTGTATGCAGCTGATCCAGGAAGGACCTCGGTTTGATCCCTAGTGACCCATATAACCCCCCAAGCCAGGAGCAATTTCTGAGCCCATAGCCAGGAGTAACCCCTGAGCATCACCGGGTGTGGCCCAAACAAAACAAAACAAAAAGTCACTCTTGGTAGGCTCAGGGGACCATAAGGGATGCTGGGGATCAAACCCAGGTTTGTCCTGGGTCATCAACATGCAAGGCAAATGCCCTACCACTGTGCTCTTGCTCCAGTCCTCTCAAGAGCTTTAATACCCTTCAAATCTTGTTTGTCCCTTATCTTATGGGATAAGGGGGTATGCACATTTAATTGTGCCCTACCTGGGATCCTGTCTTTCCAGCCCCAGGGGCCATCTTTCTTTCCTAAGTCCAACTCCCTCTCTCACATCTTTGTTTGTTTGTTTGTTTGTTGTTTTTGGGCCACACCCAGCGGTGCTCAGGGGTTACTCCTGGCTGTCTGCTCAGAAATAGCTCCTGGCAGGCATGGGGGACCATATGGGACACCGGGATTTGAACCAACCACCTTTGGTCCTGGATCAGCTGCTTGCAAGGCAAATGCCGCTGTGCTATCTCTCCGGGCCCCTCTCTCACATCTTAGCACTGCTCCTGGATCTCTGGCAGCATGGACCTGGCTTCCTTGACCACTGCTTCTAAGCACCTTCGAATTCTGCTGCAGTGCAGCCAATTCGTTGCTTTCTGTGCTCCAGAGTAGGCCAGTGGCAGCTTCTGTTCTGGGCAGGGCTGGAGCCATAACACAGAATGTAGGGCATTTGCGTTGCACGTGACCGACCCAAGTTCTATTCTGGCATCCCATATGGTCCCCTGAGCCTGCCAAAAGTTAACACCTGAGTGTCAGTGGGTGTGGCCCCAAAACAAATGATTATAAAAGCACTGGGTAGGGCCAGAGAGAAAGCACAGCGGTGTTTCCCTTGCAAGTGGCTGATCCAGGACCAATGGTGGTTCGAATCCCAGCATCCAGTATGGTCCCTCATGCCTCCCAGGCACAATTTCTGAGCAGAGAGCCGAGTAACCCCTGAGCACTGCCTCTGTGGCCCCAAAACAAAACAAAAAGCACTGGGTAGACGTGTTCCAGGACATAGCTACATGTGTCCCCATAGATGCCTCACTGCAAGCAGTGTTGCCTTTCAGCCCTTGGGATCCCTAACATCTGTACCCTGTGGTGGGGGGAGGTCTGTCTTCAAACCCCCAAGACCTGGATGCCATCTTAACACAGCTCCAACCTCCTCTTTCTAGGTGAACCTGTCCCTCCAGATGAAGATTCTAGAGCAGGAAAAAGAAATTGCGGAACTGAAGAAGCAGTTGAGTCTTCTTTCTCAAGATAGAGGAGACCCAGGGGACTTGACCGATGCTGCGCTGCCAGTCTCACCTTGATGGGCTCTCACCAACTCAGAATGGACTGATTTGAAAATGGTCATAGTAGGTGCCACCTGGGCTCCATCCCGATACCCCGTAAGGTCTAGCGGGAATGATCTCCAGGTGCAGAGCCAGGAGTAAGCCCTGAGTGTTGCTGGGCATGGCTCAAAAACTAAAATAAGAGAATGGTAAGAGTAAGAATTGTGGTCTGAGTGGGTGGTGTATTGTTTATTAAAGGGTAGCTATGAATTGACTTCTTTGTGGCACTTTTGTGTTTTGGAAGCGAGATCACAGGACAGTCTCTTTCTGCTTTATTTATTCCCCCAACACACTGTTGCAGTAGCAACATAAGTGACACCAGGCATACTTCGTTTTCCTCTGAACACTGTGCTAACAGCCAAGTTCACTTCTAGAAAGCTCTACTGCAGAGCAGTGTCCCTAATTTGCCTCTGCCCCAAGCCTAGGCCTACACGTGCTGGCTGTTGAGTTCTGGCAGCTGCCAGCTCCCTTGCTGCCAATGGAATGACCAGAAAGACATAGAAGCAGTTCATGCCCTGCTCCAGACAGGTCAAACCCTTACAATTCCTTATAGACCAGAGCCGAGGCTGGTTCTTTTTGCCCTTCGACTTGTGGCAGCTCCAGAGCTGTTTTTGTTTTTTGTTTATGGTTGTTTTTGGATCACATTCAGTAGCTCTCAAGTTAGTCCTGGCTCAACGATCAGAAATCACTCTTGGCAGGCTCGGGGGCCCATATGGGGTGCCGGGATTCGAACCACCATCCTTCTGCATGCAAGGCAAATGCCCTATCTTCATGCTATCTCTCCAGCCCCAAGAGCTGTGTCTTTACAGCTTGCATCCCAACTGGCTCTTGCCTTTGTTCCCCCATCCTTGATGCTTTCTCCCTCTAAGCCACTTTCCTCAGAGGCAGTCATGTGCTTATGTTGACTGGTAGCTGAGAGGGCGAGGCTCAACAGTGTTTAATTTTGTGGTGTATACTACATGGGAGACGGAAGATCAGCTTCATGGACACCAAGCCCATGCTCTACCCCCAGCTCCTTATCTTAAAGGACAGTGCAAAGCTCACCATCACATGATGCTTTTATTGACCACTGGCAGATATCAAGACGGGGTTGACGGTGGCCCAAGTCCTCTGTCTACAACAGACAGGTACGAAGAGCCTTCTTAGGCCTGAGCCCTGGGCCTGCCATGGCAATTCAGCTCAGCAGACGGAGAGCAGTGCTGAAGGGGGCCAGATTCTCACAGGCCCGCACCCACTTCTGCACATTGGCAGGCAGGGCAGTGCTGCAGCTGCCCGTCTGCTGGAGCACTGACCACAGCACCACATCAGCCACCGTCAGCTCATTGCCCACCAGCCATGGGCTCTTGCTGAGCGTGGAGTTCATGGAACGGAGCACCGCAGACTTTTCCTTGCTGCCACCCTCCTTCAGCTGGAAGATGGCCACGTCAACCCAGCTGTCAATAAGGGTCAGTGTCATGGCGTTCTGCTGCGGGCCCAACAGAGAGAACAGGAAACGTGCGATGTTGCCCTCTCCTTCGATGGGACACATTGTTTGGACACTGAACTTCATCTGCGTCTTTGGCACTGGAAGGAAAGAAAATGGGAATGCCAGTGAGCAAAGTGGCCAGAAAGCTAGTTTCTGATCTGCTTCCCAGGCTCCATGTTTGAGCCTGGGAGTGTGACAGAGTCAAACTGACTAAGATTCAAGCCAGAGAGGCCTCAGACATGCAGGATGAGGCCTAGAAATAGGCAGCTATGACTCAAACTCACTCCCCTGTGAGGAGTGTAGCAGTGATGCCAGCTGGCCCCTGGGGTTACCTGAAGAAGGTACTGTCAGCAGCCCTGCTTGTACCTCCCTTCCTTTAGAGACCCCTACCTTGCCAGAGGAAGGGGAGCCCTCAGTTAAGATTCAGGCCCTCCACCCCTCTAGACCACAGGCCCTTAAAACTGATGCTCTGTTGGGAGAAGGGGCTCCGTTTGGGTCACACCTGGCTGTGCTCAAGGCTATTTCTGGCTCTGCATTGAGGAGTGACAGTTGGTGGGGCTCAGGGGACTGGGTGGTACTGGAATTCGAGCAAAGGTGGCTGACCAATGCCTGCACCAAGTGCCTCATCTCCTTGCTGTCTACAGCTCATAGTCTCTTTTTAGGGGGAAAAATGCTGTGTCCTCCCCACCCCCCAAATTTACCTTTCTCAAGAATGAAAATTACACACACTTCACACATACCTGGCCACTGGACCTGAAGCTTACTGTGGCACCACCCACTCTGGGAAACACAATCTGGCCTTCCGGATACTTTGCTGAGATCTGACATGCTGTAATGGGCTGCCTGCCACCAAATGGTGTAACCTCAGGGCCCTTCTACTCACCATTCTTCCAGATTAGTGTGAAGGCCAGTTGGTACTCATGGCGCTGCTGCTGGGGCTGCTCCCCAAAGCAGTGCAGCAACTTTGCGGGGACGCTGCGCACGGCCGAATGCGTGTGCACCGTGGACAAGACCCGGAAGCGCTTGCATAGCAGCTGGTGTAGCACCAACAGGGACAGCGGTGGTGACTCAGGGTTGGCGTTGATCACGATGTCTTTCAGTGCTCCATAATCCTGGGGGAGATCAGACACGGCAAAGTGCTTTCACAGGGATGTTTGAGGGGGGCCCTGAGCAAAGTGCTACTCTAGGAAGACCAGAGGCCCCAACTCAACCCTCATCTCCTGGCGGGGGTAGGGCGCTTACCCTAACCATGGCCTGCTTGCTGGCCCCTGCAAAGCAAACAGTTTATTAGGAAGCCACATTCCTGGACATCAGAAAGAAAAATGTGATGATGCCACCTATGAGAACATTCCAAAACACCCAGGTAGATATAGTTTCCACATCCGTTTGGAGGTAAGTCGTGGGAGAGAAACCCAAACAAGGGCCTGGCTGTGGTGACCAATGCTGGAGGAAGCCCTGAGGGGGTGTTATCCAGAGTGAGAAGCACTGCCTGTCCATGCAGCTTTTCCATCTCTACCTTCACCACCCCCAGGAAGATGAACTCCTGGTGACAGGGAGGTGATCCCATGGCTGTTTCATGTTGCAGAAGCTGAGTTCTGTGTCCCTATTCTGCACCTGCCTCATGCCCCAGCAGGGTCAGATGACCTTAAACATGGGCTGGAGCAATAGTAGATCAGGGAGGTGCTTGCCTTGCATACAGTTGACCGAAGTTCTATTCCTGGCACCTGTATAGTCCCCTGAGCCCACCAGGAGTGATCCTGAGCACAGAACCAGGAATAAATTAATCCTGAGTATCACCAGATGTGCCTTCCCACCTCCCACCAAAAAATGGATGTACTTGTGGTACTCAGGCCTTGGGGGCTGGCACTACTGTTAATTCTCTCCATTCAGCTGCCAACATGGGTGGTCCTCAGTGCTCACTGCATACCAGATGAGGGGGGTTGCCAGGGTACTGAGGAGCCCATGACGAAGTATCCAGGTAAGATGATGCAATACCACCATTGCCTTTGATGTCTCCAGGCATAACCAAAATTTTCAGCAGCGACTCTAGAAGTGAGGCCGAGCAGGGGGACACGTTTTGAACCCTCAAATTCCATTTTGTCTTTTTTTTTTTTTTTTTTTTTTTTTGGTTTTTGGTTTTTGGGTAACACCCGGCAGTGCTCAGGCTCTATGGCTCAGAAATCGCTCCTGGCAGGCTCGGGGAACCATATGGGATGCCGGGATTCGAACCACCATCCTTCTGCGTCTAAGGCAAAACGCCTTACTGCTGTGCTATCTCTCCGGCCCCACAATGTACTTTTTTTTTAAAAGATTTTTTTTTGGGGGGGGTCACACCCAGCAGCACTCAGGGGTTACTCCTGGCTCTATACTCAGAAATTGCTCCTGGCAGGCCACTTTGTCATTTTTATCAGATGAGCCTGTTAACATCTCACCCCCTAAAAAAACTAATTTACTCATGTTGCAGCTACAAGACAAGAAACCTGCACTGTTGTCAGGAGTGAAGAGTTCTATTTTCCCCATCTGTAGATAAAAAAGTGTCAGAGTTCTGCTTTAGCAGAAGCCTGTTCCTGAAGGCTGTGGGTCCAACTTGTATGCAGCAAACTGACTTTCATATATGAAGTATGTTTGATAGAGGCTGTGATTGGCTTTGTGTCACGTGTTTCAGAGGGCCAGAAGGTTTTGTGGCTGGGTTCCTGGGGTCAGGCTATTTGTGGCCACCAGGCTGTCAGGCTGCCACTCAGTAGGACAGCCCAGCTTCCACTTCCTGCTCTGCTCTTCCGATGCTATGAGGTTAAGAAGAGGCTTTGTGTTACTCCACCCTGGATTTATGTGTAGCGACCTGAGACCCACCCATTTCTGGGAGGGGTCTTGGGAACCAGATATGTGTGACCTTACCTACAAGACCCCGCCCATTCCTGGGAGGGGTCTTGGAAAAGTTAGATAAGCCTTGGACCGAGGGGATTCGGGCCCCCTTTCTGCGCTGCTGGGCGCTCTGGCTTTTGGGTCTCTGTGTTCTGGTCTTTGACCAGCATGGAGCCCAAAGGGAAGATGACTGAAAGGAGTTTAGATGCAGGGCCAAGAATAACTAGTGCTTGAAAGGTTATGAGTAGGCCACACACATGTGGTGAATAGGGCATGAATAAAGTTAATGCTTCCTGATGCTTGCCTGTGAGTGAGTGATTTCACCTTTCACCTGGGCCTGGGACCCGCCGGCTGGATGGGGTTGCGGAGCCACGTGGTCTGGGATGGCAGAGAGAAATCCATTGCCATCCATCACCATCCAGCCCCATCGTTATCTATTTAATGCAAGAGCTTTGCAGCTTGGTGACTTCACTCTGCACTTAACAGCCTGCCTGGCTGTGGGGTCCCTCATTTGGAAAAGGAGGAACACAGCCCAGGCCCTCAACTGGAACTTAGACCTCGATGTTCACTGGCTGCAGGCACATACCTTTCCGAGAACCGAGCTTAATTCGAGTGAACTGGCGGACCTTTGGATGGGATCCTCGGCTTGGATGATGCTGCTCATGTCCAGGTCGGCATCGGGTGTGTGAATCATTTTGGAGAGACCATCCACAGTAGCTTTCAGCTCAGACAGGCGCCTTAAGATGTCATCCTGGCGGGCCTCTAGTGCTTGAAGTGATGCGGGAGGCTCAGCCTAAATAAAACAATACCAGAAGGTTCCTTCCACTCACCACCATGGGTCAGTTTGGAAAGAATCACTTATCTCTGCTGCTTGACACCCAGTGGATGTTCAAATAGGTTATAATGCAACAGCAGAGACATTTCATTTCCCTTCGGTTTCATCTCATTTCCCTACATCTTCATTTTAATTTTTCTCATATTATGGATCCTGCAAAAGGACAGTCCTCCCCTACTCCTGCCAATGTCAGTGCTATATAGCAAAAGTTGTGACTCTGAACCACTCTGATATCCTAAGACTTTCATTTCAGTATCTTCACACACACAAAAAAATAAACAACCCGGGCCCGGAAAGATAGCACAGTGGCATTTGCCTTGCAAGCAGCCGATCTAGGACCAAAGGTGGTTGGTTCGAATCCCGGTGTCCCATATGGTCCCCCGTGCCTGCCAGGAGCTATTTCTGAGCAGACAGCCAAGAGTAACTCCTGAGCACTGCCGGGTGTGACCCCAAAAACAAAAAACAAAAAAAAAAATAAAAATAAAATAAACAACCCCCCAAAACCAAAAAACAGACAAGGATATGAAAAAGAACACAAATTATGGGGCTGGGCGGTGGCGCTAAAGGTAAGGTGCCTGCCTTGCCTGTGCTAGCCTTGGACGGACCGTGGTTCGATCCCCCGGTGTCCCATATGGTCCCCCAAGCCAGGAGCAACTTCTGAGCACATAGCCAGGAGTAACCCCTGAGCATCACTGGGTGTGGCCCAAAAACCAAAAAAAAAAAAAGAACACAAATTATTCACCAAATCTAACTGGCTTTAAAAAAAAATTTTTTTTTTTTGATTTTGGATTGGCAGTGCTCAGGGGTGACTCCTGGCTCTACGCTCAGAAATTGTTCCTGGCAGGCTCGGGGAACCATATGGGATGCCAGCATTCGAACCACCATCCTTCTGAATGCAAGGCAAACGCCCTACCTTCATGCTATCTCTCCAGCCCCTAATTAATTTATTTTTAATTAATTTTTCTTTTAATTAATTTTTTTTAGGTTTTGGGCCACTCCTGATGGCACTAGGGGTTACTCCTGGCTCTGTGCTCAGGAATCACTCCTGATAGGTTTGAGGGATCATACAGGATACCACGTCAGTAGCATGCAAGGCAAATGCCCTCACCATTGTGCTATCGCTCCGGACTCTACATGGCCCTTTCAAAAAGGGCCAAGGTAGGGGCCAGAGAGATAGCATGGAGGTAAGGCGTTTGCCTTTCATGCAGAAGGTCATTCGTTCAAATCCTGGCACCCCATATAGTCCCCGGAGCCTGCCAGGAATAATCCCTGAGTGCTGCCGGGTGTGACCCAAAAACCAAAAAAAAAAAAAAAAAGAGAGAGAAAAAAAAAGGGCCAAGGGAGGTAACTCAAAGGGAGGGGGGGGGGCACATGTGGGAGCTCTTAATTTTATTCTTGGCACTGCATGCTCCCTTCCCCTCCCTACGAAGCAACCACACCCCCAAATCAAAAAAATATAATGAGTGTCCTGAAGCCTAGAAGTATCCCCATGGAGGCCAAGGATTCTAAGGCAATACTCTCTCTGCCCGAGTGCTACCTGGAACTGTTTCCACTGCAGAAAGATTAAACTTCATAAATACGAAAATGCCCATGCCCTGAATCTTTGCATCTTTTCTGCCTGGTCAAATGGTTGCCATACAGGAAGCAGCTTTGTAATTCTGGCTAGAGGAAGATCTTTGATCCCAGGCTCACTGAAAAGGCAGTAATAGGAAACTTCCCCAATCACACTGACCGACCTGTTCCCACACTAACAAGCAATTGATGCATGAAGCTTGAAGAAAAGGCTCAGAACTAGAATAGTCAACACGGTGGTGACCATGTGTCAGTATATATACATTTAGGAAACAGATATACCAGACCTGCTAAAAGATAAGTTAGAGGGATTGGAGCCACAGTAGAACATTTGCTTTGAATGGGGCCAACCCGGGTTTGGTTCCTGGCATCTCATACTTTCCCAAGCCCGCCAAGAATAAGTTCTGAGTACAGAGGTAGGGGTAACCCCTAATCATTACAGGGTGTACCCCAATAACTAAAAAATAAAAAAAGAAATGTGATGGGGAATTGAGGCTCTCAGTCCATAAGGTTGTGAACCTACTGACCCTATACTTCTCTTATGTCTGTCATGGTTTCTTCTTTTCTGGTAGGTAGGCCATACCCAGGAGCCCTCCAGGGGTTACTCCTGGATCTATGCTCTGAAATCTTTCCTAGCAGGCTTGGGGGACCATATGGGATACTGGGAATCTAACCCAGGCCTGTCCTGGGTCGGCTGCATGCAAGGCAAACACCCTACTGCTGTGCTATCTCTCTAGCCCTTCTTCTTCTTCTTCTTCTTCTTCTTCTTTTTTTTTTTTTTTTTTTTTTTTGGTTTTTGGTTTTTGGTTCACACCCAGCAACGCTCAGGGATTACTCCTGGCTCTGTGTTCAGAAATCATTCCTGGCAGGCTCAGGGGACCATATGGGATGCCGGGATTCGAACCACTGTCCTTTTACATGCAAGGCAAACGTCCTACCTCCTATCTCTCCGGCCCCTCTATCTTGCTCTTTTTTTTTTTTTCCCCTCCAGCCCTCTATCTTGCTTTCTTTTTGTTTTTGTTTTTGGACCACACCCTGTGATGCTCAGGGGTTACTCCTGGCTGTCTGCTCAGAAATAGCTCCTGGCAGGCATGGGGGACCATATGGGACACCAGGATTCGAACCAACCACCTTTGGTCCTGGATCGGCAAACACCTCTGTGCTATCTCTCTGGGCCCTATCTTGCTTTCTTTTTTTTTTTTTTTTTTTTGGTTTTTGGGCCACACCCTGTGACGCTCAGGGGTTACTCCTGGCTATGTGCTCAGAAGTTGCTCCTGGCTTCTTGGGGGACCATATGGGACGCCAGGGGATCGAACCTCGGTCCGTCCTAGGCTAGCGCAGGCAAGGCAGGCACCTTACCTCCAGCGCCACCGCCCGGCCCCTATCTTGCTTTCTTAATTCTCATGGCACCTCTGCTTCAGAACAGTTTATCTGGGGCTGGTGCTCAGCAACCGTGAGTTTCTCTTCCAAACTAACTCACATGTTCAAAGGCAGAACACCCTTTCATGTCTGTGCATGCCTGGTCACTTTATCTGGTTATTTTATCCATAGGACCATTAGCTCCCCTGGTCACTCCCAGTTCCATCTTCTCCAGCAGATGCCATTCCTTAATGGCTGCTGGTAAGTCTATAGAGCCCCCTGGCTCCTGAGATGGGGGTTAAAGAAATGCTCTCTCCTTTCACATCATCCCCCCAATCCTTCCAGTCCCGGGTTGGTCATCCCAGAGTCGTCAATGACCACTCTCATCTCTGCAGTACTGTCAGCTGACTGACTTCCTGCTCGACTTCCATGCTGCTGCCAATTTCTGGAAGCTGAGTTGGAAAGCTAGGAATATCCATGTGTGGTAAGCCAGCCACTGGCCCTCCTGAGTACCATGTCCAACTGGATTTGTGTGTCCTATGCAAACCGTCCATTTCTACAAAAGGTATCAAGACCTTGCTGAATCGGGGGGAAGAGGCAGCTACTGGATGTGATGGACATTGAATAATGTTTAAGTTCCACCATCACCAAGGTCTTTGCAAAGCTAAGTGTAGTTACCAAGTGTGGCGCCAAAGTTTTATATCCATAACATAGCTAGAAAAAGCATCCTAATTGAACTCCTCTTGGCATGATAATAGAAAAAAAAATCAGTCAAAGAAGCCTCAGTTCCTGCTGTCCCTACCTCAACAACACTAGACAACCTGCCATTTTGGGGAAGGCCCAACACTAAGCCTTCCCACTAGCCTTAAGAGACAGTGGACAGGTGCTGGAGCAATGGCACAAGTGATAAGGCATCTGCCTTAACAGCGCTAGCGTAGGATGGACTGCGGTTCGATCCCCTGGCGTCCCATATGGTCCCCCAAGCCAGGAGCGATTTCTGAGCACATAGCCAAGAGTAACCCCTGAGTGTCAAATGGGTGTGGCCCCAAAACAAACAAAAAAGAGTCAGTGGACAGGGCAGAACGGCTTTGCAAAGCAATTTCTCAGCCACAATTGCAGGCTGATCTGCCCCAGGCTGATCAGTGCCTGGTGAATCAGTCTCAATCCAGGGACACCCCTGTGTGCTGTGTACTGGACAGAGGTCGAAGAGAGGCCGATGCTGAGCTGTTTCCTGCTGCTAGGAGATGGAGCAACATAACACTACATTGGGGCCAAAGCAAGATTTAAAAGCAGGAGAACCAGCGCCAAGCTAGCTACTCTGGAGGGAGCTGTGTGAACGGAATTCTGGGATCGGATAAAGCAGCAGAAAGTGTGAACACCATGGTTCGCCCTGTAACTCTTCCAAGTGATCATTGACCTATCACTTTGGGGTTGTGGGTTACAGCTCATGATATATTTAAGCAGCCATAGGGGGGAAAATGAGAATAGATGCAAGAAAGGCAAACATTTAATTAAAAAATATTTTTTTTGTGTGTGGGGTTTACTGGCACTACAGACGAGTTGGGTTGGACAACCTAGTATGCCTGGAGCCTAGAAATGGTCTTATACCAGAAAACTTCAGGGGTATGGTCTCCTTATATGTAGGCCAAGGCTTTTCCTTTCCATGTCCCCCATATTTTGCTGTGTCTATGCTGTACTTTAATTCTTCTTCTTCTTTTTTTTTGTACTTTAATTCTTATCCTTAAAAATAAAAAAAAGAAGAAAAGCTTATTAAACCTTCTGCTAGGCCTTTAATGAGTTAACTGGTGATTCAATGATTTTCAAAAATATACTTGCTACTGAACCTTTTCTTTCTCTTCCATCTCGTTAGTTTTCTTAATTTTTTAAATAACTTTGGCTTTGTTCTTCCTGAAACAAATGTATTTTGATCAATTGTGTCAACTATGTGATCTATTTCCTTTAAATAAATTTAAAAAAAATGTGAAAAAAATTCATGGGAGTCGGCACTCCTGGCTATGAGCTCAGGGACCATATGGGATGGCAGGGATGGAACCTGGGTCAGTTGTGTGCCAGGCATGTGCTCTACCCGTTATACTATCGCTCTGGATTCAGGCAAATATTTTAATGCAGGAAAAAATAAGGTTATTCTTAAGCTAGCAGAAAAGATGCGCCTGCGCAGAGCGAGAGGTCGGCGGGCGTGGTCAGCGCGCATGCGCATTGGTAGGCTTAGGGGGTTCCTACCTGCACGTGGCCCGCGCTGGGCACCGAACTGTCAGACTTGCTGTGCAGAAAAAATAAGGTTATTCTTAAGCTAGCAGAAAAGATGCGCCTGCGCAGAGCGAGAGGTCGGCGGGCGTGGTCAGCGCGCATGCGCATTGGTAGGCTTAGGGGGTTCCTACCTGCACGTGGCCCGCGCTGGGCACCGAACTGTCAGACTTGCTGTGCAGATTGGGGAGCCGGTACATACAGGTTGGGAGATCGACGGGGAGAGATGCTCCGCCTTCGTGGTAGGGCTTCACCTGGTACATCGGCATCGTGGGAATCACAAGAGGGGAGGAGGTGGGCGAGGGATACGAACGCTCAGGAAGCCCTGACGCTGGCCACGACACACTGCGGGCACCTCCTTCCCTTCCCGACCCGCGGCGAGTGTCCGGGGGGGAAAAAAAAAAAAAAAAAAAAAGCGCAGCCGGCGCAATCTCATTGGTCAACCTTCTCCTGACGTCACGGACCCGGCTTTTGATGCCACCAATCGGCGGGAAGGCCCATCCGGAAGGGGCGGGGGCAAACAGTCAGACCCAGCCAATGAGCCTCTGGGAGGCGGAGCCTAACTGATAAGCTTGGCGTGAGCGGCCTCTAGTTCCAGAGGCGTGGCAGTCAGCAGCCAGAGGATCCCAGGTGAGCGGCTCCTGGCGTGATCTCATTGGTCAGCGTTCTCCTGACGTCATGGACCGGCTTTTGATGCCACCAATCGGCGGTAAAGCTCATCCGGAAGGGGCGTGACATACAGTCAGAAAGAGCCAATGAGCACCTAGGGGCGGGGCCTCATTGAGAGACTCGGCGCGAGCGGCCCCGAGTTCCTGACGCGCGTCAGAGTCGGGCTTCATGGAGCAGCCTGAGGGTCCCAGGTGAGCGGCTCCCGGCGTCCAGGATCCCGAGGCCCGTTGGGCTTTGAGAGTCCCACCGGCTCTTCCTCGACGCCTCCACTTGTCTCGGGACCTGAAAAGCGGGAACGTCAAGCCGCAGTAGACTAGAACTTCCGTTCCCCTGCCGCAGCATCCCCCCCCCCCCATCCTCCGGCTTCTCTCCTTCCAATATGGGGGAGCCCTAGGATAAGCTCATGCACAGTTGCGGGCCGGCGAGTCTGCCTCAGTCACGACAGTGAGGCGCCCCGGATTTGGACTCGCGCCCCCTCACGCCCTGTCAGAGCCCCGAACCCCACCTCGGCCGTCGAATATGCCGCATTGCTTTATATATCCTCCAACTGCGCTCCCAAACCCCAGAAATGCATGTGCAGATTGGGGGGTGCCTGTGAAAGACGCTTTCATGGGGTCTCTGTTGCATTTCCCTCCTTTTTTGGGGGGGTATTGGGCTACACTGAGGGGAGTCACTTCCGACTCTGCTGCTGCTGGGAGGAGTCAAGTTCCTTGTTGTGCAGGATGTGTGTTGAGGGGGGCCTTCAGTGTTGGGGATCAGCTGGCTGCAAGGCCCGCACCATCTCTCACCAGTTAGATATCAAAGATATATGTGTATATATATTTTTTTTTGGGTTTTGGGTCACATCCGGCAGTGCTCAGGGGTTATTCCTGGCTCTACACTCAGAAATCACTCCTTGCAGACTTGGGGGACCATATGGGATGCCAGGATTCGAGCCACCGTCCTTCTGCATGCAAGGCAATCGCCCTATCTCCATGCCATCTCTCTGGCCCCAGATATCAAAGCTATTGAAACAAAAAAAGAAACAAAACAAAACAAAAACAGAGACACCAGATTGAACCGAAGTCCAGTGCTGAATGGCCCCTTTGATCTCCGAGCTAGATGCCTGATGCCTGGGGATTGACTAGCCATGGCTTTCCTGATGGAGAGGGCGCCTGGGACCGGTTATTCCCTGCGACCTCGTGACTGGAAGCTTCAGGATGGAGAGAACATACGATTGCATTGTGAGGATGAGCAGCAGATCCGAGAGACAAGGGGCAGCATCTAAAAGAGCTCGTGGTGGCGGAAGAGGATTCATTCATTGCTCACCAGGGAGAGAGGGATTAAGGAGTGTGAGAAGCAAGTCATGTTTACTGCAGTTTCCAAGTGCAGGATGCTAGTAAATTCTTATCAGGAAAATTACAGACCAGATTTGTGATTTCCTAAAATTAACTCTGGATTGGAATCGAAGGAAATGCATTCACTTTATAAAACTTGGAGCAAGGGCCAGGGAGATAGTTCTTTGTCTTCAGGAGGTCCAGGTTCTATTCTTTAGCACAGAACAGGAAGCAGTCCTAAGTACTTCTGTGTCCTAGAGAGGAAAAATCAAAACAGGCTTTGATTTTTTTGTGGGGCCACATCACGCTGTACACAGGGTTTACTCCTAGATCTGTGCTCTGAAATCACTCCTAGATGGGGGACTTTTAGGGATACCCAGCATCAAACCTAAGTTGGCCCCCATGCAAGGCAAACACTCTTTATCTGCTATACTATATTCTCTGGCCCCCAAGGTAACTCTAGAAGCAGGTAACAGTAAGAACTTTGGGGATCCAGGGCTCAAAGCAGAAAGCATCATTCAGCCTGGATTTGAGAGGTTCAAAGGCAACCATTTCTGTATGGGACTACAGCATAATTTTCTTACCCATTTTTATATTTGGGGGAGTGTTCATTGCTTCAGGGACACACACAGTAGTACGGGTATGGGCACTTTGAGCTTCAGATTGAACTCTGCTTCACACATGTAAGGCTCAATTACATCCTATATTTCCCACCATTGCATTATTTTATATTGTGTACTTAAGAATCCATTATTAAAAAGGCCATTTAGGGGGCCGGAGAGACAGCATGGAGGTAAGGCGTTTGCCTTGCATGCAGAAGGACGGTGATTCAAATCCCGGCATCCCATATGGTCCCCTGAGCCTGCTAGGAGCTATTTCTGAGCATAGAGCCTGGAGTAACCCCTGAGCGCTGCCGGGTGTAACCCAAAAACCAAAAAGAAAAGGCCATTCAGGGCTGGAGCGGTGGCGCAAGCGGTAGGGTGTCTGCCTTGCACACACTAACCTGAGATGGACCTTGGTTCGATCCCCTGGCGTCCCATATGGTTCCCTAAGCTAGGAGCAATTTCTAAGCGCATAGCTAGGAGTAATCTCTGAGTCACAGGTTGTGGCCAAAAAGCAAAAAATAAAAAGGCCATTCACCATAGTTTGAGCAGTTCTGTGTAACTTGTCCATATAGATTCTGGTACAAGTAGATATTTTTTCTTTTTTGAGTGTGGGGGCCATACCTGGTGACACTCCTGGCTTGGGGTTACTCCTGGTTATGCGCTCAGAAATCGCTTCTGGTTTTGGGGACCATATGGAACGCCAAGGAATTGAACCGTGGTACATCCTTGGCTAACGCGGACAAGGCAGATGCCTTACCCCTTGTGCCACCACTCCGGCCCCTTATTTTTTTATCTCTGCTGAATTTGAAGTTTCAGTTCATAGATGTTTAATTGATGGTTTGTGATCCTTGGCAAATTCTTGTTTAATGATTGTAGAACAACATAACATTCATAATTTATGAAAATAAATGTGTATATTGGGGCCGGAGAGATAGCATGGAGGTAGGGCGTTTTCCTTGCATGCAGGACAATGGTTCAAATCCCAGCATTCCATATGATATCCCAAGCCTGCCAGGAGTGATTTCTGAGCATAGAGCCAGGAATAACCCCTGAGCGTTGCTGGTATGACCCCCCCCAAAAAATACTAAAGAAAATAAATATGTATATTAACACAAATTTGAACTGTTAATGGTTTCCCACAGTGGAGGCCACGAAGAATCTACCTGGTCACATATTTGCTTTGTTTCTTGTGATTATGTCTTTAGTACAGAACCTGCTAAGGCCATCAAACCCATTGACCGGAAGTCAGTCCATCAGATTTGTTCTGGACAGGTGGTACTGAGTCTCAGCACTGCTGTAAAGGAGTTGGTGGAAAATAGTGTAGATGCTGGTGCCACCAATATTGGTGAGTTTGGGTGAGGCTTCTTTTTTTGTTTTGTTTGGTGGATTTTTTTATTTGGGGGAGTTGGTAAGTGGGGATTGAAGCCAAGGTTTCCACATGCAAGGCAAGTTCACTCCCACTAAAATACATCCCTAGCAGTCTGGGAGAGTTACAAGCCACATAAATATTATATTATTCAGGAAAAATGTGTTAAGCATAATGAGATAATTATTGGTAAACTGGAAATTAATTTTTAAAAGGTAGGTTTCAGACCTATTAGCATTTAGTGATAACAGCAGTTAACTTGTAGTGTGTTCTTACTGTTCTTTGCCAGGCATTGTATTAAGAACTATAAATGTGGGGGCCAGATTGTACAGTGGAAAGGGACTAGCGTTGCATGTGGCTGACTTGAGTTTTATCATCGGTATCCCATAAGGTCCCCTAAACACAGCCAGGAACATTTCCTAAGTGCAAAGCTCCTGAAGCATTGCCAGATTTGGCCCCAAAACAAATAGAACTATAGAGGGGTCTGCTTAAAATGGATAGAGGCCAGAGTGATAGCACAGTGGGAACGTGATTGCCTTTCATGCCTTTCATTCAATCCTCAGCATCTCATGGTCCTTAGAGCCTGCCAGGAGTTTTTTGTTTGTTTGTGTTTGTTTTTGGGCCACACTCAGTGATGCTCAGGGGTTACTCCTGCCTATGTGCTCAGAAATTGCTCCAAGCTTGGGGGATGCCAGCCATATGGGACGCCGGGAGTGGGGTGGGGTGAGGGTAGAGGATTGAATTTCGGTCTGTCCTGGGTCAGCAGCATGCAAGGCAAATGCTCTACCACTGCACCATTACTCCAGCCCCCAGGAGTAATTTCTGAGTGCAGAGCCAGGAATAATTCCTAAGCATTGCCAGAAATGGCCCAAAAACTGAAAAATAAAATAAATGCAGCCCAGAATTCTAGTACAAGGGCATTTGACTTGTACGTGGCTGACCCAGGCAGACCTTAGTTCTATCCCTGGCATTCCATATGGTCCCTCGAGCCTTCCAGGAACAATTTCTGAGCACAGAACCAGGAGTAACCTCTGAGCACCAGGTGTGCCCCCCCAAAAATAATTTTTTAAGTGCAAAATAGACTTAGGAGATGAATTGCTGTTGTTACTTATATTTTATAGACAAGTAAATTGTACATGAAACTCTTTTGTTTTTAATGGCTATAAGGCTAGTAAAATAGTATCCTAAGTAATCTGAAGGCAGTTCTATTTTATTTTATTTTATTTTTGGACCACAATTGGAGTTGCTTAGGGGTTACTCCTGAATCTGTGCTCAAAAATCGATCCTGGCAGAGTCGGGACCATATGGGATGCTAGGAATCAAACACAGGTCTGTCCTGGGTTGTTTGTGTGTAAGGCAAATGCCCTACCACTGTGCTTATGCTCTGGCCCTGCACTTCTGTTTTCTTAAATGATTATTTTAAAGTTATACCTTTTTTTTTGGGGGGGGGGCATACCTAGTGGTACTCAAGGGGTTATTCCTGGCTCTGTGCTCAGAAATCACTCCTGGCAGGCTGGGGACGATCTGGAATGCCGGGAATCCATCCTGAGCCTGCCACTTGCACTTCAAATACCCTACTGCTGTGCTATCATTCCGGCCCCAAGTTGTATTTTCTTTTTTGTTTGTTTTTTGGATCATACCCAGTGATGCTCAGGGGTTATTCCTGGCTATGTGCTCAGAAATCACTCCTGGCTTGGGGGACCAATGGGATGCCAGGGAATGGAACAGCAATCCATCCTTGGCTAGCTCTTGCAAGGCAGATGCCTTACGTCTAGTGCCACCACTCCAGTCTCCCAAATTATATGTATATTTGGTTTTTGGATCACACCCACTTGCACTTAGGGGTTACTCCTGGCTCTAAGCTCAGAAATCGCTCCTAGCAGGCCCGGGGACCATATGGGATGCCGCGATGCGAACCACCATACTTCTGCATGCAGGGCAAATGCCCTAGCTCCATGCTATCTCTCCAGCCCCCAAGTTATATTTTCAAAGGAAAGAAAGATGGTTGAGGATGTGGCTTCTAGTAAAGTTAGCAAGGTCAAGAATGACTTTAAAAAATAAGATGTTCTGGGGCCGGTGAGGTGGCGCTAGAGGTAAGGTGTCTGCCTTGCAAGTGCTAACCAAGGAAGGACCGAGGTTCGATCCCCCGGCATCCCATATGTCCCCCCAAGCCAGGGGCAATTTCTGAGCGCTTAGCCGGGAGTAACCCCTGAACATCAAATGGGTGTGGCCCAGAAAAACAAAAACAAAATAAATAAATAAGATGTTCAAAGTCACAGTTGTTGATCAATTTCTGAGAAATGAATATTCTAAACTTTTAGATATAAGGCTTAAAGACTATGGCGTGGATCTCATTGAAGTATCAGACAACGGATGTGGGGTAGAAGAAGAAAACTTTGAAGGTTTAAGTAAGTTGAATATTTCTTTTTTTTTTTTTTTTTTTGGTTTTTGGGCCACACCCGGTGATGCTCAGGGGTTACTCCTGGCTATGCGCTAAGAAGTCGCTCCTGGCTTGGGGAACCATATGGGACGCTGGGGGATCAAACCGCGGTCCGTCCTAGGCTAGCGCAGGCAAGGCAGGCACCTTACCTCTAGTGCCACCGCCCGGCCCCAAGTTGAATATTTCTAATCATTTAACATTTTTTTTTCTTTTTTTTTTTCAAAAATTTTGGGCCACACCCGTTTGACACTCAGGGGTTACTCCTGGCTATTTGCTCAGAAATAGCCCCTGGCTTGGGGGGACCATATGGGACACCGGGGGATCGAACCGCGGTCCGTTCCTTGACTAGCGCTTGTAAGGCAGACACCTTACCTCTAGCGCCACCTTCCCGGCCCATCATTTAACATTTTTTCAGCAAAATGTTTTTGACTTTTGAATAACGCTGTCTTAGAAGACATAAAAACAGCTTACTAAAGTGTTATTTGGTATTTTTCTCTGTAATGCCTCTTGAGATGTCTTGGGCTTTACCTATGTTTCTCTTTCAGCTCTGAAACACCACACTTCTAAGATTCAAGAGTTTGCTGACCTAACTCAGGTTGAAACTTTTGGCTTTCGAGGGGAAGCTCTGAGCTCACTTTGTGCACTGAGGTGATAACATGTTTTTGTCTACTCACTTAATCCACTCACTTACAAAAATCTCTCTGAAAATTAGAAAGTATTATTAAAATCATTCTTGTTGGGCCAGAGAGATAGCATAGTGGTAGGGCATTTAAATGCCTTGTATGCAGCCAATCCAGGACAGATGGTGGTTCGAATCCCATACTCCCATATGATCCCCTGTGCCTGCCAGGAGCAATTTCTGAGTGCAGAGCCAGGAGTAACCCCTGAGCACTGCCGGGTGTGATCCAAGAACCAAAAAAAAAAATAAATAAAAAAAAATAAATTTTCATTCTTGTTCACACTTTCCCATTTAACTGTTCAACTGCATTTTTATTTTCTTCCCACTACTAAAAGTAGACCCTCTGAAATATAAGCACTGTATGATGGAAAGGAAGCAGAGAGGATTGTAAAGAATGTTGTTATCTGGGCCCGGAGAGATAGCACAGCGGTGTTTGCCTTGCAAGCAGCCGATCCAGGACCAAAGGTGGTTGGTTCGAATCCCGGTGTCCCATATGGTCCCCTGAGCCTGCCAGGAGCTATTTCTGAGCAGACAGCCAGGAGTAACCCCTGAGCACCGCCGGGTGTGACCCAAAAAAACAAAAAAACAAAAAACAAAAAACAAAAACAAAAAAAAGAATGTTGTTATCTTGGGCCAGAGTGGTGACTCAAGCCGAAAAGCGTCTGCCTTGTGCGCGCTAGCCTAGACTGACTGCAGTTCGATTCTCCGGCGTCCCACATGGTCCCCCAAGCCACGAACGATTTCTGAGCGCATAGCCAGGAGTAACCCCTGAGTCCAAAAACAAACAAACAAAAAAAGAATGTTGTTATCTTGGGGCTGGAGTGACTGTACAACAATAGGGTTTGATTCCCAGCATCTCAGATGGTCCTCAAGCTGCCAGGAGTGATTTCTGAGCACAGAGACAGGAATAACCCCTGAGCATTGCTGGGTGTGTCTCCAACTCTCTACACCCCAAAAAAGAATGTTGTTATCTTTATCAGAGCAATAACTTCTCAATTTTAAAATCTTACATATATTAGGCCAGGGTGATAGCACAGTGGTAGGGCATTTGCCAACCTTGAACAGTACCCGGGTTCGATCTCCGACATCCCATATGGTCTCCTGAGCCTGCCATGAGCGATTTCTGAGCACAGAGCCAGGAGTAGCCCCTGAGCACCACCAGGTGTGGCTCAAAAAAACAAACAAAAAATAATAAAATAAAATAACATATAAATACCATTTGTCTTCATTTATTTGTGTTTAGAATATAAGTATCCAAAGTGTGTGTGTGTATATGTATTCAATACAGATTCAATCCCTAGCATTTCATATGGTCTCTTGAGCTTGCATGGAATAATTCCTGACTGTAGAGTCAGGAGTAAACCCCTGAACATCAGTGGGTGTAGCAAAAATAAAATAAAATTTATTTTTTGGTTTTTGAGTCACACCTGATGACACTTGGGTTACTTATGGCTACTCACTCAGAATTTGCTCCTGGCTAGGGGGACCATATGGGATGCTGGGGGATCGAACCATGGTCCGTCCAAGGCTAGTGTGTGTAAGACAGATGCCTTACCTCTAGCACCACCATTCCATTACTGACAAAGGAAATCTTTTTTTTTTTTTTTTTTTTTTTTGGTTTTTGGGCTACACCCGGCGGTGCTCAGGGGTTACTCCTGGCTGTCTGCTTAGAAATAGCTCCTAGCAGGCATGGGGGACCATATGGGACACCGGGATTTGAACCAACCACCTTTGGTGCTGGATCGGCTGCTTGCAAGGCAAACGCCGCTGTGCTATCTCTCTGGGCCCACCAAAGGAAATCTTATACCCAAAAACTTCTTCCTTCATAACGTGCTGCCAGACAAAACTGTGTGTGCCCAAGTGTACATGAGCTTTCTTATATTCTTTTATTCTTTTATTATTCTTTTATTCTTGTGCTCCGGCCCCAGTAAAAAAAATATTTTGTTAGAGCTGTAGTAACAAAACTGTTAAATTAGTCTGTGTTTGTGAATGCATACCCTTGTGAGTGGAGAAGAATATCATTCATTATTTTGAAGATTAGCCAAAATAAACACCAAGTATTAGAACTTTTATTAATACAAAGCAGCTACTTTTATTTATTTATTTATTTATTTATTTATTTATTTATTTATTTATTTATTTATTTATTTAGGTTTTTGGTGATGCTCAGGGGGTTACTCCTGGCTATGCACTCAGAAATTGCTCCTGGCTTGGGGAATTATATGGGACGTTGGGGATCGAACCGAGGTCCATCCTGGGTCAGCCACGTCGTGCAAGGCAAATGCCCTACTGCTGCGCTATTGCTCCAGCCCCAAAGCAGATTCTTTTACTAGATTAGGACCAGTTAGGTTCGTGGTAACTATTCCCCATCTTGATTTTGGAGAGGTCATCATCTCCGAAGCCCTAGAGAGATGGATGGGCTGAGCACGTGCTGACTTTTCCTGGTGTCTGCTTTTTTTTTTAGTGATGTGACCATTTCCACATGCCATGAATCTTCGAAGGTTGGGGCGCGGCTGGTGTTTGATCACAATGGGAAAATCATTCAGAAAAGTCCCTACCCACGACCCAGAGGAACAACGGCCAGTGTGCAGCAGTTATTTTATACATTACCTGTACGCCATAAGGAGTTTCAAAGGAATATTAAAAAGGTGCAGCATTTTATTTTATTTTATTTTATTTTATTTATTTATTTATTTTTTGGTTTTTGGGCCACACCTGTTTGATGCTCAAGGGTTACTCCTGGCTAAGTGCTCAGAAATTGCCCCTGGCTTGGGGGGGGGGACCGTATGGGACACTGGGGGATCGAACCCTGGTCCTTCCTTGGCTAGCGCTTGCAAGGCAGACACCTTACCTCTAATGCCACCTCACTGGCCCCAGGTGCGGCATTTTAGAGCCAGACTGTGATGGTCTCATTTGCTTGTGCAGAGAAGGAACAACTAGAGAGGCCTGTGCTTTTCCTAGTATTGTTTTATTCTTTTTTTAAAATTTTTGGGTCACGCCCATAGGCGCTTAGGGGTTACTCCTGGCTCTGAGCTCAGAAGTCGTTCCTGGCAGGCTTTGGGGACCATATGGGATTACGGAATTCGAACCGGGATCCCTCCTGTGATGGCTGTGTGCAAGGCAAATACCTTATTGCTGTGCTATAGCTCTGGCCCAATATTGTTTTTTTCTTTTCCTCACCTTATACTCCTTTATTATTGTTGCTGATGTTATGATTGCTGGGGTTACACATCTGACTATGATAGTCCCACTTTTTATTTGTTTTTAAGTCACGTCTACCTATGCTACTTTATTCCGGGTTTTATGTCCAGGGATCACTCCTGGTGGGGCATGAGGGGACCATAAATGAGACTGAGGATCAATCCTGGGTCACCCATGTGCAAATCAGCCCTGCCTGCTATACTATATATTTTTTCTTTTTTTGCTTTGGGTCACACCCAATAACGCTCAGGGGTTATTCCTGGCTCTGCACTCAGAAATTGCTTGGAACCATATGGGCTGCCAGAAATCGAACAACTGCCAGTCCTGGGTTGGCTGTGTGCAAGGCAAATGCCCTACTACTGTGCTATCTCTCCAGCCCTGTACTATATATATTTTTTTAAATAAAATATTTAATTTATTCAGTAATGACCTTCTGTACTATTGCTCGGTGCTCACCTGTTTTTAGCTGAGCATGGCACACATCATGTTGTGTTAGCATTGCATACTTGGCCTGCTGTTGACCAAGGCTTGCCCTTTCCTTACTTGTGAAGTGATTTATACTCATTCTGCCATTATTATGTACTACAAAATTACATATTCCCAGGGCCAGAGAGATGGCAAAGCAGATTGGGTACTTGCCTTTCACATGGCTGATCTGAGTTCTATCCCTGACACTATATATGGTTCCCAGTCTGCCCCTCCCCCATGTGAGATCTGTACACAGAGTTGGAGTAAGCCCCAAGCACTGTGGAGTATATCCCTCCAAAATAAAAAAAGTTTGCATAATTTTGTTTTGTTTTTCTAGCAATGCTCAAAAATTACTTCTCTCTCTGCACTCAGGAATCACTTCTTACAGTGCTTGGGGGACCATATGGAATGCTGGAATCAAACCTGAGTTGGCCACATGCTAGGCAAACTCTTACCTTCTTTATTAACTTCTTGGCTCCATTTAAAAAAAAATGTTTAATAAGGGGCTAGAGTGATAGTAAAGTGGAAAGGGCATTTGCCTTGAATGTGGCTCACTTGGGTGCGATCCCCAGCATCCCTGGTCTCCTGAGCCTGCCAGGAGTGATTACTGAGTGCAGAGCCAAGGAGTAACCCCTGAGTACTGCCAGGTGTGGCCCCCAAAACCAAAAATATATATATTTAATAAAAGTATGTATTACTATGGAGAAAACTTGTAAAAATTAAAAAAATTGGGGCTGGAGAGATGGTATGGAGGTAAGATGTTTGCCTTGCATGAAGAAGGTCGGTGGTTCAAATCCCAGCATCCCATATGGTCCCCCGAGCCTGCCAGGAGTGATTTCTGAGTGTAGAGCCAGGAGTAACCCCTGAGCGCTGCCGGGTGAGACTGCTGCTGGGTGAGACCCAAAAACCAAAAAAAAAAAAAAAAATTTAAAAATTTAAAAATTGAGGGTCAGAGAGATAGCAAGGAGATAGGGCATTTGCCTTGCATGTAGAAGGATGGTGGTTCGAATCCCGGCATCCCATATGGTCCCCCAAGCCTGCCAGGAGCGATTTCTGAGTGTAGAGTCAGGAGTAACCCCTGAGTGCTGCCAGGTGTGACCCAAAAACCAAAAGAAAAAAATTAAATTTTTTTTACGTAGAAAAATATCTGTTTTTTGTTTGTTAAGTATTTTTTCATTATTGTGATGGAAGGAGTGCATACTTGTGATATGAGGGGAGACACATACTTGGTTGCATTGTTTATTTGGGTTATACCTGGGGTGCCCAGATTTGCAATGATAGTGCTAAAGTCAAGAAATAAAATTAAGGGGGCCGGAGAGATAGCATGGAGGTAAGGCGTTTGCTTATCATGCTAAAGCTCATCAGTTCAAATCCAGCTTCCCATATGGTCCCCCGAGCCTGCCAGGAGCAATTTCTGAGCACGGAGCCAGGAGTTTCCCCTGAGCACTGCCGGTGCGACCCAAAAACCACAAAAAAAAAAAAAAAAAAAAAAAAAAAAAAGCAAAGAAATATAATGAAATAATGTAACAGAAACTGTGGTCCTTTCAAGTAACATAGTATTGGGTACTATAGAAAGTTGATATTGTTTCTATCCACCAACTAGAGTCTGTATCTTCTGATACTTTAGACTTTCAGCATTGGGCCTGGATAGTTTGGAATGAAGTATCACTAGGAACCAAAAGCTTTTTACACAGTGCAGAGACTTTATGGGCCCTATGTGGTAGGACATAAAGGAATGATTGGCCTAATATATTACATACATGATAGGAGAATCGTGACGTGGGCATTAGGGTTTGGACATGTCATTCCTGTGAGTTTAGATTAATGCTGAGTCTTGTGTTTGTTTCTGAAACAGGAGTATGCCAGAATGGTCCAGGTCTTACAGGCATACTGTATCATTTCAACAGGCATCCGTGTAAGTTGCACCAATCAGGTTGGACAAGGAAAACGACAGCCCATTGTATGCACTGCAGGCAGCTCCAGCATAAAGGAGAATATCGGATCTGTTTTTGGACAGAAACAGGTAATGGACATCGTACTTTAAAAATGAAGCTTGGAGCTGAGCAGTGGCAGGAGTAACCCCTGAGCATCCCCTGAGCATCACGGGGTGTGGCCCAAACAAGCAAAAAATAAATAAATAAATAAATAAATAAATAAATAAATAAATAAATAAATAAAAATGAACCTTGAGGTGGCACAAGTGATAGGGCATTTGCCTTGCTATGTGCTAACCTAGGACGGACCGTGGTTCGATCCCCCGGCATCCCAATGGTTGCAAGGAGCGATTTCTGATTGCATAGCCAGGAGTAACCCCTGAGCACTGCTGGTTGTGCCCCCCCCAAAAAAAAAGGAGAATGAATTAATAAATAAATACAGTACTTTTGGGGCTGGATGGATAGTACAGTGGGTAAGTTGCTTACCTTGCATGTGGCCAGTTCAGGTTTGGTTTGGCCAGCTTCCCACATAGTTCCCCGAATCCTACCAAGAGTAATCCCTGAGTGCAGAGCTAGATATAAGACAGGGTACCCATGGTTGTGACTCAAAAACAAAACAAAGCGAAAAATTAAAAAGAAAAAAACAACTACTTTTAAGGGTTTGGTTGCCTAGATGTTGGGTTAGGGTTTGGTTGTTCCACATTTCCCAAAAGGGAAATGGAAATCCTGAATCTCCTACCCAGGGAGGATGGGGGAAGCTGTTCCAGTTGTAATAGTCCACAATAAATAATCTACACAGATATGAAGGTTATAAGAAGCAAGAAATTCACACTATAAACAGTTCACCAACAAGCCAGTTGTTCTACACAAGGAACCCCAAGCCTACAGAAACAAAGCTTTCTCTTTCCTGCCTCCCATTTATTCCATTCGAAACCGAACCCTTCCCCTCCAGGGGGGAAGAAAAAAGCAGGCAATGAGAACTATTACAAAGACCTCTATTTACCTCACACTTTCTTTACAGAAAAACTCAATAGTATGGGCAATATATTGACTATGAATAAGCAGATGCTCAGATATTTCATCTTTCTAATAGAAAATCAAAGGACCAGGGCCAGAGAAATAGTACAGTGAGGAGAGTGCTTGCCTTGCACGGGGCTGATCCAGGTTTGATCCTCAAGCAACCTCAAGTTTGAGGATCAAGATCCTCAAGCTCTGGTGATCCCTGAGCACCACCAGTATTAATTTTTTTTATTTGTTTACGGGCCACACCCGGTGACACTTGGGTTACTCCGGGCTATGCACTCAGAAATCGCTTCTGGCTTGGGGGACCATCTGGGACACAGGGGGATCGGACCTCAGTCTGTACTAGGTTAGCTTGTGCAAGGCAAACACCCTACTGCTTGCACCACCTTTCTGGCCCCACCAGTAGTAGTTTCTGAGCACAAAACCAGGAGTAGTTCCTGAGCATTGCCAGTTGTGGCCCCAAAACAACAAAAAAATGAATCATAATGGGATTGATCAAGTAGATAGATCATGTTTCTGCAGTTTGGTCTATTCCTGTGTAGGAATAACTGTGCATTTTGGTTTCTTAATAGCTGCAGAGCCTCATTCCTTTTGTTCAGCTGCCCCCTAGTGACGCTATCTGTGAAGAGTATGGGCTGAGCTGTTCTGATGCTCTGCATAACCTATTTAGGTAAGTAGATTGGTCAGGGAAATTCTAAGCAAACATTTTTTCCTGAGTTCCTTAGCTGTTGTTTTTGTGTAACCTTGTTGTTATCTTTTGTTTTAGTTTTTGGGTTGTACCTGGTGGTACTCAGGGCTTACTCCTGGTTCTGCCCTCAGGGATCACTCCTGGTGGGCTTGGTCAACCCTATGCGATGCTGGTATAGAACTTCAGTCAGTCACATTCAAGGCAAATGCCCTAACTGCTGTCTTACTGCTCTGGCCCCCGTGTTATTTTTAGAGGGGGCCAGAGAGATAGTATAGGAGGTGTCCTACATGTGCTGATTCTTGCTCAATCTCTGGTTCCAAATATGGCTCTCTAATTAATGCCAAAGGTCACTCCGAGCACAAAGCTAGGAATATCACCTACCTGGTATGGCCCATAAAACAACAACAAAAAGTACAGTGATTTCTTGCCCTATAGTTTCTTTTTTTTTTTTTTGTTTTGTTTTTTTTGTTTTTTTTTGGTTTTGGTTTTTGGGCCACACCCAGCTATGCTTAGTTACTCCTGGCTATCTGCTCAGAAATAGCTCCTAGCAGGCACGGGGGACCATGTGGGATGCCGGGATTCGAACCAACCACCTTAGGTCCTGCTTGCAAGGCAAACACCACTGTGCTATCTCTCTGGCCCCGCCCTATAGTTTCTTATGTTCACCATGAATCTATGGGTGGTAATATTGTTGGAGAAAAGATTTATAGAGCACCAGTACTCATTAACTAAACCCATAGTACCAAGGGCATGTCAACAGGCATTGTGAGTTTTACATTTTACATTCAAAACATACCTTTTAGGGGCCAGAGAGATAGCATGAAGATAGGGCATTTGCCTTGCATGCAGAAGGATGGTGGTTCGAATCCCGACATCCTGTATGATCCCCCAAGCCTGCCAGGAGCAATTTCTGAGCATAGAGCCAAGAATAATCCCTGAGTGCTGCTGGGTGTGACCCCCCAAAAAATAAAACCAAAAAGTAACATATCTTTTAGGTGCTGGGTATATAGTGCTTGCCTTGCATATTGGCTGACTTGACACTTCATTTTGTCCCTAAGTACCACCAAGAATGATGTCTGTGAAATTTCTTTTTTTTGTGTGTGTGTGTGGTTTTTGGGTCACATCCAGCAGTGCTCAGGGGTTACTCCTGGCTCCATGCTCAGAAGTTGCTCCTAGCAGGCACGGGGGACCATATGGGACGCCGGGATTCGAACCGATGACCTTCTGCATGAAAGGCAAACGCCTTACGTCCATGCTATCTCTCCAGCCCCTAAGAATGATGTCTGAGTACAGAGCTAGTAGTAAGCCCTGAACACTGTAGGGTGTGATTAAAAGATAATAATAACAAAATTTTGCCATCTTATCTGGTTTCTGTCCTTTTCATCTGGAACCCTGTGGGTCCTCTGTGTGTTCGCTCATGTGGATAGCATCTCAGGCTTCGTTTCTCTGTGTACTCACGGGGTTGGAAGGAGTTCAACAGACAGACAGTTTTTCTTTATCAACGGGAGACCATGTGATCCAGCCAAGGTATTGACTTTTTAAAAATTGGATTAGTTGTTTAGAACTGGCTTTGACTTTTTCTTTTCTTTTTTTATGTATATATGTATGTATGCATGTATGAAGTATATATTTTTTATTTTATTTAAACACCTTGATTACATACGTGATTGTGTTTGGGTTTCAGTCATGTGAAGAACACCACCCATCACCAGTTCAACGTTCCCATTACCAATGTCCCAAATCTCCCTCCTTCCCACCCAGTTTCACTCATCTATGGGTTTTAAGAAAAATGAAAGACATTCTTGCAATAATTTTCAGACACTAAAGAGAAAATAGCTGGAAGTTACAGCTCACCACAAAGAGTGATGAGTTTAGTTAGAGAAATAACTACATTTTGAACTGTCCTAATAATGAGAATGTATGATGAAGTATATATTTCTATTTGGGAGCCATACCCCACAGTGCTCCTGGCTCTGCCCTCTGGAATCACTCTTGACAAACTTAGGAACCATATGGGATACTGGAAATTAAACTAGGGTCTGCTGCGTACAAGGCAAATGCCTTCCTGCTGTGCTGTCACTTGGGCCCTTTTATTTTTAAATTTAGTGACTCTGATGCAGTTACAGTATAGGAAAATAGGCCTGATGACTTCTGCCGCAGGCTTAAACTGGTCCTCTTATGCTCAGGGGCTGTTAGAGTTCAGGCTTGACTGCATCTTTAGCAGTAGCTACCTCAGAAATGCTTCCTGTTTCACAGTGATACTGGAGAATTATTTCTGTCTTGGAGATGTAGCTCAAACATTTGCACATGTGTCTTGTATGTGTGAGGCTCTTGAGTGCATTCCCCAGTATTATGACCACCCCAAGTACTGCCAGGTGTGTCTATCACAGTAGCCACTGTAAACAAATAAGATGAAATTTCTTCTGTCTGCTAAGAATGGTCTGACTTTTAATTTATTGCCTGTATTGCATTTAGTATGAGTTTATGGTTTCTCTAATGAATTTCATAATCTCACTATGAAGTCATTGACCTACATTTCTCAGTATATGTCATTGTGTTTTATGAGCATTTTAACGGCATCTCTCTTTTAATGACATTCCTCAAGAGTGTCTTTAGGTTGGAAAAGTACTCTTGTGTTTGAAAATCTCTGATTTAAGATATTCCTTTTGTGGCTTGGCTGTATCTTGGTAGAGACCACATAACTTATGTAAGGCCCTAGATTTAGTGTATGCATACACACACAAACACAAATCCTCTAGAGAGGCATGACGAAATTTTGGGAGGTATTGATTTTTCTGAGATGGTTCCAATGGGGTCATGATGTGTATATATGTCATGCAATATGTATGTATGCAATTACCATATGCTATTCTTTGTGTGCAGATTATTGTTGATCAATTATACCTCAATAAAGCTGTAATAATCTTTTTTATATAGATTTCCAGGCTTGTGAATGAGGTCTATCACATGTATAATCGACATCAATATCCATTTGTTGTTTTGAACATTTCTGTTGATTCTGGTGAGTTCCACTAAAATATTAAAATTTTAATATTAATATTTAAATATATCTTTTAGAAGGTAGAGTGATGGCACAGTGGTAAGGCATTTGCCTTGCACACAGTTGACCCAGGATGGACCTCAGTTTGATCCCTGGCTTTCCCTATGGTTCCCCAAGCCATGAGCAATTTCTGAGTGCATAGCCAGAGTAACCCCCTGAGTGTCACCGGGTGTGGCCCAAAGAATCCAAAAGATATATATAGAGAGAGGGGTGGAGTGGTGGGTGGCGCAAGCGGTAAGGCATCTGCCTTGTAGGCGCTAGCCTAGGATGGACCGCGATTCAATCCCCTGGTAATCGCATATAGTCCCCTGAGCCAGGAGCGATTTCTGAGTGCATAGCCAGGAGTAACCCCTAAGTGTCACCGGGTGTGGCTCAAAAAACAAAAAACAAAGATATATAGAGAGAGAAGGGGATGCTGGAGAGATAGCATGAAGGTAAGGTGTTTGCCTTGCATGCAGAAGAACGGTGGTTCGAATCTCAGCATCCCATATGGCCCCCAAGCATGTCAGGATCGATTTTTGAGCGTAGAGCCAGGAGCAACCCCTGAGCACTGCCGGGTGTGACCCAAAAACCAAAAAAAAAAAAAAAAACCAAACTTTCCTTATGAGAATAATATCAAGTCAGGGAGAGAGAGCTCAGGGATAGTAGTACATGCTTCAGGAATGACTTCAGCACCCCATTATCTGTCATGCCTCCCAGGAGTGACCCTGAGCACCAAGCTAAGAATAGCCACCTGTACCGATGGATGTCACCATAAAACAAACAAAAAAGAAAGCAGAAACCTGAAAATACTGGAAAGATACTGGATTTGTTTGTTTGTTTTTTTTGGGGGGGCCACACCCGGTGATGCTCAGGGGTTACTCCTGGCTGTCTGCTCAGAAATAGTTCCTGGCAGGCACGGGAGACCATATGGGACACCAGGATTCGAACCAACCACCTTTGGTCCTGGATCGGCTGCTTGCAAGGCAAACGCCGCTGTGCTATCTCTCCGGGCCCTGTTTTTTGGTTTTTGAGCCACACCCGGCAGCGCTCAGGGGTTACTCCTGGCTCTGTGCTCAGAAATCACTCCTGACTCAGGGGACCATATAGGATGCCGGGGGATTGAACCTGTTCTGGGTCAGTCGCATGCAAGGCAAATGCCCTAATACTGTGCTATCACTCCAGCCACTGGAAAGATACTTTTTTTTTTTCTTGGTTTTTGGATCACAGCCGGCGGCGGCACTCAAGGGTTACTCCTGGCTCTACGCTCAGAAATAGCTCCTGGCAGGCTCGGAACCATATGGGATGCTGGGATTTGAATTACCGTCCTTCTGCAAGCAAATGCCTTACCTCCATGCTATCTCTCTGGCCCTTAGAAAGATACTTTTATAAATAATGGTGATATTTTTCTCCTTTCACCCTATCTGGTAATAATAGTTTTCTTAAATCATTGAAATTTTTACTTTGTGGAATTTTATTTTAGTTTTTATAAACTATTTCAGCCTTCTACTTGAAATGACGTTTATATTACTAAAAAAATGAGACTTTATTGGGCTGGAGTGACAACACAGTGGTAGGGCATTTGCCTTGCATGCTGCAAATGCAGGATGGACCTGAGTTCAATCCCCAGCACCCCATATGGTCCCCCTGCCAGGAGCTATTTCTGAGTGCAGAGTGAGGAATAAACCCTGTGGGCTGCTGGGTGTGGCCCCAAAACAAAACAAAAAGAAAAAGAAAAATGAGACTTTTTTTTTTATTATTCTAAAAAAATACGGAACACTCCACGAATTTGCGTGTCATTTTTGCACAAGGGCTATGCTAATCTTCTCTGCATTGTTCCAATTTTAGTATATGTGCTGCCGAAGCGAGCACGTGACTTTTTTTTTTTTTTTAATATTGATCAAAGGAGAAAGTAGGGGCTGGAGAAATAGCACAACAGTAAGGCGGTTGCCTTACAAGCAGCTGATCCAGGATGGACGGTGTTTCAAATCCCAGCATCCCATATGGTCCCCTGTGCCTGGTAGGAGCAATTTCTGAGTGAAGAGCCAGGATTAACCCCTGAGCACTGCTGGGTGTGACCCAAAACCAAAAAAAAAAAAAAAAATGAGAGAGAGAAAGTTGACTGAAATGTTCTTGTATTTGAAAATACTTTTTTAGGGCCAGAGAGATAGCTTGGAGGTAAAGCATTTGCCTTGCATGCAGAAGGACGGTGGTTTGAATCCCGGCATATGGTCCCCCGAGCCTGCCAGGAGCGATTTCTGAGCATAGAGCCAGGAGTAACCCCTGAGCACTGCTGGGTGTGACCCAAAAAACAAACAAAAAAATAAATAAAAATAAAAATAAAATACTTTTTCTCTCTGAGTTTTAAAATTCTGGATTATTTTCTGATTGTGAAAATTCTGATTTTTTTCCCTACATACTAAAATTATCTATGTGTATACCCAAAGAAATGTATGTTGAACTGTATTTATTCCCTTGTTTTTATTTTTTATTTATTTTTTTTTTTTTGTGGTTTTTGGGTCACACCCGGCAGTGCTCAGGGGTTATTCCTGGTTCCATGCTCAGAAATCGATCCTGGTAGGCACGGGGGACCATATGGGACGCCAGGATTCAAACTGATGACCTCCTGCATGAAAGGCAAACGCCTTACCTCCATGCTATCTCTCCAGCCCCTGTTTTTATTTTTTTTGGCTTTTTGGGCCACACCTGGTGACGCTCAGGGGTTATTCCTGGCGATGGGTTCAGAAATTGCTCCTGGTTGGGCCCGGAGAGATAGCACAGCGGTGTTTGCCTTGCAAGCAGCTGATCCAGGACCTAAGGTGGTTGGTTTGAATCCTGGTGTCCCATATGGTCCCCCGTGTCTGCCAGGAGCTATTTCTGAGCAGACAGCCAGGAGTAACCCCTGAGCACCGCTGGCTGGGTGTGGCCCAAAAACCAAGAAAAAGAAAAAAAAAAAAAAAAAAGCTCCTGGCTTGGGACCATATAGGACACCAGGGGATCAAGGGATCGAACTGTGGTTCATCCTAGGTTAGCCGCATGCAAGGCAAATGCCCTACTGCTTGTGCTACTGCTCGGCCCCGCATTTATTCACTTTTATGATGAGAAAATATTTTGCTTCATTTTCTATCCTCTCCTCTTAGATGTGAAACTTCTTTTCTTTGATTAGAATTTTTTTTGTTGGGGCCAGAGAGATAGCATGGAGGTAAGGCGTTTGTCTTTCATGCAGAAGGATGGTGGTTCGAATCCCGGCATCCCATGTGGTCCCCCGTGCCTGCCAGGGGAGATTTCTGAGCATAGACCCAGGAACCCAAAAACCAAAAAAAAAAAAAAAAGATTTCTTTTGTTTAGGTTTTCAGACCACACCCTTTGGTGCTAAGAGCTATTCTTGATATGGTGCTCTGGCAACCAAGCGGTATTGATTGAATCTGGGGCTCACACATGCAAAGCGTATGCCTAGTTCGCACATGCAATGTGTATGCTCAGTTAGTGGTGTTATCTCCTTGACAGCCCAAGAAACAAGAGTAAAGGGATTTTTTTGTTTTTGTTTTTTTGTTTTGTGCCACACCTGGTGGTGCTCAGGGATTATTCCTGGCTCTGCACTCAGAAATTGCTTCTGGGGGGCTGGATCCGTAGCACAGTGGTAAGGTATTTCCCTTGCACGTGGCCAACACAGACGTACCCCAGTTCAAATCCCTGCATCCCATATGATTCCCCAAGCCTGCCAGGAGTGCAGAGCCAGGAGTAACTCTTGAACGCTGCAGATGTGCCCCAAAAAAAACAAGACAAAACAAAAAAGAAATTGCTCCTGGCAAGCTCGGGGGACCATATGGGATGGCAGGAATCGAACCCAGGTCCATCCCAGGTTGGCTGTATGCAAGGTAAACACTCTACCACTGCTTTCACTCCGGCTTTAAACGGTTTTTTTATTTTAAAATTTGATTTATATTTCTCGGGCCATAACCTGCAGTGTTCAAGACTTAGTACTCTAAGCTTTGTGCTCAGTAATCACTCCTGGTAGGGCTTGGGAAACCATGTGAGGTGATAGGAATCAAACCCAGGTTAACAGCCTGCTGTATTATTCCAACCCTAGTTTTTATTTAATTAAATAATTTTTATTTCTTGGGGCTGAAGAGAGATTAAATATAGCAGTGAAGGTGCATGCCATGCATCTGACCCGGCTTTCATCTCAGCATTCCATTCAGTCCCCCAAGTCTCACCAGGAGTAATTCCTGAGTGCAGACCAAGAATAACCTGAACATTACTGAATGTAGCCCAAAAAAACAAAATAATAGGACCCGGAGAGATAGCACAGCAGCGTTTGCCTTGCAAGCAGCCGATCCAAGACCAAAGGTGGTTGGTTCGAATCCCGGTGTCCCATATGGTCCCCCGTGCCTGCCAGGAGCTATTTCTGAGCAGACAGCCAGGAGTAACCCCTGAGCACCGCTGGGTGTGGCCCAAAAACAAAAAAAAAATTACATATATACATATATATATATATTTTTTTTTTTTTAATTAGCTTTGCTGGGTTATGTTGTTCCCAGTGGCAGTTCTCACAGAAGGTGGAGCATGTTCTTAAACTTGATGCATCAGACTGGGCTGGAATGTGTACTCTGCCCCCTGCCAGGCTGTGAACAGCAGAAATGCAGAGATTGTGCTTAAGTGCCTGTCCCATCAAGTGAGCATACCTCTCTTACCTTGCACAGCACAACAGCTGCTGTCTGCCAGTACCTACCCCTTGGCTTCCCCAAATACAGCTTTTTTAATAGGGGCCACCTCAAGAGGTGCTTGAAGTAGGGACCTAGATCACTCCTGGTGATTCTTTGGCTCTAACTATACAGTCCTGATGATCAGCTCTTGGGGACTATGTGGGCCATACTTTGGTGGCACGGTGAAGCTGAGGATTGCACTCAGGGTCTTTTAGTTTTGCTTTGTTTTGGGGCCCAGGGATTACTCCTAATAGTGCTCAGGGAACCATATGGGATGCTAGAGATTGAACCCCAGGCCTGACATGTATAAGGCAAACGCTTTACCCACTACCCTATCTTTCCAGCTGCTGAACTCAGTCTTGTGATGTGTTCCATTGTTGGTTCTTTATTCGGGATAATTCTTTTTTTTTTTTTTTTTTGGTTTGGGGCCACACTTGGTGGTGCTCAGGAATTACTCCTGGTTCTGCACTCAAAAATCATTCCTGACAGGCTCGGGGGACCATATGGGATGCTGGGAATTGAACCCAGGTCTCTCCCGGGTCAGCCGTGTACAAGGCAAATGCCTTACTGCTGTGCTATTGCTCCGGCCCTCAGGATAATTTTTTGCATGTGCTTGTCTTGAAAGGGAAGTACTTCTGGATTTGCCCCTACCCCTATCTCTTCTCCACCATGGGGGTAGTCCCTACTATTCCCAATAAATACCTTGGGTCAGAGAGACTTCTTCCAGTTTTGGTCCACAGCTAGCCTGTCTGCCTGAATGTACCTTTTACCTGCTTGCAGATAGATTGTAGTGGAAGTTTCTTAACCTGTTTTGTGTCCCTAACCTTGTGTGGATTATTTTCTGTGTCAGTGTTACTTCCAGACCTGCATTCCCCAATCCTCCAGTGCAAGGTACCTGTAGTTTTGGGAGGTTATTAGGGCCATTCCCTACTGCGCTGGGGTGTTGGTGAAGGGGTGGTAATGCAGTGCAAGGGATTGAACCTGGATTCTTGCCCCAACCCCTGAACTATCTTCCTGACCTCTCCTTCTTTTCAGGCTCTATGGGTAAGTGCAGTAGAATGAAACAGATGTTTCTGTTGTCAGAAGTGACTTTTAACCTTTAGGGTATCTTTCTTGTTTTAGAGTGTGTTGATATCAATGTTACTCCAGATAAAAGGCAGATTCTGCTGCAGGAAGAGAAGCTGCTGCTGGCCATTTTAAAGACATCATTGATAGGGATGTTTGACTGTGATGCCAACAAGCTTCATGTCAGTCAGCAGCCACTGTTGGGCGTGGAAGGTGAGACATGTGTGGGCACATGCAGGCCTTGCTTCTGCTGCAGGCAGCCCCTGCGCTTTGTTTCTTCCCTTTTCTCAGACAAATATTTCTGCGTGGGATGATTTCTCAAGCTATACATAAGGGTCCTGCTGTTTCTTGAACAAACTGGGTAGTTTAAGATTAGGACTCTGGGCCGGAGAGATAGCATGGAGGTAGAGCATTTGCCTTGCATGCAGAAGGATGGTGGTTTGAATCCTGGCATCCCATATGGTCCCCAGAGCCTGCTGGGGGCATAGAGCCAGGAGTAACCCCTGAGCACTGTTGGGTATGACCTCCCCCCCCCCAAAAAAAAAAAAAACGAAAAAAAAAAAAAGATTAGGGCTCTGTGACCGGAGAGATAGCAAGGAGGTAGGGTATTTGCCTTGCATGCAGAAGAATGGTGGTTCGAATCTTAGCATTCCCAAGCCTGCCAGGGGTGATTTCTGAGCATGGAGCCAAGAGTAACCCCTGAGCGCTGCTGGCTGTGACCCAAAAACCAAAAAAAAAAAAAGAGTTCTTTGAGATGAGTAGGCCCTATGGACTGTAGCAGATAGATGGTTGTTTAATTATGATGAGACAAGGAATCTTGTTAGCACATGTGGGCCTAGGTACTTCCTAAATCCTAGGTGGATTTGAAAGAAACTTTCCCACTTGCTTCCAGTCTGTGAATTTCCCGAATTCTCAGGAAACTGATTTCTGTTGGGCAGTTTCCTTGTTTCTCATAAGGTGACATTTAGGTGGTCTCTCTACCACTTCCTACTGTCACTGCTGATTTTTTTTTTTCTAGTGTTACTTTAAAATCAAAGTTACCACATAGTAGATGAGTAGCTGGAATTATCTGTTCTCCAACCTAGGGATAAGAGACCAGGTACCTATGTAGTTTAGTCATCTAAAACATTTGCATGCAGGCATTCTGGAGGGTTGTGGCAGACTCCGCTGCTTGCTGGGAGATGGAGGAATTGGTTGCAGTCCACTGGCTCCTCTGGTGGCCAGATGCACTTATTGAATGAGCTCTTCCTCTCTGAACTAGCCTGCCCTGAACTCTGACTGGGCAGGGGTGAGAGTGCTGGGAGCCCATCTGTGCCCTTAGCAAGTGGCCAGGAACTGGGTCTGGGAGTAAGGAAGGCTACAGGAGTATTCCCAGTGAGGGCAAGTGGCTCTGGGATGAGAATGAAGTAACAATGCCATAATGTTGGGAGCCTGGGGTTTGGGGTCATTAGGGGGTCTAGATATGGCTCTGCTCTCACATTGCCTGACACCTAAATGGTGGTGAAAACCATCTGGAAGCAGTAGTTGGGCTTTGTGAAGGGCCACAGGAGGGATTCCCATAACCTGAGGAAAAGCTGGGGACAGGTACATTCACACTGAAACTTACTATCCTACCTACACATAAGTGAGCCCTGTGATCTAGAAATAGCCTCCTCAAAGCCACCTAGATCCCTGTGGTAATCATTTTCCTGACAACTGACCTTGGAGCTTTGTTTGTTTGGGGTCCATACCTAATTGATGTTCAGGAGTTATTCCCAGTGGAGCTAAGGGGACCATGCAGTTCTGGGACTATAACCTGAGATTGTCATATGCCGTGCTGCATTCTGGCCCTTCTGGGGTATCTTTCAGGCCTGAGACCTTGTGTTTTGAGAAGACCCTGTCCAGACAAATATGCCATCATGGTCATTTCAGTGCTATCCTGACCATACTTCTCTGTTTCCACTTAGGTCACTCAATAAAAATTTCTTCAGCAGTAGTGGATGTGCCACTTCCAGGGACGCCACCCTTTCCCACCTCACCGGGAATTCACAGAGAGGAGAAAGGGGCTGTGAGCATCTCCAGACTGAGGGAGGCCTTCTCTCTCCGCCATACAAAGGTGACCACGCCTCCGCGCCCACAGACTGCTAACTTCAAGCGGATTTCACCCAAACAGCAAAGAAGCACCATGTTTCGTTGCACTGGGGATTCCCTCAGCTCTAGACAACCTGTCAGTATGGGCACAGGCTTCCCTGGCCCTCTGAAGGGGTCGAGAGGTTCAGACCAGAGTCCCCAGGACCAAATGGACAGAGTGGAAGTGGAGAGTGACTCAGGGTGCGGCAGCATATCAGCTAGCTCAGAGGGAGGCTTCAACACCCCAGAAACAGGAACTTCCTCCAGCAGTGAGCAGACATCCAGCTCCCCCGAAGACAGGTTTTCACTGGAAAACGTGGCAGCTTGTGAGAGGGCCCCTGAAGCCAGCTGTCGCTTTTCAGCCTCAGAATGTCCCTTGGACCAAGAGGATGGCGGAGACAAAGAGAGGGCTCTGCCTCCGCCCACTAAGCGCTTCAAGACAGAAGAGGAGGAGGGCTCCCCCGAACAGCTGCCTGGGCCTCTGCACCCAGCAGACTCTCTGGTAGACATTGCAGTCGACATCAGTAAGAAAATCGTGCCCCTGCACTTTTCCATGCGCTCTTTATCCCAGCGGGTAAGGCAGCTTCAGCACCAGCAACAGCAGAGAGAAGGTGAACAGAATTACAGGAAGTTCAGGGCCAAGATTTGCCCAGGAGAGAATCAGGCAGCAGAAGAGGAGCTGAGGAAGGAGATTAGGTAAAATCTTTCTTGGCAGCCTGTTTGTGTTTACTTGAGCAAGCAGCACGAGGGGACCCGAGATGAGCACTCTTCAGAGTCTTCCCTGGCTCAGTGCTCTGGGTGATGCTGCCTTAGCAGTGTCTGTACCTGGTCCTCCTGCTCCCTTCCTGTCCTGTGCGCCTTCTGCAGGGTCTTCTCAGCTACCTCAGGGCATACCTGTGTTTGCCTCCTGGGACACCGGAGTTCACATCCAGCAAATGACCCTCGCCCTCTCCTTTATCACCGAGAGCAGAGGCTTCTCTGCCAGAATCCCATTTCCATGGCCACTGATGAAAACCCATCTAGCAAACTGTAATTGTCCAGTGCTGATTACTTTGTTGCTTTCTCCTGGTGAAGTTTAGTGCTGGGGTCTGTTTCCTTTTCACCTTCGCCAGTTACTTTACTTATTCCCTTCTGGGGCCCTTTCTGTACTGTTTGTTGCAACTTTGTGTTACTTAAAATGGAAACATGCCAGGAGTGATTTCTGAGTTTTGAGCCAAGAGTCAGCCCTGGAGCACTGCAGCCCAAAAATAAAACAAGGGGCTGGAGCGATAGCACAGTGAGTAGGACATTTGTCTTGCATGTGGCGGACTTAGTTTTGATCCCTAGCATCCAATATGGTCTCCTATATTGGATAAGTAACTGCCATAAGTAACTTCTGAGCACAGAGCCAGGAGTAACTCTTGAACATTGCTAAGGGTCCAAAAACCAAAACAAAACAAAAATAAAACTTGAATAGTCCAAAGTCTGTAAGAATTAACATCAAATAGTTACTAGTAGGGGCTGGAGCGATAGCACAGAGGTAGGGCATTTACCTTATACACTGCTGACCCTTAATGGACCATGTTTCAATCTCCAGCATCCCATATGGTCCCTTGAGCCTGCCAGGAGCAGTTTCTGAGCGAAAGTCAGGAGCAACCCCTGAGTGCTGCCAGGTGTGGAACAAAACAAACAAACAAAATGAAACAAAACAAAAACCCAAACCAAATAGTTACTAGTAATAACTGTTTTAATCTATGGCAAATTGGGATGAGTTAGTGCCAGGGTGGCCTCAGAAAATCCCCAGCACCACAGGGTTTTGAGCAGCACCAAATCCTCTGGTCCTTGCATTGAACTTTGCTTGTTGTCAGAATTGCCAGAAGGGATCCTCTGAACACTGCTCAGGAGAACCCCCCCACCCCAAAGATAAAAATGAAAAGTGAGATTATTCAAGATTTTCTATAATTTGATTTTTTTTTTTAGTGTTCTGTTATCAGGAAAAAAGTTTTGAATGTTTTTTGGTTTTGTTTTGGGGCCACATACAAGGCAGACACCCTACCTCTGTGGTATCACTATGGCCCTGAATATCTTTTAATGTACTTTTTTTCTGTGCAGTAAAGCCATGTTTGCAGAGATGGAAATCATTGGTCAGTTTAACCTGGGATTTATCATCACTAAACTGAATGCAGACCTCTTCATAGTGGACCAGCATGCGACAGACGAAAAATATAACTTTGAGATGCTGCAGCAGCACACTGTTCTGCAGGGTCAGCGGCTCATATCGTAAGTTTCGTGGAGCTAAGGTGTCCTCATGCAGGTTTGAGAGATGGTAGTTTATGTCCGTGGGTGGGTCCATAGGTTTTTTTTTTTTTTTTTTTTTTTTTTTTTTGGTTTTTGGGTCACACCCAGCAGTGCTCAGGGGTTACTCCTGGCTCCATGCTCAGATATCGCTCATGGCAGGCTCAGGGGACCATATGGGATGCCGGGATTCGAACCAATGACCTTCTGCATGAAAGGTAAATGCCTTACCTCCATGCTAACTCTCCGGCCCAATAGGCATTCTATGTTTATTTTAAAATTATTTTTTTTATAATTAGATTTCAGGCTTTAATGTTTCAACACTTTCCCTTCACTAGTGTCTATTTCCTTCCACCAATGCTCTGCTACCCCTGTTTGCCTCTCACCAGTCTGCTTCTATAAGAGTTACGTTAGGGGCCGGAGAGATAGCATGGAGGTAAGGCATTTGCCTTGCATGCAGAAGGACGGTAGTTCGAATCCCAGTATCTCATATGATCCCCCAAGCCTTTCTGCCAAGAGCGATTTCTGAGCATAGAGCCAGGACTAACCCCTGAGCGCTGCTGGGTATGGCCCAAAATCCAAAAAAAAAAAAAAAAAAAAAAGAGGTGCTTTTGGGGCTGGTGAGGTGGCACTAGAGGTAAGGTGTCTCTGCCTTGCAAGCACTAGCCAAGGAAGGACCATGGTTCAATCCCCTGGCGTCCCATATGGTCCCCCTAAGCCAGGGGCAATTTCTGAGTGCTTAGCCAGGAGTAACCCCTGAGCATCAAACGGGTGTGGCCCAAAAAACAAAAACAAAAATAAAATAAAAGCAAAAAAAGAGGTGCTTTATATATATATGTTTTTGTACTGTGGTTTACAGTTTGTTGCTAATAGGGATTCATACGTACATTGCTATTCTTGCCAAAAGTGTTCATCCCTACAATAGGCAAGTTTGTGTAGAGCCACATCTGGTGGTGCTGAATATTGAACCCAAGCCTCCCAAGATCCCCAACCTTTTGAACTATTTCCCCAAACCCTTAGCGTAGATTTGGGAGGAGTGGTTTGTGTTTTGGCCACTACTGTGTAAGGCCCCAAAAGAAGACTTGGAAAATAAGATTCTCAGAATCCTGTAGGAAAGCTTCGAGATGAGTAGGGTATTATTTACACTGTGTTTAGAATGCAGCAAGCTGCAGAGTCCTGCCACTGCATTAGCTCCATTTCTTTGCTAAGCCAATAATTTGACTACAGATCTTGTCTTATTTTTGTCTTTCTCAGACCTCAGGCCCTCAACCTCACCGCTCTCAATGAAGCAGTTCTGATAGAGAATCTGGACATCTTTAGAAAGAATGGTTTTGAATTTGTTATCAGTGAAGATGGTGAGTGATCCATGAGTAGCAGAGTTGTGTATGTCATCAACACAGCAGAGTTATGTGTGTTTCTATTACTTACAGCAAGTTGTAAGGCCATAGTATGTTTTAGAGAGGAAAATGGCTCTTCCCCAAGCACCTTGTATCTGTCTGTCTCCCTCTCCATTGGTCAAGTGGGACGCAATAAAATGCATTTTGTAAAACATGATTTTTTTTCTCCATGTTGTATTCTTCTAGCACCAGTCACCAAAAGGGCCAAGCTGATTTCCTTGCCCACCAGTAAGAACTGGACGTTCGGGCCCCAAGATATAGATGAGCTGCTCTTCATGCTGAGTGACAACCCTGGGGTCATGTGCCGGCCTTCCCGGGTCAGGCAGATGTTTGCCTCCAGAGCCTGCCGGAAGTCTGTGAGTGGAAGGGGATTCATGGGTAGGGTGGAGTGGTGGGTACTGGCTTTTGATTATGGTTCTTCTCACTTCTGCTCTGATTGGGCATAGACCCAAGAACCTGTCTGTCCTCTGCCAGTCAATGTAACTTGCCAGCTGCCTTGGCCTTTGCCTTTAATTCTGGTGATAGCTTCTTCTCCTGGAAGTGGGTATTCTTTGGATTCTTTGACTTACTAGTGCCCTGAGCTCCTGACTAGCCCCTTTGTCTCCTGCTGTAGGCATGGGCAACATTGGTGGCAAAGGCGACAGGTACTAGGTACTGGTCAGGGACAAGGGTCTCCTCAGCAGGCACTGCCTAATACCCTGCAGGTCATCCTGGGAGCCCATCGCATTAAGGGGATAGGAGTTTGCCTAGATAAAGGCACTGTAGTACCATTCCCACAGGAACATTTCTGAGCTCTCCTCAAGTTTCCTGATCCAGGTCCCAGGAATGCCTGTTGACAGAGGTAATAGGAAAAAAAAAAAAAAAAAAACCTCTCATGGAGCTGTTATTTTAATGGGAAAGAGGGAACAGAAAGAGAAACCATGATCATCAGCAAATTTGGTCAGAAAATGGATAATGGCAGGCCTTGGTCAGTCTGTTTTACTACCTGCCTAGCCCCAGGTCACAGGCTAGATTGAGGAGATTGGGCCATGGCTGGCACATATATGGGAAAGATGCCCTGGCCATGGGAGGCTCTGGCTACAAGAACTGAGCAGGGTTGGTAGGTTGCAGGTGCAGCTGTGAATGTGGCAGCAGGAGACATGAACTCTGGCACAGGTGTGAGGCACTGGCACATCTGTAGTAGGAAACCCTGTCTGAGTCCTGGCATCCCATATATTCCCTAAGCCTGCCAGGAGTAATTTCTGAGTGTAGAGTCAGGAGTAACTAACCCCTGAGTGCTGCCGAATGTGAACCAAAAACAAAAACAAAAAAACAAACAGAAAAAAACCAAGGCAGAAATAAAGAGCCAGAGAGATAGCATGGAGGGAAGGTGTTTCCCTTGCATGCCAAAGGACAGTGGTTCAAATCCTGGCATCCCATATGGTCCCCCGAGCCTGTCAGGAGCAATTTCTCAGCATAGAGCCAGGAATAACCCCTGAGCACTGCCAGGTGTGAACCAAAAACAAACAAACAAAAAAACCCAGAAATTAAACAACAGGGCCAGAGCAACAGCACATGGGTAGGGCCTTTGACTTGTACAAGGCCTACCTGGGTTGAATTCCTGGTATCCCATACTGTCCTCCAATTCTGCCAGGAGAAATTTCTGAGCGCAGAACCATGAGCAACCCCTAAGTGCCACTGCATGTGGCCCCAAAACAAAACAAACAAACAAACAAACAAAAGTCCACAAAAACAAAAACAAGAAATAAAAAATCCCGGGTCGAAGAGATGGCATAGAGGTAAGGCATTTGCCTTGCGTGCAGAACCATGGCAGTTCAAATCCCGACATCCCTTATGGTCCCCCGAGCCTGCCAGGAGCGATTTCTGAACATAGAGCCAGGAGTGACCCCTGAGCGCTGCCGGGTGTGACCCAAAAACAAAACAAAAAACAAAACAAAACAAAAAATTCCAAGAAGCCTGGTGCCATGAAAGGACTATAGTTGGGGCTGGAGTAATAGCACAGTGGTAAGGTGTTTACCTTGCATGCAGCCTACCCAGGAGTAACCCCTGAGTACCCCTGGGTATGGCAAAAGGAAAAAAAAAAGGAAGAAGAAAGCGGGCAGGAGCGGTGGCGCTAGCAGTAAAGCATCTGCTTTGCCCACGCTAGCCTAGGATGGACCGCAGTTTGATCCCCTGGTGTCCCATATGATCCCCCAAGCCAGGAACGATTTCTGAGCGCATAGCTAGGAGTAACCCCTGAGCATCACTGGGTGTGTCCCAACAAAACAAAAAAAGAAAAAAAAAAGGAAGGAAGGAAGAGGGGCCAGAGAGATAGCATGGAGGTAGGGTGTTTCCTTGCATGCAGAAGGACAGTGATTCGAATCCCGGCATCCCATAAGGTCCCCCGAGCCTGCCAGGAGCAATTTCTGAGCGTAGAGCCAGGAGTAACCCCTGGGCACTGCCAGCTGTGACCAAAAAAAAAAAAAAAAAAATGAAGGCAGGAAGGAGGAAGGAAAGTACTGTCATTGCTGAGGTGAAGTAAGGGCAGCTATGCAGGTGTGGCCCTCAGGACAGGGAGGTTGGGGAATCCTTGCAGGTGTCCTGTACAGAGGTGGGGTCTCAGGAAGGTATGGGAGAGATGGAGCAGCAGCTTTTCTTTGAGGGGTGGTTTTCAGGGTGTGGTTCTGAGTTTCGGTCTGCCCAGCCTTGCCAGAGCAGAGTATACCTGCAGAGCTTTCCTTTTCATCGGGGGACTGTCCTACTGGAATTAAAGGCTCTATCTCTCACTTAGGTGATGATCGGAACTGCTCTTAACACCAGTGAGATGAAGAAACTGGTCACCCACATGGGTGAGATGGACCATCCCTGGAACTGTCCCCATGGAAGGCCAACCATGAGGCACATTGCCAATCTGGACCTCATTTGTCAGAACTGATGGGACCACTCCTCTGCTGGAAGTCCAGGCTCAGGGCAGAGCTTCGGATTTGAAAGGCAGGGTCTTAACTTGGCTTCCAAATTAACCTTTGCTACTTAAAAAGTATCCCGTTAGGGGCCAGAGCTGTGGCACAAGGGGTAAGGTGTCTGCCTTGTCCATGCTAGCCTAGGACAGACCATGGTTCAATCCCCGGGCATCCCATGATTTCCCCAAGCCAGGAGCAATTTCTGAGTCCATAATCAGGACTAACCCCTGGGCCAGGTGTGGCCCCAAAACCAAAAAAAAAAAAAGTATCGGGTTAGTTTTAAATGCTTTTGAGATGCGGGAGCCACAGATGGGCAGGGAAGGCATTTGCAGTTGCACATAGCTGACCTGGGTCTATCCCTGGCATCTCATATGGTCCCTTGAGCCCACTAGGAGTAATTCCTGAGTGCAAAACCAGAAGTGACCCCTGAAAACCACGGAGTATGGTCCCAAAATTATAAAAAAAATACAAGATTTGAGAACTTCTGTAGTCAACTTCCATTGCTGCCCACAAGATATGTTCTGCAGGTAAGAACACAGTTTATAAAACTGACAATTTAGGGAGTTACCTGGGGTTCTAGATTAGGGTGTTAACCTGAAAAGTTACTGACAATTCAGTTAGTAACTGTTTAATTTTCTTAAATTTAAAATCATGGTCATTCAGTGCTAGGTAGTTCCCAACCCTGCTGTGCATTGAATTAAAGAAAAAAGGAATAATCCAGAAACCCTGAAGGGACACTTGGGGGACTGAAGCCTGAAGTGGCCAGCTGACTTAGTGTCTTGGCAAAACGAAATAAAAGATTTTAGTTTTCCTAATTTGAATGCTGTGATGAGTTTTTTGTGGGATAGAAACTACAGGGAATTTAATTTCACCTTCAGTGTTTTCTGAATATCAGGTACCAGGGTACTGAGGAGGCAGTAGGGAAACATTTTTGTTGTTGTTGTTGTTGTTTTTGTTTTTGAACCCAACGGCGTTCAGTAGTTACTCCTGGCTATCTGCTAAGAAATCACTCCTGGCTGGCATGGGGGACCATATAGGATGCGATTCGAACCACTATTGGTCCTGGGTTTCGGCAGCTTGCAAGGGAAACGCCCTTCCCCTGTGCTGTCTCTCCAGCCCAGGGAAACATCTCTTTAACGTGTAAACCAAAGGTACCAAATGAGAAACACCTAACTAGAAGGCAATCTGAGGGTACCACGCCCAGTAGGTTTCCATGGAAACTTGGCCCATTCACAGGGTCAAAAATGGAAGAGTGAGGAGTCAGAGCCATTGTAAAGTGGAGAGGGCGTTTGCCTTGCACATAGCTGACCTTGGTTCAGGTTTGATCCTCAATATCTTATGTGTTCCCTGAGTGCCACCAGGAGTGATTCCTGAGCAAAGAACCAGGACTAACCCTTGAGCACTTCTGAGTATGACCCAAAAACAAAAACCAAAAAAATAGAAATGGAGCGATGCCTGAGTGGTGTAGATGTCCAGAAAGTGGGGGACCCTCCTGCGGTCTCCCTCCCCAGGGCTCCCTTGGGTCTTCCTTGGAGACTGTGCCCTTCCATGGGGTCTTTTCTCTCACTAGGACTCTAAAACAGAATCGGGGTGGGTAGGCAAAAATGTCTGATCCCCAGAACCTGGAGTGCGTGACCATATGGAAGCTTGGAGAAAGTGAGGCTGATGCTCAGGGCCTGGCCAGCCTCTCCCCTGGGTTTCCTCAAAGGTGGAGGCAGAAGAACTCTAGGTGCAGAGATAACCAGAAATGGGCCCCTCTGGAACTTCCTGAAGGAACCAGGCCAGATTTAAAGTCCTTTAGTGGATCTCTGTCGCTTGAGGCCTCCCAAGTTTGGAGAAAGTTCTGGTGCTGGAATTCGGGCTCCTGTTGTATGGGAGAGAGATTAAAGCCAAGAGGCCAATGAGAACGCCGAAAACTTGAAAGCCTGGCTGCCTGGCCCAGGAAGGTCCCACCTCCCCGCGGTCCCTTTAAGGGGTGGGGCCGCGCTCCTGGTTGCCTGGAGACAACCAGGTTCAGACGCTACCGCCTTCCCAGCTCCTCTGGTGGATGCCTGGGCCGCGTGGACCCGTGAACTCAGTTCTTGGGGTCGGAGAGGTATGTGTGGGCGCAAAGGGATCTACAGCAGGTGTGGGTGGTAGGGAAAGGAAAAATGTCTTGTACATTCTCAGGAGGGGAGTTGGAAATTGTGTCTACACCGTCCAAACCAACTTCTCTAGTCCGACTTCTGTGCCTCAGCAAGGCATGTATGGGATCTGGCCTCAGTCCTGTTTCTGGGTAACTTTTTTCCCTCTCATCCCAGTACAGCTAGGTGTCACCCCTTTTTACTTTAATTTTAATTTTTTTTGGAACCACACCCAGTGGTGGTTAGGGCTTATTCCTGGCTCTGCACATAGGAATTACTCCTGGCTGTACTCAGGGAAACATAAGGAATGATAGCGATTGAACCAGGATCAGCCACATGCAAGGCAAGTGCCTTACCCGCTGGACTATCTCTCCGGCCCACAGTTGTCCCCCTGTTTTTAAAAAGATGAAAAGTTGGGGATGTGGTGTGCAAGGAGATGGCTCCCTGGACTGGAGCCCTACTTAGTGTGGAGGTAGCCCAAATCTGGTCCTTGGTCCCTGCGTGTCTAAGCACTGCCAGGAATTCCTCGCCCAGACTAGCTCTTGAGCTCCTCCAGGTGATATACCAAAAAACTAAGATTAAAAAAAGGAAAAAGTGGGTCCAGAGAGATAGCATGGAGGCAGGGTATTTGCCTTGCATACAGAAGAACGGTGATTCGAACCCTGGCATCCCTTATGGTTCCCTGAGCCTGCCGGGAGCGATTTCTGAGCATAGAGCCAGGAGTAAACCATGAGCGCTGCTGGGAGTGACCCAAAACACACACACACACACACACACACACACACACACACACACACACACACACACACACACACACACAAAGAGAAGGGCCGGAGAGATAGCACAGCGGTAGCATTTGCCTCACATGCAGCCTATCTAGGACAGACGGTGGTTCGAATCCCGGCATCCCATATGGTCCCCAGTGCCTCCAGGAGCGATTTCTGAGTGCAGAGCAGGAGTTACCCCTGAGCACCACCAGGTGTAACCCAAAAAACAAACAAAAAGGAATAAAAGAAAGCTCATGTACACTTGGGCACACAGTTTGTCTGGCAGCAGGTTATGAAGGAAGAAGTTTTTGCGTATAGGATTTCCCTTGTCACTTGCACCTATATTCAGAAAGAAATAAGGATTTCATTCAACTAAATATATATACTACATATATATATATATATATATATATATATACGTATGCATATGGAATAGAGGAACAGCCAATGCAATGGTGAGTTTGTATTGTTTCTTATAAACTGGGAATATCATGGCTCTGGCACCAGGCTTTAAGAAAATTATGGCGGGGCGGGCGGTGGCGCTAAAGGTAAGGTGCCTGCCTTCCCTGCGCTAGCCTTGGACGGACCGCGGTTCGATTCCCCGGTGTCCCATATGGTCCCCCAAGCCAGGAGCAACTTCTGAGCGTATAGCCAGGAGTAACCCCTGAGCGTTACCGGGTGTGGCCCAAAAACCAAAAAAAAAAGAAAATTATGGCATTGGGCCTGAGCAGATAGTAAAGCAGGTGGTCCCCCCATGCATTGCCAGAAGTAATACTTGAGTGTAGAGCCAGGAATAACTCCTGAGTGTAAAATCCCCACGCTGTCGAATCACATACTGTGTTTCCACCCTCAAGCCCAGGTGTCTGATGCCAGGTAAGGTAGCCACAAAGAATTAAATAACCAAGTGAACCAGGAGAGAGTCATGGAGTCAGTTTGCTTCTTGCCTCATAGTGTCTCTAAGTGCCAAAGCCAGGCTGACCTTTCTTTATTCTCCCAGTACAATGTCCACCAGGCTAGGGATAGTGGAGTGATCAAGGTGGGCTTTTACATATCAAATAGATAGGTATAAAGGAAAGAGGAAGATGGGGGAATGCCTTTGTTTTGGGTTAATAATAATAATAATAATAATAATAATCTTACACTGAGCACCACTTAATGTGGCCCAGATCCACCCCCCCAAAAAGAAGACAAATGCATTGTAAATTTTGGTATGGTCTCAAAAAAAGTAACTACCCCTCCCATACACACACACAAAACTAAGAATACTGTAGAGCTAAAATTTTAACTACAAAGGAAATTTAGTATTTAGAAGCTTTTATCAAAAAATGTAAGTTAGGGGCTGGAGAGAGGAATAAGTGATTGTCTTAGACACAGTTAACCCAGGTTTAATCCCTGGCAACACATATGATCCCCCAATCTTTCCAAGAGTGACCCTATTCACAGAATCAGGAGTAAACCCTAAGCACTTCTAGCAGTGGACCCAAAAAAAGAAGTATTAGCTTAGGTTACATAGATATCAGAATTATTCTTTTTGTTGTTGTTGTTTTGGGGCCACACCCAGTGGTTCTCAGGATTTACTCCTTGCTCTGAACTCAGGAATCACCCTGGTGGTGCTCAGGGGATCATAGAGGGTGCCGAGGATCAAATCCAGTCAGCTGTGTGCAAGGCAAACACCCTACTGGCTGCTCTGTATTGGTCCATCCCCAGTTTCTGGTTTTGACTCATGAAGCTATTCCACTCCATCATCCCCAAAGTGCCCCGAAGTTCCACCATGGCCCTATGTCTTTTCTAGTCCATTTTTTGGTTCCCCCACCACACCCCCCATTGCTTGGTAGTTTCAGTTTTGTAACTCGGCCTTATCTCACTAACACAGAGACCTCCTCTTCCATCTGTGTTACAGACGGTTTTTTAGCAACCAACCTTTAAATTTTTTTTTCAAATAAAACTCCTCCTATGCTTTGAGATATGCAGCCTTTAGCCAAAGGAATTGATTGATTCTTCCTGCCCTAAACACCAGAGCTTCTGATGACCATGGTGAAAGAAAAGAAAAGAACAGACAAAAAAAGTGACAAATCAGCACGCTCTCCCTCCTCACCTTCGGACTTCACCGAGTCTGTCAAACTAGACAGCAATGCTGCCCCCAACACTCCAGCCTCCAACCAGGCCTTGGAAGTGCTCAAGGAACCTCTAGGAGATGCCCATGGGGAGAGCCAGATCAGCCAGGACACCTTGCATTATGAAGAGCCCGACCTGACTGGGCTCATTGTGGAAAGGTAATGGCTCTATGTCCTTCGGGGGTGTCTCAAGAAATGACCCCTCACCACTTGAAAAATGGAAACCATTATGACTTTTCTTTTCTTTTTTTTTTTTTTTGGTTTTTGGGCCACACCCGTTTGACGCTCAGGGGTTACTCCTGGCTATGAGCTCAGAAATCGCCCCTAGCTTGGGGAGACCATATGGGACGCCGGGGGATCGAACCGCGGTCCGTCCTACGCTAGCGCTTGTAAGGCAGACACCTTACCTCTAGCGCCACCTTCCCAGCCTCCATTATGACTTTTCAATGTGTGAGAATTTCAGGGTGCGATCTCATCACTCCTTTAGATTGTCCCCCACCACCAAAAGACCTCAGCCCGGAGCCTGTTCAATAGCATGAGGGTGGTGGTGGTGGTAGTGTTATGTTTGCCTTGCATGTGAATGACCCACATTTGATCTCAGGCATCCCATAGAGTCCCACTATGCTGGGCACAGCCAGGATGAACTCCTGAGCATTGCCAGGTTTGACCCTAAAACAAAACAAAGAAAGACCTCAACCCATCCCTCCACCTAGTGAAATAGTAGTCATTACAATCTGGAGTTGGTTTTGCTGGTTGGTTCATCCGTTTGCTTTCTTTGTATTTTTTTTATGTTTGTTTTGTTTTGTTTTTGGGTCACACCTGGCAGCGCTCAGGGGCTAATCCTGGCTCTACACTCAGAAATTGCCCCCAGCTGGCTCGGGGGACTATATGGGGTGCGAGATTCGAACTACTATTCTTCTGCATACAAAGCAAATGCCTTACCGCTGTGCTATCTCTCCGGCCCCTTGTTTTGTTTTTACATCCTTTCGGTGCTCAAGGGTTACTCCTGGCTTTGCACTAGGGGTCTCTCCTGGAGAGTTGTTTCCATGACCCAGGTTTGCACCCTGAACTGTGGTGTTTGCTGGTCACTTCTTTACTGCAGTGCTCCCAGGGGTCACACAGTCAAGGCTGGGGTTTGCTGGAGGCTATGTAGTTGGTTTCAGTGTCTCTTAATGTGTGTGCGTGTGAGAGGAGAGAGAGGAGAGAGGGGGAGAGAGGGAGGGGGAGAGAGGGGGAGAGAGAGAGAGAGAGAGAGAGAGAGAGAGAGAGAGAGAGAGAGAGAGGAGAGAGAGAGAGAGAGAGAGAGAGAGAGAGAGAGGAGAGAGGAGAGAGAGAGAGAGAGAGAGAGAGAGAGAGAGAGAGAGAGAGAGAGAGAGAGAGAGAGAGAAGAGTTGGGAGGGCTCATTCACACACACAGCCAGCCTCACTTTCACAATTCTCACCACTCTGTGCTGTTTCTCTGCAGTTATGAAGGGGAGAAGGTCCGTGGCCTGTATGAGGGAGAAGGCTTTGCTGTTTTCCAGGATGGTTGCACCTATCAAGTGAGTCTCCCGCCTGGATGGGCTCAAGGATGGGGTAGGTAGTGATCTGGCTTTTGCATCCTCTGAGAAGTCCTGGAGGGTTCAGAAGAGACAGGAAACATTTTTGCTTTTAACCTTCCTTTCTCAGATCTGACTTAGACATTCAGTTCTGTGTTTTGCTGGAAATATGTTTAGCATACCTTTTTATGTCTATTTAAAGTGCCAGGCTCCGGGCTGGAGAGATAGCATGGAGGTAAGGCATTTGCCTTGCATGCGGAAGGATGGTGGTTTGAATCCTGGCATCCCATAAGGACCCCGAGCCTGCCAGGAGTGATTTCTGAGCGTAGAGCCAGGAAGAACCCCTGAGCGCTGCCAGGTGTGACCGCCCCCCCAAAATAAGTGCCAGGCTCATTACTCAGATCCATTTATGACTTTCAGCCTTTGATCACCTTCTGCCTACCCTATGGTGATTTGGTGGAGGAGGTGTTGGGCTGTACCCTGCGGTGCCCAGAGCTAACTCCTGACTCCCCACTCAGGGATCACTCCTGATAGTCTTGGGGGACCAGAATGCTGGAGATCTAACCCAGGTTAGCCTAGTGCAAGGCAAATGCCCTTCCTACTGTGCTATTGCTCTGGCCCCTTTTATGATCTTTTTTTTTTTTTTTTTTTTTTTTTTGGTCTTTGGGCCACACCCTGTGACGCTCAGGGGTTACTCCTGGCTATGCGCTCAGAAGTTGCTCCTGGCTTCTTGGGGGACCATATGGGACGCCGGAGGATCAAACCGCGGTCCGTCCTAGGCTAGCGCAGGCAAGGCAGGCACCTTACCTCCAGCGCCACCGCCCGGCCCCCTTATGATCTTTTTTAAGTAAGAAGTGGGAATAGGAATAAGTAAGATCCAGATTTATCAAGATTGATTATAATTCGACATTTTTGTGTGGTAGGTTTTTATATTTGCTCTTGCACTGTTGATTAATACATTCCTCTTTTCTTTTTTTCTTTTTGGTGTTTGGGCCACACCCAGCTATCCTAATGGGTTATTCCTGGCTCTGCATTCAAGGATCACTACTGACAGGACTTGGGGACAATATCTGGTACAGGGAGCACACGCAGGTTGGCCACTTATTAGGTAACCTGCCATACTATCGCTCTAGCCCCTAATCAATATTCTAAATATAAAAATTAGTGACGATTGGTGGTGTTCTTTACATGACTGAAACCCAAACACAATCATGTATGTAATAAAGTTGTTTAAATTAAAAGAAAAAAGAGTACAGGTGGGAGTAGTGTGGGGAGGAGGGAGATTTGGGACATTGGAGATGGGAATGTTGCACTGGTGATGTGTGGTATTCTTTACATTGCTGAAACCTAGACACAATCATGTATGTAGTCAAGTTGTTTAAATAAAATATATATTAAAAAAATAAAAATAAATAAAAATTAGTGACAACTATATATTATACACATATTCATATATGTCACTGGATACTCACTATACTAAGATATGACTTCCAGTGAGTAAAAAAGAAAGCATGAAAATTGTAATTATAATCATTTTTGTATATAGATAAAGGGTGTTTTTTGTTTTGTTTTGTTTTGGGGGGTCACACTTGGCAGTGCTCAGGGGTTACTCCTGGCTGTACGCTCAGAAATAACTCCTGGCAGGCTCAGGGGACCATATGGGATGCCAGGATTTGAACCACCATCCTTCTGCATGCAAGGCAAACACCCTACCTCCATGCTATCTCTCAGGCCCTAGATAAAGGCTTTAAACAAGTCCTCTACTTGACTTTATTATTATTATGTATTAAGGGGTCATGAATGGTCAGATACTACTCCTGGTCTTAACACTCCTGGTGATGTGGAGCTGATGGAGTGAACTGGTATCAGCCATGTACACAACATGCGCCTTAACCCCTGTATTCTCCCCGGCCCTGTTCTCTCTCTTTTAAAGGGCATGTTCTCAGAGGGACTCATGCATGGATCTGGGACTTACGTTTGGGCCGATGGGCTGAAGTATGAGGTAATCCATAGAATGTGTTTGTTAGGAACAATTTTGAAATTAAGGCAGGTTTCCACAGGTAAACTGACACTTTCACATAAGGCAAAGAAAGATCCCACAGGGACCGGAGAGATAGCACAGTGGTAGGGCGTTTGCCTTGCAAGCGGCCAACCCAGGACTAATGGTGGTTTGAATCCCAGCATCCCATTTGGTACCCCGTGCCTGCCAGGAGTGATTTCTGAGCAGAGAGCCAGAAGTAATCCCTGAGCACCACTGAGTGTATTTTCCCTTCATCTGAATCCCTTGTTGCTTGTGAAGGTGAAAGTGTCTGTTCAAAGCCACTCTATCGGGCCCGGAGAGATAGCACAGCGGTGTTTGCCTTGCAAGCAGCCGATCCAGAACCAAAGGTGGTTGGTTCAAATCCCGGTGTCCCATATGGTCCCCCGTGCCTGCCAGGAGCTATTTCTGAGCAGACAGCCAGGAGTAACCCCTGAGCAACGCCGGGTGTGGCCCAAAAAAAAAAAAAAAAACACAAAGCCACTCTAGCACTGAATGACCTCAGCGAACAACCGGATCTCAGCAAGCCCCATTCCACCATATTTGGTGGAAGTAGCCTGACACGCCCCTCTAAAGCTGTGGCTGCACGAACAGTGACACAGACATGTGACCATAGGCAGGCATATGTACCTGGAACTAGGAGCTGACACATGACCATGACAGACATACATGCCATTGGGGCCAGGAATATGTGATCATGGGCAGACATACATGCCCTCAAAGCCAGAACTGACATGTGACCATGAGCAGGCTTAATCATGGACAGACACACATGCCCCTAGAGTCAGGAGCTGACATGTCACCCAGGACAGACATGTGCAGCCAGAGGAAGGAGGGCAGACAGATTTGGCAGTGGCAGGGGCTGCTCACTGTCTGAGCTATGAAATTCCTGGGTCAAGAATTCAAGGTGGGGGGCCGGAGAGATAGCATGGAAGGTAAGGTGTTTGCCTTTATTGATTGGAATCTCGGTGTCTCATATGGTCCCTCGTGCCTGCCAGGAGCAATTTCTGAGCATGAAGCCAGGAGTAACCCCTGAGCACTGCCAGGTGTGACCCAAAAACCACAAAAAAAAAAAAAAAAAAACCCTCAAGGGAGGGCAGAGAGATAGCATGGAGGTAAGGCATTTGCCTTGCATGCAGAAGATTGATGGTTCAAATCCCGGCATCCCATATGGTCCCCTGAGCCTGCCAGGAGCGATTTCTGAGTATAGAGCCAGGAGGAACCCCTGAGCGCTGCCGGGTGTGACCCAAAACAAACCAAAAAAAAAAAAACTCAAGGGGAAGGTCCAGGAGAGTCAGTTGGGCTCCTCACCCCCTAAGGAAGCTCCTTACTCATCTGGGGGGGAATTGGGACAGTGGGATCACCTGTGAGGTGAAGGGCAGACTTGGACTTAGTGACTGAGTGTGGCATTGTATGCTTTGTTGTGTGTTAATTATTTGCTAGTTTCTTTTTATTTTGACATTGCTGGGGATGGAACTCAGGACCTCAAATGCAAGGCCAGCGCTCCACTGCTGAGTCACATTCCTGGCTCTGCACTGATTTTTTTCTTTTTGGGGGAGTGGGGGAAGAGTCCATACCCAGCTGTGTTCAGAGGTTACTCCTGGCTCTATACTCAGGGATTCTTCCTGGTGGAGCTCAAGAAACCATAATGAATTGCCAGGGATCGAACCCGGGTTGGCCATGTGTGAAGCAAACACCCTTTCTGCTGTATTGTCTCTCTGGCTCCAGTTATATTAATTGCATCAATTTTCAATGAGGGACATTGACCCAGGTCTAGCATCATTTCAGCAAATGGGGATGAAGACTATTTTGATGAACCACTGGCAGGGGGATGGGCTGCACCCATGTGGCCTGGCCTTCATCAGTGTCATGTGAGGCCACACTGCTACCCAGTATATATATATATATATATATATATATATATATATATATATATATATATATATATATATATATATAATTGTAATATTTGTTTTTGGTTTTTTTGTTTGTTTGTTTTTGGGGCCACACCTGGCGGTGCTCAGGGGTTACTCCTGGCTGTCTGTTCAGAAATAGCTCCTGGCAGGCACGGGGGACCATATGGGACACCAGGATTCAAACCAACCACCTTAGGTCCTGGATTGGCTGCTTGCAAGGCAAACACCGCTGTGCTATCTCTCTGGGCCCTTGTAATATTTGTAATCACAGTAATATTTGAGGCACATAATGACAATAAGTGAGGGGCATTCCCACCAGTGTTGTCCTCCCTCCAGCCCTGTTCCCAGTATGCATCCCACATCTCCCTCCTTTACCCCTGTAATGCTAATGCAACTGTTCCCCCTTTGTACAGCTTGTTGTAGATTGAGTATCGATTCTGTTGTCCTTGACTTTAGGTTTGGTATTCATGTTTGATCAGTTTTTATTTCCACCAAATGAACATTCAACTGGTCTTGTGGTACCCAGTATATTAACCCCTTTTGGGCAGTAGTGAGAGCTACCCCCAGTCACTTGTCCCCAAACCCTTTTGAGTCTGCCATGGGTGGTATGTAGCCTGGGGCTGGGAATGATAATGAGTGGGGGAGCAGCAGGGGGACTGTCAACCTTTTGATGGATGGGTTCGGAGGCACCCTTCTTTTTTTTTTTTTTTTTTTTTTTTTTTTTGGTTTTTGGGTCACACCCGGCAGTGCTCAGGGGTTATTCCTGGCTGTCTGCTCAGAAATGCTCCTGGCAGGCACGGGAGACCATATGGGACACCGGGATTTGAACCAACCACCTTTGGTCCTGGATCAGCTGCTTGCAAGGCAAACGCCGCTATGCTATCTCTCCGGGCCCGGAGGCACCCTTCTTAATATGCTGGACAGTTTGGGTTTTTGGTGCCACACCTAGTGGTGGTCAGGGGAACATCTTCAGTACCAGGGCTGCCTACTGGGATCACCAGGATACAAGGTAGAGACTTCACCCCAGAACTGCTCCTTTGTGTCACTCCTGCAACTGTTTTGTCCTAGGGGGAGTTTGTGAAGAACATGCCCATGAACCATGGCATGTATACATGGCCCAATGGCAGCACATACGAAGGGGATGTGACCAGTGCCCTGAGGAATGGGTTTGGCATCTTCACGTGTCACACACACCCTGTGTCCTACATCGGCCACTGGTGCTACAGCAAGAGGCATGGAAAGGTGGGTGAGGCAGCCGCAGACCCTGCCTTGAATGGGCCTAAAGATCAGGGAGGTGCTCCAGCCCAAGTACTGTCCCCAGCTTGGAAATTTACCCTGCTGCACACTGAAATGTGCCTCTCCCTAAATCAATCCATTCAAGTGGTGTCCAGCAGGACTGGGAACAAGCGAAATGAGCCACAAGCCTGAGCCCTGCAGCCAGCAGGGAGGGCCAACCGGGAGGGGCCAGCCATCTGGGCCCTTGTTTCTTAAACTGGAAGTCTAACTGGGGAGCATAAAACATCAAAATAAAGTAGCTTCAGAAATCATTCCTTTTTGGGTGTTGAAGCAATAGTTTGCCTTGCATGCGATTGACCCGAGTTCAATCCCTGGAATCCTATATGGTCCCCCAGCCTGCAGAGAGTGATCCCTGAGCACTGCCAGGCTTGAACCAAAATCTAAAAATAAATAATTTTTTAAAAAATTCCCTTTTGGGGGCCGGAACGGTGGCATAAGCGGTAAGGCATCTGCCTTGCCCGAGCTAGTCTAGGACAGACCACAGTTCTATCCTCTGGCGTCCCATATGGTCCCCCAAGCCAGGAGCAATTTCTGAGTGCATAGCCAGGAGTAACCCCTGAGCATCACCGAGTATGGCCCAAAAAGCAAAAGCAAAAAAATTTCTTTCTAACTTGTTTAGTCCCTATTTTAGATGCCTCTGAGCCCAAGGAATATAGACATGGCTCAGGAGAAGAGGTGCATCAGGAGCCCTTGTATGGCCCCTCCCTCCTTAACATACTCATGCCTCAGGTCTACTGCCTACCTGCTGCCCTTGCTCTGGTCCCTCTGCACCACACTGGCACACACATGTGCACATGCACACAGCACATGCATACACATGCATTCATATGCGCACACATCTCATCTAGGTCAGGTTCCATCCCAGTAGCCTGTGCCCTGGAGTGGTCTTCCAGGCAAGGTCATGCCCTGCCCAGTAGGACTTGGAGGGTGTTCTCTGGACGAAGCAGAAATGGCTCCACACGTGAGACTGTGCCTCAGTCTGGATGAGGGCTGCTGGTCTGATGTGTGGCGCTGTCATTGGCCAAGGGGGACATGAAGCAGGGTGCCCCCTCTAGGACCTGACATAGTTGGTACCTGCATAGTTGGTCACTATGCAGTTAAGACTCGATGGCTACTGTGTCCTTTTCTTGAAGCTGAGTCTGGCCTACTGTGACAATGATTCATGAAGCCTCATTTTCTGTCCACTGTGAGGACAGAGCAGCCCTGCTAAGACCCACTTTTCTTCAACGTTCACTTCAGGGTTCCATCTACTTCAACCTGGAGGGCACCTCCTGGTACGAGGGAGACTGGGAGTTCAACATCAAGACAGGCTGGGGCATAAGATGGTAGGTGTGAGCATGCCTCTCTCGGGGCCCAGGGCAGCAGTTGCTTCATGGCAAGGGCCTTTGTTCCATTCTGTCCAGCCCCTCAAACCCCATGTTGGATGAAACCAACAGACTGTCCCACTAATGTGCATGGTTCTCTCTATTGTGTCTGTTAATGACATGCACATTTCCTTTTGGTGGTTGTGGGGACACTCCTAGGAGTGTTTGAGGGCTTTGGGCCACTCCTGCAGTGATGTTTTCGGTGGGTACCAGGGTTTTACCAGGCAGTGCTCAGGAGATATTACTGGCATTTTTTCTTCTTTCTTCTTTTTTGGGGGTGTGAACAAAACCCAGCAGTGCTCAGAGCTTACTCATGGCTCTGCATACAGGGGACCGTATATGGTGGCGGGATCAGACCTGGGTCAGCTTTGTGCTATTTCTTCAGCCTCTCCTTCCTCTCTTTCTCCTCTCCTGCTCTTCTCCTCCTTCCTCTCTCTAGCTTCTGTCTCCTCTCTCCTCACTCTCTCCCATCATTTCTTCCTCCCTCTCTCTCCCTTCCATCTCTCTCACTCTTCCTTCCTCCCTCTATCTCTTGCTCCTCTGTAGAACAGAATGGACTAAATCTCTGAGATAACAGTCTCTAGTTACTTTTACCAGTGCTCACTGATTTGAATTGCTTTGCTTTTTTGGTTCTAGCTACAAATCTGGCAATATCTATGAAGGCCAGTGGGAAAACAACAGGCGCCATGGGGAAGGCCGGATGCGGTGGCTAACAAAGAATGAAGAATACATGGGCCAGTGGGAAATGGGGGTGCAGGTACCACTCGACTGTCCCAACATGGAGTCAGCTTCTCCACACAGATGCATGGCAGACACAATGTTGGATTTATTGTGAAATGCTGAAACTCAACATGGCCATTTACTGGTTCAAACTTTTTCCACTGTATTTTTTTTTTTTTTTTGTGGTTTTTGGGTCACATCCGGCAGTGCTCAGGGGTTACTCCTGGCTCCATGCTCAGAAATTGCTCCTGGCAGGCACGGGGGACCATATGGGACGCTGGGATTCGAACCGATGACCTCTTGCATAGAAAGGCAAACGCCTTACCTCCATGCTATCTCTCCAGCCCCCACTGTATTTTTTTTTTGTTTGTTTGTTTTTGGGCCACACCCAGTGGTGCTTAGGGGTTACTCCTGGCTGTCTGCTCAGAAATAGCTCCTGGCAGGCACGGGGGACCATATGGGACACCGGGATTCGAACCAACCACCTTTGGTCCTGGATCAGCTGCTTGCAAGGCAAACGCCGCTGTGCTATCTCTCTGGGCCCCCACTGTATTTTATTATTATTACTATATAATGTATGTCTCATACCAATTAGTTTCTACCATTAGCAAGACCATGATTTATAAGGTTCCTATAGGAACCAAGATGCCTTATACTGTCAATGGTACCATGGGGAAGGCACTTGCCTTGCATGTAGGCAACCTGGGTTTGATCCCTGGCATCCCATATTATTTTCCAAGCCTGCCAAGAGTCACCCCTGAATACAGAGCCAGGAGTAAGCCCTCAGCACCACTTGGTGTGTCCCTGAAACAAAAATGCTAAGGGTGAGAGATATTGTACAGTGGAGAGGGCACTTTCTTTGCACATGTCTGACCTGGGTTTTATCCTGGGCATCCAGGGCAGCACCAGGACTGATTCCTAAGTGCAAAGCCAGGAGTAACCTGAGTCATGTTCCATGTGTGGCATGTTTGTGACAGACACCAAGGCTGCTTCCACTCTTTATTCATTGCACATAATCCTGCTGTGAATGTGGTTACACAGACATCTGTTTAAATCCCTTTCCAGATCTTTGGTCTCTACCCAGAGGCCTCAGACTCTCCCATTATTGCAAAGAATCATGCATGTATGTATAACATGCCGGTTTAATAAATATGATTATAGGTGCCTGGGAAAAATATATGAATTCTCAAACCCTCACAATGTTTCTGTCTGGTAAGAAGGATTGAGGAGGAGGTTTGTTTGTTTTTGCCCACATCTGGCTGTGCTCAGGGATTACTCCTGGTTCTGTGCTCAGGAATTACTCCTAGTGGTACTCATGGGACCATATTTCCCTAGGACCAAAGATAGGCATAGAGTCATTGAGTCCCACAGACATCCAAACTCCTTCTAAGAAGTCATTACATAGTACCCGGATATTGTTTCAGTGTTCAGGGAAAGTACTATGAGCTCTCACCCTGCTGTTTTCCTTCTTTTCAGAATGGCTTTGGAACACACTCATGGTTTCTCAAGAGAACCTCCAACTCCCAGTATCCTCTAAGAAACGAGTATGTGGGACAGTTTGTGAATGGGTGTCGTCACGGCCACGGGAAGTTTTACTACGCCAGCGGTGCCTTCTTTGAAGGGGAGTGGGTTTTCAATAAGAAACATGGGATGGTGAGTGCAGGCATGCTAAGTGGCTAGTTCAACCACTGTGGAGAACTTTCTAGCCCTAGAGACTCATGGCTCATAGGCTCCATCTCAGTGCCTGGGATGACTTATTCACATCTTAGCCTGAGCAATAGCACTGCAGATGCCCTTGATGCAGATGACACTGATTTGTTCTCCAGCATTTCATATGTTCCCCATCGCACTGCCAGGAGTGATTTCTAACTACAGAACCAGAAGTAACCCCTGAGCATCCACATAAGTGTGCCCCACCCTCCCCCCCCCAAAAAAAAAAGAAAAAGAAAATATTGGATCAGAGAGAGTACAGCAGGTAGGATACTTGTCTTGCACCTGGCCAACCTAGGTTTGAGCAACGATGGCATTCATATTGATTCCAAACCTATCGGGAGTGATCCTTGAACTCATAGCCAGTAGTAACCCTCTGAGTACTGCTGGGGTAACTCAAAAACAAAGCGAAAAAAGAAGAAGGTGGGCCCAGAGAAATAGCACAGCGGCGTTTGCCTTGCAAGCAGCCGATCCAGGACCAAAGGTGGTTGGTTCGAATCCCGGTGTTCCATATGGTCCCTTGTGCCTGCCAGGAGCTATTTCTGAGCAGACAGCCAGGAGTAACCCCTGAGCACCACCGGGTGTGGCCCAAAAACCAAAAAAAAAAAAAAAAAAAAAAAAAAAAGAAGGTGGTGCTTCTGGTTGACAAATTTCAGTATATTTAGAAGTTAAGGGGCCGGAGAGATAGCATGGAGGTAAAGCATTTGCCTTTCATGCAGGAGGTCATCGGTTCGAATCCCGGCATCCCATATGGTCCCCCGTGCCTGCCAGGAGCAATTTCTGAGCCTGGAGCCAGGAATAACCCCTGAGCACTGCCGGGTGTGACCCAAAAACCAAAAAAAAAAAAAAAAAAAAAAGAAGTTATTAGGTTATGGTATATGTATTTGCAAGTTATAGAAAATCTAGCTTCTGTAAAAGTTTGTTATTTTTCCAGGTAGACATTCTTATAGAGTATTGTCTTTAAAATAAAGTGGTCTCTTCTATATTGAAAACATTTTTGTTTTCTAATTTAAAAATTAATGTTTTCAGGGGACAGGGAAGGTGGCGCTAGAGGTAAGGTGTCTGTCTGCCTTGCGAGCGCTAGCGTAGGACGGACCATGATTCCATCCCCCGGCGTCCCATATGGTCCCCCCAAGCCAGGAGCGATTTCTGAGTGCATAGCCAGGAATAACCCCTGAGCATCAAACGGGTGTAGCCCAAAAACCAAAAAAAAAAAAAATTAATGTTTTTTTTATAAATATTGTACACTAAACTCAAGTAGACTGTGTGGTATTTGCAAATATTTTCACAACTGATGAAATTTTGCATTTGTAAAATTAATATATTGTATAAAATAATTTTATGTTCTATTTTGGAAAGCTCTAAAAATCTAGCTTCATCTTCCCTAAATGATAAAGAATAATATAGACATCAGGATTTGATTCAGCAACTCAGTGCTACCCCTGGTTTTGATCCCCGGCACTCCATTTGGTCCATTGAGCCCTGCCTGGAGTGGTTTCTGAGAGTAGAGCCAGGAGCAAGTCCTGAGCACAGCTGGGTGTGACCACAAAATATAAATAAACACAAAGATGTTTTGTTTTTAGTTTTGAGCCACACCCAGCAGTGCTCCGAGGTTACTCCTGGATCTGTGCTCAGAAAACATTCCTGGCAAGGGCCCGGAGAGATAGCACAGCGGCGTTTGCCTTGCAAGCAGCCGATCCAGGACCAAAGGTGGTTGGTTCGAATCCCGGTGTCCCATATGGTCCCCCATGCCTGCCAGGACCTATTTCTGAGCAGACAGCCAGGAGTAACCCCTGAGCACCGCCGGGTGTGGCCCAAAAACAAAAAACAAAAAAAAAAAACCATTCCTGGCAGGCTCTGGGACCATATGGGATGCTGGGGATTGAACCCGGATCAGCAACATGCAAGGCAAATGCCCTACCCTATGCAATTGCTCTGGCCAGACACACAAAGACTTTTTTTTTTTTTTTTTTTTTTTTTTTGGGCCACATCCGTTTGATGCTCAGGGATTACTCCTGGCTAAGCACTCAGAAATTGCCCCTGGCTTGGGGAGACCATATGGGATACCGGGGGATCGAACCACGTTCCTTCCTTGGCTAGCGCTTGCAAGGCAGACACCTTACCTCTAGCACCACCTCGCCGGCCCCAAGACTTTTTATCCATAATCTGCATCAAGTTATTTCCACTGGCAGGGCCGCCTGGTGTTCAAGAATGGACGTGTATATGAGGGCCTGTTCTGCAATGACATGATGTTAGAATTACCAGACCTGCCGGTGAACTTAATCCATTCCCAAGGCCTGCCCTCAGATTGGGAGTGTTGGTGCCCGAAGGAATGCTCAGCCATCACCGCAAGTAGGAAGCCACCTGCCCGGGCAACCCCTGACCTGTTGTCTTGACTCCTCCACCTGCTCTTTATGTTTGTTTGTTTGTTTTTTGTGGGTCACATCTGGTATTGCTTAGGACTTACTCCTGGCTCCTCATTTAATAATTACTCTTTGTAGTGCTATGGGGTATTAGAGATTGCATCCTGGTCACCCACTTGCATGTACAGTACCCTCCTTTCTGCTACACTCTCTCTTTGAGCTCTCTCTCTCTAGTGCACTCTCTCTCTAGAGCTCCCCATGCTAAGCTCTCACTCAGGCCCTTGAGCCTTGTGTCTGATCCCAGCTGATTCTTTCTTTTTGGGGGAGATAAAGGTGGAATTTGCGTTACACATGATGGTGTGCTACTGCATTAATGTTATTGTATCTTTAAGGGGTGAGGATGCCCTCCTGTAACTGCCAATGGACTGGGACATGCCCAGTAATGGCAGTGGTGTTCGGAGCTTGTTCCTGGCTCTTTGCTCAGGAGTGACCCCTGGTGGTGCTGGGGGCACATCTACTGTGCTGGGGATTTGAAGTTGGGTCAATGGATGTCCCTAAACCCTGTACTATCTTTGACCCTGCACATGCTCTGTGATAAATTTGTGAGTCATCTCGGATTACACTTGGATGAGCAGTCAGCCAGTATAATCTTGACAAGGGTACTTGGAGCACGCCACAGTTCACTCTGCCTCCAATGTCTTTCTTAATTTTCTAGAAATTTTCAGAAGACTGGATGGCACTATTGACTCGGTGTTAGGCTCCAGCATTGAACTCGATCTCAGTGCACTGCTGAGTAGGTACCCCGCAGAAGACCAACCACAGGAGAAGAAGCAGGTGAGCTCCCCACTAGGCCCCATGTTCCTGGCTCTTTGCTCAGGAGTAAACCCTGGTTGTGCTAGGGGCACATCTACTGTACTGCGGATTTGAACTTGGGAGAAGCAAATCCCACACCTTCTGGAGGGCCTGCAATTGTGGATTTTCTTCTTCCTGGGGTGTTTGTGGTATCCCACTGAGGGCACGAGAGGAATAGGATGGAGGCATGGAGGGACTAAGGGCTGGTCAATGGCTCAGAGCTGGTCTCCTCGAGGGTTGTATCTGCCCTCCTTTGACCATTTTGCTGTAGATGACCAGGAGCAGTTGGGAATTGGGAGAGCTTGTCCTGTTAGACCTAGGGCCTGACCTGGGTTCAATCCCTAGTGACCCTTGAGTTTCCTGAACCCTGCCAGGAGTGAGTCCTGCACACAGAGGCAAAAGTAAGTCCTGGGTCGGGCGGTGGCGCTAGAGGTAAGGTGCCTGCCTTGCCTGCGCTAGCCTTGGACGGACCGCGGTTCGATCCCCCGGCGTCCCATATGGTCCCCCAAGCCAGGAGCGACTTCTGAGCTCATAGCCAGGAGTAACCCCTGAGCGTCACCGGGTGTGGCCCAAAAACCAAAAAAAAAAAAAAAGTAAGTCCTGAGAACCACTGGGTGTGCCTCCCCTGAAAAGATTGGGTGATACCTAGAGATGGGAACCTGTGGGGCCTTCTCTGTAGCTCCCACATCTGGCAAATCTCTAGCACATAATAGAGCTTAGTGTCCCAGCTGCGAGCATCTGCTGTAGTAATGATGGAAGGTTTTTACCAGAAAGAGAGAAGCTGCTGAGATTTCAGAACCATGGGCTCTCAGGGACCCTTACTGCTCTTGGCCCCTCCAGCAGGCCCCTCCCCTCCACCCACCCGTATGTCCCACAAATACTATATTCAGCTCCCTTCCCTTCTTGGCATCCAAGCAAGTGTTTAAGTGTTGGATGCGGAGCCTCACACTGGGTCCATGTGGAAGGGCTGGTGGAAACTCTCTCTCTCTTTCTCTCTCTCTCTCTTTTTCTCTCTCTCTCATATCTCTCTGGTTTATCATTATTATTTTGGTTTTGAGGTCACATCTAGCAGTGCTCAGGATTACTCCTGGCTCTGTGCTCAGGGATCACTCCTGTCAGCTCAGGGGACCATAAGGGATGCCAGGGATTGAACCTGGGTCGGTCATGTGCAAGGCAAATGCCCTTCCCGCTGTGCTATCACTGCGGTCCTCATTCTGCTAGTTCTGTATCAGAGGGACACGCATCAGGAAGGCAGAAAACTCAGACAGGAATTCCCCCAAGTTCTACACCTTCTACTCAGTTCTGTACCTAAGAACCTTCCATTTGCTTCCTACCTCTGTTCTCACAGAACATTGCTGTGAGAGAAGCAGAGCCCTCAAATATTCTCCAAATGTGTGAGTTAGAGACATGTACACATATGTGCTGAACTGAAAAACAGAGAAAGCACCTTGTTGGTTTATACATACATACATACATACATACATACATACATACATACATACATATATACATACACACACATATTTCTGGCTATGTACTCAGAAATCGCCCTGGCTTGGAGGACCATATAGGATGTTGGGGGATCAAACCATGGTTCGTCCTAAGTTAGCTTGCAAGGCAGATGCCCTACCGCCTGCGCCACCACTCTGGTTCACACACACACACACACACACACACACACACACACACACACACACACACACACATATATATATATATATATATATTGGTTTTTGGGTCACACCCGGCGGTGCTCAGGGGTTACTCCTGGCTGTCTGCTCAGAAATAGCTCCTGGCAGGCACAGGGGACCATGTGGAAACCGGGATTCGAACCAATCACCTTTGGTTCTGGATCGGTGCTTGCAAGGAAAACGCCACTGTGCTATCTCTCCAGGCCCACATACATATATTTTTAATTTGGGGGGTCTGGGCCCCACCCAGCAGTGCTCAAAAGTTACTCCTGGTTCTGTGCTCATTCTGGAAGTTCTCAGCACTGTAGGCACCCCTATCACTTAGGCATGAGTTATGTATCTCTTTGCAGGTTGAGTTCGCTGTACTGAGAAACATTACAGAGCTCAGGAGGATCTACTGCTTCTACAGCAGCCTCGGTTGTGACCACTCCTTAGACAACACTTTCCTCATGACAAGACTTCACTTCTGGAGATTTCTGAAAGATTGCAAGATCCACCACCATACAATCACCCTCACTGACATGGACCGAATCCTTTGGGGTGAGCTTTCAGCCCTTCCTTTGTGCCCTGGAGTTGAGACTGCAGGGGGCTTCTCCCTAGGAAACCTGAGTAATAATGAAGGGCCATGTTGGGAGAGTTTTTTCAGAAGCCCAGCTAGGCCCAGCCCCAGGGAGGCATGAGGCTGGCAGAGTCTAGCCTCCAGGCATTTTGGAGAATTCCCAACAGGCTTGTGGCCTGTCTGTCCTGTGCCCCCAGATGGTTTTCCCTTCTACCTCCAGACTGACAGGCCCTAAATGGGGGAATTAAATACCCTGAACTGTCAGACCATAGCCAAGCAAAAAAGTCAAGAAGGCCTTTAGGGAGACTTGGCCTTGCCTTTTTTTGGTTGGGGGGGGGGGCACATTTCTGTGTAACTCTCAGGAGTTACTCCTGGCTGTGTGCTTAGGAATCACCCTGGCAATGCTCAGGGGATCCTACGGAATGCTGGAGATTGAACCTGGGATTACTGCATGCAAGACAAACGTTCTCCTCACTGTGACACCTTGACTTTGTCTTGACTGGGAGTTTGGAAAGTTTATACCACTAAATTACCAACTGGGAGGGTCCTTTTAGCAGAGTCTGGAAGACAGGCTAGAGGACTCAGCACCACAATAATCTTCTTGAGTTTTAAAATGGCGGCGCTGACCTCTGCTGATGTCCATGCTCACCTGCCAATGCCTGGTGGTCAGGTCCTCTCTGCACCTACAGTGCCATAAGGAGAGGCCTGGGTCACCAAACAAAGATTGGGCTCTCACTTTCTCACTTAGCACATACCTGAGGGCTATAGGACGCTGCATGGTCTCAGAGTGGGTACTTGGCTCTATAGTGAGAGCATCCTCAAGGAGAAGAAATTATCTGTCCTGTGTATTCTCTGACAGCTCCAGGAGTAGGTTAAATAGAAGGTTCTAGAAATGAGTAAGCCATCTCCCTGCTTTTCTGGTTCTAGCAAATAGCACTAAGGAGGCCATATCTATGGAAGCCATTCATTCTCCGTTCACCACCATCATGCTTCGAATATTTATAAATTACCTCCTGCAGCTGGCTTACCACATCTACCACAAGGAGTACCAGTGAGTACATGGCCTACCTCACCTACCACAGGGAGTACTGCATTGCTCTCTCCTCTGGCTCTTTCCTTGCATGGTGGTTGAAATCAAGGACTAGAAACATGAGTTTCTCACAGATGATAACCCAGAGACACCAGAATAAAAATGGAAATCAGGCCAGAGTGATAGTACAGTGGAGAGGACACTTACTTTGCATGTGGCCAACCAGGGTTCGATTCCTGGCACCTCGTATTGCTCCCCCAATACAACCAGGAGAGGTTTTTGAGTGCAAAGTTTTTTTTTTTTTTTTTGGTTTTTGGGCCACACCCGGTAACGATCAGGGGTTACTCCTGGCTATGTGCTCAGAAGTTGCTCCTGGCTTGGGGGACCATATGGGACACCGGGGGATCGAACCGCGGTCCGTCCAAGGCTAGCGCAGGCAAGGCAGGCACACCTTACCTTTAGCGCCACCGCCCGGCCCAAGTGCAAAGTTTAAGCACCTGGCCAGGTGTAAGCATGGCTGGGTATGACCCAAAAATAAATGACCCCGCAAAAGTCAGAATTGAACCAGGTTTTAGTACTGCAGGTTTCTTCAGAAGTAGAGCCAGTGCTTCCTCAGGCAAAATTCCTGCTTTCCCCGGAGACAAAGTGAGATTTTATATTTCTGGTTATTTTTTTTTGGGGGGGGGCACACCCGGCGGTGCTCAGGGGTTACTCCTGGCTGTCTGCTCAGAAATAGCTCCTGGCAGGCACAGGGGACCATATGGGACACCTGTCGAACCAACCACCTTTGGTCCTGGATCGGCTGCTTGCAAGGCAAACACCGCTGTGCTATCTCTCCGGGCCCCAAGATTTTATATTTCTATGCATACTTGTTTGCTTGGGGGTTCACATAGTGCTGGTTCCAAACCTGGTCCTCCAAACAAGGTCCTCTTGTTGCAGATCCTGTTCAACCCCTGTATGCCCCAGTATGTTTCGCTAGGACCAGAGTGATAAGACAGTAGGGAGAATACGTGCCTTGCACACAGCTGACCTGGTTCAATTCTTGGCATCCCATATTGTCCTCTGAGACCTGCAAAGAGTGATCTCTAAGTGCAGAGCCAGGACTATGTCCTCCTGAGCACCACCAGGTACAGCCCAAACCCAAAAAAATATCCAAAAAAACCCTTTATGCTATAGGGCATTTTTGTTGTTGTTGTTGTTGTTGTTGGCGGCGGCGGCAGGACAGGGGGGTTGTTTGGGGTGAGGAACCACACCTGGTAGTGCTCCAGGCTTACTACTGGCTTTGAGCTCAGAAATCACTCCTGGAAGCCAGAGAGATAGCACAGTGGTAGGGTATTTGCCTTGCACACAGTCAATCCAGGTCGGACCTTGGTTCAATTCCCGGCATCCAATATGGTCCCCTAAGCCTGCCAGGAGCAACTTCTGAGCACAGAGCCAGGAGTGCGCACCCTGAGTGTGGTTGGGTGTGGCTCCTCCCAAAAAAGAAAGCACTCCTGGTGGTGCTTGGGAGGCCTTATGAGATGCCAGTGATCAAACCCAGGTTGACTACATGCAAGGTAAGTGCCCTCCCTACTGTCTTTTTTTTTTTTTTAGTCACACCCAACAGCGCTCAGGGGTTACTCCTGGCTCTATGCTCAGAAACCGCTCCTGGCAGGCTTGGGGGACCATATGGGATGCCAGGATTTGAACCACTGTCCTTCTGCATGCAAGGCAAATACATACCTCCATGCTGTCTCTCCGGCCCCCTCTCTACTATCTTGTCATTCCAACCCAAACCCTTTTTCTTCTATGCACTTCCCATAAGTGTGGCCATGTTAGTGCCAAGTCCCTACAGCACTTGCCCTAGTTCCTCTGGGTCATTCACTGAAAGTCAGGGTTCAGCACAGGTCACCTGGTGTCAGATGTGGTCAAGTTTCCTGGGCTTTCCTGCTGCTGTCCCTTCTCTAGCCCCCAAACTGCTCAGCACCATCCCATCCAGGCCAGCAACTCAATGCCAGGGCAAATGATGCCTGGGCCACCCCGTGGTGCTGGGGGATCATGTGGTGCTGGGGTGAAGGCACTGGTGGCTGCTGTCTCTCTGTCCCGGACACTTAAGCAGACCTTTAGCCTGCATTGTGTAAGGTGTCGTGTGGTCCCACTGAGATTTTCTTCTCAACTGAGATTTTGGGAAGGAAGCAGATAAGGCTGGAGGCCATGACGAAGTTTAGTCAGGATACTGCTGTCCATTTGCCCTTTCCCCTTCTCTGTGACTACCAAGCATTCCCCCTCCCGAGTACTCCAACACTCCTGGAAAGGAGACCTCTCACCCCTTCAGTGGAGGGCTGCTCACAGCCTCTCTCTGACCATAGGAACGAAAGCCCCTCACTTTTCCTGTGTTTCACCAAACTGATGGCAGAGAACATCCACCCCAATGCCTGCCATGTAAAAGGTGAGCAGGCTTCAGGGTCTGGGTGCTGCCCCCCCCAGCCCCTTTTTTGAGCTTACTGCTGCCTCCTGTTTTCAGGCAGCTTGTTCATAGGGCAGGAGCGCACACTCTTGTCAATGAGCTACCTCAATAGGACCTGGGAGATCTACAGAGCTCACTGCAGGCCCAGTGTCTCCCCTCCGCACGAGCCCACCATGACCATCAGGCGCTTCCTCTGGATGCTCAAGGTAACCACTCCCACCACTGCTGCCACCTCTCCATGGCAGTTGCTTTTGTGTCCTTGGTTTGGAGGTGACAAGGCTCTGCTCAGAGCTTCCTCCTGGCTCTGCACTCAGGGATCAGGCCTCGTGGAAATCTGGTACCATATGAGTGTTGGGATCAAATACACTCCCTTTGTATTGTCTCTCCAGCCTGTTTTTATCATTCTCTTTTCTGTTTTGTTTTGTTTTGTTTTGAGTTGGGACCACACGTGGCGGCACTCAGGGATTACTCCTAGCTCTGCACTCAGAAATCACTTCTGGCAGACTTGGGGAAACCTACGGGATACCTATGGGATCCAACAGGGTTGCAAAGCAGATGTCCTCCCTGCTGTACTATCACTCTGGCCCCTCCCTGTCCGCCTCTGATTGATTTTTCTGCCTTCCTATGAGTTTTTTGAACAGTTTCTAGAAATGTCTTGTGACTTACTATGCTTCTAAGTATCTATCTGTGGACCAGACTTCTCCCAGTTTAATGGAGTTGTGACCCCCTAGGAGCTGGTATTTATTTAAGCTACATCGAGATCTGAGGGACATCATTTTGTCTGACTGTGAGCCTTGCTTCACAGGAGAGTGTTGGGTTTATTATTGTTTGTGGCCCAGAGCCCATTGCTCCCTCTAACTTCGCAAACATTATCAGCCACCAGCCTGTAGCTGCTCCTGGACAATCTTTGCGATGCGAAGCCCAGCTCACTCCTGTTAGATGCCTTTGTTTATGTTTTTGTTTTTTGGTTTTTGGGTCACACCAAACAGCACTTAGGGATTACTCCTGGCTCTATGCTCAGAAATCGCCCCTGGCAGGCACAGGGGACCATATAGGATGCCAGGATTCAAAGCACCGTCCTTCTGTATGAAAGGCCCTCTCACAGATGCCTTTGTGACACAGTCCTGTGACAGTTCTTGAATGTGGGGTATTTATGGTGCTAGAATGGAAGCCAGTGTCTCCCCTCCCTACAGGGCATCCCTGGCTCCATTAGTACATTTTCTCATGGGCTTTTTTCAAAGTAACTTTGCTTCTGTGTTGCCACTGGGTGTCTTCCAGGATCCTGTTTGCCCCCTAGTCCTTTGTTGGTGCTACTGTACCCACTTGCTGAACTGTCAATAGATCAATGGTCTCCATGGCACTGCCTGGTCCCCCTGCAGCTCCCCAAAATGAAGCAGAACCAAACAATCTTCTTTTTTTTTTCCCCCCAAACAATCTTCTGATCAAATCTTTACTGCCAGAGCCCTGCACTATTCAGTGATTATCTGAGAGGGGACCTCAGTTAGAAAGATCATATAGGGGCCAGAGAGATAGCACAGTGGCGTTTGCCTTGCAAGCAGCCGATCCAGGACCTAAGATGGTTGGTTCGAATCCCGGTGTCCCATATGGTCCCCTGTGCCTGCCAGGAGCTATTTCTGAGCAGATGGCCAGGAATACCCCTGAGCACTGCTGGGTGTGGCCCAAAAACAAAAAAAGAAAAAAAAAAAGAAAGAAAGAAAGATCATATAGGGCCCAGAGAGATAGCACAGCGGCATTTGCCTTGCGAGCAGCCGATCCAGGACCAAAGGTGGTTGGTTCGAATCCCGGTGTCCCATATGGTCCCCTGTGCCTGCCAGGAGCTATTTCTGAGCAGACAGCCAGGAATAACCCCTGAGCACCGCCAGGTGTGGCCCCAAAACAAAACAAAACAAACAAAAAAAGATCATATAACTGACAAACTGCTCTCCATCCCACAGGACTCAGAGACCCTTGTCCAAGGGCTGGAGCGCTAGCACAGTGGTAGGGAATTTACCTTGCATGTGGCCAACCCTGGACAGACCCCGGTTTGATTCCCAGCATCCCATATGGTCCCCCGAGGCTGCCAGGATTAATTTCTGAATACAGAGCCAGGAGTAACTCCTGAGCGCCACCAGGTGTAACCCAAAACCCAACCCCCCCCACACACAAAAAAGAGACTCTTGCTCCAGGGCCACAGGGCCAGTTTGTGCCCCAGGCAGGCCCTCAAAGATGACTGTTTCTTCCCTCCAGGACTTTAAGATGATAAATAAGGAGCTAACAGCATCCAAGTTTATGGAGATCATTGCTGAGGAGAACCCCTTCATGTGCAATGACAGCGACAGCAACTTTGAACTGGAGGTTTGTTGCCGTTCCAGGGCGGACTCTGCCAGTGGCTGCAGAACCACGAACCAAGAGAGGCCTGAGAGAAATATTTGATCGGTTGGTTATGGACCACAGTAGAAGTGTTCAGGGCTTACTCCTGGCTCTGTGCTCAGGATTCAGTCTTATTTTGTTTTTATTTATTTTTGTTTGCCAGCCACACCTGGCAGTGCTCAGAGATTACTACTGGCTCTGCACTCAGGGATCACTCCTGGCAGTGCTCAGGAGACTATAAGGGACACTGGGAATGAACCTGGGTCAGCAGTGTGCAAGGCGAGCCCCCTCCCCTGCTGTCCTATCACTCCAGCACTCAGGGTTTATTTTTTGGTACCTGGACATCAAACCCTAAAGCCCTCATGCCTGATAATGAAATCATCCGAGGTGACTCTACTGTGAGCTGAAGAAGACATTTCCACCGAGAGGGTCAGATATTAACATTGTGTGATGGATGAAACAGACCTACCATATTTGCTCAGGCGTGAACACTGAGCGAGGTGGTCTATGGGGAACACAGCTCAGCACTTGACAGGGGACCTGGAGGCCCACTGCCCCTCATCCTGGCCTGAGCCTCTGGCTCCTCCTCTGACATGTCTTGCAGATGGTTTTCCTCGAGTTCTTCGAAGCCCTCTTAAGCTTTGCCACCTTCTCTGTCACCAGCCAAGTGGCTAAGTCCTATGTGAGTGTCTTCAATGAGGACCAGTCGGGAAGCAGATTTGGGAGTGGGAGCATCTGCACCCTCCTAAACCAGGTGGGCCACAGGGTAGGGCAGCAGATTCAGCCTTGCCTCTCCCCTCTATTTCATCCTCCTCCTCTCCTCTCTCCACTGCCTCCCTCCTCTTCCTTCCTTGCTCCCTTTTCCTCTCCTCCCCTTATTCCCCTTTTAGCCCATCTCCTCCTCCCTCCCACCTCTTTCCCTCCTCCCCTTTCCTACCCCCCTTCCCTCTCCTTACCTTGTCACAGCCTTGTCAGAGTTTGGGGCTTGAGTGATTCTCAGGAGATTGGAGGATTCTTTTTGTTTGTTTGTTTTTGTTTTGGGGCCACACCCAGTGATGCTCAGGGGTTACTCCTGGCTATGCGCTCAGAAATCCCTCCTGGCTTAGGGGACCATATGGGACACTGGGACTGGAGCTGAGGTCCATCCTGGGTCAGCCACGTGCAAGGCAAACACCCTACTGCTGTGTTATGATTCCGGCCCTGCATTCTTTTTTTTTTAAACTTTATTAATTGATTGATTGATTTTTTGGCCACACTCAGTAGTGTTCAGGGGTTACTCTTGGCTCTGCACTCAGAAATCGCCCCTGGCAGACTAGGGAACCATATGGGATGCCAGGAATCCCGGGTCGATTGGCCACATGCAAGACAAATGCTGTGCTATTTCTCAGGCCCCGAGATTGGAGGCTTCTGAAGAAGTTGTTTCCTGGTCAGTTGGCAGGGGAGGGAACCTTATAGGGAAGAGCTGTAGAGTGGCCACAAGGCTGGGTAAGCCCCGAGTGTGATCGCTGTAGGGATCGATGGATGCCATTGTCTGTGTGATCCAGATGGTGGACCTAAAAGATTTCTGACCTGATCATTCCTGCAGCCACCAGAGCCATTGCTTAGGATCTGTACACTTGTCATTTGTCACGAGGGGACATGCAGACCCTGTTTGCATCATTACAGGCATGGCCCAGCATGACAAGAGCCACTCACACATTAGCCAGTGGGAGATGCTGGACACCTCTGGGGTCTCTAACTGCTGCGGGTGCCATAGGGGATGCATGTCTTCTCTGCACCCAGAGAGCTGGTAGTGGTCCTGTTTCCCTCTTTAGAACAAGAGCTCCAGTGCTATCATCAGCCAGGAGTCCGAAGTCCAGCATGGGGGTTCCATGTCCTTGAGCAAGTTCGACATCAGCAAAATCAAGAAATCTGAGGTGCTGCCCCCATGTGCCTTGGGAGACTGGGGTGGGGGGGTGGGGGGGTGGGGGAGGGGAGTGGACTGAAGGGAATGCCGTCCCTGGAGTGTAGTGCCAGGCTCTGGAACCTCCAGGAGGAAACTGAAGCACAGGAAAGGGGATTCAGCCCAGGGAGGCCTCTTGTGGCTGGACAGGAAGGGTGGACACAGCGAAGCTTCCCTAACAAGGCTATAAGACATGGGGTGAGGGATAAACTGCTGATGGGGTTATCCAACAGGATAAACCACACAGACAGGAGGAGAGGGAAAGGGATCCTTGGGGGAGGGGAATGGGTGCTTGGGAATGTGGGGGGAAACCCACATAAGAGGGGGCAGGGAACATGACTGTGGGGTGTGGTTCTTGGTTCTGAGTGGGTCCTCCAGCTGCTGGGCCTCTGGAGCTTTAAGATGGGCTCGGAGATGCAGCTGAATATGCAGTGTCGTGGAAGTGGGTCTGGCCAAGCAGTGAGTGGTACAGGGACAATGCTGGGGACATGCCACTCAGTGGCAAAGCCACCACCACCTGCCAGAGAACTGTGGCCTGAAGATAGTCTAGTCTCACTTTCTCTACCCTAACTTTAAAACTTGGGTTAGTGGGCTGGAGAGATAGCATAGTGGTAGGGAGTTTGCCTTTTACGCAGCTGATCCAGGACGGATGATGGTTCAAATCCCTGTATCCCATATGGTCCCCCGTGCCTACCAAGAGGTATTTCTGAGTGCCACCAAGTGTGACCAAAAATAAAAAATAAAATAAAAGGGACCGGAGAGATAGCACAGCGGCGTTTGCCTTGCAAGCAGCTGATCCAGGACCTAAGGTGGTTGGTTCTAATCCCGGTGTCCCATATGGTCTCCCATATGATCTGCCAGGAGCTATTTCTGAGCAGATTGCCAGGAGTAACCTCTGAGCACCGCCGGGTGTGGCCCAAAAACCAAAATAAAATAAAATAAAATAAAATACCCTTGAGTTAGTATTTGTTTTAGCACCACACCTAGCAGTGCCCAGCAGATGAAGTCTGGCTCTACATTCAAGGGTCACTGTTGGTGGGTGCAGGAGACCATATGTATGTGTTCATGAGATAGAACCTGGGTCAGCTGCTTTGAGGCAAGCACTTTCCTTGCTGTGCTATCACTCACAGGATCCCTTTTACATAGGTGATGCTCATTCTCTAATCTACAGATAACAGCCTTTTATATGGAGGAGGGGGGAGTCAAAAAGACTTACCAAGAACTTCTGGAGTCTTTCTAACTAGACCCAGTGGCCTGTCCTTCCATCCAGAGCATCAGGAAGTAACATTCCCACATTCCTTCCTATGAAGCCCAGTGTTCAACAGTTTCTCAGTGATGATAGAGCACCCAAGATGAACTACAAATCTTCAGTGAAAGGGCTGACCTTCTTCTTCTTGCAAAAAGGTATTTTTAAAATAATTTTGGAAAATATTTTTGGTTACACCTGATGATACTCAGAGCTCACTTGTGGCGGGTTTCAGGGGATTGAATGGTGCCAGGGATTAGATAGGGGTCGGGTTGTGCACCAAGGCTAGTAAGTACGTTGCTCCTTGTCCTAGCGCTCCAACCCCCAAAAGAGGAGTATATTTTTGTTGTTGTTTATTTGTTTTGGGGCCACACCTGACAGTGTTCAAAGATTATCCTGACTCTCTACAGACTCAGGAATTACTCCTAGCAGTGCTCAAGAGACCAAATGAGAAGCCAGGGATCAAACCTGGGTCAGCCATGTTCAAGGGAAATGCCATTCATGCTGTTCTTTTATGAGGGGTGGGAGGTCACACCCGGCACACTCAGGGGTTACTCCTGGCTCAGTTCTCAGAAATCGCTCCTGGCAGGCTTGGGGGACTATATGAGATGCTGGGATTCGAACCACCATCTGTCCTGAATCGGCTTTGTGCAAGGCAAACATCCTACCGCTGTGCTATCTCTCCAACCCCCCTTCGTGCTCTTCTTTTTTTTTTTTTTGGCTTTTAGGCCACACCCGGCGGTGCTCAGGGGTTACTCCTGGCTGTCTGCTCAGAAATAGCTCCTGGCAGGCACGGGGGATCATATGGGACACCGGATTCGAACCAACCACCTTTGGTCCTGGATCGGCTGTTTGCAAGGCAAATGCCGCTGTGCTATCTCTCCGGGCCCCCTCGTGCTATTCTTAATATCTGCAAACTAATGCATGTCACAGGCAAATTAAAATGTCCATATCTCTCCTTTTGGAGACCAGACTGTTCAACACTCACAATGAGTTCAAAAATTCCCCTGTGGTGCTGTCAGGATCAATGACCTGGTGCCCTTGGAGTCCTTCTTCCATTCTCACCTTTGCCTTTGGAAGCTGCCTCAGAGCCCTAACCTGCAACATTTCCATACTTCATTTGCATTTCACTCTGCCAGTGGGGTGGCAGTGGTGATCCCCAGCACTGTATAGCTCCCCAAGAACAATTCTTTACTGTTTTGATGAAAACTGCCTTAAACCCAAAACCAAACAGTTGTATGGTTACTGAGTTGTAAGCTAGACACAGAGGGGACCACTTATTCTAGCAGCCCTGGGGGGTGAGGTTGGGGGATATGGGATGCAAGATGGGAATGGTGGTAGAGGGAGGACAACTTTGGTGATAGGAATTCTCCTGATTCAATGTTAATATGTACCTAAAATATTACTGTGAAAGATATGTAAGCCACTTTGGTCAAAATAAAAATTATAAAAAAAAAAAAAGAAACATGACAATTTTATAAGTAAAATAAAAAACATGTTTTGTTTTTTCTTTGTTTTGGAGCCATACCTGGCAGTGCTCAAGGGTTATTCCTGGTTGTGCCAGGGAACCCTGTATGGTACTAGGGATGGGACGAGGATGATTTGAGTGCATGGTAATCACCTTAGCCCTCTATGACTTTTCCAACTCTGAAAACTACCTTTAGAGGCGAACTTAAGCAAAACCCAGGGGTGTTTTTCCAGAAATATGGGAAATGTGGGATTTTCCAAATATTTAGGACTAGGAGCACAGCTTAGACCCAGGGCTGCTTGTTCTGGGGAACCCAGGCCACCCTCAAAGTATGTGCGGGACAGGTGCAAGCAGGGCTGTATGGTGCCCATTCAAACTTCCTTCCAGAGAAAAGTGAGAAGCTCAAGGAGGAAACCAAGGATGAGGACGAAGAGAAGGAAAAGCTGAACTCATGGCTCAGTCTCATGCACACATTCTTCGTGGATACGCTCTTCCCGGCTCACAGACACGAGGAGGTCATCATAGAGAAGGTCAAGGAGATGAGGCTGCAGCAAGAGGTCAAGGCTGAGCAGATACAGCAGGAGAATGAGGAGCTGGAAGCAAGGTCAGAGGCTGGGTAGCCCACCTGGTTCCAGGACCACCAGTGTCACTGCAGACTCTGGGCAAGGCCTGTCAGTTGCTCATTTATTTATTTATTTATTTATTTATTTATTTATTTATTTATTTATTTATTTATTTATTTATTTTGGGCCACACCCGTTTAACGCTCAGGGGTTACTCCTGGCTATGTGCTCAGAAATCGCCCCTGGCATGGGGGGACCATATGGGACGCCGGGGGATCGAACCGCGGTCCTTCCTTGGCTAGCGCTTGCAAGGCAGACACCTTACCTCCAGCGCCACCTACCCGGCCCCAGTTGCTCATTTATTTTAAGACTCCAGAGAGATAGCACAGCAGTAGGGCGTTTGCCTTGCATGTGGCCAACCTGTGACAGACCCAGGTTCGATTCCTGGCGTCTCATGTGGTCCCTTGAGCCTGCCAGGAGCGATTTCTGAGCACAGAGCCAGGAGTAACCCCTGAGTACTGCCCAGTGTGGTCCTCCCAAAGAAAAATAAGTGTGTTGTTGCTCTACAGGGACTAACCTGGATGTAAAAAGGCACTTCTGAGCTACAAAGAGGACCTTATTGGACCCTAACTGCCTCCATTTCTTCTCTGGGAAAGGCCTGTTGCTGAGGGCTTCGATTCCCTATGGGCCAGGTGCAGAGAATACATCCTAAACTGGGGGCTGTATGAGGAGCCCACAGGTGTAGAGCATGCATTGACTTTCCCTGACCACAACCCAGGCTGAGTGGTCCAGGCTGTCCTGTGGAGATGCCAGGCTGCTAGTGTGAGTGGAAGAGCCAAGGCATGTTCTGGACACTTGCAGCCGGTGTGCCCATCCCTCAGAAAATATATATTGGAAACATGTTTTAACAAGCCTCTGAGGAATCAGAGCCTAAGCAGTTCTGGCTCTGTTCCTGGCACCATATTTGGTTCCCTACGAGTCACTCCTGAGCACAGAGCCAGTGATTAAGTCCCTGAGCACCACTAGGTGCTCAAAATCATGCCCCAAAATCAAAACTTTTGTATTTTGTTTCCTTAGGCTCCTTAGGCTCTCTTTTTTTTTTTGGGGGGGAAGGGGGGTCACACCCAGCAGTGCTCAGGGGTCACTCCTGGCTCTAAGCTCAGAAATCACTCCTGGCAGGCTCAGGGGACCATATGGGATGCCGGGATTCAAACCACTGTCCTTCTGCATGCAAGGCAAATGCCCTAACTCCATGCTATCTCTCTGGCCTTTCCTTAGGCTCTCTTTTGAGGAAAGAAGGAATGGGGTCCTGCTCGGGTCCTGTAGTATCAGGGACTGGACCTAGGTCCCTTTACACTATATACTAATTCAAGAGGTTATTATTATTATTTTTTAGGGGGAAGCATTTTGGGTCATACATAGCAGTGCTCAGGGCTTACCCCTGGGTCTGCACTCACTCCTGGTGGTGCTCAGAAAGCCTGTGAGATGCCGGGGATTGAACCCAGGTTGGCTATGTGCAAGGGAAAGGCCCCCACTACTGTACTATCACTCTGGTACTCACGTGAGATGTTTCCGCAGCCACCTTAGATGCTCTGCTAAGCTGCTTTCAATCTGTGGGTCTGTGTGGATGGTCTGGGTAGGGCCAGGCTTCTCCTATGGCCACTATGGGGACAGCGAGATGGTCACAGAGTTGTTCACAATCCCCAGCCTCACTCTCCTGTCTATCTTGTACAGGCTGCAGAGTCTGAAGGAGGAGGCATCCAAGAAGCAAGACTATGACTCAGATGCCAGCACTGTCAAGGACTCGCTGATCGCCATGTCCACTAGTTTCACGCAGAGCCCCCCAAAAGAGGAGCTGCTAGTGTTCCAGCCCAGCAAGGCCAGCTCTAGTAGGAAGAGGAAAAAGTAGAGGCCCAGCTCTGGGGGGGATCCGAGACAGGCCTGGACAGGTTCCTGACCAATAAAACATGTTGTATAGGGCCTTTTTGCCTCCTCCTGTTCTCCCTCTTTTCTGTGCATGGTACACATCTGTCTACCAGGCCATCCCCTCCCTCCTGAGCACACAGACCCTCAAGCTGTAGAACAGTAGCGTGTGTGCTGGGCCAATGTTTAAAAATCCAAGAGTGGGACTACAGATTCCATGTAGAATCACAGAATTGGCCACAGAAAGTTCCACTGTCCCCTTCCTGGCCTAGAACCAACTACATGTGTCCTCATCTCCCAGCATTCTCAAGGGGGCTCGAGTGATGACAGGTAGCTATAGATACTTGGAGTCTGTAAGAAAATGGAGCAACTTGCTTGTTAGCTAGAAACACCAAAATGCTGTCACCAACTACCAAACTAGCAGAACGAAGTGTATTCCAACTCCTCTCATGTGGACCAACACAAAAGGGAGTTAGAGAATAGAGAAATAAATCAGGGACCACTGAAATGATCTAAACCCCCCTTATCCTCCCCAGAACTAATCACCTCATTTCTGTCATGATACAAAAGTTTGAACTTCAATTACTGTGTATGAGACTAATCTTATAACCATGAAAAGAAAGCAATGAGTAAGGACACGGCAGAGCTGACCTGAAGTTCATGGGGAGATGTGACAAATGAACCAAAAAAAAAAATTTTTTTTTGGCTTTTGGGTCACACCTGGCAGCGCTCAGGGGTTACTCCTGGCTTTATGCTCAAAAAATCGCCCCTGGCAGGCATGGGGGACCATATGGGATGCCGGGATTTGAACCACTGTCCTTCTGCATGAAAGGCAAACGCCTTACCTCCATGCTATCTCTCCAGCCCCAGATAACCGATCTTAAAGTAAACATCTACATACAAGGAGAAAAAAGATGGTGAAAAGACAAAAAAAAAGCTCAGAGAGACTGGGATGAGGCAGCCCATGGACCAGCTCACCAAGTCCAGAGATAGAGCTCGGGGAGGCTTTGAAGGGAGCTAAGAAAAGATCAGATGGAGGGTTGGAGAGACAGCGCAGTTGTAGGGCGTTTGCCTTGTAAGCGGCCGACCCAGGACCAATGGTGGTTCAAATCTCGGCATCTTATATGGTCCCCTGTGCCTGCCAGGAGCAATTTCTGAGCATAGAGCCAGGAGTAACCCCTGAGCGCTGCCAGGTGTGACCCAAAAAACACAAACAAAAAAAAAAAAAAAAAAAAATCAGGTGGAGTTTCAGAACACTCCAGTGAGAGCTGGTATTAGGTCACACCCTGCCTTTACCCAAAACAAAGACAGTTCCCCAACTTCTTCCTTTTCACCAAGCCCTTTAACTTGTAAAAGTCTACCTGGATAGACGCTGTGTATGTAAACATTTTATGGGATTATTATGTTACTGACCCTACCCTGATCGGTGATTGTGCCCTACCCTAGGGTGTGATCTGGCATTCTGCCCCCATCCTAGGATGGTACCTGATTCTGGGGAATAAAAACAAGGGTCTGGGGCCCGGAGAGATAGCACAGCACTGTTTGCCTTGTAAGCAGCCGATCCAGGACCAAAGGTGCAAAGGTGGTTGGTTCGAATCCCGGTGTCCCATATGGCCCCCCCCCCCCTCGTGCCTGCCAGGAGCTATTTCTGAGCAGACAGCCAGGAGTAACCCCTGAGCACCGCCAGGTGTGCCCCCCCCCCTAAAAAAAAAAACAAAAAAAAAAACAAGGGTCTGTGGAAGGCGAGGGGCTTTTGGCTGGAACTGATGCTGAGGCTTTGGACTTCAGTCTTGTCCACCGAATAAAGCTAATATTTCCACAAGCCTGACTGTCTGTGAGCTGTTTACCTGCCGCTTCACCTCAGAACCACCGGCCGAACAGGGTGGCAGACGCGTGCTCCGAGCTGGAGGGGAAAGACCTCATCCTCTATCCCTCCATCAGTCAACCTCTTCAGGGGCTGACTTGCAACAATAGGTACTTTTTTGTTTTGTTTTCTTTGGGCCACACCCAGTGACGCTCAGGGGTTACTCCTGGCTGGCTAAGCGCTCAGAAATTGCTCCTGACTCAGGGGACCATATGGGACTCCCCGCAGTCACTCCTGGCTCAGCCACATGCTGCGCCACCGTTTCTGGCCCCTGGATAGGTACTTTTCTCACTCTGGTTGAATTGGTACTGGTAGAATAAAGAGGGGTTTCAATTTAGCTTGGCATGTGGGAAAGGGACCATGAGTCAAGAATGCAAACTGACTCCATGATTCTCCCCTGACTGGCTTGGTTTATTAATTCTTCACAGCCACCCTGCTTCATTCACCAGAGGTTGGAAATATGGTTCTTGGAGTGATTTCCAACTAGTGCCTAAACAGTGACCCAGGGACCTGAAAAGACCCCAATGATTGTGACTTGATCCTCTGGTGGATAATCATCATGACGGCTCCCTTGAGCTGAATTAAATGTGCCAAAATTTTCACTGGAACATTGGTGCACATGCCCTCCCCCCTTTCTGAATGGCTTCATGTTGCTCTGATCCATATACCTGCATTTCTGGACTGTATGTGCCAGGCTCCCTAGAAATTCTCCCAATCACATGCCCCAAGAGGGGAAAGGGTGCCTTCCTAGAGGTTCTCCATCTAAAGGCTAATGCCCACTGCCTTTCTTCTACCAAAGGTGCTTTCTGAGAGGACCTCAGCTTCCCAACCTGTAGCAGTTCATTGAGATTACTGATGCTACCACATCAGCCAAAGAGTAACCCCCTTTGAAGGGGGACCAATAGCAGGGAGATGAGCAAGTCCCCCACCCAGATTCTGGCCCAGACACCAAAGGCCTTTCTGTCCCAGGCAATTTCATCGACCTACCACAGGTGGAGATGGAAAATCCAAGCCCAGCTAAAGCTCAACTGAGAAGCTGTTTTCAGAACCTCTTGTACTTCCAAAAAATTAACTTTCTTCAAGGTTAATCTCTTGACCCTATCTGCATTTGTCATTATATCTCTGATTAAACTGTGTGTTCGACCTGTATAAATTCTTTTTTTTTTTTTTCAGGCCACACCTGTTTGATGCTCGGGCTACTACTGGCTAAGCGCTCAGAAATTGCCCCTGGCTTGGGGGGACCATAGGGGACACCAGGGATCGAACTGAGGTCCTTCCTTGGATAGTGCTTGCAAGGCAAACACCTTACCTCTAGCGCCACCTCACCGGCCCCTAACCTGTATGAATCTTAATAGCTACTCTTTTGTTTTATGCCCCATTGCAAACAGATAATTATATCCCTTTCTAGTGGTTTAATATTAATTTGCAGTTCCGGGGAATGCATAATGTTATTTATTTTTAGATTTTGGGCCACACCTGGTGGTGCTCAGGGGTTACTCCTGGCTCTGTGCTCAGAAATCACCCCTGGCAGGTTCAGGGGATCATATGGGATGCCAGGAACTAAACCCAGTCTGTCTCAGGTCTGTCATATGCAAGGTAAACAGTCTACTGCTGTGCTATCACTCTGGCCTCCTCTTGTTAGAATTTATTTTGGTTTTTGGGCCACACCTGGTGGCGCTCAGGGGTTTCTCCTGGCTCTGCGCTCAGAAATCACTCCTGGAAGGCTCAGGGGACCACATGGGATGCCGGGAACAAACCCGGGTCTGTCCCGAGTCATCAGCATGTAAGGCAAACACCCTACAGCTGTGCTATTACTCTGGCCCTCTTGTTAGGTTCTTTTTTTGTTTGTTTTTTGTTTTTTTTTGGTTTTCGGGTCACAGCAGCAGCGTTCAGGGGTTACTCCTGGCTCTACACTCAGAAATTGCTCCTGGCAGGCTTGGGAGACCATATGGGATGCTGGGATTTGAATTGCTGTCCTTCTGCATGCAAGGCAAACCCCTTACCTCCATGCTATTTCTTTGGCCCCATCAGGGGTTATTTCTTTTTGTTTGTTTGTTTTGTTTTTGTTTTTGGGTCACACCCGGCAGTGCTCAGGGGTTACTCCTGACTGTCTGCTCAGAAATAGCTCCTGGCAGGCACGGGGGACCATATGGGACACCGGGATTCGAATCAACCACCTTTGGTCCTGGATCGGCTGCTTGCAAGGCCAATGCAGCTGTGCTATCTCTCCGGGCCCTGGGGTTATTTCTGACTCTGCACTCAGAAATTGCTCATGGCAGGCTCAGGGGATATATGTGGGGTTATTTCTGACTCTGCACTCAGAAATTGCTCATGGCAGGCTCAGGGGATATATGGGATGCCAGGGATTGAACCTGGGTTAGCCCCGGGTTGGCAGTGTGTAAGGCAAAAGCGCCCTACTGCTGTGCTGTCACTCCAGCCCTGGAATTTGAATGTTCTATTCAAATTCTATTCGTATTACAGTGTTTGGTGTAAGAATACTTAAGAACTTGTTTTCAAAAAACAAAACAAAACAAACAAAAAAAACAACAACAAAAAAAAAAGAACTTGTTTTCAGGGGCCAGAGTAATGGTGCAGTGGTGGAGCATTTACCTTGCACGCGGCTGACCGAGGAGCCCTGGTTTGATCCCCTGGTGTCCCTATGGGTCCTAAGCCAGAAGCGATTTCTGAGTGCAGAGCCAGGAGTAACCCCTGAACGTCACTGGGTGTGGCCCCAAAACCAAAAAGATAAAATTTAAAAAAAATTCAAATTAAGTATCTGCAGAAGGCTGGAGAGATAGCATGGAGGTAAGGTGTTTGCCTTTCATGCAGAAGGTCATGGGTTCAAATCCCGGCATCCCATATGATCTGCCTGCCAGGAGCGATTTCTGAGCGTGGAGCCAGAAGTAACCCCTGAGCGCTGCCAGGTGTGACCCCTCCAAAAAATAATTTAAATTAAGTATCTGCAGAAAGGTTCTATTGTTTATGCTCAGAGAAACCTATGAAAAATGTTTGTGATATGTGTAAGACAAGAATATGAGAAAAGCTGATTATTGTATGCGCAATCTAGCCTATGACTTTTTTTATAGCCAAGAATACCCTCACTAGCAATGATTCCTAGGAATTAGAAAATTTCCTCACCATCTTATTACCCCAACTTTTACTGTGCCCCTGCAAATTAACAGCCACTTTGGGAATTTATTTTCCATCTGGTAGCAACAGAACAAAACTCATGTAGCCCTTCTCAAAAAAATTTTTTGAACAGAAAGGGTGAATTGTTAGGTCATATCCTGCCTTTACCCAAAACAAAGGCAGTCCAACTTCCTCTCTTTTCACCAAGCCCTTTAACTTGTCGACCTGGATTGGTATTTTTGTCCTCACTCAACCTTCCCCTCCCAGTTGAATTGGTACTGGTAGAATAAGGACAAGTTTCGGTTTGACCTGGCACCTGGAAGCATGAGGCGAGAAGCCAGACTCCATGATTCTCTCCGGACTAGCTTGGTTTATTCTTTTTTTTTTTTTTGGGGAGGGGGGCATACCCGGTGGTGCTCAGGGTTACTCCTGGCTGTCTGCTCAGAAATAGCTCCTGGCGGGCCCGGAGAGATAGCACAGCAGTGTTTGCCTTGCAAGCAGCCGATCCAGGACCAAAGGTGGTTGGTTCAAATCCCGGTGGTCCCATATGGTCCCCCGTGCCTGCCAGGAGCTATTTCTGAGCAGACAGCCAGGAGTAACCCCTGAGCACTGCCGGGTGTGGCCCAAAAACCAAAAAAAAAAAAAAAAAAAAAAAAAGTAAACCCAAAAACCAAAAAAAAAAAAAAAAAAAAACAAAAAAAAAAAAACAAAAAAGGGGCCGGGTAGGTGGCGCTGGAGGTAAGGTGTCTGCCTTGCAAGCGCTAGCCAAGGAAGGACCGCAGTTCGATCCCCCGGCGTCCCATATGGTCCCCCCAAGCCAGGGGCGATTTCTGAGCACATAGCCAGGAGTAACCTCTGAGCGTCAAATGGGTGTGGCCCAAAAACCAAAAAAAAAAAAAAAAAAACCAGAAATAGCTCCTGGCAGGCATGGGGGACCATATGGGACACCGGGATTCGAACCAACCAGCTTTAGTCCAGGATCGGCTGCTTGCAAGGCAAACGCCGCTGTGCTATCTCTCCGGCCCGGTTTATTAATTCTTTGTGGCTATCCTGCTTCAGACCCATTCACCTGGGTTTGGAAACATGGCACGTGTGGTGATTTCACAAATTGAAAATCTGAACCATGAGTGCTAGCACACATGGAGCCCATGTTCAGCTCTCAGTACAACCTCAGATACTTCCTCAAAGCCCAGAATCTACAGGTACAGGAGTCGAGTCACCAGGTAGGTGCCACAGACTAATGACATGGGCCAGAAACAGTCTGAGTGGAGACCCCAGAGGCTGGGAGTGCCTCTTCCCCTCCTCACCACTTGGGGGTAGAGGCCTGTAGAGATGCCCTGCACATACCAAGCAGCGTGTCTGTCAAAGCTACTCCCACCTAGGTGCTCACCTCGACAGGCCAATGACCAGGCTGTCTCCAGGCCTGGGTGGCTGCAAACTGGGGTCCTGTCCCACATGACCTTAGCCCCCATTCGGAGAGTCCCCAAGAAAGATGAGGTCCAGGAATAGGATACTTGATGCGCGCAACAAGCATTTAAAAAACTTTAACAATTTATTCTTCTTATTTTCCAGTAAAATAATCACATCAGGTCAAAAGAATGGAATGATGAGGTGTAGCTGATTACCTTTACCCACATAAATATTTAAAATCTAAAAACCTTGGGCTCATCAGACTGAATAGAAATGGAATTCTTCAGAGCAAGTATTGCTGTACTCTTGTCAGGAGGCAAAGTCTGTGTGTGTTGCACGTGCTCAAGAGCTGGTCAGTCGAGGAAGAAGATGTTATTGAACTGAGTGGCGCACAGCTTCTTCACCTCCTCTGCAAAAAGAAGAGCGACGGGTAAATGAGACACAGCAGCCACCTCTCACACCAGGCGCTGGGGTCACTGCTAGTGCTGTCGGGACACAAAACCTGGTATCACAGGCCTTGATGTACCAGAGCCAGGACAAAGAACCTTAGTAACACAGAGGAAGGAGAGAACCAGCTTCTGAGGCTGCAATTTGTTTGTTGGGCAATGGACCACTGAGGCAGATCTGGCCCTAGCCTGGCACAGGTTAGGGGTTGCTCGTGGCCAGAAACTCCTGCACTGTGACCTGAAAATCAAGCTGGTGAGCTTCCCTGTCCCTCTCCACCCAGGGCTCCTGATGGATTTCTAGGGACTGTGGTGCCTTAGGATGAAGGTAGCAGGAAACTAGCTTTCCAGGTCCCTCCCTCAGTATGCACCTGAGCTACCTTCCTGTCCTTGCTGCATTCTTCTGCAGAACCTGAAGGAGCAGAGTAAGGAAAGTGACCTGACCTAAGGGACACTGTATGTACCACAGGGGGCCCAGCTTGCCCTGCAGAGCATCTTGGTTCTGTTTCTGCATGCAGGGCCAGGGCAATAGGAATGGGGTGAGTACACAGTGAGGCAGGCACCTTGTATAGCACAGGCTCATATCTGCCTCAGTCAGGCCTGCATGACAAGAGATATTTATACCTTTTTGTTTTGTTTAGTTTCGGGCCTCACCTGGCAAGTGCTCAGGATTATTCCTCGTAAATTCAGAGGATCATAAAGAATGCCAGAGATTGAATCCTGTGCAAGGCAAGTGCCCTTCCTTCTGTCCCTGTTACATGTTGTTCCAGCCCCAGTTACATATTTTTTTGTTTGTTTTTGGGATCACATCCAGCAGCACTCAGGGGTTACTCCTGACTCTACGCTCAGAAATCGCTCCTGGCAGGCTCGGGGGACCATATGGGATGCCGGGATTTGAACCACCATCCTTCTGCATGCAAGGCAAACGCCCTATCTCCATGTTATCTCTCTGGTCCCCAGTTACATGATTTTTTTTTTTTGGCCACACCCGGTGACGCTCAGGGGGTCACTCCTGGCTATGCGCTCAGAAGTCGCTCCTGGCTTGGGGGACCATATGGGACGCCAGGGGATAGAAACATGGTCTGTTCTAGGCCAGCGCTGGCAAGGCAGACACCTTACCTCTAGCACCACTGCACCGGCCCCTGTTACATGATTTTTTGAGGAACCTGAGGCCTATTTTCAAGTTTAGAGAACATAAAACATCAACTGAGGCCTTGCCTTAAACCCTCTTCCCCATCACAGTGATCCTTAGAACAAAGGAAAGAAAGCATCTCAGTTCTAATAGTTAAGATTCTGCTGAAGGGGCCCGGAGAGATAGCACAGCGGCATTTGCCTTGCAAGCAGCCGATCCAGGACCAAAGGTGGTTGGTTCAAATCCCGGTGTCCCATATGGTCCCCCGTACCTGCCAGGAGCTATTTCTGAGCAGACAGCCAGGAGTAACCCCTGAGCACCGCCGGGTGTGACCCAAAAACCAAAAAAAAAAAAAAAGATTCTGCTGAAGATCAAAGCCCATTTACCATTGACTTCAATCAGGTTTGCATTTTTTTGATTCAAAATCACGTAGAGCTCCCGCTGATCAGACTTTTTCCCAACCACCCAATAATCACTCATGGCTTTCACAATGATCTCCTCGTCTTCATCCACCCTGTAAGACAAAAGTCACAAAAAGAGACAGTCATTTATCGCCTGGCATGTAAGAGACAGCCAGGAAACCAGGCACTGGAGGTGAACACGCTGCCCCAGGAGGTAAGTCAGCAGGGGCCACTAGGAAGGGATGCCTGAGGGGCTGAGCTTTACCTGGTGAAGTCACTGTTGATGTCTCCCAGAATCTTCATGAGGTCAGGGTGAACGGAGGTGAGACACACGCTGGGCGTCTTCCTCATGTGGATCGTGCTCTTTTCAGCCAGGTTCATGTGGTTGAAGTAGATAAACTTGAACTGCGGCTCCTTCTCAGACCTGCACAGAGGGAGGTGTTTGCATTCTCCCATCAGTCATACCGCAGCCAGCCAGCAGGGGCCTCATACATAGACAATGTGTTTGCTCTTAGACATTTGTGGCAGTGACATCTTCTTTCCTCCTGTTCTTTCCTCAGCATGAGAACAATAGTGTTTCCATCTGTATCTCCACACACACATACCATGTGGAAGTGCCAGCTGGACCAAGGCATGGGACTCATCAAGGAGTCCACACTCCACTCTTGTCCAATACGGGACTGGCTGATCCCTGTGGGACATCTCCCAGTGGGCTACCTGTTGTGACAGAAGGTCTCTATTCTATAGTGCTTGGCTATCACACATGGACATCACTTGAAATGCCCCTCAGTCATCTCAGCTCAGTCGCCTGTGCCTCAGAAGACTGAGGGGGGAGGTGAGCAATGGGCAAATCTTAGTCTAGGGCCTGCTCTGGTTTTTCTTTTTCTTTTTTTGGTTTTTGGGCCACACCCGGTGATGCTCAGGGGTTACTCTTGGCTATGCGCTCAGAAATTGCTCCTGAGAGGGAAGGGGGAAAAAAAAATCGCTCCTGGCTTGGAGGACCAAATGGGATGCTGAAGATTAAACCAAGGTCTGTCCTGGGTCAACCACATGCAAGGCAAATGCCCTACTGCTGCACTATTGTTCTGACCCCTGCTCTAACTTTTCTTAAAGTCACAGTTTCCAGTGCACCCTATCCAGCTTGGCAGGTGGACAGACCTTTCTTTGTTATTTTTTATGTTTGTTTATTTGTTTTTATATTTGGGTAACACCTAGCAATGTTCAGGGTTACTCCTGGCTCTGCACTCTGCCAGGGATCGAAACCAAGTCAGCAGTGTAGAAGGCCAGTACCCTCCCCAATGAACTATGGCTCTGGCACCAGCCCAGACCCTTCTCGGATAAGCAGGAAGCTGCATAGGAGACAGGCTGTGCTGAGCATCTCTGTCCGTTCCCCCCCCCCCCCCCCCCCCCCCCCCCCCCCACCACCCCCCCCCCCCGCAAGTAGAGTGGCCCTGTGGCTTTCTAGCATTTCAAGCCCTGCAGGCTACACTGCAGACAAGTTCACCAGTGTAACTCCATTCTTCCCATTTGTGGGCAAAAGCCCTGCTGCTCACTGTGCCAGTGGAATTTAGAGCCAAGAAAGGAAGTGGCTGTCCCATGCCATGTTCAGGCTCCCAGCCGGATAGGACAGTGTGATGTAAAGCCCAGCCACACTGCTTATAGCTTCCCACTAGCCCCCCTCTGTTCCCGTGGTTCACAGGAAAAAAGGACACATGCCACAGTCCAGAGGAAGTCACATCCTTCTTCCTTCCCATACCTTTGAAGTGAGTACAAACCCTGACATCCTTTTGTTGATGTTGAACTGCTCGCAAATGTCTGATGCCAACACAGTGAGCTGCGGTCCCACGATGCTGTCCAGTCTTCGGCAGAAATCCAGAGTGAGTTGGAGGGAGGCTGAGGGGAAAGAGGGAGACGTCACTGGTAGACGCCCTTCACCCACCCTCCTTCTCAGTTAGTCCCTGGGACTGCTGTTGGCTCAGTACTCAGGGGCCCAATGCAGTGCCAGGGACAGACCTGAGGCCTGACGCAAACAAGGCATCTCTTTGGCTCTGTTCTACCCTGTTCAAGTTGAACCCTGATAGATAGTAGCAGAGGCCCCTTCCCCCCAAACTGAAAGGGAAAGAGAGGCAAGATCAGGTCAGTGGAAGATGGGAAATTATCCCACCCAAGAGGGTCTGAAGAGGAAAGGCTTGAGGAAGGGGGTCCAGCTCCCAAGCTTTGCTTTGCATGTAGAAACCCCAGACAAAATCCCTGAGCATTAAGCCAGGACTTAGGAATGATTCCCCAATCATTTCCCGACACACAGAATATCGGGAGTAGCTGAACCAGCAAGGGTCACTGGAGGGTGGCAATGTGATCACACCTGGACAAGGCAGCAAATGGCCAAGGGCATAGGGGTTGGGCACGACACGGGCACCTACCGTCAATCATGAAGCACACAGCCGCACTCATGGCCTGGGAGAGGAGAGAAAGCCAAGATTAAGGAGCATGGGCAGAAGGGAGAAGTGCTCACAGACAGAGTGGTCTGCAGTGTTCTGCCATTGGGAGGACTCAGGGTTCTGGCCTGATGGCAAGGAAGTGAGGGCTTCAAAGTATGAAACTTGTCCAAAGTATGGGCCACACAGACAAGTACCCTGGGGTGCTCAGAACCTCTGCTTCAATTCCAAGCACATTAGGCCTTCATCCATCCTCACACAAGGAAAATGGCAGCAGGATTAAACAATAACAGGATAGAAACAGGTACCTTATACACGATTAGATGGAGTGCTTCATAAGTGTCATCGGTATTCACGAAAATTTTGGGGAATCTGCATTTTGCTTCCGGATCATTCAGGTTCAAGGGTCCAGTAAGGAATCTTAAAAGCAAGTGCACGCAGATGCCTCAGTTCAGTCAGGGAAGGGATCACAGAATACAGAACATTTTTTTAAAAGCTAGATTCTACTTAGAGACAAAGAGGGTTTTAATTCACTGAAAAAAATAAAATGTCCATGGGAGAGCACCATGGGCCAGAGTGCAGTGTGTCTGCAAGGAACGAGTCTTACCTCCCATAGTGCTGAAGGTTCCCTGGCATCTCAGTCCGAATAGGCGAATCCCTGCCTGCTAGCTGCAAGCAAATCAGAGTTGAGAAACAGCCTCTTAGAACCGGCTGGAGAGCACCATTTGTGTCTACACAGCAGTCATTCATGTCTAAACAGCAGTCATCTGTCAGCATCATATCCCAGAGGCATCCTCACCCTAACACTGGAGCAGGATGATAGAGTGATGCTAACCCATTCACCTGAGGATTCTGCCCTGCTCTGAGAACAGCCCAAGATTCCCCAGCTTTTCCAGGATAAACAAGACCCATGTCCTCCCTCCACCTGCATCTCCCCTTTATGCAGAAGCTGGAGTTCCCAGAAGCTCGAAGGGCTCAGGCGCAACTGATGCCTGGTTTCCTGTCCAGGTCTGAATCCAAGTTACAGCATCAGGTTTTTTCCTCTCAAGATGCTTTCTTACAACATACAGAGGAAACAGAGGGAAGCTCTCTTGTCCAACTGACTTGTCAGTGAAAACTTGCCGGTTAAACATCCTCCCATTCTCTAGGAAACTGAGAAGTGGCTGCAGCTGCTGAATGGAGATTCCCAAACCACAGTGGAGACAGGTTACATGGTATGAGGCTGACTCGAGAGTTTCTGTTGTGGCCATACAGGGAAGGTCTCTCCCAGGGCCTGACTGGGGTGGGGTTGGGAGTGCCCAAACATCCCTGAGTGGGAATCAAGGACTCACAAAATGGAGGGATGGGGAGAGGGAGTGAGCCTCAGTGGACCAATGAAGGCCTCTGAGGACCATAGTCACTTCTGCATCCTATCTCTGGGGAGCTAAAGAATAGTTTGGGGGCCGGGCGGTGGCGCTGGAGGTAAGGTGCCTGCCTTGCCTGCGCTAGCCTAGGACGGACCGCGGTTCGATCCCCCGGCATCCCATATGGTCCCCCAAGAAGCCAGGAGCAACTTCTGAGCGCATAGCCAGGAGTAACCCCTGAGCGTCACAGGGTGTGGCCCAAAAACCAAAAAAAAAAAAAAAAAAAAAAAAAAAAGAAGAGTTTGAAGGGAGACACACGTATTTCCAGAAATCAACCACGGGAAACCTGAAAGGTAGGTCCTATCTCCTCAATTTTTTTTTTTGGGGGGGGGGGCACATCTGATGACGTTCAGGGGCTACTCCTGGCTCTGAGCTCAGAAATTGCTCCTGGCAGGCTAGAAGGACCATATGGGATGCCGGGGATTGAACCTGGGTTGGCTGTATGCAGGGCAAGCACCCTACCTGCTGTGCTATCACTCTAGCTCGGCCCTGTCTCCTTGGAACTAGATCTGACATTAGGAGACAAAGACCCTTTAGAGCAGTGATGGCTAATCTTTTTGAGCCCGAGTGCCCAAACTGCCGCACAAAACCAAAGAATTTCCTCGAAGTGCCAGCACGCCAATTAAACCTTAATAACAAGATTTTAGTATCTAAAAACTATGTGGCATGTGCCGCATATCTTAATTGTGGACCTTCCCGCATGCCAGCTGCAAGGCCTTTGTGTGCCACAGCTGGCATGAATGCCATAGGTTCACCATCGTGGCTTTAGAGGATGAACCCGAAGATCCCATAACTACCCCCAAACCACAGTTTTCCTGACTCATGAATTCCTGCTTCAAAACTGTGCCTTTGCGACTCACTTTAAGGTTAGACTGAAACCTGACTAGCACAGGTACTTCTGCCTGTGGTAGGTGACACAACCAAAAAAGCGAACAGAGCCACATTCTCCCAGCTACCTGGATCAAAGCAACACATATCCAGCCACATCCCCATGGCAGCACAGTACGCTCTGCACCCCACTCATACATACCTCAGGCTCCTGTGCCCGCGGAAACAGGGAGGTGGTGAGGTATTTGTACAAAAATTCTCATGTCGTCTTGCTCTAAGCCGCTCCTGAAACAAGAAAGAAGCATCTATTCATGGGGCCGGAGCGGTGGTGTGAGCTGGTTTAAAGCCTTTGGCAGCGCTAGCTAGCCTAGGACGGACCATGGTTCAATTCCCCGGCGTCCCATACAGTCCCCTAAGCCAGAGCGATTTCTAAGCGCATAGCCAGGAGTGACCCCTGAGCGTCACCAGGTGTGGCCTAAACCCCCCCCCCCCAAAAAAAAAAGATAAACCAGGCTGGTTCTTCCATCACTCTGTGATAAAACTGGCTTTCTGGGCTTTTCTGTCAGGCCAGGAAGCCTTTCCCTTGACTGGGACAGTTGAGAGGAACCAACTAAACTCACAACACAGATACTTTCTGACTGTGGTGGCAGGCATGGAGATACCATTTTACCTAAGTCACAGCATCTGACCTGGAAGCAGTTCACGTGGGCTGTATTATTATTTTTATTTCTAGTCCACACCCGGCGGTGCTGAGGTCCCAGTGTCACCTACTGCCACCATTGTTGTCCCCCAAACACCCAAATCACCAATAGATTTTCTTCTACCCACTAAGCATTTTGGGTACTAACCAGATGAGCTGGTCGTTGTAGAGAAAGGCAGTGTATTTTGACTATGCTCAAGACTTTCCTCCATCCTATTAATGAACGACTGGATTTCAAGTAAGTCATTTTATCCAAGGGGAAGAAGCTGATTCCACCAAAAATGTCAAGTAAGTCACAGGACTGCCAAATGCAGAGTCCTGCAAATACTGTGGGGAAAAGGTGGGATACAAGTAACTAACCACTTGTGAGGGGCTTGACCCATTGCAAATACTGCATCAGCTGGACCCATGCCCCCACCAGGTCTAATACAAGGGACCAACACCTCACGTGAAATCAGGACCCATTCCAAGCTTGAAGGCTCAACTAGCGTGTGCACTCTCTGAAGTTCCTAATTCTCATGTTTCAAAATACTTCTAGGGTTAGATCAACCTGATTGAAGGCTTCAGGGCAATTCTACCTTGAGGTAACAGGCTGAGAGACACCGATGGTCACTGAGCAGTACAGATAAACAGGGGCCAGGAGGTAGGAGAGTGACTATCCATGACCGTTAAAGCAAAGAAGCAAAAAAAAAAAAAAAAAAGCATCTTGTTTGCGTAGTTCCTAAAAGCTGTTCCAACAGGGCTACAGTGGTTCATGAAGTTCACGTCACTCACCCGATGGAAGAACTTCTCTAATCTTCCTTCAGGAGCTTGACCCCGCCGTCCTCCATGGCCTTCAGAAACGTGCCATTGAAGAGCTGAGTGTGAAACACAGTGCACAGTCAAGTCCTTTGCCGCTCAACAGCGGAACAAGCTTGTTCTTTGAATTTATTTAATTCAGTTCCTTTTATTTTCTTCGATTCTGAATAAGCTAGGATTACTCCTGGCTGTATTTTAGGGATAATTCCTGCTGGTGCTTGGGGTTCAAGGATTGTACCAGGGGGCCCAGAGTGATAGTACAGCAGGGAAGGTGCATGCTTTGCAACGCTGGCAATCTAGGTTTGAACCCAGGCATTCTGTGTGGTCTCTTGACCACTCCCAGGATAAAGTCTTTTTTTTGTTTTTGTTTTTGGTTTTTGGGTCACACCCGGCGGTGCTCAGGGGTTACTCCTGGCTGTCTGCTCAGAAATAGCTCCTGGCAGACACGGGGGACCATTATGGGACACCGGGGATTCGAACCAACCACCTTGGGTCCTGGATCGGCTGCTTGCAAGGCAAACGCCACTCGTGCTATCTCTCTCCCGGGCCCCAGAATAAATTCTTGATTGCAAGCCAGGAGTAACCCCTACGCATCACCAGGTATGGTGTCCTCCCCAATAGAACACAAACTAAGGATTGTATTTGGATCAGACCAGAGTCATCTTCATGCAAGACAATGCCTTATCCCTGCATTACCGCTGATCCCTCTATTTTCTTTTAACATAGAAAATATTTGCATGAGAAAGCCTGGACTATAAACTAAATCCCAAAATATGAACAGTGAGACTGTCATTCTGACGAAGCATGTAACTGTCCTGGCCTTCTTTTTTTCTTAAGCTGGACCTCATGTCTAAGTTTCAGGGCTCAGACACACTCCAGCCAGTCCTGAGTCAAACATCTGGGCCTTCCACATTCCAGCCAGGCCTGGGAGTCATGCAAGCACCTAGCAGATGTTTGGTTCTTCAGCATATGAGCTCATTTTAACCCACAGTCAGGAACTGAGCAGGCTTAAGACTAAGCAAGTCAAACCCACAGAAATCTTAGCGCTTGTCCAAAGGGCCTCTTGCTTTCCTCCTCTCAGTGAGCCCCTTGCTGGGAAGGATTTGGGGTGAGAATCACCTCAAAATAACCCCTGCATAGTGAGGACACCAGCTTACCTTGTACATGCTGTAGCACTGTTGCAGCACCGAGCTGTAAACCTTGTCCTACAACAACACACAGAACAAAACAGGCAGCTCAGCTGGAGGAGGAAAGTCTCTTACACAGCAAAGAGACCAGGGAGCTAGCAAAGCAAGATGTCAGAGGTAAGGTCCCAAAGCAGCTATGTATGCATATGAGGTCAATTATGAGCCTTGGCAAGGTGTGTTCACCTTCACCTTAGAGCTTTAAACCTAGAGTAGAAGGCAGAGAGGCGGTTCTCAAACACTCTAAGATTATGCTAATGTAAACCAAAGACAGAAACTTTGCTGTGTGTGTTCTAAGAAATGTCTGCAGAGGTGACTAAGTTTAAGCACTCTGCTCAATATGGTAATCATTTTTTTCTAAAAGTCTTAAGCAAATGATACATTACCAACAATTCTTCCTCTTGGTATTCAACAATTTGGTTTTCCATCTTTACTCTGCTTTTCAATGTATAGGTTCCGAACAACCTACAAAGTTTGGTAAAACTAAAATTATATGATGGATTCATTAGGATTTTTTTTTTTTGGGGGGGTGGGTTTTGGGTCACAACTCGGCAAGCGCTGAGGTTTACTCCTGGCTCTGCACTCAGAAATCACTTCTGGCAGGCTGAGGACCATACAGAATGCTAGGAATCTAACCACTGTTCGTCCTGGGTCAGCCACATGCAAGGCAAACATCCTACTGCTGTGCTATTCGACTCCCGATTAGAATTTTTTACTTTTTTTGGTATTTGGGTCACACCCGGTGGCACTCAGGAGTTACTCCTGGCTCTGTGCTCCGGCCCTCATTAGGATTTAAACATCCTTGAATGTAAAACAGGGTTCTCAAACTCAATTTAACCTGTGGGCCGCAGGAGGCAAAGTTGGGTGATCCTTGAGTGCAAAGTCAGTAGTAAGCCTTGAACATTGGGGGGTGTGACCCAAACAACTAAAACAAAACAAAACAAAATAAGATTCCTCTAGGGCAGGGCCACAAAAATGTTACACGGAGGGCCATTTGCCGCGAGTTTGAAGACCCCTGATGTAAAAGGTTTGAGCATGTCAAAATACCAAAAACAAAACTTCTTAAAAGTCCCAATGTGGGGCCGGAGAGATAGCGTGGAGGTAAAGGCGTTTGCCTTGCATACAGAAGGGACAGTGGTTCAAATCCCGGCATCCTATATGGTCCCTCGAGCCTGCCAGGAGCGATTTCTGAGCGTAGAGCCAGGAGTAACATCTGAGTGCTGCTGGGTGTGACCCAAAAACCAAAAAAAAAAAAAAAAGTCCCAATGTGCCCGAGAAATAGAACAGTGGGTAGGGCTCATTCCTTGCATACGTTTGACTTGGATTGGATTCCTAGGTCAGGAGTAATTCCTGAGTACAGAGTCAGGAGTAACCCCTGAGAACCACTGGGTATAACCCCCCAAAATAAAAAAAGTCCCAAGAACAAATACAATAAATAGGAGTCAGATTTTACAGTTGCAACCAACTTTGTGGTAATTATTCTTGGATGTACTCGCCTTCACTGTACTAGTCCCCAACCACAGAGACGGCCCTTAACTGTGAATTCAGACATTATGAACAAGTACCATGACCATCCAAAAGTCCTCTTCTGGTTCATTGAAGAACTGCCGATTCTTCTGCGTGTGTAACGACTTTGCAGGTTTTGAGGGACTGAAGGTTCTGGAAAGGTTGGGAGAGCACGTTTATGACCATGGATCTCCAGCACCATGAGGAGAGAATTCAGGGGTTTCATCTAACAGATGGACTTCACCTTGTGAACTGCACGATCGCCTCGCACAAACCCACGTTTCTGATCTTCTCATTCTTTTCTACTTCATTGGGATGGTAAAACAAAATCTTATTTTCCTCCTAACGCAGGAGATAGAGAAACAGACACACAGACACACAAAGAGTTATAAAGACTCTCCTTTTAGCCCCACAGACAATGGTGCAAACTTGTCAGTAGCCTCTCATAGCAAACACACACCAGCCCTATCTAGGAATGAAAAGGGAATCATTTCCTGGTCTATCCGCAAGCCCTGGCTGGTGACAGCCACAAAGTCACTGACCCTTGAAAGGGTCCCGGTAACTGACAGTGAATTGCAGGAACTTCTGGGGGCGAGCCCAGATCCTCTATCACTCAGCGTCAAGCAAATGCATTGACACCCGGGCCCCCAGGTCTGCCTGTGCAGGGCCCAGAAGGGCCCAGAGCTGCTTCCAATCTTGAGGGTGGGGAGTCCGCTGGAAAAGTCGATTTCGCGCCCGCTAAGCCCAACAACAGGAGAGAAAAATAAAAATCTGGTTTTTGTTTTGTTTGGGGCCCACCCCGGCGGTGCTCAGGGCTTACTCCTGGCTGTCCTGCTCAGAAATACCCTCCTGGCAGGCACGGGGGGACATATAGGACACCGGGGATTCGAACCAACCACCTTTGGTCCTGGATCGGCTGCTTGCAAGGCAAACGCCGCTGTGCTATTTCTCCGGGCCCAAATCTGGGGGTGTTTCTTTACTTTTTCAATGGCAGCTATGCCCGGGATTCTCTCCTTGCAAGCGTGATTTGGGGGCGAGAGGCCACCACCTTCTAAAGCCGGGGGTGTCTCTGCACAAGACCCAGAAAATGACAGGGACCAGCCCAGCAGGAATTAAAACCTGATGGAGGGGGCTTAAAGAGAGATGGCATGGAGGTAGGGCGCGTTGTCTTGCATGCAGAAGGACGGTGGTTCGAATCCCGGCGTCCCATAGGGTCCCCCCCGAGCCTGCCAGGAGCGATTTCTGAGCGCAGAGCCAGGAGGAACCCCTGAGCGCTGCCGGGTGTGACCCAAAATCAAAAACCAACCAAACAAAATAAAACCCGATGGGCCGTCGCTCCGCACACAGGCGGGGAGCCCGGGAGCCCGAGCCCGGGAGATTGTCCCTGCAAGAAGCGGCCGTTGCAGGTGCAGGTGCAGCCGGGCGGGCGGGCGGGGCGAACACCCCCGCGGGCCCCCGCCGCCCGCAACGCTCACCTCGCCTTCGCGCGGCCCGAAGCGCGGGTTGTAGATGAAGAAGGCTCAGCAGCGCCGGCGGGAACTGCTTCTCCTGGGGGGCCGCCCAGCCCGCGGGCCCCGGCCCCGGCCCCCGCCGCCAGCCGCCATCCCGGTCCGGCCCCGGCCCAGACCCCCGCCGCCCGCACTATCCGCCTCGCTCGCGGGTGCCCCGGAAGTGCTCGCCGTGCCCGGAAGGAGAACCCGGGGCCCCTCTCTGACCTCCCTGTAGGCCAGGGCTTCTGGATTCTTTTCTGTCATGCCCCCCTAGGGGTAGGGGGAAACATTTTTCGCGCCTCCCCGCGCGACTGTAAAATAGTATCTTTATTAAAAAAAATAAAAACTTGAACCTGCAAAACAAAATATATAAAATAATTTGAGCTGATTTTTTTCACCAGAGGTGATGTCTGGATTCATGGCTACAATGAGCACGTCTTGCAATGCATAGCTTTTCGAAGCGGGGTTTGAAGCAGGACACAGCAACTCTCAGGCTCCAGAGACACAGAGACATAAACACGGGGGCTTAGCTTGTGATAACAGTGTTTGCCGAGGTCAAAATGCGCCCCCCCCCCCTTTACGGAGTCTCAAGCCCTCCTTGGTAGGGCGCGCCCCACTATTTGAGAAGCACTGCTGTAGTCTGAGTTTGCAGGTGTTTGCTGGCCCAAGCAGGGGTCCCTCAAACTTTTTAAACAGGGGGCCAGTTCAACTGTCCTTCAGACTGTTGGAGGGCCAGATTATAGTAAAAACAAAAATTAGAACAAATTTCTATGCACACCTGCATATATCTTTATTTAGAAATAAAGAAACAAAATGGGAATAAATACAATATGTGGCCCGCGGGCCGTAGTTTGAAGACCCCTGGGAAGAGTTTTCTTCTTCTCAGTGTTAGGGTTGGGGATCAGTCCCCCCCCTTCTTCCCCGAGGAGGGGGCGGAGCCATGCAAAGTCGCACACAGGTGGTTTATTTTCCAGCGCGTCAGGGTCAGAGCCAAGGCAAGTGACCCCGACCCATTACTTCAGCATAGTTTTTATAGAGTGCTTTTCAAAGGACCAGCGTCATCATCCATTTTTAGAGATATTCAGTAACCAGAGAAACAATCGGTAAATTTTAACAAGCCACTACCAGTGTTACCTTATTACTAAGGAACAACAATATAACTCAGAAGAAAGAGATATTTAGCAAACAGTTATTAAAACCTAACAGACCGCACACAAAGAAACAATTGCTAAAGCTTTAACAGTCCACCCCTAAAAGTTACATTTTTATCCTACAGGAAAATATTAAACTTAAGGTTACATTTCTTTTTTTTTTTTTTTTTTTTGTTGTTGTTTTTTGGGCCACACCCAGTAACGCTCAGGGGTTACTCCTGGCTATGTGCTCAGAAGTTGCTCCTGGCTTGGGGGACCATATGGGACACCGGGGGATCGAACCGCGGTCCGTCCAAGGTTAGCGCAGGCAAGGCAGGCAGGGCACCTTACGTTTAGCGCCACCCGCCCGGCCCCAAGGTTACATTTCTTTACCTTAAAGGCTGGAGGTGGGGGTGGCCGCCTTATTCCACCTTACTAAAAGTTTTGCAAGCAAAGAGAACAGAAAGCATGAGCAAATTGGGCGTAGACTGCCCTCCTTGAGTAGAGCCAGGTTCTGATCTCTTTTGGCCAATGCTAGCCTGTGGCTCTGAAGGTCATGAAACAGGACACCTTGTAAGCTTAGGGAAACTTCAAACTTAAACTATACGCATTTATAAAAAGCAAAAACTTCTTGTCCCTTTCATCAGGAGCGGGGTTGTGTGTACAATCCAAGTTCCTGCCCACTGAAGGCAAGGCCAACAGCGGGCAAGCGGTGGTCAGTGCTTGGCTACTCTGTACTCGTCCAAGGCCCCCTCAGCCTGTGTGTGGTTTTTCTGGATCCTAGTTTGGAGGTCCTCCATTGTCCCATTAGAGCGAACTAGCTGCTGTTGGCACCTTACCCCTGGCACTGACTCCTGGTATCACCAAACCCAAGTGCAGATGTTCCGTGCTGCAGGGCCAAGAGACAAGAACGGATGCCAGGAAAGCAGTAGGTTAGACAGGTGCCAGCAACCTGAGAAGCAGGTGGACTCAGCCCAGAAAACCGCCTTCTCTCATGTTGTGGTGTTGGCTCAACAGTAAGATAGAAGAAGATTGTGGGCATAGGTGTAGACGCAGTGGTCCTCAAACTATGGCCCGCAGGCCACATATTGTATTTGTATCTGTTTTGTTTCTTCATTGCAAAATAAGATATATGCAGTGTGCATAAGAATTCGTTCATAAGTTTTGTTTTTACTATAGTTAGACCCTCCAATGGTCTGAGGGACAGTGAACTGGCCCCCTGTTTAAAAAGTTTGAGGAGAGGATCCTTTTGAGGAGGCTGCAAGTTCTGCTTCAGGAGTGGGTCGCACAGCACCGATCAGTATCTCACACCACTCTGCACCATACCCCTGTGAAAAGATGTTTTTCCCTTGTTGATGTCCAGCCTGGCTTGAGCCAAGTAAATGCTCCAGTCCTCGGAGTGCCTCAGAAGTCTCAGAACATTGACTGGCGCATAACAGAAACCAAAAGGGCAGGGGTAGTTCTAAGAAAATGCATTTGTTGGACTGCAGCCATAGCACAGCGGTAGAGCATTTGCATTGTAAATGTTTGACCTAGGATGAACCTGGGTTCAATTCCTGATATCCCATATGGTACCCCAAAGCTGCCAGGAACAATTTCTGGGTGCAGAAAGTGCACTTGTGAGGAGCAAAGATGGAGTCTCTGGTTTTTATGTACTCATCCTGATGAAGCTATAGCAGAAGAGAAGGTGCTGGCCTCTGAGACCCAGGGCAACAGAAGATGGTATTGCTAACCGAGTGCTTTATCCCCTGACATTGGCTTTCCAGCTCTGGGTCTCCACATACTTGAATTCTATAGCTTGTGACCCAGTTGGCATAACTTGTTCTTTCTGTTCTTTGGAGTTGATGCCCTGGGGCAGACCACTTGGCCAAATTCAAGAAGGTCTTCCGTTAGCTGTTGTCCATCACAGACTAAATTTAAAATGCCCATGCTCGGGCAGGAAGTGAGGAGTTGGCATCTAGACATGCAATGAATCTGGGTCCTTAGCACTACAGATCTCTCAGGGGCCACCAGACTTCAGACCAGCATCTTCAGACCAGCCTTATCAACCACTGACTGTTTCAACACTGGTGTTATGTGTTCACACATAGAGTAGAATTGACAATATTGTTCTCTTCTTACCCTCCACCTGGGTGCGAAGTTCCCTCCACCACTGGCCCAACATGCCACCTCTTCTTGTCTACTTCTACTGTTATATCTGAGGATTTTCTCTCTTGGGGTTTGTCTCATCCGTGCCTTTGCCTTTTGAATACTCCATAGTTGAGAGGCAATGTTGATATTGTTTTTCTTTTTTAATTTTTTGGGCCATACCAAGTGGTTCTCAGAAGTTAATCCTGGCTCTCCGCTCAATGATCACTCCTGGCAGGCTAGGGGGATTATATGGGATGCCAGGGATTGAACCTGGGTCAGCTGCATGCAAGGTAAATGCCCTACTGCTGTGCTGTCTCCAGCCCCTAGTCTTTATTTTTCTGACTCATTTAGCATGGTGTGTGGTCTTCAACACCTGGGTGTGCCCTAAATCAAAAATAAAAAGTTTCTAAAGCAAATTCTTTGTCAAGGTTCAAGTAGAGAACCAGAATTGCTGGCGTTCCAAGCCAGGAGCGATTTCTGAGAGCTTAGTCAGGAGTAACCCCTGAGTGTCACCGGGTATGGCCCAAAAAAAAAAAAAACAAAACAAAAAAATCACTTCTGGCTTGTAATCATGCTTAATAAATATATTATTATTAATTTAAAAATAAATAGTTAAATAAATTAAACTTTTTATCAAAAGAAATTAAAACACAAACCTACTGGAACCGGAGAGATAGCATAGAAGTAGGGCATTTGCCTTGCATGCAGAAGAATGATGGTTTAAATCCTGGTGTCTGTTATGGTCCCCCAAGCCTGCCAGGAGCGATTTCTGAGTATAGAGCCAGGAGTAACCCCTGAGCACTGCCGGGTGTGACCCAAAAACCAAAAAAAAACAAAACAAAACAAAAACACAAACCTACTCATTAAAAAAAAAGATGGGGTTGGGGTGTGGCTCAAGCGGTAAGGCGTCTGCTTGCCCGAGCTAGCCTAGGACAGACCGGACCGCGGTTCGATCCCCCAGCATCCCATATGGTCCCCAAACCAGGAGCAATTTCTGAGCTCATAACAACCAGAAGGAACCCCTGAGTGTCACCGGATGTGGCCCAAAAACAAACAAAAAATAAATAAAAAAAAAAGAAAGAAAAAATTGCTCCTGACAGGCTCAGGAGACCATATGGGATGCCAGGGATTGAACTCAAGTTGGCTGCATACAAGGCAAATGCATTACCCACTGTGCTTTCATTTCGACCCCATTTCTTTGTTTTCTAAGGTGGCTCATTTCACTCATGTCCAACCCACCTGTCTTGCTTTTTGGTATTAGGCTTTCCTCTGAAAAGCCCAGTCCCAGCCTGAAATATCTGCTCACAGGGCTAGTGTGTGTGCTCTGTTTGCTGGAGGTCTAGGTCTAATCCCAGCCCCCCCAGCACTGCTAGGCAGGCCCTCCCTCTCGAAAACAAGAATACAAACAATAACCAAAGTCCCTGAATTGCTTTCCTAGCTCTCCTGAGCCGTGAGAACAAACCAAGAACCGCACTCACACAAGACGAGAAATGAGGCTTTATTAGATGCTTTTCGGGGGGGGGGGCATGAGTGTGGGGGAATCTCAGAGTCATCAGGACATACACCCCCCAAAAGTCATGGCCCACTACCACACAAACACAGGGAGTGAATTTTCAGAAGTATATCAGACAAATTAGGGGGAGAGGCTGAGGGCCTTTTCTGGGGTGCAGGAGGGAGGCCTCGAACTGTTGGTCAGATGCTCCAGAGTCAGGGTCCTTTAAGCATGCACCATTTCCTGGAATTCTAAAATAGAAGAGGGAGACTGGGTCCATGAGCTCACTGGGTCCCTGGCACCCGGCTAGGCCCATTAACTGGTCCTGAGGGGAAAGGGAGGAAGGCATAGAGGAGGATGGAGTCCAGGCAGAGAGGCAGAAGGTAGGTGGGCCAGCTTCGGGCCCGAGCAGCTGAGCAGACTCTGCTTCACAGCAGGCTCTAGGTGGCCAATAGTGCCAGCCTAAGCCTCTCTGCCAATGCATAGTTTGGTCATGATGGGGACAGTGCCCTGTGTCCTCTGTCACCTTTGTGTCTCAGCAATTTAGAGTGGATAGAAATGGCAGCTAATTTTTTTTTTTAAGAGAACTGCACGTCCTGGAGAAATTTTCTGTGAAATTGTAGCCTGACTCACAATAGTACTAGAAGAAAAAAGAATAATGAGAGGCCTGAGCAATAGCACAGCGAGTAGGGCTTTTACCTTGTACCCGGACGATTCGGGATGAATCTAGGTTCAATCCCTGGCGTTCCAATATGGTTCCCCAAGTTTGCCAGAAGTGATTTCTGAGCACAAAGCCAGGAGTAACCTTTGAGCACCACCGAGTGTGACCCCCCCCAAAAAAAAAAGAATAACAAAGAAGATGATGATGACAATACTGAAAGTAATCTGTGGGTACTATATGTGGATATGGAAAATGGGGAATTGGATTTGTGGATTAGTGTGTTTTGGATTTTTAATTTTGGGCCATACTCAGTAGTGCTCAGGGCTTAATCCTGGCTCTGTGCTCAGGGATCACTCCTGACAGGGCTCCCAAGACCATAAGGGGTGTCGGGGATGGAATCTAGGTGTGCTGCCTGTAAGACAAATGCTCTCCTCTACTATCTCTTCAGTCTCTGGTGGTTGTATTTTATTTTATTTTATTTTATTTTATTTGGTTTATTGGGCCACACCTGTTTGATGCTAAGGGGCTACACCTGGCTAAGTGCTCAGAAATTGCCCCTGGCTTGGGGGGACCATATGGGACGCCGGGGGATCAAACTGTGGTCGAGATCTTTCCTTGGCTAGTGCTTGCAAGGCAGACACCTTACCTCTAGCACCACCTTCCCAGCCCTGGTTGTTGTATTTTTAATGAGCTTTTATTTATTTATTTATTTATTTATTTATTTTGGTTTTGGGGTCACACCTGGTAATGCTCAGAGGTTCCTCCTGGCTCTACACTCAGAAATCACTCCTGGCAGGCTCAGGGGACCATATGGGATGCCGGGATTCGAACTGTTCTTCTGCATGCAAGGCAAACATCCTACTGCTGTGCTATCTCTCTAGCTCTTTAATGAACTTTTAATTTAATTTTTTAAATTTCTGGGCTACACTCGAGATGTTCAGAAGCTGCTACTTTCAGCTCATTTTCCAGATGCTTCTAGAAGTGCTCAGGGGACCAGAAAGTGCCCAGGACTGAGCCCCGGGCTCCTGCATGCTAGGACTGTGCTTCTATCCTGTTGAATTCTCCTTGGCCTTGAGATTTGTTTTTTTTGTTTGTTTGTTTGTTTGTTTTATTTTTGTTATTTGGTGGGGTCACACACAGCAGCACTCAGAAGTTACTCATGGTTCTGTGTTCAAGGATCACTCCTAGCAGGCTCAGGGACCATCTGGGGTGCTGGATATTGAGCCCAGATTGGCTGTGTGCAAGGCAAGTGCCCTCCCCACTGAACAATGGCTCTGGCTGGCCAGGATTTGTTTTTAATTTACTGATAAGGATTTGTTTTTAATTTACTGATAAGCTGTACTTACTTGGAATTCTTGTTTAGGTTTATGTGTGAATGAATCGATATTCCCTGAGCTCAATTATTCTGCTGTGCTGCCTATGAAAACTGCACAAATGGGCAGCCAAACTGAAAAATGGAGACCTGCAGTAACAGTTTTGATTTTGGGGTTTGTACCCTGGTACGTAATAAGCACAGAAGACAAGGTATTAGAGCTGGCACAGAGTTAAACTGGTCCTTATAAGACAAGGACCAAACCCTGGGTCACCTCTTCCACCTCATTTATGCCCTCACTTGCAGACACCTCATTGACACACCCCAGACTGTTTTTTTGTGGGGCCACACCTGGTGATGCTCAGGGGTTACTCCTGGCTATGTGCTCAGAAATCGCTCCTGTGATGGAGACGGAAAGCTCTATGGCTAAGCCCTTGTACCTCCCATTTTTTCTCAGTGTAAACAAAAACCAAGTTTTGTGGGGACCCCATACCTTCTGCTCCAATTTTGCCGTCTCCATCACTATCGGCGGCCGACATCAGGGACTTGGTTTCTGTCTCAGTCAGTTCTCTTGCGTCGCTCTTGAACTTCTGCAGGAAAAATCTGCCAGATAGCAGAGATGCTGCATAGCTCAAGCATTGGGAACCTACTTTCCTGCTCCTAGAACTGCCTGTTCCCCATGAGCCAGCAAATGGGATGTCCCCAGGGTGGAAGAAACCAACTGTGGGCTTGGGGATTTGGGTCTGGTTGACTGTTTACCAAAGGGAACCCCTGAAGTACTCTGGCCTCTATCTCTTTTTTTTTTTTTTTTTTTTTTTTTGGTTTTTGGGCCACACCCGGCGGTGCTCAGGGGTTAGTCCTGGCTGTGTGCTCAGAAATAGCTCCTGGCAGGCACGGGGGACCATATGGGACACCGGGATTCGAACCAACCACCTTTGGTCCTGGATCAGCTGCTTGCAAGGCAAACGCCGCTGTGCTATCTCTCCGGGCCCTGGCCTCTATCTCTTTTCAAGATTTTTGTGGGGATGCCAGCCAACAGGCTCCCTAACTCTTCTTGGAAATGCTAATTGGCCAGCATCCAGGTCTCAGTTGTCCCCTCACCCCCAGCAATGTTGGGGTTTCAGACGCATCTTACTTCAGCTCATCTTCATCCAGGTAACCGCTCTGGTCATTGTCTATGAACCGGAAAATGTCCTTCACCTCACTAGCTGACATCTTGGAGAGGCCTGACGTCTGGAAAAATTTTTGGGGTTCGAAAGTATCTGGATCTAAAGGAAAGAAAAGAGGTCATATGGCCTATTAGTTCTGCATGTGGTGCAAGGGCAGGGGACAGGATGTGTGATCTCATATCTGCCATGTCCCTGGGTCCCTCTGTTCAGAGCAGTGTTTGTTGTTTGGTCAGTGTTGCCTTAACCCCTGTATTGCCTCTCCAGCCCCTGAAACACTTTTCTTGTTCATTTACTGGCTTTCCCCCATCTGGCAGTGCTCAGGATTTATTCCAAGATTAGTGCTCAGGGATCACTCATGGTGGTGTTCAGGGAATCAATCGTAGGCTCCAGGGATTGAAACTGGATAAGCCACGGGCAAGTCAAGTGTAGTCCTGCTGACCCCATTTTTTTTTTTTAGCTACACTCAGGGTTTTGGGGAGGGTTGGGGTACCTGTAATATCGAGATGGAATCTAGCCCAAGTTCCTGCCCACATGGTCTGTGCTCCATTTGACCAGCTCCCCCATCTCAAAACTTTTCCTTTTTCAAGACAGAGGCTGTGAGGAAGCCAAGATTCAGAAGCAGCCACACAGGATGTCTTGGTGGTCATACTTTCTGATTTTTGTTGCTTTTATTTTCGTTTTTGGGCCACATCCAGCAATGCTCCTGGTTCTGCACTCAGGAATCACTACTGATAGGCTCAGGACCACCACATGGATGCTGGGAATCAAACACGGGTTGACCATGGAAAGACAAACACTCTACCCACTATGCTATCACTCAGGTCCTAGTACCTGCTTTTATCCACACCCTCTTCACCCTCTGTCCAGCTCCTGTGCCTTCTGGCCCCTGTTCCTCTACCCTGTGTGGGCATTGCTGTCGTTTCCTGATTTCTCTTTGTGCCTCACAGAAATGCTATCTCATCCTGGGCCCCCTTCAGCCTAGAACCATGCCCTGACTGGAAGCACCAACCCACCTTCACCCACTTTCACCCCTCTCACCCACCCACCTTGGCACTCTTGCAGGGCCGCATCGATGTCGTCAGCGCTCAGCAGATCCGTGATGCTCATCTCCGCCTACCCGGGGCATGTGGTAAGTCAGGGGGACCCTCTCCCCACATCCCCAACACTGTTCCTGACTCCAGATCTTTCTGATGCCAACCCCATGGGATTATTTAAATGAATCAATGTCATGTCCCAAAAAGCTCCCAGCCCACTGTGCCTCCCCCCGCATGTCCTTCCCTGAAATATTCCCCAAAGAGGAACCCAGGTGTCCCTCAGTTCCAACTTCCATTTGAAAAGTGTATTGAGGTGCTCAGACACTTGAGTGGGACGCCGTGAACCTGGCTACCAACACATCTGTGTCAACAAGGACATTGCCCTCCCACAAATGCAGCAGGGGTGGGGTGGGAGCAGAGATAGAGTGGAGGGTGCCTGTAGCCTTTCCTTGGGGAGAGGTGATGTGGCCCAAAGAACGGGAATCTGACTGGGGGCTGGGATCAAAATCTGCCCATGGGAGAAGAGAGACACATGCTCCTGCAGCACCCAGGGAAGAGTGGGGGCTAGGGGAGGTGCCCCAACTTACCGCTCTCTTTTCCCCCAAGCAGAATCAGAAATGGACACAGGGTGTCTGTGTAGTTTTATGAGCCTCTTATATAGGACCCAGAAGGTGATCGGGGGCACCTCTTAGATTTCTCTTGGGGGATCAGGTAGAAATAGCTCGGGTGTCTCTGGTCTCACTCACTAAACCTCTTGTTTTTCTATTTATATCTCAAGGGAGTATGGGGGAGAACAGCCGATGTTTAAGAAACAAACCTCAGCCAACCTTAACCAGGGTGTCAATTTGTCAAACAGGGGTGAGGGGACCAGAAGGGGAGACCCTGAACCCAAGTGAGCACATGTGTGCTTTAGGAATAGGGACCCTTTTTTAGGTCCCTTTAGGAATAGGGACCCCTAGTGGTGGGGGCCAGCCCCAGACAGGTGTTCAGACAGGTAGATGTTCTTGGCTCTCTCTCACAGACGGGCACTGTCTGGTGCCTGGGGAAACTTCTAACAAGCCCTGGCTTTGATCCTTCCTGGCCCTGACTTCCTGTGCCCTCAAAAAGTCCTGAACTTGGAGGCTGAGCAATACTACAACAGGGAGGGCATTTGCTGTGCATGTAGCCAACCCAGGTTTGGTCCTTGGCATCCCATGTGGTTCCCCCACCCCCACCCCAGCCTACCAGGAATAATTTCAGAGCAGAGTCAGGAGTAACCCCTGAGTGGTGCTGCTAGGTGTGGCCCAAAAACAAGACCAAAAAAAAGGACCTGAAGCCTTGAACTATATTTCTCCTGCCCCTAAAATACCTCTTCCCAGGCACCCCCAGTCCTGACCCCTCTTGGTGGAAGCTCATATGGCCCATCAACCCATCAGCAGCTCCTAGAAGAATTAAAAACATAAATATAAAAAATGTATCTCTGGGGCCGGGCGGTGGCGCTGGAGGTAAGGTGCCTGCCTTGCCTGCGCTAGCCTAGGACGGACCTCGGTTCGATCCCCCGGCGTCCCATATGGTCCCCCAAGCCAGGAGCAACTTCTGAGCGCATAGCCAGGAGTAACCCCTGAGTGTCACAGGGTGTGGCCCAAAAACCAAAAAAAAAAAAAAAATGTATCTCTGGGGCCAGGGAGATAGCATGGAGGTAGTGCGTTTGCCTTGCATGCAGAAGGACGGTGGTTCGAATCCCGGCATCCCATATGGTCCCCCGAGCTTGCCAGGAGCGATTTCTGAGCATGAAGCCAGGAGTAACCCCTGAGCGCTGCCGGGTGTGACCCAAAAACAAACAAACAAACAAACAAACAAAATGTATCTTTGCTCCCCTGCATATGGCAGCATCCTGTTCAATGGCTAGATTTGGGAGAAGCCAAAGAGCTGATTGATTTTATTTATTTTTGGGGGGGGGCCACACCCGGTGGCTCTCAGGGGTTACTCCTGGCTCTGTGCTCAGAAATCACTCCTGAGAAGATTGGAAGGCCATATAGGATGCCAGAAATCGAACCTGGGTCTGTCCCTGGTCAGCCACGTGCAAGGCGAACGCCCTACCTCTGCGCTATTGCTCTGGCCCTGGTTGATTAAAAAAAAAAGAAAGAAAGAAAAATAAGGGGGAGGGGCTAGAGCTATAGCACAGCAAGAAAGATGTTTGCCTTGCACATGGTCAGCCTGGATTCAATCCCTGACATCCCATATGGTCCCCTGAGCCTGCCACGAGTAATTTCTTTTTCTTTTTCTTTTTCTTTCTTTCTTTCTTTCTTTCTTTCTTTCTTTCTTTCTTTCTTTCTTTCTTTCTTTCTTTCTTTCTTCTTTCTTTCTTTTCTTTTCTTTCTTTCTTTCTTTTCTTTCTTTCTTTCTTTCTTTCTTCTTTCTTTCTTTCTTTCTTTTCTTCTCTTCTTTCTTTCTTTCTTTCTTTCTTTCTTTCTTTCTTTCTTCTTTCTTTCTTTCTTTCTTTCTTTCTTTCTTTCTTCTTTCTTCTTTCTTCTTCTTCTTTCTTTCTTTCTTTTCTTTCTTCTTTCTTTTTTCTTTCTTTCTTTCTTTTTCTTTCTTTCTTTCTTTCTTTCTTTCTTTCTTTTCTTTCTTTCTTTCTTTCTTTCTTTCTTCTTTCTTCTTCCTTTCTTCCTTTCTTTTTTTGTGGTTTTTGGGTCACATCTGGCAGTGCTCAGGGAAACTCCTGGCTCCATGCTCAGAAATTGCTCCTGGCAGACATGGGGACCATTTGGGAAGCCAGATTCGAACTGATGATCTTCTGCATGAAAGGCAAATGCCTTACCTCCATGCTATCTCCCGGCCCCAGGAGTAATTTCTGAGCACAAAGCCAGTAAGTCCTGAGCACTTACAGGTATGGCCCAAAAATGCAAAAAAAAGGGGCCGGAGAGATAGCATGGAGGTAAGGCATTTTGCCTTTTATGCAGAAGGATGGTGGTTGAATCCCAGCATCCCTTATGGTCCCCAGTGCCTGCCAGTGGCGATTTCTGAGCATAGAGCCAGAAATAACACGAGTGCTGCTGGGTATGACCCAAAAACCAAAAAAAAAAAATTTTTTTTTTTTGTTTTTTGGGCCACACCCGTTTGATGCTCAGGGGTTACTCCTGGCTAAGTGCTCAGAAATCGCCCCTGGCTTGGGGGGGGACCATATGGGATGCCGGGGGATTGAACCATGGTCCGTCCTTGGCTAGCGCTTGCATGGTAGACATCTTACCTCTAGTGCCACCTCACCGACCACCCAAAAAATTTTTAAATAAAAGAAAGTGACACACTCGAGGGCACTCCTGCTTTGCCTTGCAGATGTGGAAAGCTCATTTCTGCTCCCCAGCACCAAGCCATACCCCATCTTTTGAGTGCCATAGTTACATGAGTGCAAGTTCCAGGGATTGAGTCTCCAGCAGAGGGAAGGGGGAGGAAAAAATGATTAGCTATGCTGTGGGGTGTCTGAGCCTGCTCAGAGGTGCTGTCAGCAGTGAAGGACTAGGCCAAGAGACCAGGTGGGTGAAGATGATGACAAGAAAGATGGTTCCAGTATGCAGAAGAGGCAGGAGATGTCAAGAGGAACAAACACGATGGAATAAGGCAGATCTGGGGGTGCTGAGGCTAAAAAGATCCATGAGGGGGGAGGGAAAAAAATCCATGGAGAAAGGGTCTGAAGAAAGGCGCTGGACAGTCAGGTTTCGTGAGGCCCTGGACTCTGGGCTTCATCCTTGACACCATCAAAAGGAATAAAGAAAAGGCTTTGAGGCCAGAGAGATAGCACATTGGAAAGGGCATTTGCCTTGCACACAGCAGTCAACCTAAATTCAATCCCCAGTAGCCCCTAGGGTCCCTCGAGTCTGCCAGGAGTGGATTCCTGAGCACAGAGCCAGAACTAATCCCTGAGCACTGCCAGGTGTGGCCCAAGAACAAAACAAAAAAGAAGGGCTGTAGAGAGAGCACAGTGGTAGGGCGTTTGCATGCAGCTGATCCAGGACGAATGGTGGTTCAAATCCCAGCATCCCATGTGGTCTCCCCTGAGGTTCCCCGAGCATGCCAGGAGCTGTGACCCAAAAACTAATCAAACAAACAAACAAAAAAGAAAAGAAAAGAAACATAAAGGGCTCAAAGGATCAGAAAAGAAGAGATGCAGGTTTTTCCCTAAACTCATGTTGTCCTGAGCACTTCAGAGTTGCCCCTGGATGCCCCCAGCACTACTGGGAACGTGCTAGGTACCTACTGTACTGTGTCACAGCCTTGGCCCTCATGCTAAATTCCAAGCCCAGATAGCTGAAAATGTCCAGTGAGTCCCTGAGTCTGGGTAGAGAAACTCCCCCCATTGTGGAATAGAAATCTTTTTCATTTTTGTTTTTTGGGCCATACCCGGTGGTGCTCAGGGTTTACTCCTGGCTCTGTGCTCAGGAAACACTCCTGGCAGGCTCAGAGGACCCTATGGGATGCAGGGATGGAACCCAGGATGGCCACATGCAAGGTAAACTCCCTCTGCTGTACTATGGCTCTGACCCTGAAACAGGAATCACCTTTGTGCTTATATGTTTTCTCTGTCCCAGGGTGAGATCTAAAGCACTGCCCATATATCTGTGAGTCTGGAGGTCCCCTACAAATCCCCAATGCGTGTGATCTTCAGGGAACAGCCGTGTATCTGCGAGCACCACAGCCAGACATGTGGCCCCCACACTGAGCACATGGGGAGCCAGAAGGAAACCAAGAGCTGCCTGACTTGGGACCTTGGTAGACTCCTGTGTGAGATGAAAGGTGGAGAAGGTTCTAGAATTTCCCCTGTAGTTATTTATAAATGAGCCACTTCTGGGCCAGGTTTTTCTTTCCCCTGGAGAAGATTTAGCCTCTGTTGTTCTGTTGTTGGTCAAACACGCATCCCCGTGGGTATAAAAAAGCTCCTGAGGTGACAAAGATTCCCCTGAGATGAGGTTCTTGTGTCTTAGAGGTGGGGGTCCCTGCATACAGTCACCTCCACTGGGTTTGGCGTTGATGAAGCCTCGGACAGAAGTATCCCCCATGACCACCTAAAGCAGGTGGGGGGACTGTTCTGCCTCCAGTATTGGGGTGATTATAACATCATTTGTGGCCTTACAATGCAGGCAGTGGGCAGCTGATGAGTGTCCAGTGCAGACACCAGGACTTCAGGGCATCAGGGACCTCACAACGTGGGCGTCCCCCACCCCGACCTACAATGACAAACTCCCCAGCAGAGGCCGAAGCCATTGCACAGCGGGGAGAGCTTTTGCCTTGCATGTGGCTGACCCAGGTTCAATCCGCAGTATCCCATGTGGTTCCCCAAACCTGCCAGGAGAAATGTCTGAGCACAGAGTTAGGAGTAACCCCTTAGTTCCATCAGGTGTGACCCCAAGCCCCCTCCAAAATCCAACATAACGAAAATCTCCAATACTGTAGATTGTCCCTGAACCCCGCAGAAGTGATTCCTGAGTACAGAGCCAGAAGTAAGTCCTATAGCATCCCTGAGTGTGCCCCAAAACTGATCATCATTTTCTGGGAGATCCCAGCACCTGCGTCTTTCCCTACTGGGACATTTTCTGGTCAGACCTTCCCCTGGGCCTGGCACACAGATACTATATAACCTTACCAGCCAGGCAGCAGGGTCAGGGTTGAAGCAAAGGCAAGAATGAGGCTTCCTAGCTCCCGGCCCTGCTGAATACTGGGATGCCCCCCCCCCCAATCAGGCTATCTTCCCTGCCCAAGTGTCCCCAGTACAGACCTCTCAGGGACCACGAGGCTTCCACAAACCTGAGCCTGCTTGTGATGTGCAGGATAGTCACTGGAACAGGATTGTGTCCTACGAGCTCCACCTTGACCTCAGACCTTCTGTTCTGCACTGATCACCCCAGGAAGGAAAGAATCTTGGTAGGAGGAGATCAGCATAGAGAAGGGTCCAGAGGAGATGCTCTTCAGAGAATGATTAACTTTTATTCCTATGGTCAGGCAGACACTAGAGACTTTTGCTTGCATAAATGCATAATCCAACCTAAGTTCTCAGGCATCTTGGGAAGGTTATTGTGGATCCCTATCTCCTGATCAGCCCAGGGCCGTGTCTTGGTGTTTTGGGGGGACCTTGTGGAGTCTGGGGCTTAGCTCCTCTGCGCGGTCTCCTGGGTTTTGGGCCACATTGTGGTTCTTCCTCTGAAAAGGAGGTCCCCCTACCAGCCCCCAATGAACGAGTTAAAAAGTTTAAAAAGTCGGGGCCGGGCAGTGGCGCTAGAGGTAAGGTGCCTGCCTTACCTGCGCTAGCCTTGGATGGACCGCGGTTCGATCCGGCACCCATATGGTCCCCCAAGCCAGGAGCGACTTCTGAGCACATAGCCAGGAGTAACCCCTGAGCGTCACCGGGTGTGGCCCAAAAACCAAAAAAAAAAAAAAAAAAGTTTAAAAAGTCTCTGCATATGCCCAGAAGCCCCCAAAAGATTAAGGTGACCGCAACTGAAAATTTACTGAGCCTGTCCAACCTGTTATTGTGTCTATGATAAATGTTCCAAATGTTCCCTGAAATGTAAAAGTCACTAAACTTCCTGAAATCAACGGTCATGATGTTCTGTAAACTTTCCATTGTACTGGAGTGTTATAAAAGAACTGCTGGATTTGTGAATGGAGCTCCCAGCCTCTAGCCCATGATGGCTATGCTGGATATCCATGCATACATGTATGCTTGAGCAATAAACCCCTCACTTTTGCATTAACTTCGAGTCTTGGTGTTGTTGAACAGCTCTCCGGTCCTTTCACCTCGAAGTCTTGGATGTCCTGCCTGGCGTCTGTCTCATTCTCCATGCGGTGGGGTGTAGGGGATCTGCCCAATTCCCAGGGCACAAAGGATGTGCTTGTGGTCCCCTAACTAGCCTGCTCTGCCACCATAAACCTCTCCTCCTGCTGGGGGAAAGTTGAAACCCAGCTGCTCACGTTTCTCGTTCATGAAAAAATCAGCCTCCAAAAGCATTTTGTTTCTTCTCTCCCCTTTCCTAAAAACCAGATCACTTTGGGATTCTCTCAATATTTTCTTTGCTTATGGTCAGAATTGATACACAGTTCAGATAAACTCAAGAGCTGGTCAGATCATTAAAAACTCTGGGCCAAAGTGATAGCCTGTCAGGATTAATTCCTGAGCACAGAGCCAGAAGTAATCCTAAACACAAACAAGTAAAAACTTCAAGGCCATCATTATCGGTTTTCTCCTCAGGGAGAGAGGTTTTGGGCTACACCTAGTGTTGCTTAGGGCTGACTTCTTGTTCTATGTTTGGGGTCATTCCTGGCAGGCCTCACAGGACCATTTGTGGTGCTGAGGAACAAACAGGTCATCTGCATGCAAGGCAAGAGCCTTAGTTCCTAGATTCCTTTTTTTTTCTTCTTCTTTTGGTCTTTGGGTCGTACCAGGCAGCGCTCAGGGGTTATTCCTGGCTCCACACTCAGAAATCGCTCCTGGCAGGCTCAAGGGACCATATGGGATGCCAGGATTTGAACCACAGACCTTCTGCATGCAAGGCAAATTCCTTACCTTCATGCTAATTCTCCAGCCCCCCTTTTTTGTTTATTTATTTATTTTTTGGTTTTTGGGTCATACCCAGCAGCGCTCAGGGGTTTCTCCTGGCTCTATGCTCAGAAATCACTCCTGGCAGGCTCGGGGAACCATATGGGATGCCGGGATTCGAACCAATGACCTTCTACATGAAAGGCAAATGCCTTACCTCCATGCTCTCTCTCCAGCCCCTCTAGATTCCTTTTCTTCCTCTCTTTCTTTGCTTTTATTTGACTGAAAAGGTCTCAAAAACTTGGCAAGAAGTCCTTCAAGTGATGGTGGTGGTGGGGAAGGCGACTGTTCCTGTGCTGATGGTGGCGGTGGGGATGGTGGGGATGATAGTGATGGTGGTTTTGGTTATGGTGGTGATGGTGACGATGGGAGTGGTTGTGGTCATGATGGTGGTGATTGTGGTAGTGATAATAGTTGTGGTCGTGATAGTGGTGATGGCAATGGTGGTGGAGGACCAGTGTGAAGAGAACTTGCCCTCAGAACATCCATCAGAGACAGTGGCCACGGTGGTCATAGTAGTGTCTTTTTTTTTTTTTTTTTTGGTTTTGGGGCTACACCCAGTGGTGCTCAGGGCTTACTGCTGGCTCTCTGCTCAGAAATCGACCCTGACAGGCTCGGGGGACCACATGGGATGCTGGGATTCGAACCACCATTGGTCCTGGGTCCACTGCTGGCAAGGCAAACACTCTAGCCCTATGCTATCTCTCCGGCCCCCCCTGTAGTGTTTTTTATTCAAACATCAAATGCTAAGCCCTGAGCTCAGGCACTGCTCACTGGGACCCTGCACCGGATCCCACAGGAAGGGACTCAGTTCACATGGGTTCTGACTCTTCCACATCCCCTCCTGGCTTAGCTCTGGGGTCATTCCTGGTGGCATCTGTGGGAGCCTGAGGCAGCTGAGCCCTCACTGCTCCTCAACTTCTTTCCCCTTGCTCACTCTCTCCCCTTCACCCTGTGCTGTTCTGGTCTCCTTCTGTGGCTCAGACTGCAGCTGAATGTTAGTCTCACCCTGAAATGGCCGTGAGGAACCCCCTAGCCAGGGAGGTCCTGGGCCAGCCAATGAAGCCGCATGAATGAGATTAATGACCCCGCAACAGCCTGACGAACCAGTCCAAGCTGGAGTTCACCACTGCTGACTCTGCCAGGGCCTGGAATATGGGTGTAGCCCCAGATGTGAGAAGGAAACGTCCACACAGAGTCCAGCCTGGGGTTTCTGCTGCACTGCATGGCCCAGGCCAGAAACCACATTGTACCCCAATATAGTGCATGTAAGCTCCGGGACACAGATGAGGGTGTGTGTCTGTCTGTGTCTGTCTGTCTATGTGTGTGTCTGTCTGTGTGTCTCTGTCTGTCTGTGTCTGTATGCCTGTGTGTCTATGTGTGTGTCTCTTGGGGGGGAGACAGGCTCTGGGGAAGGATAAAGCCAGATCCCCTCCTGAGAAAGGGGGTGAGCTAGGTAGGGCTGGAGGGAGGTAGATTGTGAGGCACAGGGAGGCACATTTGTCAGAAACACTGAGACCGGAGTGGCCGGTTGGGGACCCGTGGGCAGCGCTGACACTTTTGGATGGCGCCTGAGATGCCTGTTGCCAAGTTTGGTGTCATCCTGCCCTAGCCACTTGAGCCGCTGGCTTGGAAGCCATCCCCAGGAGTGGGTGCCACTGGCTGGGTGAGCACACCTGAGCACCCCTGCATTATACATGCTCCCACCAGCCCTGCTGCAGCCTCAATTATTCAACAGCTGAAGGGGGGCTGTTGTGGGTGAAGCTGCTGTGGTAAAGAGCTTGGCTGTGTCACCTGTGGGTTTGAGGCCTAATTTTGGCTCCCTGCTCAGGGGTTTGGAGACCTTCTGGGGTGCCAGGGGTTGCTATGTGCAAGGTCTCCATTCTGTACTCTCTCTCTCTCTCTCTCTCTCTCTGGATGTTGCCTTTACTAACACTTCCGAGTAACATCCACATCAGCGATGGTGACAGCGGATGTCTGGAGTGGCCCAGGATGGCCCAGGGACCAAGGTGGGACAACCAACCTCCACCTGAAAGGCAGACAGGCTTTGAGGCCATCATGAGGATGATTGATAGAGGCAACACCAGTCCCTTTGCTTATTGAATTTGGACAAAGATTTTGTAAGAGCCGTTCCAGCACTTCCCTAACATGGAAATGCTTGGTGGTCACCAAGGCCTCCCTGAGTGGTGCTCAGAAATCCCTGAGGTGCCAGGGATCAAACTCAGGGCCTGGATAATACCAAGCATAAGCTGTCACTTGAGCCTGATCCAACCCATGAGCTTTATTCTCTTTCTCTCTCTTCCTCCCCCTCTCTCTTTTTCTCTCTCACTCACTCATCTATCTATCATCTGTTTTGAGGGTCCTCAGGCTATATCCATCTGTGCTTAGGGCTCAAACCAGGGTCCCTGGCTGGAAAGGCAAGTGCCTTCTCTTCTCTATTATCTTGCCTGTTCCCCAGAAGGGCTTGAACACAAAGAATTACTTCTGGCAATGGAGGAAAATTTAATCCTTGAAGCCAAATACAGTGAAATGCAGCCTGGGAACTCAGGCCTCCAGTGGAGAGTACGGGTACATTCTGTCCTGGGGCTGAATGCTGAGGACTGTCTGCAGGGCCAGGACTCATAGAGTTTGAGGGCAGGTGCTAAACACATACCTGGATGAAAGCTACATCTTCTGGGGCCTTCCTGCTGCTGTTGGGTTGATTGTTTTTAGATTTCTGGTTTGGGAGTCACACCCAGCTACTCCCGGCTCAGGCCGTGGGGTCTAAGTGGTATTCAGGGCACCAGGCAGTGCCAGTGATGAGACTCATGATGTAACTGGAAACCCACATCCAGTGCTTGTTCCCAGCCCCTACGAGCCATTGCTCTGGCCTGTTGCTCTTGTTCAGGAGTTGGATAAAGGTTTTATTTACTTATTTTTTTTTCTTTGGGGGGTCACACCTAGCAGTGCTCAGGAGTTACTCCTGGCTCTGTACTCAGGAATCACACCTGACAGCCTTGGGGTATATGGGATCCCATGGACTGAACTATGGTCAAGCGCATGTAAGGCAAATACCCTCCCTTCTGTGCTATTTATTGCTCCAGCTCTGGATAATGATTTTAATCCCTTGGGGCCTGAGTGATAGCAAAGTGGGTAGGGCACTTGTCTTGCACAAGAGCAACTTGAATTCAATCCCTGACATTGCATACACTCCCCTTAGCCACCGAGTGATTCCTGAGTGCAGAGCCAGGAGTAATCCCTGACCATTGCCAGGTATGACCCATAAACCAAAACCAAACAAAAAAAAAAAAGATTTTAATCCCTTAAATTTCACAACTGCAGGACAGTTAAAGACATGTTATATGGGAGGTGGGTGGAGGAGAGATAGCATAGTGGTTGGGTGTTTGCCTTGCATGCTACTGACTTGGGACAGACCTGGGTTTGATTCCCAGCATCCCATATGGTCCCCCTACCTGGCTAGGAGCGATTTCTGAGTGCAGAGCCAGGAGTAACCCCTGAGCATTGCTGGGTGCAGCCCCCACAAAAAAGACATGCTATATGAGGGCCGAAGTAGTGGTGCAGGTGGTAAGGCGTTTGTTTGCCTTGCTTGTGCTAGCCTAGGACGGACTGTGGTTCGATCCCCGGCGTCCATATAGACCCCCAAGCCAGGAGCGATTTCAGAGTGCATAGCCAGGAGTAATTCCTGAGTATCACTGGGTGTGGCCCCCCCCACAAAAGAAGACATGCTATATGGGGGCCGGAGCGGTGGCGCAAGCCGTAAGGCGTCTTCCTTGCCCACACTAGGAGGGACCACGGTTTGATTCCCCCAGCGTCCCATATGATCCCGTATGCCAGGAATGATTTCTGAGCGCATAGTCAGGAGTAACCCCTGAGTGTCACCGGGTATGCCCCCCCCCAAAAAAAAGACAATGCTTATGTATTTATTTGTACAGTCTCCAGGGCTAAAAAGTTTATTTTTATTGGCGGGAAGTCACACACAGCAGTTCTTAGGGATCACTGCTGATGGTGTTTGGGGGAACCATATTTGATGTCATTGATCAAACCCAGGTCAGCTGCATTCAAGTCAAGTGCCTTAACCCCTCTATTCTTTTCTTTTTTTTTTTTTTTTTTTTTTAGTTTTTGGGTCACACCCGGCAGTGCTCAGGGGTTACTCCTGGCTGTCTGCTCAGAAATAGCTCCTGGCAGGCACGGGGGACCATATGGGACACCGGGATTCGAACCAACCTCCTTTGGTCCTGGATCGGCTGCTTGCAAGGCAAACACCGCTGTGCTATCTCTCCGGGCCCAACCCCTCTATTCTTGAGTCTCTTCTCTTTAGAAGCTGTTTCAGGATCCAGTGTCACCCACAATGACTGCCTCCAGAGGGCAGCACCCGCTACACCGACTTTAATTCACTCACGCCCTCACCTCCCATTCCACCCTGGGCAAACTCAGTTCTATAGGCTGACCAAAGGTGAAACAGGAACATACAGCAGGGAGGAGCAGGAAGAAGTGAGAATCTATGTGTATTTTAGGAGGAGGCAACTACTTGGGCTATGTGGTTAGCTTCAAGGGCGATAACCCTCGTTTTGCAGATGAGGAAACTGAGGTTCAGGGGTTTGATCTGACTCAGCCTCATGAAGACGATGTAGGGAGATTTCATGCAGCCTGATGTGTTTGGGGAGCACTATGAGAATCGTCCTATTCCTGGCTGGACATTCCAGAGTTCACAGGGACCATGACCCGCTGTCCCACCTCTCTGCTGTGGTTGTTTCAGGCTTGGAATGCACATTTCCTTCTTTGTACAATTTTCAGTTCTTCTAGGATGCTGGGGGAGATATACATTCTGCCTTTGTTTCAGAAGTGGGTCAGCCCTTGTGACCCCTGACCAATCCAGGCCTCAGTGATGCTCCTGGCATAGCTTTTTCCTTCTCCAGACAGGATCAAGAATTTGTTGGGGCCGGGCGGTGGCGCTAGAGGTAAGGTGCCTGCCTTACCTGCGCTAGCCTTGGACAGACCGCGGTTCGATCCCCCGGCATCCCATATGGTCCCCCAAGCCAGGAGCGACTTCTGAGCACATAGCCAGGAGTAACCCCTGAGCGTCACCGGGTGTGGCCCAAAAACCAAAAAAAAAAAAAAAAAAAAAAAAAAAAGAATTTGTGAGAGGCTGGAGAGATAGCACAGCGGTAGGGCGTTTGTCTTGCAAGCAACCCATACAGGAAGGGTGGGTTCTAACCCCGATATCCCATATGGTCCCCTGAGCCTGTCAGGAGCGATTTCTGAGCACAGAGCCAGGAGTAACTCCTGAATCCTGCCGGGTGTGACACCCCCCCTCAAATGTTTGTGAGAGCAGAGTTCTCAGGTGCTGGAGAAGCCTGGGGCCTCTGGCCAATGGCACAGCTTTGGGCTTTAAAATGCTCCAGAGGGACCCGAGAGATAGCATGGAGGTAGTGCGTTTGCCTTGCATGCAGAAGGTTGGTGGCTCGAATCCCAGCATCCCATATGGTCCCCTGAGCCTGCAAGGGACAATTTCTGAGCATAGAGCCAGGAGTAACCTCTGAGAGCTGCCGGGTGTGACCCAAAACCCAAAATAAACAAATACATAAATAAATAAACAAACAAATAAATAAAATGCTCCAGAAATGGGGGCGCATTTTTCAGCACCTCCGCTAGGTGTCACCACCACCCTGCGTAGTCTGGCCGGGGTTTCCCAGCTCTGTCTCCGTCCAAGGTTGGCCTCGCCGCCCTGCCTGCCTCCACCACCAGTCTCCCCCCGCTGTCTAGTGCTGGTTCCTCTTGCCCAATTCCGTGTGATCCACTGGCTTCATTTGGGGTCCCAGGAACGCTTTCACTGGGGAACAAAATCAGGTCAGGCGAGCCCGCCTGTCCTGCCCCACCCCTGCCTTGGGGAAGCTCGTCCAGTTGGCAGATTTATCTGGGCCAAATGAGCTCCTGCTCCAGGCAATTAATTACAGAGCCAGGTCAGGCAGGTTCAGGTGTGGGGACCAGAAGATAAATAGGCCTGGGTGGCCAGCTGGGTCCCTTCCTGGAGCCACAGTGTCAGGCACAGACCTCACCCCACAGGCAAGGCCCAGGGGCATTTCTGACAGTTCTCAGGGTCTTCCACAGAAGGCTCCTGAAGCTCAAAGCTTATATTGTTCTAGGCACCCATTACAACTTTTCCAGGGAATCTAAAAATGCAAGTTTGTTTCCCCTACACAGGGAACTGACACAGAGTTGGCTGCTGGCCGGTGGGGGACGGTGGGTGGCATGCACTGCCCACTTTCCCTCTGCTGACTCCAGCAGAAACAGCATCTAGGGTAGGAAAACCTGTTCTTGGCCTCTTCGTTGAGTGACCAGTTTCACTCCTGCCCCAGGGGTGAGGACCCTGAGCACTGAGGGGCATTGGAGAGCAGCTAGAGTTCAAACAGTGGGCCCTGACCCATGCCGGGGAGCATCCTGGGAACAGCAGCACTAATTCCACGAGGTTTCAGGCTGGTGGCTTGTCTCGGGGCTGTGTGTGGGAGGAAGGTGTGATGCTGGCCAGTCTCCATGCAGCTCCTCACACCCTGGTGTGTGATCACACTGCATGCCCAAAATAGATGTGCAAAGACAGGCTCTCACGTGTGCTGGCTGCAGCCTGAGGGCCACAGGAAGGAGGACCCCCGGCCAGGACTCCAGAAACTCAGGCCTGGGCAGCTGGCAAACCAAGGAGGTGACTCATTTCCCAAGGGATGCAAGCTCTTCTGCTTCCTCCTAAAAGCAACCTTCTTCCAGTTCTCTCTGCAGTGTCCCAAAACATGTGTACATGTATACACATGTGAACACACATGTATACGTGCATTCATGCACATGGCTGAAATCCTGTAACAGGATCTCTCCTCAAACAGCTGAAATGACTCACAGCAACATCTATTCTCCTGACCCTGGGACATACCGCCGAGGGCTGAGAGCAGAGAACCCAGGGCCAAGGACAGAGGGCCAGAAACTGAGAGGAAGTTTCCAGGTCCAGTCAGGGGTCTCAAACTCGTGGCCCACGGGCCACAAACGGCCCTCCGTACAACATTTTGTGGCCCTGCCCTAGAGGAATCTTTTTTTGTTTTGTTTTGTTTTAGTTGTTTGGGTCACACCCCCCAATGTTCAAGGCTTACTACTGACTTTGCACTCAAGGATCACCCCGACTTTGCCTCCTGCGGCCCGAAGGTAAATTGAGTTTGAGACCCCTGTCAGACCTAGACTAACATCAGCCCCCCTCTAGGAATATGCAGGAACGTATCCTCTCCCTATACCCACATTCCTGCACCCCTTCCCTTCCATTTAGCATCAGGTCTGGACCCAATAAAACTGGGGGCCAATCCGGGCTCCTCTGCCTGTTCCCATGGTAGGGGAAGCTGTCTTTGAGATCCCACCAAAACTGCATCTATGAACAGCTTCCCTGCACCCAACCCAGTGTCCAAACTGCCAAGTCATTTGGACCCTAGGGATGATCTTGGGGCTATTTTTACCTTGAGAGGGTGTGGGACTGTTCGCAGGGAAAGTGTGAACAGCTAAATCCGTGCAGTGTCTGGCGGACCCAGTTCTGAGACTGGCTGGAAAGTCACCTCAGTGCGAGCCTGGGGGAGTCCTGGTGCTAGGCTGGAAGGGGATCAAAAGGCATTCTGGGGACCAGAGCCAAAGCATAGCTGGGAGGGCTCTTGCCTTGCAGGCTGCCGACCTGGGTTCAATCCCTGGCATCCTATATGGTCCCCCTGTAAGCTCCTAATTTAAAATTCATCCTACTGGGCCGGGAAGGTGGCGCTGGAGATAAGGTGTCTGCCTTGTAAGCGCTACCAAGGAACGGACCGCGGTTCGATCCCCCGGTGTCCCATATGGTCCCCCCAAGCCAGGGGCGATTTCTGAGCACATAGCCAGGAGTAACCCCTGAGCGTCAAACGGGTGTGGCCCAAAAACCAAAAAAAAAAAAAAAAAAATTCATCCTACTGGGCCCGGAGAGATAGCACAGCGGTGTTTGCCTTGCAAGCAGCCGATCCAGAACCAAAGGTGGTTGGTTCGAATCCCGGTGTCCCATATGGTCCCCCGTGCCTGCCAGGAGCTATTTCTGAGCAGACAGCCAGGAGTAACCCCTGAGCAACGCCGGGTGTGACCCAAAAAAAAAAAAAAATTCATCCTACAAAGACCACAGGAGATGAACAGTAGTGCAATTGGCATAGGAGTTTATTATTACCAGCATGCTGGGATCGCCCCCCATTAGGCAATGACCTCGAATAATAGCTAGCAAGTCATTTTTAAAGGGAGTCTAGGGGATTTCCACTTAGTCATAATTGACCTTTAAAACTATTGGTTGTCATACTTCATCAGACAAATGCTCAGGTTTGGCTGTATGTTTAGCAAAAGGAAAATCTTATCTTTACAGACCCAAGGCGCAGTTTTCAGTTTGTACATTCTGCTATCTATCTGAGGCCATTCTGCACTTTGTGGTTGGCCATCTGGACCTGGTATGTGCTCTCAAGGTCAGGTTCCAGAGACTGGAGCTTGTTATTTTAGGCCTTGTCCCAGTTCACACGCTGAGCTGAGCTTGCAATATGGCTGCACTTAGGTTAACAGCAAAGCTAGGTTAAAGTTAATTCTAAATGAAACTTCAGATCCTAACATGCCCTGCCTCTAGGAGTGATTTCTGAATGCAGAACCTTTGAGCGTTGCCAGATGTGGCCCTAACCCCCCCAAAATGATTATAAAAGTAGGTATGCAAAGCAAACACTTGGTGATAATTCATAAATCTCTTTTAATGGACTTATAGGACCCAGAGAGCCAGGAATCAAACTGGGTCTGTCCTGGGTGGCTGCATGCAAGGCAAATGCCTTTCCACTGTGCTATCTCTCCAGCCCTCCCATTCTGATTTTTTTTTTTTTTTTTTGGTTTTTGGGTTACACCTGGCATTGCTCAGGGGTTACTCCTGGCTGTCTGCTCAGAAATAGCTCCTGGCAGGCACAGGGGACCATATGGGACACCAGGATTTGAACCAACCACCTTTGGTCCTGGATCAGCTGCTTGCAAGGCAAACACTGCTGTGCTATCTCTCCGGGCCCTCCCATTCAGATTTTAATGAAAAAAAATTCCTAGTACTTTTCATTAAATAGAAACACACATGGTCCCATTAAGAGAGAATTTATCTCAGCCTAATTGACTAAGAGTTTACTAGTAGAGGTTGAGAGCCCGGAACACAGCATACCAAGGAGGGCATTTGTCTTGCATGCGGCCAACCTGGATTCAATCCCTAGTATCCCATATGGTTCCCCAAGCATGCTGGGAATGCAGAGCCAGGCATCACCCCTGAGCACTGCTGAGTATGCCACCCCCCAAAAAGTAGAGTTTTCTCTCTCTCTCTCTCTCTCTCTCTCTCTCTCTCTCTCTCTCTCTCTCTCTCTCTCTCTCTCTCTCTCTCATTTTTTTGCACCAGACCCAGGTGGGGCCTGAGTGATAACATAGCAGTAGGGCATTTGCCTTACATACAGCCAACCGGAAAGGATCCAGATTCAATCGGGGGTGTGGCTTAAAACCCCCCCCCCCCAAAGAAAAGAATTGCTATGGCTTCCAGCAGTGCTTGGTGCTAAGTGATTCCAGTTCATTCTCTATTACTAGTGAGAATGCTCAGGATCACTGGGAGGTGCCCCTGAGCATCACCAACTATACCCCCAAAAATAAAACTGATACGGTTATTGTTGGGGACACCTACCTTAGTAAAAGACAAGAAGCCACAGGCACTCCCTCTGGCAAGAGAATATTTCTAGTAGGATAGAAATGAGATCCAGGACCGAGAAAGGGAGTTGATATTAGGGGGGGCTCAGGGCTGATGTTCTGACCAGAAGTGAGGGCCTGAGACTTCTGTGCTCTGGTCCAGAGCTGCAGTTCTGAGGGCAGATGAAAATCATGCCAATGCTCCCACCTTCTGAACCATCTATCTAGCCCCAAGGAAATGTCTCGAAACAGAATTATTCACAGTCATCAAAAGCAAAAAGCAAAAATCAGCTTGCTCATTGAGAGAGGAGAGCACATGGGATCCAGTCTTCTTCCCATACTTTCTAATATGTCTGAACTCTGCTACAATCTTTTCATTTAATTACATTTTGGGGAAAGTACCAACAATGGTTTCCAAGACTGTCTATATTTCAAGGGTACAATTTCACGCCTCTTCAAAATGCATGTTACCACACTGCTCTTGCCACTTCCATCATTTTTTTTTTAAGAAGAAAAAAGAAGGTAGTGTAAAATTTTCCCTTTTTTGTTTCTCTCCAGTCTCTGCTCTGCCTTTTGGGGGGGGGGGGTAGGGGATGCCACAGGCAGTGGGCTCTGGGGGCTACACTTTGCATTGCAGGAGGCGGGGGTTGAATCCCTGCCACACCAGAAGCGGCTGGCAGAGGAGTGTGGGTTGGGAAAGCGGCCAAAGTGGCCAGGGATGAGGTAGATGCTCCTTGGGTCGCTTGGCTCCGCCTCCTCCCGACTGTATCTATGGCAACGCGTGGGCTGCGGGGGTGGACCAGTTGCAGATCCTGACTCCCGGGCGCCACCTGGTGGTCCAACAGCATGCTCGGAAAGGGGGGGGGTCTTCCAGATGCGTCAGAGGCATCTGGGGTTAAGGGGTTTCCTTAAATAGATCCAGCGTCGTCTGTCATCTCGGGTCCCCTGTTGTCGCATCTGCTGTTTTTAGGCCGGCGGAGGTCACTTCGAAACGGTTTTCATCGCACACTCGCGTCAGGCACCCAAGATGCTCAGCCTTCCAGCTCCTCTACCCTTGTGCAAAGCAGTGCCAGCTGTTGGATGGATTTTGCTTTCTTGGTTTTTCGGGCCACACCCGTTTGATGCTCAGGGGTTACTCCTGGCTAAGCGCTCAGAAATCGCCCCTGGCTTGGGGGGACCATATGGGACGCCGGGGGATTGAACCGCAGTCCTTCCTTGACTAGCTAGAGCTTGCAAGGCAGACACCTTACCTCTAGCGCCACCTTGCCGGGCCCTCTTTCTTTCTCTCTTTCTCTCTCTTCTCTCTTTCTTCTTTCTTCTTTCTTTTTCTTCTCTTCCTTCCTTCCTTCCTTCCTTCCTTCCCTTCCTTCCTTCCTTCCTTCCTTCCTTCCTTCCTTCCTTCCTTCCTTCCTTCCTTCCTTCCTTCCTTCCTTCCTTTCTTTCTTTCTTCCTCTCTCTTTCTTTCTTTCTTTTCCTTCCTTCCTTCTTTCCTTCCATCCTCCCTTCCTTCCTTCTTTCTTTTTTTGGGGGGTCACACCCAACCGCACTCAGGGGTTCCTCCTGGCTCCACGCTCATAAATCGCTCCTGGCAGGCTCTAGGGACCATATGGGATGCCAGGATTTGAACCAATAATCTTCTGCATGAAAGGCAAACGCCTTACCTCCATGCTATCTCTCCAGCCCCATGGATTTTGCTTTTTTTTTGGGGGGGGGGTCCACACCTGGCAGTGCTCAGGGGTTACTCCTGGCTCCTTGCTCAGAAATTGCTCCTGGCAGGCACAGAGGACCATATGGGACGCCAGGATTCAAACTGATGACCTTTTGCATGAAAGGCAAACGCCTTACCTCCATGCTATCTCTCCCCGGATTTTTCTTTCTTGTCCCCTGAAAGGTCCAGCCCGGCTCCCACTTCTTCCTGCTCAGCTCAGCGGTCACCCCCATCCTTGGAGATTTCTCAATCCTTGGGTCAGATGATTAGTTCTATTTTTTTGGTGGTGGGGGGCACACCTGGCGGTACTCAGGAGTTAATCTTGGCTCTGTGCTTAGAAGTCGCTCAAGACACTCACTATATGGGATGCCAGGAATCGAACCTGGGTCCATCCCTGGTTGGCCGCATGCAAGGCAAATGTCTTACTGCTGTGATATCTCTCTGGCCCCTCATTGGCCCTTTTCATACCTTCAGATTTTTCTTTTCATTTGCAAACACTTCTCCCGGTCTCATTTAATTCAGCATGACCCCTTACATAGCTTCCAACATATTCTTCTATAGCCACCAAGTGTTCTTGCACAAGTGGACTTGCCTTCCTCTGAGAAATGGAGTCTGGGGGTCTTAACTTAGATCTTTTGTTTTGTTTTGTTTTATTTTGGACCCACATCTGGTGATGCTCAGGGGTTACTCCTGGCTCAGAAATTGCTCCTGGCATGAGGGATCATACGGGACACCGGGGGATGGACCTGCTGTCTGTCCTAGGTTAGCACGTGCAAGGCAAAGGCCTTACCACTTGTGTCACTGCTCCAGCCCCTCAACTTAGATCTCTAATGCAACAGCCACACATGATGTAGAGACCAGAGCACATGTGGAATAGAACCCCCAGCATGCATGTGGGGTAGAGCCCTCAAGGTACATTTGCACTGGAGCCCCCAGAGTGCCTGTGCAGTAGAGATTCCCCCAACACACATAAGCATTAGAGTCCCCAGCAGGTATGTGCATTAATCTCCAATGCTCATGTAAACTAGAGCACCCAGCCCCCAAGTGTGTTAAGGCCTTCAGTGCATATGCGGGATAGATGCCCCGGCATTGAATTGCGATCAGTCTTAGGTTAGCACTTGCAAGGTCAACACCCTACCTACCACTTGCACCACTGCTCTGGCCCCATGCTCTACTCTTTTGACGGCCAAGGCAAGTGCAGATGCTTCTGAGCCCTATGCAGGAGCTTAGCTCATGGCTCGTGCTCGAAGTTTGTTGCTCGCCCCACACTCCCCTCTGACAGCCTGTGTCCTTTTATTAGCTGGACATGGGGGACTTAGGGAGGCCAGTGACTTGCAGGTGAACACTAAAGTTCACCTGGCATTCGAAGCCTCACACTGCAGTTCCTGCAGCATAGCCAGCCCAACCTCAGTTTCTCTGCTGGAAGGCTTGAGTGGAGGGTATGGCGTGGGGGCTACCTGACCTCTTTTCTCCAAACAAGGCCCCAGTCATGATGGAGCGGAGCCCACCCCACCCTCATCTCACTCACTCCCTCTTTAGTATTGTCTCCCCTAATTGTCTCATGCAGGTGATGAAGTGTATGGGGCTAAGTGTAGAGCAGCTCAGCTCTGTCTCTTCTTTGGGGTTCTCCATGGTTTTGTCTGGACCCCATGGCCTGGCAACTCCTATTTCTAGGCTGCAAAACTGAACCAGCCAGACACTCTACTCTATTTTCCAGATGCTGGGGTGGGGGTGGGGTAATGGGGAAGCCAGGTCACCTACCCTGCCTGGTCAAGTTCAGTGAAAGAGCTGGGTGCAGGGACAGGTCCTGGCAGCCCCTATCATGTGCAGGAAGACCCCGGCAGGGCAATATCAAGGGGCTAAGTGAAAAAGAATAAACCCTCAATTAGAGTCTTCCCTGAGGCAGCCAATCAGGGGAAATGCCTAGACGGGAAGTATTTCCCTCTGCAGAGGCTCCCCAAAGCCTTGGGGACATGGTGCCAAGGAGGTTGGTTGCATAAACAAGCCAGAACATTTAGGGCAGTGATGGGGCCTGCCAGGTATAGGAAGGTGCGAAAAAGGGGCAACAAGAGATGATGGAGAGACTCTAAAGAGATGAGGTGCTTGAACTGAAATTTGAAAGCCAAAGACAGTTGGAATCGTGGAAAGATCTAGATCTTGGTTCTCCACTGTAGCACTGTGGAAGTACATAGAGTCATCTTTTTTTTTTTTTTTTTTTTTTGCTTTTCGGGTTACTCCTGGCTCTGCTCTCAGAAATTACTGCTGGTGGCTGGAGAGATAGCACAGTAGGGCGTTTGCCTTGCACACGGCTGACACAGAAAGGAGCTGAATTCGATTCCCGGCATCCCATAGTGTCCCCTGAGCCTGCCAGGAGCGATTTTTAAGCACAGAAACAGGAGTAACCCTTGAGTGCTGCTGGGTGTGGCCCAAAAACCAAAAAAAAAAAAAAAGAAAAGAAAAGAAAAGAAAAGAAAAAGTTACTACTGGATGCCAGGAGCGATTTATGAGTGCAGAGCCAGGATATAATCCCTGAGTGCTGCTGGGTATGGCCCCCCCCCCAAAAAAAAAATAAATAACAAACAAACAAACCAGAAATTACTGCTGGCAGGCTCGGAGGACCATATGGGATGCCTCGGATCAAACCCAGATTGGCCATGTGCAAGGAAAATGCCTTTCCCACTATGTACTGCTCCAGCCCAACACAGCTTAATTCTTTTTTTTTGGCGTGGGGAGGTCACACCTGGCAGTGCTCAGGGGTTACTCCTATGCTCTATGCTCAGAAATCACTCCTGGCAGGCTCGGGAGACCAAATGGGATGCCAGGATTTGAACCACCATCCATCTGGGCCTAAGGCAAACGCCTTACCACTATGCTATCTCTCCGGCCCCAAGCTTAATTCTTAGTTTAGGGAGCTGTCTCCTTGGAGAGTGGATGGGCAGTACCACCATACACACACTTGAACTGTGCTTTCCCCCTCAACCCCATGTTGTGACAGTTGTGGGGACCCTCTGACCCTTGACCTGGAGGAAGCACATTCCAGGAAGCGTGAACAATAAACACTCAGACCCAGAGGTGCGGCAGCTCTTCCAGGAACAGAAGTTTCCAGAAACAAATGTTGCCAAGGAAATGACACTTCTGGGTGGGGTCCAGTGGGGAGAAAGGAAAGGTTGGCAGACTGAGGGCAGAGGCTGGAATTCAGTAGGATGGGACAGGTTCCCTTTTCTGGCTGTTGAGGCACAGGTGAGCTGGACAGCACCTGTCACCAGACCACAGGAATAAGTTACAGCAAACTCAGGGCTTAGAGCAACAGACACCCATGATCCAAGGGCCCCATGGTCTGGGGGTCTGGACTCTCAGTGAGGATGGCAACCAGCAAGACTCTGGGAAGGTTCTTTACTCTCTTCCAGCGTGGGTGTTATGCACCCCTGGTCCTCAGTCTCTTTCAGTGACTCTCTCCCCTGTCTCTGTCCTTGTCTTCTCCTTAGGACACTGGTCACTGGCCTTAGAACACTGGTCACTGTGGGGCTTGTCCAAATCCAAGGGGATTTCAGCTGAGAACCTTCAAGACTTCTGTCACCTACAAAGACCCAGTTTGCAAGTAAGGTCACCCTAGGGGTCCTGGGTGGACTTGGATGGGGGTCAGGGACACACAGTAGATTCATAGTAGATTCACATAGCAGGAGACGGGGTGCTGAGAATCTCCGGTAGGACTTGGTGGGGCCTGAACCCCAGGTCAGGGAATCTTCACATTATGACAGGGTGCACATACAGGGGCCCCATCCTCCAAAATTTCACGAGGATAACCCAGGTTTGTTTCTCGGCACTTCCATATGGTCTCCCAAACCCTGTCAGGAGTGATCCCTGAGCAATGTTGGGGGTGACGCAAAAACAAAACTAAGTTTAGGATCTGGAGAGAGCACATGGGCTAAGGCATGTCCTGCATGTACCTTAAAACCTTACTCCCACCCCCCAAGCATCATCAGGGCTGCCCGGGATGCCCCCAAGCAGCTCAGGAATGACCCTTTAGTACTGAGCTGGGTGAGCCTCTGAGCACCTGTGGGTTATGGCCCTTCACAATAACAATAAAAGACTATTAGAAGGAAAAGCCAACAAGCAGCATTATCCTTTGTGATCAACAAACATAAATGGCTCAATACTGTGTGGATTGAGGGTTGTTGGCATGTGAAAACCTGAACCCCAGAGAGGGGCCAGCGGGAGACCAGCTTAATCCTCTCTGAGGAGGTGATAGCTGTCCCAGGAGGAGGGAGAGGAGATGGGGCGGCCTTGCTTTGCCTGACTAGAAACCCTGGTCTGGCAGGGGACTACACCTGCTTCTCTGCAGCCTGCAGTGGCCAAGGCAAGTCCCCGGGCACTCTGTCTTGGCAGAGATGTTCTGTGGGACATCCCTGCTGGCAGCTGTGGTTGACGGTGCTTGTCTGCGGTCTGGCCCTCCTGCTTCATTTCCTCATGCCCACTTCCCTTCTGCACAGCTGTGCTGAGCAGAGCCTTGGCTTGGGGCTGCCCAGAGTCAGTCTGGGGACACCTTTCAAAGGACAGTCCTGGAGGCCAGGGGGGGAGTTCTGCTTCCCTCTGGGAAGGTCACCTGACTGGAAAGATGAGACCCTGCCCCAGGGACTGGACCTTCTACTAAGCAAATTTCAAGAAGGCTCAAGGAAGGGGGAAGGAAGGGGAGGGTCCCAGGCGGGCCCTCAGGCAGAGACACTCACCAGCACCTGGCTTTGAGGGCCTCTGTGCTGTCACAGGGAAATAATTGTGGTCAGTGGAGCTAGTGGGTTTTTGTTTTGTTTTGTCTGTTTTTGCCAGTGATAGTTGGGGAGTGGGAATTAAAAAACATTTTTTGCTTGTTTTGTTTTCGAGCCACACCTGTTGATGCTAAGTGCTTACTCTGGCTCTGCACTCAGGAATCACTCCTCCTGGCAGTGCTCAGGGGAGCATATAGCATGTTTGGGATTGAAACTAGCAAGGCAAACCGCCCTACCCAGGGGCCAGAGAGATAATACAGGAGTAATGAATGAGTGCAGAGCCAAGTATAACCCTGAGCACCTCCTGGTGTGCCCCCCCCCCCAAAAAAAAACTCCTCCCTACCCACTAAACTATAGTTCTGGCCCTGGAATTTGTTCTTAAAAGGCCAACTTATCTCAGCCCATTCCCATCTGTGCTGTGATTCTGTCCCCAGAGCAGCAGTAGATATTCCAGCAGCCCAGGAGCCTGGGGGCTCTGAACTCTCGGCCCCTGACAGTCAGTTGGATTCTTATTTCCCATGTCATGCATCGTCATTCTCCTTTGGATTGTTTTCCAACCACTAATGAATGTGAAAGGCTTTTTTCCCCTCCTCTTTTACGGAAAAGAGGGTGAGTTTCAGCCAAATATCACAGGCAGAAGAGCCAGCCCAGCCATCTCACTTCTGGGTGCTGTTCAAAGGGGAGCAGAGGCCCGAGAGATGGGTGCAGGGCCAGGCACTGCAGTGACCTTCAAAGTAGCCAGGCCAAGGGAAGGAGAAATGGTTCTGAGATGCACAGACACCACCTACCAGAGTAGGTCTTTGGAAATCCCATTCCAAAGACCAGGGGTTGGGCTTTCAGTGCTCTGTGCTAACCCAGACAGTCCACTGTGTAAACAGTCACTGTGGTGGTTAGCTGAGATACAGAGGAACAGGGTGAGGGGACAAAGTGATAGCACAGCGGGGAGGGCATTTGCCTTGCATGTGGCCATCCTGTTCTTGATACTCAGCATCCCATAGCCTCCCTGAGCTATCCCTGAGCCTGCCAGGAGTGATAACTGACCATAGAGCCAGGAGTAACCCTTGAGCATTGCAGGGTGTAGCCCCAAAACAAAATGAACAAACATAAAAACAAAACAAAACTGGGCCGGGCGGTGGCGCTAGAGGTAAGGTGCCTGCCTTGCCTCCGCTAGCCTAGGATGGACCACGGTTCCATCCCCCGGCGTCCCATATGGTCCCCCAAGCCAGGAGCGACTTCTGAGCGCATAGCCAGGAGTAACCCCTGAGCATCACCGGGTATGGCCCAAAAACCAAAAAACAAAACAAAACAAGGGCTGGAGAGATAGCATGGAGGTAAGGCGTTTGCCTTGCATGCAGAAGGATGGTGGTTCGAATCCCAGCATCCCATATGGTCCCCTGAACCTACCAGGAGCGATTTCTGAATGTAGAGTCAAGAGTAACCCTGAGCGCTGCCGGGTGTGACCCCCCCAAAAAAAAAACAACAAACAAAAGTAGGATGAGGAACTAGGGAAAGGGGGCATTTACCTTGCAGGTGGCCAGTCATAGTTCAAGCCCCAGCACTATACGACATGGTCTCTCTGTATCCCCAAGTCAGTCCCTGGCATCCCATATGGTCCCTCAGCCTACCTGGAGATCTCTGAGAGTAGAGTCAGAAGTAACCTCAGGACTGCTGGGAGTGGGCAAGAAACAAACAAACAAACAAAAAAGGGCCATAGAGACCTGGCCCAATGCTGAAATATTCTCTCTCCACCTCCCCCATCACCCCTTGTATCACTCCAGCCACACAGACTGTTTTGTTTCTTAACACTTGAACACAAAGTCTTGCTCCTAGGGCTATTGGCAGCTCCTTCAGAAGCTCAACATGGGGTACCTACATCTGGAAGGGTGGCATTAATATCACGGCTGAGGTGCTTGTCTTGCAGTAGGCACCTCAATGGGCTCCTGAGCTCGCCAGGAGTGACCCCCTAGCCTCAGCTAGGAGTAAACCCTGAGCACTACAAGGTGTGGCCCCCTACTCCTGCCCAAAAAAAGGGAGAAGGGGAAGTATGTGTGTGTGTGTGTGTGTGTGTGTGTGTGTGTGTGTGAAAGGGTTTGTGACTTGAGCCATACTCAGCTGTACTCAGGGCTGACTCCTGGCTCTGTGATCATGGCTGACTCATGGCTCTGTGCTCATTCTTGACAGGGATCAGGGCACTGTAATTGGTACCGGAGCCCACACATGTAGGGTGGGTGAACCTGCTGAACCATCCAAGCTGAGCTATGTAAAGGTTTGATCTTCGCCGAGGTTACCTGAGAGTTGAGGCTGGGGGGCCCTAGCTCCCCTTGGCTAGTCACTCTACTCTGCACCCTACAGCTTTGTATGAGAACAAAAATCAGCTTGCAGGCAGGACCCCGTCTCTGAGTGAGCATCAGGTCTCACTCAGCTTCCTGGAGAGACTTAGGGGCCCCAAGCAACTGCTTCTTCTTTCTGGAAGCATTTGAGGGAACAAGTGGGTAATGGCCACATGCCCCCTTTGCCCCTTTCCCAGGGTGGGGGAATCCAATTAGGGCTTAAAAATAAAAAAGGCTTTTTAAATGTTAACATCTCAGCAAGCAGCAGATCACAGGCATAATCCATCCACCCAGCCCTGAGTGTTCAAGAAAATGCGGGAGCCTTGGCAGGCCGCCCAGACATCCATAGAGCTTGAGTTTTGGGAGTCACTTGCAGTGCATGGAGGTAGGTGTCCTCAGCCCTCGCCTGAGCACCAGCCCTGCACCCCCACCCCCACTGACCTGTCTGGAGCTGAGCCCCGAAGTCCACCCAGCACCACACAGCCACGCACAGTCCTGATGCCTTTCCCCACGAAATCTTTGGGGCTCTTTCTGCACCCCTGCCACCCTCTGTCCTCTCTTCCCATCCCCACTCCACAGAAAGGGAGGTGAGATAAAAGAGAGAAAACAGCCCTCATGGGGTGTTACTGCCCCAATTGCCCTTCCCGCCCTCATGAATATGCATGAATATATATGAAATGCAGATGCCAGGTCTGAGGGCTAAGACAGGAGCTTTCTTCCTGCTGCTGTGCTGATTCCAGCCGCCAGGTCTTCAGCCTCCTCTCTCAAGGCACGCCTGTCCTGACTCTTTTCTGTGTCTGTGCTGCTGCCTTCCTATCTCCCATCCTGGTCTGGAGTCCACAAAAGGTGGGGCCCAGCACCCCAGCCTGCCCTGGGCCCTGGCTTACTGCTGGCTTCTGCCACCAGCCCACAAACCCCAGAACTTTGTCTGATCTGTTTTCACAGTTCAGGACTTTAGTCACAGGCTTCTACTTGCTCAGGTTCTGCTCCTTGGCCCTCTCAGGAAGGAAGTCAAAGAGCAGATGGGGATTCTTCAGAAATCTGGGGTGCCCCAGAGCATGACCCGTCAGTATAGCCCAGCAGAGGAGGATCCCCAGGGTGCCCCTCATTGGTGCCTGCTGTTTCCCCGAAGGTTTGATCTCAGACCCTTTCTATGAATCTCCTCATTCTCCGCTGATGAGGATCTGGGGCCCATGTTTCTCCTAGTGTCCCTGATTGTCCCTATTTACTGGGACAGTCATGCCACACACACCCCCAGAGTCCGCCCTCTCTGCTGTCATCTTGGAGAGAGACAGAGACACCCCAATTCCTGCAGCTGGATCACAAATCCAGAGGGCAATTTCAGGAAGCCTCACCTCCTGAAAGACCCTGAGATGCCCCCAGGCACTGCCTGGGGGACAGTTCAGCAGAGTTCCTGGAATGAACAGGACAGAGGACACCCCATCCCCCCAACTAGTCTGCTGGTTAGAAGCTGCCACACCCCTAGATCGGGGCGGTCAGCCAGGTTCTGGCCTGGCTTGTTGGGTGGATATGGCAAGAGCTCTGAGCTCACCCAGGTGGGGTGGAGGGAGGAGCAGGAAGTTACCTGGCCTGACCAGCCTCACCTCAGCCTGGGGCAGCTGGGGTGTGGGGCTGAGGGGTGCAACTGGGAGACAGGGTTTCCTGTGGAGAAGGGAGGGAAGCCAGGGTTTAAGATCAGGTAGAAGGTTCTAGAAGTCAAACCAGGAAACTTCCCCTCTGCTTCTGCCACCTCCTAGGACACTGGGACCAGATGGTACCAGAAAAGGAGGTGGGGGAGTTCCAGCAGGTGTGACCTAGGAGCCTCCTAGACTCACCCCCTTTGGCTTTGAAGTTTCTAGAACCTTTCAGGGTCTTCCAGGCCTTCCAGAAACCTCCTCTTTTCAGGGACCTGGTCTGACCTGCCCAGCTCTGCCCAGGACACTCCATATAGGCCTGGGGCTGATGCTGGCTGGAGTGTGTGTCCTGCTGCCTAGGAGTCCCCCACCCTCACCAGCAGTATCCTCAGCTTCCTGTCACCCTGGTGTCCCCCAGCCCCTGCTCCCAAGGACTCCTTTGCTGGCTGACATCCCTGTAGAAAGCCCCTCTCCCTGACAACATAGAGAAGGGGATTAGAGAGGGCTACAGAGGGACTGGTGGGATGACCTCAAGTATAGGAAGAAAGGACCTTTGTGAATGGGATGTGGAGGATGCCAGGCTGTGGAGGTGGTATACCTGCATTGGGGTTGGGGGGCTAGTGGTAGCCAGATCCCAAGGTAGTAGGAGGCTGCTATTATACAAGATAGCCACAGATGACCAAGGGAAGGGTGACCTAGAAGGGGCTTCCCAGTCCTGGTCTGGGTGAGTCACATTGTAGACTGTAAAGGTGCACCTGTGGGGCACACAGTGCAGTGGGCACATGGGCCCCTGCACCCCATGGACCCACAGCTGTATTCATGAGCCCCCTGAAATCTCCCAGGAGCTCTGCAGCCAGGACTAGCGCCCCCCCCCCCATCTTCTTCTTTGAAATAGGTAATTTAACTGCCAAAAATCATGCTGATGCACACACATATGCATGTACAGGCACACAGCTATACACACATGTACACAATAAGCATACACAAATAGGTGCCAGGGACCAGCCCCAAGAGAATAGGCCTGAAGCAGGGGTGTGCAGGGGTGCGATGAGGATTAAAAAAATAAGATGGTGGGGCCGGGCGGTGGCGCTAAAGGTAAGGTGCCTGCCTTGCCTGCGCTAGCCTTGGACGGACCGCGGTTCGATCCCCCGGTGTCCCATATGGTCCCCAAGCCAGGAGCAACTTCTGAGCACATAGCCAGGAGTAACCCCTGAGCATTACCGGGTGTGGCCCAAAAAACCAAAAAAAAAAAAATAAGATGGTGGGAACTGGAGAGATAGCATGGAGGTAGGACGTTTGCCTTGCATGCAGAAGGATGGTGGTTTGAATCCCATCATCCCATATAGTCCCCCGAGCCTGCCAGGAGCAATTTCTGAGTGTAGAGCCAGGAGTAATCCTGAATGCTGCTGGGTGTGACTCAAAAACCAAAACTAAACCAAACCAAACCAAACCAAAACAAAACAAAACAAAACAAAACGAAACAAAAAAACAACACAGAAACAAAAAAACAAGACGGCCAGAAAGAAAGCACAGCAGGGAGGGTGTTTGCCTTGCATGTGGCCAACCCAGATTCCATCTCCAGCATCCCATATGGTCTCCTGGTTCTGCCAGGATTGATTCCTTAGCACAGAGCCAGGAGGAAGTCCAGAGCACCACTGGGTGTGGTCCAAAAAACAAAACAAGGCAAAAACAATAACAACAACACAAGACAGAAGAGAGAAAAACAGGGAGTCAGTGGGCTTTCAGCCTTGGGGACTGCCCTTTATTGTTTATTGTTTAGAACTGGTAAACACGAGGGAGGCAGGTGTGTAGCAGGACCAATGTTAACGGACAGTTGCCTGTCTATGCTAATCAGAGGTTAAAGGAGCCCCACCAAGAAGGTGTTTCCTAAGGGTGTCAATTTTAAGTAAGTCACTTTTTCAGCCCTTCTCCTCAGACTAACAATTTTCTAACCAAGGGTCTTTATTTTCTGGATGTCTGTGTATATAACACATATGTCCTGTAGTGACTGTCCAGAGGAGGACTATCCAGAACATGGGGCGAATGTGAGGTTCCCGGGCAACAGGGAGGGAGAATGGTACTCACCTAAAATGGGAAAAAGAGATCAATTTGGCAGAGAAGGGTCCCTGTTTTACCAAGGGAAGAGAGAAGGCAAGTGTGTGCAGGGAAACAGTTGGGAAAAGACCTTCCTGACAGGATTGCTTGGTGCTCAAATTACTCTGGGCTGTTCTAGATGGAACCAAGTGGCCCAGGGTTGGGATTCAGCCTTCAAGGGCAGAGTCATGCATGTGTTCTGCCTTTAATGCTCTCTCCCTGGCCCTAAACATGTCTGTGGACCTGTTTCGTGAGACCCTGTCCCTGCATCTTCCTGTCCTGCTATATTTTTAATCATCTGAGTCTCTGGTGAACTGTACCTCTTTAGGTTGCATTCTGGTTATGTGTTTTCAAAGGTTTTGTTGGCACATTTGTGAGTCTGGTGCCAACATTTGCCTCTGTTCCCTGTTTGATTTACTTTTTTTAAATTTTTATCATGTTATGCTCCCCAATGGGTGGTGGCTGCAACCCTGAAGGCAAAAGCACCCGGCGAGCTGTCCCAGAGTCACAGGGTCCAAAACAAGGCTCTGAAAGGCATAAAGGGGAGCCCAACACATCTCCCTAGATGACCTTGGCCTTTAGCCATGAGGGGATCTGTGGCCTTTGGCTGATGAGGAGTGCCGTAGAAAAGATCCAGATCAGCAAGGAAGACTCAGAAATGCTTAGGGTCAAGGTTGGGAGCGTGGTGGAGATCCAGCACAAGACCTGGAGGCTGAAGAGCAATTCTTTGGGAACAGGGGTGATGGGGGGATACAATGGGAAAACCCCCAGGTGTATCGGGTCATTGGCTGTTGGGAAGAGATGAGCAGTGCTAAAGAAAGAATCATCTCCTGTTCTCAGTATCTGGCCCTGCAGACCTGTGAGTATGACCTACACATTCATGGGCCTCACATTAGCATTTGCTTCTGTTGGCTCTTTGGTTCTAGGTAACAGCAACATGAAGAACATTGACAAGCAAACCCCTAACTTTAGGCATTTAATACTTTAGTTGCTGTTTTGGGGCTACACCTACAGTGTGGCTCTGAAGCTGCTCCTTTCAGTGCTTAGGGGTGCCAACTATGGAAACAGGGGCTCCTCCAACCCTTTCAGAGATAAGGGGCTGTCTCTACCCCTCTCAGCTGTCTACCTGCCCAGTGTCTTTGCTTTGAAATGAGTGCTATTATTTACAACCCATACAATTCACCGTCTTTAAAATGGTTTACAGGGCCTGGAGAGATAGCTCAGCGGCGTCGTTTGCCTTGCAAGCAGCCGATCCAGGATCAAAAGGTGGTTGGTTCGAATCCCGGTGTCCCATATGGTCCCCCGTGCCTGCCAGGAGCTATTTCTGAGCAGACAGCCAGGAGTGACCCCTGAGCACCGCCGGGTGTGGCCCAAACCCCCCCCCCCCAAAAAAAAGGGCCCGGAGAGATAGCACAGCGGCGTTTACCTTGCAAGCAACCTATCCAGGATCAAAAGGTGGTTGGTTCGAATCCCGGTGTCCCATATGGTCCCCCGTGCCTGCCAGGAGCTATTTCTGAGCAGACAGCCAGGAGTAACCCCTGAGCATCGCCGGGTGTGGCCCCCCCAAAAAAAAGGTTTACAGAGTTTAGCAACTATCATCATTTAGTTTCAGAATATGTATTATTCTGGGGGGACTTTTTTGGAACGGAGCCACACCTGGCGGTACTTGGGTTACTCCTGACTCTGCACCCAGAAATTATTCCTGGCAGGCTCGGGGGACCATGTGGGATGCCAGGCATAAAACCCAGGTTGGCCTCGTGCAAGGCAAATGCCTTACCCACTGTGATTATCATTCTGGCCCTCATTTTATTTCTTTTTGTAGCTGATTAATAGTTCCTAACAAGGATATACCATAATTTATTCCTCAGTTCATGAGTTTGTAGGCACTGGGCTGTGTCCACCACTTGGCTATTATGCATTATACTGCTGTGAACTGTGGTTTTATGCAGGCCAATGTTTTTAATTACATTAGAAATGAAATGGCTGGGTCATATGGTAACTCTGGGCTTTCATTTTTACTTGATCTTTTCAAGTTTTAATCAGTATAAAAACAAAATATAATTGCTTGTTACAATGCCAATAAAATTTTGTAGGTCAATTTTACTTAAAAGGTATGACATTAAAATAATTTTTCTAACAATAAACCTCTGGGAACTTTTGATACATTTAAATGTTAGAGCCAGTCAAAAAGTTGCTATTTCAAGCAAATAATATTTAAAAAAAATTGGTATGAAGGGCTTGCGAGATATAGTACAGCAGGGAGGGCATTTGTCTTGTACACAGCCCACCTGGGTTTGAGGTCTGATCCCCAGTATCCTATCTGGTCCCTAGAGCACCACCAGGAGTGATTCCTGAGGACAGAGCCAGGAGAAATCTCTGAGCATCAATAGGTGTGGCCCTTGACCAAACCCAACCCAACCCAACAAACTTAGGACCAAGCTGTTAATTTTTGTATTTCCTTTTTAGGCATTGCGGTTTACATTTTGAAGAACTGGGAGACCAGAATTTCCCCAAGTGGGTGATAAATGTTCCCTTCCTTCAGGAAGCCTGGACTGGCGTGTGTGTGTGTGTGTGTGTGTGTGTGTGTGTGTGCGTGCACATGCGTGAGTGCAGGGGTTGGTGGTGGTGGTACTTCAAATACAATTGTGGTTACTCTCTTTTTATTTGCATCAGAAGGCAGATTTCTGGGGGGCACTGATTTCTTTTCTTTCCTATGAGGTGTGGGAATGCCTATGTTAGACTTTTCTCCAAAGTGATGAACCATTTTATATTCCTGTTGGTAGTGACTGAGGACTTCCGTTTCTCTACACACACATCTATACTTAGGATTGTCTGTTTTTGAAAATTAGAGCCATCCGGCTGGAAAGATAGCATAGTGGGTAGGGTGTGTTTGCCTTGCACGAGACCCACTTGGGTTCTATCCTCAGCATCCCATATTGACACCCTCCACCATCAGCCTGCCAGGAGTGATGCCTGAGTGCAGAGCCAGGAATAAACCCTGAGCATTGCTGGGTGTGGCCCCAAAACAATATTAAAAAAATGAAAACAAATAAACCATTAGTGGGCCCGGAGAGATAGCACAGAGGCGTTTACCTTGCAAGCAGTCGATCCAGAACCAAAGGTGATTGGTTCAAATCCCGGTGTCCCATATGGTCCCCCGTGCCTGCCAGGAGCTATTTCTGAGCAGACAGCCAGGAGTAACCCCTGAGCACCACTGGGTGTGGCCCAAAAACCAAAAAAAAAAAAAAAAAGAAAAACCATTAGAACTATTCTGGTCTAGACAGGCAGTACAGCAGGAAGGGCATTTGCGTCAAATGCAGCAAACACAGTTATCTGTAAGTGAAATTAGGAAAAAGCCCTGAGCGGGGCCGGGCGGTGGCGCTAATGGGGCCGGGCGGTGGCGCTAAAGGTAAGGTGCCTGCCTTGACTGCGCTAGCCTCGGACGGACCTCGGTTCGATCCCCCGGCGTCCCATATGGTCCCCCAAGCCAGGAGCGACTTCTGAGCGCATAGCCAGGAGTAACCCCTGAGCGTCACCGGGTGTGGCCCAAAAACCAAAAAAAAAAAAAAAAAAAAAAAAACCCTGAGCACCACCAGGTGGGTGGGGTGTCTCTCCCAAACCCAAACTAAACAAAATTAGATATCCTGGTGTGTGACATGATACACACTTGCCTTTTTCAAATGCATTTATTGCCTGTCTCTGCCTTTGGGAAACCGCTGCGTGTTTGTTGTTTTTTTGTTCTGCATCATTCAAAACTCAACAGTGAGGCTCTTTCTCGAGTCCAGATGCCAGATGCAGGTGTGCCTTCTTCAATCTTCATTCATTTCTCTCTCTCTCTCTTTTTTTTTTTTTTTTGGTTTTTGTTTTTTGGGTCACAGTGCTCAGGGATTACTACTGGCTTTACGCTCAGAAATCGGTCCTGGCAGGCTTGGGGAGCCCCATTTTTCTCTTTCTTGACCATGTTCTTTAAGCAAGACCAAAGATTTTCCTTTGGGGACCAGAGCGGTGGCACAAGCCCATAAGGCATCTGCCTTGCGTGCACTAGCCTAGGATGAACCATGTTTTGATTCCCCTGGTGTCCCCTATGATCCCTAAGCCAGGAGCGATTTCTGAGCACACAGCCAGGAGTAATCCCTGAGTGTCACGAACTGACCCCAATCCCCCCCAAAAAAGACTTTCCTTTTGATAATTGGAGGAGTTTAATTTTCAAAGTCCAAGAAATCTTTTTATTTTTGTCCTGTGCTTTTGGTATTCATAGCTACATAACCATCAAAGTCAGAAAGATGTAGACACACACACACACACATGTATATATTTTGGGGGGCCACACTCAGTGGTGCTCAGGGGTTACCTCCTGACTCTGCGCTCAGAAATTGCTCCTGGCAGGCTTGGGGGATTATATAGGATATCGGGGATTGAATCTGAGTTCATTTGGGTCAGTCACATGCAAAGTAAACACCCTACTGCTGTGCTACCACTCTTCCCTGACACCTATGTTTCTTGCCACGCTTTTTCTTTCTTTTTTATTTGGGGGGGGTTTGGGTCACACCCAGCAGCGCCCAGGGATTTCTCTTGGCTCTAAACTCAGAAATAGCTCCTGGCAGGCTTGAGGGACCATATGGGATGCTGGGATGAACCACTGTCCTTCTGCATGCAAGGCAAATGCCCTGCATCCATGCTAACTCTCTGACCCCGCTTGCCACATTTTTTCAATGTTTTAGCTCTCAAATATGTTTTCTGATTATTAAATTTTTTTTGTTTTGGGGCCACACCCAGAGGTGCTCAGAAATTATTCCTGGCTCTATGCTCAGGTCTCACTGCTGGCAGGTTAGGGGGACCATATGGGATGCTGGGGATGGAACCCAGGTCATCTGCATATAAGGCAAATTCCCTATCTGTTGTACTATTGCTCTGAGGACCTTATACAGGATTTGATTAGGGTTAAGCAGTGTGCAGGACAAGTGCCTTAACCTCTTGTGCTATCTCTCCAGCCCCTTTATTCCCTACAGCTCTTAAATTTCTGATGGGCCTTGGTGATGCGGGCCAGAAGGACCAGTCCATGAGTGGTGAGCGCAGTTAGAGAAATAACTGTACTAACAACTACCATGACAATGATAGTGAGAGAGAGAAATAGAATACCTGTCCCAAAGATAGGCAGGGATTAGGGAGGGCGAAAATGGGGAACATTGGTGCTGGGAAAAAGTTACACTGGTGAAGGGTGGCGCTCATTCGAAGACTAAAGCCAAACTGAACATTTTTGTAACTACTGTGCTTAAATAAATTATTATCAAAAAGAAAAGTTTGGGCCTGGAGAGATAGCACAGCGACGTTTGCCTTGCAAGCAGCCGATCCAGGACCAAAGGTGGTTGGTCCCATATGGTCCCCCGTGCCTGCCAGGAGCTATTTCTGAGCAGACAGCCAGGAGTAACCCCTGAGCACCGCCCGGTGAGATCCAAAAAAAAAAAAAAAAAAAAAAAGAAAAGAAAAGTTTATGGGGCCGGAGGAATAGCATGGAGGTAGGACATTTGCCTTGCATGCAGAAGAATGGTTGTTCAAATCCCGGCATCCCATATGGTTCCCCGAGCAAAACAAGAAAAAAAAAGAAAAGAAAAGAAAAGTTTCTGATGGGGCAACAGTTCTGGGTGTTTCGGGAGTCATGAGCTTAAACCATCATGTCTGATTGTCTTAGACATATGAAGGCTAGTTAGGGTTTGTGTGTTCTGGGGCTCTGAAGAGTCATTTTTCGAGCTGCCAAGGGTGGAGTTGGAATGATTGTCGGGATGCAGCTGAGCATGGGGAGTGTATATGGGGTGTGAGGTGGGGGGACCTCAGACCCATTCCACCTTCTCCAACAGGCAGCTGAGCTGCTCATTTCCAGAGACACCACATGTCTGTGCATGGGAGGAGCAGTTTTGTGCTCTTTCACCCCTTTTCTGTGATATAACAAACTGGGGACAAGGGATGGGGCGAAACAATAGCACAGTGGGGAGGATGTTTGTGGACAACCTGGATTCAGTCCCTGGCATCCCATATGATCCTGCGAGCCTGTGGGGAGTAAGCCCTGAGTACCTTTGGGTGTGGGACCCCTCCAAACAAAAATAAAAGAAATCAACAAATCAAACAGACTGTTTGCTCTTTAATTGTTAGGCTGGGCTGAAATCATCATAAAACCTGTTTGAGGATTGTGGGCTGACCTGCTGGGGTGCACTTTAATTAGGGCTCTTGGGAGCTGGAGGCAGGACCTGGGCAGGGCTGCCCACACCTGAGCGTCCCCCAGGGGCTTGCTGAGGGCTTCCAGCTTCCTGAGAGACTGTGAGGGGGGTGATATGGCTGGGTGGGACCTCGGCCTTCCTACCTGTTTTCCAAGCAGAAATGGGCCCAGAGTGTAGAGTGGTAGGGTTTGCCCCATCAGTCATCAAACATGCCCTCCCCCCAGCTGCTGCGTGTGTCCAAGCCTGGGTCAAAACCAGGGAGCTGGTCCTGTAAGGTGGAGCCTGCAGAAGCTGGAGTGGGGCTCCCCCACCTGCCCTGTCTTTGGTAGCACCTCATCTGATAAGATTAGATCAGGGCTTCAGGCATACACTGGGCTACAGAGGCTTTCACAGAAAACTGGGGTTGGCTCAGCCCCCAGGCTCTGGTCCTTGTGGCCTGCAAAGGGATGGTTGTTTTTACCTTTTCTGTAGGCCCAGGATGTAGTAGGGGGAGGCAGAGGTTGTCTTAGCTTCTCAATGGCTGGCAACATTCCTTTAGAGAAGCCAGACCCTGAGATTGACCATCCCCCAAATTGGGGCCAACATGGGGCCCAGATCCTACCCTCTGAAGGACCTTAAAGGAACACAAAAAACAAATCAGGGGCCAGAGAGAAGTAGAGTGGGTAGGGCACTTGCCTTGTGTATTGCTGACCTGGGTTTGATCCCTGGCATTCTATATGGTTCCTTGAACCGCACCAGGAGTGATTTCTGAGTGCAGAGCCACTAGTAAACCCTGAGCAAGACCAAGTGTGGCTTAAACAACAACAATAACAAAACAGAGCATTTGGGAGGGATGGGGGTGGGTGGAGGACCCCTGGGAGACACATGACACCTGGGGGGATGTTCCTGGAAGTCACCTTCTAAATGAGCTTAACTGAGAGAAGGACTAGCCAGGTGGGTCAAGGCACAGGAAGGGCATCTTGGCACAGAGAACATCAGAGGCTTAGAACTTGAGTCAGCAGGTGACGGTGACGAGGGAGGAGTGTCCATCCTGTTGGGTTGAGATGAAAACCTTTGAGTCCCATAGGACAAAGGGGTGCCTTAGGGTAGGAAGCACCTTAAAAAAAAACCTGATGAGGGGACAGAGAGATAGCACAGTGGGTAGGGCGTTTGCCTTGCAAGTGGCAGATCCTGGGTATCCCATATACCCAGGATATAATCCCATATACCCATATATAATCAGGAGTGATTTCTAAGTGAAGAACTGGAAATAACCCCTTGAGCATTACTGGGTGTGATCCAAAAACCAAAAACCACCACCAACAACAAACCCCCCTAAAATCACTGATGACCTATAAAAACAGACTGAGGCTAAAAAAAAAAAAAAAACAGACCGAATTTCCCATGACTCAAAAAACATCGCGGCCCCCCAAATTTTTCATGCCGGCTGCCTTCTCGAATGCTCCTTTGGACAGACACTTCCTCCTATATTCCAAACTGGAAGAAGGAAGGAGGGGTAGGTAAGGTGGGTGAGTCGATTTCTTCCCTCCTGGCTTTTCCCCTCTGTGCCGGCAGGGGGCGCACCGGCCAGCAGACCAAATCACGGTGGGCCAGAGAGCGGTAGGCGGGGCTTTCGAGCCGGATGCGAGCCTGGCGATTGGCCAGCCGCGCTGTCCATCACGGAGCCCCGCCCCCGCCGTACGTCACATGACGCAGCCCATCATGGCGGCGGGAGCGCGGCTGCCCGGGCCCGGCGCGCTGCGGGGCCGCTACTGCGGCCGCTTTTAAGAGGCGGCGACGGCGGCTGCGGCGCGGCCGGCCGGCCGGGAAGGATGTTCTTTCTGCGGCCGGAGCGTGGAGGAGGAAGCCGGGTGCGGGGGAGCCGACGCGACGTGCGCTGAGCTGGAGCCGCCGGCGCGGGTGCCTCTGAGACTGAGGCTCAGGCTGCGGCGGGACCGAGCGGAGGAAGCGACGGGCGGCGGCGACCCACTGACTCCGGCCCCGGGGCTGCGGTGCAGGCGAGATGCCGGGGCCGCCGCTGCCGCTGCTGCTGCTGCTCCTGGTGGCCTCCGGGGCTGGAGCCGCGCCGCTCGGGCCGGCGGCAGGTGCAGGTGAATTTTGCAGGCCGGGGACAAGCTTCTGCCGCAGGGGCAGGCGGGTGCGGCGCTGCATTGGATTGGGGGCCCCCGCGATGTGGCCTCACCTGTTGCCCCGAGATCTTCCCTTTTCCCTTCATGTCACCTGCTTCCTTTGCACCTAGAAATAAAGGACCGTGTTTCTCCTTCCTGATGGTTTTTTTTTTTTTTAAAACCTTCTCTCCTCCCCGCTCTGAAGTTGCAAATGGATAATTATTTTTTGGGGGGAGAAGGATGGAGAGATAAGAGGTCATGCTGTGCTTTCCTATTCGGGTTGGGTCTCTGGGCCTTGGAGGAGGAAACAACTCCATAAATATTTTCTATTTTCGGCAGCCAGTGATGAGAGAGAGAGAGAGAGAGAGAGAGAGAGAGAGAGAGAGAGAGAGAGAGAGAGAGAGAGAGAGAGAGAGAGAGAGAGAAGAGAGAGTAGCCGCCTTTGGAGTAACTAGCGACAGAATGGCCGTGTGTGTGTGTGTGTGTGTGTGTGAGAGAGAGAGAGAGAGAGAGAGATCGCGGTTTCTATTTTAGTGGCTGCAAGATGAGATTGTGTGATTTTTTCCCCCTTTCTTCCCTTATCCATTTATCAGTCCGTTCTCCCCACCCCCACCTCACCCCCAGAAACTTCCACCCCTGCAAAAGAGCCTCAATTTTTTTTCTATATATATTTTTTCTCCTTGAAGGAAGGAATAAAAAACTAGGCTCATATGCTATTCTCTTTGAAAGGAGACGCTGTTTCCCAGGATTGGGGAGATCGGAGAAAATGTAGCCCCGATTTATTCGTTTTGTGGCTGACTATGTAATATTTTAGAGGGCCAGAGAATGAAAGTGCTGCCCTAGCCCCAGGTGATCAGGAAACTCTCACACTCGGCCCTTAGGGTCCCTAATTGTGGGTTTCTTTCACAAAAGGGCTCTGGGTTTCACTAAACTGTTTAGCAACACTAGGTCAAGAGTTCTTTTAGAATGATGTTAAGTGAATTCAGACATAGAAGTTCCTGGTGTCCCCAAAAGACATGGTTCTCAGATTCACCTTGGTTGAAATCCTCCTGCCATTATTTCCAGAGTCCCACTGGTAAATGTCAGTTGACAGTTACCTTTGCACCAGGTAACATTTCTGCCCCTGCTTTCTGTCAAATATTTGTTAGGCAAATTCGACCCTCTGGTCTGATAGATGACTGTTTCAGGTGTACAGACAGCTTAGGTAAGAGACTGCCCTGACCTGGAAGGTGATAAATGGTGTGTGGGAAGATGTTGATACTATACTGATGGTGGAACTGCCCTCAACACAGGCTGAGAGCAAAGAGCATTTGTGTGGAGCCGGGGAGATGAGTCAGAGGGCTGGAGTGCATGCTTGCTTGGCATGTGGGAAGCCTGAGTTCGAACCTCGGTACAGCATGGTTTGCCCGAAAGCTGTGCTGGGAAATGACCCCCCAAAGTCAGAACAACAGCAGCAGCAGAAGAGTCTTTGAAAGGGATGAAGGAATTGACTAGTTGGCAGTCTTATTTGCATTTTTACAGTTTTTATTTATTTATTTTTTGGTCATACTAGCAATGCTCTGGATCTAAGCTCAGAACTCCTAGAGATGCTTGGGGGATCATATGGGATGCCAGTGATCAAACCTGAGTTGGCTGCATGCAAGGCAAACAATGCTCTACCTGCTGTGCTATTGCTCTGGCCCCACATCTTCACATGTTTTGAAAAAGAGAGCCACTGGAAATGTGTCACCTGCTAACCCTTTACCATAGTTTTCATTCCATCCATGGACGTATGAATCATAAATGCCTTTATAGTGTCATAAAGCAAAGCTATCGGAAAAGATTAGTCCTTTGGTAGAAATAGCAAATCTAAACATAATGTAGTCAAGAAATACTTGGCAATTTATAGCAGCTTTTGCATATTTCCCCCTTCATATTCTGGTACTTGGAGGCTCTACGCATAGGCAGGTGGCTGGGACCAAGGGTTAACTGGATAAGCTGTACCTTTGGGGTTTGTCTTGACCTCCCCAAATGACTACTAATTCTGGTAACTTAGCTGTATGCTTTCTTGTTTAGGGCCACATCTTTTGGTGCTTGAGGTCTATTTCCGGTGGTGTGTGGAGGACAATGCCAAGGTGGCATTGAACCCTGCAGGCACTATCTCTTTGGGCCCTGAGTTATATTCTTATTTGGGGGGGGGGTGTTTCACAACCAGTGGTGCTTCGGTTACTTCTGGCTCTGTGCTCAGAAATCATTCCTAGCAGGCTCAGGGGATCATATGGGATGCTGAGGTTTGAATCACTTTCTGTCCTAGATCAGCTGCCTGCAAGACAAACACCCTGCCACTGTGCTATCTCTCTGGCACCCCTGAGAAAAGAGAGAGAGAGAGAGAGATAGATAGATAGATAGATAGAGAGAGAGAGAGAGAGAGAGAGAGAGAGAGAGAGAGAGAGAGAGAGAGAGAGAATATATATATACATTTTTTTTTGCTTTTTTGTTTTGTTTTGTTTTTGGGCCACACCCGGCGGCGCTCAAGGGTTACTCCTGGCTCTCTCCTCAGAAATCGCTCCTGGCAGGCACGGGGGACCATATGGGTGTTGGAATTTGAACCACCGTTGGTCCTGGGTTGGTTGCTTGCAAGGCAAATGCTCTACCGCTGTGCTATCTCTCCACCCCCCCCCCCTCCTCCCGAGTTATATTCTTGACCCACCTGTTAGACCAAAGAATGATAAAGAAATGTCTCTACTAAGGTAACTGTGGCAAAGGGACCTGCTAGTTAGGAAACCTGGGCGTGTGTGGCAGAGACGGGAGCCGTTAAATGTGGAAAACCAAGCAATCGATTCTCTAGGCCTGTTCTCCGTGAAACTTGCTTGGCTATTTTCAAACACAGAATGGGTCTTTCCACACTGGCCTTGTTGTTTCTTCTTAAAGTCTGAGCTGGTTAGTAGTGTTTTGAAGAAAGCAAGATATCAGTAAATAGGCTTGAGGAAAAAAATACTTGAATTTGTATCTCTTGCCAATCCCCTTGCACAGGAAAGAAACAAGACAGCTGGAATGCTGCAAGTATTTCTCCTAAGTATTTGTCATCACACATCATTTCAGGGTTCAAAGTTGAAAAGGTATTTGCCTATTTGATGATAATAAACCTTTGTCAATGTCAATATGTGATGCCTTTGCCCATTGGGCCATAAAATAAAAACCTTTCTTGCTTGGGGGAAGAAAGAGAGAAGAGAGCAGAGCAGAGCGGAGAGGAAAGGAGAGGAGAGGAGAGAAGGGGGGGAGAGAGTTGGGGGAGAGAGGAGAGAGAGTTGGGGGATATTCTAAGCAATGCACAAAGTCTTGGGGGGCCACTCCCAGCAATTCTTGGCCCTACTTTGTGGGCTTGTGCGAATGAGGCCCCGAAGGGCTGTGCTTGAAGGTCAGGTGCAGGGATCAGATTCTGGGTCTTTGGCGCACCTTTTGGTGTGTACTCCCGCCCTTTGAGCTTTTCTTCCCAGTTCTTACTCTGGGTGCCTCTTTTCCTGAGAACCCTTCTTTCTGCAAGACCTTTGTTTTCTGGTAACTCCTGCTGGTTACTTCAAACAGGGTTAAACTGAGACACCTGGAGATCACTGACAGCTGGCCCCTCTGCCTCTAGGTTTTTGTTTTGCTTTGTTTGGTTTTGGAGCCACACCCGGTGGTGCTCAGGGGTGAATCCTGGTTCTACGTTTAGGTATCACTCCTGGAGGGCTTGAGGGACCATATGGGATGCCTGGGATCGAACCCTGGTCAGCCATGTGCAAGGCAAATGTCCTCTCTGCTGTGCTATTGCTCCAGCCCTTCCCTCTACCTGGTGGAAGGCGCAGGGCTGACACTAGCAGGAGCTTGTCCATATATGTGTAAGTGGCAGTTGGTTATAAATATTAGGACGGAGATGGGGCAAGGGGACCCCCCCCCCATTATTGTGCGTCTGTCAGGTAGCTGAATACAGTGTAAGCTTTTAGTAGTTCAGATAAAGGACGACCTCAAGGAAGTCTGAGCTAGTGATCGAGCAAGCCTCCCTCAGCTACTGATTAAACAGCATCTTGTGAAACAGGGACTCATCTCAGATTAAGCAAACAGACTCGTCTTAAAAAAAGTTTCTGAAGTAAAGGAAATGTTTTTCTCAAGGGTGAGTGTGAGTGAGAGTGAGAATGAGGGAGAGAGAAATTAGCTTCTGAGGATTAAGAGTTATTTTCTGGGGCTAGAGAGATAGCATGGAGATAAGGTGTTTGCCTTGCATGCAAAAGGATGATGGTTCGAATCCCGGCATCCCATTCTATATGGTCCCCTGAGCCTGCCAGGGGCGATTTCTGAGCACAGAGCCAGGATTGACCCCTGAGCGCTGCCTGGTATGACCCCCAAAACCAAAAAAAAAAAAAAAAAAGGTTTTTCTATAGCCTTTGGTGCAGGTGATTGCAGGGTTTCTGCCCTTTAGGGTCCAAGATTTGATCCAGGTGGGAAATTCTGCCATTTCTTTCCGTGGCAGAGATGTCGGCGGGGGTGGGATGGGATGGTGGTGAACAGAATTTGCTTCTTTGTACTGTGATAGGAAGTTTCCAACCATTTTGTAACTGAGCCGCCTTAAAGCTATCAAATCCCTACTGTTTCACTTTCTGACAAATGTGTGATTCTCTCAAAGTTTCTCGTTCCCGGGACCTCTGTGTGCCCTGGACGCTGAGCTGTGTAGATAAGGGCTGTGCTTGCCACAGGCGTGGCAGTGCAGTGGTAGGTCAGGGACGTCAGCAGGTGGGTGGGTTGCTCCAATCCACACTGATGACCTCAGAGAAGAATCCAGCTTCCTATTGCAGCTGAGTAAGGTGGGGCAGATCCTAGGAATAGCAGATAGTATAGACAGAACTTGGACCCTGCAGTTAGTTTCGAAGTGAGGCCCAGTGCTGCCCTCAGACATTGGGCAGGTGCTTGTTTGGGGACAGGGTTGATGCTGTAACCTTCCAGCTCACAGGCTATGCCCAGGTGCCAGGGCTGCTGTTGGCTGTGTTCTCAGTGGTGTGGACCTCTTCTAAATCTAGTGGGTGGGTGGGATCTCCAAGAAACCCAAATGGGGGCTCTTTATCACTGAGAATGCCTGACTTCATTTCAGCTCTCTTTGTGACTCAGAATCACTTCCTGTGCATTGGATGAAGGAGGAGCGCTTCTGGGGAGGAATTTTTGACGTCTGTGATTGTTACTGCTTTAGACTCAAAATACTGGGGACATGGGGCCAGAGTGATAGCACAGTGGGAGGGTATTTGCCTTACATGGGCCCACATGGGTTCCAGCCTGAGCATCCCCTAGGATGCCTTTGAGCACTATCAGGTATGATTCCCAAGTGCAGAACTAGGAGTAATCCTTGATCACTGCCAGGTGTGGCCCCCAAACAAAACAAGACGAAAAAATGCTGGGGACAAAAGTTAAAAATATCAAAGATGGGGGGCCGGAGAGATAGCATGGAGTTAAGGCCTTTGCCTTACATGCAGAAGGACAGTAGTTCGAATTCCGGCATCCCATATGGTCGCCCGAGCCTGCCAGGAGCGATTTCTGAGCATAGAGCCAGGAGCGATCCCTAAGCACTGCTGGATGTGACCCAAAAACAAAACAAAACAAAAAAATCAAAGATGATCTGGCTTGGCTTTTATTTTCTATGTTTTCTATGTCAGAGCTCAGAGTTTACTCCTGGCTCTGCTCAGATCAGACCTAGTGGTGCTCAGAGGCCCCCTAAGGTGTCAGGGATCACACCAGCATCAACTGTGCAAGGCAAGCGCCTGAATTCCTGTACTGTCTGGGCTCCGGGGATTAGCCTACTTTTATGTAATAAACCTGTTTTGAAGTATAAGGATGACTAATGTTCCTGCATGTGAATAATTTCTGGTTTTAATTTCCTTAAAGGAACCACTAACAATCTTAGGGTTAGTTGATCCCCATCAAAACTATCCCTTGGCAGGGAGTGAATACAGGACAGGAGAAGCCAGTTCAGTCTGGCTGTGGGTAGCATGAAGCTGGGACTTCTGGTGTGTGTGCTGCCCTCCATCCAATCTAAATGTGTTTCTTTTTTTTTTTTTGCAATCTTCTAATAGTGCTTTACTTAACTCTTAGAAATATTAGGGACCGGGGACGAAGCAATATCATAGTGGGGACGGGGAGAGTGTTTGCCTCCCACATGGCTGATCCAGGTTTGATACAGGCATCCCGTATGATCTCCTGAACACTACCAGGAAATGACCTGTGAGTGCAGGGCCAAGAATATCCCTCTTTGGGCTGGAGAGATAGCATGAGGGTAGGGCTTTTGCCTTGCATGCAGAAGGGCAGTGGTTCAATTCCTGACATCCCATATGGTCCCCTGAGCCTGCCCGCAGCGATTTCTGAGCGTAGAGCCAGGAGTGACCCCTGAGCACTGCCGGGTGTGACCCCCCCCCCAAAAAAAAAAAGAATAACCTTTGAATACTGCTGGCTGTGGCCCTGAAACCAAAGAAAATAAATAAGAAAGAAATATTAGGGGCTGCGGAGAGATAGCACAGCGGCGTTTGCCTCGCAAGCAGCCGATCCAGAACCTAAGGTGGTTGGTTCGAATCCCGGTGTCCTATATGGTCCCCCGTGCCTGCCAGGAGCTATTTCTGAGCAGACAGCCAGGAGTAACTCTGAGCACCGCCAGGTGTGGCCCAAAAACCAAAAAATAAAAAAATAAAAAAAAATAAATATTAGGGGCTGGAGATTAGTGGGCAAGGAGATTGCCACACACAAGGCAAGCACCTCTCCACTGTTCTCTCTCTCTCTCTCTCTCTCTCTCTCTCTCTCTCTCTCTCTCTCTCTCTCTCTCTCTCTCTCTCTCTCTCCCCCCACACACACTAAATTTTTTTCCTTCTTTGCCACACCCCAGCTGTGCCCAGGTCTTACTCTTGGCTCTGTTCTCAGGGATTATTTCTGGTGGGGCTCAGGGGACCCTCTGGGGTGCTGAGGATTGTGTGTGCGTGCGTGTGTGTTCGTGTATAAGTGTGTATGTATGTGTGTGTTTGGGTCACACCCTCAGCACTCAGGTGTTACTCCTGGCTCTGCACTCAGAAATTACTCTTGGCAGGGTTGGGGGACCATATGGGATGCCGGGTATCAGAGTAGGGGGTGTCCTGGATTGGCTGTGAATGCAGAGTAAACATGCTACTGCTGAGCTATTGCTCTGGCCCCTCATTTCTTGCTTTTTAATTACTTTTGGAGTTTTTGGTGCTCAGAAATTACTTTTGGCAGGCTCAGGGGACCATATGGAATGCCAAGGATTGAACCCAGGTTGGCTGTGTGCTAGGCAAATGCTCTCCTTGCTGTGCTATCCTACCTTTTTAAAGCCTCTATTTTTTTTGGGGGGGCCACACCCAGTGACACTCAGGGGTTACTCCTGACTATGTGCTCAGAAATTGCTCCTGGCTTGGGGGAACCATATGGAATGCCAGGGGATCGAACTGTGGTCTGTCCTAGATTAGCGCTGGCAAGGCAGAGACACTCTATCGCTTGTGCTACTGCTTCAGCCCCAAAAGTCTTTTATTTTAAAGGATATTTCACCATCTGCATATTCCTTGGAAACCCAGTGTGAGGTGCTCACTTCTGCAGCATATATACTAAAGATTCACATGTGAGGCCTGAAAAAGACTCATTCAAAACCAGCGGAAAACCCAAAATCCTGGGAGCTTGGGAAGTGGCGGCGGTTTCATAGCTGCTGTTTTCAAGGCACAGACCTGCAGCCTGTGGTGCTGATACACCACACAGTGCTTTGAATGTGGACGTGTGAGGTGACAAATAGCCTTGTGCCAGGCATGCTGCATTGTCGAGCTGCGTCGGACACTACCAATGTAGAGTGGTGGAAGCGCATTTAGCCTCCATCTGACAGTCTGCTGTGGACGGAGCAGGATTCAGAGCAGCTCCAGGTGGTTTCATAGTCGCATCCACACCTCACTGTGACACTCCCGAGTTAAACATTAAGTCATGAGCGACTGCTGGGGGAGGAGGGGAGAAGAATCAGGGTGTTGGTGCCAAAGACAAGAATGAAGCATTTGGGGCCGGAGCGATAGCATGGAGGTAAGGCGTTTGCCTTTCATGCAGAAGGTCATCGGTTCAAATCCCGGCGTCCCATATGGTCCCCCGTGCCTGCCAGGAGCAATTTCTGAGCATGGAGCCAGGAGTAACCCCTGAGCACTGCCGGGTGTGACCCAAAAACCACAAAAAAAAAAAAAAAAAAAAAAAAAGAATGAAGCATTTTCAGACGGGAGCAGGTGACTCATTTGGAATGGCGCCTTGGCATGACAGTTACTTGCCACAAAGAACAGGCATCTCAGAAAAGGAGCCCCGGTCTTTGGAAGGTGCTCGGGTTTCTCATGTCCATTGGGGTTAGCACACTGAAGGTTCTGAATTTCTCTGGGTTTTACCGAGATGCTAGTGAGGACGCAGATGAGGAATGGTGATGCTGCCTGTCTCGGGCTGGCGCCCGCCACAACACCACCCAGGCTTGCCTGGGTCTCTGTCCTTTCCCGCCCAGCACAAGAAATGACTTTGTTTTCTGCACTTCTGATCTCGAGAGGGTACAGTCTGCATTGTATTTTTGGTGGTTTGAAAGAGTTTGCATTTTGCTCTGTATGTTGATTTAGAAAGGTTTAAGTGTCTGTCAGGGCAAATAGTGCCAGGAGCATGTGCTGTGGTATGACTAGAAGAAACACCAGTTTGATCTCTGTGTACATGTGTGTTTGCATGTTGTTTTTGCAGTCCCAGTTTGATCTGTGTGTGTGTGTGTGTGTGTTTGTGTGTGTTGTCTTTGCAGCCCAATTTCTACACTCCTGCTTCTGTTTTGTTTGTTCACTCTACCTTGCTTGACACTTTGTTGGTTTTATTTATGGTTTTGGGCCACACCTAGCAGTGCTCAGGGATTACGCTTGACTCTGCTCTCAGGAATCACTCCTGGATGGTGGCTCCAGGGACCATATAGGGTGCTGGGGATTGAATCTGGGTCAGCCACATGCAAGTAAAGGCCCTACCCATTTTTTCTTTTCAAAGTATGCAGTGTAAATCCTCCTCTCTACTTCCCTCCCTCCCCACTCTCTTCCCTTCCCTCCTCCTCTCCCTCCCCTTCCTCCTCTCTCCTGTCCTCCCTGAGCCTCCGCTTTCCTCCCTTTCCTCATCTTCTCCTCCACCTCCTCTCCCTTCCCCTCTCACACTTGAAGGTGCTCAGGGGCTGTTTTCAGCTTAGTGTTGGGGGGGTGTCACTTGCTATATATGGGGAGATCCTGTGGTACTGGGGATTGAACCCAGGACTCCTGCAGGCAAAATATGTGCTCTGGACCTCCTCTCCCCCCGCCCTTTCCATTAATCCTCTGTCTACCTTTATCTGTCTGTCTCTCTCTGATGCTGTCCTTTCCTCCCTTCTTCCTTTTCTGGTGGTGCTGGGGATGGAACCCAGGGCCTCATATATGCAAGGCAAATGCTGTACTACTGAGCAATGTTCCTAGCTCGGGGGCTGCAGGAACCTGAGGTGCAGGGAGAGGCTGGGCCTTGCCCAAGCCCTAACTGCCTAACTTTGGTTGTCATTTGTTTTTCTAGTGGTGCCAGGATTTGCCCCCTCTTTTCTCTGTCTCTGTAACCCCTGAGCCGCCGCCACCTCCCCCCCCCCCCCCAAATAATGTAGTGCGCGCTACATTTGTGACTTGGCCTGAGTGAGGGTTTGGTGGTTTGAAACTGCAGTTCTCAAGGCTTCAGGGCCACACCTGGTTGGGTTTGGAGGTCCATCTAGCTCGGGATAGGAATATAAATCCCCCTGCTCTCACTCGCCATGTGTTCTATCACTAGAGCTATATCCACAACCCTCTTGACTTTCATTCTGTCCTGGCTGTGTTGTGGGTATATCAGATGTGAGTAGACGCATTCACCTGTAGTAAGGAGTGTGAAGTGGAAAATCTGGGAGGGCTGTGTGATGGAAGGCAGGTTGGCTTGCTGCAGCCTCAATTGCAGCTTGCAAAGAACCTGAGCTCTGAGTGGGCTTGCAAGGACGTCGTGTGCATCCTTGGTATTCACATTGGAGGTCCTGGACTTCACCTGGCCAGGAACCTAGCAGAGCAGGTGGGGAGGGTGGGGTGGGAAGGAGAGATGGTGGGGGAGCAAGAGAGTGAGCAAGCAAACATCCCTCCATCCTTCCTATGTGCCAGCATGGAGAAAGGTGATTATTTCAGCTTCTTCAACTTTGCTTTTCTTCTGGTCACAGACCTTTGTCTGGAAGAGGCCCTCTGCAGTCTGTTCATTCTGAAGCATTTTCCTCCAGACCACCTGTGTGGGCCCCACGGAGGGCTGTGAGGCTCTGTACAGAGTTCCTGCCATTCCTTCCTCATCTTCACTGTGGGGCTTGGCTCCATCAGACACCCCCGCTCAGGAAGCCTCTAATTTTGGGCAGCCTCTGTTTGCTCATACTGTCATGGGACCTTGAGTCCTCATGTTTTCTGGTTTCTGGACACTGGAGGGTTCTGTTGTTTAATTTTAAAATATAATGTCCTAGTGTTGTGGGGAGTGAGGCCTTTCTTGGCTCAGCTCAGTGCCTGTAGCCCCTGTGGCTGGCGGGTCTGTAGGTTGCAGGGTAACGGTGGAGAAATGAACCACAAGCAGTCAGTTGAAGTTTCAGGAGAAATCCAGCTTTATTTCAAGGTCCTATCAGCTGTGTGCCTTTCTCCACATGACTTTCCAGCTAAGATTTTCTTACAGTCTCTTTAGCTGCCCTCCAAGCATCCTTCTGCATTTCCTTCTCTCTCTACTCCTCCTCCCAGCCAGCCAGTGTTCAGAGAGGAAGTCCCCACAGTTGGGCATTCCAGTGACCGCTCAGCTGCTGGCCTCCGGAGCAGTGAGTGGCCACTTATTTCTTATTGGGCCCCAGTGGTAGAGAGGGGTCCCCATACCAGGAGAGCTGGAGGTTGACAGTGAGGAGAAACACGCTTATGCTGGGAGACTGCATTGGTCTCCATTTCTGTCCTTATTTCATTGTAGGGGAGATCATAAAGACATCTGAGGGGATCCCATAAAGACACCTGAGTTTGATATTACTCTTTGGGTAACAACACCCAGAATTGTCATTTACAAGTGTGGGTCACTTGTCCCAGCCTTGGCTGTTTTTTTTTTTCATTTCGTTTTTTGGTTTTTGGGTCACACCTGGCAGCACTCATGGGTTACTCCTGGCAGGCTCGGGGGACCATATGTGATGCTAGGATTCAAACTACTGTCTTTTTGCATGCAAGGCAAATGCCCTACCTCATGCTATCTCCTGGCAGGCTCGGGGGATCATATGTGATGCTAGGATTCGAACTACTGTCTTTTTGCATGCAAGGCAAATGCCCTACCTCATGCTATCTCTCCAGCCCTCTCCTTGGCTGTTTCTGTGACTTCTCTGCCCTGCTGCCAGCATCCTCCACTTTTGGGATGTACCTCTTTTTTTTCTTTTTATGTTTTTGTTTTTGGGCCACACCTGGCGGTGCTCAGGGGTTACTCCTGGCTGTCTGCTCAGAAATAGCTCCTAGCAGGCACGGGGGACCATATGGGACACCGGGATTCGAACCAACCACCTTTGGTCCTGGATGGGCTGCTTGCAAGGCAAAAGCCGCTGTGCTATCTCTCCGGGCCCATACCTCCTTTTTTAAGCACCTCCTTCTTTCCATTAAGCACCTCCCCTTTCCTTAAGCCACTCATTCTTTTGGCCCTGTAAAGACTCAGTCAGGCCTTTCTTTAAGGTTCTTGGTTCAGCCCCAGAGGTAGCCTTGTCTCAGCTAGATCCTTTTATTGGAGAATATGTTGGAAACCAAGATCTGGCTTTTGCTGGATTTGCTGCTCCTGTTGATCCTGTTTCATGTGTCTAGTCTTGGGAGTTTGGAGGGACTTAGGGCTCTGCCTACATTTTCTGTTTCCTGCCAGCCCATGACCAACTGCTGTACCACCATGACTCTCCCGTCCTATGTTAGGATACTGGCAGAAAATTACTTTTGCCTTTCCGGTGATAAATTTACGGAAGTTGGATTTGACTTACTGTTTCCGAGGATGTCCTAGTTCAGGGGTCGGCAACCTTTAAGACATAAAGAGCCATTTGGACTCGTTTCTGGAGGAAAAAAAACCTGGGAGCCACAAAATTATCACAACATTTAAAACAAATATAGCACTGCATACTGTGTTTCTTTTTCTTTTTCTTTTTTTTTTTGGGGGGGGGGTCACACCCAGCAGCAGCGCTCAGGGGCTACTCCTGGCTCTATACTCAGAAATCGCTCTGGGTAGGCTCGGGGGACCATATGGGATGCTGGGATTTGAACTACCCTCCTTCAGCATGCAAGGCAAACACCCTACCTCCATGCTATCTCTCTGGCCCCCCATACATTGTTTCTTATCTTATTGCTGTATACAGCAGTTAGCTGTTGATCTGAAGAAGAAAAACGGACTTTTCACTTAACAATATAAAACATATAATTGTGGAAATTAATAGACAATTCAATTTTGATTTTGTTTTGTTTTGTTTTTGGGTCACACCCGGCAGCGCTCAGGTTACTCTTGGCAGGCTTGGGGGACCATATGGAATGCCGGGATTCGAAGAACCACCATCCTTTTCCTTTTTTTTGGTTTTTGGGTCACACCTGGCAGCGCTCAGGGGTTCCTCCTGGCTCCATGCTCAGAAATCACTCCTGGCAGGCTCCGGGAACCATATGCGATGCCAGGATTCGAACCACCATCCTTCTGCATGCAAAGCAAACACTCTACCTCCATGCTATCTTTCTGGCCCCCCAATTAAAATATTTAAGCGATACCACTCCCCACCACCCTGCTAGGCCCTGCTATCAGAGCCTTGGCAAAGCTTCAAAAGAGCTGCTTGTGGCTCTGGAGCTGCGGGTTGCCGACCCCTGCCCTAGTTGATCTTTAAGACTATAAGGGAAACCCCTTGGACTTAAGGATTTAGTTGGGGGCCCGGAGAGATAGCACAGTGGTGTTTGCCTTGCAAGCAGCCCATCCAGGACCAAAGGTGGTTGGTTCGAATCCCGGTGTCCCATATGGTCCCCCGTGCCTGCCAGGAGCTATTTCTGAGCAGACAGCCAGGAGTAACCCCTGAGCACCACCGGGTGTGGCCCAAAAACAAAAAACAAAAACAAAAAAAAAGAATTTAGTTGGAAGGGTTGGAGGGAGAGGGCAAGGTATTGTCCTTGCAGGTAACCAAACCTGGTCAGTCCTCAAAAGTCATGAGGTCCCTCAGCACTTCCAGGAGTAATTCCTGAGAGAGAGTCAAGAGTAAGCCCCAAGCATTGTTAAGTGAGGCCTCAAAACAAAAAAATAATTTTAGTTGGAGGTCTGGAAGGAGTAGAAATTAAGGTGCTTGTCTTGTGTGTGTTTTGATTTCTGATACCACTGATTCTCTGAGCTTAGAGGGGTGCAGCCCTGGAAATCCCCCAGCAACAAAGGGGTGGCTTGGTTTATCCTTGTCACCATTGGGTCTCACATTGAACCCCCAGCCAGTTGGACCCCGAGGCCTCTTGAGCACTGCTAGGGAGGCCTCCCCAAAGATTTCAGCTTGGGAAGCTTATCTGGTGAGAGCATTGGTGAAGCTCAGGTCGGAGCCTTGGCAAAGCCTCAGGGTTGGGCCTTGACTGCATTTTGACCTCTTTATAGAGTTTCAATAGAGTTTCTTTTTTAATGGAAAATTCTGACATCCTCAGAAGTAGAGCAGTAATTTAATGAACCCTCCAGCACTCTTCACCTGCCTTCTGCAATTTTTAATTCATTGTCAGTTTGTTTACCTACACCAAGCCCTCTGCCTTCCTCCTGTACCAGACACTGTCTATTGGGCTGGAAGGAGAAAGTGAAGAAAGTTTTACAGACTAGAATTGCTTGTATTAAGATCACTCACTTGTTTGTAGAAATACAGATTTCTTGGGGCCCCACGCAAAGAACTGAATCAATTCTTGGGTTTGATCCGGAAACTGTATTTATAATACAACTTCTAGTGATTTCTCTGCTCCCACAGCTTAGAAAAGCTTTAGAAAAGCTTTTCTTCTAGAGACAAGGTATACCAGTTTAATAGAAACCTGTTGACCTGTATAGGTAGTCAGACTCGAGAAATGGATAATGCCAAAATTTTAGAGTGAATATTCACAATGACAATCCAAAGAGATTTCTGCTTCTGCATATTTATTCTGAAAGCTCTTCCTGTTCAGAGTCCATGTGCTGTAATCACAAAGAAAACGAAACACTTTAAGATGTAGCATAGTTAAAAAAAAAATGATGCAGCTTAGTGCAGATGTAAATGCAGTTTTGGTGTGGTTCTGTTTTGTTTGTTTTTAATTTCGGCCCTTTCTCTGTAAGTCAGTAGAGACAGTCTCCATTAACTTTATAAACATCCCTTGTAACTAATTGTTCTTTAAAAATCTAACTAGCGGGACTGGAGAGATAGCATGGAGGTAAGACGTTTGCCTTTCATGTAAAAGGATGGTGGTTTGAATCCCGGCATCCCATATGATCCCCTGAGCCTGCCAGAAGCAATTTCTCGATTTCTGAGCTTAGAGCCAGGAGTAACCCCTGAGCGCTGCCGGGTGTGACCCAAAATAAACAAACAAACAAAAAAACAAAAAACTCCACCTAACTGGCAACTGGGCAGTCAGATACTGATGCTGGGCCAGGGACCTCATGGGGCTGCTGACAGTCATGGAAACTAAGGCATGGATGGAGCCTGCACTTGTCATTCATGACCATGCCACATACAGCCGCCCAATAGTCCTTGAGATACTGTCTTTTCATTTACACATCTTGTGTCACTACATCTTGCTTGAAAAAGATTATTTTTCTTTCTTTCTTTCTTTCTTTCTTTCTTTCTTTCTTTCTTTCTTTCTTTCTTTCTTTCTTTCTTTCTTTCTTTCTTTCTTTCTTTCTTTCTTTCTTTCTTTCTTTCTTTCTTTCTTTCTTTCTTTCTTTCTTTCTTTCTTTCTCTTTCTCTCTCTCTCTCTCTCCCTCCCTCCCTCCCTCCCTCCCTCCCTCCCTCCCTCCTTTCTTCTTCCTTTCTCCTTCCTTCCTTCCTTCCTTCCTTCCTTCCTTCCTTCCTTCCTTCCTTCCTTCCTTCCTTCCTTCCTTCCTTCCTTCCTCCTTCCTTCCTTCCTTCCTTCCTTCCTTCCTTCCTTCCTTCCTTCCTTCCGTCCTACCTTCCTACCTTCCTACCTTCCTACCTTCCTTTCTTCCTTTCGTTTACACCTGGCAGCGCTCAGGGGTTACGCCTGACTCTGCTCAGAAATCGCTACTGGCAGGCTCGGGGGACCATATGGGATGCCGGGATTTGAACCACTGGCCATCCTGGATTGGCTCTGTGCAAGGCAAATGCCCTACCACTGTGCTATCTCTTCGACCCCTGTTTTCTATTTTTAACAGGCTTTTTAAAGTTTATATGTATGCATTGATATATTTATATACGTGTATTTATTTGGGGCCACACCCAGTGTTGCTCAGAGTCTGCTCTTAGCTCTCCCCAGGAGTGACCCCGTACATGCTTGGTGGAGCCGATGTGGTGCTGGAGATTCGATCCAGGCTCAGCAGAACGCTAGGCCACAACCCCTGTTCTCTCTCAGACCCTGGCTGATGCATTAGTGTATGTTGGTGTGGATGTGCCAGTGTGTTTGGAGGAGTGCTTGGGGTTACTCCTGTCTCTGCACTCAGAAATTTTTCCTGGCAGGCTCGGGGATCATATGGGATGACGGGGATCCGTCCTGGGTCCCTCCTGGGTCTGTCCTGGGTCATTCGTGTGTGGGTCATTCGCCCTACCGCTGTGCTATCACTCCAGTCCCTCATCTGGTATTTGTCCTTGTCTCTCTGACTCACTTAACCTGATGCCTCCATTTCCATCTTAGTGTCAGCAAACTACAGGATTTTATTTTTTTTGGCATGGCTGAGTGATGGTCTATTGTGTTGATACTGCAGTGTCATTATACGTGCATGTCATTGGACATTTGGTGATTTTTTTTGTTGTTGTTTTTTTTTTGGTTTTTGGATCACACCTGGCAGTGCTCAGGGGTTACTCCTGGCTGTCTGCTCAGAAATAGCTCCTGGCTGGCACGGGGGACCATATGGGACACCGGGATTCGAACCAACCACCTTTGGTCCTGGATGGGCTGCTTACAAGGCAAACGCCGCTGTGCTATCTCTCTGGGCCCATTTGGTGATATTTTTTAATTTTTGGGTTGCACCTGGTGGTATTCAAGGACTGGAGAAGATAGCACGGTAGCAGGGCATTTGCCTTGCATGCAGCTGATCTAGAACAAACCATGGTTTGAATCCCTTCATCCATATGGTCCCCATGCCTGCCAGGAGCAATTTCTGATTGCAGAGCTAGGAGTAACCCCTGAGCACCGGTGTGACCCAAAAACCAAAAACAAACACACAAACAAAAATTACTCCTGGGGAACCTTGGTCAGGTGTGTGCAAGGCAAATATTCTATCACATACTATATTCTGATCTCATAGGTTTTATTATTATTTATTTTTTGGGGGATTGGGCCATACCCAGGGGCATTCAGGGGTTACTCCTACCTCAGTGCTCAGGAATCACTCCTGGCAGACTTGAGGGACCATATGGGATGCTGGGGATTGAACCCAGGTCTGTCCTAGGTAAGCAGCATGCAAGGCAAACACCTTCTCTATTGTGTTATTGCTCCAGCCCCTTTATTTTATTTTATTTTTTTTTTGTTTTTGGGTTACACCCGGCAGCGCTCAGGGGTTTGTCCTAGCTCTACATTCAGAAATCGTTCCTGGCAGGCTCGGGGAACCATATGGGAATCCTGGATTTGAACCACCGTTCTTCTGCATGCAAGGCAAATGCCCTAACTCCATGCTATCTCTCCGGCCCCACAGCCCCTTTATTTTTTAATTGAAAAACTTGAGGGGAAGGGCTTGGAGCTGTACACCATGATGAATACAGGTGCTATTCCTGACTCTGTGCTTGAGAGGGACTGGGACCCCTCGAGGTGCTCTGGAACCACATGTGGGGCCCTGGGATTCTTTTTTTTTGGGGGGGGCCGGGGAGGCCCTGGGATTCTTGTGGGGCTCAGCTGCGCTCAGGATTTGTGCTTTCTACTCTGGGTGGTTTTATGGGACGATTCTGAGAGAGGTCAACTCTGGAACTTTTTAAAGTTCCTGTTTCAGGGCTGGAGTACAGTGGGGAGGGTGTTTGTTTGTAACTGGGTTTGATCTTCAGCATCCTATATGCCCCCCCCCCCCCCAGCCCACCAGGAGTAATTCCTGAGTACAGAGCCAGGAGTAATCTCCCATGAGCACTGCTGGGTGGGGTCCTAAATGGAAAAATGACAAAAGTTCCTGTTATTTTTCCTCCTTGACGATATGTCCATGTCTGTCCCAATGTGTCATTTTTGCTCTCTTGACCTTGGTCTTGGCCTGAAGAATCATAACTCTTTTTTCTTTTTCTTTTCTTTTCTTTTCTTTTTTTTTTTTTTTGGTTTTTGGGCCACACCCGGTAACGCTCAGGGGTTACTCCTGGCTATGCGCTCAGAAGTTGCTCCTGGCTTGGGGGACCATATGGGACACCGGGGGATCGAACCGCGGTCCGTCCAAGGCTAGCGCTGGCAAGGCAGGCACCTTACCTTTAGCGCCACCGCCCGGCCCCACTTTTCTTTTTTTTTTTTTGGTGTTTGGGCCACACTTGGCTGCGCTCAGGGCTTTCTCCTGGCTATCTGCTCAGAAATCGCTCCTGTCGGGGGCCGGAGAGGTATCTTGGAGGTGGGGCATTTGCCTTACATGCAGAAGGACGGTGGTTCGAATCCCGGCAGCCCATATGGTCCCTTAAGCCTGCCAGGAGCGATTTCTGAGCGTAGAGCCAGGAGTAATCCCTGAGTGCTGCCGGGTGTGGCCCAAAAACCGAAAAAAAAAAAAAAAAGAAAGGCACAGGGGACCATATGGGATGCCGGGATTCGAACCACCTTTGGTCCTGGGTTGACCACTTTCTTTCTTTTTTTTTTTTTTTTTTTTTTTTTTTTGTGGTTTTTGGGTCACACCCGGCAGTGCTCAGGGGTTTTTCCTGGCTCTACGCTCAGAAATTGCTCCTGGCAGGCATGGGGGACCATATGGGATGCTGGGATTCGAACCGATGACCTTCTGCATGAAAGGTAAACGCCTTACATCCATGCTATCTCTCTGGCCCCTTGAGTTGGCCGCTTTCAAGGCAAACACCCTACTGTTGTGCTATCTCTCTGGCCCCTAGAATCATAACTTTTTTTTTTTTGAGGGGTGAGGGGTTGGGTCACACCCAACAGCACTCAGGGGTTACTCCTGGCTCTATACTCAGAAATTGCTCCTGGCAGGCATGGGGGACCATATGGGATGCTGGAATTCGAACCACCATCCTTCTGCATGAAAGGCAAATACCCTACCTCCATGCTATATCTCTGGCCCCATAGAATCATAACTCTTAATTAGAAGAAAGACTGACTGATTATTTTGTACCTTTAAAATACCACCCAACCAGTAACTTAAGTTTGGTCAAATCAGTTGCTTATTGCAAAATTTAAGTGTGGCAATGTTTGGATTTCCTCTCCGATTAGCCTCAGAGTTGAGTTTTTTGGTTTTTTGTTTTGGGGGTCTTCTGGACAGAGCTCAAGAGGCCAGAGGGTGGATTTCTGGCCAACCAGATGGCTGTTCAGTGCAGGAGTGGAAGATAGGGTGCTGCTTGGTGCTGGGGGACCTTGAGATCCAGGAGTCAAGCCTGGGCCAGGCTCCTGTGCTGATACTGCACCTTGCAGGACACTCTCCAGGAGCTGTTACTCGTTTGTGAGTTGTGTTGCAGAGGCTAGCTAGACCGTGGATCACACACTAGCCAGGCCTGCGCTTCCCATTCCCATCTGGCCAAGTTTATATCAGGGATGTGTGTCTGTAGTTTTCAGGTCCTGGCTCTCTGTGTGGCCTTTTTGGGGAGGGGAAAACTTTCTTCCCTTCTGCGTTTCCTCCTGCAGGTGCTAGGTTGTGTTCTGTCAGCAGGAGCCGCTCTGTTCCCAGCCTGCCCCTGATAGGCAGTGCTCCCCTTGACTCTGACGTTAGCTGACGTTAGACTGTTATTAAAATGCAGCGCCCAAACGCTGATTGCTAGTGAGGCACTGAAAAATAACAAACTTACCAAAATAGTCCCCCTGGGAACACTCCACCAGCAGTCTGCTGCTGGGATCCAGAACCAAGAAATCTGTAATTTAACTTTTGTTTCATTCCCCCCATAAGGGGCTGGAAAGAGTAAAGAAGGTAAGGAACTTGCCTTGCAGGCAGCTGTCCAAGATTCGATCCCCAGCACCATACGTGGTCAGTCTCTTGAGTGAGCGTCACTGGGTATGTCCCCAAAACAAAACAAACGAAATCCAAAACCCTTCTGACTTGAGAAGAAATTTGTAAACAAGTTTGTGGTCCAGGGTTTCATCTTCAGCTGCTCCCTAAAAAACTCATAAAGGAAATTGTGCATCCAGCATTCCTAACCTACAAACACATCTTGTAGAGGGGCCAGAGTGATAGCACAGTAGGGAAGGTGTTTGCTTTGCATACAGCCAACCCAGGTTCCATCCCTGGCATCCCATGTGGTCGCTCTGAGCCTGCGAGGAGTGATTCCTGAGCGCAGAGCAGAGCCAGAAGTAACCCCTTAGCACCAGTGGGTGTGGCTCCCCCTAAAAAAAAAGTAGGTGTCAGTGTGATTGTTCCTGCCAGAGGCCTATTTGCTGGTGTTGATGTCAGTGTAGGTGAGATTGTTCCTGCTGGAATCTTGTTTGCAGGTGTGGGCGTAGGTGAAACTGTCCCTGCTCTAGCCCTTATACTCTCCTGCCCCCCAGCACAGTGCTTGGTTCTTTGCACTTTCCCATCTGATTCCTCATTATCATTTTCTGCCCTCTCCTGGCCTGAATACCATTCTCAGCTCCCCATAGGTGTCTGCGGTGATTACACCCTCTCTTGGTCTTCCCCATCTTGTCCTTTGTCCTTTTCCGAATGTGCCCTCCATGCTGGGAGCCTATGGCTTTATCTCTCACCTGGACACACAGACGGGCCCAGCCTCCTGCCTTCTTGCCAAGCTCTGCAAGGTTGTTCATGGTAAACCTGAAACGGCATCATCAATCCTGTTGTAAGTTGTAAGACTGCAGTAAAAAGTGTTTGCCAGAAGAATGGGAGCAGCTCTGCCAATGCCATCCTCTCACCCCTACCCTTGCCTCCCTGTCAAGAGTGACTGTCCTGGGCCAGGCTCTTGCTCCTCCCACTTCTCCCATCAGAACCCGTGGCAGGGCCTGTCCTGCTGAAAATGGTGTGAGCAACTATGTTGGGTGAGACTTGTCAGTTGGTGGGTGGCTGAGGAAGGTCTTAGAGCACCCCTTTGGAAGGTCTTAGAGCACCTCTTCTATTCTGTTTTTTGGGGGGGCCACACCCATTGACGCTCAGGGGTTACTCCTGGCTCTGCGCTCAGAAATCGCTCCTGGTTTGGGGGTACCATATGGGATGCAGGGGGATTGAACCGAGTTCTGTCCTAGGTTAGTGCTTGCAAGGCAGACTCCTTACCTCTAGTGCCACCACTCCGGCCCCAGAGCACCTCTTCCATTAAGGCAGTTATTTTCTTGCTCCACTAGGAAGGAGAAAACATTTTTCGTGCCCCCTCCTGCATGACTATAAATAGTATCTTTATTAAAAAAAAACTTTAACCTGTAAAACAAAAATATATAAAATAATTTGAGCTGATTTTGTTTTTGTTTTTGGGCCACACCTGGCAGCGCTCAGGGGCTACTCCTGGCTGTCTGCTCAGAAATAGCTCCTGGCAGGCACGGGGGACCATATAGGACGCTGGGATTCGAACCAACAACTTTAGGTCCTGGGTTGGTTGTTGCAAAGTAAACGCCGCTGTGCTATATCTCCAGCCCCACTTCTAGTTGAGCTGATTTTTTAATCAGAGATGATGTCTGGATTAATGGCTACAATGAGCACGTTTTGCAATGCATAGCTTTTCGAAGCGAGGTTTCACGTAGGACACAGCAACTCTCATCTCCAGAGACATACAGAGACATGGTGCTTAGCTTGTTATGACAGTGTTTGCTGAGGTCAAACGCGTCCCCCTTTACGGAGCCTCATGCCCCACTATTTGCACCCCACTGCATTAAGGTAACCTCATCACCATGCTCCTATTTACTTATTAAGCATTTTAGCCCACACCTGGTATTGCTCAGGCAACCTGTGATACTAGGACTAGAACCTGGCCTCCTGCATGTGAAACGGGCACACAGTCATTGAGTGATCTCTCTGTCTCTATCAGTCGCTGACTCTCTCTGTGTCTCTGCCTGTCTGTCTGTCTTTCTCTCTCGACCTTGCCATATGCTTCCTTTTTATTTTGACAATGCCCAGTGGTGCTTTGGAATGCCTCCTGGTGATGCTCAAGGGTCCATGAGGTACCAGGGTCACAAATCTGGGCCTCCTGCTTGCAGCCCACACGTAGCCATGAGCCTTGACTCTGTCTGGCCCACCTGCTCTTTTAATTCTCTGTGGGCCTTTTGTCCAAGGCTGGATACTTGAGTGTTTGCAAACACTTAGGCACATCGGATTAAATTGCTACTGAGTATAATCGAAAGGTGTTTCTGTGGCGCATTATTGCTGAGGATCCGGAATTTTCCTTTGCCCTCCCCTGCTGAAGAACCCATGGCAGGCACCCTGTACTGTAAATGGTGTCTGGCTTATCTATACTGTGGCTATATCCAGAAGGAGAGGATATGAAGAAGGGGTTCCCTGGGCCCCTTTCCTGCCCCTGTCAGGCCAGCCATCGCCCTCCCCTCAGTCCCTTGCACCCTCTGCCATCTACTTCTTTTCTTGGTAGAGAACTTTCAGGCTTGGCATCTCCCGGAACATCACAACCTCAGCAGGGGTGTCGGATAGACGTGCAGCACATGAAGGTACTGAGGGCAGAGTGGACAGGAGGCTTTTTGGAAGGAAGAGGACATGTATCTGCAGGGCCATAGCCGGGTGCACCCCTCCCTTGCGGGCTGCTGCTACCAGCCCTTCCCTGCTGAGGGGACAGAAGCTGTGTGACTGACAAGACACTGATGGGGCCTGTGGGGCCCTCTGGGGACGGATGGCAGGTGCCGTAGCTGCCACAGACTCACATTCGGCTCAGTCCAACTCCTGGTTCAGAAACCATTGCCTCAAGCCTTCATTTCTAGGGGTGCAGGGGCACAGTAATTGAACAGAAGTTCCCCAAGTCTGACTTTCTCTGTCTCCCTATGTCCTCCTTTGGATAAATTCTTCTGTGGGGGTGGGGGTGTCTCTGTCCTTTTATGTTGTTTTTTTTTTTTGTGCTGGGCATCCAGGGCCCACTCCTGGGGATGTGAGCCAGGTGGTTCAATATGTGGACCCAGCAATGGAGACTTGTGCATTCAGGCAGAGGGGCCCCCAGCCTCTGAGTTCTCTCCCCAGCCCTCCCCCCTCCCCCCCACCTATCAGGGATCTGAAACTGGAACGACAGAGCTGAGAGCAGATTTCCCTCCCCCCCAGAGGGTTGAGAGAAATGGCACCTTCGTGGGCCATGAGCTCATTCCCAGGTATGCAGACAGCACCCAAGTTACATAAAACCCCCCCACCCCCACACATACACACATACAGCGCTCAGCTGCCTGACCTTGAAGATCCGTCTTGGACACGAGGCACACTTCTGCGATTAGCTCACCGCACACTTTGTTTTCGGGCTGTTGATATTCTGGCTCGGGGTTCTTGGTGGAATCTCTGATTCATCAGCCAAATCACTGATGCATTGTTTACTCGGCTGCATGCTGGGGTATATTTAGGGCCACCTTCTCTTTTTCCCTTCCAGCACCAGAATGTGCCAGGGAGGTCTGGATTCTTTCTGTTATCATAAACCTGTATATTGTTAAGGGACTTCAAAAAAAAGTACTGACTGAAAATTCTGCATGCAGGAAACCTTTATGATAGGTGGGATCTGTCTGTTGAGGCGTGTGTGCTGCAGCGATGGTCTCATTTCCCTTAAGTAGTACAGTGGTTCAGTCTCAAGTAGAAAGGTGCTTTCGTCAGGTGATCAGAAAATGCGGCTTTCTAGGTTCCACCAACTGACTTTGGGTCTCTCTCCCTCCTCTCTCTCCCCTCCCCTCAGTGGCACCCAGGCCTATCGCCCTTTCATCCTACTGTCGGGTCCTTCAGAAGTGGAAGATGGTTTCTGTGGAGGGTGGGAACCCTGGGAGGAGGAGGGAGCACAGATGGGGCTCAGACACCCCTGTCCTGACTAAGCCTGTTTGGGCGGAAGAACTGACCTGTGTACGGTAGAGAATATCGGACGGACACAGACACACCCGGGTAGCTGGTGCTGTTGGCTCAGGCTTCTCTTGGCTCCTCTCAGCTGACCCCCCCACCCCTAGTCTTCCCTCCCCAGTCTTTCCTCCATGCTCGTTTTGTCTGCTATCCGGTAGGTGACTGGCTCTGGACAAGGCTCATTTAGCTTGTTTAGCCATTGTTGCTCCCGGAGAGGTGCTCCACCCTCCCGTACTGTGCTGGCTCTGGCATCCATGAACTTACCGCTCTGAATCCTTCTTCACGGATCCACTGTGCAGCATAGCTGCTGGCTTGGATTCTGGGATCTCTTCATTCCTTTGCCGTCCACCTCCCCGTGTCCCGCCCCCAAATTCAGTAGGTGTTTCTCATAGTGTCTGTTTTGCTGGCTCATTCTTGTTTTTTTGTTTGTTTGTTTGTTTGTTTTGTTTTCATTTTTTGGGCCATACCTGGTGGCGTTCAGGGGTTACTCCTGGCTCTGTGCTCAGAAATTGCTCCTAGCAGGCTTGGGGACCATATGGGATGCTGGGAATCGAACAGGGTCTGTCCTGAGTTGGCTGCACACAAGGCTATTGCCCTACCTCTGTACTATCGCTCCAGCCTCCTTGCTGGCTCATTCTTGTGGTCTCTAACAATCTAGACTGTCTCTGTTGCTTCTGATCCCGGGACTGGTCAGCTGCAGGCTGAAGTTCCGATGCTGGAACATCATTGTCTACTGGCTGCAACATTTGGAGGTAGCGATGCCATCTCACACCTGGCCACACAGAATGGCACACGGCTCACCATTGTGGGTTTTATTGTTTTGGGCCTCACCAAGCAGTGCTTGGGGCTTACTCCTGATTGAGCATACTCCTGCCAGCTCTGTGCTCAGGGATCATTCCTACTGGATATCGGGGACCAGACAGGGTGGCAGAGATCAAACTAGGTCAGTTGTGTGCTGCAAGGCAAGTATCCTAACTGCCCTGCTGTCTCTCCGGATCCCCCTTTTTGTGTTAGTGATCATGTGTCATAAAGTGAGTCTTTACTCTTTTTTTTTTTTTTTGATTTGTTTTAAACAACAGCTTAAAGACATGAACATCCAACTTGGCTTGCAGCCCTAAACTGAACCAAGTCAGGGCAGGGTTTCCCCTACTAACTGACTGGAGCTTCAGACCTGTGTTCTTGGTTTCTGCTGTGACTGAATGGGAAATAGATTCAGTCTTTCTCTGCCTAACATGACTCCTTCCTTGGCAACACCTACACTTCCTCTCAGGCGGCCCCAGGAGTTCAGGATTGAGCTGGTACGCAGTGGGGAGGGGCTGGACACGGGGCCAGTCATCATCCATCAAGAGAATCCCCACAGCAAAGGGTTGGGACAGTGGCATGGCTCAGGATATCCCCCGCCCTTGCTCCATGGGAACACTGCTCCCACATGTGGGACCCTTCTTAGAACTCACTGTCTGCACCCCTTTATCTGACCATTATTCCTGCATAGCCTTTATGATCAACTGTTTCTGATGAAGAAACATTTTTGGAAATTTGGGGACCGATCCAGCTGATACCTGAATGAGATGGGCAGGGAAGTAACATGGATATGAGATGGGCATGAGCAGTGTCTGTGTGGGAGGTGGCGCTGTACGAGGGTGGGTGCCCGGGCTGGTGGCTGTAGCTTCCCGAGTGTTGTGTGGGAGATGACACAGTTCTGAGATCTGAGCGGTTATCAGGACACCCAGCATGAAACTGGCAGCCTCTGCCCAGGACTGGGGCATGTTCAGCAGGTCACCTGGAAAGAACTGGGCACTGAGGGAAATGGTTTCAATCAGGCCCATGGCAGAAAAATTGAAATGTGAGGCCTGAGCAAATCAGGACCCAGGGCTGCTGGGACCCTGGGACAAAGCTGAGAAAAAAACCTGCCTAGCAGATTTCTGAGCATATTAGGCACCGAGAAGAAGTTCAACAAACAAAATACACAGGTCGGTCACAGCCAGTGGTTGGCAGTGACATCGCCGAACACTTAAGAGACTGAGGGAACTGGCTCGAGTTTTTTTTTTTTTTGGGTGAGGAGCTGCCCATTGAGGAACCTGCAGTACTCGGGAGGCTCAGGGTACTGCAGGGCTGGGCCTAAGGATGTGGAAGTGTGTGGGGCCTTGAGTACTGTACTTTAAGATATGGCAAGTGTGTGAGGTCATGTGGTGATGAGGATTGAACCTGGGGCATGACCCTCCTTTGGCTCTCCTTTCTTGAGAGATACTCAAGTATTTCTTGTACCTTTCTTTCCCATAACCTTGAACCTCATGTACTGAGTCCATGAAATACGCCACGGCCTGGGATGGGGCTCTGTGGTTAGAGTCTGCCCTGCCTGCGTGAAGTTTTGACACTGCAGGTATCAAACAGGACCTTTGACTGTGCCTCTGGAGCACCTGCCTGGGGATCCTGATTCCCATAGCAGAATGCTTTCGTGTCTCCCTGAGCACTACCACAACCTTAAAGCAAAATAGATCACGGGTCCAGAGCCTTCTAGTACAGTGGGGGAGGAGGTGCTGGCTTTGCATGTGGCTGACCTGGGTTTGATCCTTGGATCCCATATGGTCCCCTGAGCACAGCAAGGAGTAATCCTTAGCACTGCTGGGTATGGCCCCCCAAAAAGGAAAAACAAAACAATTTAAAGTAGATCAGGACAGAATTAGATCATATGTACTCTGCAATCTCTCGTGGATCTACTCATTGGTTATCTATGGTGCTTTAAAGGATGACTCCTGCCAATGCTTAGTGAACCATGTAGGATGCTAAGGATCGAACCTGGTTCCACTGTGTGCAAAGCAAGTGCCCTCCCCACTCTATTATCTCCCCGGCTCCAGCTTCGAACATTTTTTATTTAATCCAAGGATGGGTTCAGAAGTCAGCTCTTCAGTTAATGACATGTGTGTTTCGTCTTAATGGAGGCTCTGGGCTGGTATTTATGGGGGTTGAATTAATAACCAGGCAGTGCCCCTGACCTGCTCTGAGTCATTACTGAGAAATTGCATTCTCCAAATTACCTGTCTATAAAACAGATAATACTTACCTACCTCGTGGGGTTTCTCAGATTTCCTGCCTATTAAATCAAAAGCTAGATGGCTATTAAGTAATGAGTTGAAAACTGTAAAATAGAAACTCCGAACGTGCTTCTGAGATACTAGGTAATTTTTCACTGGTGTCATTGTGTGAGCCAATGGACATGCAGACCATGCTAAGTAACCCCTGCAATCCTGATGAGCCTCTTCTCTGGTCGTCATGGGGAAGCCCTGCTCGCCTACCTGCCGCTTTTCTTATATGATCCAGAAGATTCCAGGAGAACAGGATGCCATCGTGGTTCCTGACATTTGGAACAAGGAACCTTCTGGGGTCCTGTTTCTGCTTTGCTTTGGAAAATGGGGGGAGGTTTCCTCTGCTCACCCCTCGGGCCATCCCTTCTCTTAGCCGGTTAACTCCCATTTCTTCAGCAGTTCTCTGTGCTGATCAAAAGACAGTATAGTCACTGGGATCATTTTATTTATTTTTGCCATTTCGAATCTCATTTACCTTAAAAAGTAGTTTTTTAAGAGGTCAGAATTCGGCCTGGAGAGATAGCACAGCGGCATTTGCCTTGCAAGCACCCAGTCCAAGACCAAAGGTGGTTGGTTCGAATCCGGTGTCCCATATGGTCCCCAGTGCCTGCCAGGAGCTATTTCTGAGCAGACAGCTAGGAGTTAACCCCTGAGCACCGCTGGGTGTGGCCCAAAAACAAACAAAAAAAGAGGTCAGAATTCATGTGGCTGACCCTGGTTTGGTCCTAGCATCTCCTATGGTCCCTCAAGCACTGCCTGGAGTTATTCCTGAGTGTAGAGCCAGAAGTAAGCCCTGAGCATTGCCAGGTATGGCTCAAAAAGAAAAGGAAAATAATTATTTTAATTGAGCACAGAAGTTGACAAAGTTACTCATGATTGTGTTTCAGGCATAAAGTGTTCAGCATAATCCCTTCCCCGTGTCCACTTCCCTCTCCCTCCTTCCTCTATGGCAGATCCTCTTTTTCCTTTTGTGCACTGATTTACATGACTTTTAAAAGGGTTCCATGCGTAGCACTTAACTCTTTAGTGACATCATTGTCAAAGACAGGAAATTGATCATTTCTTCCTGAAGCTACCTCGTTGGCTTCTGAGGCCAGAATTTCAGTGGAGGCTGAGGCCCAACAGGCCAGGACCAGGGAGGAAGCAGGGGTGCAGAACCCCTGCAGCGCCTCAGACATTCCCAAGTCGGTTATTTTTTAGCCTGATCTGGGCTCTTGTGCCCACCTGGTGACTCAAGGGGCAATGTGGTGAATAAGCAGGTAACTGAGCTGCCTCCAGGCACTCCTGATCACATTGTGCAGTGAATAGCATGTGACGATAAGGAGTGGGGTGAGAGGAAGAAGAAAGTTCGCCCACTCTGGGGTTTGGGGGAGAGTCCCAGAGATCATGAACTGCCTTCATGGTAGGCGACGATTGGGTGGGTTCAAAGTACTGAGCTGAGACTCTTGGAGTGTTAAAAGTTAACCATGTGTTGGCAAAGCAAGGGGACCAAGGGAATTGGTTGGGGGATGGCCCAGGGTAGCTTTTTACCCCACTCTCCTGCCCTGTGATCTATACCCTTGGAATCCTGGGTCTGTGCTGGGAATTCCCAGGGGTGCTGTGAGAGGTGATTAGGCGATTGAAACTAGATCCCTCCCTCCCATATTTGCCCTTTCCCTGCCTTATTCCTGTGACATTAAGGAAGAAGAGGAGGAACAGGGAGACAATTCAAAGGACTGGAAGCAGGTGCTGTTTGGTATGGTCCACCCAGCACTAATCTGGGAGTCTGGGACTCCCCACAAAAAAGGGGGAAAATTAATGAATAGACCACCTTGGGTATGACCTGTGATGGGGTCAAGGGCTGCCGATGTGCATAGCAGGTGTGAAAGTAGGGTCCAGGAGGCTCCTGGAGAAACCAACAGAGAAGAGGTCCTTCTATACCATTGGTAAGGATTGGCCGAGGTGCCAACACCGCACCTTCTCACTTTTACCAGTCTGGCAGATGCCCACGGGAGTCATCAGGGACTTCCCAAGGCCGATGTCCGCCAGTCTGGGCTTTGAAAAGCTGCCACCAGCTCCTGTCTGTGCTCAACTCTGGCTTCCTGCCTCGAGCTTTGTGGTGTTGGTGGTTGGCCGTGGGCAGCAGCATGAATTTCTTTCAGCCGCGCAGATGGAGGAGGTCAGTCTTAACACTGTCTCTGACCTGCAGAAAAGCTGCTCAGACCTGGCGTAGTGCCCGGGGCCTGGTGCCCACCCAGGGTTCCTGGCTTCATTGCCCTCTAGGCTGCACTTTTACTAAAGTTTCTTTGTCTCTGTGCCTGCTAACAGTGGTTAAATGGAGCAAGCATCTAAGGAAGTTTCTTTCCAAGCATCTGGGACCACTGTTCCACAGCGCATCTGTGTGCAGGATCAGCCCATGTATATTGGGTGTCAGGCCACCCTCCACGCACTCTGGCTGTGCTGTTGAAGTGCTGGGGTGGATGCTTAGAAATCGATCCTGGGGGGCCTGAGAGATAGCACAGCAGCGTTTGTCTTGCAGGCAGCCGATCCAGGAGCAAAGGTGGTTGGTTCGAATCCCGGTGTTCTATATGATCCCCCGTGCCTGCCAGGAACTATTTCTGAGCAGACAGCCAGAAGTAACCCCTGAGCACCGCCGGGTATGGCCCAAAAACCAAAAACCAAAAAAAAAAAACCAAAAAACCGAAAGAAAGAAATCGATCCTGGGGGCTGGAGAGATAGCATGGAGGTAGGGTGTTCTCCTTGCATGCAGAAGGACGGTGGTTCGAATCCTGGAATCCCATATGGTCCCCTGAGCCTGCCAGGAGCGATTCCTGAGCGTGGAGCCAGGAGTAACCCCTGAGTGCTGCCGGGTGTGACCCTCACACCAAAAAAAAAAAAAAAAAAAAAAAGAAATATATCCTGGCAGGCTTGGGGGACCATATGGGGTGCTGGGAATCGAACCCTGATCCATCCCGTGCGTGCAAGGCAAACAAAAGCTTGTTTCTTGGTAAAACATGTGACATGACTCACATGAAGGAAAGGGCCCACCTAGATAGCTCTGGGTGAGGAAGATGTGCTTTGCATCGTGAGCCCTGCTGGAAGTAGGGCAAAGCCTCAGTCAGCTTTGGGACTCCTCAGCATTAGGCTTACTCCTGACAGTGCCTGGGACCATATGGATTCTGGAGATCAAATTGGGGTCAGCTGTATACGTTTGAGTAAAGGACTATAAAGGAAAATTCTTAGGGCTTTTCAGCTCACATTTGATCATACTTGCTGCAATTTGAGGGGGAGTTGTCATTGTCATCATTATGATTATGTCCTGATAGGGTTTTATTGTTGTTGGTTTTGGTTTTGGGGCCACACACAGCGACATTCAGAAGTTATTCTGGCTTTGTTCTGAGGAATTACTTTTTGGGGCTCAGGGGACCATAATAGGATGCCAGGGTTCAAACCTGGGTTAGCCACATATGCAAGGCAAGAGCCCTTCCTACTGTATTCCATCCCCTTAGTAGGTTTTTATTTATTTATATATTTATTTTTTTGGGGGTTTTGGGTTATACTCCACGGCGCTCAGGGATTACTACTGCCTTTGTACTCAGAAGTCACTCCTGGCAGGCTCAGGGTACCATATGGGATGCCGGGATTTGAACCACTGTCTGTTCGAATCAGCTGCATGCAAGGCAAACACCTTACTGCTGTGCTATCTCTCTGGCCCCTATTTATTTTATTATAGATTTTATTTATTTATTTTTGGTTACATTTGGCGCTCAGGGGTTACTTCTGGCTCTTCACTCAGAAGTCACTTCTGGCAGGCTCAGGAGACCATATGGGATGCCAAGTTTTTGGTTTTTTTTTTTTTTTTTTTTTTTTTTTTTTTGGTTTTTGGGCCACACCTGGTAACGCTCAGGGGTTACTCCTGGCTATGCGCTCAGAAGTTGCTTCTGGCTTGGGGGACCATATGGGACACCGGGGGATCGAACCGAGGTCCGTCCAAGGCTAGCGCAGGCAAGGCAGGCACCTTACCTTTAGCGCCACCGCCCGGCCCCTTCCTTGTGTCTTTTAAATGAGTTTCAGCTTTGTTTGTTTGTAGCCAGTAGATGATGCATCAGTAAGCTTGTCTGGGCTAGCTCTGAATACACAGGATCGTGACCCTCATTTGTTCTTTCCCCAGGAGAGGTCCCTGCAGTAGAAGTGTCCCCGTTCTCGGTGGTCCTGTCTCTGTGCAGTTTTCTGCTGTTGATCGCGGCCATCGCCAACTGTGCTTCCTGCTGTAAGGACCCTGAGATAGACTTCAAGGTGAGCCTCTGTACCTCTTGGGACAAAGTGTCAGCAGAAAGGCAGGAAGCACCAATGTAGGGACAGGTGTTGCCCCCTAAACCCTTTAGCCAATGGGTCGGCTAGTCTGATGTCAGGGCAGTGGGCAGCTCACACTTAGATGTGGCTGCTCAGTGACACTGCAGCCAGAGGTAACATGGGGACCACCCCTGCTGCCCTCAGGTACTGCTGTGGGATCTTCCTGTTGCTCCCCTGTTGCTGAGTGCATGGGAACCCTTCTCCCCCCTACCCCCCCAAGTATCCCCAGCACTTCAGGGCCCAAACAGCAGCTCATTCTCTGGTCTTTGTATTGAACCACTGTACCAATACAATGGCTGAGAGTACCAGTTGGGGCGTTGGAGTCTCCTGTGTGTAGAGGTGCTCATGGGACCATGTGGCATTTCAGGGATTGAACCCAGGTTAGCCGCACGCAAGGCAGGCACCCTCCCCGCTGTACCCTCTCACTCGGCATTTTAAATTTTTAAATATCTGCTCTCAGACTGTTCAGTGTTTGTCTGCCATTGCAGGAGTTTGAAGATAATTTTGATGACGAAATAGATTTCACACCACCCGCAGAAGATACTCCCTCTGTGCAGTCCCCGGCTGAGGTCTTCACACTCTCAGTACCAAACATCGCCCTCCCAGCCCCACCTCAGTTCCAGCCTTCTGCAGGTAAGACATGCCGTCTGGCTGCCCTATGTGTACTCAAGTGTGTGTGTGTGTGTGTGTGTGTGTGTGTGTGTGTGTGTGTGTGTGTGTGTGTGTGTGTGTGTGTGTGTGTATGCGCGCGCGCGCGCTAAAGGGATTTGGTTGCATTTTCAGAGGTTTGGGGACACGCTGACTGATCCTGTTGTAAAACAGAAATGTGGTTCTGGGGCCCGGAGAGATAGCACAGCGGCGTTTGCCTTGCAAGCAGCCTATCCAGGACCTAAGGTGGTTGGTTTGAATCCCGGTGTCCCATATGGTCCCCCGTGCCTGCCAGGAGCTATTTCTGAGCAGACAGCCAGGAGTAACCCCTGAGCACTGCCGGGTGTGACCCAAAAACCAAAAAAAAAAAAAAAAAGAAATGTGGTCTGGATTCGGTGATTCCTACAACCCTCTGGGGAAAGTGTATGTAGCAGCCTCAGTTCTGCGGTAGCACAGGTCCAGTGCTGTGTGTTGGGTGACTTGCTATACGTAGTGCATGATGACGATGGCACTAGGTAAAGTGGGACACAGCGAGTGTGCACCATAGAAGTACTTGTAGAGATGGGGTTTAACATGGGCATCTTTTACGATGTGCAGACAACGATACGTCCGGGCCGAAGAGATACCCCGGGCTGGAGTGTATGCTCTGCGTGTAGGAGGTCGAGGTTCAATGCCCAGCAGCAAATCGTCCTTGGAGTACCAGCAGGAGCTATTCCTGAGCATCAGGCCAGGAGTAGCCCTGAGCCTTGTTGGATATTGTTGAAAAACCAAGAGGGGGAAAAGCATAACAAACCAGATCCGTGGGGATTAGAGGTGATCCCAGTAGTAAGGGGAAAGTCAGGGAAGGGGAAAGTTATATGCTGAACATTTCATTTTGCTTCTCTGACTGAGTCTCCTCCCTCAGTCACTTGCTTATCAGTTTTCCTTTCGGATGCCCCAGCTCATCACAGCTCTGACGTCTCTCACCCTCGAATGGTTTCGGGCACTAGATTCTAACTTGGATTACCAGAACTAGCCGAGGGCCATCCTATGAATACATCCTATGTATTCCTCCTATGGGAGGAATGATGGTGAGGCTAATGTCAGAGTCGGTGAGAGTCTGGAACTGAACCCTGACCTAGTCGGTATTTCCTTTCCACCCCACTGCTGGCTCTTCTCTGTGCCTGTGGCTTGATCTACTAGATTGGCTTCTCTGGAGGGAGGGAAGAAGGGAGGGACGAACGCTGCTGCCCACACGCATCCTTTTCTTCTGGCTTGACAACTCCAAAAAGAACCAGAAGGAAACCTGAGGCAGAAGCCTTGCTGAATCACCTGGTGAGGACACCTGGCTATGGGCAGGGAGGATGGGACAGAGAAGGTCTGGGTGGCCCCTCTGTGGTTCTGGCACTGTTTGCCTTTCACTTGAGCCCCCTTCCTGACATCCTTCTTAATATTAATAGGAATACAGTGGAAATTTCTCCACTTGGGAGACTCGCAGGACATCTTTTATTCCTTTTAATTATTTTTATTTTGGTTTTTGGGCCACACTGGGCAGTACGCAGGGATTACAGTATCAGCTCTGTACTCAGGAATCACTCCTGGCGATGCTGAGGAACCGTATGGGATGCCAGAGACTGAACCCAGGTCAGCCAGGTGCAAGGCAAGCAAGCTCCTTACCTGCTTGCCCAGGACATCTTTTATTATCCAGGGATAGGAGAGACCTTTTGAGCCAGACACCAAAATTCATGCAGAAACATCACCTAATGAAACCCACCAGGGTCCTGGGGATACACTGTGACCAGATTGTTCTTGGCAGAGGAGGGGGGACTGAGTCCCATCCCTGGTGCTCCTCCCTGGCAGCTGAGTTCCTCCCTGGATTCTTGGTAGGATCCCTGCACTGCATTTAGGTGTGTGTCACCCTCAGCTAGGTCTCAAACCCCCATGAGCACTGAATCTGGAGTGCCTGTGAGTGCCGTGACCTCTCAGCAGGGCCCATGAGTTACCTTAGAGCATGCTTCTGGTGTTTCCTGGTGGCAGACACCTGGATCGATGCCCTTCTGTAGATGATGCTCCTTACCTGTTCTCCTTGGTACAATGCTGTGCGGTATGTACACCGCTTTCCGGAACTGGGTCAGAGATTACATTTATCATTCTGCTGTCTGCTGCCGACTTATTCTCCACAGGAACTGTGCCAACTTACGCTCCCTACGCTCCTGCCAGTTGGGTGTCAGATGGTTGATGCTTTTCCTCTTGACGCTAAGTTGGTATCAGTTCAAACTGTTGTTATAAATTTAGGATGCCAACTACAGTCTCCATGGCAGCCACTAAGAAAATAACTTAAAAATACACTGAACAGAGAATAAAGAGGAAATCAGAATGGCACTCTAGAGAACTGATCACCCATTAAAAAAAGGGATTTTTTGGGTGGGTGGTGGTGTCACATCCAGGGTTTTACTCTTTCCTGGCTTTGAGCTTAGGAATCATCCTGGTGGTGTTTGGAGGGCCATAGAGGATGAAGGGAATTGATCCCAGGTCAAGGCAAGGCAAATGCTCTTCCCACTGTACTATCTCTAGCCCCCAAAAAGGGATTTTATTTTTATTTTTTTTGGATGAGCATCTAATTTTAATTTAAGGCTATTTTAGAGTTAGGGCATCCTTTTTTTTTTTTTTTTTTTTTGGGTCACACCCGGCAGCGCTCAGGGGTTTCTCCTGGCTCTAAGCTCAGAAATTGCCCCTGGCAGGCATGGGGGACCATATGGGATGTTGGGATTCGAACCACAGTCCCTCTGCATGCAAGGCAAACGCTTTACCTCCATACTATTTCTCCGGCCCCTGCATCTTCTTTCTTAAGAATCCCTTTTCATGGGGGCAGAGTGATAGCACAGCATTAGGGCATTTGCCTTGCATGTGGCAGATTCAGGACAGACCTGGTTCCATCCCCAGGGTCTCATATGGTTTCCCTAATAAGGAGCGATTTCTGAGCACATAGCCAGGAGTAACCCCTGAGCGTCACCAGGTATGGGCCCCCAAAAAAGAAAGAAACCCTTTTCAGTTTATTCAATATCGAAAAGATACTTACCTGCATTTTACTCTTACAAGACAACTGTGTATTGCTTTGACCCAGAAATACCCCTCCCTGCATTGGTTCCCTCCTGGGCATCAGACACAGACAGGAAATTTCCTTGAGAGGCCTTTTTCTCACTAGTGGGTCCTTCCCCTCCTCTTTGCTTTTGAGTCTTCATTTGCATGCATCATGCTTCTATGTTGTCCATTGACCCATCTCTGTTGGTTCTGCCTGAGACCTCATCTCCTTCAACTGATGATTGACAGTTACTTTCTCCTGTCTGTCTTTTACTCTTTAGATAGTGGCCTTTGATAGACAAAACTTCAGAACTTTTTTGTTTTTGGGTCACCCCCAGTGCTGCTCAAAGGTTACTCTTGGCTCTATATTCAACAATCACTCCTGGCAGGTTCAGGGGACCATATAGGATGCCACGGATTGAACCCAGGTCACCCGTGAGTAAAGCAAATGCCTTCTCAACTGTGCTATTGCTCTAGCCCCTCCTGGTGGTTTTATGGAGACTTAAATTTTTTTTGGTGTATTTTTTCTCTTCATTTTCTTTTCTTTTCCTTTTTCTTTCTTTCTTTTTTTTTTTTTTTGTTTTGTTTTGTTTTTGTTTTTGGGCCACACCTGGCGGTGCTCAGGGGTTACTCCTGGCTGTCTGCTCAGAAATAGCTCCTGGCAGGCACGGGGGACCATATGGGACACCGGGATTCGAACCAACCGCCTTTGGTCCTGGATCGGCTGCTTGGAAGGCAAACGCCGCTGTGCTATCTCTCCAGGCCCCTTTTCCTTGTTTTTTTTTTGTTTGTTTGTTTGTTTTTTGTGGGTTTTTTTTGTTTGTTTGTTTTTGTGTCACACCCAGTGATGCTCAGGGGTTATTCCTGACTCTGGGCTCAGAAATTGCTCCTGGCAAGCATAGGGGACTATATGGGATGCTGGGATTTGAACCAATGTTGGTCCTAGGTTGGCTGCTTGCAAGGCAAATGCCCTAACGCTGTGCGCTCTCTCTGACCCCTCTTCATTTTCTTTTGTGTGTATTTTTTTTTTTTTTGTGGTTTTTGGGTCACACCCGGCAGTGCTCAGGGGTTATTTCTGGCTCCAGGCTCAGAAATTGCTCCTGGCAGGCACAGGGGACCATATGGGGTGCCGGGATTTGAACCGATGACCTCCTGCATGAAAGGCAAACGCCTTACCTCCATGCTATCTCTCCGGCCCTCTTTTGTGTGTATTTTCAAGTTACCTTTTTTAGTGGGTTTTTTTTTGGGGGGTGTAGTATTTTGGAGAGTCATGTCCGACTGTGCTCTGTACTTACTCGGGGCTCTGCACTTGGGAATCACTCCTGGCAGAACTTGGGGACCAGATGGGATTTTGGAATTGAATCTAGGTTAGCTGAATGCAAGGCAAACTTTTCCCCACTGTCCTCTGGCTCTAGCCCTCACTTTTTTTAGTGATTATTATGGACAACAATTATCTTGAATTTGTAACATTTGAATCTTAATACCAAATTGTCATATGTTGGGGCTGGAGCAATAGTTCAACAGTAGGGCATTTGCCTTGCACACGGCCAATCTAGGACGGACCTTGGTTCGATCCCCCGGCGTCCCATATGGTCCCCTGAGCCAGGAGTGATTTCTGAGCGCATAGCTAGGAGTAACTGCTGAACATCACAGGGTGTGGCCCAAAATGCAAAAAACAAAAAAGCCAATTTGGCATATGTAGCACGGATTCAGAATTGATGACTCTTCCCTTGCCCTTTTCTCTCTCCCTTTTCTCTCTCCCTATGTCTGTGTTGGTCCACTTAAAGGAACCTATAGGCTTCCTGGGCCACTTCATTTCTTAGTGTGTGTAGTGTACCTATCTGAGACCCTGGATCTAGGTGTAGCTACCTGAGACCCACCCTTTTCTGGGAGGGGTCTTGGGAACCAGATAGTAGGTGTAACCTTACCTGCCAGACCCCGCCCATTCCTGGGAGGGGTCTTGGGAAAGTTAGATAAGCCTTGGACCGAGGGAATTCGGGGAATTCGGGTCCTTTCTGCGCTGCTGGGCGCTCTGGCTTTTGGGTCTCTGCGTTCTGGTCTTTGACCAGCATGGAGCCCAAAGGGAAGATGGCTGAAAGAAGTTTAGATGCAGGGCCAAGAATAACTAGTGCTTGAAAGGTTATGAGTAGGCCACACACATGTGGTGAATAGGGCATGAATACAGTTGATGGTTCCTGATACCTGCCTGTGAGTGAGTGATTTCGCCTTTCACCTGGGCCTGGGACCCGCCGGCTGAATGGGGGTTGGTGAGCCACGTGGCCTGGGATGGCAGAGAGAGAAATCCATCGCCATCCACCGCCATCCAGCCCCATCACGCCTGTCCATCTCCATCTCCGCCCTTGGGTGTACAGCATCTCCGAAATTGCTGTTCCAGCTGGCTTTTTTTTTCTTTTTGGGTCTACACCCGGCAGTGCTCTGGGGTTACTTCTGGCTCTGCACTCAGAAATCGCTGCTGGCAGGCCCGGGGGGACCATATGGTATGCTGGGAATTGAACCTGGATTTGTCCTGGGTCAGCCACATGCAAAGCAAACGCCCTACCACTGTGCTATCTCTTAATTCCTCCATCTGACTTTTCTGCGATAGCCTACCTCAGCCAGACCTTCAGTGTTCAGTGGAACCTTGTTTAGGTCTCCCAAGAAAGGCAGGTGCTGGGCTTCACAGGGGTCCCTGCAGCCAAGAATAAACTTGGTTCCTTGAGGGCTGGTCTGCTGCTAGCTGCTGAGAGGGGGCTGTTACTGGGTGGTGTAAATGGTATTTTGGGGGTGTAGATCTCTGTGCTGGTTGGAGGGTAACTTTGTGTCAAATTAATGTTGAATTTGAACGTTCTTGTTTCTGCAGAAGGCTTGAAGTCTCAGGTTGCCCGACACAGTCTAAACTACATACAGGAGATTGGGAGCGGCTGGTTTGGGAAGGTAAAGTTCCACTGCCCCTCCACCCTCACCCCTCTCACCCTGACACATGTCGTTTCATGAGTGCCCAGGACAGTGGTTGTCCCCATTTCTGGTGTCTGACTTTTCCCAGGTAGCTCTGTCCGATTTGTTTTGTTTTGTTTTGTTGTTTTTGGGTCACACCCGGCAGCACTCAGGGGTCACTCCTGGCTCAGAAATCGCTCCTGGCGGGCTCGGGGGGGGGGGGACCATATGGGACCCCGAGATTTAAACCACCGTCCTTCTGCATGCAAGGCAAATGCTCTACCTCCATACTATCTCTCCAGCCTCCTCTCTCCGACTTTTCCAGCTGTTGGCAGCAGGACACCGAGGCCGTAGGTTGAGCATACCCAAGTGGCACTGCTGCTTCTCAGTCTGTCAGGAAGCATGTGAGCACTGCTTGACAGCTCTGCCCACAGACTATTCAACAGCTTGGCTGAGAGACTGCGCTGCTCCAGAAAACCTCATAGTGCCCGTGTGTCTGCAGGTGTCCATAAGGCCCAGCTCGAGGTCTCCCACCCTGTTGCTCCACAGAACACACCTGTTTGTCTCAGATCTGTCTAGGGCTCAGTGTGTGGAGAACGGCTCATTTGGGGGTGCAGGGCTTAGTGTGTGGAGAACGGCCCATTTGGGGGTGCAGGAATATCTTCCTGGCAGACTTGGGAGGACCACATGGGATGCTGAGGTCAAGCCCAGGTCAGCTTTGTGCATGGCCAGCAAGCACCCTACATGCCATCCTATTGCTCTGCCTATAAATACAACTTTAAAATGAGGCCTTTTGGGGGCTGGATCAATAGTACAGCAGGTAGGGTGTTTGCTTTGCATGCGGCCAACTTGGGTTTGATCCCTGGCATCCCATATGGTCCCCTGAGCACTGCCAGGAGAGATTTCTGAGTACAGTGACAGAAATAACCTCTGAGCACCAACTAGTGTAAAGCCCAACCCGTTTCCCCCCCCCCCCCCCAGGACACCTTTTGTTTTTGATCATCCTCAAATTAATTAAAAAATCATTATTCTTTTCACTATGTTATCCATAATGTTGTCTTTTTAAATACTTTTGTATTGTTTCAGGGTTCATTTATTGTTTCACTTGTAACTGGCTTTTTTATGCAGTTGCCCATTTTTGTGTTGTTCGTTTTAGTGGAATACTTTTTTTCCTCTGTGTTTTGACTGGAAATGTTAGTACCAGATAAAGGCCTGGCATAATTGGAATGCCAGGGATTTTCAAAGTTCTCATGCAGTGAATTGACTTGTCCCTGGGCTCTTTGTCAGTTTACTTAAGACAAAATGGCTCAGTTGAAGTGTTTTGAGAACCAGTTGAATTAATTTTGAATTGAAATTTTCACTATTACTTCTCTGTAGGATTGTTGTTAATATCCATGCAAGTTTTAATTTGCTTAAACATAGAAATAGGCAGTAGAAATACACTGGCCGTCATAAATCTCTGGTGAATACTTTAAACATTCCTTACCTGGCAGTAAATATGTTGGTTTCCCAAGGTTTGGGGAAGATAGGATGTCAAATAGTAGTAGATCATCTAGCTGCTACGTATTTTCCCGTGTCCCATTTTCTGATAAAAGAGACCTAGTTTTTTTTTGCTCTTTTGATGGGAACAAAATAAAAACCCTGCCCTTTGCTTTTAGGTTCTTCTTGGAGAAATCTACACAGGTATCAGCGTGGCAAGGGTGATCGTGAAGGAGCTGAAAGCAAGCGCGAGGCCCAGGGAGCAAGATGCATTTCTGAAAAATGGAGAACCGTACTAGTAAGTAGCCTCAAGCCTCTGTCTTGTGAACAGACACGTCATCTGTGGTCTGCGGAACATCAGGTGCTTTAAGCTACTTTGGGACCAAACCTTGCATAATGCACGCCTTTATTCATAAGTGTCGCAGGTTCCCGGAGACGTGTGACTCTCAGACAGAAGACCTAAGGTATCCAGGCTGGTGAGATGGCCCAGCAGACTGACACATGCTTGGCATGTGGGAACCTGCCTAGAGTTTGGTCTTCAACACTGCCTGATCTCCTCAGCACCATGGACATTGATTCCAAATCCCCCTACTTTCCCCCCAAAGAAAAAAGGCCTATTGGAACCATTACTTAAAAAAATGTCCTTTCATGTTTTGGGATTATACCTGGCTATACTCAGGGCTTACTTTTGGTTCTGCACTCAGGGATCACTTCTGGCCATGTTCAGGAGACCATATGGGGTGCTGGTGATTGAGCCCAGCTCAGTTGCATGCAAGCAAGTACCCAATCCATAGTACTGTTCTTCTGGCCCTAAAATTTTGTCTTTTTAGTTAAAGCACCTTTGGAAGAAATGAGAAAACACAGATTCTCAAAGACAGGAAACAAGGAAAGTCTTGAGGGAAACTTTTGAACTGAACGACAATAATTGGGCCGGAAAGATAGCATGGAAATAGGGCGTTTGCCTTGCATGTAGAAGGACGGTCGTTTGAATCCCGGCATCCCATATGGTACCCTGAGTCTGCCTGGAACAATTTCTGAGCATAGAGCCATAAGTAATCCCTAATAGCTGCCTAGTGTCACCCAATTAAAAAAAAAACAAAAAACCCTCCCCCAAACAAAAAGAAAGACAATAATCAGGGGCCGGAGCGGTGGTGCAAGCGGTAGCACGTGCTAACCTAGGACAGACCACCGTTTGATCCCCTGGCATCCCATATGGTCCCCCAAGCCAGGAGCGATTTCTGAGTGCATAGCCAGGAGTAACCCTGAGTGTCACCAGGTGTGGTCCCCCCCAAAAAAGAAAAAAGAAAGACAATAATCAGCACCCCAAGTTTCTTGGACACAGCAGGATGGACAGGACTGAGTGAAGGATATTGAAAATAGATCAATATCACTGCTCAGTTTTAACAGCAAAGAAAAGTGGGAGTTGGTTAACTCTTTGATCATACATGGAGATAGTCAGCCTGGCTCTGTATGTGGGGGCTGCTCTGGTGGTGTTCAGGGTTTGTACCCAACTTCCTGCATACAGAATGTCCACTTAGCCTATTTTGCTATCTAAGATGCAAAAGTAAGGAAAGAGGGGAAATTAGTTCTCAGCGACAGGGTGGATTGAACAAAATCTCTCACATTCATATTGATAGCCTGGGAGGAAAGGAGAGAGGAGGTGTGGCTGAAGAAAAATTTAACGAATATGTAGTTGATTGATTTTTTTATAGAAAATTTAAAAAATGACCAAAATTGAAAATATCAGACCTGCAGGTTCAAGAAGTATAGCAAACCTCCGATTGTATAAGTCCAGGAACTGAAGTGATATGATGCCACAGTGGGTAAGGTCAACCCACATGATTCCCGGCCTCTCATATGGTCCCTCAAGCCTGCTAGGAGTAATACCTGAACATAGAGCCAGGAGTAACACCTGGGCACAACTGGGTATGGCCAAGAAACAGAACCAGAAAAAAAGTTAAATAAAAAAGTTCAGAGAAGGGCCCGGAGAGATAGCACAGCGGCGTTTGCCTTGCAAACAGCTGATCCAGGACCAAAGGTGGTTGGTTCAAATCCCGGTGTCCCATATGGTCCCCCGTGCCTGCCAGGAGCTATTTCTGAGCAGACAGCCAGGAGTAACCCCTGAGCACCGCCGGGTGTGACCCAAAAACCAAAAAAAAAAAAAAAAAAAGTCCAGAAAAATCTCTATCAGAATTTTTCAGATTTATATTTCTCAGAACCCAAAATCAACAGGAAAGCTTGAGAGCAAGAGAGAGAAATAGCACTTAGTTTAGAAAAGAGGGTGGGATGGGCCAGGAGAGATAGCACAGCGGTGTTTGCCTTGCAAGCAGCTGATCCAGAACCTAAGGTGGTTGGTTCGAATCCCGGTATCCCATATGGTCCCCCATGCCTGCCAGGAGCTATTTCTGAGCAGACAGCCAGGAGTAACCCCTGAGCACCGCCGGGTGTGACCCAAAAACCAAAAAAAAAAAAAAAGAAAAGAAAAGGGGGTGGGAAGTGTCACAAATTAATAAGCACAGACAAAGCTTAAATTAGACAAAATGAGCAAAATGAATTCCACAAAGCCAAAGGAAATGCCAAAGAACAGAAACCAGTAAAACTCATGACAAAGTCATGAAAACTGAATGCTGATTCTTTAGAAAGGTTGTAAAATGGACAAATGTGCTTATCATGAATCTGACACATTCATTCATTCTCTGGATCATACATTTCAAAGTAAACCATAAAACAAGGGGCCGGAGTGACAGCACAGTGGTAGGGCATTTGCCTTGCTTGTTGCTGACTCTGGACAGACCCGGGTTCGATCCCTGGCATTCTATATGGTACCCTGAGCCTGCCAGGAGTAATTTCTGAGCACAGCAGTAACCCCTGAGTGCCATTGTGTGTGTGGCAAAAACAATAACAACAACAAACAAGTAAAAAACAACAACTGTAAAACACCTTATAGGCCCGGAGATATAGCATGGAGGTAAGGCGTTTGCCTTTCATGCAGGAGGTCATCGGTTCAAATCCCGGTGTCCCATATGGTCCCCCGTGTCTGCCAGGAGCGATTTCTGAGCCTGGAGCCAGGAATAACCCCTGAGCACTGCCGGGTGTGACCCAAAAACCACAAAAAAAAAAAAAAAAAGAAGAGTTTTTCCTTTGGCCGGAGAGATAGCATGGAGGTAAGGCGTTTGCCTTTCATGCAGGAGGTCATCGGTTCGAATCCCGGCGCCCCATATGGTCCCCTGTGCCTGCCAGGAGCAATTTCTGAGCCTGGAGCCAGGAATAACCCCTGAGCACTGCCAGGTGTGACCCAAAAACCAAAAAAAAAAAAAAAAAAAAAAAAAAAAACACCTTATGATAAACAGGAAGATACTTGGGGATTCTAGTGTTTGATGAAGCTTTTTTGGGTTCATTTTGTCTTGGCAGTGGGTCTCCTGACTGCTCAGGAATCACTCCTGGTAGGCTTGGGGGACCAACCATATGTGGGATCAAACCCAGGCCGGTCACTTGCAAGCAGGCACCTTCCCCTCTGTACTATCTCTTCCACCCTGATGAAGTATTTTTAGATTTCACAGGAAAAGCATGATATGCTTCTTTAACCTCGTAAATGGGATCATAAAATTCGTTTTTTTGTTGTTGTTGTTGTTGTTGTTGTGTAAAAGACATACAAGGAGGCCAGAAAGACGTGCTGTTGACTTGGAGAAAATATTCGCAAGCCACTTTATCTGACATAGGACTCATATCTAGGACTGACAGAAAACTCAGAAAAGTCAGGTCAAAAAACAAAAAAAACAAAAAAACTCTTCAAGATGTGGAGACCTGGCGCTGAAAGGATCCGCTGGTGCCAGTTGAGCCAATGCTCTGTGAGCATCAGGCCAGGAGTTGAGGAGCAGACATGCCCCCTCACTTCCAACCAGTAGGAGAGCTTCAGATCAACAGTGTAGAGCCTGGATCCAGATACTTTTTTTCCTGGGAACATTAAAGGGCACAGGCCCTCACAAAAATAGTTTTAACCTTTGTTAAAGAACCAAGCACGTAGTAATTGTGTATATTTGGATCCTTCAGAGAGAGCAGAAATACTGGAGCAGAAAGGGTGGGGCAGACAGATGGGCTTGAAGGAACTGGAGACTCATTATTCTGAGAGTGGGTTGCAGGCTGGAGATCAGCAGAGCTCTGGTACAGGTCAAGGTTTCTAGTAGCATACAGAGCCCCTTTGCTCCTAAGGGAGGCAAGTCTTTGCTCGGCTACAATCTTTTTTTTTTTTTGGCTTTTGGATCACACCCAGCAGCGCTCAGGGGTTACTCCTGGCTCTACGCTCAGAAATCGCTCTTGGCAGGCTCGGGGGACCATATGGGATGCCAGGATTCGAACCATTGTCCTTCTGCATACAAAGCAAATGCCTTTACCTTCATGCTATCTCTCTGGCTCCCTCGGCTACAATCTTAAGCCAGGGCAAGAGAGACAGTACTGGACTTAAGGCATCTGCCTTACATGCAGCTGACACAGGTTCCATTGCCTATGATCCTCCAAGCACTGCTGGGAGAGATTCCTTGAGCACTGAGTCAGGAATAAACCCTGAACATCATTGGGTGTGCCCCCCACTCCTACCTTCTAAAAAAAGAAAAAAGATCTGAAGCTAATTTGATTTATCTACCTACGGAGCACAGTCTGCTTTAATGAAAACCCACAGACTTGAATGATGATCTCAACCGAAAACACCTTCACAGAAACATCCAGAAGATTTGACCAAGATCTGGCCCACTGAATAGGCGAGTCGGTGTATAAAATTAGCCATTGAATTATATAACCCTCCTATCCCACTCTTGGACATTTATTTCGAGAAAGGCAGACATTTCCACCCAAAAAACCTGTGCATAGTTATTCCTAGCAGCTTTAAGTGTAATCGCCTGAAGTTGGGAGAACATCCTTGGAACGAATTCATTGGCTGGGCCCACACACACCCCAATGCTGCTCAGCCGTGGAAGGGAATGAACTCTTTATCGTTGCAGCATCCTGGATAATCTTGGGGCTCTGTGATGAGGGAAAATAATCACTCTCAAAAGGCCTCTCTCTAAATGGGAAAATGCCACAGAAATGGGGGATACATAGGTTCTGAGCAGTGGTGGGGGCCAGAGGCAGGTGAGCAAAAGGCAGGGCTTGGGAGAGACCTGGTGGTGGTGGGTTCTGTATATGTGTTGGTTGCATGGGAACAGATGTGCTTGCACCAAGCCTGCTGGCAGTGCCCTGACTCTCCCTGTAACTGTGGCAGCTGAGACCCCCAAGCACCATCTTCACAGCTACATCTCAGTCCACATTCTTCCCTTTGGTTTGTTTTGTTTTTTTGTTTTGGAGTCACGTCCAGCATTGCTCAGGGCACTCCTGACAGTGCTTGGGGGGCCCTATGGGAATCTTGGAGATTGAACTCAGGCTGGCTGCATTGTAAGACAAGCACTATATTATCTCTTAGACCCTGCTTATTTTTCTTTTCCTTTTTCTTTTTTTTTTTTTTTTTTGGGGGGGGGTGGTCACATCCAGCAGCACTCAGGGGCTACTCCTGGCTCTACGCTCAGAAACCGCTCCTGGCAGGCTTGGGGGACCATATGGGATGCTGGGATTCAAATCACCATCCTTCTGCATGCAAGACAAATGCCTACTTCTAGGCTATCTCTCTGCCCCCCTCCTTTTAATCCATATTTAAAAAACTGACTAAACACTATTTTGGCATACCTTTTTAAAATATATCTTCTTTTGGGGCTACACCTGCTGCGTTCAGGATTTAGTCCTGGCTCTACACTAAATAATCACTCCTGGCGATGCTCAAGGACCATATAGGATGCCGGGGATCGAACCTGTGTTGGCTGTATTCAAGGCAAGCGCCTTAAATGCTGTGCCTTAACTATTGCTCTGGTAGCTTAATATATTTGTTGGACAAATTATTTTGAGTATATGCATGTACTGGAGGCATGTCTATAAACCTATGTAATAATTGTATGTTATGGGCTATATTTCTAGTCTGTCATTTTTTTGGGTTTGATTTGTTTTTTGGGGGGGGCCCACACCCAGCATTCTTAGGGTTTTCTCTTGGCTCTGTACCCAGAAATTACTTCTGGCAGGCTCAAGGGACCCAATGGGATGCAGGAGATCAGACCTGAGTTGGTTCCGTCAAAGCAAATGTCCTACCTGCTGTGCTATGACTCCAGCTGCTTTTAAATGCTGCTTTTTCATGATATTTCATAAAATGAAGTAACTAGAGTCCTAGGTGAGGCATTACTGTTAAGTTGTGGGCTGTTCGATGCTGGCTTTGAACCCTCATTATTAAGTACTGGGTGTATCCCTTAAGTCAAGTGCGTCCTGAATTGGTCTTTATAGCTCAACTTTGAAGCTGTTCAGCATGCCAAAATTTAGGTTGTTCTCCCCTGCCTCATGAGACCCTCTTCCCTTTTTGTTTCCGCAGTGTTCTTCAGCACCCCAATGTCCTGCAGTGTGTGGGACAGTGTGTGGAAGCGATCCCTTATCTGCTGGTGTTTGAGTTCTGTGATCTGGTGAGTTTTTTGTAGAAATTTAAGTTCTGTTTTGACATAAAGGCTATCTTTTCAGGCAGCTCCTTCCCCAAGAACACACCTTTGCTCTTTAACTGTGTTTCTGACTGTTTCTGGCCCTGTTTGAGGCTGTTTATGTGAGAACTACCCTATTACATTTATTTCCGCCTGGTATACAAGTCAAATAAGGCTCCTGCATTCTGGAAACATCGCCATGTGAGGCTGTGCTGGGGTCCAAAATGGGAGGCGCTGGTCCCTCCAGAGAATGTGTGGCTTCTGGGGATCCCATTCCCCACCCAAGGGGCTCCCAGTGACCTGTTCCTTGGAGTGCCCACGTGCCATCACGTTTGAGTGGAGCACCACGGGGCGTTTCTAAGTCATGTCTTGGAGGGTTTATCCTGTGCTTTGTGCGCAGGTCGCTGAGGAGGCCAAGCCTTGGGTCTGTCCCCTGGGATCTATGCAGACCTTGGCGGGAAAACTCGTGACAGGTGGAATAATCTGTCTGGAGGAGAGTCCTAGGGACTAGAGAGGCAGCAGGTACCACATTTCAGGGGGCTGATGAACTAGTTGGGGCTGCACAAGTGTGTGGGTGTTCCGAAATCCTGGCAGAGCTCATTTCATCTTGGTTTATCCCATCCGCACAATCCATGAGATGGTCTGTATCAGATGGTGCCAGGTCCACCTCACAGGTTAGCTTCCCTGGGAATTTAACCAGTGTATGCTGGCCAGTCTCCTTTTGAGGGGCGTCCTTGACTGGCCACCCTGCCTTGAGGCCTCAGGGTACATTTGTCTGACCATCAGGAACAGATTTCCCCTCACCTCCACACCTCTTTACCTCTTCTCACCAGCCTGAGGAAAGTGGCTTCCAGACAGCTGGAGCTGAACAGGGGCATCTCCCTCCCCTACCCCCTACCCCGCTACTCCCTAGAGTTCAGTTCTCCAAGCAGAGATAGGCAGAAATATGTGTAGTATGGGGGGCCTGGCCCCACTCTGTTTCGAGAATGTCCCTGAGTTTCAGTCCCATAGTCCTGTCTTACCTGAGAAGGTTCAGCTGCTCATCTGTGAGGTCTGTCATGGGCTGGGCCATTTCTGTGGGGCATGTTGGCTGTGGCTTTAGGTGGGGGGACTCTGCCCTCACTGATAACACATTTTCATATAGAAGTGTTCATTAGCAAGCCCTATGTCCTCTCCAGTTGCCCTGAGAACGGGACATGGAGTGAAGGGGACAGAGGTACATGGGGGCACCGTCCTGACGCAGTTTTATGACAGGTTCCATGACCCAATTGGGCACTGTGGCCAGAGCATCTTGGGGCTGCCTGGGCTCTGCGCTGAGAAACTGCCCCATGCTCTGGTGCCCACCCTTTTCCTGGGCCTGCTCCCACCTACTCCATGTGGCTGCCTCTTCAATCGCAGGATGGGCCCAGGCCGGTCAGTGTGCAGGGCTCAGCTGGCAGGCATGAAGGTCTGGTTGCAGAGCATGTTGGGGGCTGGTCCAAGTTGACAGATTCTGAGATGGTGATGTTCCTTCAAAGATCTGCTAGGAGAGGAAGATATCTGCTTTTCAGTGCCGGTTGCCTGCTGAGACCATAAGGCTTTGAGCAGATCGGGCAAAACAGAAGCATAGAAGTGATTGTTGTGGGAGCCGGAGCGATAGCACAGTGGGGAGGGTGTTTGCCTTATACACAGCCGACTTGGGTTCAATCCCTGCCATCCTATGTGGTCCCCTGAGCCTGCCAGGAGTGATTTCTGAGCTCAGAAACAGGAGTAACCCTTGAGCACAGCTGGGAGTGGCCCAAAACCAAAAGAAAAAACAAGTGGTCATTGTGGGACCAGGAGAAAGATAGTGCAGTGAGTTGCACTAGTGCAGCACCTGCCTTGCACTCCTTCCACCGGATTCAATCCCTGGACTCCCATACAGTCTGCTGAGCATCACCCCAAGTGATCCTGAGTTCAGAGTCCAAGTAAGTCCTGAACACCACTGGGATACTTCGATCCCCAACCCTGTACACTATTTTAATTCACTGCAAATTGCAGCATGTTTTTTTCCTTTAAATGATGGACCAAAGTAATGATCATCGATACTCCTGAAGAGCCTCTAAGAGGCAAACAGGTGCCACCATTCGTTTCTTTACAAAAAAGAAAGAAAAGGTTGTCACTTGTTTTCTCTTCCACTTGGTGGTTCCACTCGTGGTACTGAGGAGGGGTGGTGATGCAGGGTGCATAGGGCCGGGCGGCAGCCATCCTGCTTTCCAGGGGCCGTGGCTGGGCCCTGTGCCTATTCTGCCATTCTTCCTCCCAACAGATGAGACATCACTGACCACAAGTGCAACCTCAGTTGCCACAAGATCTCAGTTATCAAGAGAATTGTTGAGTTTTTCTCACCACATCGACTTATTGATCTACTTCCCACAGTCAGACTGGGGTGCCCTCCTGGCCGCCTCTCATTTTGGGAGTTTCCCTGGCTCATTCCTAAGGGATGTCAGGACACCCACCAAGGCACTTTGCTGCCCTCTAGCGTTGCACATTTTTAGTTTTGGCTTTTTTTTTTTTTTTTGGTTTTTGGGCCACACCCGTTTGACGCTCAGGGGTTACTCCTGGCTATGTGCTCAGAAATCGCCCCTGGCTTGGGGGGACCATATGGGACGCCGGGGGATCGAACCGCGGTCCTTCCTTGGCTAGCGCTTGCAAGGCAGACACCTTACCTCCAGCGCCACCTACCCGGCCCCTAGTTTTGGCTTTTATAGGGTTGGTTGAGGATGAAATCTTTTTGGTTTATTTTTGGGGGGAGGGGTGGTTGGTTTTTGTTTTTCGGGCCACACCTGGCAGTGCTCAGGGGTCACTACTGGCTCTGTGCTCAGAAACAACTCTTGGCAAACTCAGGGGACCATTTGGAATGCTGGGGATCGAACCCAGATCCACTTCAGGTTCATCCCAGGTCAGCCACATGCAAGGCAAATGCCTACCATTGTGCTATCACCTCGGCCCTGAAAATCCTTTTATTATTTATTGGATCTCCTAACAGTGCTTGTGATTCCTGGGGACCCAACCCATAGACTGTTCAGTGGCAACACGGGAGAACGTGGCTCTGATGCCATACCGACCTGTAGGATTGAGGATTCCCAGGTCACCCAGCACTGCGCCCAGTGAGGTCTGGAGGAATTGAGCCTGGGTCAAACCACTGTGCGATGCCCCAGCCCTGGACACTATTTTAATTCACATGTTCTTTTCCTTTATGATGGACTGAAGTAATGACCATCGATACTCCTGGAGAGCCGCTAAGAGGCAAACAGGTGCCACCATTCAGCTCTCTCCTTTAGAAGCAAGTCTGAGTTTTAAGACTCGCTTAATAGACACATTTTTACCATGATTATTTCAAGATGACTTTGCTTCTGAAATGGTGAGAGAACGAAGCTCTGTCTCTTGATCCCACACAGTTCACCAGAGGCATCTTCCATGAGACAGTGATCAGTTGCCCAGTGGAGGGAGATCATTTAGGTTACAGGTTCTTCTCTGGGCCACACCAGCCTCATCTGCCCGAGGCTTGGGACAGACTGAGGCCACTTCTTTACTGCCCTGAAGCAGTGCCCCACTCACCTCCTGTCAGCTCATAGCATCAGGATAAAGGGACACTGGAGAGAAGGTGGGTTTTTTTGTTTGTGTGTTTTGGGGCCACATTCAGCAATGCTCAGGGGTCATTCCTGTCTCTGCACTCAGGAATCACTTGGGGGACCATATGGGATGCTCCAGATCAAACCCAGTTGACTGTGTATAAGGCAAGCACCCTCTCTGTTGTGCTGTTGTTTTGGCCAAAAAAGGTATTTTGAGGGGCCGGAGAGATAGCACAGTGGTAGGGAGTTTGCCTTGCAATCGGCCGACTCAGGTTCAAATCCCGGCATCCCATATGGTCCCCTGAGCGCCTCCAGGTGTGGCCCAAAAACAAAAAAACAAAAAAAAAAAAAAAAAAAAAAAGAATGGCCGAAGAGATAGCATGGAGGTAAGGCTTTTGCCTTTCATGCAGAAGGACGGTGGTTCAAATCCCGGCATCCCATATGCCTGTGCCTGCCAGGGGCGATTTCTGAGCATAGAGCCAGGAGTAACCCCTGAGCGCTGCTGGGTGTAACCCTCCGCCCCCAATTTTTTTTGAGAGGAGTGAGTGGTAATATAAGTGTCACTGCTCCTTTTCAGGTGCTCCAGCTCATGAAGATCCCTCAGCCAGGAAGCCTGGGGCTTTTTGCTGCCTTAGTTTAATCATCCTCAGTTCTTTCCTGATTCCCACCCACCTTCCCATGCTGGATAGAACCTACCTCGGAGGGAAAGGGGAGTGTCTGTGTGGGGTGCATCTCATCTACAACCAGATGGGGAGATGGGTCCCTTTTTACAGCTCCAACTCCCGGGAGGACCTGGAGGAGGAAGCCCCATGCAGGGGAGCACCTGGCACCCCAGTTTAGAGGCCCAGACACATGTGTGTCTGCCTGGCTGTGATTTTATGCTGTGCTACAATTTGACCCGTCGAATATTCTCAACCGGTCAAATATTCTTCACATTTCAAACTGAGGAGAATGTAGCCGGGCACCTTGGCCCTTGCACACCTCTCTGCTTCATCTTTGCTCTCCGCTGCATGTGCCAGGAGAGCTGCGGTTGTGAGGTGCCCTTGCCTTTACACCTCTGAAGGGTGCAGTGGGAATGTTCCTTTGTCACTCCAAATCCTGCTGAAGTTCTATCGGGCCAGATGTCCACAGTGCACCCAGATTCCCGAGATGACACTAACCAGCCTGTCTTTGCAGGGTGACCTGAAGGCTTACCTGCGCAGTGAGCACGACCCGCCACGGGGGCCGGCGCAGACCCTGCTGCTGCAGAGGATGGCATGCGAGATCGCTGCGGGGCTGGCCGCCTTGCACAAGCTGCACTTCCTGCACAGGTGGGTCAGGCCATGCCAGAGCTGATGGAGATGGGAAGAGAGCCTGTGGCTGGCGTGACCCTAGTGCAGAGTCTGATCCCCATGGGGCTGGGGCTGAGCAGTACATTCATGGGTTGGGTTGGAATCATGTTTCTGCAGGCGCAGGCAGGGAGCATGGAAGCCGGGCAATTGTTTAGTGTCTTGATAGATGTTTACCCTGAAACCCTCAAGGGCCTTGAGTCCTATCTGTGGGGACTGCTCTGTCACCCCAGATTACTTCCCTCTCCGTACTGGTGTTTTGAGTTTGTGTGAATCCATTTCTCTCTTCCCATAGAGCCTGCCATGTCTGGCTGGGACAGCATCCGCCTAGCCCCAGGGCCTGGAAACTGGAGGGCCTTGCTCCTGTGTCCCATTCCTGGAAGGCAGGCTGCCAGGAATACATTTGTGGCAGGATTCCTTTTTTGTTTAGTTTTGGGGTTTCTGAGCCACCTTGGCAGTGCTCAAGGGTATAACTCCTGGCTCTGTGCTCAGGGCTCATTCCTGGCTGTGCTTGGGGATCAGTATGTGTTGCTGGGGATGGAACTGGAAACTGAGATTTGGGGTTGGCCACATACCAGGCAGGTGCCTTCCTCATGTGCTCGTCTCCAGCCCCCATATAAGATTTGGGATGTGGCTGAGCCAAGAGCTGGCTCAGGGGCCAAGTTCAGTCTCCACAGTGTCCCAAACACAGCCAGGTAAAGTGACTGCTGGTAGATCTGAGGGGCTACATCCAGACTAACCCCACTTTTCACAAATCAGTCACACAGAACAGCAAGGGAGGAAAACACGAAGAATTGGGGGAACTGAAACCTATAGATTTGCAAGACTCCTTGTCTCCCAAAAGTCAGGTGTGGTCCTGGAGGCCCCAGGCCGCCAGAGCGGCCCCTCATATCTGGTGCCTTGCTTGGAACCAGTTGGGGGCATCACTGGAAGGGCCCTTGGTCCCCTATGTACTCTTGGGAGGTGTCCCACTTCCCCCAGCTGAAGCATAATTGGGATGTAGAGTGATTGGCTGACTCAGAACCAGGCCCACTGTGCCGCCTGGAATAGAACAACCCACACCCCCCGACGCCTCTGCCATGTGGAGAGAGCTGGCATGGCACCCAGTCCGTTCGGTGCAGCTTTCTGTGCTGGGGAGCCCCTGTTCTGGGTCTCGTTCGGTTTCTGCGGTTGCTTGTGGACAGTGATCCCGAGGAGAAACCTGGTGACCGTGTGCATAGAATCAGGTGCTCTGCTCTTGGTTGGTTTCCAAGTTTATATGGCTGGGACACAGGTGTCTGGGCCAGAGGATTCTGTGTATGTGAGTTCATGTATTCATGTTAGTTCATTTGTGTGAGGTCATGTACTTGTGATTTTGTGCTTTGTGAGAAGATTGCCTTCATATTCTGAAATTTCTAGCATGGGAGCAAGTACAGCAGTTAGGCACAAGCTTAGCTTGACCCAAACAGGTTCGGTTCCTGGCACCACATGGTCCCCTGAGCATTACCAGGTGCAGCACTGGAGCCCCCAGTATTGCCTCAGGAAACACAGGAGAATTGGCTCTGGCTGGCTGGAGAGTGATGGACTTTCAGGTGCTCTTGAAGCACAGGCATAAGCTGGAAAACAGGAAGATTCTAGAGTCACAGGAGAGGGTGGAGTGGGAGATAGGATAGAGGAGGTTGTGGGGGGAATTTCCTTGGGCCTGGTTTGTGAAGAAAGATGGTTGAAGCTGTGCTCTGAGGCCTGTAAGTATGTGACACTAGCCACTGCCCCACGAGTCCCCTCTTTAAGGGATTGCAGGAAAGGAGAGCAGAGACCTTTCCTGGTGGCTGAACTGGAAAGACGAGTCCGAGCGTCCAAGAGAGATGCATCGTCAGGGACTTCCTGCTCATTCCCGCTGACCTGTCAGTGACAGGGTGCCCGCCAGCACCAAGGACACCTTGTCCCTGTCCATGAGAGGAGCAGACCCGAGTGACAGGAGGTGGCTTGGACAAGGGCACTGGGAGCAAGGCACGGGACATTGTCACTCCAGCCATGAGGGAAGGACAAGTACAGACTGTTCCAGGGGGCTGGGAGTATATATGATAAAAGTCTCATGCAGGGGCCGGAGAGATAGCATGGAGGTAAGGCGTTTGCCTCTCATGCAGGAGGTCATCGGTTCGAATCCCGGCGTCCCATATATGGTCCTCCCGTGCCTGCCAGGAGCAATTTCTGAGCCTGGAGCCAGGAATAACCCCTGAGCACTGCCGGGTGTGACCCAAAAACCACAAAAAAAAAAAAAAAAAAAAAAAAAAAAAGTCTCATGCAGAGGACAGCAGAGGAGGGGACGACAGAGCCGTGAGTGGGTGGTTTCCCCCTCACTGCTCGGCCTCAACTGACTGGCCCGCTTCAGCTGCCCTGGGCTGCTCCAGCACACCACAGCAGCACCACTGGAAAGGCCTCACTAGAGCTACTTCTCAGAGGCCAGAGTGACACCAGTCCCCATGACCTCTCAGACTCCATGACTCAGGAGGGGTCGAGGCAGCCAGATAAGTCCCATGTGTGTACAGGATGCAGGCTGCACTCACTGGCTTCATCCTGAGGCCTAGCACTATCTCCGTTTCTGGGCTGTAACCTCTTGCCTCACTCAGGCCTCTGTGCTCGGAATTCTGGTGGATGTGAGATGAACGGATGGGGAGGTCTGCAAGCCTCACTCTGAGCACAGCACAGCCCAGGAGTGAGGGGAGGGTCTGCAGAGTGCCTCGACTCTGTCTCTGAGAACTGGGGGTTGCTGGAAGCTTTGGGGCCACCAGGGGCAGATGTGCAGCTAGCCAGGCTGCCACGTCATCTAGTTCTGGCCTGTGAAGGGGTCACCTCCATGGAGGATGTTGGACCCTGAGTACTGGCCAGAGTTACATAATTATAAAAGGCCTCAAGCCAAGCCCAGAGCTGGTGGGGATGGTGGCTTCCGGATCCCCTGGCCCCTGCCTGCTCCTCTCGACAGAAACCAGGTGGGGCTGCGGGAGGGAGGGAGGGGTGTGAGGGATCCTTCCAGAATGGGGGTTTCAGTGGGTGCACGTGGGGCCCAGAGCCGCCTCTTGACAGCTCAGTGACAGTGCGTGCTGCCAGGTTTGGAACAGTGCCCGGCCCCAAGACCTGTTTTTCAGCTTCAAGGAAGGCGGTGCTGGTGTGTTTGCGTTTCCCGACCTGTCCTGGCATTGACGTCAGTAGGTGCCGTGCAGAAGCTACCGTGTGTTCACTGCTCTGTGGCTCTGCATGTTTCCTGCGCTCTAGGGAATATTTGTTTTGACCCACTTTGAATCAGATTTTATTGTCTTGCAGTCTGGGTGGCACTTTGTTTTCAAAACATCTTGGGTTGTTTTTTTTTTTTTTTTTTTTTTTTTTTTTTCACTTCTACCCCGATAGACATCAGTCAGCTGGGTTGGGAGCCTGTCAGGTGGTGGTGTGTTGGTGAGACTGGCCCTTCGTGGTGCCATGGCCTGCCCAGGAGCACCCAATTCTCTTATCATGGAGCCAGGCCAGGCCCGGCCTATGTCTTTGCCAGTGCTGGTTCCTAATCTCCCCTCATGCCAGAGGTGTCATAGCAAGCATGTGTGAGCGACCCTCATTTCCTTCTGCCTCACTCAGAGTTTCTGGTAATGAATGAGAAGGCTTAGCCCCCTGCTGAATTGTCTGAGTCTTAGAAACATCCAGAGGTCCCTGGCACGTGTGACTTTTTCATTGCTTGTCAGAAGTTTGCATTGGTGGATTAAAGCCTCAGGTTATGAGGGGAGGAAGAAAGAAGGCAGGTGTGGCAAGAGCACCTGGCGAAGGTGCCAAGTGCCCTGCAGGTGTGTCACCTGCCAGCCCAGCACACACACCTGCAGGGCAGGAAGGCTGGCATCGGCCCTCACTCAGGTCTCAGAAGGGAGATGCTTGGAAGTTCCAGAAGGATCTATTTCTAGAATGATCTGTTTCTAGGAGGATTCATTTCTAGAAGAATCTGTGTATAGAAGTGTCAGTGTCTAGAAAAATCTCCAGAAGGATCCATTTTCAGGTTTTGTTTCAGAAGAATCTTTCTAGAAGGATCTGTTTCCAGAAGGATCCATTTCTAGAAGGATCTGTTTCTATAAGCTGTAGAGCTGCCTGTAGCTCTGTGCAGTGAGTCTGTTTGTGGGACAGACGCTCAGCGTACAGCCCCCAGATAAAGCTGCTTGGCTCAGGCTTTGACTTTCTTGCTCATGTGTCCTACCTAGCTCTTGCGTGTCCCTCCTCCCTTCATGAGCTCTGGTGCTCTTGTTAACGCGGAAAGTTCTGTCTTGGCCTCAGCAGAGCAGTTGTCTGTCCTGAGGTTCCTCAAACATACCCTGCACTGTAGCTTCTGCATAGAGTGTGGACTGATGTGCAGAACCACCACAGGAATTACTGCATCCCTGTTTGGCCTGTGGGAGACGGGAGTACGGATAGGGATGTCATCCTAAGACAGTGATGGCTAACCTTCTTGAGCCCGAGTGCCCAAACTGCTGCACAAAACCAAAAAATTTTCTCAAAGTGCTAGCACGTCAATTAAACCTTAATAACAAGATTTTAGTATCTAAAAACTTTATAAATTTTATAAATTTATTAATTGCGGACCTTTCCGTGTGCTAACTGCAAGGCTTTCACGTACGTGTGCCATAGGTTCGCCATCACTGTCCTAAGACATGCCTATGTTCCATGGGTCTGTAGAGGATCCTAAAGATCCTGCATCTCGGCAGAGACCCACTGGGGGTCGGGGAGCAGGGCTCTTGCATGCAAGAAGTCCAGGCTTGGTTCTTGGCACTGAGCACCTCCAGAAGCAATTCTCAAATATTATTGGATGTGACCTAAAAGCAAACAGGGAGCACCCTAAGATAAGTTAATACAGAGTAGAAATAAGGCAGCAAGTTGTCAACCTCAGGGCTCAGTTCTGCATTGGGGAGACCGGGGAGACACTTCCTAGGCTGGAGCTTGGCACCATGGGGGTGGGGGCTGGAGGTGGGAGTGGCCCAGAAAGCCCCAACAAGAACATGGTAGAATTCCTTTCTTTTCTAAAATAGAATTTAAAACTTGAACTGTACTGGAGGTTTTCTACACGATGTGCTCTTCTGAGATTCAGAGAAGGGGCCCTTCCTGCTGAACTCATACTCCTTTCTGTCTGCAGCGATTTAGCCCTGCGCAACTGCTTCCTCACCTCAGATCTCAACGTGAAAGTGGGGGATTATGGGATCGGACCCAGCAGGTACAAGGTGAGCTGCCATTCTTCGGGTAATCACTGATTCGGACACGGCCTCACCTGAAGGTGCAGAGCCCAAAGTGGCACCTTTTTTCCGATGGGCAGGGGTTAGATCTAGTGTTGGCGCCTTCAAGTGTTGGAGACATGTGTGAGTATGGTGTGTGTGTGTGTGAGAGAGAGAGAGAGAGAGAGAGAGAGAGAGAGAGAGAGAGAGAGAGAGAGAGAGAGAGAGAGAGAGAGAGAGAGAGATATGAACCCATACGCCTCCTTCAGTGTGGGGTTGGCATCTATCCCTCTAAGGCCTGTTTCCAGCTTCACCTACTGCAGGCAAGCTCTGGCACCAGGCGCTCTTGCTGAAGACCAGCTGCCCGAGCACTGCCATTCAAGTATTGCCCACGTCAGCTTGTTTCACCCCTGACCTAAAGGCTGCTGGCTGTGCTCTGCCCATGTTCACTGACCAGGAGAAAGGCAGTGAGCACAGCTGCTTCCAGGGACCCCAATTCCTAGGAGTCCTACTGCACCCAGAAAGTGTCAGGTGTTGGCGCACCGCTGGCCACTGTGTTGGGGTTGGGGGGGTATTTCCCTAGTGGCCCCAAACATAGTTGTGGGCTGGCAGGCCCGTGATAGGACTCTGGGTTCTCTGCTTTCTCTCCACCGCAGGAGGACTATGTTGAGACCGATGACAAGAGACTCTTCCCACTTCGTTGGACGGCCCCCGAGCTGGTGACCAGCTTCCAGGACCGACTCTTGACTGCGGAGCAGACCAAGTACAGTAACATCTGGTGCGTGTGACCCCCCAGTCAGCAGACTGCCTCCAGGAAGGTGGTGGCAAGTGCAGGGACCAGCAGGGTGAGAGGGACACAGGCCCAGACCCATCTTTCTGGGCACTGTCCCTCTCCCCACACAGGGCGTAGCATAGGATGGGTATTGGAGTATAAAGGATGAAGCAGAGGGACCCCTTTGTGCCCATGAGTGAGTGAGAGAGTGATGGAAGGGAAATCAGACAGAAGTGAGCATCATGTGTGGTGTCTTCCACTAACAGTTTCTGGTCCATGGGGCCAGAGTGGTGGCACTAGAGGTAAGGCGTCTTCCTTGCAAGCACTAGCCTAGGACTAGGATAGACCGTGGTTCTATCCCCAGCATCCCATATGGTCCCCCCAAGCCAGGAGCGATTTCTAAGCACAGCCAGGAGTGTCAAACAGGTGTGCCCCCCCCAAAAAAAAAACAAAGAAAACAAAAACAAAAACAATTTCTTTTTTTTGGTTTTTGGGCCACACCCGGTAATGCTCAGAGGTTACTCCTGGCTATGTGCTCAGAAGTTGCTCCTGGCTTGGGGGACCATATGGGACACCGGGGGATCGAACCGCGGTCCGTCCAAGGCTAGCGCAGGCAAGGCAGGCACCTTACCTTTAGCGCCACCGCCTGGCCCCCAAAAACAATTTCTGGTCCAGCTTTCCAAGTTCCTTTACTGTCAGCTGCTGTCCTGTTTTGTTTCGTTTTTTTAATTTCTCTTTCTCTTGTATCCTTTTGAGCTGATTTTCAAAAATAACATTTTTCCTCCCACTTAACTTGGAACCTGCATCTTCCAGTCCTGTGCTTGTATTGCTTCCTCTGGATATTGTACCATGGATATTTTACTTACCTTTGCCTAATATTAATTCCTTTCTCTGTCCTCTTCCTGAACAGTGAAAAGACCTCAAAATTGACACTCAGAGAGATAGCACAGTGGTAGGGCGGCATTTGCCTTGCATGCGGCCAACCCGGGAAACACCTGGTTCAATTCCCAGCATCCCACATGGTCCCCCAGCCTGCCAGGGGCAATTTCTGAGTGCAGTGTCAGGAGTAACCCATGAGCACTCTGAGGATGGCCCAGAAATCAATTGTTCAATCATTCAATCAATCAATAAAATGTAAAAACCTCGCTCATTAACCCACATGCATACACTCATGCCTGGTTATATTGTTATTGTTGGACATCTTAATCTTTGTTCTGTCTTGATTTTTGGGCTCTACCAGGCAACATTCAGGAGTTAATCCTGGCTCTACAGTCCTGGCTTTGCTTGGGGCATAGTATGGGGTGCTGGGGATCTAACCTGGATCGGCCACCTGCAAGGCCAGCACCTTCTCCTACACTCTTTCTCCAACCTCTGAATCTTTTACTTTGACATCTCCAGATAACAGTTTTCTTTTTTTTTTTTTTGTTTTTTGTTGTTGTTGTTGTTTTTGGGCCACAACCGGGGGTGCTCAGGGGTTACTCCTGGCTATCTGCTCAGAAATAGCTCCTGGCAGGCACGGGGAACCATATGGGACACCAGGATTCGAACCAACCACCTTTGGTCCTGGATCGCTGCTTGCAAGGCAAACGCCGCTGTGCTATCTCTCCGGGCCCAGATAACAGTTTTCTTAGTATCATTGTTTTTTGTTTGTTTGTTTGTTTTGGGTCACATCCAGCCGCACTTGGGGTTACTCCTGGCTCTGTAGTCAGAAATCTTTTCTGGCAGGCACAGGGGACCATATAGGATGCCGGGATTCGAACCACTTTCTGTCCTGGTTCGGCTGCTTGCAAGGCAAATGCCGTGCTACTGTGCTGTCTCTCCGGCCCCTTAGCATCACTGTTTATTGAAGTTTATCCATATAATCAAATCATTCTGTTCCTTATTCTTTTTCTATTTACTCTTAGACTTTCCATTGGGAATTGTTCATTTGCCTGAGTATGAGAGTGTTTCTGTCAGAGCTGGGATGTGGCTCCAGAAGCTGCAGTTGGCACCGTTGGCGCTGCCATAAAACAAAAGCCAACAAGTGTTTGTCCATGTAGTTCTGTGGCAAACACACTCCTCAATGCTTTTGTATCCTTTTTGCCACACCCTACAATGCTCAGGGGTTTCTCCTGACTCTGCGCTCATGAATTAACTCTTGGCAGTACTCAAAGATATGGGATGCCTTGGATTGAGCCCAGTGTGGTCATGTGCAAGGCAAGTATATTTGCAGCCCCCAGACTCAGTTATTTTGCAGGTCCAAATGATTTTTTTTTGTTTTTTTTTTGTTTCACTTTTGTTTGTTTTTTGGGTCACACCTGTGGCGCTCAGGGGTTACTCTTGGCTCTGTGCTCAAAAATCGCTTCTGGCAAGCTCAGGGAACCATATGGGATGCTGGGAATCCTGAGTTGGCTGCATGCAAGGCAAGCACCCTACCACTGTGCTATCACTCCAGGCCTGAAATGTGCTCTTTTTTATTTTTTATTTTGGTTTTTGTGTCACACCCAGTAGCGCTCAGGTATTACTCCTGGCTTTGCGCTCAGAAGTCACTGCAGGCTCAGGGAACTATATGAGATGCCAGGATTCGAACCACCTCTGTCCTGGGTCGGCTGTTTGCAAGGCAAACGCCCTACCACTATGCTATCTCTCTGACCCTGTGTGTTCTCATTTTGTGGTTTTTGGGTCACACCCGGCAGTGCTCAGGGGTTATTCCTGGCTCCAGGCTCAGAAATTGCTTCTGGCAGGCACGGGGGACTATATGGGACACTGGGATTCGAACCGATGACCTCCTGCATGAAAGGCAAACACCTTACCTCCATGCTACATGCTATCCCTCCGACCCCTGTTCTCATTTTTAAACACATTTTTTCCTAAGAGAGGGCACTATTACTCTGATGTCTTTTTTTTTTGTTTTTTTTTTGTTTTTGTTTTTGGCTTTTGGGCCATGCCCAGCAGTGTTCAGGGCTTACTCCTGGCTCTTCTGCTCTTGGAATTCACTTCTGGCAGGCTCAGGGGACCATGTGAGGTGACTGGGATCGAACCTGTGTCGGCGGTGTGCCCCTACTCTGATGTCTTTTGATTCCCATTGTTGCTTTTCATGACTCTTTAAAGGTGCCAGTACTGCCCCCCCCCTCCCTCCCTCAACTCCCTCCATTCATCTGTCCGTCCGTCTGTCTGTCTGTCCGTCTGTCTGTCTGTCTGTCTGTCTGTCTTTCTCTCTCTTTTACTCTCGGCTGGGTGGATGGGAACATTGGCCAGGGCTTGCTGAACAGTGCTCTGCAGTCTGAGGAGGAATTTTCTTGCTTAGTCCTTGGGCCACTCTCCCAGTCAGGCTGAGGAGCATCCTCTGAAGTGACCTGTAGTCTAGCTCACCCTGGTCTTGTGGATGAGAGCATGGGTCTCCAAGAGCAGCCTCCAGCACAGGAAGGCATCAATGCTGGCTTCTCCACAGGTCCCTGGGAGTGACTCTCTGGGAATTGTTCGAAGGTGCGATGCAGCCTTACTCCGGCCTTTCCGATGCGGATGTCCTCAGCCGGGTCATTCGCCAGAGGGACACCAGGCTCCCAAAGCCGCAGCTGGAGCAGCCATACTCGGAGAGATGGTTAGTGTCTGTGGGTCCCAGGGTTCCTCCCCAGGCACAAAGGGGTCCCTGTTTCCTGGGGGTTTGCTTGGGTGTCCCAAGCAACAGACACAACAGAAGGGAAAAGGTTATCTGTGTGGTTCCCACCTGATTTTAGAATGAATATCTTTTAAAAAAAATTAATGGCGTTTTTTAAAAGTGTGAGGAAGGGCCGGAGAGATAGCATGGGGGTAGAGCATTTGCATTGTATGCAGAAGAACGATAGTTCGAATCCTGACATCCTATATGGTCCCCTGAGCCTGCCAGGATCTATTTCTGAGCGTAGAGCCTGGAATAACCCCTGAGCGCTGCCGGGTGTGATTCCCCGCCCCCTCCCCCCCCCCAAAAAAAAAAAAGAAAGAAAGAAAGAAAAGTGTGAGGAGGGAATGTACCAGAACGTGCAATAAGGGGGAAAAAAAAAAGAGCAATAACACCAGTGGGGAGGGCATTTGCCTTGCACTGACCTTGTAGCTGACCTGGGTTCAATCTCTGGCATCCTTTATGGTCCTCTGAGCACTGCTGGTGTGGCCACATCTCAGAAAAAAAGAAAAAGAAAAATACTAGTAACCCCTGAACCCAGGAGCAGAAGCTGCTGGTGTGGGAGATTCTGTGAGAAGTTGGGTCGTTTTGGGTGCGGACAGAGGAGCAGGTGCTGGGATCGACCCCAGGGTCTGGGCATGAAACTGAAAATGAGGCTGTTTATAGTGAGAAGATAGCATAGAAAGAATAATATTTAATTTGGCGGTTGAAACTAATTTTCATCATGTATATTGACATTTACAAAACAAATGTACTTTCTTTTACAAGTGTGTAAATTCTTTTTTGGGGATCAGTCCTTACCGCCTTCTTAATTGGAGTCTGGGTTCATGCTCTGGGACCTCTGTGGGCAGCACCCCGCGGCCAGCTGCTGCTTCTCTGAAGCCCCACTCCCCCCCAGTCCCCTGCATCTGGGTGATGCCTGCCCCGACTCACAGAGCTGGTGTGCCCATAAATATACTTCCTCTTTCTGTCAGCTTGTGGCACAATGGGATGCTAGTGATTCCTGCGTCTTTTCACAGGCTGGGTCCCTGGGGTACTGCATTATTGGGGCACCTTTCCTCCCCACAGCTCCTTCCTTGATCCAGGGAAAGATTTGCAGAGATGCAGGCGAGCAGAGCTGAGGGCTGAACCCAGGTCTCGTGTGTGGAGCAGGAGTCCTGCTGGGACAGGCTCTGAGAGCTACATAGTGAGCGAGTGAATGAGTCAGACCAGGCCAGGCAGCCAGGCTGTTGAAAGTGACTGAGACACAGTCGGTGAGTCCATCCTGAAAACGCATAAACCATGTCAGGATGCGACCCGGAACTAGAACTACCCCACAGACACTCCTTAGCAGGCTCCTGTGGTCATGCTTCCCCTTTCTCCCCCCCCACAATAAGCCACACATGCATGGGTGTTCGGGTTATATCCAGCAATGTACTTGGACCACGGCTGTGGCTTCCACGGGAGCCTCAGGAGTGGCTGCTTACCCGCCCTGGTTTCGTTTCCTTGTGGGCAGGTTTGAGGTGCTGCAGTTCTGCTGGCTGCCCCCAGACAAGCGTCCAGCTGCCGAGGACGTGCACCGGCTGCTCACCTACCTGCGGCTGCAGAGCCAGAGGGAATCAGAGGCAGACTTTGAGCAGCAGTGGGAAGCCCTGAAGCCCAGTGGCAATGGCCAGGATGCAGCCAGCAGCGCCGCCTTCCCCATCCTCGACCCCTTCGCCAGAGACCGGCTTGGGCGGGAGATGGAGGAGGTGCTGACTGTCACCGAGACCAGCCAGGGCCTGAGCTTTGAGTACGTGTGGGAGGCAGCCAAGCACGACCATTTCGATGAACATGGCCGCAGCGGCCCGGATGAAGGCCTGTCCTACTCCAGTGTCTTCTTCCCCGGGGAGTCGTTCGAGAGTTCCCTGCCGGGGCCTGGGCCAAGCACGCACGATGCTGCCGGCCAGGATGTCCCTCTCCGTGCACCAGGGGTGGTGCCTGTGTTTGATGCACACAACCTCTCAGTGGGGAGTGACTACTATATTCAGCTGGAGGAGAAAAGTGGGGCCCACACTGAGCTTGACTACCCTCCTACGCTGCTCACCACCGACATGGACCCTCCAGCGAGGGGGCCTGATGGTGCCGCCCCATTCGTGACACTCCAGGACCTGGACCTGGAGGAGTCCAGCACAGACGAGGACTTCTTCCCTGCCAGCACTGACCCCAAAGATGCAGACCCCCCTCTTGGGGACGCACCTGCCCCTGAGAGCCCCTTCAACAGTATCTTCAACGATATGGACGAGCCTGAGCGGTTGCCAGGCCACCAGAAGGTCCTTGACCTGATGGACCTAAACGGGCTTCAGGTCGATGTCAGACCACCAGCTTTGATTCCTGGGCCCCCTGGAGAGAAGGAAAAGCCCCCAAAACTCTTTGACTGTGAACCAGCCTGTTTGTCTGAGAACCTCCTGCGGCAAGATCAGTTGGAGCCCCTGAACATTCAGGAGCTGTCAGAAAACTTTCTGTTTCTTCAAGAGAAGAACTTGCTCAAAGACTTGCCCTCCAGCCAGGAGCAGGCAAGCAACCTGCAGGCAGAGCTGAGGGAGGCAGGTTTTCTGGAAGCTGTACTGATGCCATTGCAAACTATGGGTGCCGAGCCTGGGCCGGCAGAGGTCACACTAGTATCCTCCTTCCTGCAGGATGGCCCCACACTGCCACGGCCAGCATCCTCCTCAGGCCAGGCACCCCCTACCTCAATTGAAGCAGAGGGTACACCGAGGGCCCGACCTCCGGAAGTCCCCCTGCAGCAGCCAGATGCCCAGGCACCATGTTTACCTGTGGGGATCTGTGAAGACCAGCTGCCCCCAGATGTCAGTCCCAGTCCTGAGGCCAGTAAGGAGTCCCAGGACTGGGTGCTAGCCCCGAAACCCAGCCCCGGTGATGTTGCGCCCCCGCTTGCTGGGAAGGTGAGTATCGGGCAATGGAACTCACAGCCTGGGCCGCTCTCCACTGAGCTGCCCACAGGGGCCCTGGAGCAGCTGCCACAGCAGGATGCAGCCCTGGAGGCCGGCCTGACATCAGCCCTGTCCTCAGACTCTGCCAGCCAGGACAGTTTGCTGGATGACAGCCTGTCGGTGCCTGGCCTCACCTCTGCCCCCACCTCCGCCTCTGAGCAGTCGGCCGACACCCCTGACTCACTAGACTCGGTGGATGACCATGATGCCCCACTGGGCTCCCACATGCCCCGGAAGCTCCAGGCTCCGGACAAGCCTGCAGACAGTGGCTACGAGACAGAGAACCTGGAATCTCCCGAGTGGACCCTGCACCCCACTCCCGATGTCCCCTCAGCCTCTGACGCAACCCCCGTTGTCATCGTCATCTCGGACAACGTGGACGGCCTTCGAGGTCCCCCTGGGACCTCTCAGACATCCTACCGGGACTCAGCGTATTTCTCAGACAATGACTCTGAGCCTGAGAAGAAGCCAGAGGCAGTCCCTGGGGCCTTGGCCCTGTCTGAATCCCAAACCCCAGAACCGACACCCGCCCCCGTGGACGCTTGCCCGGAGCCTCTAAGGAGCCCCCCAAGCCAAAACTGCGAGTCCACTTGGCCTCCTCCCAGTCCCCCAGCCAGTGTTTCTTCAGAGGCACAGCCCACCCGAGGCGAGGCTGGCAACCCCCGAGCACTGCATTTGGACCTCAGCAGTGGCAGCAGTGGTGATGGTGACCATGAGCTCCTGGACACCCGACCCTGCACCCTCGCCTCCACTGGCACCAACACGGACGAGCTTCTGGCCTTGGCAGCCTCCCTTCGCCCTGACAGCCAATCGGTGCGGGTGACTGACAAGCCCTTTGCCAGCCACAGCGAAGGTCCCAAGCTGAAGGAGCCAGACATGGAGGGGCGCTTCCTGGGGAAGCTGGGGGTGGGTGGCACTTTGGGCCTCTCTGAGGATGGCGTTGATGCTGATGAGGAGGATGAGGATAGCGATGATTCAGATGAGGACCTTCGGGCCTTTGCTCTGCATAGCCTCAGCTCTGAGTCAGACGACGAGCCTGAGCCCCGTGTGCCCGTGATCCTGAGCAGCGACGACGGGCCGCCCCTGCGCAGCCTGCTGAAGCCCGAGGCCCGCCCACCACCGACCTGCAAGGACAGGAAGGCCGTGACCTTCTTCGACGATGTCACCGTCTACCTCTTTGACCAGGTAGCAGGGTGCGCTCCCCTTTAGAGTGGGCTGGCCCATAGCGGGTGTTGGGTTCCAAGCCCAGACAATGACCGGCTTCTCTTGGGCGCTCCCTGCCGAACTATCTGCAGCTGTGTTGCTGGGTTGGGGGTGTATGAGGGGCAGCGGCTATAGTCTCACACAGTCTGTGCTGGGCAAAGAGGCTATCAGATGCTGGGCATGAACCCTCAGTGAAGTTTGATTTTGGGTTGTTTTATTTGGGGGGACTTTGGGGGCTACACCCAACAATGCTCAGGAGTTACTCCTGGCAGTGCTCAGGGGACCATATGGGGTGTATTGGGATCGAACCCTAGTCAGCTGTGTGCAAGGCAATTTGCCCTCCGCTGCACTATCTGGTCAATGTTAGTTTTCTTTCTAAATGTCACCAAGCGCTGTCCTAGGGCCAGTGAACCAGCCTGGCCCTGGCAGGACTGAAGGGTAACAGGGTTTTTGTGCTGAGGACTGGTTAGTACAGCTGCTGTGAGGGATCTGGGGTGGGTTCTGTAGATTCCTAATCAGGATCGAAGTTCTTGAGTGATTGCTCTGAAATACGTTGTTTGTTTGGGGGCCATTCCAAGAGAGTGATGTTTGTTTGGGGGTCATGTTGGGTCCTCAGGAGGCCTCAGACCCAGGTCTCCTGCATGCAAAGCCTGTGTTTCAGTCCTTGGGGCCACCTATCCAGCCCTGTCATGGTTTTTTGGGGTTTTTTTTGGGGGGGTCTTGGGCCACACCTGGCGGCGCTCAGGGATTGCTCCTGCTCTGCTATCAGAAATTGCTTCTGGCAGGCTTGGGCGACCAGGGTCGAACCCAGGCTCAGGTCTGTCCCTGGTTGGCAGCATTCAAGGCAAGTGCCCTACCACTGTGCTATTGCTCCGGCCTGTCGAGGTTTTTGTTTGTTTTGTTTTTGGGTTATTCCTGGCTCTGTGCTCAGAAATCGCTCCTGGCAGGCTCGGGGGACCATATGGGATGCCGGGATTTAAACCACCATCCTCAAGGCAAACTCCCTATCTCCATGCTATCTCACCGGCTCCTGTCAAGAGCATTTTAAAGTTCCACTTTTTGTTTGCTCCACAGGAGTTTCTAGAAGCCTATAGTTGTTCATCTGCTGACTTAGTTTCTTTGTGGGCTCTTTGAGGCCTTCTGCATTAACAGGCACTCAGTCTTTTTTGTATTTCCCGGCCGCAGTTCCACTGTGAGCAGCAGTGCTGAGAGCTGGCACCTTGCTTGCAATATGGACTGTGAGAGATAGTTTTTGACTGAGAACTCAGGTATACTCACTTAGGAGATGCTATTTATCAGTTTCAAAAGCATCTCCTGGAACCAGAAAAATAGTACAGTGGTAGGGTATTTGCCTTGCACGCAGCCGACCCCGATGGATTCCATGCATCTCATATGGTCCCCTGAGCCTGGCAGGATCGATTTCTGAACACAGAGCCAAGAGTAACCCCTGAGAACCACTGGATGTGGCCCAAAACCCAAAACAGAAGCATCTCTTTTGTTCTTAGTTGGGGAGATTTTTCCTCCTGAGTTCATACTGAATTCTTGGAAATGCAGTGCCATGCTCAGCTCACTTGATTCTTGTCAGTGCCTGGTCCTAGTCCTGGTGATCTTCAGGTCCTGTGCCTGCCTTGCCTTCCTACTGATCCTCAAGGACTTTTGTCTGTCTCAGGGGTTTCCAGTGTTTTGTTTGTTGGACTGATTTGGACTTTGGGCCTGTGTTTAGTTTGACGTTAGTGGTATTCCTGTTGGTCTCTTCAGGTGAGCTGGGAATGTCTACCTCTTTCTGAAAGTGTTTTTGCAGGTGGATCGATCTTTCCAAAGAATGGCTTTGAGTTCTTTTTTTTTTTCCCATCGCCCCTCCTCGAGTTCTTTATATTTCTCTTTATTGTCTTCCTTGACATTGTCTAGATTCCTTTTTTTTTTTTTTTTGATTTTTGGTTTTTGGGTCACACCTGGCAGCGCTCAGGTGTTACTCTTGGCTCTATGCTCAGAAATCGCCCCTGGCAGGCGCAGGGGACCATATGGGATGCCGGGACTAGAACCACCAACCTTCTGATTGCAAGGCAAACGCCTTACCTCCATGCTATCTCTCTGGCCCTAGATTCCTTCTTTATCGTTTCCTTTATTTTTCCCTCACTCTTACTTTTTGAGACTCTTGGAATTTGAGATGTTTTTTCTTTGCTAATGGAAACATTGATGGTTCTATAAGTCTCTAAGCTGCATTGCACACGTTTTGTGAGGGAGACTGTGATCCGTTTAAAGTAGTCCATGATTTTCCCTGATGCCCTCTCTACTAGCCATGAATATTTTGTGCCTTTAGGAGCTGGAGATTCTTGAATCTTCCTGTTCGTGATCTGGTAATGTTCATACTTTAGTTTGCCTTAGTTTTTTTTTTTTTTCTCCCCACCCACAATCTAGTTTGCCTTAGTTTTTGGGGAGCCGCCATGGTCTGTGCTGTTGCCCAAGGCCCTGTGTGGAGCAAGCAGTGGGGAATCCAGTGTGTCGCCAGGAGCTGCCCAGAGCCTTGGGCCTCTACCAGAAGCCAGGTTTTCTCTCATTCTATTGCCTAGGGCTCTTCATCTTCTCCCAAGTGTATTGTGTGTGTGTGTGTGTGTGTGTGTCTGTCTGTCTGTCTGTCTGTCTCTGAGGCCTCTCTATGCCTCAGCTCCAGCTGTTGGTATTTCATGAGATGTCTTTGTCATCCTTTTTATGGGTGCTGTTTCCAAGGAGTGTCCCAGAGACTCCATCAGAGCTGGGGTTTCCCTGGGCTTTTCCCAATGATGCTTGGAGCTCTTGTAGTGTCTGTCAGGGGTGGAATTTGGCTGCCAGCAAGCACCTGCCTTCACCCCTGCTCTCTCTGGTCCCTCATCCTTCTTCTATTTTTTTTTCCTCTTGTTTAGTTTGCTTTTGGGCCACAGCCAGTGGTCCTCAGAACTTACTTTTGGTTCTTCACTCAGGGATCACTTCTGGAAGGCTCAGGGACCATATGGGGACCCCAGGGGTCGAATCTAGGTCAACTGCATACAAGGCCAGCACGGTCCCTGCTATGCTGTCACTCTGCACCCCCACCCCCCACCCCAGTTTTTTGTTCTAGTCTTAGGGGTCCTAAAGTTCTCTCTGACATCATTTTCCTTCTTTTTGAAGCCCTGCATGTAGTGTTTGAGATTTCCCCAAAGATCTGCTGAGAGCCAGTGCCTGCAGCCTCCTCAGAGCCCTCCCCTTGCCCTCAGTGTCTAGCACAGCACCTCAGCTTGTGGTTCACGGGTCTGACCAGACCTACATTTTATCCTGTTTGTTTGCTGAGCTGCTTGGCTTGTTGTTCTTTGTGTTACTAAATCTGAGGCACCTTCTGTCATCCTCCCTTTGGACTTTTCCCTGGAACTCCGATGTCTGGTCAACCCCAGGCTTCATCCTGGCCCTGGATACCCCTTTCCCAAATTTGCGCCATCATGTCTGTGGGATCTGTTCGCAAAATCATGTGTAGGATCCTGTCTTGGAGATCTTTTCCTACTCGGTTATTGGTATCAGTCTAGGCAGCTGCTTTGTGTTCCTTCTCTTTTTCTTTGTTCTCCCGCCAGGAACTTCCCATGTTCATTCACCATTAGAGTCTCTTCCCCTCCTTGGGTGAATCTCAGGCTCTCTCTGACCACCTCTGTGGTCTTTTCCCTCATCTGTGCTGAGTCTCTGTGGATTGCCCGATTGAACTGCTTTCTGCTGCTCTCTCCGAGTCTCCCTCCTGGCCGAGTTTTGCCCTCCTGGTTGGCCCTGGCCTGTTCCTGGCTGGCCACACTGGAACCCTGGAACGTGGCAGTGATCCCCCACTGCCAAGAGGGAAGTCTAGAACTGCCTTCCCTGACACCCTCTCTGTATGGTACCATCTTTGGGGTCCCACAGCCCTTGCCAGAGAGGAAGCAGTTCTGGACCTTCCCGGGATTTCCTGGGGCTGCAGGAGAGGATAAAGATGAGGAGTCGAGTTTCCTTTTTTTTTTTTTTTTGGTTTTTGGGCCACACCCGTTTGACGCTCAGGGGTTACTCCTGGCTATGTGCTCAGAAATCGCCCCTGGCTTGGGGGGACCATATGGGACGCCGGGGGATCGAACCGCGGTCCTTCCTTGGCTAGCGCTTGCAAGACAGACACCTTACCTCCAGCGACACCTACCTGGCCCCAGGAGTCGAGTTTTCTCCACACTCAGTGAGCATCAGAACCTCCCATCCTTCCTGCTTCTAGAACCAGGCCAAGATTCATCCTAGAACATCCTTCTGTCCATATTGGTGCCCACTCTGATCAAGGAACTTGGGTTTAGGTTCCTTGCCTGATTTTAGGGCTTCCGTGCACCTGTTCCCCAGACACACAGCTCCCCACCAAACACACAGCCTCTGCACAAGTGTATGTGCCAATGGCTCTTCTGTTTGACTTCCAGGAGACTCCAACCAAAGAGCTGGGGCACTGCAGTGGAGAGGCGGCCCAGGGCTCCGAGCTGAGTGGCACATCCGCCTCCGGACCCCCCTACCTCGGCCGATGCCTGAACTCCGAGAGCTCCACTGACGAAGAAGGTAGCTCAGCCCCACCCACAGTTGTCTGGCCCTTCCCTGAGGGGGGCTGGACCCTGCACCTTTCAGTGGCTCCATGGCATTGCCTGACCCCTACAGTCCCCCAAGCCCCTGTTGCTGGACAGCTACTGATGGATGCGTTTGGTTTTTGGTTTTTTTCTTTTTTTGGTTTTTGGGCCACACCCGGCATTGCTCAGGGGTTACTCCTGGCTGTCTGCTCAGAAATAGCTCCTGGCAGGCACGGGGGACCATATGGGACACCGGGATTCGAACCAACCACCTTTGGTCCTAGATCGGCTGCTTGCAAGGCAAATGCCGCTGTGCTATCTCTCCCGGCCCATGCGTTTGGTTTTTACTCCCCTCTAGGAGGAGGCTTCGAGTGGGATGACGACTTCTCCGCAGACTCGTTCTTGCCCCGGACAAGCGAGCTACTGGGCTCCCGTCCTGTGCTCCAGGCCTCCAAGTACTTCTCGCCGCCACCCCCACGCAGCGCCGAGCCCAGCTGGCCGCACCCAGCACCCTGCTCCAGGTTCTCTATCTCCCCCGCTGACATCGCCAGCTTCTCCCTCACACACCTCACTGACTCGGACATGGAACAAGGAGGTGAGCAGGGTCTCTGAGCGGCTCCTGAGCCAGTGTCCCCTGCCGAGCCTCAGTTACCCCAGATTATGTTACAGCGGCTGGCATGCACCCCCCTTCTGCTCCCCTCCCTCCCATTTGGCATGGCCCCTCCCACCTGTGCCCCTACCCCCAGAGTGTCACTTTGTGTGCCTTGAGGGGTCGAATTCGCCAGCCCTGGTTCTCCCTCAGGAATGTTGACTTTGTCATTAAGTGCTGGTTTTAGGGATCACAGAGGCCGCAGGGAGGGCCATAGGGAGTTGTATTGTCTGAGCAGATGCCCCCCCAGATTTAGTGATAACCGCGGGTGCATTGCTTTATTTGAGGTTCGCAGATCAAATAATGACGACCGGGCATAAAGGGCTTTATCAGTGCTGCGCCATGCGCCTTGATGAGATACAGCCATTTCCAAATGCCTGGCGAGTCTGCACCAGTATCGACCTGCGTGGGAGCCCTGCAGATGTGGTGGGAGAGGCCTGGCAGGTTCAGTGTGGTGCCTGCCCGATGCTCTGTGGACTCTGTTCTGCACAGGCCCAACCACTGAAATCCCCACTCTGCTTTCTCCCTGCCAGGAAGCAGCGAAGATGGAGAGAAGGACTAGTGGATCCTAGCCCTTCTCTTGCCACCACCCCTTGGGTCCCAGGGCACAGTGCTCTCTGAAGCCAGCCGAGTGAGGACGCATCGCATGCTACCTGTGAAGATGGAGGCGACTCTGAGGCAGAGGGAGGCAAGCAGGGAGCAACTGTGGGGGGAGCACCTGGCCATTAGGGTGCGTGTGCGTGCAGGTTGCAGGCCAGCGTTTCCAGCTCCCCTCTGTGCACCGGGCCCAGTGAGCCATATTGTTCTCTTCAAAGAAATCACTAATTGCTTCTGTAATTGCACTGTGGACAAATGTTCCAGGAGTCCCTGATATTGTACAGAGCCCTAAATTATTCCAGGAAACTCTGGCCCGTCAAGCTGGTGCTATCCACTAGTTTGATTTCTTTTTGTTCCTTTTTTTCTGTTTCTGTTTGTTTGCTCTGCATGGTACTTGTAAAGCTTCCATTTGAGAGTTCTGCTGTCCTTAGAAGTTGCTGGGAGTGTACATAAGGTACTTTTGCGTCACTGATAAATGATTCTGAATGTTCGCGTTTCATGTTCTCACAGGAATAGTTTTGATGAGTCCAGAAACACTGCCTGGCTTTGTTTGGACGAGACCCGTTTCTTTCCTTATCCGTGGTTTCTTGTCTCCCGTGAGGCTCACCTGGGGTCTTATAGCCCCTCGTATGATTATTTCACACTGGCCCCCAGTTTTCTTCCCTTTTTTTCGTTTTTGTTTTTGTTTTTAGATCACACCCGGCAGCGCTCAGGGGTTACTCCTGGCTCTCTATGCTCAGAAATTGCTCCTGGCAGGCTCGAGGGACCATTTGGGATGCCAGGATTCAAATCACCGACCTTCTGCATGCAAGGCAAATGCCCTACATGCTATCTCCGGCCCCTGGCCCCCAGTTTTCTAAGACCCTTTCAGGAAAAAGGGACAGTGCTAGGCTCACAACCTGGCTGTGGGTTCGAGTGTCGAGTGCCGTGGCCCTTTTCCAGGGGAGCCAAGTATACCTCCCTCCTTGCTGCTGGACTGCTTGGCCTTTGTTAGGCATGTACCTCCATGTCCCCCCTCTTCCCTGAGAGGAGTGGCTCCCATTGGGCTCTGAGATTGGAGTCAGTATCCACTGCCTGGGGCTCTTCTCAGTGACACCCCCCCCCCCCAGCGCTGCCATGTCCCTTAGAGTCACTGGTGATCCCAATGCCCCCTGCTCTTCTCGAGCCTGCCTTCTACTCAGCCCACATTCTTAGGCTGAGCTTGTTCAGCCCAGCTCCGATGTGCTGGCTGGAGTGAGGGGTCTTCTGGGAACTGGTCTGTCTACAGCCCTCAAGTTCCAGTTGATACAGGATGGTCCCTTCTGGGGAAGGGCAGAGGGGCATGTCCACCACTAGGCAGGTCATTCTGGGGTCTATGAGCCCTTCACCCCAAATGCTTGCCACTGCTAAGCTCCGCCTGGCTTAAGGACATGAGTAGAGGTATTCAGGGCTGGATGCATGCAAGTACATGTGCCCCAGCCTCCATCCCTGGGCTCCTCTGGCTCTGGCTCCTCCAGATCTGTTGCTAACTTTGATCTGAGCGAGAAACCACCTTGCAGAGTGCCAACTCACACTTGGGGCCATTCTGGGGGCCAGAAACAAAGGCTGACATCGCTCAAAGGATTTTACCACACTTGCCCTGACTCAGAGATTTTGCCTGAGGAGACTCTGTTTTCTGAGTTTTTACCTCTGGTCTTCTGTCTGGTCGAAAGAGAAAAGAGAGGTGGCTATATTAATTTTTCAAGTGATGGGTTTGAGCATCAAACCAATTTCAATGAAAAAAAAAATCACACCAAACCCAAGAATACAATCACCTCCACAGTCAGCCCCAGATAAAGGTATTAATCGCTGGGGGGACTGTACCTTTTTTCCCTCTAAGGAGACTTTTAAAACATAATTCCCATTTTATTTTAAGCCTATATTACTCTCATGATTAATTGCCAAAAAAAGAAACCCACAATAGCAACGCATTTTGTACATTGAGTTGGGATGGGGGGTGGAACAGTAGATATTCTGTGGTGTTGCATGGTGGGAGAGATTTTATATTTATAGTAAACATGTCAGTTAACATGTTGTTTTGAAACCCCAAGCAATACACAGGAAATAAATTATGTAGATTAAAATTTTCCAACCCATTTTTGAAATGTTAGCATGTGCTTCGTTGTTTGATTCAATTTTTTCTGTTGTTGCTGTTGTTTTCTCTTCTTTTTCTTTTCAACTACATTGATTTCCCAGTAGTGGATTTTCACTTATTCTTATTCTCCAGTTATGCAATACAGTAAATCAGCGGGGTTTTCTCCGGTAAGAGGTTTATCATTCCTGGGTCCCCACACAACTTAACTTCCCAGCCTCCTTGAGAACTTGTCAAATTTTACTTAGTCTTACTTTGATGGAGTTTAAGTGTTTCCAATCCTGTAATGAAAATCTCTCACTTCTGCCCTTGCCCGGAGGTCACTTTTTGTCTTATCCAATGATCCTTTCAGAAGCCAGGAAGGGAAATGGAGGCAGGTGATGCTTGGATGTGTTCTGGCTGGAGCCAGGTAAGAAGTGCAGCCTCTTGAGGGTAAAGCTGACCGAAAACAGACCTTCCCTCTCCAGGCACTAGTTGGGAGAAATGGCTTCACCTGCTCTACAGGACGCCTTTCCAGGTCTCTTCCTGGGACCAGCGTTATCCAAGGGTCTCATTGGCGCTGGTGACTTCCGACGGGAGGCAGCTCCTTGCCAGCCTGTCATCACAAACTCCCAAAAGTGAATGAGCGCTGGGCCTCAGAAGTGGGGTGTTGGGTTAAGGGGCTGTGAGGTAAAGTGGGACTTAGCTCCAGAGTGGACTCAACCTCAAGAACAATCTTCCTAAGGGGCAGTGAGGTTCTGGCTGCTAAGATAGAAAACTGCCTCCAGGATAGAACTAAACTCTCAAAGAAAGACATGTTGACAGTATTGAATCACCAACAATCCCGTTCAGGGCAATGACTCAAATCTGTTCAAGTTGTCCTAGCGGGCACGGTCTTGGTAGAGCTTAACACTGGACCGGCGTGAGCGGCTGCTGCTTTGTTCACTCCCAAGAGAGGACCCAGGGTTCATCCCGCCTGCGGTGCCCGGTGTCAGAGTTCAAGGCAATATAACCGTTAATGAACTTTGAATTTAAATTGTGTACATTTTTAAATTGTAAGATTTTTACTGTATATTGATGCATAGTGTGATTAAATAAATTGCTTGTAATTTAAAGACTATTTAATATTCAAAATAAATATAGATTATATATTTATAAATTCTGTGGCTGCGTTTATTCTGTGATGTCTCCACTCGCACAAGGTGGGGGGCCTGGCACTGCCCTGTCTTCCTGGCACCTCTCACTGTCCCAATGATAGAGTTGGGGCTAGGGAGATGATATGCAAGGGTTTGGAGAAGTGTGTGCCCTAGAGTAGATCAATCCTGAGCACCCTGGGAGTCTTCCCACGGGGAAGAGGTGTCCTCTTCCAGAGAGAGAGAACAGCAGAGCACGAACTAGCCTTTATCGGCACTGCCAAAAAAAAAGATTGGGAAGGATGTTTCTCCCCCACACTCCAGGGGGGGGGGGACAAGATTAATGGAAACTACATTTCGATGTGGCTTTTGCGCTGCCTTCACGTTCATCTATAAAGTGTACCCATATCACAGAATTCCAGTAGCCGCCTCTGAGATACAGCCACAAAGCACCGAAGCCAAGAGGCGAGTCTGCCCCCCCAAAAAAGCCTTTCGGTACCTATAGAGGCCACGTTGCCACCGTCTTTCCCCTTTTCTCACGATTGGGCAGCCACAGGTGAGGTGCCCAGCTCGAGTCACTCCAGCCTGGATGTGCCCATCCGGGAGACGGGCACCTGAGTCTGAGCAGGTCTGGTCCCGGAGGCATCCGGCTTTGAGCTCGAAACGCTACTTTTCCAAAAGGGGCTTCAAAGGGGCTTTTACAGCTGCTTTTACCAGTTCACTCCTGAGGTCCCTCCCTCTTGGGCATCATTCTTCTCGTCCCGCCCGCTCGGGTTCGGCTCAGAGCCAAGCCCCAGCCCGGCCCGCACCTGGCCGCGCGCCCGCCTGCTGGGGAAGTCCCCACGCCACCTGTGCACCCCGAAACGTAGCGGTGAAGGCGCGGAATCCGGAACCACACAACCCCTCCCGAAATCCGTATTAGGTGCAGAACGGCTTTTGCCGTTCAGAGTCCTGACCCTGAGTTCTATAACCTTTAGCCGCCCCGAAGCGGAGGCGGCGCCTGTGGCGTGCCCGGGGCCCCTACCCCATTCCTGGCCGCCCCGAACCGAGCCGGGACGGACGCTGGGCTCGCGGGCCGGGGGAGGGGAGTGCGCCCGAGTCCCGCAGGTGCGCCGCCCCCGCCGGCTGCAGCGACACGCGGGCATCGGCCCGCCCCGGCCCCGCCCCGGAGGGTCATTTACATGAGGCCGCGGCCCCGCCTGGGGCGGCTAAAGCGACGTGTCCTTGTCCCCCGTGGACAGCCCCGGCGTGTGCAGTGGCGGATCCCCAGGTAAGTGTGGGGAGTGTCGGGGCCGAAATCCGGATGGGGGGCATCCACGTGATGGCGCCGGGCTGCTGCCGACCTGGTCATCAGACAGGTGACCTTTGACAGCTGCCCCATGGCCGCAGCGGCTCCAGTCCCTGCCTGTCCCGCAGCACCGCTCTAAGAGGGGTCAGCGCTGGGCATTTCATCCGCCTGAGCTCAGGCAGCAATCGGAGGTGGGGTGAGGGCCACAGGCCCGGGAAGAGGGTGTAGGGGTCATGATGAGAAGGACCACCAGGTCAGGCTGAAGCCAAGAGTCGGACATGGTGTCCAGTGGGCATAGAGATGTGTGTGGGGTTAGCTCAGGGCCCATTTAACTGGGGAGGACCAAGGAATCCTGAACGAGCTCTAGCTGTTAGCGGTGCCCACAGGTGATCACAGGGTGGCTTGTATTCTGGATTTCAGCTCCTGAAGTCTCCCCTGAGACCACCTCTGAGGTCATGAAGACCAAGAACCGGCCCCCCAGGCGTCGAGCGACCCCCCAGGACACAGAAGCCACTCCTGGGGATCGGACCCCAGAGAGGCCCCAGCTAGGCTCAGGGCCAGAGCTGGCCAAGGGTCTGAGGAGTCGAGTGTCGCGGGCTCAGGGAGCTCGGGCGGAAGGTGGACGGCGGCGGCCTGGCCTGTCGGGTCCAGGGCCAGGACTGGGCGGTCGCCGGGAGAGCAGCATCCAGCGGAGACTGGAAAGCAACGAGCGGGAACGGCAGCGCATGCACAAGCTCAACAATGCCTTCCAGGCGCTGCGCGAGGTCATCCCACACGTGCGCGCGGACAAGAAGCTCTCCAAGATCGAGACGCTCACACTGGCCAAGAACTACATCAAGTCGCTCACCGCCACGATCCTGGCCATGTCCAGCGGGCGCCTCCCAGGCCTGGACGGGCCAGGCCCCAAGCTCTACCAGCACTACCAGCAGCAGGCAGCTGGCAGCACACTGGGGGCCACGGAGGCCGAGCCCGAGGCCCACCTGCAGAGATACTCCACGCAGATCCACAGCTTCCGAGAGGGCTCCTAGCGCCTGGCTTGGGGGCCACAGCGCCCCACCCGCTCCTCCTGGCCAGCTCTCTCTTGCTGGGGGGACCCCTCAGGCTGGAGGTGATGCCCCCAGCAGCTCCACTTTCCCTGAACTTGGGTGCCTCCTTGGAACCCAGCACATCCTGGCTGCTGCAGGGGCCAAGGCCAGTGAATGACTAGGGCAGCACGAGGCCCTGGCCCCAGCAAACCAGGCAGTGGACAGGCCTTTGCCAATGTGGCTGGTCTCTCTCCACCCTGACCCCTCTGGGTGCCAGGAGCTTGTGGGGAAATATTCCTCTGGTAAGTTTCCCTCACCATGGCTGAGCCCCTTATATTCGAGTGCAAGGAAGGGCCAGGTCGGCCTCATTTGGTCAATTAAGGCCCAGGGCCAGGAGATCCCAAAGCCACACAGAGAGGGTGGCTGGTCAGGGGGCTGAAAAATGACTCAGGGCCCCTCAAACCAGGATAGCTGGGGAGGAGGGGCCAGCATGAGTGGTATATGTGGCTACTCCTGCCTGGGGTGCTGAGCTGGGTCAGGGTCTAGGATCTGGTGGTGCCCTTTTGGGCCCCATGACAAGGGTTTTGGAGCCTGGTCCACAGAAAGCTGGGAGGGGGTGAGCGAAGGCCGCCACTGGGTATATGTTCCGCCATGTAGGTAGGGTCTTGGCAGTGTATTAGGAAGCTGCTGAAGCTTAGCTGGAGCTGAATGCCCTGCAGTGGTGTAGGGGCACCCCACCCCCATCCAGGAGCTCCTTCCTGGCAGGTCCCCATTGCCCCAGGCCGAGCTTCCTTCTGCTGACTCCTCTGCTCCCCACCCACCCACCCCCAAGAGGGAGGGCACATCCGAGAGCCACAGACAGGAGCTCATGATGGGGGGCTGGCACGTGGGGTCCACCCTGAGTCTCTGGGCTCAGGGCCTAGATAGCACTGTCAATGACCTGTCCTGTGCCCCAGGTGGCCTCACATCTGTCCACAGTCAGGTGGGGACTGCCCAATCTTGACGAGGCTATTCTGAAATAGGAGCCATGGAGGGGCCTGCTCTGAATTCAGGAACTCGGGGTGCTGCCTTAGGGCCACCAGCACTGGGACATGAGTGTGTCCTACGTGGCTGGAGGCATGTGTTCTGGTTGGGCCCCCAACTTGCAAGTAAACCCAAGACTGACTGAGCTAAGCTGAGACAGGCCCCGCTGCCTCTTGGCAGAATCTGATCTTCGTGGCATTTCCTGACCACCCCCCCCTTGGCACTGCTCGGGGTGACACATGCCGAAGTCAGCTGCTCACCTGTGAAATCCAGCCTTCAGAGGAAGGGAGCAGCCTGCTCCCACCCTATCAACCTAGACCCCAACTCTGGGGAAGACTTGCAGTGCCCATCTGCTCAAGCAAGCCCTGGATCCAGGAAGTGGGTGAGAGCCCCTACAGCTGCCTGGCCTGCAGCTGGGGCCACAAGGCAAAAAGACAGGACTTGGTGCCGACTGTGGGCCAGCGTGGGGCTGTCTGGGGGGAGTGACCCCATTTTTCAGTGCCCCCTATGGCCATACTTGTCCTCTCAGAACCCTTGAATGTGCTCCCCACTGCCCTTGAAAGTAGCCCCCTACCCCGCAATGGCCACTCAGAACATCACAATAAAACAGATAATAGACGGTCACTTCCAAACATTCACCCCAATTTTACTGCAAAGCATCCGACCATTCAGACACTTGGGGGGCAGAATGGGGGCTGAATGTGGGAACAGCAGGCTCAGTGTGACACAGTGGCCCTCACTGGGCAGGGTCACACCACCTGCAGTGGACCTCACTCCCAGACCCTCCTTGTGCCCCTGATCCCAACTCCAGAAGATGCCACCAGGGCAGGGACTCCCCATAAGGGCCCTTGGATAAGTTTCCCGGTGACCAGCACCCATAGGGAACTAGGGAGCCTGGGTTGCAGAAACTGGAAACCAGCTGTCAGAGTCCAGGGTGGCCATACTTGAGGTGTAGCCCCCCACTCCAGTGTTTTCAACCTGCCACAACTTCCATGACCCCAAACTCAGTAGCTGACTCCACGACCATTGTCATGGGCCGGGGGGGGGGGGGGGGGGAACGGACGGACGGGCTCCTGTCCTTGAAAGCAGGAGGCGGGAGGCAAGGGAGGCAGGTAGCAGGGCCTACACATAGCCCAGGCCTCTTCACATGTGTGGACAAAGCTTCACATTTCTGGGTGCTTTCAGCCGGGGCATTCCGAGGCCACATCTCCAGCTCATGCCACTACAGTACTTCACCTGGGAAGTCTCATGACATTTCCACTCTGAGCTCACCATGCATCGATCCTTCAGTGGGTTCCTTCCACAGCGGCTCAGCAGCACACGGGGTTTGCAGACTCCTCGGGGTCCCCGCTGGGTGCCCCATCTGACTCCCTGGCTGAGTCCTGGCCCGTGCTCCTGGGGGCCCTGGTAGCATTGGCCCGGACGGAGATGTGGTCCCAACCCCCCTGCAAGCAGAGAGGCATGTCCCAGGAGTGCTGGTGGGGATGACTCCAGGCCTGTCCCCACTCCCCCATGGCCCTGCGTGGTGGTCCAGACACCACCCCCATACTGGGGCCCCTGATCCCTTCAGCCATGCCCACTCACCCCGATGCCATAGTCCCAGCGCTGGCCCGTAGGATTTGTGGGTCGCACTCCAGTACGGTGGCACACAGTGCCCCGACTGAGGCTGTGGCTACCCTGCACCTTGTCAGCAATGACCCAGACCTGGTCCAGGGGCCCCACAGACACAGAGCACACGTTGTTGGACACGTAAATCCAGCTGCTGCCCTGGGGGTAGCTGGGAGTCACTCCCTGGCGGTGCCACAGGTTCCCTGGGGAGACAGGCACAGGGTCACCCAAGGTAGCCTGGAAGATGCACCAAGCACTTCTCTGCCCACAACTGTCCCCCAAACCACCAGTCCCGGAGGTAGGCCAGGGGCTTGGCCCATCAGGGTGCTTCAGGAGTCCCCAAAGGCAGCCTGGCACTCACCATTTTCATCCAAGGCGAACACAGATGTCTGCCCCACAGATACCTGCTTCAGCCTCTGCTTGGGGGGCGACGGGATGTGGTACCAGCAGTCGCCTGCAATGGTCACAGAGTGCCATGCAGTGACTCCCCACCCCAACTTAACTGCTCTGGGGGATGGGTCTCACATCTGGGGGATGTGCTTGGCCCAGAGAGTGGTTACCCACATGAACCCTTAGTCCATGTGCAGACACACCACGCAGCCCCCACAGTGGGACAGTCTGGGATCCAGCCAAGCCTAAGCCAGAACCCTGTGGGCAATGTGTACCTCTAGTCCCAGCTTAGGGGCAGGGGAAGGGCCCCAGCACACCACCTCAACTCCATGACCTCAGAAACATTTTAAGTAGCTGAACTGAAATTCAGGCTGGTGAAGTGAAGGGAGCTGGCACTGTGCACTCATGGGGGAGGAGGAAGGGGAAGGTAGGGGGAGGGGGGCAGGGGGACAGAGCACACTCACCAGCAGGCTGGGAGGAGGACACAGCTCCCCGGTAGAAGGCGGAGCCATCCCTGGCTACGGCCCATACCTGGCAGCAGGCGCCAATGGAGATGGAGATGAAGGGCTGGTCCGTGCCCACATGCAGCCAGGAGGAACCCTGGGGGCGGCACCAAGTAAGCACACACATGGGACCCAGGTAGGGGGGGCTCCAGGGAGCCCTTAGACCCGCCCCTGCCTGAAGAGTCTGGCGAGCACTCACTGCAGGATTGAGCTCGGTCACACCCAAGCGGCACAACACGTCCCCCTTGTCACTGACTGCCCAGAGTGCCAAAGCCTGGCCATTCCCCTGCGCGCCAGGGCTCTCAGGCATGATGGAGACGTCAGCCAGGCCCACGGGGGCCACCTCCAACCAGGGCCCGCTAGTCAGCAGCTTGCACTTCCTGTGGGGGGGGAGCATGTATGTGTGGAGAGTCTGAACCCCAGAAGGGCCAGGTGACACCCCCCCCCACACACACACACACAGCCTGCCCAGAAGGTGGTGAGTGATATTTCTCTTATTTGCTCTGGAAAACAAATGCAGAAATGGGAGAGCCGGAGTGCCCGCTGGCATTTCCTGGCTTGACATTTACTTTGATTCCTTGCCCCGCCCCCCTCCTTCCCATTTCCTACAGGGGGCCCCCCAGGACTGCTGGAGGAACCCAGTTTCCTGGGCAGCAGCAGCACTGGCCACACCCTGGCCCTGCCAGCTCAGCCCTTACCTGGCCCAGCACCTTCTCCTGACAAAGTCTTTCATGGTCTTATAGCCGTGGTAGGAGCTGTGGGAAGAAGCCAAGAACCAAGCCCTCCTGAGGAAGGCGCTTGGCCCACAGGTACCACACAGATCCCATGGTCAGGCGGCATGTGTGTTGGGGAACCCCAAGGGATAGTAGGGGACCCTAAGTCTTCACAACTAGGGCTCCCCAGATCAGGACACGGTGGCTGCCCCACTGGGACTGCAGTTAAGAGGTGTTGCCTGCTCCCACCCCCACCCCTGCACTCTTGGGAATGGTCAAGCTGCATCTGCTCAGAGGCTGGGTTTCAGGTCGGGCCATACTCTGAGGCAGTGTCAGAACTGAGGTTATGGTGCCCAGGCGCATCCCTGGTCTCAATCTCCACTTGGCTCAAACTCCCCAATCACTCCATCTCCAAGGCCTGGCCCAGAGCCCTCAAAGTGCCCCTGCTAAAGCCCGAGACCGACAACAGCCCCCAGATGGTTCCCTCAGAACCCACATCCGAAGAAATGCTCACGCAGGAAAGTCGCTGGCATACTGCCACCCCTCCTGGTCTGTGCCCCCAGAAACATTGAAGTCCACGAACCAGTCGGAAACCTGGGGAGGGGTCAGGTGAGTGCAGGTGCCTTACCCTTGTCCCCCTGTATCCCATGAGGGCAGCAGGTGCTCACCCAGGTCCACTGCAGGGACGGTGGCTTTGTGCCTGCCTTGGTGCGCTCCTGAAGGCCTGAGGCATCGCTCCACATGTAACGGTCAGTGGGCAGACCCCTGTCGGGGCAGGGTGGTGATGGAGAGGGGTGCAGGGCTGTCCTGTCCCCCACAAAGCCCTATGAAGCATAGTTTCATGTGGAATTAAGGTCTTCGTAGAGGTTCAGGGGAGACAGAACTTGAGTCTCTGAGAGTGACTGGGGGAAAGGAGAAATTGGCTTCTGAAGGAGACACTGTGTGGGTGATGCCACCACCGCAAAAGGACCCCAGAAGCTTCCAGATGCAGAAACCATCAGCGCCTTCTCACAGGTCCTGGAGGACCAATAACAGCATAAACCTGGACTCCAGCCATGAACCCCAAGAATCAACAGCTGATATAAGCCACTCTGGAGTAGGGGAGCAACAACTGCACCTCTTCCAAGGCCCAAGCAGGGGTGCTGGGTGCTAGAAAGGCATGAGGGCCTGCAGGGTATGCATTGGCTACCAGGACAAACAGAAGCCACAAATGCTCACTTGAAGGTGCTCAACCTGCAAGGCACCAACCAGCATTTTCAAGACTAAGCTGAGTATGGCCAGAGCGAAGGTTTAATCCCCAACACCCCATCTAGTCCCCTGAGCTTCCCTGAGTACAATGCCACCAGGAGTAAGCCTGCACTGCTGGTGTGGCCCCAAAGCAAAAAAGACTGAGCCAGTTGGAGAAGTGGGGGGCCGCCACCTTGGGATGGAACAAAGTGCGAGGTGCCCCTTGCTTCATTGGAGCCCCCTCTGGGTCCTCAGGCCAAAGCTGGAAGTGGGTAAGACCAGGACAAGGGTTCCCAGAACTGCTGTTTCCACCCTGAGGGTTCTGGGGTCTCGTGCCTAGGAACAAAAGCCTGAGGTACAATGTTCTCCTGAGCCCAAAGCAACAGGACATTCCCTGTCCTCCAAGAAAACTGCACCAAAAAAAGGGACTAAGAGGGAATTGACAGTGAGAAAGGTGGGGCCCAAGGGGAAGGGCACTGGGCAGGTAGGTGAGGGTGAAAGGGGGACAGCAAAGTTCTGGGTCTGGTGCTAGGGAGGATACCCTGCGGTCTGTGGTCCCACTTGGCACATCTAAACACATGTTCCTATTTTCCTATCAGGGCACCAAGGTGGATCACACGACCTCTCCGCAAGCCCCACATCTAAGGACAGTGCCTTAGATACCCCAGGATATACCCCACCTGGCAGTGTAGCCCGTGACAGGGTTCCAGCGCTGGTTCTCATAGATGCGAACACACTTCACGTCCCACTGCGGGTAGATGTTACTTGTGGCCAGGCCTGCAGGAGAGGAGGCTGTGGGGTCCAGACCTCACCCACAGGACCCCAGAGGGAAGTAAGGAGGACCTGAATACCCTGGCCCATACTGTCCTAGTTGTACCTCTTGTCCCTTTGCCCATCTCCCCCTCCCATGCAGGCAGGAGCCCCCCATTTCTCTCCTGAAGGCCTCTAGAGCCCCAAGGTCAAAAGTCCTGATAGTATTCCCCTCTCAGTGCTCCCAGGTTCTGTAAGCTTATCCCAAGCACATAGTCACAGCCTCCAGAGGGCATAAACAAAGCTGGACATCAAGATATTTTGGGGTGTGTGTGTTCAGGGCTGCCCCGCTCGCCCAAGGCTTCATCTGTTTCACAGTGGGACTAATAGGGCTGCCTCTCAAGAACCTTCTAGGCCTATGTCTGCCACAGAAGACTGGGAAGGAGCCAGTGATGAAGGTGGAATGTCCAGTGTGAGAACTAAACACAACTCAGGATGGAGCCGGGGTCAGAGGAGGAAGTGGGATCCGTGAGCAGGGGACAGAGCTGGGGCACATAGTGGGGAGGGGGGCTCACCTGAAAAGCAGCCCCCACCATAGCCCCCGGTGTACACCCAGGCCGTGTGGTCATAGCCGATGCCCCATACCACTCCCCGGCCATTGGCTTCCACAGCCCGCAGGTGGCCCCCCATCTGCCGCCAAAACCTGGGGACACAGGGAAAGAGGGGGAACATGTTTCATAGGGCTTTCCAGCCCTGCCTCCTTTTCTGCTTGGCCTATTGTAGACACCCCACTATACTGACCCCACACCTCATCAGACAAAGGAGGTGCCTGCCCTCCCCAGGAAATCCTAGGGGTGTGAGACCTCAGGAATGGCCACCTGAGCCATGTGGGTGGAGGGTCACATGCATTCCCTGAATGTCGCCACTACCAGGTGAGCTCTACCTAAAGCACAGGATGGGGGCTTGGCCTGCGAAGCAGGGGACTGGGATCATCTCCTTCAGGACACAGCCGTGGGCTTGGACACTCACATCTGGTCACATGGCAGCGGGTGCTCTGCAGCCTCCAGCTGAGGGCCTGGCTCGCTCACAAAAATGTCCCCCTTGCAGGTGACAGACCAGATGGCCTGTGGGGATGGGCGTCCAAATACCCTTCGGCTCTCGCAGCAAGATTGGCTGAGCAGGGCAAGCTGAGCGGGGACACAGTGGTCAGTGTGTGGGAACCTGACGGCGACAGGCCACTCCCACCTAGCAAGACCCTCACCCAGTCGTTCATATCTTGTTCAGTGGCAGCCGCCAGGCGCACGGGCCACCTCTGGCGCGTCTTCTCAGGGGTGTAGAGCGCGAAGGAATGTTTGGCCTCATTGAGCACAGGCACCAGTGCTGTAACCTCATTAAGGAACAGGTGGATGTACTGGTGGCAAAGGAAGGAAGGTGTGAGGGGGTGGGGGAAACACCAACAGAACCACCTTCACCTGCTCCTGGATTTGGGCAGAGGGGCCATGGTGCTGGCATGGGGGCGGGGGTGGGCATGCTCAGATAATTGGGTGCAGGGGGACTCAGATCTCTGCTGCACCATCTTGTAGGGAGCCAGCCCAGGGGGTGGGGGGGGGATTAGTGCTTCCCAGATGCAGGTCCAGAGTGCCCCGTTCCAGGCCCCCCAAGCACCTTCTTCTCTTCATGCAACACGTAGTAGATGAAGAGGATGCTGTCTCGGGCACCATCCAGTCCCGTGAATTGTTCCAGCGCCACGCTCACATCCACCCACTTGTGAGGTTTCCAGTCGCACCACCACTGCAGGGTCCCGGTCTTCACCCACACAGACTGCACAAGTCCAGGCGAGGCCAATCAAGGAGGGATGGGACCAGACATGGTTGGGGGGGGGGGCAGATAAGCCTGGGGCGAGGCCAGGCAGTGTGGGGCAGGGTTTGAGAGAATGCATGGGAGAGGTCATACTGGATAGGAGTAGGAGCAGACGGGGCAGGGCAGGGGCAGACATGTGGGAGACCCTTCTGCCCACCAGTCCCTGCTCTCCTTATTCATCCTCAGATCTGTGAGAGACACTCCCCAGGACAGGACCTAGGCCTGGGTGCTGCCTACTTCCCCTGAGGTTCCTCAGACAAGGGTGCCACAAGGCAGGAGCCAGGGGCTTCCTGGGCTTGTGTCGGGGCACTGATGGAGGGTTGCAGGGATGTGCAGCCAACTCAGGAATCGCCCTGTCCCTACCTTGCCCCACAAAGCCAATAAGGCATCACTACACCAAGGCCACAAGGATCAGGTCCAGGATCTGTGGGTGGTCTCAGCCACTACCGTGCCTGCTGCAGGCACCCACCTGCTCCACGGCCTGCTCGTAGTGGCGGAAATTCTCCAACTCCCGCTTGGTCCTCTCTGTGAGCTGCTGGAAGATCTGTTTCCGCCAGGCGGCTGTCTGGGTGGGTAGGAGGGACAGGGACAGCGACTGCACAGATGGGGACAGGCCTGCAGGTGGCCAGATCAGGGTTACGGGCTGAACTTCTGGGTTCCCAATGTGCCCCCCTCTCTGTCCTCTCACTGCTGGGGGTAGCCCTACCAGTTTCCACTGCTAATGGAGGAGCTGGCTCAGACAGTCCTATTGCTTTTTGTTTGGGGGCCACACCCGGTGATGTTCAGGGCATACTTTTGGCTCTGCACTCAGGGATTACTCCAGTTGCTCGAAGGACCATACAGGTACTGGCTGCATTCAAGGCAAGTGTTCTACCCGCTGCACTACTGCTCCAGCCCTGGCTCAGAGTGGTCAAGCTCCAGCCTACAAGGGCCCCAGTCTTACCTGAGTGAACTGTGAACCACTTGAGTGTGGTGTGGGCCTCCACAGCACAGGCCCCTCCTGACACCCAGGCCCACAGCAGGTGGTCAGCAGCAGCATATGGATCCTCTGGAACCAGTGAGGAGTTGGCTACTCTCTGGGGCTCTTTCAGGTCGATGTTGCTCCAGGGCAGCTCAGCCGGGTCAGAGTGGCTCTCAGATCCTGAGGTCTGGGCGGCCAGTTCCAGGACCCCAGGGCACTCAGGGTTATCAGAGTTGTCCACAGTCTCCACTGGGATGGACAACACAGGCCCAACTTGCTCAGCCTCTGTGTCGCTGGGCATATAGGACTCGCCACTGCACCTCACCTCGTCACCAAAAAAGCAGCCAGCACTGGGAAGAGGGGGACATGGGAGCACCTCGAGGCTGTGCTGCAAGTGGGTAGTTCCACTCAGCACCCCCCTGCCTATTTACCAGGGTCTTTCCCTCCTCCCCGCCATGCCTGCATCCTGAGCACTGGATGTGGCACCATCACATCTGTGCTCGTGGGCAGTTGCACTGAGAAAAGTCTACACTGAGCTGTGGCGCTCACCATTCTGTTTGAGTTTAGGGGAACTAACTGAGGCCTCTCCAGGACAGTCAATGCTCACCTTGAGTGCTCACCCCCATGCAATGCCACAAGCCCAGCCCTGATTGCACATGTCCTCACGTCCCTGGGGAAACTTGAGTCTCTTTCTATCCTCCTCTGCCCTTTGTGCTCTCAGGCTAGAGAACCAGCTGCCTTGTCCACTCTCGAGAGAAGTGGCCTCCCACAATGAGACCAGATGTGACTGGCCCACTGCACGGGCAGGGCATCCCTGAAACTGGGGCACAGAACACAGTGATGTGGCATCTCCCTCTTATGCTGGCTTGCCCTTGCCTTCAGCTCTGTGGATGGTGCATTGACATTCAAAAATGCCAGCTTGAATGTCAGCTTCCAATTCTTTTGGGGGGTAGCCACATCCAGAAGTGTTCAGAGGTTACTCCTGGGTTTTTGGGAAGTAGGTGGTCTCCTTTTTCCATCACAATCTACCAATCTATGCTGAGCCCTCTTGGCTCTGTATGCCTCAGTTTCCCTTCTCCTCAGTCTTAGAAAGAAACTATCTTCCTGAGGGCCTACCAGGCTGCTCCCCCTTGCACATCTGCTCACATTAGCATGCCAGTCCTGACAGCTGTCCCATGTACAGCCAGTGGGTCTCTAGGTCTGTGATTTGCATTTCCCTGAAAATTCTGCAGGGCAGCTCTGCACCTGCCACGACCCAGGGGAGATACACCTACTCAAGTTCTTGACCCCCTTGGGTTTCTGTTTGGTTTAGATTTAGGGCCACACGTGCTAGTATCTGGGGGATCACGAGGTCCTGGGGATTAAATGTGGGCTCAGGAATGTGCAGTCTGTGCTCAGTCTTCTGTTCCCTTGGTCCTTTTTTTTTTGGTTTTTGGGCCACACCCGGCATTGCTCAGGGGTTACTCCTGGCTGTCTGCTCAGAAATAGCTCCTGGCAGGCACGGGGGACCATATGGGACACCGGGATTTGAACCAACCACCTTTGGTCCTAGATCGGCTGCTTGCAAGGCAAACACCACTGTGCTATCTCTCCGGGCCTGGTCCTTTTTTATTTTAGTTTGGAAGCCACACCTGGCAGTGCTCTGAGCTTGCACCTCATTCTATGCTCAGGGATGGCTCTTGACAGTTCACTGGTGTTGCCAGGGATCCAGCCCAGGTCAGCTTTATATCAGTTAATCACCAACCCCCTGGAATAGCTTCCATCCCCTTAGCCCTTTTTAATTGGACACTGTCTCCACCATCAGGAAACAAAGTTTCTTCTTTGTGTGGCTTGTGCCGCTCTGGTATCATATGTAAGACAAAAAGCCATCAAGACTGGCTGCCTTTGGCTAAAGAAGCTTCTCAGCCCAGTCCAGTTTCCAATAGGACCTTTAACTGGGACACCTAAACGTCCCATAAACATGGCACATGGTGTGGCCATCAGCTGGGATAGCTAAAAGATTTGTGTCAAGGTGTGTGGGGACCTGGCCTAGCTGGGGTGCAGCAAGCTCAGTGGGGTCCTGGTTCCAGCCAAGGGTCATGTTAGAGCCTGGACTTGTGTCCACCATGTATAAGGACCCAGGCAGGGCTGCCCAACCCCCCCACTTCCACCTCTCATAATGACAGTCGGAGAACACCTGGGACCTTCTGAGAAACACAAAACCTCCCCTGGGTCAGATCCACTGAAACAGAAACAGGGTTTCGGCAGGATACTGTCCTTTCATTACTAGAGCACAGCACTGGGCTGGCTTCCTCTGCCTTGTATCCTCTGTTGGGGACCCCAAATGGCACCTACCCCTCCTCTGAACCCAGAGTCCAGCCTCTCCACCATGTGACCCCCACAACTGTCACCTCTCGTACCAATGTGTCCAAGGCCACCTGCTAGCTGAGCATGGACCTGGGGCACAGAGAGGAAACCTCCAGGCTTTGGCTTGGAGGCAATGAGCATGAAAGCTGATTGAAGGATCCCTGGTGGTCTCCTGAGCAGGCTGGTTGATGGGTTCCCTGTGGTCTCCCAAGCAGGCTGGCTGAAGGGTACCTCATGCCTCCCAATGGTTTCCTGAGCAGGCTGGTTGAGGGGTCCCATGTGCCTCCCCACAGTCACCTGAGCAGACTAGAGTTGCTCCCTGAGTGGGAGTGGTCACAGTCCCGACCGGCCACGATGACCTTCCACATCTTGCCGCTGAGCTCACTTGGGGTGACGCCCTGTCGGAAATAGATGGCACGGTCCTCCCCGCTGATGCCCCAGACCTGCAGAAATGGGAGCGGGGATGGGTGAGGCACAGAAGCTGGGGAGAGTGCCTCCATCAACACAGTGGGATGTGTGCTAGGGCAGGAAGGCAGAGGGGGTGGATGAAGAGGGGGTGGATGAAAAGGATTGCATGAGGGCAGTTCCCAGCTTGGGAGAAGTAGGGGCACTAACCATCCTGATTCTGAGTTTGGGATGACAGGGGAGGGGTTGTTACCTACAGAAAGCCACACATGAGACCAGAGGGCAGTGCTGCTTTATGGGGGCTCACAGCCCTGTCTGTGACCTTCATCTCACTTTTTTTTGTTTGTTTTGTTTTTGGGCCACACCCAGTGATGCTCAGGGGTTACTCCTGGATATGCGCTCAGAAATTGCTCCTGGCTTGGGGGACCATATGGGATGCCGGGGGATCAAACCACGGTCCATCCTAGGCTAGTGGGCACAAGGCAGATGCCTTAGGATTATGCAACCTCTCCGGCCCCTCATCTCACTTTTCACTATAGAGGACCAGGCCAATCCTTGGGTTCCGAACAGGGAAGGGTTTATGAATTGGGGCATAGAGAGGGTGAACCGTTTGCCTGGGCAGAGCTGCTAATCAGTGCCATGAAAGAGGATGTTGTCTTCATGCAAAGGAGCTTCAAGACCCCTGAATCTCACTGTCGCCCAGCAGGGCCCTAGGGGACCCTTTGCAAAAAGGAACTTTGTCCATTGAGTCAGGGTAGAATATCTGTTACTATGTGAACTAAACTTTCACTCAGGAGTTGAGGGGGCAGGAAGGGCACCAAGAATCCACATACCTGGTCATGAAGCCCCACGCCGACCATCACCATCTCTCCCACCATCGCCACCCAGCTGGTGCCGCAGGGGTTGTGGGAGTTGACACCTCTTCGGAACCACACCTGGGAAGCCAGAGATTCACAGGCCCCTGGGGTGACTGGCACTGGGAGTGGCAAGCCCCCAAAAGCAAGGGGATACAGTGTTCGTGCCACTGCAGCTCTTGGAGACACCCTTGTCTCCCATTTTGCCTGAGGCTGAGGGCCATCTGCTCAGATGCACCTGTCCTGGGTTTCCTGTCTCTTCTCAGGCTGCCTGAATCTTTCTAGAACATTTTTGCCATTATTTCACATTGGGTAAATTTCTTTTTTTTGGGGGGGGTGTTTTTTTTTTTGGTTTTTGGGCCACACCCGGTGATGCTCAGGGGTTACTCCTGGCTATGTGCTCAGAAGTCGCTCCTGGCTTGGGGGACCATATGGGACACTGGGGGATCGAACCGTGGTCCGTCCAAGGCTAGCACAGGCAAGGCAGGCACCTTACCTCTTGCGCCACTGCCCGGCCCCTGGGTAAATCTCTTGACACAGGGCAGGAGCCAGCTGGCTCTAGGCTGGCTCACTGCAACAGTGGAGGGCAGAGGGGGGAACCCCAGCTGTTTGTTGAATGCAGATATGTGTGTGCCTGCCAGGACTCCTTCTCTCTAGTAAGTGTGTCACTAAAGGGAGGCTGGTGAGAGCTAGAAAAATCTTTCCTATCTTGACTCAGGACAAGTGCATGACTCAGGACAAGTGCAGTCTGCAAACATTTTCTGGAATATTCTCGCTAAATCAAAGGGCTGAGGAGATAGTATAGTGGTAAGGGCACTTGCCCTGCACCAACCAGCCCAGAACCCCATTTATTTCCCTAAGGCCTACCCACAGTGATCCCTGACTGCAGAGCCAAGAGTAAGTCCTCAACACTGTTGAGTGTGGCCCCAAATCAAAAATATTAAGTGTGGGGTTCGGTGGGTGCCGATAGCCACCAGCAACTCCTGCCCTCAGAAATGCAAGCAGATGGAGCAGTTTGGAAGGGACCCAGCTCTGAACACTCTGAACACACAGGAGGGCCTGAGGGTATCAGCGGAAGTGACTGGAAGTGGATCAGATTATTCTTTGTGAGATGGAATCATGTGGACAAGCCCACAGCCTGGGACCCATCTTACCTTTCGGTCTTTGGTGACGGCCCAGACCACACAGATGCCCACGGAGACATGCATGATCCCGTTCTCAGCAGTGGGAGGCTCCACAATGGCCCAGGAACTCCCTGCCCAGACCCCAAGGAAAGTACAGTTGTCTCATAAGGGCAAGGCCCCACCTTCTCCCAGCCCCCACTGCTCCTAGGCTGCCCACCTTTGGGGTTGTTTCTGCTGACGCCTTCACGGACCAGGGCCGGCCCCTCCCAAAGTGTGGCCCAGAGGAGGTCATGAGGCCCGCAGCTAACCTGGGCCACCTCCCCAGGGGTATCCACCAGGGTCCACGAGGAGCCTTCAGGGTTGCAGTGGCTGACACCCTCTCTGTACCACACCTGAGGGTGGAAAGACATTCAGGTTTGGAGGCAGCAACCATCAGGGTTCCTTCACTGCCCCTCCAAAGCCTCTTCTAGGTCAGACACCCCTGAACTTCAGCCTTCCTTAGGAAAAGGTTGGTCCCTTCAGGTGTGAGAACCCCCACTCCACACCGTTCACCCACAGCATTTCACTCCCCCACACTCCTCACCATTCCATCACAAGTCATGTGCACCCCTGCCCGGCCCTGGTGTCCTGCGCCCCCTGGTGGCCAAGTGTCCTTAAGCTGTGTTCCCTAAGGGAAGCTGGGGTCCGGAAGGTTAAACAAAACAACCCCAAATCCCCATCACCCAGGCAAGAAAAACACATGTTCTTTTCCTCCTGAACCTAAATGAAACAAGGTCTGATCCCCTGTGCACTTCCAGACATCGGTCTCGGTGGTGCTTTGGGGGAGTACTCTCATAGAACTGTCTCCACACCACACGAAACCAGTCCCCAGCACCCACAGTAGATGCTGTTTAGCAACCTGGGGTTTCAGAGGAGGGAAAGGGCAGGTCCAGGGTGGGCGGTTCAGAGCTTCTGAAGGAGTAGGACAGGATTCCAGGGGTACATGTGTGGAGTATGGGAAATAGGCCACCTCGGCTCCACTGCAGGTACTGGGGAGCTCTGCTCCCCATGGAAGGGCCCAGGCCTTACCTTTCCCTGCAGGGATACAGCCCACACAGACAGGCGGCCTACTGGCTCATCGGTGACCTCCCAACCCCCCACCGAGAGGTCGCTGAAGGGGTCAGCCAGCTGCTGGGGGTCATCATCCTTGGAAGGGATCTAGATGGAACCGAGAAGTGAGGCCAGGGTCACCAACCGTGAGCACCCAGGACAGCAAGTAGTGCCAAGTTCTTCCAGGAGGCTTATGGGCTGACCTGTATCCCCTCTCATCTCTCCATTCAGCTAACACCCAGCTGCATGGAGAAACTGCACAAGCCCAGGTCCAGCTCCCAGTTTTCTCGGCCACCAAGTATGGGTGCCAGAAGACACTGAGCACAGTGATCTCAGCCCTCCAAGAGGGTCACTTGAGTCAGGGCCCAGGGTGACAGCCTGCTGGTCTCTCTCGAAGTGATTTCCAGCACTGGCATCAGCAGGCTGATGAACCCCTCATCCTGGCTGGGACCCTCAAGAGTTCTAAGGGGGGATCCAAAAAGTCTTAGTGGCCTTGAGTGCCTATCCTGGAGATAGGAACTTTTTTAAGGGGGAGGGTCACACCCAGCAATGCTAAGAAATAATTCCAGGCTCTGCACTCAAGAGTTACTCCTGGTGGTACTTGTGGATAGAATGTGATGCTAGGGATAGAATCCAGGTCGGCCATGTGCAATGCAAGCTCCTTCCCCCTATACTATCCCTCAATCTATCTCTGTGCAGCCTTGAGTCCCTAAGTTGGGGACTTCCTATGGGAATGGATAACAGCCCCAGCAGTCAGAGTGGGTCTGGAATGAGTAAGCTGACAGGGCTTGTTCTAGGACAAGGCAACAGGACAAGGCAGTTAGAGCAAGCTTGGTGCTTCCCTCTGGCCAAGAGGCACACTGACTTGGGATAGGGCACCCTTTAGAGGCCACCCCAATGCACAGGAGACCTTCCACAGAGCCCTGAAGCCTGCCCCTGCAGGCCTTGCCCCATACCCAGCCGCCCCACTCACACAGCCCCCAGACCTTGGCCCAGGTGTCTCGAGCCTTGTATCTCCGGTAGCGAATCCAGCGCCGTCGCCGCACACAGGAATTCCACTTCTGGTCTCTGGTATAGGTGGCAGGAAAGTCGATGGCATAGGTCCACCCCTGAAATGAGGTGTTCTTCAGGTCAGGGCACAGGGAGGGTCGCCTTGCAGTGGGAGATGCGGAGCAGAGCAGGGGGCTGAGGATGCAGGAGGGCCCGGCCAGATCAGGGGTTGTGGGTACTGGGGACTTGGTGGGGACAGCTGAGCCCAGGGCATCCCTCCCCACACAGCCATGATGGGAACCCGTTCACCTACCCCTTTCTCGGTGGGTTCCCCGCCAAAATTCTCATCCACGTACCAGTCCGACTCCCACTCCCAGTACGGCGAGGGCAGCGCCACCTGGTCCAGCTGCCGGGGCTGGAGGCCACTCACGTCACTCCACCCCCAGCGGTCGCTGGGTAGCAGCTTCTCGCAGAAGCCACCCACCGGGTTCCAGCGCTGGGAGAGAGCAGAGACAGGCCTAAGCAGGAATCAGGCCTGAGGGACCAGAGGCGGGTAAGAAGGGGAGACACCCTGTGGGGCTCAGGGCTTCTGCAAATCCAAATAGACCAGGTCAGCTGCCCATGGTGAGGAGACTGGACAGACCCTGACCCAGAGAGCCTCTTAGATCTTTTTTTTTTTTTTGGTTTTTGGGTCACACCTGGCAGTGCTCAGGGGCCACTCCTGGCTCCATGCTCAGAAATCGCTCCTGGCAGGCTCAGGGGTGCTGAGATTCGAACCAGTGACCTTCTGCATGAAAGGCAAAACGCCTTACCTCCATGCTATCTCTCCGGCCCTGCCTCTTAGATCTTAATTGCTGGCAGGGGCTCACTCAGTGTCCCTGGCCCCTCAGCCCCCACCTGGTTCTCATAGGCCTCCTCGCGATGGCGGATGAGGACGTCGCTGGCGCACACGTACACGTAGACCTGGTTGTCACAGGCGATACCCCAACAGCCCTGTGCTGTGGCGCTGACCCGTTTGAACTCCAGCTGTGCATCCCGGCAAGACTCCCAGTGCTGGCCAGTCGTGGACAGCGTGTGCACGTGGCCAAAGAGGTCCACGGCCCACAGCACCGAGCTGGGCATGGTAACAGCAGCCAGGCCTGACTGCAGTCAGCCCACCATCCTTTCGTCCCTCCAGCTTTGGGAACTTTTGTTCTGAACATAAAGAAGCAGAGGAGAAAACAGAATGTCACTCCCTGACACCTTGCCCCCCAGTGTCATAAACTTGAGTATTGGGCTATATTGTCTCCAGATCTTTTTGCTCAAATCTCCTCTAATAGGGCCTGAACTATACCATAGTGGGGAGGACATTTGCTTTGCACACAAATGGACCCACATTTGATCTCCAGCATCCCAAGCCCGTCAGGAGTGATTCCGGAGGGCAGAGCCAAGAGTAATCACTGAGTGCCACTGGGTGCTGCCCAAAAACAAACAAAACAAAACAAACAACTCCTCTAAGCATCATGTCTGGATGTGGCTAAGGGAAAGAGTATCTGCCAGAAGGCAAAAGGCTATGAGCTTGAACCTTGGCACCTTCTTTGTTTGTTTGGGTGTTTTGGGGCCACACTCCTAATTATATGCTCAGAAATTGCCCCTGGCTTAGGGAGACAATATGGGAGGCCAGGGGATTGAACTGTGGTCTGCTCTAGGCTAGTGCTTGCAAGGCAGATGCCTTACCTCCAGCCCCCCTGGCACCTTCTTATATGCCATCCTAGTGGCAGTGGCATTGCTGTGACCCTCAGCACACTGGAATCAAGTGTGCGCTCTGACCACAGCAAGAATGCCCACGGGGCAGGAAAAGAATAACAAGCTGGGGCAAAAGCTCACTGGACTGGGTACAGCCAGACTGGTGTCCATCCTGGGAACCACATGGTCCCCTGAGCACTGCCTCAAGCAACCCCTCAAGCACAGAGTTGCAGGGCCAAAGAGATAGCATGGAGATAAGGCATTTGCCTTGAGTGCAGGTCGGTGGTTCGAATCCCAGCATCCCATGGTCTCCCGAGCCTGCCAGGAGCAATTTCTGAGCGTAGAGCCAGGAGTAACTAACCCCTGAGCACTGCTGGGTGCAACCCAAAAACGAAAAACCAAAAACCAAAATAAAAAAACAACAAAACAAAACAAAACAAAACCAAAAAGCACAGAGTTGCGAGTAGCTCCTGAGCATCACATGGTATGGCTCAAAATTTAAAATTAAATATGAGAGTGCTTGAGAATACAGTACGTAAGGCATTTGCCTTGCATGTGGCTGACTGGGGTTTAAACTGCATCAGACCACATTATTTCCTCTGAACTCAACAAGGAGTGACCCCTGAGCTCAAAAAAGCTTTTTGAAAATATCCTCCCCATGGGGCCGGTGCGGTGGCGCTAGAGGTAAGGTGTCTGCCTTGCAAGCGCTAGCGTAGGACAGACCATGGTTTGATCCCCCGGCATTCCATATGATCCCCCTAAGCCAGGAGAGATTTCTGAGTACATAGCCAGGAGTAACCCCTGAGCGTCACCAGGTGTGGCCCAAAAACCAAAAAAAAAAAAAAAAAAAAAAAAAAAAAAGAAAGAAAATATCCTCCCTTCCCCCAGTAAGCTTTTTTTCCCAAAGAAGCTACAGATATCCTTGAATCTGTTCTACCCCCCACCCCCAGGCATGCACCCCACCCCAAGCCAGAGGACCCACTGAGAACCTTCAAAGGGGCAGTGATGGGAAGGGGTTCAGTTCACCGATTGGTAGGTTTCCTCCCTCTTCTATCCCTCCTCCTCCTTTTCCTCCTGCTTTGGAGAGTGCTGGCCAAGCCTCCTATCCCCCAGGGTTGATTCTCTTGCTGCTTAGGGATAGCCAAGTCTTCCCTCCAGAGACCAGTGGCTAGCTCCAAGGGCACCAGGGAGGCCTGGCAGGCGGCCTCCCACATGAAGACGCCTGGACTGAGGACAGGGGCTATGTGATGAGCCAAACCAGCAGCCACCAGGATCCCGAAGGGGTCTCAACTCCCAGCTGGGGCTAGGGGTGAGTGGGCACTGGTGCTGCAATGAGGATGAGGCCATAACAGGAGGCGGGAGCCTCAGCTGGCAGCAGGCTCCAAAGAACAGTGGGAGCAGCAAACAGCAGAAGGTGAGGAAGAGAAAGTCTGCAGCCTGAGAAGGGAGTGGCCAAGAAGGAGGAAGTGGAGGAGGAAGAAGAAGAGGAGGAGAAAGAAGAGAAAGAGGAGAAAAAAGAGGATGCTCCGGAGAGACAGAACAGAAACTCAGTATCTAAGGGAGTGCTGGGCCTGGCTAGAAGTGGAACAGAGCCATTAATGAGGAGACAGGCAGTGTCCCCATTTCTCCACCACCCCCTGAAGTCTGTCTGAATCAAGTCTGTTGGGAGTTCTCTGAAAATGCACCTGGGACCCAGTGCCAGGAGCCCCACAAAGCTGTGACCTTTCTGTCCCTTTCACTTCTGGAGCACGGGCCTTGGGGTCTCTTGGTACTCCCTGGATTTTGGGTCTTGACCTAGAATAACTGGGGCACTACTAACCTCCTTGGGCCTTGATTGTCTTATCTATACATTGCCAAAAGGATCATGGTTGGGGCTATGTACAGTGGAGAGGGCATTTCTGTTTGATCCCTGGCATAGCAAGGAGAGCACTTGTGTTCAATTTCCTATACCCTATAGGTCCAAGCCTGCCAGCAATAATCCATGAGTACAGAGCCAGAAGTAAGCTCTGAGCACTGCAGGAATGTGGCACCCCAAAAATAAAACAGGGATTTTAAGTTGATTTTAAGTTGGTACTGTGATTATTTTAATTTTATTGGAGGGGGTTTGGGTCACACCTGGCAGTGCTTAGGGGCTCATGAGATGCTGGGGATTGAACTGGGCATCCTGCAGCTCACGGAGTCACCTCTGTCTGGTCCCTGATATCATTTGAAGTCCAGCTGCCTGCAGGACTTCTATCCTCTCCTTCCTTCAGAGAAGTGACTAAGCAGTAATCTCTGCATGGGCATTGTCCCTTTGGGCAACCAATGGGAGACTGTAGTGCAGAGGAAGAAGCGGGTGAGGATCCTGGCACTAGTGACTGTCCAGCCGAATCTGGGGGGCAGCGATTCAGAGCAACTCCTTTCAAACTGCACCCCCAACTCCTAGGCGGAGCCTCCTCCTCTTCTTTCTTTGGTTTTTAGGCCACACTTGGCAGCACTCAGAGGCTACTCCTGGCCGGCTCAGGGACTATATGGGATGCTGGGGAGTGAGCATATCCAGGTTGGCTGTGTGCAAGGCAAACGCCCTCCCTGCTGTCGCTTGGGCCCCCAGGTGGTGCCTCTTCTTGGCTTGACCCAGGTAAACTTCCTTCCAGGGGAGCCAGGGCTGGGAGTTCCACAGGGCTACCCTTTCTGGGCTGTCTTTGGAAGGGTGATGAGATGAAGGGACATATTGTCAAAAAACGCCACCGCGGGGCTAGATGCATTCTAGAAAGGATTCAGAATCCTGGCAACAGGCTGCTCGCCCGCCTTCGCCCTCGCCCTCGCCCTCAGAGCCATCTGTCGGTGGCTGCTCGGGCTTTATGGGTCACAGCCCATGACGGAAGCCTGCAATAAAGTGGGGTGTGGTGGAGAAAAAGGAAAGTCGCTTGTTTTATTTAAATTTTTTAGGACACCTGTTATTCCCGAGCCCGTGCAAACAAACAGTCGCGGCGTCTAAGACTGCAGCGGGGGCCAGATCGGGGTTTTGGGGGACAGTTTCAGGCTCGGATCGGGGGTCCTCCCCGAAGAGCACATCAGGATCTGATGGTCCCAAGGAGGGTTGAGGGTTCAGGGTGACAGGTGGTCCCGGTCCCGCCCCCCGCCCGTTCATTCCATCCCCAGCTAATCCCATCCCCGATCGGGCACCGGGCGGGCTCCTCGACGAGGCTCGGGGCTCCGTCCAGCCCGATCGCGCCAAACCCCGGCCCGCCCGGGGTGCAAGTAAGTGGCCGAGGCGATGCCCACAGAGAGACTGAGAGGTCAGCCGAGCCGGGGGCGTGACGCGCTGAGACGCCCAGGCGAACGCGCACCGCCCTTCCCGCTCTCCTGCCGCGGGACCCCCCGCGCCTCGCCTCTGCCCCCCGCCTCATTCACTCACCGCGCCCGGCGGCCTGAGGGGGGACCCGGCGAACTCTCCGGAGAGCGGAGAGCTGGACGAGGCGCCTCCCCCGGCCGCTCGGCGGGGAGCGGGCCGGAAGCGGCCGCCGAGCCTGAGCTCATTGGTCAGATTCGCCGTGAAGCCCCGCCCCACGCTATCTGATTGGCCGAGCGGCATCCCGCGCACGCCCACTTCCGGGGTCGCCGAGGGGCCGCGCCGAGGGTCGCGAGTCCTGGAGCTGTCTGGAGCTGACTTGGTGGTGGTGGTGGTGGTGGTGTTGGTGTGTGTGTGTGTGTGTGTGTGTGATCATTCTCGGAGGATCCAGTGTGTGTGTGTGTGTGTGTGTGATCATTCTCGGAGGATCCAGTGTGTGTGTGTGTGTGTGTGTGTATGTGTGTGTGTGATCATTCTCGGAGGATCCAGTGTGTGTGTGTGTATGTGTGTGTGTGATCATTCTTGAAGAATCCAGTATGTGTGTGTGTGTGTGATCATTCTTGAAGAATCCAGTATGTGTGTGTGTGTGTGTTTCAGGTTATTGGGTTCCAAAGGGAACCCCGCCTTCCACACACACACACACACACACACACACAATTTAGGAAAAGAAAGATGAGACAACTGACCAGTAAATGGTCAGATTCCAGGGGGACTCGAGCTGAAACCTGCTTGGGGTTCCTCGAGACTCCCTGGTTCCTGCTCACACCCCCTAGGGCCCCGTCTCATCCTGGAGACTGCTGGGGTCCTGCTGGCGGACTAGAGTGCCTGTTGCTCAGGGTCATGTGTGTGTTACCCAATTTCCCCTCTGCACTCTCATTTCCAGAGAGTGAGCCGCAGTCAGGGGAGGTAAGACAGACTGAGCAGGCTTTGTGGGGATTCCAGGGAGGAGACCCCTCCCATCCTGATCCTAGCACCATTGTAACCCCCCAAAAGAGACAAGCCCTGGGGACCTGGCAAAGGGGTGCTGAGCTTCGCCCTAGATTTCCAGTCATCTTGTCCTTTGCCTCAGAGTGGAAAAGGGGTATTGATTGTGTGCGAGGTCTCTGAGGGGAACTAGTGGTCAGTCCCCAAAGAAAGGGGTGCTGTCAGTGTCTCAGGGACCCAAACTTCTTCCTGTCTGTGCCCTTCAGATCACCAGTGTTCCTCTCAAGACTTGGGTCACACACTTACATGGCATCGATGTGTTCATGTGCTAGGGAAGAGTTTAAAGCCAGTTTTGTGGAATCCAATGGCTGAGTTTGGGACCCATCCCCCAATCCCATCCCATTCCACCCCTATCCAGCCTTCCTCTTTGGCAGGGCTCAATCAGCAGATTGAGCTGCCTTTCCCTGTCCTTTTCCTTACCACTTCTCTTTATTTTAACCTTCACTTCTTCCTTTCTTTTTTGGGGTATTTTTGGGACCCACTGTGCTTAGGGCTTTCTCCTGATTCTGCATTCAGCGATCACTCCTGATTGGGTTAGGACAACTCAATGAGGTGATGGGAATGGAACCTGGAAGTCTTAAGTGCCTTAATTTCTACTATTTCACTCTGTCCATCTTAGTCTTGACATTTATTTCCTGGGCCAGAGCCTGGGTTTGAGTTCAACTCCATCATGAACTTAGTTTAGAGCCTTCGAACCACTGTCTCCTTGCCCCCAAACAGCCTCTCTGGGTTATAGTGGAAGGCAATGAGAAGATACTAGAATACTGCTTATATGTCTGGCATAAAATGAGAGCAAGTACTCTCATTTTCTTTTCTTTTTTTTTTGGGGGGGGGGTTTCACACCCGGCAGCGCTCAGGGGTTACTCCTGGTTCTGTGCTCAGAGATCGCCCCTGGCAGGCACGGGGGATCATATAGGATGCCGGGATTTGAACCACCGTCTTTCTGCTTGGAAGGCAGACACCTTACCTCCAGGCTATCACTCCCCTAGTACTCTCATTTTCATTAGTCATTTTATTGTAATTGCATCATTATTTGTTTTAGGTTTGCATCCCTTGGCCACAGTTGCACTAACACTGGGCTAGCCTCATTTCTGGTGTTTGCTAGAGGACTGGTAAATGCAGGACTGGGATATGGGATCATGACAGTCTGGTTTATTTTTGTTTGTTTTGGGACCACACCCATGACGCTCAGGGGTTACTCCTGGCTCTGTTCTTAGAAATCACTCCTGGCTTGGGGGACCATATGGGATGCCAGGGGATCAAACTGCGGTTCGTTCTAGGCTAGCACGTGCAAGGCAGATGCCCTACTGCTTGTGCCACCACTGAGAGGCTGGTTTGATGCCAGTCTGGGCTGTTGGGCTTTTCCCATAGTCACCCAGGAGCTTCTGGAGTGAGCCCCAACTTTTTTTCTCCCTGGGAGCCTCACTTCAAGGCAGTTCCCTGTGTGTTTGTAAGCTCCAGTCTTGGTAGAACTTACTGCCATGGGCCCAGAGGGAACCTTGCAGATAACATTCATAGAAAAAGTACAACTTTGGGCCAGGAGAGATAGCACAGCTTCGTTCACCTTGCAAGCAGCCGATCCAGGACCAAAGGTGGTTGGTTCAAATCCCGGTGTCCCATATGGTCCCCCGTGCCTGCCAGGAGCTATTTCTGAGCAGACAGCCAGCAGTAATCCCTGAGCACCGCCAGGTGTGGCCCAAAAACAAAAAACAACAAAAAAAGAAAAAGTACAACTTGGGGCTGGAGAGATAGCACAGCAGCGTTCGCCTTGCAAGCAGCCGACCCAGGACCTAAGGTGATTGGTTTGAATCCTGGCATCCCATATGGTCCCCATGCCTGCCAGGAGCTATTTCTGATCAGATAGCCAGGAGTAACCCCTGAGCACTGCTGGGTGTGGCCCAAAAACCAAAAATAAAAAAAAAGAAAGAGAGAAAGAGAGAGAGGGAGAGAGAGAAAGAAAAAGAAAGAAAGAAAGAAAGAAAAAGAAAGAAAGAAAGAAAGAAAGAAAGAAAGAAAGAAAGAAAGAAAGAAAGAAAGAAAGAAAGAAAGAAAGAAAGAAAGAAAGAAAGAAAATGAAAGAGAGAAAGAAAAAGAAAGAGAGAGAAAGGAGAAAAAAAAGTACAACTTAAAGTTCATGTTCAGAGTCTGTATCTAAAAATATTGGCCACAACACTTTGAAGAAGAGAGATGATAAATAACCTTTTATTGGGGGGGAGGGACCACACCCGGTAATGCTCAGGAGTTACTCCTAGCTATGCACTCAGAAATTGCTCCTGGCTTGGGCACCATATGAGATGCTGGGGATCGAACCCAGGTCCGTCCTGGGTCAGCTGTGTGCAAGGCCCTACCACTGTGCTATCATTCTGGTCCCAATATATAATTTTTTTTGTCTTTTTTTTATTTGTTTGTTTTTTTTGGTTTTTGGGCCACACCCGGTGTTGCTCAGGGGTCACTCTTGGCTGTCTGCTCAGAAACAGCTCCTGGCAGGCACAGGGGACCATATGGGACACCGGGATTCGAACCAACCACCTTTGGTCCTGGATCGGCTGCTTGCAAGGCAAATGCCGCTGTGCTATCTCTCCGGGCCCCAATATATAATTTTTAAAAAATTGAAAACTTAGAGGACTAGAACAGTGGTTAAGGCACTTTCTCATTTCACAAGACTGATGTAAGTTTGATCCCCAGCACCAAATAGGGTTTTCTGAGCCCTGCCAGGAGTGATCCCTGAGTACATACCTAGGAGTAAGCCCTGAGTATAGCAGGGTATGGCTAAGAAAAAACTACAACAAAACTTTGCAGGTTTTTTTTTTTTTTTTTTTGGTTTTTGGGCCACATCCGGCAGTGCTCAGCTATCCTGGCTCTGTGCTCAGATAGCACTCCTGGCAGGCTTGGGGGACCATATGGGATGCCTGGAATCAAACCCAGGTCCATCCGTCCTGGATCTGCCACGTGCAAGGCAAACACTCTACCATTGTGCTACCTCTCTGGCCCCCACAACAAAACTCTTACAGCTAAAGCACAGACACTGGGCTAAACCTGAGAACAAGTGAGAATCTCAACTGCCTATGATAATCTCCCTTTTACTCTGCAAAGTAATTCAAACACAGCCCTGGTGCCCTCCCTGAACACCAGTTTCAGCAGCCCCATTTCAGAGAACCAGGATCCACTGGTAAAGTCAGTGGCCAGTGGGAATTCTTGCACCCCAGCATGAAGCAGGGTGTCCATAGCAGGTTGTGGTATCACAGAGAAGGAACATCTAGTGTCAAAGAACAGGTGCCACTGCCTATACCCTGACATGAACTGCTGGGGATGTGGCATGGGTGCTAGTGACATTGTTTCCTGCCTCTTCACTCATTCTGGACTCAGGAGGTAGGGTGGTGTTGGTCACTCAGGAGATGAATCCACTGTGACCTTTCAGTTTTCAATTGTTTAATTTTAATTTTTTTTATTTTGGACCACACCCAGTTGTGCTCATGGCTTATTTGTGAGCTGTATTCATAGCTCTGCATTCACAAATCACTCCTGGTGGGCTCAGGATATCCACCATGAAGGAGCCAGAGATTGACACCAGGTTGGCTGCGCGCAAGGCAAGTACCCTGCCTAGCCCTATTATACTTTCTCTTTGGTGTGGGGGCCCAGACTGGCCTCTGGGTCCCAGAATGAAGGCACATGCTCCTGAAACTGCGCAGGGCACACGTTGCAGGAATCATTGATTCCAGAAGACATTGTTGGAGATATTGCTCCTGATGCCCCTTTCCAAGTTGTTGGTGCTTGGTGGTGGGATCTCTCTTGTGAGGATTTAGGCAGGTACCGAAATCAAACGGAAGGGGTGGAGTTTCAGGGAAATGGCCAAACCTGGTGCCCAGCAGCCTCAGGGCCTGGGGCAGAGGCGTTTCAAGAGCATGGAGACTCTAGTAAATCCCCTCCCATTCATTCCTGGAAATTGAGTTGCCCCAGAACTTCTGAGCCATAAATATGGGCAACCGGGGCCGGGCGGTGGCGCTAAAGGTAAGGTGCCTGCCTTGCCAGCGCTAGCCTTGGACGGACCGCGGTTCGATCCCCCCGGTGTCCCATATGGTCCCCCAAGCCAGGAGCAACTTCTGAGCGCATAGCCAGGAGTAACCCCTGAGTGTTACCGGGTGTGGCCCAAAAAACAAAAAAAAAAAAAAAAAAAAAAAAAAAAAATATGGGCAACCCAGTGTAGCCTATAGGTTCCTGGTGGTCCCTCATTTCTCCATATAATCCCCCCCCCCCCAGAAAGCTTGGCTTAATGAGGCCAAAGATCTCTGAGTGGTGGTGCTCAGGGGACCCTGTATAGAGCCAGGGATTGACTTGGCTCACTGTGCGCAAGGCAACTTCCTTAACTCCCATCTCTTCAGTCCCCAATAATACATTTTTAAAGTCTAGCTTGGTGTACATAACCCATTTCCATTTTTATGATTAGTTCTATCGTTATGAAATACCTGAGACTGGGGCTGGAGAGATAGCATGGAGGTAAGGCGTTTACCTTTCATGCAGGTCAGGGGTTCAAATCCCGGCATCCCATATGGTCCCCTGTGCCTGCCAGGAGCGATTTCCAAGCATAGAGCCAGGAGTAACCCCTGAGCACTGCCAGGTGTGACCCAAAAATCAAATACCTGTGACTAGCATAATGTACATTTGAGAGGGCCAGAGAGCACAGTAGGGAAGATATTTCCCTGTTGGTTAGAGATGCTCTTCTTTTTCTTTATGGCTTGCAGCCCTGGAAAGTACCAGAATAGGATCAGGGATTTACTCAGCATACATCAATAAATCACTTTGGTCCTTTCAAAATCATTTGGGTTCTGGGGAAGTATTACAGACAATGTGGTGTTGGCTTTGCACTCAGTGAACTCTGCTTCCATCCTTATCACCGTTTTATGGTTTCCCAAGCCCTGCCAGGGATCACAGTGGCAGGAACAGCCTCTGAGCACCAACTACCAGGTGTGCTCTCTCCCTACCCCCCATCTCCCCAAGAATTCCCACCAGATGGGGCTGGAGAGATATTTAGGGGTTAAGGCGCTTATCTAATCCTACACCAGTTTTATCTCCAGCATCAGGTATGTCCCTCAACACCGCTGAGAGTAACTCTGTACCCCAGTGAGAAGTAGGACCTGAGCACTACCTGATGTACAATGATAAAATGAACTAAAACCCCTATGGACCTATGGTCCAGCACAGGCCTACCAAGTGTGTCTTTCCTCTCCCTAGGGCTCTAATGGCTCCTGAGCACTGCTGGAGGTGAACTCACAGCCTACACAGCCTTCCAGCATCTTAGCCCTGCCCCCCTGCCCACCCCACACTGAAATTCCCCCATCAGCTGCAGGGGTTTCTATGCAGTCTGCTGAGTCTCAAGACTGAATCTGGCACTCACTGTTCCCACATGGGCTCTGCCCGGCTCTTGGGGACCTTCACAGGACAGCACAGGGCCCAGCCCCATTGGGAGCCACAGGAAGAACTTGATGTGCCTTGCTCACAGGTGAGCAGTCCTCATGAATAATTTGTTTTAAGGGAGTTTGTGCCACACCCATTGACACTAAAGTCTTGTTCCTGGTTCTCTGTTCTTGGGGTTCTGGGGATTGAATTGGGGCTGGCTGTGTGCCAAGCACCTTATCCCTTGTGCTGTTTCTGGCCCCAATGGCCACTTCATAGATATTTTTTCATAGGCATTTTCAGGCCTTTTGTCTCTGCATGTGCAGTACTGACCCTGACCAGGCCTGTGGTCAGCCTAGGGAATGATGGATCGGACCCTGGGTTGACCATGGCGACATCTGGCCCAGTCGTTCCGTAGCTGCTTCCTTGTGGTCCTGGAGCTCAGAACAGAGAACCTTGGCATCTGGTGGATTGTGAGGCTGCGTTCTGTCCCCCTCCTGCAATGGGGCCCAGTGGCATCTGTCACTCCTTCATATCAGCTGCTGCTGGACCTCGAGGGACCTGTCCCTGCTCTTCCCTCCTGCCATACCAGGGGTTTCTCAGCGTGACCAGTCATGACCACAGTGCATGAAGCAGGTAAGAACCACCAATAGAGTTTGGGCACAGCGTGGAACTCAGAATTGAGAAGGGTCAGGGGAAGAGGAGAGGGGTCTGCTGTGGACTCCTCAGTTCCTTCTCATCATCAGGATGAGACCATGGGAACACCCCCTCTCCTGCTTCCTCTGCCTCTTTCACTCCCTCTGGGGTTGCTGGCCAAAAATGCTGGGCAAGAGAGTGACTCCAGTCCTGAGGCAGAGGAACCCCCACCTGGGCATCTCACAGACCCTCATCTTAGCCTGGGACAGTTGTGTCCCTAACCAGAGATGAGGCCTGCTTGCCCCTAACAGGGTAGCATTTCCATTTCTATTCACCCTCTACCTGTATCCACCTACTGTCAAAGGGACTGCAGTGACAGAATAGGGGTGGTCTTAGCCTTGTATGTGGCTGACTCTGATTTCATCTCCAGCACAACATAGGGTCCCCAACTCCTACCAGGAATGTCTTTTTTTTTTTTTTTTTTTTTTTTTTGGTTTTTGGGCCACACCTGGCGTTGCTCAGGGGTTACTCCTGGCTGTCTGCTTAGAAATAGCTCCTGGCAGGCATGGGGGACCATATGGGACACAATGATTCGAACCAACCACCTTGGGTCCTGCATCGGCTGCTTGCGAGGCAAACACCACTGTGCTATCTCTCCGGGCCCCAGGAATAAGTCTTGAGACAGCCAGGTGTGGCCCCAATTCCTTCCCCCCCGCAAATTAGGCATCAGAGCAATAGCATTGTGGGCAGATTGCCTGCCTAGCATGCAACCTGATCGAGTTTGAATCCCAACATCCCATATAATCCTCAGAGCACCAACAGGAGTAATTTCTCTGAGCTCTGAGCACTGCTGGGGTGGTCTAAACTAAAATCAAACAAAATAAAAAATAATAGACCTTGGAGGACCGTAGTGATAGTACAGAAGTTAAAGCATTTGCCTCCATGTGACTATGACCATGACCCTGATTAGAATCTCAACACCACTTAGGGTCCCCCAAACTCCACCAGTAGTGACCCTCAAACACAACAAGTGTCAAGAGTATGGGGCCGGGCGGTGGCGCTGGAGGTAAGGTGCCTGCCTTGCCTGCGCTAACCTAGGACGGACCGCAGTTCGATCCCCCGGCGTCCCATATGGTCCCCCAAGAAGCCAGGAGCAACTTCTGAGCGCAGAGCCAGGAGTAACCCCTGAGCCTCACAGGGTGTGGCCCAAAAACCAAAAAAAAAAAAAAAAAAAGAGTAAACCCTGAGTCCACTTGAAAGTAGCACCAAAACTCTCGGGAGAGAAGAGCATAGTGGCTGAGGGCTGGGGATGTGCTCAATGGTAAAGTGCAGCCTATGGACCTAAGCCATTGCTTCATCCCCAGCTGACTGAGTGATTTCTCTGGACACCCAGAGCTGTGCCATTTCCCCTGAACAATATTTTGGAATATGGAAAAATATTATGACCATATGCTGGTTACCCTCTCCCCCTCTCCACCCCCTTTTCTCCCTCTCCTGACCTCCCCTATCTGTCCTCTCCTCTTCTCTCTCCTTCCTCCCTCCTTCCCACATCTGATTATGCTCAGGATCACTCCTGGCAGTTCTTGGAGGACCATATGGGGTCTTGGGGAAACAAACCCATGTCTGTTATGTACAAGGCAAGCATCCTCCCCACTGTACTCTCTCTCCAGTCCCACCCTTCATTTATTTTTGATTTTCACAGTGCCGAGGACAAAAGCCATAGCCTTGAACGTTCAAGGCAAGTCCTAGTCCTTGGCTCCACATCCCTGGCTTTATATGCACTTTATGAAATATATAGAAATAGCTGTATGGTGGGATTGCAAGGTTCCCTCAAGGCTAACCCTGAAATGGAACTGCATGTCTCTGTAGGAGCGATGGCTGATAGGTAGCAAATATTGGCTCTGGCCCACCCTGTGCCAGGTGCTTGTTATCGGCTGTGGCCTTGGACTTGGAATCATACCAGGTTCTCTTTTCTGCTGCTACTGTTTCAGCCCTGGTGAGCCTTACCTGTTAGGACTGTCCTTGGAGATAGCGAGGGTCTGGAGGAGAAAGGCACTGTGCCCACCACATTTGCATGTAAATCATGCTTCTGCAGGGAACAGAAATACATGCGTTGTTGATGTATACACGAGGTGAAAATGGATCCAGTCCCAGGGACACAGCACCTAGGGTGGGAGCACGGGCCTTACTGTAGGCAGGAGCCCTGGGTCTCCCACACTATAAGCACCAATCAAAAGTAGCCCACAAAGCACTGCTGAAGAGGCCCCTGAAAAACAAAAATATCTTTACTTTATTTTTTATTACTTATTTGATTTTTGGGCCTAACTTAGTGGTGCTCAGGGGTTACTCATGCAGAGAAATGCCTCCATATTTTTTTAAAATGGTGGATTGAGGGACCAGAGAGTTAGTGTGGGAGGTCATATAATTGATTTGCTATTGAGTTCCATCCCCCACCCCATGGTACCCGAACATCACAGTGGGTTGCTTCTGAACAAAGTCAGGAATAGCCCTGGAGCAAGGCCAGATGTGGCTCAGAGTACAGAATGGCCCCAGCACTGGCCCACATGCTGCATCTACAGCCTAGAGCCCTAGTAAGTGGAGGATTCACCAATTTTCTGCAAGGGCAGTGAAGATGTTATTGTGGGAATGGACTCATGTCCAGAGATCAGGTAGTGTTCTGGAGTGCTGGCTTAAGGCTCTGGAGATCAGCCTCATGGTGCAGAGCCCTGGGCCTGTGTCCTGGACTGTCTCTTAGGACACTGCTGCCACCTTGCATGAAGCATGCATCCTCACCCTTCCACCTCCTTACACATACCCTTGTCAGCCTGCAGGACACTGCTTCCCCTCATTGCTCCACACCCAGGGTAGAACTTCCCATGTTAGCTTCTATACTCTCCAAGGTTCCACTTTTCACTCCATGGCCAGAGCCCCCATTTTTTTCATTTTTCTGGGGTATGTTGGTGGGAGTGGCTCACAGCTGGCACTGTTCAAAGGTTACTCATGGGGGTGGGAGAGATAGCATGGAGGTAAGGTGTTTGCCTTTCATGCAGAAGGACGGTGGTTTGAATCCCAGCATCCCATATGGTCCCCTGTGCTTGCCAGAGGCAATTTCTGAGCCTAGAGCCAGGAGTAACCCCTGAGCACTTCTGGGTGTGTCCCAAAAAAACAAACAAAACAAAAAAGAATAAAGGTTACTCATGACTGCATTCAGGGATCACTGCTGGTAGGCTCAGGGGATCACAGGAAAAAGAACTTTCGCAGCAAGTGGCTAGCCCCAGTTCTAGCTCTCCAGGCCCTCCCTATCTCTTTTTGGTTTTGGGGCCACACTGGGTAGTGCTTAGGGGCTATTCTTGACTCTGCTTAGGAGTACTGGGGAATTCTTAGGGAGCCATTTGTGTTGCCAGAAATTCAGCATTTTCAGAAATTTTCAGAAATTCATGAGACAGGAAAAGCACCCCTGCGTTGTCTCTTCAGCCCCAGGAACCCCCTTTTTCAGGGAGAAGTTGTTCCTAGTGATGCTCAGGGTTTCTCCTGGCTGTGCTCAGGGTCACTCCTAGCAGGCTGGGGATTGAACGTGGGTCAGCCATGTTGTTCAGGGCAAACACCCTCTCCGCTGTACCACTTATCCTCTAACCCCCGGGCCCCTCTTTGAACAGGCAGATCAAATGTTTTTACTGCTGGGGTTCCAACGCTGGGGTCCCCTGCCCTGTGCTACTTTCATGGGCTCCATCAAGAAATTCTCCTTTTGCAGGGTGAAGGCTGTTTATTGGTTCCTGAAGTGAACCTGTTCCCCATTTGCTACACTGGCAATCTCGTGTGTCCAGGATGCCACCAACTCTCATATCAAACTTCACCTTGCTCTTTGCTCTTTGACCCATTGCCATCTATTCCTGCTGTCTTGGTTTTGTGAGGTTTTGAGTCAAATTCCATGGTGCTTGTGGGGTACTCCAGTTGTGCTGGGCCAGTATATGGCACCGGGAATGGAGCTGGGGTGCCCTGAACTCCTGGCTCTGAGGTCTCTCTCCTGCCCCCTGTGCCCTCCCCCCATAGTTTCTCTCTGGATTTCAGAATCAAACCCAGAGGCCTTGCCTGGGGGACTTAAATTACAGGAAAGAGAAGGGGGCCCGAGGCTATGGGTTTGAGGGTGTAGGCTGGGGGACTTAAATTACAGGAAAGAGAAGGGGGCCCGAGGCCATGGGTTTGAGGGTGTAGGTGAGAAACCAGCGGCCAGCAAGCAAAGCAGAACCAACCAACTGCAGTTGACGGGACATTTGCCAACTGGGCTAGGAGCAGAGGAAGAGAGGCTACATCCTAGCTGGCCCATGTGAGGAGCCAGAGGTTCCATCAAGGCCCTTGCTGGCAGTGGGGGGGGGACTTACTGTGCAGTCTGGGTTCCCAAGGCCAGCCAAGCCCTGACACTCACAGGGCAGGGCTGGTCCCTCATTGTCCCCACAACGAACCAGGGCAAGGTACAGGCAAGTGGGTGTAACAACACTATAGTGCTCTGGAGAAAAGTTAGCGAAGCAAAGCGGGGTGTGAGCCTTGTTGCGGTTGCCCCCCAGGAAAGGGTGGTGGTGGTGGTGCTTGTAAAAGCTCCAGAGGGTCCTGAAAGGGTTGCAAAGAGGCCCAGCAAGGGTCCCTCGGGTGCCAACATGTCTCTGAACCAGCACTGATGCCCAGAGCGGCATCGGGGCCCAGGGGGGCACAGGAGTAGGTGGAGGTGGGAGACCCCCTAAACTAGGGGTGCCCCTAATGGAACAATCCCGGGCTGCCCTGGACAAGGACTCCCCCAAGTCCAGGCCCTTCCCGCTCCGGGGCGTGCGCGCGTCTCGCCACTCAGCATGGGTGTGGCCCCGGGGGTGGGCCTCGTCCCCCGCGCGGCGCGTCCCCCAGCGGAGGTCCGGGTCGAGGCCAACAAGTGGGGCGGCGAGGGCGGGGCGCGTGCGGCTCCTTTAAGAGGCCGGCCCCCCCCCCCCGCGGGAGCGCGCCACGTGACCCCGGTCTTGTGACCGCGGGCGGGCGGGCGGCGGGGGGAAGCCGGCGCGCCCGCCTCCGAGGGGCCCGAGCCCCGCCGTCTCGCACCGCGCCCGCCGCCGCCGGCGCGCGCCCAGGGGAGCGGAGCCGTGAGGCCGCGCAGCTGCGGGCCGGCGGGGGGCGCCGCCCGCCATGGACCACAAGCCCCTGCTGGGGGAGCGGCCGCCCGCCTACAACCTGGAGGCCGGCCAGGGGGACTTCGCGTGCGGCCCGCCGGGCTACGGCGCCATCCCCTCGGCGCCCCCGCCGCCGCCGCCGCCGCCCTACCCGTACCTCGTCGCAGGTGGGCCGGGACGCGGGGGGGCCGCAAAGCCCCGCCCCGGGCCCAGTGGGGGCCCCGAGTCCCCGGGCGACCTTTCACCCCGAAGCGAACTTTCTTTCCGCGGCGGGGCCTGGGGTTCCGGGGGCGCGATCTGGGAAGGGGCGCAGCCCTCCAAGGGGCGGAGGGGTCTTGTTGGGGGTCAGGGGGAGAGGGGACCCCGATTCCGTCCTGTCCCGGAAGGGACAACCCCGGGTCAACTTTCCCAGGGGTGTTGCCGCCGCACGTCGGCGCCCTGGGGGGAAGCCGGGAGCCTCTGGAGCGCGGGCACCCCGGGAGGCAGCTTTGTGGGTGGGCGTGTGCGTGGTGGGCAGGGCAGGGCAGGGCGAGCCTGCACGCTGACCTTACCCCCCCCCCCCCGTTTCTTCTCCCCCCCCCCTTCTCACGTGCTGCTTGTTTGCCCGCAGGGATGCCCACTTCGCAACCTCGGGTGTACAACATCCAGAGTCGGAACGTCACCAGGTATCCCATCAATTCCATCGTGGTCGTCGGAGGCTGCCCCGTGTGCAGGTGCGTCCCCCCCTCCCCCGGGGAGGGTCTGTTGGGGCCTGGGATAGTCCAGGAGCACCAACCAGCAGGGCCTTGGATCCTTCTCCCCCCTTGACCTGGGTTTTGATCTGGATCTTACTCTGCAGGACTGGGGGAGCCCTGTGTCAGGGTATTTGGAAGGGCCTTTGTCCCCAGCCCCCCACCCCGAATTCTGCCTTCTGGGGCTGATGATTTCTACCCAATGCTCCTTGAGACTGGGCAGGATGCCTTGGGATTTAGGATTTGTTCACAGCTGCCTTCCAAAAGCTTGTCTGAGGACCTGAGGGGGGCTTGCGGGTCCTATTTCAGGGGTAGTGGGTGGAAAGGCCTTGGCTGTGCCCCTTGCAAGCCCTATATGGCTGTTGAAACTCTGGCCTTGGGAGCAGCCTGTGCACTGGGGGGTCGCAGGGGTTAGGTAGACTTGGGGCTTGGTCCTCCATGGCAGGAACCCCCTTGGTTTGAAGTTTGGTGCCCCCCAGGGATCCCTCAGCTAGGAAGAATCTGGGACCTCTCCTGTGTGTCCCAGGGGTCTTGGGGGGCACTGGGAGGTGGCTGGTGCTTAAGTGCCCTGCCTGAGAGCAGAGTTTGGGTCAGCCCCACTAGATCCCCACCTGGAAAACGTGGTGTCTGGTTGGTGGTGATGAGTCTTGCCTTGTGGCTTCATCAGAGCTTTGACTACTGCTGATTAGGGTGCACTTTGCTCTGCTCCCCACTTGTACTGGGGCTTTACTACCTGTGGGGGAGGGAGGCTGGGCACCCCCTGTGCTGGGAGAACCAGCTTCTCACTTTTGTGGGTGACACTTGCCTCCTGTCGCTGGCACTAGCTGCAATACAGGGTGTCTTCATTTCCTAACTGGGCCCTGCACCCCAGTTGCCCACTTTTTGCCATGTTGGGGCAGCAAGAGAATCTGATTTGGTGGGGTTTCTTAGTTTTTTTTTTTTTTTTTGAGGGGGCCATATCTGGTGACTCTCAGTGGTTACTTCTGGCTATGAGCTCAGAAATCGCTCCTGGCTTGGGGGACCATAGGGGACGCTGGGGTATCGAACTGCGGTCCATCCTAGGTCAGACACGTGCAAAGCAAACGCCTTACCGCTGCACCACTGCTCCGGCCCCAGAGAATCTGATTTGGATAGTGGTTGGGATACTGAGTTCTGGGAAGCCTACCGAGGCCACCCTGGTCTCCATCTGGTAGAGTGCCAGAACATAATCCCTCTCCTGTGATGATACTGCTGGCAGTACTGGGCTGGGGTCCTGGCCATCTTGGGGCGCCAACAGCTGTTTCCTCAGCGTTTTGTTGCCGTTCATGGTGCTTCCCAACTGGCCCCTGGGGGCAACACACCAGACTTCAGCTCTCATGGGCCGTTTGGGTAGGTGGCAATCCTTTGATTGTGTGTGTATGTGGGGTCATATAGCTGGGATCTAGATTTGGGATCACCAGGGTGGTCGAAGCATGTCCAGGAATGTGGCCCATTTGAGGTCATCTGCCCATCAGTGGTCGTAGTGTCTGGATGACCCTAAGAGAGCTCTGGGTGGCCACAAGGCCTGGGGACATGTGGAAGATGGTCAAGGGTGCTGAGTAGCCTGGAATGGCAGCAGAGTGTGCCTACAGCAACAGCCCTGTGGCGTCCTGTCCCATGGACAGTCTCCCCATCTCTGTCCTATAACCTGCACTGGCCCCATACCAGGAGATCCTGTCAGAGTGGGGGCTCTGAGTATCCCTGAAGGCGCACCCCTGAGAGGGAGGTATGGTCTGGTCATGGGAGGGCTGGCAGAGATAGTGTTTGAGGGTCTAGGACTTGTAATGCTCATGGCACTGTTAGTATGGGGACAGTGAGTGAGTGAATGAGAGTGTGTGTGAGAGTGTGTGTGTGTGTGTAATGTTCACGGCACACCCGTTGTCAGCAGTCACTCCACCCTCTGTACTTCTGACCCCAATTCCTGCCTTTCTGGGCTCTGCACCCACTCCAGCCCTGCGTGAGTAGGAGATGGGAAGCAGGTGCATACTGGGTCTGTTCTAGGAACTGATGGAGTTCTGTGGGTTCCCCCCACTTGGGGGGTTCATGAGTTGGGTCTGCCTTCTGCATCAGCTGGACTGTGCTGACCAACTTAGGGCTTGAATGCTGTGGGCTGGGTGTGGTGACTCTGAACTCTGCTTGGAGCCTCCCTCAGCAGGATATGGCTGCATCTGGGCCTTGGCTCAGCCCCCTGTTCATGATGCCCTGGGAACCTGGGATGTGTGCTGATGTACAGGGGTCTACAGTGGCAGACATTTTTAGGGGTGCATAGATGGTGGTGCTCTAGGGACCATGTAATGTGGGGTGGGGAGGCGAAGAGAACCCAGAGCTCCTATATGTGTTTGCTCCAGCCTGTTGTATATTCTCCCAAGCATGTTCTTTTAGTGGACGGTATCTGCTAGGGCACCCCAATAGTAGCTCAGCTCTGGTGTGTGAGGGTTGTCTGGGCCCTGTCTGTGCATGGTCTCATGCTGCTCTGCCAGGAGTTGTGGGACTCAGGGTCAGCACCTGAGAATCATGATAGGAGTTTGTGCAGCCTCCCAGAACCATCTCCACTGTTTGGTGGTGTAGAGTATGGTTTTGGGGTTGGGGTAGACAATTGGTGGGAGCGGCATGTTGGTCTGAAAAGCAACAAAGAACAGTTGGATCAAGCCTGTGATGAGCTCATGGAGGGTGCTGGTCATTGTCTGCCTTCTGCTCTGTACACCCCAGGTCACTTAGCCCAGCACCACACACTCTTTCAATAGCATCAAATTCAGTCCAACTTAATAGAATTGTTGTTTGGGGGTCACACTTAGCTGTGTTCAGAGATAATGCCTGGCAGGGCTTAGGAGATCATTCGGGGTCCCTGAGATCAAATTCAGGTTGGCCACATATTCCCCCCTACTTCCTTTTGAAGAGGTAGCTTCAAAATTAAATGACCCAAAGGGAACATAGCTGATGTTAGTCTCACTAAAAGAGTCTATCCAAATAAAAAACTAAACTCTAGCACTATTTCAGGAATGTTTTGCTAGGGAATGTTTCTTTTGGGGATGGGAGCAAACCCACTGGTGCTCAGGGATTACTCCTGGCTCTGCGCTCGGGAATCATTTTTGACAGCGCTTGACATTTTCAACAGTTAGCTTTTCAACATTTAAAAATTCACTTAATTGAAGGATTTCTGATCTTGCTTTTAGAAAGGCAGGAATTTGCTGGTTTGTTTGTGGTGTGGGGTCAGGGGTGGAACTCAGGGGACCTGCTTTCTGCTCCCCTGGATTCAGGGATTGTGACTATCCTGCAAACCTTAGGAGGGTTCTGGAGGGGCTCCAGTATGCTTTGCAGCCTGGTCCTGCGTGCCCACCGGGGCTCACCTTGTGCTCCTCTCTGCAGGGTCGGCGTCTTGGAGGATTCCTTCACTTTCCTGGGCATCTTCTTGGCCATCATCTTGTTCCCCTTCGGGTTCATCTGCTGTTTTGCCCTAAGGAAGCGAAGATGCCCCAACTGCGGAGCCACCTTTACTTAGAGGGGTCTCCGCCCCGGCTGTCTCTTCCTGATGTACATGTGTGGACAGTCACTTTCTGGTGAAGCTTCAGACTGCTTGGGAGCATGTGGTGGGGTTTGTGGCACTTGCCAGCCCAGGGGTCCCGAAGTGGGGACACACAGCAGCAGTGTCCCAGGGCTCACGACAATAAAACACTGCTTTTATTTTTTGCAGTCTTCAATTTGAGAAAGGTGAGAAATATTGTTTTAAATAAATGCGATTCGTACCACTGCCGAACTGGTTTTGCTTATTTGGGTATGCACTGTCATGCCCTCCACATTGTGAGGGGCCTTGGCTCTCCCCATCTTCTCTTCCTTGATGGCACGCACAGCCAAGGGAAGGCGCTGGTGCTAGTTTGTTCACAGAACTGAGCAAGGTCCCCTGACAGCCACATAGCTGTGACTGCATAGCTTTGTCAGGGGCCCTGGCAAAGTTATACAGGTTTTGTCTATGTAGCCTCCAGCCTAGCCCGCACCTGCTACTCAGCCGAGTGACAGCAGGGGGCATTAGCTCAGCTCCCAAGATCCGGGACTGAGCCTCATCTCAGGGTCCTGCCAGCAGGTTCCTGGAAGAGTTGCACATCTGAGGCAGGAGACCAGAATGATTCACCTTTGTGGACCTGGACCAAGTCAGGCCCAACTATTTGGATTGTGTGCCCCCAGAAGCCATATTCTGAGTGGTAGCAGGCCTAAGGTGACACGGACTCTCTCAGCTGCCCAGTCAACGGGATCAGGAGATGCTGAGGCCCCGTGGGTTCTAAGTCCCCAAGGAGTGTTCTGGAGCTTGCTGGCTCCCCAGCTGCATCTATGTACATACAGTCCAGGCTGGGGGTCCCCATCCCTTAGCATAGTTGGTGGCTCCTAACCACACTCTTAACCCCGTGTATCCCCCCCTCACTTCACTTCCATGTCTAAAATGTATTAGCTTGGGTATTTGCCTTTGTGATAGACTCTACTACATGACTATACAGAAATGGAAAAAAATTTAAGTTAAAAAATTAAATTTTATAAGATATTCTTATAATTTATATGGCTTAGAATCATGATTTGCATGACAGGATGCAAGTTTACATGATATTTTCTTTTAAGGAATGTAACACTACATCAGAACACACACACAGATGGCCAGAAGCAGGGGCTGCCCTTACTCAGCTATAAAAATAATCAGGATATTTCCACATTGATACTCAGATTGGAAGCACATTGGCCAGTTTTTTAACAGAATGAGAACTATTGGAAAGAATCAAGTTGATCATTAAATATACTCATTCATCTCCGGGCAGCAGGGAGAGAAGCGCTGATTTCTGGAGTAGCTACATTTCAGCGGGAGTGAGGCAGGGTGGGTTAGGGATGGTGGATGGGATGGGGACAGGTGTGGGCCATGGCCAGGCATGTGGGCCTGTTGTTTTGAAGCAGATGGTTAGAGGAACCTACTGCGCGTCACTGTGCCTGTTCACCGAATGATTGGTGCTGAGCGGTCATTTGTCACTGTTGGCCGGAGCTTCACAGTTGCAAAGGGGTTTTCGCCACTGTGGAGAGAAGCACAAAATGGGAACCCCACATGCTCTTGTGCTGTAAACCCTCCAGCTCCCTGCATCCTTCCTGCCATCAAAGGAACAACAGGTTTTGACAAGGGAGTTTGCCCTCTCAGGTCCTAACTAAAGGTGGGTTGACGGTGTCAGGTGGGAGGGGGCCTAGGGGTCACTAAAGTGCCAAACCAGGAGACCCTCCCTGGGGATCCAGGCACTTGCCAACTGTTCCCCAGCCCTGCTGTTCAGAGACTAGGGGAACAAATTGGGATCCGGCCTGAGGATCAAGCCACACTGCAAACCTAGCCCCTCAGCAAGGCAAGCAGGACTGAGCTCAGAAGGCCCTGTGGGGGTGTTCCTGGCATTCCCAGACATACCTGAGGAAAGGTGGCTTCGGGATCCCGTTGGCATCATTCTGCGAGGAAGACAAGAGTGCAGTTAGGGACCCTGTGAAGTTGGGGTACAGAAGCAGGAAGCAGGCTGTTTGTATGGGTGCAATTGAGACCATGGAGGACAGGGGCAGAAAAGGAAATGAGGGGCCCTTTCCTGGTCTTGTAGAAGAACCTCCCTGGGATTGGAGGTTCAGGAGAAAGTATGTCATCTCACAAGCCTGAATGGGGACTTGGGGGGCTCAGGAGAAAGTACTTTTCACATGAGTCTGGATGGGAGTTTCGGGGTTCAGGAGAATACATCATCTCACACGAGCCTGCTGCTGTGGTCAGGGCAGGCACGTGCATGTCTGTCGACAGTATTTGGGTGCTAACTCTTAAAATGCCCACACTGAATAGGAACCACAAACCCAGACTGAATGTTGCCCTGGTTCCCCCATCTCCAGTTAAGAACCAGCCCCTCTAAGCCGACTTCTCCAGTGCACGCCAGCAGAGGGCAGTGTGATGCCACCTGTGTGGAACACTTGGGCCTCCCGGAGCCCAGAGCTCAGATCACACAGGACTCCAGGGATTCCAGGCTGAGGACAGGTGGGGGATGGGCGAGGCGCAGACCTGCACCTTCTGCCGCGAGACCTCTCAGGGCCTCACACCTGAGTCCACATTTGCCAAAAGGGGAGCTACAAACGAAACCAAGGGCAGGTCCGGTTGGCCTCTGTACCCCAACCTGACGATACTACTTCCGGTAGTGGCCATGGTGTGTGGTCACCGCAGGCACATTTAGGATGGGAAAATGCCCGCAGGTATATTTGAAAATACCCGGAACTTGGCTTTGAGCAGAAAGCCCAGAGCGAGAACAGCCTGGACAGCAGCCATCAGGCCAAAACCAGATCTCAGGCAGAGCTCTGGATCCTCTCCTGGGGCAGGACCCCTGCCCCCACATATCTGAGCCACACCCCACTGGGGCCCTGCCAGCTATCTAGATGGCAGGAATTCGGGCTCACCTGCTTAGTAGGAGTTTAGCCACATTTTAACAACTGGGTGCCCAGCTCATGGCATTTGAGAGGCACCAAAACAGCATATCAGAATATCTGTGCTGTGAAGAAGGGGCAAAAGGCCAACTTAGTTGGAGATGTGGGAGCCAGGGAGCCCTATGTATTCCATGCACCCCTGAGCAATCAGATACCTGCTAGGACACTCCAATACTCCAACAGCCAGAAGGGCTACAGACTGTCCCTGATTGTACAACCCTGTGGGTGTGGCCTGTCTGCTAGCCTATCGATCCTCCCCACCCCACACCCATGCACCCGCTCCCCAGGAGGCCAATCTGCACTGTGCCTGGGACTCTGTGTTCCCCTGTGAAGGTGCCTTTGCTATTCCTTCAGCACTTCCCTGAAAGGTTCCCATTTAACAAGCCTCACAGTGGGGCACAGAGGTAGGGCATTTGCCTCGCATGCCTACCTTGGTCAGATTCCCAATTTCTGGCATCCCATGTGGTCTCTTAAGCCCAGCAGGAGTGATTTCTGAGTGCAGGGCCAGGAGTAACCCTTGAGCACCACTGAGTGTAGCCCCTCACCCCCCCCCCCCAAAAAAAAAAGACTCACAGTGAGCCACTGCTGTGGTCACACTGTCTTCATGGTCTCCTCTAGCATCTGAGCATCAGAAAGTGACCTCTGACCTGCCCATCTCCTCAAATCGACCCACCATCTACCCACCTCCCACAGACACTGGCCAGGCAAGGACTTGTGGATCTCCATCCTGTGGGAACACTGTTCTGCTGGTCTGTTCCCAGGTAGCAACCCGTCTCCTGCTCATAGGTGCTGAGACCATTCAGGACAAGTGGCAGCAGGGATCAGCCTATAACTTTTGGTCACTGTGGCACTGGACTCCCACTGTCCAGACTCACGCAGTGGTCCTCAAACTATGGCCCGCGGGCCACATATTGTATTTGTATCTGTTTTGTTTCTTCATTGCAAAATAATATATATGCAGTGTGCATAAGAATTGGTTCATAAGTTTTGTTTTTACTATAGTCAGACCCTCCAATGGTCTGAGAGACAGTGAACTGGCCCCCTGTTTAAAAAAGTTTGAGGACCCCTGGTCCAGAGGGTGTGAAGAACAAAATGGGTCAGTCCGCCCACCACCAAGGGATACAAGTGAAGTGGGTAGGTCCTAAGTCTGGCCATGCTGGGCACGGCAGCACCAGTCACCTGCCTGTGATGACTGGTCCTGATGGACAAGATAGGGTCCTACTGAGGTGAGGCGTTGCTGCTCCCCTGAACCATCATCAGAGAAGCCCTGATAAAGGAGACCGGATTCTCCTCAGATAACAGACACTGGTCCATCCTGCCCTCTGCTGTTAGGACAGGGACACTGACCAGCTCTTTCCAGACAGTGAAACCCAGTGTATGGAGGGGTGTTGTGGTGGGGAGGGGTCAGAGGCCTTGAGTCCAGCCCCACAGTTTGTGCCTCATTGCTATCATGACTTAACAGCTGAATGCAGCTTTGAGGTGGCCATTGAGGACAGACAATCTGATCTTTAGATGTGGGGCCTCCCAGGATCACTGGGAAGTGTCTCTGGAATGTTCTACTCCAAGGAGCAGCTCCCAGGGTATAGTTTTTGGCAAACAGCATTAGGGGTCGCAGATGACTCTGATGGAACCCGTGTCCCAACCACATTCTCATGTGGAAGCTCCTGAATCTGTTCCCCCTCCTAGCCCCAGTTTACCCTGTGCCTCCTACTGTAAATGAGGGCGACCTGTTCAGTCCTGCTGTCTCCTTCACCTAAGAAGAGACTAGGCAGGCCCCACTGCCCTCTACCAGATCCGATGGAGGCAGGTTAGGCCTGCACTCTTGCTCCACCATGTTTCAGGTAATCCCACTTGTTTTTAGGAACACCACCCCAAGTAAGGGTCTGAGCAGATGTTGGGGACCTGTGGCCTGGGCTGTGAAACCGTAACAGCTATTGCTTGTCACTAGCTCCAGGCAGGAAAACACTAGCACACCCTTCCCAATGCACCCCCTGCCCCATGTTGATAGGCACTGCTCAAGTGTCAGTGCTCCAGGAACTGCCCAGGTCAAGGCCCTGACCCTGATGCTCCTTCAGGTGGTCCAGCTCACAGCACATGCTGCGCAGGGATCGAGTACAGTGACCCGCAGGCCTAGGATCTCCATTCTTCCTGACTGCTACTCAGGTGTGAAGAATATAGGCGAAGCTTCCGGATAGTGGAAGAAGATGCAGCCGATGGCTACAGCTCGAAGCGAACCAAGGTAGAGAGAGATGAGGACTGAACCGATTCAGGATTGGGCTCTGCCCAAGTCCACAGTTCCCAAGATGCAACAAACGGAGTAGGAAGGCTGGTGGAAAGGGGACTCTAGAGGACATGGGGTAGTGTCCCCTCAGACTGAGGCAGAAACCCAGCTCTACTCACAGGAGGTGGAGGCGCTTCGGGCTTGGGCACTGGGCCTTTAAAAGTAGAGGTGGCCTTGGGACCGGTGCTCTGCTCAGACATAGCCTCCCCATAGTCGGGTGGAGGGATGGCCACACTGCTTTTCTCTGATAAGTTCACGGTGCTGATGCTCCTCACTGGGGTCGAGCTGGAGGGGAACAGTGGAGATAAGCGCCCGCCTGGGAATCCCAAACATCCCAAACATCCTGGCACGGCCACAGCAGATAACGGAGCAGCAAGGGAGAGGGAAGACAGGGACACAAGGCAGCCATAGACACTGTTCATCCACCTCTTAATGGCTCTAGAACTATCAGGCCCAGTGATCTATTTGCTTTGATTTTCGGGCCACTCACTTTCTGAGGGCCCTTTGCCTTTGAAAGGTATGTGTACTACCATCCAATCCTCTGCAGTCAGTTTACCAAACTTGTATCCAAAAAAGAAAAAAATGATATGCTGACTGAATTCACTGAGGAACAAGTAAGAAAATAGAAGTCCACAGCACAGTTCCCTGGGTACAACTCCAGCGTAACCCCCCCTCCCCACACACCTGCACCTGAGTTTTAACTGCTGAACGCACTGAGCTTGCTGCTGTGTGGGAGGAAGAGAAACAGGTGGCTCTGGGCCAGTGGATAGAAGGGAAGGGCTGGATATACCCTGAAAAGAGTGGGCAGGACAGAATAACTGGGAAATGGGGAACACAAGGGAGAGGCGCTTTAGAGAGGAGAGGTGGAAGCCAGTTTGCATATATTGCTTCTGAGTAGAACTGCCTGGCACCTTGACAGAGATGGATTTTGGCCTCCATTGCCCTCCTGGAGTGCCCACTGTGCCTCCAACCCCTCCACTCTAATGTGGGGACCTACTTCACAGGGCAGTGAGAATTAAACAAGCCAATCAAGGTATAGCAGTTTCTAGACAATGATGAAGGTCTGGCTTGGAACACAAATTTGGGGGTGATGGGTACAAAGGAGTAAAGTTGCCTACTGGTACAAATCATCCAAACCCATGTGAGTACACAGACAGCCCAGAAGCCCTGAGGACAGACACCAGGATACCTGTTTCAGCAATGGCAGAGGGAGGCCTCAGAGGCAGAGGAAGGCTGGCTGGGGAGGAAGAAGGGAAACAGCGCAAGGTCAGGCAGAGTGGCCAGAGGACACTTGGATGGGCTAGGAAGCCACTGGGAAGGAGGCAGAAACCAGGTTGCCATGGACTTAGCCACCACTAGATGGGGGGCTAAGAAGAGATGAAGGGCAGGGGTTTGGGCCCTGTGGATGACAGAAAATCATGAGAAACAGCCTTAGAGTCACAGATCGGAGGTTCTTTCTGCTCCTTCACATGGAATTCTGGCCCACCTGGGACACAGGTCAAAGATAAGTTTCCTGTCTCTGACAAATTGGAGCCACGGTAGCTCTTACCTTGGCTTGGGTACACTCGTGGTATCCTTTGTGCCTTCTTCCAGCAACTTGGTGTATGATGATGGGAACCAGCCTCTCCTAAGGATGGAAAATTGTTAGCAGGGGGCCAAAAAGTAGCCACGCTGGCCACCTTCCCCACTTCACATACAGTATGAATTGGGGATTTTTGCTTTGTTTCATTTTGGGGCCACACCTGGTGGTGTTTGGGACTTACTTCTGACTCTACACTCAGGAATTACTCCTGATGGTGCTTGGGGGACCAAGCAGGATGCTGGGTGATGGAACCCGGATTACCTGCTATACTATTTCTCTGGCCCCCTATTTTGGATTTTTTAATCATCTTTTCCATAGTAGTTTTATTTAATACATGAATGATCTACATAAAAACAGATTTAACCAAAGTAAGGCTTTTATAAATACACATGGTGAATGAATGGTGATGATGATATTTAACCACGTATGTGTTAATTCTTCAAGCATGATATTCAGCCCATCCTTGAGAAATTAGAAGTTGGGACCAAACTCATAGCACAGTGGTGGTGATGAGGCATCTTCCTTGCATGCAGTCAATCCAGGTTTGATCCCCAGCATCCCATATGGTTGACTGAACACAGACAGGAATAACTTCTGAGTGCAAAGTGATGAGTAACCCCTGAGCAGTACTGTGCATGGCCCCAAACACCATCCCACAAAAAAAAAAAAAAAAAAAAAAAAAAAGACACGGGAGTTAGAGAGGTGGTGCAAGCAGTAGGGCATTTGCCTTGCACATGCTAACCTAGGACGGACTGTGGTTTGATCCCCCAGTGTCCCATATGATCCTCCAAGCCAGGAGCGATTTCTGAATGCATAGCCAGGAGTAACCCCTGAGGGTCACTGGGTGTGGCTCCAAAACAAAAAAAACAAAAACAAAAAGACATAAATAAAAGAGGGGCCAGAGAGATCGCATGAAGGTAAGGCATTTGCCTTGCATGCAGAAGGACAGTGGTTCGAATCCTGACATCCCATATCAGGAGAGATTTCTGAGCGTAGAGCCTGAGCACTGCTGGGTATGACTCCCCCCCGCAAAAAAAAAAAAAAAAAAAGAATTGAAAGAAATTAAAAGCCACAATGAGGAGCCAGAGCAATGGTACAGTAGGTAGGGCGGTAGGGCATTTGCTTTGCATGTGATGAACCAGGTTTGATCCCCAGCGTCCCATATGGTCCTCTAATCCTGCCAGGAGTGATTTCTGAGCTCAGAGCCAGGAGTAACCTCACCACTGCTGGGTGTGGCCCAACCCCTCCCCTCAAAAAAAGAAGCCACAGTAACACTTTTGTGAGCCTAGTTCAGTGCTGGCCTCAATGGCTTAGTCTGCTCATGCTGGTACGGACAGCCTAGGAGAGAGTGGCTCTAGTCAGGGACTGGGAAGGAAGTGGGAGCAGAGCTTCACTGGAGCTCCCCTAATCCAGAGCAACACCTACACTTTGGTGCCATCATGCTCCCCATATAGCCAGCCGTCCTTTTCCTCTGACACCAGCAGGGTGATAACGTCCCCCTGGGCGAAGCTCAGGAGAGTCTGGTTGGTGCCGGCTGTGTGCGGAAAGATGGTCTTGACTTTCTGCTTCTTCATCAGGTTCAGTCCAGTGGCAACAGACACAGACCGCTGCAAACTGGGGTCATCAGCAGAGTCTAGAAATAGAGCAGCAAAGGCTTTCAGAGAGCCATGACCAGGGAGGTTCCAGTCAGTGAACCCTAGAGCCATTCTCTTTCCAGCATACTCTGCTGGAACCCTAAGTGGGCATGTCTCCATACAGGCTAGAAGTGGACACGAAGGCCTGGGGAGGCCACGAAGAACCTCTGGTACCTTTTTCAGTGCATGAAAAAGGGTTGGGGTGCAGGTTTCCCCTGCACTGTCCGGACTCGGGGTGCTAGAATAGTGTGAACACCTCCCCGACGTACAGGGACAATTCTGTACAACCAGGATGAGACAGTAGGCAAATTGATTTAGGGCCCTCTGCTGCAAGGTTGGCTATATGAAGCATCAGCTCAGACCAAACTGCCCAATTTAGGGCCACAAGTGACAGGATAAAGATCTTTCTTTTCCATTTCTTTCCTGCTAAAATTTTGCTAGCCTAGTAACATATCTAGTATATATGTATATGATTTGGGGACCAATCATATATAAAAAGGCAGTGCTTGGGGGGTTAATCCTGGGGCTCTGTGCTCAGGAAACAATCCTAGTGGGCTTGGGGGACAATATGGGATGCCAGTTATCAAGCCTGGATTGACTGCACAAGCACCTACCCATTGTACAAGTGCTCTGACCTGTTTGTTTTTTGTTTCTGGGCCATGTCTGGCAGTGTTCAGTAGTTATTCCTGGCTCTGCACTCAGGGATCACTCCTGGTGGGCTTGGGGACCATATGAGATGTTGAAGATTGAGCCAGGCTTGACTATATTCAAGGCCAGTGCCTTATCCACTGTACTGTTGCTCCAGTCCCTCTTGTAAATTTTCATTAATTATAAAATCAACTTTGTCATCCTTAGCATTCCACTGTTGAACTATCTCAATCTTTATTTTGTGGCGGGGGGGGGGAAGGAGGATTTTTGGGCTCCTGTGGCTGCTCAGGGATTATTCCTGGCTCTGCGCTTAGAAATCACTCCTGACAGGCTCAGGGGACCATATGGGATGCTGGGGATTGAACCTGGGTCAGCAATGTGCAAGGTAAATGCCTTTCCCACTGTACTATCACTCCAGCCCTTTATATTTGTTTTATTGAAAAGGAAATTTTATTGTAGTGGCCTCTAAATATGGAACACAGTACAAGGCTCTTTATATCATATTCCCTTTACTTTAAAATACAACTCCTTTCAATGGTATGTTCACTCTATTGTAGTGGCCTCTAAATATGGAACACAGTACAAGGCTCTTTATATCATATTCCCTTTACTTTAAAATACAACTCCTTTCAATGGTATGTTCACTCTGTGTACAGATCATTGAAGAAGTACATGACTTAAGAATTGCCTTCTGGACTTAGAAAAGCCCAGACTCAAAAAAAAAAAAGAAAAAGAAAAGCCCAGGCCTCAGTCTGATTCAGGGAATTTCTCAAAACAGTGCTGAGCCTCATGAGACTTTGATCCAAAGCACTTATCTAAAACATTTAAAAAGGTATTTTAGGGGGATCGGAGAGATAGCATGGAGATAAGGCATTTGTCTTGCATGCAGAAGGACAGTGGTTCGAATCCTGGCATCCCATATGGTCCCCCAAGCCTGCCAGGAGTAACCCCTGAGTGCTGCCGGGTGTGACCCAAAAAACAAAACTAAACAAGAAGGTATTTTAAAAGAAATCGAACTCAATCCTTACCTGTTGAATTACTTATCCTTTCTGAATTCTGTGTGACTGTTGCTGGATTATTAAACATATCAATCAAAGGACTGGTGTAGGCTTTGGCAGAAGGAGCTGGGGGCATCTTTGGTGAGTATTTAGAAAGGGTGTCATAATTGTTCCCAGCCTAAAAAAAATATTTTTATTACAAGTCATGAAACATAGCAATGGGATTATACAAACCATAGGGCAGTTCCAGATCACAGAAATTCCACATTGTTCCTCATATTCTCTCTCTATTCTCTTTTGTTTATTTTGTTTTACGGCCACATTCAGCAATACTCAGAGGTTACTTCTGGCTCAATACTTAGAAACTAATGTTGGCAGTGCTCAGGGACCCTGTGGGATGCTGGGGATCAAACCTTGAGTCAATTATTGCTGTACTAACTCTCCAGACCACCCTTTTTATTGAACTCGGGTTACTCAAAAGACACTCCTGGAAGGCTCGGGGGATCATTTGGGATGCTAGAAATCAAACCACCATCTGTCCTAGGTCGGCCACATGCAAGGCAAACATCCTACCACTGTGCTATTGCTCTGGCACCTGGACCACCCTTTTTATTTATTTATTTTTTGGGTCACACCCTATGGTGCTCAGGGGTTACTCCTGCCTCTGTGCTCAGAAATTGCTCCTGGCAGACACAGGGGATCATACGGGATGCCGGGATTTGAACCACTGTCTGTTCTGGATTGGCTGCTTGCAAGGCAAGTGGTCTACTACTGTGCTATCTCTCCAGCCCCCACCCTTTTTAAAAAATAGTAGAGTTGGAGCTGGAGAGATAGTATAGTGGATATGGGTGTTTGCCTTGCATGTTGTTCACTTGGGTTTGTTCCCCACAATCCTACATGGTCCCCCGAGGCTTGCCAGTAGTGGTCCTTGAGTGCAGAGTGTCAATAGTAAGCCTTATGCACTGCTGGATGTGACCCAAAACAAAACCAGAAATAGTGGGAGTAAACATCCATACTCTCAGGGGGCCTTCTGGTGCCAAACATGGAACCATGAGGCCTCACACATACAAGTCATGTGCTGTTCTACTTGAGCTATATCCCAGCCCTGAGCCCCCATTTACAACAATCACTCCCAATTTCCTGCTCTCCCTTGGCAATTTACTTCCTAGCCTGAGGTTCTGCTTTACTCTACAGCATTTTTTTTTTTTTTTTGGTCACCCATTGGTGCTCAAGGGTTATTCCTGGCTCTGATCTAAGCATCCTGTTGGTGCTTGGAGGACCATCAGGAATTGAACCCAGGTTGGCTGCATGAAAGACAAATACTCTACCCACTGTACTGTAGCTCTGGCCCTTGGTGACTTACTTTTCTGAAGTGTCTTTACTGTGAGTAAATAGCTCAAATTTTGCTAATCTTTTTTTTTTTTTTTAATTTTGCTAATCTATTTTAGAAGATCCCATACTTCCTTTCTTGGGAACAGAAATAAAGTTGGAATTATTACAATGAAAGGAAAGTTAGCAATGAAATTTCAAAAATGAAGATTCATAGTGCTCAAGACTGTATAAGAAAACATTTGCTCAGTAATTTTCATATCTGAGGATAAGGGGAATTAGGGGCAGAAGGAGGCAGGAGGTGAGGCAGAGGGCCTGGGATTGCCATGATCAGAGAAGGCAGATCTTTGTGGAGATCTGATTCTGACTGAATAAACATGACTCTGACAAGGGGAGAACCCAATACCCACCAGGCTGCTTCTCTCAATCATTGGTGAAGGCTGTGGTGTCCCAGAAACTGGGGTGGAGATCGGGGTCTTTATCTCTTCTATCATGTTCATGACTTTTTCAGGCACTTTGGTGGCATCACCACAGGTTTCCTGCCACCTGGGAAGTTTGGATTTAAGCAGTTCTGCAGACTATTAAAAAAAAAGAAACATAATTAAAGACATAAATGCGCATTGTTCAAGTTAACAACAAATCACATAGAATAACATCACTCAGAATGTCAGGTTAGCTTTCGCCAGAAAGAGCTCTGAGTAAATTTAGGGTCGGGGCAAAGGGCCAGAGACACCACTCAGTGGGCTTTGCATAAGGGAGACCTGGTTTGAACCTTGGCATTGAATGCTCACTGAGAACTAGCAGGACTAAGCTAACCTAGAGCACAGAACTAGGAGTGACTCTAAATAAATAATACTAGGGATAACCCTAAACCAAATAGTGGAAAAAAAATTCAGGCATAGTGTAAGTATCCCTGAATAATTGCTATTTTTGAGAAGGACACTAATCTCTGTTTGGCAGGAGGTTAGACTCCACTAGTGTGAATATAGAGTTTAAGATGAATACAGGGGGCCTGAGAGATAGCATGGAGGTAAGGCAAAAGGATGGTGATTCAAATCATGGCATCCCATATAGTCCCTCAAGCCTGCCAGGAGCGATTTCTGAGTGTAGAGCCAGGAGAAACCCGAGCCCTGCTGGGTGTGACCGAAAAACCAAAACAAAAAAACAAACAAAAAGAGGAATACAAGATTGCTAATTAGGGACAAGATAAAAAACTAAACTGATGGGGCTGAAGAGAGATAGTACAGCAAGCAGGATGTTTGCCTTGCACGCAGTAGACCTGATTTCGATATCTGGTACCCCATATGTCCTCTGATTCCTGCGTGCAGATCCAGGAGGTACCTCTGAATACCTCCAGGATTGATTCCTGAGTGCAGAACCTGAATAAGCCCTGAGTGTGACCACATAAAAAGCCACTAAAAGGATGGGTGAGGACCTGTATTAAGCCCCAATTTAAGCCCTGAACATGCCAGCTGCCCCTTGTCTTCCTTTCATGCCTTTATAAGCACCTGCCCATGGGCTAGGGCCAGGCATGAACTGACAGATTTCTGTGAAGAGGCAAATCAGATCTGTAGTGGAAAGTGACCTGTGGGGTACAGGGCTTGTAGGTGGAGAGGGTTGGCATTGTGGAGTCAGTGCTCAAGTGTTCCCAGGCTTGACTAGGACTCCAGCCTGGGAAAACCCAAGCTGCAGAGTAAGAACCTAAGGGCCCACAAGCGGGCCCTTGAGTGCAAAGGCAGGTGTTTGCCTCGAATTCACATGCACCAGGCTCTGCCTGTTACAGTCCTGAGTCCCAAGGAGCCTTCCTTTCCTGTGCATTCATCTGGTTAGAAAAGGGAAGTAGGGGCCGGGCGGTGGCGCTAGAGGTAAGGTGCCTGCCTTGCCTGCGCTAGCCTGGACGGACCACGGTTCGATCCCCCGGCGTCCCATATGGTCCCCCAAGCCAGGAGCAACTTCTGAGCGCATAGCCAGGAGTAACCCCTGAGCTCAACGGGTGTGGCCCAAAAACAAAAAAAAAAAAAAAAAAAAGAAAAGGGAAGTAAGACACTTTTTTTTTTTCACAGTGATTGCATAATTCTTACCTAGGCCTGTGTTTAGGAGTGGGCTGGGGTGTTAGTGTAGGAGAAAGGACAGACCCCCTCACCTGACTGGGTCCTAACACTTTGAGGCCACCACTTGGACTGCCCATATAGGAGGCCACCAAAGGACAGAGAAACAGCAAGCTGAATGGAGGAGGCATGATGCAGTTTTCAGATTGCCGAGGAAACCTCTGTATAGAGGGAAGTCATTTGGGTTCATGCTAAAACACGGAACTAAGTGAAATTTTCCAGTCAGTCCAGCTCCCTGGAAGCAGGCCAAAGGTTCTCAGGACACCATGAGCACCCCTTGGCAGGCAGGGTGTTAGGGAGAAATCACCCTGGTTTTAGACTCTGCCCTAGGACACCATTACTGGCTACAGCTGGTATAGATGCTGCTTCACAGAGTGTTCATCTCATATAAAGCAAATGCAAAGCAGCTTTCCAGAAACAATCTCAGATCTTGAGCACTGAGATTAGGTAGGAGAAAATTCCTTAAAGTTGCAAAAACTTGACTGAACATGCAACATGTGACACAGCCATACACACTGGACCAAGATTTTTCCTGCAGTGAAAAGAGGAAGTTCAAACTCTTATACAGCTTCTCATGATGGGCTTGAGCCCTGCTAGGAGTTATCCCTGAGTACATAGGCAGGAGTAAGCACTGAGTACTGCCGGGTATGACCCAGCAATGTCTGACTTCAGTCACTGCTATTGTGAATGCTTGGGCCAACAATAGAGGTTCTGGGCTAAAGTGATGGCACAGTCATAGAGCGTTTGCCTTGCACGTGGCTGATTGGGATGGACCCAGGTTCAAGCCTCGGCATCCCAGATGGTCCCCCGTGCCTGCCAGGAGTGACTTCTGAGTGCAGAGCCAGGAGTAACCCTTGAGCACTGCCAGGTGTGGGCCTCCCCAAAATAAAGAATATAGGTCTTACACAATTTATAATTTAAGAAAGAGAAGGGGTTTAGGGATGTGACTCAGCAAAAGCCTTTTAGTCAAGAGGCCCTAGATTTGACTGTGAGGAAGGAGGGAGGACTTAGCCTCTGATTTGAGTGATTTATAAACGACTCACTACTGCATGTGCTGCCACTGGGTACACAGGATCATGAGTGAACTCCAGGAGGAAGGGACCATGGTCACATGTGATGTGGTGACTGGGGTCTGTGGCTCAAGATCAAGTCATCAACAGTACCTTTCTACATAGAGGCCCAATACAAACATCTCAAACCAGGTGAATGAATGGGACTGGGGCCTGCTGGAATTTACCCTGTGGCTCAGGCAAAGCTGGAGATGCATCGGTCTGACTAAATGTAGATGTACTAGTTAATAGAATGTCTTGGGCAGACATTTGACCATTTCCCCTAGATTTAGAATTTTTCATGTTCAAGTTGGTCTGAAACTCTTCCTTAGAATGTCTTTAATTGGGCCGGGTAGGTGGCGCTGGAGGTAAGGTGTCTGCCTTGCAAGCGCTAGCCAAGGAAAGGACCTCGGTTCGATCCCCCGGTGTTCCATATGGTCCCCCAAGCCAGGGGCAATTTCTGAGCACATAGCCAGGAGTAACCCCTGAGCGTCAAATGGGTGTGGCCCAAAAAATCCAAAAAAAAAAAAAAAAAAAAAAAAAGAATGTCTTTAATTGGTAAAATAATGTCCATCACTTTATATAGAACATGTGTAGACGACAAAAAATTTTAAGAGCATTTAAATATAAAAGTTAGCACTGCACAGCCTGGTCTGTCACACACCCACCTGTAAATGATAGTAATGTATGTGGTTTGCAAAACTACAGTGTTTGTCCACTAGAAAGCAGAAACGCCTCTTTTCTTCAAGAAGAGCTTCTTTGCAGCCATCTGCAATAAACTTCTGGATTTCACTTTGCCGAGAAGTAACGGTTTCTACATACTAGGAAAACAAACAGCAATTAGACAAGTGTGACATGAGGCCTCAAATAGCTTCTCAGCCTGACAGGATTGTCTGACATCTTTATGTTTGGTCTGTAAGCTGGTCTGAGTGGGGGCATCTGCCTTCCGCTCAAAGGGCTACCTCTCTGGATAGGGGTAAGGGGCATAAGCAGCGACTTTAGGTTTCTATTGGGAAATTTGTTCTTCAGGAATATGATCACATTTCCAAATTACAGGCTTAGTGACCAAACAGGCTTAAGTTTGAATCCCAGTTCCAGGTAATAGCCAAGTCCAAGGCCTCTTCCCACCTGTAATGTGACACTGTTAAGTGTAGAGGACTCTGTGGCCTCACCCGATGGGGAGAAAAATGCCTCTGCTTCTGGTAAGCAGTGACTAACCCTGAACTCTGGAAAACAAGGTAGCTTTCAGTCACAAATTACTCAAAACACTGATTTTTAACTGCAAATGCAGCACAAGGAACAGAGAAAGGGATAAACTGCCCAAGGCAAGTAAACTTTCCCAGATACTGACTCAAACAGAAAATTTACCTCGAGCTCTTTGTGTTCGTATTTGAGAGCATTTCGTCCTCCTTGACTTTTCCTTCTGATCTTCTTCAGTTCAGCTTGTGACTTCTCCAAGGAATCTAATTTATTCCTGTGCTCTGTCTGGTATCTTTTGAGGGTGGCCTGTAGATTAAATAGCTGGAAGTACATCTCTTTGGGACAATAGCTGTGTTTTTTAGAATATTTCTTTAAAGCATTCCCTCTTTCCCTAAGGTTCTTAGACACTAGATGGTCAGTAAGTACTCTGGTGGATAAATAACACCATAAAATAGGTTTACGAATGCTGTTTAATTTGGTTTCAAAAAACAGCACAGACCAGTGTGACTGATCACTTTTAGAGATTTTGGGTGCTGGGAAGCAGAGTGTTTATGACCACCAACTGGATCTAGAACATTCTAACAGACTGGGCCAAATTCTAGTCTCATTCATCTCCTGTGTGATCTCTGCATAGACTTTTTTTTTTTTTTTTGGCAATACCCAGCACCACAGAGGGGTTATTTCCTGGCTGTGTGCTCAGGAATCACTCCTGGTGGGGTTGGGAGGACCATACAGAATGCTGGTAATTGAACATAGGTCAATTGCATGCAATGTAAATGCCCTACCCGCTGTGCTATTACTCCAGCCACTGCACTGACTTGATTTCTCTAATACTCTCTGATCAACAGCTAAGGACAGTTTTTGCTATACTTTGTTAGAATGGGCAGGACACTGAGTACCAGGCTGAACCCCTTTTCCCCTGAAGCACCCTGCTTTCATAGGCAGCAGGGAGTACACAGGATATTCCTGCTCCTTACTGTCACATGGAGGTCTGGGTCGGAAGAAAGGGGACTGGGGTGGGTTGATGTCAAGCAACTACTCAAGAGCCGGAGTATTGGTACAGTAGGGAGGGCGCTTGCTTTGCATGCAGTCGACACAGGTTTGATCCCCAGCATCCCACATGGCATCGCACCCACCCTACCCCCATGAATCCACCAATAGTGATCCTTGCAGAGCCAGGAATCAACCTCTGAGCACTGCCAGATGTGCCCCCTCCCAGTAAAACAAACAAAACATCCAATAAGCAACCACTGTAGAGCAAAGCTAGAGGAAGAAATAGGTAGGAAGTTGGAAGAAAGTGCTGCAAGTGGACAATACCAGGGAACAATCAAGAGATACCAGGCAGGAGAAGTTCTCAGATAATTGGGCCTGAGAGCGCCCAAGTAGTCTAGATGGTGCCCATCCCCACCAGCTTCAGGTGTGAGAAGCGGCTGCACTGATCTTGTGTAGAGCTGCCCACAGACGGCTCTTTCAAAGCATAGTTCCAAGAAGTAAGATTACTGGCGGTGTTTTCCCTGTGCTTTTAATAAAGATCCCAAGTGTTAGCAAAAATGATCCCACTTAGCCCAAAGGGACTTTGTTGGTTTTATGCATCTGTGGATTTTGCTGCTGCTGAGTAAACAGTCAAGAAATGTTCTCCTAGGCTCAGCAAAAGGCAAATGCCGCCTTCAGAAAGCCAGATCCCTGGGCAGCTTATAGCCTGAGTGGCAGGCCCAAACCATGAGCTTACATTCATGTATTTGACATCCAGTTCTGTCTTCTTCTCCAGTTCATGGATAATCTCCTTATGGAATTTTCGAAACTGTTAGGAAGTGGAAAAAAAAAAAAAAGAAAAGAAAAAAAATATTTGTAACAAATCTGAGGCTGTACATGAAATAAAATTAAACAATCAATATATTTTGTAAGTAGCACAGCAGTTAACATACATTTTCATCCAGGCTCTCATTGAGTTTCTTGTGGATGTTGGAAATCTCGATGAGAACATGGCCTGTGAACAGAGCCAGACATTAGGAAGAAAGTCATGATGTATTTTTTTTAGACATTCAAGGATCATAAACTTGTGGAGAGAAGCAGGTGCCGTAGTCTCTCTTGGCATCTGTCAGCACCATGGTCTGGGCCTTGGTGGGGCAGAGGGTCAAAACACAGCTGAGAGCAAACTTACTAGGCAATTGAGGGGCCTAAAAAAAAATCACTCAGTGCCCTTTTGAGCAAATAATCTGTAAGTAACTGCTGCCTCTTTGGGCCATTGCAGTGCATCCCAGTATAGGAAAGACAGGCTCCTTATTACCTGCCCAACAGCTGTGCTGCAGATTCACTGTTCTCTTCTCTTCCCCTACCCGCGATGATCCCATTTATCCCAGGTTGAAATTCTCTTACAGAAGATTACCTTGCTCATTAGAGCACTAATTATAGGAACAAATGACTTATTTTTATCTCCTCCCTAGAGTAACTTATCTGCCGAGCATAAATGATAAAGATGATTTTCTTTTTCTCATCTTGGCCCTTATTGTTCTGGAAAATAGTGGTGCCCTGGGAAATGCAGCTGGCACAGGCTCTGTCTTGTCTCTCCTGGGAGACACCAATGGTCTGAAACAAGCACAGTCACTCGCAGAAGAAGATGCTCTGAGCCACGGGAACGTTGCTGCAGAGAGCAGAAAGACCTGGTCTGCTAGCCCTTTGCTGGGTTCGGGTTCTGCTCCTCTGCTCTGAGACAAAAGAACCAGAGCCTCTTCGGAATACAGGAACTGAGAGAATCACAACCTTCCCCTGCTAAGGGGATGGATGAAAGGAAACAGGGTGAACGGGCAGCCTTCAGACGAGAGGAAGTAAAACTGGCAGTAACTATAGAAAGAGCCGAGAGCAGACAATGACCTCAGCTCTCTCCTCCACTGTCTCTCCCATACCTTGATCTTGGAAAACTGTGAGACACCTGACATTCAAAGTGGGGTCCCCTTCTTTCAGGCCAGAAATTCTATTCTTCCTGAACAGGCCCACATGGAGATGATGCTGGGTCCCCCACACTTGGTAGAGTGAAGTCATGCCCTACCTTAATCCCAGATCTGGGTTGTCAGCCAGTCACCAGGGCTCTACTGTTAACCCTTCCCCAACTTCCTGCCTATCTCACCTGGAAAGTGAGACCCTCCCACAGCCGGGTGGGGTCTGCGGTTGGTAATTCAAGGGGTTATCTGGGGGGAGGGGAGAGGCAGACACAGCAGGGAGAAATGAGAGACAGAATGGATGCAGAAAGGCTGCTTAGTTTAAAGGCCATGTGAGGGGGCTGGAGAGATAGCATGGAGGTAAGGTGTTTGCCTTGCATGCAGGAGAATGGTGGTTCAAATCCCGGCATCCCATTTGGTCCCCCGAGCCTGCCAGGGGCAATTTCTGAGTGTAGAGCCAGGAGTAACCCCTGAGAGCTGCCAGGTGTGACCCAAAAAATAAAATAAAAAAGGCCATGTGAGGAATCTGCACACGGCGGTTAAGGAAGGCCTTGTATTCAATAAAGCTGAATTTTCCCTGAAACTTCATATAACTGCTGTGGATCATTTCTTTGCCATCATCCTGATACCTACAGACCCACCAGGCCGTAGGGGCTGCAGGCACTGCCAGGGCTGAGAAAGGTCCCACCATCCACCACCCACCACACTAGGACTCTATAGTTAATAATTAATGCAACACTCCACCTCCACTTCCTCCACATCATACCTGTTCCTGGCACATGTAGCACTCTCACATGAGTCAACTTGGGGACTGTCAGGCCCCTTACCTGCTTCCCGGCAACATGATGCCCACCACCTTGCCTAAGAGAGAAGGGCACTGCCAGGTGATTATCTATTCCACAGAGATAGGGCAGCCTCTACTCTCCCCACCACCACCACCAACCCGCCACAGTCAACCTAGAAGGAATACACCACCCTTCCCAATCATTCTCTACTCCCAGATCCTTTTCTTTTGGGACTTTCTCCTCTAAGGTGACAGCAATCTTCCCAGAAGCAGATACAATCTGCCATCAACTCCCACCCCTAGGGTCATCCATATATAAATCAGCTCCTCAGTGTGAAGCCCACCATCCTGATCAGTGGTGGGGGGTAGGGTGGAAGGTACAAACAATGGCTGTCAGTGGGGTCTTTACAAGGCTCAAATGTAGGCAGAGTCCTGCCCAGTTCCTGAGACATCCCTGGTGACACTTCCTTCACATGGCCCACAATAAAATTCTCTTAAAGCTCAACCCAAAACAAACCAGAAATCGTCACAAAGGAAGCCTTCAGATGACATTTCAAATATCATTTCAGATACTGTGTTACTCAGCTACTTTTACTCTCTGGAGAGCAGAGTAAGGGATTGACCCCAGGGTCTCACACACAAGGCAAATGCTGCATGATTGGCCTCAGTTCTATTTTAATCCTACCAACAGTTCCAGGCTAGAGATAAAAAACAAATAGCAATCATATTAATTGTTTGAAAATCAAACTCTCTGTTTTTGGTAAATTACTATTTAAAAAGTCATAAATATTTACTTTTTGGTTTTGTAGTCACACCAGTGATGCTCAGGGGTTACTCCTGACTCTGCACTCAGGGATCATTCTTGGTGGGCTCAGGGGCCATATGGGATGCCAGGGCTTGAACCCACATTAGTTACATACTAAGTCACCTCCCCTCTGTCTTATTGCTCCAGCCCCCTACAAGTAATTTTGCTTCAGTCCCTCAGTGAGTCAGGCTAGAGAGAGACATTCACATGCTTCACCCCATCAGGAACTTCTGCAGTTCCTAAACAGAATAATGTGTGCATGGGCACCGCGGGGCAATACCACTGGACCACATGTGCCTGCCCACTGGTTCACAACTGTCTCCTGCAGGCACAGGTGGGCAGCCAGGTAGAGAGGCCCCAGTAACTAGCCCATTCACCGAGAATAGGGGGAATGGAATACCTATTCTGGCCCAGATTGTTTTGTCCCTCACAGTTTATGGAATTTAAATGCCAACCTCAGAGGAGCAGCCACCAAGTACTCAGTCATAAAAAGAAATAAGAAACATCTTTGCTGTGATTATGCAAAGCTGCCAAAGTGGATTTTGAGACAGAAGTGAAAACAGTCTTTATGTTCAATCTACAGAAGCTTATTCTGAGAGCAAGAGCTACTTTGTGTCTAAAATGTGGTTTCACACATGTTTGCTTACTCTTCGCTTTGGGACCCACTTTTTCATAAATTATATTGACGATGAAAATAAGAAAGGTTGGCAAGAGTATATAAAGCTGAGCTGAGGTAAGAACGGAATGAAGGGCCCGGAGAGATAGAACAGCGGTGTTTGCCTTGCAAGCAGCCAATCCAGGACCAAAGGTGTCCCATATGGTCCCCCGTGCCTGCCAGAGCTATTTCTGAGCAGACAGCCAGGAGTAACCCCTGAGCAACACCGGGTGTGGCCCAAAAACCAAAAAAAAAAAAAAAAAAAAGAAAAAAGAAAAAAAGAACGGAATGAAGTTAAAAGCCCCAAGAACCCTGAGGGGTTGTCAGAAACCCCAACTGGTTGCTTCCCTCATGGGTCCTTGGCCAGAATTTGGGGAAGAAAAAAATCAGTGATGTAGCTCACTTTGCATGATTCTATTATGTGCTAAAAGTAAAAAATATTAAATATGCACATAATTCAAAGTCACCTGTGAGTATCCCGTCCCCCAACTTCTTATTTATCCCATCTGAATGATCAGAACTACCCACACCTGGATTGGGCAGGGAGAGGAGTCTGCCAGGGGAAGAGAGGAGATAAGAAGGAGTGTTAGAGAAAGCAGTGAAATTAGCAGAGTATCAACAAGGAGAACCAGGGGCCGGAGAGATAGCTTGGAGTACGGCATTTGCCTTACATGCAGAAGGATGGTGGTTCGAATCCCGGCATCCCATATGGTCCCCCAAGCCTGCTAGGAGTGATTTCTGTGTGTAGAGCCAGGAGTAACCCCTGAGCACAGCTGGGTGTGACCCAAAAACCAAAAACCGAAAACAAAACAAAACAACAACAACAAAAAAAAACAAGAACCAGCGGAGAGAATCAACAAGGAGAATCAGTAAAGAGAAGTCAGTCAGCAACAAAGCCTGAAGAGCAGCTAAAAAGGAGACAGAAGCAGAGAGAGCCAGAGAAGGAGCAGAAGTGGTTGCTTGAAAAACACTTAGCATAGAAGCCATATGAGGAAAAGTACATGGCAGTTAGGATAAGACTGTGAAATAAAGCTGGCTGACTCCTGGAAATTCATCTGACTGCTTTGTGAATTTTCTGTGTCACCCTGCAACCTTCAGACCTACCAGGCCATAGGGGCTGCAGGAGCTGGGCCCAGCCATCCGAGAAAGGCCTCATCATCCCCACACCAACACTAGGACTCTTTAATTTATATTTAAACAACAGTCACCTACTTGATGTAAATAATACCCTTTAGGGAAAGGGAGTGGCTTAAGGTTTGGTCCCTCTGGATCCATCAATACCACTGGGACTGACTCCTCAGTAATGCTGAATGAGGCTGGGGAATGAATTGACAGAACCTATGTCAATTGGGAGCATATCTTCTACCTTTCACTGGCATTCCAGCACCACTAAATGTGACCTATATTGGGGCTGGAGAGATGATACAAAAAGTGAGGGTTTCTCTTACAGACAGTTGACACAGGTTTGATTCCTGACACCCTATATGCTCCCCTGAGCCTACCAAAAGTGATCCTTGAGCTCAGAGCCCAGAGTATGTGTGATACCCTACTCCTTAAAACAACAACAACAACAACAAAAATACAGAAAAAAGGGGAACAAAATTAAACAAAAGGAACTAAAAGAAGGCCTTATTATATTTCTAAAAACAAATAATATGGAGTATGTTTAACCTCAACAAACTATATTAAAATCCATAACCTAACTAGAAAATGTACAACTGCTGGAAATAAAGAGTAAGTCCTGGTTGAGTCACAGGTCAAAAGAAGTCATGATGGAAATGGAAATGATCTTGAAATTAAAGAACAGAAGAAATCTAGCTTCTCAAACATGTAGAGTAAGACTGTGACTGTTAGACATAACGTACATGAATTTAACACAGAGAGTGAGATCAGTGAGATTTGTAAACTTATTTGGACCAATGCTTATTTGGACTTTTTAGAAAATTAAAAAGTATCTACTGGGGGCCGGAGAGATAGCATGGAGGTAAGGCGTTTGCCCTTCATGCAGGAGGTCATCGGTTCGAATCCCGGCGCCCCATATGGTCCCCCATGCCTGCCAGGAGCAATTTCTGAGCATGGAGCCAGGAATAACCCCTGAGCACTGCCGGGTATGACCCAAAAACCACAAAAAAAAAAAAAGTATCTACTGCCCCCCCTTCAATATACCCTTTTAAAGGTACAAACAGAAAGTGCCCCCAATTGAACTAAAACCTGCCTGTGGGCCAGTATCACCCTCTCTGGGAAATACTGCCCTGAACCAAAGAAGTCAGGCTAAAAAAGTCTTATATATTCCATTTATAAAACATTCTGGAAAAGGCAAAACCAACGATTCTGATCAACAACTCTCACTCTCCTGTGACCCAGCAATTCTATTCTGACATGTACTCCCAAGAGAATGAGTGTACTTGGTCCCCAACAGACATGTTCAAGAATGTTCATAGAGGCTTTATTTTTCATAGAACACCTCACTCCAACACCTAGTAACATTAGAACAGAGAAGCTGGAAAATTTACACAATGGAGCAGGGCAGCCCAAAGTCTGTATACAAATCCCTACAAATCCTGGCTGGCAGTCTCACCCAAGTGAGGCTGGAGAAAAGCAGATGGGGGCTAGAGCCATAGTATAGTAAGTAGGGTATTTATTTGCTTTTGCAAGTAGCCAACTCAGGATCAATTTCCTGGTACCCCATATGGTTCTCTGAGCCCACCAGGAATGATCCCTGAGCACAGAGCCTTGAGTATGTTTTGAGTACTACCCGATGTGATCCCCCCCCCCAAAAAAAAGAAAATTAGAGTGACAGTATAACAGGAAGGGTGCTTGCCTTGCACATGACTGGTCCACGTTTGATCCCCAGTACCCCATATGGTCCCTAAGCTGACTAGAATAAACTCTGAATGAACCCTCTTGAAGACTCAGTTTCAAAGGAACCCCATTATGTTCTTGGTGTGAACAATAATGGGTTTTCTGGGTGGGATGAAAAGGAAAGTGTGTGTACTCAGGCTGAGAGAACTACACACAGCCATTCTGAAGGTAGCCAGTTGTGTTTTCTCTGTTCTGAGCACAGGGTGTGCCAGCCCTTAAAGGAAAGCTCTTTCCTGTAGCCTTATCTGATCTGGGGAAGGTCAGTTAATTCTAGTTTTCCCCCAATCTTCCTGAATCAAGAAAGAGTAGAAGGGGCCCAAGCGACAGTACATAGAGTAGGGTGCTTGTCTTATATGAGGGCTACCCAGGTTTGGTCCCTAGACCCATATGTCCTTCAAGCACTGCCAGGCGTGATCCCTGAGATCAGAGCCAGCCAGGAATAATCTCTGAGCACCACCTGATATGGCCAAAAAATAAATAGAGACAAACACCAAAAAATAAAGGGATGATAAAAAAGAGAGAAGGAACTGGCTTGGGCTCAAATGACTTAAAGGAACTTGGATTTGATCCTAGTACTTCCTAGTCTCTCAAGCGCTGCTAGGAATGATTTCTGAGCACACTGGTACTGCCAAGTATGTCCCTCTCCCCAAGGAAATAATGAACAAAGAATAGAAGTAGTTACTACCAATGGTAATATAAACCCAACTCTGTCATTCACCCCTTGAATGTGAATATTCAACATGTAACCATTAGGGACTGGAATGAGACTACAGAGGTGAGGGTGCTTGCCTTACATGTGGTGACCCTGGTTTGATCTCCAGCATCCCATATGGTCCCCCAAACCTGCCATGAGTAATTCCTGAGTGCAGTAGGGAGTAATCCCTGAGCACTACCAGGTGTGACCCCATGCCCCAAAACCAACCAACCAAAGATTCGCCAATTAAAACAAAAACAAATAGATGGGGTTGGAGTAATGCACAGCAGTTAGTATGCTTGCCTTGCTGGCTGCCAACTACGGTTCGATCCCTGGTATCCCATATGGTATAACCTGAGCATTGCTAGGCATAATTTCTGAGTGCAGAGCCAGTAGTCACACTTAAGCATTGCTAGGTGTGGCCCCCAAGCAAAATATAAAAAACAAACAAACCAACCAATCAAAACTGTAGAGAAGCTAAAGAAGTAGAGAAAGGGCAGGAGAATTAGCTAGCAAAGGGCCTACCCATCCAACAGCGACTCACTCAGGCACTGCTTGGATAAATTGATTGTTCTCCATATTTGTTCCAAGAAATTCTTCCAGGAAAAATGACTGGTTAAACCTGAAGGCCTGGTTCCTAACTTGCCTTCCTTCTTCTCCTCTACTAAAACAAACTGCTTTCAGATGAAGAGAGGCTGTTCAGGACACAGTACCTACCGGATTGCTTTTGCAGTGTACACCCTGGGGCATCTGCCCTTGTGACCCAGAACTCAGCAGAGCGAGTCCTCTTGGGCAGGGAGGGTGCTGACCAGTTTCCACCCTCAGAGCATCTAGCAGTACATTCCTGGCAGCTTTTCTTTCCTAGCACCGACATTTAGTAACACCCAGATCCAGTCTCAATTCTAAGCCAAAAACAAGATACTTAAAAAAAAAAAAAAAAAAGACGAACACAACAAGAGACATTTTTGTTTATAAAATATTCACTTTGCCAAGTGAAAAGCTACAGTACCAGACTCTAGGGCCTTAGAGCTGAATACTCAGCAGCCCACAGAGTCAGAATTAAGTATTCCAACAAAGGACATGTGCCAACACACCAGACTGTACTAGACTCCTTCCAGCACCCTTATTTCTAGTAAAAAGGGGGAGGAAGTGAGGGATGATGGAGAAAGAGGCGGTCAGTGAACATACAACACTTACTTAGGGAGTTTGGCATCCAATGAGAAATAAGCAGGTGGCCAGAGACAGCAACATTAAATGATTTTTTTTTAAAAGGGAAGGACTTAAGGCATGGAAGAAAGATAAAAGCCTTTATTAAGGCCATATGCCTGACATCCTACATAATTCTATACATTTATACATAGAATGCCTTTAAAAATAAAATTCTATAAGCCCAGAGAGGGTGAACTCAATGGCTTGAGCTCACACTTTGCATGCAGAAAGCTGAGTTTGATCCTTACAATCCTGTGAACCCTACTGGGAACAGCCCCTGAACACAGTCAGGAATAGCACCTGAGCAGTGCTGGGTATCTCATAACCAAACCAGAAAATCACATACATATATACACACATTACTGTTATTCTTTTTTTGGATTTTGGGCCACACCCAGCGGTGCTCAGGGGTTACTCCTGGCTGTCTGCTCAGAAATAGCTCCTGGCAGGCATGGGGGACCATATGGGACACTGGGATTCGAACCAACCACCTTTGGTCCTGGATCGGCTGCTTGCAAGGCAAGCTATCTCTCCGGGCCCATTACTGTTATTCTTGAAACAGGATATAAATCTCAATGGGACTTACCATTATAAAAACCATCCTTGATATTTTAAATTAAGCTTTTACAGTGAAGTAAAAGCAAAGCTAAGAACACCAGATCCAGTCTTGGGTGTCCTGGTCAGAGGTGCCCTCTTTGGAAATTATAACCAAACATTATATCAAGAAGTAGGGAGTTAAAAAAATTTTAAAAAAAGAAGTAGGGAGATTTAGGAAGCAAATGAAAAATTTTTTGGGGTCACACCCAGCAGCACTCAGGTGTTACTCCTGGCTCTATGCTCACAAATCGCTCTTGGCAGGCTTGGGGACCATATGGGATGCCGGGATTCAAACCACCGTCCTTCTGCATGCAAGGCAAATGCCTTAGCTCCATGCTATCTCTTCAGCCCCTCACTTTGTTTTTGATTAGCAATTAAACTGAAATTAACTTACCTGCTATATACATTTCTGTAAAGCTAAACAAAACACAAGATTCATAATGACAAAATAAAAATATATTTATAGGGGCCGGAGAGATAGCATGGAGGCAAGGCATTTGCCTTGCATGCAGAAGGATGGTGGTTCGAATCCTGGCATCCCATATGGTCCCCTGAGCCTGCCAGGAGTGATTTCTGAGCGTAGAGCTAGGAGTAACCCCTGAGCACTGCTGGGTGTGACCCAAAAACCAAATATATATATATATATATATATATATATATATATATATTTATATACTTCCCTGGTGAATTTTAATATACTACTTATTTTAGCTAAAAAGACAAGACCAGTTTATTTAAGAGTCTCAGTTATAAGTCACACAAATAATTTATAAATTTTGCATATATGTACAGATTATCGGAATTGTTTCCTTTATATCTGATTATAAAATACTTCATTAAAATATGGATTGTTTTCCATGTTATTTTTTTATTTATGTAGTGCCACACCAAGTGATAGTGATGCTTGTGTTATTCCTAACTCTGAACTCAAGCTTTACTCCTGGTGGGCCAGAGTGATAGCACAGCGGTAAGGCATTTGCCTTGCATGCTGCCAACCCAGACCCGGGTTTAATCCCAGGTATCCCATATGGTCCTGAGTCTGCCAGGAGCCATCTCTGAGCGCAGAGACAGGAATAACCCCTGAGCACCACCAGGTGTGGCCTGGTGCTCAGGGTACTATCTGGGATGCCAGGGATTAAATCCAGGTCAGCCTGTGTGCAAGGCAAATGCTCTACCTGCTATAGTTTTTGCTCTGGCCCCCCTATAAATAATTATATTAATTAAAGTAAACATTATTCATTTCCTTTTTTATTGATTAAAAGATTAAGTTTAAAAGGAATCATTTTGATTCTAACAAGAAAACACATTTTATCATTAATGAATAAAACTGGCAACTAGTTATTCTTAAAATATGCCACATCTGAGATTTTTTTTTTTTTTTTTTTGGTTTTTGGGCCACACCCAGCGGCACTCAGGGGTTACTCCTGGTTATATGCTCAGAAATCGTTCCTGGCTCGGGGAATCATATGGGATGCTGGGATTTGAACTGGGGTCCATCCCGGGTCGGCCATGTGCAAGGCAAATACCCTACCGCTGTGTTATTGCTCAGGTCCCAACATCTGAGAAGATTTTTTTTTTTGGTTTTTGGGTCACACCCAGCAGCGCTCAGGGGTCATTACTGGCTCTATGCTCAGAAATCACTCCTGGCAGGCACAGGGGACCATATGGGATACCGGGGATCGAACTACTGTCCTTCTGCATGAAAGGCAAATGCCTTACCTCCATGCTATCTCTCCGGCCCTGAGAAGTTTTAAGGTTCTTTAAAAATATGAAAATAGGGCATCAGAATACAACAGTGAGGTTTCAATGAGCACAAAAGGCAGGAGAGAAGGGCTGCAGTCTTTTCAGTTCAATATTATTAGAGTGAAACTGTCTTTTAAATTTTTTTCAGAAGATTTAAGTTTTGTTTTGTTTTGTTTTCCTGAAAGCACCACTTCTTTTTTTTTTTTTTTTTTTTTTTTTTTGTGGTTTTTGGGTCACACCCGGCAGTGCTCAGGGGTTATTCCTGGCTCCAGGCTCAGAAACTGCTCCTGGCAGGCACAGGGGACCATATGGGCCCCGAAAGCACCACTTCTTTCAGAACAAGCTTAAAAGCAGACTGAATGGTACAGGTTCACTGCTCCCACTTTTCCGATGGCAAGTCATTCTGATGCTACCAATTAAAACCCAGACCATGCAGGGTAGGTGGGTCTATTATGATACCAATCCAAGCAAGATGCCTTCCCCGACAGTGCTCAGGGCCACTCCTGGCTGGGCTCAGGATCAAACCTGAGTTGACTGCAATGCAAAGCAAAGGCCATCCCTGCTGTACTATCTCTCTGGCCCATAGAACCTATTTTATTATATCTGTCACTCCCCACTAACAATGTAATAAGAACAAACAGAGGTCACTCCTTTCTTTTGAAGCTCAGATGTTCAAGTGTGGTCCCCAGTTCTCTTCTTTCTTTGAGGGGAATGACAGCTAGTCCCCAGCAGTGGGTTCCCATTGCTTGCACAACTTGCAGGTCTGGGGACCACCCTAGTGTCCAGGGCTGTGCTCATCCGCACCCCTCAGGGAGAGCAGCCTTGCTGCTACCTGTAACGTGATCCTAGCTAAAAACCCTAAACAAAGGTCCCCTTACTTCCTCTTCCTGGTAACCTCTTCTTTTGGTATATAAAAATCCACCTAGATTACAGGACCTTCCTCCACCTGGTGGATTTGGTTCTAAATAATGAAGAGAGAGCAGGGCTGGCTGGAGGCTCGGGAGAGAGAGCACATGGCAGAGAAAGGCCAAGAGATAAACCAGATTGTCTCCAATGAATATCTTTTGCTAACTGGCTTGGATTTATTTTTTATTTTACAGCTACCCACACTATTCAGAGATTAGGGAACAGAAGCTCTGAGGGATGCAATGATTGCCCCAAAGTTCCACAAGTAAGAAAGGGTATTTGAATTCATATGTGGTCCCTGGTCTGGACTGAACATCCTCATTTAAATAGGGGAAGAAAATCACACAGAAGAGAAAACAGGTTTTCTAACAGGGTGTGAGTTACAGGACATTGGACACAATTGCACTCAACCAGAGGGCTGGTGGGCCAACACGGTGCTGTATGGTTGGTCAGGCCACTTCCAAGCATTTCAGCTGTGTCTGGGTGGTGAAGGAAACCCAATACTCTTTGAGAGCCCATGGAAATCATGGGGTTTCCCATAGTCATAATGGTCCAAATGCAGAAGCCCTAGTTTTGAGCGAAACAGAGTGGACAATAACTAGCTGCTTGATGCAGCTAAATTTTCTAAACAAACCAAAAAAGGTTTAGTTAGGAAAGAAGGCAGACTAAAAGGTCATGTGCCGCAGTAGAACTTACTGGAGAAGGGGTGTAGAGGAAAGGGCAGGGATAACATCCTCCTCCCCCCTGCTTTGTGTAGGCGAGGAAGGCTGAGCCGGAGGCCTCCCCCGTGTCCCCTCTGCCCTGTGAGCATGGTGAGATGAACACATCAATAGCCCTTCACAGGCCCCAGTAAGGATCAAATGAGAAAACGGAAGTGAAGCAACCGATACGCTATGCTCCTCAATAATTGCTGGTTCCCGACTAAGGGAGCTATGGGGCACTAAGTGTTAAGGAGCAGTGTTGTTGGGCCAGCAAACAGTGCCGGTCCTGTTCACAGGGGTATAGAACTACATGCTCACACAATCTGCTCCAGGCTCACATTTCAGTCTATCCAACATCTTCCCCAGCCACATGCCTGGGATTTCTCCACACTGCAAACTCAATCACCTCACTCTCAGGCTCAGCGCAGGCTTCCTCACCTGGTCTGGATCAGCAGAGGCCCCATATCGCTCATAGCCCATCTCAACCCTGTTACAGTTCCCAGGCAGGAGCCAATAGGAACCTTGCAAAAATAGAAGTCAGAGCATGTCACTGCTGAAGTCAAAACTTTCAGCGACATCTCACCCCACACTCAGGTTCCAGGTAACAATGAAGGATGTGAAGACCATACCTGCACCCCAAAAACACCAGGGTGGATCCAACTGTGTCATCTTTTTTGCATGCAACTAATCCAGGTTTGATCACTGGCACTGCATAGGCTCCTTGAGCACAGAGCCAGGAGTAAGCCCCAAATACTGCTGGATGTGCTATTTACCCTCAAAAAAGATGGAATGGCTGAAGAGATAGCACAGTGGCAGGGCGTTTGCCTTACATGCAGTCGACCCAGGACTGATGGTGGTTTGAATCCTGGCATCTCATATGGTCATATGGTCCTCCGAGCCTGCCAGGAGCGATTTTTGAGCTCAGAGCCAGGAGTTACCCCTGAGCACTGCCCAAGTGTGTGGGTTTTTGGGTGTGACCCAAAACCCCCCCCCCCAAAAAAAAAAGGAAGAAGAAGAAGACTAGAATATTTAATCACACATGTTAACAGATTAAAAAAAGAAAACAACTGATGCTAGAACAGAGGCAACCAGGAGATTGGGTGGTGGTGGCAAGGGATGCAGTATGTGGTTGGGGTAGGAAAGCTGTGAAAGATGTGAAGAATTAGAAAACTGTATGACTAAAGCACAGTTTTGTAAACCAGCAGTTCCTCAATGAAAAACTTCTATGAAAACAAAGATAAAAGCGATCTTCGCATGTTACATACACATTTCTCTGGTTTCAAAAGCAGAAGCTTTGAGTTATAAATTCGCAAGTCATACGTTTATCGTCTTGACTGCATCCAAGAGTTATAGGAATGACTGATTCTGGACTCTGAGTAGAGTCTTTGCCATTTAAATTGCTTCCTTAGTCACCTCAGGATTGACTTTATCTTTGAACCTATGCTTCTAAAATATTAGTCAGCTTTTAATAATGCAAAATGTTTTAGTCCTAATAATACTCTTATTTCAAATTAAATGAGATGTACTCAAGCAGGTTCAGATGCTGAGCATGGGTAATAATAGGACTAGAGTTGTCCTTTGTACCTCTATCTCCCATGGTACTCTCAGGAGCCAGAAATCCCAGCCAAACAAATATTCCCTGTTCTTTCACCAGGAACCACTCCCTTCCCTTTTGACCATCAGCTGCAGCTGCATTCCCTGACTCAGTTTCTCTTCACCTCTCCAACTCCAGTGCTTGGGGGAATCACCTCTTCCTGTGAAAACCTGGGGTCTTTGTTCCCTTGCTGGGCACTAGTTTTCTATCCAAGTGATATATGTTTCAGGGCCAGAGAGATAGCATGGAGGTAAGGCATTTGCCTTTCATGCAGAAGATCGGTGGTTCGAATCCCGGCATCCCATATGGTCCCCTGAGCCTGCCAGGAGCAATTACTGAGCTTAGAGTCAGGAGTAACCCCTGAGCGCTGCCGGGTGTGACCCAAAAACCATAAAAAGAAAAAAAAAACAACAAAAACCAAAAAACCAAGTGAAATATGTTTCTTTTCTCATATCTCCCTAACTCCATTGCAGGGACCTTGAAGGGGAAGCCCAGTTTTATTAATGCAGCAAGGAATTCAGAAAACCAGTTCTGAGATGGAAAAGCCCAGAAAACTGAATTCCCAGATCTCTCTCTGCCTACCCTGCTTCCTATGACTATTTCCCACATCCTCACCTGCCCAAGGCCCCTCTGGAAATGTGCCATTGCGGACACTGCTAAGGACCCTCAGAATACCTACCCTGGAAGTCCTTGACACATAGTAGGTTTTATAGAACTTGTCCCAAGGCCATTTTCTAGGTTTACGCAAATCTTGGACCCCTCTGCTTCCTCCCAAGGATGGAAGATACACAGACCATCTAATTTCCTCTTTCACAGGCTTACTCACCTAGTTCTAAAGACTCTTCTTGTCACGTGTTTACTGAACTGAAACCTAATTTGTGTGGGGTTCTCTTTAAGGAATGCAAAGGTACAAATTCCATACTAAGCTCAGGATCTTACAGGGTGAAACCAAGAGGCCCAGAAGCCGAAACTCCAGGAGTTTCTTTGGCTCTCTGTGCAGTCAATAAATGGGAGTTTAAACCCCAGTTTCCCTCCTTCCCACCAGCAGGATGGTAGATGATACTTCCATTTTTTTCTCCCTGAGATGGGAATGATACATCCTATCTCAAAGGACTGTTGTGAGCACTCGATGAAACTCCCACATTCAGTAGTTCCACTAACGCCAACCAAGTGCATTTACAGTAACTCATAGTGAGTCAAGGCCCATCACCACTTCCCGGGGTTAAGGGGAGGTCAGGAGGTGGCACCATGGACCAGGTAGTGCCCCACCAACTGTCCACAAGATTTCTCATCAACAGGAAGTCACTAAGACTTGGCAGCTAGGCTGCCCTTTCCTAGGGGGAGGGAGGGTAAGAGTGAGAAAGAGAGAGATGGGTGGTGGGAGAACACACTTTCTTTGTGTGCTATATGTTTTTAGTAGTAAAGAATTAGGATATCCTGGGCCAGAACAATAGCACAGCAGGTAGTGTGTTTGCCTTGCATGAGGCCGGGTTCATTCCCTGAGCCTGTTCATCCCATCTGAGCCTTTCAGGTACGATTTCTGAGCACAGAGCCAGGAGTAACCTCTGAGCACCACTATGTGTGGCCCCCAAACAAACAAACAAACAAACAAATAGGATATCCCATTCAAGGAATTTCTCTTAGTGACTCAGTTGGTGTTATTTTGTCAGTTAAAAAATTGAATCAGGGAGATAGTGTAACGGGTAAGCATTTGCCTTGCACATAGTTGACTTGGGTTTGATTCTGATGCCACATTTGGTCTTCTATATATCATCAGGAGTGATCCCTGAAGACTGCTAGTTCAAACCCAAAACTTACAAAAGCTCTCTGCTTAACTTTTGAGAAACTGACTATTTTCCAGCATAGCTGCTTCATTTTTTTTTATTCTTACCAGTAAAGGACCAGGGTTTCTCCCATCTCTGGCAGCATGTGTCATTGCCTGTCTTTAATTACAGCCGCTCTGTTGGCTATGAAGTGTCATCTCATTGCAGTTATGACTTGTATTTCCCTAATGGCTAATAATGTTCAGTATCTTTTCATGTGCTTGTTGGCATCTTTACTTTTAATGCTTTCGATAAATCAGAATTAAAAAAAAAAGATATTGAGGAAATATATTTACTCCCAAATGGCTGCAGATTAAAAAATCTTCCAGGATCCCACTACCTAGCAAGAAGTACACTTTCCTCTGTGCTTTGGAGTGAGTGATTCTGCAGGGATAAAGGAAAAGCCTGACTATATCTGTCTTTGTTGTGGCCTCTCACATTGCTGTAACTTTTCTTCTTTCTCAATTATTCTGGCTATACCCTTTGCTGTACCTAACTAGAGTCACTCTAGGCATGCTCAAAAGTCCCTCTTCTATCTCCTGTGCCAACAGGGTATATGTTGGATATAACTTTTTTTTTTGTTTTGTTTTTTTGGGTCACACCCGGCGTTGCTCAGGGGTTACTCCTGGCTGTCTGCTCAGAAATAGCTCCTGGCAGGCACGGGGGACCATATGGGACACCGGGATTCGAACCAACCACCTTTGGTCCTGGATCGGCTGCTTGCAAGGCAAATGCCGCTGTGCTATCTCTCCGGGCCCCGGATATAACTTTTCAGGTCTACCAGTGATGAACAATCTGCAAGCATTTAAAAGAGGTGTGAGGGCTCTTGGGCACAGTCCCAGTGTTCACTCACAGTAGAGCACCACTGCTGCTGTGATTATGGTGAGAGTCTGAGAACAGTCCCTGAATGAGAGCACTAGAACATCCTTCATGGAGAAGGCCACCTTGGTGCTTTGAAACTAGGTCTAGACAAGAGAAGTGGTGATCCTTCTGCATTCAAAGATCAAAGAGATGGGGGCAAACTCAATATGGAAAGAGGAAACAGTCAAAGCTGTCTTATATTCCCATTCAGGATCTGCTTATCATGAAATAAGGAAACAGTCCATGTTAAACTAATCTTCACTTAATGACTTGGCTTTTGATCTGTAGCTTTTTTTTTTTTTTTTTTTGGTTTTTGGGTCACACCTGGCAGTGCTCAGGGGTTATTCCTGGCTCCAGGCTCAGAAATTGCTCCTGGCAGGCACAGGGGACCATATGGGGCGCCGGGATTCGAACCAATGACCTCCTGCATGAAAGGCAAACGCCTTACCTCCATGCTATCTCTCCGGCCCCTGATCTGTAGCTTTTTACTAATTATAGTATTTTATTTGCATATATATTCAAAGCTGAGCAAAAAATTGTTTTGCTCAATTTCCTTGAGCTTTTGGGCCATACTCATCCTGGTGCTGGGGCTCCTCCTAGCACTATGCTCGGTGTTTCTCTGGATGGTGCTTTAGACCCCCTGTGGTATTGGGGATTCAAACTGGGATCAGCTGCATGCAAGGAAAGTCCCTTAACTTTTGGTACATATGTCAGCCCACAAATGCTTTTTTATCATGCCTATAAAAATAAAAATGATAATATAAAATATCCTCTTAAAAGTATTTGTACTTTATATACACTATCTTATACTAGTATACCTATATGATATGTGATATATATGGTATGCACATATATAGACTTGGAAAGTTAGAGCTTTGGGGGGCTGGAGAGATAGCATGAAGGTAAGGCATTTGCTTTGCATGCAGAAGGATGGTGGTTTGAATCCCGGCATCCCATATGGTTTCCTGAGGCTGCCAGGAGCGATTTCTGAGTGTGGAAACAGGAGTAACACCTGAGTGCTGCCGGGTGTGACTCCCCCCCCCAAAAAAAAAGGGCCGGAAAGATAGCACAGCGGTAAGGCGTTTGCCTTAGACACTGAAGGACGGGTTCAAATCCCGGCATCCCATATGGTCCCCAGAGCGTGCCAGGAGCGATTTCTGAGCATAGAGCCAGGAGTAATCCTTGAGCGCTGCCGAGTGTGATCCAAAAACCAAAAAAAAAAGTTAGCGCCTTAGAAATTATGAATCTATCTTTCTCTATAATTATAAAGTCAGATCTTTCTAGTTCACAAATAGACAAAGATATGATAAAAGAACAATTGTTAATGAAAAGTGAATTAATAAAGGTTACTTGCAGACTGAAGGCATGCATGATATATATGATTCAGGAGGAAATTCTGGTAGATAGGTTTCAGTTGGGTTCTGAGTTTATGTTAGAACCACATTATAGGGATTGTTTAGCTTGTTAAATTTTTTTTTTTTTTTTGGTTTTTGGGTCACACCCGGCAGCGTTCAGGGGCTATTCCTGGCTCTATGCTCAGAAATCGCCCTCGGCAGGCTCGGGGGACTAAATGGGATGCTGGGATTCGAACCACTGTCCTTCAGCATTTAAGGCAAATGCCCTACTGCTATGCTATCTCTCTGGCCCCTAGCTTGTTATTTTTACTCCAATGTACACCAGTAGTATCCTGTGGCATTGTTCCTTTTTTGTATAGGCACATTAAAATGGGGGAAATCTTACATATAGAAAGAAGTTCTTATCTAGTAGGGATAGGAACTCCTAAATATTTTTATTGCAGGGGGATCTTTCATCCTGAACATTGGTCATAATGACTTAACTTAGGTTTTAGTCTATTGGACATCAGCTGTTCACCCCAAAACCTGGGATCCCATTTTTGGAACTGGCATCGTTTTCTGCACCAGCACCAGGAATCAAACTTCTACCAGGGAAGACCCTAATGCTGGCACCAACTTGCTCCAGGGTGAGTTCATATGACACCCTGACAACTTGGAAAAAGCAAAAACTTGCTTTCATGATACATCTTTCCTGCCTTATCACCTAAGAGTGAGATGAAACCAGAAGACAATTTGGGACACTCTAACTTTGACATAGGATCTGTGCAAAAACCAAGATCTCTAATTATTGAAACTTGACTGACAATTGTCATTGAGGAGAACTTTTCCTGGGACCATGAAGAAAGACTTTGGGGTTAGACAATTTAGTATGCTCAGAGCCTGTAGTTGGTTTTATGGCAGGATGCTTCATAGGTAGGGACACCCTGTTTTTAGACCAAAGATTTTTTCTTTCTATTTCCCACAACTTTTGCTATTCCAATGCAAAAACTGTCACCCACCTCCCCCTCCTTTTTTTTTTTTTATCTCTTAGGGGCTCCCACCTATTTTAATAAAACCTTGGTACATAAATTACTTTGTTTTACCTCGTATTTCTGTATTTTTCTATAAAAGAAAGAAGGGGGGGAAAATGAAAGGATGGGGCCAAGGTCCAAGTGGTCTCAGGTGCATTTGTGGAGATAAAAAAGGATAGAAATAAAATATCCAAACCAAAGTTAACAAAATAAAATCAAGAGACCCAAGCAATAACAATTTGAACTTAAAATGGGCCTGTTATACTGGCAGGTCAGGGGGCAAAGGGTACAGGATGCAATTTGGGAACATTGAAGGAGAAAGATCAATACTGGTGGTGGGATTAGCCCGGATAGTATGTCTGAAATTCAACTATAAAGGATTTTGTAAATCACAATGGTTTCAATAAAATAAAATTTAAAAAATATTATTGTTACTCTCAAACTAAAATTAAATGGAAAAAAATGGAGTATGTTAGAAACGTTAAATCAGTCTCAGCCTCTATGATGGTTTACTTTTTTTTTTTTTTTTGTGGTTTTTGGGTCACACCCGGCAGTGCTCAGGGGTTACTCCTAGCTCCCTGCTCAGAAATTGGTCCTGGCAGGCACGGGGGGACCATCTGGGACACCAAGATTCGAAACAATGACCTTCTGCATGAAAGGCAAACGCCTTACCTCCATGCTATCTCTCCGGCCCCACTTTTTAATACTAAATTATCTTCTGAGGTATATAACATGTCTTTTTAACATCAAGAAAATTAAATTGGCCTGAGTGACCACAGAGCTGGCAGGTAATCTGGGATGAAATTAATAAGCCATTAAGCAGATGAGTGCCCTCAGGAAGATATTCTTTGAAGCCCACTTTCTTTATTTTCAAATGCAAATAACAGAATATAATTCAGAGAAAGGGGCATTAAGAGAGTATAGGAGTAATAGTGCAGCCGGTGATGCATTTGCCTTGCATGCAACTCACCTAGCTTTCATACTGGTACTAAGCCCACCAGGAATGATTTCTTAGTGCAGAGTCAGCAGTAAGCCCTGAGCATCACTGGGTGTGTCATTCCTTCCAAATCCCCCAAAATAAAAAGCAAGTATAGGAGTATTTGTCAGGTACTTTAGAATAGTGCCTGGCTGGCATTTAGTACTCTTAAATCAATAAATAAATCCTCCATTATTTCTTTTCTATTTTTATGGGAAGGATTTTAATCTCTTGAAAGTGAGCCTGACCTCCATATAAAAGTTCAGTGGCTCTGATCATAATAGCTTCTTTGGCTCATCTTAGTTCACTGACTCTGGTGTAAATTTTCATTATTTTATCTAGACCATAAGAAAATACTTAGAGGGCCCGGAGAGATAGCACAGCGGCGTTTGCCTTGCAAGCAGCCGATCCAGGACCAAAGGTGGTTGGTTCGAATCCCGGTGTCCCATAGGGTCCCCCGTGCCTGCCAGGAGCTATTTCTGAGCAGACAGCCAGGAGTAACCCCTGAGCACCGCCAGGTGTGGCCCATAAACAAAAAACAAAAAACAAAAAAAAAAAAGAAAATACTTAGAATATTTTTGTAGGTTGACAATATTTCTTTTAAAATATTTCAAGTAAATTTTGGGGGCCACAGCCAGTGATGCTCAGGGGTTACTCCCGACTATGTGCTCAGAAATCACTCCTGGCTTGGGGGATCATATGGGACACTGGGGGATCAAAAAGGGGTCCATTCTAGGCTAGTGTGGGCAAGACCTCACTGCTTGCACCACTGCTCTGGCCCTAATTTTTTTTTTTATTTTTAAGGCCTAAGACTTTCAAGGTTCAATCCTAATATTAAAAAGATAATTATAGGAGGCTGTAGGGATAATACAGTAGGTAGGACACTTGTCTTGCAAGCAGCTGACCAGGTTTGATCTCCAGCAGTCCATATGGCTTCCTGAGCTCCACAAGGAATGATCTCTGCACTGAGAACTAAAAGTCAGCTCTGAGCACAGCAGGGAATAGCCCCCAAAAGAACCAAAAGAAAATTACATGTGCTAAGAATTAGTATAGCCATTAGGGCACACATGCACCCCACCCAGGTTCTCAAGCACTGCAGGTGCTTCCCTGTAGGCTCTGAAGCACAGCTAGGGTGCCCAGGAATCTCTGGGAATACAGCCGGGAGCATTACTCTTAGGCCCTTGCATTGAACTAATAGGTGGGTGGGCTGAGACTTGCCAGTGGACTTCATGGACCTCTTGAGCACTGGTTGGGAAGCTCTTCAAATTAAAAACACAATTATAATGAGCTAATTCTGGCTCTCTACTCAGGAGTGAACCCTGGCAGTGCTCTAGATTGAACCATGGTTTGCCGCACACAGGCCAACCACTTAAACTCCTGAACTATCTATCTATATTTCTGGTCCCTACTATTAATAGTTTAGAATTCTTGTTATCTGTAAACAATTAATACCAAAAGAAAACCTATGATTTCGGAGGACTTGTGGTGATGAGGAGACAGACTCTAATGGGCAGCTGCAGAGATGCTTGATGGGCAGGTCTAAGCACACGCTTTGCATGCAAAAAGCCAGGTTTGATCTCAGCCAGTGCACATGATCTCTCATGCATGGTTAGGAGTAGTTTCTGAGCTCTGTAGCTATGATTCAAAGCCTCAATAAATACATCAAATTTGTTGTGTGTCCAAATTAAAAAGCTGGCCCAAACAATTTAGTACACCACAGAAAATAATATGACAGCTGACTAAACTGGAACAACATAACAGTCTAAATTTATGTAATGGTGTACTGTAAGAACCTCAAAGCAAATCCACAAACTCCCAAAAGAAAGTCTCTTGTTGTTTGTTGAGAAATGAAGGAGAACATTATTTTTTCTGTTCTCCAAAAGATGAAAAAAAACCAAAACAGTTCAAGGTTTCTTTTTAAATATTTTTGCCAAAACATTTCCCTCTGACCACTTCTGTTTTCCCTTTCTGAAAAATACTTTTTCAATATTTTCTAAGTTTTAAGAAGTAGATGTTGGCTGGGATAGGGACAAACCTAGAAGCTGTACACTGGTTTCAGCTTCTTCTTTTCAGTGAGTGCTGTTCACCGAGTCACACTGTGTACATGTGATAAAGGTATGTGTGTTGCCACTGGCACACACCCTGACAACCTGAGTCACATGAGCTATTATTTAGGACGTATTATTTAACAGTTAAACACAATGGATTAAAATATTCTCCTTGCCCAATCCTGGCTACAGAGTTCTGGCTGTTGGCTCGGGTGTGTTTGTTCCTCCTAGAGGCAGGGCACATACACACTTGAGATCCTTAAGCCTCTGTGGGAGTTAGGGTCATGCCATTAATGTCCGGTAAGGCCAGCATAACGAACAGGTGGCAAGGAAGTGCTCTTTCTTTGGAGAAAGGATATCCAATCTCCAATGTGATTACTAAGCCTTCACCTTGATGCAACAATATGACATGAAAGGTCATCTACTGGCAAGGGTAGGGCATGTGGAGGGCAGGCCGTAAATATTTTAGGCCTTGTGGGCCAGCCTCTGTGCTGCACTACAGCTTGAAAGCAGCCAGAAGCAATACACGAATAAGGCATGGTCAAAATCCAACTGAATCTTACTTTCTTTTTTCTTTTTTTTTTTTTGGTCACACCCATTTGATGTTCAGGGGTTACTCCCGGCTAAGCACTCAGAAATTGCCCCTGGCTTGGGGGGAAAATATGGGACGCTGGGGGATCGAACCGTGGTCCTTCCTTGGCTAGCGCTTGCAAGGCAGACACCTTACCTCTAGCGCCACCTCACTGGCCCCTGAATCTTATTTTCAAGTGGGTTAATCCCCTGGCCCCCTGGCTCAACTTTGGTTAACCCTAAATTAAGGTGCAATTGATAAAAGATAATACTTTATTTTTTGGAGGTGGGGGTGCACCCAGCGATGCTCAGGGGCTATTACTGGTTCTGTATTCAGGAATTACTGCTGGGTGTGCTTTAGGGACCATATGAAATACTGTGGATTGCATTCAAGGCAAGCACCCTACCTGCTCTCCAGGCCCCAAAGGTGATACTTTAGTGAAGTGGACTTGGAAGAAACTTCAATAGGAGAATTGATTATTTGTTAAAAAAAAAAAAAAAACTTTTATTTTCAAGATAAAATGATCAGAAAATGCTTTTTGGGAGAGAGGATATGTGGCAGATTCACAGAAAATTAGAACGTGCTGTTATTTCTTACATTTCAGATTATCCAAATATTTTCACGTTGTGTATGTTTGCAATAAAGTACTTTCCTTAAGTATGACTCATGTACCCCTGGAAAAACTGCAGATTGCCTCTGTACATATGCATACAATGGAAATAAAGAGGCTTTTCTACTGCTTTGCAAATTCTAAATATTTTACAGAAACGTTATATAATGGTAAGTCATACACTGCATCAGCTATTTTTATTTTCTAATTCTTAAAGTCAGAGACCTTGAGCCATTGTGTGGAAAATCTCCTATTCATTTTTTGGTAACTTTTAGAAGTAAAACTTCTACATCCTCTGAAAATGATTCCAATATGGAGAGAATAAAAATAAGTGACAAAAAGAACCCTTAGCACAAGAATCCTTCATGAATGAGGATTCTGCTATTTGAAGCACAAGTATCTCCAGCTGCATTAGAACCTCAAGGACTTCAAACAGTGGAACTATTTATATAGAATAGATGATAGAAAAGCATATAAACAAAATATTACTCAACGTTAATTTGCAGCCTCAGTGATAGACAAAATAGAAATGGTAAAGAATCAGGATAGAGAGCACTCTGAATAGACATTTCTCCAGAGAGACACAATGGCCAGAAGGCCATGAAAAGATACTCAGCTTCGTTAGTCATGAGGGAAATATAAATTTTAAAAAGTGAGCCACGGGGCCGGAGAGATAGCATGGAGGTAAGGCATTTGCCTTGCATGCAGAAGGTCGGTGGTTCAAATCCGGCATCCCGTATGGTCCCCTGAGCCCGCTAGGAGCGATTTCTTTTTTTTTTTTTTGGTTTTTGGGCCACACCCAGCGGTGCTCAGGGGTAACTCCTGGCTGTCTGCTCAGAAATAGCTCCTGGTTGGGCCCGGAGAGATAGCACAGCGGCATTTGCCTTGCAAGCAGCCGATCCAGACCAAAAGTGGTTAGTTCGAATCCCGGTGTCCCATATGGTCCCCCGTGCCTGCCAGGAGCTATTTCTGAGCAGACAGCCAGGAGTAACCCCTGAGCAACGCCAGGTGTGGCCCAAAAACCAAAAAAAAAAAAAAAAAAGAAAAGAAATAGCTCCTGGCACGGGGGACCATATGGGACACCGGGATTCGAACCAACCACCTTTGGTCCTGGATCGGCTGCTTGCAAGGCAAACACCGCTGTGCTATCTCTCCAGGCCCAGGAGTGATTTCTGAGAGTAGAGCCAGGAGGAACCCCTGAGCACTGATGGGTGTGATCCCAAAACAAAACAAAAAAGTGAGCCACTATTTCACACTCATTAGGATGACTCCGAGGGGGGAAAAAAACAAATGTTGCTGATGATACGCAGAAATTGGAACCCTCATACACCGCAGGTGAGATTATAAAATGGTGCAGTCACACTGAAAACCAATCTGGCCAATTCCTCAAAAGGTACAATCTGAGTTACTATTTGATCCAGTCATTTCACTCCTAAGTATGTACCCAAGAGAAAGAAATGCACGTTCACAGAAAACCTGTACATGAATGCCCACAGGACCATTATTTTTAATAAACAGGAGGCAGAAATAACTAATAAATGGTCATCCCTTGATAAATGAGCAAATGTGTAGAATATATATATAAAATATTACTCTTTCATGAGAAAAGTATTGATATATTCTACAGTCTACTACATGCTATAATAAAAATGAAACTTAATACTGTTAAAGAAACTAGTACCAGGGCCGGTGAGGTGATGCTAGAGGTAAGGTGTCTGCCTTGCAAGCACTAGCCAAGGAAGAACCGCGGTTCAATCCCCCGGCATCCCATATGGTTCCCCCAAGCCAGGGGCAATTTCTGAGCGCTTAGCCAGGAGCATCAAACGGTGTGGCCCCAAAAACCGAAAAAAAAAAAAAAAAAAAAGAAACTAGTACCAAAAATGCATATTGTATGATTCCATTTATATGAAATATAAATACAGTATAGCCAAATCTATAGCAAGAAATTATTAAAGCTTGAATATGGTTTATGTGAATGGTATCTCCTAATAGTCAAGTCTAAGGTTTTGGGAGTATTGAAAATATTTTATAAGTGACTGATATAATAATATAATAATTTAATGTAGTATTAAAAACTACTTAGATATACACTTTAAAATAGCTATACTTATTTATTGCAGAAATCAGTAATTAGAATATTAAATATGGAAACTGTTTTTATCATAGGATGAAACCACAATAATAATCTAAAAATGCGGGCCCGGAGAGATAGCATAGCGGTGTTTGCCTTGCAAGCAGCCGATCCAGGACCTAAGGTGGTTGGTTCGAATTCCCATGTCCCATATGGTCCCCCGTGTCTGCCAGGAGCTATTTCTGAGCAGAAAGCAGACAGCCAGGAGTAACTCCTGAGCACCGCCGGTTGTGGCCCCCTCCCAAAAAAATCTAAAAATGCATGTACAATGTAAATGATGTAAAAATACATGTAAAAATTGTAACAAATGTGAATGGAAAAATAGAAAAGAGGTGCCCCAACCGTGGGACCCAAGGTGGGGGTTAAGCTAGGAAAGCTAGCTAAACAAATATAAGTTACAATATTTTTTGGGTGGGGAATCACACCTGGTGGCACTCAGGAGTTACTCCTGGCTCTGTACTTAGAAGTCGCTCCTGGAAGGCTCGGGGGACCATATGGGATGCCGGGATTGAAACTGGGGTCCGTCCTGTGTTGGCCATGTGCAAGGCAAATGCCTTACCGCTGTGCTATCGCTCCAGCCCCATAAGCTACAATTTTAAACATCAACAACAAAATTGAAAACTAAGAAAGTAAAAAAGAAAGATTTTTTGGTGTTGTTGTTTGTTTTGGGTTTTCAGGTCACACCCATTAATACTCAGAACTTCTTTGTAGCTCTGAATTCAGGATGCAAAGGGGACCATATGGGATGCTGGAAATTAAACCGAGGTCGGTTGTGTACAAGGCAAATGCCCTACCTGCTGTACTTGTGTATTATCACTCCACTCCAGTGCAAGACTACTCTTAATAGGATAATACTCTGTCATGGAACTATAATAAGCAAAAGGATAATTTGAATCACAAATTAAAAAAAAACTGTAAGCTATTTTTATTCCATCTGAATAAAATACAGACTCACATGAAAGAAACTTCACCATTGCAACATATTTTCCTTATTGAAACTGAAATTTTAAGGCTGTATTTATAACAACAAGGTTGCCATGGAAAAAGGTTGATTCAACACTATGGACTCAGCTGAATAAAGCTAGGTGTGGAATAAAAGTCCTATTCAAACAGTGGCAAGAGTCATAAAACATTAAAAAGCACACTGGCTGACAGTGAGTCACAGCACCATATGTTTTAATGCAAGGGCCATACAGTTTCCCTGGATGCCTGACACAAGTGAGATGTTTCTTCTTAATTCAGTTCTATTTTTGGAACCCTGTAATCATCTCAATCATCCCCCAAAGGTCCCAAGTTTTACTGACTGCTTCTGTCTCCAAAACACAGTGTATATTTTATTAAATTGATCCTACTTAGGACAGAGTCAGTCTCATTCAGATCTGGTCAGAACACACAGAAGCTCTGGCACCAACAAAACACAAGCCAGGCTTTAAAAAATATTCTGCATCAGGGACCAGAGTGGGTAGGATGCTTGCCTTGCATGCAGCCAACCTAGATTTGATGCTTGACATTCCATAATGCCCCCTTCCCCAAGACTGCTAGGAGGATTTCTGAGTACAGAGTCAGGAATAAGCCTGAACACAACTAGGTGTGGCCCAAAGCCAGGAAAGAAATTATGTGTGGGAGTAGAGTAACAGTACAGCAGGTAAGGTGCTTGTCTTGCACGTGACCATCCCAGTTTGATCCCTGCAACCCCTATGCTCCCCTGAGCAACACCAAGAGAAATTCCTCAGTGCAGAGCCAGGAGGAACATTGATGGGTGTGTTCTTGCTCCCCACAACAACATATTTTCTGTGTGCTACTGACTCTGTTAAATAGAGCACGACTGAACTTAGCACACAACATTACTTCAGGTTCACAGTTAACCTTTTCCATACACGTTTCCAGACTCATTTATTTGTTTGTTTGTTTTTGGGGGTTACACCCAACAGTGCTCAGGGGTTACTCCTGGCTCTATGCTCAGAAATCGCTCCTGGCAGGCTCAGGGGACCATAAGGGATGCTGGGATTCGAACCACCGACCTTCTGCACGCAAGGCAATGCCCTACCTCCATGCTATCTCTCTGGCCCCAATTTCCAGATTCATTTTAAGCTCTTTGAGTACAAAAAGTGTCAGAGGTTGTTAATGAACACTAAGGCCCATTTCTCTCCAGCAACCAGTCCAGTCCTAGCAGTTACTACCTCTCCAATCTGTCACTCAGCTTTTATGGGTCAGGTAAGAGCTTTCCAAGCAATCTTGAAAACACTCCAGAAACTTTATATAGAAGTGGTGTGAATTATCTGAACCATAAAGATATACTCCTATGCCTTTCCTCTGGGGATAAAGCCAGGGCCTCAAAAACACCAGGCACACTCTGTCCCCTTACCACAGTTTAATGGGAGACTTTGTTTTCTTTTTGAAATTTATTTGAGCTGGGGGGAGTGCAGCATCTGGCAATGCCCAGGGTCTATTCTTGACTCATTCAGGGAATTGTATGTGGTGGATCAAACAGGGGACAGCCACAATGCAAGGCACCTTCCCCTCTACACTATCTCTCTAGTTCTTGAATATTTTTCTTTAAATACAAGCACACTTTGCCAATCTTTTCCTCTAGTTTTTTTTTTTTTTTTTTTTTTTTTTTGGTTTTTGGGCCACACCCTGTGACGCTCAGGGGTTACTTCTGGCTATGCGCTCAGAAGTTGCTCCTGGCTTCTTGGGGGACCATATGGGACGCCGGGGGATCGAACCGCGGTCCGTCCTAGGCTAGCGCAGGCAAGGCAGGCACCTTATCTCCAGCGCCACCGCCCGGCCCCTCCTCTAGTTTTTTTAAACCTTTCAAACTGTGATGAATGTTTTTTAAGTCAGAAAACTTACCCTTTGAAAAATAAAACATATTCCCAGTTGGTAGAGTACTGTTTTTGTGTGGGGCTATGAAAACCCCCCGACCTTGTTCCCCCCTTTGGAGAGGCTCAGTGAACCGACTCTCTAAATAGAAGCCCCACTCCCCTTGCAGCTGCCCTGCTGAAGGCGTGGCACACTCTGCACACAGGAGATCGATTCATACCGGCAAAACCGGAAAAATCACAAGTGAGCAACTGTGGAAGCAGCCGCCGCCAAGAGCACAACGTGAAAGGAGTCTGACTTTCTGTGAGGTGAGTCACAGGAAACATAGGCCGGAGTCTGGAGGCCCAGTATGCCGTGCCCTGTTCCTTCAATTCAGAATGTAGGTCAAAGCTCCCTGTGTTCAGCTCTGCTGGGACCTCAGGTGAAGGGTTCCCAGGAAAGGGCACTCCACTTCCAACTTGCCATATAAACTCACTCATCCCAGAAGTGAGTGTACCGGACTAGGTTCCATTCCATTCAGTGTTCAAGCCACCTTTTGTGCTCTTATCAAGGCTCACTCGGGGAATGGGCTTAACCCTGTAGCTCAGCGGGGATTTATAGAGAATGGCTGGTCAGCTCACCCAATTCTGTTGAGACGGGGGACCCGGTGGCCATCTCACCAATCTTGGCTACTCCATCGTAGTAGGCTTTTCCCGCCAGAATCATAGCTAGACAGAGATGGCACACAGAACACTTAAGTCAGGACTGGACACACAAGCTTCTCCCGATCACTTGTCATACACATCCCCCCCCCCTCCCTGAGTGAGGCAGGTGGGGTCTCAGAAGGCAGGCCTTGTGCTCGACAACTGGGCTGGAGCAGGGATGAACTGCATTTCCAGAGGTTCCTCTCACTCCATTGGAGGGCCTCAGGGGACTTTTCTCTCAGACTCAGTGGGAAGCTTCAATGGCAGGTTCTGGGAGTCCAGAGAAGCCCTTGCCTGCCCTTGACAGGACACACACTTCAGCTCAGGTCTCCTGAGCTATTACTTGAAGCCTGACAGGTCAGGTCTGTACCATCATTACTGAGATGTGTGTATTTTTTTGGGGGTGGAATGGGAGTCGGGGTTAGGGTGCTGGTGTTTCAGTGGCATGTTTACTTTTTCTCCTGGAACAGACAATTAGGATGGAAGATAAAATACCTAATCTATATAATAACAACTCAATTTACTAAATTTACCTATCAGACTATGCTAAGACAGAGTTAGGGATGATGTCCCCCTACTTCTTTTTTTGTTTGTTTGTTTTTGGTCACACCCAGTGCCACTCAGGGGTTACTCTTGGATATGCGCTCAGAAATCACTCCTGGCAGGCTTGGGGATGCCAGGATTCGAGCCACCATTGGTCCTGGGTCGGCTGCATGCAAGGCAAATGCCCTACCGTTGTACTATCTCTCCGGCCTCCCCCTACTTCATAAAGAGAAGCAGAAGTCTGGGAAGGGTCAGTGATAACTCTGACATTGACCATCACTCTGTAAACCACTTCACTCCATGTCACTTTGTGACATGCTTTGTGAGTGCTTTGTGAATTGGGGCAATCACAGGTGGGATGATTGCAGTGCATAATCAACTGGGGTTCAATCCTAGGTACCCCATATAGTCACCCATGCCCCACCAAGAATGATCCCTGAGCCAGAGTCAGAAGTAGTCCTGGGGCCAGAGAGATAGCATGGAGGAAAGGCGTTTGCCTTACATGCAGAAGGTCACTGGTTCGAATCTTGGCATCCCATATGGTCCCCCGAGCCTGCCAGGGTGAATTCTGAGCATAGGAGTAACCTACTCCTGATTTACTCCCAGGAGTAACCCCTGAGCACTGCCGGGTGTGACCCAAAACCAAAAACCAAACAAACAAAAAAAAAAAACCCCAAAAAAACAAAAAGTAAGTCCTAAGCACCACCAGGTATGGCCCCCCAAAATAAAAAATTTATCCTGCTAGCCAAGGAAGGACTGCAGAGTTCAATCCCCCGGCGTCCCATATGGTCTCCCCAAGCCAGGGGCAATTTCTGCACGTTTAGCCAGGAGTAACCCCTGAGCATCAAATGGGCGTGGCCCTCCCAAAAAAATTATCCTGGTACTTTTGAACTCTGGTCTCAGCTAGAACTAAGAAAGATGACTCCTGGACTGGAGCAGTGGCGCAGAGAGGTAAGGCATCTGCCTTGCTGGCGCTAGCCTAGGACAAACCACGGTTCAGTAACCCCTGAGTGTCACCAGGTGTGGCCAAAAAAACAAAAACAAAAAAAATGGAAAATGACTCCACCTAAAAACAAGGCTTATAGCCAGTAAATGTCAAGTTAGTACATATAATATTTTAGCATGAAGAATTTACATTGCAAGGTACTGATAAGCTAAAAAGAAAATTAATGGGATAATGGTACATGGGGTTGCACAATATTTAAACAAAAACTTTGTTTTACACTCACACATTAAGTTGAAGTTTTTCTAAAACTTATTTTGGATCACTGAAAACATTTTTTTCAGTATTAGAAATTAGACCCAGGGTATCACTCATTTATCTTCTACCACTGAGCTACATCCCTGAACCTCATTAACCTAATTTTATTTATATTTTATTTTTTTTTTTTTTTCTTTTTTTTTTTTTTTTTTTTTTTTGTTTTTGGGCCACACCTGTTTGACGCTCAGGGGTTACTCCTAGCAATGTGCTCAGAAATCACCCCTGGCTTGGGGGACCATATGGGATGCCGGGGGATCGAACCACGGTCCGTTCCTTGGCTAGCACTTGTAAGGCAGACACCTTACCTCTAGCGCCACCTTCCCGGCCCCTATATTTTATTTTTATAAATAAATTTTGTTTTTATTTATTTATTTATTTTTGGGCCACACCCAGCTGCGTTCAGGAGTTATTCCTGGCTCTGTGCTCAGAAAATTCTCCTGGCAGGCTATATGTGATGCCGGGAATCAAACCTGGGTCTATCCCAGGTCATCAGTGTGCAAGGCAAACACCCTACCTCTGTGCTAACCCGTTTGATGCTCAGGGGTTACTGCTGGCTAAGCACTCAGAAATCGCCACTGGCTTGGGGGGACCATATGGGATGCCAGGGGATCGAACCGTGGTCCTTCCTTGGCTAGCGCTTGCAAGGCAGACACCTTACCTCTAGCGCCACCTTGCCGGCCCCAATTTTATTAACTTTTATTAACTTTTTTTTTTTTTTTTTTTTTTACTTTTTGGGTCACACCCAGTGGCGCTCAGTGATTACTCCTGGCTCTGTGCTCAGAAATCACTCCTGGCAGGCTCAGGGGACTATATGGGTGTGCGAAAGGACAGAGTACAAAATGGACATTCTGCATACACAAAAACATAATTCAAGGATAGGGAGTACTATTAATGTATCTTGAACATATAGACTGGTAAGAAATTAGCAGTGACTGCTTTAGTGCAACTGAACAACTCTCAGCACCCACAAGTTTAAGCCTAGGGTAACTTTCTTTTTTTTTTTTTTTTGTGGTTTTTGGGTCACACCCGGCAGTGCTCAGGGGTTATTCCTGGCTCCAGGCTCAGAAATTGCTCCTGGCAGGCACGGGGAACCATATGGGACGCTGGGATTCGAACCGATGACCTACAGCATGAAAGGTAAACGCCTTATCTCCATGCTATCTCTCCGGCCCCAGTAACTTTCAAGCTCCTCCATGGGACCCACCTAGCTGGCTTGCCCAGGCATGTAGCCCAGGGGAAGCCCTGGAGATCTGGAGCAAGGCGGTAGAGGGGTTCTGGGGTCACCCAAGTCCCAACTCCCCTAGGCCTGGTTAAGAAGTCCTTTGACATGGTGGAGGCCTGCCGAACCCCATGCTGGCAGAGACGCCTGGCTCCCAGGGGACTATAGGGGATGCCAGGATTTGAACCATCATCCCTCTTGGGTCGGCTGCATGCAAGACAAATGCCATACCACTGTGCTATCTATCCAGCCCCTTATTAACTTATTTTTGAAACCACTCTTCTCAGTTCAGTAAAGTGACTTTCTTTACATGATGAAGGTGCATTAACTTAAAACATCATATGATTTACTCAGAATAAAATATTTTCATAACACAGCTCCCTTTGTGCAAACATAGATTCTTCTCTCCTATTATTTTATGAATGAAACATTTCTATTTAGTGGCTGACCAGTTACTTCATCAATCAAATCTCCACACTTTATCAGTTAACCTTAAATTAAAATGTGTTCTCATTAGGTTATTGTTAGGATCAAACCCTTCTGCGGTATTTACTGACACGGTAAAGTCAGGTTCAGCAGAATTCATAGTAGATTCTGCTGGTAATGACCTTCAAGGAGCCCAATGGCCAGAATCCCCAGCCTGGATAATCTCCTCCATGGCTTTGTCATGATTTCCTTTGGCCAATGAGGTTATCAAGAAGCATTCACTCGGGGCTGGAGAGATAGCATGGAGGTAAGGCATTTGCAGATGCCTGCAGAAGGTCGGTGGTTCGAATCTCGACATCCCATAGGGTTCCCCGAGCCTGCCAGGAGAGATTTTTGAGCATAGAGCCAGGAGTAACCCCTGAGTGCTGCCGGGTGTGACCCAAAAACAAAAAACAAAATAACAAAAAAAAGAAAAAAAGAAGTATCCACTCCCACAGGGAGCAGCAATCTTAGAACAGGCTGCTGAAGGAAATGAACCCAGTCTCCAGCCTAGCCCAGGCCCCAGCTAATCCAGGGATGAGTCCCAAGAGTCCAGAGAACCGAATTTAAAGCAGTTTGTTGTGTGGCAAAATCTAGTTGCTGTTGCATTCAAATATGTGATAAATCTGAACTATCTACCATCAGCTTTTCTTTCTTTTTTTTTTTTTTAAATATGGAATGCTTCACGAATTTGCGTGTCATCCTTGCGCAGGGGCCATGCTAATCTTCTCTGTATCGTTCCAATTTTAGTATATGTGCTGCCGAAGCGAGCACTACCATCAGCTTTTCAACAGGTGAATGTGAGAAGGTTCCAGCATGACATGGTCTTTCCTGCATGAAGCTTCTGAAAGTAAGCCCTGAGCACCACTAGCATAACTCAAAACAAACAAACAAAAGAACACTACAAATTTATTTAATTTTTCAACAGCAACAACATAAACCAGATGGCCTGCAGATTCTGGAAACTCCTTTTGAAGTATAGGAGAGTCCTAGAGCTGGTGAGAAGCCCAGAGTCAGCCCTGAGGGCAGCTCCCTGAGTCACCAGGTAAAAGTAAGTCATGCTAGAAAGAAATCCCAGTGCAGGTCAGAACCATTTCCTTTCAGGGCCAACTCCAGCTTTGTGACTAAGCAACTGTCAGAGAAGAGCCAGCCATGCAGGGCTGCCAAAACATGGCCCGGCTTCCTTGAAGAAGAGAACAGGGCACCAGTAGAATCGGAGCTCCAAGACTCCTACAGGGCCAGAGAGGAGAATCCCTGGCCTGCTGTGTTTCCTCACACTGCCTGGCAAACAACATTAAATTCCAGAAGAAAAGTAAATAATCAGTTCCCCAGTGACAATCAAGTCTGAAGGACAACCGGTAGCCCACACTCACCCTCCCATTCCTGGGGCACACTCCAACTGAGGTTGTGTGAAACCAAGGGTTATTTTCAAAACACCAATGAGGAGCAGCCAAAGGTGGGATATGATGAGAGAAGTAAGAGCTATGGGGAGACTCCCAACTTCATCAGAAGCTGCTTTTCAGTCCAAAATCACTAAAACGAAGACTGTCTGTTTCTGTTACTTGCTTAGTGAGTAGGACAGAGGAGAGACCAGAGGCTTAAGAAGTTGAGTGCATGATACTTGTTGTCTCGAGAACACTGCTTTGAGACATTAAAAAAAGGTGACTGTTAGCACCTCAAGTTTTTAGGAGTATCATGATTTTTTTTTGTTTGTTTCTGGGTCACACCTGGCAGCGCTCAGGGGTTACTCCTGGCTTTATGCTCAGAAATCACCCCCGGCAGGCTAGGGGGACCATATGGGATGCCAGGATTCGAACTGTCCTATTTCTGCATGAAAGGCAAACACCTTACCTCCATGCTATCTCTCCGGCCTGGGGCACCATGATTACCATTCTCCTAGGTAGGGAAATCCATGTGTGCATGCACATTAGCTTTTCAAATGAAATCCCTCAAACTACAAACAACCCTGGCTCACAGAAAGCAAAAGTTATGCTTGGTCCATTTTTGTTTTATTTTGGGGCCATAGTTGATAGTGCTCAGGGCTTATTTCTGACTCTGTATCCAGAGATCACTTTTACTGGTGCTCAGGAGAGGATATGGGATGATCCAGGGATCAAAGTCAGGTTGGCTGTATGTAAGGTAAGTGCCCTGCCTTTTCTATCTTTCTGTCCTGCTCTGTTCCATCTTTATGGCCCATTGGGTTCATTTTAAATAAGAAGTGCTCATTTTGAAATGAAAATATAAGTTCTGCCTTTAATTAAAATGTTTTCTCATGGGGAAAAAATTCACCCATATTTGAGGCCGAAGTGGTGGCGCAAGAGGTAGGGCCTTACATGCACTAACCTAGGACGGACTGCAGTTGAATCCCCCAGCATCCCATATGGTCCCCTCAGCCAGGAGCAATTTCTGAGCGCATAGCCAGGAGTAACCCCTGAGTGTCACCAGGTGTGGCCGAAAAAAAACAAACAAACAACCCTCCCCCACAACCAAACATATCTGTGTCACTTATAAATTGAGCCACGTCTAAAGCATGATTTGATAATTAAAACATCACTATTATTCAACCTACTCATTTCAAATATACTAATGCCCTATCATTACAAAGTTCTGAAAGGCAATTATAAATAATTTCAACCAATTGGGTATTTTTTTTGGGGAGAGGTCACATGTAACACCCTGCGGTACTCAGGGATTACTCCTAAATCTGCACTCAGAAATCGCTCCTGGCAGGCTCGGAGGACCATATGGGAATATGGGATGCTGAGAATCAAACCCGGGTCTGTCCTACGTCAGCCACATGCAAAGCAAACCGCTGTGCTATCACTCTGGCCCAATTGGGTTTTTTGTTTTTGGGTCATACCCGCTCATCCAGGCTCTGCGCTCAGAAATCGCTCCTGGCTGGCTCAGGGGACCATATGGGATGCCAGGATTCGAACTGCCATCTATCCTGGGTCAGTTGTGTGCAAGGCAAATGCCTTACTACTGTGCTATCATTCCAGTCCCCCAATTGGGTATTTTTAAAATTCATTACCAAGAATTAAAAAATTATTCTAGGGGCCGGAGAGATAGGCCGGAGGTAAGGCGTTTGCCTCTCATGCAGGAGGTCATCGGTTCGAATCCCGGCGTCCCATATATGGTCCTCCCGTGCCTGCCAGGAGCAATTTCTGAGCCTGGAGCCAGGAATAACCCCTGAGCACTGCCGGGTGTGACCCAAAAACCACAAAAAAAAAAAAAATTATTCTAAAATTATTTACTAAATGACTTCTAGGAGATTCTATGTATTAAAATTTGAAAGAGAAAAACACTTACCATTAACAGCTTTTTCATAATTTTTTCCTAAGTTTATCAAATTTCGAAGACCAGGGTTGAATTGTTCCATGACATTCTATAAAACAAAACAAATTAAAAATATTAGGGAGCAGTCCAAGTAATCTTTAGATTTTTTTCAGTACATAGTCTAGAATCCGTATGTGAACTTGAGAGGACAAAGAAAGACCTGGAGTTGATTTAAAAGCAAAGAGGGCTGGAGAGATAGTACATCAGGTAGGTAGAGTGCTTGCCTTGCATGTAGCCCAACTGGGTTTGATCCCCATATATGATTCCAATATAGTTCCTGAGTGTTTCCAGGAGTGGTCCCTGAGTGCAGAGCCAAGAGTAATCCCTGAGCACTGCCTGTGTGTCTAAGCACCCCTACCAAAAAAAAAAAAAGGCAGAGACAGAGGAATAGCTCAGCGGGCTGGAGAGCACATGTTCATAAACAGGAGGCTCTTTAGCACTGCAGGGGCTCTTAAGCATAGAGCTGGGAGTAGCCAGTTTTTTGGGTGTAGACAGAAAAACCCAAATAAAAACAAAACAAAACAAAACATATGTAACCCCAGAGTTCTCCAGCCACCCCAAGGCTTCCTGTAAGTGGAACAAGCAGCAGACATGTCTGTCTGTCTCTACAAAGTGCACCCCACAGGGAATGTGGGCCTGGAGGCTGATTTTCCCTTTTAAGTAGGTTCAAGTACACTGAGGGTTGTCATCTGAATGTTAAGAACTATAATAAGTTATATGGGCATTGTCAATAGTCAACATTATCAACAGAACAGAACTTTCCAAGGGACTTAGGTTTTAGATTTTAGTTGGGAATGTGTGGGGGTGGCAAGTGTGCATTATTGATGGCCACAAGCCGACTCAAACTTTCTTTCAAGGAAGTCACTGGTATTTTTGCGCTAGTCATATTTATGAAGAATTTTCTATGGAGCAAACACTGAATGGATGAGAAGACAATTTCCTCTTGTGGGGTTCAGGAGTCCTGCTGATGCCATGGCTTTCATTTTTAGGTGTCATTCCTATACCACCAGGAAGCCCTGGACATAGAATCAAATACTTTGACATAAAGACAGTAACTGAGAAGGCTGGTCAATGCCTAAAATATCCTCAACTAGAACTAAATGAGCAGATCATTACCACCAGGCTCTGACTTTCTCAGAACACAAGAAGACTGAATATATTCCATCTACAAAAAACAATGAAGTTTCCAATATTATTCATTTCAGATAGCCATTCATTTTTTCACACCCCACTCAAAAGTGTTCCTGTGTGTAGATTACCAGGCAACAGAGAGGATGAAGAGCTGCCTTCCCTTGGAGGGCACACATTGACACAGGCACTTCAGGGCAATGGTTCTTCATGATGCATTAAGAGAGAAAACAGGACTCGTATTTTTTAGAGATAACTAGTAATGTGGTATGACATATATTATTATTATTATTTTTTGGTTTTTGGGTCATACCTGGCAGCGCTCAGGGGTTATTCCTGGCTCTACGCTCAGAAATTGAGCCTGCCAGGAGAGACTTCTGACAATAGAGCCAAGAGTAACCCCTGAGCGCTGCTGGGTGTGACCCAAAAAACAAAAACAAAAAAAGAGAAAAGAAATCGCTCCTGGCATATGGGATGCTAGGATTCGAACCACCATCCTTCTGCATGCAGGCAAATGCCCTACCTCCATGTTATCTCTCCGGTCCCCTATAATTTATATTTTTATGTCAGGTATAACATACTGTATCAATTAACTTTAAAAAATCAAAAGCAGAAGCCGGAGTGGTGGCGCAAGCAGTGTCTGCCTTGCCCGTGTTAGCCTAGGACAGACCTCGGTTTGATCCCCTGGGGTCCCATATGGTCCCCCAAGCCAGGAGCGATTTCTGAGTGCATAGCCAGGAGTAACCCCTGAGTGTCACCAGGTATGGCTCACTTAAAAAAAGAAAAAGCGGGGCTGGGAAGGTGGCGCTAGAGGTAAGGTGTCTGCCTTGTAAGCGCTAGAATAGGACGGAACACGGTTCGATCCCCCGGTGTCCCATATGGTTCCCCCAAGCCAGGGGCAATTTCTGAGCGCATAGCTAGGAGTAACCCCTGACCGTCAAATGGGTGTGGCCCAAAAACCAAAAAAAAAAAAAAAAAAAAAAAAGCATCTCAAAACAGTTAAAAGCAAGCAACATTTATAGGGACCAAAGAGATAGCATGGAGGTAAGGCATTTGCCTTGCATGCAGAAGGTAGGTGGTTCGAATCCCAGCATCCCATATGGTCCCCTGAGCCTTCCAGGAGTGATTTCTGAGCGCATAGTTAGGAGTAAGCCCTGAGTGCTGCCGGGTGTGACCCAAAAACCAAATATATATAGGGACTGGACAGATTATACAGGGCTTACTTAACACACTTGTCTTTTCTTTTCTTTTTTTTTTAGTTTTTGGGTCACACCCGGCGGTGCTCAGGGGTTACTCCTGGCTGTCTGCTCAGAAATAGCTCCTGGCAGGCATGGGGAACCACATGGGACACTGGGATTTGAACCAACCACCTTTGGTCCTGGATTGGCTGCTTGCAAGGCAAACGCTGCTGTGCTATCTCTCTGGGCCCACTTACTTGTCTTTTCAACCTACCAAGCCTAGTTTAAATTCTTGGTAGAGGGGCCTGAGCTCCATTAGGTGTGGCTCCCCCCCCCCCCACCACTCCCAAACAAACCCAAGCCCAAGTATCAAGATGATCAAGATTTCTGTAGGTCACTAACTTATTTTTATCAAACAGTAATATAAACTTATCATTAAAAACAACCCTCCCCTGTCTCCACCCTTGGCCTTAATCCTAAAAGTACTTTCTTTTTTTTTTTTTTTTTTTGTTTTTTGTTTGTTTTTGGGCCACACCCGGGGGTGCTCAGGGGTTACTCCAGGCTGTCTGCTCAGAAATAGCTCCTGGCAGGCACGGGAGACCATATGGGACACCGGGATTCGAACCAACCACCTTAGGTCCTGGATCAGCTGCTTGCAAGGCAAACGCCGCTGTGCTATCTCTCCGGGCCCCTAAAAGTACTTTCAACTAAACTGTTAGTCTTATAGCTAGTACCATACTATTGACTAATAATCTTGATTTCTCAATTGTAGAAACAAACCACTGGATCTTTACTACAGTAGCTAAAGACTTTGATTAGTGTTCTCAGCTCAAACAAGTAACTTAACCAAATACAAATGTTCTCTCTGAATAGTGGGGGAGGAAGGCTGCAAATCAATCATCAGTGTTTCTTCTGTCTTCAGAATTATTGGCCACAACAGTGCAGGCACCCATGCTTCCTTTCTGGGTGCAGTCTTTGAGTTTATCATGAAATAAAATCCTCTTATTTCCCCATATTCCACTTAATTTTTTTTAAGTATCTTAAAATTTTCCACAGGCAGAACCCCATCAATACTGCTTTTCAAATGTATCAAGCTGCCAGCTAATCTTCCAAATTCCATTTCTACCCACCCCTTCCTCCAAGGACTCTCTGTCCTCCAGCTCAGTGTCGCCTGTCTGTCCTTGCCATGTGGCTGCCCTTGCATGTCCCTTTCTAGTTCCCAGTTTTAGGGCTCTTTCTAGGTGGCCTCTGCATCTTCCTCTTACTTCATTTCTTTTTGCTGGAGATGAGTCTCCAAGAAAGATCTAATGATCCAAGTAGTAAGTTTTGAATCCTCACATGACTGAAATCATCCTTAACTTGACTTTGGGCTGATACTTTGATAAATACTCTAGATCTAGAGTGATTTTCCAGGAGACTTTTTAATGTACAAGATTCACATTCAGGGGCCAGAGAGATAGCATGAAGGTTTGCCTTGCTTGCAGAAGGATGGTGGTTCAAATCCTGGCATCCCATATGGTCCCCCGAGCCTGCCAGGAGCGATTTCTGAGCATAGCGCCAGGAGTAACCCCTAAATGCAGCCGGGTGTGACCCAAAAAACAAAAACAAACAAACAAAATAGATTTACATTTAGTGGGTGCTAGGGGGCCAGACTTTTTAAGCTGTTGCTCCAATAATTAGTTCTGCTAGTTAGAAGTCAGTTGGTCCTTAATTCTTCATTTTTACTCCTTGTTTATTTCTGAAAGACTTTCCTTTATTTGTGTTCTGAAACTACATGTTGATCTATCACAGTAATTTTTTTCTATTTGTTTTATTGGGCTCCCAATAGACCCTTATCCATACAGAAAATTATGTCCTTGGACCAGGAAAATAGCTTGAGCCATCTAGCACTAAGCTGGGAATAGCCAAAAAACCAGAAAGAAAAAAGATGCTTATCAATCCTTCAGGTCTGCATAGTGCTCCTGTTTTCTCCAACTCTGATGAAGCCTTTAAATATTCTTTTTTTTTTCCCCCTTGGCTTTTGGGTCACACCGGCAGTGCTCAGGGGTTACTCCTGGCTCTATGCTCAGAAATCGCTCCTGGCAGGCTCCAGGGACCACATGGGATGCCGGGATTCAAACCACCAACCTTCTGCATGCAAGGCAAATGCCATACCTCCATGCTATCTCTCCGGCCCCTAAATATTCTTTTTTTTATTTATTTATTTATTTTTTTTTATTTTGGGCCACACCTGGCATTGCTCAGGGCTTACTCCTGGCTGTCTGCTCAGAAATAGCTCCTGGCAGGCACGAGGGACCATATGGGACACCGGGATTCGAACCAACCACCTTTGGTCCTGGATCGGCTGCTTACAAGGCAAACGCTGCTGTGCTATCTCTCCGGGCCCCCCTAAATATTCTTTTTTTTTTGTTTTGTTTTTGTTTTTGTTTTTGTTTTTGGGCCACACCCGGTAACGCTCAGGGGTTACTCCTGGCTATGCGCTCAGAAGTTGCTCCTGGCTTGGGGGACCATATGGGACACCAGGGGATCGAACCGCGGTCCGTCCAAGGCTAGCGCAGGGAAGGCAGGCACCTTACCTTTAGCGCCACCGCCCAGCCCCAAATATTCTTAATTATACAACTGTCTTATCATTTTTCCTCCTTTTTGTCATTTTGTTCATTAGTCCTGACAGATATCCTTAACCTGACATTTATTTTATTTTATATCATTTTTTGGTTTTTGGGTCATACCCGGCAGCGCTCAGGGGTTACTCCTGGCTCTACGCTCAGAAATCACTCCTGGCAGGCTCAGGGGACCATATGGGATGCAGGGATTCGAACTACCATCATTCTGCATGCAAGGCAAATGCCATACCTCCATGCTATCTCTCTGGCCCCAACCTGACATTTCTTATCTATTGTGTTTTAAACATTCTGTTTGGTGTCCTATTTTGATGGGAAGGGTTTGGGTTGGGTAAAGGGTTACTCTTGGCTCTGTGCTCAGCAATTTCTCCTGGCTGGCTCTGGGGACAATATAGGATATCAGGGATTGAATTCAAACTGGCCACATGCAAGGCAGATGCCCAACTCACTGTCCTATTTTTAATTCTGCATTTTTGTGGGGTGCAAACTTGGCTATGTTCAGGGCTTACTACTGGGTCTGTGCTCAGAAATCACTTCTGGTGAGGCTCAGGTGACCATAGGGGATGCTGATGATTGAATCTGGGTTGTCCCTATACAAGGCAAGAACCCTATCTGCTTGTACTATCACTCTGGCCCCTAAATTTGCATTCTTTTCAGTGTTTTACTTATGTCTTTTTAAAAGAAACCTATTATGCTCTGCATGCAGTGTCTTACTTGAATTGCAGTTTTATAGTGTGCTTTCTTCCAACTCCTGTATTATTGTTGGATTGTTTGGAATTTCCTCAGAAATCAAGGATTCTATCGGTTCACTGTGAGTAAAGTTCTCAACTACTGGCTTGAAGCATGTGGGTGTGGTACAAACACAGAGTGATTGTGCACTGGATAGCCAGTCAGCTGCAGTTAAGCTACCTACCCAACAGTAACCAGGGGCCATGGTTTTTTCTAGAGAAGTTTCTGGCTGGGAATAGTGGTGGTTTGGGTACAAAAGGAATCTGGCAGAGTAGCAGTGCTCAAGGTTTACTTCTGACAGACTGGGAATCAAAGCCAGGATGGCTGCAAGGAAGTGCCTTACCTATTTCTTTTTGGTGTTTGTGCTCAGGGGTTACTCCTGGCTGTCTGCTCAGAAATAGCTCCTAGCAGGCTCGGGACGGACTCATATGGAATGCCGGGATTCGAACCAACCACCTTAGGCCCTGGATTGGCTGCTTGCAAGGCAAACACCGCTGTGCTATCTCTCCGGCCCCGCCTTACCAATTTCTACTATCTTCCCAGTTAGCAGGTTCTTTAGGTTCTCAAGTTTATTTTCATTCTGAAATGACTTAAGATTCACAAAAAATTGTAAAAGTTGTGCAGAGTTCCCAATCATACTTCTCCCAAAGAGAACATATAGCCACAGTACATTTTCAGAACCTGGAGAATGATATTGACCAAACTAGAAGCCTTATTTCAAATGTACTCGTTTTGAATCACTCATTTGGCATGTCTATGAATGTTTATACATGTATAGATCATCACCATAACTACAGTACAGAACTGTTATATTAACACAAAGATATCCTTCATGCTTTCCCTTTACGACCATATTTCCCACCAATCCTATATCCTGACAGTTATAGTTCTCAGTCATTGTAATTCTATCACTGTGAGAGTTATATAAAAGGAATCATACTGTATGTAAACTTTGATATTGCCATAATGTCCTTAAGAATCAGCCAAGTTGTTAAGTGTTTTTGGATATATCAATAGCTTATTTTTAAAATCTGATTACTCCTTGTATTCTCTGGTATGAATGGAGCATCATTTATCAATTAATTTACTCAGCAAAAAACATTTGAATTCTTTCCATTTTGGGGCAATTACAAGTAAAACTGATCGATCAAACATGTAGAGGTTTTTGTGTGAATATAATAGTTTATATCTCCAGGATTAACACCTGAGAGTTGAGCTGATGTGTCATATGGCAAATGAATGTTTAACTTTACAACAAAGTACCAAACTATTTTCTAGAGTAGTTGGATTATTTTACATTCCCATATGCTAGAAATGAGATTTAAATACTTTTTTTTTTTGGGTCGCACCAGGCCGCGCTCAGGGGTTACTCCTGGCTCTATGCTCAGAAATCGCTCCTGGCAGGCTTAGGGGGTCATATGGGATGCTGGGATTCGAACCACTGACCTTCTGTACTCACGGCAAATGCCTTCCCTCCATGCTATCTCTCCAGCCCCAAGATTGAAATACTTTTAAAAAATAGTAACATCATTAAAAATGATTGCTTTCTAATAAAATATCAAACTATTAAAATCTTGTAATAATCTTAAGAGAATCTAGATTGTAAATAATTAACTATGTATCCATAGTACACAGTTATACAGAAAGGAGCTTAGATTTGGGGCTGGATCGATAGCTCAGCAGTGGGGCATTTGCCTTGCAAGCGGCCAATCCAAGACGGACCTTGATTTGATCCCCGGAGTCCCATAGCCATGAGTGATTTCTTAGAGCATAGCCAGGAGAAACCCCTGAGTGTCACCGGGTATGACCCAAAAACCAAAAAAAAAAAAAAAGGAGTTTAGATTTATGGTCTTAAGCTCCTGAACAATATAGTACAGAGGATTGCCTTGCACACAAACAATCTAGTTTTAATCTCTGGCACATTTAAAACCTGACAGGAATGAGTGATCCCTGAGAACAGAGCCAGGAGTAAGTCCTGAGCATTGCCAGGCATGTTCTCCCCCGAACGCAAAACAAATTTCCTCCCTCCTTGCCTCCTTGCCTCCCTCCCTCCTCTCTCCCTTCTTCCCTTTTTGGTTTTAGGCCACACCTGGTGGCACTCAGAAATCACTTCTGGCAGGTTCAGGGGACCATATTAAATATTGGTTGGCAAGGTGCAAGGCAAATGCCCTACCCACTGTACTATTGCTCCAGTCTCAACAAATTTATTTTCAGTTTACCCAAACAAGAGGGTGAAGAGTCATGTTCTCTAGGAGACTGGTTGAAGTTTTTTTTTTTTTTTTTTTTTTTTGTGGTTTTTGGGTCACACCCGGCAGTGCTCAGGGGTTATTACTGGCTCCAGGCTCAGAAATTGCCCCTGGCAGGCACGGGGGACCATATGGGACTCCGGGAATCGAACCGATGACCTCCTGCATGAAAGGCTAACGCCTTACCTCCATGCTATCTCTATGGCCCCTGGTTGAAGTTTGATTCCCACAGAGCTCCCAGACAGGAAAGGCAGGTCCCATTCCCCTGTTCAATTAAGATAGGAGGAACAGTTCTAATTGTAGAGATATGCAGGAAATAATTCACACAGTGAAGAAGTACAAGAATGGCTTCAGGAAATCCAGTGCTCAAGGAAGGAATTCAAACCACCCAAGCTTTCTGCTCCCAAGATGCAGTGCAGCTCAGTGGAAGAAAACCAAAGAATGAACCCCTGCCTTCCTCAGACCCCTGCTTTTATTGACAAGAATCAGGTCCCACCCTAGAAATAATCCAATATACTATCACCAGATCACACCGTAGGGTGGAGTACAATTATTGATTAGGGTAGGATCAGTAACCCAACAGAGAAAATGTAATTTTATTTGATATAATTTATAAAATATTTCTATAGAATGATCAAAAAACAATAAGTTAGGGGCTGGAGTGGTGGTGCAAGTGATAGGCATTTGCCTTGCATGCACTAACCTAAGATAGACCACATTTCGATCCCCCGGAAACTCACATGGTCCCCAAGCCAGGAGTGATTTCCGAGCCAATAACCAGGAGTAACCCCTGAGCGCCACAGGGTGTAGCATAAAAAAACAAAAAACAATAGATTAACAAGAATTTCTAAAGAGAATATCAAACATAAATCAATATCCAAATATGTTTTGGAGACAAAAGTTTAAGACAAGACTATACCAGTCTCGGAGAAAACTGAGTTTGTAAGCTTGAAAGTTAAATGCACAAATTAATTCTTTGCTATTTAGATTCAACCACAAAAATCCTCAAATTCCCCCCCCCCCCCAAATCTGGCCTCTTTTAACAGTGGAAAATTCATTTCTAGACTGGCTTTTGGCCATTAATCTAGCTATTTTAGTTGAAGTACATGTATTTTTAAATCCAGGAACAGAAAAGTGGGAGTCTTTGTATTTCTCAATCTGTAAAAGTTTTATAATAGCAATAAAGGTCCTTGTGAATCGGATGGGTTCAACAGTTGGGGGGAGGGTGGCAACTGGGTCAAAGTTCATGTTATATCAAGGCTTTATTAAGACCAGAATTGCCAAAGGAACCTAAAATTCAATTACTAGTAGTAATGAAAATTGCATTTAAATTTAAGTTGAGCATCAAAAGTAAAAAGATGCTAAGTATTAAAGAAAAATATGAAATGCTAAAAGATTAACAGACCAACCAAGAAGAACCATTCTTTTATAGTCAAGTACAGAAGCTTGTCAGGTATTCCTTAAATTGCCTGGCAACAAGTATAATTATTCAATTCAACCAGAATGACTTTTATTCCCATTTAAAAAAAATATGGGGACTAGAACAACAGTACAGTGGGTATTCTCCTTGCATGTAGTCAACCAGTGTTTGATCCCCAGCATCCCATGTGTTCCCTCAGTATGCCTGGAGTGATTCTAAGCACAGAGCCAGGAGTAATGCCTGAGCACTACTAGGTGTGACCCCAAAAATCAAAAGAGAGAGAGGAAGAGAATGGGGAGGACTATGAATGTAGTTAAGGGTACACAATAAGTCCTAAAATAATGTGACTGGCAATGCACAGATGACCTGTGCAGTCTGCAACAAAGAGGAATTAGTCCTACTGCAAAAAGTCAGCAGCGGGGCCGGAGATATAGCATGGAGGTAAGGCATTTGCCTTTCATGCAGAAGGTCATTAGTTTGAATCCTGGCATCCCATATGGTCCCCTGAACCTGCCAGGAGCAATTTCTGAGCATGGAGCCAGGAGCAACCCCTGAATACTGCCCAGTGTGACCCCCCCCAAAAAAAAATCTCAGTAAGGGACTGGAGCAGTGGCGCAAGTGAAAAGGCGTCTACCTTGCCCGTGCTAGCCTAGGATGGACCAGGGTGCAATCCCCCAGTGTCTCATATGGTCCCCAATCCAGGAGCAATTTCTGAGCCCATTGCCAGAATAACGCGAGTAATCCCTGAGCATCACCAGGTGTGGCCCCAAAACCAAAAAAAAAAAAAAAATCTTAGTAAATAGATATGCTAAATAGATTTAATGTTTTATTTCATATAGCCTCATACAAATTAATCTAGCCATATCACAAATACTTAAGCTAGTTAGAGGTCATCTGTGGAAACCCGCTCACATCTTTCTTCCTTGTTGGAATCTGGGGTTCCTGGACTAGCAGCAATGCTTTATTACTTCCCTACCTTTAGGGAAAGTATTCATGAGTGGATGTGGCACTTTTACTTTGGTCTGTTGCTGAGGGTTCAGATGGTCACAAGTTGCTTTTTTTTGGGGGGGGGGGGTGTCTGTGCTCAGAAATTGCTCCTGGCTGGCTCAAGGATGCAGGGATTCAAACCACCTTCGTTCTTCATGAAAGGCAAACGCCTTGCTTCCATGCTATCTCTCCGGCCCCACGAGTCGCATTTTTCAAGCGCATTTTGAATGGGGATCACAAACCAAATAGAGAAAAATCAGACTACTGATATGATTTTATCAGTGATATTTGAAGTGGAAATACTCAGATTCAGAAGTGAAAGATAAATGGCTGCTGCCCTCTTTCAGATTACATTATCTTTCTATGCTACCTATAGTTTCTTTTTTGTGTTTTTTTTTGGGCCACACTTGGTGATGCTCAGGGGTTATTCCTGGCTATGCTCTCAGAAATCGCTCCTGGCTTGAGGGACCTTATGGGACGCTGGAGGATCAAACTGCAGTCAGTTCTAGGCTAGCATGGGCAAGGCAGGTGCCTTACCACTTGCGTCACCGCTCCGGCCTGTTTCTAACATTTAGTTTGAATTCTATAATAAGCCATCCCAAAGGCATCGAGAGTAGGGGGAAGAGAAACTTTAGCCTTAGTCCTTGAGCAAATCCTGTCCATTCAAGAACACATCTCTCTTCCTAGGAGAGTGAGAAAGACCATTCTTCCTCCTGAATGGCATGAGGACTCTGAGCTAGTCACTACTGTGTATTGTTCTCTTCCAAACACTGATACTGTGCTGCTCATTGAGCCAATTGTGGTGATAAATACTACAAGATAAAGTCCTAAATATTAGGCAACCCCTCAAAGGTACGATCAGTCCCACTGGTACTGACATCTCTCTTTTTCCTTACTTCCTTTCCGGAGATAAATGAGAAATAAGTAATAAAGTGTCCCTGCCTCCTGTTGAAGAGTAAGAAGCAAAGACAATTTCTGGTGGCCTTCCTGCTAGCCTGAGCCCTTACCCTTCAGACCTCACCCCAATTTCCTGGAAGTGCATTTTGCAACAGCATAATATGAACATGATGGGCTGGCGAGGTGGTGCTAGAGGTGAGGTGTCTGCCTTGCAAACGCTAGCCAAGGAAAGACCGAGGTTCAATCCCCCGGTGTCCCATATGATCCCCCCCAAAGCCAGGAGCAATTTCTGAGTGCTTAGCCAGGAGTAACCCCTGAGCATCACCGGGTGTGGCCCAAAGACCAAAAATAAATAAATAAATAAATAAAAATAATATGAACATGATTTTATGGCAGCGTGCTATTTTTAGTGATAAACTATGGGAGCCTCTATAATTGCTTTTTCTTTTTTTTTTTTTTTTTTTTTGGTTTTTCGGGTCACACCCGTTTGATGCTCAGGGGTTATTTCTGGCTACACGCTCAGAAATTGCCCCTGGCTTGGGCGGACCATATGGGACACCGGGGGATCGAACCGTGGTCCTTTCCTTGGCTAGCGCTTACAAGGCAGACACCTTGCCTCTAGCGCCACCTCGCCGGCCCCTATAATTGCTTTTTCAATATGGACCAATTCTATCAGGCAAATTTATATTTCTTTTCCTTAAAAAAGAGGAAAGGGGCTGAAGCAATAGCATAGTTTGTAGGGCTTTTTATCTTGTATATATCATCTGGGTTTAATCCCCAACATTCTCTATATTTCCTGAGTACTGCAAGGAGTAATTCCTGAGTGCAGAGCCAGGGGTAACCCCTGAGTACCACTGATTTTGGCTCAAAACCAAAAATATTAAAAAATTTTTAATTAGGGGTCAGAGAGATAGCATGGAGCAGGGTGTTTGCCTTGCATGCAGAAGGAAGGTGGTTCGAATACAAGCATCCTCTATGGTCCCCTGAGGCTGCCAGGAGTGATTTCTGAGCGTAGAGCCAGAAGTAACCCCCGAGCGCTGCCGGGTGTGACCCAAAAACAAAAAAAACAAACATTTTTTAATTAAAAAAAGAGGAAAGAACTTTCATTCCTGGCAGAGAAGAATAAAAACATTACAAACCTTAGTGCTTAACTTCTTACTTTCTTTTCTCCTCTAAAGAAAGCACTAACTAGGGATGATACTAAACTTTCAAACTCATTTTACACTTTTTTATAACAATCATTTCATCATGATCAACATATCATTTTGCTTCATGCATTTAATAAACTCACTTCATTCTTGCAGTTTCTTTTTTACCCGACATCATGCCCACCTTGACATGTATTGACTAAGTTCCTGTTAAGTCTGTCAGAATTGCACTTGGACAGCTAGTCTGTGTGGGGCTAGGCTAGAGAACCCAGTAAAAAATAACTAGTTAGGGTGCTGTTGCAAAGGAATTTTGTAGATATGGTAACTATCTATAATCAGTTGACTTTTAAGCAAAGAAGATTATTTTCAATTTTACAACTGGACTCTATTTAATTAGAAAGAACTGAGATTTCCCTTAAGAAAAAGATGTTTCTGGGGCTGGAGGGATAGCATGGAGGTAAGGTGTTTGCCTTTCATGCAGAAGGTCGGTGGTTCGAATCCCGGCATTCCATATGGTCCCCCGAGCCTGCCAGGAGCAATTTCTGAGTCTAGAGCCAGGAGTAGTCCCCAGCGCTGCCGGGTGTAACCCAAAAATCAAAAACCAAAAAAAGAAAGAAAATGATGTTCCAAAAAAAAAAAAAAAAAGGAAGAAAGAAAGAAAAGGATGTTTCATTTATGGATTGTGGCGTTGGCTTGTAGCCTATCTCCTTATTTTAGACCAATCAGTTCTCCACAACCAAATTAGTGAGCAAAGTTCTTCATTTCCTCTATGGATGACATTTAGGCACTGTTTAGGTTTCTGCTAATAACCAAGATGTGGCTGGGGACTATAGTGTCTCCTTGGACACGTGGGTATGAGAACTTCCTTAGAAATGTAATTCCTGGGTATGTGATCCATTTCTCTATTTTGTTAGGCACTTGCCAAATAATTGGGGAGAAGTGGTGCAGCAATTTATGCTTCCACAGCTACCATAGGAAAAGTACCATTTTATTTTAACTCATCAACACTTTGAGGTACACTTTTTGCTATGTGCTGGGCAAAACTAGTACTACATAATTGTTCTCCTTGACACACATTCCAAAAGTAAGGGGCAGTTTCTTAGCAGGGAAAGAGAAACCGTGCCAGATGGGTTCCTGCCATCATTTGACTGTTTCTCCTTAGACCTCCAGTCTCTCCAGTCACCAGGGACTCAAGTCCTTGAGCAGCCTCCTAGGAGGAAGCACCCAGGCTTTAGATACTTCCTGCAATCAAGCCCTTTGGCCTGAGGTCACCCCACCCCCACGATCTCTCCAAGATCCAGGCTGTTATCTGAACAGGGAAACCATTTCTACCAGGGGATTTCTCTGGCCTTTCCCCTGCACATTCCCATGAGGGTCTCCCACTCCAAGACATCAAACAGGGCGGAGGCCCTTTCCCCTTTGATATGCTTCCCCTCCAGCCCCCTTTCCCTTTCTCACAGCTCCCTGCTCCTCTTTCTGCAGAAACTTCTCTGTTTACTCTGACCCCTCTGTACCCCCAGGAGCAAGAATGCACCAGGACTTTTAAGAACCTCTTTTCCTCTGATCCTCTGGAGCAGCAGATTGAGAAGGTGTTTTGGAGCACAGAAAAGGCTCAATTGTGTGATAGGAACCTGCAGTTCACCTGAGCACTCTGCCGCAGACATCTCGGCCCAGTGGGCCAATTAGCCCTGCAGCCTGGGCATGAGGTAATGGGGCTACTGTGTTAGCTCAGGGAAAAGGCCCCAAATGAGGTCTGGAAAGCTGCAAGGCTCTGTGAAGTCAGCACAGGTTACAAGACCTGAAAAAGTGACAGCTTTCTTTGCACATTTTGCTTTCCAGTCCTGTTTCTGCAAGTTGACATTTAAATGATTTAAGTTTAAGGCAGCAATGTGGCCCCTAGGGGGGGAAAAATCACCTTGTTGGATATAACCCAATAATCCCATCAATTAGTGAGCAGATGAGCAGATGCTGAATATATTTAAGTAGACTTGTATTCAGTCATTAAAAGAATAAAGTACTGATTGTGCACAATGGGGATAAACTCTGTTGTCTGTGAAAGAAGCCAGTCACAAAAGACCAATAGCATACAACTCTACTTAGATAATATATCTAGGAAAGATAAATCTAGAGAGACCCAAAAAATGATCACAAAGCCCTTCTGGAAATGATAAGCTGTAATACATTGGACTCTGCAGGTCATACAATTCAGTGCACTTATCACTTAGATAAAGGCAAGTCAGGAGCCCAGAGGAATAGCAGTGGCTGAGCGCATCTGCCAGCAAACACAGCCACAGATTCCAATCTCTGGGGTCTTCCATTTGCCAAGCGTGACACTGGCCACCCTGCTCGAGCCTGGAAGTTCTACTGTTTGATATCTGGCACTGAAAGTGATTTCCAGCTGCAAAACATTTCAGAGAGTGTGTCACTGTGGGGTGTGATCTGCAGTGAGCACCACTACTAAAAGATATATGATGGGGCTGGAGAGAGAATACAATAGGTAGGGTGCTTGCCTTGCAAGTGGCTAGTCCTTGCGAGTTTGATTCCTGACATCTCATATGGTCCTCAGCATTGCCGGGAGTGATCTCTGAGCACAGAGACAGGAGTAACTGCTGAGCACTGCCAGCTGTGGCCCAGAACAAAATAAATAAGAAATATGCAAGCATCATGGCTAGAAGTAAGGCCTGAGTGAGCCACAGCATAGCTTGTGTATCTCAAGTAAGAGTGTGAGCCCTGCTAAGTGTAGAAGCCAGCATACAAAACAAGGTGTGAATCTAGATGAACACTACTGCCAAGTGTGTAAGGGTATGATGTAATGTGCAACACCCTTTGGAAGCCTGTAGACAGGCCTAGTGTGACCCATCTTGTGCTTTTTATGTGCATTTTTTTGTTTGTTTGTTTTTGGTTTTTTGGGTCACACCCAGCAGCGCTCAGGGGTTCCTCCTGGCTCTACGCTCAGAAATCACCCCTGGCAGGCACAGGGGACCATATGGGATGCCCAGATTCGAACCACTGTCCTTCTGCCTGGAAGGCAGACGCCTTACCTCCAGGCTATCTCTCCGGCCCCAGTGTGACCCATCTTAACAACATCAATGGCAATGGAAGGAAGGCAAGGAGCAGGGAAAGAGAGCAGAACTAACTAACTAACTAAATAAATAAATAAATAAAAGAAATTTTATAATTCATAAATTACCTCAACAGAGCTATATTTCTTTTGGATTTTTGTTTTGGTTTTTAGGCCACAACCTTCGGTACTCCAGGGATTACTCCTGGCTTTGTGCTCAGAAATCGTTCCTGGCAGGCTCAGGGGACCATATGGGATGCCAAAGATCAAACCTGGATCTGTCCTGGTCAGCCGCATGCAAGGCAAAAACACTTTACTGCTGTGCTATCATTCTGGCCCCCCAATGCTTGAGATCTTCTGGTGGGAATATAAATTGGTTCAACTACTGTGAAAAATAACAGAGGCTCCCAGAAAACATAAAATAAAAAATACTATGCGATCCAGAAATTCCACTTCTGGATATTTAGCCAAAGAAAATGAAAACACTAAGTTGGAAAGATACGTACGTGTAAGTTGTATACACTGTAACATGGCTTATAATAACCAAGATATGGAACTCACCTGAATGTTCAGTGATGGGTACAAATCTACTTGTGCACTCACACACAGAGGAATACTACTTAGCTATTATAATAAATGAGGGACCGGAGAGAAGCATGGAGGTAGGGCGTTTGCCTTGCATACAGTAGGACTCGAATCCTGGCATCCCATATGGTCCCCCCAACCCCGACCCTGCCAGGAGCAATTTCTGAGCCTAGAGCCAGGAGTAATCCCTGAAAGCTGCCAGGTGTGACCCAAAAATTAAAAAAAAAAAATAAATAAAACCTGTCATTTCAAATAACAAAGTGGAATTTGTTAAGTGAAATATGTAAGAGAAAGAGGAAATAATGAGTGATTTCCTTATCTTTGGCATCTAGAACAAAACCAGTAACAACTTGACTTGGCTGTTCCAGATGCTAAGGATTCAGGCTCTGAGTCCCAGGGGGTGTGAGTCAGTGCTGGCAGATTCTAACTAGGCTGCTCACAGGAGAGCGAGGTGACTCCTCATGCTGGTCAGTTGTTGTCCTTTGATTATTGGTCCAGAAGCTTAGTAATCATCAGTGAAGAACTGCTCAGGGCTGCCTAAGGAATCTTCCCCTCTAAGGGTGAATAATCTATCAGACCCTTTAGTTAGAAAAAAGAACCCTTCTATTCTCAGACAAATCTCCTGCTGCATTAGCAGTTCTCTCTCAAGCTATGATTAGGAAAGGAGTTTGGCAAATGTTTCTCTCTGGAAAATTCCTTACTGTGTCCTTTCCTAAAGAACTTCCTTAGAAAGCTTCCATCCACAGAGAGAATTTTTCTCGGTGAAACTTTAATTTAAACACTGCTTTGCCTCCTTCCTTCCTTCCTTCCTTCCTTCCTTCCTTCCTTCCTTCCTTCCTTCCTTCCTTCCTTCCTTCCTTCCTTCCTTCCTTCCTTCCTTCCTTCCTTCCTTCCTTCCTTCCTCCCTCCCTCCCTCCCTCCTTTCCTTCCCTCCCTCCTTCCTTCCTTTCCTCCCTCCCTCCCTCCCTCCCTCCCTCCCTCCCTCCCTCCTTTCCTTCCCTCCCTCCTTCCTTCCTTCCCTCCCTCCCTCCCTCCCTCCCTCCCTCCCTCCCTCCCTCCCTCCTTCCTTCCTTCCTTCCTTCCTTCCTTCCTTCCTTCCTTCCTTCCTTCCTTCCTTCCTTCCTTCCTTCCTTCCTTCCTATTCTTCACCTAGAATCCAGAATTTATGTTTGCCAAAGTTGACCTTCTGAATGCAAAGGGTATTCCAGGAGCCCCAGGTTTACTGTTCACATGACCCTCTCCTAGCAATATGAACAGAGCACGAGCAAATGAACTAGTGGTAAACATAGCACCAGGCCACTTCTTTAGGCTTAGCCCCTCTGGAATATATATATATATATATTATTGGCAACACCAGCGATGCTCAGGTGTTACTCCTGGCTATGCGCTCAGAAATTGCTCCTGGCTTGGGGGACCATATGGGACGCTGGGGGATCGAACCATGGTCTGTCCTGGGTCAGCTGCGTGCAAGACAAATGCCCCGCTGCTGCGCCATAGCCCCCCCCCTTAAAATATTTTGAGAGTTTTAAGAGCCCCTAAGTTCTACAAGAATTCAGTGATGAGAATCAAGGTGATTACCCAGAAAGATAAAAGTTGCTATTACTGTGTGTGGAAGGAAGGGAGAAGATGAGAGGGTACTTGGGCCACACCCAGTAGGCACAGGGGCTTTTCCTGGCTCTGTGCTTAGGGTTGACCACTGGAAATACTCGGACCATAAGTGGTGGCAGAGATTTGAACTATATTTGCTGCTGCAACAGCTTCAGGCAAGGCAAGCACTTTATCTCCCACACTATCTTTTCAGTTGCCATTGCTTTTCCAGATATAATAAATAGAATCTCCCACCTGGCTTTCATTTTACTGTTTCAAGAAACAGATTTGGGCCAGAGCGATAGCACAGCAAAGAGAACATCTGCCTTCCATGCAATAGACCACAGTTGGATCCCTGACATCCCCTGCTAGTTGTAATTTCTGAATACAGAGCCAAGAGTAAGTCCTGAGCACCACCATTTGTGCCCCCATCCCCAAGAAACAGATTTTAGAAACAAATCATCTTTCCTTATTCTCTATTAGTAGGAGGCAAGATGAGTTGTGAAGCAAGAGCATATTTAAGGGAACAAAAAGGTCTTGACACACTTGTGGGAGAAAGTATTGGGTATGTTCTCAAACTATTCAAACCTTTTAGACAAAATGATCAAGTCTGTGGGAAAGAATAAGCTCCAGAGCTATACCACCCACTAAATTAGTATAAAAATTTAGGCCTTTTGGGGGCCAGAACAATAGCACAGTGGCAGGGCATTTGCCTTGCACTTGGGCAACACAAGATGGACACGGTTCGAATTCCAGCATCCCATATGGTTACCCCCACCCACCCACCCCCGGCCTGCCAAGGCGTATTTCTGAGTACAGAGCCAGGAGTAACCCCCGAGTGTCACAGCCAAAAAAAAAAAAAAAGAAAGAAAAAGATTATGCCTTTTAATTTTATTTTGGTGCTTGGTGCTGGGGATTAGACCTTGGTTGCCACGCACAGGGTTGCCACACTCTACTACCACTGACCCCAGTTGTTATCATCATCATAATAATAAACACTGTGGACAGAGAATGATAAATAATCTGAGTTCATAATTATTTGATAAAGTTGAAGGGAAAAACAATGATGTGAACCCCCCCAATACTAGAAATATTTTTTCTCTTCTAAATACCAGACAAGTTTTACCTGTGTGGTTTAAGGCATGGCTCAGTGGTAGTGCTCATGTTGTATGTGTGTTAAGACTTAAGTTTGAGCCCTGGTACCATCAAGAAAAAGGCCTTACATATCTATGGGCAGGATATATGAAACCATTTGAAACCACAGCCTTATTATTTAAGTGTGGATGATTTTAGTAGGTTCAAGTGTTAGCATGGATTCTAACTCCACAAAGTCACACATGTTTGGCAGTGTCAAGAAGACTTGGAACTGATAGCAAGAGCTCCCACCTCAACACTCAGCAAGCATTCAGTGACTAGAACAATATCTAGTTCACACTGCCCTCCTTCCATGGGACACAAGATCTGGAGAGCCTGTTCCAGAATTTGATCAACTTTTGGCCACTGAACTTCAGAGGAAAAAAATCCCTATCAGATTGAAGTAAAAACCACTTATTGAAATTCCTACTACAAAGACAGGATTAGGATTTGGTTTTACTTGGTTCATAGAAGTACATTTTAGTATCAGAAAGAACTGAGGGGCCGGAGAGATAGCATGGAGGTAAGGCGTTTGCCTTGCATGCAGAAGGATGTTGGTTTGAATCCTGGCATTCCATATGGTCCCCCGTGCCTGCCAGGGGTGATTTCTGAGCATAGAGCCAGGAGTAACCCCTGAGCACTGCCGGGTGTGACCCAAAAAAACAAAAATGAAAACAAAAACAAAAAAAAAATAAAAAAGAAAGAACTGAAATACAGTCTTTCCTATAGTCCAGTCCTTGATTACATACTGACAGTGAGACCAACCCTATGCTCGATATAGAGAACAATGAAATGAACTTCCAATAAGGAGACAGGTTTGAAAAACACCAGGGCGGGCCCAGAGAGATAGCACAGTGGCGTTTGCCTTGCAAGCAGCCGATCCAGGACCAAAGGTGGTTGGTTCGAATCCTGGTGTCCCATAGGGTCCCCCGTGCCTGCGAAGAGTTATTTCTGAGCAGACAGCCAGGAGTAAACCCTGAGCACCGCCGGGTGTGGCCCAAAAAACAAAAAAAAAAAAAAGAAAAGAAAAAAAAAAGAAAAAGAAAAACACCAGGGCAATCCAGATTGATGTGACAAAAATAAGAAATACAAACATTGGTGCTGCTTTGTCATTTAAAAACATGGAATGTTGTCACAGATACTTGGCATATATTTTGGAGACATTAACTGAATGGTTACTGGATTTCAAATATCTGTCAGCAGATCTACTCATTAAAGTACCCTAGACTGTTCAGTTAAGTGTTCTTGCTTGCTTAGTTACTGTTTTTAAAAGGTGTGTCATGGATTAAAAAACAAGCAATGAATTTACAGGAAAGGAAGTTTCATGTGTTGGCTGGCATTTGTTTAAAAAGCCCCAGAGGATTTAGCAGGTAACAGGAACTTTACAAGTTCAAAGTAAAGGGCCAATTTTGTATAGTAAATGCTGTTCCTTTTTTGGTTCACTAGTTCTTTCTAATGCCACTCATAGGATAGCATCTGGAATACATGTAGTGCTCTTCTCCCCAACAAGGCCCTGGGAGAGGGCTCATTCTACTTTGCAGTAAAACCAATCTTGGGAGGCCAGAGTGATAGTACAGTAAGTAAGGCAATTGCCTTGCACACAGTCAACACAGGTTCGATACCTGGCAACCCATATAATTCCCTGAGCATTTGCCAGAAGTAATTTCTAAGTGCAGAGCCAGGAACAACCCTGGACACTGCCAGGTGTGGTCCTAAAACAAAACAAAGCCCCCACAATTTTTTTTCGGCCACACCCGGTGACGCTCAGGGGCTACTCCTGGCTATGCACTCAGAAATTGCTCCTGGCTTGGGGGACCAAATGGGATGCCGAGGGATCGAACCACGGGTCCGTCCTAGACTAGTGCTCGCAAGACAGAAGCCTTACCATTTTGTGCCACTGCTCCAATCTAATTTTGTTTGTTTTTCTTTTGGGGCCATACCCAAGGGCCACGATGGCGAACCTATGGCACTCGTGCCAGTGGTGGCTCTCAAAGGCCTTGCAGCTGGCATGCAGGAAGGTCCGCAATTAAGATATGTGGCACGTGCCACATAGTTTTTAGATACTAAAATCTTGTTATTAAGATTTAATTGACGTGCTGGCACTTTTGAGGAAATTATTTGGTTTTGTGCGGCAGTTTGGGCATGCGGGTTCAAAAAGGTTAGCCATCACTGCCTAAAGTGTTTAGGAGTTACTCCTCCTGGGAGGCTTGGGGGGACATATGGGTTGCCTGGGTCAGCCATGTGCAAGGCAAACACTCTACCCTGTTAAGCTATTGTTCTGGCCCCAAACCACAGTTTTGGAGCCAGAGAGATAGTGCAGTGGATAAGACACTTGCCTTGCACTCAGCTAACTTGGATTTGATCCCCAACATCTTTAATGTGCCCCTGAATACTACCAGGTCACCAGATTGACTGCCAAGTGGTGCTCAGGGGCCTCCAGGGTTGTATTTGGAGATGCTCCAGGGACCATGTGGTGCTGCATGGCTACATGCAAAGCAAGTATCATAACCCATGTACTTTCACTCCAGCCCTGAAGATTTTTAATTCCCTTCTACCACTCTCATATATCCAACATTCCAAAGATTTCTTACAAATTGCCTAAAAAGTATAACCTGTGCAGATAGAAATCTTTTCTTTCTCTTTTTCTTTTTTCTTTTTTTTGGTTTTTGGGTCACACCCGGCGGTGCTCAGGGGCTACTCCTGGCTGTCTGCTCAGAAATAGCTCCTGGCAGGCACGGGGGACCATATGGGACACCGGGATTCGAACCAGCCACCTTTGGTCCTGGATCGGCTGCTTGCAAGGCAAACGCCGCTGTGCTATCTCTCCGGGCTCTTCTTTCTCTTTTTCAATACTGAAACAAAATAAAAAAAAATTGCTGAAGTGGTCAAGGGAGATGCTATTTGGGAGAGAGGGTGGGAATGGAAAGCAATTGATGGCAGCTAATAGGAAGACTGAGGCCAAGTGGAGGGAGTAGCTACTAAATCCTCTGCTCAGCTGTAGTGCCAAGAGCCATAAACTCCAGGAAACACCACTTCTGTCTATTCTCAGTTCTAATACTTCCCAGTGCTCATTACACTGCTTAGCACAGCTGTACTGCACAAGAAAACAGAGTTAATATAGTGGCAAGCCTGGCACATACAAATGCAGGTGTTCAAAGCACAGTAACCTCTGTGAGCACTACTGGCCTCACTGGCTATGGAGTGAAGATTTTAGTGACTGTTATGTGATAAGCATAATTGTTCACCTTTTTTGGGGGGGCTTCTGGGTTTTTTGGCCACACCAGGCATGCTTGGGAGGTACTCACAGTTCTAAGCTCAGGGGATCATGTGGCACTGGGGATCAAACCCAGCCTTCCTTATGCATGGTATGCATTCAGCCCTTTGAGCTGTATCTCCAACCATATCTATATTCAGTCTGTATTTAACAAATATTTTTTGTTATTACATATATTAGCACAGTGAGAAATCAAAACCCTATGGGATGCATAACTCATTGTTAGTGAAAATTTGTTTTTATTTTTATTTTTTATTTATTTATTTTTTGGTTTTTGGGTCACATCCGGCAGCGCTCAGGGGTTACTCCTGGCCCTATGCTCAGAAATCGCTCCTGGCAGGCTGGGGGACCATATGGGATGCCAGGGTTCAAACCACCATCCTTCTGCATGAAAGGCAAATGCCATACCTCCATGCTATCTCTCCGGCCCCATTGTTAGAGAAAATTTGATGACAATAATTTCAATACTATTAAGAAATATTTATTCTGCCCTACCTATGTATCAGTCACCCTTCTGGATACCATGGTGTAAATAAAACATGAAGATCAATGTTCTCTATACCATCTCTCTGGCCCTATCCCAAGAGTTTTCAGTTTTCACACTTAATCTCAACAACAACTACATGAGGCAGGGAATATTAGCATTCTTAGTTACAGGTGAGAAAACTGGATCATAGCCTCAAATGGAGAAATATGACATTATCAGGTCATATGACATAATCAGGTACAAAAATTTGGGATCGGGACCAGAGCGATGGTGCAAGCAGTAGGGCTTTTGCCTTGCTACATGCTAACCTAGGACGGATCGTGGTTTGATTCCCTGGCATCCCATATGGTCCCCCAAGCCAGGAGCGATTTCTGAGCGCATAACCACCCTGAGCAACACCGGGTGTGGCCCAAAAACAAATAAAAATTTTTTGGATCATAGAGAGGATTGGGTTGGTTGGCAAAATTGTCTTCTCATTGGGTACAAGCAGACCGACTCTCTGCATGGGAAAGGCCCTATCTGATACGTTTTTTGCACGGGTGTCTCTCACACTGGTCTTGACAAAATTATTACCAACATTGCACCTTTTCATGCCTTTTTTTTTTTTTTGTGTGTGTGTGTGTGTGGTTTTTGGGTCACACCTAGCAGTGCTCAGGGGTTACTCCTGGCTCCATGCTCAGAAATTGCTCCTGGCAGAAACGGGGGAACCATATGGGACGCTGGGATTCGAACCGATGACCTTCTGCATGAAAGGCAAACGCCTTACCTCGATGCTATCTCTCCGGCCCCTTTTCATGCCTTTTTCAAATATTGCTGTGCCTTTCAAGGGTACAGCTACAGCCTGAAAGAAATCAACTTCTTGCTACAGCAATTATAGGACTTTGAAGGAGAGTCAAAAACTAGAATATGAAACTCTTAGTTTCATTGAATTATTTCCCTGTTGCATTTATGGACACAAGTTAGCAATGTTAAAAATGTGCTCCCTCGATCCCCCGGCATCCCATATGGTCCCCCAAGCCAGGAGTGACTTCTGGGCACATAGCCAGGAGTAACCCCTGAGCGTCACCGGGTGTGGCCCAAAAACCAAAAAAAAAAAAAAAAAAAAAAAGTGCTCCCTAGGGGTTGGAGAAATAGCACAGAGGAAGGGCATTTGCCTTGCAAGCAGCCAACCCAGGACGGATGGACGGACGGATGGTGGTTCAATTCCCAGCATCCATATGGTCCCTCGAGTCTGCTGGAGCAATTTCTGAGCGCAGAGTCAAGAACCCCTGAGCACTGCCAGGTGTGACCTCCCCCCACCCCCAAAAGTGCTTCCTGGGCCGAAGTGCATGCTGCTGATCCCTGGTATCCTGTAAGGTATCCCAAGCCTGCCAGGACAATATATGAGCACAGAGCCAAGAGTAACCCCTGAGCACTGCCACTATCAGGTATGGCCCAAAAATAAAAACAAAAACAAAAACAAAATGTGTTCCCGGAGCTGGGGAGAGACTAAGTGATCCAGAGTGGCTCCCTTGTTTTTACAGTTTTTACACTGTGGCCTCCTGAACATCACAGGATGGTGTCCCTGATGGCTCCCTGGTTCTTACCATGCAGCAATGCACTGCTGGACCCAAGCACTGAACCATCAGCTTGGTTGAGAGTTCCCCACACTCTCTAACACTGCCTAAGTGAACTCTCAAAGAAAAAAAATATTTCCTTATATTAAAAAAGAAATTAATTAAGATTAGGTTTATATTTTATGTTTTTGGTTTGTTGTTGTTTTGTTTTGGGGCCACACCTGGCGGTGCTCAGGGGACCATATAGGATGCCGGGATTCGAACCACTGTCCTGTTGCATGCAAGGCAACACCCTACCTCCATGCTATTTCTCCAGCCCCCTAGATTTATATTTTAAAAGCTAGCTTTCAAAACAATGATAGCCTTGTTGGAGCTGGATTGATAGCACAGTAGGTAGGGCATTTGCCTTGCATGGGGCTGACCTGGGTTTGATCCCTGGCATCCCATATGATCCCCTGAGCCTGCCAGGAGTAACTCCTGAGCACCACTGGGTATGGCCTCAAAACAAAAAAGATAGCCTTATTTTAAAATTTTATTTATCAAAATGGTGTATTTTTGTTTGTTTGTTTGTTTGTTTTTGGGTCACACCCGGTAGCACTCAGCGGTTACTCCTGGCTCTATGCTCAGAAATCACAACTGGCAGGCTCAGGGGACCATATGGGATGCTGGGATTCGAACCACCATCCTTCTGCATGCAAGGCAAATGCCCTACCTCCATGCTATCTCTCTGGCCCCATATTTTTTCTGTGTGTGTGTGGGGGGGCACATCAGGCAGTGCTCAGTAGTTTTTCTCAGTACGAGAGACAGAGAGTGTGTGTGTGTGTGCACACATCAGGAGAGAGAGAGAGAGAGAGAGAGAGAGAGAGAGAGAGAGACAGAGAGACAGAGAGAGAGAGAGAGAGAGAGAGAGAGAGAGAGAGAGAGAGAGAGAGAGAGAGAGAGAGAGAACTCAGGCAGTCCTCAGCGGTTTCTCTCAATACTGTGGATGGAGCAAGGGCCTCCTGCAGCCACACATAGCAAGCATTCCAGCCCATTGAGTTTGACCCCTCTGTTTTTCTCTCTCTGGCTCCTTCAATTTTCTTTTCACTATCATAAAAGCAGTCCACTCACGTAACACACACTCCACACACACTCCACTCACGTAACGAAACCGTCATCATTCCAGAAGATAGAATGTAAGTGAGAAATGAATGTCTCCTAAGTTAATTACAATTGCATTTTTCTAACTTCAGTGAAGTAATTACTATAGTTTAGGAGCCTTTTTAACCCCCCAAGGATCATATAAACTATACAGCTTAAGCAACAAATCCAAGAGCACCTTCACCCACCCCTCTGCTCTCTCTAAAGCACCTGGAGTTCTATTTGGGGCACAATCAGTTTCATCTCTAAGGACCTTTCACTTATTTTGCTTTCAGAAAGAAAACACATCCTGGTGTGGTAAATATTTTTCATTCAGTTTTGAATGAGAAACTAACACTTCATCTCATTTACATAAGTCTCACCTTTATCCACAAAGAAGGCAGCTGTTACAAAGAGCATATGGTCTTTAAAATTAGGATAGTGGGAATGGAGAGAGTAGGGGTGCTAGCCTCACATGCAGCTGACTCATTTTGGATCCTCGGTACCCCATATGGTCCCCCAAACTCTAGCAAGAATGATCCCTGAGCACAGAATAGGAGTAAGCCCTGAACACAGCTAGGTATGCCCCAACCGCCTACCCCTCAAATAAAATTAGGATAGCACAAACAGACTCAGTCTGATAAACATGAACAGAAGTACAAAAACCAAGAGTGAGAAAAGTAAAAACAAAAGTAAAAAACAAAAAGGTTCAAAAGGACAGAGAGATATAATTACTCAGTACATATCTACAAGTACAAAGTTTATGGGAGAGATAGGGGGAGAAATCAGGGTAGACATGAAATCTCTCGGGTCTTCTGGCCAATGTTCATAAATTACCATATGTTACAGGGACAATTGGGTTTTTGGTTTTGTATTTAGTTTTGGGCCACACCTGGCAGTGCTCAGGATTAAAATTATCTTAGTTCTGTACTCAGAAATCACTCCTGGAGGGCTCAGGAGACCATATGGGGTGCAGGAGATCAAAGCTGGGTCAGCTGCAGTGCTATTTGCTTGGCCTAACATTTGTTGTTGTTGTTGTTTTAACTTCTGTTTTTGTTTTTGTTTAAATCTTCTAAGGGTATATAAAAAAAAAGGGTATCAGTTTTAAAAGACCTACTTAATCTGTTGGGATTCAGGAAAGGTGGATTTCACACAGATTACAGCATAACACTGGCATGTTTTCTGGAAGGCATTTTGCAATGTGTTGCAAATATGCTTTAAAATGTACCTACCCTTTGACCTGAACTCCCTCTTGGGGCTTTGGTTTAAGTGAAATGCCATGGATTGGTGCAAAGCTGTGGCTGGGCTTATGTCCACTCAAGTGCTGTAAGAGCAAATGGCAACGATCCCCTATTGAGTAATTGGGCACTGGATCAATAGATGATGATAAAGCATACAGAACTGTGGAATCATCAGAATGATCAGCACTGACATAGTAAGATAGGAAAATACTGCAAAGAGCTGCAAGTTAACTGCGTTATGCCTATATTATGGGAGGCAGACTTATACTTCAGGAAAATATAAATATTCCAGGCCAAGTTGGAAAGGTTCTGCTATCAGAGAAAACACAGTTTTAAAAAGTTTCTGATGGGGTAGAGAGATAATATAGAAATAAGGCACTTGCCTTGCATGAGACTGACCCTGGTCCCACAGGCATTGCCAGAAGTAATACCTAAGTATGACTGGGGTGGGTGCCCCAAAAACAAAACCAAAAAAGTGAACTTAGCCCTGAATAAACTAAACCAAGTTCTTGTTGTTGTTTTTGTTTTTTTTTTTTTGTTTTTGGGCCACACCCTGTGACACTCAGGGGTTACTCCTGGCTATGCGCTCAGAAGTTGCTCCTGGCTTCTTGGGGGACCATATGGGACGCCGGGGGATCGAACCGCGGTCCATCCTAGGCTAGCGCAGGCAAGGCAGGCACCTTACCTCCAGCGCCACCGCCCGGCCCTAAACCAAGTTCTTAAGATCATCCCCTACTGGGGATTTTTTCCCCCTTCTACTTTCTAATCATCATTTATATTTTCTAGTAAATAAATAAATAAACTGATACTAATGTATATAAAATATTCAGATACAGAATATGAATGCCGAAACATATACTTTTGGGAACTTTCTCTGAAGCATGTACATAGATATACCTAAGTGGGAGAAGATCTAAATAAAAGTAACATTTCCTGAGGCCTGAGCAATAGCACAGCAGTAGGGCATTTGCTTTGCATGTGGCTGACCTAGGATGAACCGAGGTTCGATCCCCAGCATCCCATATGGTCCCCCAAGCCAGGAGCTTCTGAGTGCATAGCCAGATGTAATCCCTGAGTGTGACCAGGTGTGAACTAAAAATCCAATTAAAAAATTAACATTTATTTTATAAAGTTGTAGTTTTTAATACTCTCAGTTCACTTAAATGATTTTTATTTGTTTGTTTGTTTTTTGGTTTTTGGGCCACACCTGGAGGCGCTCAGGGATTACTCCTGGCTATCTGCTCAGAAATAGCTCCTGGCAGGCACGGGGGACCATATGGGATGCTGGGATTCGAACCAACCACCTTTGGTCCTGGATCAGCTGCTTGCAAGGCAAACACCGCTGTGCTATCTCTCCGGCCCCTTTAAATGATTTTTAAAAACTAAGTTATTATGCCTGTAACAGTAAAAAAGATATTTACTGAATAAAGTAGACTTTACTCAGCTTTAGCTGAGGTTGTAGATGATCAACAGTGAGAAACAAGGAGAAACAGGGGGCTGTTTTGTCAATGGGGAGTGTGCTCAGGAGACTTAGGGATCCTTCCCAGAGATTCTCAGCCAATTGTGCTGAGGTTTCAAGGCAAGGGACTTAGCAGGCAGTGCCTGTAGCCTCCAAGGCTTCACTCAGTGATGCTTTGGTATTGGGAATTGAACTGGGGTCTGAAGGGCAAATGCCTTGACCCCTGTACACTCTCTGCAAGTGCACTCTCTGGCACCAGTTTGGTTTGGCTATTAAGTTCTTATTTGAAGACACCATTGGAATGGTTCAAAGGAAAAGTAATGAAAGAGCTGCCAGTTGAGATGCTCATACTCAGAGGCAGCCATGTAAACTGGCAGAACCATCCTGGAGACCCAGGGAAAATTAAACTCAATCAAATATAAAATATTATAATCACTATTAAGGATATATTCAAGAGAAATGAGGACCTGGGCCACTGGACAGCTACAAGAATGTTCAGGAAACAGATGAGTGTCTAAAGAAACTGTGGTACATATACACAATGAAATACTATGTAACTGTCAGGAAAAAGAAAGTCATAAAATTTCCTATATGTAGATGAACGTGGAAAATATTATGCTGAGTGAAATAAGTCAGAGGAAGAGAGATAGACACAGAATAGTTTCCTTTATCTGTGGGATTTAAGAAAAATAAAAGACAGTATTGTAATAATATCCAGAGACAATAGAGAGATGAGGACTGGAAGGACTGGCCCACGATATGAAACTTACCACAAAGAGTGGTGAATACAGTTAGAGAACTAACTACACTAACAACTACCATGACAATGGTAGTGAGAGAAATAGAATGACTGTCTCGAATACAGGCAGGAATGGGGGAGGAGAGAGTTGGGGGGCATTGTGGGTGGGAAGGTTGCATTGGTGAAGGGGGGGGAATGTTCTTTTCTATAACTGAAACCCAACTAAAACATGTTCATAATCATGATGCTTAAATAAAGATATTATTGAGAAAATAAAGTAGCAGATGTGGCCCAAACTTTTCTATACAAAGTTTTAGAAAGAAAAACATATATGCAAAGACCAAAAAATAAGTTAACTTACTGTCTGTTACTTTTATTATTTTCACTTTGAAACTACAGAATGAAATGCTGGGTGTAATGTTGAGGAAAATAGCAGTCCCATGAGTTGTCGTTCTCACCCATTAGAGCTCCCCTCCAGGTCAGCCCATGGCTCACTCCAAGAAGTGAAAGGCAAAATGAATGCCTAATAGTGAAACAATGTTATAAGTATCAATCTCAAAGCATCCTGAAATTGGGAAAGGTAGGTCCCTATCTGCTTGGTTCTGGCTTCCTGAGCTTCATAATAAAGAATGCTGCTCTGTCTTGCGTAGCAAGGAAAGTTATAGTTTTAAAACCTCTCTCCAGTAGGGAATAAAAGAAGTTATAACAGAAAAAAATTTTTTGACTGGGGGGGGGGGGTCGGCACACCCAGCAGGGCCTAGAATTTATTTATGGCTCATCCTGATGAGGCTCAGAGGACTATAGGCAGTGCTGAGGATAAAGGTAGAGCAGCTGGGCCCGGAGAGATAGCACAGCAGCGTTTGCCTTGCAAGCAGCTGATCCAGGACCAAAGGTGGTTGGTTCGAATCCCGGCGTCCCATATGGTCCCCTGTGCCTGCCGGGAGCTATTTCTGAGCAGACAGCCAGGAGTAACCCCTGAGCACCGCCGGGTGTGGCCCCCCCCCCAAAAAAAAAGTAGAGCAGTTGCATGCAAAACAAGTGCCCAACCAACCTACCTACTGTACTATCTTTGGTCCTGGCACATGATTCTTACTGATACTTTTTGGTCATCATGAAACCAAGAGCAAGTGGCCTTGGCTTCTGCAAATGCTGTCTGACCTTCAGTATGCCTATAGGAAGAAGTTTTATGGGACAGATAAAAATAGTGACCATAGCAACAGCAATGAAAACAAAAAGTTGAGCCTGAGATACTACAGTGTATAGTCAGATACTTGCCTTACACATGGCTGACCCAAGTTTAATCCCTGACAACACATAAAGTCCCCTGAGCAACAATAGGAGTGATCTCTGACCAAAGAGGCGAGAGGGAGGGGGAGAGACAGAGAGAGAGAGAGAGAGAGAGAGAGAGAGAGAGAGAGAGAGAGAGAGAGAAAGAGAGAGAGAGATCAGCAATGAGTTTTATCACACATCAGCTCTCTGTAACCAAAAACCAAAAAAGAAAGGAAGGAGGGAAAGAAGGAAGAAGGAAAGAAAGGAGTGAAGAAAGGAAGGAGGGGAGAGGAAGGAGAAAAGGAGAGGAGGGAGGGAAGGAAGGAAGGAAGGATGCAAAGCAAACACAGCAAACTCCATGCTATAAACTCACCAGTCAGGAGACTTGATTCACAGAGTACCATTTAAATCCATGTCAAGAAAATTAAAAGCCATTAAACCAACTAAATTTAGCACTTATGCCAAGACTGCTTATTTAGCAATAGAAAAACAAAAGCACCTTATTCCCTTACTTAAAAAAGGGTTGCTTAAAAGATGATGATGATGGGGTTGGGGAGATAGTTCAAAGGGCTGGAGCACATGCTTTGCCTGTGTGAGGTCATGAGTTTAATCCTCACTGCATAGGGCCCCTCCCAGCAATGTCTGCATGTCCCTAGGCTCCCCAGCAGTGTTAGACCCTAGCACCTGATGTTCATAGCCAGATATCACTGCCAATAGCTGTCTGGTCCCGGAGCATTAATGGGGATGACTCACTTCCCACCTGCCCAATAGAAAAAACAAAGCATACCAATGGTGACAGAATGAAAGAAAATTTAGGTGACATCTTAGATTACCAAGTTATGAAATGTATTTTGGTTTGTCAAAATTATTATTTTTTAAAATAAGGCCACACCCAATGTTGCTGAGGGAGGGCCCAAGACTACTCCCTGTGCTACTCAGATTGGAGAGTTCCCGCCCTGACAGTTAAGCATTGGGTTCAGAGGCACTGGGGCCACCAGAGCCATATCCTACGTGGGGGGCCAGAGAGGGTTGCAATGGAAGGGATCAAACAGGGAATCTTTTTTATTGTTTGATTTTGGACTACACCTGGCAATACTCAGGGGTTATTCTTGGCTCTGCACTCAGGAATCATTCTTTGAGGACTGAATGGGATGCCGGGATCAAATTCGGGTCAGTCACATGCAAGGTAAGAGCTCTACCCACAGTGTAATTACTTCAATCCTCAAACTGGGGGGTCTTTTATATGCCAGAACAATATTCTACTTCTTCTAGTCATATCCTAGGCCCTGGTTACTTTTTTTTTGGGGGGGGGGGAGGGGCCACAGCAGTAGCACTCAGAAATCGCTTTTGGCAGGTTCAGGGAATCATATGGGTTGCTAGGGACCAAACTGTGATTCGTCCTGGGTCAGCAGTGTGCGAGGCAAATGCGCTATTGCGATGCTATCACTCCAGCCCCCTGATTACTATTTTGTTTTGTTTTTAGGTTACACCTGGTGGTGCTCAGGGGTTATTTCTGGCAGGCTCAGGTGACCATATGGAATCCTGGGATTCAAACCACCATCTGTCCTGAATTGGCTGCCTGCAAGGCAAATACCCTATGGCTGTGCTATTTCTTCAGTTACTATTTTTTTTGGGTTTTGGGTCACACCTGGCAGTGCTCAGGGGTTATTCCTGGCTCTATGCTCAGAAATCCCCTCTGGCAAGGCACAGGGGACCATATGGGATGCCGGGATTCGAACCATCGGCCTTCTGCAGGAAAGGCAAACACCTTACCTCCATGCTATCTCTCCGGCCCCAGTTACTATTTTTGAAGAGGAAAATAGAGGCGTGGTGAGTGTGAGCCATGGACATTGGTCTGGGCCAGTTTCTCACTGAGAGTACAGGTACATTTAGAAGAAATAAAAGCTCTAAGTGTTAAGGGAGGGAAGGGGGAAGCTTGGCAAATATGAGATTTGTTAACTAAGTTAATAAAATAAATGTTAATCTATTTGATGACTATGTGCTCCTGAAACAATGTTCATATTCTAGTTGGCATGGGAAGAGAAAGACAGTAAACTAGCACAGCAAGGAGTATGCCCTACAGCAGCTGGTGGTTTGGGAGGAAAAGGCTAACTAGCACCAGGAGAGGCTCTATTGGGCAATCTTATATGTTTGTTTGCATTTGAGTTGCTGGGAATCCATTCATGCCTGACACATGCAAGGCAGGAGCTCTACCACTGGACTGCATCCCTGACTCTTGCCTGCATTTGAAAGAGCTGTCTGAGCAGGTCTCGCTGACATTTAAACAAAGATTTTGGTGTCCTGTGCTCCCCTGCCCTCCATTTGTTGCTTTAGCAACTTAAGGTCACCCCCAGCCCTCACAACCTCCAAGACTATGATAGATCTAACTTCTAGGAAGGTTGTGGTTACTCATAATTAAAGGCTTTGAAAATACACACACACACACACACACACACACACACACACACACACACATATTTGACTATACCATTAGAGCATGCAAAATCACAAGCAGCTACTGAGGGCAAATTAGACACAAGGTAGACTAAAGTGTGCAAGCCGGGAACTGGCTCCCTAGCTTCACTCTAATTAGCAACAGTGACCTAACTTGACAATCTGGGGCTGATTTATCATGCCATTTGTTTGGAAAGCCATAAAACACACATTCCCCAGGGAATTAGCATAGTGCTCCAGGACTCATTTGTCTAAGTATACATTTTAGAAAACTCAGCAAATGTGTAAATAAATATTTAAAGATATTGGATACTGCACATAGAGGATCACATCACTTCATAGTTCCCTATTTTCTCTAAAGATTTTCCACCTTTACTTCAAAGTTGGAGACATTTGAGTACTTAAAAAACAACAACAACAACAACAAAAACAACATGGAGCCAGAGTGATAGCACAGTGGTAAGGCTTTTTTTGCCTTGCATGCAGCTGACCTGGAACAGACCTGGGTTATATCTCCGGCATCCCATATGATCCCCATGTCTGCCAGGAGCGATTTCTGAGTGCAGAGCCAGGATTAACCCCAAACCAATTGGCCCCCAAACCAACCAACCAACCAATCAATAAATAAATTTTTTACTTTTTTAAAAACCTATACTAGCAAGCCATAAACTCTCATTTGCAGGTGGCCTGTAAACTTGGTTAGATAGTGGTGTCTCTATTAGTAAAATATTTTAGACTGCTAGGTCTACAGATTCCTTTATTTAAAGGAAATCTCATTTTAAAAGAAGAACTTTCATGTCTTGATAGATTTTGTCTATCTTATGCTTCAATTGCTTTCAGAAGAACCCAACAAGGAAACAATGAAATGATTTTAGGCTTTAAGAAGAAGCATGAATGTACAATATCCCTGCACATTTTCTTTTTTTTTTTTTTTTGGTTTTTGGGTCACACCCGGCAGTGCTCAGGGGTTACTCCTGGCTGTCTGCTCAGAAATAGCTCCTGGCAGGCACGGGGGACCATATGGGACACCGGGATTTGAACCAACCACCTTTGGTCCTGGATTGGCTGTTTGCAGGCAAACGCCGCTGTGCTATCTCTCCGGGCCCTCCCTGCACATTTTCATCAGAGCCAAAACATGAGCAACTAGCATTTACTTCACCCATTTTATATAACATCTAGAAGTGTAAATTCTTTTCTTTTTTTTTTTTTTTTTTGGTTTTTGGGCCACACCCGGCGATGCTCAGGGGTTTCTACTGGCTGTCTGCTCAGAAATAGCTCCTGGCAGGCACAGGGGACCATATGGGACACCGGGATTCGAACCAACCACCTTTGGTCCTGGATCGGCCACTTGCAAGGCAAACGCCGCTGTGCTATCTCTCCGGGCCCCGTAAATTCTTTTCTATCCTCGCCCTCCGACTCTTTCCTTCTTTCCTTCTTTCGGTTCTTCCTTTCTTTCCACTGTATTGGGAACTGAACTCAGGTCTCTCTCATCTTATCACCTTTACATTGGGGGAGTGGGGAGAAGTGATCCTCAAACATTAACAAGGAAACGGTAATTAAAATTAAATGTTTGGGGCATGAGCCAAACAGGTAGGTACAGCAGGTAGGGCTAGGATGCGGCCAACCCAGGTTGAATCCTAGACATCCTCTATGATCTCCCAAACACTACCAGGAGCAATTCCCAAGTACAGAGCTAGGAGTAACACCTGAGCATTATCATATTATCAAAAATATTAAGTCAAACCAAACAAGTTAAACACTGAATTTTGGGCATATTAAAAAAAACTTGGGGGGCCACAGCGATAGCATGGAGGTAAGGCATTTGCCTTGCATGCAGAAGGATGGTGGTCCAAATCCCGGCATCCCATATGGTCCCTAGAGCCTGCCAGGAGCGAGTTCTGAGCGTAGAGCCAGGAGTGACCCCTGAGTGCTGCCGGGTGTGACCCCCCAAAAAAACAAACAAAAAAATCCCGAAAAACTTGGGAACAGAAAGCAAATAAGTGGTCTTGGATTTTTCAATGTCTTTCAAAACAGGAGAAAGATTTGTTTTACAATGCCTCATATAACTTAGGTGATGAAATCCATACTATTCACCCGCTTCTGCTCCTCAGTTTTTTTTTGGGTAATGAGACGTGCCAAAGTGGATGGCATTGCAGTTCAGAGAATAGCCCCTCTCCTGGGTCATTTCTAAAAGTGAAAGTCAGGAGACTTATTCAGGAGCATCCAATGGCCTGTCTCAAACTGGCACCACACCTCAAACTGGGTAGATTGATGTGTCTGCTCTTGGAGGGAGGGGAAAAGGCATTTCTCTGATCATGGGTTTTTGTGCTTGAGCAAATGATTGGGCACCATCTTCAATATGCAACGATCTGCATTCCTCAAGGTTTTCCTTTCCCCACAGTCATCGGAGTGAGGACATCTCTGTTGAAGAGTGTTTATTTAGCCATTTGTAAACACCACATACTTCCTGCTCCTACCATCTCCAGGGGGAACTTAAATATTAACAATCCCAATACACATTTCTGGGATGTCTAAAAATTGCCTTTATTAAGAAAACATAAATAAGGAATAGACTTTGGTCAGGGGTTACTGAGGTCATTACTGGGGAGGTGTTAAATACTGGAGAGTTATAAACTGAGGCCCCAAATACAATGACAGCTATATCCATAAAGTACGATTTGCATAATATTCGGGTATTCCTTTACCAGGGAATGAAATCTAAATCTTAAAAAGACCAGGAACCTATTTTCATGCTTATAAAAATTCTTATCAAAGCACAGTGGAATGAACTGTGATTTCAGACATTTCCCCAACCTTGCAAATCCAGAAGCTAAATTTTAGGGGTCCTAAGAAATCTATAAAAATGATCAAGAGAGGGACTGGAGAGATAGCACGGAGGTAGGGCGTTTGCTTTGCATGCAGAAGGACGGTGGTTCGAATTCCCGGCATCCCATATGGTCTCCCGAGCCTGCCAGGGGCGATTTCTGAGCGTAGAGCCAGGAGGAACCCCTAAGCGCTGCCGGGTGTGACCCCCTTTCCCCCTTGAAAAAAAGATCGAAAGCAATAGTAAGGGTAAGGGGCAGTGGTAAGACTCTTGCCTTGCATTGCACACAGACGATCCGGGTTCCATCCAGGCACCCTAAGCACCGCCATGAGTGTATGATCATGGAGCACGGCCAGGTGTGGCCAAACAAACAACAAACACAACCAGAACCAACCAAGAAAACACCCAAACTTGAGACTTCACCACGGGTTGACACGGATTCAGAGAGAAGTCGGGTTCCACGAGCGAGCCCGAGCCAGATTGGAAAACAAAAGTTGTTTTGTGCCTAGCAGACGATTTAAAACTGCGATCTGATTTCGGGTGGAATTCATTTAGAAGGACTTAAACGCACCGAACTGGCCACTAATCCTAAAAGTCTGGGTGTTGCTTCTGGAATAAAAAAGAAATAAAATAAAAAGCCTCTAGAAATAAATGCAGGTTCTGGCACCGACACATTCCTTCCTTACGCTTAGGTCCAAACAACCTCGGGGCTCTGAAGCCCAGAAACCCCCCAAGAAACTCTGGGAGCAAACTCGCTTCGTTCAGCCTCTGGTCCAGCCGCCGGGTCGGGTCGGGTCGGGTCGGTTCGGGTCCACGACGGGGGCGAAGTCGAAGCCCCCAAAGGGGCCTGAACGAGGACCAGCGGCGCCCCCCGGCGGCACGCACCCCCCGATCTCGATCTCCAGCGTCTCTGCCCTCCTCAGGCCGGCTGCTGCGGGGAAAGTTCCTCCCGACCCCGAAGGTGGAAGAGGAGCCTCCCCGCACCCCGAAATGGTGGCGAAGCGATTGGGGTCCCCCCCGATCCCCCGACCCTCACCCGGTAGGTGCTCTCCGTGAGCCGGTTCACGTCCTCCGGCCTCCCCGACATGGCTGCGAGCGCGGGACGAACGCGCGCGGTCGGTCGGGACCTCTGGCTCGGGGGCGCGGGAGTGCTACCCGGGAGCGAGCGCCTCCGCCGCCCAAATGTCAAAACTTGGGGCGCCGCGGCTACCACACGCTGCGCCCGGAGCTCGGCGGACGCAGCCGGACGCGGCGAGCCGGGACTCCCGAGCGGAGCGGGGCGGACCCGGCGGCCCCACCTGAGGAAGCGGGGGCGTGGCCAGCCGCGTAGGGGCGGGGCAGCCCCACCTGAGGAGACGGAGGTGGGAGCCGGGGCGGGGCCGCGAGTGGGCGGGGTTTGGCGCTGGTAGGGCGGGGCATAACCATAAGAGGAGCCAATGGGGATCGGCTCCTAGTGGTTAGTGGGCGGGGAAGTGGCGGCTTGAGCCGCGGGGTGGGCGTGGCCTAGTGGAGGAGCAGTGGGTGGGGCAACCCCGGCTAAGGAGACTGAGGTAGGAGTCGGGGCGGGGCATTATACTGGTGGGCGGGGCATCCCATCAGAAGAGCCTATAGGGATCGGCACCTAGTGATGGGCGGGTCAGAGTGACGTAGTAGTGGGTGGGGCAACCCCGGCTAAGGAGGCTGAGGTGAGAGCCGGGGCGGGGCCGCCGCGGAGGCTGAGGTAGGCGGGTTTGGTGCAGGTGGGCGGGGCATCCCATCAGAGGAGCCTATGGGGGTAGGCGCCTAGTGACGGAGTAGATAGGTGAGTGGGGCAGCCCCGGCTAAGAAGGGGCGTGGCAGTCCCCTTTTTAGGAGATTGACGTGGGCGTAGCGGACTAAGAAGGAAGTGGGAGGGATTTTACCCAAAGAGGAGCCACGAAGCTCCCCCCCCGAATGGGGCGGGGCCTACTGTTGGGTGGGCGGAGTTTCCCTACCTGATGAGGCTGGTGGGCGGGGCTAAGTGATAGGGTATCGTGAAGCCCCACCTGAGGAGGCGGGGCCGAACGTGCTGAGGAGGCGGGGTGGATAGTCCTGCGCAGAGGCGGCCTAAGTGGGTCCTGGTGAGCGGAGCTCTCCGAGGCGGCTGTGGGCGGGGCTTAGGAAACCCTAGGTGGGCGGGACGGAGAAAAGTGGAGCCACGTGGGCGGGGCTGCCTCCTCGAGCGTCTTTTGCAGGGATCCCGGAGCTCCTGGGTCGCTGAAGCAGGCGGGCCAGCGAGTGTCTAGGTCGGCGTGATGGGATCGTGGCCCAGGCTTGCAGATCTCTGTGGCCCTGCCCTCTAGTGTCCCGTACGGCGCTGCCTTTGGAGGCCCAGAGACCCAGGATTCCTGCAGGCAGCTCTGCTCAACCCTAATTTTGGGGAGCAATATAAATCCCCCCGGATTGATTCTTCCCTGTGCATCTCTCGTTGAGATCTGAGGGACTTGCGGGTTGCGACGTTTAGAGATACAGGAAAAGACAATAAATATATAGTTTTGCACACAGATTTTGCCATTCTTTAGGTTATATATAAAACTTAAAGAATATATATTTATATATATATATAAACCTAAAGAATATATAACATATAACCTAAAGAATGGCAAAACCTGAGTGCAAAACAATGGCATTATAACCAATGCTATTTCACCACCCCAGCCCCAAGATCTTTATGCAGATTAGAAAAACTAACTGTGAAAAAAAAAGAAAGAAAAAAGAAAAACTCACTGTGGAGTTCTCTCTTCCTTTCGACACCCAGAGCCTAAGCAGGTTATGGGGGTTCCTGAGGTTGCCCATCTGTCTCCATCCCAGCTTAACCCCTGAGGATTCAGAACAAGTTTTTTGGGTTCCTGGCGCCCTCATCATCTTTGCTCCACTCACCCCAGGAAGCAGGGTGTTCAGGTTTTTAAAGATTTTAACTGTGTACAATTGCATGGGGGTAGGAGCCATAGGTCCGCACCTGTGATAGAGCTCAATGAGAAATGTACCCCAAAAGGTTGCTCTGTGTGTGTGGGGAGTGTTGGTGCGATAGTACAGCAGGGAGGGCGTTTACCTTGCACACAGCCAACCCAGGTTCAGTTCCCAGCACCCCATATAGTCATTTTATTTATTTATTTATTTATTTATTTATTTATTTATTTATTTATTTATTTTTGTGTTTTTGGGGGGTCACACCCTGCAACACTCGGGGGTTACTCCTGGCTCTATACTCAGAAATCGCTCCTGGCAGGCTCAGGGGACCATATGGGATGCCGGGATTCGAACCATCGACCTCCTGCATGCAAGGCAAACGCCTTACCTCCATGCTATCTCTCCGGCCCCTTTGTTTTATTTTGTTTTGGTTTGTCTGGTCACACACAACTCAGGGGTTACTCCTGGCTCTGAGCTTAGAAATCGCCCCTGGCAGGGCGAATCGAACCACCGGCTTCCGGGATCAGTTGCGTGCAAGGCAAACGCTCTGCCGCTGTGCTATCTCTCCGACCTCCATATGGTCCTTTGAGCATTACCAGGGGTGATTTCTTAAAGCAGAGCCAAGAGTTACTCCTGAGTATCTCAAAGTGTGACCCCAAAAGAAAAGAAAGAGATTGCTGTGTGACCCAAATAGGAATATAAGGCATAGGAGATGCACTAGACTTGGATAAGCAGGAGCAACACCTTTGACCCTTGGACAGTGCCAGCGACTATATATATATATATATATATATATGCAGACTATAACACACACCATAGAAACCAAAAGGTTATGTTGAATGTCTTAGATTCCCCCCCCACAATAGGGGCAGCTGCCTCCTTTTTTCCCAGTTTTTTAGCATTTGGATCCTAGGATGAGCCAAATGAGTTTATTTGCGGCCTATAAGACTTTATCATTTGTTGTTGTTTGTTTTGGGGTCACACCTGGCAATGCCCATGGCTTACTCCTGGCTCTTCACTCAGGGATCACTCCTCGTGGGGCTTGGATACCATAGGGGTACCAGGGATGGAGCCTGGGTCTGCTGCACACAAGGCAAGGATCTTAACCCTTGGACTATCTTTCTGGTCCCCAACCTTATTATTATTATTTCCACTACCACTACGCTTCAGATATGTCTATTTTTCATTTAACTAGGCTGATTGATGCCCATCTCCCATCTTCTCTCTCTCTCTCTCTTTTTTTTTTTTTTTTTAATTTGGTGCCCAGGAGACCAACCCAGGTCTTCAATGAAGCAAGGCAAGAATTCAGTGTTTGTTGGAGCTATAGCCTCATCTCTACCCATTGCCTTTTGTCTTAGAACTTTGGTCTGTGCTGCTAAGACATGGGATCATTTCACTTTCTGGCCATGCAGGCCTGCAAGAAGCTAGAAGGAAGGCAGAAGCTTAACCTCTTCCTCCCCACAGCCCAGCAGTGTGGCTCAGAGGCAAGACAGACTGAGCCAGAGCCAAAGACCATAAAACCAGCTAGTGTCTCGTCTGGTCTTACTCAGTGGCTGAGGCTGGAATTTGATCGAGGGACCAGATTTGTGCCCTATGCAAATCTCAGGTGTATCTTCTCTCAGTCCTGTTTGATTTTCCCTGATGGAAATTGTTTCCGGATTAGGACCTTTAGAGTCTTTGAGAAGGCCCAGTACTGGTCCAGACTGACCTTGAGGCTTGAGGATATATCTCTCCACCCCCACAATCTCTACTTGGTGCAGAGATTTAGGGCATGTGTATGTTGAGCAAAAGAACAAACAAATATTGATGACTCATTTGGAATTCTGTAGATCAGCACAAGCTTAGCTGGGAAGGCTGGATGCCCCCTCCCCTCCCTGACCAGTCAGGGTCATTCTGAGATGTCGTGATGCTCAGAGCAAAGGAAGCAAACTGAGAAATCTGATTCTCCTGAGGAGTGGCCGCCTCCACCTGCTGCAAAAGTTGCTGAGCTGCTTTCTGCCCAGACCATCAGAATGAAGGAGAATTGGCCTGACCTCCCCTAAAATTAGGACTACCCTTTCCAGAAAACTTTTCTCTTTGAGCTTCTGATCACCAAAACAAAACAAAAAACAAACAAAAAAACAATGGTATCTACCAAAGTTGTAAGACAGGATGGAAATTTCCAAAAATGATTTTGAGGGCCAGAGTGAGAGCACTTACCTTGCCTGTGGCTAACCTGAGTTTGATCCCTGGCATCCCATATGATCCCCTGAACATGGCCAGGAGTGATTTCTGAGATCAGAATCAGGAGTAATTTCTGACCAATGTCAGGCGTGACACAAAAACCAAACATGAGGGCCCGGAGAGATAGCACAGCGGTGTTTGCCTTGCAAGCAGCCTATCCAGGACCAAAGGTGGTTGGTTCGAATCCCGGTGTCCCATATGGTCCCCCGTGCCTGCCAGGAGCTATTTCTGAGCAGACAGCCAGGAGTAACCCCTGAGCACTGTGTGGCCCAAAAAAACAAAACAAAACAAAACAAAACAAAAACAAAAAAAAACCAAACATGTTTTTTGGTTTTTTACTGTTCTGAAGCTAAGTTTCAAGCTCTTGGAGACCAATACTGCTACTCTGTATGTATGTATGTATGTATATTCACTTATGTGTATATTCAGCTATGTGTATTTTGCAAATGTGTGTATGTTTCTGTATGTATATGTGGGGTGCTACTGGTATCTCTGCCTTGCTGTGTGGTCTGGCATATCTATGTTTGATCCCCTTATGGTGGTGATAGAAGAAGTGTGTGCTAACAATAGTTATTGGGGAATAAATTCCCATGTAAAATAACAAGCAAACAGAGACAGGGCTTTTGGTGTTCTTTATCTGATTTTATTGTAGTTTGGCCACACCTGGCAGTGCTCAGGGCTTAGTCCTGTCTCTGGGTTCAGGGATCACTTCTAGCATGGTTCAGGGAACCAGGTACTTGACCAGGAATCATACCAGAATCAGCTGTGTGCAAGACCAGCTCTTAACTCTCTGTGCTCATGCCCACTTTTAAATCCAATTATTATTTTGTTTTTGTTTTTGTTTTGGGGTCACACCCAGGTGCTCAGGGGTTACTCTGGCTTTGTGCTCAGAAATTGCTACTGGAAGGCACTGGGAACCATATGGGATGCTGGGATTCGAACTACTGTCTGTCCTGGATTGGCTGCATGCAAGACAAACACCCTACCACTGTGCTATCTTTCTGGCCCCTAAACACAATTATTTTATCTTCTTGTTAGTTTTATAGTTTATAATATATTCTGGATATAAATCCCTTATCAGATATCTGACTCAAATAATTTATTTTTCTCCTATTGTGTGGGTTGTCCTCTTCCTTTCTTGTTTTCTTTAAAATGTCCATTAGTTTGACAATAGATGAGTGACCAAAGAAACTGTGGTACATATACACAATAGAATACTATGCAGCTGTCAGGAAAAATGAAGTCATAAAATTTTCCTCTACATGGATGGGCATTGAAACTATGATGCTGAGTGAAATAAGTCAGAGAAAGAGATAGAAACAGAATAAATCTGATTTATGAAAATATAAGAGACATTATTGTAATAATACACCGAGACAACAGAGACGAGGGTTGGAAGGACTGGCCCATGATATAAAGTTTACCACAAAGAGTGGTGAGTACAGTTAGAGAAATAACTATACTAACAACTATCATGACAACGGTAGTGAGTGGGGCCGGAGAGATAGCATGGAGGTAAGGCGTTTGCCTTTCATGCAGGAGGTCATCAGTTCGAATCCGGCGTTCCATATGGTTCCCTATGCCTGCCAGGAGCAATTTCTGAGCCTGGAGCCAGGAATAACCCCTGAGCACTGCCGGGTGTGACCCAAAAACCACAAAAACAACAACAACAAAAAAACCCAATAGTAGTGAGTGAGAGAAATAAATGCCCGACTCAAATACAGGCAGGGAAGTGGGGGAGGGAAATGGGGGCATTGGTGGTGGGAAAGTTGCACTGGTGAAAGGGGGTGTGTTCTTTTCTTTTCTTTTCTTGGTTTTTGTTTTTTGGGTCACACCCAGCAGCACTCAGGGGCTACTCCTGGCTCTATGCTCAGAAATTGCTCCTGGCAGGCTTGGGGGACCATATGGGATGCCGGGATTCAAACCACCGTCCTTCAGCATGCAAGGCAAATGCCTTACCTCCATGCTATCTCTCCGGCCCTAAGGTGTGTTCTTTTCTATAACTGATACCCAACTACAAACATGTTTGTAATCATGGTGCTTAAATAAAGATGTTATTAAAAAAATAAAATGCCCATTAATTGGGTCAGAGAGCTAGTATAAGAGTACAGAATGTGCTTCACCCATAGCTGGCCCAACTTTGGGACATAGGGTTGATCTTCAGATGATTTTTGGGGGGTAGGTTATGGCAAAGCTGTTGGTGCTCAGGGGACCATACTGTTCAGGAATGGAGCCTGAGCCTCCTGATTCTGCTTAGGCCCTTGAGATATTTCCCTTGGGCTGCACATTTTCTGACTCATTTATTTTTTAAATCATCTATTCACAGGGGCTAGGTAGTAAGGTGCTTGCTTGCCTTGCATTCAGCTGACATCCTTATTCCCTTTGAGGAAGGCTGTTTGTCAAGACCATGATAATCTGAACCTTCTTGGCTTTCCCAGGGAGGCCACACTTGTCTGGGGTGCTGGGATACTCCAAAGTTTAAGGCCAGGTTGGAGCAGGGCCGCCTGCCTACCTTTTCTTCCTCTGATCTGTCTTGATTCTTCCCACAGAGAAAACATTGATAAAAAATGTTCTTTTGGGGCCGGGAAGGTGGCGCTAGAGGTAAGGTGTCTGCCTTGCAAGCGCTAGCGTAGGACGGACCACGGTTCGATCCCCTGGCGTCCCATATGGTCCCCCCAAGCCAGGGGCGATTTCTGAGCGCATAGCCAGGAGTAACCCCTGAGCGTCAAACGGTTTGGCCCAAAAACCAAAAAAAAAAAAAAAATGTTCTTTTCCCTGCGCTGATTTGCCAGTAGATTTATCAAACTCAAAACATCAGCACCATCCCAACAGCATCAACTAGTTTTACTGGACAAACAAGTTCAGTTCATTCTGGAACATTCGGAACTTCAGATGGGGCTCTTTCTTGATGGAGGTCTGTGGGGAGATAGAAAAGTAAAAAATAAAATATCTCTAAAGCACTTTTACAGAACAGAAAAACAATTCTTCAGGTCTTGAGGCCTTTCTGGAAAAACGTGGGTCCTGTCGAGCAGTTCCTTAAAGTCAACAGCAGGGGGCGCAAGCGTGTGGACTAGAAATATTCTTTCCTGCAGGAATTCAGTCTTCATTGCCTGGATTCTCCTTCAGGGGAAAGAAACCAAGGCCTGTCTTGGAGGAGTTTTTGGTTTGTTTGTTTGTTTGTTTTTGTCTGTATCACTTTCTTCCATCACTCTGGTGTTTTGCATTTATGTGCCTGTTGGGTACCACCCCCACCCCCCAGCTTCCATGGAGCCATGAGCATCATAGACCAGCAATCAAATGCAACCATTTCAACTAAAAGGGGGAAGTATTTGCCCCCGGGACCTTGAACTTCAGCACACAACAAAAAATCTCCATTAGACAAATGCAGGCAATTATAAATAATTAAGCAAAAACCTTCAGAACGTCCCTAACATATTGATGTTGGCCAAGAGATACAGAAAGGGGCAGAAGAATCAATGGAAACTGCTGAGGACTGGTAGGAGGGTGGTAGCCCCCACTATGTTTGCTCACCAGGAAACAGCAGAGCCCTGGGGCTCGAGGCAGAATTCAGAGTTTCACAGTGGAAGCACCCCTCTCTGTGGGAGCTGTTCCACAGCCCACTTTCTAGGTGGTCCCAGAACTCCCAGGGAGCCTGGGACTTTGCTGACTGAGGGGAGAAAAAAAGACCCCCAGGGAAGAACAGATGCTTCATCTATTTCCTCTAAACCAGGGTTGGAGAGCAAAACAAGTGATTTATTTATTTATTTTTTTATTTTGGCAGGGGACAAAGGGGGTGTCTTCATTGTTGTTACAAGTGGCAAAATAGATTTAAGTTGTGGGCAAAGAGAGAAAGTAAACAAAAGTGCCTGCAGAGGGTAAAAAAACAAAAAACAAAAAACAAGAATAGTGGGGCTACCATGTCCCGTCCTCCTTGCTCCCTCCCCCACCATTGAGAAAACAGATAGAAAGTCCTGTGGATTCCATCGTGCAAACTCCACACCATCAGCAAGATCAAATCTAAGACAGGATATATGTGAGCGCACAGAGCAAACTGGGCCCCCATCTACGGGGTATCACCTTCCAAGCTTTCTGCTGTGTGCTGCTGAAAATATTCCTCATTGCTGCACGGGAACCCCAGAGAGTTTGAGGTGGGGTTGAAGACCAGCACAAGGAACTCGCAGCAAGAAATTCTCATTATGGGGTGGGCACAACACTGTGAACTCAAGGGGAGGATGGTAGTAAAGGGGCCCTCTCCTGGAGGTTCTCTATTGTCTGCATGTTGATATCCTCAGGCCATTTCCTGGAAGTACTTTTATTTCACTTTTAATCAAAGAGCTGAATTGCACGCCCACACTTCCCAGAAAATCTGTCTCAGAATCACTCCTCCAGACTGGTAAATAAAGACCTCAACAAAGACGAGTCTTGCACTTAGCTCATGAGTTGGTCTTGCTCCCCCAAAACAAGCCCCATATCCGGAAGCTTTGTTCTGCCCCAAGCCCCAATTACGCCCAGTGGCACTGCCACTGTGCCTGGCACAGAGTGCTTGACCCTTGGAAAGTCCTTGAGCAGCTGTGACTGGTTTAGACACCCAAGGGCCAGACTTGGGCTCAAATTGCCTTTCAAATTCCTCTAACCTGGGGCTGGAGAGATAGCATGGAGGTAGGGCATTTGCCTTGCATGCAGAAGGACGGTGGTTCGAATCCCGGCATCCCATATAGTCCCCCGAGCCTGCCAGGAGCAATTTCTGAGCGTTTAGCCAGGAGTAACCCCTGAGCACTGCCGGGTGTGATCCAAAAATCACATTTCTCTGACCATTTTGTTGTTGTTGTTGTTTGTTTGCTTTTTATGGGGGCCACACTTGGCAGTGCTCAGGGGTTACTCCTGGCTCTGTGCTCAGAAGTTATTTCTGGCATGCTCGGGGTACCATATGGCATGCCGGGATCGAATCTGTGTTAACTGCATGTAAGGCAAATGCCCCCCACCCCCACGGTGCTATCGCTCAATCCCCTGATTGATCTTTGCCACGGAGCAGAATGAACATTTTGGGTTCTCTGTCTCCTCTTGTTCTGAAGGGGTTGCGAAGGCAATTCACTGGCTTCTCTCTCAAGCAAACACAGCAGCTGGGCAGGGACAGCACCTACCGCTGCATGTCCCGGTGCTGTCATGCACTGGCCCAGTGTGTGGCAGTTCGGTCTGAGGCTGCTGGGATGTGTCTGTGTGATTTGATGTCGCTGAAGTACATGTGGGTGTGATGAGATGGGGGGTGCTAAGGGTCATGTCATAGAACATCGGCCCCCTCAGGGCACACGGGCACCCCTCACTCTGATCCTAGGGGTCCCTGACTGCAGTGGAGGGCAGAAAAGGTCACAAATGAGTCCATATTCTGAACTTCAGTCCCTCTTCCTTCCTTCCCTTTAGATTTCCAGAACATTCTACTGCACCATCAGCAGAGACCGCAGTGCAGGCTAGAACCTTGGACTGCTACTCCCTCCACATTTCCTGGCAGGGAAAATTTTATTGTCCCACAGCCTCTCCAGAGGGGATGCTCTGATTCTTTTAACATTGATGTCATGAGCAGAGGAAAGCAGAGAGCTTTAAAAAAGTTTTGGGGCTGGTACCAGAGCAATAGCACAGCAGATAGGGAATTAGCCTGGCATATGGCTGACCTGGATTTGATCTCCGGCATCTCATATGATCTTTCAAGCCTGCCAGGAGTAATTTCTGAGTGTAGAGCTAGAAGTTACTCCTGAGCACCGCCCAGTGTGGCTCCAAAACAACCAAACCAAACCAAACCAAACAGCAACAACAAAATTTGATTTTGGGGGAGGTTGTACCTGGCAGCGCTTAGGTTTTGCTTCTGGTTGTGTGCTATGGTGTTACTTCTGGCGGTGTTCTGGGGACCACAAGCAGATGAAACTCGGTCTGCCACATGCAAGGCAAATGCCTTCACTCTTGTTCTATCTCTCAGGCAAAGAACAAGATTCTTATTTTTGTCATTTCCATTTGGAAAGAGCTCTGGGGGTCTGGCTCAGAGCTGGGGCCTCCCCTGGCTTCTCTGCAGAGAGATGGTCCATCACCTTCTCCCTAGGAGCATGCCCTACAGACCCGGAGCCCACCATGTCTTCAAGCTCCCAGGGCACTGCTGAGTCTGGCCACTTTGTGGGGGTGCCCAGTGTCCCTTGTCAGGAGTAAGTCCTGACAACCACCAGGTATGACCTAAATCCTTTATCTCTCCTCACTCGCCCCCGACCCAAAGAACCACTTGTGGGCGATGGAGCCGGGTGTGTCAGGTATGTCCACTAGATGGCGCCATCTGCACAGGTGAGCACGACTGCAGGGCCACCTGCCAGTGGTCCTCAAACTTTTTAAACAGAGGGCCAGTTCACTGTCCCTCAGATCGTTGAAGGACCGGACTATAGTGAAAATAAAAACTATGAACAAATTCCTATGCACACTGCACATATCTTATTTTGAAGTGACAAAACAAAACAGGAACAAATACAATATGTGGCCCGCGGGCCGTAGTTTGAAGACCCCTGCTTGCCCGAGGGCATCCAGGTCAGGGCAGGGGTGGCTTTTAGTTTTCAGTAGAGTGGTAGTCTTACCCCAGATATGCCTTCTTCTGGAGCCAGTTTCTGGGTGTTTGGGAGGCATCTCTGGACACTTTCGTGGGGAGGTGATGGGGACGCTAGAAAATACACGCCATGGTTTTCAAAACTGCTGACCAGCTTGGGTACCTTCCCGACACTGTGGTAGCAACTGGAATTCCTTCGGGGGGCTTCTGCTACACTCTTGCCTTTTGGGCTCAGGTAGGACTCTAACTTTGAGGGCTGGAGCAGTAGCACAGCTGGGAAGGTGTTTGTCTTGCACGCGTCCAACCCAGGTTCAATCCTATATATTCCCCTTAGCCTGCTAGGAGTGATTTATTTTATTTTTTTTTTAATTTTTAAAAAATTTTTGGGCCACACCTGGTGATACTCAGGGGTTACTCCTGGCTATGTGCTCAGAAATCGCTCCTGGCTCGGTGGACCATATAGGATGCCGGGAATTGAACCCAGGTCCATCCTGGGTCAGCCGTGTGTGAGGCAAACACCCTACCACTGTGCTATCGCTCTGCCCACCCCCCCAGGAGTTATTTCTAAGCACAGAGCCACAAGTAACCCCGAGCACTTGAGGATGTGGCCCAAAAACTAAAAAAAAAAAAAAAGTAACATTAAATTTGTGGGTTCATTATGCTTAGGCCAGGCTTGAGGCAAGTGTTGGGGTCTCTGGCACTGTGACTGCTGGTCACAGCAGTCAATGTGGTCATCTGGAGCCGTGTATGCCGTAGATCTATCATCTCTGGAGCTTGTAGTTGATTCCTGGACACATGTTTCTGGTTTTGGACACCCTGTGTTTAGGTTTCGAAGTTTTTCTTTACTTTTCCCTGTGATGCACTTATGCAAACAGCTTGCAAAAAAAGCTCTTTTCTTTTCTTTTTTTTTTTTTTTTTTTTTTTTGGTTTTTTGGGCCACACTCGTTTGATGGTCAGGGGTTACTTCTGGCTAAGCACTCAGAAATTGCCCCTGGCTTGGGGGGACCATATGGGACGCCGGGGGATCAAACCACGGTCCTTCCCTGGCTAGGGCTTGCAAGGCAGACACCTAACCTCTAATGCCACCTCGCCAGCACCCAGCTGCTCTTTTCTTATTGCTTAGTTGTTTCTTTTATAATTATAGAAAATATTACTTACTTTTGTATTTTATTATTGTTTCTTTACTAAAAAAGGGGGACTTGTTATTATATATGAAAGCATTTCCATAACATTATCTCTGCCTGTTGTCCCACCTTTACCTTCCAGGTGGGGGCGCCATTGAGAGCCTAATAAATAGTTTAGGAGCAAGGTGCTGGGGTCTTTTGGTAGAGTTTACGTGCTTGGCTTCAGGTGTTTTTTGGAGCTGGTAGTAGGCTGACAAAGGACTCTGCACCCAACTCTCTTACCCATTTGCCCTCCTGTCTGTGTGGATTATTTGCTGCGGATAAATATTACCAAGATCTCCTCCCTCTCAAGGGGATAGGGAAATGGGAATTAATTTCTTATTCTGGGAGCTCCTTGAAGATACACCGATAACTAATCAAGGTATAAACAGGACCCAACAGTCATCCACAGTAGCAATTGCAATGTAACCCCAGGGGAACCCCAAGGATATGTCAGAGGAACACCCAGAAGAAATTTGCCCTAATGGGGGAGCCTGCAGGCAGCAGGCTGCTTTCTGACATTGTCAATGTGAGTGGGGTATGGGGATCCCATAAGGTTTTGCATGATCCCAGCTCCCATTCTTTTTTTTTGTTTGTTTGTTTTTTGGTTTTTGGGCCACACCTGGCAGTGCTCAGGGGTTACTTCTGGCTATCTTCTCAGAAATAATTCCTGGCAGGCACGGGGAACCATATGGGATGCTGGGATTCGAACCAACCACCTTAGGTCCTGGGTCAGCTGCTTGCAAGGCAAACACCGCTGTGCTATCTCTTCGGCCCCCTCCAGCCCTCATTCTTACAGGGAACTCTAAAGAATGTGGATATTGGGTCAGTCATTCTAAGCCTCTGTGTCATGCTCCAGTGCCAGCCTAAAACTCCAGTTCTCCCTGGCAGAGCCTTGGAAACCCCTGTTTCCCCCTGCTTCCTGCAACATAAAAATTGGGAAAGGGTATGTTGAGTGCCTTTTCTCCTCTGCTGCCAGAGTGAGCTCAGGGGTCACTTGGAAAGCCATTTCTGGACAGTCACTCTTTGAGTTTGCTGAGAGCTGTTTACATTTTTCACTTTCCCTTACTTCCTGCTTTTCACTCCCAGATTTAGTTTAAAAAAATTTCCTAGGGGGTGGGGGAAGTGATAGTACAGTGGTAGGGCATTTGCCTTGCATACGACCAACCCCAGACAGACCCCAGTTTCATTCCCAGCATCCCTTATGGTTCCCCAAGCCTGACAAGAGAGATTTCTGAGCGCAGAGCCAGGAGTAACCCCTGAGTACCACCAGGTGTGACCCAACTTTCCAATTTTTTCCCTTGCTTTTTGGGCTACACCTGATAGTACTCAGGGGTTACTTGTTCTGTATTCAAGAATTATGTCTGGTGGGACTCAGGGGACCAACACATATAGGATGCTGAGGATTAAATCCAGTTGGTTGCATGCAAGGCAAGCACCTTATCTTGGCCCTTACCTCCAGCCCTCCAGTTTTTTTTGGTTTTTGGGCAACACCCGGCTCAAAAAAAGCACCCGCTGTGCTATCTCTCCGGGCCCTATTGTGAGGGTTTTGGGGAGCTACACCCAGCTATGCTCTAGGCTTACTCCTGGCTCCATGCACAGAAGACTCTCCTGGCATAGTTTAGGAGACCATATGTGATGTTAGAGATGAGTTGCACGAAAGGCAAGCACCCTCCCCACTATCGCCTTGGCCTGCCCCTGCATTGTGTGTTCTTGGCTTAGTACTTAACAATCTCTTTCAAGGTGTTTTCTGTTTGCTCCAGCAAACAGTCAATGTATGAATCTGCACCTGCTCTGGTTTTTTTTTTTTTGTGCCATTTTCTCTTAAATGAATTTGCTTCTGAAAAGAAATTGATTCCAAGAAGCAACCTTGACCCACACTGGTCAAACAGGTGCATCTAAGTGTGCAGCAAAGTGGAAGCACAGATGTTAAGGAAATGCCAAGAGGAAGATTCTGGGGAAATGGGGGTTGGGAGGTGTCGTAGCTCATAGAATGGAGCGTCGGACTAGGGAAGCTCACCTTCTCCCTGCAAGCCCTGACATTAGTTCACTAAAACCAAAAAGTACTGGTTAGTTTGCATTTATGTTTTGTGACATCATTTGCATTTTATTCCCCCTGGCTTCAGATGACTTATTTCCTTTAAACTATGTGAGTTAACCTCTCTGCTGCAATTTTGAAATAAGGTTTATTATTTTTTTATAACATTTCGGGATAAGGATTCTTTTCTGTGAGGAATGCATTTTCAACTTTATAATGAAAGTCAGCTGGAATAGAAGATTCGGCATATTGAAAATTGCTTCAGAGACAAATTTCAATATCCTTTTTTTTCCACTTATAAATGAGTTGTGTTGTTATTAAAAAGAAGTTTGCTTCAATTATGCTTGTTGCTTTATTTTACTCTCTACCTCTTTCTATATAGATGTGAAATAACTCTGGAAGAAACATACAATTAAAAACTGGGGGCAGGGCCCAGAGAGATAGCACAGCGGCGTTTGCCTTGCAAGCAGCCGATCCAGGACCTAAGGTGGTTGGTTCGAATCCCGGTGTCCCATATGGTCCCCCGTGCCTGCCAGGAGCTATTTCTGAGCAGACAGCCAGGAGTAACCCCTGAGCACTGCCGGGTGTGGCCCAAAAAAAAAAAAAAACAAACCAAAACAAAAACCTTCACAATAGTTTTTCTCTAAAGAAACCATATTCATTGCTTGCTCTGATGGTGCACTTGGGGGTCTGTCCTGTGTGGGGGAAGCAGTGTGACCCCCGACTTAGGGAGGAGCTGTTATTTCTGGAAAGAGTGAAGTAAACATGGCCAAAAAGGGGAAGAACAGAAAATTGATTCTGTAGATTGAGAAAGAGACCTCCCCCCCAATTCAAGAGAGAATGGGAGCCATGGGGAAAGGTTTGCTGGAACATAGGCACTCTGCAGACAGAGAAACCATCATGTTAGGACTCTCAGAGAGATCTTTAGGGGTTATGGATTGGGAGTTGGGTGGGGGGACACAGAGGAGAGGGTACACATGGAGGCTACAAGTGCCACAGTGTGTCCCTGGAGGCTTCTCCTGAGCTCTTCTGGGGAACACTGTTTGGGGACCCCACTTCCCCCAAGAAAGCCAGTACCTGTCTGCTGTTTGTGGCAATGTTCACCTGGACATGGTTCATTCAGTTGCAGTCTCTGGTATGTCAGGATGAAGTCTCCCCCTGCCCTGAGCTCCCTGAACTAGCCACACCTGTGCTCCTTCAGGACCCGGCTGAAAATACAAATCCCTCAGCTGAGAATGAATCTCTAATGCAGGGGTGGCGAACAAGTTCGACACAAAGAGCCAAAATTTTAAACTGTGAGAGTCAGAGAGCCACACCACGCAGTGTCCTGCCAAAACAGGCAAACACTCACACAAAAGCATATAGTTTTAACAATAATCTATTAAACACATATTGCATTTTGCCATTTTGAGTGAGGGTAAAAATCCTGTTCCCCACCCCTGCTCTAGTGGGAACAACCTGAACAGTGGTGGCCCTGGGTGGGTGCTCACCAGGAAGGGGAAAAAGGGAACTTTCTGGAGAGTTGGTGCTGCAGAACCCAGCACTGCTAGGCCCCACAAGGGCCTTGAGGCTGGATTGGTGCCATATTGAAATTCTCATCATTTCTGAGCTGGTAGCTCTGAGTGATCATTTCCCACAGGGACCCACTAATCTGTAGCTCATTCTGCTTAAGAACAGTGGTGGTGGTGACAGCCAGAGAGTGTAGAAGAGAATGGCAAGTGGGTGGACTCAGGACTTGGGGTCTGAACCTGTGGGAAATGGTCATTCTTGGGGAGGAAGGGACATGTAAGGGAGATAGAGATGGGGGAGGTATCCTTCATCCAAACAGGAACTTCTGGGTACAGTCCAGTTGCCTATGAGGTTTGTGAGTATTTGTGTGTGTGTGTGTGTGTGTGTGTGTGTGTGTGTGTGTATGTGGTGGGAGTCAAAAAACTAATTTGCATCACACACTGAGAATAGCTCTTAGGGACCACATTGAAAAATTTGGGTGGGGGGCTGGAGCCATAGTTCAGCAGGGAGGACACTTTTTTTTAAAATTTTTTGGGTCACACCTGGAGGCGCTCAGGGGTTACTACTGGTTCTACGCTCAGAAATCACTCCTGGCAGGCTCGGGGGACCATATGGGATGCCAGGATTCAAACCATCGTCCTTCTGCATGCAAGGCAAATGCCTTGCCTCCATGCTATTCTTTGGCCCTGTCTTTCTTTTTCTTTCTTTCTTTCTTTCTTTCTTTCTTTCTTTCTTTCTTTCTTTCTTTCTTTCTTTCTTTCTTTCTTTCTTTCTTTCTTTCTTTCTTTCTTTCTTTCTTTCTTTCTTTCTTTCTTTCTTTCTTTCTTTCTTTCTTTCTTTCTTTCTTTCTTTCTTTCTTTCTTTCTTTCCTTCCTTCCTTCCTTCCTTCCTTCCTTCCTTCCTTCCTTCCTTCCTTCCTTCCTTCCTTCCTTCCTTCCTTCCTTCCTTCCTTCCTTCCTTCCTTCCTTCCTTCCTTCCTTCCTTCCTTCCTTCCTTCCTTCCTTCCTTCCTTCCTTCCTTCCATCACTCCGGGTGACGCTCAGGGGTTATTCCTGGCTCTGCACTCAGAAAGCACTCCTGGCAGGCACAGTAAACCTTTTGGGATGTTGGGATTTGAACCACCGTTTGTCCTGAATCATCTGCATGCAAGGCAGAAGCTCTACTGCTGTGCTATCTCTCCGGCCCAGGAGTGAATTTCTGAGCACAGAGCCAAGAGTAACCCCTGAACATGACCAGGTGTGGCTCCAAAGCCAAAACAAAATAAAAAGAAAAGAAAAAGAAAGCAAAAGAGTGATACAATATTGTTCTACAGTTTTCCCGAGGTGGAGGAGATTAAACGTGTGCAGATGCAGGGTCTCTCTGCGTTGTTTCTGCATGTAAATATACAATTATCTCAAAATTAAAAGTTTAATTAAAAATATCGGTGACCCAGAAAGTCAGGATGGGAAGGAGCAAGAGGCGCTCTGGGCAGCTGTGCTCCACTTGCTGCTGACACTTCTCCAGCTCATGGACAGGGAGCCTAGGAAGGACCGGGACTGGTGGCAGCTGTGGCATCTTCGTGTCCTTCCTTGGGGAATTTAGGGAGAGGTAAGGAGCCACTTTTCTCATTGGGACCCTGCCAAGGGTCTTGGCCTGGTAATGTAACTTCAGTCAACAACATAACTCTCCTGGCAGTCCCAGGTGGGAAGGGGTCGCTGGCCATGGGGCAGAGTGGAGGCCAGAATGACTTTCCGTGGCCTCTTTTTTCCCACTTTCATTAGTTGAATTATTCAAGTTTGGCGGGGGCAGGGGGCTGGTGGGGAAGCATCTCATCTTGATATTTGCAGATTTATTCATGGAACTCCCCGCACATCTGGATGAGAATAAACGAAGGGCCCCCCTAGAGGAAATAACTAAATGAATTGCTAAAGCACAAAATGTTCTTGTAAAATTGCTTCCATATTTTATTAGACGCAGACGAGCGTGAATTATTGCGAAGCCAGCGGAAGGGTTTCCAAGCGTGATTCTTGATGTTCCACAAACAGCCCTTCCTCACCTCAGTGATTGCCGAAGGGCTTTCAGAATTGTCGGTTTGTCATTCAATAGTCCGTTCACCTAGTCATTCTTTTGACCACCCACTCATCCCTCTCCCATCCATTCATACAATTTATCTCCCACCTACCTGTGCATCCACCCATTTATCCACTCATCTATCACACACTCCCTGTCCACCACCTTCTATTCACTCATTCATCCATTCATTCACTTTGCATCACTTACCCATCCATCTACTCACCCATTTATCCACCAGTTCACCCATCTATCCATCCATCCACTCATTCATTCATCCACCAACCCATCCATGCATCCATCATCCATTCACCTATTCATCTAGCCATCTATACATCCATTCACCCATCTATACATCCATCCACCCATGCATCTAGCTTCCATTTACCCATATACAGCCATCCATCTGTCCATCATTTATCCACCCAGCATTCCATCCATCTATCCATTAACCCATCCACTTTCCACACATAGTTTCCTCTGCCCTTTTTGGGTGCCTACTTTATGTCAGGTAGATTATACAAGCTTGATTGCAGTTATGGGTATTATTCTTTTATATTTTTATTTTTGGGTCACACCTGGCAGCGCTCAGGGGTTACTCCTTGCTATGCACTTAGAAATCACTCCTGGCAGGCTCGGGGAATCATATGGGATGCCAGGAATCAAACCGGGGTCTGTCCAGGGTTGGCCGCATGCAAGGCAAATGTCTTACTCACTGTGCCATTATTTAGGCCTTGGGTGCCATTCTTTTTTTTTTGGGGGGGGGGGCCACACCCGGCGGTGCTCAGGGGTTACTCCTGGCTGTCTGCTCAGAAATAGCTCCTGGCAGGCACGGGGGACCATATGGGACACCAGGATTCGAACCAACCACCTTTGGTCCAGGATTGGCTGTTTGCAAGGCAAAAGCTGCTGTGCTATCTCTCCGAGCCTTTGGGTGCCATTCTTGTTGACAAATTTTCAGATAACACCATCCAACACACAAGGCTCTTCTGAGTCAATTTGGGTCTTTTTGGGTTGGGTTTGGTTTTGGTTCCTAAGTTTCATTCAAAAACTCACCCAAAACATTCCAGATACATGAGTTTTAATCTTTCTCCTCCTCCTCTTGTTCTTTATCCTGGCAAATCTGGAAGTAACACAATTCATACCTTTCATTGCCATTAGTGAACACACATACACACAATCACACAATCACATGGTCTCTTCTTCAAAAATATTTTTGTGATATATTTCAAATACCTTTTGGGGGAAAAAAGGTACCTTAGACATGATAGTGAGTTCAGTCTTGCTTTTTCAGTGGTCATAGCCCTTGTCACAAGCTTGTCAGCTTTGCTGGTCACTTTGCTTCATTCCTGAAGAAAGTACTTGAAGTTTATCACATCCATGAAGCCATTTTCCATAGGTGGTGCAATCTAGGGTGATCTTGAGGACCTGTTTCTTTTTATTTTATTTTATTCATTTATTTATTTGGATTTTGGGCCACACCTGGTGTTGCTCAGGGGTTACTCCTGGCTATGCACTCAGGAATCGTTCCTGCCTTGGGGGACCATATGGGACACCGGGGATCGAACCGAGGTCCATCCTGGGTCAGCCACGTGCAAGGCAAACTCCTTACCACTGTGCTACCACTCCAGCCCTTTCTTTTATTTTTTAGTTTTTGCCTCCCCCCTCCTCCCAACCCTAGCCACACATTTCCATACACCTCTCCCCAGCTGGAAATGCCACTTCACAATAAATTCCTTTTTGTTCAATCTCATTTGTGTTGAGATATGAAATTTCTTGGGGGGAAGATGGACACACTGTTAACCACTGACCTGGAGCTTGTGGGATCTTATTAGTTTCTCACGATCTGTAGGGCTTTGCTCAATTGATTCTCACTGGGCATTCCAGGGGCCACTCAGAATGCCCAGCATGGGGCAGAGGCAAAAGATATGAGACAGTGAATAGCATTTTATTCCCTCTCTGGGAAGTTAAGCACGGCTGACTTGTCGAATCTCTGGGGGCTGCCTGGCCAGTTGGAGAAGCCACAGTCTCTGCCAATTTGGGGACCAGTTGATGACTGAGCCCTTCCTGTCCCAAATGAGTCACGGAACCTCAAGACCCTAGGGGTACGGTTGGGGGAAGGGCACTGAGGCAACTCCATGACCTGTGTCTTGGGTACCCTGGGAGCCAACTTGGGGCACTAGGAGATGGCGAGTGCCGCCTTGTGCTTGAGGACATAGCCAGGTGGGACCCTCCCAGCCCAGGATCTTGCCAGCACCACTACCCCCACTCCCGAAGCTCCCCGGCACTTTGCACATTCAGAAGCTATTTGCAAAGTTGCTGCACATCTGAGTCCCACTGCTGCTCACAGGCAGCACAGATGCGCCTCAATGAGTGTCCCCATCCCCCCAAAGTGCTTCTGCACGCCCCTCTCTGCTCTCCCTTGGTACCCACTTCCGGGCCAGAAGCTGTCCATGAATCATGCATTAGTTGCTGTGATCACAGAGCTCTCTCTCTCTCTCTCTCTCTCTCTCTCTCTCTCTCTCTCTCTCTCTCTCTCTCTCTCTCTCTCTCTCTCTCTCTCTCTCTCTTCTCTGCTTTTACAGCAGGGAGATATAGGTGCTGCACAGAGCTGTTGGCAGCAGGTCCAGGGTGGCAGCTGGGCAAAGGGCAGGAGGGGGGAAATGAATCCCAGAAGGGGGCAGTGATAGGAGGGACAGGAAGCCCTTTGTAGCATCGCAGTGTTGTCAGGAGTGGGCTGGCTTTAGCCCCTCTTGCATGCTCACCCAACCCTGTGCACGGATTTGGTCAGGGGGTGGGTGGGGGGGACCCACAGAAACAAAACAAATTCCAAAGGGCCGGAACGATAGTAAGGTAGGGAGGGTGCTTGCCTTGCATGGGGTGACCTGGGTTCCATCTCCAGCATCCCTTAGTGCACCTCCAGGAGTGATCCCTGAGCACGGAGCCAGGACTAAGCCCTAGCACTCCCAGGTGTTGCCTCCCCCAATAAACAAAAGACAGACCAAATCCCAGAGTGGGAGAGTGGGGAGAGATAGTTGCCAGGGCCCCCAGACCACCAGAGAAGAGCCTTCAGGATCATCTGAAACTCCCAGAGCAATCCCACCACACCAGACTCTCTGGAGCACAGTCAGATACCCCGAGTCTGGCCCACGAACAGGCCGTCATATGGGCAGATGCTAGGGGGATCCGGGGGAGACATACATCTCGTCTTCTGCTGCCGTCACTTCCAAAGCACATGCTTTGGAGTTTTGAGGGGGAGGCATGAGAATTCACGATTTCACTTTTACAGCCATTCTCCAAAAATTTAAAATAAAACCTTAAACATGGAAAATAATTTCAGGACGGGCTCATAGGAGATGAATGTTTCACTTTTCAATGAAGAGGAGAAAAAACATGACGGATGTTCCCTGAGGGTGCTGGGAATTCCCTGTGGGGGTTTCCAGGGCCAGGGCCTAAGGGTGGGTGAAGTGTGTGTGTGTGTGTGTGTGTGTGTGTGTGTGTGTGTGTGTGTGTGTATGTGTGTGTAGATCCACCCCTGGGGCTGGGCTCAGATTCCCAAACCCCAACATACACTGAGGCCTCTTTGGAAACTCTGCCTCATCCTAAGAGAGAACCTCTGTGTGTGCAGAGGTTGGGGCTCTCTGGCTTAGTGGGGTCCATCTGGATCCCCAGCTTCTGATTGCAATGAGTGACCTTGGGGTACTGCAGGACTGATGTATATGAGATTTCAGGGGACATGAATGAATGCCAAGTAAATTTGGACACCAAGTTCCCAAATTCTCATCCTAAAGTTAATGTACAGAATGAAAGTGGTGATGGCCCCAGAGACTTGGTGCCTTGGTTGGAACTTCAGGATTCCTTTTTCTGGACTCTCTTTATGGTGGGTAGGACGGACACCTGACAGTGCTGGTGTGGGACCCAGGGATCCTGTCTCTTGGGCTCTCTTTTTCCTTATTGGAAAATCCAGTCTTAGCAGCACTCTCCAGGCCAAATTATCTGAGGGAGGCCAGGTCCCCTGAAGGCTGACTCACTTCACTTGGGCTGACTTGTGCATGCTTTTCCTGTGTCTCTCTGTCTCTGTCTCTGTCTGTCTCTTGACCACAAATGGCATAAAAAAAGGTGCCATTACCATTTCTGGGAAATAATCAAAGAACCTGGGAGACCTGTGTGCCTGGGATTGTGGGAATAGATGCCTGGCAGTAATAGTGGCTTTGACTCATATTTCACACTGAGCAATGCTGGCCAGGAAAGGGGGGCAGGACAGGTGTCTCAGGGGTGCCCTTGGCCATGTAGCTGGAAACGGCTAGTTTCTGTGTTTCTGCTACAGCAGTTGATATTCAGACTTGCCCTTACCCTTCTCCCTCTACCTGCCTTTGGGGAGAGAGCAGTTGCAGGGCTAATTGAGTGTAAAATCAAACCATTAGCGGCATATTGGGAGGGATTTCCAGCTCTAACTTTACACCAGGAGTTTGGGATGTGGCATGAGAGACCTGAGGAGAGCAGCAGGCTCAGTGGGGAAACTGAGGCATTGACTGGTGCAGTGGCTTGTCTAAAGCTTTGCAATAAATAGGCAGCACCAGAGGGCCCAGCCTGCTTATTTCCAAACCTGTGCCCTGTCCCCCCCCCCCCCCAATACCTCCTAATGCAGTCATTTAAAAATCCCACTTTCTCTCTCCAACTAAAAATCCCATCAGGGCTAGTTCCTGTGAAGAGACTTGGGAGTGAAAGTTTCTGTTGCAAAAAGAATGGCATGTTTCCAAAAGGCACCCCAGAACAGGAAAGAGGATGTCATTCTTGGGAGAATTCACTCAATCTTATTTTCTCTGTACTTGCTAAGTGTGTGTGTGTGTGTGTGTGTGTGTGTGTGTGTGTGTGTGTGTGCGTGTGCGCGCGCGCGTGCGCTTGTCAAGGAAGAAACATGGGATCTCATGCAAGTAAGTTGTGTAACTTTTTCATACATGTAAGATTTAGTGCTGTACTACCGAACCACCTCTCAAGAACCCACTCATATTTTTTTAATTTGGGGCCACACTCGGTGATGTTCAGGGGTTACTTCTGGTTTTGCATTCAGAAATTACTCCTGGCCATGCTCAGGGGACCATATAGAATGCTGGGGACTAAACCTGGGTTAGTTGGATATAAGGCAAAAGCTTCTCTGCTGTGCTATCTCTCTGGCCCTCAGGGCTTACTCCTGGCTCTGCTCTCAGGGATCACTCCTTGGAGAAATGTGAAAAGGGATCCTATGAGGTGCCAGGGATTGAACCCAAGTTGGCTACCTGCAACCATTGTTGTCCTACCCCGTTGTCCTATCACTTGGGCCCCCTAAAATACTTAATTTTTGACAAAGCCAGTCTGAAATCACTCGTTGGATTCATTATGAAAACATCACAGTGTTTCAGATCTTATCGCCACCTTCCAAAAGCCGGGTCTCACCTTGCTGTCTTTGCTCCCTCATTTCTTTTCTATTTAAGATTGGAAGCTGGGTTAAGAGATGTGCAAAGGCAGCGCATGTGTGAAAGAAGGGGAGAATCTTCGGCAATACTTGAATTGGTTGGTTTCGTCCCCTCAACCTTGAAGGGTCACATTCTCTTGCAGATTGGTTGAGGTTTGATTACCCCAGAGCTTCCAGAAAGGAAAGGCAATTTCCATTCCCCTGTTCAAGCAGGACAGGGGAAGCAGTTCCAGCTGTATAAATCCACAGTAAAAAAATCCACACAGATGTTGCCTCATGCATAGCATGAAAGTAGATGATTTGGTCAGTTTGGAACAGATACAAATGTTGGAAATCACCAGGTTGATATCCTTTAGCCCTACCTGCCCCCCATCACCTCATACTCTACTGTAACTCTTTGCTATCCGCATCTGTCAGTCCCTGGAACCGTCATCGATTGGTTGGTTCATGTATTAGCTCTTTCTGGAAAATTCTATGAAAAAGTCCTATGGGAAGAATTTTTCTGCTATTATTATTTTGTCTTGGGGCCACACCTACCAGAGCTCAGGGGTTCCTCCTGGTTCTGCTCTCAGGAATCACTCCTGGCAGGCTCAGAGAACCATACGAAATCCCAGGGATTGAACCTGTTTTGGTCACATACAAGGCAAATACCCTTCCCACTGTGCTGTCACCCCAGCCCTTCCTTAAGATGGTTCTGTATCCCCAGTTGACTGCTCTTGGGGTGGAGTGTGTGAATTAACCATGGCTTCCCGCCATCATCGAAGAGGGACAATTGGTGGTTCCAGTGTGGGGCTGTGACAAGCCCAGTGAGCTGGGACAGACACAGTCATCTTCATATGGATTTTACCAGCTGCTCCCCGATCAGAAGCCCCAGAGCAAGGAGGGAACCAAGGACAAAGTTTCCTTCTATGCTGAATTCTCCAAGGTTGAGAGACGCAGGCCACCTCAGTTCAGTTGAAGAGAGAGGTGAGGGCTCTATCCTGTACCCTGACCTCACAGAGCTGCCCAACAACCCCTCAAACTCACACCCCCCAGAAGGTGGTGTGCCTAGGGTCCTGTTGGGGATGGGAGGTGAGGGCAGCGATCAGAGGCATTTGTCTTGCAAATGGCCAACTCAGGTTTGATCCCTGGCATCCCATAGCCTGCCAGGAGTGATCCCTGAGTGCAGAGCCAGGAGTCAACCTGGCAGGTGTGACCCATAACCAAAACGAAATAACAGAAAGAGGCAGCCTGGGCGATGGGCGGTGTGGCTGGCGGGACTGTGCTGTTGGCTTTCTCTGTCTGCAGCTGCAAGTGGAGGAGAGCGTTTGTCTCGTGTCTGCAGCAGGACAAAGGAGCAGACTTAGCATCCCGGCCGTGGCGGGAGCCCATCAGAGGCGTCTTTCCGTTTTGTTTTGTTCTTTTCCATCCAGTTGTCGAGGTAGAGGAACAGGCAACAATAGTCTGCTCTTGGCAGCAGCCAAGGAGAAAGGAATTAAAAAGAAGAAGGGAAGAAAGAAGCTTCCAGACTTGTGTATGAGTGACCCGGACCTGGGTGGTTACCTAGTGACGCCTCTCTCTCAGCACACACTGCATCACCCCAACTGAGAATGGGGGGGAGGCACATCTGAGCCTGACTAGAGCAGCTGAGCTAGAAGGCAGAGCACCGGCCATTCACTCCTGCTGGGTATGGGGGTTCAAGGCTCTGGAAATAAGCTGTTTAGACCCCAAGAGGGTCTCCATGGTGCCGAGGGACTGACCCTCCCTTGCACAGGATAGACAGACAGAACTGTGTGGGGATGAAACACAAGGAATCAGGCTACAGAGCAGGGACGTGTCCAGCAGCTTGGGACACAAGGCCATGGGGGTGGAGAGTGAAGTCTCTGTCTTCTAAGAAGGCCATGCATGTGGCTTCCTGTCACAGTCAGTCAAATGGCCTCTTAGTTACGATGATTGGGGCCAGAGAGAGCACAGGGTGCCTTTGCTTGTCTTGCCCCTTTCCCAGAAATAAATAAAATCCAGGCATAGCAGACAGAACCCCCCCCCCCAGGCCTGGAACTCTGCCCCATATTGACTTACCCTCAGATGCAAGCCCAGGCCATGACTGGCAGCCCACCCAGCTTCTCCCCTGCATGCCCTGATGGGCTTTGCAGAGGCACTCAGAACAAGACAACCTCAGTGAGCACAGCCCCACCCACAAACCAACAGTTAAGGGCTGACTCCTCTATTCCTTCTCCCAACTCGGCTCTGCTTCATGATGAGCCTCTTCAGGTTGGTCCTTGGGACCAGAGGCTCCTGTGTGGAGATGAGTGAGGACAGGATCACAATGCCATGGAGGCAATGCTGCCCACTTGCTTGGACAAAGGCCAGCCCAGCCTGGAGTCTGCTATGACCATTGCCTCCAAGTGTTGAATCAAATAATTAAGGATGGGGCTGGATGGCGGTGGATGGAGGCCTTTGTGCTTAGGCCCCAGCCACGTGGCTTCATCCCCCATCCAGCCAGCAGGTCCCAGGCCCAGGTGATCGGCGTAATGAAAACTCACTCACAGGCAGGCTTCAGGAAGCATTAACTTTATTCATGCCCTATTCACCACATGTGTGTGGCCTATCTCATAACCTTTTAAGCATTCAGCCATTCTAGGCTACCCTGCGTCTTAACCCTTTCAGCCATTTTCCCTTTGGCCTCCATCCTGGTCCAAGACCAGAAACAGAGACCCCAAAGCCAGCGAGCTCAGCAGGGCCGAAAGAGCCCGAATCCCCTCGGTCCAAGGCTTATCTAACTTTTCCAAGACCCCTCCCAGGAATGGGCCGGGTCTTGCAGGTAAGGTCACACCTAATATCCGGTTCCCAAGACCCCTCCCAGAAATGGGTGGGTCTTAGGTATCTACACCCAAATCCAGGGTCTCAGCTACGTACACCAACATCCAAGTATGCAAATGTTTCAGGGGTTCCTTCCTCCTCAAATCTTCATAATCAAATATTGCAATAAAGTAAGTCACTTTTTTTTTTTGCAGTGGTAAAAGTCATATTTGCATGGGATTGAAATCGTTAGACTTAAGAAAAACCATTGTTTTAATGTCTTAATTTAATAGAATACTGATAGACAGATTTATGACATGGGCTTGCCACATGTCTTCAGTTTGTCAAAACCCCAAGGTCTGGGGCTCATAGAAAAGTCAAGCGCACTAAGTAGTGGGTTAGATACAGAGGGGACCACATATTCTAGCCGCCCTGGGGTGAGGGAAAAGGAAAAGGGAGGTAGGATAGAAACGGAGGCGTAGGGATGACAACTTGGCGATGGGAATCCCCCCTGATTTTATGTAAATATGTACCTAAAATATTATTGTCAACAATATGTAAGCCATTATGATCAAAATAAAAATTTATATTAAAAAAAAAAAAAAAAAGAAAAGTCAAGCGCAATGCAGTGAGGGCTGTATCTTCCCTAAGGGTGCCGTGGAGACCTTCTCGATCCCTCAGTTTTCTCTAGTCCAGGGCCAGCATCATCTGTCAAGGCTCTCCCCACCCTGAGCACCCTTATCTGTCAGGTGAACAAATTAGCTGGATTCCACCCATCACTACCAGTATAGACTGAAGTACTGAGTCACAACAGCCTGCCTAGTGGGTCTTGTTTCTGGGTTTCTGGCAGGAGCAGGAAAGGTGGAGCCTAACTATCTGCACCCTAGCCCAGCAGGAACCCGAGCGCTCTGGCACCCCCTTCTCACTTCCGTCATCCCTCCGCCCTCTGTGAGGGCCGCACACGGGCCCTGGGGTGGGTTCAGCGGCGACACTTCGCAGCCTTTGCTCACACATGTATTTGCAGCAGAAGCTCCTATTTGGATGAAAAACAAATCCCTCAGAGCAGAAATAGATACAGCATCTGACTTGTGAATTGGTAACTGCTGCTTTTTATGGTGCTCCAGAACCTTGGGAGTGGGGATGATAATCATTTGTTAGCATAATGTGTGTACAAGGGTCAGGGAGAGAGTACAGAGGTCAGGGAGAGAGGGGAGAGGGTTTAGGGGTGAGAGAGAGAGAGAGAGAGAGAGAGAGAGAGAGAGAGAGTTCAGAGGACAAAGAATAGTTTGGGGATCAGGGAAGGAGTCTAGGGGCCAGGAAAAAGTATTCAGGGATCAAAAATGGAGTTCAGGAGTCAGAAAGGGGGGTTAAGTGTCAGAGAGAGTTCAGAGGTCAAATAGAGGGTTCAGAGGTCAGAGGTTATGGAGAAGGCTCAGCGGTCAGGGAGAGGGATCAAAGGTCAGGGAGAGGACTCCAAGATCAGGGCACTAGTTTGCATGTCACAAGCATCTCAAGGCCCCTAAAAAGTCTCAGATATAACCTGAAGGACCCTGAGCATGGCTGGGCCCAGTTGCTCAACCATGTCTGGGAGAGGCTCTGTGTCCGGAGCATGGCTTTGGGCACCCCAGTGTATGGTTTTCAGTGGGTGCCCCAAGATTCGAAGTGTTTTCTTCATCTCCTCTCAGCATGGCACCCACTTTTTTTCTGCCCACATCGGCATATGCTGGCCTTGAAGAGTTGAGGCTGGGGAGGTTTATGTCTTTGAAGTGATGTTTGCTGAAAATGAGGCATGTGGGTCTCACTGAAATGTTCTAATTAAAATAAAACACACTGAAAACCCCCAAGAAAACCCCTATAGGGATACTTCTGTGATAGTATCGATGCTCAGTTATAAATCTGGGGTGGGGGAGAGACAGAGAGTTAAAGAGAGAATGAGTTGAAGAGAGAGAATGAGAGAGAGAAAGAGAGAGATGCTGTCATAGAGCCCTACGGCTCTATGAGTCAGGCTGGAGGTACAGAAAGAAGCTTCTCTCCTGATGATCTGGGGTGCCTGGGTGTTCTGTGCAGGGAGGTCCCTGCCTATGCACCTTCACCCATTAACATGGGGGTCCCCGACTCCTCTGTGCTCTGTGTTGGGGCCTCCCTCCTTTCCTGGTCCCACTTGGCTCCACCACACTCCTGGCTAGCACAGGGAAGGATTAGAACTCCTTCTCAACCTCCTTTGGGTATTCAGACTGGGGCCATGCAGGGGCCACCTGGTCTTTGGCATTTGTCACAGAGCCCTGGGGAGCAAGAAGGTGGCCAGGCGCTGAGTGGAAAGTGGGCCAGGGCCTCTGAAGTCAATGCTCTAGGAGAGATGATCCACCTCTGAGGTTTCATCAGAATTCCATTCCCACCCCTCTCCTGCCCCTTCCTGCTGTATATGAGCAGGGAGTGAAAAGGTGCCTGGAGGGGCCGGGAAGGTGGCGCTAGAGGTAAGGTGTCTACCTTGCCAGCGCTAGCGTAGGACGGACCGAGGTTCGATCCCCTGGCGTCCCATATGGTCCCCCCAAGCCAGGGGCGATTTCTGAGTGCATAGCCAGGAGTAACCCCTGAGCGTCAAACGGGTGTGGCCCAAAAAACAAAAAAACAAACAAACAAAAAAAAAAAAGAAAAGGTGCCTGGAGCTTCAGGATAGAAGTGATCTGGGACAGATTCTCGGGGCCTTCTCTAGGACACTATTTATTTATTTATTATCTTTGGGCCACACCCAGTGGTACTCAGGGGTTACTCCTGGCTCTGTGCTCAGGGATCACTCTTGGCAGGTTCGAAGAACCATACGGGATGCTAGAGATTGAGCCATGGTCTACAGCTTGCAAAGGATGTAGGTTGAGAGCCCTACCTGCTGTGCTATTGCTCCGGCCCCTAAGAACTCTTTAAAGTTGTGACAGGACACAGCACTGGAGCCACAGAATAGCAGAGAGGGAGCCTACCTTGCTGCTGCCAACTCTGGCTTCATATCCAGCTTCCCATCTCGTCCCCTTGAGCACCTCCTGGAGTGATCCTTGAGTGCAGAGCCAGGAGTAGTCACTGAGCATCGCTGAGAGTGGCCAAAACCAACCGGCCAAAGAGATTGTAAATAAACAGAGTCCTGACAATTGTCCCAAGCTGCCTTCAGTGGCTTCTCAAGGAGTGACCAGAAAAATCTCTGGAAAAACAGAGGGCTGCACTTGCCCCAACAAGCCTGCAGGGGTAGCATCCCCCACCAATAGCTGAACCTGCTCAAACAGATGCAAGCAGGGGGCACTACAGAGCAGAGGAGGAAGAGGTCAGGACCAGATTCACCCACCTCTGTGCTCTGATCTATCTCATCGTAGCAAGAATCCAACCCAAGGGGTCAGTCCCCCAAATATCTGGGGGCCCTCACTGGGGTAGGCATTGTGAGTGCAGGCCCTATTTGTGTAGATCTGAAAGAGAGAGAGAGAGAGAGAGAGAGAGAGAGAGAGACAGAGACAGAGACAGAGACAGAGACAGAGAGAATAAGAGAGACAGAGACAGAAAGACAAAGAGATAGAGCCAGAGAGCCAAAGGAGAGAGTCAGAGAGAGAGAAAGAAAGAGAGAATGAGAGAGAGAGGGAGAGAGTGGAGAGAGAGGAGAAAGAGGAAAGAAAGAGAGAGGGAGAGAGGAGAGAGAGAAGAGAGGGGAAAAGAGAGAGACAGAGAGACAGACTGTGTGTGTTGGGCCATTCCATCACCTCTGATGGGCTTTGTGAGCACACAATTTCACCCTCAGTTACAAACATAACCACACTGGAGAGATTTTAGCGGGTACTGATTTTAGCAGGTGTCCCAGGGCTCCAAGGACCAGTAACTTTAAGTGCTGTTTTGTCTTCCTAGGCTTCTCCTTTGGGAATGGGATTAGGGCTCCCCCAGGCAGGAGCTGTGGACCTGAAGAGGCTGATCAGTCAGAGCTACCATGTGGAGCTGCTGCCACCCACGGTCCATCTGGCCCTGGGGCAGCCTCTCCCAGATTAGATTCTTCCCATGGAAAGAAGAGTGTCAAGGGACAGAGTGTCAGGTCCTTGCTGCCACCAGGGCTTTGCTGCTAAGCCTCAGAGAGGGGGACAGGACAAGGACACCCAGTTGCTCATCTCAGTTGTAAATGTACATAGTACAAATCCCACTTTTGGGATTCATTTTGAATATTTTTGGAGATGTCACATCTGCGGTTCTCAGGACTTACTCCTGGCTCTGCACTCCTTGCAGGGTTCAAGGTGCCATATGTAGTGTCAGGGGTTGAATTGAGCTTGCAAACCAAATGTCTTTTTTTGTTTGTTTGTTTGTTTTTTCTTGGGCCACACCCGGTGTTGCTCAGGGGTTACTCCTGGCTGTCTGCTCAGAAATAGCTCCTGGCAGGCACGGGGGACCATATGGGACACCGGGATTTGAACCAATCACCTTTGGTCCTGGATTGGCTGCTTGCAAGGCAAACGCCACTGTGCTATCTCTCCGGGCCCGCCAAATGTCTTAATCCCAAATTTTGCCCCAACACAAATTCTTATTTATTTATTTATTTATTTATTTATTTATTTATTTTTGGTTGAGGTCCACATCCTGGGGCATACACGGGTTACTCCTGGCTCTGCACTCAGAAATTACTCCTGGCAAATTTGGGGGAGTATATGGGAGGCCAGGGGCCAAACTCAGATTAGTCATGTGCAAGGCAAACATACTCCCCACTGAGCTATCACTCTGGCCCCCACAAATCCATTTTTATTTTTAAAAATCTTAAAAAACATACACTTTCTCTCCTTTCTCTCCTCTCTCTCTCTCTCTCCCTCTCTCTCTCTCTCTCTCTCTCTCTCTCTCTCTCTCTCTCTCTCTCTCTCTCTCCCACTCCTGGTAAATCTCAGGAGCATTGTCAGCTCATGGATCTTAATTTCTTTTTTTTTTTTTTTGGTTTTTGGGTCACACCCGGTGGTGCTCAGGGGTTACTCATGGCTGTCTGCTCAGAAATAGCTCCTGGCAGGCATGGGTGACCATATGGGACACCGGGATTCGAGCCAACCACCTTTGGTCCTGGATGGGCTGCTTGCAAGGCAAACGCCGCTGTGCTATCTCTCCGGGCCAGGATCTTAATTTCTACTAGAATTTAATGTCTGTATCAGCTATGTAATTTCTATTTTCCTTGTCCTCCAATTTTTTTTAAATTTTAATCAGAAAATAAACTTCAATAGCAAAATAAACTTAACAAGAAAAGAAGAAAAAAATAAATAAAGGAAAAATATCTTAAAAATGAAAACCAGGGCCCAGAGAGATGGCACAGTGGCGTTTGCCTTGCAAGCAGCCGATCCAGGACCAAAGGTGGTTGGTTCGAATCCCGGTGTCCCATATGGTCCCCCGTGCCTGCCAGGAGCTATTTCTGAGCAGACAGCCAGGAGTAACCCCTGAGCACCACAGGGTGTGACCCAAAAACTAAAAAAAAAAAAAAAAAAAAAAAAAGAAAACCAACAGGGACTGCAGAGTTAGTACAGCAGGCATGGCACGGCACTTACCTTACACATGCCTGACCAGCGTTTGGTCTCTGGCATGCTATATGATTCCTTGAGCCAGTTGTGTGGTTACCCTGAGTGTGTAGCCAGGAGTAAGCCTGAGCACCACTGGGTATGATCCCAAAATAAACCAAAAACCACTCAACATTGATCTTCACCCCTGGTTACCCGCACTCACCTTTATTGAGCCTAGACCCTGTAATCTTTGTGTAAACTTCTACCTTGGGCCATAGGCCCCTTCTCGGATGGACAAACGAGGTGTGACACTGCTCTGAACTTTTTTTTTTTTTTTTTTTTTTTTTGGTTTTTGGGCCACACCCGTTTGACGCTCAGGGGTTACTCCTGGCTACGTGCTCAGAAATCGCCCCTGGCTTGGGGGGGACCATATGGGACGCCGGGGGATCGTGGTCCGTTCCTTGGTAGCGCTTACAAGGCAGACACCTTATCTCTAGCGCCACCTTCCCGGCCCTGAACTTTTTTTTTGAGGGAGAGGAGGTCACACTCAGCAGTGCTCAGGGGTTACTCCTGGCTCTTCGTTCAGGAATCATTCCTGGTAGTGCTCGGGAACCATATGGGATGCTCAAACTTAGCGTTGAACTTGGGTTATCTGCATGCAAGTCAAGTGTTTTAACTGCTCTGGCTCCTCTGCTCTGAATTTTTGCACCTGTGTTGCAGGTACCAATAGACTGGCAAAGGTCTGGGTCCTATTCCTTAATATGAAGGTTCAAGGGACCAGAGAGACAGTACAGTGGTTACAGCAATTGCTTTGCATACAGCCAGCCCTGGTTTAATTCCTAGCACCACATTGGTACCTCACTTCCCCTGCGTAACACCAGGAGTGATTCCCGAACACCATTGGTGTGGCCCCCAAAGAAAACAGAAAAGAATAGGGGTCAGGGCTCTGCCCAGCACTTTCAATTTCTCTAGCTTTGGGTCTCCAGTAGTTTCTCTGACCTGGCTCTAAAGGATGTGCCGAGGGCTGGGGGGACATGGGGGGCTCTAAGATGGTGCCCCTCTCCCATCCCTGCACCCCCTGAAGGGGTGTGTGTGTGTGTGTGTGTGTGTGTGTGTGTGTGTGAACTCATCAGCAATGGGGCTGGACCTTTGGACTTCTCAGAACCAGCCCTGCAGAACTAGCTCCCAGGGACAGCCTCAGAGGTGAGGCCTGGAGTTGGAGACTCCAAGTATTCGGCCCTGGGCACAGCAGCACCCACCACTATTCCAGTGCCTCCCCCCCCCCCCCCAGCCTGCTCTTTAAAGTAAACACCCAAGAACATACAGATCTGTGGGCTATAAATACACGCATTTGTTTTGAGCCGTAGGAGAGGGGGAAAATGTCATTTCTTAGTGCCGAATAGGGTTGAATCACGGGCTGGGGGCCCCTCTGCGGAGGGTCAAGTGTAATTTGAGAGCAGACTCAGTGAGATTCGTGACAGAGTCGTTACACTTACACAAAAATAAAAACCAAACCAGCTCCAGCCCTTATTTCAGGGCTTGCTGGAATGTTTGCAGACACGCTTCGGAGAAAGGTGTTGGGGAGCTAGCGGACTGGGGGCTGAAATTGCTTCTTTGGGTGGGTGGATGGGGCACGAGTTTGATCCCCAAGACTCCGTTCTATAGAGCAGGCCCTGTGGCCCTTGCATGTCTGGTGGCTGCTCTCCTGCCAGCTCAGGTGCCCCATCCCATGTTCCCCACAATACCAGAGCTCTTTTCCTGAACCCCTCATTTCCCTGAAGGGTGTGGAGCAGGATGGTAGAGATCGAGAAGGTATGTGGGGATGTGGAGAAGGGGAAGGACAGTAGAATTCCAGAGACAAGCTTGCCTTGAAGGAAGGAAGAATTCAGCGTTCCTGATCTCTTCCTCCCCAGTTCCTGTGACTGGTGGGTGTAGGGTGAGGGATCACTAGGATTTCCTTCTTTGGGTTGTTTTAGGGATAAGTAATGTCAAGAGAGGGGCCAGAGCAATAGCACAGTGGCATTTGTCTTGTACGTGGCCAACCCAGCACTGACCTGGGTTTGATCCCTGGCATACCATATGGTGGCCTGAGCCCACCAGGAGTGATTTCTGATTACACAGCTAAGAGTAACACCTGGACACCGCTGGGTGTGGTGAAAAGAAAGAAAGAAAAAAAGCAAGAAAGAAGGTAAGAAAGGAGAAAGGAAGAAAGAAAGGAAGAAAAGAAATAAAGGAAGGAAGGAAGGAAGGAAGGAAGGAAGGAAGGAAGGGTTGAGCTTTGCATGCAGCTGATCTAGATTTGATTCCTGTTATCCTATGGTCCTCTAGGAATTATTTCTTTCTTCTTCTTTCTTTTTTCTTTTCTGCCAGGGTAATTTCTGAGTGCAAAGCCAGGAGTAACCCCTGAAGACCAACAGGTACGGCCCACAAATCCACCCCTCCAAAAAATAGAAACATTGGAGGGCCAGTGGCTAGAGCAATGATACAGTGGGGAGGACATTTATCTTGCATGTGGTCATCCTGGGTTCCATCTCATACCCCATATGGTTTCCCAAGTCCACTAGGAGTGATTCCTGAGCATAGAGCCAGGAATAAGCCCTGAGCAAACATCTTTGGGTATGGCTCCCTACCACAAATAAAACAAGAATCAGAGGCTGTGAACTAATTTGCTCTGTTTTACGAAACTAGCTCTGGCAGGAAGAAAGTCTCCATTTCTGCCTGGGACGATTTCTCTTCTCACTCCTCTGTGCCTAGGAGTTTCCCAGAGTTTCTGACTGGCCTCAGTTTCCTGGGCCAGCTCCCCCAGGGCTCTTGTGGGGAGTGAGTCTTCACTCTGACAGTTGCTTTGTAAGGAAGAAGGCACATGGCCCAGAACTGCCAGCTTGACTGGCACATTACTCCTGGAGGATCTTCAAAGTCCCCTGTGCGGTTTAGGGCATGTGCGGATGAGGCTTCCTTCCTGCAGACACTGTCGGGAAGATCAGGTTTCGCCAATGTGATTTGTTCACTGCTGGCCCCAGCAAAAGGCAGAGAGGGAAGACCTGAAAATCTCCAATTTGGAAAAGAAAAGCGTTGTTCAGAAGTGGGGCATCTGCCAGCCTGCCAAAGTCCTGGAGGGAGCCTGCTAAGAATTCTCTTAAGTCTTAATCGCTTGGAACCAATGTAAAGAAGGAAACGCAGGCTTGGGGACCAACTCTTGTCCCGATCACATCAAATGCGGGGGAATCTCTGTCTCTGTGCCAGCCATTCCTCTGGTCTGGGCAGAGAGAGGCTGTGCAGAATTTCAAAGCCTCCAGAGAGTGAGCTACATGCTGGACACCCCAAGCCAGAGCCTTAGCTGGTGGAGCCCACTAGGGCAGGATCAGCTTTCTGGTAAGATGCCCAAGTCATGGCAGGATCAGGGATCTATCTTTTTTCTCCCATGATTGATGTCTGTTGAAGCAGAGCTGTTGAAGTTGGGGGGGGGGCATCCTACTGGTCTCCTCTGGGCTTCCTTTCTTCCTATCAACCTTCTCCCTCTTGTACTCTTTTCTTCACACCTCCTCAATTTCTTCCCCCCTCACTTCCTCCCTTTCTTTACTCACTTTTTGTCCCTCTTCCCTCTCATCCCTCAGGTTATAGCTTAGCTTATTTCTCTAGGACAGGCCCTGGCATTTATATGATTATGCATCCATGTGTATCCAGGTGTATGCAATCTGTGTATGTGCATCACATGTATGTGCATTATTGTGCATATGTACCTGTGACTATGCTTTTGTGTGTATATGCACCTCTGTTTATATGCACCTGCATGTATGTAACTCCACCCTGGATTTAGGTGTAGCTACCTGAGACTTGCCCATTTCTGGGAGGGGTCTTGGGAACCAGATATTACGTGTAACCTTACCTGCAAGACCCCTCCCATTCCGGGGAGTGGTCTTGGAAGGTTATATAAAGCCTTTGACCCAGGGGATTAGGTCTTGCCTTTGCCTTTTTTGGTCTTTGGCCAGCATGGAGGTCAAAGGGAAGATGGCTGAAAGGAGTTAAGATGCAGGGCTAGCTAAGAATAGCAAATGCTGGCCCGGAGAAATAGCACAGCGGCGTTTGCCTTGCAAGCAGCCGATCCAGGACCAAAGGTGGTTGGTTTGAATCCCGGTGTCCCATATGGTCCCCCATGCCTGCCAGGAGCTATTTCTGAGCAGACAGCCAGAAGTAACCCCTGAGCACCGCTGGGTGAGACCCAAAAACTAAAAAAAAACAAAAACAAAAAGAATAGCAAGTGCTTAAAAGGTTATGATATAAGCCACACATGTGGTGGATAGGGTATGAATAAAGTTGATGCTTCCTGATGCCTGCCTGTGATTGAGTTCAATACCTGTCACTTTCCTGGACCCCAGACCCGCCAGTTGATGGGGGATGAAGCCACGTGGCCGGGGCCTAAGGACAAAGGCCTCCATCCTTCACCATCCACCACCATCGTTAATTATTTAATGCAACATATGTATACACATCACGTGTGTGGTGTACCCCAAGACCCACCCATTTCTGGGAGGGGTCTAGGGAACCGGATAATAGGTGTGACCCTACCTGCAAGACCTCCCATTCCTGGGAGGGGTCGGGAAAAAGTTAGATAAGCCTGGGACGAAAGGGATTCGGGCCCCTTTTTGTCTCTTGGCCGGCTTTTGAATCTTTGGGCCGCATGGAGCCCAAAGGGAAGATGGCTAACAGGAGATAAGATGCAGGGCTAGCAAAATAATGCTGTGCTTGAAAGGTTAACATAGGCCACACACCTGTGGTGGCTAGGGCATAAATAAAGATGATTCTTCCTGAAGCCTGCGTGTGAGTGAGTTTTGATTACGCCAATCATCTGGGCCTGGGACCCGGCCGGCTGGATGGGGGATGAAGCCACATGGCTGGGGCCTAAGCACAAAGGCCTCCATCCATCGCCATCCAGCCCCATCGTTAATTATTTGATTCAACAACGTGTATATGCATCCATGTGTATATACATCTACCTGTATATGCATCAGTGCTTATGCATCTGTATATGATTATGTATACATGAGTATGTACATCTGTGTGCATCTGTATCTATATGCATTTGAATATGTATGTATCCATGTGTACATACATCTCTGTATATGTATTCATATATATGCATCCATGTGCAAATGCATCTATGTGTCATGCATCTCTGTGTATATGCATCCATGAGTATATGTGGCCATGCACATATGCATTCATATGATTATGCATCTGTGTGTATATGCATTCATTTGTATTTGACTCAGTGCCCCTATTCCTATAGAACCAGTATGTTTTCCCACTCTCGAGTCTGGTCTTGACCATGGGCAGTTCTGTGCTTCTTTCTGGTCAGGTCCTTGATGGAACAGCTCAGAGCATACCAGTACCCTATATATCACACATTGCAGAGGGCTGCTCCCTTCTACCTAGAGGAAGTCCCAGGCAGCCATCCCGCACCCATTGCCTGTCTCTAGTCTCTGCTCTGGGGGCCTCTCCCCAGAGACTCAGGAGTGGTCAGACTCCTTTTTCCACTATGAGAGTTGGTGGAGGAGGTCTAGGTTTCCTTTTGCCCAATTAACCCCCCCCCCCCAAGGACTGAGCTGACCTCACTAGGAAAGCCTATCTTTCCCCTACTTCTTGCAGAGCAGAGTTCCCTAAACCCTTCAGAGGTCTCAAACTCAATTTACCTTTGAGCTGCAGGAGGCAAAGTCGGGGTGATCCTTGAGTGCAAAGTCAGTAGTAAGCCTTGAACATTGGGGGGTGTGACCCAAACAACTAAAACAAAACCAAACAAAAAAAGATTCCTCTAGGGCAGGGCCACAAAATATTGTACGGAGGGCCGTTTGCAGCCCGTGGGCCACGAGTTTGAGACCCCTGCTAGATGGAACAGAACAGACACATGCCGCTGTTTTCTCCTGTGCATGGGGACCAGGCCTTGGAATGAATGTGGGTGGAGGAAAATCAAAGTTCCCCACACCTCTGTTGACACTTCACATAGCTCCTCTGGCTGGCTGAGGTGCCAGTCTGACATTATTGGCAAGTTCCTCTATCACAGGCGCCTAAGATGGAACCTGAACCACAACACCCTGGTGGAAGGCTTGGTCATGCTCCACTAGGATTCCTCTCAAAGATGATGTTTCCTAAAAGGAAACAGAATACCAGTGTCAGGAGCAGGCATAGCCTGACTTGGCAAGACTCCAAGTTCCTTAGTGACTAAAGTGCCTTCCTGGCTCTCCTGTCCTCATAGCCACAGCTCAGCTTGGGGTTTCGGGAAGGGAGAAGTACATGTACCTTTGCTAATGGTTGGAAATTGCTGTATGCTCCTTGTCTCCCACCACTCTCCCTGTGGGCTCCTGATGGCTCCTGCCCCTGCCCTGCCTTCTCTCCTCTGTTTCTTCAACACATCATGTGGGTATCTCCCCCATTTTCCCCAGGTCACAGATCTGGACCAGCCTACAAAGATCCCCTCTGCCTGGTTCTAAGAGACAGTAGCACCTCATTCCCTCCTGGGGATCCCTCATCCTATTGCCTCCTGGCTAGTTCCTCTTACACTTTACTCAATAGCAATCTCTTGGGGAACTTTTAGGAGGGGGTGGTGGGTGGATTTTGGAGCCACACCCAGTGGTGCTCAGGGGTTACTCTTGACTCTGTGTTCATACATCTGGCAATGCTCAGGGACCATCTGTGGTGCTGGGGATCTCACACAGCTGGGTAAGCTGAATGCAAGGCAGGTGCCCTTCCTGCACTATCTTTCCAGCCCCTCTTTCCCCTTTTCTGGAGACATGAGAAACAGGAGCTTAAAAAGGCAAGAGCAGGTAAGAATAAAAAAATTTGATTTCCCTTCTGTGAGGATGACCATCACAGGGACAGTGGCCATGGCATGTCCGGATCTTTGAAATGCCAAAGGCTCAAGAGCCCAGATGTGCCTCTGTGGGTGTTGACAGCACTAGAACTGCTGCACTGTTCTCAAAGATTGGGATGAAGTTTGGGCATCCCAGAAATGTCCCAGAGACTTCCGCCCTGATGGAATGCAAACAAATGGCTGGCCATAAGACCCGAAGGTCTCATCAGTCTCTCTCTCTGTCCCCTACTTCTCTGTTCCTCCTCTTCCTCCTTCCCTTCTCCATCTTTCTTTCCCCCCTCCCCCTCACTCTGAAGTTTATAGTTGGCATGAGGGGTGAGCCAAAGTGCCTGGAATGGCAAGTGGATAATAAGAAGAAGGCTCTGAGACTCATATTCTCTCCACATCTGGGCCTACTTTATTTGTGTGCATGTGTATATGTATTTACGCATATGTGTGTATTTGTGGGTATGGGGTACAGTCGCAGGACTTAGGGCTTGGTGGCCTATTTTTCTGCTCCCTGTTGGGACCTAATCAACAGCTCTACACAGTCACAGCAGCCCAAGTGTCCTGACGAGATGCTTGGTGCATTTCTGGCTCTTGAGATGCTGGGGAATGACCTGCTGGGAGGCTCTCAAAGAGTGGGGAGCTCCAAATTCAGGGACTGTCCTCACGCAGCTGCAGGTACCCTCATGAAGAGGCTCTCAAAGGGTGCAGGGAATCCCTGGATTCTGGGTACTGTCATCAGGGTGTTTCAGGGACCCCATGAAGTTCTCAAAGAGTGATGCCCAGTTTCTGGGGATGGTCCTCAGGTGCTGCAGGCCTGAGTTAGAGATGAAGCCTGCCCATGGCCAGGGATTTTCCTGTTGCTATGGTCAGTGAAAGGAAGGGAAGATGGGGCCTCTCACTTCCATTCTGGGTGCTAAAGGTCCCCTTTATGTGGCCTGACATCCATTTGCTGCGCCAGCCAGTGGGCATGCAAGGGCCAATGTGTTTCCCGGCAGAGCCCATATTATAGAGGTACAAGTGTCAATTAAATTAGCTGGGAAGAGTGGAGGGAGGGGCAGGAACCACTTAAGCATGGACTGGGGTGAGTCTTCATAACTGCCCATTAGGGGGAGGGTGGGGTCACTCACTGCTCCTGAGTCAGAACTGCCTGCTGAGAAGGCTCCAGGAGCCTGACAGAGTGGGCCCAGGATGCCTCTTCAATCCATAGCAGTGCTATTTATTTATTTTTACTTGGGGATCACACCTGGTAATACTCAGGGGCTACTCTTGGTTTTGAATTCAGGAATTACTCCTGATGGTGCTATCTGGATCTATGGGAAGCTGGGGATTGAATCCGGGTTGGCTTAGTGCAAAGTAAGTGCCCTTTCTACTCTACAACCACTTTAACCCCTCAGAGGAGGTGCCATTCATCAAAAATTGACTGACCCACCTTTTTGGATGTCACCAATACCCCTCAATCACACCATCTTTGAGGAAAGGGGTTCAGCCTTTCAGCTGCTAGACTTCATATTGTGACATACACGACCATTCCCACTGTCTCCATAAGAACATGTTACCTGTACCAGGTATGAGCAGAGATCATGCCCCCTGGGTGGGCAGCCTGGGGCACACAAGGGTGAGGCTCTACTTTTATAAATAAGTTTTTCTAGATGGTTCTTTTATGCCAGATAAAGACATGGCTGCCACATGGTGGAGCACAATGTGATTGACTCTTTCTGGTTCAGGGAATGCTGGAGATGGGGCGACAGTTGCTTCACATCCTGAGAATGAGCAGCTGACATGCCCCCAGGAATGCCCTGTCACAGCCCACAATGTTGTGAGGCTGAAGCTCCCTGCTATATCTCATGAGTGACACACATGCTCAAATTTCAGGGTTCCATTTCTCTAGAGTCATGTTTTGGCTTCAGATGGCGAGAAGCAGTGGACAGCATGGGATAATGGCCCAACAAATCCCTCCAGGATCTTAGGGGAATAATGAGCTGAGATGGACAGGAAAGTCTGGCTTGCACCATGGGGCCAGCGGGGTTCAGGCTCGGTGCCTGAACTCGGGGGATCTCTCCTCTGGCCTCCAGGGGACCAAAGCATTCAGACCTATTTAACTCCAGCCTTGTTCAGACCTCAAAGGCTGTACCCAAAAGACCATCTAGAATTCAAAGGCAGAGCTGGGGCTCGGCGGTCAGGAGTGGAATTGCTTGGCACAAAATCCAGCTACATCTGGTCCGTCCTGCCAGTGCAGCTCATGGAGTTTCTCTGCAGTCTCAGGAGCTGGTACTAAGAGGAAAGCTTGCTACACCTCTTTAATCAAGCTGGCAAGAGGAGAGAGCCACACAGGGGGTCTAGGAGGCTCTGGCAAACATTAAAGCTCCTAGTAGATTTGGCAGCTTATTTGTTTAGCAGGTTATTAATGGTCCTCCTGAAATCAGGGTTATGCTAATTGCTTTGAGGATCAACCCCAGCAAGCTCACTGAATTCAAGTTTAGGCAAACAGCTATAAATGAATGAATGATTGCATAAATGTATGCTGAGAGAATGAATGGATGAATGGAAGGATGGATGATGAGTGAATGAATGAATGAATGGTTGAATGAACGGAAGGATAGATGATGAGCAAATGAATAAATGAAGGGGTAGATGGAGGAATGAATGAATGAGTGGATAAGTTAATGAATGGAGATATGGGAGTGACAGGAGGGATGGACGAATGGATGGTAAGTGGATGAATGAAAGGATGGATAAATAAGTGGATGAGTGAATGGAGAAATGGGAGAATGGATGAATCATAGGGAATGAATGGATAATGGATGACAGTAGATGAGTGGATGGATGGGACAATGGAGTAAACAAGTAGATGAGTGAGTGTCTAAATGAATGATGAGTGTGGCTGTATCCTGACCAGGCTTCTTACTGGCTCTCTGTGTTCTCTTGACCTTCCAAGACCATGATTATCAAATTTGTGTTCACCTCCTCTTCTGATGAACCCAGTCCCAGCATGGGAACATCTGTCCTTCCACTCATGTTATTTCCTCTCAGCTGCTTTCTTCACTTTTTCATTCTTGTGATCTGCTCCCCTGAACCCATGGGAATGAAACCGGGGTATCCCTGGACAGATACGCCTGCATGAGACTTTCTTATCTGTGAGCACAGAAGTCCCCTTTCACTAATTCACCTCTGCCTTCAAGGGAGCAGGGGAGATGTCTGGGTGCCCTGCCGAGATGGATCCCCTGCAGGTGGCACATGTAAGAGCGACTGGAGATAGAGAAGGGCAGACATGATATTACTCACTCCAGGAGAGCTCTGAAACTCTTGTTGCCTAGATTCACCAAAGTCAGAGTTGAAACCCAAGAGCTTCCTGCCTCTTCAGCCTCATCTGTAAGAAAAGCCTCTTCCGGGCCTGGAGAGATAGCACAGCGGCGTTTGCCTTGCAAGCAGCCGATCCAGGACCAAAGGTGGTTGGTTCGAATCCCGGTGTCCCATATGGTCCCCCGTGCCTGCCGGGAGCTATTTCTGAGCATTGAGCCAGGAGTAACCCCTGAGCACCGCCGGGTGTGGCCCAAAAACCAAAAAAGAAAAGAAAAGAAAAGCCTCTTCCTAGTCCTGAGGAAGAGAAGCTAGTCTGGTTCAGTTTGGGGGTACAAACCAGCTTTGGAGAGGGCATGCTCCAGACTGTGCCCTTTCCTCAGGATCCAGCACTTGGACAAGTTCCAGAAGAAACTTTCTAGGTCTAGGAACTGCCAGGGAGAAGGAAGTCTTGAGGTTAGGATTGGGCTCAAGGCTGTGCAAATGCATTTAAACATTTTTAGCTCAGTTAGAGGATCTGAGGTGGCTGTGCTTGGAAAGTGTCAGAGACCTGAGATCCAGAGTCACTACTAATTATCTAGGGGGTCGTCCTTGTGTCTAGTTACACTTAAATATCTATTCCAATGGAGGTAGGGCGTTTGCCTTGTGTGCAGAAGGATGGTGGTTTGAATCCCGGCATTCCATTCCATATGGTCCCCCAAGCCTGCCAGGAGCGATTTCTGAGCGTAGAGCCAGGAGTAACCCCTGAGTGCTGCCGGGTGTGGCCCAAAAACCAAATATATATATGCATATATATATACACACATATATCTATTTCAGTTGGGTCCCTTAAAGAGAAAGTAAAACCAAAGAAATAAGAGTCCGTGTGTGAGTGGGTGAGGGACTGGTACTTGCCTCCTGTAAACCAGCTTTGTCACTGGGACTTTTTGTTTTTGTTTTTGTTTGTGGCCACACCCAGTGAATCTCAGGGATCATTCCTGGTAGTGCTTAGTGCTTGGGGAATCATGTGGGATGTCGGAGATCAAATCCTGATTGATAAAAAAAAATCCTGATTGATATGTGCAAGGTAAATGCCCTCCTCGCTGTCCTACTGCTCCGACTTTGGCCTTGAACCCTTCTGACTGATTTTACGAAGCCTGTATTCATGGTCACATATTTGTATTTATTTTCTCTTCAACACTACACAGGGAAAGGAGGGTGGCACATTGTGAGCTCTGGCACCGTGTCTGCTGCTGACATCCTGAGATCAGCCAGCATAAGACCAAACAGACAGTGGGCAGGAACAATAGCACAGAAAGGTGGGCATTTGCTTTGCATGTGGCTGACCTGGGTTCGATCCCCAGCATCCCATATAATTCCCCAAGACTGCTAGGAGTGATTCCTAAAGGCTACCAGGTGTGTGTGCCCCCCCCAATAAAACAAAAGCAGACGGGGGATAACCTGAATTACTGGGTGCGGTGTCTCTCTGACTGCGGGTCCCCACCTTTCATGGGCTCTTCTCCCTACCCCCAGGCTGCAATGAGGCCAGGAGCTGGCTCTCCTCAATCTTTCCCCTGAGCTGGAGCCCAACTCTCAGCTCAGTGACAGGAGATGCTGAGGTTACTCGTCTCTCCCATTCAGCCCTATCAGCGGGGGGAGGTAATTTTCCGAGAAAAGTCCCAGCCGAAAGCGGCAGGAGATTCAGAAGCGCTTGCCCCCAATTACAGGGGGCCACGAGGCAGGATGTGGATTGATTGGGCAATGAGGGAGAGCGCCAGAGCAGGGGTGCTGAAGATTGGGGCCATGGCTCCCTGGGGCAGAGTTAATGGGGATTAATGAGCTGCCCAGAGGAATAGTCAGGCTGCCCTTGGCCACTGCCCGAACAGGATGTTGGGAGGTCCAAGGTTCCCGGCCTGATGCTGGGCATGACCTCCCAAGCAGCACTGATCCTGGATACCCCATTCAGATGAGTCCACCATTGGGGTGACCTCTTCTGCCCCCAAGTCTGTAACCTTCCTGACATGGCGGCACCATGCCTACCTTATCTCCTTCCTCTGGGCTGGGCTGGCCCCAACACAACAGGCTGGGCCACTGTGGGCCTCAGTTTTCTCACTCCCACAAATGGGCACAGAAATGGATGTTGTGGGGAGGGCAGTGAGGACCCAGTGACAGGACAGGTGGCCCACAGGTGCCCCAGAGACTTGCTCCTCTTCAGAGAACCCAGAGCAATGGTGTCTCTCCAGAACATCTCTCCAGTCTCTACTTGTTCAGGGAATGCTGAAGATGGGGGACAGTTGCGTCATATCCTGTGACTGAGCAGTTGACATGCCCTGGAATGCCCTGTCACATCCAACAGGGTTGTGGGGCTGAAGCTCCCTGCTACATCTCACTGAGATCTCCTGTGAGACATAAGAGGGCCGTGCTTTCTGGGGGTCCTTAGTGGAGTACACCAAACCTAGAGGGGCACTGGCAGTGGGTGGGAACCAGATGTGATCACTCATTATTTGGTTCCCTGTGTCTAATGGGTGTCCCTATCTTGATGTGCCGATGAGTCCCCGTCCCACCCCCACCCCACCCTCCGAAATCTCAGGGTCATGGGAGAAAGGTCAGGGATCATCAGGACAATGCTCTGCAGGGGGCTTCACTCTTAGCTGAGCAGGGAAGGGACCCTGGAGACCCACCATGTCTTTGCTGGCCTCAGAGCAAAGGGAAAGTGCAGCACCCGGCTAGTGTATCACTGAGGTGACATCTGCCTTGAGGCCCATTCATCACACCAACCAGGGTGAGTCATTCTTGCACATGGCAGCCTGCATCGGGTATCATGGGCTGAGATATAGTGTGGCAGGGGGAGGCTCTGTCCCTCAAGGAAAGTACAAGATAAGGGGGGACCTGACCAGGGAAGGTTCTAGCTGTTGCGGGGGGGGGGGGGGAGGCTGAGAGGGCAGATGAGGGGACAGGATTCATTCATTCATTTATTCATCTGTAAATTCAATCATTAACTCACTGGCTCATCTTTTATGAATTCATTCACTCATTCATTCATCTATTCACTCTTTCACCTACCACTTTACTTATTTATTTATCCATTCACCCAGTGACTTTTAATTTAATTCATTCACGCTGTGACTCATTCATTCCCTCATTTATTAATCCATTCATTCATTCATTCATTCATCTTCTCACTTAATCATCTGTCACTTTACATATTAATTTATCCATGAATTAATTCACTCACATTTCCTCATTTATTAGTCTACTCATTTGTGAACTCATTCAGTCATTAACTCACTCATTCATTCCTTTATCGACTCACACATTTATCACTTATTTGTTTATCCATGAATTAATTCACTCGTTCACTGACTCATTCATTCCCTCTTTTATAATTCACTTGTTCATTCATTCATTCATTCATTCATTCCAGGGCCACAAGCCTGGCCCAGCCTGGCCTGGCTGGACACTTAGCACAGGGCACTCCTATTGCTCCCTGGCACTCTTTCCTCCACTCCTTCCCTTGGCCATGGCTGGTCTGTGGAATGGGGCTGGATGTAGTATGCATGGGCTCAGCCTGGCTCTCCAGCAGGGCCAGGGAATGTGGGGGTCTATTTCTGTTTCTACATCTGAAACATTTTTCTGGGTCTGCCCCAAACTTGCAGGGTGTGAGCTGAGAGGTTGCCGAGATGCTAGGCTTGGGCTGCAGCTGTGCCTCTGCCCATGCAAGCCTGCCTGAGCCACAGAACAGATGTGGGGAGATGCTCTGACCCCCAAAGTGGCCTCATCCACCTCAGCACACCACTCATGTCCTACTCCCAGGCTCCAACTGGGTTTGTATATGCAGCAGGTTCTTCAAACTCTTGGGGCTAGGCATTCTGTTTTGGTCCTTTCTCCACTGGGATGCCCAGGGGTTCAGGCCCCAAGACTCGGGGGTCTAGTCAGCTACTCCCCCTAAGCACAGGCTTATTCATCCACTCTCCTATATGGAGGTTTCTACAGCATAAAATTCTCCATTTGGGCAGCTGGGTCAACAAAGTTTCAATGAAGAGGCCTTGGTTAATCCTATGCAGTGTAAGCATCACCCCAAAACTTGCCAAGGGCCCCCCAATCATCCACCCTTTAATTTCTTTTTTTTTTTTTTTTGGTTTTTGGGCCACACCCAGCGATGCTCAGGAGTTACTCCTGGCTGTCTGCTCAGAAATAGCTCCTGGTAGGCACGGGGGACCATGTGGGACACCGGGATTCGAACCAACCACCTTTGGTCCTGGATTGGCTGCTTGCAAGGCAAACGCTGCTGTGCTATCTCTCCGGGCCCCACGCTTTGATTTATCTCCTGCTTCTGACCTCCCCTGCGCTCATCATTTGACTGTTGCTAGAATAGCGTCTAGGTGCGGTCTTTGAGCAGGCACTGGGAGGGTACAGTAGCATTATTGCTTGTTTGATGAACCTGTTCTCTTTTATGACCCATTCATTCTCCATAGGATGGATGCACCACAGCTCATTTGTCCATTTCCTGGTTGAAGGACACTTGGATAGTGGCCAGGGATGGCGGCGATGAGAAGTCTAAGCAACATAAATATTCCTGCTTAAGTTTCCTGCGCAAGGAAACTTGGGGGCCAGTGCCTGGAAGAGACACTCTGGCTGTAAGGTGGGTGTGGCTGGCATTGCCTGAGAAAGTGCTTCAGAAGGTCTCCCAAGTAGCTGGTTGATCTGTATCTTGTGAGGCAGTGGGCATCCTCCTGGTGAGCTCAGGGTTTGCAGCATGTTTGCTGTGGTTTACATCCCCCGCAAACACATACCCCAGGACCAAAGGTGTTGCATCACTTCTCATGCATTTCTCTGCCATCTGTATACATGGTATCATGCTCAGATTTGAAAAAATATATTAGGATCAGAGAGAGAGCTCAAGTGATAAGGCACTTGCCTTGCATACATACAGTCATTCCCAGTGAGATCCTTTGCACTGCAAATGCTCCCCTGAGTCTGGCCAGGACTGATCCCCTAGCACTGATCCAGGAGTAAGCTCTGAGCACCCCCTGGGTATGGTCCAATTCCCATCCCCCCACAAATAAATAAAAATCAAATTTTTTTCTTGAGTTCTTCATATCTTTTACAAGTAAGTCGTTTAGGGCCCGGAGAGATAGCACAGTGGCGTTTGCCTTGCAAGCAGCCGATCCAGGACCAAAGGTGGTTGGTTTGAATCCCGGTGTCCCATATGGTCCCCCGTGCCTGCCAGGAGCTATTTCTGAGCAGACAGCCAGGAGTAACCCCTGAGCACGCTGGGTATGGCCCAAAAAAACCAAAAACCAAAAACCAAAAACCAAAACAAGTAAGTCGTTTAATCTTCTGTTCTGACAATCATCTCTTAGTTGGAAATGAGGACAAAGTTTTCAAAACACTTACCTTTTGAAAAATAATTTTGAGGGAATCCTAATTTCTGGGTGCAGGTCCAAATTCCCAACTAGTACCCCACATTTCTCTGCCTAAATGATTTTTTTGAGTTTTTCATGTATTATAGATAAAACTCTCTCCCCCCACACACATTTCATTTGGAAAAATATTTTGTTTACTTTTGAGAGAGAATTCTTGGTTGACAGATCTCTCTCTCTCTCTCTCTCTCTCTCTCTCTCTCTCTCTCTCTCTCTCTCTCTCTCTCTCCACTTAAAGATGTCTTTCCATTATCTCCTGGCTGGCCTAGTTTCTGACAAGAAGCCTTCAATAACAATTCCACTTGTGCCTCTGGATATAAGGTGTCTGTCTGCCTCCACTTGCCACCCACAAACTCTTTCCCATTGGTCTTCAGCAGTGAGAATAGGATGTTCCAGGAGCTTTATGTTTGCTAGTATCTGTGCTCTGAGCTATTTTGTCTGGTGTGGTTCTCTGGTTTTCTTAGATTTGTCACTCAAAGTTCTTTTACTCCTGGGAAATTTTTGGCCAATGAAGATTCTTAAATATTTATTCTTTAAAATATCACCTATGGGGCCGGAGAGATAGCATGGAGGTAAGGCGTTTGCCTTTCATGCAGGAGGTCATCGGTTCGAATCCCGGCGCCCCATATGGTCCCCTGTGCCTGCCAAGAGCAATTTCTGAGCCTGGAGCCAGGAATAACCCCTGAGCACTGCCAGGTGTGACCCAAAAACCAAAAAAAATAAATAAATAAAATAAAATATCACCTGTGCATGTGTTTGTGTGTGTGTGTGAGAGAGAAAGAAGAGAGAAAGTGAGTTAGCGTGACCGAGAGAGAGAGAGAGAGAGAGAGAGAGAGAGAGAGAGAGAGAGAGAGAGAGGTTCAGTGTGGGTAATTTTTACTGACCTTCCAAGTTTCTCTTATTTTCTGAGTATTTTCCCTTATTTTCAAGTATTCTGACAAGCCCTTTGAAGACCTTCTGTATTTTCACTTTTGATGAAAAATGTTATTTTCTCCCTCTGGCCAGAGAAATGGTAAAAGAGGTAAGATACTTGCCTTGCACACAGCTAACCCTGGTTTAAACCTGGCATCACATATGGTCCTGATCCCTGAGCAAAAAATTGAGAAATAACCCTGATTTAAAAAAAAATGGTTTTTAGATTATTTTTGTTTTGGGTTTCTGGGCCACACCTGTCTGTGCTTAGGGCTTATTCCTGGCTCTTTGCTCAAGGAATCATTCCTTGGCAGTAAACCCTGAGCCCTACCAAGTCCGACCTCCCAAAACCCCAAACAAAATGTATTAAAGTTGTGTTACTCTCCCACCTCAATCTCCTTGCCCTGGTCCCATAAACCCCTTCCTAACTATATTCCAGGTGACCAATCTTATTATGTTCAGCCTGTAATCGCCTGTATAGTCTTTGACCAGACAAGGAGACAGAAGCATATTTTTTCATTTCTTTCTCTTGACACAAAAGGCAACTGGTTCTAGATGTTCTATAATATTGTTATTATATTTTTTTTCTGGGCCAAAGAAATAACTTAAAGGGTCTGAAAGCAGCCTCTGACCTACCTCCCCTACTGAATGTCCCAAGGATGGCTGGGTGATTCACAGAGCTGCTGTGTCCGAGCTCTCAAAGCTCTAGACCCCCTTTATTGCTGCCAAGCATTTCTGGGGGAGGCCCTGGGCACCCAAAAATGGCCTATTCGCCAGGGTACCACTTTCACATTAATCTAACATTTAAAATAATTGGGGCTGGAGTGATAGCACAGTGGGTAGGGCATTTGCCTTGCATGTAACCGACCCATGTTCTATCCTCAGCATCCCATATGATCCCTCAAACCTGCCAGGAGTGATTTCTGAGCACAAAGGCAAAAGTAGCCCCTAAGTGCTGTGGTCCAGAAACCAATAAATAATTAAAAGGACATTTAAAAATAATTTATTTATATTTGTGTGTGTGGTGCAGGGGGTACATATCCTGCTCTAGTGTTGAGCCATGTCCCCAGCCCAAATCCTTGAGTTCCAATTTTGAAAAAAAGCTGCTGAATGCTTTGATTTTGTGTGACTTGTTAGTTTGGTTTTGGGCCACACCAGGCAGCACTCAGGTGTTATTCCCGGTTCTGTGCTCAGAAATGCCTCCTGGAAGGCTTGGGAGACCCTCTGGGATGCCAGGGATTTAACTCAAGTTAACAATGTGCAAGGTAAATGTCTTCCCTGCTGTGCAATCACTGGGGCTTCTTGTGCAATTTGTTTAGAGGACCAAGCCTCCCCCTCATCCATTCCAAAGCAATTCCAAAACTCAAGGCAATATATTCTTTGTATTGTTTATTTGTTTTGTTTTGTTTTGTTTTTGAGCCACACCAGCGGCACTCAGGGATTACTCCTAGCTCTGCACTCAAATCTCTTCTGCTGTGCTATCATTCCAGCCCAATATATTCTTATGGTCAGTCCTGAAGGGTTCGAAGACATGGTCTCGTTCCCATATTTCCTTTACTGCATGCACGCCCCACTATGGATTCTATTATCTTGGCTTGTGATTTTAGGCGGTTGCTAATGTTTCCTCCATCCAAAGTGAATCTTTGGGGGAAATTTCCAGAAGTGGAGTTTCTAGGTCTAAAGGGAAAAGCATAGAGAGCTTGGTTAGTTCAACTCTCTCTCTCTCTCTCTCTCTCTCCACTCTCTCTCTCATCTCTCTCTCTCTCTCTCTCTCTCTCTCTCTCTCCCTCCCTCCCTCCCTCCCTCCCCCCACAGGCTGCAAAACCTGGGTACTACTGGATAATTTCTGAAGCCAACAGAGTGTGATGATGCATCTTCATCTTTGTCAGCCTCAGATGAGATGTGTGGAAATTGGTGTTTCTGTTAGCAGGAATGAGAAGAAAAACATCCTCTTAGACCTTTAAGGGCTGCTCTCAGATCCTTTCCTTAGAATTATCTGTCTTTTACCATTGTCCATCATGGTTCTTCAAAATAATTTTTTACAAACCTCAGTTGTAAAGAGCTGTTTATCTATCTGATATATCAACTCGCCATTGGTGATGAATGTGGATATCACATCATTTTTCAAGGTCTTTAGGTTTTATATAGAAGCAAGTCTTTTGTTGAACATTTTCATTTTCATGGACCACTTTTTTCTTTTGCTGCATCTGGGTTTGGGGTCACAGTGGATACCTTTCTGTCTATCTAAATACCAAGGGAATCCACCCAAGGAGAATTTTAGTGCTAGAAAGGCATTATCTTCTACAATAGGTAACTCAGGCATGTTGGAGCATGTCAGAATAGGCTCGAACATGTGGAGGTGTTATAGTATGTTGATGCATGTTGTGGCATGCCAAAGCATGTTGGACCATGCTGGAGTATTATTGTACATTAACACATGTTGGATTATGCTGTTGTAGTGTGTTGATACATGCTAAAGCATGTTGGAGGACATGCATGAAGTAGAAGGAAATTTGATATTTGTTTGGGGGCCACACCTGGTGGTACTCAGAGCTTACTCTTTTTTTTTTTTGTTTTTTGGGTCACACCCGGCGGTGCTCAGGGGTTACTCCTGGCTCAATGCTCAGAAATAGCTCTTGGCAGGCACAGGGGACCATATGGGACACCGGGATTCGAACCAATCACCTTTGGTCCTGGATCGGCTGCTTGCAAGGCAAACGCCGCTGTGCTATCTCTCTGGGCCCTCAGAGCTTACTCTTGACTCTATTCTCAGGGTTCATTTTTGACAGTGCTCAGAGGATCATATGTGGTGCCAGGGATTGAATCCGGGTCAGCTGTGTGCAAGGCAGGTGGCCCCAGCAACTCTTCTTCACTTTTGAGTCATTCTTTTGGGTGAGTTGTAAGCAAATTACAAATGTCAGTTTTCATTAAACATCTGCACAAAGATATTTTTCATGTGACATGTGATCTCAAATAAAAACAAAGGTATGGCTTGAAGGCTGGCGCAGTAGCACAGCAGGTAATCTATTTACCTTGCACACAGCCGACCTGTATTTGACCCCTGGCACACAGCCGACCTGGATTCAACCCCTGGCATCCTATATGGTCTCCCAAACCTGTTCAGGAATTACTCCAGATCACTGCCAGGTGTGACCCAAGACACAAACAAACAAACAAAAAACCCCAAAAAAGTATGGTTTGAAGTTTTTATGAATGAGATCACTGGTCTGGGGTGAGGGAATGAGGTTCCCTAAAAGCAGCAGGGGTAATGAATGAGTTGGGGGTGAGATGCTTTGGCAGCTAAAAACATAGCAAAAGACAGAATCCGCAAACCCAAGGAAAAATCCTGGTTTCTTATTATCCTCTTACCCACTGAGCTAGACTATTTCTCTTTTTAAATTTGCAATAAAACCAGATGGTGGAGAGAGTAAACAGTCACTGAATCAAATATTTGTATTTTCCTAAATTAGGCTGTGAGTTATAGACCATCCTTCCAGAGTAGATGATGCTCATTCTAGTATATATTAATTCACAGACTATTAACCAGGAGACCACTTAAAATTAATCTAGCATTTAAAAGTCATTTATTTATATTTGTGTGTGGTGCTGGGGGATCACATTCTGCTCTAGTGCTGAGCCATGTCCCTAGCCCAAATCCTTGAGTTCCAACTTCAAAAAAAAAAAAAAAAAAAGCTGCTGAGTGCTTTGATTTTGTGTGGCATTTTTGTTTGGTTTTGGGCCATACCAGGCAGCACTCAGAAATTACTCCTGGTTCTGTGTTCAGAAATTACTCCTGGCAGGCTAGATGACCCTCTGGGATGCCAGGGATTTAACTTGAGTTAATGGCCTTTCCTGCTATGCAATTGCTGGGGCCTCTTGTACAACTTGTTTAGAAAGTCTGGTCAGTGGGCAAAACAAACAAACAAAAAAGCTGGGGGGGGGGGACCTGGAGCAGTGGCACGGAGTGCTAGCCTAGGACCGACTTTGGTTAGATCCCCTGGCGTCCCATATGGTCCCCCCAGCCAGGAGTGATTTCTGAGTGCATAGCCAGGAGTAACCCCTGAGCATCACAGGGTGTGCCCCCCCCCAAAAAAAAAAGTCTGGTCAGTGGGACCAAGCATCTGGGATAAGTATGGTGTTTATCTGCAGAAAGACTCAGGTGGGAAAGCTGGGGAGAAAGACAGAACTTCTGTGAGAGGATTCTGGGTCCACATTAGTTATTCAGCCCCTTTTGGGGGATGGGAGTTAGACCTAGCAGTGCTCAGGGGCCTGTGTGGTGCCAGGGAATGAACCCAGGGCTCCCGCAAATGCAAAGTCTGTGCTGAGGCATGTGCCTGGACTCCAGTACTCAGGCTCAATCTCTTGGAGTTGGCAGGGGATTGTTTTGACGTCAATCTGTGGGGATAGGAGAGCCTGCAGGTAATGGAGGGTGGGGTGGGGGGCAGTTGGCATGTTTGCAGGAGGAAGGAGGCAACAGTGAGAGCCAGTTTTCTTTCTCATGATTCACCCACACAGCCCCCCACTCCATGTCCATATTTACAACTCCCAATACACCGGTCAGGTTTCTCCTTCCTGGAATAGGTGTTTCCATGTCCCCACAGGTCACAAGTCCCTGTGGGCACACACCCCCTCCCATAACCTGCCCTTTCTCTTTAGTAGAAGGAAATCAGTGGGGTGTGACTCCTGAACACAGAGCCAGGAGCACACTCAGGTATAGCTCCCAAACAAACAAACAGAATACAAAATACAAAGAAAAGAAAGGAGCTACTGGAACACAGCCGAGAGACTGGACACAGCAGGTAAGACACTTGTTTTGCATGAAGGGAGAAAGGAAAGAAAGAAAAAGAAAGAAAGAAAGAAAGAAAGAAAGAAAGAAAGAAAGAAAGAAAGGAAGGAAGGAAGGAAGGAAGGAAGGAAGGAAGGAAGGAAGGAAGGAAGGAAGGAAGGAAGGAAGGAAGGAAGAAAAAAAGAAAGGAAGGAAGGAAGGAAAGGAAGGAAGGGAAGGAAGAAAGGAAGAGAAGGAAGGAAAGAAGGAAGGAAGGAAAGAAGGAAAAGAAAGCTAGAGAAAGAAAAAGAAGAAAGAAGAGAAAGAAAGAAGAGAAAAAAGGAAAAAAAGAAAGGAAAAGAAAGAAATGAAGGAAAGAAAAAGAAAGGAAGAAAAGAAAAAGGGAGAAAGAAAGAAGGAAAGAAAGAAGGAAAGAAGGAAAAGAAAGCTAGAGAAAGAAAGAAGAAAGAAGAGAAAGAAAGAAGAGAAAAAATGAAAGAAAGAAAGGAAAAGAAAGAAATGAAGGAAAGAAAAAGAAAGGAAGGAAGAAAAGAAAAAGGAAGGGAGAAAGAAAGAAGGAAGAAAGGAGGAAAGGAAGGGAGAAAAAAGGAAGAGAAAGAAAAAGAAAGGAAGAAGGAAGGAAGAGAAAAAGAGGAGAAAGGGAGGAAGGAAGGGGATGGAAGGAAAGGGGGAGAAAAGGTGGAAGAAAAGAAGGAAGGAAGGGGGGAAGGTAAAGGAAAGGTGGAAAGAAGGTAGGAAGGAAACCTTCAGGTGTGACTGGAAATTCTGCAGCTCCTGCTCAACCAGTGAGCATGGGGCTGGAGCCTCCAGAACTTCTGCCCGTGATCACTGTCCCAATCTCTCCTGCCCAAGCTCTAGCTTCCTTGGACTTGGTGCCTGTCGGGAAGGGCGGGAAGGGCGTCACTCCCTCCCAGGCTCTGCGAAATGAGCTTCAGAGAATCTGCAGAGGTGGGAAGAGTACCTGTCCCCAAGGAGCCCCAAAAGGCTCCTGAAGGTCTTTTCATCGGCGCCTCTGGGCTGAGCTGGCTCTGAAGGTTCGTGAAAGTTCAATCAAACACAGACAAGTGGGAATGGATTTCCTCTCTCCGCAGCCCGCTAGCTGCTGAGTTTTCCTTTTCTCGTCTCCCCCGTGTGCTTTGCTGGGCTTACAAACTTATCTGGAGCTCTGTCGAGGATGGCTGGACTCCAAAGCCTTGGCCAGAAGCTGAAACTGTAAAGATTTGCGTAGGGAAGCTGCTGGCGTGACCTTGAACAGCATCCGAGCATGATGTGCAAGGACAGTCTTCCGCCGTGGGCTTTCTTGTAGTGACTCGACTCGAGCTAATGACAAAATATTTCAAGCTGTTTGGGATAAATTAGGCAAATGAGGTCTAGCCTGCAAAACGTGAATTGGATTAAAGCTATTAAGAATAGATTCCTACTCTAGCGGAAACTGTAATTTAAACGGAGGAGACTTAATAACTACTGGATACTCCCATGAAAATCGGAAATAAACTCATCTCAGTGAGGGCCTACTATAGCCGAGTTAGGCAAGATGCCCAATCCACATTGTGTTTTAGAGAAGGAAACAGCGTCCCCAAGAGCTTTGAGGAATAAGAGGGCACAATAATCTATATAGGATTTTAGGGTTATTATTTTTTTTCTCACATCTGATGGTGCTTCAGGGATACTCTCAAGTTAGTCAGTGCTCAGGGATCATTCCTGATAGTGCTTAAAATGAAATCCAGGTCTCCTGAATGCAAAGCATGCACTCAGTCTATGGGGTACTCTCCAGCTCAAATATACATATGTGAAATATACAAATATAAAAAAATCATAGAAGCTTAAGGGTCCAGAGAGATGGTACAGTGAGCAGGACCCTTGTTTTACACACAACTGACCCCAGTGCCATATATGGTCCCCAAGCACTATCAAGAGTGACCTCTGAACATAGAGCCAGGAGTATGCCTTGAGAACTGTTGGCTTTGGGCCCCTTATGCCCCCTAAAGCAGCTTGTTCCTCAGGACCCAACACCCCCAGGAAATGTAAACTTTTGCATCACTTCCAGTCCAGTGAAAAGAAAATAATTTATTAGTTCTTGGGCAGGGAGCTGACTCCAAGGTTTGAAAGAGGGGAGCTAGCTTTGCTGGCAGGAAATCTGGGTTTGATTCCTGGTACCACATGGTCCCCCCAAACACTGACAGGAGTGACCTCTGAGCACAGAGTTGGGAGTGATCCCCAAGTACTGCGGAGTATGGCCCCAACACTTAAAAAATTAAAGCAATCCCTTATTATATATAGCTCATGAATTGTAAGTAACACTACAAACCCACCCATTTAAACAGGGTATCTTGTCATAGCTGAGGGTCCAAAGGGTCTTTTACATCCTTACTCAGGTCACACACACAGACACACAGACACACAGACACACAGACACACAGACACACACACACACACACACACACACACACACACACACACACACACCATCCCTGCCAACTTCCCCCAAATGGCAATAATGAGTCTGAGTCTGAGTATGACCTGTTTGGTCTGGCTGGCCAAGTATCAGTCTTGTCCAATGATGTGAATTCAGGCTTCAGATCCAACAAACACGTTCTGTAAAGTAGCTCAGTTGGGAAAAAAAAAAAAAAGTGCTGTCAAGTCCTTAACCTCAGGGAAACAAGCCAATACAACCAGCTCTGAAGCTTCCTGGCTGGTGACTCGGGGCAAATGGCCAGCCTTAGAGACTTCATTTCCTCCCCTGCAGACAGAACTAATATGTATCTCAGCAGGCTGCCAGGAGGACTCAGAGAAATGCTATGTGTCCACTAGTAGAGGGCACAGTCCCTGGGACTCTTTTGTCACCACTATCGTTATCATTTTCATCATTAGTTGTCACAATGGCAACAGTTGCAACAAAACTCACTCAACTTGCATCTGCCTGGAGCAGTAGCACAGCGGATTTAGGGTGTTTAGGGTATTGCATGAGGCCAACTAGGGTTTGATAGCCAGCATCCCATCTAGTCCCTGGAGCCCACCAGGAGTGATTCCTAAGCACAGAGCCAGGAAGTAACCCCTGAGCACAGTCAGATGAGGCCCAAAAATGAAAAACAAATAAACAACAAACCAACCAACTTGCTCTAAGGAACTAACATAATGGATCAATTTTGTGTTTCAACATCAGACCAAACCTGGTTTCTTTTTTTTGGGGGGGGGGGCACACCCAGCAGTGCTCAGGGGTTACTTCTGGCTGTCTGCTCAGAAATAGCTCCTGGCAGGCATGGGGGACCATATGGGACACCGGAATTCGAACCAACCACCTTTGGTCCTAGATTGGCTCTTGCAAGGCAAATGCTGCTGTGCTATCTCTCCGGGCCCCAAGCCTGGTTTCTTATTTTCCACTCATTCCCCCTGAGAGTCACGGCTTTCTTCCTCCCTCTGGGGCTCTAGGACAGGCCTCAGGGTTTCCAGCTCTGTCTGAGATTGTTTCCGAAGAGTGGCTTGAGGGCTGAGAACCTCCATATGTCCCTGTGCGGTGTATCAGGACCTGGAAAGAGGTAAACTTTGAGGCTGATCTGCCTGGCTGTGTCAGAAGGTGACTGAGACATGTGACCTAACTGCATGGCAGCAGAAATGTCTCCCCAACCTGGAGTTGGTTAACATAAAAGTGGTTCTATGGCAGACTTGTCACCTTGAGCAACCAAGACCCCACTAGGATTGAGCATGCAGAAGCCTAGAGCTTAGATCAGAGACAAAAGGACTCCTCAGCCAGGCCAGGATCACAGTCCCAATGGTTGGGGGCCTGGGAGGAGGAGGTACCCCTCAGAAAGAATGATGGCTGAGACTCAGGGGAGATGGTTCTGCACCTCTGAACTGCACAGGACACATCCACATCCACTCAGCACCACACACTTAGTCACGCTCAGAAACTCAGTCACACACTCACACACTCAAGACACTCACACTCTTACTCATGCACACACACATAAACACAGTCACACACTCATCCCCACAGTCACACACATTAAGAATCCCTCTCACACACTCTGACATTTACTCACACTCAGTCACTCACACATATATGCTCACAGAGTCACACACACACACACACACACACACACACACACACACACACACACACACACACACACACACACACACAGAGTCTCAGGAAAGATGGAAGAGCAGGCCAGGAAAAAGAAGGCAAGTCTGTTGTGAAAGACTCCTATAACTTTTTTGAATGTAATAGAACTGGGTTTGTTCTTTTTATCCTTTGTTATGGCAGGAATGTTCTCCAGGGATCACTCTTATATAACATTGAATAACAATAAAAGCCCAGCCAAGGCCCTAGTGCATTGTTGACGATAGCTCATCCGCTCCCAGAATCTGAACTAACTTAGACCTGGCCTTGGCCTTGTGCAGAAGGCAAGGGGAGAGCTTATTTTCACAGATCCATCCTTCCTCCACAAACTCCTATCTTCACCTGCAGCGTTGGCAAAAAGCATTTCATTCTAGGGGACTTAACAACCTCTCAAAGGTTCAGAAAGGTGAAGCCTGGTGGTTTCATCTCCAGTGTCCTGGGACAAGCTGCCTGTAGTGTGGACAAGGTAGAATATTCACTGAATGCAAGCTGATTTTTTTTTTTTTTTGGGCCACACCTGGCAGCGCTTAAGGATTACTCCTGGCTTTGCTCTCAGAAATCGCTCCTGGAAGACTTGGGGGACTATATGGGATGTTGGGGATTGAATCCAGCTCAGTCCCAGGTCAACCACATGCAGGGCAAACACTTTACTCACTGTGCTATTGCTCTGGCTCCTCGAAAGCCCCCCCTTTTTTTGTTTTTGGGTCATACTGGTGGTGCTCAGGGGTTACTCTTGGCTCTGTGCTCAGAAATCACTCCTGGCAGGTTCGGGGGACCATATGGGATGCTGAGATTCGAACCAGGGTCTGTACTGTGTTGGCTGCATGCAAGGCAAATGCCTTACTGCTGTGCTATCCCTCCGGCCCCTGAAAGCCCATTTTTGAGGCATCCTGGTCAACCCCACACTTCTTTCCTGTGCTTGACCATTACAAATGTCCACATGAGAGACACTATCCAGATGTGCCCGTGAGGCCCTTCATGAGATGCATCTTGTCCCAAGTGTTTGCATTATTCAAACTTACCTATCCTGCTCCTGAAAAAAAGTGAGATCTAATGAACCTAAGCTCATGGCTACAACCCTTTTCTCCCCTTGCTCCACATGATCACATGATCACTGATATGCTTTTTCTGTTGATAAGCATGTCTGAGGGTTCAATGACATGAATTAAGCACATCTGAAACATTTAACGTGGTACATTTGTTCCTAAGCCATGGTTGCTCCTAAGAGCATGTGAGCCATGGATCTCCATAGTTTCCAAAATGCCCATGATTCCCAGCGGCCTCCCTAGCCTCCCTCTTCCATCCCCAATCTGCATTTTTTTCAAGAACTTGATATAATAAGCATAATCAGAAGCACTCCCTGTTCTTTATTTGGCTCCTTTGAGCCGGTATAATTGCTATGGGACTCACCTGTTCCCCAGTGATGCCCAGAGTCCGTCCCATCTTACCCTTGAGTGGTACAGCGATGGATATATACACCCACATACTGATCCATAAGTGCTTCAGAACAGAGAGGCTGGACCATGTGTTAGGTGTATGTTTGAACTTTCAAAGCGGCTTCTAACTTTTTTTTACAGTGGTTGTACCATTTTATAATTTACAGTGGCTTATATAATCTTCAGGCAGCTTCGGGTGCTTGCCTGCTCTAGATGTGATCAGTCTTTTTATTGAGGTCCTTCTATTGGGGGCCTTCTCCAGGTGTGTTGTGGTGTCCCTTGGTTTACCTTTCTCAAGTGACTGATAATGTTGCATGTCTTTTCATGGGTTATTAGCCATATGTATATCTTCTGTTTCAATATTTCACCATTCACCACTGGATTTTTTTTTTGGGGTCACACCCAGCAGCGTGCAGGGGTTACTCCTGGCTCCAGGCTCAGAAATCGCTCCTGGCAGGCTTGGGGGACCATATGGGATGCCGGGATTCAAACCAATGACCTTCTGTATGAAAGGCAAACGCCTTACCTCCATGCTATCTCTCCAGCCCCCAGTTGTTTGTTTTGTTATTAAGCACTAAGAGTTTTTGTTTTTGTTTTGGGCCACACCTAACAATGTTCAGACTTATTCCCTTGCTCTGTGCTCAGGAATCACTCCTCGAAGAGCTTGGGTGCCAGGAACTTTAAATTTTAATTTAAAATTTATTTATTTATTTAGTTTTGTTTTGCTTTTTGTTTTAGGCCACTCCTGGTGGTTCTCAGGGGCTACTCCTGGTTCAGTGCCCATGGTTGATGCTGAGGATTGAATCTGGGTTAGCTGCATCCAAGACAAGTGTTCTACCTGCTGTGCTAATGCTCTGGCCCCGAGGTGCCAGGGTCAGCCACATAAAAGGCTAACAAGCATTGGTTGAAGAGCTATTTTTATAATCTGAATATAAGCACCATATATCCAGGTCTATAATTTGAAAATATTTTCTCCATTCTATGGCTTAAAAGTTTCTTTTAATGGTGTCATTCAGAGGGAAATATCTTGATTCTTGAAAATTCAATGTATTGCTTTTGGGAAAAAATGGATTGTTTTCTAAAACCTGAGAAATGACTCAAAGGAATAGGGCACAAGCTGTGTATGTCAAAGGTCTGGGTTTTATCCCCAGAACTGCATATAGTCTCCCCAATCACCACCAAGTAAGGATACTGTGCCAGGAGTCACCTCTTAGCGCCACCAGGTATGGCCCCAAACAAAACAAAACCCTTACACAATACAAAGAAATGAACAAAGTAGTAAGAAAATGCTAGGAAAACTGAGAATCTAAAAAATTAAAAGTAAAAGCCAGGAGGTCAGAGTGATAGCACAGTGGTTGGGCATTTATTTTGCATACAGCTGACCTGGGACAGACCCAGGTTCGATCCAAAACATCCCATATGGTCCTCCAAACCTGCCAGGAGCAATTTCTTTCTTTTTTCTTTTTCTTTCTTTTAGGAGTAATTTCTGAGCACAGAGCCGGGAGTAGTAACCCCTGAGCGCCACCAGGTGTGGCCACAACAGTTTGTTTATTTTTGTTTTGTTTTTGGGTCATACCCGGCGGCGCTCAGGGGTTACTCCTGGTAGGCAAGGGGGACCATATGGGATGCTGGGATTCGAGCCACCGCCTGTCTCGGATCAGCTGCGTACAAGGCAAACGCCCTACCGCTGTGCTATCTCTCCAGCCCCAAAACAAAATAAAACAAACAAACAAACAATAAATAAATAAAAGTCAAAGGATCCTTACTTGCTCATCCCCATGCATGATTTTTATCACAACACTAGGTCTTAAAGCTCAGAATGTTCCAGAACCATTGATTTCATGATGTGATTTCTCTTCACCAGATGACGCCAAGAACGGGATCCTTTTCTAAAACAACATCCTTATTTTATAGTGGTCGTGCTCAAGGATTAGGATGTTCTGTCTGGAATCAAAACTATCCTGATATAATAGAGCTCAAGCCGAGCCTTTCCATCATTAAGCTACTTGACATGATTTACCAGCTCTTATTTCACACCAGAAAGCCGGCCGCTCCCATCTCAGCTTTTCCGCAGGTACTCAAAAAGATGCGTGGCCTTTTGCTGCGCAGACCCCCAGCCCCCACCCCATCCCATTCTGCCACACACTCTCCTGGCAGCTTTTCTTTCTTTTTTTTTTTTTTTCTTTTTCTTTTTCCCCCAGTGGTTTCAAGTGTGCTGGGAAATTGAGTTTTAATATCATTCTTTTCCAGGCCGCCAGCTCAGATACTGCTCACGCAGTGGTCAAGGTAACAAAGCTCCTTCTGCTTGAGATGTGTCCGTAGTGGCTTCAGAATGCGCGTGCTCATAGCAAGATCGATGGCTCACCAGAACTTCAGTAAGGTCATTTTGAATGGGGAACAAAGAAGCCCCCTGTGTCTCCTTCTCCTCCTCAAAATCGGCCTATGGGCCGGGCAGGATGGCTTCACCAGGATCACCCCAACTGGTGTGTTGAAAATGAACATTAGGGCCCGGAGAGATAGCACAGCGGTGTTTGCCTTGCAAGCAGCTGATCCAGGACCAAAGGTGGTTGGTTCGAATCCCGGTGTCCCACATGGTCCCCCGTGCCTGCCAGGAGCTATTTCTGAGCAGATAGCCAGGAGTAACCCCTGAGCACCGGCGGGTGTGACCCAAAAAAAACCAAAAAAAAAAAAGAAAATGAACATTAGCGCTCTCAGGTTACGGCAGCATGATTTGGCAACACTGATGGTAGGTGAATAAGAGACCTTTCTCTCAGCTTAGACTTCCCAGGCTCCTCTACATGCTATCACAGGAATATGCTATGAGCACATAGGGGTCCATGTACCCCTATGTCTCTATGGCTGCCTTCATGATGGATCAGGACCCATAAAGAATCTTACAGTGATACAAAGACACCCACAGAAGCAAATGGCTTTGGGGGCCAATTCTTTGCTTTTAATTTCTTCTCCTCAAAGGATGCCCATACCTTTTTTGATTTTGGGTTATACCCCAAAGCTTATTCCTGGCTCTGTATTCAGGGATCAATCTAAGCACGGATTAAGAATTATATGGGTGGAGGGGGGGTCTGGTGTCAAATCCAGATTGGTGGCATGCAAGTGCCTATTGCTTCAGCCAAAGGCAGCCCCTTTTTTAATCCTCTTCTAGTCTATAGTGCTTTAAAAGTCAGAATTAAAAGGATTCTGTAGCTGCTGGTTTTTTCCTGAATTTAAACTTGCAATGTGGTAAACTAGAATCTGCAATATGATAGTCAGATGCAAATTAGGTCACTGAGTAACCTTTTGGATGAAGAGGTTAGAAATCTTTTTACTACTTGCTCTGGGAAATATATCGAGTGAAGTGTATATCCTTTGACCCTACCTCACATCTTTCTACATCCAGTCTGCCAGGTACCATTGTAGTGATTAAGACACAAAAGTAAACAACACGAGTCTTTTAGTGGATAGCAGGAAAGCTTCCTGGTGAGTTTACTCTATCAGCGTAACCCTTAATGGGGTTTGAAGCATGCAGAATTGCATTTATGTAATAATCTGAGACTAAATATTGATTTCTATTGTGGAAGAAAATGGTCATGTCCTCACCATCCCACTCATCCATATCCCTGTCCCCAGCAAACATGGCTGTTATTTTCACTTTTGGGTTAAGGCAGTATTCAAGCCAGACTTCTTTGTTTAAAAATAGGATTCAGGGACCAGAGTGATAGCACAACAGTGGGGCATTTGCCTTGCATATGGCCAAACCAGGATGGATCTGGGTTCGATCCCTGGCATCCCATATGGTCCCCCAAGCCTGCCAGGAGCAATTTCTGAGCACAGAGCTAGGAATAACCCCTGAGTGCCATCAGGTGTGGTCCAGCCCACAACACGACTCGGCTTCTTTGGTTAAAAATACAGATTAAACATCAAGGGGCCAGAGTGATAGTACAGAGGGTAGGGCTCTTCCCTTGCATGTGGTAGACTCAGGTTCGATCTCCAGCAACCTAAATGGTCTCCCAGAAATAATTCCTGAACTATCAGAGCTAGGAGTAACCCCTGAGCATTGCTAGGTGTGGCCTCAAAACAAACAACAACAACAACAGAGATTAAACATCAGGACACGGGGCCGGGTAGGTGGCGCTGGAGGTAAGGTGTCTGCCTTGCAAGCGCTAGCCAAGGAAGGACCGAGGTTCGATCCCCCGGCGTCCCATATGGTCCCCCCAAGCCAGGGGCGATTTCTGAGCACATAGCCAGGAGTAACCCCTGAGCGTCAAACGGGTGTGGCCCAAAAACAAAAAAAAAAAAAAAAAAAACAAAACAAAACATCAGGACATTAATAGAAATCTCAAGTAGCGCCCAGAGAGATAGCACAGCAGTGTTTGCGTTGCAAGCAGCCGATCCAGGACCAAAAGTAGTTGGTTTGAATCCCGGTGTCCCATATGGTCCCCCGTGCCTGCCAGGAGCTATTTCTGAGCAGACAGCCAGGAATAACCCTTGAGCACCGCCGGGTGTGGCCCAAAAAACAAAACAATAAAAAAAAAAAAAAGAAATCTCAAGTAGCACACTTAATACATATTTTGTTATGGGGTTTAAAAATTGAACTTCTTTTCAGTGTTAAAATGGTGGGGGGTGGGGTGGTTGGTGAAAAACTACCCAATGGGGCAAAATGATAGAATAGTAGAGAGGGCATTTTTGCCTTGTATGCAGCTGACCCAGGTTTGATCCCCAGCATCCCATATGGTCCCTGAGCCGGCCAGGAGTAATTTCTGAGTTCAGAACCAGGAGTATCCCCTGAGCACCACTGGGTGTGGCCTAACCCTCCATCCCAAATAAACTACATAAAAGAAAGGTCAGAGACAACAACACAGCATCACTTCTTTGTTCTCATATTTACTTTACTAACATAAAAAAAAAACAACTAGAATAGATTATTTCTTTGCCCCCAATAACTCTTCATTCTTTTTTTTTTTTTTTGGTTTTTGGGTCACACCCGGCAGTGCTCAGGGGGTTAATCCTGGCTCTATGCTCAGAAACCACTCCTGGCAGGCTCGGGGGACCTTATGGGATGCTGGGATTCGAACCACCGACCTTCTACATGCAAGGCAAACGCCTTACCTCCATGCTATCTCTCCAGCCCCAATTCTTCATTTTTAAGGTTCAGATTTGTGAGAATTGGGGAGAGAAACAGACTGTTCCAGGGGCCTCTGCTCCAGCATTGAGAGCATCTCTCTGGCTAATTTTCTTTAGGACTGCTCGAATGGAAGAGACATCCCCCACCTCCTTTTACCCAGACAGGCTCATCATTAGCTGGACTGAAGCACTGAGCAGAAGCAGGAAGAGGCAGGATGGAATAAGCCGCCACTCTGCCACAAAGGCAGCAATGACATGAAGGGCTTGTCACCCCTCATGTGGTCCAAGCTGAGTTCGGATGGCTGCGGGATGCCTGGAACACGGAGGCACCTATTTTGCCGGTGCAAATCCTCTTTGATTAACCATCTGAAACATGCTATCTCAGTGCACCTTTCATTCAGCCTGGAGAGGCTATCCCGGGTTTCAGCATCAGGCGCTGAATAAATGACTCACTGGGATCAAAGTGCCAATAAAAATTTTAGTTCAAAGTGAACCTACCATGGTGGAGAGAAATGTCATTGGTGAGCTTGTTTGGGCTCTGGCCTCTCTCTCACTGTCCTGGCTCTTGGGGCTCAGCATTTCTGAGGGTGCTGGGGCAAAGGTCCCTCCTTTAATCATTTCACCTTCACCCCAAGTGTTGTTCCTGAGGAAGCCAGAGATAAATGCAGACCACCTCCCCCCTTCATTGCTGTGCTTGGCCCAGCTGGGCCTCCAGATGGGCAAACTTCAGAGAGTCTGGAACACTCAACGTTCCAGACAAATTCCCACTTTCCTCTGCTCCATTAAAAACAGAATATTGTTACTACTCACGTTGGATTCATTTTCGCAAATTGCTGCTCCTGGCCCCTGCCACCGGCCCAACGAGGACCCTCCTTCCTAAGGGATGCTGGGGCCAGAGAATCTATGGCAGATGAGATGCAGTAGAGATCCGTTGATCTTAAGGTGTCCTGGGAAACAAAACAGATTTGGAACAGGCCTAAAAATCAGTGATTACCTCTGTGCTTCACCATCTTTCTTTCTCTTGCCAGTGCCCCCAGATACCCAACTGTTTCTATGAGCCTGTTTTTCAGAGGTGCCTGTTTCAAGATGAGAACATCATCGGTTCCTTTAAGAACATAATGATCATTCTGCCAACCATGCTACCTGGGTTCCAGGAAAAGGAACTCATCACTCTACAACAACTGTAACAGCTTTTTGAAGCTGAAAAACATACACGCATGCACATAATTAAATTGGTCTTGCAAAGTGAATCAGTGAATCAGCCTCCTTCCATCTCCAGTCTGTTATTCTTTACTGTAAAACAACTAGGTTAAGACATTCTCCCTGGGGCCAGAGAGAGATAGCATGGAGGTAGGGCACTTGCCTTGCAGGCAGAAGGTTGGTGGTTCGAATCCGGGCATCCCATATGGTCCCCTGAGCCTGCCAGGAGTGATTTCTGAGCATAGAGCCAGGAGTAACCCCTGAGCACTGCCGGGTGTGACCCAAACCGCCCCCCCTACACAAAAAGACATTCTCCCTGGTTTATCCAATGGTTTACTCTGCTGCTTAAATATTTACTGATTACTGACAACTTGCAAGGCACCATCCTGGTGATTAAGCAGTTGAGGGCCTTTGTTTGTGGAAATGAGTTGGGTGATATTAACCAGCAGTTCCTCCCAGCTCACCAGCCACATGTGAGCAGAAACTCGTACAGAAACACTTCCTGAAACTCCATGTCTCCTCTCGCATGCTCCCCGAATTAAACCAGAAATATGTTCTTCAAGGAAAAAGCCAGATGCACTCAAGCAAGAACATTTGCTTTATTTGGGGGCCGTCTATTTCTCGGGAACCCAGAGCAATACAGACGCAGAATTAAAAGAACTTGAAATAGGATGCATCTCTAAGTTGGGTCTGAGCAAATAGTCCAGATATAACAGAGGCTGAGTAGGTGTAGAAAAGCCACATGGTTTACTTTGATTTCTCTGAGTAAGGTTCCTACACACAATGCTTCAACTGAAAGAAAAAGAACAAACCAACTATGCACAAAATAAGATAACTTCCTCCTGTATGCCCCAGTATGTTTTATCCCTTTCCTTTCCTCCAAAAATGTTGATCTGTTCTTTGTCCATAATTCTTGCTTTATTGAATTAGAAGGTGATTGCATAGAAAGTAAATGACATTTGTAAACTGTTTTCTATTTTCTTTTACTCTTTTGGGCCATACCCAGCAACGCTCAGGGGTTACTCCTGGCTCTGCTCTCAGAAATTGCTCCTGGCAGGCTTGAGGGACTGTATGGGCTGTGGGGGATTGAACATGGGTCTGTCCCGGGTTGTCTGCATGCAAGGCAAATGCCCTACCACTATGCTATCACTCCAACTCCTCTTTTATTTTATTTTACTTTTCAGAATCTAATGGGGCCAGAGCGATAAAACAGCAAGGAAGGCATCTGCCCTGCAGGCAGCTGATCCTTGGCATCCAATTTGGTCCCCTGAACCTGCCAGGAGTAATTTCTGAGCACAGTGTCAGGAGTAGCCCCTGAGTGCCACCAGGTGTGGCCCAAAAAACAAACCAGAAAAGGGGGCTAGAGAGATAGCACAGCAATAGGGCTTTTGCCTTGCATGCAGCCAACCCAGGAAGGAGGGTGAGTCCCAGAATCCCAAATGCCCTCCCCACACTGAGCCTGTCAGGAGCGATTTCTGAGTGCAGAGCCAGGAGTAACCCCTGAGTGTCACCGGGGGTGGCCCCCCCAAAATAAAACCAAACCAAAACAAAACAAAACAACTCAAATTTGGGGGAGAAAAGGACAATCAGGATGTACCCTCCACATGTAGGTCTCTCAAGCTTGGTGATAGTTTGTAGTAAATTGAACTCTGATGTTAGAGGTAAGAAAGTGTCTGTTCCAAGGGGGATGAAAATCTTCTCTCAACATCCAAAGGCGAGCTATAAAACTAAGATGGAAATGGGAGTTGACAGCAAAGCTCAAGGCCCTTTCTATTCTACCAGGCAATTTGGTCTCGTGGAAATACACTCCAGAAAGGATCTCAGCATTTTAGGTATAAAAAGAGATTTAGTTAGGATCCTCTGGTGCCCCTAATTTCTGTTGTAATTCACTGAAGATATACACACAGACACGGATGGATATGCCCGTCGTCCCCTCGCCTCACTTTCTCCACTTTTCTCCCTACTGAAATTCAAAAGACAAGAACAGTTCCTGAATCCTGTTTGTAGGAAGCCGTCCCAGCTCCCACCCCGACCCCTACCCCATCCCTGACTTCCCAAGTGGCAACCAGGAAGGCGAGGAAAGAACGTAAGAAAGTCTAAGAGAGGTGCCTCTGACACAGGGTGGAAATTAGCACATTTCCCAAGAGACCCAGAAAAAAATGCATGTGAGAAGAACCGGGGAGCCAAACAGATGGGGCCATAAAATGGAGGCGGAATGAGCTCGTCAGGATTCCCAGCACACGGGCTGAATTCAGATAGTCCATCCTGGGCTCTCAGCGGCCCGGGAGCCAGCAGCAGACTGAGTGAATGAGTGGGTGGTTACTATGCTGCAGCCTCAGTTACACTAAGAGATTAGGAGGAGCTGATTCACGGCTGCAGAACCGCACGACTTTGCAAGTGTAGGCAAGGCTGGAGGCCCCTGCTCGCCAGCCGCAGCTCTCAGAACCGCCCCCCCTGGGCAGCGTGAGTCAGCCCTGCAGGCTTTTTTTCAGGTAAACCAGGGCGCTGTACGGGGAGTAAATCACAGAGATTTCCTGGGGTGGAGAACAGGTTTCAGCCACGGCAACTGCGTGTCTTTGTGAGAAGGATCTGTTGAGCTTGCACACACACACACACACACACACACACACACACACACACACACACACACACACACACACATACTCACACCTCTCTGGCTACAGGTGTCTCTTAACATACAGTGAAAGAGCCAAACACTGAATCTTCTTCATCTCACTGGATAATGATTCTTGGTCCAACTATTTGCTCTTGAGCATGGCCAGAAGGACCCTTTCAGAGTCTAGTTCCCTCACCAGGACATATCAGAATTCAGAGCAGAACAACCACATGCCCACAAATCATCTAGATAATAATGGAATTGTTTTGCTGCTTTGGGGTCACACTTGGTGGTTCTCAGGGGTTCTTCTGGCTCTGCACTCAGAAATTCATTCTGGTGGTGCTCAAGGGATCATATGGAATGCTGGGGTTTGAACCTGGGGCAGCTACAAGCAAGGCAAATGCCCTTCCTGCTGTACTCTCACTCTGGCCCCTAATGACAGAATTGGAATGAGGACTCAGGCCCTTATTCCTAACCTTGCAGTTTTTCCTTCTGTGCCATGTTGATAAAATACCCTAAACATAAACCTCTCATACCTGTGTCTGTCTTCTTTGGCCATACTTTGACCATGTCCCGGATCAGTACTGAGCTCAGTGTTTTCATTACACGGGGAGATTAGCTCCGTCTTCTTGTCCACTGATTTCTTTGTTCAGGATGGACATGGAATGCTGGATATACATTTGAGTTTATTTCATGGAAATAAACTCCATAAATAAACATGGAGTCACTAGCCTCCATGTCAAGAAGTGGCAAATAGTAGGGCCATGGGGGGGGGGAAGCAGGAGGAAGTCGCCCCCCTCTCCTGTCCCAACCAATCAAGATTTCATCAGAGTGACACAACATCCAGCCTATGAGTGAAAATGGACTATGAGTGAAAAATGGAGGTGTCAAACCCTTGCTTGGATAACCCTATGCATGTCAGGGTTTGCTGCTTGGTGAAATCACCTAGTATTATATCTAATGCTTTTGGAGCTAGGGTATCTTGATTATTGTATTTCTAGCTATTTGGACTCACTTGAATGTTGGTAGTTTTCAAGGAACTGATGTAAGAAGATGCAGAAAGAATAAACTGGGCAAGATCATAGTTTTCAGGTGGGAGTTATGCCTCCAAGTGATTCAACCTATTAGTGGGTGGCGTCACCCACCACGTTGCTGCCCACCTTTAACTGTCTCAGCTCACGACTGGTCTTACTTGAGTCGACTAGACTTGCCCTGCCAGGTGTCTGGTGGTGCTGGGGACTGGCACTCCGTCTCTTGTTTTCGTCCACGAGGAAATTTTCACGAACAGACCTTGTCTTGAGATTCAAGAACATTGTCCTTGAAAACCGGCACATCTAATTACATAACAGAGGCTGTTGTCTGAAGCGCACAGCAGGTCAAAATTCGGCTTCTGGAGATTAATCACTGCAGTCTATTTTATATTATCATAATAATTTCATTTCTTTGGATACAACTTGTTTCCAGAATGAACCTCAGCTTCTGCATACAAGTGACAAATCCATTTGTTTCTAGTATAATGGATAATGTGATTAATGACCTTGCAAGAGGATTTCTAAAAAGCAAAGGGATATGTGTGTGTGTGTGTGTGTGCGTGTGTGTGTGTGTGTGTGTGCGTGTGCGTGTTTGTGAATTAAATTCCCTTTCAGGAGGAGCAGCCAACCAGCTGCATCTCGTGTTTGCACCCCCCAAACTTGTTTGTAAAACAAACTTTGGTAGTAAACTTTGAGGGAGGAGGGTTGCTTCCAGGGCGGATGTTTTAAGTTCTAGGAATCTGGAGCTTCGAGAAACTGGACGAGTGAGCTCCCCCCTTTTGCAGGGTGGGACTCTGCTTCGCGCCATTTGGCATCACGCGAGAGTGACCACGCGTCAATGGAGAGGTCTTGATGAATAAATCCCCCCATGCCCTTCTGGGTTGTCTCTGTTACTGGGGCAACTCTAGGGGACACACTTTAGGTCCCTCTGGGAGGCAGTGTTTCCGGTCCTCTCCGTGCCATCTGCCGCAGCAGGGGCTGGTTCCTAGGTCCCCACTCACCTGAAAATAATCTTTCCAAAAACAAAAAACCGATTGCGCCAGGGTCCTGGGGGTGGGCAGGACACCCAAATGACGGCAGCCCTGGGGTGAGTCCCTCCTGGGCTTTCTCCTCACCGGCCTTACTTGCGAAGAAGAGCGTGCGTCAACTAACCGCCCCCGAGCTTGCGCCTCCAGCTCGGCAGCCCCCACGGAGTGGAGATGAGGTTTCCCCCCAACATCTACGTCCAGGCACCAATGGGGGGTGTGTGGCTCCTTCTGTTCTTCAACCCTAAGACTGTTAAGAGTGGGTCTAAAGAGCTCTTGAACACGCCGACCGAGCCACCCCAGAAGGGGGTTGCCTTCAGTCCTCTCTTCCCGGGGGTAAGCCCCCCCAATAGCTTGCAGCAAGCAGCGCAGCACAGCACGCCCGGGGCTCCTCCATCCAGCCCACGCGCCCTCCCGCGAGCCAAGAGAAGTCGCTCCACCTCCTGCAGTGACGCGCGCCCGGCAAGACCAATCTGAGCTCGCGGCGCGCCGGCCGGTCCCGCTCCCCCAGCTTAAGAAAGGGCGCGCGGGGCGCACGGACCAGAGTGGCCTGGCGAAGGGGCGCGGGGCGCGCGCGCGGGGCTGTTGGCACCGGCGCGGCTCAGGCTCTCGCTCCTCCGCCCTCGAGCCCCGACAGCTCCCGGCCGGCCGCCTGCCCATGCAGAAGTGAAGAAGTGAGCGCGGCCCGCGGCGGGATGCTGGCTCTGCTGGCCGCCGGCTTGGCGCTCGCCCTGGCCGCGGGGGCTCAGGACGACCCGGCGCCGCCGCCGCTGGGCAGTCACTTCGTGTGCACCGCGTTGCCCCCCGAGGCGGCGCGCGCCGGCTGCCCGCTGCCCGCGATGCCCATGCAAGGCGGCGCGCTGAGCCCCGAGGACGAGCTGCGGGCCGCGGTGCTGCAACTGCGCGAGACCGTCGTGCAGCAGAAGGAGACCCTGGGCGCCCAGCGCGATGCCATCCGCGAGCTCTCCGGCAAGCTGGCGCGCTGCGAGGGGCTGGCGGGCACCAGAGCGTCAGCCTCGGGCAAAGACACCATGGGCGACCTGCCCCGGGATCCGGCTCACGTCGTGGAACAGCTCGGCCGCTCGCTCCAGACCCTCAAAGACCGCCTGGAGCGCCTCGAGGTAAGTGGGGTGCGCGGAGTCTGTCTGATCGTGGGGACAAGGCTTCTCCATTCCGCTCCAGGAACTAACTGGTTGCCTCCCACCCCGACTCGCTTTCAGCTTAGTTCTCTTCGATTCCCCCTTGTGTAAAAAAAAGAAAGAAAGAAAGAAAGAAAGGGTTAAAGGACCCCCCTGTGGCCTATGGGACCCAGCCTTCTCCTGGTTTTTGTACATCTCCAAATTGCCCGAGTAGACGTTCTCCCCAGGTGGCAGTGATTCGAGGCGTCCAGTGTCGCCTTTTATAAATCAGGTCCCGCTGGACCAGGGTGCTCAGGGACCACCTGGGGGATGCATATGACCGATCACTGCCATGAAGGAACCTTCGCTAACTTCAGAGACCCTTCTTGGGCCGTTGGGGTGGGGGTGGGGGAGAGAGAGAGAGAGAGAGAGAGAGAGAGAGAGAGAGAGAGAGAGAGAGAGAGAGAGAGAGAGAGAGAGAGAGAGAGAGAGAGAGAGAGAGAGAGAACACACACACACACAGCTGTTTGCTGTTTGGAACTTTGGGAATCAAATCTCACTTGCATTTTCCATCCCTACGTAGTAAGGGAAGGAGGGTTTGCCGTCTTGGCTGAAGAAATGTCTCGAAGAACCTGTTAGCGAAAGTCGGTTTCAGTGGCAGGTATTTGAGGGTCTTCCAAGGTACCCTGGCCAAGTCGAGTTATTTCCCAGGCTCATCCTGATAAGCTACAGCTCTCATTCTCCGGCAGGAAGTCTGCACCAGCAAATTCTCTGACTTAACCCTTGCAGAGAATCCACTGCCAAGCCCACTGTTTGCATTTGAGAATGAGGCACAATGGGGGAACACAGCCTGCCTAGGATGAGAGCCTGGATAGAGAGACTACCCTAATCACCCCCATCCCAGAACCCACAGAGGGAAAGAGGTACAAAAGAGCCCAGAGGGTACTGGGAAATATTCAAAGCCAAGATTCCTGTGATTTCCAGACAGACAAGATTCAGAGGTCTTGTTTTCCTGCTAACATCCCTGCAATCTCAGTGATTTCCTTTTGTGACATTCTGGCCCTGGGGGTGGATCTGTAACTCTTCTTTGTCCCTTTAAATCCTGGATTTTTATTTTTTTTATTTTTCTCTTCCTCCTGGGAATGGTAAGTGTTGGTTTCTTCACTCTTCAGTAAGGGGAGAAAGGCAGCAGCTTTTGGAGGGGAGAAATGAGAGTCATAAGTTTCCAACGTTGTCGCATAGTAATTCCCCTTTGACTCGGAAATCCTGTCCACATCCCCCGCAGAGCAGAGGCGCCCAGATAGGCACTATCCAACACACCCAGCTTTGGCTTTATAGAAGCTTCTCCCAGCAGCCTCGGAGTGTGGGGGGCACCTTTGCATGATCACTCCCTTTAAAAAAAAAAAAACAGCCTCGCTATTTCTCCCTCCTCTCCATTATCCACAGAACCAGCTCCGGGCCAACACGTCCAGCACCCCACTGCCTGGGGAGTTCCGAGAGGTGCTCCAGCAGCGGCTGGGCGAGCTGGAGAGGCAACTGCTGAGCAAGGTGGCAGAGCTGGAGGACGAGAAGTTGCTGCTGCATAATGAGACGGCAGCACACAGGCTGAAGACAGAGAATGCTCTGGGCGCACTGCTGCAGCGGGTCCTGGAGCTCGAGCGTGGTCAGTGGTCTTCAGTTATGCTTAGTGGTCTTCAGTGGCCTCCATTTGCCCAGTCCCAGCAGTGTGGCCACACGCAGACCCAGGGGGGACAGGTGGCTACTGGAGTCCTACCTTTTGGCACCAAGCTGTGCTTTCACTTCTCAGGGTTGTGCTTGAGTCTCTCCCCTTGCACAATACCTGTCCTGGAAACCAAGTGGCCCCCATACCCTGCTCCCCATTACTGTCTCTTCCTTGAGCTGTTGCCTCAGCCTATCATTGTTTCCAGGGGTGGGGGTATCTTATTTTTTCTCCCCACACCTGGTTGGGCCCCCATCCTTTCAGAGTCTCAGGAGTCTGTCGGGATGACCCAGTTCTGTCTGTCACTGTTGTTAGCAAATATGGAGACATGAGGTAGAGGGAAGGGGGAGCTATGTCGTGCCTGAGTCAGGGGACCTGTTGCCTAGTGTTAGGGCACTGCCCATGGAATTCAGGCACTCTAAAAGGGGGTGGGTGGGTATGGGGGCACATGCTTTAGGATTGGATGGGTGGGTATGGGGGGGAATGTGTTCTAGGAGAGGGTGGATGGAAACCTGTTGAGTGAGTGTGAGAGCCCCCCAGAAAATGTGCAGACATGCTCGGACTGATTAAGGAGTGGGGATGGGATGGGGGGGCAGCTGGTCACAGAATCAGTGCCTCAAACCAACCCTCCTCATTCCTTCCTGCATTTCCTTCCCTTCCCTTTCATTTCCTTCCAGCTCTCAACCTAGTTTCACATGCCCCTTCCCAGCTCCTTCATGAGGGATCACCCCAGGAGCATCCACTTTGGGACTATCCTCCAGCTCATTCTGTGCAATCACTTCCCTTGTGGGGCCCTCAGGATGGTGCCCACCAGCCCAGATCTGTGCCCCGCTCCCATACTCTGCCCCTCACATCTCAGGGGGAGGAGGCCTGAGTGCCTCGCTCAGTTCTGCTCTGGGTACTATCTCTGCAGCATCTCTAAACCATGGTAGAGAAGTCACTTGATTTCTGCAGCTGCCATTGTCCCTCCCATGAGTGAGTGCCCCAGAACCCCCAAATGAGTGCATGCTCATTCCTGAGGGGTCACCTAAGTGGCATTCTGCCCTGTCGAGGACCAATTTTGGAATAGGTCAGCTCTCAATTCCCATGTCTCTATGCATTAGAGGTAGCTGGTGAGCTGTTAGGTTCAGGGTCCCCAGTGGCCACATCTTCTGGCCAAATGTGGACTGTGAGGTCCTTGGTCTGGTCCTACTCAGTGAGAGAGTTCAGGGAGCCCAGCAGGGCCTCACTCACAGGGCTGGCAGGCCTGAGAAAGAGAACTCAGTACCCACAGTTCAGCTGTGGGTTTGGCAGTGCTCTATGTGGCCACACTTGCTGGTCAGCTGCTGGTCCATCCCTGCTTGGAGAAATGGGGAGAAGTGTATAAGCAGAGAGAAGACCCACCCTGTAGGCGTGTCCTTCATAGGCTCTTCCCCTGCAGGCTCCACCTCCTCTGGGCCCCACTGCCCCCTCCATAATCCACAGCCATACTTTTTGGTCAGGCAAAAAGAAGGCCTTGTCTTTTGTGGGCTTGGCCTGCATAGGCCTGCCCCTTGTAGGTTCCTTCCCCTGCAGTCATGGGTCAGGCCTTTTCATTTTTCCTTGATTTTTGTTTGTTTGTTTTTTGGGGTCACATCGGCAGTGCTCAGGGATTATCTTTGGCTTTGCACTAAGAAATTGCTCCTTGGGGCTGGAGGGATAGCATGGAGGTAAGGCATTTGCCTTTCATGCAGAAGATCGGTAGTTCGAATCCCCTGAGCCTGCCAGGAGTGATTTCTGAGCATAGAGCCAGGAGTAACCCCTGAGTGCTGCCAGGTGTGACCCAAAAACAAAAAAAAAAAAACAAACAACAACAAAAAATTGCTCCTGGCAGGCTCGGGGGACCATATGGGATCTCGGGATTTGAACCACTGTCCTGAATCGGCTGCGTGCAAGAGAAATGCCTTACTGCTGTGCTATCTCTCTGGCCCCCATTTTTCCTTGTTTTGAGTTCAGTGTCCCTTAGGCCCCCAGATGTCTGACAGAAAGGGTACTGGGTGAGTGGGGCTAGGCCTCCTTACCCTCCCATCCCTGATGAGTGAGGCCCATCTCTTGACTCCAAGCTGAATGTATTGTGGGTGCTGAACTATAGGGAGCCCCTGAAGCACCAGTGTTTCCATTCTCTATCTTGGTATTCCACTTTTGCAGAGGGTAGGAGAGGGACATTGAGGGTTTCAGTTTCTCTCAGCTAATGAAAGCTTAGTTCTTACAGCACTAATGAGGGGTGAGACCCTCCCCCCATTTCTACCCAACCCAGCCTCCTCATTAAGCTTCCCCACAGAGTGGGGTGGTCCCACCGTTGCAGGATCCTATGGTCTGGGGGTTCAATTAAGGCTGTACTAGAAGCAGAGGGTAGACCCCTGTAGGGTCTTTCTGCAGCCTGTTCCAGGGATAAAGGAGCTTCCTGGGCCTTCCTGAACATCATGTCCAGGAGTGTATTGTGAGGACAGAAAATAAACCTGGGGTTCATTTGGGGAAAAAGGCCCTTGGACTGCAGATTGGGGAGAAAAGGACAGAGACTGTTGGGTTGGGAGATGCTGACTCACTTCATGAGACACCCTGGCCCTGGAGTAAACGAGGTCTAGAATGGGGTGCTGGAGAGATAGCTCAGTGCCCGTGACCAGCTCAACTTTGATCCCCAGCATCACCAAGGGTTATCATGAGTACAAAGGCAGGAGAAAGCCATGGGTACCTCTAAGTGTGTCCCCGAACACACACATATACACATATGCACACATACAAACATTCACACACATACACACACATGCACAATGAGGCAATTGTGGAAGATTCGAGTGAGGTACCTACCCTCCCTTCCCTGGCAAAGTCTGGTGTGTGGACTGAGCTGGACTGACAGAGGGGATGGAACCTTTTCCAAGGTTGCTCAGGACCCAGTGAGGTCTGATTCAGGGAGGGTCCCAGGTCCCAGGAACTGGTGGGCACTCACAGTGCACCCCTTCTTCCCCCTGTGCAGGCAACAGTGCCTTCAAGTCCCCGGACGCCTTCAAGGTGTCCCTACCCCTGCGCACCAACTACCTGTACGGCAAGGTCCGGAAGACATTGCCTGAGCTATATGCTTTCACCGTCTGCCTGTGGCTGCGCTCCAGCGCCTCGCCGGGCATCGGCACCCCCTTCTCCTATGCAGTGCCCGGGCAAACCAATGAGATCGTGCTGATTGAGTGGGGCAACAACCCCATCGAGCTGCTCATCAATGACAAGGTACGTCTGCTGCAGGGGCAGCTGATAAGGAATCGGGGGGGGGGGGGGGATCAGGAGGTCCAGGCTGTGAAACTAGCCAGGAAGCGGCTTTTGGGGTTGGGCACAGGGATGGCTGAGGATGCGAGGAGAGAGGTCTGGCCACAGCCCTGACAGTCCCTCTGTTCCTTGCATCTCTTTCCATCAGTGCTAATACAGATGCAGCTCTCTGGGGGATTTTGGGGGTGAGATGAGAGTCTTGTGTCATGACATATGCACCTTCCAGCAGCAACTTGTAGACCACTGTGCACTCACCACAGCTCAGACTGTTCCATCAGCCACCCTGATCTGCCTTGCCTTTACCCCCATCTGCCATGCCCCTGTCCGAGACAAACCCTGCTAAGTTAGAGTGTTTTCTGGCTCTAAGCATCTGGAAATCCCCCACATCCCAGTCAAGGAACTTCATTCCCAAATCCAGAGCCCGCCCCAGTGCACCCTATTGAGATGTGTGTTCCTCTGTGCCATTCTGGGACACTCAGAACTGGTCCAGCCTGGTTTGCATCCCAGCTTAGATGCTAGTAAACAGCATGATCCCAGGAGGCTGGTGCCATTGCTAGGAGCTGCTGGTGACAAGGGCAGGTGTAGGAGCACCTCAGGGGACTCAAAGTGCTGCAAGAAGGGCCTGTCCCTATTCTGTGGGGTGTGCCTTCCTCCTGGGGGTCAGGCTGGAGCAGGGCCTGGATCTAATGTTGAGGCCAGGCCTGGCTTCCCTCTCAGTCCTTTTCTGGAAGCTACCCAAGCTGAGGGTCACAATGGTGTCTGACTTGTCCTCCTCCCTGGGCCTCTCTGGGACAGATTCTCCAGTTCTTTCATCAGTCCCTGCCCCACCATTCCCCTGCATATTTGGCACCTGAACCTCCCACCTGCAGAGATAGGCACACAAGGAGGGTCCCTGCTCTGACTTCTGTGGACCTCACCTGCACCTGTCCCCCATGTAGGTGGCTCAACTGCCCCTTTTCGTCAGCGATGGCAAGTGGCACCATGTCTGCATCACCTGGACGACACGGGATGGGCTCTGGGAGGCCTTCCAGGATGGCGAGAAGCTGGGATCCGGGGAGAACCTGGCACCCTGGCATCCCATCAAGCCGGGGGGCGTGCTAGTGCTTGGGCAGGAGCAGGTGGGTGCCTTTTTCAGGACCCCTCAATTTCTGTACCCCTCCCAGCTGGGCCCAAGAGTGAGGGGCCCCAATACCTCCAAGTTTCAGGGTCCTCCTCTTGGTGCAGCATTGACTTGGGGTACAGGGCTGAGCAGCTCCTCCCATGGCTGCCGGCTTGGGGTCTGGACTCTGTCCTCAGTAGGATACATGGCCAGTCTTAGGGGATATTGGCCATGGGGAGACAAGAGAGAGTCTGGGGTAACCCATAGCTGCTCCCCCAATGGCAAGTGGGTGCTAAGTTTACTGGGAGATTTGCTAATAATACATGGGGGGCTCCTGCAGGTCTCTGTCCCCCTCATTTCCCTGTTGCAGCCCCAGAAGTGGGCTGGGCCAGGAAATCCTTTGGTTGTTGTTATTGGGGGGTCTGAGCAAAGCTGCCTCTGAAACTTGCACTCGCCAAGAGTGGGATTAGTATGGAGGTGGTGGGCGAGTCCCAAGAGTCTCCAGACCCCCAATGAGTGAGCCGAGCCCAGAGAGGTCGGCAGCTGCAGGGGCCTGGCCTGACACCTCTGCTGTCTCTTGCAGGACACCGTGGGGGGCAGGTTTGATGCCACACAGGCGTTTGTCGGGGAGCTGAGCCAGTTCAACCTCTGGGACCGTGTCCTACGTGCCCGGGAGATCGCAGCCATCGCCAACTGCTCCAGCGACATGCCTGGCAACGTCATCCCCTGGGTGGACAACAATGTGGACGTGTTCGGGGGTGCATCCAAATGGCCCGTGGAGACATGTGAAGAGCGACTGCTGGACCTGTAGCTGCCCCTCCTGAGCAGAGGGGCTGAGTGCCGTGTGTCCCTTGCTTCTTTGCTCCTTCCCCAATCTCCCAGGAGTGCGGGTGTTGGAGAGCCCTGAACCTGCACCCCTGACAGTGATCCTGTCCTGCTCGTCCTTGCCATCCCTTATGTCTCATGTGCTCCCTCTTGCAATCTCAAAGGCTTTGCAGCCATCCTGCTGCCCCGTACGGCCATGTCCCCCATGTGCAGTGTATCCCTCTGTCTCCCAGCACGCAAGGCCTCACCCACAGCTGACACTTTCCTTCCCAGGAACTCCTGAGCTGGGGAGTGTGTGGTTCCTGGGAGATGCTGGTTGGGGCCTCGCAGGGTTCCCCATCTCGGCCACACTGACCACCGGCTTTACTCCTGAAGCTCAGGAGCCTTTGCGGTGTCTGGCTTTGCCAAAGCCTCTTCTCAACGGTGCCAAATGTCCCGCCACAGCTCTGTCCTCTTTCCTGCCTGGTCCCAAGGCAGGTCCCTGCTGGCATCTCTCCATTTTTCATCTCTCTGTCTCTCCATCTCTCTGTCTCTCCCTGCACTTCCCTGGAGCTGATCCTCGATGCTCAGTGAGGGTATGGGGTAGGAGGAGACCCAGAGGAAGGAACTTGGCGGGCAAAGTTTATAATGCAGAATATTATATATTTTATTTTTCATACACATTCCAAGTGCACATCTGTGCATGCCTCATGGGCAGAACTCTAGTTGCCTGCCCCTCTCATCATGTGTGCCCCCAAAAGCCTGCAAGGGGGAAAAAGTTTGGATTAAAGTTGCCCTGGAAGTGTTGGTGCTTCAGAGCTCTAGTATCTGGGAAGGGGGCGGGCCAAGCTGCAATGGATCCCAGGTCTGCGTGGTGACTCTGGGAGTGGGGGGTTGGGGTGTATGCCCCCATTTTAGCCAGCCACTCACTTGTTAGTCTGCCATCTTTGCTGCCTGAGCAGCCTTGGAGGGAGCACCTCTCTACTCCACAGTGTGTGCCCTGCCAGGCTTCTTAATCCTAATGACCCAAAGGGTCAGCCCCAGGCATGTCAGTTGTGCAGTGAATTCTGGGTTGCACTGGGGAAGGACAGAATGGGGGGAACCATTGTTGTCCATAGCCATGTGGTACTGTGGCTTAGACCCGGACTGGTTCTCTCTGAGCTGTCTCCTATGTTCCTAACCGACCTCACAGGTATGACCATTCTCCACTCCATCTGCACAAGGGACAGTGTGGTGCTGCAAGCCATTTTCATAAGTTTATTTGGTTTCATTTTGGAGCACTCAGCGATGGTCAGGGCTTACCCTTGGCTCTGCACTCAGGAATCACTCCTGGCAGTGCTCAGAGAACCCTATGGGATGCTGAGAATGGAACCTGGGACAGCTGTGTGCAAGGCCAACACCCTCCTTGTTTTCCTGTGGCTCTGGCCCACGTTTGTGGCAGCTGCAGGGAAGACAGCTGCTTGTCCCTGCCCCAGGATCAATGTCTCAGATGCTGTGACTTGAGCTGGTGGTGACGTCTGGAGCCATGACCCCTGATGTCAGATCCTTGTAGGTAATACAGGGCTTAGGGCCTGGCATGTTCCCAACCTGGATCAGAACCACAGTACCACACAGCTTCCTGGGCACCCTCAGGTGTGGTCCTGGAGGCCCCAGGCACCCACAGTATGACCCTGGAGGGTACCCACTATGCCTTAGTGCCAAGCAGCACTGAACTGCCACCCAGTTGTCTGAGTATATCTGGGAGGAACCAGCTGAGCACTGTTTGGGAGCCACTCCCAATTAAATCTAAGACCATTGAATAACAAGAAAACTTGGGTCTAACTTCAGTATCACTTTGGACCATTCCCCTGCCTTGTAGACCCACATGTTAAAGCCAAGTGCAGAACCACGAGTCTTCATGCTGACAACACCAGGCACCCAGGTAAGGCCAGGAAGGTAGATAGTGGGATCCTCTCTTCCCAGCCCTCCTTGTGCCTCCTATTGGAAGAAAATCCCTCTTCTCACACCTCCAACCAAGAATTAAATTGTCTAGAGGTTACAAAAAAAAGGAAAAAAAAAATCACTAGGGATCTAGGTGCCCCAGAAGGTGTAGGCAGAAGCCCCGAGGTGGTCAAAGGCTGCCATGGAAACTCGCTGTGTGATCAGTGATGCATCGAAAACCATGGATGCAGCTAAGTAAAGGCAGCCTAAGACCATGTGGCTGTGGCTGGGGAAGGTGGGGTCCTGCAGCATCCTCCAGGGAGGGGCCTGTCTCGGAAGGACCCACTTGTGTGTGCGACACAGTTTGTGTGTGTGTGTGTGTGTGTGTGTGGTTGTGTATATGTGAGTGCATATGTAAAAATGTGAGTATATGAGTGTTTGTGATTGTGTATGTGTGAGTGTGAGTGTGTTACCTTTCATTCTGTTCTACAGGTGTTGGTGCCTACTCTGCACTGTCCAGGCACAGGGAACAGGCAGCCGAGTTATTCTTTCACAAAGATGAATTCCAATGGGGAGGGTGGGAGAAGACGACTGTGCAAATGGGGGAAATGCTGGTGATGCGATAGGGCGTGTGGTGTCTGACTGAAGTTGGGGCATGGTTGCACACAAAACTGACTCTGAGTGGGATTCGTGAAGGGAACTGAAGGAGTTCTGAGCTTGGATGTCCAAGAGAAGAAATGCCCAGACTGGTCGCATACACAGGGAAGACAAGGGAGAAGAGTGGGACTGAGACACAGTAGGACCATCCCCACCAGGGCCTAAGTTCATACTGTAGCTGAAGTGAAGTGGGGAGGCTGGTGGCTGCAGAAGGCAGGGATGTAGAGTAACTGCTTTGATACATGAAGCAGACAGCTGTGCCTGTGGTGAGAAGGAACCAGTTACCGGTGGAAGCAGGGAGATGGGTGGCAGGAAAGGGGGTCTGCTGGGCTGGTTAAAGTGGGAGGTGAACCAAGTGATGATGACTCGAAGTAGGGAAAGAGCACATGGGGCAGAAATGGAAGGATCCAGAATAAGAAGTAGCATGATCAAGAATTGCAGATATGTGAGGTTGAGGAGAAGAATCAAGTGTGAATTTAACCAACCCAAAGTTGGATAAACTGGAGAAGGACACACATGGAAGCATTATGATTCTTGGAAAGGCAAGAGCAGGGATTCTTGGAGAAACTTGTCACATTCAGAGCAGGGTTTTCATTAGAAGGCAGAGGATGAAAGAAACAAGGTAATCAACCAAGAATTCTGCATCTGACAAAACTATCCTTCAGGGATTCAGAGAATTCAGACAGTACATGGTCATCCCCAGTTTGTCTGCTTGTCACCCTTAGGCATTGCCAGGAATGATTCCCAATCAAATCACACAGTCAGGAATAAGCCCTTTGCATTCTGTTTATAGCACCATACAAAAATAACACTCTCCCCCCCCAAAAAAAAATCCAACACAACTATCCTTCAGAAATGAAGGCAAAATGAAAACTTTTTTCAAATAGACAAAAATCAAAAGAATTCAATGCCAGCAGATATGCCCTATTAGAAACAAGTCACAAATATGGAATGAAAAGGCATTAGTCAGCCCTTCAACCCTCCATGAAGGTTGATGAAGAAAACCATAAAAGAAAGAATGGAGGGCTGGAGAGATAGCACAGGAGTAGGGCATTTGCCCTGCACTCAGCTGATCCAGACGGATGGTGGTTCGAATCCCGGCATCCCATATGGTCCCCTGTGCCTGCCAGGAGCAATTTCTGAGTGCAGAACCAGGTGTAACCCATGAGCACTCCCAGGTGTGACCCAAAAACAAAAAATAAAAGGAAAACAATATAAATGTGTTTTGGGGGCCACTCTGTGCAGTGTTTGGTGGCCCAGGTCATGTTGCTCAGACCTTGTGATGGGTCTACCAGAGCCATATTGGTGGCACAAAAGGGAAGTCCTACAGTGCATGTTCATAACCTGTTCTTTACCACTTGAGCAATATCCTGGGTCCAATGAATTGGAATTGTTTTTGGTTTGGGGCCAAACCCAACAGTGCTCAAAATTTACTCCTGCCTCTGTGTTCAGGAATCATTCTTGGTGAAACTTGAGGGACCACAGGTAGTGCCAAGGATTAAATCAGAACTGGCCAGGGACCAGAGAGATAGCATAGTGGTAGAGCATTTGCCTTGGAAGTTTCCAACCTGGAATGGACCCAGGTTCAATTCTCAGCATCCTATATGGTCCCCTAAGCCTGCCAGGGAAGATTTCTGAGTGCAGAGCCAGGAGTAATCCCTGAGTGCTGCCGGGTGTGGCTCAAAAACAAACAAAAGATCAGAATTGACCACATACAAAGCAAATGAATTGACCCTGTATTATCTCTCCAGCCCCATCAATGTATTTTTTTATTTGTTCCTCTTTTGCCTCTAGTTTAAAAGACAACTGTTTAATGCTATATAAGCGCATGTTGATAGGTGCAAATGTTACATTTGATTACATCTTTTTTTTTTTTTTTTTGGTTTTCGGGTCACACAGGGGTTTTTCCTGGCTCTACGCTTAGAAATCACTCCTGACAGGCTCGGGGGACCATATGGGGTGCCGGGATTCGAACCACCATCCGTCTGCATGCAAGGCAAATGCCTACCTCCTTGCTATCTCTCCAGCCCTTGATTACATCTTTATTGTGATTGTTGCTGACAACAGAACAAAACCATCGTGAAGACATAGAGCTATGCAAGAGTAATTAAGTTGATATTAATCCAAACTCGATGGTTATAAATTAAGATGTTGCTCAAAAATCCCCAGTACAACCACTTAGAAAACATTTCAGAATATATTTAAAGAAGCGACAGGGAATTAAAATACTTCATCACAAAATATCCACTTCACACGAAGAAGGTAGCAATACAGGAAGAAAGAAACAAAATTCACATAAGATGCATAAAAAACAAATTACAAAATGGCATGCATGACCTACACCTCCTCTGTAATTATAGTAAATGTGAGTTCATAAATATTCTGGTGAGATGGCTGAGTTTAGAAAGTGGATTTAAAAGTAATCTAATTAGATGTGATCGACAAGTGAGACACTTGCAATTCTAAAACAAACATAGGTTGAGTGTAAAAGAATGAGAGAAATAAAACCCTTTTCTGCAAATTTGTTTAAACAAAGAACAACTCATGATGCCAAAGTCAGGCATAATAGGCTTTGCAGCACAAATTGATACTAGGAAAACAAAGAATGTGATAATGATAACATGGTTAATCCATCAAGGATCACAGTTATAAACACATGTCCTTGATATCTAAGATGAAACCACTGAACCTTCATGTGCCTGCCATGTTGGGGGGCAGGGGTGGGAATTGGGGGATGATGGAGTATGAGAGAGTATTGCTGATGGGAGCTGACACTGGTGGTGAGATTGGTGTTGAAATATTATATGCCGGGGCCCGAAGAGATAGCACAGCGGCGTTTGCCTTGCAAGCAGCTGATCCAGGACCAAAGGTGGTTGGTTCGAATCCCGGTGTCCCATATGGTCCCCTGTGCCTGCCAGGAGCTATTTCTGAGCAAACAGCCAGGAGTAACCCCTGAGCACCGCCGGGTGTGACCCAAAAACCAAAAAAAAAAAACCAAAAAAAAAAAAAAAGGAAATATTATATGCCTAAAAGTCAACTATCACTAACTTTGTAAACCATGGTATTATGGGTAAATAAAAAATTAAAAATAGATGAATAAAATTTACTCAGCAATATATATGTATATATATATTATATATGCTCCTGAAAACAGAAACCCCAAATGCATGAAATCTAAGTTGGTAGAATGAAAGGAAAATAGTTGTATAGGAATATTTGGATACTTGGCTACTCTGCCATCAATAACAGGTAGAACATGTAGGCAGAAGATCAATAAGGAAATAAAACTTGGGCCATAACATCAACTTGCTAACCCTGGGGTCAGACAACATTCGAGAACAGCAGAAAACACTTTCTCTCTGGACTCAACCTTCCCAGAATGTAGCCTGAATGTCAGGCTACAAAATAAGACTCAGAAAGAGCAAAGTCATAAACGGGGTTTTCTCTGGCCACAGCCAATGCGGCTAGAAATCAGATATAGACAGTTTGTTGGAAAACTCACAACTATGTGAAAATTAAACCACACACAAAACCAGTGGGCCAGATGTGAATTAAACAAATGGAAAGGAAACAACAAAAATGCTTCAGGATGAATGAAAATGAAAATACAGGGGGCAGAGTAATAGCACAGCAGGGAGAGCATTTAATTTGCACAGAGCCTACCAGGGTTCGATCCCCTAGATCCCATAGGTGTCCCCCGAGTCTGCCAGGAGTGATTTCTGAGCACAGAGTCAGAAGTATCCTCTGAGTACTGCCCCTTCAGAAAAGAAAGAAAATGAAAATACAATGTATCCTAACTTAAATACTATGTGAAAGAAGCAGTTGTTTTTTTTGTTTGGTTGGTTGGTTTTTGGGTCACACCCAATGGTGCTCAGGAATTACTCCTGGCTCTGCACTCAGAAATCGCTCCTAGCAGGCTCTGGGGACCATATGGGATGCTGGGAATCGAACCTAGGCCTGTCCTGTGTTGACTGAGTGCAAGGCAAATGCCCTACCATTATGCTATTGCTCTGGCCTGGTGAAAGAAGCAGTTGGACTGGAATTCATACCACCAAATGATTGTATTAACAAAGGAGAGAGTGAGTGAGTGAGTGAGAGAGAGAGAGAGAGAGAGAGAGAGAGAGAGTCTAACTTTATAATTTATAGCATTAGTAGGGAAAAACAAAACAAAAACAACCATCTAAGCCTGTTGTGTATGTAAATATTTTAGGGGATTATTAGCTTACTGACCCTACCCTGATCGGTGATTGTGCCCTACCCTAGGGTGTGACCTAACATTCTGCCCCCACCCTAGGGTGGTACCTGATTCTGCTTCCACCATTGGGTGGTATCTGATCCCACCATTGGGTGGTACCTGATTCTGGGGGATAAAAACAAGGGCCTGTGGAAGGCGAGAGAGGCTTTTGACTGGAACTTATGCTGAGTCTTTGAACTTCAGTCTTGTCCACTGAATAAAGCTAATATTTCTACAAGCCTGACTGTCTGCGAGCTGTTTACCTGCCGTTTCACCTCAGAACCGTCGGCTGGACAGGGTGTCAGACGCGTGCTCCGAGCTGGAGGGGAAAGACCTCATCCTCCATCCCTCCATCAGTCAACCTCTTCAGGGGCTGACTTGCAACATAAGCCCAGGGTTCATAGAAGGAAGAAAATAATAAAACATAGTAACTACATGGGCCCACCTTGAGTTTGACTATGGAAGAAAGACAAGAGCGAAGGTACGGAAAAGTAAGATAGGCTGTTACTGCTGGCCCCACAGAAACAAGGACTTTGCAAGAATTCAATGAGTGATTAGGTAGGTGCCTTCCTGCTGCATGGCTGAGATGAAGTGATCTCAGCTCACCAAAGGCTGCTCAGGGGCTTAACCAAGGCTTCAATGCCTTGATGTGAAATTGGGGGGTAACCATCAGTCCTCCTTCGAGGCTACTGTGTGCTCCTCCCACTGAGCACCTTGGTGAAATTTGTGCTCTGGAAGAAATGGATGTCTACAAACTCCGCTTGTAAGGCAAGATTAGCCTTAAGCGCCCCTGGAAAGAAGTGAGGTGTTGCTTCCAAGATGAAGGTAGAGGGTTGGGAGTGAGCATATTCCTGGCAGGCTCCTGGCCTGGCCCTCACCACTTGGTCCCTGAGCATCCCTGGAGCCTCCTGGACATTGCTTGGCTTGATTCCTGAAGGCTCCTAACATCATGGGGTTGTCATAGTATACCCCCTCCAAGCAGCTCCACATCCTCTCAGCCCTTGTGCTAAAGTGCTAACCTGATTGGGTGAGAGTCGCCAGTGTAGCCTCTGGGTCTTCTGAGCACTACTTAGAACCCTATCTCCCCAAAAGAGAGATGAAAACAAAGGATAGGGGTCAGTGTTCACGGAGATCTCACAGCGGGACCTTGTGGAACAGAGTCTTTTCACGTTGATTGACTGAACTGGGGGATTCTAAAGCATTGGACAAGGTTTCTGCGGCATGGGGAGTTGGGGAGCAGGACTGGGATGGGATGAGATATGTGTGTTGGGGTTGTCCTCTGGGCAACTGTAAAGGGCAGAACTGTAAAGGAGAAAATCCGGGGACATCCCTCTACCAGCAGGTCATGTGCAGCGAATTTCAAGCCTCAAAGACCCTGTTAACAACATACATCAGGCTGTGATGATGCTTAATGGGGTGGGGAAGTTTGTAATTTGAGGTTCCTCTTTTGGGGGGATTTTAAGTCTATGGTCACTTTGGCTATAGGGAATTTAGGGAGCCAGAGAGGACATATTGGTCCACATTTAGTAAAACTGAAACTGGAGCCTGAGGATTGATTTGGGTTGGAAGATTTGCTAATTCCCATATTTTAGCACCAATTTAAATTCCTTCTGAGGGGCTCAAAAATATAGGACAACAAATGGGGCACTTGTCTTGCACATGACTGACCTAGGTTTGATCCCTGATACCCCGTATCGCTTCCTAATCCCCTTCAGGAGTGATCCTTGAGCACAGAGCCAGGAGTAAGAAAAGCATGTGATATGTTCTTTCACCCTAAAAAATAAAAGGTTTATTCTGAACCTGCATCAAAAACCTATAAGCAAATATGCACTTTTACTCTGTGTTGGAAAAATTCTTTTAGGACATTTGATCTCAAGTTATGAGCCTCTATTTTAGTGACTTTTTGTTTGGGAGTCAAACCTGACTATACTCAGAGGTTACTCAAGCTCAGTGTCGGGAACGTGGTGGGTCACTCCTAGTGTTATTTAGGGGACCATGCAGTGCTGGGGATAGAACCTAGGCTTCTAGAAGCTTAGTTCAACTTCATCAGCATTATCATAGTAATAGTTGCCCAAACCCTTGGGCTGTGTCTGGGGAAGATGGGGAGCTCGAGGGCATGCCCCCAATGACTCTGGGGTTCAACATTCAGCTGCAAAGGATCCCAGCATCCCTGGGCCTTTTAGCACTCCCTCTTTCCCCATTCTCCATTGCTTTGTTACTGTTCTTTCCATCTGCACAGGAAGATGGAAACACTTATCCCCAGGGCAGGCCTGGGTCCTGTCACTCTGATTTTGACAAGCTGCCAGCTTCTTTGCTTTCTCAGGTAAATACAGGAAAAATTTGCCCAGTGCCTTGGCTCCCCTCTGCAAAGCCAGGCTGCTCCCTTTTCAGCTGTCAGCGCTCATCTCTGTGAGCTCATCTTAACACTCTTGTTTCAGCAGCAGCAGCGGGACACGGTTGGTGGCAGCTTGTAGGCGGATGGACCGTCCTTTTTCTGCCCTGTCAGTTTCCCAAGATCAGGATCCAGTGGCCCCTCAGGACTCTCAGGTCAGAAAGCCCCTGGCTTTCTGAGCTCCAGAGAAGTCGCTTTGAAACTGGTAGGTCTGTGTGTCTGCCCAACACTCGGGTCTTTTGGGAAATACCGCATCTATTTTCTTCCAGACTATTCTGAGAGAGACACCGGCACCAACAGGCCAAGTGTGCCGCACACTAACCTCAAAAGCAATTGTAAGTGAGAATTGGGGGCCCGGCCCGGAAATGCTCTGAGCATTTCTGGCTTCAGTGAACAAAAGAGAAACAGATTTTGTTTGGAGACGATGGACAGTAGCTATTCAGACTCTGTGACTCAGCAGATGGGATTTGTGGGCACTTGATGAGTGCTCTGGGGAAAGAAATGGGGAGCAGGAGTGTGGTTGTGGGGGCTTGCCCGGCTTCCCCACCATGGCACTTGAGCCAAGATGAAGGGCCAGAGAGCTACCCTCATGCATTTTAGTTCGTCATTCATAGATCCGGGCTCATCTGTGACTCACTTTCCTTTTAGTTTTGTTCCTGAGATGCCCCCAGGGCTGATGTGTGTGATGGTGATTCACGAATGTTCTATTTGATGCTTCTTTTTGAGTCCTTCCTTCTACGCACTGCCAACGGTGCTTCCGTGAACTCTGGGCTGGGACTAATCAATACATGGCAATAGTTAACTTTTAAACCAAGACCAACTCAAATCCGAACTTTACTCTATTTTTAAAATTTTTTTCTTTATTTAAGCAGCATGATTACATACATGATTGCAGTTGGGTTTCAGTCAGAAAAAGAACACCCCCCTTCACCAGTGCAACCTTCCCACCACCAATGCGCCCATCTCCCTTCTTCCCCACCCACTGCCTGCCTGCATTTGAGAGAGGTATCCTACTTCTCTCACTCGTTAACATTGTCATGATAGTTAAAGTAGTCATCTCTAACTAAACTCACCACTCTATGTGTTAAGCTTCACATAGAGAGCCAGTCCTTCCAGCCCTCATCTCTGTTGTCTCTTGGCAATATTACAATAATGTGTTTTGCTTTTCTTAAAACCCATAGATGAGTGAAATTATTCTGTGTCTATCTCTCTCCCTCTGTCTTATTTCACTCAGCATAATAGATTCCATGTACATCCACGTATAGAAAAAATTCATGACTTCATCTCTCCTGACGACCGCATAATATTTCATGGTGTATACATACCACAGTTTATTTTGCCATTCATCTGTTGAAGGGCATCTTGGTTGTTTCCAGAGTCTGGCTATTGTAAATAGCACTGCAATGAATATAGGTGTGAGGAAGGCATTTTTTGTATTGTGTTTTTGTGTTTCTAGGGTATTTTCCTAGAAGTGGTATAGCTGGATCATATGGGAGCTCAATTTCCAGTCTTTTGAGAAATCTCCATATTGTTTTCCATAAAGGCTGGATGAGACAAACATTCCCATCATCAGTGAATGAGAGTTCCTTTTTTTCCATATTCCTGCCAGCACTTATTGTTCTTGTTCTTTGTGATGTGTGCCAGTCTCTGTGGCGTGAGATGGTACCTCATTGTTGTTTTTATTTGTATCTCCCTGATGATTAGTGATGTGGAACATTTTTTCACGTGCCTTTTGACCGTTTGTATTTCTTGAGAAATTGTCTATTCATTCCTTTTCCTCATTTTTTTTTTTTTTTTTTTTTTTGTTTTTTGGGCCACACCCGGTGACGCTCAGGGGTTACTCCTGGCTATGCGCTCAGAAGTCGCTCCTGGCTTGGGGGACCATATGGGACTCCGGGGGATCGAACCGCGGTCCGTCTCCTAGGCTAGCGCAGGTAAGGCAGGCACCTTATCTCCAGCGCCACCGCCCGGCCCCCTTTTCCTCATTTTTTGATGGGTTTAGATGTTTCTTGTTAAGTTCTGTCAGTACCTTGTATGTTTTCAATATTAGCCCCTTATCTGATGGGTATGAAGTGAATAGTTTCTCCCATTCTGTGGGTGGCTTTTGTATCCTAGGCACTATTTTCTTTGAGGTATAGAAGCTTCTCAGCTTAATATATTCCCATCTGTTTATCTCTGTTTCCACTTGTTTGGAGAGTGCTGTTTTCTCCTTGAAGATACATTTAATCTCAATGTCATGGAGTGTTTTATCTACGTGTTGTCCTATATACCTTATGGTTTTGGGTCTAATATCAAGGTCTTTAATCCATTTGAATTTACCTTTGTGCATGCTGTTAGATGGAGGTCTGAGTTCGCTTTTTTGCAAGTGGCTGAACTGTTGTGCCAACACCACTTGTTGAAGAGGTTTTCCTTGATCCATTTCGCATTTCTTGCTCCTTTATCAAAAATTAATTGATTGTATATCTGGGGCTTAAACCATATTAAGCCTGACCTATACAAATGCCAAAACTGCCAGTGTTCCTCAATTGATAGGCCTCCTTCTACTTAAAAATCATATTTAAGTATAAGCACTGACAAATCTCACATAGGAAATGTCCATAGAATTTAACCTAACATTTGTCCTAAAATAACCCTAGACTAATTCCATCAATACAAGAATGCTAATCCCAAAATAGGCCTACGCCAATAAAACATCCCAAATTAAACAACTGTATTATACTTCACTTGTCTTTTTATCATAGCAATAGCTTTGTTCATGACAATGAACAACACCCTAACCGTGCCAATCTACAACTGTATCCATAGACGAGTGGTTCTCAAATAGTGGAGTGCGCCCCCCAGGGGGGGTCGAGGCTCCATAAAGGGGGGCGCGTTTGACCTTGGCAAACACTGTCATAATAAGCTAAGCCCCATGTGTATGTCTCTGTCTGTCTCTGGAGCTGAGAGTTGCTGTGTCCTGCTTCAAACCCCGCTTCAAAAAGCTCTGCATTGCAAAACGTGCTCATTGTAACCATGAATCCAGATATCACCTCTGATTAAAAGGTCAGCTCAAAAATTATTTTATATATTTTTGTTTTGCAGGTTAAAGTTTTTTTTAATAAAGATACTATTTACAGTGGCACGGGGGGGGGGCATGACAGAAAATAATTCAGAAGCACTGCCATAGACCCAAATCTAACTCTAAACCTTTAATCCAAACAAAGCCCTATCAAAACAGATGTCAATGGTGGCTGAAATGAATACTGGTTAAGGAAGGGTATGGGAACACTGTATGGCCGAAACTCAAGTATCAATAGCTTTTTAACTCTGAATCTCATGGTACTTTAATAAAAAAAATTAAGACGATAAAATAATTCATAAGTCAAAGAAATACAGATGACCAAACTGCCAATATTCCTCTTCCATTTATAGTTATCTAAATATTTAAAAATCATATGTATTATGTGAACACAGAAAAATCTTGCATAGGAATCATCCATAGCCAAGAGACAATAGAGATGAGGATTAGGAGAACCAGTCCATGATAGGAAGCTTGCCACAAAGAACAGAGAGGAAAGTTAGAGTAGAGAAGGATCTACTATGAAAATGATACTTGGAACTGATCACTTTGGATAAGAACTGAATGCTGAAAGGGAATAAAATGACATGTATGGCATTTCTTCATTAACAGTACTGCAAACCACAGTGTCAGAAAAGAAGAGAGAGAAAGAGAGAAAGGGAGAGAGAGAGAGAAAGAAAGAAAGAAAGAAGATAAGAAGAAGAAAGAAAGAAAGAAAGAAAGAAAGAAAGAAAGAAAGAAAGAAAGAAAGAAAGAAAGAAAAGAAAGAAAGAAAGAAAGAAAGAAAGAAAGAAAAGAAAAAGAGAGGGAGAGAGAGAGGGAGAGAGAGAGGGAGAGAGAGAGGGAGAGGAGAGAAAGAAAGAAGAGAGGGAGAGAGAGAAAGAAAGAGAGAGGGAGAGAGAGAAAGAAAGAGAGGGAGAGAGAGAAAGAAAGAGAGGGAGAGAGAGAAAGAAAGAGAGGGAGAGAGAGAAAGAAAGAGAGGGAGAGAGAGAGAGAGAGAGAGAGAGATGAAATGCTGGCCCCAGAGGCAGGCAGAGGAGGAGAGGAGGGTGGGTGGGAGGAAAGAGGGCATCATGGAGGGTGAGAGGGAAACTGGGAACATAGCTGGTGAGAAATAGCACTGGTGAAGCTTGTTGCACATTATATATCTGTAACTCAATCATGAACAACTTTATCTGTAGGGGGAAAAACTAATTTGAACAACCTATTAACCACAGTGTTTAAATTAATAATAAAAACAAGAAATTATTCCTGGGAGGTAGAGCAATAGCACAGTGGGGAGGGGTTTGATCCCTGGCATTCCAGGGATGCCAAGACCAACAGGGGTGATTCCTGACTGTGACCCCTGAGCACTGCTAGGTGTGGCCCCAAAATCAACAACAACAAAATCATCCATAGAATTTAATTAACATTCTTCCTAGATTAATCCTATACTGATTCTATCTACATAAAAACCCTGACCTTCAATTAGGCCTAAACCAATCAAGCACCCAACATGGAACATCTGTACAATACTTCCCTTGCTTTTTATCTGCTGAACACAGCATAGGGAACACCCTAACCACACCATAACCCAAACACTAGACCCAAATCTAGTTGGACAAATCTAGTTGCTAGTGTCAGCCACTAGGGTACACATCAATTTATCCAGATCTTTGCGGATGATCAGGTGAAAATGAGGTCACCAGCATCTGTGGTGGCAGAAATAAAAGGGGATCTGTGAACACAGACACAGATTTGGGACCACCTGACGCTGTCACAGATAGAAATCAGAGACAGGTTTATCCTTACCACCAACCCTGCTGGGGGTGTGATCCCAGACTCCGGCCTTTCAAAACCAGGATCCTCAAAATCTCTGCTGCTTCCTGTGCCCAGCCTGTCTCTGTCAGCTGCTGGGGCCATCTGCCCTGAAAAACCAGATGTCTTGGTTTATGACAAATGGCTTCCAAAGAGGTTGTGTGGAGAGCCAGTTCTTTTCTCCCCCAAAGGCTCAACAATAGATGCATCCATTAAAATTTTTTTTTTCTTTGTTGGGGGAGAGGTTTGGGCCACACACCCAGTAGTTTTCTTTTCTTTTCTTTTTTTGTTTTTTTGTTTTGTTTTGTTTTTGTTTTTGGGTCACACCCGGCGGTGCTCAGGGGTTACTCCTGGCTGTCTGCTCAGAAATAGCTCCTGGCAGGCACGGGGGACCATATGGGACACCGGGATTCGAACCAACCACCTTTGGTCCTGGATCGGCTGCTTGCAAGGCAAACACCGCTGTGCTATCTCTCCGGGCCCCCAACACCCAGTAGTTTTCAGGCATTGCTCCTGGCTCTGCACTCAGAAACCATTCCTGGCAGGCTCTGGGGACCCTATGGGATCCCAAACCCAGGTTCTCAGAGTCCAAGGCAAACACCCTCCCTGATGTGCTCAGGCCCTGCATCTAAGATTTCTTTCTGCTCCTAGTTCTCCCTTTTTTTGTATCAGAGTGGCCTTTTCTTGTATTTCCTGTTCTCAGGAGCAGCTCCAAGTAGTTAGGCCTGGAGGCTATTTGCATTTTCTTACTGATTTCCTGGGGCTTGTTGGGTGCCAGAAACACAGCTATGGGCAGTGCTCTGACCACATACCCTTCCTCCTACTCACGGTTAATCTCTGCAGCAGTAGTTAGGAGCTTTGTGGTGGGTGTGCAAATATTCGAGGATGCTGTGGCACTTTGGTGAAGTGACACTTGAGAAAAGGTCACCTCTTGATTCCTGGTCATATCTGTGGCCCGGGAATTCAGTTTGGCTTGCCTCTCTTTCCCCACTCCAGCCTCTCTTTCATTGTTATGCAGGGGTCTACAGTTCTAGCCCTCAACTCTGCACTTATTTTGTGTTTTGGGGAGGGATTTGGGTCAGACCCGAAGGCGCTCAGGAGGTACTCCTGGCTCTGTGCTCAGAAATTGCTCCTGGCAAAAAAAAAAAAAAAATAGATGAAGTCATGAAATTTTCTTATACATGGATGTACATGGAATCTATTATGCTGAGTGAAATAAGTCAGAGGGAGAGAGATAGATGCAAAATAGTCTCCCTCATCTATGGGTTTTTAAGAAAAATTAAAGATATTTTTGGAAGAATCCTCAGAGACAAAGAGAGGAGGGCTGGAAGGTCCAGCTCACGACATGAAGCTCACCACAAAGAGTGGTGAGTGCAGTTAGAAAAATAACTACACTGGGGCCGGTGAGGTGGCTCTAGAGGTAAGGTGTCTGCCTTGCAAGCGCTAGCCAAGGAAGGACCACGGTTTGATCCCCCAGCGTCCCATATGGTCCCCCAAGCCAGGGGCAATTTCTGAGCACTTAGCCAGGAGTAACCCCTGAGCATCAAACAGGTGTGGCCCCAAAAACCACCACAAAACAAAACAAAAACCCTACACTGACAACAATCATAACAATGTGAATGAATGAGGGAAGTAGAAAGCCTGTCTCAAGTACAGGCAGGGGGATGGGGTGGGGAGGACGGAGATTTGGGACATTGCTGAAAGGAATGTTGCACTGGTGAAGGGGGGTGTTCTTTACATAACTGAAACCCAACTACAATCATATCTGTAATCAAGGTGTTTAAATAAAGATATTAATATAAAAAAATTGCTCCTGGAAGGCACAGGGGATATGGGATGCTGGGATTTGAACCACCTTTCATCCTGGATTGGCTGCATACAAGGCAAATGCTCCACTGCTGTGCTATCTCCCCGGCTCCTATTTTGTGCTTTTAATATAGAAAATGAGAGCCATAGCATAATGGGGAGGGTGCTTGTCTTGCATGCAGCTGATCTGGACTTGGTTCCCAGCATCTCCTCTAGTCCCCCTAAGCACTGCCAGGAGTGATTTCTGAGTGCAGAGCCAGGAGTAATTCCTGAGCACTGCTTGGTGTGGCCCAGAAACCAAAAATCAAACAAAACATAGAAAGTGTGTTGCTTATGGGATCTACAACCTTGGATTTTTTTTTTTTTTCATATAATCAGACAAACTCTGCCTTCACTGGGAAACTGGACCATTGACATTTACTGTGCTGCTATGAAGTATCAATGATTTATTTATTTATAGACCATTTCCAACTATGCTCAGGGATTGCTCCTGCTCATTGTTCAAAAATCACTCCTGGCAGAGCTCAGGGGACCATATGGAATGCTGAGAATAAAACTTGGGTTGGCTGCGTGCAAGGCAAGTGCCCTCCCTCTCTCTGGCTCGAGGGAACCACACTTTATTATTATCTTATTAACGTGAAACCATGCCCAGCACCTTCCCAGGGGTGCCTGGTTGCTGTGGACACAGCACTTGTTCCCAAGGCCACACTTGTGCGCTCTCAGAGAAGCAGAGCTGGGTTTGGGGAGACTGCCAGTAGGCATTTCCGGAGGCTGCCAAACCCCGAGGGCCCTGGGGATCTCTCCTCGCTGCTCTATGGCTGCAGAGAGAGCAAGACTCAGAAAAAAGGAGGGAAGAAAGCCCAGTGTTTCCTATAGCACAGAGAGCAGACATGTGTGGAGAGAGGTTCAGTGGCCATTTTCAGGGTGGTGGCCCCAGGGAGCTTCCTATTTGCTCTAGGCAGGCCAGGGTGTGGGGCGAAGGTGCTGCTTCCAGGGGGGAAACTGAAGCCAGGCTTCTGAAGGAGCCAAGCCTCAGCTGGGCCTTCCCAGGAGACTCTGCACCACTGGCTCTGCTCATCTTTGCTTCCTGTGAGGCTGGCCCGGAACAGACCACCAGTCCCACACTTGAATGGTGCTGATTTAACTCTGATTGCAGGCTCACAGGAAGTATCTTCCCTCTTCTCTAGTTTCCATTGAAAAGCAGATACCATATTGAACCTACTTACACACACACACACACACACACACACACACACACACACACACACACACACACACCACACACCACATATATTGGGTTTTGGGTCATTCCCAGTGGCGCTCAGAAATCACTCCTGGCAGGCTCCAGGGACCATATGGCATGCTGGGAATCAAACCAGGATCCATCCAGGGTTGGCACGTGCAAGGCAAATGCCCTACCGCTTGTACTATCACTCCAGACCCTACTTACACTTATTTTAAAAATTATTTTTTGGTTTGAGGCCACACCTTGCAGCACTCAGGGGTTACTCCTGGCTCTGTGCTCAGAAATCACTTGTAGCAGGCTTGGGGGACCATATAGCATTCTGGGGATCAAGCCCAGGTCAGCTGAGGACAGGCAAATGCCATCCCCATTATGCTATTGCTCTAGCCCCTGAATCTACTTACAAATTTAAAATTTTGCTTTGTTGTTGTTGTTTTGGGGCTACACGTGGCAGTACTCAGGGCTTATTCCTGATTCTCAAACTTCAGAATCCTTCCTGGTGGTTCTTAGGGCTTCATATAGAATGCCAGGGATTGAACCCAGGTCGGCCACATGTAAGGCAAATGCCCTCCCCGCTATCCTATCTCTCTAGCCCCTACTTATAAATGCTGAGGTTTGTTCACTGCAATACCAGGACCCAAGGTCAGGGGGTGCCAGGTGGGGATCCAGGCTCTTCTGGGGATTCTGGGCCATTCCCCGGCAGCTCTGGGACACCCACTCTCTAGTGACTTCTGACCCGTGTCCCACAGGGGAATCCTGCTCAGACTATGGCTGTGCCCTGAGCATTATTCATAGCCCTCAGCTGGGTCCACTGGCCAGGATAGCAGGGCTGGATACAGGACTGGGCAGCTGGGTTCTGTGTCTGCTTGCATTTGTTGTGTGGCCTCGAGCAAGTCACTTTCCCTCTCTAAGCTATTTACACTGCCAGTTTCTGGCATTCTATCAGCCTAGAACCTAAATGGGGGTGGGCTGAGAATAGGAGGTGAGGTGAGAGGCTCTTTGCTAGTCTCTCAGCAGCACCTGCCATGGGGAACCGGAACTGACCTCCCTGCAAAGGAGTTTTCCTGGAGTCCCAGACAAGGAGATGGAGGCTCAGAATAGAGAAGCATCCATCCAGGTTTCGGGGCTAGATAGGAGATTAATTCAGAGCGTCCAGACACCCTGGAACAACCTGGGAGAGTGATTAGATCCAGCCCTGTGCTACCCTTCTTGTCTCTTCCCTCTGCTCTCCTTCTCTCCTCCAGCAAATATTTGCCCACAAGCCGCTGCCATGGTTACAGCATCCCGGGGCGAGGCCGGCTGGGTTGGATCTGAAACTCTTTCAACTTCAAGGTGCACAGGCTGCAAGCTGTTTCCTGAGCTCTCACCAGCACTGGGGCAGCTGGTGGTCCCCTGTGCTGAGCTGTGAACCCTCTGCTAGCTGAGACATGGTGGGAAGAGCATGGGAAGGTCATTTCCAGGCTTTCTCAGACCCTTGGCCCTGAGTAGGAGCAGTCTGAGCTTACACAAGGGGTCGTCTCTGCTCTGAAGAGCAGCTATGTAGATCCCCAAGGGCTGGAGAGATGCTCAACGGGCTGGATGCAGGGTGGGTGGGTTCCATCCCTGGGACCACAGGGTCCCCAGACTACTACCAGATGCTGACTCTTGAACACAGAGCTCTTGAGCACTACTAGGTATCACATCTAAAAAAACCAAACATGGGCCCGGAGAGATAGCACAGCGGCGTTTGCCTTGCAAGCAGCCAATCCAGGACCAAAGGTGGTTGGTTCGAATCCCGGTGTCCCATATGGTCCCCCGTGCCTGCCAGGAGCTATTTCTGAGCAGACAGCCAGGAGAAACCCCTGAGCAATGCCGGGTGTGGCCCAAAAAAAAACACAAAACAAACAAAAAACAAAAAACAAACACACACATACACACACACACACACACACACACACACACACACACACACGAGATAATACCTAGCTAAAACCCTAAACAAAGGTGTTCCCCCAATTTCCTCTTTCCAGTAACCTCTTCTTTTGATATGTAAAGGCCCACCTGGATTACAGGACCTTCCCCCAACCTGGTGGATTTGGTTCTGGATAATTAAGAAAAAGCAGTTCTGGCTTTGGGGGACAGTGCAGAGAGAGAGCATGTGGCAGAGAGGGGCCATGAAATGAAATGCAGAATGACTTCTAACTGCTTGGTGTATTGCAGTCTTACCAACTCATGGATATTCTTATTATACAACTGGCGCCTGAATAGGGATAGGGATGTTTAGAGTTGTTAGTAGTCTCATCACACACACACACACACACACACACACACACACACACACACACACACACACACACTCTCTCAAGCTTAGGGTCAGCATCCTGCAGACAACCTGTGTCTCAGCGGTAAGACAGGCTGACAGGTGGCCCGGGCTTTTCCCAGGGAGGAGGCAGGGAGGCTGGGGGCTTACAGAGGACCCCCAAAGAGACTGAACTTTCTCATCCTTATAGCAGTGATGAGGTCAGGGCCCAGCAGTACTGCCAAGCTGAGCCAGGTTTCCTGTGTGATCCTCAGGAGCCCATGGGTGCATCTCTGTTCCCTATGACCAAGTCACATGGGACTGAAAACTCTGGGGGTTTGAGTTGGTGAATGTTGGTAGGGTCATGGTGTCTGGGGGATGTGGGTGGCTTTGGGAATCTTCCTGGAAGCCCCAAGGAAGGAGCTGGGGGGCTGAAGCTTCCAGGGACCCCTCTGGGACTGGAGGGGTGCTGCTGAGGTGGGTCTCTGACTTGGGATTTGGCTGGATGCCTCAGTTCCAACCCTGGGGTGTTGGGGACAAGGAATCCCAAAGGGAGCTGGGTGTCCATCACATAATCTCAGAGGAATGGCCTGTGTACAGATTCACTTCAGAGCAAAGTGCTGTAGGGGTTGCACTTGGCAGATATGGGAGGCCCCTGGGGCCAGTGGGGGGCTGGGCACAGACCAGGAAGCAACAATCCACCAGAAGCTGTGCAGGGACAGTGACTCAGCCCCAGATTCTGGGAGGTGCTCCTGGGCCCCTTCCAGAGTTACTGAGGCTGGTGAAGGGGTGGGAAGCTGAGGGACCCAGGTGTCCTCTGCCCCTTGAACTGTGCCCTGTGCAGTGGGACCCTCCCTTCACCCATGGGCTTCTCCCTCAGTGATGCCCATGGCTACTGCTGACCCATGTCTACTGCTGTCCAGTGAGATATGGGAGACAGTGTGGGTCTGGCCCCTCAATGCTCCCCATAACCACCTAAGAAGCCACAGAAGGAGTTTCAGTAAGAGAGTAAGAAGATTAAAGGGGAAAAGAGGGAGCTGCCTTCTAGAGGGTTCTACTTAAAACTTAAAACTCCTGCCATGTTGGAAGGAACCAACATTTCCTTCCTTCCTTCGTTCCTTCCTCCATTCCTTCCTTCCTTCTTTCCCTTTCTTTTCTTCGCTTTTCTTCGATTTGCTTTGCTTCGCTTTGCTTTGCTTTGCTTTCACACCTAGCAGTACAGAGCAGTTTCTCCAGGGTGGATCCTGAGTGCTCGGGATGGAGCCACTGTGCTCAGCTGAGCCACTACTTCTCTGACTGTCATCACTTTGTTTCCAGCAACTTTGTCAACTACTACTCAGACCCAGGATACATTTCTTCATGACTTCAAGAGCCTCCCTTCATTTCCACAGAAGGTTCTAGATCCAGATGAGGGGTGGGGCTACCACATATTAAATTCTAATTTCCCAGGAAATTAGAAACCCAGGAAACAAAGAGACAGACAGCGATCAGCCCAGTTGGCGTATGAACAATGTTGTCTGTGCAAACATGCAAATAGCAACCTATTTTCTTTGAGTGATGCCACACTTCTAGATTATACTAGGGGGGCGGGGGGACGGATGTGGGCGACCAGTTGAAGACGTGGGTAAGTGCGTTGACTCAGAGGGAAGGAGGAAGGTTTCCGGTAGGTTCCACTTCAACTATACAGTTCTGAGGCACCTGCCTGTAAATGGCCTGAGGAGGTTCTGAGGAACCTGTGCAGTTGGGGTGACCCCGAGGTAGCACCCCTCCCTCTCCATATCTCTCCACCCTGCTCCTGCTCACTCCCTTTCCAGAGAGCAGCAAACGTCCCTGGGGCCACACTGCAGGCATGGATGGGACTCGCTGACCATAGCTGCTTTCAGCATCCCCACTCCTTGCCCCTCCACCTCTGTATACCCCATTATTTTTGTTTGTTTTGGGTTTGGCCACACCCGATGACATTCAGGAGTTACTCCTGGCTATACACTCAGAAATCACTCCTGGCTTGGGGGATCATATGGGATGCCAGGAGGATTGAACCGCAGTTCGTCCTAGGCTAGCACCAGCAAGGCAGATGCCTTACTGCTCTGTGCCACTGTTCCAGCCCTGTACTCCCCCCCCCCCTCATTTTTCATCAGCTCAGGTGAGCACATTGTGAGGGGTTGAATTGAAACCCTGTACGTCTATATGCTGTAGCTGACCCACAGGACCTTACAATGGATTTTATTAGGAAAGTTCAAGTGTAAGAAGTTTGGGTTGTTTTTCAAATGTTTTTTCTTTCAAGATAAACTTTATTTTTAATTCCTGTATTTAAACAACGTGGTTACAAAATTGTTCATAACACAGTGGATTTTTTTTTAACAGATACTAAGTTGCTCAGGATTGAGTCTCAATCATACAATGTCCAACACTATTCACCAGGACACATTTCTTGCCATCAATATTTTCAGTTTCCCTCCTGCCCTCCCCCTGCCCTCTCCCCTGCCTGCCTTTGTGGTAGACATTTTTCCTCTCTCTCTCTCTCTCTTTCTCTCTCTCTCTCTCTCTCTCTCTCTCTCTCTCTCTCTCTCTCTCTCTCTCTCCCTCTCCCTCACTCTCTTTTCTTTTATTTTGACTTCCTTTTATAGACACAGGCCTGCAATAATAGAAGCAAGCTTCATATCTATTTGGTTATATTTGGAGGAATAGCCCATTCGTCTGTTGCACACACATCCCTATTCCCTCTGTTCATCTGTCACCCAGGGGTCCTCTATCTCACCTACCTTGCCTTTCTTTCCTGTCAACCGCTGGACCATGCAGTAACATCCTCCACAGGGTCAGGAGGAGCAGGTTAGGGGGAGGCGGAGGGCAGCCCCATACCTGCAGAAAGTCTGTAAAGGGGCGGAGAACAGTGATCAGACCTGGGGGGTTCTGGACTTCACTCTGGCCCCACAGGACTAGAGTTCACACCTGTGTCATGTCTAGGGAGCTGAGCACGGGTGGGTGGGTAGGTACAGAATCGTTCTGGCAGGCAGTTGGTGCTCTGAGCCGAGTGGCAGTGGAGATGATGAGAAGGGCTGGGATGAAGGTTGGTTCTGAGGGTGGAGGCCTCCAACAGATTAGGGGTTCCAGCAGATTGGTGGGGCAGAGGGGGAGGCGATAAGTCAGCTCTGGGACAAGTTGGGGCCTCCCTAGGCCTGTTGCTGAGATGGAGAGTGGGGAGGGGATTTGGGGGTGGCTTGCTTAGGGGGTGGGATTGGAGCTGGTTTTTTTTTGTAGATCTCAGTGAATAAACTCAGGTGAGCTCAGGTATGCTGAGACTCCCTGCTATTTGTTCGACTGAACTACGGGCCCTGAATTCCATTTCTTCAAGGCCAGGGAAAACCCTGCCCTGAGCCTTTGTGTGGTGGCGCCTGCTGGGTCCCAGATTCACGTTCTAGCTGCCAAGGCTATGTGAAGTACATTTCTCTGGTTTTATGTCAGCCTATTTTGGGGTGCTTTGTCTCAGAAGCCTCAGGAAACCAACATAATTGGTGCTCATAGACCCTTTCTGTCCCCCAGCCCTTCCCGCACGGATGGACAGCCTTAGGCATTTCAGCCTCTCTTGCCCTTTCTGACTCTCTGAGGGAGCCCCTCAGTGAGACCACCGTGTAGGGTGTGGGTTCAAGATCCACATTGCCCCCTTTTGACAAACACTCTACCCTCTGAGCCTCATTTTCTTCCCTTTTCTGTTTTTGGGTTCTTTTGTTTTAGGGACACACACACACTGCACACACATTTTGCACACTCCTGGAGGGCCCAAGACACCATATCAGACGTCAGGGCCCTCACCAGGAAGGCTACATGCAAGGCCAAAGCCCTCCCCGCCTTGCTATCTCTCCAGCCCCCCGTTCCAAGTTTCCAATCCAGTAGCGGGTTTCAATGAATAAGCAGTGGGACAATAACTTTCGCAATGATTCCCTCCTAGTCTCCGGGCCCCGATTTCCTGCTTTCCAGTAATGCTATCCCTTGCTTTTCCCATGCAGACTCGTCCTCCGACTTGGGGCTTCCCAGAAGTCAAGCCACACCCCCAGCGATCAACCGCCCCGCCCAGCCGCGCTTTCTGGTGGGCTCAGGGGGATCATATGTGGGGCTGGGCATTTACTCGAGACAGCCACATGCTGCCTGTGGCCCCTAAGTTCGTGTTCTCTCTCTCTCTCTCTCTCTCTCTCTCTCTCTCTCTCTCTCTCTCTCTCTCTCTCTCTCTCTCTCTCTCTCTCTCTCTCTCTCTCTCTCTCTCTCTCTCTCTCTCTCTCTCCTCTCTCTCTCTCCTCTCTCTCTCTCTCCTCTCTCTCTCTCTCTCTCTCTCTCTCTCTCTCTCTTCCCCCCCCCCACCTCTCTGGTTTTTGGGTCACACCCAGCAGTGCTCAGGAGTTACTCCTGGCTCTATGCTCAGAAATCACTCCTGGCAGGCTTGGGGGACCATATGGGATGCTGGGATTCGAACCAAGGTCCTTCTTCATGCAAGGCAAATGCCTTATCTCCATGCTATCTCTCCGGCCCACTTCTATCTCTCTTTTTTCTTAATTAAATATTGGGGGGGGTGCTTTGGGGCCACACCCAGCAGTGCCTCTGGGCTTATTCCTGGCTCTGAAGGGGAGCATATGGGGATGCTGGGAATGAACCCCTGGTCAACAGCGTGAAAGACAAATACCTTACCTGCTGTACTACCACTCCAGCCCCAGAGTTTCATTTTCTTAACTCACAAATGTGCTGAAGAGATGAGTTAGTGTGAGGACAGCTGCCTGGGAGGGAGTGGGGGGTCCTTCCATGAGGTGTGGCCAAGTGAAAGCAGGCAGAAAGGGAGGAAAGGAGCAGAGAGGAGCCACTGGGGATTGGGTTGGGGGGTTCAGGCTGCAGCTGAGAAAGTCCCCAACACCCACCCGCTGTGGTTGGCAAGAGCATCAGGCAAATCCAGGCTGTCCATCAGCTTTGGGTACCAGCCAAGGACGGGTCTATCGGGAGTCAGTCGATTTGCTCTGCACAGCAGTAGAAGCAGACTCTCGCTCACAACACATTGTTTATCGAAATTCAGGTTAACTAGACACTTTGGATTTTGTTTTGTTTGTTTTTGGACCACGCCTGGCATTGCATAGTGGTTACTCTTGGCAGATTCAAGGGACAATATGGATGCCAGGGATTGAACCCGGGTTGGCTGTGTGCAAGTCAAACACCCTCCCTGCTGTGCTATCACTCCAGCTCCTCACTTTGGATTGGATTTTTTTTTTTTTTTGGGTGGTTTTTGGGTCACATCCGGCAGTGCTCAGGGGTTATTCCTGGCTCCATGCTCAGAAATTGCTCCTGGCAGGCACGGGGGACCATATGGGACGTCGGGATTTGAACCGATGACCTTCTGCATGAAAGGCAAAACGCCTTACCTCCTTGCTATCTCTCTGGCCCCATTTGGATTGGATTTTTGTCAGCGTAACTGGTAGTCCTACCCAACCACTCCCCTGCCTTCTTCACCCATATTTTAGCTGGGTCCTTGACAGGCATGAAGAAGCCACAGCACGGTTGCCACTCACACCCTCCACCTGTTTCTCTCGCCCCTGTCCTTGCCCAACCTACACACAACTGCGTTTCAGGGCTGTGCTGTGGAACTTTCCCCTGCCACACCCGGGTCTCTGCCTTTGAGGAATCAATAACAATTTTAGGGAGAAAATATAGTTGTCATGGGGAAAAATGGAGCCACTTCAGAGTCCATTAGGCTTGTTAATCAAATCAGCGGCCTAGCCTGGCTGCTCTGTCCATCAGCACCAACCAAGGAGTGGCTGATGAATGGTGGGGGCAAAGAGGAAGCTTCCTGGAGCCGAGCAGAAGATAAACTCAGTCCTGCAGACACTTTACAGTTCCCATTTTGCTGGGGTTGAAGTGACCCATCAGATGGTGCTGCTAAGGATGGAAAGATCTATGGCCACTCCACTCCCCTGCCTCCCCACCCAACCAGACACCCCATCTCCTCTGACCCAGACTCCTCAGCCCCTTGTTTACTCACCTCTGGGCCCCCTACTTCTCTTTGCCTCACCAGTTCCTCCTGGCCTGAGTTCCAGGGAAATCTGTGGTGCTTAGTAGGGATCCCTGGACAGGCTTCGCATGAAGAAGCCTCTTGTAGAGAACTAACCTGCTCTCATTCCAGGCTTAGGGGCGCAGGCAGAGAAGGGCCTTAGCAGAACTGGGGTATGGCCATTTGGGGTTGCTCAGAGGGAACTGAAGGTATGCCAGGTCACTAAGAACAAGCCGGTTGGGAGCAGCTCTCTAGGGCTCTGGCCCCCAGTACTGCTCCTACTTATCCTGCAGCTTCTCCCACTCTTGCTGGGAAGAGATGCAGGGACATATGATGACAAATAAGATAGGAAGGGCCAGCAGGGCAGTTACAGTGGGGGTGGGGGATGTTCCTTCAGCTGAGGGACCTGTGCTGGGGTGGCTTAGTACCTGGCCTCCCTTCAGCTTATCACATCATTCTCAGTTTTGGAGAAAACCAGCCAACACTGATAGAAACTTGAGCCCATACAGGTGCACCTCAGCACAAAGATCCCAAATTACATCACATAGTCCCCATGTGTGGTGGGCATGTCCAGCTGTGCTCTCTCTCTGGCCTGCCCAAGCGGCTTGGGACTAGCAGCAGGAGGTACTGCAGACCTGACTGAAGCAGCAACATCTGTTAGAATCTCCCAGCAGAACAATTCTCCCTTTTGTTGCCTATTAAGTCATTAAAAAAAAAAAATCCATCAAAAAAAAAAAAAAAAGGGACATTAACTTCCCCACCATATGTAGGTAATACTTTAACACATAGAGAGTTGCCTTCAGCTGTGGGAGAAGGGCCAGACATGGGCAGAGGGGAAGAGGGACATGGTGGGGAATATCCATATGGCTGGGGGCTTGGATTCAGGCCTCCTGGCGTGTCTCTGTCCAGGTCATAGTCACTTTCTGAGCCTGTTGCTGAGCTCCTGAGTCTCTGAGAGGTGACCCCCTGGTATTGTCCAGCTGAGCAGGGCTTTCTTATGCTCAAAAGCTCAGCCACCCTGTCCTTCATCTGTGCATTCTGTGGGCCAAAAACCTCTCTTTCCTACAGAGGAAAAGAGTGCCAGTGTGTTTTGTTTTGCTTTGTCTTTTTTGGGGGGGCGCCCACAAACAGCGATGATCAGGGTTACTCCTGGCTCTGCACTCAGGAATTACTTCTAGCAGGCTCAGGGGACTTTATAGGATGCTGGAGATCAAACCTGGGTTCATCACATACAAGACAAATGCCCATCCCACTGTACTATTACAGGCTGCAGCATTAGTTAGCACAGCCAAGAGGGCTTTTTCCTTGTACACATCTGACCTAGGTTTAATCCCTGGCATCCTATATGGTCCTCTGAGCCTTCCAGGAGTAATTTCTGAGCACAGAGCCAAAAGCAACCCCTGAAAGCTGTGTAATCCTGTGGCCCAAATAGACTTGGAAAATATGCCTTTCAAATAAGCCAAGATCTGAAGAGTCAGTGACCCATTACTTGAACTCTCCAAGAACAGAAAACTCTGTCATCCCTACCCTGCCAAAGCCATGGCTGCAGCCTCCATCACCCAAAATCATCATTTTCCCAATATCCCTGCCTCATCTCCCCTCTACGATTCACTTCAGACACAAACCTGACTAAACTTCAGTAACACGCCAATTTAAAAGAATAGACAGTGCTTACTAAGCCTTCTGCCATTGTATTAATGACTTCATTAGAAATACAATAGTTTTCACAAATGCATTTACTACTGTACCTTTTCTTTTATCTTTCTTTTTTTTATTTTAAAACTTCTTCTTTTCTTTTCTTTTTTTTCCCTATAACTTTGCTTTCACTTATCTGGAAACAAATGTATTATGGTCAACTATTTAAGCTATGTGGTGCATTTTCTTTAAATAAAGCTTTAAAAAAAAAACCCACAAAGGCTGAGAGGAAAGTTTCATTCACAACTGCAATGCAGATAACGATCTTACAGCAGGTTTAAGGAAGCAGCTAATGGTGGAACTGGGGTTGCCACAGAGAGAAAGCTCCAGTCTCTTGACCTAGCCTGTGGATGTTCCTTCTTAGTCACTTAAAACCCACAGCCCATTCTGGTCCCTATGGGGCACGCCCTCTGCTGTACTAACCCAGCAAGGTGAGAGGGGGGGTAGGGTGTCAGCTACTCTGTGGCACAGAAATCTGAGAGAGACTACTCTGGCCTTTATGTCTGACTACGCGGGAGGTCACATGACTCTAGTGCCTACATTTCATTGGTCAAGAAGAAATGACCCAGTCTCACAACTTTCAGGGAGAGGAAAAAGAGAGACATAGAGAGACATACAGAAACAAAAACATATAGACACACACACACACACACACAAAAACACACATAAGTAAGCTTAGCTCTACCCTACCACTGACAGTACTGACAGCCACACTAATAATCAGAATAAGCCTTAGTTCCAGCAGCAGATGGAGCCCCCTAGCCCTGTCTCTCCTGCTATCTCGCCACACAGGTGCAATCTTTCTTCTCTCTGACAGGCGAGGGGGTTAAGGCTTTGGACAAATTGCAGTTCCTTTCTGGTTGTTGTTACTTTGAGACAATGCCCAGAGTTGATGGGGTCACTCCCAGCTCTAAGCTCAGGGGTTTTTACTGAGGGTGTTCAAGGGAACAGAAGGTTCTGAGTAACACACCACATGCATACATGTGTCTCCTGCACTCTGCTAGGTGAGCTTATCCTTCTGGTCTTGCATTTCCCTCTCATGTTGGTTCCCAGCCCCTAGAGTGGCAGCAGCAAATGGGTCAGGGACATTGGAGCAGGCTCTGTATTTGGAACCTAAATCTCAGCAAATACTACTTTCAGTAAGTGACTGAACTCAAGGAGCCTAGGTAAGCAATTCACTGGTTCCTCTTCTCTTCTTTCTCTGTCACCCTTAGAGTTGAGGTTGGGTTCATGCCCACAAAATAGCTGTCTCTCCAGCTATTCCAACTACATTCTCTACAGAATAACAGGAGAAACGATAATTGGTCAAATGTACTCCTTTGTGCTAATATCTCTATGACCCCAATGACCACCAGAACCCTTGCTACCAGGATGTCCTTTCAGAGGAGAATCTCAACTTTCTTCTCTTGAGAGGAGGAAGGGGACTAGAGGTAGGCACTGGTTTGGAGTATCCACTCTTTGACACCTTCTGGAGATGGGCAGATCAGTCTGGCACAGCCAATTCGACAATGACCTTTCCCAGGAATGTGTTTGAATACTTGCTCCTTCTTTGTGAGAAAATGGAGGATGCAAATAGTAGCACCTCTCTGGACCTGTGTGTGGCAAGTGTCCTTGGGATCATAAGTGAGGGAACATGGTGTTGTTAGTGAAAGGCAGCCTGCGGGCCCAGATCCTGTACTTCTTTTGTTTGTTTGTTTGTTGAAGGGTTGGTTTGGGTCACACTCAGTAGCGCTCAGGGGTTACTCCTGGCTCTATGCTCAGAAATCGCTCCTGGCAGGCTTGGGGGACCACATGGGATGCCGGGATTTGAAACACCACCCTTTTGCATGCAAGGCAATCGCCTTACCTCCATGCTATCTCTCCGGCCCCAGATCCTGTATTTCTAAAAAATCACCCAACTACCCCAAATTTATTCTGAAAGTTGTGGGCAAAAGAACTTACCTGGGTGGGCTGAAGAGGGGATGACCAGCTGCCTGTGCCCCTCACAGCACATCAAGGAAGAGATTGGAGGGGGCTCATGCCAGCTCCAGGGCGTGCTTGACCAAGGCGAACTTGGAAAGGAAAAGGTGGGCTTCACCAGGGTGGAATGCCCTTGGCTGGTATCTTGCACCGCATTGCTATGATGCTTGAATGTTCTTGCTGGGGTTCCCTCAAGGTCATCTCTGCCCCTCCCTCTTCCTCAAAACATTCCTCACATCTCAATGCCCCCTAGAACTGCCCAAACCCTCCCCTATGTGCTCAACAAAGGAGATTCACTGCTGCCATACTTGAAGCAACAATGTCCAACCAACCCTTCAAAACATCCAAGGAGAGAATAGGGCTCTGTCCTTGCATGGCATGAACCTATCAGGGTTCTTGGAGTTTCATTTCTGGAGCCAACAGGTCTCAGAACATCACCCTGTCCAACCCTGGAGGCCTCTGAGCACCCATGGGATGGCCTCCTGGTGACTTGTCTGGTGGTTGGGAGTTCCATGCACTGCAGGTCCCAACCAAGCAGGGTCTGGTCCCTGACCTTGAGACCCCAACCCAAATAAACAGACATTGTGAAATGAAATACAAATGACACTGAGTGATGAATTCCCAACAGTCTTTGGTCTCTCCTGGGCTCAGTTAAAGACAGAGTTCCTCAGCCCTTCCCCCACTCCTGGTTCTTTCTGATATTTAAAAGGTGGCACCTCTGCAGTGTGATGGGGCTAGTGCAGGAGTAAGTGGGGGTGAGGGGTGGGGGTACCCCTCCATGCAATGAGGGGTTGAAGACACAGGGCCTTGTTCTGGTTATGGATCTGAAACTAGCCTTGTTGGGGCCTTTTGACCCAAAACCTTGGCTGTTGGCCTTTCTACATCCAATTTGGGGAGTGGTTCCCCCCACCCCCAGTGCAGCCTGTGTGAGCTGGAGTCCCAGGGTGGTGGACTGGGACCCTGCTGTCTTCATGCACGTTTCTTCCTGACTTGTGTGAAATCTTTCTTGGCCACAAACAAATAAATAATTCATCCCCCAAGTAGCACATTTGCCGGCATGGCTGAGATTAAAATCTAAAATATGAATTTCATTTGGATTCGGTGAGGTCATTAGCGGGAACTAAAAGAAACATTTGTAGCTCCTGGGACTGAGCCTGCAGACATCACTGCGCCCCATGCCAGAGCTTCCTAGTAGGGAGCCCCATCATGTGCGTCTGATGAGATCAGTATGTGTTGGGGTGCATAGCACCGGCCTCGCTGCTCCCAGGTCTGAGCACAGACTCTGTGATATTTATGGTGTTTAGGGGCATCAGTGGAGCTGCTATATGGGGGGGTGACTATGGAGCTGATGTTTGGGACTATCTCTGGACTTGGTATTGGGGGCATCTGTGGAAACTTAGCAGAAGCAAGTCCTCCCAGCTTCCCAGGTCAGGAGCATCAGTCTGGGGCAGGTTCCTCTGGGAGGTCTCTGACTCCTGCTGACCCCAACCTCCCTGGGAACACAGGGCAGGGGTGAAGCTTAACCTTGAGGTTCGCCCAGTCATGTGGATCATATGCCTGCAGGCATAGCTACTCAAGTTTGATTCCCACATGTGGGACCCTAGTGACAGTGACTCTGCTGCCCACAATCCCTTGCTCTGTGCTATGAGAGACCCAGTGAGGCTTAGGAGCTCACTCAGAAAGCCCCAATCCCTTACTCAACAAGAGACAGGAGGTGAGACAGGAGCAGAGCTGCAAAAAGGACCATAGGAGGGACCACTATCCCCCAGGGTGACCTGAGCTTTGGGGTGACACTGTAGCCTGGTGTTCATTCTAGGAGTGACCTCAAGATCAGTATTCTGGCTCCAGCCAACAATAAACCACATTCTGACTTTGGAACTTGCAAAATCCACCCAGGTTGCTGACAGCCAAGGATACCTTGATGAGAAGCTGAGAAGCTGGACTGGTACCTCTTTTGTTTTGTTTTGGGGCCACACTCAGTAACACTCAGAGGTTACTACTAGCTCTGTGCTCAGAAATCACTTCTGGCAGTACTCAGGGGATAATAAGGGAGGCCAAAGATTGAACCCAGGTAGGCCACCTGCTGTGCTATCATTCCAGTCCCTGCTGGCAGCCTCTTACTTGAACTGTTACAGCCCCTTGTCTGCTGCTCAAAGAGACTAGAGAGGCCCTGGCCAGTTGCTGAGCCATAGCTAACAATGTTTTTGTGCCGAGGAACAAATGAGTGAATTAATAAAGGTCCCAGCAAAGCTCCTTCATCCAGCAGCCGTGTTTCCTTGCAAATCCAGAGTCAGGGAGAAACGGCACAGAGAAAAGGCACTTACCTTCTAAGTGGCTCATCCCTATCACCACATAAGGTTTCCTGGGCCCTGCCAGGAGTGATACCTGAACACTGAGCCAGCAGGAAGCTCTGGGCACCATGGGGTGTAGCCCAAAATCAAAACAAGAAGCCAGCTTTCCTGACAACTGGGATATCATTTTAGCTGCTAATGAGCTCCAGGTGTTGGAGAATTAGGGATGTGGACAGATGCTGCTTTGAGAATGAAGTGTGTGTGTGTGTGTGTGTGTGTGTGTGTGTGTGTGTGTGTGTGAATGTGTCAGGGAGAGGGAGAGGTAGAGAGAGGAAGAGGGAGGGAGGGAGAGAGAGAGAGGGAGAGAGAGAGAGAGAGAGAGAGAGAGAGAGAGAGAGAGAGAGAGAGAGAGAGAGAGAGAGAGAGAGAGAGAGAGAATCTAATGAGGCAGTTCAGCCCTCAGTTCCAGGGCAGATTCTACAGGTGCCAACGGGCTGCAACACTGAGGGTCCTGCTGGGGCCCCAGGCTCTACCCTCTAGCCCCAGAGACCAGAGACGCTGCAGAGAGCCAACACTGCTTCCAGCCTCCTGCTGGCTCTCAAGCTGGCCAAACTATCCCTCTGCAAAGCCCCCTCACTGGCCTTCCTAAGGGATTTCCAAGACAAACACAGGAAACACTTGGGACAGGAGGGGAGCATAGCCCGCTGTGTTGAGGCTGCCAGTCGTGCTGCTGGTTAATCTTGGGGCTTAAAATGGGATCTGGCAAGATCTCACTTGAGCCTTTCTAAGCTGGCAATTTTGCAGGAGGCCACGGACTGGCATATGTATTGCAGGAATTATAAAACCCTCCTCACCCCCCACCCACCCACTTCATCTGCAAGCAGAGAGGCTCAGGCAGCCTAAACCCATATTTCCATCTCTTCAAGGTGGACTTGGTCCAAGTGAGCTCCCTGGAAGACCCCCTGAAAATCTCAATGCCTGAGTCCACAAATGTGATTTCCCAGACCCCTGTTGCTTGAATGGATCTGGAATTTGATGGGGGAGGAGTGGAATTTGATGGGTCACTCTCAGTCCAGGCCCTCATACTGGGCCTTGGACATGTCCAGACTTGTCCTCACACCTGCCCTGCTGGCATGGTCCTTCTCAGCAGCTGCTCCTCTGCCTCCTGTGAGACCAACTTCCCCCATGCAGACGAGGACAGTCCCTGGGGCTACATTATAAATATCCAAATGGGCTAGGAAGGAAAAGCGGATGCGGGAACTCACACATTCCTATTTATAATTGGGGGGGGGGGGTGCACAACCAGTAGTGCTCGGGGTTTATTCCTGGCTCTGAGCTTAGGAACCACTCCTGATGGGGTTCGAGGAACCATACAGGATGCTGGGGACCAATCTCAGGTTGGCTGTGTGCAAGGCAAACACCCTCCTCATTGCCCTATTGCTCTGGCCCCATTCCTAATTCAAGATGAACAACAGATACATCTAAGATCTGGGGGCTTCCCTGGCTGCTGGCTCTTGAGTTCAACTCTGTGATCCCACACATACATGTCCCAGGAAGAAAGTGTTTCTCTCTCTGGTCTGTTTTCTTACACATCGGGGCCATTGTCCTCGCTAAGCCAGAGGATGGAGTCCGTCCACTGGAGGAGCTGGAAAGAACCCACAGGCATGTGTTGGTTTGTTTTTCACATCTGGACAGCAGGCCAAGGAAGCATAATTAATTTGGGGGTTCGAAAGAGACAGTTCCACCCGTGATACACATCTTTAATTAACCCAGCTCAACAATGCAATGGTACTTTATTTCCGGAGCCTGAGGCTAACGCATTCATTCAGGGGAGCTGCTGCCAAGCTGGGGTGGGGGTGGGGTGCTGAGTGGGCCAGAAAAAGGGGTGTCTTCCACAAGATAAGCCCTGGGTTTTCATTCTAGCCACGATCTAATCAACTGTGTATCTAGGAGCAAAATGCAAGCGGTGACCAGGGGAGAAAGGCCTGTTAGGATAGAAAGCAGGAGGAAAGAACTTTGGTGGGTGGGAACTGTTTTTAGGAAATTTCTCTTTTTTTTTTTTTTTGTTTTTTTTTTGTTTTTTTTTGGCTACACCCAGCAGTGCTCAGGGGTTTCTCCTGGCTGTCAGCTCAGAAATAGCTCCTGGCAGGCACTGGGGACCATATGGGACACCAGGATTCGAACCAACCACCTTAGGTCCTGGATCAGCTGCTTGCAAGGCAAACACCACTGTGCTATCTCTCTGGGCCTGAAATTTCTCTTTTTTGTTGTTTTGTTTTTTGGGCCACACCCGGTGATGCTCAGGGGTTACTCCTGGCTATGTGCTCAGAAATCTCTCCCTGGCTATGGGATGCCAGGGATAGAACCCAGGTCTGTCGTAGGTCAGCCGCATGCAAGGCAAATGCCTTACCTCTGTGCTATAACTCCAGCCCCAGTTTTTTTGTTCCCCCCACCCCTGGCCCCTGTTTTTTAGTAAATTTCTTGAGGGAATATATTGCCACTGGTGGGAAACCCCACACAAACCAGCTTGTGCAAAAGGATGATTTTCTTTGGTGCGGTGCTCAGAGGTCACTCCCAGCAGTGTTCCAGGATCATGCAGTGTCAGGGATTAAAACTACAGTTTCTTCAGTTTCTTCCTGTCACTTTTGGTTACCAAAGACAAGAGATCCATTTTCTACTGCATTGTATGTTTCTCCTGGAGATTCATGAGCATTTTTGTTGTTGGTTTGCATTTTGTTTGGGGGCCACACCCAGCGGTGCTCAGGGCTTACTCCTGGCTCTACACTCAGGAATCACTCCTGACGGTGCTCAGGGCACCAGAGTGGTAGTGCCAGGGATTGAACCAGAGTCAGCTACATGTATGGCCTTCACCCCTGCTCTATCCCTGCAACCCCACATTTGTCTGTCTGCAGCATCAGCCATTTGAAGGGGGTGTCTAGAAACTTCTCAGGGTGGTTAGGATCTGTGATGTCCAGAGCACGAAAGACACTGGTATCTTTTGGCTACTCAAGTTCATGACACTACTTGTCTGTCTGACTTTTTCCCCTACCCCCAGGGCCTGCCTGGAACATAATCCTCCACCCAAGGGCTGGAGTGAGCTTCGTGGCCTGCTTGCTCAAGACCTGGGCCTGACCAGTGAGATGTTTCCAGCCTTCTCTGCTAGACTGTGCCCTGGTGTGTGCTGCAAGAAGGAGGACTGTTGGTGCTTGCAGCTGTGAAGATTGTGTCTGTACCCACTGTCAGACAGGTGCCCTGTGCCCTGCCAGCTAGGTTCCAGGGATCCAGAAGCAGCAGGCCTGTGACTGCCTTTGTTTCAGCCTCCCCTGACTCTCACCTGTAACCCTGGAATACCACCCCCAACTTCTTGTCCTGCTTGAATCTGCTGCCGCCGTGAGTTTGTTTCTTTCTCTGTGGCTTTGGTCAACACTCAGCATGAAGTGGATGGGCAGCCCCTTAGGAGACCCAATCCTGGTGTGGACTTTGTGCTGTGACATCCTGGTGTCCCAGCAATGTTTGTGCTGTCCCTGTGCCTGTCCTGGGAGCTAGTGTGAATCAGCAAGTTGAGTACGTCACTGGCTTCGCTTGCTCATTTTCAACATCCCTGCCAAAGGGCTTGACAATAAAAGACGGTTGCAAACGAAATCTTGTAATTACCTTAAAAAAAAAAAAAAGAGAGAGAAAGAAAGAGCTGCATTCCATGCTCGGTTGTCTGGCTTCGTTTGCATTTCCGTGGGTGGAATCAATAGCTGATTATGAGAATTTATTTTTAATAATCTGATAGCATGCAAATGATGCCGGCTCCATTCACTCCCTAGCCGCTTCCCCTGTTCAGGCTCTGGCTTGCACCCTGGACAAAAGAAGGTCCAACTTGGCTCAGAGACTCAAAACACAGCTCTGTTCTTTTCTTCAGGTCTTGTGTAGGTTGCAGGAATTTTCAGAAGTTTCAAAGGAGCAGCCTGGGGCAGAATCTGATGTGAGAGACCTTTTTTAAAAAAAATTTTTGGGGGTTGCACCCTGCAGCATTCAGGGGTTACTCCTGGCTTATGCTCAGAAATCGCTACTGCAGATTTGGGGGACCATATGGGATGCCAGGATTCGAACCACCATCCTTCTGCATGCAAAGCAAATGCCCTACCTCCATGCTATCTCTCTGGCCCCTGTGAGGGACCTTTTTTGTAAAAAAAAATTATTTTTATTAAATCACTGTGAGATACAAAGTTAAGAAGTTGTAGATGGGGGACAGAGTGATAACACAGCAAGTAAGGGGTTTGCCTTGCACACAGCCAGCCTGAATTCAATCCCCAACATTCCATAGGGTCTCCCAAGTCTATGAGGAATAACTGCTGAACGAAGAGCCAGGAGTAACCTCTGAACACAGCAGGGTATGGCCAAAAACAAACAGACAAGCAAAAAAAGAAGTTGTTGTTGATGGTTGAGTTTGGATCATACTATATTCCAACTCTCTTCCCTTTACCACTAGTCATTTCCTACCACCAATGTTCCCAGTTTCCTCCAGTACCCCTTAGCCTGTCTTTGTGGCAGAGACTTCTCTCTCTCTCTCTCTCTCTCTCTCTCTCTCTCTCTCTCTCTCTCTCTCTCTCTCACTCACTCTCTCACTCTCTCACTCTCTTTCCTCCCTTTTTCCCTTTTGGGTACCATGGTTTACAATTCTGTTACTGAAAGAACTTCGTTCACATCATGTTGCTTCCTTTCAATTAATTCCCAGTTCCTGGTCAGTATGATTATTTCCAACTATTACTGTCATGGTGATCTTGGGGAACCCTCTTGGCAAAATTATTATGGGTGAGCACAAACATCCAGAATGGGGCCTGGTCAGAATGTCCTTCCCATACGTCTCTCCCCAACAGCAGACTTGTGGGGTGGTCCCTGTCTTGCCCATCTCCAACTTTTGCTAGTTCTGGGGTATTTTTCTCCTTCCACTGTCAGCCTGCCTTCTCTTCCACCAGGACTTGAACTTGACCAGGGACCTTTCTAGAAAGCACAGGGCTATGGGTGGTTGGAGCAGCTGTGGACAAAGAGGGAACACTGAGGTCTTGGGCTGTGTGGATCAGTCTATGCAGTGATTTGAGAGTGTGGCCAACACATTTGGATCTGGGCTCAAAAACAGGGTTCCTAATGCTGCCCTGCAAGTATGGATGGCTTCATAGAGGAAGTAGGTGCAGTTCAGTTCTTGGTTAGCTAGGTCATGCTCAGTGCCCACAGTTTCAGTACTAAGGCCGCCTGAAACCTTGCCCAGCCAAACCTTCAGCCTTCCTGGCCAGAAGTAACCCTCTGCCCCTTCACGCTGGTACTGTGGCAGGAACAGGTATGAGGCTATCAGCCATAGCTTCCACAACTGTGTATCAACTCTTGCTGGGTTGGGGGCTCCAGGCATCTTCTTGGGCAGCTTCACATTACCTCTGGTACTTCCCTGGGCATCTGTCCACAGAATCCCAGGAAACTCGTAGCACTTGGAACGCCCCCAGCCTCACATCCTACTGGAATACTTGTTCTTGATGCCCTAACGAAGCTTCCATTGCGGTGTCACCCTCTCCAAGTGACCCCATGGCTCTGCCTCTGTGCATGTTCGTGTCTCATCTCTTCTTCTGTGGTATGCTCAGGGCTTACTCCTGGCTCTGTGCTCAGGGAGCATACCTGGCAGTACCCAAGGACCTTATGGGGTATTGGGGATCACACTGGGGTTGGCAAAGAAGCATCCTCCCTGATGTGTTCTGGCAATCTTCACCTCCATTTTTTTTTTATATTGTTGTTGTTTGTTTTTTTTTAGGGGCCACTCCTGACAGCATTCAGGAGTTACTCCTGGCTCTCAAGTGCTCAGAAATTATTCCTGGCAATACTCAGTGGATCATATGAAATGTCAGAAATTGAACTTGGCTCAACTACGTGCAAGGCAAATGCCCTCCCTGCTGTGCTATCACTCCGGCCCCTCATCTCCTCTTATAAACACCTCAGATCTGCTGCACCAGCACCCATTCTAGTGACTTTTATCAACATCATGACCTCCTAGGGGACCCTTCTCCAAGTGTACCTGCATTCAGGGTTCTGGGAATCAGACGCTGACAGCAGGACTCAGAGGGACAGCCCCGCATTCTTTCTGCTTTTTCCTCTATGTCAAGCAAAAAAGCAGAAAGAAGAGAAAGGAAGGACTGAGTGCTCGAGCTGAATCAGCTCTCCGAGGTACAAACCTGCTTCCCACCAGGCTGCCTCCCCCCTCAGGAAGTCTCAGTTCCCGCTCAGAGAAAATGGGGTATCCACCTCAGGGGCCACCTCTCTACAGAGCCCCTGACGTCAGCGAGCACTTGGGGCTTGTAAACTTCAAAGGAAACGAAGGCAAAGAGCAAGACAGGAGAAATGAGTATTTGAGCTCTGGGTCTAATGCTGAGCGTCACGGCTTCTCCCTGGAGCCACCCACGGGAGGTATGGGGGCTGGTTCTCTTCCGTGGGCAGCTGCGTAAATATTGCATGGCACCCCATCTCCTGGACACCCGCCTTTCATCTCCCACCATCAAAGGCAGCGGCTTCATCTCACATTCAGAGTTAGGGAGCCTGTCAGTTCCCTGGAGACCTTCTCCCAGAAGAAGCTACAAGTACCCAGTCTATACCTATGTGTCAGGGAAGGCGGCAAGGGCTGCGCCGACCATAGCGCTGTGACTTGGGAGGGGACAGTGGGTCCTGGGATGGATGCAAAGTAAAGGGGTTCCTGGGATAGGTGAGGTCCGACTCTAATTAATCACAGCAACCAGAGTGGCACTGATATCTGTAAGTAGGAATTTGGAGTCGCAAATTAGCAGAAGAGGTGGCTAGGAAAGATGCTAATCTCTGACCTCCTGGTCCTCATGCTGAGTCATGGACCCCCATCTTCATAATACTCATTTCTTCCCCCCTTCAGGAGAGCAAATCAATTGCTCAGCAGTTGGAAAAACAGTCCAGATATTGTTGCCATTACTTCCTGCATGTCCCCACAGGACCTACATCCAAGAGCTCTGCATCAACCAAAGTGACATGTCTTGAAATAAAAAGTATTTATGGGTGTGCTAGGGTGTTTGCCTTGCACACAGATGACCCATGTTCAACTCCCAACATCCCATATGTTCCCCCGAACCTGCCAGGAGTGATTTCTGAGTGCAGAGCCAGGAGTAACCCCTGAGCAGCATTGGGTGTGGCCCCAAAACCAAAAAATAAAAAAGTGTCTGTGCAACTTGCCTAGTTAGAGAATGAGAGAAGATGCAGGGAATGAGCTGTCAATAGTGTCTCCCACATTTCCCAGGGTGAGGTCCAAGGTGGAAAGTCACCAAACCACACAGATGTGAGTCAGGGCTCTGAGTTCAGGCAGACGGCAGCTAAACAGAAATAGTGCTGCAAACTTTAACCAAACTTCTTTGAAAGTATGTTCAAAATGAAAACCAAATAATATTTTGTTTATTAGTACCATACCTGGCAGTGTTCAGGGCTTACCATGGCTCTGTGCTTAGGGATCACTTCTGCTGGTGTTTGGGGTGCCAATGATGAAACCAGAGGTGGCCACATGCAAGGCAAGGGCCCTGCCCTCTGTACTATCTCTCAGGCCCCCAACCCAAATATATTTTAAGTCAGGAAAGGCTGTTTTTCACATCATGTAGGGCTCATTTCTCTTGGAGGATTATTAACATCCCAAAGAAATTAGACTTAAGATTTTTTTTTCATTTACCTTAAGCTTTATAAAACATAGAAAGGCCAGTTTCCTCTCTGAATACTGCATAGGCCACATCAAAATTATGGGAAAACTTGGAAGCATCAGAAATAATGTTTAATGGTGTGCAACAAATGTTTTTCCCAAACAGTATTTGCAGGCGGACCCTCTAAGACTCAAAAGAAAGATTTCCTATAAAAAAGGGCTGCAGGGCACCGGTGGTTAATGATTTCTTCCCAAAGTCACTGGATTATTAATAGCTGGGATTTGGTTTCATATCAAGATGGAAAATGAATCATGTCATCTACAGGACTTTGTGGAAAGAAGCACTTCATGTGGCCACATTGATTCGGGGAACAAAAAAGAGAAAATATCATTAAGCATGAAAATGAAATGAATGGATCAATGTTACCGCGGTGACCGGGGAAAGATTCAGTTGCGGCGAAGAGAATGTCGTCAAGGTAGGAACAGCTGCTTCTCGGCTTAAGGTCACGAGGTTTCCAAATGTTCTGGCGACGTTCAGCCTGCAAAGTGCATAGAATCATCCAGAATGCAGATTTCTGAATTGTAAGGTTAGGTCCTGGCTCTCACTCAAGTATATCGTTTTGGCAAAAGGTCCAGGTTCTCTGTTATGTAAAAAGAGCAGGTTTCTTGCGACCTATAAATAAATATATACACACACGTTATAAGTAATGGTAGAAATAATTTCCACTTCACAGTTATCATTTTTTTTTTTTTTTTTTTGGTTTTTGGGCCACACCCGTTTGACGCTCAGGGGTTACTCCTGGCTATGTGCTCAGAAATCGCCCCTGGCTTGGGGGACCATATGGGACGCCGGGGGATCGAACCGCGGTCCGTTCCTTGGCAGAGCTTACAAGGCAGACACCTTATCTCTAGCGCCACCTTCCCAGCCCCCCACAGTTATCATTTAAGTACTTAAGTACATATTTTGTAAAGTAGATGGGGAGGGGGGAATAAAGAACCAGAATTACTGTTTGTTTGTTTTTTTAACTTTTGAGCTGAAAAGCCAGGTAATATTCAGGGCTTATTCTGGATTTTGTGCTTGGGGATCACTCCTGGCAGGACTCAGGGGACCCTATGGGGTGCAGAGGACCAAACCAGGTTGGCTGTGTGCAACCCCTAACTAATAGTGTTCAGGCCCTAGCAGTTGCTGAATTTAATCCTGTTGGTTAATTATTGAAAGAAAGGTGAGTTGCTTTTTTCTCTGATGCTGGACCAACACCAGGATCAAGAGAGTTTATGAGAGGGCTCAGCCAGTTTATGCATTATCACTGGGCTCAAACATGAGCTGGGCATTGACCTGCACTACTGGGCCAGGTATTTCCAGGAGTCTCCCTTGGATCCCCTGAGTACTACTCAGGAACTTCCCCCCTCACATTAAAGGAAAAGAATCTGAGGCTGCACAGTCATTAGAGTCATTCGGTGAGGTCAACACGCCACTTAGTTCTTGGAATGGGTGGGAGGTAAATCTGATCATGGAAGCCCCATCTTTCCCTAATGCACCCCCCCACTTTGGACTGTCCCCCTCCGTTCCTCTATGTCACCATGGCCCACTGTGCCCCTGCCATGGTGGCTTCATTCATGAATATTCTTCACCTTGGGTCTTGACTAGCCGCACCCCGTACTGGAACTCAGTCATGACCCACTTGTCTATCCCCCCCATAGTGTTTTGCAGAGTGGGAGCATCATGGGCATAGGGGTGGGGGACCCCCTGGGAATTCTGTGTCTAGCTTCATCTGTCCAACTCTTACATATATACATACATACACACACACACACACACACACACACACACCCATCTTGGTCCCTGGAGCCTTGTTCTGTATTTCCTATGTTTAAAGCGCCCCCTATGGGTGTTCAGAGATACTCCCTAACCAGAAATAGAATTAGACCAGGGGCCGGAGAGATAGCATGGAGGTAAGGCATTTGCCTTTCATGCAGGAGGTCATTGATTCGAATCCCGGCGCCCCATATGGTCCCCCGTGCCTGCCAGGAGCAATTTCTGAGCATGGAGCCAGGAATAACCCCTGAGCACTGCCGGGTGTGACCCAAAAACCACACACACACACAAAAAAAAGAATTAGACCAGAATTTGGGGATCAGAAATCCTGGGCCACATCCCACTTCTGAGAAGGAGCCTTTAGCCCATGGGCTTCTTTATTCTCATCAACTCTGACACCTTCTATTCCAACTGGGTCCTCATCCTCCTATTATTGAAGCAGAGTTACTGGTGCTTTTCTCTAAATCCAGGTTAACCCCAGTGTCAAAATCCTGAATCCTGCTGCCTGGACACCAGGACTTGGTTAGCCCACGCATGACTCCTAATTATCACACATATAGCTCTGAGGAATGGGCACTGAGTGTTAGCAGCCAGGACACTGTCCTCCAGTGCCTTCATAGTAAGATCACCTCCCCTGTGTGTAAGCGAGTCATCTAGCTGGAAGCTGTCAAAGTGTGCCCACCAGAACTTGTTGGGGGAAAACTTTTTCCTCAGAGGTGAAACATGCCAATTACCACATCTGTGAATGCAGCCCTCCATCTACATGGCTCTTTAATCTCCCAGGGCTGCTGCCATGATGTGTGGCATGTAGTTCTCACTGTGCACACTTGTCATTGGATATGCCTGACAGGTAGAAAGGTGGCCAGGTACAGGCAAGTTGTAGACCAGATGTGGGCCAGGTATGGGCCAGGTGTGGACCAGGGCAGGCCAGGTGTGGGCAGATGTTGCCTCAGAGGAAAATGTAACCCTCAGATTCTGATCTGTAATTTTCAGGTCTCTGATCTCTGTTTTCTTTTGTTTTTGCTAATTAGGTCACAGCAGTGATCAGGGCTCACTTGGCTTTGCATTCAGGGATCACTTTTGGTGGTGCTCATGGGACCATATATAGTGCTCAGGATGGAACCTGAGTTGTGTTTGCAAGACAAGTGCCATACCTGTTGTACTCTCATTCTGACCCTTGTTTCCTTTCTCTGTATAATTATTTTAATCTGGCCCCCCCTCCTTCAGGTTACCCCTCTATTACCCACCCCCATTTTTGTCTCTTGTAGTAGTTGCAGCCTGGCAGTCTGAATAAATGAACTTGCTAGCACTTTTTGAAGAAATTAAAAACAAAATAAAATGAAAAAAAAAAAAAAAAAAAAGCCTTAACGGTTTCCAGGTAAGACTCAAGGTTCTCAGAGGACTAGAAGTTTTATTGTTATTTGGTTATCAATCTTCTTCCACCAACATGTTGCACTGAAAATATTGCATATGCTTGTGTATTTTTGACATCTAAACAATCCCCATCCATTTAAAGGGCTGCAAGGATAAAGTTTCTTTTGCATTGCAAATATTAAAAATTTCCAAATAAAACAGCTAAATCACTGTCTTCTCTGTATTCGTGAAATCTAGCAGTTGCTCTAATTTTAGATCTATCATCATTTATTTAGAGAGACATGCATAAGTGCTTTTCGTACAAACTCCTTTTTAATGGTCAATTTTTTTCTCGTTTTCCTGCCTCTCTTTAAACTCATATTTTCATCCCATTTCCCCCCATAATTGTATTCTAATGCAATCTATTTTTATGCTTGAAAGTGTTTTATTAATCACCCTATCACTGTTCTCCCAACAAAAAAAAAAGTGTAAGTTGAAATCACATTTTTTAATTACCTGTGACTATAAAACTCTGGAGTTAAACACACACACACACACACACACACACACACACACACACACAATCAAATTCTTCTGGTTTGAGCTAACAACAGTAAATTATGAGCTTCCAATTCATCAAGACCAATTCCTTAGACATTTTATGAGTAATTAGTAAGCAGGAAAATAAAATTATGTTAGGGTTTCGTCTCTTTATGAGATAGATGGAGACGTCTTTCTGCCCGCTATTGGTTCTGAAATTGATGACTGAGCGTCATGTGGAATGAGGCAGAAATTCAGCGTCAATTTTTCTTCTTTCTTTAAAAAAAATTATAATCTTGGAGCCGGAGAGATAGCATGGAGGTAAGGTGTTTGCCTTTCATGCAGTAGGTCATCAGTTCGAATCCCTGCATCCCATATGGTCTCCTGTGCTTGCCAGGAGCAATTTCTGAGCATGGAGCCAGGAATAACCCCTGAGCACTGCCGGGTGTGACCCAAAAACCAAAAACAAAAAAAAAATTATAATCTTAAAAACAGCAGGTACATGAAACACAGAGAGGCAAAGGGACAGGGGTTAATTAGGGCCATGCACCCCAGATATTCAAGTCATGTGACAACATTCATAGCACGGTCCATTCACAGTCATGCCCCCTGACTCCCCATTGACGTTGGAGAGGGAAGCCAGGGAGCTAATCCTCTGCCTTCCAGTGAATCCCCAATAGGGCAGAAGAACATTTGCATCTAGTTTTCTCTGTGAAATGGGATACAGGTGTGGAAAATCTCAACTTGAGATCTCTCAAATTGTCTTCTCCTAAGTACCTTCTGGAATTGGATTTCCTTGCTGCATTCCATATCATCGTCCCCCATGGTCTGTTTAGACCAGAGACTGGGGAAATCCCTGAACTTTGCTTTTAAAACCCAACCTGGGGAGCACCTGCCAGATGGAAAAACAGGGTTCTTGGGGAAAGGGGAGCAGGGATGGGAACAGAGGTAACTTTGCACCAAGTGAGACCCTGCTAATGAGGAGAACTGGGAGTTGGGGGAGGGGCTTCACTTCATGGATCCAGTCTACCCTCTACCCAGGATTTTTTTTTTTTTTGGATTCAATGTAACTACCAGTAACTCTGAAGCCCATTTCATGTTCCAATGGAAATTGAGAAGTGGGCAAGGATGGAACAGCCATGAGCTCTCCCCTCTTGGGGATGCTCCCTGTCTCGTGCCAGCCTGGGGGACACAGACACCAGTATCTGGGTCTCCTGCTCTTGGGGGCCAGCCTGTGGGCTCCTGACCACTCCCATGATCTCCACTCAGTGTGGATGTGGAAAGAATTGGGGCCCACATTTCCCAGGCTTCCCAAATTCACCTCCCAGATCTGAGCTCCTTGGGACATAGAGTTTAGAACACACCCCACCCATCATTGCTGAGTCTGATTTTCCTGGAGGGGGTTTCCAGCTCAGCACCCTAAACCTTCTATATCCAATTACCCTTCTTTTATTCTTATTTATTTATTTATTGCCAAAATCAGTGGCACTTGGGGATTACCCCTGGCTCTGTGCTCAAGAATCACTCCTGTAAGCTCCTGGGACCATATGGGATACAAGGGATCAAACCCAGATCAACTGTGTGCAAGGCAAAATGTCCTCCCCTCTATACTAACACTCTGACCCCCAGCCTGGCCTTCTTACCAGTGCACAGGAGAGGAGATTGGCCACATTTTTTTGGAAACCATCTCAGTGTACTGATCCATGCAGACCTCATTAGCTCCAGGGAAGGATTAGAGAACAGACATTTCTGTGGATTTCCCAGCCAGAATTTAAGCCGAGCTGCCAGGAGGGCACCAGGGTGTATTATGTTAGTATTTTGACAGAGTCAAGAATTATTTGGCCTGAAAATTGGTCCTGCTTGAGCCAGAATGTATCATGACGGGAGCAGAGGGAGCGTAGGGCTGAGAACTCTCACATCAATGTTTCCCAGTTTGCTTTGGGCCTGTTTCTGTGACGATGAGAAGATGATGGGGCCAAGCCAGTAAGTACCACCTGTGCCCCGTGTCAGGCTTTATTCTTCTCTCCCAGAGTGAGATCAAAATCCACTTTGCACATCTCTGTGATGAGACGTTTATTTTTCTAGATGCTGCTTTGCAATCACATTAGCATAAAAGAGGGTTGCAACTTTCGTGGGAGTCCCCCGACCCTCGGGGGTGTGGAAATGAAAGTTGCTAGTTATTAGTGGGTTCACTCGAGCAGAACCGACCTGTAAAGAAGAACTAGAGAAATTAGTAACAGAAGCCTTCAAGACAACGCATGCTGTTCAAAAAGGGAAGTTTATTGTTGGGGGATCAGCTTTTAAGGGCTGAAACACGTCAGGGGTGTTACAAATTTTACACCAATCACAGTTACAAGCATTCATTAGCATAAACTGGGGCAGGTAGTAGGGAGGGGCAAAGAGGTAGACCTGAGCACGTTTTACTAAAAGGCATAAGATTCAAACAGAGTTCTTAATAATGTTTGCTAACACAAAGGCAAACTCTATATTTTTCTTTCTGGCTGGATATATTGGGCTGCTCTGAATTACTTTATTTTTGTCTATTTCCTTTGTTCTCAAGGCATGGGCCTTTTGGTCACGTGGGTGACCAGATTAGGAATTACTGAGGTGTCCTATGTCCCAGGTTTCATCAGCTAGGCTCCCCACAGAGGGTGTCTGTGGGTCCTGGGCTGGCCAGGCCACCAACTTTGTTATCACCCTAAATCCCCAAAGTGTGGGGTCTCCACCTGGACCCCCTTTCAGGCTGCACTGATATATTTTTCCTACCATTGGAACTTATCTTTTTATCCTTTAATTTTTTCTTGAGGTAATATAGCTTAGAATATTGCATGCTGTAGGATGGTCACCAAAGTCTGGTTTCCGGCCACCCTCTACTATTACCCCCTCTTTTTTGGGGGGGGCACACCCAGCAGTGCTCAGGAGTTACTCCTGACTCTGTGCTCAGAAACCTCTTCTGGCAGGCTCTGGGACCATATGGGATGCCAGGAATTGAACCTGGGTAGGCTATGTGCAAGGCAAATGCCCTATCCATTGTATTATCACTCCAGTCCCTAATTGATCCCTTTTATGCATTTTATTCACCCTCTTTTCTCCACCCCTTGGGTAACCCCCATTCTGTTGTCTGAGTCTAAGTCTTTTGCTCCCTCCCCCTTTATTTTTGGTTTTTAGGTCACACCTGGCAGTGCTCAGGGGGTCCATATGAGATGCCAGGATTCAAACCAAGGTCCATCTTATGTTGGCCACATATAAGGCAAACCCTTTACCACTATGCTATTGCCCCGAACCCTGCCCTTTAGATTCATCTTTTAAAACTACATGGCTAATTGGTACTATATGCCTCATTTATCTGTCCCAGACAGTTCAGGACAAAGAACTCAGATTTCACTCAAGGTTTCCAGGTGCTTGTAAAGTACAGCCACAGAGGTGATCATCACAGTCACCATTTTTCACACTTTCAATTTAGATCCCAAAGTTCCGGTGTTTTGCTAATTAAAGCCCAAGGCCAGGCATTGTTGGAAAGGCGGAAACTCGCACCACTAAATCTGGGGCTGCAGATTAACAAGTTCCATAGGCGTTTTGTAGAAACATTAAGAGTGCAGAAGCCTTGCATTTGGTGTGAGCTTTAAGCCATAGTAATAACAGCAGATCTTCTGCCTGATTTGTCTCCTCAAGAGACATTGAGCTTTAAAGACCCCTTATTTTCACTACCTGCTGTGCTATGGCTCCCAGCCTCTCACACATGCTCTGAGCCATCTCTTCAGCCTATTATTATTATTATTATTATTTTATTTTATTATTATTATTATTATTTATTATTAACAGGCCATGTCATATTAAGCTGGTCTAACTTTTTTTTTTTTTTTTTTTTTTTTTTTGTGGTTTTTGGGTCACACCTGGCAGTGCTCAGGGGTTATTCCTGACTCCAGGCTCAGAAATTGCTCCTGGCAGGCACAGGGGACCATATGGGACGCCGGGATTCGAACCGATGACCTCCTGCATGAAAGGCAAATGCCTTACCTCCATGCTATCTTTCCGGCCCCGAGCTGGTCTAACTTTTGAAACAGTCAATAAAAAAAAGCATTTTAAGCCAGGTAGAGGGAAAAAAAGAAAAAGCAGCAAGATTGTCACTGACTTATCAACAGAGACAGAACTGATGATGGTGATATTTATTTTTATAATAAATATTTTATAATGTGCATAAATAATATAATGCAATAAAGACATTATAAAATATGTATAAAGGACAATAGAAAAGTAAAATAAAAATCATCAACTTAGATTTTTATATCTAGCTCTGTGAGTGGGTCTCTATCAGTAACCTTTTATAGATAAAGGCATTTCTCAGGTTAAAAAAAAATGAAATATTTTAGTTGAACAACCACTAGAGGAGTGGTTTTCAGAAGGATCACTCTGTTCAAGAACAGAAGACTGGGACCGGAGAGATAGCATGGAGGTAAGGCGTTTGCCTTTCATGCAGAAGGTCATCGATTCGAATCCCGGCGTCCCATATGGTCCCCCGTGCCTGCCAGGAGCAATTTCTGAGCATGGAGCCAGGAATAACCCCTGAGCACTGCCGGGTATGACCCAAAAGCCACACCAAAAAAAAAAAAAAGAACAGAAGACTGTATAGAAAAACTATGATACATACACACCACATACATATATGTAGTACATATACATACATACATACATACATACATACATACATACATACATACAAAATACTACTCAGCCATTGTTCCTAGCAGGCTCAGGGGACCATTTGGGATGCTAGGGATCTAATCCAGGTTTGTCTCAGGTTAACTGAGTGCAAGGCAAACACCCTACTGCTGTACCCCAATACCAGGAGTAATTTCTAAGTGCAGAGCCAGGAGTAACCAGTGAGGGCCACAGGGTGGTCCAAAAACTGAAAAGAAAAAAAAAGGAAAAAAACAGAAAGGAAAGAAAAAAAGGAAAAGAAAAGAAGAAAAGAAAAGGAAAGGAAAGGAAAATTAAAAGCGGCTGAGTGATAGCACAGCGGTAGGGCATTTGCTTTGCATGTTGCCAATTTGGGACAGACCCATATTCAATGCCTGGCATTTCATTTGGTCCTCCAAGCCTGCCAGGTCTAAGCAAAGAGTCAGGAGTAACCTCTGAGCACACAGGGTATGGCCCCAAAACCAAAAATAAATAAACAAAAAATAGAGACTATACGATTTGGTACTACGTGAATGGATCTGAAGAGTATCATGCTGAGGGTGGTTAGTCGGACGAGGACAGACAGAGAATGACTCTCTCATGTGGAACATAAGGAACAGAGTTGAGGAATCACCAATGCCTAAAGGCAAAACGCATGGAGAAGTGGTCTTTATAGGAAAATTACCTCATGTATGTAGTACTGTGGTATATAGTAGTATGTGGTAGTATGGTGCCAGTGGAATATGGCAGAGCATATCTGGGAGCATGCTGGAATGGGGTGCTGAAATGTTTTATGCATGAAACCTAGCCCTTATCAGTAATGTCAATCACAGAGCCTAAAATAAAATTTTTTTTTTTTGGTTTTTGGGCCACACCCGGTAACGCTCAGGGGTTACTCCTGGCTATGCGCTCAGAAGTTGCTCCTGGCTTGGGGGACCATATGGGACACCGGGGGATCGAACCGCGGTCCATCCAAGGCTAGCGCAGGCAAGGCAGGCGCACCTTACCTTTAGCGCCACCGCCCGGCCCCCCTAAAATAAAATTTTAAAAAACTACATGAAACTAATTATGTGAAGAATAAAATCTAGTCATGCTTTTTTAGAAAATGAAAGAAATTATATCTTTTTGGTGAGGAGACATGATACAGAAAAGAATCAGATAGAATTAAGCATATAATTACATCTGAATTTCTATATAAATGATATATATCTGTGTAATAATATATTATTAAAATATTTTATAGAAACCATTATGATTTACAAAGTTCTTCATAGTTAGATTTCAGACATGAAATGAATCAGGGCCATTCCTACCATCAGTGTCGACCTCCCTCCACCAATGTTCCCAGAGTCCATCCCATACTACCACCTCCTGCCCCCAGCCTGCCAACATAAGAGGCCCATTTTAAGTTGTTTTTCGTTTGTTTGTTGGTTGGTTTGGTTTTGGGGTCACACCTGGCAGTGCTCGAGGCTACTTCTGGCTCTATGCTCAGAAATTGCCCCAGAAGGCTCAGGGGACCATATGGGGTGCCAGGATTCGAACATCGTCCTTCTGCATGCAAGGCAAACGCCTTACCGCTGTGCTATCTCTCCGGTCCCCATTTGAAGTTTTGATTGTAAAATTTTGGGTCTCACAATTTCATTGTTGCTGACTTTGGCTTTGATATTTAGTTCTGTCCTTCTTCAACACTACCAATGCACCTAAGACCATTTGGCCCCTGGCTCCATCCTTTCATCTTTGTGCTTCCCCTCCTTCATTCAATTTCTTTCCTTCTCCCCACCTATACTCTGGGGCCAAGGGTGTTATTATGCATTATTATATGTACAGATTGTGTATATGTATTACGTGTACTTGAGCTCCTTCTTGAACTATTTACTGTTTTTTTTGTTTTGTTTTTTGTTTTTTTTGGGGGGGGTCACAACCGGCAGCTCTTAGGGGTTACTCCTGGCTCTACGCTCAGAAATTGCCCCTGGCAGGCATGGGGGACCATATAGGATACTGGGATTCAAACCACCATCCTTCTGCATGCAAGGCAAACGCCTTACCACTATGCTATCTCTCCGGCCCCACTATTTACTGTGTTTAACAATAAAAAATAACATTGTGGGAGCAGAAAGAATAGTACAGTGGGCAGGGCACTTGCCTTACATGCAGCTGACCTGGCTCCCTGGCACCCCATATGGTCACCTAAACATGCTAAAAGTGATTCTTGAGTGCAGAGCCAGGAGTAACCCCTGAATATTGTCAGGTGTGACAACAAAACAAAATAATAACAACATTCTACTAAATAACTAAGATCCATGACAGGAGTCAATAAACTAAAGAAGTAACTAGAAGTAACTAGAAGTAACTAAAGAAGTAACTAGAGTCAAAAAACTAAAGAAGTAACTAGAAGTACACCAGTTTGCTACATAGTAGAATATTATTTGAACTTAGTGATAAATTTAAAATGCTCTTTAATTTATTACTCACATCTGAAGAAACAGCAAACTGGCACAAGAAAACAGTTAAAATATCAATCGTGAAAATTTAATGTTACACGGAAATTTATTTGACAAATACAAAAAGAGGCATAAATAAAGGAAAGAACAGCCAAAACAGAGGGACTACAAAAATATAATAATGAGTAGACTTAGTTCCAACATGAAAGTAATTGTTGGAAGGTAAATAGTTCTGTAGAGGTGACCGATATTGGCAGCTCAGACAAGAAATTATTTGCCAACTCCACTAGCTGGCTGGCTTATAGTGAAAACAGGCTTGCATTTTTATAAATGTGAAAGAAAATAATATATGGAGACATTTACAATACAAAACCCAAATAAAGCTGGAGTAGATTATTAGCAACAATAAAGGATACAAAAATATTATCAGAAATTAAAAAAAATTATTATTCTGGGCTGGAGCAATAGCACAGCTGAGAGGTTACTTGTCTTGCATAGGTCAACCTGGGTACAATCCTCAGCATCCCATATGGTCCTGAGTACCACCAGGAATAATTCCTGGGCACAGAGCCAGGACTAACTGTTGAGCACTGCACAGTGTGAACCCCTCCAAAAAAGCAGAAGAAAATTATTCTTTGTCCAGGGATAGATTTGGGCTCACAGCACTTGCTTTAAACGATGCCAAACTGGATTTGAACCTCAGTACCACCTATGGTCCCTCCAGTACTGTCAGGTGTGATCCCTGAGCAAAGAAACAAGAATAAGTCCTGAGTACAGTCAGATGTGACTTAAACTCTCACCCCACCCCAAAATATCTTTGTTTGTTTGTTTGTTTGTTTTAGGGCCATATCCAGTGGTGCTCAGGGGTTACTCCTGCCTCTGCAAGCAAAAATCACTCCTGGCAGGCTCAGGGGACCATATGTGATGCTAGGGATTGAACTCGAGTCAACCACGTGCAAGGCAAACGCCCTACTAGTTGTGCTATCGCTCTGCCCCCGAAATATCTTTTATTCTGCCTTGTTAAAAGGTAAAGCACCGGGGCATTGGCCTTGCAAGCAGCCGATCCAGGACCTAAGGTGGTTGGTTCAAATCCCGGTGTCCCATATGGTCCCCCGTGCCTGCCAGGAACTATTTCTGAGCAGACAGCCAGGAGTAACCCCTGAGCACCGCCGGGTGTGGCTAAAAAAAAAAAAAAAAAAAAAAAGCTAAAGCACCAATCAATCATAATCATAATTAAGTTTTTTGTCCCAATAGCAAAGTTTAGAAAAAAAGAAATCCAAACCCATCTGAATTAAATTGACATCTGTGCCATCTACATTGGAGAGTTTTATTCACCAAACCTGGTCCCATAGTCATGAGGTTCAAAAATCTGTAAGAGCGGACAAGGTTGGGAAAATTAATTGGCCAAATTTTCACTTCAAGCAAACAAGTGGGCCAGAATTCCATTCATTAGCACACATCCCCGAGCGAGACACAATGTTGGCCACAGAACCCATAACTGACTGCAAACACAAGCAGCCAATGTTCTGCCAGTTCTTTAAACCACGAAGAGCATTTATTCAGACACAAGAGGAAATGTGAGTTCATTCTCTAAGAGATTTGGATGCCCTTGGCTGAGGCCAAGGTCCACAACCTTGAAACAGCTTTGGAAGAACCTCACCCTCTCTCCTCCCACTCCCCCAGACCCACAGGAAAGAGGTAAAGGAGCACGATTTTGGGAGTTTCTAGGCATGTTGGTCCTCTGGCTCAGAGCCCATGTGTGTGCGTAGGAGTGCTCCCTTCCCCTCCTCTCCTCCAAATGGGGCTCTAGACATTAGCACCCACATCACAGTCACAGCAGAAGGCGTCCCCAGCTCCCGGAGTGAAAACTTGTGCCCCTTAGCCTGGCGCAGATTCACAGCCCTCCATCTGTTCTGAGACTTAGGGGCAGAATTCAAATATTCAGGCTCTAGGCAAATTGGACCTTCCAACTTGGACTGTCACTCAGCACAGGACAGAGACCTCGGTTCTGTGACTAGAGAGCAAATCTGCCTTGTTTGCTGTAACCCCCACATCAGTCCCAGGCATCACAGGGTTCCCGCTTTGCCCTGTGCTTCCCCCAACTCTCTACCCACTAGGTGCCCCTGTGGGATGAGCCTGGGGACATAAACTCAGGACCAGAAGCTCAGTACCCCTGATGCCTCAGGCCCTCCTGCTGCACCTTTAAGTCCCATTCCCAATGAGTCAGTTTTTTTAAGGGGGCCACCTGATGGTGTTTAGGGCTCTACACTCAGGAATCACCCTGGCAGGCTCATGGGACTATATGGGATGCTGGGGGACTGAACCCAGTTTGGCCTCGTGCAAGGCAAATGTCCTCCCTACTGTGCTATCACGGCTCAGGCTTACAAATCAAACTGTTTAATACAGTTTTCAGCCCTTTACTTGGGGAAGGGGAGGAAGTTTGGAGATGTTAGAGGGAGGAGTGATTCTCATCATAAGATTGTAGGGGACATCACCGAATGGGAGGGAGGGGGATGGATGCAGGGAATAGGGAATGTCTCAAGCCCCAATTTAACCCACCTGGCTGCCATCAGAGGTGCCCAGAGTTCAGTGCTGGGAACTCCAATTCTCTCTGACCTTAGGGAAGGGAACAAATCTTAGAAGTTAGCCTGGGAAGGTGCTGGGTCCATCCAGGTTCTCAGCACCCCATATAGGTCCCCAGCTCCACCAAGAGTGATCCCTGACTACTGAGCCAGGAGTAAGTCCTGAGCACCACTGAGTGTGGCCCCCAACAAAACAAAACAAAAGAGCTGATACAGAGAGGACAGAAGAAAGCACTGGCCTTGTGCGTGATGGTCCCAGCTCAGTCCCTGGCACCACGTATGTTTCCTTGAGCATCTTCATAAGTGGCCCTGAGCACAACCAGGCACGGCCCATTCCTCTCACCCCAAGAAAATTAAGTTTATGTAGGAGGGTGAACATGGGCAACACTCTCAGAAAGTGGCCCCAGCATCACCTTCCCAGCATGCACTGTACTCCCCTGACCCCTGCAGACCATGGCTCTGAGCCCATCACAAACAGGAGTACTGCCAGCAGGTGACCATGTCCTCCTCCACATGCCTCGTCCCCCAAACCCCACGTTGTAGGGGAAGCAGAGCCTTGAGATGCCGTGACTCATTAGAGACTATTTTTAGTTTCCTGACACAGAAGATGTACACTAAGGAGAGCATCTTAAATGTCTCGTTATAAAAAGGATTGTGGAGGGAAGGGGGGGGTGGAGACAGACAGACGAGGACAGACGGATACTAAGAACCACACCAGCATGTTCGCAAAGTCTTCCTCTGAGTCAAACGGAAAATTATCTTCAAGGAGCTTCAGCTATGAAAGATTAGATTGCTTAAAGTTTGGGGCCCACACCCAGCAACTGGGGGACCAGATGGAGCAGTTCTTATTGGGCTCTGAGAACTAACTGGCTCCTTCCGAGCCCCCACTGGTTCCTGATTTCTCAGATGTGAGCCCCAGGTTTGGTGCCTCCATCTCCTCCCAGGCCCTCCCCACATAGCCACCACATGCACCCCCCTTGTCCTTATCCCCCCTTCTTGTAAAATCCCCATCATCACTCCTGCCCACATGATCACCATTGCATGTCATTTTTCTCTGGTTGCTCCAATTCTAAATAGTCATATTTTGGGGTGCAGGAGGAGAGGAGTTAGATGCTTATATAGGACATAAGAGGAATCCCTGACCATTATCATCCAACATTTCCAAGGAATTGGGGATCCCCATTTATTGGAATAGCTGCTACACCCCACAGGCACAATATTGGAGGGCCCCTGTCAGGAGAACCCAGTTCTCCTCCTGCCCCCAGCCCTGTCTCATTCTGATCTTTGGGGCCTTCAGAGACTGGGTCTCACCTCAGGAGCATGACAGAAAGGCCCACAGAAGTGCTTTAAGTTCAACACATGGACGCAGCCATGACCACCAGTGGCTCATGTTCATGGCTGTGGTTTCATCCACCCAAGTTGCAGCCACACTGTCATCCATGTGTCAGTGGGTTTCAGCTCCAGACACTTCCCTGGCAACTCTTCATTGCATTCACTCTCAGCTCTGCAACTAGAAAGTCACTGCAATGAACCACAGTGTTTGCCACAAATGACTTAAGTGGGCCTATGGCTCTGAGATACAGCCGCATGCTCAGCCTTCTTCCTTCCTTGGCCTGAACCCCTACCCCGGACCAGGATTGTGGCTCCATCCTAGAGCACCCACCTTCTATGTGTGAGACCCTCAGTTCAAACCTCTGGAAAAATATAATAATCGAAAAACATCTGTCCCACTCTCCATGTACACAGATGCTGGGCTGGATCTTTCCACGGTTAATGTACTGACTTAGATGATCAATTGCTTATGTTGAGGACCCCACAAATGCTAGATGTTGCCATGAATTCTTTCTTGCTTTTTCTTGTATGTGTCTCTCTCTGGAGGAGAGGGTGGAGGGACCCTCAAACTTTCCCAAGACAGCATCCACTTGGACTGGTACCTTGGTCTTACTCCACAGCTGACTGTTTGTTTTGGGGTCACACTCAGCAGCACTCAGGTATTACTCCTAACTCTGCACTCAGAAATTACTCTTGGCAGGCTCAGGGGACCCTATGGGATGCCAGGGATCCAACCCAGGTTGGCCACATGCAAGGCAAACACTTTTTGTGCTGTGCTATCACTCATGCCCCTGACAGCTGAATCTTAACTCGATGACCCCATATGGCCATGCCATCCGGTGAGCATGATCCTGATAGGTGTTACCACTGAACCCCATGAGAGATCCCTCTGCCCCCCTTTATCTCCCAGTGACACCAACTCCTGAACCACAGAAAAAGCAAACAGAGAAATATTTGGTTTGGTCGTGGAGCTGTTGGAAGATTTGGGGGGTGATTTGTGCTGGTAACTCGTGCCTCCTACCTCATCCCAGATCTCTGTGAATACAAGGGTGGAGGGGGTTGTTCATAAGGCCAAGGGAGTCAAAGGGCAGAGGGTTGTGCCTGACTCATATTTGACTCATATAAATCTACATCTGTTTGCTTTTCTGCTGTTTTGTCTGCACAAATGCATCTTCTGGCTGTGTCTGCTCATCGGGGCTCACTAGGCCCAGGAACTAATAACTAAAATCACAACGTGGCCCCAGGAGAGAGCAAAGATGGGGAAGTGGTGGAACAGCAGACATGCGGTTTCTTAGTGCCTCTTCTCTCTTAACTGACTTGCTATGGTTCTGAATGATGAACCTAAAACTGGTGCGTGCTGCCGGCATTTCTTCTTTATCGCTTCTAAGCGAGACCAGCTCTCTTGTCTGTTTGGGCCGCAGCCAGGCCCAGATTTACTGCTTTGCTCATGGCGGGCCTTAAGATATTTGATTGCAGCTGTCAGAAAGCAAATCACTCCAGATTCGCCCAGAAGCAGAGGTGCCAATGGTTGAGAAAAGCATGAATGAGAAATCATGCTGCTGCTAATGGTAATATGGTCTCTGTATTTACAGAAGGAAAAAAAGAAAAAAAAAAACAGGGAAGTGGCTCAGTAGAAGAAGTTGAGGGAAGGAAGGGTGGTGGGAAGAGTGGTAAGTTCAACAGTCTGATTGTAAAATTTAATTGGCCTCCCTTTGGGCCAGTTGACAGTGGGAAAAAGGCTGGTAAAGTCTCCATACCCGGCGACCTATTGGGACCTGGTCAGCTGCTTGCCATGTGGACTCTTGAAAGGAAAGTTTCAGCAGGGTTGGTGGCCAGCCTGATTGTCCACACCGCCTGGAATCAGCTGCCAATAGCCCTGTTCCTGTTCGATCTGAGGGGCCAAGGAGATGATGCCAAAAGCTAAAATACAAAAGCTTTTTGCATGCAAGAGACCCCTATTTTAGCCCCAACCCCACTGGGGGCCCCAGCCATGAGCCCAAATACAGTCTGCTGAACACCATCAGGTAGATGAACCAGCCTAAGACACAGATTTGGCCTCTGAGCCTGAACACCAGCCCCAAACAGGTCGAGAGACAGTAGACCTCAGCCAGGCCTTGCAAGCAGAGATATGGGGATTCTGGGACCAGGACACTTAATGAAGGCCAGGGCACATCTACAGTCTTGGCAGAGAAGTGAATCTGATTTACAAAACTCTAGAGTGATGCTTCCTGCTGTGTCTCTGATCTCAGAGAGGACCAAGTCTGCTTGAACAACCTCTGAATCTGCCGCAGGCAGAGAACACACCCTTTCATTTCACTCGTTTTATGCTTTGATTTTACGCCCTTATTCACATTCTGTGTGAGGCATTTTCATTCTTGAATCAATTTTTTTCTTTGTTTTTGGGGCCACACCCAGGGGTGCTATGGGGTTACTCCTGGCTCTGAGTTCAGAAATCACTTCTGGCAGGCTCAGCATCCCATATGGTCCCCCAGAAGTACTGCCAGGAGTGACTTCTGAGTGCAGAGACAGGAGTAACCTCTGAGCACTGCCGGATGTGGGGGGGAAAATGGTAAAAAAGTTGAGCTCAGGACAAAGCTGAGATTCTCACATAGAACGGAGGGGCCACAGCTCTCTGCAGCTCCCCAGCCAGCATCTTCATTGTCCTCCACTCAGAGACCCCAGCAGAGCTCAACTCAATCACACTGGCCCCCCCACTCTGTCTGCTGGCCTGGACACAGACTCCCAGTATGAGCTGCAGACTGTATTTCCACCTCACTCTTGGCAGCACCATGGACAGATCCGGCAGCCCTCTGGGAGTCTGTAGTGCCTGTAAGAGTGAGGGGACCCAGCAGGAGTCTAGGATACAGTCTGAGCCTTCTTATGCCATGTGCAAAGGTACGGGGACAGCCATGTGGAACTTTGGTCAGCAGAAAGGTCCTGGGTGGATCTGAGCAGGCACCATGTAGACCAGGCAAGGGTGCCCCAAGCGCTATCTGGGGCTCAGTTTTCAGTGACTGACCACCCCACCTTGGGCAGTTCCAGCAGAATCTACTGGCTCAGCCCACCCACACACCCTGCCCAGCTTCCATAGAACTGAAGAGAATTTCCACCAATGCATCATCTCTGTTGGGCCCTCCTGCAGCTCAGTAGGCACTGCCAGCTCCCCTGTCCCCTCAGGTAGGAACCCAGAAAGAGGAGGGGCCCGACCCCTCTGCTTTCCTTTTCCTGAGTCCAGGCAGTGCTCCTCTATGCCCTGAATGTTCTCCCACCCCGAGGAGCATCATTGCAAGAGAAGTTTCTGCTCCACATCTTCACCGGGGATCTGCCACTGCTGCCTTAATAAACAAGTTCATCTCTTGCCAATTGAGGGGCTGATCAGAATTCTGCAAGATCCTCACAGCTCCGGGCATCCCTAAACCCCATCAGCTCTGTGCACAAGGCTCAGAGAACATTTCAGAATCCTGCATTCCCGAGGATGCATGAAGCTGTGGTTGGGCAGCTCTGCTCCTCGGCTGAAATGGGAGCGAGTATGTGTGCCATTTGGATTCCTGGTACCCCACGGTCTCCTGCACTATCCTGGTGGCCTGGGTCATCCCGGCCCTGTGGCCTCAGGCCCTTGCTTGGATCCATTGGTATTATTTGCTGAGAATCATGGTGGAACCCAAGCACTCCTGAACACTTCTTGGGGGCCCTTTCACCCGAAAAGTGTTTCTGCAGCAAACATGCCTCATATGCTGGTGGAGATATGGATGTGTTTTTAGCAGCCACATATGGGTGGTACTAGTGAAGGAGTGGGAATAGGGGGTCCAGGGGTGGTCTGAAGGTTCCCTCACAGTTACATGAGCTCCTACTGACCTGCTTTGTTTCAGGATCCCAACGAACCCTCCTCCCCCCACTCCTTGTCCTGGCCCTTCCCTGCCAGCTCACCACCCCCAGTCTAGCAGGCTGCTTCTAAATCACTAGTCCAGACCCGAATTGTCCCCTCTGTGACAAGGGCATGCACTGTCCAGCTCTCTGTTGTCACATTGCACAGCCCCATTTCCAAACTTTTTGCCTGACTTCCCAGAATCCTCTTTGAGGCAATCCACTGTTTCCACTGACAGATCAAATGTGGAAGAGGTCAGCACGAGCATTGGAAAATTAAAGGCACACCTTGGATTAATCAGGTCAGAGGGAGGAGAAAAAAGGATGTAGAAGCAGTTGGTGGGGCTTCAGGTAGGGCTGGTTCTAGGTGCAGCAATGACATAGCAGTGATCTCTGTCCTGGGGGCCCACAGTCTCTCTGGGAAGGGGTCTAGGGTCTCTCTGTCCACCTTCTGTGAAGTGCCATGAAGGTTTTATGACTGGCAACATGGATGAGCAAGTGTATTTTCCCCCAACTTGTCCCTGAATACCACAAGGATAGATCCCAGAGGGCTCCCACAGACCTCTTCTCCACTTTCTGGGTTCCTGAAATTGAAGCCACCTTCGCTTCACAGGATCAGGGATCAAGTCCCTTCCAGAGGCTGTGGCTCCAATAAAGTAGGGAACATAAGCACCAGCGGGACATTTGGTGAACACACACTTCACATGAAATTAGTCACTCCAAATCCTTTATTTGGCTTCCACTCAGAATAGCACCTAAATTATTCAGCAAGGGCGGGGGAGGAAGGGGCAATTGTGGGCGGGGGAGCTGTGGCATCTGTCCGGGGGTGGTCGTGGGTGCTGGCAGGCCGCACCCTGATTCCTTCTGCACCTGGTGCAAGTTCCAAGACGTGGGTGCCCAGGCAGGAGAGAGGGGTCTCGAGCATGTTTGCAGATCCTTGGCTGTGCAGAGTGTGTGGGGAGCAGAGGCAGAGAGTGTCCTGCCCCATTGGAGGGGCTCAGTCCTCACGCCACTTCTTCCCAGGCCATGGCAAATGGGGACACAGCCTCTCACTTAGTCCCCCCAAAATCATACCAGCCATCTCCTGGCTTTGAGGCTGAATCTCCCCACACCCCAACTCCATGTCATCCTCCCTGCAGAGTCCAGGGCTTGGGCCATGTGTCTCTTCCTCCACTCCCACTGCCCCTGGGAATCCTTAAAATGCCCACATACACCTTTAGCAGTCAGTAACTCCTAAATTCATACCAGGTCCCATACCCCGATTTGAGTTGTTCCTGCTGGGATGTCCCCAAGGGTGTGTAACATGCAGCAGCCCCCCATTGGATTGCTAAATCCCTACCCACAGGTCCCTTCATGTCCCCCAGCCCATGCAGGGTGATTGCCAAGGGGTCACTAACCCCGTTTCAGAGCGGATGTGGCACAAGCTGGGGCCTGAAGGCCGAGGCCTGCAGGAAGAACCTGCCAAACTGTGGGGGCTGAGGGCTGGAAGGCTAGTCTAGCTGTGTGGAGAAGTGGGGTGACCCTTGAGCGCCCCCCAGGGAGACAGCTCAGACATGGCGGGCACCTGGACAGGACCTCACCTCTCCAAGCAACCAGCCTTCATTGGCCCTGTGCCCAGCCCTGTGCCCAGCAGGTTGAGTCACCCATAGGAACCTTTACCTTTCCCAGAATTTCTGCCATGGAATTTCTGTCAGGGAGACGTTTCTAGAAGGAGAAAGAGCTAGTGGCACAGTCTGATGCCTGCACAGGAATGTGACTACTCCTGTATCTTCCCTGGACTAGCTGGAAAGAGAGTGGGAGGGGTTATTGCAGATGAAAAGGAAAAGGAAAGGAAGGAAGGAAGGAAGGAAGGAAGGAAGGAAGGAAGGAAGGAAGGAAGGAAGGAAGGAAGGAAGGAAGGAAGGAAGGAAGGAAGGAAGGAAGGAAGGAAGGAGGGAGGGAGGGAGGGAGGGAAGGAAGGAAGGAGGGAGGGAGGGAGGGAGAGAAAGAGGAAGAAGAAAGGAAGAAAGAAAGAAAGAAAGAAAGAAAGAAAAAGAAAGAAAGAAAGAAAGAAAGAAAGAAAAGAAAGAAAGAAAGAAAGAAAGAGAAAGAAAGAAAGAAGAAAGAAAGAAAGAAAAGAGAAGAAGAAAGAAAGAAGAAAGAAGAAAGAAGAAAGAAGGAAGGAAGGAAGGAAGGAAGGAAGGAAGGAAGGAAGGAAGGAAGGAAGGAAGGAAGGAAGGAAGGAAGGAAAGAAAGACGGAAAGAAGGAAGAAAGGAAGGGGCCAGAGAGATAGCATGGAGGCAAGGCATTTGCCTTTTATGCAGAAGAATGGTGGTTCGAATCCCGGCATCCCATATGGTCCCCTGAGCCTGCCAGGAGTGATTTCTGAGCATAGAGCCAGGAGTAAGCCCTGAGTGGTGCTGGTTGTGACCCAAAAACCGAAAAAAAAAATAAAAAGAAAAAAGAAAAAGAAAAGAAAAGAAAGAAAATAAACAAAGAAAAAAGAAAAGAAAGACAAGACTGGAAGAGACTTTCCTTGGTTCTCAGGAGGTCATACAGCATATTCTGTCAGAGCTGGGGTTCATATTTCTGGCTCCCCATGACTAGCCCCTTGCCACAAGGGTGAAAGTCAAGACTGTCAGGAAGAAATGCCTTTCAGGAGGCTGTCAGATCTCATTGGAAAGGCCTCGCTTACTCCTCAGATTTCCGCAGATAAATCAAAGGCACCAAATCTTCTGTGTTTAAAGCACCAATTCAAGCCGCCCAATAAAGGCTCTGATTTATAGTGGCTGCGTTGTTCTCAAAACGTTGCAAATGATAAAAATCAGGGCTGCACTCACACCTCAGGAGCTGCCGCATTCAGGATGGAGAAACCATGAGATTAGATGCTGCACTAAAGGACAGAGTGAAGGATTCAGGCCCGCTGTTAAATTCCATGGTGGGTCACTGGAAAAAGCTGAAGGGCAGTAAATCCAAAGTTTACTTGGACAGAGGACAGACAGAGGACAGTATCTGTCACCTTCGTGATAGTTGGTCCAGAAGCTATAGCTTGGTCATTATTTAAAAACCAACCAACAAACAATAATGTTCCATAAAGTGGTTTCCATTGTGAGGAGAGCCAACACCTCGCCCTGAGTGTGATGATGGAAGTTTCCCATCGTGTACAGAAAACTGTCTCTGGGTTCCACCAGGAGCAAGCACAGAGTTCAGATCCTGAGAAAGAGCCAGGGGTCATCCCTGAGCACCAATAGGTATGGCCCCCAAACCTGGCCTAGACAGTGTGTGAACAGCTTATGGAGGATCTCAGGTCCTGCCCATCAGGAAGAAGAGGGACCTGCCCATCAGCAAGAAGAGGGACCTCCCATCTGCAAAATGGCAAAGCTCCTTGTCAGTACTGATGACAATGACCTTGACTGAAGGACCTGATGTTTCTCTCCATCACTCATTTAAGAGGCTCCAGCGAGCTACAGGGGTTGGAATCCAGGTTATTGTCTTGGAGGTCATAGTTCGCCTTGGGAGGTCATAGTTCCTGGGACCCAATGAGGTGTCAATGTGATACCTGAGCACAGAGCCAGGAGTAAGTCCCTAGCACTGGAGAGTATGCCCCCCCTGAAACAAACAAACAAAAAAACCCCACAAAGCTCACACATTTATTTTCAACATGGCTTCCATGCAGCAGGCAGAGTCAAAGCTCTTGACTTAGTCCAGATTCAAGCTGCCCCAGCACTGTGGGCTGAAATGACAGGTCTGTACAGGCGAAGAGAAAGCTGTGAACAAAGGGCTGGTACAATGCATGTCCCATTCTCTCTCGCTCTTGTGAGGTTTGACATTTCTAGGAAATAAATTCAGAGCAAAATCCGATGATTCAAAACCTCACGACCAGCAAGGGCTTTGGAGGGATTGTGGGAGCAGAGCAAGCAGGAGGGGATACTGTTCAAGCAGAAACAGAGGCTTTGCATTGTGTGTAGGGGAGTAGGGTTGCTGGTGTCTATGACTATACCCCCGCCCCAATTGTCTACTGAACTCCACAGTTCCCCACAGCTTGGACACTGGCTGAGCTGGGGCCACTGTCCCCATGGTCCATTTCATCTAAACTGCTATCTCATGGCCCACCTTCAAGATACCCCACTATTTTCCAATTCAGGAAAATGGGGGTCTCCTTCCCTAATTCTACCTGCTGCCTTCCTAGTTCCACGTTGATCATGAGACCTCCCCGTATGATGGGGGGCCAGCTTGGGGCTCTGGGTTTGAGTCCTTGATCTCCTCACCCCCTTAACACGCAACACACGCAGACGCATGCGTACGCACACACACACACACACACACACATTATATGATCTTGGGCCAGCTCCTATCTATGAGCCTCTATGGCCTATTCTGTAATGTGGGTGTCGGGACAGCCCTTGTCCCCAAGAGCAGGGGAGGAGAACCCAGACATGCAAAAGGCAGAAAAGACAGGAGAGTGATAGATAGTGCAATGGGGAAAGCGCTTGCCTTGTACATGATCAACCCAGGTTCTGATCCCCCAGCCCCGCACAGGATCCCCAAATCCAACAGGATTACATTCTATAGAGCCAGGAGTAAGCCCTCAGTACAGCTGGGGATGACCACCCCCTCAAAAAAAAAAAAAACAACCTAAAAGGATTTTTATAAAAGTTGAAATTGTGTGGTCCCCTGTAAAAAAACATGTAATTGTTAATATGGGCACATTTTAGTTCTCAGGAAGGTTCCAAGGTCCTTTCTTCAGAACTTTTCAAGCTGTCTCTCTTTCCCTGTTTCTTCCCTTCCTGGTTAGCCAGGTGGGGCCCTGGGACAGATATATCCACTCCTGTCATGGGCTCTAGGGTCATGCCCTCCCTTTTATGGTTCTCCAGACCCCTGAAACCTGTAACCTCTACTCCTTAATTCATGTCTCCCAGAACCTTGCGCTATGGCTATATGTAGTCTTTTGGCTGGGTGGGGTGGGTAGTTGGAAGGAGTGGATACCACCAGCAGTACTTGGGGGACCATGCAGTGCCAGGGATCAAATCCTGGTCTCCCACCTTCAAAGCCAGGGTTTCAGCCCTTGACATGGTCTTATGGCCCCTCTGCCCAACTCTTGCCTGCCTCTCCACCCCAGCTTTCTGTACCATCACACACCAGATCTCAGCATCTTGGTCATAAATCTCTAAATTTACCCTTTTTTGTTTATATGTTTTTGTTTGGCCACACCCAGTGATGCTCAGGGTTAACTCCTGGCTTTGCACTCAGAAATTACTCCTGGCAGGCTTGGGGACCAAAGAGGATGTAAGGGATCAAAGCCTGGTCAGCTTTGTGCAAGGCAAACTCCCTCCCAATGTGCTAACTTCCATTTTCTAACTGAATTAGCTTCCAGGAAAGTGTCCTCTTTGCATTGGGGAAAACCAGTAGGGAGTTCAATGTAATACAAGAACTCATTTATCCCTGATATCATTGTTTGACCCCCTAGACTCAAAGGATTTGTGGGTTCACGTCTCAGAAAGTTATGGAATCCATGGACAAACTGGCCAGAGAGATTACAGAAATAGAGACAGGGAAACTGTTTCACCACACTTTGGAGAATGACACCTCCTGGGATGCTCCCTCTGATATCTCTCAGGCCCTATTCTGCAACTCTGCAATTCTAAAACGTTTCCTCCTCCCAGCCAGATCAACGTTTTCAAATAAATATGGAGCCGGAAGCTGGAGAGAGGCCCAGCCCCGGAGGACAGAAGGACAGACGGAAGCCTGGTCTATGAAATGTCGGGCTGGCAGCAGAGTTCGCCTAGTTTCTCTCCGAACATGTTGCCACGGATACGGCATCCCTGGCCTCCGGAGCTGGAGCTGAATGAAGGAGGCTGCTTTCCAGGGTTCTCTGTGAGCTTCGTAATTTGCAATGTGTTGGATTTTCATTTGCAGCCCGGCCGCCAGCCCGTCCTCCCCAAGGCTCCACACAGCTCCTCCTGAATGAACAGGAATAATTTTAGACTCTGGGCCTTCACCTGCTGCTAATGGGGAGAGATTGGGTTGTGGGGAAAAGAGGGCTGGGGACACTTCAGGCTGGGGTGCTTAAGGCTTGCTTTTGGGGGTAGCAGTCCAGATCCCCTAGGGGACTGCTCTTTAGAGAGGTCTACACCTGGAGGGGGCCAGGCCTGGTTGTACTAGGGATCCATGCAGTGTCAGGGATGGACTGAGCACACATACTTGCTCTCTAAACCATCTCTGGCCCAGCTCCCAGGCCACTCTCAGCTGGTTCTATTTTATTTATTTATTTATTTATTTATTTTTGTTTTGGGGCCACACCGGTGACACTTAGGAGTTACTCCTGGCTATGTGCTCAGAAATCTCTCCTGGCTTGGGGGACCATATGGGACGTCAGGGGGATAGAACTGCGGTCAGTCCTAGGTTAGCACATGCAAGGCAGATGCCCTACTGCTTGTGCCACTGCTCTAGCCCTTGGCTGGTTCTGAGCCTAAAGACCCACTTGCTTTCTTCCTTGGAGTCAGGATACTCCTGGCACCCACAGTGACGCTCGCTGTGCCCCAGAAAACCCAGCCTCACACTTCCCAGTGAATTCTCCCAACCTGTGAGAATTCTTCCACCCTGTCTGCAATCTGCATGCTTCCTCCTGCTGGGGACCATCTCTCGACAGTGCTCCTGCCCCTTTGGGGCGGCTTGGGGTCCTTGGTAGTCTCTTCTGGAAGAGGTGGGTAGCCCAGGTCCTTGGGATCTTGGGACCTTAGCTGGGGTCTCCCCCTGATAGTCAGAAATGAGCAGGCCTACACTTCTTCCTACCAGCCAATGTGGACTCCTTTGCTAAGATCTGGTGCTGCATGGACTTCTGAGCATCAGCGGATGTAGTGTGGAGCCCCAGAATCGCAGGACTTGAGCAGCACCGGGATTCTCCATTGAATGCCCTGCACATGTACACGCATATATAGGCACACACATGTGTGCATGTGCCCTACACATGTATCCACTCACATATGAGTATAGCATAGTCACACATGCACACGGAGCTCCTCTATCCTGACACTGACAATCACTCATACTTTTATTTTTTTGGTTTTTGGGACACACCCAGCAGTGCTCAGAGGTTACTCCAGGCTCTGAGCTTAGAAATCACTCCTGGCAGGCTGTGGGATCCTATGGGATGCTGGGGATCGAACCCAGGTTGTCCTCGTGCAAGGTAAACTCCATCCCCAATGTGCTATTGCTCCAGTCCTGTTAGCCACTATTGCATCAGAGCTTAAGGGCTTTTTTTTTTTTTTTTTTTTTTTTTTTGGTTTTTGGGCCACACCCTGTGACGCTCAGGGGTTACTCCTGGCTATGCGCTCAGAAGTTGCTCCTGGCTTCTTGGGGGACCATATGGGACGCCGGGGGATCGAACCGCGGTCCGTCCTAGGCTAGCGTAGGCAAGGCAGGCACCTTACCTCCAGCGCCACCGCCCGGCCCCAGCTTAAGGGCTTAATGCAACAGCCACGTTATACTTTTAATTCGGATTTATTTTTGTCACGTTCTGAGTAGATAGAACCCTAGATTGCCAGTCCCAATAACCAGCCCCCAATGCCTGGTATAGCTCTGGCTGCGGGAAGCACCAGGCAGAGGGAAGGGATGAATGGACAGCTGCAATGACAAAGTTCCCCAGCAGAGATTTCTCCAATGAGGACCCTGAGCTCAGCGATTGACACAAAGATGGGACCACAGGTGGGTCAGAGAGCTCTGGTATCCGTGGGGGTGGGAGTCAGGGGTCCCCATGCGCAACACAAACATGCTTTTCTCCATCTACATGTTGTCAGGGTCCACTTGGGGTCTTTCCTCTTGGAGAGTGACAGCCAGAGTGAGGTCTCTGAGGGGTGCAGGATCAACATGTCCTCACTGGCACCCACCAAATCCTACTCTGTTACTCCACTCCATCATACCACCTGGGTTCCCCTTATACCCCTTTTCCTAACTTCTCACTTCACACAGGCATTTTGGGTTAATTAATCTGAACACACACTCAGCATTCCATTTTGGGGACCCATGTGCTTTTGAGGGGACCTGTAAGGATGATGTTCCATATGTCACTCTAGGTGGAAAGAGAGCTGGAGCTATGAAGCTAGGAGCAACTGGGAGTCTAAGAAAAATTAGCCTGCAGGATTCCAGTATCTTCCATCGTGCTGCTAGCACTAATTGAGGAAAAGAGGTGAGGCTTGAAGAGCAACTAAAGGGATGAAGTGGAGTCCCCAACTCTCCTCTCTACTCCACAGTGGGGATCCAGCAAGGATTGCCATCAGCCATTAGTAAGGATCTCCTGAGTGCCTCACCTCTTTGAAGAAGGAGCACTGCATATCCATTGCTGATTGACCAGATATAGGTCACATGCTCACTCTCGACCAATCACTAACACCAAAAGAGGAGCCAAGCATTCTGATTGGCCAGGTTTGGGTCACATGATCACTCTTGACCAATCACTAACACCAAAGGGTGATCCGAGCATTCTGACTGGCCAGATAGGGTCACGTGCCCATCCTCAGCCCCAGAGGACCCAGAGAGATGGCTGGTGTCCACTTAGAAACATGGCACAACTCTTCAAAGATTACAGAATTGCATCTAGTGTCAGGGACTTAGTACCCTGTAGAGTCAGGAGCCCAGATTTTCCAGACACTCCAGAACTTTCCAGAACCTCATCTTCCAGATCATCAGGAAGACAAGGGGAACGGGATTGGTGGGGATTAGCTTGTTCTGGAGAGAGTGTTAAGTGAGGAGCCAACTCCAGGGACTAGGAGAGGAACAGGAGCCAGGAAGCCCCGGTGGACAATTTAATACGATAATGTTCAAATGAAAAGATCATGAAACGAAAAATAAGTGAGGCACTGAGTTTCAAATCTTAACAAATGAGTCCACACCCACAGCCCCTCCTACACACACACACACACACACACACACACACACACACACACACACTCGAATCTACACCCACCTACTACTGTGTCCCCTTGATGCCTTTCACAGCTGGGCCTCTGTTTTTGCCCCCCCCCCTCCAAGTTGGGGACAACGTGGCCTTCGGACTCCTTTAATGACAGAATCTTGAAGCTAATTAGGCCATTACTCTTCAAAGATGTAATTTGCTTTGATGGGCCAATCTATAATCATATTTCCAAACAGCTTCTATTTAATTACTGCACCAAATGAACGAGGTGCTTGAGCATATTCACGTCTGATCAACTTGTCTCCTGTCTTAGTTCTCAAGATAGGGGAGGAAGTGGTAGAGGGATGGACTGGGGGCCACCACAAGGGGCCCAGGTGCCTCTTCAAGTCCCTGAGCACTGCCAGTTCAGCAGGAGGTGGGGTGAGGTGATGGGAATGAAAGCTCCTGGAGGACAAGCATTGCTCTTCGATTCTGTGGACAGACATATCGACACATCTACATATACACAGTGTAGGCAGGACATGAGGTCTCTAGGATCCCTTTAGGGGCAGGAATGAGGCTCCTGGGTGCCAGCGAGAAGGTCAGAAAAATGAGGTGCAGAACTCCCTAGTCAGCTAGGTTCAGTGAACCAAAAGAACTGCACCCCCTTTCTGATATTCTGCTCACAGAGTTTAAACCTTCCAGAAGAGAGTGTCACAGCTGATCTTGTCCTAGTTGGTCCTGTCATAGCTGATCCTGTCTCAGCTAATATTGACCCAGTTGATCCTGTCATAGTTGATCCCTTCATAGTCAATCCCATCTCTTCCTTCTCAGTTGATCTTGGCCCAGTTGGTTCTGTCCCAGCTCATCCCATCCCAACTGATTCTGTCCAGCTGATTTTGTCTCAGCTAGACCTTCTCCCACTGACCCCTGAAACTTGGACATCTCTTACCAGATGGAAGATTGTGCCTCTAACTGTACCCTGGTATAAATGCCACTGAAGCCTTTTCAATTCTGCATTTACTTTTAGCGTGCTGGTTTTTGGGTCACACTGGCAGAGGCTTTTCCCTACGTGAGATTTGTGGTTCATCCCCCCAAGTTCTTGGGAACTCTGCACTCCTGGGGACTGAACCTAGGGCTCCAGATCAGCCCTTTGAACCATGTCCCCAAGCCAAAACTTGTCAAAAAAAAAAGGGGGGGGAGAGCTGAAGAGGTGGCGCTAGAGGTAAGACATCTTTCTTGCAAGCACTAGCCTAGGATGGATTGCGGTACCCCAGTGTCCCATATGGTCCCCCCAAGCCAGGGGAGATTTCTGAGCACATAGCCAGGAGTAACCCCTGAGCATCAAATGGGTGTGGCCCCCAAAACCAAAGAAAAACAAAACAAACAAACAAAAAGGAACCCCCCCTTTTTTTTTTTGGTTTTTGGGTCACACCCAGCAGTGCTCAGGGGTTACTCCTGGCTCTGCGCTCAGAAATCGCTCCTGGCAGGCTTGGGCAGGAGACCATATGGGATGTCAGGATTCAAACCACCGTTTGTCCTGGATCGGCTGTGTACAAGGCAAACACCCTACTGCTGTGCTATCTCTCCAGCCACTAGAAAAATCCTTTAAAAGTGTCAGAGAGATAGTACTACAGCTGGAAGACGTTTATTTACCTGTGCATGGCTGACCTGGTTTCAGTCCCCAAGACCATGTATAATCTCCTGAGCACAAAGGGGTAAGCCCTGAGCACCATCAGGTGTGGCTCCAAAACTGAACAAGAAAATAAACAAAATATATAGAAGCTGGATCACAGAGACATCCCATGATCTGATGGGTCCAGTCATGCTCAGACCAGCTGCCTTTGTTTTTGCTTTTATATTTCAGGCTTTGGGGCTACATCGGCTGTACTCCCAGTTCTGTGCTCAGGGATCTGTCTCTGCCCAGCTAATCCACACTGTTAAGTGACATTCAGTTTGATTGCCATGTTTAGTTGTGTTTCCTGCCAGGTGGGTGGTAGTGCCTGGTAACTAGCTTTGGGGGTGTGGGGGAACAGGAATTGTACAGCTGCTGCTCCCCTCCCCTCCTCCAGCCCTGAGAATCCCCCTTGGGGTATCATGTGGTCACCCAATCAAAGTGCCTCTTCTCTCTCTTGGAAGCTTGATGAGATCAAAGTGTCAGCTGCCCCCATACTGCCTGCTGGGAGGATTGCAGAGGATAACTCCCCACAGCACAGCCTTGGAGCTGGGCTAGCCACAAGGTACTTGAGGAAAGATGTGCCAGGCTTCTCCTCGCCAGTGCAGACAGGCATGGTACGGAGGGCTGAGCACCCCAGTTCACAGCAAAGTGGCCACTGATCCTGCCACTCAGTGCCCAGGTGTACCTGCTCCTAGTAACTAAAGAAAGGCCCCATGCAGGACATGAGATGGCCCAGGGTTGGGTGCAGGCTTTGTATGTACAAGCACCTGGGTGTAACCTCTGGCACTCCATGTCCCTTTGAGAAACAATGGAGGAATCCTGGAGGCCTCTGACCCATGATGGGATACTCAGCAAGGAACTTGGCTCATCTCCACCAACCACCAGGTACAGATCTAGGTTCAGTCCCAGGAGCAAGGGGAGGCTGTGCTGGGCCCAGGCAGAGCCCAGAAGGTAGGTTGTGAGAAGGAATGCCAGCAGAGGGAACCCAACCCTGGGAATACCTGCTAGGTGTGACACTGGCTCACCCAGGGAAGAGACAGCAAGTCAGATGCCAAGGACTGGCTCAGTGTGACCTTCCTAGCTGATCTCAGGGTCCCCCTTGGTCAAGGAAGAGAAAGGAGTGCCATCTGGGCTGTCCTAGGTATTAAGTTGCTGTGGGTGTTATTGGTGGGGGGGGGGGGGTGTTCATTTTCAGCCCCTCACTTGTGCAGACAGACATAAGCTCAGATCCAGAGCAGGAAGTAGAAGGATTCCTGAGAACTGTGAGTAGCAGGATTGTGAGAGGTTCCCTGTGTCAGAAGGAGGCTGAGTTTAGGGTACCAGGGGGCAAAGCTGGTTGGGGCAGGAGGGAGGGTGGATGGGCCTGAGTGCCCAGGGAGGAGGTCTGGGGTCTTCCGCTCAGGTGTACACTTACATAGACACAAGGGCAAACACACAAACATGCAGGCATATACGCAAACACAGACACACGTGTGCGCACAGTCAAACAAACAGGTACACACACAGACACAGGGACACATAGATTCATAGGCACACATAGATACACAGATGCACACAGACACACTTATGTGCATCATCCAACACCCCATCTTGGCCCTTGGCCCAGCTCTTTCTACTCCTGAGTATCGCAGCCTGGGGGGCAGGTGGGATTGAGGCTTCCAGACTCCACCATAGGCCAACCACCCACCTGTTCTCATCCTATGCTCCCGGGCAGTGACTGCTGTCCCCTGTCGCCTCCTGGTAACAGTCAGCCAGCTACATTGCCATGGAAACCGGAGTCAGCCTGACTACCCGGAGCTCCGGGGCTTCCCCCCCCCCACCCGAGGCTGATGAACACATGTGGGGGAGCCAGAGGGCATAGCATGAGCTAGGGGTGAAAGGGGACCCAGGCAGCCCCACTCACACCCCACCCTGCAACTGGCAGGGCCTCTGAGTCAGACTCAGAGAATGCAGGCAGGGCTGTGAGGCACTGGGGACCCCACTGTCTTCCTGTGGTGAAGTGACTATGGGGGACCTGTCAGCACACAGGGTGCCCCTGAGGGACAGGAAGGGAAGAAGCAGCAGGTGTCCAGCGGTCCCTCCTTGGCTGATCTAGGCTGACACTTAGGGTCCCAGGTCACACACATTCTGGAGGGTTAAGTCCTAGATGCTGACTCAGAGATGAGAGCTGAGAGCCCACATGTGGGGATAGGCAGGGCACCCCAATTATTTTGTCTCTGGTGAGGTCCCCATTGTCTGTCCTCTTGCGTGAGCCTCTTGGGAGTGAGCCGAAAAGAGGCTCCAGAAAAATCGCTCTCCCAGAGGCCATTTTCAGGTCGGGTCTCCAGAACATAAAAACCGGCTAAGCTTTGCAGAAGCCGGGTCCCCTCTTTGTGATTGGGATAGGCTTCTTAACACTGAATGCTGATGTCTTTCCTTCCCCTCTTTATCACCCACAATTCTGAGGGCTCCCTGGCTACTTCCTGTTCCCATTGTTCCTAGATTAGCACCCTAACCACCACTAACTCACAGACACCCATGCACAGGGTGTGAGGGCACTGGGGGGCTCCACCATTCAATTGGACACAGAGTGGGGCTCCCCACGCTGATAGGGCCCCTGTTCAGGAGCAGAGGTGGCCTTGGCTGCCCAGAGGGAATCCAGCCCTGAGAAGGCAGCCACCATCAGGGTGACCCAGATAGGCTGAGGGCCAATACCTGTTGGCCACAGCCAGAAGCCCCGCGTGTTTCTCCAGCATCTGGAAGAGTAACCCTGCAGCCTGCAGCTCTGCCGGATACCCTGTGGGCATAGTGGGGGCTCCCTACCCCCAACTCAGGCAGGGTTTTCTCAGAGATGTTTCAAGGTTGTAAGAGAAAGAGTGGTGAGAATTGGGGAGTGGGAAATTCTATCTGTGACCCCCCATTGTAACCATGGCAACACCCACTACATTGGCCCTGAGTCTGCCTGTTGGGCACATTTGGTTCTCTAGAATCTTCCTTTTCTCTAAGAGTGCTAAAAGGTGTATTGAGTCACCAGGAGGTCACATTCGAGCCCAGCAAACACCTGGTCATTGCTGAGAAGAAGTTGAGACCCCCCCATGGTGCCTTTGTCTGCTTCATTTCTCCTCTCCCCAGGACCCATCCCAGCTGGTTCTAACTGACACTCCATCCCCCAGTCTCTGTGTCTCAGCAGACTGGGGGATTTGGTGCAGGGGAGGGTGTAGGCTGAAACAGGGGAGCTACCTTCCTTCCAGCATGAAGACCACCTCAGGGGAGTCCTAGGTTCCAGCAGCATGAACCCTGTAGCAGCAGGAAGTCAACCCTTTGGAACTTGTTCAACAGCCTGGGAATGCTGTGATTTATCTGATTAATATGAGAAGCAACATCATTATTTTGTGAATATATTATGCTTTTCACTAGTGATCTGTTCCCTCCCTTCCCTGTACTTTAATGGAGCGGCATTTTAATGGAGAGAATAACGCATTAAACATGCAGAAGCTGGAACCTCACTGAGACACTCGCTGCCAGTGCTCTAAAGAGAACAGCTCTGGGGGGGTAGGGGGGCTGCATACAAGCCTGCACCAACGAGATCAAACTTCTGCTCTAGGCCTTGCACAGATGTACCGGAAGCTACCCTCTATCCTACACTCTCATGGGAACAAGTCTTTTGAGGGCACCTGGGAAGACCCAAGGCACAGGAGTGGCACAGGTAAACCTGATGTCCCACATACCAGTTGGGAATTTGTGTGCATGAATGCATGAAGGTACATATATATGAGTGTATATATGTGTGTGAATATATGTTTGTGAGCGTATGTGTGATTTTATGTGTGTGAATGTATACATGCATGTGCCCTTCGCTCTGGGCCGGTGTCTGGGTCTCTTTCTGTGCCGCATTTCCAGGAGTCCAGGTAGAATTTTCCACCCCAAGAGCAGTTGCTGACTCTCAGATGACACCAACCCCCATTCCCGACATCAGCCCAGGTCCCAGGTGTCCTGGCCTTCAGTCACACGCTGTGTCCGGATGTATTTTTGGAAACTGGCCCCTGGGTAGGGCCTGGAGAGTCCAGATAAGAGGGGAACAGTCGCTGGAAGGCCGTGACAGGTGGCCCCACGGGCACAAGTCTGGCAGATTGTGGATGCAAGGGAGAAGTGGGGGGTACTAGGAGGGAGAACCAGGCAGAGGTGAGGGTAGTGCCTCCAAGGGCTCATGGTAAGGCTCTGCTTCCCCTAAAAGGACAAGCAGGACAGCCCCAAGGCTTTATCAGGGCTGCCTGGAGAGGGGCCGAGTGTCTCTGAGCCCTGGGAGGTCCTGAGTGTCCCAGAGTTCTGATGCCATCGGCCTCTGTTTAGAGAAGCACCCAGGAGCTGGCTTACCGCAGGAGGAAGCTGATACATCAGGCAGAGCGGTGAGGACCAAGCTTGCCCGCAGTAATTCAGCCCCTTTTCTGCTCTTAGTGCCTCAAGCAAGGGTGTGAGCTCCTTGCCCACCTATTTTCCCTGTCCTGGGGGCCCTGGACCATTAGCACAGTCCCTGGGGTGAGAGACAGAAAACGCCTGCTCACAGAGAGATGCTCACTCGGCCCATTCTCTATCCCCACAGCATCCCCTAGTCACTGGGTCTGCCCTGCTGCCTTTTCCAGGCAGGATTCTACTGTTTCTGGCTCTATGTTGCTCAGATCTGAGCTCACCAAGATGCCCCTGTGCAGGGTGCAGGGAAGAACCAGTTGTCTCCCTTCCCAGCCATCAGACACGCATCTCTCCTGGCTCCCCCTCGCAGCTGGAGGCCTGAGCTCTTTATAATTCATCACAGAGGCTGCAGGGATAGACTGAAGCCAGAAGCCCAGCTGGGCTCTTCTAGGCTTCACCCCGTGGGCGTCCGGCTCCACTGTGAAGAGTCCCCCAAGCTGGCCACTGGCCGAGGACCTGAGATCTGCGATCCCCGAGGCTGGGCTGAATCACCCGCTCAGGCCTGGGGCTGAGTAAGGACACCCCTCCCCTTCCTGAGTACCAGGTATGAGTTGGGTGACCAGTCTGTGGGTTGCATGGAAGAGAGCACACCACAGCACCCTCTGGCAGGAAGGATGCTGCTGTAACCCCAAAAGTGAAAACAAGAGACTTAGGGGGATCTCGGACCTCATCTGAGGATCCTGAGCCCAGGTCTACCCAAGAACAATCCTTGTGGGGCTGGAGTGATAGGACAGTGGGGAAGGCACTTGCCTTGTACATACATGGCCAACACTGGTTCAATCTCCGTCATTCCAGAGTGTTTCCTGAGTCCTGTCAAGAGTGATCTCTGAGCGCGGAAACAGAAGTAAGCCCTGAGCACTGAGTAGCTCCCCTCCCACCAAAACAAAACAAAACAAAACACTTCAGAAAACAAACAATAAAGCATTCCCCTTATCCAGAGACAAGCTGGCCTGTGCCCCCAGCAGCCTCAAGGTTCCTACCTCAGGAGGTTCAGGTTGGTACAAATGGGGATTCCCAGAGTCTCGTTGTGGGACCGGCAGGTCTGGGGTGAAAGCTTTGGGCAGCGCCAGCTTGACTTCTCGAGGAGCAGGAAACAGAGGTCAACATGTGGGGATCTGCCGGAAGTAGGTGATGGAAACTGGAAAAAAATCCAGGACACAATTCTGGGGGCACTTGGGGGTGCCATCCAGGTGCCCATGTGGGCGAGAAATGGAAACTACAGAATGTGCTGGGTCCTGCCCCAGGCTAGTCCTGGCCCCTCACCAACTGCGCCCAGCTGGAGTCTGCACATGGCCATCCCAACAGATCGAGAAGGGGGGTGCAAGGAGGACCAAGTGAGGGGCTAACATGCGGGGATCTGGGTCGCCACCCAAGAGAGGGGACTCTGGCCCCCACTGTCCCTGCCAGAAGAAGCACCAGCCGTGTGGGTGTTGGAGCAATGAAAACACCACTGAGACATCGGCAGGGCGCCCGCCGGTGCATCTCGTCTCGGTGCCCGGAATAAATGAGCTGCTGCTGGCAGGGCCTCAGGGCAGGAGGGAGAACGAGCTGCCGCGCCAAGACTCCTCAGCATGGCACCGACCGAGGGATTTCCAGGACAGTGTATCGAGGAGCGGAAAGGTTTAGCCAGATGGTTCCGGGCATGAGCGTTTGTGAATGACAGGGGCTTGTGCGACCTACACAGGTGAGAGCATACCTCCAGAGGTGCTTATCACTTGTTCTGTGTGTGCATCCATGAAGGTGCTCATGTACACAAGAGGAGCACGTGTGCTCACCAGGTATTTCTACTCCTGACCATGGCTCCCAGGGGTGCCGACACCCGCTTTGCACCCCTCCTGCCTGTATGTGCATGGATGAGCCTGAATCGTGGCACCTGCTTTATCCTCCCTTTGCCAGCCTCTCCCATCACCCACCGGCTGCCAGCAGCTGAGGTCACCTTGTCCCTGTGCATTTTAACATAATCGGCCTTGAGGCATGGCCAGTGCCTGGGAGGGAGCCAGTCCTCCCCTCTATACCCCTGAATCCCTGGTTCCCCTCTGCCCCTCCTGCCCCCCTCATTCCCTGGGGATCTGCATGCTGACGTGGTTCCAGGCCCGCCTGGCACTGAATACCAGCTTTCGCTGAATTCTCCATCTGCCGGGCGACCGGCCTCACCCGCTGCCAGCTGTCCCTGCTCCAGGGGCACATCCTCAGTGCCAGGGACCTGCTGCCATGGGCGCGTCACAGTCCTGCACCCCAGACTGGGGGCCCAAGGCGGCCCCTGCCCCTGAAGCTGTCCTGGCCAAGGCCCCTTGCCTTGCTGTTGCCACCTCCAGGCCTGCTTCTATAAGAATTCAATCCAGAGGGACTCCCCACTAATTCTGGCCAGTCCCTAGTCTAACGCCATTCTCCAGAACCTATTAATCTAGAAGCTGGGAACACCGTGGGACTCTAGAAGGCATCAGGTCCCTGGGTCATTTTAGAAACAGTTTAGAACCCTACTAGAGACACCTGAACTGGAATGTGACTGGTGGAATAGAGGACTGTGTGGAAAGAAAACAGGTCCTGGAGCAGGTCAGCTGCTCTAGGGTTTCTGCCTCTGGTGGAGAAAAGTAGAACAAAACTTTTGTACCTTTTCATTTTTTACGTTGTTTTGTCTTAAACAGCCAGAGTGGACTTGTAAGATGACACCCGGCTATTAACCCAAAACGAAGATGTTCCCCATCTTCCTCTATTCCATAGATCTCTCTTTTGATATGTAAAAGCCCACCTGGATTATTTGACCTTCCCTGATGCTGGTATGGGGTGGGGGAGGAATGGTTTTAATAAAGAGGAGTTCTGGCTTTTGGCTCAGGCAGAGAAGATGAGGCAAAAAGCCACGGACACCAGGATCATCCTTTCCTGACTGGCTTGGTTGATTATTTCTTCGCTGCTATCCTGCTTCATCAGATCTGAGGTTTAGAAATACAGTGTCTTGGGGACTGGAGAGATAGCATGGAGGTAAGGTGTTTGCCTTTCATGCAGGTCTTCGGTGGTTCGAATCCCAGCATCCCATATGGTCCCTTGAGCCTGCCAGGAGTGATTTCTGAGCATAGAACCAGGAGTAACCCCTGAACGCTGCTGGGTGTGACCCCACCCCCAAATACAATGTCTGGGATGATCTCACAACCCGTGGATTTTTATTTTACAAGCTGCCTAATCTAAGCTGGGGCTGCTAGTTCTGGAAGCGGGAAGCTCTGGTCTTCTGAATCCAAGGCCAGGAGCCAACACAGCCAACACAGACACCAACACAGAGGCTGGCAGTTTCTTTGACAGACATCCCAGGCGGAGAGAGAGAGAGACAGAGAGAGACAGAGAGAGACAGAGAGAGAGAGAGAGACAGAGAGAGAGAGAGACAGAGAGAGAGAGACAGAGAGAGAGAGACAGAGAGAGAGACAGAGAGACAGAGAGAGATCCTGTGCATATGTTGGATAGGGCCATGGAATAAACTGAGCTGATTCTGATGAAACTCTGACTGCTTGTGGTTATTTCTACCCCCTTATCCTGCACCTTCAGAAGGGGCTGGCTGAAGGGGCTACAGGCACTATGCCATGCTGAGAAAGGTCTCACCTCCAACCTAGGACCTTTTATTTTATTTATTTATTTATTTATTTTGGTTTTGGGTCACACCCAGCAGTACTCAGGGATTACTCCTGGCTCTATGCTCAGAAATTGCTCCTGGCAGGCTCAGGGGACCATATGGGATGCCGGGATTTAAACTACCGTCCTTCTGCATGCAAGGCAAATGCCCTACCTCCATTCTATCTCTCTGGCCCCTTGTTTGTTTGTTTGGTTTTGGTTTTGCTTGTTTTGGGTTGTTTTTTTTTTGTTTTGTTTTTTTTGTTTTTGTTTTTGTTTTTTTTTTTTTGGTTTTTGGGTCACACCTAGCAGCGCTCAGGGGTTACTCCTGGCTCTACGCTCAGAAATCGCTCCTGGCAGGCTCAGGGGACCACATGGGATGCCGGGATTCAAACCCCCGTCCTTCTGCATGTAAGGCAAATGCCTTACCTCCATGCTATCTCTCCAGCCCCTCTATTTTATTTTTAATAAAGTTGGTTACTTTATTACACTGAATTTTTATTTTCATTTGAAAAGAACTGTGATACAGGATATTAAATATATATTTAATCTAGTTAATGAACTAAATTGTAATTGGATTACTCTAGTGAAGAGATTTAAAGTTTACATTTCATTCATTCTTTCCATAATAATTACTAAATCAGGCCCAGTTCTAGTTTCTGGGGCACTGCAGAAAACAAAGTTCCCCACCTCACAGACCTTACATGAGAGAATCTTTGGCTCTCCTGGGCATGAGTTTGTAAATATATAAGTAACATTATTGAGGCGAGAGCTATAGTACAGCCTTGTACCGTTTGTTTTATTTTAAATTTTTTCTTATATTTTATTTTAACACAACATCAGAGTCCTTCCCAGTCAGCTCTGTGGACCAGCTGAGCTGCCTCAAGATTCCCCTTCAATAGACTGATTTGATTCCATGGAATTCCAGGCTCCGGGTCCCTAAATGATTCCCCATTTAGGTTTCATCACTGGGAAAGCCCCAGTATGGAATATTCCTAGACTGATACTTCCTGAGAAGAGAGGAGAAAGAACCCCCACACCTCAGGACAGATTCTGTCTCTGTCGTGTTCCTTGCTGACTAGCCTGTCCTCCAGTGAGTAATCCCTGCTCAACCTCTCAGGAAAGCACCAATTCTGACCCATCTCCTGTCCCTGTCCCTCAAGATCTGGGCCTGAGGGGGTCTTGCTTCCCTCAATCCACAGGAGCCTCCATTTCCATTTTAGCACCACTAGGAGCAGTGTCCTGCTTGCAGTAACTCCTAAGCACTTCTGGGTGCAGAGACACTCCCCCCAAACACAAACAAAACCAACCTCCAGTGACTCTGGTGAAGGGGGCTCTCCAGACCTGGGCCAGGGTGATGAGTGAGTGATGCATAAGAAGACACACACACACACACACACACACACACACACACACACACACACACACACACACACACACACACACACACGGTCATCTTCCCCCAACATCTGCAAGTGACAGGCTCACCCAACTACAGAGGGTAGTTTTTGAAAGTGCCAGTTTTTGACTTGGTTTGATTTGGGGACCACATTTGGCAGCACTCAGGTGTTACTTTTGGCTCTGTATTCAGGAATCACCCCTGGCCAACTCGGGGGACCACAAGGGGTGTTGGGGATGGAATTCCAGTCAGCCACATACAAGGCAAATACACTCCCTGCTGTGCTATTATCACTCCAGGGCCCAAGTGCCACATTTTTAGGTTCACAACAGCAAAACAGGAAAGTTTGTCCTGAGGAAGGCCTAGGACCAACATCCTGAGCAACAGAAGGGCAAGAGGCACCCTGAGAGACAGGGTAGTGGGGAGCAGCACAGGGTCTGGATCTCAGGGGAACCCCAGCATTTGAGAACCTGAGGCCCCCAGGTACAGTGCTGGGCTCCCAGGCAAATATTTGCAGCATCCCTGAGGTGCTTAGGAGGAGAATGTTACTTCTTTCCGAGCAGGTGGGGGCAGTTCTAAGCCCCCAATTCTAAGGACCATTTCTGGCTCTGACCCGGGAGTTTCCAGGGCGGCTGGGGCAGGAGACCCCTCAGCCGCAGTCCAGCCTGGGGCTGGCTCTCCTAGCCACCCCTGCCCTCTCCACCCTGCTCAGAATCTCATTTTCCTCTAATGAGCAGCTTCTCTCATCTCATCATTGCACTGGACCTTTTAGGGATGAAACAAGCACAAGCTGCAAGACTGGATTCCCCCCCTCATCCACCCCACCCCGACAAAAGGTCTCATTGAATAAGCAATGGGCTTCTCTGCAACTATTTTTAAAGATGGGACTGCAGGATGGCTGTGAGGAAAATCACAGCAAATATTCTCTGAAGGTCACCAGGCAATCAGGGGACAATTGGGAGGGGAAGCTCTGGGATACCCCCAGATCAAGCCCTTTGACATGCCCCACAACTATCCCCTTGACATGCCCCACCCTCCTCCTCCAGGCATTTTTTGGGGGGTCACACCCAGCAGTACTCAGGGGTTACTCCTAGCTCTATGCACAGAAATCGCTCCTGGCAGGCTTGAGGGACCATATGGGATGCCAGGATTCAAACCACCATCCTTCTGCATGCAAGGCAAATGCCCTATCTCCATGCTCTTTGCCCCCCTCTCCAGGCATTCTTGGGGGTACCCTTCTTTACCTGGACCATCCTCTCTGCGGTCCACTTGACCAGTGCTTGGGGATCCCTTGTCCTCAATCCAGGTGCTGCTCTGGGTTGAGGCTGCCCCCTGTACTGTTTCCCCCTGACATCCACAGGTAATATCTCTTTAATTCAGAATCCTCCCTGCACCCCCATAAGTCTCTCTGCACAGAGAAAAGCCCTCAGCTCTGTTCCTGTCCTCAAGAGGACCTAGAACTGCAGGAGCAAAAGCCCTTCCTCACGCTCCCCTACAGACTGTCAAGGTATCATTCTGGGTAAACTGAGGCTCATTGGAACGCCTGGTCCTTCTAATGGAGTGTCACAAGAATAATCTTTTTTTTTTTTTTTTTTTGGTTTTTGGGCCACACCCGTTTGACGCTCAGGGGTTACTCCTGGCTATGTGCTCAGAAATCGCCCCTGGCTTGGGGGGACCATATGGGACACCGGGGGATCGAACCGCGGTCCTTCCTTGGCTAGCGCTTGCAAGGCAGACACCTTACCTCCAGCGCCACCTACCCGGCCCCACAAGAATAATCTTAAGATTCCCTGGAAGCATCACACATACAGGAAAATAGAGTGTGGTTTCTTACCAGGCCTAGTTCTGGTGCCACCGGCAGGACCCAGAAGCAGGTTGGCCTCCTGGATCCTGGGCAGGAACCCTAGGGAGCTGCAGGAAAGTGGGGACACAGAACGGATTTTTCTGCTGCAGCTTCTCAGGAAAGGCAGCAGCTCCCCCTGCTGGCCGTGCCTAGAAAAGAGCGTAGGTCTTGGGGCTTCCCTCAGGGAAAGGAAGGCAGGAGGACTATTCTTCAACCACATGTGCAGTCAATGCCAGTCATCCACCAGCTAGGAAAAACACCCACCCGTGTATGGGGAGAGCCCAGAGGGGAGGTGGGGTGCAAGAGAAACAGAGGGAGAAGATGGAAGCAGTCATCCCCAGTGCTGAGGAGGAAGCAATGAGTTACTGTGGTCAGTGTGCCCTGGGTCCTTTCACCTTCCCCCATACCCCAGCCCTGTTCAGGGGAGGGTAACCACTTCCTCACCACTCTGAGATTAGGGGCTTTCAGGAATGTCTGGGAGTGGGGGTGCCATAGTGCCTGCCACCACAGAGTAGCCTGAGAGACCCTAGACAGAGATGTCATCTGCTTGCAGCAGGAGACTAACCTCAGTCTAGTACCTGATTCTGTTGAGGGCAGGATATTGGGGTGATGGGGAAAGGTGCCTCACACTCATCCATCCAGAATCTTCCAGAATCTTCAGGCCCCCGCAATCGCACTTTGCCATGAAGCAACAAGAGGACAAATATTCTATGTCCAGAATCTGGAGCAGAAGCTGGCTGATGGCCCTAGAATGTTCCAGAATGAAGGCCTAGGAGAAGCATCCACTCTCTCCATTCCCCCTCTTTCTCACTCTCTTTCCTTTTCTTTCCCCTCTTTCTCCTTCTCTCTCTCCCCCTCTTTTTCTCACCCCTCTCTCCCCCTCCTCCTTTTCTCTTTCTCTCTCTCCTTTCCCCCTTTAACCCTCTCTCTCTCTCATTGAAAATATTTACATGGTGAAATCTGCACAGAGTGGGTCACTCTGTCTGATGTGGGGTATCAGGAACCACATGTACAAAGAGAGGCATCCCTGTACTTCAGCACATGAATGCCTGTGTGAAGGCTGACAAACACCCCTGCTGTGTCAAGGTCTCATCTCCTGCTGATGCACTGTTGAAGTGCCCCCACCTTCTAGCTCAATGGTTTCTATCTTGTTTTTTGTTTTTTTTTTTCCTGGGTTCTGGGGCACAGTATTTGGCCAGCATTACTGGGGATGAGTTGTTCCACACTTCTTCCTGGGATACATGCATTTTCTTCTGCAACTTATGGAACTTTGGTGGTCCAGCCTGACCTGCCTGAGGCTCCCACTGCACCCGAACCCCCTCTCTTTCTTCTCACCCAGCCCCTTCCACAATGCTTTGTAACTGTGGCTGTTTGGCTCCTGTCTCTCATGCAGGGACAAGAAAAGCTGTTCCGTTTACAGGACCCTGAAAAGCTGAGAGGGGAGAAATGATGCAGAATAACCAGCTCCCCCTTCTTCTGAAAGGACCCCACCCAAGAACAAGACACCTAAAAATGTTTCTGTTCTGGAAGGAGTTGGAGGCCCTGGACTCTGCTTCCACAATGTGGCTCATCGTGTGTGTGCATTCTTGCTCGTGTGTTCACGTGTGTCCGCAGTGCATGCGTGTTTGCAGGTGGCTGGGTTGTGTCCCACAGCCCCTGTTGGTTCAGTGAACAAGGTGGGGGGGGGGATTAGTAGGAAGGGTTTGGGGCCCAGAAAGAAGCTGGGCTAGGCTGGGCTGGGCTGCCACCTGCTGGTTACACTGGGATGTGTGTAGGCTTGTCCAGGAGGAGAGCAGGACCCCTGGGCCTTTAAATAATGTTGAAATCAAGTTGTGCCCTCCTGGTCTCCAAGCCCCTGTGAGCCTCCTTAGATAACTATATGCAGATATTATTAGAATGTAATGCTATTTCTCCTTTCAGATCTTGTCTGTGTTTGGGTGAGGGGTGAGACACAAGGGAGAGCAAAAGCCAAGGTGTGTGCCTGGGGGTCATGGCTGTCAGCGCAAAGAGACTCAGCGTTGCCCCCTACAGGACCTGATGCATTATAGCCCAGTACACAACTCCAGTGTTTCAAGGAAAACCAAGTCAGGGTGCATGGGAGGGGGTCACTGTTTTTAATGCACTTGACAGTCATTTTTATTTTTTTATTTTATTTTTTTATTCTTTTTTTTTTTGGTTTTTGGGTCACACCCAGAAGCGTTCAGGGGTTACTCTGGCTCTGTGCTCAGAAATCTCCCCTGGCAGGCACGGGGGACCATATGGGATGCTGGGATTCAAACTACCATCCTTCTGGATGTAAGGCAAATGCCCTACCTCCATGCTACCTCTCCGGCCCCTTTTATTCATTACTTTAAACTTTATACGATTTTATTCATTACTTTAAACTTTATACGTCGTTACTTTGTATCAACACATGGTTACAGGTTGTTCCATAATACAGTTGTTTTTCCCCCACAAAGTTGTTCATGATTGTGTTACAGTAATACAATGTCTACACCCTTCACCGGTGCCCTGCCACCAATGTGCCCAGGCTCCTGTCCTCCCTTTTGCCTGCCTATGGGGCAGATATTTTTCTTCTCTCTCTCTCCCTCTCCCTCTCCCTCTCTCTCTGTCTCTCTGTCTCTCTCTCTCTGTCTCTCTCTCTCTCTCTCTCTCTCTCTCTCTCTCTCTCTCTCTCTCTCTCTCCACCCTCTTTAAACTCTGTGGTTTGCAATATTGTTACTGAGGGGTATCATGTCTTTCACTTTATCTCCTTTCAGCACCCAATTATATTGACAGTAATTTTCTTTTGTGTGGAGGGGCTGGGCTACACCCCGCAGAGCTCAGGGATTACTCCTGGTGGGGCTCTCGGGGGGAGGGGGGGTTCCTATGAGATGCCAAGGATCAAAACCGGATCAGTCTTGTGCAAGGCCAGCGCCCACCCCACTGTGCTATTGTCTGGTCCTGAGAGTAACAGAGGTGTCATGAAGTTCCCACCTGCAAGTGAAGACAGGCTGTGGGACAGGATGAGTGAGGAATGACAGGAGGGTTAAAGGACACATTGGCCTTCAGAACACTAAGAACACCCAGACTCCTTCCTCCCAGCCCTACCGGGGTGACAGTTTAGGGACAGGAGGGATGTGGAGCCACTGAGCAGGCCTGGGGCTGCTGTGGCATCAAGGTACCCCCAGCTGGGTTCAATTCCCTCATTTTGTTTTTTGTTTTTGTTTTTAGATCACACCCGGCATCGATGCTCAGGGGTTACTCCTGGCTTTGAGCTCAGAAATCCCTCCTGGCAGGCATGGGGGACCATATGGGATGCCGGGATTCGAACCACCATCTGTCCTGGATCAGTTGCATGCAAGGCAAATGCCTTAATGTTGTGCTATCTCTCTGGCCCAACTCCCTCATTTTGTGTCCAGGAAGCCACAGCCAGAGCAGGAAGAGCCCAGAGTCTGAGGGAAGCTGTCCTGGATTCGAGTCCTGCACTGGCTAGACTGCCAGGCTGCCCCCACGAGACTGCTATAGGTGTGCGACAAGTCAGTGGGGGGGGGTGAGGAGGAGTAATGTCATATGTTGCAAGTCAGCCCTTCATGGGGCTGGAAGGTGATGGGATGGAAGATGAGGTCTTTCTCCTCCAGCTTGGACCACTTGTCTGCCACTCTGTTCAGCCAGCGGGTCTGAGGGTTCAGGATAGCAGCGAGTAGAAACTCACAGGCGGTCAGGCTTCAGGAGATATCAGTTTTATTCAGTGGAAGAAGAATGAAAAATCTGTTTCAGAATGACTCCCCCCCCCCCCCATCTTCCTCAGACCCTTGCTTTTTTTTTTTTTTTTTTTGGTTTTTGGGCCACACCCGGTGTTGCTCAGGGGTTACTCCTGGTTATCTGCTCAGAAATAGCTCCTGGCAGGCACGGGAAACCATATGGGACACCGGGATTCGAACCAACCACCTTAGGTCCTGGATGGGCTGCTTGCAAGGCAAACACCGCTGTGCTATTTCTCCGGGCCCAGACCCTTGCTTTTATACACAAGAATCAGGTGCCACCCTAGAATGGGAGCAGAATACCAAGTAAGGAATAATCCAATATACTATCACCAGGTCACATCCTAGGGTGGGGCACAATTATTGATTAGGGGAGGATCAGTAACCCAACATGTCGCAGGGCCCTGGAGTTACCCACAGACTCTTTCTTCTCTCTGACCCCAAGCCCCCACTCTGCTTGAGGCTCCCAAGAATGTGGCCTCAGGTCTATCTTTGCAACAGACTTAGGGCTCAGGGCTCAGGTACCCCAAACATGTCACAGGTCACAGGGCCTGCCAGACCCTAGGATTAGGCAATGCCTGTCAGGGGCCTGAAAGATGGGACAGAACTGGGGGAGACACTCACAGGCCGCAGACAAGCATAGTAGACTGTGATAGCAATTGCTTACTGTCCTTTGGGCCTCTCAGAACCAACTGGCTCTAGTCTTTAGAGATAGAGGAAAAGGAGAGGATGGTGCAGGGACCATGCAGGCTGGTGTGGGGTGAGGAAACCTGGTTGTCAGGCAGTACGAGGAGCAGGCAATGCTCAGCAGGCAGTGCTCACTTGTCTTCTCCCTGGATACAGTGTCATGCTGGCCCACACATAGCCCACAGCCAATAGGGCCCACATCAGCAGGGCCCCCAGCCTGTGAACCATCTGCTTTCCTCTCAGGATCATGCTCCTGCTTTCATGTGCCTATTCTGGTCAGCGTCTGCCTCTCGCGTCACAATGGCCCTTGAGGTTCTGCACTCTGACTCAACTCAGGTTGCATGTCCTTAGATGATGCCTCTTGAGGCTTCTGTATGTGCACAGTGGGGCCAGGGATACAGCCCTGGGGCCAGGAGCTGCAGATCTCCCACCCAACAATCCTGTCCTTCAGGAGACAGAAGGCCCTACCGGGTTTAAATGCAAGGACCCTGTAAGGAGTACCAGCTTAGTTCAAATCCTCTGCTCAACCCCTGACCTGTTGCAATGGCAGCACTGTCATAGAGCTGGAATAAGGGGTATGGGACTCATACATGCGCTTATATCTGTCACCACAGAATGGAACCTCTTTCTTCCATGAAGGTTGCTAGGCCTGGAGAGATTGTGGAGATTACAGGTGAGAGCTGGAACGATGTACAACAGTGGGTCAGGCATTTGCCTTGCACACAACAGACATGAGTTTCATCCCTGACTATTCTTTTTGGTCCTAAGGACCATCAGGTACGATCCCTGAGTGCAGAGCCAGAAAGAAGCCCTGATCACTGCCCTAACTTCTTGCCCCAGGAGAAGAGCTGGAGCATTTGCTGGCATGCACTGAGCCTTGACTTTGATCCTGGCACTGCTCTGGCACCAACTGATATGGCTCTGCTGTCTCTGGTCAGCAGGGTCGAGTAACCCAGTAAGTGATTCCCCGCTCCTAGGAGAACTCTTAGGACTGATGGGGTAAGAAATAAGTAAAATCTGGGCCCAGAGAGATAGCACAGTGGCATTTGCCTTGCAAGCAGCCGATCCAGGACCAAAGGTGATTGGTTCGAATCCCGGTGTCCCATATGGTCCCCCGTGCCTGCCAGGAGCTATTTCTGAGCAGACAGCCAGGAGTAACCCCTGAGCACTGCCGGGTGTGGCCCAAAAACCAAAAAAAAAAAAAGAAATAAGTAAAATCTTATTTTGGGCCAGAGAAATATTACAGCAGGTAGGGCATTTGCCTTGCATGCGGCCAATCCGGGTTCGATCTCTGGCATCCCATATGACCCCCAAAGCCTGCCAGAAGTGATTCTGACCGTGGAGCTAGGAGTAACTTCTGAGTTCTGTCAGGTGTGACCCAAAACAAACAAAAATCTTATTTTGTGCATACATTTGGTATATTTGTGGACTCCTTAACAAGCCAGATCTTCATATGAGGCTGAATATCAGAAGCTTCCATGAGGCTGGAGATGGACCCTTTTTCTACATTTCCTGGGGCTGCACAAGGGTCTCTGTACTGGGGCGTTGGCAAAGAGGGGGTGTCACAGGTGTAAATGTTTCCTGAGCCAGGAGCACTGTGCTAGCTCAATTCAGACCCCCGCCCTCACGAACTCTCATTTATTCCTTCAACAAGGCTTAGCTGCAGCTGGGGCTAGGCAGTGCCTTGACCCTACCATGATCTTTCCAGTTCTATGTGTTGAGTCCTCAGGGCTCTCTCCCCAGCCCTGGATTCACAGTCTCTGACCTGCAACTTTATTACAGAATAAAGTTACAGTCCCTGAATGCTGCAATCACCCTCAAGGCCAGTGAGCAGTAGACAATGTAACCCCTTCTCTTTCGGCCACACCAGGTGATGCTCACCAGGTGATGCTCAGGGGTTACTCCCCGCCACGCACTCAGAAATCCCTCCTGGGTTAAAGGACCATATGGGATGCTGGGGAATTGAACCGCTAGCTCCTAGGCTAGCACCGCCTTACTGCTCCACGCCACTACTCCAGCCCCCAAAGCCCAATTCTTTGTTTTTTTTTATTGTTGTTTTGAAGATTACACACAGCAATTGCTCAGGAGATATTCACTGGCTTTGCACTCAGGAATTACTCCTGGTGGTGTTTGAAGGGACCCTGTAGGATACAGGAGATCCAGCCCAAGTTGGCCATGTGCAAGGCCAACGCCCTCCCCTCTGTACTAGTGCTTCGAAGGAACTGTTGTTGGCTGGAAATTTAAAGTGAGCCAAGGTGGGTTTTAAACATTCTAAGGAGCCACCTTAGAGTGGGATTTACTGTAATTGTGTTGAATTTGAGTCTGGACCGTTAGTACGGTGGCAGGGTATTTGCCGGGTTCAGTTCCCAGCTTTCCATATGGTCCCCGGAGCCTGCCAGGAGCGATTTCTGAGCGCAGAGTTAGGAGTAACCTTTGAGTGCCACTGGATGTGGGGTTTTTGGGATTGAGGGAAAGGTAAGACCTGGCAGTTTTGGGAGCTACTCTGGCTACACCTGAAGAACAAGAGGTTAGCACCTAGTGCTGTGGGGCAGGGAGACAGGGTATTTGGTGCTAAGATGAGTCCAGGCCTCCTGAGGTGACCCAGCCTGAAGCCACAGCTTGAGAATTCACCATAGGCCTTGAACAGGCTGGGCAGAGCTTCATGAAGGCATTTAGCATTCTCAAAGAAATAGGATCACTGGGGCCCGGAGAGATAGCACAGTGGTGTTTGCCTTGCAAGCAGCCGATCCAGGACCAAAGGTGGTTGGTTCGAATCCCGGTGTCCCATATGGTCCCCTGTGCCTGCCAGGAGCAATTTCTGAGCAGACAGCCAGGAGTAACCCCTGAGCACCGCTGGGTGTGGCCCAAAAACCAAAAAAAAAAAAAAAAAAAAAATAGGATCACTGTATCCCCTTCACATACAGACACATAGACGCATACCACACATATTGTGCAGATCCTACAGGAAAGCAGTCATTTGCCACCCATAAAGGGGTGTTTCATTAGAGCATAATCTGGAGAAGCAGATTTTGACCTTGAGAAGCAGAGTTTTGACTATTTCAGGAGGGTCCCAGGCAATGGCGCCTTTGCACCTGTTGTTGATTCTTTTTTGTTGTTGTTTGGGTCACACCCACGAGCCCTCAGGGGTTACTCCTGGCCTGCTCTATGGGATGTCAGGATATCAGCCACCTGCAAGGCAAACAGCTTCCCCGCTGTGTTATTGCTCAAGCCCAAGTTGATTCTCACAGCTACATTTCTTCCTGGGACGGCTTGGGGCTGTGGTCGTCCTTGAAAGGAAGGTGCAGCTAGTGAACTGTCCTTGAGTCTGGACTTTTGGGGGGGAGGGTCACATCCGGCAGTGCTCAGGGGTTACTCCTGGCTCTATACTCAGAAATCGCTCCTGGCAGGCTCGGGGAACCATATGGGATGCTAGTATTCGTTTTCTGTTTTTTTTTTTTTTTGGTCACACCCATTTGATGCTCAGGAGTTACTCCTGGCTAAGCACTCAGAAGTTGCCCCTGGCTTGGGGGGACCATATGGGACGCCGGGGGATTGAACCGCGGTCCTTCCTTGGCTAGTGCTTGCAAGGTAGGCACCTTAACTCTAGCGCCACCTCTCCGTCCCTTTTTTTTTTGGGATTGCTAGTATTCGAATCACGGTTCTGCATGCAAGGCAAACACTCTACCTCCATGTTATCTCTCCAGCCTGAGTCTGGACTTTTATCCCCAAACCTGTCACACTGTAGGAAGCTGTTGGGAGCTCTGGCACCAAAACAATTACCCCAGATTTATGCTGAGGAGACTTTGGGGACTCGATGGAAAAGGCCAGCATGGAGGGGGAAAGTTTGCCCGGATGGAGGCTGGGCTGGAGGATGGAGGTGGCAGCAGCAAGGACACTGTGGCTAGATCAGGGTACAGTTGGCAGAAAGGTAGCAAAGCCCTGAAGGAACTGGGAAAGAACAAGGGAAAACAAGTGCAAGCAGAACCATCCCAGGCAGACAGAAGATACATAGTTGACACTGTCCGCTTAAATTTAACCTCTGATACATATAAATTCCTGCTGGCAGATAATTTTACCCATGTTAGCAACCTCTTTGCTGGTCTCTAGAATGCCATTATGGAGTAATTTGCGTTCCTGTTTAGTGCAGGGGGGAGCACTTCTTGCTCTGCTCAGTGACCACTCCTGATGGGACTCAAGGGACCATACGGGTGACTGGGGAATCGAACGTAGGCCAGCTGCAAGTCAGGAACACACCTTACCTGCTGTATACTGTCTCTCTGGACCCTAGGACTCCTCCCCAAATATTGGTTTTCTGGGCTATGGTACAGCTGTGAAAAGGGCTCAGCTCTCAGGGAGACCACATGGGGTGTTGGGGGATCGAATCTATGCAGGACTGTGCTTTATCTGACTACAGCCCCGTTCTCAAGCAATATTGTTTTCTTGGGTCACACCCTGTGCTCTCAGGAGCTACTCCTAGCTCTGCCCTCGGCAATCTTTTTATGGCAGGACCATAAGGAATGATGGGAATGGTACCCAGGTCAGCAATGTGCAAGGCAAACACCCTTCCCTCTATGCTATCACTCCCGCCCCTCCTCAAACAATTATTAAAAAGCAGTTAGTACTGATTTCAGCCTGGAATTGCTCAATCTTCCTTCTCTTGGAGAAGATTTTGCTGGCCTGTAAGCAGTTTGCAAGTGAGTGGGGGTGGGGGAGGAGTTATTAAGTCCTGGGACATTAGTAGTGGGCACTAAGTGCATCTATTTAGATTCTAAAACTAAGTTGGGGGATAGTTTTAGCTTGGCTAAACAAACGTTCATTGTGTTTCTAAACTGGGCGCATCTCCTTCGGGCATTGCCAGCTGCATTGTGACATGCATGTCTGGAAGAAAGCCCCAAATTTTGGCCAGTGCTGGGGTTCTGGGGAACTGCCCGTAAGTGTCAGGAGATAACCCAGGTGCCCTGGGAGATTGTGATCACTGGTCAGCTCTGGCCTCCAAACCCGTCGCTCTCCCAGAATGGAGGATCCAGGCACCGCCTAAGATAATGCACGGCTCATGCGTCTAGCTCGTGCATCCCCAACTGGGACAACTGGGACGTATGAACCTTCCTCTGTCCCTTCCTTTTTCGGATCACTGCATCTGCCGGCAGGGGCTGGACCACAAGGTCCAGCAGACATGGGCGACAGGAAAGAGTGACGCAGCTGCAGGAGCACTCACAGACTGGGCCACCTACTGCAGAAATGGGGCCTTTCAGGCCTTTTGCAACGTCTCCCTCACTCCTCCACCTCCCTTACACTTTATCCTGCAACAGAAGAGACTCACCCTGGGAAGGAGCGTGGGGGGCCCGCCCCCGCCTCCGCCCTGCCTGCCTGCCTGCAGGGTTTCAATTCAGTTTGAAGCTAGATTCGACCAGGCCAGGGCCCGCCTGCGGCAGGTTTGAGGTGTGTGTATATGGGATGCACACCGATTTCTCTCGGAGGGGGCTCCCGGGGTGCACCTGCACTGACATCTGGTACCTGTGGGGGGCCCCCCACTCTCACCCCAACTCGGGGCCCCTCCAACTCAGGTCGGCCCGGGTTGGCGGGAATTTCATTTAAAGGTCCTGGAGGGGCCCCCCATCCCCAGGACGCGACGCCCCTCCCCGCCTGCCGCCCCGATCAGGCCGCACCCACTTTGGGGGCGGCGCGCTCGGGCCTATTTCTTCGCTCGGCAGCGCGGCTGCAAGCTGCGGGGGCGGGACGAGCGGCGGCGGTGGCTGTGGCGAGGCTCCGGGGTGCACCGGGGGCCCCAGGTTGCTTTGACTGCCCAGGCTCGTGAGTTACGGGGAGGCCCCGGGAGAAGGCGCGTGCAGCAGCAGCAGCAGCGTCTGGGGAGCGGATGCTGTGGGGCCCGGGACCGGGGAGGCCCTCTGCAGCGCGTTGACTCTGCAGGGTGACGCTCCGAGCTCCCGGGGGGGCCCCGATTGCACCCCAGGGCGCTGCTGCATCCGCGGCTGGACGGGCGGAGGCGCGGGAGGCGCGGGAAGCGCAGGCGCTGTGGGCGCGCGGTTTGGCCCTCGGCGGACGCCGTAGCGCGCTGCGGGCCGGGCAAGGCCGGTGCCGAGGCCGCCGACAAAAGGAGAAAACTGAGGCCGCGGGTCAGGATCGGGGTCGGGATCGGAGTCGGGATCGGGGTTGTGGGGGGCCGCCACACCCCGGAGGTGCCGCCCCCCGGGCCTGGATCCAGCTTGATCGCCTCGCAGGCACCTGGCGGCCGGGCCGGACCGGAGCGGGCGCGGAGAGAGCGAAGGTGGCGGCGGCCACAGCGCCCCCTTGCGGCCTGGCGGCGCCTCCTGGGCGGGCGGGCGGGCGATGGGGCTGTTGGTTTCAGGGGTGGGGGACTCCGGGACGCTCTAGCATTCGGGGTCTCGCGATAGGAAAGAGCTGATGGCGGGTGATCGAGGGGTACCCAGCTCTCCTGACTTGGGGCGCGCGGAGCTGGTGGTGATCCGGGGGCGGGGCCCTGGGATTTTTGAGGAGCAAATTTTTGAGGGATTTTGTAGGACCTGAGAGACGCCCCCCCCCTCGTGATTTGGTAGCCTTCTTTTTTTTTTTTTAATTTTTAATTATGAGAACAATGATGCAAAGAGGACAAGGTAAAGTTACAGTGAAAGAACAATCGCCCATAAATAGAGTTCTCAGAAGAAATCCTCTTGCTGACGCCTAAAATTTGGTAGCCTTTTTTTTTCCCCTAAGGACAGCAGCCCTAAATTCTAAATCCAGACCCACTCCTCCACCCCAGATGGATTGTGGTATGGGGTGTTTCCACCCCGGGTACAAGTGGGGCTGGAGGGGTAAGGGGAGGGGGGAAAGCAGGGCCTGATGCAAGTAGGGTGGGGGTCCAGGCCGGGCTGCAGACTGACTCCCCCAGGTGCCCCCATATCTCATTTCCTAAGAGGGGAGTCCAGACTCTCACCCACCCCGTGCCCCCCATTCTGAGTCTGATCAGTATCCCACACTGCTTGCTTGCAGCCGCTTGTTCCCGCTCATGGGTTTGGGGAGCCCTGTTGGCCGGCCCACTGCATCCCCCCCAATTCTGGGACCTTCCAGTAGTAGGGTGTTGAGGCTGGGAGACCCACCCTGGGCATCTGGCGCTCCTGAAATAGGCACTACTAATAGACTAAATTCAACCCGATGGCCTGTCTTTGTTTTCATTTAAAAAAAAAAGGCTTTAAATTTGGGAGAGGTGGGTAGTTGGACTAAGGATTGAATTTGGGGCTGCTGCCTGGGCCCCAACATATCGAGTCTCCCCATTCCTGATGTCTGGTTTACTGGCAGTGCTCAGGGCTTTCTCTTTGTTTTGTGCTCAAGTTTCTCTTGGCCTGACTCAAAAATTGAACCTGGGATCCAGAGCCATAGCACAACGGGGAGGGCATTTTTGACTTGCTGACTTGGGTTCAATCTCCAACATCCCAAAAGGTTCCCTGTGCCCACCTGTAGTAAATCCTGAGTCCAGGGCCAAGAGTAACTAACCCTTGAGTACCTCTAAGTGTTGCCCAAAAAATAAAATATTCTGGATTGGCCACTTAAAATTGCTAGAGCCCTGTCTCATCCCCCTGGTCTTATCACCACCTGCATACCTGTTTGCAAATAGCTTATCAAAGATAAGTGTTCGAATTCTATCAAATTTAGTTGTCAGGGTCCAGAGATTTCAAGTTTTTCTTGTATTCCAGCTAGGCTGTTATATTTTTCTTCCTGTTGCCCCAGAACCTAACTTGTTTTCTATATGGTGCTTTATAGCATGTTCACCCTTACCTAGAGAAAGGCTTGGGCAGAGCAGGAAAGCATCTGTGTGACAAATTCTACTTAGGAATTAGAGACAAAACAGACTAAAGTGAATTACTGGTTTGTCCAAAACTGGAGGAGACAGTATATTGTGGATTAATGCAAAAGTATTTTTACTGTCAGTCACTCGGTGAAGATTTTTAGAGGAATAGTGCCCTGGTCCTTAATAAGGTCCTTAATTTCTTGTTTGTCCTCTTTCTAGGTCAGGTGGACTCATGGACCTAATACGTTTCTCCTGAGAAGCAAACCAATTTACTAAAAAAAAAAAAAAAAAAATGGCGTTTGTTGCAACACAAGGGGCCACAGTGGTTGACCAAACCACGCTGATGAAAAAGTACCTTCAGTTTGTGGCAGCACTCACAGATGTGAATACACGTAAGTTGGTCCTTTTTGTCATTTGGCCCAGCACTGCCAAAAAATGAAAAGCACTTAAAAATGGAAAGAAAGGCATTTCTTTGACCCATTCATTTCAGTTCTAAATGAATTTTGAGAAAAATGGGAACGTTTACTTTCATTATATAGTTTATTTTGTCTGTTGGTGGAGAAGCAAAGTGATGAGCATTACTCACTAGAGACTCAACAAGGCACATGTGTGTGTGTTTGTGTGTATTTGTGCGTGTGCATGTATGACAGGAGTATGAATGTGTGTGAAAGTGGTAGGGATTAGTTAGTGACGTGCCTTCTGTTGGACAATGACAGTCGAACTGATAAGATCTGATTGCTTCTCTTAAAATGATCAAATCCTGTCACTGAAGGGACATGGAAAACATAGTTGCAAGTTATCTGATGGTTTGTCTTGTTATTTTCAGCCGATGAAACAAAGTTAAAAATGATGCAAGAAGTTAGTGAAAATTTTGAGGTATGAGATTACTCTTTTGGACTTTTCCTCTTGTGGTTCTTTCTGCTAGTATTGTAAAAGTAAAATGTAAAATACTATTGTATTTCAGAACTGGGATTTGAACATTGGTTCCCAGTATTGTCCGTTATCACAGGCTTGATACTGACTTCAAAACAATGTTGCGGCCCGGTCTCCCGTGCCTGCCAGGAGCTATTTCTGAGCAGCCAGCCAGGAGTAACCCCTGAGCACCGCTGGGTGTGACCCAAAAACCAAAAAAAAACAATAACAAAAACAAAAAACAACAATGTTGCCAGTATTGTCCATTATCACAGGCTTGATACTGACTTCAAAACAATGTTGGGGGGGGGGCCGGGGGGGGGGGGGGGGGGGCGGGGGGGCCGGGGGGGGGGGGGGGCCGGAGAGATAGCACAGCTGCGATATGGTCTCCCGTGCCTGCCAGGAGCTATTTCTGAGCAGCCAGCCAGGAGTAACCCCTGAGCACCGCTGGGTGTGACCCAAAAACCAAAAAAAAAAACAATAACAAAAACAAAAACAAAAAACAATGTTGCTTTGGTTGAACGTTTTGTTCATTTCATTTTATTGGAGGGGGCCTATGTTTGGTGCCTGGGCCAGTTGTGTCATGTAGGATTCATCTTATCCTATCTCTGGTCCCTGCATTGTGCTTTCAAATTACAATTTTAGTTAGGTACTTTAGATAGTAACCCCTGAGCACCGCTGGGTGTGACCCAAAAACCAAAACCAAAACCAAAAACAAAACAAAAAAACAACAAAAAAAACCCAATGTTGTTTTGGTTGAACGTTTTGTTCATTTCATTTTATTGGAGGGGGCCTATGTTTGGTGCCTGGGCCAGTTGTGCCATGTAGGATTCATCTTATCCTATTTCTGGTCCCTGCATTGTGCTTTCAAATTACAATTTTAGTTAGGTACTTTAGATTTTAGAATGTCTTTCCTTTTCTGCCGAGATTGTCATTATTTGTTATAGTTATAAAAGTTTATTAAAATCCTAAAGCTCACTTCATTTATCCCATGAGGATTCATTCATTGCCTTTCAGCTGACTGACTCTCCAAGGTAGAGAGATAAACTTTTCCTGCATAACCTGTTCCTCACATTTTTGCATACATGGTCCTTAATAGATATCTGGCCTATCAACTAAAGTGGATTTTTGGTTTGGTTTGGTTTGGTTTGGGGCCACACCCAGCAGCGCTCAGGTATTACTCCTGGCTCTGCTCTCAAGGAATGATTCCTGGAAGGCTCTGGGGATCATATAGGATTGCAGGAATAGAACCCGGGTCAGCTGCATGCAAGACAAACGCCCTACCTGCCATGCTATCTCTCTATCCCTAAAGTGAATTTGTGTGTGTGTGTGTGTGTGTGTGTGTGTGTGTGTGTGTGGTTTTTGGGTCACACCCGGCAGTGCTCGGGTTATTCCTGGCTCCAGGCTCAGAAATTGCTCCTGGCAGGCACGGGGGACCATATGGGATGCTGGGATTTGAACCGATGACCTCCTGCATAAAAGGCAAATGCTTTACCTCCATGCTATCTCTCTGGCCCCTAAAGTGAATTATTTTTATTTATTTATATTTTTTGGTTTTTGGGTTATACCCGGCAATGCTCAGAAACCTCCTGGCTCTGAGCTCAACAAAACTCCCCTGGTAGGGGACCATATGAGATGCTGGGAATCTATCCGTCCTGGGTTGGGTTGCAAAGAATCAAAAGAAAATATGACTTTTAAAAATAATTCACTTAAAAAAATTCACTTGGGGCCTTAGAGATAGCACAGTGGTAGGGTGTTTGCCTTGCACGCAGCCAACTCGGATAGAACCAGGTTTGATCCCTGGCATCCCATATGGTCTCCCTAGCCTGCCAGGAACGATTTCTGAATACAGAGCCTGGAGTAACTCCTGAGCACTGCCAGGTGTGGCCCAAAACCAAACCAAAACAAAACAAAAAGACCTTGGGGGGGGCTTTATTTGGATATATTCTGAGGCCTTTCTCAGAGACCATGTTTTCCAATTGGCAGTGCCATTCCCAGGGTATGCTGGAACAATTCATGGGGGTCTGAGTGATTTATTCCCCCTGTATCTGAAAAAAGGCTGGTAGGCCAATCAGTTTGTTGATCTCTTGGAAGCATGGTTGATGCTCAGCTGATACTGAGGTATTATTGTAGTATGAAGGTCTTGGCATTGTGCTGTTTGAGAAATGTAGCCTCATCCCAGTGCTGACTCTGGGAGCCTTGAGCATTGATGAGTGCAGGTAGCAAGTCTTGCCTGGCCTCAGGTGGGCCTCGAGGTGACCAGCTCAGCTCCCATCTGATAGTCCCTTTCCCCTATGGGTTCTGCCCTTCCAGCCTCTGGGGCTAGGTCTGAGTACCTTGAAACCTGGTTCCTCCTTAGTTGTTTTCTTTTGGCACCCCACTATCTGTCTCGGTCAGAAATGAGTCTCGGGCCTGGAGAGATAGCACAGCGGTGTTTGCCTTGCAAGCAGCCGATCCAGGACAAAAGGTGGTTGGTTCGAATCCCAGTGTCCCATATGGTCCCCGTGCCTGCCAGGAGCTATTTCTTTTTTTTTTTTTTTTTCTTTTTTTTTTGTTTTTGGGCCACACCCGTTGACGCTCAGGGGTTACTCCTGGCTATGCGCTCAGAAGTTGCTCCTGGCTTGGGGGACCATATGGGACGCCGGGGGATCGAACCGTGGTTCGTTCCGGCTAGCGCAGGCAAGGCAGGCACCTTACCTCTAGCGCCACCACCCGGCCCCGCCAGGAGCTATTTCTGAGCAGACAGCCAGGAGTAACCCCTGAGCACCGCCAGGTGTGGCCCAAAAACCAAAAAAAAAGAAATGAGTCTCCATTTATCTTCAATTCCTCCTGGGACCTTGCACGGCTTTTTTTTCCAAATTCCTGAAAAGTTCATATTTTCCCTCACTTCATAGTGGGTCTGGTGCCAGGGAATCTTTGTTTTGGTTTTTGGAGCCACATCCAGCTCTGTTCAAGGGCTACTCCCAGCTCTGTTTTGGGGGTTCAGGTCCTTAGGGAACTGTGTGTGCTGGAGATTGAACCTGGAACTCCCGAATGCAGTTTAAGGATCTCCTTGTCTTATGGTGCCAGGTTATTGGGTGTGGTGGTGTGTCACATCCAGTAATGCTCAGGACTTACTCCTAGTAAAATCTGGGAGGTGCCTAGAATAGAACCTGGGGGTTAGGCATATTGCAAGGCAATTGCCTCACTGGCTGTACTATCTCTCTGGCTCCACTTTTTAATTTGGGGGAGGTTGGGTCACACCTGGCGACACTTGGGTTACTCCTGGCTCTGTGCCCAGAAATCGCTCCTGGCATGCTCGGGGGACCATATGGGATGCCGGGATTCAAATAGCCGTCCATCCTGAGTCAGCCGCTTGCAAGGCAAACACCCTTTCTCTGTGCTATCTCTCTGGCCCTAACCCACTTTTTTTTTAAAAGTGACTTTTAATTCTTAGTTTGGTGGGTTTTTAATTTTGTTTTAATGAGACATTTTTGGGATTTGTGGCCTTAGACTGAGCTAGAAAAAAAAAAGTTCCTGGGCCCAAGAGATAGTATAGTGGATAGGACATTGCCTTACTTGTGGCTGATCTGGATTCAATCCCTGAAACCCCATATGGTCCTCTGAGTACTTCCCAGGAGTAAGCACTGAGCACTGTGAGATGTGGCCTATTCCCCACCCCAAAGGAAAAAAAATTTTTTTTTAGATTAGAGACAGAAGTAAAGAACTTTCTCTTCTACACTAAAGCAAACTGTTAAAAATTAAAAGTGGGGGTGGAAGGTAGAACACACCAGACCTTATAGTCTGCATCTTTTGAAGACGGAGCAAAGTACACAGCTGTTCCGGGTTCAGGAGAGGCACTTGTGGGACCATTTGGGATTCTATGGGAATAAGTGCTTGGGCCTGACCCAGGCCTGGTGATGTCTGACCGCTTAGCAAGCAGGTGGCACTTAGCAAGCAGGTGCCTGGTTTTGGTCACAGTTGCACTGAATCACAAGTTAGTCCGTATATCCGGGCTTTTTCTGTGCGTGCCTTCTGAATTCTGGTGTAAACACTGACCTTCAAAGAAGCTCAACGGATTCCAACATGCAGTTCTAGTTTAGAATGACTCCCAGAAGGTGATTCTAAATTGGTGTCATCACCACCCTAGAAAAATGCATAACTGGGTAAAAATGAAAAAGAAAATAACCCAGTGATTTCCAGAGTCTTTGACAGAAATTTATTCTGGTCCCAAATCCAGTCCGTAGTACTAAAAAAGAAATTAATTTATTCCTCCGACTGCCTGAACGATGAGCGTCTGGGCTCTCCTTCAGAATGTGGGCCAGCTTTTAGGACAGAAAAAGAATCCATCAATAGGGGCTGGAGTGATAGCACAGTGGGGAGGGTGTTTGCCTTCCACATGGCTGATCTGGGTTTGATCCCCAGCATCCCATAGGGTCCCCCCAAGCCTGCCAGGAGTGATTTCTGGGTGTAGAGCCTGTAGTAATCCCTGAGTGCTACTGGTGTGGCCCAAAACCCAAAACCAATTAACAACAACAACAACAACAAACCATCAAAAGATTCATCCAGTTAGAAGTCCCATGGAAACCACCTTTGGGTTCAAAAGCTAGGGACAGCATGGGAGTAGCCAGAGGGCCAAGTAGCAGCTCAGCAACCCTTCATGCCCGAGTAGTGCAGTATTGTGCATGGATGAGCTCGGTCCCTTCTGCCTCTTTCTCTGAACCTTGACCTCAAAGCACAGTTCCTGCCCTGGTGAGTCCATTTGGAGAGAGGCCGTGGGGCAGCTCCCATTCAGAATTGTGTGGGCCCTGGAGAGAGTTTTGGGAGCACAGGCCAGGAATTGGCAGTCCCCTTTCCTGGGCCTCCCTGTTTCCCTGGTATCTTTGAGGTGACTTTAAGTGATGAGTAACCCCAGGACGTCCTTTCCTACCCATTGAGAGTAGGACTGCAGATGGCCCCCAGGAATGCACCTCACTCCCCAATTTGTCCCTCTGAAGCTCTAATCCTTTCCACACTGGACCTTGAGTCTCATGGGAGTCTCCCTCTTTCATGGGCTGTGTCCTTGCAGATGTCCTTGTTGTATCTTTGTTCAGGGTGGTCTTTTCTGCTCTCCACCTGGCATGGGCGAGCTCCTGGCTTTGTCTGGTCCATGGCGTTTTGCCATTCTCTGTTTCTTGCTTGCCTCTACAGCCTTAGTACATACAGCCTGACATCATTCTTTGGTGACCTTTCTCTGGCACCTGTCTTCACTCCTGTTGCAGCTGAGTTTCTCTGCTTCTTCATTTGGTCTTAATTAAACACCCGATGGGATCTCAATAAATACTAGTTGAATGAGCAAGCGAACTCTTTTGAGGCCACACCCTGTAGCATCCAGGGATTATTCCTGGCTCTGTGCTCAGGAATCAGTGTAGCATCCAGGGATTATTCCTGGCTCTGTGCTCAGGAATCACTCTTGGCAGGCTTGGGGGTCCGTATGGGATGCTAGGGATTGAACCTGGGTCAGCCACGTGCAAGGCAAATGCCCTCCTCCCTGTGCAATTGCTTCGGCCCTTATAAGGCACTCTTTTTTTTTTTTTTTTGGTTTTTGGGCCACACCCGTTTGACGCTCAGGGGTTACTCCTGGCTATGTGCTCAGAAATCGCCCCTGGCTTGGGGGGACCATATGGGACGCCCGGGGATCGAACCGCGGTCGGTCCGTTCCTTGGCTAGCGCTTGTAAGGCAGACACCTTACCTCTAGCGCCACCTTCCCGGCCCCATATAAGGCACTCTTAAAGAAAGAAAAAGAATTCAAGTCTGAGGTATACCTGACTTGAATCCACTGCTGAACCTTGTTACCTTTTAGCAAGTTTATGAATCTTGTTACCTTTTAGCAAGTTTATGATTTTTGGCTACAATTGACTGTATTCTGGAGGACAGACTAGAAACCAGGCTGCCTCGGGGCATCTATCTTTTTCTATAAATGAATATGTCCCTCCTGGACTTGTTGGAAGTGGGTAAACTTCCCCCACGCTGGTGCCCTGATGTTAGCGTATACCCAACTGAGCACTGACTGTAGACGTAATCCAAGCTTTTTTTTAGTTTTCATGGATTCTTGAACTGAGTCCAGGAAGCACGAAGCATTGCATCACTGCTTGGGAAACTGACAGAGTTTCCACACCAGTGTGGGGCATACATGCTTTCTAAATGGAACAGGGCTGCACCCCACCTGCCCATTGCCTATCATTTAGATTTTTAGGGTGGTGAAAGGTGTTGTAGTCTTTATTTCCTAGGTGAAGAGATGAAGTTAGTCTAAGTGCCGGAGCGATAGTGCAGCGGCTAGGCTGTTTGCCTTGCACACGGTCGGTCAACCTGAGTTTGATCTCCAGCATCCCATATGGTCCCCCAGCTTGCCAGGGGTGATTCCTGAGTTCAGAGCCAGGTGTGACCCGAGTGCGGCCAGTGTGGTCCAAAAATCAAAAAAAAAAACAAAAAAACAAAAAACAAAAAACAAAAAAAAACTAAAACCTTTAAAAGCTTCAGGCTTGGGCCTGAAGACATAGTATAGCAGGTAAGGCATTTGCTTTTGCATGAACCTACCCAGATTAGCCCCCTGGCACCTCGTGTGGTCCTGTGAGCCCTGTTGGGAATGGAGTGGTCGCTAGTACAGAGCCAGGAGTAAACCCTGAGAACCACTGGGTGTGGCCCTAGAGCAGAAAAGCCAAAATGGTTTTTCTTTTTTTCTTTTTCTTTTCTTTTCTTTTTTTTTTTTGGTTTTTGGGTCACAACCGGTAGTGCTCAGGGGTTACTCCTGGCTCCATGCTCAGAAATCGCTTCTGACAGGCTCGGGGGATCATATGGGATGCTGGGATTCAAACCAATGACCTCTGCATTGCAAGGCAAATGCCTTACCTCCATGCTATCTCTCCGGCCCATAAATGGTTTCTCATAGGTATATTGACATTGTCCACAACGGGCTCAGATTCAACCTTTTTCACAGCATTGGACTTTCCCGTTTTAGCAATACATTCCAGCATTTATTTCTCCTGAACTGATTTTCAGAAGTAGAGATTACCCTAATTTATTTAGAACTGTCAAAGCATCTAAAAGTTTTAAAAGTAACTGTTGATTCTATAAGCATGCTTTATAGTTTTGACGTTGTTATGATGTGTGACTGAGAGATGAAAACAAATAGACCAATGGGCTGTTTTTGTTTTTGTTTTTACATAACCAGAATGTCACATCATCTCCCCAATATTCGACGTTCCTGGAACATATCATCCCTCGGTTTCTTACGTTTCTTCAAGATGGAGAAGTGCAGTTCTTGCAGGAGAAGCCAGCCCAGGTACACTAGGGAGGAAAAGACTTCATGTTGGGAAGTTACAAGTGTTTATGATTTAAAAATCACTCAGAACACATAAAAATGAAAGATGTTCTGAGGCTAAGAGAGATAACAGCAGCTGACCCGGTTCCGTTACCAGCTCCACAGGCTAGGAGGAGTGATCCCTCGAACCCAGAGAGCCTGGAACAAGCACTAAACACCACAGATTGGGGCCCAAAAATCAAAGAAAAAGAAGAAAGAAAATTGTTGATTGAGAATAACTTTATCCAGATCATTACTTATCAGTGAAAAGCATTTTTATTTTGTTCAGGCTGCTGTGTGCATATTGTTTGCTGTAGACCTATTCTAAGATGTACAAAAAAGGAAACATTAGTCCACTGACACTACTCAAAATTTTTCAGTTCTTTTATTTTCAGTTCTAGTAAGTCAGGGTTAATTTTATTGGATTGGCACTGCCTCCCCACCTTGATACTTTTTGTTTTGTTGTTATTATTTTTGCTCCTCCATCTGTATGCTTGGGCTTACTCCCTGGCTTTGTATGCAGGGATCACGTCTGGTGGTGCTCCAGAATCCATATATGGTGTCGGGTACTTAATTGATATCCAAAAAAAATTTTTTGAGGTTATTGGACCACACCCAGTGGTGTTCAGGCCTAACTCTGATCTCAGGAACACTTGGCAGTGCTGGGGACCATAAAGTCTTTTTCTTTTTTCTTTTCTTTTCTTTTTTGGTTTTTGGGCCACACCTGGCAGTGCTCAGGGGTTACTCCTGGCTATCTGCTCAGAAATGGCTCCTGGCAGGTACGGGGATTACATGGTATGCTGGGATTTGAACCAACCACCTTAGGTCTTGGATCAGCAGCTTGCAAGGCAAACACCACTGTGCTAGCTCTCCAGCCCCAACAGAGGAGTTGAGAGGGATTGGAAACAGTAGGATTTTTGTTTTGTTTTGTTTTGTTTTGTTTTGTTTTTGGGCCACACCCCGAGGTGCTCAGGGGTTGGTCCTGGCTATAAGCTCAGAAATAGCTCCTGGGAGGCACGGGGGACCATATGGAACGCCAGGATTCGAGCCAACCACCTTAGGTCTGGGTCGGCTGCTTGCAAGGCAAACACTGCTGTGCTATCTCTCTGGCCCAAAGTCTTTTTCTTAAACATTTCTGCCCATCACCCCCGCCTTTTTCCTTAAAAAAAAAAAAAAAAAGCTCTTAAAATTGCTATAATAAAAATGGATAGTCAAAGGGCTGTAGTGCATGCTTTAAATGGATGAATGCCAGGTTTGATTCCCTGCACCCCATCACTAAAGTGATTTCAAGCACCACAGTGTGTTGCTCCAAACAAAAATACCTTAATAAGACTGCAAAGTTTATTGCTAAATGAAGCATCATTCAGTTCAGATTTTGCAGCTTTGACTTAGTTCTCAGTCTCCCAGTACCACTAAGATGGAATTAGTTTTCAGGCCCCAGATAACTGAAGAGAATATTAGTGAGATTAAGTCCGAAAAGATACACTGGTAAAGGGGCCAGAGAGAGAGTGCAGTGGGCAGAATGCTTGCTTTGCACATGGATGACCTGGTCTTGATCCCTGGCATCCCTTATGGTCTCCTTGAGCAAGAACAGGATTTATTCCTGAGCACAGAGCCAGGAATAACCCCTTTACATAGTTGGTATGACCCTAAAAACTGAAAACAAAAGAACCTGGTAAGTTATAAAAATGGGAAGATTGGGCCCGGAGAGATAGCACAGCGGGGTTTGCCTTGCAAGCAGCCGATCCAGGACCAAAGGTGGTTGGTTCGAATCCTGGTGTCCCATAGGGTCTTCTGTGCCTGCCAGGAGCTATTTCTGAGCAGACAGCCAGGAGTAACCCCCAGCACCACCAGGTAAAAAAAAAAGGGAAGATTGGCTTAATCAATTTGGTATGCCAGAGTAGAAATATTACAAATTAGGGTTTACAGCTCACACACTGAATTATATTTAAGTAATAGGACTATTTCTAAAATAGGATTTACTTTAAGACTAGTATGTGTGTGGGGGGACACTTCTAGGATGTGAAAGATATTATGCTCTTCAAAAATTTTTATATTTAATTTTCTTTTCTTTGCCAGCAACTACGGAAGCTAGTTCTTGAAATAATCCACAGGATACCAACCAATGAACATCTTCGACCACACACAAAAAATGTTTTGTCTGTGATGTTTCGCTTTTTAGAGGTAACCTTTAAATTTTATTTTAAATGCTTATTATTCAAACATTGATTTTTTTTTATTTATTTCTGTACTAAAATTTTTCATTTCTCTAAAGTTCTGTGCACAGAACATTTCTGTACTAAAACTTTTCATTTCTCTAAAATTCTGTGCACAGGAGTAAAATTTCTCTTACTGTAGGCTCACTAGGTGAACCTAGTGATGAGAAACCTTTTAGGCTGTGGTTGACACCTTCACCCTACTAGCATCATTGTCATGTCAGACTTAGCAGATGCTGAAGTCCAGGAGTTCCAGCACTCTGTGTGACTCATTGGTACCTGCTAAATTAACTTCTTTTTTATTTTGTTTTGTTTTTGTTTTGGGGTCACACCTGCCAGTGTTCAGGGGTTACTCCTGTCCCTGCGCTCAGAGATCCCTCCTGGCAAGTTCTGGGGACCACATGGGATACTGGGAATCAAACCCGGGTCTGTCCCGGGTCGGCCGTGTGCAAGGCAAATGTCCTACCACTGTGCTAGCTCTCTGGCCCCTAACTTCTGTTTTTTATTTTTTTGCTGTTCTTTGGCTTGATGTATTGAAAAATCTGTTATGCTTCTAGTCCCTCTTGAAAAGGTATCTGGAGTTTATTAGGTATGTTATATTAGCCACATTATATAGCTTCCACATGGGGAAGATGTGGATGACACCCACCCCCACTTAGTGTTTTGTTTGTAAAATGCCAAGCACCGGGGTTGGTGTGTGGTGAGTGCTTAGTTGTTCTCTGGACAGTGTTTTCAGCAGGGTGATTGTCCTTAGAGACCTCGAGAGCTTCCTGTCATGAGAAGCTATGACACATCATCAAATCTAAGTGCAGAAAAAACTCAGAAAAGTGTCTGATCTCTTGATCCTCCAAAGTATGATTTTTAAAATATGTTACTTTTGTAGACGGAAAATGAAGAAAATGTTCTTATTTGCCTGCGAATAATTATTGAGCTTCACAAACAGTTCCGTCCACCCATCACACAAGAAGTAAGTGTTCTATGCTAATATGTTTTCTAAAGCACCAACAAGTTCCTTGGTTGTGCAAAGTTTTTACTCTCAATGTTAAGGGAATATGTGGTTCCTTTATGTGTAAGCAGTGTAGCTCTAAATTGGAGGAAGTTTTTTTTTTTTTTATGGGGTTAGCAAAGATTGTGGAGTCCAGGTATTACTGAGAGTGGTCCAGTGTTCCGAAATGGCCATCCATGATGATTAGAAATTTAAAACATAACAAAATAGAATATTTTTTCATCTTAAAAAACAGTATTTGGGGCCGGAGAGATAGCATGGAGGTAAGGCGTTTGCCTTTCATGCAGAAGGTCATCAGTTCGAATCCCGGCGTCCTATATGGTCCCCTGTGCCTGCCAGGAGCAATTTCTGAGCATGGAGCCAGGAGTATCTCCTGAGCACTGCCGGGTGTGACCCAAAAAAACCACAAACACACACACACACAAAACAGTATTTATGGGCCCGGAGAGATAGCACAGCGGTATTTGCCATGCAAGCAGCCGATCCAGGACCAAAGGCGGTTGGTTCGAATCCCGGTGTCCCATATGGTCCCCCGTGCCTGCCAGGAGCTATTTCTGAGCAGACAGCCAGGCGTGACCCCTGAGCACCGCCGGGTGTGGCCCAAAAACCAAAAACCAAACCAAAACAAAAAAACAGTATTTATTTTTTTGGGCTACACCCATCAATGCTCAGGACTTACTCAAAAATTACCCCTAGCGGTGGTCAAATGACCATTATGGGATGCTGGGGATCAAACTTGGATTATCTGTGTGCAAGACAAGCACCCTGCCTCCTATCACTCTAGCCCCCAAACAATATTTAATATCTTAGCTATTTTCATAGAAACTTTTAGATTTTTGTGCTTGGGGCTTACTCCTGGCTCTGTGTCAGTGGAGCATCTGGGGTGCTGGGAATTGAACCTGGCTTGGCTGCATGAAAGGCAAGGTCCTTGCTCACTGTACTATATTTCTGGTCCCATACAAAAATCCTTTGTAAAGTTTCTTTTTAGTGGATGCACACTATTTTTTATGAAATTTTTTGATATCTAAGGTATTTTACTACTTACTAACCAAATATTTTATTTACCTATTAGATGATTTTGCGACTGGCTTGATAATTCTGTTCCTATAAAGCCCAAAGGTGAAAAGGTGTTAATGCTTTACTGCTACTTGATACTTGGTTAAATTAGTTTCCAGAAGGTTTTTGTTTTTTTGGTTTTTGGGCCACACCTGGTAACGCTCAGGGGTTACTCCTGGCTATGTGATCAGAAGTCACTCCTGGCTTGGGGGACGCCAGGGGATCGAACCACGGTCTGTCCTAGGCTAGCGCTGGCAAGGCAGACACCTTACCTCTAGTGCCACCACGCCGGCCCCAGTTTCCAGAAGGTTTTAGCAGTACATCCTTTAGACACTTGTCTGCTAATATAGTCTTATCATGTACTCTTTTTTGTTTGTTTGTTTTTGGGCCACACCCAGCGGTGCTCAGGAGTTACTCCTGGCTGGCTGCTTAGAAATAGCTCCCGGCAGGCACGGGGGACCATATGGGACACCAGGATTCGAACCAACCACCTTTGGTCCTGGATCGGCTGCTTGCAAGGCAAACACCGCTGTGCTATTTCTCCGGGCCCATTATCATGTACTCTTTTTGGGTGATGCCAGATATCAAACTTAGTCCTTATAGATATAGGATGTCTATATGTTAATGTTTATATTGAGCTACTTAGTAAAAAAAATATTTTCACCATTTTTTATTGAGGTGTTCCAGATTTATAACTCTATTATACTTTTAGAACTCATCATTCCAGCACCCAGTGGTGCTCAGGGTTACTCCTGGCAGGCATGGGGGATGGGGTGGGGGGTGGACCATATGGGATGCCAGGATTCGAACCACCGTCTATCCTGGATCGCTGCTTGCAAGGCAAACACCCTACTGCTGTTGCTATCTCTCCGGTTCCTAGTACCACATCTTATCACCAGAATGCCTATTTCCTTCCCGGTGTCCCAAAGACCAAAATTTATATTTTGACTCTGACAATTTTATCATTTGTTTTTGAGCTCTTGCACACTCAGGTTTTATTTCTTGTATATTAGGTACTTGTTTTCTGATGTATTAATTTGGTTACACATTAACATTCATATTTAATTTTTTTTCTTAATTTAGTACTTTTCTGTATATAAATACCTCATCTTATCTTTTTGTCCCCTTAGATTCATCATTTCTTGGATTTTGTGAAACAGATTTATAAGGAGCTTCCAAAAGTAGTGGTATGTTTTGATATCTTTTCAATACTTATTATATTACTAAGTCAGCACAAAGGGAGTAAACAATTGAGTTGAGCGTGTAATCGGGGAAGCTGATTTCAGAATGGTGAATATTTAGAGGTAGTCTGAATCTTGGTGGACAAATAAGCCTTTTAAAAGAGTTCTTTTTGGGGACCAGAGTAATAGTATGGTAGAGAGGGCACTTGCCTTGCATGCAGCTGACCCAGTTTTGATCCTTGGTACCTCATATAATTTCTGTGCACTGCCAGCAGTAATTCCTGAATATAGAGCCAGGAGTAATCCCTGAGCACTGCTGGGTATGACCCAAAAACCAAGGGGGAAAAAAAAAGACAAGGGTCCGGAGAGATAGCACAGCGGTGTTTGCCTTGCAAGCAGCCGATCCAGAACCAAAGGGGGTTGGTTCGAATCCCGGTGTCCCATATGGTCCCCCGTGCCTGCCAGGAGCTATTTCTGAGCAGACAGCCAGGAGTGACCCCTGAGCATCACCGGGTGTGCCCCCCCCCAAAAAAAAAGACAAAAAATTCTTCCAGTTTTCTATACTGAGATGAAGTGTTTGGGTCATGTCTGGCAGTACTCGGGGACCACTCTGGGATCCATGTCAGAGATTTCACTCTGTTCCCTTGTGGTGTTGGGGATCCAAGTGGGATCAGTTATGTGCCAGATGAGCACTTTAACCTCCTGAACTGTTTGTCTTTTTCCCTGGTTCACCATGTGACTGAATATTTATCTTTTTTTGTTTTGTTTTGTTTTTTGGTTTGTTTGTTTGTTTGTTTGTTTGGTTAAACCTGGCAGCGCTCAGGAATTATTCCTGGCTCTGCACTCAGAAGTCACTCCTGGCAGGCTCAGGGGACCATATAGGATGCTGGGATTTGAACTGGGGTCTATCCTGTGTTAGCCGCTTACAAGGCAAACGCCTTATTGCTGTGCTATTACTCTGGCCCTGGATATTTTTCTTATGAGTTTTTTTTTTATGGGGCCAAAGTGGTAACACATTGGTAGGGTGTTTGCCTTGCACTCTGCTGACCCAGGATGGACCTGAGCTCAATCTTCGAAATCCCATATGGTCCCCCGAGCGTGCCAGGAGTGTTTCTGAGTGAAGAGCCAGGAGTAACCCCTGAGCACCGCCAGGTGAGGCCCCAAAACTCAAAAATCAATTTTTAAAATATTTTTTCTTAAAACCTTAGAAAACAATAAAAAAAATAACCTTAGAAAACTATTAACTTAATGGCAAATTTGGGGCTTTATGTTATTTTATGCTTTTTTCTTAAATGTTTGGGGGGTGCCGGAGAGATAGCACAGCGGTAGGGTGTTTGCCTTGCATGTAGCTGAACCAGGCCCAATGGTGGTTTGAATCCCAACATCCCATATGGTCCCCCAAGCCAGCCAGGAGCAATTTCTGAGCGCAGACTCAGGAGTAACCCTGAGCGCCACTGGATGTGACCCAAAAGCCCCTCAAAAATAAGTTGGGATTTGGGGGTCACAGTCCTCTGTGCTTAGAGCTTCTAACTCTGCACTCAGGGATCTTTCATGGTGGGGTTTATGGGATCAATTGGGGCGCTGGGCACTGAATCTGAGCTGCATGCAAAGCAAAAACCTTCCCCTCTGTACTGTCTCTCTGTCCCCTGGGACTTAAAGGAGCTTTAGCTGAGAATTTAGAAACTCCAAGTATAAATACATTTGGAGCTTTTCAGTCTGCTGCCTTCTGTTTCTGCCAGGGCCTCAGAGCTGCTTTGTGTAAGAAACGGTTTTGTCTAGTTTGATGTCTAAACTTCACTTAAGAAATAGAGTTGCCAGTGACATCCTGACTTCTACAAATGTTTCTGTTTCTTGTTCCTGTTCCTGCCTCCATTGATTCAACAGGGTCATGTACTATCCTTTCCTCCCTAAGTTAGCACCCTGTAGGGAAAACATTACACAAAACAATGTCAGGCAGGGAGAAAGAGGAGCAAGGAACATTGTGAGCAGTGCTCCCTCACTTGCTGGGGATGGGAAACCTGGTCCCTGCCTGTCGTTCCAACAGGGTCATCCTCACCGGACTTTATGTTCAGAGTTGTCTCATCAATACATGGGATGTCTGGTTCCTTCCATCTTGTGCTGGGTGACTCTCCTGGAGGAATGCTGTGGTTGGCCTTGGGAAAACAGGTTTCTTTGTTTTCTGTAGAACCGCTACTTTGAGAACCCTCAGGTGATCCCTGAGAACACAGTTCCTCCCCCCGAAATGGTTGGTATGATCACAACCATCGCTGTGAAAGTCAATCCCGAGCGTGAGGACAGTGAGACAAGAACAGTAAGTTTGCTTGGATATTTTGCTTGGTGTGACCCAGGTCTTCTCTGCATGGTGGAGGGGTGAGATGCAGTAGTAATTCCCTTTTCCCACCACTTACTGTGCTTTCTGCCTTTTTCCTCAAACATTTGGAGGCAGGGGAGATAAACTAAGGTACTTGTCCATGTGAAGGCAGCACTGATGTTGCAGTGTGGTCTGCCCTTGTGAGGGGAGGTGGAGAGAGTGTTGTGAAATGCAGGCCAGCCTGCCTGCCTGCCTGCTTAACTCTGGTCATCCTGGGCTGGGGCATTACGAAGCTCTGTTATAGCTTAGAGGCTATGGGTCACTGCTGAGAGTGGGCAGAGAACTGGGGCGATAGCCCAGGTCTCCCCTGGGAGTTTCTCACTGTAAGGAAGTTTATGATCCTTCATTCTGACCTTATTTTTCCTCTCGTCATCTGAAAATCCTGTCTCACGGAATTTTGTGAAGGTAACACAGGTATTATGTTCAGGTAACATATTTGTGCACCTAAGTGACACGCATAGATCAAATTAAAATTTTTATCCTATATCATCTAGAAACTGAAATGGTTTTGTGGAATGTTTTGGGTTGTGCTTGGATAATAAATACATTACAAAGTTGTTTTCTGTCTGTAGTCTGTTTTGTCTGTTCCTATCCATTGCCCATCTGTGTTTTGACATTTTCCTTACCTATTTTGTAAGCTATAATATTTTGACATTTTTTCCCTGTTTATTATAAGCATTGTTCTGTTGATGAAATTTTTGAATAAAATTGGGTAAACTTATGGTTCCTTTTTAAAGAAAGCAAAAGCATTTCTAAGTTTTGATATATTTTTTTCCGAGAAAATCTACCTACCTAGTCCTTTTAAGGTGATTTCATTGGAAAATTTAAAACTATTTAATAGTTCTTGCACTATGATTTCAGAAAAGTTTGCATTTTAAGAAAATATTTGCAAAGATGTGTTAGTTTTTTTCCCTGCATCTCAGGAGGTGATATTTACTGGTGATATTTCTGATTCGGGGTATTTTAAATGCTGGAATGCTGACCACATTCTTGCTTGTTTATTTCTTATAGCATTCCATCATTCCAAGAGGATCTCTGTCTCTCAAAGTATTGGCAGAATTGCCCATTATTGTTGTATTAATGTACCAGGTATGTGCATCATAATAAATGTCAAGTACGAGTGTTTAATTTTTTTAGGGTCTTTGGCACTCTTACTTATCTGTGAGAATTCGATGAATCTACATATCATGATAAGTGATATCATGAATTATAGTGTCTTGCAGTGTTAGAGTGTCTAAGCATGCGCATTTATTTGCTTTTAGCTCTACAAACTGAACATCCACAATGTTGTTGCTGAGTTTGTGCCACTGATTATGAATACTATTGCGATTCAAGTGTCTGCACAAGCCAGGTGAGATGTGTGGGGATGGCTGCTGCCCTGAGCTTTAGTTCCTAGCCCTAGGCCACTTGTTCCCATTTTTTAGCAAGACGTGAAAGTCATGAGTGTGGCAACATATGTTTGTGGGGCTGGAGAGCATGGAGGTGTAAGGCCTTTGCCTTTCATGCAGAAGGTCATCGGTTTGAATCCCGGCATCCCATATGGTCCCCCGTGCCTGCCAGGAGTAATTTCTGAGCATGGAGCCAGGAGTATCCTGAGTACTGCCAGGTGTGACCCAAAAACCACACACACACAAAAAAAGCAAAACATTATGTTTGAGTCAGTGCTGTTGGCAGGAATAGGGTTTTTTTTGTTTTGTTTTGTTTTTGTTTTTGTTTTTGTTTTTATTTTGAGAAATAATACGGTGGTTTCTTGGTGTGTTGTAAACTAGGGATCTCTGTACTTATTACTTGAGGGTTGCTAAGCCTTCTTCCCCCTCCAGCCCTGTTCTTGCTGCTGATACTTGCACTTGAATGTAGTAAGGACATTTGTCCCAACCATCTCCCTTCATCACTCCACTGACCCATTGTGTTCACCCTCGACAGCCACTCATGAAGCTTTTCTTCCACTTTGGAACCTTCCTGTTAAGACAACAAACAACAAACCCAGCCATTCTGGCTTCTTCATTGGATTGAGGGCAGTGTCCGAGGGAGGGTGAATTAGCTCTGGTGGCCCCTGTTGTTTGGTCCAGGCCCCATGCTCTCTGCAGAATGGGTGTGTTGGTGGTGCCAATGGGCTTCAGTCTAGAAGTGCTAAACCGTGCCCAGGAGAACTGCTGGCTTTATGCTCTAAACCTTCTAGGGTCTTCTTAGTTTTTGTAATTTTTGCTTGTTTTTTTTTTTTTTTTTTTTTTTTTGGGCCACAGTGACGCTCAGGGATTACTCCTGGCTATGCTCTCAAAAATTGCTCCTGGTTTGGGAGACTTTATGGGATGCCTGGGATTGAACTACAGTCTGTCCTGGGTCAGCCGCATGCTAGGCAAATGCCCTACTGCCATGCTATTTCTCTGGCCCCAGATTTGTAAATTTTTAATCCGATCCTCATGTAAAGACTTAAGTCCTAACCTTGAAATTTTATTTTATATCCAGGCAACATAAGCTTTACAACAAGGAATTGTATGCTGATTTCATTGCTGCTCAGATTAAGACATTGTCATTTTTAGCATATATCATCAGAATTTATCAGGTAAGTTTTTTTTTTTTTGACTTTGTTTTAAATTGTATTTTCTTGAGAGATTATTAGTGTGTAATAAAATTCACCTTTTGGGACTGAGGAGGTAATACAGCAGATACTTGCCTTGCTTGCAGCTGACCTGGCTGGCACCCCATATGGCCCCCTTAGCCTTCCAGGAATATTTCTTGAGCACAGAGCCAAGAATGAGCCCTAGATATTGCCAGATGTGGCCACCAACCACCCTCCCCTCTGCAAAAAAAAAAAAAAAAATTCACCTTTTGTAGGTGTAGAGTTCTGGGATTTCCAGTTGTTTGTAACCACCAAGTCAAATGAACAGCATTTTCATCACCCTTCTGGGTGTGTATCCTTGTATATATTTGTACCTATTACCTCCTTCTACCCCAGCCCCTGACAGGCACTGGTGTGTTTCAGTCCCTATAGTTTTGCCTTTCCTAGATTGCCTTATAAATGAATTACACTGTGGTAGGTGGTATATAACTGGCAGCACTCAGGGTTACTCCTGGCTCTGCGCTCCTGGCAGGCTCGGGGGACCATATGGGATGCCGGGATTCAAACCATCGTCCGTCTGAGATTGGCTGTGTAAGGCAATGGCCTACTGTGTGCTATCTCTCCTGTATATAACCTTTTGAGTGTGGCTGCTCTTCTGACTAGTGATCTGGAGATTTTTTTTTTCTCATTGCTTTCTTTGGGCTGGTGGTCTCAGGCTGCCCCAACACAATCCCATGGGCTGAGTAGTTTAAATAGTGAACATGTTTGGGATTTTAGAAAGGTCAAGTTCATGATGCCAGCAAATGGGGTGCCCGCTGAGGGCTCTTTCCTCAACTTGCAGAAGATGGAGATTTCTTGGCATGTCTGCACACGATGGGGACAGGAAAATGCGCTGTCTTCCTGATTCAATATCAGACATGCACCCCTATGACCACCTTCAGACTCTAGTAGAGTCATGCTGGGGGTTGGGCTCTAGCCTGTGGACTTGGGATGAGGTGGAATATGGCATCCTTTGAATGTACCACCATGTCTCTGCTGTCCATCAGTTGTTGATGAATATTTGGGGGTTATTTCCAATGTAGGCAAAGAAGCTTTAAGATATCACTCTCAGGCCAGAGAAATGCCATGGTGGTTAAGGGCCTGCTTTGCATGTGCCAAACCCAGGTTAGATCCCCAGCACCTACATGGTCGGTCCCCCACACCTCGCCAGGAGTAAGTCCTGAGCACTGACAGATAGGGTTATTAGTTCACACAATGTAATTTGCCCTTCTGAAATCTATATCGACACTTAACTGGTTTTTAGCTTATTTTTTTGGAGTTGTTTAACATAATGAGGGAGGGGTTGAAACTTAAAATGTGGCATTGTCAAACTGATAACAGAAGTGTGAGTGGTTTTTTTTTCTTGAAGAGTATGACATAGTTTCACTTTTATTTTTTCAATTTGCTGTTTAGTCTTGTCTGCTCAAATGAGAAAACCATGAAGAAAAAACAATGTTTCCTATGCCATCAATCATACAGCATTTTTGAATAAAATCCATGTATAAGGCCCTAAAGTATGAAATAAACATCGTACTGTTATAGCAGTTAGAGTTGTCCTAGAGGTTAATTTGGGGTTTTATTTCAGGAAAACAAAAGTGAAAACGAGCTCTAAATCGAAATTGTACCTTGAGAGCATCTGTAACCTTTCCAAATGTTTTCGGACATGCTTCTCGAGGTCTTTTGAGAAAGTGGAAACATGGTGTAATAAATCTACATTTTGGGTTTAGTTAGCTTTGGTTTTTGGCGAATTGCCTCCCTAAAACTGCATAAAGAGTAGACTTTATTCTGAGTTGATGTCTCTAGTGTAAGAACTTATATTAACCCTATGGTTACCATATTTATATAAAATTTTTTTTAAGTTTTCTTCTCTCGTTATCACATAGTAAAATTGTGCATGTTCATGCCTAAATCTATAGAAAGTCTCAGCAAGACATCCATAAAACCACTCTGTAGGAGCTGCTCATTTTCTCTTTTGGGCCAGGGGCTACTCTTAGCAGTGCTGTTAGTGGTGTTAGTGGTGCTGGCAGGTTCTGTGTGGGACTGGACCCTGACCCCTGGGAAATCGTTATTTTTTTTCCCCAATATGTCACTCTGTGTACACACAGATCTAAAAACTGGCTGCTGCTTGTTTTGAGATCTGCCACTTTGGACTCCAGTTTAATCTTTTGTTGTTGTTGTTGTTGTTGTTGTTGTTGGTTTAGGGGTCACATCCTGCGGCGCTCAGGAGTTACTCCTGGCTCTGCGCTCAGAAGTCACTTCTGGCAGGCTTAGGGGACCATATGGGATGCTGGCATTCGAACCACTGATGGTCCTGGGTTGGCTGCTTGCAAGGCAAATGCCTTACTGTTGTGCTATCTCTCTGGCCCCTCAAGCCTAATCTTTTTTTTTTTTTTTTTTTTTTTTGGTTTTTTGGCCACACCCAGCGGTGCTCAGGGGTTACTCCTGGCTGTCTGCTCAGAAATAACTCCTGGCAGGCACGGGGGACCATTTGAGACACCGGGACTCAAACCAACCACCTTTGGTCCTGGATCGGCTGCTTGCAAGGCAAACGCCACTGTGCTATCTCTCCGGGCCCTCAAGCCTAATCTTAACTGTGTTTTTTGAAGATTTTTGAAATGGTCCTGGGGCCCAAGATGTGGCTCAGTGGTAAAGCACAAGCATGCACAAGACCTGGCTTTGCTATCGCAGTGAAAGAGAATATAAGAATTTCCCACCCCCACCTCTTTTTAACCATCGATCTGCTCTTTGTTTTCTCAGGAGCTGGTGACCAAATATTCTCAGCAGATGGTAAAGGGGATGTTACAGTTGCTTTCCAACTGTCCAGCTGAGACAGCACATCTCCGGAAGGAGCTTCTGATCGCCGCCAAGCACATCCTCACCACAGAGCTCAGAAACCGTATGTCTTGCTCGCCCTGGCTGGGACTCTGTCACTGTTAGCCTCTGTGCTGAGTCTTCAATCCCTCAAACCTTTAGACCAGGGGTCTCAAACTCAATTTATCTGGGGGCCGCAGGAGGCAAAGTCGGGGTGATCCTTGAGTGCAAAGTCAGTAGTAAGCCTAACATTGGGGGGTGTGACCCAAACAACTAAAACAAAACAAAACAAAAAAGACTCCTCTAGGGCAGGGCCACAAAATGTTGTACGGAGGGCTGCGAGTTTGAGACCCCTGCTTTAGATTTTGTGTCTTTTCTTCCATTCTACTCTCTTCACCTTTCTCTGCCTCTCACCCACTGGGACTTGGTTACTGGGGTGGAGGAGTACCTCAGGGAATCTCTGGTGCCTAGGACCAAATTTGCACCTCCCCCTAAAAAGCTTGTGCCCTAGTCCCTTGTGCTCCTTCTGGCTCTTTTTAGCTCATACCCTTTTCCCAGAATCTGGGGGCAGTACTGGGATGGCAAGGGGTGTGTCTTGATTTATAGTGGGTGGCACTGAGTACTAGATCTTTGTGTTCCAGAGTTCATCCCATGCATGGACAAGCTGTTTGATGAGTCCATCCTGATTGGCTCAGGATACACTGCTCGTGAGACGCTCAGGTATGTGATCAGACCCATGGTAACTTTGTCACTCCTGGTGTAGGGCCACTAGGAATTTAAAAGTGTTTCAAGAAACATGCTATTGAGGTTTTTTTTTTTTTTTTTTCCTCCAATTTAAAGTTCTAGGACTTTTTAGAAGTGTCTTAGACTGTGTGTGTTGTGCTATACACAGCAATGCTCAGGAGTTACTTCTGCCTTTGCACTCAGGGATCATTCCTGGTTGTACCTTGTAAATTTTGGGGAGGGGGGCACACCCAGCAGTGTTCAGGTTACTTCTGGCTCTTGCTCAGAAATCACTCCTGGCTTGGGGGACCAAATGGGATGCTGGGGATCAAACCCACGTTTGTCCTGGGTCAGCTGCGTGCAAGGCGAACACACCCCAATCTTGTTTTATCTTGTTAATTGATGTAGGGATCACATGGGAATGAACCCCAGTATCCAGCACCTGTGCTCTACTATTAGAGCTGCAGCCACGTCCTTTTCTTCCTCCTTTCAAAAAACAAACTGTTCGTTGGTGGCTGAGAGAGAGTATAGCAGATGGGATGCAGGCTTTGCATATGGTTGACTCGGGTTTAATCTCTGGCATTCCAGGAGTGATCCTTGATTCCAAAACTAAGAGTAATATAATAAGCCCTGAGCACCACCAGGTGTGGCCTTAAAAAAAAAAAAAAAAAAAAAGTTTCTTATTTTCTTTCTCTTATTTTAAAAGGAGAAACCAGAGTGGTTGTTTTGCCATAAATTGTAAGTGATTGCTCTGACTGATGCTGGTATTTTGCTTTCTATAAAATAAATATATCTTATTTTGATAAAAAGAGTATTTGATAATCCACCAAGAAGATGGAAAGAAATAAAAATCAATTCTCCACAAGGAGGAATTCTGATAATGTGACTGGTTATGCTTATTTCTCTTTTTGTTTTTATGGCGCCCATCTGGAATGGGTGTTCAGGGCTATTCCTGGCTCTTCTGAAGTGACTCTGAGCTGAGTCACATTTGGGGGTCCAAAACAGCACTGGCCTTGAGGTCTTATTGCTCCTTAACTCTCAGAGCAAGCTATGGCAGCTTCCCTGGCATTTGCTTCTGCCCCACCTTGACCTTTTGCCACTCCTGTCTTGTCCTGCAGGCCCCTTGCCTATAGCACTCTGGCTGACCTGGTGCACCACGTCCGACAGCACCTGCCCCTCAGCGACCTCTCCCTCGCTGTTCAGCTCTTTGCCAAAAACATCGATGACGAGTCTCTGCCCAGCAGCATCCAGACCATGTCCTGCAAGCTGCTGCTCAACCTGGTGGACTGCATTCGCTCTAAGAGCGAGCAGGAGAGTGGCAACGGGAGGGACGTCTTGATGCGGATGTTGGAGGTATGATTGCCCGGCTAGGGCCTGACCTGTGAGTTCCTGGGCCTATGTGACTGCCACCCGGCTTCAAGTCCTGACTCCCCACTCCCCGTTAGTTGGTCAGCGCCAGTCAGTTGCCTGCTAACCGAGATACTGTCTTGGCTGTGGGGGCTGGTGGGTGGGGAGTTGGCAAGCATGAATGGGAAGGACACATCAACACCCAGTTTCCTAAGAGCTGTTTCCTGGGAGCTTTGCTGGGAGGTGCCCAGCTCAGTTCCTACCTAGGTGATAGAAAGTCTAGTTGTGGGTGGGATTTGGACATGGGGCTGGCTGGCTGCACTTGGCAACTCCATGCCTTCCTCAGCCAGACCCTCCCTGTGGGAGGGAGAGCAGGGGATCTTGCAGAAGCAACTCAGGCCATGGGATCCAGCAGCTCACTGTCAGTCTTCCGAAAGCCTGGCTGACCTGTCCTGAGGAGCAGCTGTCTCCTCATTCCACTGCCTCTCTGTGCAGGTGTTTGTTTTGAAGTTCCACACGATTGCTCGATACCAGCTCGCTGCCATTTTTAAGAAGTGCAAGCCTCAGTCAGAACTTGGTGCTGTGGACGCCGCTCTACCCGGTGTGCCAACTGCCCCCGCGGCGCCAGGCCCTTCTCCCTCGCCTGCACCCGTGCCTGCCCCTGCACCGCCTCCACCGCCACCCCCGACCCCCGCCACCCCTGTTACGCCAGCTCCTGTGCCTCCCTTCGAGAAGCAAGGAGAAAAGGACAAGGAGGACAAGCAGACATTCCAGGTCACAGACTGCCGGAGTCTGGTGAAGACCTTGGTCTGTGGCGTGAAGACCATCACGTGGGGCATCACATCCTGCAAAGCCCCTGGTGGTAATTTACTCTTCAGTGTTTCCATAGACAATTCTGTTCACGGGGTGGGTTTGCATTTCGGTCATTTAATACGCTGTTTCTTTTCCAGAAGCTCAGTTCATTCCTAACAAGCAGTTACAGCCCAAAGAGACTCAGATTTACATAAAACTTGTCAAGTATGCGATGCAGGCTTTGGACATTTATCAGGTAAGGAGGACCCTTTCCCTGGAAGTAGACAGGAGGGAAAAGGCCGCTTAGAATTAGGTCATGGCTTGAGAAACCTACTATTCAGACCAGGGCCAGTGTTTCAAACACCTGGGATTGTTTCTGCTCTCTAACGGGTGTGGTTGCATTGATGGTGAGCATGGTTCCTCTGGGACTGTGTCATGCTCTGCAGTTGACAACACAAGATTCAAGTTTATGAAATTTGTTTTTTAATGAAATGCCCCTCCTCCCACCTCTTCCCAACAGATGTTTTCTGAAATTAAGGAGACTAGACTTTTGAAAAGATGGGCCATTGGGGCTGGAAAAAGACCAGAGTGGGCAAGGCATTTATTTACCTTGCATGCAGCCAACCCAGGTTCCATCCCCAGCACCCCATGTGGTCCCCAAGCCTGCCAGGAGCACAGAATTAAGGGCAACCTCTGAGGATAGCCAGGTGTAGCCCCAAAACCAATTAAAAATATAAAAGATGGGTCATTTATCCCGCTCTTGCCATCTGATTGTTTGGAATCTGATCAGAAATATTGGGCTTCACTTCAGTGTTCTTGGGTATTTTGTGTTCTACCCCCTCCACCTAGGTCCAGATTGCAGGAAATGGACAGACATACATTCGCGTAGCAAACTGCCAAACTGTTCGAATGAAGGAAGAGAAGGAGGTGTTGGAGCACTTTGCTGGTGTGTTTACGATGATGAATCCCTTAACATTTAAGGAAATTTTCCAGACAACTGTCCCTTACATGGTGGAACGAATCTCCAAAAACTATGCTCTTCAGGTATAAAGCCTTATTTCTTGCATTTCTGTCTACATCAGTGTGAGGGCCAGGGAGATAGCTACATGCCCTGTGATCACAGGCTTTCACAGGCTTCTGAGTTTGATCCCCACATGGCATGACCCTCTGGGCATAGCTATGCATATCCCTGGTAACCTTGACCACAGCTGGACCCAAAACTGCATTCCGGGAATTGCCCAGGGAAATCTCCTCTAAAAAGGGACTCCTTTATGTCTCAAGTACTTGATATTATTTCTGTACTTGGAAGATTTTTCTCAATATATGTGTAAAGATTTACTTGTAGAATAAGATTTTAGAGAAGTTGTAGTTTGTCATTTTAAAAAGTTTTTTTTTTTTTTGGCCCGGAGAGATAGCACAGCGGCATTTGCCTTGCAAGCAGCCAATCCAGGACCAAAGGTGGTTGGTTCGAATCCCGGTGTCCCATATGGTCCCCCGTGCCTGCCAGGAGCTATTTCTTAGCAGACAGCCAGGAGTAACCCCTGAGCACCGCCGGGTGTGGCCCAAAAACAAAAAAAAAAAGTTTTTTTTCCCCCAAAGATTAAGAATGATAGTACAGGGCCCGGAGAGATAGCACAGTGGCGTTTGCCTTGCAAGCAGCCGATCCAGGACCAAAGGTGGTTGGTTCGAATCCCGGTGTCCCATATGGTCCCCTGTGCCTGCCAGGAGCTATTTCTGAGCAGACAGCCAGGAGTAACCCCTGAGCACCACAGGGTGTGGCCCAAAAAAAAAAATAAAAAAGGAAAGTACAATGGAGAGGATGTTTACCTTGCATGTGGCCTATCTGGGTTCAGTTCTCCAGCATCCCAGATGGTCCCTCAGTACTACCAGGAGTAATTCCTGAGTCAAAGTCAGGAGTAACTTACCTCAGAGTGTCACTGTATGGCTCCAAAATAAACCAAACAAACAGAAGAATAAGATGCATTGAGACAGGTTTTTTTTTTTTTTTTTTTTTCATTCCTACCAATTACATGTGTTGGGTGTGGACTGTTGTTGATTTTTGACCCTAAGAATAGAGTAGCTCATTCCATACTTGAAGCAAACTGAATTCCCTAGTGTCTTGTAAATGTATTTCATGTTTGTTTTTTTCCAGTGGAAAACTAATTTCTGGGGTGCCTGCTAATATATTTTTGAAAAGTTTATGCTTAATTGGACTAGATAGATAGAACAGGGCTTAAGGCACGTGCCTTTCGCGCAGTCAACCCTGGCTCAGTTCCCATCACTTATGCATATGGTCTCCTGACCATTTTCAGGAGTCAGACCTGAGCATTGCTAGCTATGACCCAGAAAGAAAAGAAAAGTCTTTAAGACGGGCCGGAGAGATAGCATGGAGGTAAGGCGTTTGCCTTTCATGCAGGAGGTCATCGGTTCGAATCCCGGTGTCCCATATGGTCCCCCGTGCCTGCCAGGAGCAATTTCTGAGCCTGGAGCCAGAAATAACCCCTGGGCACTGCCGGGTGTGACCCAAAAACCACACACACAAAAAAAAGAAAAGTCTTTAAGAAAAAGAGTTGCATGGGGGAAGCACTGGTGTTCTAACAGGAGTGTGTTTCTTTGGCAGATTGTTGCCAATTCCTTCTTGGCTAATCCTACTACCTCTGCCCTGTTCGCCACGATCCTGGTGGAGTACCTGCTTGACCGCTTGCCTGAGATGGGATCCAACGTTGAGCTCTCGAACCTATACCTCAAACTCTTCAAGTTGGTCTTCGGCTCAGTTTCCCTCTTCGCAGCTGAAAATGAACAAATGCTGAAGGTAAAGCTTGTTTGGCTCAGAGTAGTAGGATTTTGTGAGTAGGATGGTGGTAGTTAATACCATATTTTCTGGCATATAAAATGACCCCCTAATTTTACAATTAAAACATAGGTTCACCTCGGTCCGAGGGCCCAGACTCCCCCACGCCAGAGGGGCTTTATGGCCTGATCTGGTAACCTGGGCCTTGGGGGATGGGATGGGTGGAGCAAAACTCTGCCCCATCCATTCATTCACAAGCAACAGAGGCAGAAAACTGGGCCTGGAGAAGCTGCACGCCAGGAGTTGGTCCCTTGCACTGGCATGTGGTGAGCACTGGGCTGGACAGCTAGCCAAAGAACCCCTGGACAGCTAGCCAAAGCAGATTTATCTCAACCTTTTTTAAAAGCGCGCGGGCGCAGATGCGCCCGCGCGACATTTACCCTTTTTAACAGTCCAAAAATATTATTATTCTTGACTATTTGTAGTTAAGGAAATGGAATATGCGATGTATGGAGAATAGCACTCAAAGAGATTTCTGAAGTCAGTGGCTAAGTAAACATTACTTTCTATAAAACAAAGGTTCAAAGACTCTACTGTCATAGACTTCCTCTCTGACTCTGGCCAATCTGAGCAGGCTTTTGACAGTGTAGATCCGGGTACATTGTATAAATTGAATATTGTATAAACATTGTATAAATTGTATAAACATTGTATAAATTGTATGTAATTTATATATTGCATAAGTTTATACATTGTCTAATTTGCATGCATAAAAAGCCTGCTTGGATTGGCTGAATTAGAGAGGCGGTCCGAGCAGCCTTGCAGTGATTGGTGCAGGATCGAGTTCGAAAATTAGTTTTGTGGCAATATCCAGATGATGTTCTGATTTTCATTTAGTGGCATATCAAAACGTTTTTCGCGATATACTCAGCGACATCCGATTTTCGGTTGACTTTTTTCATTTCAAAAGTCGTCTTATACACCAAAAAATACGGTACTTGTTTTTATTTTTGAATAGAAAGTGGAGCAACTCTATAAAGTGCTTTTAAAGACATACTTGCAACAATTAGGGGCCTAATATGAACAAACAAGTACAAATATAAATAGGTGTTTCTAAGTAGAGCTTCATTTATCTGGTGTATTTTTTTTTTGTTTTATTTTTTCTTTGTTTTTTGAGCCACACCTGTTTGACGCTCAGGGGTTACTCCTGGCTATGTGCTCAAAAATTGCCCCTGGCTTGGGGGACCCTATGGGATGCCGGGATTTTGAACCACAGTTCGTCTTGCAAGGCAGACGCCTTAACCTCTAACGCCACCTCTCTGGCCCCTATCTGGTGCATTTAAAGCAAAAACTTCAGTACTCTTAGGTGGTCACTAAATTGTCATTAGCTTTGCTGGCACTGATTTCCATTTTTAAACTCAGTTTCTTGGCCTGGAGAGATGGTGCAAGATGCCTCATAGGTAGCCAACCTGGTTCCATTCCAGGTACCACTTGTGGTCAATCCCAGCACCACTAGGGGTCACTGCTAGAAACGGCAGGGTGTGGGCTTCTCCTCAAAAACCAAAAACTTAATTTCTTTTTTCAGTTATACAAATAAACATAGAGGGTGTTGCATTAATTATTAATTAATGAGTTTTAATGTGGTGGACAGATGGATGGGTGAGGCCTTTCTTGGCCCGGCGCCTGCAGCCCCTATGGCCTGGCGGGTCTGTAGTTGCAGGGTGACAATGAAGAAATGATCTACAGGCAGTCAGATGAAGTTTCTGGAGACATCCAGCTTTTTTATAAGGTCCTAACCTCCATGTGCATATTTCTCACATGTCTCTAAGCTAAGCATCCTCTCTGCATCCATCCTGTCTTTGATCTCCTTCATTACTGCTTCTCTGTCTCCTTTCTGAAGGCTACTTCTTAATTACCAACCACAGACCCCTCCCAGCTGTGAGAGGGTCTCACCATCTAGGTGAGTTAGGTAGGAAGTTAGAGGAGAGGAAACAGAGGCCCCTCCTTTCCAAACTAGAAATCAAAGTGAGGGGCCAGAGTGCTTTGGGCCAGGGCAGACTCAGTCCCAGAGGACGTGACTGGGGGGAGAGGGGGAAAGGAGGCTGAGTTTGTCCCTGAAAGCAGGGGTGGCCTTGCTTCCAGGCACCGCTGGGAGGTTGCTGCTGTGAAACAGTTGCACCGTAGAGGTGGCTCAGTTGGCTGAGCACAGGTTTCCCTTGTGAATTTGACCCCGGTACCAAACAGAAGGCATATAGGGGAGGGTTGTGTTGTATTCATATAAATTAATGTGTCCTAATGGTGTGGGGTGGTGAGGCCTTTCTCAGCTTGGCCTGGTGCCTGCAGCCCCTATGGCTGGTGGGTCTGAAGGTTGCAGGGTAGCAGTGGTGAAATCATTTCACAGTTGAAGCTTCAGGAGATATCCAAATTTATTACAAGGCCTTGACCGCCATGTGCCACATGGCTTCTAAGCTAAGCCACCTCTCTTTTGCTCCTCTGCATTCATCCTAGTTGCAAATTTTCTCTCTACCCCTCTCCCCAGCCTCTCTGTTATCCTCTGTCCCAAACAATAGACCCTCTCAGGTGTGTGTGGGTGGGCCTGACCATCCAGGTGAGATTAGCATATGGCATTGGGGGAGGGAGGTAACAGGTTTCTTCCTTCCCAAATCCAGTGAGGACAAGGCATCACTTACTAAAAGCTCCCGTCAGTTGGCTGCTTTCTGCCTTAACTTTTTTTTGTTTGTTTGGGCCATACCCAAATGTTCAGGGGTTACTCGTAGCTATGCTCTCAGAAATCGCGCCTTACCTCTAGAGCCACCACTCCAGCCCCATTTCTGCCTTAACTTTGCTGCTTTTCTCTACCCTTGTACTTCTAGGACAATCCATAATACCCTTTCTAGGAGGACTGTTGTTGATTTTCTTCCATTAAATCAGGAGTTCTGACCAGTTTGTGTTGCTTTGTTAAGGTATCGGAGAGGAACCTGTTTCATATGACATTTCTGTAGAGGACAAATTTTATATAGCTGATCTTACCTCACCACTGAAAAGCAGGTGGCAGAAAGAAAAAAAAAATTTTTTGTTTTTTTTTTGTTTGTTTGTTTTTGGGCCACACCCGTTTGACGCTCAGGGGCTACTCCTGGCTATGCACTCAGAAATCGCCCCTGGCTTGGGGGGACCGAATGGGACGCTGGGGAATCGAACCGAGGTTCATCCTATGCTAGCGCTTGCAAGGCAGAGACACCTTACCTCTAGCGCCACCTTCCCGGCCCCAGAAAGAAAAATCTTATAAAAATTCACATATAGGGGCAGACATACTACAGGGGCTAAGGACTTTTTGTCTTCAACTTTTTGTAAATGACTATGTAGTTTTTTACTGGTTTGGTCCCCAACCCCAACCCAGTCCCCAATTCTCTTCATTTACTAATTACTACTGAAAGTTGAATATTGTCACCAGGGGGGCGTTTTCAATTTGGAAGTGCCATCTTTTTCATAACCGTATTTTCCGGCATATAAGATGACCTTTTTTTTTTGGTTTTTGGTTTTTGGGTCACACCCGGCGGTGCTCAAGGGTTACTCCTGGCTGCCTGCTCAGAAATAGCTCCTGGCAGGCACAGGGGACCATATGGGACACTGGAATTCGAACCAACCACCTTTGGTCCTGGATCGGCTGCTTGCAAGGCAAACGCCGCTGTGCTATCTCTCCGGGCCCATAAGATGACTTTTTAACCCATGTAAAACTTCATAAAAGTTGGGGGTCGTGGGGCCGGAGAGATTGCATGGAGGCAGGGCATTTGCCTTGGATGTAGAAGTGGTGGTTCAAATGCCGGCATCCCATATGGTCCCCGAGCCTGCCAGGAGTGATTTCTGAGCGTAGAGCCAGGAGGAACCCCTGAGTGCTGCTGGGTGTGACCCAAAACAAAAACAAAAAAGTCAAGGGTTGTCTTATATGCCCGTATTCGGCATGCTGAAACTTTCTCCAGCTTCAGGGACGAGTGGTCTGTCCCCCTCTTACCCATCCAGCTGCCAGGTGTCATCACTCAGTCCTCTGCTTGTCCTGCTTAATCTTTCAGGGCACACAGAGGAGCTGAGTTACCAAGCGCCGCCATCTCATCCAGCCGCCTGGTATACGGATTTCCCCAGTATGCGGCTTTCTGGTGCTTAGTCTTCTGTTCAGCTTTTATGGGACACAGAGGAGGCGCTCTGTCTCCCTCTAGCTGTCCTATTAATCACTGCATCCCAGCCAGCTGCTCTTGGAGGAGTCCCTTCTCCCTGCTCTCACAATTAAATCACAGTCACGCACTACAGACGACTAATGTAAAATGATTGTTGGCACTCCAAAGTCTAGTTTTATTAAACAAATACTGTTAACCATTGAGGGTTCTACTCTTTTTCTCTTATTTTTTTGGGGGGCCACACCCATTGATGCTCAGGGGTTACTCCTGGCTATGTGCTCAGAAATCGTTCCTGGCTTGGGGGGACCATATTGGACACTGGGGGGATTGAACCGAGCGCAGTCTGTTCTAAGCTAGCACTTGCAAGGCAGACCTGCCTTAACCTCTGGTGCCACAGCTCCGGTCTCATTCTCTTAAGTTTTTTAATTTCTATTTGGTGTGCATTAAAAGAAAGATAGTCTTGGGGCCGGAGAGATAGCATGGAGGTAAGGTGTTTGCCTTTCATGCAGGAGGTCATCAGTTCGAATCCCAGTGTCCCATATGGTCCCCTGTGCCTGCCAGGAGCAATTTCTGAGCGTGAAGCCAGGAATAACCCCTGAGCACTGCCGGGTGTGACCCAAAAACCACAAAAAAAAAAGAAAGAAAGAAAGATAGTCTTATACGGCGAATATAGCCCAAACTCTGTATTTTAACAGGAAAAGTAGGGGGTCGTTTTATACACCCAGTTATCTTATACACTGGAAAATATGGTATTTCCCCTCCCCCCCCAGTCAATGTAAAAATACTGACAGTACCTCTGATTACAATTGTATGTTACAGTTTCCCAGAATTTTCAGTTATTTAGCAATCAGTTACCAATCACAGGCTACTTTTATGTTTAATAAAAAAGGAAAGCTATTCAAAATTACCTAAGAAAAATCACATTTATTGTAACTTGTATCCACATAGTTCAGTATTGCCAAGTAATTCAGATTCTGCCCATGTTAGATCCAGTTCTGCTGGCCACAGCAAGAGAGACAAGATTTGACAGGACTGACCTGACCCTAGATGCTGGGAGGGTTGTTGATTTTCTAGAGCTTTTAAGAAGGATACATGTGTCATTCCTTTATTTTAAGGACAGTTAGTTTAGAACGAAAGATTGTACGGTCAAGTTGAGTGGGGGATAAGCCCATCAGAATTGCCCCCTTCACCCCCATTTCTGTGTCATGCCTTGAGCCCTCTTCATTTAGAACCTGTCGGCCTCTTTCTCCCCCGCAGCCTCACCTGCACAAGATTGTGAACAGCTCCATGGAGCTCGCCCAGACCGCCAAGGAGCCCTACAACTACTTCCTGCTGCTTCGGGCCCTGTTCCGCTCCATTGGAGGGGGCAGCCATGACCTCCTGTACCAGGAGTTTCTGCCTTTGTTGCCCAACCTCCTGCAAGGTAATACACTGGGATGGGCTGGGTTGGCGTTAGTCCTATGCGCTGAGTTGCTTGGTTACATCTTCGGCCCCGCTAAAGGTCGGGAGTGATTCCTGAGCACAGAGCCAGGAGTGATTCCTGTGCATTGCTGGCTGTGACCCTCAAACAAAATAAGTGCATCCCATTCTTGCTGCTGTGAGCGCGACAGACAAGGGGATTGCAACCATAGCAGGAGGCAGACTGAGGCTGGAATCTGGTGGGCTTGGACCCAAGCTGAGAAACCGAGAGTGAGTGTGCCCCATCCCCTTGCCCTTCTTGCAGGGCTGAACATGCTGCAGAGCGGCCTGCACAAGCAGCACATGAAGGACCTGTTCGTGGAGCTGTGCCTCACCGTGCCCGTGCGGCTGAGCTCGCTCCTGCCCTACCTGCCCATGCTCATGGACCCACTGGTGTCTGCGCTCAATGGCTCACAGACCTTAGTCAGCCAGGGCCTGAGGACTCTGGAGTTGTGCGTGGACAACCTGCAGCCTGACTTCCTCTACGACCATATTCAGCCTGTGCGCGCGGAGCTCATGCAGGTAAGTCTGCTGCCTTCTCCAGGTGCGGCGCGTATCACCAGTGTTTCTGGGCACCTCACTGTACCGCTCCACTCTTCTCTGCTCTGCTCAGCTGTGGGATTTGCAAGAGGAAGGGGTGTTGCTTTCAGCTTCCTTTGTGGATGTTCAGGCTGAGGAGAGACCTGAGAAAAAGTCTGTTGAAGTAGGTTTTTGTTGTGGTGGTGCTGACTCTTAAGGAGTCTTGATTGCAGTTGAGGGCTGTAGTGGTGTCCCCATTATCTCTGGCTGTTCTTGCCCAGGGCCATCTTTCCTCTAGAGGTTTATTATCCCATTTTTAGGAAAGGAATAAAATCTCGTAAAGTGAGCTGGGGCTCCCCATTACATTTCAAGGAAAGTGGAGCAGATGACGGATGAAGCTGTTTGGAAAAACACTTCAGAATTTCTGCTTGTTAGAACTTATGTCAAAGACCAAAGATCAAGCTTTGTTCACCTTGATGCTTTGCCTTTAGTTTTGGGCCACTCCTAGCACTGCTCAGCAGTTACTCTTGACTTCACTCAAGTTTATTCCTGGTGGAGTGACAAACTTTACTCCAGAAATACCCAAAACCAGGGTCTCCCTTATGTGGTCTGGCATGATGCAAATTTTGCTTGGCAGATCACGGGGCTGCATCCCGTGGCTGGGCTCTAACAACAGTGCTCATGTCTCCAGGCCTTGTGGCGTACTCTGCGGAATCCTGCCGACAGCATCTCCCATGTGGCCTACCGCGTCCTGGGCAAGTTTGGCGGCAGTAACAGAAAGATGCTGAAGGAATCCCAGAAGCTGCACTACGTTGTGAGCGAGGTTCAGGGTCCCAGCATCACCGTGGAGTTTGCTGACTGCAAAGCGTCTCTCCAGCTCCCAATGGAGAAGGTATGTGGGAATTGAAGCAAACTGATTTTTGGGTGGGAAGGGTCACACCCAGCGATGCTTTGACCTTCCTCCTGACTCTGCACTCAGGCCCACTCCTGACAGACTTGGGGGACCATATGGGATATCAGGAATTGAACCCAGACCACCAGCCTCTTGTAAACTCAGTGCCCTTCCTGCTGTACTCTCTGGCCCCTTGAAAACTTCCTGCACACACACGCACACACCTGCTTGTATGACTACCTGTCTCATGCACAGTATTTAATTGTAACTTAGTCAGATTGATCTGAGTCACCCACACACACACACACACATTCTTCAAGCTCTGTGCTGGTCTTTTTTTAGAGGGTGTGACACCTCTCCCATGTATGTCTGAGTGCCCAGCCTACCACAGGCCAGCTGGCATCCCCTACTGCTGTCACAGTCCACCTTACACCAGTGCCTGATGGATGGTCTGGAACCATCATTTCCTGCCCTTAGTTAGCTCAGTCTTGAGCTAACTCTGTCATTTGCATCCTTCTCCAGAACTCAGCACATTTGCCTTCCATGTAAGCAGCTTCTCTCCTGTCATTGGGCACCTACCTCAAACACAGGTGTTGTCTTGTCACCTCATTCCATAGGGTGAGGCCTGTCTCCAACTCTCACAGATCTTGGTTAGATTTCCCCAGACAAGCATGACTAGCCCCTAAGTGGACTAGTGACAGGTGCTGTGGATCCGTGATGTCCTCACTGAGGACCCTGTTTGCAGCAGCCAAATCAGTACAGAGTGTGATAGGAGTCTGCAGAACCCAACGTGGGTGAGCCAGTCCCTTAGGGCTGCCTCTTTAAGCCCGGGGGTCTCATTTGTATGACTCATTTCTGTTCTGGAAAAAAACCTGTGTTTTCCCATAAAGACATTTCTCGCTCTTTCCCCTCTCAAATCTTTTTTTTTTTTTTTTTTTTTGGTTTTTGGGTTATACCCGGCAGTGCTCAGGGGTTACTCCTGGCTCTACACTCAGAAATCACTCCTGGCAGGCTTGGGATGCCAGGATTCGGACCACCGTCCTTCTATGAGCAAGGCAAACACCCTACCTCCATGCTATATCTCTGTCCCCCCCCTCAAATCTTTCTAAGCAAGTTTTCTTCAATAAAAACTCTTGCTTCACTTAAAAAAAAAAATCTGGCTTGGAATGATAGCACAGCGGTAGGACGTTTGCCTTTTGTGTGGCTGATCCAGAATAGACCTCAGTTCGATCCCAGGTGTCCCATATGGTCCCCCATGTCAGGAGTGATTTCTGAGCGATAGCCAGGAGTAACCCCTGAGCATCACCAAAAAAATCCCCGAAATAGCAGTAGCTCCTCCAGGCAACTGGGAGGGGTAGAATCAAGTACTAGAGGAGGCCTATGTCCTCCCCTAACCATCAGCCACAGCCAGACCTGTTCTGCAGGGCCCAGGGTGCCCATGGCATGAAGGGGCTGAGCAGCCCTATGAGGCCATCTTACACACTGGGCTCTCCATAACCTACCAAGTGTTTGTGCTGCTCTTTCCCAGGTGCCAACTCTCTCGCAGCCCAGTCTCTGTTGCGGAACTTGGGCACTATTTTCCCCGCAGCATTTCTTATTGCTTCTCTGTGAGCCCTAAGAGAATGTCATGCCCCACCAGAAAAGATCTCATAAGGACCCCTGCCCAGGCCTCATTGAAGGCCTTCTTGCCACCACAATTCCCTTTAGTGGATGTTCTTGGTTGTAGGCCATTGAGACGGCCCTGGACTGCCTGAAGAGTGCCAACACGGAGCCCTACTACCGCAGACAGGCCTGGGAGGTGATCAAGTGCTTCTTGGTGGCCATGATGAGCCTGGAGGACAACAAGCATGCCCTCTACCAGCTATTGGCGCACCCCAAGTACGTGGGCAATCAACTTCTGCTTCAGGAAGCGGGGAGGCTGGACATGGCCTCCCAATGAGGCTGGTCTTTGCTGTTATAGCATCATGTGGAGCCATGCAACGAACTCAACCCAGCATGTCTGCGCATGAGGGAAACGGGCTGGAAAATGTACGGAGCATCTGCTCAGAAGTGGGTTTAACTCTGTCTTGCAGCTTCACAGAAAAGACCATCCCTAACGTCATCATCTCCCATCGCTACAAAGCACAGGATACCCCCGCTCGGAAGACATTTGAGCAGGCGCTGACTGGGGCCTTCATGTCTGCCGTCATCAAAGATCTCCGGCCCAGCGCGCTGCCCTTTGTGGCCAGCCTGATCCGCCATTACACCATGGTGGCTGTGGCCCAGCAATGTGGTGAGTGTGGCCCTGGCACTTAGCTCAGGGGAGTCCAGCCAGGCCAAACTTAGAGGCTAGTTTTTATTGGTCAGTTCAGATTTTCATTTTTTACCTACATGAATAGGAATGAGTGGTATTGGATAATGGGCATACTTACTTGAAAGTTGTGAAATGCTAAAGCCTCTACCAACAAACAAAAGTGACTCCTGGGTTTTTGAAAAAATGTACTTTTAGGGCCAGAGCGATAGCATAGCAGGGTGGCACTTGGCCAGTCAGGGTTTGATCCCTGTTATTCCATATGGTCCCCTGAGCACTGGCAGGCATGACCCAAAAACAAACAAACAAAAAGCACTCTTTATTATTTTATAATAAATACTAATAGGCTTATTATTGCTATTTATATATCAAGTCATCTAATACTGAAAATGCATTCATACATATTATGTATTTAGTTTACTATGTATTTGGCCCATTTGTTTTTCATGAAAAATGGGGCCTTGAATTTGCATACACCCTAATGTTGGAGATGTTTTGGAATCACCTTACCACTGATCTTCCCCAGGCCAATTTTGGGGCCACCCCCTTTTTTGGGCTCTAAAGCCAGTGCTCACTTGTGCCTGTGTCTCTGGCCAGCTCTCAAGCTCTCACGCACTCTGCCTTCAGGTCCTTTCTTGCTGCCATGCTACCAGGCGGGCAGCCAGCCCAGCACGGCCATGTTTCACAGCGAGGAGAATGGGTCGAAGGGGATGGACCCCTTGGTGCTCATTGACGCCATAGCCATCTGCATGGCCTACGAAGAGAAGGAGCTCTGCAAGATCGGGGAGGTTGCGCTTGCCGTGATATTTGATGTTGCTAGTATCATCCTGGGCTCAAAGGAGAGGGTAAGGAGGGCCTGGGAGTGGCGTCAGTTGTGCAATCGTTCTAGAAAATCTAGAGTACAAAGAACGGCTGCAAAATGCTCAGCTCTGGTCTTTCTCTCTCCAGGCATGCCAGCTGCCCCTGTTTTCTTACATCGTGGAGCGCTTGTGTGCTTGCTGCTATGAGCAGGCCTGGTACGCCAAGCTAGGTGGTGTGGTGTCCATCAAGTTCCTCATGGAGCGGCTGCCTCTCACCTGGGTGCTGCAGAACCAGCAGACCTTCCTCAAAGCGCTGCTCTTTGTCATGATGGACCTAACCGGGGAGGTACGGCGGCGGCGGTGGCGGTAGCTAGGAAGGGAGCTCCACCTGCTGTCAGGGAGCAGGCTTGGTGGGGCTATAGTTGGCAGGAGATAATTGCAGGTCAGCTCTGCCCAAGTGCAGTGGTTTGTAGCATCCCTAGAGCTTCTCCCCTAGGCTGTATGGGTCACCTGTCCCCTAGGACGGACAGAGAGAGAGAGGAGAGAGAGAGAGAGGAGAGAAGAGAGAATGTATGTGTGTGTGTGTGACCTATCCCCTAGGACAGTGTGTGTGTGTGTGTATTTGGGGGTATGTTTGGGGACGGGGGGGTGGGGGGGGTGTGGAGGTTCAGCCCCAGCCCTGTCCTTGCGTACTAAGGAGCCCCTGACCTACAGGTATCGAACGGGGCTGTGGCCATGGCCAAGACCACGCTAGAGCAGCTCCTGATGCGCTGTGCTGCCCCGCTGAAGGATGAGGAGCGTGCCGAGGACATTGTAGGGGCACAGGAGAAATCCTTCCACCATGTGACACATGACCTGGTGCGCGAAGTCACGTCCCCCAACCCCACAGTGCGGAAGCAGGCCATGCACTCGCTGCAGGTGCTGGCCCAGGTCACCGGCAAGAGCGTCACTGTCATTATGGAACCCCACAAAGAGGTAGGTCTTGTTCCCAGATGCCCAGGTCCAGGGATGCTGCTGGGCTTTGCTCTTGACTTCGATGTCACTTTCCAGGTGGTGGGGAAGCATCTGGAGGCCGATTGGCCAGCACACTGTAGTGCTGCTTTGCCTTTTCTGTATGTATATGTAGTGGGGGTCCCACTGTAGTCTCTGGGGCCCTCTAGCCTCCCGTTTCTCCCTTAAGGGCAACTGCTGTGGCTTCAGCTTACTGAGGTTCAGTGAGCCGTCTCTAACTATAGGAATGAGAGAGCATCGCTCTCCAAGGGGTTAGTGCTGCTTCCTCTTGCCTGTGCAGGTCCTCCAGGACATGGTCCCTCCCAAGAAACACCTGCTACGGCACCAACCAGCCAATGCCCAAATCGGCCTGATGGAGGGAAACACGTTCTGCACCACGCTGCAGCCGCGGCTCTTCACCATGGACCTCAATGTGGTGGAGCATAAGGTGTTCTATACAGAGGTAGGACAGAGTCCAGAAATGTCTGAGTGGGGCCAGTCAAAGCCTGGCTTGGCCCTGGGATTGGGCAGAGATCTGCTGGGGCCCAGATTCACAGCCTTGAGCTCCTGACTCACTCCTTGGGGCCTTTGAAGACCAGCTCACCTGTCTTTGCTGCCCCTGCCTCCAGGCTACAACTGGTACTGGGCAAGTAACTAATCCCTTAGCGGTGCCACACACTGTTGCCAACTACATGTGAGCATCCTTAGGGTTCTGCTAAGCACCTGAAGCTCTAGGTGAGCTGTGACTACTCCATTGTTGTCTTTGCGATGGATGCTGGTCCCTGCACTGTCCTGCCAGGGTCTTTGTGCTTAGGAGAGGACTTGACTTATTCCCTGAGCTGAGACGAGATGGTGGCACTGGAACCTTGATCTGTTCCTGAGACTATCCCAGACCGGGGGGGTGGGGAGGAGGTTGGGAGGGGCATTCAGACAATGATGAGAAATTAAGCTGGAGACCAGCCAGATTATTAGGATTCATTCATTCTTGGGACACGAAGGATTGGGTCTGGTACTTAGTCTCAATCAGAGATTTTTTTGTTTTTGTTTTTGGGCCACACCCAGCACTTCTCATGACTAATCCCTGGCTCTGTACTCAGGGCTCAGTCCTGGTGGGCTCTGGGGGACTATAAGCGATGTCAGGGATTAAACCTTGTTTGTAAGGAAAATGTTCTCCCTGCTGCACTATTGCTCCAGCCCTTCAATTTGAGATTTTTGTGAGACGTGAATCATATGTTTGGGAGCATGGTTAGAGTAAACCAAGGCAGAAATGATAAAGAAGCAAATTCATCCTGGTTCTCCCTGAGTCTAAATTTACAATGAAGACATTTTTTTTCTGTTGATTTTGTTTTGTTTGGAGGCAACACCCAGGTGGTGCTCAGGATAGAGGGGTGAGGGGAGAATGGCTGCTGCACCTGATGGCAGGGAATGTTCAGTGCCAGGGCTCGAAGTGGGGGTTCGAATGTTCATACACGTCTGTGCTCAGGGGACTCTGCAAAAGTGAGAAACATGTCCGAGAATTTGCTTTACCAGGAAGGTCTTTAGCTTTCAACAAGGAAATTCCGTTTTGTTTTGATGCATAAAATCTGTAGGGGTTGAGTTTACTTTGTCATTTTTACTTCTGTTGCAGTTTGTGTGTTTGGAAGATGGGGTGTCCCGTTGCCATCACTTCATCTCTGCCATGGGAGTAGCTTAAATTTTTCTGCTTTCCTTTTATAGCTCTTGAATCTGTGTGAAGCTGAAGACTCGGCTTTAACCAAGCTGCCCTGTTACAAGAGCCTTCCGTCCCTGGTGCCTCTGCGAATCGCTGCGTTAAGTATGTCCCGGGAATCGCGACTCATTGTCTTATTTTCTTTGGCTTACTCAGCCTCATGGGGCAATGGTGGGATCAGAACATTTCAGTTGAACAACTGAACATTCAACATTTGAACATTCAACTGAATGTTCAATGTTTCAGTTGAACAACTTCAGGGGAGAGGCTGGGCCCAGCGCCATTCTCCACTTTCTAGTCAAAGAAAGTCATATGGGCCCTTTAAAGGTCAGAGCAGGAATCACATTTCCCGTTTCAGATTATTTTAACAAGATTCCCACAGAGCACATACATGGACCTGAGGTTCTCAGGCTTCTTCGGCCCACTGCCCTCCATGCAGGAAACAGGCGCCCCCAGGTCCACCCTGTGGCTCCCCTGCACTGTCCCTGTGCTTTCTGGAGGGCTCCAGTGCGCGCTGTGAGTCATATGGCTTCTGCTATTTGTACTTGCTCCCTCAGAAAAGGTGTGGCTCTGGCATTATGCTCAGTTCGGTTCATTTCTTAAGACCCAGTAGCTGTAGGAGAGTCATCACAATCTAATGCTGTTTCCACCGAGTCCCAACTTCAGGTTCACTGCAGCCTTCAGAGATGCAAGGATTCTGAAATACCTGAGAAATCCATGTTCTGGTTTCCAAATCAAGTCCCATGGTGCTCAGTACAGAGCTTTTGTGGGAGGGGCTTTCAATAGAATCTGGGGGGACCAAACTTGGGGCTCTGGCATGCGGAACTCTCTGGGCTGTCTCCTCAAACTTCCTGAGAAGCGTTAGGTACGAATAACAGAATTGTGCTAACTAGAAAATATACGTGCTTTTGCCTTTGCTTTAAGAAAGTCAGACCCTTTATTTTTCTTTTAATTTCCATTACCCATTTTTTTTTAGTTTCTTCCTTTGTTGATTCTCACATACCTAATAAAATCTTGCCAGAATCCTTGAGGTGGTGGTAGAAGGGCTGAGGAAGGGACATACCTTAATTTTGAGAATGGGCCTAAGTTTTTAATTCACAGCCAGGCCCTAGCAAGAGAAGGGCACCGGGCTGAAGTTTGCAGCTTCCCACATGCCTTTTTTTCTGCATTTCATTGTTGAGGATGGGCATTACTCTTTTTTCTGCATTTCATTATTGAGGATGGGCATTACTCCTGTTTAACTGCTCTCAGCTAGCAAATGGCTGTATGTGGAGGCCTCTTCCTTAGTTCTGCCTGTCAGGGTTTTCCTCCTGTTCAGGGGTAGCCACCTAATGAGAGAGATGGGGCGGTGGGGAGAAGAGCTCGTATGTCTCTTCCCTTAGCACTTGTCAGCAGTGAAGGTGCTAGCAGTCAGCATCCCTACCATGAGGGTGTCTGGGGGCTGAGGCAGGGGCTTCCCTGTACTCTCCCCTCAGCCTTTCTGCTCTCTGATGGGCTAAGATGGGTCCTGGCCTCTGGAAAGCACTTGGCTTCCCTCAGGTAAAAACTGCAGAATCCAAGGAGGAAGGGTTGGCGATTTTCTCCCTTTTTCGTACATTGAGTTTTTAGACATGGAAGCCATTGATACATTTTTCCAGTTAATGATAGCCAAATTATCTTTTCTCTCCCTCAAGACGCACTTGCTGCCTGTAACTACCTCCCTCAGTCTCGAGAGAAGATCATCGCTGCTCTCTTCAAAGCCCTTAATTCCACCAACAGTGAGCTCCAGGAGGCTGGGGAAGCCTGCATGAGGAAGGTGGGGTGGTCCGGATCCCCTGGCTGGGCTGGCTGTAGATTTGCATTTAGGAGTCCTGAATTCAGTTCCTGGCTGCTAGGTGGTCCCTCAGGCATCTCACCAAGTGTAGCCCTTGGGTGTTTAGGTGTCTCCTTAGGGTGAACCCCCAAAATTTTGCCCTAGAATATTATGTCTCTGTTCCAGAACTATTGAACCTTTTTATTTTTATTTATTTTTGGGTTTGGGGCCACACCTGGCGGTGTTCAGGCATTACTTTTGGCTCTCTGCTCAGAAATCACTCCAGGGACGGTGTGGGAGGATGGGGATCCAACCTAGGTCGGCCACTTGTAAGGCAAGTGCTGTATTATGGCTCGGGCCCCTTTTGAACCTTTTTAAATAGCACAAAGGATCTAGCTTTATGCCTTGACCTGACCTTGCTTGTGTAAGGCCCTGGGTGCAAATCCAGCACCTCAGAAGAAGCAGGGGGGGGGGGAGGTGTGTAGTGAATATTTTTCCTCATTTTGTCATAAACATCTGGACTGGATGGTTTTGTTTCCATTTTGTACCAAAAACATGGAGGATTTGCTAGTAGAGTCTGTTTTGCGTTGCTCTCTATGATAAAATTTTATTATTCCTTTATTATTTTCATAACTGCTCTTTTCCCATAGTTTTTAGAAGGTGCAACCATAGAAGTTGATCAGATCCACACTCATATGCGGCCCTTATTGATGATGCTGGGGGACTACCGGAGCCTGACCCTGAATGTTGTGAACCGGCTGACCTCGGTCACCAGGCTCTTCCCAAACTCCTTCAACGACAAATTCTGTGATCAGATGATGGTAAGCTCAAAGATATATCTTATTTTTCATTCTATAAGATGCACCTGACCATAAGACACACATAGTTTTTAGATGCTCTCCTCCCCTACACTCAGGCTTCAGCTCCAGGTGACTTTTGCTCCATAAGAGGCACTTTTTGGGGGAAAATGTGTGTGTTATGTACGAAAAGCACAGTAGTTAGGCACTTTCTATGCAAAAGCCTCCCAGATAGATATTCACTGGAATAAGTGCTATATCCCAAAGGTGTAAAATGTGTACTGCACGTCACCAGCTGCATGTTGAGCTTGCACTAACAGACGGACCAACAGACAGATGGACAGCACCTGGCTGACACGGTGCAGAGGTGTTTCCTAGATGGGGCGGCCATGGCTAAGCATGTGTTTCTCTTCACAGCAACATCTTCGAAAGTGGATGGAAGTGGTGGTCCTCACCCACAAAGGGGGCCAGAGGAGTGACGGGAATGTGAGTGCCTCTTTGTTTTGGGAAAGAGCAAGCCGTGAGTGCTGCTGCCCCCTGCTGGTGTGGGAACAACACTGTCTTTCATAGTGCCCACTTAGGCCTGGACACACGGCCCAGTCCAGTCCACTCACCTCTCCACCGTTCCACTAGTGTTTCATCTGGCTGCTGATGCTCCCAAGTGCTAAAACCCCCTCCTTTTTTTTTTTTTTTTTGGCATTCTCCCTTTGTTCACTTGGATGTTTCTGTTGATGAGCACCCTGGGGGTTTGAAATGCCAGATTTTTTTCCCTCAGCCCTTCTCTAAAGTCTGCACAATGTATTCTGAGTTTTCTTCGCAGCAGGTGCTTGCCTGGTGATGCCTTTCTGTAACTCACCTCACAAAGGCACATGCTGCTAGTTCTAGGACTTAACTTGCCCTGTAAATACTGGCGATGTATATTGTCCAGACCTCAATTTCCATAGTCCACAATCGGCCAAGAGTCAAGTGCCTTTGCCTCAGAACACACTTGGGACTTTGTTTTGTTTTGTTTTCACACTTGGGACTTTGAAGAACAGCTTAGTTAACGAAATATCTGATATTGGTCATCAAAGACTCTTAAAAGTTAAGGGTCCTCGGTGGGAAGGGTGCTTGCCATGCACACGGTTGACCCGGGTTCAGTCCCAGGCATCCCATATGATCCCCCAGGCCCTGCCAGGAGTAATCCTTGAGCATGGCAAGATGTGGCCCCAAAGCAAAAACAAAACAACAAAAAGGATCTTTGCTATTTCACACCTTAATCCTTTGTATCTGTTTTCTTTCCTAAAGTATTTGTGAGTTGTGTGTTGTCCGTGGGATTGTTCCCCAAGTTTTCGCTCCCCTCTATGGACACAGCTATAGCCTGGGTGGGGCCTCCAGCTGCTCCTCAGAGCCTGGCCCTGCAGTGCTTGCCCTTCGTGCCTGTCTGTCAGGTGCTGTGTCTCTGCCTGGCTGGAGTTCATTTGTTTATTTTCGGCCTTATTACGCTTTGTTTTCCCCATTCTGTGTTGAGGTGTTTCGTTTCCGTGTAAGTCTTGTTTCCTGCTGCTTCTAAATAGCCCGCTAAGCAAAACTGCTCTGGGATTTGGAGAGACTTCGGGGTGTTAAACCAACTCAACCCTTGACTGCTTTGAGGGTTTTGTTACTTTTCACCTACAGGAAGATGAGTCCGGGTGGGGAGATTTCTGGGTCCCCTTCTTTTGAGAAGAGATGCAAGGGCTTCTCTCCTGTGTTTGCTGTCTCTGCTCAGAAGTGCAGGCAGATTTTCTTTAGTAAGCCCACCAACACACTTAACATACTAACACAGCTGGTTTTAGACCAGACACTAGGAAGCCTGTAGGCAGACATGTGAGCACAGTTATGTCAGAGCTGACTGCACAGTGGGGGACCCCAAAGGGATTGTCTGGGAGTCCTGGAGTGCCCTGAGATTCCAGAGCACCTGACAGTGGCTCTCCCGACAGCTATAGCCGCCATAGCCTTGGACCCAGACCAGGGCCAGTCTGCCTTTCTCTTCAAGCCAGAGAGAATTGGCAGCAGGTCTTTGAAAGTAGTTTGTCTTTACTGACAGAATCCCCCATTAATTAAGCCCTATGGCCTGTTGAGTCACAGGTTAGATGGAAAACAGTGGCAGTGGACCCCATCCATGTTCGTTTGTGTCAGGAGCCCCAGCGATCAGTACTAGACTAGCCTGCAGAGCAGAGTCGTTTCCACTTTAATACTTTGAACCTACAGGTGACTGCCTTCTGCCCAGCCACACATACTTTTTAGCCGTCTGGGCTGGGGGACTTGTCTGCGCCTCACTGATGCCCTAAAACCCACTAGGATTCTCCTGACTTGAGATGGAAAGAGAGAAGCTGCTCTTGATGGCTCAGGGCTATCGTGGCATCTTGTCACTTTCTCTAAAGAAACCAGAACATTACAAGTCTTTGCCTGCAGCAAGTTCTTCCTTGTTCTCATTCACGTTCCTCTGTCCCCGCCTCAGACAGCACCCCAGAAAAGTTCTGGTTCTGATAGGGAGATGTAAGCTGGGCCCTGCGGGCAGCAGGCTCTGCAGGGAGCATCCGTCAGTGACTGTGCTGCCCGATTGTTGTGTCTTTGTCTCGTGCTCCCCCACACTCCTGACTGTGTCTGAGTATCTGGGAAGTTCGTGTGTAAATAACGTGCCTAGAAAACAGCCGCTTTTCCTCCCCCTTCTCAGGAGAGCATGTCAGAGTGCGGGAGATGTTCCTTGTCTCCATTCTGTCAGTTTGAGGTGAGAAAAAAAAACCCAACCATTCAAAAGTCAGCTTTTGACTTGAAGAACAGTTTCTGTTTTCTTTTCTTTTTTTCCCCCCCCCTTTGCGTTGCCCTTTTTGTTCATGCTGTAATTTTTGTTTTGGTTCAGCCTGCCATGGAAGGGGTAGAGGTGAGAATGCCAGTGGAGGCCCTGCGGGTGGTCGTTGTCTCTGGTTCTGCTGTGACTTTGTGGTTCTGTGGTGCACAGAGTGCGTCGTGCCTTGGAGTGCAGTGAGCCGTATTGTCTGTCTGTGGCCGAGTTGTGCTAGTCTCCTTGCTGTGAATTGTCCGGGGGCCACGCATGTCTCCCTGTTAGGATGTTTTCAAATGCCCCCGTCACTTTCCCTCCCTGTCCCATTTCTGTCTCTTTGTACAACTCCTAATAAAGAGTCGATTTGGATTTTTGCTAGCAGTGTTCTTTAGACCGCAGCTAACAAACAACCTTATAGCGGAAAAGCCACAGAGAGCCGAGATCTTAGCTACCAAGAGCTGGGAGTTCCTGGCCTTAGAGCCTTGGATCGGAAACTTCATTGCACCCTGTGTTCCCCCTTCTCGTGCCATCTCGCCGAGGTGATGGGGGGGAACAACAAACTCTGAGCTTTTATCTCTGTAAAATGGGGTGGTGGCTGTGGCCTTCCCATCTGCCGACTCATAGAAAGTAGTTCCATGACACTGCTTGGAAGACAGACAGCCCTACCGTCAAAGTGCTGTTCCTCAGAGGTTTTGTTTTCAGGATAGATCGTCCTGGCTGATGCCATAGATTAAGATTTCTGACAGTGTGGTAGGAAAATTTGGGGCTTCACTGTTTTGATTTCCTTCTCCATCTCCCTGCTCTACCTTTTGGTTCGAGGGAGTGAGAAATGTCATGAAAGGCTGCAGGAAGGTGGTCCCTTGAGGCCAGTGCATATCCCCCCATTTTACTCTGCTCAGAGTCATGGCTTTGCTTTTGCACACGGGCAGGTTGGAACTCCCCGAATCCACGTAGAGCCCTTTTGAGGTACAGACACAGTGGAGAGCTGGCACCAAGACTGGATGACGGAGCAGTGGGTTGTTAGCTGTGTTAGCACAGCATCCTTGGGGGCTCACAGATGCCCCATGAGTGATTTGTCAGCTTTACTCTTAAACCTGGTTGACAAAAACTTAGCACTGTGGGCCAGTCACTCAGGCTTTGATTTAATTCTCAGCAAGTGCTGCAGTCGTTCCCAACGACTTCACCCCATACTGACACTGGAGGGTACAAGAAGACCATGCCCTTATAATGTAAAGAATTGAGAGATCCCATGGCATCCCAGCAAAGTGGGGGCCTTCAGGTTGCCCAGCCCATGGGTATGACCGTCCTGGTTTCTTTGAGGGGCTAGCGTGGCCCCAGGGTGCCTTCCAACACTGTCGGTGTGCATGAACAAACACAGCCACAAGTAGGTGCTCACAGGAAGCCCGAAGGCCGGTGGCACGCAGCTTCCTTAGGTCACACCTCTTTCTTGAGGTTGGTAAGTCGTGGCTCTGTCCGTGGTAACTCTTGGCTTCTGTTGGCGCCTGGCAAATGTAGCTAGAACATAGTCGGAGCTGTAGTCATGTTGCTGGAGCAGAATTTACTCCTTCTGTTCCGTCATTTCTGCTTTTCTTCAATAGGAAATGAAAATCTGTTCTGCGATTATAAACCTTTTTCACCTGATCCCGGCTGCCCCTCAGACTCTGGTCAAGCCACTGTTAGAGGTCGTGATGAAAACAGAACGGGCTATGTTGATTGAGGTAATCCTCCACTTCTGCCACGAGTCTTGACTTGATCTCTGCCTGTTGGCTCTGTCGTGTTTGAAGGAGTGAGCTTTCCTGCAGTATAAAGCAGCCAGACGCCTGTGCTGCCAGGGAGAAGGACTGGGAGAGGGGCCCCATGCCACTGTTTGAGAAGCTGTAGCTTGTCCCTCATGTGTTTTAGGCCGGCAGTCCCTTCCGAGAGCCTCTGATCAAGTTCCTGACCCGGCACCCATCACAGACGGTGGAGCTGTTCATGATGGAAGCCACGCTCAATGACCCCCAGTGGAGCCGCATGTTCATGGTAGGTGCTGTGCACAGCCATGGGTGCAGTTGACTCCTAGTCTTTTTTAGGGTTAGGGAGGGAGGAAAGGAGGAAGGGAGGGGGAGAGAGAGAGAGTAAATGAATGTGTGTTTAAATCTTTGAAATGCTAGCGTGCATATAAAAATTTTAAGTCCAGGAGAGATTGTGTGTGTGTGTGTGTTTTAATCTTCGAAATGCTAGCATACAAATGAAAAGTTTTAAGTCCAGTCCAGGAATCCTTCCTCTGTAGCTTATAAAAGAATGTGTTAGGAGTAAGAAACTCTTAGTTATGCCATAAATGTTTGTAGCCTCTACCTTTGAGGAGCCTTGGTAGCTTAAAGCACCACATTGTGTCTTGTTTCCAGAGCTTTTTAAAGCACAAAGACTCCAGGCCTCTGCGCGATGTGCTGGCTGCGAACCCCAACCGCTTCATCACGCTGCTGCTGCCATGCGGCACACAGGCGGCTGTGCGGCCTGGCTCCCCCAGCACCAGCACCCTGCGCCTAGACCTGCAGTTCCAGGCCGTCAAGGTAGCAAGTGCCTCTGAACTAGCCCATGTCCTGCACCCTTGGCCCAGTCAGGCCACACAGTCTGCTTATCCTCTCTTCTTGCGCAGATCATTAGTATCATAGTCAAGAACGACGACTCGTGGCTCGCCAGCCAGCATTCCCTGGTGAGCCAGCTGAGGCGTGTGTGGGTGAGTGACACCTTCCAAGAACGGCATCGCAAGGAGAATATGGCGGCCACCAACTGGAAGGAGCCCAAACTGCTGGCCTACTGTCTGCTGAGTTACTGCAAGTGAGCGTGTGTCTCCTGCTTCCTGGCAGGCAGTCCTTCCACTCACAGGGTGCATCCCTACACATACAGACCTAGATGGGTTCAAGCAGATGGACCGGATCTTTAAGCTTTAAAGGGCAAGTTCTTCAAAGAGCTAGTTAGCAGCAGAAAGTTTGCCGAGCTCTGACACTGTCTTGTGCACCCACAGAAGGAACTACGGAGACATAGAGCTGCTGTTCCAGCTGCTGCGAGCCTTTACTGGGCGTTTCCTGTGTAACATGACCTTCCTGAAAGAGTACATGGAGGAAGAGATCCCTAAGAACTATAGCATTGCTCAGAAGCGAGCTCTGTTTTTCCGCTTTGTGGAGTTCGTTGACCCCAACTTTGGCGATGAACTCAAAGCCAAGGTGAATCTCACAGTCTCAGTGTTAAAGCCACGGGCCCTGGGGATGATTCTCTAGGGGGCCAGTGCTGCTGTGTCTGTTCTTCAGTGTCTGAACATATCTTGTGAGTGAAGCCAGGCACCTGCATCTCTGAGGCAGTGTTGAAAAGCAGTCTTTCTCCTATGTCTTTCTAGAGCAGGACAACTCATGTTTTTTTCCCGTGTGTGTGTGTGTGTGTGTGTGTGTGTGTGTGTGTGTGTGTGTGTGTGTGTGTGTGTGTTAAATTACCAAGTAAAGGGCCTGGAGAGATAGCTCAGCAGCGTTTGCCTTGCAAGCAGCCGATCCAGGACCAAAGGTGGTTGGTTCGAATCCCGGTGTCCCATATGGTCCCCCTTGCCTGCCAGGAGCTATTTCTGAGCAGACAGCCAGGAGTAACCCCTGAGCAACGCCAGGTGTGGCCCAAAAAACCAAATAAATAAATAAATAAATAAATAAATAAATAAATAAATAAATAAATAAATAAATAAATAAAATAAAGCCGGGTGTGGCCCAAAAAACCAAATAAATAAATAAATAAATAAATAACCAACCAACCAAGAAAAAAAAAGCAAATTTGGGGAAGTGTTTGGGGGTAACGCCTGGCTCTGTGCTCTTGGATTGCTCTTGGTGGTTGTGGGGATTAAACCAGGGTTGACTGCATGATCCAATAATATCTCTAACCCGTCCTACCACAGTTTTCACCTTGTCTAACTGTTCCTTTTAAGAAGTTTGTTGTTACTCTCTTGATTGAATTCTATCTCTGCAGTGTGGCCCCATATAAGGAATTTGATATTTGACTGTTTCCTTCTGCTTTCTCTCTCCATCATTTCCAACTCTGTAGGTTCTGCAGCACATCTTGAACCCTGCTTTCTTACACAGCTTTGAGAAGGGGGAAGGAGAGCAGCTCCTGGGACCACCCAATCCGGAAGGTGATAACCCTGAAAGTATCACCAGTGTGTTCATCACCAAGGTGGGACCAGCTGGACTGCTTCATGGGTGTGGGTGTGTGTGGGGGTGCGTGGATGGGGATCTGCTGAAAACCACCAGTTCCCTCCATGGTAGGTGCTGGACCCTGAGAAGCAGGCAGACATGCTGGACTCGCTGAGGATCTACCTGCTGCAGTTTGCCACACTGCTTGTGGAACACGCGCCACACCACATCCACGACAACAACAAGAACCGCAACAGCAAGCTGCGCCGCCTCATGACCTTCGCCTGGCCCTGCCTGCTCTCCAAGGCCTGTGTGGACCCTGCCTGCAAGTACAGTGGCCACCTGCTGTTGGCACACATCATCGCCAAGTTCGCCATCCACAAGAAGATTGTCCTGCAGGTACTGGGAAGCTTCCGCCATTAGTGTTCTGTATGCATGCAGCCATTGTTTCTCCACAGTTGTCAGCTCAGAGGCAGAGATCCTCTTGCAAGCTGGGAGGTGACAGGGCACAGGCCTCATACATTTGAGTGCTGACTTTGAATTTGATCCCTGGCACCTGAAGCAGCTGTCCCAGAGCCCCTGCTCAGAACTCAGAGCTCATGCCAGGCTCTCACCCAAGAATCTTGCCCTACAGGTATTCCACAGTCTTCTCAAGGCTCATGCCATGGAGGCACGCGCCATCGTCAGACAGGCGATGGCTATTCTGACGCCAGCAGTTCCAGCCAGGATGGAAGACGGACACCAGATGCTGACCCACTGGACGCGCAAGATAATCGTGGAGGAGGGCCACACAGTGCCTCAGCTGGTACACATCCTGCATCTGATTGTGCAGCATTTTAAGGTACACATGGCCTTCGGGGTGGTGTCTGTTTCCATCATCCATCTGGAACTTTGGCTTACGTGTGCAGCGGTGAAGCCCATCATTCATCTGTGGTCCGTGGTGTTTGTGCTCCCTTGGTTAGTCTGGGAAGGGAGCTTTGTTAGCAGGAGTTGGATATAGACAGTCTTGGATTCTTGTCAGGCTGTTTTACCTTGTATGTACCCAGTTAATTGGATATGGAGTATGGGCACCTTAAAGTGGGAGTCATTCCTGTTACTGCCCTGACAAGGGACATTATTTCTGGCACCTTCTCTAGTCCATTCACCCACTTTATGGCATGATTGTTGGGTACAGAGTCTGCAGCAGTTTTATGGAGAGTTAAAAGGATGAAGTTTGACACTGATTCTTTCCTAGTCGTCTCTTGGAGAATCAGGGATTTGCAATGGGGAACTTTGCTACTTAAAAATTTGACAAAGTAATTTCTGAAAGTTTAGTCTGTGTGACTCAGCCTAATCCAGTAGAGCATTAACATTTCTTAAGGTGGAATAAAGGCTAGGACATCCTTTTACTGCTGGGAGGTGATGATCACTCGAGCATCTGCCTAAAGAAATGAGAATTTCCTTGCTTAAGTTAACTGTAAGAACCTGACTGTTATTACACTTGGTATAGATGTGGTCGGTCCATTGGTATGCATGCATATGTAAAACCTTGTTGTGGGGTCCCCTGTGCCACTGACCATCGGCCCTTATTCAGGTGTACTACCCGGTCCGGCATCACTTGGTGCAGCACATGGTGAGCGCCATGCAGAGGCTTGGCTTTACACCCAGTGTCACCATTGAGCAGCGGAGACTGGCCGTGGACCTGTCTGAGGTGGTCATCAAGTGGGAGCTGCAGAGAATCAAGGACCAGCAGGTAGGGAGCCTCCCCGGTTTGTTTGTGTTGTCCCAGCAGTTTCGGGAAAGTGCCGAGGAGGCCGACATTGAAGCTGTGTGTGTGTTGTTTCAGCCTGATTCTGACGTGGACCCCAATTCGAGTGGCGAAGGTGTGAGCTCCGTGTCCTCGTCCATTAAGAGAGGTCTGTCGGTGGATTCAGCACAGGAAGTGAAGCGCTTCCGGACGGCCACGGGCGCCATCAGTGCGGTGAGATGCGGTGCATATACTCCACGCACATGTGCTCTGTGGGGGTGATGATGCATCTGTTTAGACATGGTCCATCTTTCTAGCCCAGGTGACCTGGTCTTAGATCCTCTCCTTGTGTCCAATTGTCCTGCCCGGCAGTTTCTTCTTCCCCTCTGTTGTCTGCTTCTCTGTCTGCAGACATGCGCCCCCTCTCTTCCTGGATCCCTACTTCCTCTACAACATGGTGTCCCTGGTGTCCCAAGGGGCTGGTTGGGAGGAGGGTGTGTGTGATTCAATGGGTGGAGGTGCATTGAGGACTCTCCCTGGCCTTCCAGGTGTTTGGGCGGAGCCAGTCCTTGCCAGGTGCTGACTCTCTACTTGCCAAGCCCATCGAGAAGCAGCACACAGACACGGTGGTGAACTTCCTCATCCGTGTGGCCTGCCAGGTATGCACCAAGCTTCCATAGTTACCAAGAAAAAACGTGTGTCTTTCTTTTTTTTTTTTTTTAAACTTGTATCTTTCAAGGCACCTAGTAAAAGCCTAGTCTACATGCTGTAGCATGTGAAGAGGCCTGTCCTTGGGGGTTTGGTTAGGAGAGACATGGGTCTTGCCTCGCTCTTGGGGAGCCTTGTGGTGTTAAATCACTCAAGCACTGCTGATTGCAAAGAGCCACTGAGTCCCAAAGGAGAGTGCTGGGTTGAGGCCCATGGATGAGGAGGTGGCCCTGAGCTTGGGGTGCTGGGGCCTGGTGAAAAGCTGGAGGTGTATGTGATGCGCATAGCATGACTAAATGTGTTGAATAACAGCCCTGGATGGGGCTGGATGGTAATGGGATGGATGGAGGGGCCTTTCTCTGCCGGCCCAGGCCATGTGTCTGCAACCCCCTTCAGCCGGTGGGTTTGAGGGTTCAGGATAGCAGTGAGGAAAAGATCCACAGACAGGTTTCAGGAGACATCAGCTTTATTCAGGCCCTAGCCAACAGATGTGGCTCCTAAGCTTAAACCTTTTACACTGGGTTCATAGTCAGCCCTGACGTATATGCATGCATTTGTGCATTTGCAGGTGAACGACACCACCAGCACTGCCGGCTCTCCCGGGGAGTTGTTGTCCCGCCGCTGTGTGACACTGCTCAAGACGGCCCTGCGGCCCGACATGTGGTCCAAATCCGAGCTCAAGCTGCAGTGGTTTGACAAGCTGCTGATGAGTGTGGTAAGTGCCTGTACCCTCTGTCTCTCTGTTCATCTGTCCCTCCATCCCTCTGTGCTGCATGGCCTCTTCCACTTCAAAATCTGGCAGCTAAAAAGGCCTTTCACAAAGTCAGTGCCCAGGCATAAGTCCTGTTTGGCGTTTTGAGAACAAGACGATTCTTTTTTGCCTTTCACAGGCTGCTTTTGAGTCTTCTCTGGCCAGGAATAGAACAATTACCACGAGAACTGATTTTGGCTGTTGTAGACAGAAATATGACCACCTTGTCATTTTCTGGCATCTGCCAAAGCTTTGTTCCTTGCCTGATCTGTTTGAACACCGTGACACAGTTCAGTTCTGGTTTGCCTGATGGTGTTAGAAAGCTCGTTGTTGGGACTGGGAGCCTCTTGCAAGCCTTCCTCTCTGGGGTGTTGCTGCGTGTTGGGGATGCTCACACCTGTTGCATTTCGTCCTTATGGATGAGGCTTCAACACCCATTGTTGCTTCGTGAATGTGTGCATTGATTCTGGTTGGTTTATAACTTGCCAGTTGTCTGCAGGCTTTCTTTTTTCTCTGAAAGAGATCCTTCCCTATGAAATGCAGCATGGTTGAATGTCCTGTCAACAGTTTCTAGAAGCTGTCACCAGGCCCTGAGCATGAGCTTGGAGTGCACATGTATTTATTTAGCATAAGTCTCAAAAATGCACACTTTTGGGCCAGCGCGGTGACGCAAATAGTAGGGCATTTTCCTTGTACGTGCTGACCTAGGATAGACCGTGGTTTGGTTCCCCCAAGCCAGGAGAGATTTCTGAGCGCATAGTCAGGAGTAACCCCTGAGCATCACCAGGTGTGGCCCAAAAACCAAAAACCCAAAACAAAAAACCACTGCAAACTTTATTGGTGCTCAAGCTGCCATATGGAGCATTTATTCTGTTTCTGTGTGGCCTGTGTTCTGCGTTTTAGGAGCAGCCAAATCAGGTCAACTATGGGAATATCTGCACTGGCTTAGAGGTGCTGAGCTTCCTGCTGACGGTCCTCCAGTCTCCCGCCATCCTCAGCAGCTTCAAGCCGCTCCAGCGAGGCATTGCTGCCTGCATGACATGTGGGAACACGAAGGTGCTGCGGGCCGTACACAGCCTCCTGTCACGCCTGATGAGCATCTTCCCAACAGAGCCGAGTAGGTCACTTGGAGGCGAGGTGGTGGGGGACAGGGCAACTCTCCTGGCTTCCCAGGCACCTTCTGCCTGAATCTGAAGAAACACAGAGGAAAGAGAACCTAGTCTTAGTAACTGGCTGTCCTTTTCATTTCTGCCAGCTCTTCCATGGTTGGACGTGATAATGTGAGGTGGTGAAGAAAACGTAGTTGGGGCTGGGATATCTCTAGCTCTGGGGCAGAGCACTTGCTCTAGGTGTCTGGGGCTCTAGGTTCAATCCCTGGCACTGCAAGAAAGGGAAGGAGAAAACGAAGAGGGGCTTGTCTTTGCATATAAGTGCAAAGGGTAAGTGCATCAGGAGTGTTTCCATCATGGTTTGATGCAGTGGAAGATTGTTACTTAGCTCTTCGATCGGAGTCTGCCCAGACACAACACTGTGTGTTCTTAATGGGGGTCCCTGAACTGTTAAGTCCCTTGAGTGAGGACATTCTGCTGTGTTCTAGGTACTTCAAGTGTGGCCTCCAAACACGAGGAGCTGGAGTGTCTGTATGCGGCGGTAGGAAAGGTCATCTATGAGGGCCTCAACAACTACGAGAAGGCCACTAGCGCCAACCCCTCCCAGCTCTTTGGTGAGCACCTCTGCCCATCTGGCTCCCTCCTCGTTTCCAGGGCACTGCCCATCCCCACACCCACCAGACTGTGCTTGCTGTCCCAAGTCTCCCCCACTTTGGCTGAGCTCTCCCATCCTGTGTTTGGGCTGCCCAGACTCTGCCCCGCTTCACAGACAAGGTGTCAAGCCTGGATGAAGGGCCTGTGGGAATAAGTGACTGAGAGATGTTCTCCAAACTCAAGATTTATGTTTTCTGGTGTTAGTTTTGCTGATTTTGATCTACTGTGGTTTTTCAAACTGAGGAATACATTTAATTCTAAGTTATTTATCAGTCTAGCAGAGAAAATAAGGTGGTTATTTTTATTCAAATTTTTTTTATTTTTTTTATTTTGGGACCTCACCTAGCAGAGCTCAAGGATTACTCTACTCCTGGCTCTGTCTGTGCTCAGGAATCACTCAATCCTGGAACACTCGGACCATATGGGATACCGGGGATGAAACTGTCACCAGCCATGTGCAAAGCAAACACCCTGCCCACTATTTTATTGCTCTGGTCTTTCTCAAAATTTTTATGTATTTCTGGCAAAAGCCACATCTCATGGGCCCTTCTCTGTTTCAGGCACCCTGATGATCCTCAAGTCTGCCTGCAGCAACAACCCCAGCTACATCGACAGGCTCATCTCCGTCTTCATGCGCTCCCTGCAAAAGATGGTCCGAGAGCACCTAAACCCACAGACGGCCTCCGGGAGCACCGAAGCAGCCTCAGGTCTCATGCCTAGAATGTCTCCTTTGACCTTAGCTTATTACGTAAATGGATTGATTTGTGCGTGATCAGACACACACAGATGAATTTCCATTGTTTATTACTTGTGGTTTCTTAGCTCTTACTCTTCATCAGTGAGGTTCTGAGCATTTTGTTTAAAACCAACTTAAGGGCCCGGAGAGATAGCACAGCAGCGTTTGCCTTGCAAGCAGCCGATCCAGGACCAAAGGTGGTTGGTTCGAATCCCGGTGTCCCATATGGTCCCCCGTGCCTGCCAGGAGCTATTTCTGAGCAGACAGCCAGGAGTCACCCCTGAGCACCGCCAGGTGTGGCCCAAAAACCAAAAAAATAAATAAATAAATAAAATAAAATAAAATAAAACCAACTTAAGATGTTTTTGGAGTGCCACACCCAGCAGTGCTCAGGAATTACTCGTGGCTTTGCCCTTGAGATTCTAGGGATCAAAACTGGGTTGGCCACTTGCAAAGCAAACACCTTATCCACTGTGCTATTACTGCTCCAGTCCCTTAACACTAGTTTTTTGTTTGTTTGTTTGTTTGTTTTGGTTTGGGGCCACACCCGGTGACACTCAGGGATTACTCCTGGCTATGTGCTCAGAAATTGCTCCTGGCTTGGGAGACCATATAGGACACCAGAGAATCGAACCGCAGTCTGTCCTAGGCTAGCGTGCGCAAGGCAGATAGATACCTTACGGCTTGCGCCATCACTCCGGCCCCGACTAGTATTTTTGTTTTTTTTTTATTTTTGTTTTTTTGGGGGGGTTACACCTGGCAGTGCTCAGGGGTTACTCCTGGCTCTGCACTTAAAAATCCTTCTGGCAGGCATGCGGGACTATATGGGATGCCGGGATTCAAATCACCGTTCATTCTGGATTGGCTGCTTGCAAAGCAAATGCCCTACCTCAGTGCTATCTTTCTAGCCCCAAGACTAGTTTTTTTAATTTAATTTTTATTTCATTTTATTTTCAGTGAACCAAGATAGTTTTCTTGTTTTTGTTTTGTTTTGGATTTTGAGCCACCCTTGGCAGGGCTCAGGAGTTAGTTCTGGTTTTGTGTTTGAAAGGCACTTTTTAAAACTGGATTATGAGCCAGGATAGTTTTTTTTTAATGACATTATTTATTTTTATTTATTGAATGGTTTTTGGGCCACACCTGGCAGCTCTCCGGGGTTATTCCTGGTTCTGCACTAAGATATAGCCCCTGGCAGGCTAGGGGACCATATGGGATGCCAGCAGTCGAACTGGGTCCCTCCAGAGTCAGCTGCATCTAAGGCAACTGCCATTCCACTGTGCTATCTCTCCGGCCCCAAAGCAAGATAGTTTTTATTGGACAAAACTCATTTAAAAATATGTGAGAGGAGCCAGAGGGAATACATGTTCAAGAGAGACATATGGTCAAATGCTAATGTGATTTGACACATTCACCTGTGAGATGTCTCTTGCTAGAAAAGCAGGTTGCTTCATCACATGTGTTGAATTGTGAAGAAGCATTAAGTTGCAGATTCCAGACCTAAGGCCTTTCTTGGCATGATGCCTGTAGCCCTTGGCCAGTGGGTCTGAAACTTGCAGGATAAGCAGTCAGTTGAAGTTTTGGGACACAACCAGTTTTATTTCATGGCCTAAACCTCCATTTTTCTCACGTGGTTTCTATGCTAAGCTTTTTAAGCAGCCTCTTTCAGCTGCCCCCCATGCACCCTTGCTGCCTCTGCTTCCCCCCCCCCCCCCCGCAACACCTTTATTCCAAAACAAAGACCCCCTCCCTGCTGTGAGTGGGTCTCACTATCCAGATGATATCAACATATGGAATTGGGGAGGGTTAACAGCCATCTACTTCAAATCTGGCGTTGTGATATGTTAGTGAGGGCAGAGAGGTTCTGTGGTCAGTGGTCGAGTGCCATGCATGCGGTCTAGGTCTTGACTATTCTGGTCCCAGCAGCTCTGTCTTAGGAGGTGGAGTAGAAAGTAAAGTTGAGGGGCCAGAGTGGTGGTGCTAGCAGTAAGGCATCTGCCTTGCAAGCACAAACCTAGGACAGACCACAGTTTGATCCCCCAGCATCCCATATGGTCGCCCAAGCCAGGAGCAATTTCTGAGCACTTTGTCAGGAGTAACACACACACACACACACACACACACACACACTATCAGGAGTAACACACACACACTGTCAGGAGTAACACACACACACAAAGTGAAGTTGATAATACTCCAGTCCCAAAGCTCTGGCTACCTGAGGAAACGTGGGGAGATATGGGCTGGCTCTGGCAGACCTCTTGCTGACACTCGTCTGTGATCTTTGCTGGGACAGGCACAAGCGAGCTGGTGATGCTAAGCCTGGAGCTGGTGAAGACGCGTCTGGCCGTGATGAGCATGGAGATGCGAAAGAACTTCATCCAAGCCATCCTGACCTCTCTCATTGAGAAGTCGCCTGATGCCAAAATCCTCCGTGCAGTGGTCAAGATTGTGGAAGAATGGGTGAAAAATAACTCCCCGATGGCAGCCAGTCAGGTGAGCGAGGAACTCTGCACCTCATGGCATGCCCTATCTGTGGAAGGAAGTTGACTGACGGCTTCTCTCTTCTTGTAGAAAATCTTAACCTTTCATTTTTTTTTTTACTTTTTCTTACAGCTTTTAAAATTAGGAATTTTCCATAACTCACTAGTCATCTTGCTGTGATTCTGCTTCTGTTAAAATGCTAAGTGAACCTGTCTGTTACTCTTTTATGGTGGTGAAGGGAAATCTGGAAGTTATACTAGTGATAGTAATAACAAGAAGTCGATAAGTTCTCTTTTGTCTTGTAGTTGTCACAGTGAGTGAACTACAGCCTTAAGGAAAATGTGTTTCTGTCTTGAATTATTTTTGTTTTGTTTCTGGGCCACCACACCAAGTGGTGCTCAGGGATCACTCCTGGCTGAACTTGGGACTATATAGAGCAATGCTTCTCAATTATTTTCTGTCATGCCCCCCCAGAAAGAAGAAAACATTTTTCATGTCCCCCGCACAACTGTAAATAGTATCTTTATTTCAAGAAAACTTTAACCTGCGAAACAAAAATCTATAAAATAATTTGAGCTGATTTTTTTTTAATCAGAGGTGATGTCTGGATTAATGGCTACAATGAGCACGTTTTACACTGCATAGCTTTTCGAAGCGGGATTTGAAGCAGGACAAAGCAACTCTCAGCTCCAGAGACATACAGAGACATAAACACGGGGCTTAGCTTGTTATGACAGTGTTTGCTGAGGTCAAATGCGCCCCCCTTTACGGAGCCTGGCACCCACCCTGGGAGGTGCGCCCCACTATTTGAGAACCACTGATTAGGGTGATGCTGGGATGAAGTCCTGGTCGGCTGTGTGCAAAACAGTCGCCCTCCCCACTGCCCTATCACTTTAGCCCCACCATCTGTCTTGATTTATTATCCAAAGATAGAAGCATCTAATTTTTCTGTTTTTCTCATTTCACTTAAAAATTTGTGGTGTTCAATAAGTAGCAAATTGGGCAACTGGTATGCTTTCAGATGTTTCTTTTGTCAAAGTGAAATAATTCAGCTCTTTAAAAATAATAAATTGTTTTTATAGACACCTACACTCCGGGAGAAATCCATCTTGCTTGTGAAAATGATGACCTACATAGAAAAGCGCTTTCCAGAAGACCTCGAATTAAACGCCCAGTTTTTAGACCTTGTTAATTATGTTTACAGGTAACTTTGGATTTAATGGATATTATTGGTCCTTGGGTTTTCTGACTAACCAGCCTAACAAAACTTTTTATTTTTAATCTTTTATTTTTAAGTCACTATTTATTTGTGTATCACAAATAGTATTAAAAGCCGAGTAAATGAACCATAAATGAACAATCCCTAAGTTATATTGGTGTCACGAAGGAACCTTTGGCAGAAGGAACCTTTTGCAGTGTTGTGAGGTGCTGTTGGTTCCCATAAGAGCTGTTCCCTTTGTCTGGTGTTTCTGGTCACAGGGATGAGACTCTGTCTGGCAGTGAACTGACGGCTAAACTCGAGCCCGCCTTCCTTTCTGGCCTGCGCTGTGCCCAACCACTCATCCGGGCCAAGTTCTTCGAGGTTTTTGACAATTCCATGAAGCGCCGGGTCTATGAAAGATTGCTGTATGTGACCTGCTCCCAGAACTGGGAGGCCATGGGGAACCACTTCTGGATCAAGCAGTGCATTGAGGTAAGGCAGCTCTGCTTATGCCTTAGCTCAGCCATCGGGGCCAGAGAGATAGCATTGAGGTAGGGTGTTTGCCTTTCAAGCAGAAGGACAGTGGTTTGAATCCCGGCATCCCATATGGTCCCCTGAGCACTGCTGGGGGTGACCCCCCCCCCCCCCACACACACACCAAATGAGAAATCTCAGCCATAGGGTTACTTTTCTTGCTGGTGGTGAGAAAGATGTATTTTCTTCCAAAAGGGTATTTTTGGTTGGTTAGTTGATTGGTTGGTTGGTTTTGGTTTTGGTTTTGGATCACTCCTGACAGGACTTGGGGGAACAGAGGGGATTCTGGGGAGTCTGCCCTACCTGCTACTATCACTCCGGTTATTTTTGTTTTAGAAGTTATTTTCACGGAGATATAGCACAGTGGCGTTTGCCTTGCAAGCAGCCGATCCAGGACCAAAGGTGGTTGGTTCGAATCCCGGTGTCCCATATGGTCCCCCGTGCCTGCCAGGAGCTATTTCTGAGCAGACAGCCAGGAGTAACCCCTGAGCACCGCCGGGTGTGGCCCAAAAAGCAAAAACAAAACAAAAAAAAAAAAGTTATTTTCAGTCCTGAAAGCTGAACACAGTGTTTTTGGTTAATAGATGAAGTTTCATTTTAAATGGTATGTCACTAATGAGACCTGGCATGTTAGCTCACCAGTAGAGCTCATGCCTTGTAAGCAAAAGGCCCTGGGTTTGGACCGCAGCACCATGAAAAATAAAGTGTGCTCTAGAAGGTTTATTGCACTATAAATCAGCATTTTCATCTCTCTTTCGATATGTGTACACACAGGTTGGCAGGGTGCTACTGTCTGGGTCCTTGCTAGGCTTCCCTTGAAGCCCATTTCCTTGGTAGCAGTGCTACTTCTTGGCCTCTCCTCCTGACCCTGCACCTCTTCTTCCTCACCCATCAATATACCAACACTGATGCCTCTGGTGGTTGTCAGTATCCTTGTCACTTTCCTTGAATGATCAGAAAACTGCCTGACCAGTTGGTTTCATGAGTCCAGAGAAGTGCACTGTGGTGCCATGTTTCAGTTAGGGCTGGTGTGCTTGTTTCCATCTGGCTGGAGGACATATGGGCTCTTGCTTGTGGCACTGGGGCGAGCAGAACTCCCAGTGGGCTCAGTGTTGGCTCAAGGTCAGCATCTGCAGATCAAAGAAGAGGGACTGGGACCTGGGAAAGGGCAAGGGCCACAGCCAAGCCCACCCACCACTGCTGCCCTCATCACTTACACATGGGTATGTGTTAAGGAGGGCTTCCCTCAAATACCGCAGTTGGCTTGTTCAGTAGAAAACAAGGGAGATGTATAGGGGACTATGCTGGGGGAGGGGGGGTCCAGTAGAAGGGCTGTGTCCCTGAGAAGCAGGGTACAGAGAGGAGCTGATGTTGCCTCCCCTTGCAGCTTCTCCTGGCCGTGTGTGAGAAGGGCACCTCCATCGGGACAAGCTGCCAGGGGGCCATGCTGCCATCCATCACGAATGTCATCAACCTGGCTGACAGCCACGACCGTGCCGCCTTTGCCATGGTCACACACGTCAAGCAAGAGCCACGGGAGCGTGAGAACAGCGAGTCCAAAGAGGAGGTGATGGCGGGAGGCTGCTGCCATCGAATGACCCAACCCCGCTTCTTTGGTTTCTTTAGAAAAAGGGACTAGCAGGGTGTAGGCACTGTCCCCGGGAAGCCCTAGGTGTGAAGTGCCAAATTCTGGTGGGCAGTTCTGGGCTCTGGGCTATCATGAGACTTGTGCTGCTGAGTGTGTCCATCCCTGCTGGTCTCAGCGAGTGCTGCTCTGGAGTGTGGTGTGGGGAGCCTGCAGCTCTGCTCTTGGCACAACTGCTAAAGGCACAACCTTACCTCGTCTCTCCTCTGAGCACTGGGTTATGGGAGCTGGGGGACCTGGGTGCTAGGTTTAGCTGACTGGCCCGATGGTGGTCAGCCATCCCCTCCATGTGTGGTCTCTGCTCTTTAGCTATGAAATCACTCCATGCGCCATTTTTCCAACCCCTGGTGAATGGATCTGAAGCAGGGTAGCTGCAAAGAGTTAATAAACCAAGCTGGTCAGGAGAGAATCATGGAGTAGGTTGGCTTCTTGCCTCATGGCCCCTCTCCTGCTTGGCCAAGCCAAATTGAGAAACCTTTTTATTTTATCAGGAGGGGGAGGGTCTAATGAGATCCAGGTGGACTTTTACAAGTCAAGGGGCTTGGTGAAAAGAAAGAGGAAGTTGGGGGACCGACCACCTTTGCTTTGTGTAAAAGCAGGGTGTGATCTAACATTTAGCAAGAACCAGTTTGGTTTACCCTTTCCTACTAGATCACTTGTTAGTACCTTCCTTTTTCTCCTTGAAGAGTATGCGTGTGGGCTGAGCTACCACCCCCAGCCCTTTTCTCTATAGTCCTTCTAGATGGAAAGAACAAGTCACTTGTGAGGTGCTTCTTTTCCGGGGCCCACACTAAAGTGTTGATAGCTCTGACTTAGGGGTGCAGCTTAATGATGAGCTTTGGCTTCTCGGCACCTTAGGACAAAGTAAGGTCCCCTCCACCCCCACAGAAGAGCAGGGTGCTGTGTAGAACAGGAATCCCAGAGACTCCACACCTGAGGCGAGTGTCCAGGAATCAGGTGGCTCCATGTGTTTAAGCTCTGGGGATCAGAGCTATGTCAGCAGCCTGAAAACTCAGTTGAATTTTATTTGCAAAATCATATCTGGGTTTCAGTTGTGTTGGGTTTTCTTTAACTATCTGACATCTTGAGATGTGAATGTGTGTGTTTCAGGATGTAGAGATCGACATTGAGCTCGCCCCAGGGGATCAGACAAGCACGCCCAAAACCAAAGAGCTTTCTGAGAAGGACATCGGGAACCAGCTGCACATGCTGACCAACAGGCATGACAAGTTCTTGGATACACTCCGTGAGGTCAAGGTCTGTGGGGTCTGTAAGGGGGTAGTGGGGTCCTGCCCTTGGGTCCTGTGTCCTGCAGCCCAGTGCCCTGAGCCCCTGTCAGGTTGGCCCACTGTAGGGATGTTTCCCATCACAATTTAGGGGTCACCTGTGGCACCTAACTTCTTCCTCTGGGTCTCCCAAGTGGTGCTCAGGAGGCAGAGGGACCTATGGTCCTTTGCAAGGGCTGGAGGATTTGGTGAGGATACAGTGCTGGGGTGGTGGGGAGGGCGGCTGGGCCAACCAAGGGTGCTTGGAGGCCTTTAGGGCTGCACCTAGTGAAGTGTAGGGCACCTTGTAGTGCCATGGGTTGAAGCAGGGTTGGCTGCCAACCCTATTCCTTCTCTCTGACTTCTCTTTCCCATCTTTGTCTTTTGGGTTTGGGGCTAGGCACCTCATTTTTACTGTTTGTCAGGGAGCCCTGGCCTCATCGCTGGGCCACTGCTCAGATTCTCTCGGATGTGCTTTTGCTCAGCTTCATGGAGGCCCAAGTGGGGGCAGGTGGTGTCTTGGGAGAGGGGAACTGAGAGCTGGAGCCCAGCTGCATGTCTCTCTCTCTCAGACTGGTGCCCTGCTCAGCGCCTTTGTCCAGCTGTGCCACATCTCCACGACTCTGGCTGAGAAGACATGGGTGCAGCTGTTTCCCAGGCTCTGGAAGATCCTGTCAGACAGACAGCAGCATGTGAGTACAGTCAGCCCCTTTGTAAAATGGAATGGAAGCTTCTGATGAATACAGGGGAGAGAGGGAGTCCGACAAGTCCCAGGACCTTGCCTGGACTCCTGAAGGTGAGAAAGGGAATGACCATATGTTCCCTCACTACCATGCAGGTGTCAGCTACTGATGGGCTCGCTCTTCGTTCATTTTCTTACAGGCACTGGCTGGGGAGATCAGCCCATTCCTGTGCAGCGGCAGCCACCAGGCCCAGCGCGACTGCCAGCCCAGCGCTCTCAACTGCTTCGTGGAGGCCATGTCCCAATGCGTGCCCCCCACTCCCATCCGGCCCTGTGTCCTCAAGTATTTGGGCAAGACACACAACCTCTGGTTCCGTTCCACGCTGATGCTGGAGCACCAGGCTTTCGAGAAAGGTCTGAGCCTGCAGATCAAGCCCAAGCAGACAACAGAATTCTACGAGCAGGAGAGCATAACCCCACCTCAGCAGGTAGACACACACACATGCGCCACCAGGGCATACTCATGCCCTGGCCCCAAGCACTCAGACACTGAACCTGTTCATAGGAGATCCTGGACTCCCTTGCCGAACTGTACTCATTGCTCCAAGAAGAAGACATGTGGGCCGGCCTGTGGCAGAAGCGGTGCAAGTACTCAGAGACGGCCACGGCCATTGCCTACGAGCAGCACGGCTTCTTTGAGCAGGTGGGTCTCAGTACCTCCCATTGCCATCCTTGCCACCCTTTGCCCGACCTAATGCGGCACTTGATTTTCACTTTATGGTGCTAGGGATCGAATCCATGTGTCACACCTGTGCTTTAGTGCTGAGCCAGGTGCCTCAACCAGAGGTTGAGAGTGCTGGGTGGTGTTTATCCACCATAAGAAGCTTTTTGTGAGGGGCTGGAGAGATAGCACAGCAGTAGGGCATTTGCCTTGCACGCAGCTGATTCAGGACAGACGCCAGTATGCCATATGCTCCCCTGTGCTTGCCAGGAGTGATTTCTGAGTGCAGAGCCAGGAGTAACCTCTGAGCACTGCTGGGTGTGACCCAAGCTCCCCCAAAGAAGCTTTTTTGGGGGGCCAGAGTGATAGCACAGCAGGAAGGGTGTTTGCCTTGCACATGGCCAACCAGGTTAGCTTCCCTGAGCCTACCAGGAGTAACCCCTGAATGCCACCAGGTAAGGGCCAAAAAAAAAAAAAAAATGCTTTGTGCAGAAGCATCAGAGAGTAGAGGCTTTTATCCTAGCTCTTGTGAGTGGAAGGTTGGCTTTCACACGCAGAGTTTGAGTATTGGCGCATGGCTCCCCACTCCAGCCTAGGCACAGGCTGTGACTTCATCTATGGCTCCAGGACAGGGTTCTCCCCTTACAGTGCTATGTGGGGCATTAGATACCCCCTATAGTCTTTCCCTCTGGTGTCAGCTAGGGGGGCCTCTGTGAAGAACTGGGGGTGGTCCAGCTCTACAGAAACAGCTGAGCCAAGGCTGCAGAGAAGCATCCTGCAGATCAGCAGCTTGTGGCATTGTCCCCTCTCAGGCCCAGGAGTCCTATGAGAAAGCGATGGATAAAGCCAAGAAGGAGCACGAGCGGAGCAGCGCATCTCCGGCCATTTTTCCCGAGTACCAGCTGTGGGAGGATCACTGGATCCGGTGAGTGGGACAGGGTGCTTGCGCTTCATCCTGGTCTTCTCCCAGCAAGCCCATCTATGCCTGTCTTGTGTGCAGAGGACTCATTTGATCCCCTTAGACCACAGTGCCTCAGAGCCTCATGGTATTATGGCTTAGGTTGCAGAGACTGGCAAGACATGTTTCCTGTTGCATGACTCTGGGTCAGTGCTATGATGCTGTGTCATGCACTCTCGGTGTGAAAGGGGGCTTTATACTGCCGGAAGCCCTCGCATGTGCCAGGACCCCCGACCTTTCTGGGGCTCTCAGTCTGTCGGTGACTAAGGTTTTGATCTTACAGGTGCTCTAAAGAGCTGAACCAGTGGGAAGCCCTGACGGAATATGGTCAATCCAAAGGGCACATCAACCCATACCTTGTGCTGGAGTGCGCCTGGCGGGTGTCCAACTGGACGGCCATGAAGGAGGCACTTGTGCAGGTGAGCAGGAGAGCTCCCCTTTCCCAGGCCAGGCCCCCCTGAGCTGCAAGAACATCTCCAGGGTTGGTCGGGCGAGGGTCATTTTTCTGTATTTCAGCTTCTTCCCTAGTCATGAGGTTTTTTTTGTTTTGTTTTGTTTTTTGGTTTTTGGGCCACACCCGGTAACGCTCAGGGGTTACTCCTGGCTATGCGCTCAGAAGTTGCTCCTGGCTTGGGGGACCATATGGGACGCCGGGGGATCGAACCGCGGTCCGTCCTAGGCTAGCGCAGGCAAGGCAGGCACCTTACCTCCAGCGCCACCACCCGGCCCCTAGTCATGAGTTTAATTGCAGGTTGTTAGTTCATCCCCAGAACTTGTCCGAAGGAACAGGTTGGAGGTGGCTTATGAGGAAGGCGTCTGACCTAGGCACTAGGGGTAAAGAATGTGTGGGCAGGGCCGAAATGGGGTCATAGTCGGGGTTTCTGTGTATTTGGAAGCAATATTGGTGTAGTGCATGTAACTTCAGGGGAGTTTAGGGAGAGCCCAGACTCCCCTAAGAAACCCAAAAGAATAGGATTACTTGCAGTGGTACATTCTCAGGTAACCTTATTTGGGGGGGGGGGAGGGTGTTTTGAGGTGCCTGTGCCACACATAGCAGTGGGCTATGCTCAGAGATCTTGGTGGAATTGGGGGACCCATATGGGATGCAAGGGGTTGAGCCCTGGTTAGGTGTGTAGAAGGCCCCTCAGTACCAGACTGAAGGCCGGCGGGCATGCGCAGGTGGGTTGTTACGAGTCTGATAGTCTTTGAGGTGAGGGAGGAGGGTAGATAGCCAAGCAGTATGCAGGGAGCTAGGGGCTAGTTGTATGGATATTTGGTCAAAGGATTCAAACAGTTCCATGCTGGGCCCAAAGCTAGGCATGCTGCTCTGGCACAGAGTAGGGGATGATGCACCAGGGCCACAACTGGAGATGCTCGGGGCTCAGATAGGGCCCCCCCACCCCCAAGCCTCACTGCTGGCTTCTCGGCCCTTTATTCTCATAACATTTGAACAGAGCGTCAGTTTGATTCTTACCTCTTCCCAAAAGCACTGCAGAAGGGGAATGTCCTATTGCTCTTGCTACACAAGACCTTGAAGACTTCTTGAGTAGATTTAGCTCATTGTCGTCATTTAAAAAGCACATTTCTGGGCCCGGAGAGATAGCACAGCGGCATTTGCCTTGCAAGCAGCTGATCCAGGACCAAAGGTGGCCAAAGGTGGTTGGTTTGAATCCCGGTGTCCCATATGGTCCCCCGTGCCTGCCAGGAGCTATTTCTGAGCAGACAGCCAGGAGTAACCCCTGAGTACCGCCGGGTGTGACCCAAAAAGCAAAAAAAAAAAAAAAAAGGCACATTTCTTTGATCATCACGACTGTAACAGCTCGTGGCCAACCTGCAGGCGAGAAAGCTACCTCCTTGGACCCCACAGAGCAGAGTCCACGCATCAGCTTCTCTGGTGTTTGCAGGTCTAGCTTGTCCCACTGACACCTCGACCTATCTGTCCCAGGTTGAGGTGAGCTGTCCCAAGGAGATGGCCTGGAAAGTGAACATGTACCGCGGGTACCTGGCCATCTGCCACCCCGACGAGCAGCAGCTCAACTTCATCGAGCGCCTGGTGGAGATGGCGAGCAGCCTGGCCATCCGAGAGTGGCGGCGCCTGCCCCACGTGGTCTCACATGTGCACACACCTCTGCTGCAGGTACACCCACGCCTCCTCACCCCATCTTTTCGCCTCTCCCGTCCCCTTCTCCTTTTCTCTCCCACCGTAGGTCTCCTATAGTGAAGGGAGGGCCAGAATCACAATGCAAAGAGAACATTTTTTCTCTGAGTGTCAGGGCTTCTCCCATGATTTTGCTTTGAGAATTTTTCCAAACACACCACACCACACCCACACACCCACACTTTGTGCCATCCTCAGCATGAAGCCATGGCTCGGTGAAAATGTCTCATCCTAAGAGACGTTGAGGCTCAGCCCCAGCTCCTTTGTGTTTCTGAGCTGTGACTGTGGCAAGGGCTGCAGTTTCTTCTCGGCTTGCCCCTATGCGTGTGTTCACAAGCACACAGCACACAAAACTGAACACGACACACACCTTGCCAGCCTGCAGCCTGTGGGAGTAGCTGAAAGGGAGCAAAACCACTGACTCAACCGACAGAGGTTCAAAACAGCAAGATTTTCCTTCCCTGACAGTGGTTGTGAGTTTCCTCCCTGCAGTAGCCGGGAGCAAGAGACTTAAGATTGGAGGCATCTGGGTGTAGAATTAGGGAAGAATGCATTAGCTGTGGGCTGAGGTGTGTGTTAAGTTAGGGTGTTTCTTTCCATCACTGAACCTCACATGTCTTCTCATAACGGGGTTACCTGAGGGTCTTGGTGTATGTGTGCAAGATTACCCACACTGTGCCCCTGGACGGCCTCATTCAGGCAGCCCAGCAGATCATCGAGCTCCAGGAGGCTGCACAGATCAACGCAGGCCTGCAGCCAAGCAACCTGGGGCGCAGCAACAGCCTGCACGACATGAAGACAGTCGTGAAGACATGGCGCAACCGGCTGCCCATCGTGTCCGATGACCTGTCCCACTGGAGCAGCGTCTTCATGTGGCGCCAACATCATTATCAGGGTAAACCTATCTGGCCCGCCATGTGATGCCCCACCTACCCACCTGCCCTTCCACTTGATTTACATCATCTTTCTTGTGGGGATTCAGCAGTTGCCTTTACCGGATTTCCTGGGTTTGGGCTGGTTTGGTCAGCGGTGGTTGGAATGAAGAGGGCACAGAGGAAGGAATGGTGAAGAGGGAAGGGATCCCTTCTATTAGAACAGAATTGCTACCAGTTCCTGGTCACCTTCTAAAATTGCCAGCACAATCCTGGGGTGTGTGTGTGTGTGTGTGTGTGTGTGTGTGTGTGTGTGTGTGTGTGTGTGTGTGTGTGTGTGTGTGTGTGTGTGTGTGTGTGTGTGTGTGTGTGTGTGTGTGTGTGTGTGTGTGTGTGTGTGTGTGTGTGTGTGTGTGTGTGGCCTGCCCCAATCTCTAAGCGCCACATGTGCTTCCCGTATATACTTGAGTCTGATCGTAGAGAACTTGGAGAAGCCTTTAGTGAGGACTGACCCTCGGTTTCTTTGCTCTGTAGCTATCGTGACAGCGTACGAAAACAGCTCTCAGCATGACCCCAGCTCCAACAACGCCATGCTCGGGGTCCACGCATCAGCCTCTGCCATCATCCAGTATGGGAAGATTGCCCGGAAGCAGGGGCTGGTCAACGTCGCGCTAGACATCCTGAGCCGCATCCACACGATTCCCACTGTGCCCATCGTGGATTGCTTCCAGAAGATTCGCCAGCAGGTGAAGTGCTACCTGCAGCTGGCAGGAGTCATGGGGAAGAACGAGTGTATGCAGGTGAGTACTGGTGAGAGGGTGAGCAGGGCCCTGGCAGAGGGAAGTGGGGACCAGAACTTTGTGTAGACTCAGCTTTAAGGAAACAGCCCTCCCAGGACATTAGGAAAGGAAGTCACTCATCAGGTGTGTGAATCATCTTTTCTGGTTGCTATGCTGAAGGAAGGAAAATCAGAAACTATGGGGCAGGGGTGTGAAGGAGACAAAAATGGTGACACACACTGGTCACCTCAGATAATGTGGGAGAAAATGAGACCAGAAAGTGTCCAGAACTGAGTATAATTGTAATTGGGGGTTCAGTTTAAATATTACGGTCAGGGCCATGGCTCAATGGTAAGAGCATGTGTCTTGTGTGAGGCCCTGGGTTCAATCCCCAGTGCTACAGTCAATCACTCTGAATCAGTATTGCCAGTTGATCAATACTACTGGTAAGCAAGTCTCATCAATTTCAAGAACATGGGCCTGGAGTGATAGCACAGGGGTGTTTGCCTTGCAAGCAGCCAATCCAAGACCAAAGGTGGTTGGTTCGAATCCCGGTGTCCCATATGGTCCCCTGTGCTTGCCAGGAGCTATTTCTGAGCAGACAGGAGTAACCCCTGAGCACCGCCGGGTGTGACTCAAAAACCAAAAAAAAAAAAAATTTCAAGAACATTTGTCAATGACCTTTCAGGCCACATTGCCTAGGTAAATAGCTCAATGACATTTCTACATTAATATCTAGATATTGTAAGGATTTTTCCTTTCTTTTCTGAAACAGGGCCTTGAAGTTATTGAATCTACAAACTTGAAATACTTTACAAAAGAGATGACAGCCGAGTTCTATGCTCTGAAAGGAATGTTCTTGGCGCAGATCAACAAGTACGTATATTGTATACGAGAGGTGGGTTTTTTTTGTTTTGTTTTGTTTTGCCACAATAGTTATTTATAACTTGAAGTCAGTAGGAAACTTGAGCAAGAAATTGGTATGATTTTAATGATAGTTGACTGATATTTTAGGCATCACACCTCTGAAGGTGGTAACTATAAGTTTGCACTTTAATGTGCAGCACATATGATCCTTTTTCCAAATGAGTTGTTCAAACTCAGATCTAGTGATAGCATGGACTCATTCCCCCATTTTCTCATGAGCCTTTTGGAGCAAAGTTCATTTCTTTTTTTTTTTTTCTTTTTCTTTTTTGGTTTTTGGGCCACACCCGGTGGTGCTCAGGGGTTACTCCTGGCTGTCTGCTCAGAAATAGCTCCTGGCAGGCACGGGAGACCATATGGGACACCGGGATTCGAACCAACCAACCACCTTTGGTCCTGGATTGCTGCTTGCAAGGCAAATGCCGCTGTGCTATCTCTCCGGGCCCAAAGTCTTTTTTTGTTTTTGTTTTTGTTTTTTGGGCCGCACCCGTTTGATGCTCAGGAGTTACTCCTGGCTAAGCGCTCAGAAATTGCTCCTGGCCTGGGGGGACCATATGGGACTCCGGGGGATCGAACTGCGGTCCTTCCTTGGCTAGTGCTTGCAAGGCAGACGCCTTACCTCTAGCGCCACCTCGCTGGCCCCCAAAGTTCATTTCTTTCCTGGAGTACTGCTGCTTGCCTTTGTTTTCATTTGGGAGTGAGGTGGCAGTGGGACAGCTCGCTCTGCCCCTCAGGCTGGCCAGCATCACAGGTTTGTGCAGCTGATGTAGAACACACCAGCACTGTGGTCATCTGTGCACAGGCTTGGCAGCCACAACAAGGGCTGCTGGGGGAGAATATACAGGACTGAGAAGGTGGGGAGGGGGCGGACATCAGTGAGGCTCTGGTCCCATCCCTGACAGACTTGAACCCAGGGTCTGGGTTGAAACATTCTGGGAATAGCCTGAGGACTTTTTCCAAAAAAACTATTTTAGATAATAAGATTGTCTTGGAAATTCTTAGGGAAATGAATGTTAGCTGGATTTTGGTAAAATGTTCAAACATAAGGGCCCTGGGATGTTTGTGTAAGCATCCCCATGAGGGGAACCCACCGTGAAAAAACTCCATAGTCCTGGTATTTCTCACCCCACAAAGGAAACCCACTGAAGAAGAATGGCGGTCCCAGGGGCTGGGGGTGCCTCATGGTTAGGGCTCTTGAGTACTGGGATGATCCTCAACTAGATCAAGGTGCCAGGTTCTGCAGTTTGAATAAGGGAAGGGTACCTAAATTCTTAAAGGGCTCTCTCAGTGAGTGACAAATGGTCTGTTCCCTGCTGTGCCATCAGATCGGAGGAGGCCAACAAGGCCTTCTCTGCAGCGGTCCAGATGCACGATGTTCTGGTGAAGGCCTGGGCCATGTGGGGTGACTACCTGGAGAACATCTTCGTGAAGGAGCGGCAGCTGCACCTGGGCGTGTCTGCCATCACTTGCTACCTGCACGCGTGCCGGCACCAGAACGAGAGCAAGTCCAGGAAGTACCTGGCCAAGGTGATCCCAGACCCAGATGGGAGAATGGGTAGAGAGCTGTGAGCTGCTTTGCTCCTGTGAGGCTTGCATAGATGTCTCCTGGCCCCCTTCATACTCCATTATATTCCACCTGCCTGTCTTCTTGGGTTTCGTTCCCAGGAGGGAGCCTGGAAATAATGTGGAGCCCATACTGGTGAGCAGCTCAGCTGAACCAGGCGTTTGGGTCTGGTTGTCCCGGGATCTGCACTCTGGGAGAAGTCTGCCTGATTGCAGGATTGCCCTCCAGCTGATGCTCTCTGTGCTGGTGAAACTGACCACAGCCCATGGTCCACAATTTCCAGGGCAAAGGCCTGAGAGATAGCACAGTGATAGGGCATTTGCCTTGCACACAGCCGATCCAGGACTGATGGTGGTTCAAATCCCAGCATTCCATATAGTCCCCCATGCCTGCCAGGAACAGTTTCTGAGCACAGAGCCAGAAGTAACCCCTGAAAGCCGCCAGGTGTGACCTAAAAAAAAATAAATAAATAAAAATAAAAACCTTCTAGGGCAGACATACTTGCTGGCAGACAGACACGTGACCCCATAGATCATATGTAGCTGATATTACTCCTTTAGAGCCGCTTCCTTCCAGCTCCCAAGACAGGCAGGTAAAAGGCAGAGTTCTCCTGGGAAGCTGTAAGTCTCCTGCTTTTCTGATCAGTCTGTGAGAGGTTTGATGCTTGTAGAATACCTGCACTCAGCCGACCCAAGTTTTATCTCTGGCATCCTGTCTGACATCCCCAAACAATGCCAGGATTAACCCCTGAGCATCACCCGGATATAGCCCCAAAACAAAACAAAAGAAGAATCTCCAGACTTAGTGTCCGAGTTGGGATTATAGATGAGCACATAGTTGAAGCTGCCGCCAGAGATAGTAAAAGCACCTTGGAGCCTGATACATGGTTGATGTCTTCTATGCACTCTGGGCTAAAATACTACTGGCTGCGAGCTGGCCAGGGTGATTCAGGGGGACAGGTCCCAGCCAGCTGTCTGTGACCCTCTGGAGGCTATTGACTGCTATTGAGTCAGCAGATAGGTGTCATTAATGTGGATGTTAGGGCCAGTCTGAGTGGGTGCTCCCTTCCTACCTCTTGTCCTTGAGGTCACTATCTTGCTGCACTGTCACTGTCTTCTAAGTGTATTTCTATTGCCAAGAGACGTGTTCCAGTGGCCTTTTTGTCCTGGGTTCACATTTAGTGAACCCAACTCGGTAGTTAGTTTCTCACATCTCCTTAGCATCCTTAGGATCTCTTGCTGTTGGAAAAGTCAGTGGATCAAGCTCCTCAGGATTCTCCTCCAATCCCAGAATTTTCTTTTTCGATCCAGGTGCTATGGCTTTTGAGCTTTGATGATGACAAGAACACGCTGGCAGATGCTGTGGACAAGTACTGCATCGGTGTGCCCCCCATCCAGTGGCTGTCATGGATCCCGCAGCTGCTCACCTGCCTGGTGGGCTCCGAAGGAAAACTGCTCCTAAACCTCATCAGCCAGGTGGGGCAATCACTGTGTTTCTGTCACCAGAAAGGATCTTTGGTCTCCCTCTCTGTGAGATGGCAGACACGCTGCCACATCAGTGAAATTCTGCAGAGCTGGGTACATGTGGCTTGGTATAATAGCACAGTGATTTAACTTAAGGCAAGCATACGAGAAAACATGCCAGGGGTGAGACCATCATCAGAGCATCGTGATATTAAGATGATGTTTCTGTGCTTGAACATGTTGTCACGTAGGATGCAGATACACGTCTGCGTCTCTTCAGCAAGTTCCCATTCATGAGGTAGCTGTTGGATCATTGTCACCACTGACTTCCTGTAGTGTTACAGCTGTTAGGGTGGGCTTGGATGGTGGAGATGGAGGCCTTTGTCCTTCAGCTCAGGACAACTTGGCTCCACAACACCCATTAACCGTCAGGTCATCATCTTCAGGTGGTCGAGGTGGGAATCAGACTCACTCAGATAGGCTTCAGGGAGTATCAGCTTTATTCATACCCTATCCACCACATGTGTGGTCAATCTCAACCATTTACGCGTGCTATACTTAGCTTGCCCTGCGTCTTAACTTCTTTCAGCCATGTCTCCTCCTCTTACCTCTCCATCCTGGCAAAGACCTCAATCCCCTGGGTCAAAGGCCTTATCTAACCTTCCCAAGACCCCTCCCAGGAATGGGGGGTCTTGCAGGTAAAGATACAAGTAATATCCAAGGTGGAGTCACAGACTTCGTAGCATATGCAAGGAACAGTCTGGCTGGAGCTTCCTTGGTGACCCTGGCCCTGATGTGATGTCCCCCTGAGCACTTTGTTGGCTGCCCCTCTCAGAGGAGGAAAGGTGTCTCAGGGTGAAGAGAAGTAGGAAGTTATCAACAGTTGTTTCACTGCCACTATCAACACTGCTTCTAACCACCCAAGGCCAGATCCTGGAAGGGAAGACCCTTGCTTCTTTTTGTACACACTGAAAGTCTTCCATAGTATGATTCTTGCTACTTTCCATATTTTTTTGCAGCCATAAAACCCCAGTTTGGTAATTATTTTAAGTGGAACTTTTCAGTTATACAGACTGTTTCATTAATTTTCATCTAGAATTAGTCCACATTTCTCAGCCACTATCAACACTGCTTCTAACCACCCTAGGCCAGATCCTGGAAGCCCCTTGCTTTTTTTTTGTACACACTGAAAGTCTTCCATAGTATGATTTTTGCTACTTTCCATATTTTTTTGCAGCCATAAAACCCCAGTTTGGTAATTATTTTAAGTGGAACTTTTCAGTTATGCAGACTGTTTCATTAATTTTCATCTAGAATTAGTCCACATTTCTCACTGAACACTGTGGCAAGACTGGCTGGTCTGTGTTCTCCTGTTATTTTCCTGAATAAGATCCAGAAACTCGGTTTCTCACCTTGGTCAGGTTTGTTACTTCCAGTGAATGTTTCTGTCCTAGAAGGTCTCCAGCAGTACCGATGATAGAATGCACTAGGGGTTTATTTGGTTTTGATTTCAAAGCCCCCCCCCCCCCAAATCAGGGCTCAGAGTCTACACCCCAGACCTTGAGCATCTTCTGGGCTGTTAGGTCTGTGGCTCAGCATGGAGTTTCCCTGCTGCTGGCCTCAGCTGCTTTTCTGGTTTGCTCCCTGGGTCCAGCCACAGACCTGCAACATCACAGGCCAACATTGGCTGTTTTCCTACCAGCCACCCAGATCTTGAGCAATACCCCTCTTCCCCATCTCTTGAGCAGGTTGGACGAGTGTACCCTCAAGCGGTCTACTTCCCCATCCGGACCCTCTACCTGACCCTGAAGATAGAGCAGCGGGAGCGCTATAAGAGTGGTAAGTACTTGTGGGTCGGGGTATCCATCTTCACTGCTGCCCCTGGGAGAGGCCACTTGGGAACCACTAGTCTCAGTTCCCTCATCCCCAGTGGGTGTCCCTGGGGATTAGTTGGTCTGCACGAACAGAGCATTGTGCTGACGGCTGATTTTCAAGTTTGCCTAGGTAGAGCAAGTCAGAGAGGCATCCTGTGAGCTGCATTAATATTGGGTGCCAGATCATTTGTTGGGATGTTCTCTGTTGTCTCTTGATGCTTTTCATGTTGATTTTGTTCCAGGCATTGTGGTTTACAATCCTGTTCACGGGAGGTTTCTTGCATGAATTATTCCCCCTACCCTCTCGTCCTGGGGTCCCGCCCCACGGTATTTTGTTGGGCTCTGTTGCCCCTGTGAAGGAGTGGCCTGCCCCCTTCACTTAGGACTGAAGGGTGCTCCCGGATTTTGTTTGGTTTTATGAAGACTTGGGTTTTTTGTTTGTTTGAACTGAAAATAAAAGTAAAGTGAAGTTGAACTGAAAAGTGAAAAGTCGGAACTGGGGCGTTTTTGGCTTTTTTTGTTTGAAGAATATTTCTCACCTAGCAAGTGACTGTTTTTTTTTGTTTTGTTTTGTTTTGTTTTTGAATTATCAGTTTACACTTATGGTTTGAAGTTCCCAAATGAGCAAATGTCCATGTGGTTAGCCTTTCCCCAGAACATTGCAGGCGTTCAGAGGTGCAGTCGGTTAAGGGGAGCCCTGCGCTCCCCACAGTTGCTATAGCCTGCGGTGTCTGCCTTCAAAACCCAGGCTTCCTCCTCCCAAGGCAATCGGGAGCCCCAGAGCTGCTCTCTGGCCTGGGGCATGCCTGGGACAGCCACTGGCCTTGGGAGCCACACTCGGGTCTTTGCCCACTGCAGCCTCGCCCCCACCCCGTCTCCTCCCACTTGGCCCCCTGGTTTGTGCTGTGGCCCCGGCTGGGAGGTGCCACTCTGGAGCACGAGCGCTCAGGTGGCTCGGGGAAGCGCTGACGTGGACGTTGTGTGTGTCGCTCTCAGATTCTGGACAGCAGCAGCCCAGTTCAGTGGGTAACCAGTCCCATTCTGCACCAGATCCAGGGCCCATAAGAGCGACAGCGCCCATGTGGCGCTGCAGCCGAATCATGCACATGCAGCGGGAGCTCCACCCCACCCTCCTGTCTTCCCTGGAAGGCATCGTCGATCAGATGGTCTGGTTCCGGGAAAACTGGCACGAAGAGGTACTTAGCGCGGTGAACACAGGACTTCTTGCCCAGGGGCCCTGGCGGCCTGCTGTGTGGCTTTGGCTACTCTTCCCGAAAGGATGGCTTGGGGCTGTGGGGTGCCTGGTGGAGTGGTAGGGCAGGAGCAAGCCACACACCATGCAGTCCTGCCCAAGGGAGACACTGAGCCAGGAAGCCAGTTCTGCCCTTAGACACTTCCATTCCATTCCCCAGGCTGTCCCCATTACCGTCCCTGAGGGAGTCCTGTCTGTGCAGCAGCAGCAGCGGCTCATCAGAGATCTCCATTCTCTGGTGGGGGTGCCGGTAGGGTCAGGATGGGGACACCACAGAGGATCTCAGTTGCACGTTGCCGTTTTGTGGGTGATTCCTGAGCTCTCTCCCACCAGGTGCTCAGGCAGCTGCAGCAGGGCCTGGCCAAGTGTTACTCGGTGGCCTTTGAGAAGAGCGGAGCCGTGTCCGATGCCAAGATCACACCCCACACACTCAACTTCGTCAAGAAGCTGGTGAGCACATTCGGGGTGGGCCTGGAGAACGTGTCCAACGTCTCCACCATGTTCTCCAGCGCCGCCTCCGAGTCCCTGGCTCGGCGCGCTCAGGCCACGGCGCAGGACCCCGTCTTCCAGAAGCTCAAGGGCCAGTTCACGAGTGGTGAGTACCCACAGTCTCCCAGCCACCTCCCTGGAAACACTGGGATTCGGGGTTACAACGAGGATGGTTCCAGTGGAGCCCTGCCTGCTTCCCCCCTGGTGTGTTTGTATCACAAGCCCCAGGTTCCTGGAACATCCTGGCCACCAAAGCTGTGCCAGTCCCAGCTCCCCCATTTTCGGGGTGATGAGCACAGTCAGTGAGGACCCATTGTACCCAATGCCCCACAACAAAAATAACAAACATATAAAATGCCCTGGGCACAAGTGTCCAGTCAGACTCTCTGGGACATTCCTCACGGTGGACAATGCTGCGGGATACTTCCATGGGGCCACTGTCCTTTCTTGCCTCTCTGGTCCCAGGATGCACTCCTGCAGTTGTGTCTGGACAGGTCTAGGGACTCCTGGTTGCTTCTCTGGCCTGAACCCCCATCCCTCTGCCTGCTGAGACATGCAGCTGCTTTTGGATAGGCTTAAGGCTTGTCTGGGCCCATGACCGACCTAGGCATTGTCCAGCCTTCAGTTGTCACTGGCTGTGGCTCTGGCATCTTGGCAGGACTCTTCGTGACTCTGGCCTTCCATTGACTTAGGACCTGAGAAGTATGACGAGGGTTTTCATGCCCATATGTCCAAGCCCCTCTGAGCACCCAGTTGTCAACTGTCTAGAATTCGGGGTTCTCTTTTCTCCTCTGGCCATAGGCTGATTTCTGGGCTCACTAAGGTACCCCACAGGGCACCAAAAGGGGCCTCCTGGTTTGCACTTCAAGACATGTTTATATGGGGCCACAACAGAGTGCTGGGGCTGGGGCATGGCTCACAGTGCTGTGAAGCACTTGCCTTGTTGCTGGGGTGAGCTCTGGGTTCAATCCCTGGCACCACGGAAAACAACCAGGTCCATGCATGTGTCTGGTTGTGGTGGGAGGAGGCTGGGTTCAAAATGGCCTAGTGATTAAAATGACCTAATGAGTTAAGCTGCTTTTCATCACCTTTTGTTTTATAGATTTTGATTTCAGTGTTCCAGGATCAATGAAGCTTCATAATCTCATTTCTAAGTTGAAAAAGTGGATCAAAATTTTGGAAGCGAAAACCAAGCAGCTACCCAAGTTTTTCCTCATCGAAGAAAAGTGCCGTTTCTTGAGCAATTTCTCTGCCCAGACGGCCGAGGTGGAGATTCCAGGCGAGTTTCTGATGCCGAAGCCCACGCACTACTACATCAAGATTGCCAGGTAAGCACCCCTCAGGCCAGGTCCCCCCCTGGCCACACTGTCCCCTCTAGCCTCTCCTTTGGGACATGGCTGTGGGGAGCTGCTCCCCCTTCTCTCTCCCTGCCCCAATGGCTTTCCTGGGCACAGGGAGCCTGACATTCCCATGCAGTCACTGAGTCTGCTGAGCCCCCTGTGTGTGGGCTCCCACCTGGACGCAGTGTCAGCATGCCCAACTGTCCACAGGTTCATGCCGCGGGTGGAGATCGTGCAAAAGCACAACACGGCAGCACGGAGGCTCTACATCCGCGGGCACAACGGCAAGATCTACCCATACCTGGTGATGAACGACGCCTGCCTCACTGAGTCGCGCCGCGAGGAGCGAGTGCTGCAGCTGCTGCGGCTGCTCAACCCCTGCCTAGAGAAGAGGAAGGAGACCACCAAGAGGCATCTGTTCTTCACAGGTGAGACCACCAAGAGGTCCTTAGACTTTATGGATCAGAGAGAGACAGACTCACCTACACCTCTCCCAGGCGCCTGATGACCCTCTTTTCATGGCCCCACACAGGCCTTCTGGTGCCTACTGGCAATAAGTGGCACTTTCTAGGGGGTTCTGTGTAGTGATGCCTCTTCCTTGCTTGGGTGCAGCAGTGGCTCCTTAGGTTTCCCTGAGAAGACCCTTCCCCATCTGATGGGCAGGCCTTTTCCTGAGCTGCACCTGCCCAGATGAGGTCTCAGCACCAAGTCCCGGTTGTACCCACACTGCCTCTGGGCCTGGTGCAGGTTCTGCTCTGAACTTCTTGCCCAGAAGTGAGTAGTGGCTGAAGATTAGCGGGTGTTTGACCAAGTGGCCTATTGGGCCTGGGCAGAACAAGAGGAGACAATGGTGCCAGGAGACAAGGCTGCAACCAGTGCTCGACAGAAACACCATGTCAGGCCTGACCTAGTCCTGGTGTCAACTGAGGTGGGGTCAGCTGCCCTCTGAAATACCTATTTCTCCACTGGAGAAACTGAGGCACTGATCAGAACAGAAGGTCTAGAGGCCTGGATTCCATTCCTGGCACCAGATGGCACCCCAAAAATGTATAGAAAGAACCTGAGGGGACAGGGAGAGTCCACCACACCCACCCGAATGCTGGGGCCGAGCATTTAGCCAGAATGGAGCTTGCACCAGCTCATTTGTGCCCACAGCCACGTCACGGCAGGGTAGCCCAGGCCCCGTATTCAGGGGCTAGTTTTTTGTTGTTGTTGTTTTAATCTGGATCATGGGGCCTTGAAAGTGTCCAGCTCCCATCAGATTCAGTCATTCTAACCTAGGACACCCAGGGTCGGTGCTCAGGAGAAGGCCAAGCCCTCAGGCCTTGAAGAGCAGGTGGGCCTAGTGGACAATTTCTGTGTCCTTAACTCGTGCTCTGGCCATTCAGGCTCTGTCCCCTGGATGTCTGACTGTGGCCTCTCCACTTCCCTCCGCAGTGCCCCGAGTCGTGGCCGTGTCCCCGCAGATGCGCCTGGTGGAAGACAACCCATCCTCGCTGTCACTCGTGGAGATCTACAAGCAGCGTTGCGCCAAGAAGGGCATCGAGCACGACAACCCCATCTCCCGCTATTATGACCGGCTGGCCACAGTGCAGGCTCGTGGGACGCAGGCCAGCCACCAGGTGGGTCTTTTTGCCCTGTGCTTCCTGGGGCTCAGCACTAGTGCTAGGCAGAACATCCCCTCTGAGCCGTGGATAGTTCTGGGGAGTTGATGGGGTGATTGGGTGATTTTCTAAGGGCACTGGTGCTCATGGCAATGTGGGGGCCAGGTCAATTAGTTACCAATCTCTTGGTAAATTTCTGCTGAGGAACTGGCAAAGTTACAGATGGGGTCCTGCTGGGCAGGGAGGTTTGCAGAGCCTTGGGGAGTTCATTTTGGGCAGTGATGATGACAGGTGACGTTGCTTGTGCCAGTTATTTTTTTACTTGAGCCTCTTGCCTAATTTCATGCTGGATGGTGCTAGAGAGATCAGGACTAACGCACTTTCCTTGTGCCTGGCCAACCCACATTCAACCCCCTCATGTGGCATTCTGCGCCCCGTCAGGAGTAATCCCTGAGCACAGTTGGGAGTAAGCCTCAAGTAACTGCTGGGTGTGGCCTATAAGAAGAAAGAAAGATAAACAGATTGGGCATTTAATAGAATGTAGAACTCAGGGTTGGTGGATGCTTGTTCAGTGACTGAAATGCTGTGAGGTGGGAAATTTTCCCTCTTCCCTATGAGGGCCTAGCTAGAGGAGGTGGGGCCCTGGCATAGTCTGCCTTTCCTGTTCCTGGGACTGTGCTGAGGCTGGCAGCACCCATGGTTGCCTGACCCAGCACCCAGCCAGAGTCTGGGCTGGCTCCTGGCGAGGAAGTGCATGGGGTGACATAGTGAATCTTGGGCGGGGCCATTCCAGGTGCTCCGAGACATCCTGAAGGAGGTGCAAGGCAACATGGTCCCACGCAGCATGCTCCGTGAGTGGGCGCTGCACGCGCTCCCCAATGCCACCGACTACTGGACCTTCCGCAAGGTGCTCACCATCCAGCTGGCTCTCATTGGCTTTGCAGAGTTTGTGCTGCACCTCAACAGGCTCAACCCCGAGATGCTCCAGATCGCCCAGGTAAGGGGTGCTTCCTCCCTCTCTTCCTCCCCCTCCCCCACCAGTAGTGCCCCTGACCACCTCCTGTTCTTCTCAGGACACTGGCAAGCTGAATGTCGCCTATTTCCGCTTTGACATCAATGACGCCACGGGGGACTTGGACGCCAACCGCCCAGTCCCCTTCCGCCTCACGCCCAACATCTCAGAGTTCCTCACCACCATCGGGGTCTCAGGCCCGCTCACTGCCTCCATGATTGCCGTTGCCCGCTGCTTCGCACAGCCAAACTTTAAGGTGAGTAAGCAGTGGCCTGTGAGCACCTCTGGAATAATCATCGCCCAGCAGGGCCCAGCAGTTTCTCCACTGACTACACATGACCAGAGACCAAGGGACTGAGCAGGGACCAGTGTCAGACCCAGGTCAGACCCTCAACCCACTTGAAAGGACAGTGGCCATGTCTTACACTTCCTGGGTATGCCCCTTGTGTTGAGGCCCCTAGTGAGGGGCTCCCCAACAGATTTAATAATTCAAGAGACTGATTTTCTCTCCCCAGCCTGCCCCCAAAGAGTTTGTCGGGCTCTAGTTACTGTGTGTGCTCCGGAGTTTCATGTTTAGGGGACCAAGCGATTGCACAGTGGGGAGGGCCTTGCACATCACTGACCTGGGGCCATTCCCAGCATCCCAAAAGGTTTCCTGAGCACTGCCAGGTGTGACTCCCCCCAGAGAATTTTTTAAGTACAGAGTTAGGTCTGAAACACATGATAGGGATCAGGGATCTGGGCCTGACCTGACTGGGAGTAAGCCTGGAGTGAAGGGGTCATACAGATAGGGGGACCCTCTGGACAAGTCTGGGATGAGATGAATGGGAACCCCGCACACCCTGCATGCAGGCCTGTGACATGCTCCTCTAATGCTCAGGTGGACGGCATCCTGAAGACGGTGCTGCGTGACGAGATCATCGCCTGGCACAAAAAAACCCAGGAGGACACGTCATCCCCACTGTCAGCTGCCGGGCAGCCCGAGAACATGGATGGGCAGCAGCTGGTGTCCCTGGTGCAGAAGGCTGTCACCGCCATCATGACCCGCCTGCACAACCTCGCCCAGTTTGAGGGTGGTGAGAGCAAAGTGAGCACCCTGGTGGCCGCTGCCAACAGTCTGGACAACTTGTGTCGCATGGACCCTGCCTGGCATCCTTGGCTGTGACCCCACCCAGCTGACAACCCCTCTGAACCCGGCCCAGCCAGCCAAAGTTCCTGAGAGTTGAAGTTCAGAAGAGGAAATGGAACCAACTGTGAGGCCCAAAGTGGCAGAGCTGAGATCTTCTGGGCTCCTGCGAGTTCTTCCGGCGACTTCAGTGAACCAGAGAATGTCTCAGCTGTTGTTCCTGCTCCGCTTTGACCCATGGCTGGCCATGGGACCATCACCCGACCTCAGGGGACCACCGGAAGAAAGCAGTCCCATGTCCTGTGCTGGCCCCATGGATGTCTTGCAGATGTCTTTCCCATCAGTGTAACTGAAAAGAATCACTTTTTCTTCTTAATTTAAAAAGAAATGATAGCAATGAACATGCGTTCGTTAATTCCCGTCTGTTATGTTCCCATTTTTATAAATAGGTGCATTGAGAATGTTCTATCTAAATTTGTACAGTGTGATTTTTTAGAATAAATATTTTCTAACAGGATGTGTTATGTTTCCTGTGTGGTAATGTGTCTTCTGCTTTGGGGTCTGTGGGCTTTGTGCTCCCCCTCTGCAGCCTGGCACCGGGACCCCATGATTTTGGGGACACACCCGGCAGCATTCAGGGGTTACTCCTGGGCTCTGCACTCAGAATATCACTCCTGGCAGGCTCTGGGTAGCCACAGGGTAATGCTAGGAATTACATGTAAGGTTGCATGCAAGGCAAATGTCCTCCCTGCTGTGCTCCAGCAACTGTTCTTTTCTTGCTGCTTAGACCCAATATATGACCAAATATATATGAATCCTAGCCACATCATGAGGTTTTTTTCCTGTGTTTCTGCTAAGGAGTGTGTGTGTGTGTGTATACACTGGGTTGTGGTGCCCACACATGTTCACTGATATTGATACTCTTTAGTTGTGCTTATGGTTTTGAGTATTACTCAGAGATGACACATTCACCATGGTGCTGGGTCCAGGTTGCCCAGTGGGCAGTGCTTTGGCTTCCAATGCTACTTTGCTACTGCACTGTCCCAGACTCCCTAACTTTAGTCATTATTTTTAGGTCTTAAATTTATTCTGAATTAGGGCCCAGAGAGATAGCACAGCTGTGTTTGCCTTGCAAGCAGCTGATCCAGGACCTAAGGTGGTTGGTTCGAATCCCAGTGTCCCATATGGTCCCCCGTGCCTGCCAGGAGCTATTTCTGAGCAGACAGCCAGGAGTAACCCCTGAGCACCGCCGGGTGTAGCCCAAAATCCAAAAAAAAAAAAAATTTATTCTGAATTAACTTTAAGGTCTAAAAGCACAGGTCCAACTTTGCCTCAGGTTTCCAAGCCTCCACCCCAACTGCAGCACTTGTCCTTTGTAGAGAGGTCTCCACACTATTGTCTGAGGGCCAATTTAGGGGTCACTCTTACGTTCTGCTGATCTGGGTCTTTGCATTTTTCCAACTGTGTTTATTTCTGTAGCTTTCCAATAAATTTTGAGATTGGTAGGTCTGAGATATATGGCCCTACTTTCAAAGGTATTTTGACTTAATCGGTTCTTGCTTTATTCAGGATAATTCTCTTTTTTGGTTTTTGGGTCACACCCAGTAGCACTCAGGGGCTACTCCTGGCTCTATGCTCAGAAATCGCTCCTGGCAGGCTCGGGGGACCATATGGGATGCTGGGATTCGAACCACCGACCTTCTGATTGCTAGACAAACGCCTTACCTCCATGCTATCTCTCCAGCCCCTATTCAGGATAATTCTTTGCATGTTTTTGTCCCACCTGGGTGGGAAGTACCCCTGGATTGTCCCTCTGCCCCTACCTGTTCTCCACCTATGGGTGTGGTCCAACTCTTCCCAATAAAGATCTCAGGTCCGAGAGACTTCTTTGGTTTTTGGTCCCACAGTTAGCCTGTCTGCCAGTCAGTACCCTTTGCCTACTTGCAGATAGCTTGTGGTGGAAGTTCCTGAACTTGTTTTATCTCTCTAATCTTGTGTGGATTATTTCCTATAAAGCATTGCTTCCAGATCAGCATTCCCCAATCCCAGGGGTATTGGGGGCATGAGGCTTCCACTACAGGAGTCCCTTTAAAAAAAAAAAAAAGGGAAATAAAGTGCTGAATTGGGCTTTGAGGACAAGGAATGAGAGGAATGTGAGAGAACCAGGAGATAGTCTACATGTAAGAGGGAACAGTCTGGGCGCTTTTCCCTTCACTGATCTCCTATGCCCAGGGCAGAGTTGTGTGTCAGTGTAAGCCATTGCTGAACTTTTTTTTTTGGGGGGGGGGGGGTTGGGTCACACCCGGCAGTGCTCTGGGATTACTCCTGGCTCTATGCTCAGAAATCACTCCTGGCAGTCTCAGAGAGCCACGTGGGATGCCAGGATTCGAACCGCCATCCTTCTGCATGAAAGGCCAACGCCTTACCTCCATGCTATCTCTCCGGGCCCTCTTTGTTATTGTTGTTTGAAACAAACCCAGTGGCCACCCAGGTTACTCTTGGCTCTGCGCTCATAAATCACTCCTAGCAGGCTTGAGGGGACTATTTGGGATAAGCGGGATGGCTGGGTCATTCCAGATCATCCATGTGCAAGGCAAATACCCTACCCACTGTGCTATTGCTCTGGCCCCATCTTTTCATTTTTTAGTTTTTGGGTCACAACTAGCGGGGCTCGGGTTATTCCTGGTTCTGCACTCAGAAATCACTCTTGGTGGTTCTCCGAGGTTCATATGGGATGCTGAAGTCAAACTGGGTCTGCTGGGTGCAAGGCAAACACTTTCCCCCCTGTGCTAACACTCTTATGGGAAGCACTAATGTTTCCATCACCTAGAGAAAAAGTCCTTGTGCCAAAATCTTTCTGAAAGACCAACCCAAGCGTAGTCTCATGAAAAAGTTCTGCTGTCCCAGCGGGGTTTGTTTGTTTGTTTTTGTGTTTGGCCACACCCAGCAGCACTCAAGTTACTCCTGGCTGTGTGCTCAGAAATCACTCCTGGCAAGCTCAGGATGATATGGAATGCCGGATTGAACCTGGGACCGTCCTGATTCAGCCACATGCAAGGCAAACACCCTACCACTGTGCTATCTCTGTGGCCCTCAGCATTCTTTTTTTGTTTTGTGTTGAGCCACACTCGGGTGTTAAGGGACTGAAGCTGGAGCTCCATGTGGTTCCCAGCCTTTGAGCCTTTCGCTTCAGACCCTCAAAATGTCCTTTTAGATGAAATGCTAGAGCTATTGGGGGAAAGGGCAACACCTGAATTTCAAACCCACCTGCATGCACGGCAAGCACCGACCTGTTTTACTCTCTCCAGTTCTGACATTAACTTTTCTTGTGACATTAATTTTCAATGCCCTAATGGACAAATAACTGCCAGTTTATAAAATCTGATATTTGTACTTTATTAGTGCAAACAGTAGATAAATGGGGGATGCTAAACACCTGTTTAGCTTTTATTCCAAATTTTAATGAAAGGTAAAAATATAAGGCCCCACACTACAGACATAAATATATGGAGATGAATCTGTCCTTAGAGGGGCCAGGGATGTGACTCAGTAGGAAAAGATTTCCAGCACTGCAAGAAGAAAAATTGTCATTCGGGCCAGATTCGACTAGGGAGTGTCATTAAGGGGCTTGTCCAGAAAGTGTCGGCACCATTTGGTCCTCTGAGGAACACGGTATGTGCCCCACTGCCCGCAAATCTACTACCTAGAAGTTTTGTCACTGGTCAAAAAAAGCTGTTTGATGGGGAGGTAAAGAGGTGCCCTGCAAGGGCCCGGAGAGATAGTGTGGAGGTAAGGTGTTTGCCTTGCATGCAGAAGGGCGGTGGGTTGAATTCCGCCATCCCATATGGTACCTGGAGCCTGCCAGGAGAGATTTCTGAGCATAGAGCCAGGTGTAACCCCTGAGTGCTGCCGGGTGTGACCAAAAACCAAAACAAAGACAAACAAAAAAAAAAAAGAGGTGCCCTGCAATGTCAGGCAGCAAATCCAAACCCAGACCTGCCATGTGCCAAAGTCTGTGCTCAGGCTTGGGAGCCATTTCTTGTCCCTCTTCTCAGAATTATTGATACTTTTTAAAGTGATTTCTAAGTTCTTTTTGACATATGTATTTTGACTTTTCCCTTTTGCCAAGAAGCTGTTGTTGGTGTGTTGTTCGCTGTTGTCCGCCAGGTTGGTCTCAACCACAGGATGAGGTGCTGTTGGCCCCCCTCAGAGGATTCTCACGTGAGTAACTCGTTTCCAGTTAAAGTTGCCATATGCGGCTGGTGCAGCTATGGTGGGCTCAGCCTGCTGCTTTTGTTTTTGGGGCCACACCCAGTGATACTCGGGTTACTCCTGGCTCAGTATTCAGGTCGTGCTCTGGGCGTGGATGCTGGGGATGCTCATCTGCCCGGGCGAGCGAAGCTGCCATCTAAGATGGAGTCTTGGCCTTCACAGAGCTGGTCATGATCTTAGGGACCCTGGTACACTAGGAGCATGCCAGAGATCCTGCTGGGTCACCCCACTCTGCCCCTTAATGTGCTCAACTGGACTTCTTCATGGTGGGTCTGACTGGCTCCAAGCAAGATATCAGTAACTAGGGATTCAGTGCCTCATCTTTCCAGAATGTGCCAAGCACCCACAGTACTGTGGAAGCGCCAGGGAGAGGGAGAGGGCACTGAGGTAGAAAGAAGTGTGTGATGGCACCGATGGCTATATTCCAGCAGAGGCAGGAGCCGTGACTCGGGGACAGAAGGGGTGTGACAGAGGGGAGTGTGTGGATCACCCACGTTACCCCTATACGTATTTCCACACCACACCATACGCTGGAAAAGTAAAGTTGTGAGTTTATTGCATATGTAACAAAATGACCTTGACCCTGGGCCCAGCCTGCTGTACAGTCTCTGCTTGTCTTGTTTCCAGCTGGTTCCATAACCGCATTAAATAGAACTAGTATTTCTTTAAATACTTTTGATTTCTGACATAGAAACAGAACATTAGTGTACAACTTTCACAAAATAAATCAGCAATAAAAACAGTGGGAAGAATAACGAGGAATAGCAGCAACACTTAAAAACAAGACGTTACAAAATAAATTAAAAATACATTAGAAAGTGGTTGAGGAACAAAAATAAACCAATTTTTCAATTCATACTATGTCTCAGGAAGGCGGTGTGTCCCTGCGAAGCCGTCCCAGCCGCTTGGACGGGACCCTGACCGGGACGTCGCCAGCGGCGGGCCCTCCCTCTCCTACCACACTGGGCAAGAGTGAGTGGGGTGCGACGTCTCTGAGGGGTGCGCGGAGGAGGGAAGTGTGAGCGGGGCATGGACAGACCAAACCATGAGAGCCTGTGTTCTTTGGGGGGCTCCAGAGCCTGAGCACTGCTGATACGAAGGTTCTAGAAGATCAGCAAGTCTTGCTTGCTCAGTGTGGTGTCATTCGCTGGGCCCATCTGGCTGAGAGGACAGTGGCCCATTGTAGCCCTAATCCCACCCTGCGAGGGTCCCAGCTGAGGGGAAGCAGGTATCTTCCAGGGCACCTGAATCCAGAATTCTAGAAGCCACAGGAAACAGGCAATTCTTGGTGAAATTTCCCTCTGGAGCAAGACTCAGACCAAGGAGCCGCCACACCCGTCTCAGACCACAGTTCAGGCCCCGCTAAGCCACTCGGGTAAGTACTGTTTGGACTCTGTGCAAAATGGAAGGGGGGACCCGGGCCTGCTGGGAATAGGGGGCTGAGGTCAGAGGTGAGCTGTCTGCCTTCCTGGTCCATATTCCAGTGACCTGTCAGGCTCAGCTCAGTGCAGGTGGGGAGCCGGGCCCGAGGCTGGCTTTGGTCTGTCCTAAGCTCCATTATGTGATTTCATTGGAAAAATATTCTCAACTGGACTGATAATGCAGCAAGAGGGACTCTTCAGAGGAGACTTTCCATTCAAACAAAAGAGCCAAGAGATCCTGAAGAGGAGCCCTGGGCCTTGGGTGAGCACCCCCGTTCCTTCACCTCTCGAGGGGAGCTTGGGCTTCCTGCTGGGTGGAACGAGCAGGCACCTTGAGGTTGACCCCACTCCCAGCTCCAGCCCCCCAGGAAACCCAGCTGAGGTCCCGGCAGCAGAAGCCGAGTCAGCCTGGCGGCATTGATTGGATGGGTGATGGAAGGGGGGGGCACGAGCACCGACCAATCCCCAGCCCCCACACTCCCCCAAGGAAAGGGGGTGATCTTCTCTCAGGTTCTCAGGAACCCCAGTGCTCAGCCAGCCTCACGGACGGTCGAATGGAGGCACTCGGAGCGTTTGCTTTGGGAGCGGCGGCCGTGAGCTGTCTGTGTGGCCCTCCTCACTCGACGGCAAAGCCGCAGGTCTCCTCCACCGCTGTCAGCAGCTTCTCGTAGAGCTTCTCATAGGACTCGTAGGGTGGAATGTCGATCCGGTTAAAGCTGAGGTGAGAGGATGGGGTCACTGTCCAGCCTCCTGCTCCAAGGAAGCTCTCTGGGGCCCAACTCACATTCAGTGCTCACACTAAGAAAAAGTTCTGTGCTCTGGCCAGGAGTCCCCAGAGTAAAGACAGCAAGGGACAGCCCGTAAAATCTCTCATTTTCTCTCAATAAATTAAATGTTGAATTTGAGAGAAGTGTAACCTTTGAAAGAAATTGTCTTTAAGACGTTCTTATCCCAACCGCTGCTGGCCCAAACAGACATCAAGAGCAGCTCAACGAGCTGTGACCAGAATCTGCCCTTGCACCTGCCCGCAGAGGGGACAAGCCCCTCCAGGCCCCTCAGTTTCCCTTGGGGCTCCCCGGGGCAGCTCACCAGGTGTGGGCCTTGGGAAGGTTGTCGGTGTTGGCATCAATGAGGTGGATGGTGAAGAGCCGGGGCCCTGCCGCGCCTGTAGAGCCTTGCCAGACAACGGTCTAGTTAACGCACTTCGGAGGCAGCACCCGGGTCTGCCGCGCCCCGCCCAGGCCTCAGAACAGATGCCACACGTGGTGTGCACCAACTTGAACCCCAAGAAGGCCCAGGGGTTGGCTGCAGGCCTGTCTCATCCACCAGGGGGCGCTATCACCAGACTAAAACGGGGTCCCCTTCATCAGGCCAATGGCTAAGCAAATGTCCACTTACAGCTTTCAGCTGTGACCTGAGCTTGGGGATGCCCCCCATGATTTCCTACCTGGTATTGGGAAGACCAGCCCCAAACAAGAAGGGATGGGAGCTCCACCGGAAAAACACTCCAGTTTCTGTGGCCCCACCCCTGTCCCCCGAAGGCCTCAGCCCGCCTCTACGCCTGTCACCTTGCAACGCCTTGAAACCCTGAAGTGGGACCCGCGTGGAGCCAGTGACAAACTGCAGCAGCCGTGCGCGCCGCTCCTCATCGAAGGCCTCCACAGCCTGCCAGAACCAGCGCACCACGTCACTGTCGGCCCCGCAGTGCTTCAGCCGCGTGTTGCTCTTCCAGTCGTTCAGGTCGATCTTGTCCAGGCCACCAATGATCAGCTGTAGGGGGCAGATTCCATTACCCGTTACCTCCCACCAGAAGGGCTCTCTTGATTCCAAAAGCCCTTACCCTCTGACACACACACGTGTAACCCCGTACCTCAAGCTCCTTCTGGTCAAAGGGCTTCAGTAGGTGCTGAGGAATCAGCTCGTTGAAGCCTTTCTGAAGCGCTAAGAACTGGGCTTCAATTCCCCTCATGAACCTCCAGTTCACGTACAACCTGAAAGAAAGTCACTCTATGAGCAACTCATTAGATTAGTTAGATACCAAATTCAGACCCGCCGCCAGTTCACTGTCTCGGGAACTCAGCAGAACTGGCCTAGCCCAACCTGTGGCTGGAGCTGGTAGAGGCAGAACCAGGTTTAGGGCCCCAGCCCCTCACCTCACTCACCTCACGTATTCTTTCTTGTTCTCCTCTGTGACCGGAACGTTCCTGCCGTTGGGTTTCAGTTCGTGCTGCAGGATCCGCCCGAAGGCATTGTGCTCCACACAGAAGGTGTGGTCCAGCACCGGGGTGATGTCGTTCTCCCTGGGGCCGGACATGTGCCAGTCAGACCTTTGTCCTCCAGCAGCTTAGCAATCACGGATGCCCTGACCCTGCAGGCTGCACTGGCATGGCTGGGCCCCCTCTCAACAGGACACCTCCCACTAACTCTAAGTGAAGACTAAAGACTAAGGGCGCAATACAAACATAAACATGTATTTTCCTCCTAGATCCACCAGACACACTCTAGTGTCAGAAACACACCTACCACTGCCAAGACCTTTGCAATCATCTAGAGAAATGTCAAAAAGCTGGTCAAACCACCTGAGGAAACAAGCTGATTATGATGCCCAGGTGAACCTAGCTTCTTGAAGCTGCTTCTAAAACTCAAGTTCCTCTCCTGTCTCCCAGCCAGCTCCAAAGCCCGTGTAGGCCCGCATGACAGCAGCTCAGTACTCACAGGATCCACACCAAGCTCTTGTGGAGCTCTGGGTCCACGGACTCCAGGTCTGAAAGCTGGATGGGTTTCCCCAGGAGCTGCTTGTAGAAGGGCACTGTGAAGCCCCCGTTGATGTAGTGGCCGTGGAACACAGCCAGGCCCATGATGCGACCCACAAAGTGGAAGTAAGACAGATGGTCCTGCAGAGGGCACCAGATACCAGGAGCATTGGTGACTGATGGTCAGTCATGGACCTGGCTGCCAGGGGAGAAAGGTAGCCCTGACCCACCTCTGTGCTCTTTACGCAGACCCCTGCCCAGATCTGCAAAAAGCCCTTCTAGTAAAGCCTATTGACAAGGCGCGGTCAGGGACAGGACCACGGGGAGGGTCCTAGAAGGACCCAGGAAGAACTCAGAGAAATGCCTCCTACGAGAACTAATCTAGACAGGTAGAGAGCAGCAAATCTTTCTCTGGCAGACGGGGTTACATCTGGCAAGTGAGTTAAATGTCAATATGCTGAGACTGCTCGCATCTGAGTGCTCGTCCACGACACTGTTATCTACTACACTGTCCAGACTCAGCAGTAGCAGCGCAAAGCCTGGATTAGAAGGACAGAATATCTGAGCTACTACTTAAAATGATGCACTCAGGGCCAGAAAGATGGTGCAAGGTTTAAGGCCCAGCCCAGTTCCAACCCTGGCACATCTCCTCAGGCATCTGCACTGAATCCTGGACCCCATGAACACGGCCTGGGAGGCCAAGCCACAAAATGAGACTGTCAACAAATACAGTCCCCTCAAATGGGAATAAAGTGCTGAGTATGCTTAGTTTTCCTTGTTCCCATGGAAAACATCACCCTAAGAACTCTGGGCACTAAAACTGCAGTCTGTCTAGCAGTCTAAAACAGGCCAAGAGAAACGGGAGCCCATGGAAAAGCCTTCACTTCCTGCCTCCTCACTCGTAGGATACTTACAGGGTTAATGGAAGAGTCGGGGTTGATTTGCAACATGTAAATATTGTCCGTGGAGTACTGGAAGAGTCCGTAATACGGGTTTAGCATTTCGTGGCACAATAAATAAAGCCATTCCCTAGGAGCAACATCAAAGAAGCATTGTACATGTGCGCAGATTGGAGCTTTACTTTTTTTTTGTTTTGGTTTGGAGCCACACCTGGCAGTGCTCATGGGTCACTCCTGGCAATGCTTGAGGGTGCTGGGGATTGAACCTAGGTTGGCTGAGTAGAAGGCAAGCACCCCACCAGCTATACTATTGCTCTGGCCCCTAAAATTGTTGTTTTATACTCAATAAAAAAAACTTGACACCTAGAAGGTGAAAGTGAGCGATATTAGTTGGGAGACTGCAAGAATTTGATCTGGCTGTAACAGAAAGCCCAGAGGATGAGGCTGGAGCAGTAGTGCAGTGGTAGGGCATTTGGGCATTTGCTTTGAACACAGCTAACCTAGGACGAAACGCAGTTCAATCCCCAGGTGTCCAATATGGTCCCCCAAGACAGGAGCAATTTCTGAGCTCATAGCCAGGAGTAACCCCTAAGTGTTACCAGGTATGCCCCCAACAAAAGAAAAAAAAGCCCAGAGGAAACCTGCTTGGGGCAGGATCTCTTCTTTTCTGACCCCAAACTCCAAGTACATGAGAGACCAAATGGCCCCAGATCTCCTTTAAAGCCGGGAACTGGTTGCTATTCACTTATCAATATGGTTTTCTCAGGAAATGGTGCGGGAATAATTGACAAACATGGAAAAAGCATGTAGAGCATCAGACACTTATGCAGAGCCACAAAAGGGGAGTCTAGAGAAAGGTGAAGAGATTTACACCAACACATCTTCAATGGGCTTGCAAGTCAGCAATGGACCTCTCATGGGGAAATGGAGGGGCCCTGTGCCTCACCTGGCCACGCCCCCGTAGTCCAGCCCCTCCTCGCCTCGGAACTTGACCATGAGCCGCTTCTTCAGGTCCTTGGGCCGCATCTTCATGACCTGCCGGTACGACTCCTGCAAGGCCAAACTATGTTAGCACAGCTAGTGGGAAAGGGGACCTTGAGGAGGCAGTTTATGGACATCTGCAAGCGTGATCTCCGACAGTCACACTCAGCACGCCTTCCCTCCCCCCCGGGGACTCTGAGCATATCCCTCCCTGGGAGGCTCAGTTCATGCATGTAGTTTTCCCAGAGAGACTTCGAGGGGAATAGGAGCCTGAAATGCTGAGCCTGTGTTGCCCTGGAAGTAAAAGCCACACACTTCCCAAGGAGGCAGAAAGGGAAAGGGGGTTGTGACATAAAAGCTCAGCAAAAAGAGCTGGAGTGGTGGCACAAGCGGTAAGGTGTTTGCCTTGCATGCAGCTAGCCTAGGACAGACCACGGTTTGATCTTCCAGCATCCCATATGGTACCCCAAGGCAGGAGCAATTTTCTGAGTGCATAGCCAGGAGTAACCCGAGTGTCACCAGGTATGGCCCTAAACCAAAAAAAAAAGTGGGGGGGGGGGGCAGAGCAATAGCACAGCAGTAAGGCGTTTGCCTTGCATGAAACAAACACAGGATGGATGGTGGTTCAAATCCCAGCATCCCATATGGTCCCCCGAGCCTGCCAGGGGTGATTTCTTAGCACAGAGCCAAGAGTAACCCCTGAGCGCAACTGGGTATGGCCCCCACCCCCCAAAAAAAGTTGGAGCAATAGCACAATGGGAAGGGTGTTTGCCTTCTATGCGGCTGACCTGTGTTCAATCTCCGGGATTTCATAGGGCCAGCACAGTGGCCTCAGTCCCACAGGTACATGCAATAGACACTTTAGAGACTTTTGTTTTGTTTTGTTTTGTTTTGTTTTGTTTTGTTTTGTTTTTTGGGCTACACCTGGTGACGCTCAGGGGTTACTCCTGGCTATGCGCTCAGAAGTCACTCCTGGCTTGGGGGACCATATGGAACGCCGGGGGATCAAACCGCGGTCTGTCCTAGGCTAGCGCTCGCAAGGTAGACACCTTACCTCTAGCGCCACCATGCACTTTAAAGACTTTTTAATTAAGTCTCTTTAAGTTTGTGAATTAAGGCACTTTAAACTTTTCATAATTTAGGGCTGGAGCCTTGGACATGGTCAGCCCCCAACCACCATCAGCCCCAAAGGTCCTGGGATCATCCTCTCCTGGCTACTGATACACATGGCAAGACAGCCAGGACTTACTTTCCTCACACACAGGCCTCAACAACAGCAAGGCTGCCATGCCAATTTTGGGATGTGCCAGTAGGGAGATGCTGTACCAGGCAGAACAGTTTCCCCAAGAACCTCTATTTCTGGAGACCAGCAGGCAGCCACGTGGCACCAGGCTCATCCATTGCACAGATGTGGGCCCACAGCACCCTGACTCTATGGGAAGTTCCCCCTCACTCTGCACAAAGAAGGGTTCCCCAGCCTGCAAGTTGCCCTGACTGTACCTCAAAGATTTCTTCTCTAGACACTTCGATGCGGCAGTGGCCAGCCTGGGGTTGCTGAAGCGACAGCTCGTGCCTGAGCACCTTCAGTTTCTGCACTAAATCCCTCTCGTATCTCTGCGCCGGGAGCTCATCGTCATCCACGGAGCCCTCACTGGGCAGAGGCAGCGGCTGGCTGGGCTCCTTGAGTTGGCACTGGTGACTGGGAAGGGCAGTTGTTAGGGGTGACAAGCAACATCCCCAGGGGCTGAGGGGGATTCACAATTTCCACGTAGAAATGATGCAAAATAATCTGGGGTGGGGCACCCACACCAAGTGGTACTAGGGGGTGAGTAGGATATGCCAGAGGCAGAGGCAGCTTGCACACTAGTCCCCAGAGCCCCTCTCGGGCCCTCAAAGAGAACTGGGTCTAGAGAGGTGGAAAATAGCTGGTGTCACTAAGCCTAGTTCTATGCAGCAGCTCATCCATCACCACCGCAGTGACTAAAACCAGAAACCTCAGTTTCCTCAGGTTTCTGGAACATTCCCACCAACACTGCAGGATGCACCATGGTTGTGGGGATAGGAGAGCTCTTTCTGGGGGTGGGGGGTGGAGAGGGCCACATTAGTGGGCGAATAAAAGGAAAACTACCAGCCACCAGCTTCATGTTCCTATAGGGCTATTTCCAAGTCCCCTGGGGACTGGAAGAGACGAGGTGGCCAATGCCTCACTCAGTGTCAGCAGGGAGCTCAGGCGGGCTCATTCATGCTCTGAGGACAGCAATCCCTGGGGTGTGGGCACGGAAAGCCCCCAGACATTTTTGCACATGCCCCAAACAGCTGACAACATCCCTCTTATCGTAAACAAGCCAACCAGGGCTTGGAAGGTCTTACTTCATGATGTGGTGCAGCCGTGGGTCTGTAAACTGGGTAGTTCGGTTATTATGATCGACGAAATAAATCCGCCCTGACACTGTGCTGCGGACTTCCCAGCCGGGTGGCAGAGGTCCCAGTTCATCGCAGTTCACACTGTTAAGGTCTCTATAGAAATGAAGACAGATTGGCCAGTGGAGTTAGGAGGCCCAAGACAAGCCATCAGTGAGCAGCACCCTGGGAGCCCCTCGGCAAGGCAGCGTGCCCTGGGCAGGCTAAGAGGAAAGGTCCTGGTGCTTCTCACAGCAACCCCCACAGGAGCATTTCCACCCTCACCTTAGCCCCTGACAGGGCTGGAAACAGCCCACAGGTACAGTACGGGCGGACCCAGTGGCCAGACGAAGATGAGCATCTAAGCACTATCAGAAAGAGCCTAATCCTAAGTGAATGTCAAGACTCAAGGCCGGAAAGGCTGGTTTGGTAAAATGCTCCACTAAAGGAAATAAACCCCAACATCTTCAGTTCTGAGCAGTTTGGCTACCTGCAAACTGACTTCTCACTTTTGAGCTGGCTCACAAAAGCAAATGCTCCCGATTTGAACCCATTCATCCCATCACAGGGACAACAACACAATTACAATTACAATTGCTTCTAATTGGCACCAAAGAGCCAGGCATTTTTGACTGTGGATACTAGGGATACCTAATTCCTGAGCAGGTGATATTGCTATATAAATCAGAGACTAACTTAGAATCCAAAAAGACTTCGAAAAATCAAAGACAGAAAGCGTAATCTCTTAAAGGTGAAACTAATTATGAATAAAAAAGAAATAAACATTACTAAAAAAAGGTTATTAGGTAGTAACACTATTCTAAAACAATAAAAGTTAAAGGGGGAGACAAGAAAAAGGCAAGGTAAAGTGCAAACCAAGGCAGTGGACTGTTGGGGTGTCTCTCTGACCTGGGCTGGGCTGTAGGACCTCGCAGAAGAAATTTGAATAGAAAAGCTTCAGCTCCCCAGGAATGGTCCCCAAGGGACTGAGGCAAGAGGGGTAGTAAAGTAGAAGAGAGAAAGGGGAATAGAATCTATCTTTCTTTATTTATTATAAAAAATTAAGCCGGGAGACCATGACCAAAAACCAATAACCATCACCCCGTCTCCTAGGCTTGTGCCAGAGTCTTTTCAGTGTATCCCGACTGCACCAACCTGGATGGGGAGCCTGGGCCTGAGATACCTTTGGTAAAAGGGGACTACAGCTGCTGGGAGGGAACTCAGGGGAGACTCCAGAAACTCAGGTCAGGCCCAGGGATGCCACCACCCACAGTGAGGTCCCGGTGCGAGGGCCTGGGCAGTGCCTACCTGGGGATTCGGGGGTCATGCCAGGTGCTCACGCCTGTCTGTGTGTGCAGGAAGTAGACCTGGCCCTGCACCGTGGTTCTTTGTTCTGTGGGAAGAAGGGACAAGCAAGTGAATCAAGACAGGTGAGGTGTGAGCCTGGTGAACCCGCCAGCAGTGGGCCAGAGCCACCCCATTTTCTCTTCCTCCTCTACAAGGGCTCTCCTGAGTAGATTCCTATAGCCCAGGGTCCCTCTCCCCACTGTCCCACACATCAACACACCCTCCTGCTCCTTCAGGAATCTTTAGCTCAGGCCTCACACCCACTAACTGGAGAGGGGAGGTTTTTTTGGCCCTTGCTTACACCCCATGTCCTGCACAGCTCAGCAAGCACAACTCAGGGTACCGGGAGGAAAGTATAGGAGAGGCCATGCACACCCATGTTCCCCTCACCGTAGCCTTCAGGCAGCTCTGGCGACTGGTGGCCGTGGGGTCGATTCTGAGGCGTCTGTAGTGACCCTCGGACCTCAGGATTCCGCAGCCTCTGGGTCAGCAGTCGCTGGTCCTGGCCAGGGGACTCCACAAACCGACAGCCCCCTGCGCCTGCAGCAGCCCCAGGACCATCTGAGTAGGGCGCTGGCTCTTCTAGGAAGCAGCTCAGCGGCCTGCCTGGGCCTGAATCCTCATACACAGTTCTGGAAGATGGCAGAGGGCACACATCAGCACACAGCAGGCCAGGATCTCCCTATCTACACAGATCACAGTCACTTGCTTCTTGAACAGCTGACCTGCCTGTCCAAGGGGCAGAATCTCTGCCCCTACCTGAAATCAGCCACACCCTGCAATTCTGAATTGAGTATGGCTCAAACTTTTGGGGAGCAGGGTATCAGAAGCTGTTCAGGGACTCATCTAGCACAGAGCCCTCAGACCCCTTCCCAACATCCATGGAAGAGGTGCTGGTGCCTCTGTTCCCACCCAGAAAATCGGGACCCTGCACTCTGGGTTACCCCAGATCCAGGCAGCACTCCATCATCACCATGGCATCTCAGCATGGCCTAAGCAGTGTGTGACGGTGGATATGATCCTTTTCTTGCCCAAAGATGATGCAGGCCACCGCACATGTGGCATCCCATCCCAGATGTGCCCGGAACACTGGGTTTAGGGCCTTCTGCAGCCACAGTCCCAGTTCCACTCAGGGCTTTTTCATCATCATTAAAAGGATGTTATTTCCTCTAATGCACACTTGACAGGGGCCAGCCACTTCCGGTCAGCCCAGCAGGGTCCCAACGAACACACACAGCCCCCAGAACAGATTAGCCTCCCAAGTTTCTTCTGTTCCCAAGAGACAGGTTCCTGCTTCCTGTCTTGTTTTCTCATAGTCTGTCCCCAGGACATGGGTGACATTCCCTCTGCATCTGCTCTTGGAGGATATCATCTGTGACTGGCAGATGTGACTCATCTGTCTGGGCCCAAGGACCTTAGTGGAAGCTTCAGCAGTAACTGGGCTGGGACGTATGTGTTTGGGTTTGTTTCCTATGATTTATGGATGCATAAGCTCCAGTTCTCTGCGCTGCTGTCTGGCCAACGAGAAGGGTGGTTACTTGGCATCTTTGGGGCCCTGCGGTCTGCCACGCCCTGGCCCATGCCTCAGTCATACATACCCTTCATTCTCCAGTAGTCCTCGGCAGTCCACCACTGATCCGCCAGCACCCAGCCTGTCCCGCGTCTGTAAACTGACTGGGACAGAAAAGAAGGGGTGTTAGACATCCAACACATGCTACAGAGGGGCTATCATCCAGGAGATATGTGCTTGGCACCTGACACACACACCAACGTACACTTTCTGGTGCTTTTCAGTACGAAGCCCACTGCATACCGCCTGGGACAGTCCTTATAAATGGGGAGGACAAGGAAATGCTGGGGTTTGCATTGCTCTCCATAAAAGAACAGAATAGTCACTTCCTCATATTACCATATTTTTAAGAGAATATGGCTCATGTTTAATAAGCATAGAGAGAGCTCTCTAAGGATTTGCCAAGTCTAGAGAAATCTAAATGTTTATTCTCTTTTCCCACTGAGTACAGAAGCCATTCATAAAGCTACTTCCAATTATTTTCCTGGCCTGGCACACCCATCTACACAGACAAGAAAGAATCATAACCAGAGAAGCAGCAGGTGAAAAAAATTTTTTCTTTTTTTTTTTTTTTTTTGGGGGGGGGTCACACCCGATGGCACTCAAGAGATTACTCTTGGCTCTGTGCTCAGAAATCACTCCTGGCAGGCTCGGGGGAACATATGGGATATTGAGGATTGAACCTGGGTAGATAGGGCAAGGCAAATGTCCTACCCATTGTGCTATCGCTCTGGCCCCAAGTGAGAACTTCTCATTACTATCATTTTTCAGGTTGTGTCCCAATGCTCATTTCTCTTGAGTCTTGACAATTCTTTTTATTTGTTTGGCTTTTGTTGTTTTTTTTTGTTTGTTTGTTTTTGGGCCACAACCAGTGATGCTCAGGGGATACTCCTGGCTCTGCGCTCAGAAATCACTCCTGGCTTGGGAACCATATGGACGCCAGGGAACTGAACCGTGGTCCGTCCTAAGTCAGCCACGTTCGAGGCAAATGCCCTATCGCTGCGCCACTGCTCAGACCCAGGTCTTGACAATTCTTAAAGCCCAAGACAACACCTGAAAGAGCTGGGGTTCCAGTCACTCTGGGGTGCTCCTAAGCAGTGAACAATCAACACCTCAAGTCAGAACATTCTAATAAAAATGAAGTGGCAAATAGCGTTTCTGGTTAATAGATAGATCATCACACTCAAGCAAACCCTGTCAACAATGCAGCAACAGCAGCACATTTCTTCATCCTAAAGAACTCAATCCTTGGGGCCGGAGAGATAGCAATGGAGGTAAGGCATTTGCCTTTCATGCAGAAGGACAGTGGTTCGAATCCCAGCATCTCATATGGTCCCCTGTGCCTGCCAGGGGTGATTTCTGAGCATAGAGCCAGGAGTAATCCGAGTGCCACCAGGTATGACCCAAAAACCAAAAAAAAAAAAAAAGAAGAAGAAGAACTCAATCCTCTGACAGAGCGTTAAGAGTGAATCTTCTCAAAGAAACTCTCTCTTAACTCACATGTAGCCACAATGCTTGATGATTTGCATTGGAGTATAATGATGAACTACACTGAGAGAAATCCCTTAGCAAAGTATTATCCTGAAGACTATATCATAATCATTATCTTAGCTCTGAGAAGATGAAGAGAAACTGGTACAATAATAAAATCACATGAAGATGAAGCTGCCCGGGAGGGAAGAGATGGCCCCAGTGAGTGGCTTGGCCTTTGGGTACCTCGCCTTATCAGTTGCCCTCGTGTTTCCTCAGTGATGAAGAGCTGAATGTTTAGTTCTGCAAAAGCATCTCTTTATACAGATGAGAAAGTTCTTACCCACTATTTGGCCACGAACTGCATCAGTATCTGAGGGATTTAGTTTGCATAGATCCAAACGCTGGTCTGCAAACAAACAATTCAAAGCTTAACCCAGGGCCATGAAGAACTAGGGAGAGAGGCAGGAAATCTGGATTAAAGTGGAAAATGGCGCCTGAGTTGCATGAAGAGGTAGAGAATGCATGGTCCTTACATCCGGTGTCTTTCAACCTGCTGATGGCATTGGACAGCAGCCGCACACAGCCCAGGAAGCCAGCCCCTTGCTTCTTGTGAATTTTCTTGTGGTTCCACACGCTGATTGTTATAGAATCCGTTTTCCCGACATATCTGAAAACAATATACAAACTCATCTTGAACCACAAGTCAAAGTTAGGAAACCCTGCAGACTCCAACTGCTTGACTTCCGGTACAGGAGAAGCCCTTGGAAGGAAAAGGTTGGTGTGATCATCCACAGTAACAGGCTCCCAGTATGCACACAGTTGTCCCAGGCAGAGGGGGCTCAGTGGTGCAAAATGTCCCTGCAGACAGCCACATAACAATCATCTTGTAAGAAAAAATGTCTCGGGGCCGGAGAGATAGCATGGAGGTAAGGCGTTTGCCTCTCATGCAAAAGGTCATCGGTTCAAATCCCGGCGTCCCATATGGTCCCCCGTGCTCGCCAGGAGCGACTTCTGAGCATGGAGCCAGGAGTAACTCCTGAGCACTGCCGGGTGAGACCCAAAAACCAAAAAAAAAAAAGAAAAAATGTCTCTGTGTTAACAATGACACAGGATTGTGGTACGATCATGACATTCCTATTAATTAGGCATAATACAGAATATAGAACTGCAACTGGGGACTGGCTACTTACAAAAGCAGAGATCCAGCTGATGAATAAATTTAAGAAACGGTGATAAAGAGGTTATGTACATTCAGTCATGCCAAATTTTATTTTGGCTCACAGAAAGTATATTTGTACTAAAACAGTTTTTTTTTTAAATCAACAAGTGTTGGGGTCAGTCGGTTTTCACTCGACCTTGCCCCACTCTTGGAGGTGGGTTTTGTTTTCCCAATAAAGACTCCTTGAGAAGCCCAAAAGAGAAGCTGCCATCTTGGCTAGCTGTTCTGCCTGGCAGAACTACTAGCTGGTGGGATTCAGCTTACGGTGTGAGTTCCTGGTTTGTTCTTTTTTCCAATCATGTGTGTGAGTTATCTCCTGTGTCAAATTTACTACTGGATTTGAGTCTCTCATCCTATATGGAATGGGGGCATCTCACTCCCTCACTGGAGTTTGTAGAATATTCAACCTTATATTTCACAAACAAGAATCTATCTTATAAAATACTTTACTTAAATTATATACCTACATAATTTTTAAGCCTGGTGAATATGCTTAGTAATGATTATATGTGTTGACATAAAAATTACAGCCAGATTAAGATCTTGCTAAAACAGAGAAAGAGAGGACACAGCTATGGCCTTTTCAGAATAGATTGAGAGAAGTTTGAAAAGTTCGAGAACCAGTGTGAAACAGCACAGCAAAATGGCAAATTCAAGAACATCCAAGAACAAGAATTTACTCACTATCTTATTTTTAACTGGAGATGGGGTGTTAGTTAGGCCACACCTGTGGTGCTCAGGGGTGGCTCAAGGTGGTGCTGAGGGACTGTGTGACACCAGCGACTGAATCAAAGTGAGCTGCATGCAAGGCGAGTGCACTAGCTCTTGGTCTGTCTCTGGTCCAAAATGGCAGATTAGGCAGTAAGGTTGCATAGAATTTAACTGCCTTTTCTCAATTAAACACTTGCTTCTCCATGGAGCTTGCTCTCTCCTTTCCTGCTGTTTCCCCAATTGGCTTATGGGAAGTTCAACTCACAGGTCGTAGTGCTGGTTCCATTTTGGGTCCAGAGTGTTTTTCACAGTGTCTGTTGAGTGGCACTGCCCAGATCCGTCCACCACAATCTTTGCAAAAGGATCCGGGAGTCCTAGAGAAAGATGGACAGGCTCACAATCTCCACATTGGTGACAGGGGTCACCTCTGTCTCTCTTACCCCACTTTGGCTGAGTTTTAGTCACATAATGGCCCTACCAACCACCAATCTGGGGAAGCTGGTCTTAACCAGGCCTAATGCTAAAAAGTTTTTGAATGAGCAAGTGTGAAGGATGTGCATAGACATAATCTGAATGTAACCCTCTGTACCCCAAGACTCTGGAGGGGAGTAGATCTCAGCCCAGAGCACTCGAGACCACTCAGAACTGTGCAACAGGTTTGTGGGTACAAGAAGGCATGTGACAGTAGCTCGGCAAGCACCCATCGTCTGAGCCATTTCCTTGGCCCTAAAGGCCTTTCGAGTTTGAAAAAAAATTTTTTTTGCTTTTGTTTTTTTTTGGGGGGTCATACCTGGCAGCAGCACTCAGGGGTTACTCCTGGCTCTACACTCAGAAATCACTCCTGGCAGGCTCGGGGACCATATGGAACGCTAGGATTCGAACCACCATCCTTCTGCATGCAAGGCAAAGGCCTTACCTCCATGCTATCTCTCCGGCCCCTCGAGTTTGAAAATTTTTTAGGAGTGTGTGGGGTGGGGTGTTTTAGGCCACAGTGGCTGTATTTAGGACTTACTCCTGGCTCTGCACCCGGATACTCACCTGGGTTTAACTCAATCACCATGAATTACAAAGTTACAAAGAGATTTATGGCCGAGTCTCAGGGGTACTCTGTTTTAACACCAGCCTCTTCCCCAGTGTCCACTGCCCTCCTCCAATGGCCCCAAAGACCACCAGCCCCCCTCTTCCTCAATTCCTTATGACTCTGGGATTCTGACTGTTCCCTACAAAGTTTCTCTGTACTCTAAAACTATTTTTTAGGGAGCAGAGAACATTCCTCCTCCAGCAGAACTGGCTTCAATGGTGGGAGAGAAAGCCTGTGGCCAGGGAAGGGCTTCCTGGTGACAAATTCCCCAACACCTCCATGTTTGGCCTCAGCCAGTGGGAAGTGGAGTTTGTCATCAAGGGCCAGTAGAAGGCTGGGGCTTGGAGAATAATATTCCCACAGGTTCTGTTTTTCCAGTTTATCATTGTGCTAACAATAAGATTGTAAGAGCAAAAAGGGAAGTTGACTTACTGAAGAAGTCTTTCTTCGCAAGGTTCTTGGCACACAATACTAGAAGAAAACAGAAACAGTCCAGGTTACCATTTATGACGGTACTTTCACAGCTAGTTGGGCTATGCCCTCCCCTATGTGCACAAGTCCTGAGCCCCAGGGATCTGGTCTGGGTCTGGGTGAAGTTAACTGGGGGTAGGAAGGTGGTTCTCGTCGGGGACCTGATACCTTAGAAAAAGAAAGAGTAGGGAAAGGTGGTAACCCACAGTTCAGAGGAGAGTCCCCTCTCAAGCTTTCTGGGGCAGGTTCCTTGCCTGCCCGCTTTTCCAATCCTGAGAAAGACATTGCTTGCTCTTTGAGCCACTTCGTTAGCACCCAAATGGAGACACTACTCAGGATTTGCAACAGCCAACTAAAAGATTCTGAAGCTTTTCTTGTGGGTTGTCTTCCAAATTCAACACTGCACGAAATAAAAACTGACAACTAAAATGTGATTTTCTTCTGGACCAGAATTAGTACAGAGGTTAAGTTTGCCTTGCATGTCACCCACCTGGTTGATCCAGCAATGTATATATGATCCCTACACACTGCAAGGAGTGATCCCTAAGCACAGAGCCAGGAATAATAAATCCTGAGCACCACTGGGTATGCACCCAGACCCCAAAATATTTTTTTTAATCTGAGAATCAACAAATACAAGATGATTTTGTATAAACTTAAAAGTTTAACTACACAATTGGGATTGCTGATTTGATCGTCGAGCTTCAGAGAGGATGAAGGAAACCAGTTCAAAGTCAGACCTGAAGAGTAGCCCTTAGTACATCTGCTGACAGCAGGAAGAACAGTACAGTTTTCAGAATCGCCTCCACCCATCTACTGTTCTGCCCTTCAATCTGAGATTATGGGGTGCAACAACAGGTATGCCAAAGGGGAAGGGGATGACATGTAACTGCTTTTCTCCAGGAGACCATATGTGGCTCCCTGGGGCAGTCCCTACCCTACTCACAGGCCCTGTTTCCTGCTGCTAGGGAGAAGGGAAAAGCGTTTGCAGGCTCACTCTGCTTCTGGACGCACGTAGAAGGAACAGGCTTGGTTGAGACGAGAAGCATTCTATTATAAAACACAGGTGCTTTCCCGGAGCTGACAAGAACACAGGGGTCCCTCCAACACACATACACATGCAAGGCACTGGCTTCATCCTCCTGAGGCCTGAGACAAACAGAATGGACTGTTTTCCTGGTCAATCTAGAACCTTCTCTTGCCTACTCTCCCACTCATCCTCCGAGGGCAGCTTCCTCCTGCTCTCTCTGCAGCACCACTGGCTCATCGCTTCTGAGGCTCTGGCCCCTCGACCTCAAGCCTAAACCCGCCCATTCCCCAGCCTCCCTGTCCACAGAGGCGGTCTGTCTGTCTGCCTCTGGGGATAGGACAGGCCTCCTTTAGAATGAGACTCCCAAAGGCCCCCCAGGGTTATATTCTCACTGGTGCCAAGATGGAAAGCTCAGGACAAGCAAATGAAGCAAGTGAATTTCAGTGCTGTGCCACATTCTGGCAGTGGCCCATTCCTGCTCCAATACTGAAGAGCTTCCTCTGGGCCCAGGATGGTGCCTCCACATAGCATGATCCTTGCCACAGGTTTCAACCTGGGCACCAAAACAATATAAACCAAAGCTCCCTTAATGAAGTACTTCATTTTGCTTTTCTTTAATGAGGCTCAAAGACAGTGTTATAGAGCTGACTTGGGTATGATCCCAGAAATGATCCCTCATATGGTTCCCCAAAAATCAGCAGGAATGATCCCTAAGCAGTGTCAGGAGTAAGCTCTGAGCACCACTGGCTGTGAGCCAAAAACCAAAGATAATTACATTTTTATAATGACGGCAACAGTTTTGGTACATACTCCTACATACTCCTGGCACAGTATTCCAGGGACCATGAGGTGCTGGAGATCACACTGGGGCTCCCCAGTGTAATGCCTAGTGCTCCTGGAGCCCCTTAAGCTCACTCCCCGGGACCAGCAGTGCCATTTCTAGTGTCTGGGCAGCAGCTACTCCATAAGCTTTCGGGGTGATGCTCCGCCCTTACCCATTTCCTTTAGCCCGTCTGCTCACTCTGCACTCGTAGGGACTCTCCACCTAAACACGGCTCCCCTGAACTCTGGTGAATGGGCGACCACAGGGAACCAGAGAACAGCAGGAGTCAGTGACCAGGAGGCCCTGCTTGCCAGAGCTTATCAGTAGAGCCTGGGACAGCCAAAGTGGCCTACCCCTCTCTGCCTGACACGGGGGAAGATTCCATTCTCTAGTCTGGCCATGCCAGCAAAGGTCCCATGCAGACATCTGCCAGCCCAGAGGAAGGCTCCTGTGCTTCAGGGCAGCCTACTCTCGCCGCCAGCCACACTCCACAAAGGCCAAAACTCCAGTTCAGCCACAAAGCTAAGAGCCCCAACATCATACCCAGAACTTCCCTCTCCCACATATTTCTCCCCCTCTCCCCACCACAGTCTAGATTCCAGGGGATAAGAAACTGGTTTCAAACACCCCCCTTGCTTAAGATGCAAGTGCCAGAGCTTCATCTTCTCTGAAAATTTTCATCTAAAACATGAATGACCAAATCTCGACTTTGATCTCCAGAGGGCGCCAGCGATGCCTGGAAAGGCATAGCAACAGGTTGGGCCAGGCAGGAAGCTTGGGCCAGACCCAGCACCACTTGATCCTGGAGATGCCAGAAGTGACTCCCAAGTATATCTGAGTGTGGCACCCAAACAAGTTCGACAGAGCTCATCTCACCCCCCCTCCCGCAAACCCAGGGTAGGGGGTGTACAGAAATGCTGTGAAAAAAAGGGCTTCTGCCGTGACTGGCACACGCCGGGCAGCTCGGTTGCTCTGCGTGCGGAATCGAAATCAAGAAATGCTGTGGGAGAAAATGTCATCTCTGTTCATTGGACAGTACTCGGCCTCACCCTTGGGACATGTGCCAGCGCCCCACCTCTCCTGGGGCCTACAGCAGCAGGATGGGACACAGGAGCTCCCTGAGCCCTCTTTCTGGGGTATAAGAAAGGTCCAGGGGGCCGGAGAGATAGCATGGAGGTAAGGCGTTTGCCTTGCATGCAGAAGGACGGTGGTTCAAATCCCAGGATCTCATATGGTCCCCCGAGCCTGCCAGGAGCAATATCTGAGTGTAGAGTCAGAGGAACCCCTGACAAAAAATAAGATAAAATAAAACTACCTTAAAAGAAAAAGAAGGAAGGAAGGGAGGGAGGGAGGGAGGGAGGGAGGGAGGGAGGGAGGGAGGGAGGGAGGGAGGGAGGGAGGGAGGGAGGGAGGGAGGGAGGGAAGGAGGGAGGGAAGGAAGGAAGGAGGGAAGGAGGGAAGGAGAGAAGGAAGGAAGGAGGGAAGGAAGGAAGGAAGGAAGGAAGGAAGGAAGGAAGGAAGGAAGGAAGGAAGGAAGGAAGGAAGGAAGGAAGGAAGGAAGAAGAAGGAAGGAAGGAAGAAAGAAAGAAAGAAAGAAAGAAAGAAAGAAAGAAAGAAAGAAAGAAAGAAAGAAAGAAAGAAAGAAAGAAAGAAAGAAAGAAAGAAAGAAAGAAAGAAAGAAAGAAAGAAAGAAAGAAAGAAGCCGGGCGGTGGCGCTGGAGGTAAGGTGCCTGCCTTGCCTGCGCTAGCCTAGGACGGACCGCGGTTCGATCCCCCGGCGTCCCATTTGGTCCCCCAAGCCAGGAGTGACTTCTGAGCGCATAGCCAGGAGTAACTCCTGAGCGTCACCGGGTGTGGCCCAAAAACCAAAAAAAGAAAGAAAGAAAGATAGATCCAGGAAGATTCAGGGGCCCTATCACTACAGTTTAAACAAAATCATCTACCTTTGAAAACTTCCTGTCTGGGGCCCGGAGAGATAGCACAGAGGCATTTGCCTTGCAAGCAGCCGATCCAGGACCAAAGGTGATTGGTTCGAATCCCGGTGTCCCACATGGTCCCCCGTGCCTGCCAGGAGCTATTTCTGAGCAGACAGCCAGGAGTAACCCCTGAGCACTGCCGGGTGTGACCCAAAAACCAAAAAAAAAAAAAAAAAAAAAAAAAAAAAAGAAAACTTCCTGTCTGCCACCATACTAGGGCCAGTGCAGTGGCACAAGCAGTAGGGCATTTGCCTTGCGCGCGCTAACCTAGGACAGTCAGCTGTTCAATACCCTGGCGTCCCATATGGTCCCCCAAGCCAGGAGCAATTTCTGAGCACATAGCCAGGAATAACCCCTGAGCGTCACCGGTTGTGGTCCATTCCCCCCAAAACAAAACAAACAAATAAAAAAAACTACACTAGACCAACAGTAGAGCCAGTGTGCTTTCCTCAACAGAAGTTATCCTAAAACGTTTCCTGACTAAAAGAATTGGAAACCAGACTTCATCTCAGAAACTGTCTAACTTCTCACCTGTGTGCCAGGAAGCAAGGAACACAGAACAGGCATAAATCCAGAACTCAGTAAATGTTGGCTGAATTCAAAGAACAGTGTATGCATCGATGGATGAATGAATGAATAAATCGATGAATGGATGGATAAACGGTTGGATGGATGGATAAATGAATGGGTGGATGAATGACTAAATGTATGAATGGATGAATGGGTGGATGAATGAATGAGATGAAGGAATGAATAAATGAATATGAACCTTCCTACACATGAAATCCAGAACCTGCAGCTTTGCACATACTCTGCCACCTCAAACTTCAACAAATTCTATGCTTTAATTTTCTCTTTTGCAGAATCAGGGACAAAAACTAGGGCCTCACACATGTAAGTACACTGCCTCAGCTTCATCCCCAGCCCGGTTCATGCCATTTCCTAAGGATTTGTGCATCTGAATGGTACTGGGCAGCAGGGGTTGCGGGTGTTTCTGCAGTGTCAGAACAGTCACAATTGCAGGAAGGAGAACCAAGTCATAGCCCACATTGCTGTGCACGGACAGAGCCCTAAGATGTGAAAGGCCATTTACATCCTGAGTGAAGAATGACTCCCAGGGACTACTGAAATACATTGATGAAACCACCAGGGACCTCCTAATGACAGAACAAGACAGGCCCCCCAGGAAACATCGACCAAGGATCCTACCCTGTGGGTTTTGTTTTGTTTTTTGTTTTTTGTTTTTTGTTTTTTTTTGGCTTTTGGGTCACACCCAGCAGCACTCAGGGGTTATTCCTAGCTCTAGGTTCAGAAATTGCTCCTGGCAGGCTCGGGGGACCATATGGGATGCCAGGATTCGAATCACCGTCCTTCTGCATGCAAGGCAAATGCCCTACTCCAGGCTATCTCTCCGGCCCCTTATTTTTTGTTTGTTTTTTATTTTTTAGGCCATACCCGGTGACACTCAGGGGTTCCTCCTGGCTCTGCGCTCAGAAATTGCTCCTGACTTGGGGAGGACCATCTTAAGTTAGCACCGGCAAGGCAGACGCCTTACCGCTTGTGCCACCGCTCCAGCCCTATATTTGATTTCTTGAAGTACTAAAGAGCAGAACAGATACACAGATACTCACCTAGCATGATGAGACTTTTTTTTTTGTCTGGGGGCCACACCTGGCAATGCTCAGGGGTTACTCCTAGCTCTATGCTCAGAAATTGCTCTGGGAGACCATATGGAATGCCGGGAATCAAACCCGGATGGGCCACATGCGAGGCAAACACCCTCCCTACTGTGCTATTTCTCTGGCCCCTGATAAGGCTTTCTATCCTCTGAGCATAAGCCTGCCAAGGAAGCCTAGGAACTGTTTCTCAACCATGGGAGACAGAACACAGGCACTGAGATTAGATAAAGGTGACTGAAGGGCACCAGCAGAGTCCAGAGTAGATCCTCCTTAAAGAAAGATGCAAAGTTCTGTCCCAAAACACCATTCTAAGATCCTGCCCCTCTGAAGACCCACAGTAAGGAGAAGATTTCTCACCCCAACCCAGCCCAGAGAGTACTTGCTGACTTTATCCAGGAGGCGAAAAGAAGGGGGTTCTCACAGACACCTCTGGAGCCTCTCCTAAGGTCCAGTGTTGAACAGCCAGAAAACCTGGTCTGGGTTATTCTGCACCCAGTCTCAGTCGCTCTGGTCTCAGGAACTACAGCACCCAGCAGGTGGAGGATCACTTGGAGAGGGTGAGGTAACTGAGGGGCCTCCACCTGCCAAGGTCAGGCCCAGGATGTCGAGGAAGCGGCTCTCAGACCAACCTCACTCAGTTCAAGAGTCCGGGAACAAACCCTATTACTCTTGTCTCCCAAAGGCTGGACAGCCACAGGGTCAGGAAGGAAATAGATGGAATCCCACAGGGTGTCATCAGTCAGACTAGATGCAAAGTCCATTCGAAAAGGAAAGGAGCTTCGTTAACAGGAAATAATTCAGTGAGGGGAAATAACCCCATGGATCACGGACATCTTCATGTGCCTGCCTGCCTCTGGACATTCACAGAAGGAAGCTAGATTATCAAAAACTAAGCTAAGGGGCCAGAGTGATAGCACGGTGGGGAGGGTGTTTACCTTGCGGCCAGCCTGGAGGAGCCTGCCAGGTGATTTCTGAGTGCAGAACCAAGAATAACCCCTGAGCACCGGCAGGTGTGGCCCCCAAAACAAAACAATAAAATAAAAAAAATTATTTATATATATATACTTAAAAAGCAAAACTAAGCTAAGACCCTACCTCCGGACAATCAGACCAAACCTAGAACAGATAGACTAGAGAAAACATGCAATAATGAGTGCCAGAGAAATGGGCCCGAGTCCAGGTTTTACATGCAGAAGGACCAGGTTGGATTCCTGGCAACACACTGTACTAAGCGTGGCCCAGCACCTACCTCATTCTATCCCTCCCCCAACCCACCCCCCAAAAAAGGTAATAACAACTAAGAAAGTTTTATCAACATTTGAGCCAACAAAGGAGACATTAGTGTAATGCAGAGAGGCCAGTGAAACCCCAGTTAACACCAGGTTAGCCAGGTACCACCACACACCATGGCACCCCAAGCTAACAAAGCAATCACAGCCATGGAGAATAGTGGTTTCTTCCTTTCATCTCTGCATGGGACTGAAGGAACTGAAGGAAATTCATGGTATTACTGTTTTTTAATAATACTTTGGTAAGTATTTAGCCATTATTCACCTTCCAGTGTAAGTCCATGTAAAATTACCTGGCTTCATTTAGTGGAGGAAAAACCAAAGCTTGGAGTGTGCAGTAAGTGCAAGAAGATATGGTACTCTAGGAAAGAGAGAGCCATGTACTCCCCAGACCATGCTCCCTCAGAGGACAACTCGGTCCTCTGAGGACAACTTGAAGAACAAGACCAGACACAGCACAAAAATTCTCCAAGCTAAACAGCAAGTAGTAACATCAAAAGTTCTTTAAAGTGGGGGCCGGAGAGATAGCATGGAGGTAAGGCGTTTGCCTTTCATGCAGGAGGTCATCAGTTCAAATCCCGGAGCCCCATATGGTCCCCTGTGCCTGCCAGGAGCAATTTCTGAGCCTGGAGCCAGAAATAACCCCTGAGCACTGCCGGGTGTGACCCAAAAACCACAAAAAAAAAAAAAAAAAAAAAAAAAAAAGTTCTTTAAAGTGAAAATAAAAGGTTCACCCAAGAGAAATACTCATATGGGACCAGAGTGATAGCACAGTGGTAGGGCATTCGCCTTATACTCGGCAGACCCGGGACCAACCTAGGTTCAATCCCCCGTCATCTCATATGGTCCCCCAAGCTTGCCAGGAATAACACCTGAGCACTGCTGGATGTGGGAGAGGGAGAAGGAGATAGGGAGGGAAGAAGGTGGGGGAGAGAGACAGACAGACAGACAGACAGACAGACAGACATGTATCTACACTCAATACCAGGGTTTGTATGCACTTAAAACTGAGGACCAGAGCAGCCAGCAAGAGCCAGCAAGAGCAGCACGGTCTCCCCAGAGGAAACTAAGCAGTGGTGCACCTAGCGGGGGCAAAATGATGAATGATCAGCGCTCGAAGGTACCATGTGAGGCACCAGACAATGTAACGCTCACTGGCCTTTATTCGACAGAAAGCACAAATCAACAAAATGAACACAGAACACTTCGGTGGGGCCAGGCCACCCATCAGCACAACAAGGGGCTGATAGGAAGGCCAGGAGAAAGCAGGCCAGGCTCTCACTGCTGAAGAGGCACCTGTGTCCCGTCAAATATTTATTTAGAAACTAACCACAGGAGCAAGTAGGACAGAATAGAAAGTCCAAATATAGACCCATGCTATGTAGGAGATCAATAGGTTTCAAAGGTGCCAGGGTTGGGAAATTCAATGAGGGAGGCAAAAGGAGAGAAAGAGAGAGAAGGAAGAGGACTCTTTTGAGCCAGAGAACAGAATGCCCAGGTGAAATCAATGAACTATCCTTAAGAAAAAAATTAAGATACATGACCTTATGTTATATGCAAAAACTAACTAGACAGTCACCCTGTTCGAACTGGGCCAGCTCCATAGACTCAGCTCTTTTCTTTTCCTTTTTTTTTTTTTTTTGGGGGGGGCCCACACCTGGTGACACTCAGAGATTACTCCTGGCTATGCGCTCAGAAATCACTCCTGGCTTGGGGGACCACATGGGATGCTGGGGATCAAACCCAGGTTAGTCCTGGGTTGGCCACATGCAAGGCGAACACCCTACCACTGCCCTATCGCTCCAGACCAGAATGCTGGCCAGAGGACAGGGTGGGCCACGCCCCTGCCCTGCTGCATCCTTCACCCAGAATCACTGTCTCCAAGATGGCCCCATTACTGACCTTCTATGATTCCCTCGGGGACACCGATCTGACCACACTTCAAGTACACTGGTCTGAGGGCTGATGTCACAAGGGTTTTTTGAGCGAGTGGACTCTCCCCATATCTTCCTTTTTCCAAGAAGCTTGGCAGCTTAGTATATGCTCCGAAAAGTTCTAGCATCAGTAATAATGCTTTGAATTTCTGGACAACTTTATTTCTTTGATGCTATCATCCCTATAAGAGCATACCAATTTAACGAAATAAACAAATAACAAGAGCTTAAACTTCTGCTATTGTATTGAAGACTTAATTGAAGATGTAATAATTTTCACAAATGTGTCCGCTACTATACATTTTCTTTTTTCTTTCTTTCTTTTTTTGGGGGGGTTTTGGTTTTTGAGTCACACCCGGTAGCGCTCAGGGGGTTACTCCTGGCTCTATGCGCAGAAATAGCTCCTGGCTGGCTCAGGGGGCCATACAGGATGCCGGGACTCAAACCATCGTCCTTCTGCATGCAAGGCAAATTGCCCCGTCTCCAGGCTATCTCTCCGGCCCCTTTTCTTTCTTTTTTTAAATTCTTCTCTTCCATTTAATTTTTTTCTTTCTATTTTTTTCAATAGCTTTGCTTACAGTTATCTGGAAACAAATTTATTATGATCAACTATGTCAACTATGTGATGCATGTTCTTTAAATAAATTTAAAAATAAATAAGCTGACAGGAAATGGGGCACAGTCTTAAATATAAAACTAAATACCAGATCATCCATACCAGAGGCTGTTAGAGAGTGAAAAAGGAAGAGAAAGAGTGTGTATGTCCTTCCTGGAGCTTTCGCTCATGACAGTGATGTTCTGAGCTTACTGGTTACAACGCTAGATAGCTAAATGTCATGGTTTCTTATGCCTGTTTTTAAATTGAGCATTTCTTCTGATTGTTGAGCTGTGAGCTTCTCATATATCCTTTTGTTAGATAGGCACGTTCTCTTGTATTAAAAGAACATCAAAACTAATGTGAGAAACTAATCAGAATCAATGAAAACTAAACTATTGTATACTAAATGCATATCATATGATTAACTTCATTAAAAATTTTTTTGGAACGAGTAGAATGTTTGCCTTCCATATGACTGACCCAGGTTCAATCCCCAGAACTCCATATGGTTCCCTGAGCCTGCCATGAGAAATTTATGAGCACAGAGCCAGGAGTAAAAACCTGAGCGCTGCCAGGTGTGCCCCCACCCAAACAAAAAGATTGGAGAACTATAAAATAAAATCCAGTTTGTGAAACCACCCCGGGCACCGTTTTCTTTTTTTGTTTGTTTGTTTTTTTTTGGGGGGGGGGGCCACATCCTGCAGCACTCAGGGGTTACTTCAGGCTCTGCACTCAGAAATTGCTCCTGGCAGGCTCAGGGGACCATATGGGATGCTGAGGATCAAACCCAATCTGTCCCAGGTTGGAGCGTGCAAAGCAAATGCCCTATCCCTGTGACACTGTGTTTCTTTTTTTATCTTTTTCTTTTTTTGGGGGGGGTGTGCTCAGGGGTTACTCCTGGCTGTCTGCTCAGAAATAGCTCCTGGCAGGCACGGGGGGGGGGGGGGGGGGGAGGGGGGGACACGGGACCATATGGGACACCGGGATTCGAACCAACCTCCTTTGGTCCTGGATCGGCTGCTTGCAAGGCAAACGCCGCTGTGCTATCTCTCCAGGCCCCGACACTGTGTTTCTAAATCCCACACAGAGGTTCTGAGGAAGCAGGGTAGCAGTTAAGAAATAATAAGCCAAGCCAGTCAGGAGAGTGTAATGGAGTCAGTGGCTTCTCATTGTGTCTGCCTGAGCCACAAGCCAAAACTCACTCTTTCTTTATTAAACCAATTCCCAATACCAAAAGAGGGGAGGGAGAGGTAGAGGAAGAGATAGAAAGGGATAAAGAGAGAAAGAGAAAGGAAAGGGAGAGAGAGAAAGAGGGTAAAGGAGAAAGAGAGGGAAGGAGGGAGAGAAAGAGTAGCTATCCAGTGGGTTTTTACATATCAAAGGAAGAGCTTTAAAGAGGAGGAAGTTGGGGGATGCCTTGCTTTGGGTTAGTAACTGGGTGTCATCTTACAGAGAACCAGAACATAGGGAACAGTACATAGTCTTACACATATCCAACCTGGTTCCATCTCTGGCACCACATGCCCAACAGAGATCCCTGAGTGCAGAATCAGAAGGAAGCCCTGAGCATCACTAGATGTGCACCAAAACAAACAAGCTAAAAAATTTTTACAAAGCTTCTAACTCAAGAAGAAAACAGTACTTCATCACAATTAGTCTGAAATAAGATGAAGTTTGATCTCCCAAGTTTCTTGGGGAGAAAAAGATTAAAAAACTTTGTTTTTTGCATTTTTATAGTATTGATCAAGTACATTTGGATGAATGACTATGTAACCTGCCTAAAAATCAGACTGCCTCATGACTGTCAATTTCAAAGCAATAAGTGTCTCAAATGAAATCTCCACTTCCTGCTAGTTCAAATTCGAATTTGGCTTCAAACACTACTTCATATCACATACACAAACACACAGTGGGCACACAGGCTGGCGGCTGGGTTCTGTCCAGAGCACTTCCTAACATCCTTCCACAACTGTGAACCAAGAGTCTGGCTGACTACACCAGGGCAGTCCTGGGAAGTGCCACTGCCCTGTTGCTGGGAGCCAGTTCAATCCTGGGGTCCAGCTGACATCCTACAGCTTTCCAGTTAGGCCAAGTTATTTTTGCTTTTCCCAAGCCTACAAATGTGCTTGCTGCTTCCTACACATGTCCAGTTTGCCTTGACTTGTATTCTGAGGGTGACTTTTTCCCCCGACAACATCCCTGCATTTATTTCAGAAAGTTCAGAGTTCCAGGAGTTACTTCTGTGAGGTGCAGATCCTATGGAGTCTGAATGAGCATCTGTTGCCAAGTCTCTGATCATAGGTAACTCCACGCATCTACACTCCTGCCTTCTGCCTCTGTACTTTCCTGCCTCCACCTCCCAACATTTCCTAACCTGCTGGACTGTCCCCATTGTCTTTTCAGGACATCAGTCAATGTGGTATTTTCTCCATTTCTCCCTCCAGAACATTTCAACACCAGTTGCTGTGCTAACTGGGGTAACACACTTTCCTGGGGCCCTCACCTCACCCAGCATCCAGCCTGTGGGGCAGCCCTGCGATGGGCTTCTCTGCTTAGGGGTGTGCACTCCAGAACCCTTTCTGAGTGCTACGTAGCTCCACAGTCTGAAGGGCCATAGTTCCTTCTGCATTCGACGGAGCAGAGTGTCAGTAGCAGCCTTTGTGCAGACACACGTTCCCTGCTCCAGCCCTCCGATGTCAAATCACTGAGTCTGTGATACGGCCACAGGGCTACAGGCATATCCGCCACCTGCTCTGCTCTACAGACTTGCCCCTATGGGTCTCCCTTTCCTGGACACAGGAGATGCTTTGGTTTTCTATCAATATGAACAGGCTTATCTCCTTCTGGTAACAGCCCCTTTCAGTTATTTCTTTTGCAAGTATTTCCTCATGTGGTCCTTGCATTATTTTTCACATTTGTTTTACACAATTAGGCTTGAGTATGTTATAGTGATTTTTGACTTCCAACACTGCTTTCCTTGGGAATTAAAGCCACCTGCTGTCTAAAGCAACCTGAAAGAAAACTTTTTCTCCTGTGTGGCCCATACAGACATGCAGACAGATAAGAAGGACCTCCTTCGGGTTCTGCAACTTGTCCCTGGTGGGCCTGGGCTACCACTGCCCCTCAACCTGGTGAGTTTGTCTTTGTGAAGTAGCCTCCTTGTTGTTTTTTTTTGTTGTTGTTGTTGTTTGTTTGTTTTGGGGTCACACCCGGCGGTGCTCAGGGGTTACTCCTAGCTCTGTGCTCAGAAATTGCTCCTGGCAGGCATAGGGGACCATGTGGGATGCCAGAATTCGAACCACTCCATCCTGGATCGGCTGAGTATAAGGCAAATGTCCTACTGCTGTGCTATCTCTCCATCCCCAAGTCGCCTCCTTGTTAAAGTGCCCCTGAACTTGCCAAATTGATCCTCTGGCCCCTGCTCTCTACCCAGTGTAATCCATTCCGGGATGGAGGGGCTGTGGGTGTATACTCCAGCCTGCAGGCTACAGAGGCAGGCCATGTCCTTCTTGTCTTCCCTGCACTGGGGGGCCTCTTGTGGTGATACGAAAAACAGTCCCCAGGTTGCACTAAGTCACTATCTGAGCCTGAGAAGGCCGTGCTGTGCTCACAGGAAACATGAATCAGAGAAGCCCCTTCAGGCACGACTCAAGAGTTCAACATTCATCCTCATCAAAAAGTATTACATAAGAGAGCTTATTAATAGCACTGTAAATCACAGTAAAAGAAGAGTTAGAGAAAGAAAAAGTCTGATTTAATGAGATAAAAAGTACGACATTAAACAACTTGAAACAGAAAGAGTGTCCAGCAGTTGGGAGACTCTAGTCCTGTGTCTGCGGTGGCCTGAGACCAGGGGAACCAACTCTGCAATTCTGCTGCTGAGGACTTTCAGGTCTGGAATGGCGGGCACTCAGGCTGAACACAGGAACAGACCGCAAGTTCCAGCTCCCACAGCCCTGGGGGCTGGAACAAGAGGAAGAAATGAGAAGAGGCAGGAGTGAGCCTTCTAACCACCTGACCCTGAGGGCAGAGGGTTGCAGTACTCACTTTGTTCCCATTGACATTCAGCATCTTACTTATTATATATGCTCTTTACCATCACTAACATCTTTATATTTAGAAGACATTTCAAAACAAACCTGAATCACAGGGGCCCGAAAGGCAGTCTATGGGGTAAGGCCATCCTTGGCACCCCACCTGATCTCTGACTGCAGAGCCAGGTGTGGCTCCTAAACAATAACAAATTAATCCAATGCAAAGCACAGCAGGTAAAGCCTTTGTCTTGCATGTGGCAGACTAGGGTTTGATCCCTGTGCCCTTAGCCACTAGGAATGAGCCCTAAACTCAGAGCCAGGAATATGCCCTGAGCATCCCTGGTATGTATGGCCCAAGTGCAAAACCAAAACCAAACCAAAGCTCCCAAGTCTGAGATTGTTCCGTTTCCTTTCCACTCATCTTAAAGCCCCCCGCTCCCTGCTGTTGTTTTCAATGCAGCTACAGAAATGGTGTAAGGATATATAAATATTACTACCACATACATATATTATATTTTGCCTGGAAATTATTTTTAAAATTATCCAAAATTTGGAAATGGATTTATTATCAAATTCAAGGAGAAAAAAAATTAAATAAAATAAAAGCAATGTAGCAACCTTCCTAAATGGCATTAACTACCAAACTGCCAGAACCCTAAAAGTGACCCCAATTCTGCAGTGTTTGTGCAGCCTCTTCATTAAAGTCCTTGTACAGAAATCTGTTCATCCAAGTGAACAAGGACGGCTTATGGTTTCTTTTTTCCTCATGCGGAGGGTTGGACATGAAAATTTTTTCCTGATTTAGAAAAATTAATTCTCCAAAGGTGACAGACATCACACAGCTTTATGTGTGTTCTCACTAATGTGTTCAAGAGCTTATTTCCACTGCAGAATGCTGGTCCAACCTGGCTCAAACACGAATGGGCTTAATTTCTGTTCAGGAGCAAAGCTTTAACCTTGCTCTGAAGATGTCTGAGGGGCCGGACCATGAAAATATTCCATTTCCAGATAACATGCAATTCCCATGAGACTGATCCCACACTCAAACTCACTGAGCACAGGTTTGATGAACAAACAAACCCACTCCAGTAGACATGCCCAGTTCAATTTCACACAGGACACAAGACATTGTTTTACTGCAAAATGTGTGATTTTTTATAAGAGGAGGTGGGAATTCACACCTGATAGGCCAGACACTTCAATCAGCCACTAAAGGAGAAAAAAATGTGTGTGAAAGGCAAAATAAGGTAGGGGAGTTTTTAGGGTCAGTTTTGCTTTCCCCCTCCAGTGTCTGGGCAAGTACAAGGTTACTGTGTTATTGTGGTCTGCACCTGAAACTTAAAAACATTTGGTAGCATAAACTGGCCACTCTGATAGGTGCATACTAAGAATTAGAATTCAATCCCACTTAAATGTTGTACACACAAACCAGACAAAATATGATCTGATCTTACAACAAACAGTAATTTGAAATTTTTATCTTATTTTCAAAAATCTCACAAACATGTTAGTAGACTCACTATCCTGCTTTTTGGACCACACCCAGCAATGCTCTGGGTTACTCCTACCTCTGATCTCAGGAATCACTCAAGGCAGGGGTGCGAGGGATTGATCACAGGTCAGCTACATGCAAGGGAAATGCCCAAACATTGTACTATCGCTTTGGCCCAATATCATATGTGTTTTGTCCTCAACAAATGTCCTAAACGTGTCTCTGAATAATTTTGTAAGTTGGGGCCGGAGAGATACATGGAGGTAGGGCGTTTGCCTTACATGGTTAGAATCCTGGCATCCCAAAAGATCCCCCGAGCCTGACTGGAGCCATTTCTGAGCACAGAGCCAGGAGTAACCCCTGAGCCTGCCTGGTGTGACCAAAAAAAAAAAAAAAGGATTTTGTAAGCAAATGCACTCAATGCCCATATGTATGCTGTAACACAGGTGTTATTTGAGTGTGGCGATTGAGTATGTGTAATATTCCTAAAGGCAACGATAAAGAGGCTACAGAAAAAGGAGAATCAGACTTGGGTCCTACAAACCTGCAACAGAAACCTGCATACTGGTGCACACTGGGGGCAGGAGAGTGAACTGGGGCAGTGGGTGGTCCCAGCACAGGCAAACCCTGAAGCCACAGACAACAGACAGCTCTCAGCTCTGAAAACTGCACAGCCAAGTTTCACTTCCCTGTTTCTGCACAGTTATGTAAACATTTAAAAGTATCTGTTGTCTGGAGTTACCAAAGTAACTGAAAACAGAAACTGGGGGGAAGGGGAAATTGAGGGTACAACAAGGGAAAGACACTGGCCACTTTCCAGCCCACCTCAGCCCCTGTGCTCCCTTCACTGTTGGTGACTCGGGGATGCCAAGGGTCAGGGGCAGATGCCGCTGGCTGTGGTGCTCACCAAGTTTGTGTTCTTCAGGGGCAGTGCTCACTGGGGCTCGACCCTCTTTCCTGTGATGCAGATAGACACAGGCCCAGAGTTGAAGCCAGGGGCCACAGTTGGTATGTGTGGCAATCCCAGGGGTCTAAACTCATGACCAAGCAAGGACCCAACAAACCATTCCTTCCAGTGGAGATCCCAGCGGTGGGGACACAGTGCAGGCAAGCTTGAAAACTGGGCCCTAGACTCTGCTGATCAGGGGTTCTAAAATAAAATAATAAAAAAAAAATAAAGGAAAATGCCTAAAACTAGAAAAGGAGAGAGATCAGAGTGATTTTCGGGGGGGGGGGGGGGTGCGGTGTCTTTTTTCAATTTGCAGGTTTTCTTTTTTTTTTTTTTTTTTTTTTTTTTTGTGGTTTTTGGGTCACACCCAGCAGTGCTCAGGGGAAACTCCTGGCTCCATGCTCAGAAATTGCTCCTGGCAGGCACGGGGGACCATATGGGACGCTGGGATTCGAACTGATGACCTTCTGCATGAAAGGCAAACGCCTTACCTCCATGCTATCTCTCCAGCCCCTGCAGGTTTCCTTGTGTGGTTTTATTTTCTTGTTTTCAAGCCAAATCCAGCCTTGCTGGGGCTACTCCAAACTCACTGCTGGGGAGTCACCTCTGTGAAGGGGTCACATCTGGGTCCTGCAGGCAGACCCTGTGCCTAGCCCTAGGAGCTGACTCTCAGTCTCTGTATTTCTTCATATTTCACTTTCTTCCAGATATTGTACAGAAAGCCTATTCCTCTATAATAGGAAATCTGTGGATTATTTTTATTAAACTGCTTTTAAGGAGGCTGGAGAGGACAGCAGGTAAGGCATTTGTCTTGCACAAAGACAATCCAAGTTCAACCCCTGACACCCCACCTGGCCCCCCTGGCCCTGCCAGAGTGATACATAAGCACCACTAGATGTTATCCACTCCCCTAAGCCCCCCCCCAATAGTATTTCATATGCTAACTCTAAGATCTACATCTTAACATCTCTGAAAAAGGGTTGTGGCCCTCCCCCCCCCCCAAAAAAAAATGGGCCAAAGGAATAGTAGTGTGTTTGCCTTGCACAGGGCCAACCTGGGCATACATATGGTCCCAAAGTACTACCAGGAGTGACTGATTCCTGAGCACAAAGCCAGGAGTAAGCCTTGACATGCTGGGTGTGGCCCCAGAACAAAACAAGACAAGACAAGAATCAGAAGCAGGACGCAACAGATGTGACTGCCCTGGGCAGTGACTGGAGGTATAGCTGTCAGTCTATGTGTCTGTGGATCAGATTTACCAGCACGAAAACATAGGGGCTAGGAGGTAACCTGGAGGGCAGGAGCATAAGCTTTGCATGTGAGGCCTGGATTTCATTCCCAGCACCACAAAGCTATATACCAGGACCAACCCCAACACCTTGCACCAACCTGAGAGCCTGAGAGGAGCCCAGGAGGGCCTGTGGTTGTGGCCCCAAAATAAAAACAAACTTAAGAGAAGCAAAAGCTACTCAAAAATTATCCTGGGGCCGGAGCAATGGCGCAGTGGTAGGGCATTTGCCTTGCATGCGGCTGACCTAGGACAGACTGCGGTTCAATTTCCCCGGCATCCCATATGGTCCCCCAAGCCAGGAGCAACTTCTGAGCGCATAGCCAGGAGTAACCCCTAAGGGTCAACAGGTGTGGCACAAAAAACAAAAACAAAAACAAAACAAAACAAAACTTCTGTGATATTCTAGCAATTCCCTCCTGGATCAATGTGCAGAGGAACTAAAAGCAGAGGCTCAAACACTCACACCCAAATCACAGCAGACTATCGGGCAGAGAGACCATGGGTAGGAAAAGCCTGTGAGGAAATATTCTTAGGCATGAAGAGGGAATGAAGAGGGAGTCACATGACTCAGACAGCAGCATCAGCCCGAAACCCCCATGCTGATTGGACAAAACCAGACAGAAAGAGTGAATAATACTGACTCTATGTACAAAGGTATGTCTGAGTCTAGATGCAGGGTTACTCAGTCACATCACTTCTGTTGGGGGTGTTCAAGGGAAGCTGTGGAAACAGGCCATGGGCATGGCTGTACAACAGTATAAATGCCAGCAGTGTCCCCAGCTGGATACTTCAAAATGGCAGATTCTTTCTCTAGGTTCTACAATTTAAAATAGCATATGACATATCAAAACCCATTGAATGTTATACTTTCCATGGATGAATTGTGTGACATGTAAGTTATGTCTCAATATAACAACTTAAAAAAAAACAACAACAGATAAATGGTGGCTAAAGAGATAATTATAGGTGCTTGCCATGCACGAGGCTGTCCCAAGTTCCTTCCATCCCCAGCACTTTGTAAGCACCAAGTCAGGTTTAAACCCTAAGCACAACCAGGAATAGCCCTAAAATAAAACAAACACAGAAGAAAGGCATAAAGACAATGGTGGAGGGTCTGGGATGCTTTGGTGTTGATGGGAATGCACTATCTTTGGATAATGAAGTCTTACAACTACTGTGTACTGCCTAAACTATAATAAGGATTAAAATCAATAAACAACTAGGGCACTGAAAGGATAGTACAGTGGGTAGGGTGCTTGCTATGCATGTGGACAGCCCAGTTTCAATTCTTGGCACCACATATGGGTTCCAGAACCCTGCCAGAGTGATCCCTGAGCACAGAGCCAGGGGTTAGCCCGGAACACAGCAAGATGTGGTCCATGAACCAAAATAAAATAAACTAAAATAGAAGACTTTTTGTTTTGGTTTGTTTTGGTTTTGCTTTGCTTTTGGGTCACATCTGGTGATGCTCAGGGGTTACTCCTGGCTCTGTGCTCAGGGGGACCATATGGGATAGCAGGGATCCTAGTTGCAAGCAAGGCAAGCTCTCTCCCCTCAGTGCTATCACTCCGGCCCCTTGAATACTTTTTAAATGTGAGTATTGTCAACACTCATCATGGCGTAAGTGGAAACATCCAAATATTGATTCTGTATCAAACAGGTGATTCGCAAGAGAGATAATCACAATAGTTTAGGAACCTTTGATCTATTCCTTAATCTGTTTTGACTTATTTTTTTTTCTAATCATATATGCACAAGAATACTAGAAGATAAAAATCTAGACTTAGGTCCCAATATAAGATGGCCTCGGTAATCTTATAGAAAGCACCAGGACTATCTCCAATTCAAAACACTGGCTCAGCGATGAGCTCTGTGGAGTATCTCCAGTTGGTGTAGTTTCAGATGTGCCTGAGAAGCCCAAAGCAACACACAAGCACACACACAAATGCACACATACACACCCTTTCCTAAGCACCAGTGAAATCCAGCACAACTTTTTAATCCAATAAAGTTATTTCTGAATGTAATAAAAAATAATTTGGGAAAAATAAAAACCAATAAAATCAAAGAGAAAACATTAGGTAGCATATTTAAAAAGGACTGCATTTTACCAACTAAACACAGCTGTCCTCGCGCACAGAGCAATAGTGCCAGTGGTAGGGCCTTGCCTTGCACGCGGCTGACCCAGGACAAACCTGGGTTCGATCCTCGGCATCCCATATGGTTCCCTGAGCCAGGAGCGATTTCTGAGCACATAGCCAGGAGTAACCCCTGAGTGTCACTGGGTGGGCCCAAAAAAAATATTTTAAATAATTAAAATAGAATAGAAGTTCTTCCTGCATGTTAGAGGCATGATGAGGCAGAAGTCGGGTACAGATACCATGTCTATTACTCACTTGAATCCCTGACTCTGATGGTTTTAAATATACATATGGAAACTGCAGTCTTTTCATAACCAGATCTTACAAACAAGTAACTCATGCCAAGACTGACAAAGACAAAGCTTAAAATACTTCACAGATTTAAAGCTTCCGTTTAAAACCCAAGCCATTTTTATCAATGCTTTAAAGTAATCCTGAGAAACACTGAGTTTCAAATCCCAGCACTACTTTTCTAGTTTGATGGTGGTAATTACGTGTCCCTTTAAAGGCAAACAAGGTGTTTGACAACATGAATGTGTCCTGCACGAGCAGAGACCGTCATGGGGCTCTCACACAAGGAAAAAGTTGCAAGTGATTGCTCTGGTCACCTAACCTTCAACTAGCAGGAACATATTCAAGCTCTTCCCATATTCCCAATATATTGGAGCATGTTTGAGGTTCAGTTACATACCCTCTCCCACACACACATAGCCCCCTCCTCACCCAGCACTGGTGTGGCCCCAAAAATAAGAATCCATGTGGTCTTAGTAGCAACCACAGCATTTTGCTGGCCTCAGAATTGACACTGACATGAAGATGTCCTGAATCTTGCCCTCCTTTCTATCTCCTCAGAGACTACCCGCTCTGAGCTCCCAGGTTTAAATCCTGTCCCACCACTAACTAATCCCGTGACCCTGGCAAACTAGTCTTCCTACGTGACAGGATCTGTGACTCCTATTACCCAGCCAGACAGTTCTCTACCTGCCCTCGGTTTAGAGTGTCACTCAATAGCTTCTCTAAACCATTTATTCCAGGGCCAGCCTTCAAGCACCCTGATCCTTATCACCAGGCCTTGAAGTTGCTTCCAATTTGCTGTTCTCATAGTGGAACCATTTGCCTCCCGGGAACCAGGAACAGATGGAGGCAGGTGGTTACTCTAACCAGAGGTGTCAGCAACAAGGGTGCCAGGAAGACCCCGCTCTTGGCTATAAGATGGCCACAAGGCACCTTAGTTCTCACCACTTGGCAAGGTTGGTGCAAGGCATCTAGGTTTTCTAGGTATTCCCAGACACCTTCTGACAAGTTCACTTATGCTTAGCTAGACAAAGTCTGGTTCTGGGCCCGGAGAAATAGCACAGCGGCATTTGCCTTGCAAGCAGCAGATCCAGGACCTAAGGTGGTTGGTTCGAATCCCAGTGTCCCATATGGCCCCCCGTGCCTGCCAGGAGCTGTTTCTGAGCAGACAGCCAGGAGTAACCCCTGAGCACCACCACGTGTGGCCCAAAAACAAACAAACAAACAAAAAAGTCTGGTTCTGTTGCTTTTTTTCCTGATGATATAAAAGGGACATCCCAGCACTGTTCAGTCTGCTCTACCCTGGAAAACAGAGATGGGGACAGTTCTAAAGTGAAGCCCACAGGCTCTCAGAAGAAAGGCATTTACCACCTGATGAAAATTCTGCTGAGTTTCACGTGGTCTAGATGAGCTTCACAGAGGAAAGGCATACAGGACAGCTATGGAAAATAATTCTTTCTCACATCTCAATATTCCTAGAGCCACACCTGACATTCTCCAACAGAAATGGCTTAGCTCCACCACTTAACCTTCTCAAACAGCCAAGCCACCAAATCTGTTTCAGATCTATTGATCCTGGATCGCAAAGCCTCAAGTGACTGCAGGAAGTCTCAAAATTCATAGTAGGGTCAACCCAGAAGGAACCCAGAGAATCTGATAGTTCCATAGAACTACACATCTCAGTGAGTTTTAAAAAGTACCACAAAAGCTAACCTAGCACAGACCACAGCCCAGTGACTCCAGGCATTGACTATGGTCGAGCAATGGAAAGAACAATCATTTCAAACCTGCCCTGGCTCATCTAAGCTTTGCTAATTCCATTTGCCTTGAGTCTAACAAACAATATGAAGTAAATTTGTTGGGTGGTGGGTAGGATACTGGGGACTCTGGCAAAGGGAAGGTCACTCTGATGGGTTGGATTAGTATCTAAAATTATTTTTTGATTTTAGGCCACACCTGGCAATGCTCAGGATTTACTCCTGGCTCTGCGCTCAGAAATTGTTCCTGGGGGGCCAGAGAGATAGCACAGCAGTAGGGCGTTTGCCTTGCACGCAGTTGATTTGAACAGCTGGTGGTTCAAATCCTGGCATCCCATATAGCCCCCCACCCCCCGCTCCCCCTCCTGTGCCTGCCAGGTGTGACTTCTGAGTGCAGAGCCAGGAGTAACCCCTGAGTGCCGCCAGGTGTGACTCAAAACCCAAAAAGAAAACAAACCAAAAAAAGAAATCACTCCTGGCAAGCTCAAGGCACCATATAGGATATGGAAATCAAACCCTGGTTGACCGCGTGTAAGGAAAACACCCTACTGCTGTGCTATCTCTCCGGCTCCAGTATCTAAACTTTTGATATCTGGAATGATTGTGTTTAGACAGCTTAATGGGTCAGTGTTATAATAAAATATTTTGTAAACAACAACTATTCTTTCTCGGAATTTTGAAAAACTCCTACCGTTAATGTACAAATACCACCAGCCCACTCCCACTCTCACTAACATACCATGACCACCAGGCTCTATTATAAACACTATACGTATCACCAAGGTAACTCTTACAACAAAGTTGAAAGTAGGGATCATTAGTGTCCCAAGGTGATATCACAGAGACTGCGTCACCTGCCCATAGTCACACAGCTATTAAGGATTTGAACCATAAACTTCAAATTCAAAATCTATGCTCCTGATCACCATATAGCCTGCTTCTCATTTATCAGGACAAATACTGAGCTCTTATTAATGTTATATTTTAACTTTTGGGAGCACCTCTGATCAAGAACCATTCAGTGCTAGGGATCAAACCCCGGGTCACATGCAGGCAATATATACACTCTACCACTTAAGCCACAGTCTAACTCTACAGAATCACTGCATGTCACAAACGGTACCCAAATGACAGATGTTTACCACAGACTCCAAAATACTCCAGCTTCAACTACAGCTTATTCTACTGAGACTAGGAGCCCAATACACAAACTGGCTTGTACCTCCAAATAGCAAAGGCCAAGTGCCACTCCACTTCAAGTCACCTTGTTTTAAGTCTTAAATCTGTTCCCAGCCAAGTTTAAATGCCATGATCTCCAGAAAGCTTTCCCCAACCCAGCCCTAAGGAATGAGACTGTGGCCCCTTCACAGTGTAGAGTCCAGAGAGTGGGAACTGTGGCTGCTAAATCCCTTCTTTTATACGTGACCTCCACAACATGAGAAAAACTTACTGCAACGGACTGAGGAGGGTATGCCAGGTCCTGGGTCTGCCCCCCTGAAGTGATATTCCCCTCCAGCACCCTAGGAAGTAGCCCTAGTGTTTCCCAGAACTTCTGGATGGGGCCCCAGGACAAAAGCAATGGTTTCCTCCCATCAAAAAAAAGTTTGACTTTTAAGATGCTTGTTGCAAGAAGCAGGTGCTCAACTAGTCAAAACTGGTTGAAGCCAAAGAAAGGGCCAATGGCTAATAACCCAAGAAAACCCACAGAAAATATTGAAAGATTTGGGGGGAAATAACTATTAAATGAGTCTTGACCTCATAAATTTAAAACAAAAACCCCATCATTAAGAACCACTATCATTTGTGGAATTTCAGCATTTATCTCAGTCAGGTCTTTTATGGACTGAATGTGCATACTGTGCAAGATGAGGAAGGAAATTTTTGGTCAAACTATTTAAAATATTTGCTAAATATGGGGCGTAAAAATCACGTGACCACCAGGAAAAGGCCTAAATCCGGGTCCACCAGTAGTGCAGACCCAGCAGGGCAGACAGAGAGGCCCTGTGGCCAGTCCACAGGGGAGGACCCAAACCTGTACCGCCTTCTTTCACTGCCCTCAGGGACCAATTGAGGACAGCAAAGCTCTGGGCTTCCTGGCTTTCAAGTGACCTGCTCCCCAAAGTGAGGACAAAATACTGCTGTGCCTTGCTCCAAGCTAGTGAAATCATGGCTGAACAATGGATTCCCAGTGACAAGCCAAAGAAGCAGTCACTTCAGTGGCATGGTTTGTGGTAAAGAGAAAAAGGCATGAATAGTCAGCCAGGGCCTTACAGGAAGGGCTAGGAAAGGAGCCCGTTTCACCCACTGTCTCATTGCAGCACCCGAGGAAGCTGGCATGGTAGGGGCCATGAGAGTTTGCCTCTCCTCAGGCGCCCCAAGACACACAAACCCAGGCCACCATGTCCCCATACCTGGGGAAGTTCTCCTGATCCAAACTCAGAAGATTCTGGACTACTGGGGTTAGAGCCATAGTACAGTGGGGAGGGTGACCCCCAACACTCCATATGGTTCCCTAAGCACCACCAGGAGTGATCCCTGAGTTATCGCTGAGTATGACCTAAAAACAAGAATCAAATGTCTGAAAGCTTGCACCTAACAAAACTGACCACAGGGAGCCCCCTCGTCCTGGACACAGAAAACTGGGCACCTCATAGGGCTCCACTGCAAAGGCATCATCATAGGCCCCACCATCCCATGGGGCTAAAATCACATCAAATGGCAGTCTGGGAAAAGAGGTGACTCTTCCAATCTTTTGACTCTTCTGGTTAACTCTCACTGGTTCTTTTGAGTGGAAGGGAGTGGTGCTGATTATTGTTTCCCTCAACAATACAATAATTAGCATCTATCCACACATGTCCCCAGAAGACTACAAGTCCCCAAGAGAAGGAATGAAACTGAAGAAAGCGAACCTAATTTGCCTATGTGAGATCCCTTTCAAAAAATCATCCAAGGCAGACAACTCCAAACTTAATCAAGAGTTCATGACAATCCCTTCAAAATAGGTGCCAGGCATGATACAGGCCTTCCAGTTAACAGGAGACCTGGGACCTCTCATCTTGTCAAGAATCCTTCCTTTAGGGGCTGGAGTGGTGGTGCAGCGGTAAGGCATTTATTTGCCTTGCATGTGCTAACCTAGAACAGACCACAGTTCGATCCCATATAGTCCCGAGCCAGGAGCAATTTCTGAGTGCATAGCCAGGAATAACCCCTGAGCATCACCAGTGTGCCCCCCGCCCCAAATAAAGAATCCTTCCTAAGAACAAGCCCTGTGGGAGTGCTTGTACCCCACACAAAAAGTGGGCACAAGGCCAGGGACATGTCACCTCGTCTTCCCAGCCCTCTTTCAAGCAGCCCAACTAAACATCTGAGTTGAAACTCCAGAACCTCTAAAATGGAACTTTATCCGAGAAGGCGGCTTGAATGTCAGAGTTTTGGAGAGAGGGCTGCTTCAATCAGCCAGGGCCCTTTTTAGAAAAGAACGAAGACTAATGAAGGCAGGACTACAGGTTTAGAGCAAAATTATTTTGGGTACAAGCAGTGAATAGGCTCCTTCCAGAAGATGCTCGTCATGCCTCCTTCCTCACCAGTTTCCAGAGACAGACCTACTGGATACTAGATGTTGGCCTGTGTACAGTCAGCTCCCATTGGTGTCCTATTTGACAGTGGCAATATAATAGGACCTAGGAAGATGGCAGGGGAAGGTAAAGCTCAAATGTGAGATACACACATTAACCATAAACCAATAAACCAGCACATAGAGCTGGTTCCAGACAGAAAAGGCCACAACAGCAGTGGACAGGATTCAGAATCTATAAAATAGACAAAGTTGTGGTGTGACCTGCAATTGAGAAGAAATTTCTCCTAGAGCCAGAGCATTAGCACAGCAGGTAAGGAAGGCACTTGGCCTTGTACACCATGGCCAACCTGGGTTCTATCCCTAGCATCCCATATAGTCTCCAGAGCCCACCAACAGTGAATCCTGAGCAGAGAGCCAGGAGTAACCCCTTTACTGTTGGGTGTGACCCCCCCCCAAAGAAGATAAATTTCTCCTAACATAATACTTCTAAAATTAATTTTAAGAAACTAAAAATAAGTCTGTACATTTGGAAATAAGATGTTGAAGGACTGTTATTCCTCTTTTTCTGAGCTGGATCTGACAATGCTTAGGGCCAACTTCTAGCACTGTGCTCATGAATCACTCCTGACTGTGGGTTGGCCACATGCAAGGCCAAGTACCGTAAGTCCATACAAACCCCCTGGCCCCATTATTTCTCTTTTGGGGGACTACACCCAGCAGTTCTAGAGGAGGAAGGGAGACAGCATGTATTAGTAGGTACTGAACCAGGGCTTCCACATACAGGCAAGACCTCAAAGCAGCACAGTATGGCGACTAAAGCACTGCCCACACTCCCCAGTCAGAGCTGGCTGGCTTCCCCTGAACCTCAAGGCTGAAAGATGAGAAGAGTTTCCTTCTTCCTTCCAGCTTTCCTGTCAGCCAGATCCCAAAGCAGTGGGCTCCCAGTGAAGACTCTGATGCCCAGACAGGCCAACACAGGGGAAACACACAGTCAAGACGTGTGCTAGCACCCCATGTGCAAAACAAGACTGGAAACCCCTGACAAGTGCATCAATGTGCACCACCTGGCTGGACACCAAGAAGCAGTAATAGAAGAAGGTAGTAGTCCAAAGAGGGCCTAATAAGACACAGACAAGAGAGCAAAATGCTACAAGCCTTCCCTCAGTGCTAACGCCACCAAGTGAATGAGATCCACTGAGTGAAAGAACATCTCAGCTGGAAGCAGAGTTGACAAAGCTTAGAAACATAAGCCCACTGAAGGCCGCTACACAAGAGCTTCAGCTCTGATGCTAAGAAAGAAACAGATTGGAAAGAAAAGAAAAATACCATTCAGGCAAACTGAATTCAAAGACAACTAAGCTGACTATGTTAAATTAGACAGAACAGACCTTAAGGGGGAAAAAATTGTTAAAAGGGATAAAGATTTGAATAGTACCAAGTGTTAATTCACCAGGAAAGAAAAGGCAACAATCACATACACATCTAAAATGAGAACCAAAGATATGAAAGGACCCACTGAACTAAAAGGAAAAATTCAAAGTTCTGCAATAACAATTGGAACATCAATGCCCATTTTCAATGGACAAAACCACCAGACAGAGGCAGAACAAAGACACTGAAGACCCCAGCTAGAGGCTGGCGAGACCTCAGTAACACACAGTTGTTCAACAGTGGGGCAAGCACTGGCCAGCAGGTACCAGGCCACCAAAGAAATTTCGTGAATTTTGAAAAACCGAAATACTGTATTTTCCGGAGTATAAGATGACTTTTGAAACAAAAAAAAATCAACCGAAAATTGGGGGTCGTCTTATACGCCGAGTATATCCCGGAAAATGTTTCAATATGCCGCTCAACAAAAATTGTCTGAATATTGCCATAAAACGAATTTTCCAACTTGATCTTGCACCAATCACTGCCAGGCTGCTTGGACCGCCTCTCTAACTCAGCCAATCCAAGTGGGCTTTTTATGCATGCAAATTAGAAAATGTTCTGGACCTGAATCTACACTGTCAAAAGCCTGCTCAGATTGGCCAGAGTCAGAGAGGACGTTTATTACAGTATAACCTTTGGACCTTTGCTTGTTGTGATTGGCTCACTGTGGAAGATACAGTTGCAGCAAAGGAACATTCTGTCTTATACAGCAAATATAGGCCTAAACCTATGTTTTAACTGTAAAATTAGGGGGTTGTCTTATACGCCGGAAAATACAGTAATTCAAAGTACTTTCTCCAATAATCATGGAATTCAATTGTAAGACAGTCGATAACTAGTCTGGAAGAAAATTTAAAATTCACAACTATGTTGAAACTAAAAAGTACTTTAAGAAAAACAATGGGCAAAAATGAAAAAGAATAAATTAGAAAATGGTGATAACAAACAGCACATATGCATACACATACATACACAACTTGAAAAATGAGTTGGCCAAGATGACTGATTAAAAATAAAGACATGGGGCTGGCGATGTGGCGCTAGAAGTAAGGTGTCTGTTTTATAAGCGCTAGCCAAGGAAGGACCACGGTTCGATCCCCCAGCGTCCCATATGGTCCCCCCAAGCCAGGGGCAATTTCTGAGCGCTTAGCCAGGAGTAACCCCTGAGCATCGAACGGGTGTGGCCCGAAAAACCAAAATAAATAAATAAATAAAGACACAAAATTAAAATTTAATATCTTCTAAAAAAAGGAAAAAGAAAATGGTGATGAACAAAATGAATATGTAACTCAAGCTATACAATATACTGTAAAAGCAAAGAAGAAAATTTATCTATATCTATATATATAAACATATGCCACCATTTAAAAAGAGAGAAAACCCTACATTAAAAAAAGAACAAGGGCCTGGAGAGATAGCACAGCGGCGTTTTCCTTGCAAGCAGCCGATCCAGGACCAAAGGTGGATGGTTCAAATCCCGGTGTCCCATATGGTTCCCCCGTGCCTGCCAGGAGCTATTTCTGAGCAGACAGCCAGGAGTGACCCCTCAGCACCGACGGGTGTGGCCCAAAAACCAAAAAAAAAAAAAAAAGAACAAAAAGGAGAAAAGTTAACAAAGGAGAAAAGTTATAATTGATTTTTTTAAAGTAATGATTAATACTAACTACGTCTTATATAATTTGGGGGGGCCCCACAAGTGGTGATACTCAGGGGCTACCCTTGGCTCTGCACTCAGGAATCACTCTTGGCAGTGTGCGTGGGGCACCTGATGGGATGCCCAAGGATCAATCCCAGCTGGGTTCACATATAGGTAAGCACCCTAACCGCTGTACTACTGCTCCAGCCCAAGTCTTATGTAATATTTAAAACTATGAAAATGCCTCCTTTAATCAAAAGTTCTTGTACCTAATAGAATTAGAAAATGAACAAATTAGGGGCCAGAGAGATAGCATGGAGGTAGGGCATTTGCCTTGCATGCAGAAGGACAGTGGTTTGAATCCTGGCATCCCATATGGTCCCTGAGCCTGCCAGGAGCAATTTCTAAGCATAGAGCCAGGAGTAACCCCTGAGCGCTACCAGGTGGGAACCAAAAACCAAAAAGGAAAATGAACATATTAAATTTAAAGTAAACAGAAGAAAGATAATAAATATGAGAGGAAATATAAGTCAAATAATGAACAAATTCTGCAATGGACAAAATCAAAAGTTGGTTCTTTGTTTTTTTGTTTGTTTGGTTTTTGGTTTTTGGGCCACACCTGGTGTTGCTCAGGGGTCCTGGCTGTCTGCTCAGAAATAGCTCCTGGTAGGCACAGGGGACCATATGGGACACCTTGATTCGAACCAACCACCTTTGGTCCTAGATCTGTGCTATCTCTCCGGGCCCAAAAGTTGGTTCTTTGTAAAGATCAGTCAGCCCAACCCTTAATGCAGTGCTTCTCAATTATTTTCTGTCATGCCCCTCTAGAAAGAAAAAAAAAAATTTTTTTTCACGGCCCCTCACGCGACTGTAGTAAATAATAGCTTTTTTTTTTTTTTTTCCCTTTGGGGTTTTGGGCCACACCCAGCGGTGCTCAGGGGTTACTCCTGGCTATCTGCTCAGAAATAGCTCCTGGCAGGCACGGGGGACTAAATGGGATGCCGGGATTCGAACCAACCACCTTAGGTCCTGAATTGGCTTGCAAGGCAAACGCCATTGTGCTATCTCTCTGGCCCCTATAAATAGTATCTTTATTATAAAAATAAAAAATAAAATAAATAAATAAATAAAAAGGGCCTGGAGAGATAGCACAGCGGTGTTTGCCTTGTAAGCAGCCGATCCAGGACCTAAGGTGGTTGGTTTGAATCCCGGTGTCCCATATGGTCCCCCGTGCCTGCCAGGAGCTATTTCTGAGCAGACAGCCACCAGGAGTAACCCCTGAGCACTGCCGGGTGTGGCCCAAAATAAAAAAAAAAAAAACTTTAACCTGCAAAGCAGAAATATACAAAATAGTTTGAGCTGATTTTTTTCACCAGAGATGATGTCTGCATTCATGGCTACAATGAGCACGTTTTGCAATGCATAGCTTTTTGAAGTGGGGTTTGAAGCAGGACACAGCAACTCTCAGCTCCAGAGACATACAGTGACATAAACACGGGGCTTAACTTGTTATGACTGTTTGCCAAGGTCAAACGCGCCCCCTTTGGGGGGGCGCACCCCACTATTTGAGAAGCACTGCCTTAATGGGACCAGCAAAGGTTCTCAAACTTCCTTGGCTGGAAAGGGACTCTGATCTCTAGGCGGTCCAGAAGTAAAGCTTCATGCTTCTGGGCAAATGATTTTCAGCTAAGTACCCAGATCGTTCAAGGAGGGAAAGGCTCTTGCAATCTTTCAGCAATAAAGCCAGGACAACTGCAGACCCACATCTGAAAGACTCCATCTGGTCTTCTTCAGCTCACAGCACATACAGAAATCGATTCCAAATGGATCAAAGAGCTGAATGGTGAAGCTAAAATTACCCCCCAACAAATGAGGAGAAAATATCGGCTCTTCGTTAATTTGGAGTAGGCATAATTTCTTAACTATTACACCAAAAGGTCAAGCAAGATTTAAAAATAGATGAAAAGATTAAAGATTTCATCCAAAGTTCAAACCTCTATGCATCAAAGGACAGGATCAAGAAAGTAAGAAGACAGCCTACACCAGGAGGGAAAATAGTTGGAAATTCCCTGTCTTAAAAGGATATAGGGTATGTAGAAACTTACAATTCAACAAGCAATTAATGCTGGTTATACCAATAGCATTTCTCTAAAGATAGCCCAGAAGTACATGAAACAGTCCTCAAACGATTAGTCATCAAAGAACTAAGAATCAAAAGGACAATTAATTAGACACCCATTAGGACAATTTTAAGTATAACTTTATTTTTGGGTTTGTTTTTTGGGGGGGCCATACCCAGCAATGCTCAGGGGTCACTCCTGGCTCTACACTCAGGAATCACTCCTGGAGGGTCTCAGGGTACCATATAAGGAAGCTGAGGATCAAACTTGGGTGTGCTGTATTCAAGGCAAGGGCCCTCCCTGTTGTACTATTGCTCTAGCCCCATAACTTTAGGTATAAATTTAAGAAAAAACAAGAGCACTAACAAGAGTACTAACAGGGCCAGACATGGAGTGATTGAAGAGTAGACTCTAGAGCACTAAGAATAAATGTCTGCAGAAACCTGGCACAGGAATACTCGCAGCAGGAAAACCGGGCAATGGAATAATTCTGTTCAGTGAATGAATGTACAAAAGGGGGTGTATCTGAAAAACAGTCAGCCATAAGGTGTGAACCCAAACAAATCATGGCATACTACAACATGAATGGAAGCCCAGGGAATGTTCTATGCCAAAGCACCTTCCAAACTAGAACAAGCCCAACAGACACTTCGAACCATCTCTATAGCTTGGCCATGTGGGGGTCTCCTTCAGGACCCTTGGACACATGTGTGTCTGTGCATTTGAGAGAGACACCAACAAGCCAAGGAGTGTGAAGCACCACACCCCAGTATGTGTGACCCCTGGGCAACAAGAGAGAGTGAAGGGGAACTAAGCACGCTCAGCAGCCAGAGCCAGGCACAGGCCAGTGCAGGCATGGGGGTAGGGGGCCTGCTGGATGGTGCTGGGGGCCATGCTGGGCCCGGGAGGCCCAAGTCCTGGAGTTTGGGTGTGGCTGCACAACATCAGAATTATTCTAAACAGCACTGAATTACACTGGATGAATTTTACCTTGACTTAAAAGCAAAGAAGTAGGTTTACATGTACTGATTGGAGAAAATTCTCCAGATGTATTAATTATTGAGGGGAATGTATGCAGCCTTAGAATAAAAACAAGGGGAAATAGGAAATGAATGTATAAGCAGTTTTGTCCCATGCATCTATGTAAAACTATACAAGAACAGGGCTGGAGAAAAGGACAGGAGGTAAGGAGGTTGGACTTGCTGTGGCCAACTCTGCGTTTGATCTCCAGTATCCCTCATAGCCCCCTGAACACCACCAGGAGTGATTACTGAGCACAGAACCAGGAGAAAGGCCTAGCACTGCTGGGTGTTAACCAAAATTAAAAATAAAAATAAAAAAAATTTTAAAAGAGCTGAAGAGGGGCCGGAGTGGTGGTGCAAGCAGTAAGGCGTCTGCTTACCGGCACTAGCCGAGGATGGACCGTGGTTCGGTCACCCAACCCAGGAGCGATTTCTGAGCGCATAGCCAGGAGTAATCCCTGAGCGTCACTGGGTGTGGCCAAAAAATAATTAAATAAATAAATAGGCTGAAGAGATGATACAAGAATTAAGGCATATGGTTCCTTGAGTACTGTCAGGAGTGACCCCAGAGCAGAGAGCCAGGATTAAGTGTAGGCACAGTCGGGTGTGGCCCAAACGCCTGTCGCCCAAAAAACCCATACCAGAAATTATTCCTATGGACTGTCCCTAGGGTAGAGAGCTAGAAGGGAAGATGAGGAGATTTCCTTCCTTCTACAGTGTGCCCTCTGTCATTCCATCTTTCTCTCCAAAACTAGCCTTTCACAAGAGCAAACACTGAAACACAGCGGCACAAACATGTTGCTTTGAGCTGGGAGGGAATCACCAGAATGAGATTCAGTATGTTTATCACACAGTGACAGATACTGAAATACTTTTTAAGAATAGAATTACTCATTTCCCCCCTATGAGATTATATAAACAGCCAGATGCTTACATAATAGAAACTGAAAGGCTATTTGGGTTTGGGCCAACAGGCCAACCCATGAGAATGGGCCAGTCCCATCCAGCAAGCTGCCCCGAGACCCCAACATGATGGCAGGGGCCTGGGAATCCTCTCCAGCCCCCCGACCAGGAGGTCTCCAGGTTGGCAGGAGAGGTAAAGCCCTCTGTACTAGGAGTTCCAGGAGTCGAGGGAGACTGTGTGAACTACCCAAAGCAATGGTCCAGCACCCCAGACTCAGAGCTGCCCCTGCTTCTGAGGGTCGTCCAGCCTGTCCTTCACAACTGAGTGCACTAAAGCTCCAGCTACCTTACAGATGTGTCATTTGTGTCAGACAAGGGGCATAGAGGTCAGGGACAGAGCATGAGAGAGTACACTCTGTGTCTATGAGGCTCTGGATTTGATCCCCAGCAGCACAGCAAGTTAAAAGTCTGTCATTATCCATGACCACCTGTAATCGACAACACAATACTCTATCAGACCCTTCTTTTCCTATCACCTCCCCCCAAAAACACACACACACACACACAAACCCCTACATTACAAAAGCCACTGGCAATTCTGACTAGCGTGGCCACCGAGAATCCATCCTTCCTGCTTCATCCTATTTCTAGAGCAGGAAAAATGACAGAAAGAACAAACCTGAAAGCCCACACACACATATCACAGCAGCTTCTGCAGTCTGGGACTTAATTTAAGGAAGTCTTCTATGAAACCTCTGAAAAGACGCTAAATTTAGACCAAGTCTTTCACCACTAATGCCAGCCCCATCGGCAGCCGGTGGGGGAAGCAACGCTGCTCAGAAACACCGAACAACGTGTCATGGCTCAGGGAAGTGAGCTGGCACTACTCCACCCCAGGAACCTGCTAGTCTCCCACCACCTTCACTGGTGGAGCAGGACAGAGGCCTATGGGAATGTCTACAGCTAGAAACAAGGACTGGGGAACCAGAAGTCTCTGGACCAGCCTGCTGAGGGTTCCGAAATGGAGCCCAGCAGGATGGACCAGCCACCTGAGACCTGCAGGTACACTAGCTCCAGCACCTTGCTCTTCCTAGTGTTGTCCGGACATGAGGCTGTGACGAGAAGAGACATCAAGCCCCAAAATGGGAGGTTCTATGCGGTTTTTTTTCTTCCAACTTTGAAGAGTAGAGCTAGTGCATTTCAATCTTAATCTAGGTTCCTTCTCAAGATAAAATATTATATATAAAAAATATTATATATAATGTAGAATCAGCTTATCATTATCTTACTTCCAACTCCAAACTGGGTTCCCTCTGCGCTCCCGCCACAAAGGCTTCATGACTGGGAGCATTTTGCTGTTCCTGGGCGCACCCCCTCACTCCCCACCCACCCCAGCAGGGAGCCCTCACAGATCCCTTTTCTGGGATCCAAGCCTCGGCCTTGATAAACACTCAGCCCAGGAAATGCTTGGGATCGTAGACCACTTAAACACGCAGTTTGTCCTTTCCCAGGAGGTCTCTGCTAACTCAGTCGGATGGGCGGGCTTGGCAGTTTTCTGTTTTCACTAGAGCCTCCTGGAACATTGCTGAGAGATAAAATCACAGCGGTCTGGAAAGCAGAACGATGGTGGAGGGAGGCGCCACACCCAAGGAAAGCGCCTCCAACTTCGGGGACAAATGTGACCCCAAAGGCAACCCGAAGAGAGAGGACATCCACGAAACTGCATGAGGGCTGACAGGGTTCAATAGTAGGAACCTTGGGGGGGGGGTGTTCACTGGGAATGAGTGTATGCGAGAATTATGAACCCAGGAGACCGTCAGTGGCAATATTGTAAATCACAGTGCCTCGATCAATTTAAAAACCTTAAATCAAACAAAGGAGCCACCAACTGACTTCTGAATAAATCAAGAGCAGCTAGCAATGACAGCCACTCTGGGATCCATGCAAGGTACCCTTTAACTGGGTGCTGTTACCCCCAGATGGCATTTGACCCCATAGAAGCAACTAGAAGAACCTGCTGTTTCTGAGAGGCTCATTCATGTTCTGGCCCCACGCCACTTGAAAGGCTCAGTCCGACATGGACAGCAACAGGGCTTGCTTGCACCAAATCACCATTTCACAAGGTGCTGTGGTGATTCCTGGAGGGACGGGAGTGCCATGGGAAAGTTCTCGGAGACCCACATGATCAGCACCAGCACATTTTCCCCATGCTTGGCTCACAGGGGCAAGGGTGATTAAGCAGATGACAGATCTCAGTGACAAGCAGCTTCAGGAAAACAGACAGAGAGTCCAGTTTTTATGGTTGGGAGGTATTGGGCAAGGGCTCAGGATGCAGCACCTGCCTCCATCGAGAATTCTCAACTTTCCAATGCACTGAAACATTAATTTTTCATGGAAACACAATTCCCAACCAACGTTTCAATAACATATTTGCAAAAAATAATAAAGCACATGTCATCCTGACACCCAGTAAATAATCCATGAGAGTCCAGGCTGGGTAGGAAGCAACATGATAAATGGAAGGTGCACCAGTCAGGGGTGCTGGAATGGAGAGACCACATTCCCCAGTTCTGTGCTAACTTGGCTGGGCCCAGTGACCCGGTAGCACTATCCCAGAAGAGAGGATGACTGACTGGACACAGTTTAATCATTTTATTTGGAGTCAATAAAAGAAAAAACTGGAAGCCGGGGGGGGGGGGGGTGGGGGGGGTAGGCCAGTGGGTAGGGCACGTGCCAGCAAGATCCCCAGGTTCTCCCAGGAGGTACAGCAGCTGCAGTCAAAAACAGCTCCTGCCCCATGGTCACTCAGGGACAGCACAGGGCTCAGCTGTCCTGGGACAGGTATAGCCATTGACCCATGTCCCAGAGATGCTGGGCTGCAACAGGGCCAGGCAGAACCCTGCTTGACCTAACTGCCCACCTGCACTGTGGGCAACAGCCCACAGTTGACCTGGTTGGCAAACAAATGAAACAGGACTGATTGGGCAGTGCCAAAGATCTAAGTACAAAGGGCCGGAGTGATTGACAAATCAGGGAGGGTGTTTGCCTCAAATGTGGCTGACCAGGGTTTGAACACAGGCCTCCCATAGGGTATGGAATGCAGTTACCACCAGAAGTAATTCCTGAGCTCAGAGCAAGGAGTAAACCTTGAGCATCACCCAGTGTGGCCCAAAAACTCAAAATGACAAAACAACAAAAAACACTCAGGTCCAAGTACTTGGACTTTAAAGCTGGCCCCCAGAGTCTAGAATATTCCTGGGCAGACTCAGGAAGGGAAGTGGACAGGTCCATCCTTGGGACCAGCTTCGCACATGAGCAGTCCCCGTCTAGATTCTTCAGGTGGGGTTTACCTGCTCTGGCCACAAAGTAAGTTTAAGTGAGTCCTTGTAAATGGACAAATCCAAAACATAATCTGGACCCAGACACTGCGCTCCTGCCAGGACGAGAGGAGCCCTTGATGGCTCCTTTGGAGCTACTGAAAAGATCCAAAGCCAATGCACTGACTACAGTAAGTGCTGAGGCCGAACTCCTCTTTGGGCCCAGATCAAACATCCCCAGACTCTTGCAACTGAGACCGGGATCCAGGAGGAATTTGTCCCCATGCACACAGGGCAACTGTGTGCCCTTCACCTTCACCATGGTGAGCAACCAAGCATACAATATTCATTCCACTGGGATCTGATGGCAAAAACCTGCAATTTATACTTGGCCCGATGAACCTCCTGGACAAGCCCTAGGAAGACTCAGGAACTAGAGACCTGGGTCTGAGTCCCCTCCACCATCAGTGCTCAGGAACGCCACATACTCTCCTGGCAGCAGTGGGGTCTGAGGACAAGGATTACATACCTGTTATCACACCAGCTGCTCTTGGGGTGCCTCAAAGGTGGCAGCAGCAGGACTGGGTGGCGTGGGGGTGGGGGCATGTGTGTGTGTGTGTGTGGGTGGTGGTGAGGGAGGGGGCGTGTGTGTGTGTGTGTGTGTGTGTGTGTGTGTCCAGCCCTGTGTGTGTCTCACAGCTCCTCAGCAACCTCTCATGCATCCCTCAGCAGTGTCCCTTACAAAGGGCAGCCTTGGGTTAGGATCTACCCTGACCCTCAGTCTTCACACCTGGTGCCTCCTCCCTCAGATCTGTTCCTCTTCCACAGAAGGGGCTAGTCCTGCACTGTCCCCCTCCCCAAGCTGCTCTAGGCTACCTTCCCATGGGGAAGGTGGCTCCCCCTTCCCCCTGTTCCTGTGTTCTCCTGAGCGCTAGTGTGTTTTCCAGGTAGACCTGGGGGCTCCATATTTCTGCAGAATCAGACTAGTCAAATGACTAGATCTCCTTCCAAACTAATCAGACTAGGAAAGTCCCATCAAATTCAAATAGAAAAGCTAAAAGCTGGACCTGGAGAGATAGCACAGCGGCGTTTGCCTTGCAAGCAGCCGATCCAGGACCAAAGGAGGTTGGATCGAATCCCGGTGTTCCATATGGTCCCCCGTGCCATATAGCAGGAGCTATTTCTGAGCAGACAGCCAGGAGTGACCCCTGAGCACTGCCGGGTATGACCCAAAAAAACAAAAACAAAAAAAAACAAAAACAAAAACAAAAAAAAGCTAAAAGCCAGTTCAAGAATACTATCTCTTTACAATAACAAAGTGTTCCTCCCTTGAGGGAGGGGGTAGAGGATATGGGGAGTCACTCTGGATTGAACCCCAGAGCCTCATGCCTCCTTAGAGCTACAGAATCCTTTCAAGCATACCAGAGAGAGTAAGGAGTGGAGCATCTTTGACCCCCAAGCTCGATTCCCAGCACCATGTGGTCCCCTGGGCAACACTGAGTGCAACCGAGGAGACTCCAAGACCCACGGGGATTATCCAAATACCCTCAAGTCCAATGGGCCCAAGCAACACCACATCCTAAGACCCTGTGCTGAAATAGCAGCCTGGTTGATGAAGAACTGATGGTGTAGCCCCTAAGCAAGCCTGATAGGTTCCCCCACTCAATTTAAAACCTGTCCAGATAAGAAGAATGGAAGACGTGCTCCCTATGAGTGCAGCCACTTCAGCAGCCCAAGTGTCTCTCTGCACCAATTTCTCTTTGCTAAATGCCCTTTTATTCCCTTCTTTTCCCTTCCCTTTCCTCCTCTCCTCTACTCTTTCCTTCCCTTCTCTCCTCGGATAGACTATCACATTACCAAGACAGGGCCCTTCCAAGTCTGAGGCACTTCACAGCTGCTCTAAGCAGTGGCCACACCAGCCAGAGGAGGCCAAACAACAGAGCCACAGAGGTGGGCAGGGTTCCTTCAGGACCCCTGAGAGTAGCTCCACCCTGGCTCAGTGAACAGGAAAACTTGGGAGGAGGAGCTGAGGCAGTTCTGCAGGTAGGGACAGAGATTGAGTGACCTGGCATGTGATGTGGGCAGTGGAGGACGGGGAGAGCACACACATCTGGAGGGAGCAGGGAGTTGAGCAGCGCCCTCAGCCCCCAGCTTCTCCCTCAAGTACACTCCTCCCCACCTCAGGCAGGCACCATCTGTTTAAAAGACTCCCTCACTCGCTCGCTGGGAAGCTGGGTGACAGAGCAGGACCTGTGCATGTGAGCCTGGGTCCACCGCTGCCATGGCCAACACAGATATTGTTTAGGCTCTGATTCCCCCCTCCCACTTTTAATTAATTAGCTGGATTTTCCCAGAATGAATCCACACCAGTCTAACATGAAAACAACAAACTCTGACTCATTGCCTGAAATGAAAGCCCTAATCCTATCGTCTACACTGCCTGCTGAGAACTCTGGGTCAGCTATCTTGGCTATTCTCAAGATAGTGTCACCACTACAGGGACGAGAAGGATTTAAGTTGCTAGGCTGACTCCTTTTGGAAATCACTATCCTGTTACTTTAACTTCGGTGCCATTCGCTGGTCAATGAAACACCTTTTCAAGAACTGGATTTTTCATGTCAAGCTAAACTCGAAACAATTTCCAGTACACACCCCTCCTGGGTTTCCAGAAAGAGAACTGCTGGGTCAGAAGGCTTCCATGATATGGCCCTTCCCCAAGATTTGCTGAAATACTTCACGCACCTAGCAGGTGAAAGGGCAGCCAGGGGACTGAGGAAATGGCTTAGCAGCAAAGCTGCCCCTAACCCACGCTGTCTTTAACACTGAAATCAGCTGACAGGAAGCCCAAGAGGTGAGCCACGAATAATGCAACAAGACAACAGGTCAAGTTTCCAAGACTTTCGTAATTTAATTATTTTCATGTTAAACCAGACATTAAAAAAAGAAAACCTGTGGGGGTGAGGGGGGGGGAGAGGGAGGAGAAAGAAAGAGGAGAGAGAGGAGAGAAAGAGGGGAGAGAGAGAGAGAGAGAGAGAGAGAGAGAGAGAGAGAGAGAGAGAGAGAGAGAGAGAGAGAGAGAGAGAGAGAGAGAACATAGTGGGTGAGGGTTTGTTCTGCACACAGCCTACCCTGGGTTCAATCCCGACCACAGAGCTAGAAGTAAGCCCTAAGTTGGTCCAGTAAAGAAGACAAAAACTGAATCATGGGGATGCTACCATAAACCAAGGGGAGGCACTACCTGCCAGGACCCCCAGATACTTTCAAAAATACGAAGCATAGGTACAGCAATCCCTTCTGCGGCCCATGAGCCCCACACAGTGTCAAAACACAAGTCTCGGTGTGAAACTAGCTTACCACACCAGCCTTCTCAGCAATATATGCTGTCTGTAGTATCAGGAATGCCTTCCCCAGCACGCTTCATGCCAACATGGTGTTATCCGGAAAGGTTCTGGGCACCACCATTTAGCCTGTCTGGTGTGTCCAATTGATGCAGTCAACCAATAGTAGGGGCTTCCAGAAACATCCCCAGCTTTTTTCCCTTCTTTGCTAAAGAGTGGAATCTCTCCTGGGTTCTGTCCAAGTCATTATTAAACCCAACACAGTGAATCAGTAATAATTCGATTGCCAATACTGCAATACACAAGACCAAATGCCAGTTAAGCGAAGGGTAAAAACAAAATGAAAAGAAACTTGAGATGCCGCTACGCTGTTTCACTGAGACAGATGGCATTCATTTGTGGGTATGCAAACCATTTCCAGGACTTTCATGCTGCAGCCAAAATACCATAGATGGCGGGTTCTAGGGCACTGTTCAGGCTGTACCGGCTTGGGCATCTCTGGGTGAATCATTCCTTAGTGTATGATGGCTGGTGTTTCTCTGTCAGCACAAACAACTGGGTAACTCTCCAAATCACCCTCCACTCATGAAAATAAGACTTAGTGGGTATCAGTCACCAGGTCTGAAACTTAGTTCTTCCCAGGCCCTGTCTGCAGGTTCATATCCACAGCACTAGAAAGGGCCTCCACTTCCCCCTGATTTCTCTAACTAAGGAATCTAATAAATCTGAAGACTTCCTAGACACCCCGTCTCAGGCTCTACATGGGGACAGGGGTCACCCATACAGGGCCAAGGCTTAGAGTACGGTTCAAAGTTTAGCCAAACATCTGAAAGATTTTTTTTCATGAATATGGAAGTGAAAATATGGAAATTTAGGGTCGGCAGGTGGGTGGTGGGAAAAAAATAAAATATGAAACTTCAAATACCGTGATTTGTATAGTCTAGAGTTATCACATTCGTCTCAGAAATTCAAATATCAGAAAAGCTATACTAATTCAAACCCTTTATTACAGGAAAGGTTAGCCCTTACTTATAAAACTTATCTCCTACATAAATACCTCTTTTATTTTCTCTTTATACAGCCTAAAATCACTTTACAATTAACTATTTATTTGGGGTCACAGCTGGCTGTGTCTGCGGGAACATAGGATCAAATCAGGATCTGCTGAATGCCGATAAACATCTTAATCTCTGTACTCTGTCTCTCTGGCTTTAACATATATTTCATTTAAAATTCCTGTACTCTCTCAAGACATAATGGAAGAATACATCCTACATTGTACACATGAATTTTAACTTCTGATATTGAAATGGCCCAAATAAAACAATAGCAACAACTCAGAAATATTCTACATGACACTCAACAACAAAATTTCTAGAATAAGTTCATGTTAAAAGTTGGTTTTCTGGGCCAGAGAGATAGATAACATGGAGGTAAGGCATTTGCCTTTCATGCAGAAGGACGGTGGGTTTGAATCCCGGCATCCCAAATGGTCCCCCGAGCCTGCCAAGAGCGATTTCTGAACGTAGAGCCAGGAGTGACGCCTGAGCGCTGCCGGGTGTGATTAAAAAAAAAGTTTGTTTTTCTGGGGCCAGAGAGATAGCATGGAGGTAAGGCATTTGCCTTGCATGCAAAAGGACGGTGATTCGATTCCCAGCATCCCATATGGTTCCGTGAGCCTGCCAAGAGCAAATCCTGAGCACAGAGCCAGGAGTAACCCCTGAGAGCCACTGGGTATGACCCAAAAACCAAAATAAGAAAAAAGAAGTTGGTTTTCTTGGCCAAAGAGAAAGTGAGTGAGCTTAGAAGGCTGGCTGGGTACACACCTGCATGTAGGGAGACCAGGTTCAACACTGGCACCTCACTGTCCCTGGCGCGAACCCCAAGCACAGATCTGGGAGTAGCCCCAAAGCACCATTCAATGTGACAAACAACAACGACAACAACAAAATGTACCAGAGTTACCTCTCCCATCTGCTAACAAAGAACCCTAAAATGTGTGTAAGTCTATCTTTGCGTCAGACTAGTATGGAGAAAGGCCCCATTTGATTTTTGGAGTTGATGAAAATGATAGCTTTGCCACCCTTCCACAAATATACAAAAAAGCTCATGTTTGAAAAACAATTCTGATAATATTGCTTATATATAGCTGGTCTTCCGTGCACCCATTTTCCTGCTCCTGCACATGTTGCCAGTCCTGTGTGGGGGTGAGACATGGTCTCTGGGTTCCAGGGCACACCCCAGCTTACTAGCCACATGTCACTCTGGGCCAGTTGAACAAGAGGACTCGACATTAGGCTTGAGCCACTGGGGAAGTGGACTTTTACTGCTGCTTAAAGCTAAAAAGAGCCAAGAGTGGTCAGCTGCCAGCTCCTGGGCAGGAGAAAGGACAGCCAAGAATGGCTGTGAGTCCATGGCCCTGAGGAAAGAAGAGATGTGGGGCCCTTGCCATGCCCTTGGAACGCTCTGGGATTTTTCAGTTATTGATTGAATCAAATTCTTTCTCCGTAGCCTTACCACTGAATGCCATCAGCATTTTCAAACTGATTTTAAAATATAAGTATTAAAATATATATATATATATATATATATATATATATATATATATATATCAGTATTGAGAAGTGTGGTGAAATTAACAAAAAAGAAAAGAAACCAGCTGGAAGAAGGCAGAGGATTGGGTATAAACTCCATTAGCATCCTGCCTGACCTGAGCTATTAACTGTCTTTCACCTCAGGGAAGGCTCCATGAACATCCCAGAGCTCACTCAGAAGGCTGCACAGACCATCCTGGGCTTCAGGGGGCCTGCAGTGCTATCAAAGGAAATCAGGAGAGAGGTAGCCTGTGGCAAGAAGGCAGGGTAGGAGGACACCTATCCACTGCCCCCAAAATCTCGCTGGAAATGGTACTGAAGAGAGAAAACTGCAGAGCATCTCCAGCCCCAGGCTGATTCCTGCTGTCCCTCCTCCGACCTGCACCTCCCAACCCTGTCCAAGGGCTCAGGAGGAGGCTGATGAGGCAGCCAGAAAACCCACAGCTCTGAAGACCAGCCAAGAATCCTAGACTTGAGCAAACTTGAGTTTTCCAAGCCCCTAGAATTGCCTGAAAGCAGGCTAAATTTTTCAGTCAAATAAACCCCAGCCTGGCCGGCAACAGTCTGACTGCCCAGGGCCTAGGCAACATGGTCACAATGGGGCCCACAGACGTCACACCCCCTCCACTGTCCCCAGTGCCTGCCAGGCACTTCCCATGTAAACAAGTCGCTGGGCCCAGTGTGGGGGAGCGAGAGAGGAGAGAGAGAGAGAGAGAGAGAGAGAGAGAGAGAGAGAGAGAGAGAGAGAGAGAGAGCGAGATAGAGAGAGATAGAGAGAGAGAGAGAGAGAGCGAGAGAGAGGAGAGAGAGAGAGAGAGAGAGAGAGAGAGAGAGGAGAGAGAGAGGGGAGAGGAGAGAGAGAGAGGAAAGAGAGGGGAAGGGAGGAGAGAGAGAAAAGAGAGGGGAGAGGAGAGAGAGAGAGGAAAGAGAGGGGAGAGGAGAGGGAGAAAGAGAGAAGGGGGGAGGGGGAGAGAGAGAGAGAGACAGAGACAGAGACAGACAGAGACAGAGACAGAGACAGAGAGACAGAGAAAGACAGACAGCGGGAAGCACTGGGCCCCAGCCCCAATGAGAAAAACTAGCAATACTTGGTGAAAACAGAACAAGCCGAATGCACGGCTGCACAGATGGGTGAATGAAACCAGAAAATCTTGGGAAGGGAGGAGCACTGTGGAGGGAGGGAGACAGCTGCTTGGAGGGCACGGTGGAGGCCCATCTATCCAAGGGGACGGACTCACTAGCACTGAATGACAAGAAGCTGCCAGGCACTTGGGGGGAGGGGAAATCAAAGGATGAACATGAAAGTGGTTCATAAAACTTTCAAACATTTTTAATAATTAAAATGTTCATCGAAAGAAAGGTCACTCCACCAGGAGGAACAAATTTCCCCAGGCCAAGGCGAGGAGCGAGTCCTTGAGACAGGGAAGAAAGCTATGGGGCTAGTATATGCTCTGCAGGTTTAGGGACAGAGTGATGACTGCCAGGGGGCTGAGGGTGAGTGAGCAGGGGGCTAAGGAGACACTAGCAGGTGCACCCCAGGAACCTGGCCTGATGGACAGTTTGGAAGCCCTGACTCTGGACCAAGGACCCACCATTATTCACCAGCTTGTCCTTGGTTTAGACCTGTCAGGAAAGCTGAGGGACACAGGTTGCCAGGAGGCATCTCTGACTTTCCCCAAATCTCTAATGTCTTCAAAACAGAACAGTGAAAGCTGAGAGACCTGAAAGATGCTATTTAGGGTATTTAGGAAAAGGATAAGAAGCTGAATCCCAAAGTGTTCTCAAGGTTCCCCCAAAGGGTAAAATGAAATGGCCAGAGAATAGCAAAATTTGCAAAGATGGTGAGTACCCAGAGGTTTCTGACTCACTCAGCCCTAGTCCAGGGACCAGCTGTGGGTGCTAAATTGACTCTGAACATTGCACTTTCACTCCCAGAGTGTCCTCCAGTGAGTCCATCTCCTGCCCTGAACCAAGTACCCCAGTGTTCCCAAGAGCCCAATGAGGAGCCACCCAAGGGAGCATCGGCTGGTAAACGGCACCCACGACACAGGCACCCTTGGGGACACAAGGAGCGCAGAAGATGTGTATAAAAGTCTGAGCCAGGTAGGTGCTCAGCAGAGGAGCACTTGCCTTGTATACCTGAAGTGTAGGACTCAATTCTCAACAACAGGGTGAGGCGGGAGAAAGAGAGAGGGGGAGAGAGAAAGACAGAGGGAAAGAGAGAAAGAGGGAGAGAGGGAAACAGAAAGAGAGATGGTGGGGGAAGGTAATACAGCAGGATGTATCCTGATGGCCCTTCACCTCACACTCAGGAGGACTTTCACAGTTCACTGCCTAACTTATCTCAATTGGGGAAATAACTAAACTGTAGCCCAGCTGTCTGGATGATCAAGAATATGGCAATAAAAGAGGGACAAGCAGGGACTGGAGAGATAGCTTGCCTTGCAAGCTGCCAGCCCCAGTTCAATCCCCAACCCCCCTGAGCATTGCCAAGAGTGACCTCAGGCACCACCAAGTTTAGCCCAAAAACTCAAAAGGAAAAACAAGACAAGCAGCAGCGTCAAGAGCTTACAGAGGGCCTAGAGGGCTGGGACTTGGAGCAGGAGAGGGCCACAGGCCTGTGAGACAGTCCAGATAACTGAGGAGAGTGACAGGATGGAGCATGAGGAGGCAGGAAAGAGTAAGGAGCATCGAGCAACCAGGGAGCCCCAACAAAGTGGGAAGACCAGGAGGAAAGAGCTTGTGGGAGGAAAAATAAGTCAACTCTGAGCACTGTAAGTTCCAGACAGAGTCTGGAAGAGTGTCTGGGGGCAAGAGGAAGGTCTTGCACCTAACCCTGCAGAATCAAGAGAAGACAGGAGTCCAAGCAGCTCCAGAAAGTAGAAGCAGAGTTCAACCAGCATCCCAATAGAAAAGGGGGGAAGAAAGGGTCCCTTCTTGGAAACAGGGCTCTACATACTTGCTACACAGTCATTTATTACTGTCGGGTAGAGTGTGCTTTGAGCATTCTGCACCTGCGCTTGAGAAGGTCGCCCACTTACAAAAGAAACCATCCTTTATTCCCTTGTAAAATTGACTCTCTCTTTTAAATTAAGGAAAAAAAAAATCTATATTTAAAGAGTAAAATTGCATACCATTTGTTTAACAAAGAAAGAAAAAACATACCACAAAAGGTAAATAAAATGTTTAAGGATCAGAGACAGTACAGGATTAAGGCACCCACCTGGCATGCGGCTGACATGGGTTAGATATTGAGCACTGCATTCTGTCCCGAGCACAACCAGGTGTGGCCCAAAGCTGGGGGCGGGGGTGGGGTGCCCTTCTGGAAGCTTCAGACCTTGGCTCCAGGGAGGAAACTGTCTACAAGAACCTTCTGGAGACTCAGAACATTTCCCCCATCCCAGGCAGTACTACTGCTGAAATGTTTCAGCAAGCATCAAGATACTGTCAAATCTGGAGTTTGTAGGTAAGATATGTAAAAATACAATTCCATAAAACTTACAATTGGGAAGGAGGAGTGGGATTGGTTTGGGGGTCACACCCTGCAGTGCTCAGGGGCTACTCTCAGCTTAGTGCTCTTGGCAGCACTCAGAAGACTCGAAAGTCCCAGAGGTCAAACACGGGCCCCTCACGTGCAGCATTCGTTCAGCCCATTGAGGCCTCAACGCCAAATCTTAGAATTTTCAGTCTCAAAGACATGGGGGTGGGAGATTAGTGACATCAGTACAGCCCTCTTGTATCTCAGAGTCAAATATCAAAGTTACTTTTTAAACACTAATGAATTTAACCAGCAGCTCCTCAACACACTGGCGTGGGCATGTGCCACAGTGGCTCACACTCAAATCTGGTTTAATTAACGCAAATTGCAGCACCAGCATCAATGTGTTAAAAAGTTCAAAACAAACACATTTGGGGAAAGTCTCTGAGGGTTATTAGTGGCTTATAATACATACTGTAGACTACATGCTGTAGACTTTCCAAATCAATTCTGAGAACCAGTACCAGAATGGAGAGTCAGGACCCCAGGATTCATTAAGAAAACAAGTACTAACAAGTGGCCAGAGTCATACTCAAAGGACTGGAGTACAGCACAGGCTTTGCATCTGGGGAGCCCCAGTATGGCAGGCAGGAAGGGAGGAGGAAACAAGAGAGGAAAAGAAAGAGGAAGGAGAGGATGGAAGAAAGGGAGGGAGGGAGGAAGAAGGGAGAAGGGAGGAAAGAAGAGAAGGAAGAGGGAAGGAAGGATGAACTGAAGGAAGGAGAGGGAGAGAAGGAGAAAAGAGGGAAGGAGGAAGGTAGATGAACAGAAGGATCAAGGATAGGAGGAAGGGGAAGGAGGGTAGGAGGAAGGCAGATGTTCGCATCATTGAGCCTCACACTGAACCGCTGGTCTGGCTAGCCTACCCCTCCCCAGCACTACTTGAAAAGAAAGGAATTATTTGGATTTATTATCATGCTAGAACCAAAAAGTCTCCCTCCCCCATCCAGAAAATCAGTGTCAGAATAAATATAGTTTATTGTTTATTCAGACCTACAAAGAGCACACAGAATTTTATTCTGGAGACCCTGAGATTTCCTAGTGAGGAAATAGACATAAACATTCACATTCACAAATGGTATTATAACCCTTTAAAATATTGGACGCTTTGAATTTTCAAAACACAATTACTGGCAATTAACATAGTAGCAGCTGTAAGCACTTTCGATTTTTTTCCTTTTTCCTTTTTTTTTCCCCCCTTATTCTTAATAGCTAAATAGTACAAAAGGGCCAAGTCCTGAAACTGGGTTCCCACTGGACCCATGGGTGTCATCCCGGAGCTCATGATGGGTGATGGGTGCTGACCTTTCTCCACACCCAATGCTATCACGTTCTTCAGCTTTGTTATTTAAAAGCATTGCTACAGCTACTCTAGAAAACCTCGCTTCTTCCGGACACCCCAATAATGTCTCTTAAGAGAAGATTCCTGCCAACATAGAAAGCACCTTCACTTTTCCTACAGCCACCAATCCCTGAGGGTATACAATTTCCTTACCTAACTCTCAGGCGCATTTACAGTGTTTCCAGTCCTTTATCGTTTAGGGGAGAAGGCTGCAGTCATTTAATACAGAAGACTGTACACATAAATACGTAAATAGACCTAGGAAGTCCCCAGGGAAAGAAGCGGGAAAGGGTGTCCCAAATACCCTCCTTACTCTATTATGTCTATTTAAGTGCTCAACCAATGTCGGTGTGAAAGAGATTTCATTTTTCTCCACAAGTCCTGAAAAAGTATTTCAAACTGGTTCTTGCCAAAGTGTCAGATGAAACACTGTTTCTCTCTCTCTCTGCCAGTTTGCACTTTCCCCCCAGACTTTCACAGGTTTGAAATCCACTCTCATTTCCCCTTCTGTGAATTGTCCAGTCTTTGCAATTAAGTTAACCAGCCGTTCACTACCTCATTTTGAAAGTTTCTTATACTTTCAGTATAAGTCCAGGACCTTCACTGACACTGGGATGGAAAACTTCCTATTTGTCTCTGCATATCAATTTGTTTTTCTGCTTGGAGGCCACATCCTTTACTCCTGGCTCAGGGATCACTCCTGGCAGTGCTCAGGGAAACCTAAGATGCCGGGGACATGTACAAAGCAAGTGCCCTAACCACTGTACTATCCAGCCTCCTATATCACTTTTCATCTATTTTACTTTGCCATAAATTGCCATCCAGATGCTTTACTCAAGTTATTATTAGCATCATATTTACCATTGTTTGGGGGCTGAATCTATGGGGCATTTTTTCCAGTATACAATCATATCATCAGCAAATCATAGACATTTTGCTTTCTGCTGTCTCTCGCTGGCTAATGGTACTGTGGTCGTGCACACCCATGCACTGTTCCTGATATCTAACGGGAGTGCTGCCAACGTTTCACAATTAAAGAGGAGCCAGCTTGGGCTTCTCCAAGGAAGTCGTTGCATGCAGAGAATTTAGTCATTCATTCTTGACTATTCATTTTTTCTATGTTTATCAGGAGCATCTACAGCATTGCTTCAGTGGTCAAATTTACACCCTTCACTTTTGCATTTACAAGATTATTTAGGGATAAAAAAAATAGCAGGGAATCTATGGCTCTATTCACACTGTGCTGCTTGATACATAATTCATAACGACTCATCAAAATATCCTATGCCTGCTTATGAAGTCCTCGCACGATAGGAAAAGGCAGGTACCTGCCATTCCTGAGAGGAAAAGGGAGCCAGGAGAAAGCTGCTCAGTCCACCCACTTCTGCTTCTCTTCACTGTGGCACTTTGGTGCATTAGAAATAAGATCCACGTTGGGAGAGTCAGCTCTAAGGGCTGTGGTCTGCTCTGCCTTGTGGGGAACCTCAGGCTGGATCCCCAGCACCACATTACACCCTCCCCAAATGAGGAAGAAAATGCAAACCACCTTGGTCCCAAACTGGAGTTTAAACGATGAGTACCGCCGCCTTCAGAGGATTGAGTAGATGCTGGGCACACACCAAGCACAATCCAGGGCCACTGGGCCTTCCCCTGCTCCTCTACTCCAGAAAGCCACCTCCAAATTGGGCTTGGGAGCTCCAAACATCTGAAACGCATCAGGCGGCAGCAGCATAATGGGTTGCAGCTAGGGGCTGTGTGGTGCCGACATTCCTAGGCCGGTCCAAATTCCTCTCAGCTGCAAGGGCGGTGCACATCGCACATCGCGCCAGACGCGCTGATGGTGCATCAGGTAAGCCTTGTTTGAGAACAATCAGAGAGGGGTTCTCTTTTCCTTTAATTCAGAAATCTGGAAACAACATTCCACTTAGTTTAAATATCTAAATGGGCAGAAATGCATCAGCAGACACAACAGTAATTCTAACGTTTCAAAAGGAAAATAGCTTTTGTTTCTCTACACCGCGCTCAAGTAACTCTAGTTGCTAGAAGGGCCTGAGGGACCACAGCCTGAATGACAAGGAGACAATTTGGAAACTTTCTCTCAATAATATTCACTTACAAAACAAGTTATTCAGTGACAAAAAATAAAACCATATTTTCATTGTTTAAAAAAAAAATCTGGCCTTAAAGAGTTCCGAAATTCTAAAAACTTGATCCAAAGCAGAATCTTAATCTTCTCCAGCAGAACAGCAGGGCCCCGGAAGAGACCCAAGTATTTCTGAAACGTTTCCAAAGATTTCTGCGCACCCTTTCCCACTGACCACTCAGGAAAATGCACGCTCAGCTGTTTGAATTCTTCAAAAACCAGCGACCAGGTACAGGGCAGCCAGGCTAGTTAACGGCATCACTGAGTCAGTGTAGAAATGTTGTGGGTTAGACTTTCTTGTCTTTTTGTAGCTGCTGTTCATGAGGAAACACTCAAGTGACCCGGTCCACAGACACTCCCCTTTCACCCACTGTCCCTCACTGGCACGTGGCAGCCCGCAGATGGGGAAAGGAGAACATGGACCCAATTTTGCCTTTCTGCAAAAATAGGCGGTTTACAATCTGACAAACAAGCTGGAAGCTGAAATTCTAATTTGAGAAACAACTACTATCAAAGAGACAGTAGTTGTAATAAGGGAAGTGAAAGGTTTGGATTTTTTGTTTGTTTGTTTGTTTTTGGTTTTGGTTTTGGTTTTGGGATCACACCTGGCAGCACTCAGGGGTTACTCCTGGCTCTTCGTTCAGAAATCGCTCCAGGCAGGCACGGGGGACCATATGGGATGCTGGGATTCGAACCACCTTCCCATCTGCCCTGAATCGGCTGCCTGCAAGGCAAATGCCCTACCACTGTGCTGTATCTCGGCCCCTAGAACTGAAGGATTTCAACTCCAAGTAGAACAAGGTCCCTGAGATTTGAGAGGGAGAAAGAGCCAGAGAGAGAGGATGGAGGTGAGGGCTCTAGCCTCACAGGCAACAAACCTGAGTTTAATATCCATGTGATCCCCTGGACCCCTCAGAAGTGATTACTGGGTATAGAGCCAGGAGTAAGGTCATAGCACCACTGGGTGAAGCCCCAAAATCAAATAAGTAAAAAAACAAAAGAAGGGCTGGCGATGGCGCAAGCGGTAGGGCATTTGCCTTGCATGTGCTGACCTAGGACAGACCATGGTTCGAATCCTGGTGTCCCATATGGTCCCCCAAGCCAGGAGCAATATCTGAGTGCATAGTCACGAGTAACCCCTGAGAGTTACTGGGTGTGGCCCAAAGACCCAAAATAGAAAAAAAAAAAAAAAAAAAACAAAAAATGGGGCCAAGAGACAACACAGAAATTACAGTACATGCCTTGCGCACATCCACCTCCAGTTCAATCCTCCACGAGCATTCCTGGGTGTAGCACGCAGGGGTGACCCAGGCAATCCCCAGCACCAAGGCCTGGGGCCATTACACTGAGCTCCTGACCCAGTTAGCAAGCAGGGCCCCCAGACCTTCTGAGCTCCACGGAGGGGGATTGGGGGGAGAGGATATGTCTATTAAAAAATAGAGAAAAACAGACTTAAAGAGTTTTTAAGGGAACACAAATGTTATCAGATGGCAAATAAGATCAGTACTAGAACCTGCCTCTGGCCACCCTGGTAGGTTTTGCAATCGTATTTGTTCTAACCCAGCCCCCACACAGATAACTCGGCCTGAAGCTGTGTCCTGCCTCTCCTCCAAGCTGGGCACAGGCAGCTCCTGAGGAAAAAGTGATGCAAACCCTGCCATGAAGGGCTGGAAATGCCCCACCTCACCTGCCGCCTTCCCAACACCTCTGCTGGGCCTAGACTAAGAAAACATCCACAACTCTTGTTTCTTTTTCTCCCAGTCTTTGGGGCCACACCCACAGTGCTCTAAGCAGGCTCAAGGGACGACATAGGATCTGGGGATCAAACCAAGCCGGCTGCATGCAAGGTAAATGCCCTCCTTGTTATACTATAGCTAGCGCCCCTCCACAGACCCCCTAGGAGAATGTGAACCCTTCCTCAGCATCCGGGCCACCTAACTGACAGATGAAACTAGTAGCAGTTGTTCCCATTCTGGAATCTGGATTTCTACACCGGAGGCCTCCCTTCCCTCACCTGTGTTACACCTCAGGACATGGAGCCTTTCTATTCCTCAGAATTAGAATCCCTCTTCAAAACATGCTGCTACCGAATGCACAAAAACACAGAGGTCTGAGAATGCTTTGAGGTATGTACATTTAAGAAAAATTTAGAGGGCCCAGAGAGATAGCACAGTGGTGTTTGCCTTGCAAGCAGCGGATCCAGGACCAAAGGTGGTTGGTTCGAATTCCGGTGTCCCCGTGCCTTCCAGGAGCTATTTCTCAGCAGACAGTCAGGAGTAACCCCTGAGCACCGCCGGGTGTGCCCCCACCCAAAAAAAAAGAAAGAAAAATGTAGACAGTTGGTGTCTAAAGTATCTAGACAATGGGTTAACTAATATTCAAATAAAATTTAATTTCCTTGAGTCGTGCTGCGGAACCCTTAAAGCTCAAAATTCCATCCCTTACCCTTAGTGTCCTAACTATTGAATGATGGGATTCATTTGTGTACCACACAACAACAAAGTTTTTGCAAATTCTGCTTGAATTACAATTTTAAAAATTTCCAACGTTTAATGTTCCCAGCGAACTCTAAACATCTCTAACGAAGATCACTCAATTTTACACACATTAAACATAGCCTCACACCTACTGAAAATGTTTCAAAACTATGTATCTGCTAAAGTACCACAACAGCAGTCATATCACTCCACAATGGACTGATAATAGTAAGGTGGGCAGGGCACTTGCCTGGCACATGGCTGCCCCAGGTTCAATCTCCAGTACCCCACATGGTCCCCCTTGCAACGTCAGGAGTGATCCCTGAGCACAGAGCCAGGTGTAATCCATGAACACTGCTGGGTGATTAAAAACAAAACAAACCATACAACTTCAAAAACATGGCAACCCAAAGTGCCAGACTTTGACCAGATTTCCAACTGTCCCACAGGTTAAAAAAGGAGCTGGAATCTATTCTCACTTCACAGTGCCTTCTGGGCTCCACAAAAATGAACGCTGAAGAAAATGTGGGGTTCATCTGCAGACACTCATCCTGTACCCCACACACAGAGGCCAGGCACACGAATGTTAGCTCACATCAGTAATAACAGAGAAGAGGGACAGGAAACAGAGCTTTGGAAAGAACAACCATACCTTAAAAAGCTCCAGGGATCTCTGCTCCCAATTCCCAAATTTTGAAAGCATTTGGAAAGACAACCTGTGCCTCTCTTACATCAGGAAAGGGCCAGAGTGCCAGCAAGAGTAAGATCTGTGCACTGGGCATAAACTTCATAACTGAACTATTTCCTTCTAAAACATCTAACAAGTCTCTACCAAACTTCCCAAATCAGTTACTTCTGCTTTCAACGTGAAAACTGAAACCTACCTGTGTCAATTAGAAATTACATTGTGAATTAAAAAAAAAATTAAAGTCAGTAATTACAGTTTTACAAGCATTAGAAAGTAAAAAAAAAAATGTGTCTTTTATGCATCCATAAAAAATAACCGTGTACCTACTGTAGTTACAGAGTGAGAAATGTTTCCACCAGGCCTGGATTAATAGCGATTGTTTCTCCAGAACCAAAATCCCTGGAATAGACCTGTTACTCAAAACCAGTTTCTAAGTGTCAGTCCAAATGAACATCAGATCGGATTATTTGTCTGATCATAACCTGAGGCTTGACATCTTTATACAAAAAAAAAAAAATTTTTTTAAATGAAAGACTTTTCTCGAAAACACAAATAAAGTAGGGTTCTTCCGAAGATTCTACCAATGCGCTGGGGCTCTTCACCTGCCTTCAAGTGTCCTCTGAGAGGATCTCACCAGACTGACTTGATCCTAAGCAAGAAAATTTAGGGAAAAACCCAGGTCAAGGATCAGACTGAACTGATTTTCTTCCCAGAGCTAAAACTATTCGTTTTCGGAAAGTCCCAGAGCTGACAATAGGGCTCCAGATACTGGAAGCCGGGCACAGCCCTACAGAGCAGAACCACAAGACCCTAGCACCAGAGAGGAGGCCTGGCATCTGCACATGTCAAAGGCATACGACAAAACTCTGTGCCCATCCTTGAAGATGGCACTATACTGCCACCCAGGAGACGCAGGCATTTCATTGAAGACTAAAGTGGAGTGAATGAGGAGGCGCGTTTGTGCAGCAAAACTGTCCACATGCATGTGCATTACATGTACGTGTGTGCAGGCGAGCGCGCGTGTGAAGGGGGTGATGGAATAAATGCCTGACAGAGCTGACTATGAAGTGAAGGCAGTATTGGCAGGAACAGAGCAGGCCTGTGAGGAGCAGAGGAAGTGGGCCAGACTCGGGAGGGAGGTCTGGGCAGCGGGGAGGCCAGGGGAGCAGCCCAGGAGCCACGGGAGAGGACCCTGGCTGGATTTGCTGAAGAAATAGGGTGGCCACCGACAGGGGCCCGGGGGGGGGGGGGGGGGGGGGTGTTAGGTAAGAAAGAGGGGGACCTGGGGGTGGGTCCAGCAGGGGGGAGGGAGAGAGGGAGGCCTGGGGGTGTAAAAGAGGTAGGGCAGGATGGGGAGGCGGGGGGGGGGGGTGGGGGGGGGAATAATGGGGCGTGCAGTGGGCGGGTAGTGGGAGATAAGGCATCGAGAGAGGGTGGGAAGGGGGAGCCGAGCAAGGGGCAAGGCCTGAGGGGGAGACCGAGGGGGGCAGGTGTGGGAGTGGAGGAGCAGGTGTGGGGAAGGAGAGAAGCGTGGGGAAGGGGACAGGGGGAGCACTTGGGCAAAGGTAGAGAGCGAGACAGAGTGGAGGGCAGGTGGAGGAGAGAGGAGATAGGTGAGAGGGTGGATGGGGGGGGGGGGCGGTGGGAAGCCAAGAGGTGGGTGGGAGAGTTAGGGGGAGCATGGAGGGGAGCACAGCGGGCTGTGGGGGGAGAAGAGGCGGAAAGCAGGAAAGCGAGAGGGCTGGAGGAAAGCGAGGAGGATGTGGGAGGGCTGAGGGGTCTTGGGGAGCTGTAGGGGCCTAGAGGGAAAAGAGGGGGGATCCGGGGTTTGCAGGGGACAGGAGAGAAGAGAGGGGTCTTTGGAGGCGCTGGGGGCTTTGAAGATGGAGGGACAGTGGGGACGGTGGGGGTGGGAAGGCAGTGAGGGGGAGATCTGGGGGGGTGTTGGAAGACTATGGGGTATGTGGGAGACCATGCAGGGTTTTAGGGGACCGTGGGGGGGGGCTAGAAGGAGTATGGAGGGCTTTTGGAGGCTCTGGGGCTGTGGGGGGACAGTTGGGACGGTGGGCGTGGGAAGGCAGCGAAGGGGAGATCTGGGGGAGTCTTGGAGGACTATGGGGATGTGGGGGGGGGGCGTGGAGGGTTTTGGGGAACCGTGGGGGGCAGGAGGGAAAAGAGGGGACTGTAGGGGCTAAGGAGGGTCTTTGGAGGCGCTGGGGGCTGTAGGGGTGGGAAGGCAGCGAGGGGGAGATCTGGGGGGTCTCGGAGGACTATGGAGGTGTGGGGGGGCCATGGAGGGTTTTGGGGAATCGTGGGGGGCTGGAGGGAGTATGGAGGGTCTTTGGGGGCTGTGGGGGTGGGGAGGCGAGGGGGATCTGGGGGGGTCTTGGAGTTCTATGGAGGTTTTGGGGAACCATGGGGGGCGGGAAGGAAGAGAGGGGGCTGGAGGAGTTATGGAGGGTCTTTGGGGGCTGTGGGGGTGGGAAGGCAGCGAGGGGGAGATCTGGGGGGTCTTGGAGGACTATGGGGTGTGGGGGGGGCCATGGAGGGTCTTGGGGAACCTGGGGGGCGGGAAGGAAGAGAGGGGGCTGGAGGAGTGGTCTTTGGGGGCTGTAGAGGCAGTGAGGGGGATCTGGGGGGTCTTGGAGGACTATGGGGGTGTGGGGGGGACCTTGGAGGGTCTTGGGGAACCTGGGGGCGGGAGGAAAGAGAGGGGGCTGGAGGGGGGTATGGGGAGTCTTGGGGGGGCTGTGGGCGGGCGGTGGGGGTGGGGAGACAGCCAGGGGGACCTGGGGGGTCTGGGAGGACTATGGGGGGCGGGAGGGAAAAGAGGGGGCTGTAGGGGGTATGGAGGGTCTTGGGGGGCCGGGGGGCGGGAGGGCAGCGAGGGGGCGATCTGGGGGTGCGTGGGGGGGCGGAAGGCGGAGGGGGCGGGGCCGGCGAGGGGCGGGGCCGGGCGGCGCGGCGAGGGGCCCCCGCGGTCCCGGGACAACGGGGGGGCGGGCGCGGGGGGCGCGGGGCGGCGCGGGCCCTACCTGTCAGGCGGATCTTGATGCTGGAGCCATTCCTGCGCGTCCCGGGGTTCGACATCTCCCGCCACCGATCGGGTCGCCGCGGATCCAGCGCCGCCGCCGCCGCCCCCCGGCCCGGCCCGGCCCGGCCCCGCCGCCGCCGCCGCCTCAAGGTTACGGCCGTGGGCTGGGCGCCGGGGTCCGAGCCGGGACGCGAACTCGGCGGCCCAGGCGCGCGGGCGGGCGGTGGCGCCGGGGGATGGGCGCTCGACCCCGCGCCCCGACCCTCGCGCGCTCCCGGCCGAGCCCAGTGCGGAGCCGTCGCCGCCGCCGCCGCCGCCGTCGTCGCTGCTGGAGACTCTCCGCGCCCGCCGCCCGCCGCCCGCTGCCCTCGCCGCTGCCGCTTCCGCCGCCGCCGCCGCCGCCTCCCCGGAGCTGCGCGCGCGCCTATCGCCGCGCCGGCCCGGCCCTGTCTGCGCGCACCCGGCCCGTGCGCCCCCGCGACGGCGTGCGTGCGTGCGTGCGCGCCCCCGTGGCGCCGTGCGTGCGCGCGCCCGTGGGCACGTCGGGGGGCGGGGCGCGCCGTACGTCGACGGCGCGGGCCGTGCACGGAGGTGGCTGTATAGTTGTTGTTGCGAGTGGCTGAGCCGAGACCCAAGGAAAAGGGTCGCAGAAAGCGCCATTTGTGACACAGGAACTGATGCTTGAGGAAGTCAAGAGGGAGCTGAACCCCAGCTGTTGCCCGCTCCCCTCTAGCACGTCCTGACACCTCACCATGCTCTGTTACAAGGCCAGGAGCATTTATTTCTCCCACTCTGGCAGCTCAATAAATACTTCATTCTGAGTATAATCAATAATCTTTACTGGCCCCCCATGGGACCCCCATTTTTTCAGTCAAGCTAGATCTCTCTCTTCTCACACTCTAGAAGTCTCTCTAAATTGGACTAAGCTTAATTGGACTAAGCCTCTCTTCATCCCTGCTCCCCAGTCGTTTGAATCTTAACTTTCTGGTTATCAGATTTGTCTACACAGTTTTGAACTTCTTCACCTGATCTGCTACACCTGGCCTAGGGCACCTTGTTTCCTGCTAACAAGCCGTCCCGAAGAGAGAGATGTTAAATGGGCTGATTCCTAGCAAAGTATGCAGGAGGCCTGGATTTGATCCTCCAGCACTGGAGGGTTCCAGAAACACATTGGAGAGTGGCTTCCAAAACAAACACATTGATAAAAGCACATTAACCCCCTCCCACAGGTGCAGAGAGAGTACGAGGGGTCAAATTGCATGTGACTGATCCCAGTTCCATGCCAGCATCATCTCACCCGAGCACTACTAGGAGTGATCGATCTCTGAGCACAGAAGCAGAAGTCTGCCCTGAGCACAGCCACTATGACTCCAAGCAGAAAAAGATACTTTGGGGCCGGAGACATAGCACAGGGGTAGGGCATTTGCCTTGCACATAGCCGACCCAGGACAGAACATGGTTTGAATCCCAGCATCCCATATGGTCCCCGAAGCCTGCCAGGAGCAATCCCTGAGCGCTCCTAGGTGTGACCCAAAAATAACAACAACAAAAAAGGATATTTGCCCCATCCAGAAGTGTCCATCACTGGGCTGGAGAGATAGCATGAAGGTAGGGCATTTGCCTTGCATGCAGAAGGATGGTTGAATCTTCCCGGCATCCCATATGGTCCCCTGAGCCTGCCAGGAACGATTTCTGAGCTTAGAGCCAGGAGTAACCCCAGGAGTAATACCCTGCTGGGTATGACCCCCCCAAAAAAAGTGTCCATCACTATTTGTGCTCAGGCTGTGGTCCGGGCCTTATGCTGAGCCTGGGGTGTACCTGGCGCTTCTTTCATTGCACACTCAATCTGTCAAAGGCATACTGCTTTCTAAAGCGACCTGGAATAGACAGCTAAGGGATGTCAAACAATTCTGCTGAGGTGAGATCAAACCTGGCTCATCTCTTCAGAGCATTTATGGCAAAAGCATCTACCCCCTTTCTGTGTAAGGCCCAATCGCTAATCTGATTGCCCCCAAATGAAGCACTTCCCTGAGTCTATGTATGGGCTAGGGCATTTGAAATATTTTCCATGGGGCCAGAGCGCAGCAGCAGGGCGTTTGCCTTTCACGTGGCTGATCCAGGACAGACCTTGGTTAGATCCCCAGTGTCCCATATGGTCCCCTGAGCCAAGACCGGTTTCTGAGTGCATAGCGAGGAGTAACCCTGAGGTCACTGGGTGTGGCCCAAAAATAACAACAACAACAACAGGAACATTTTCCAGAGGAAAACTTTCCTGTTGGATCCAGTTTTTGTCCTTCAGATCCCACTTTTGAGTTTCAAGCCTCTGAATCTGACAAACATGGGCCCTTCCCCCAGAAAAGTTCACAGGTATATATGCACCACATTTTGAACTAACTTCAGAGTTCATGATCTGAAGCCAATTTCTGGCGGCCATCTTTAAATTAAGATATAAAGGGGCCTTAGAGATAGCGCACTGGGTAGTACACTTCTAGCCTGTGCTCGATCCTTGCCATCTCATGTAGTCCCCCAAGCACCAACAGCAGTAATTCCTGAGCATCTCCAGGTATGGCCCAAACACCTGGAAAGAAATAAAAACAATCTCTAGGGGCCAGAGATATAGTATGGAGGTAAGGCATTTGCCTTGCATGCAGAAAGATGGTGGTTCGAATCCCGGCATCCCATATGGTCCCCCGAGCCTGCCAGGAGCTATTTCTGAGTGTAGAGCCAGGAGTAACCCCTGAGTGCTGCTGGGTGTGACCCAAAAACAAACAAACAAACAAAAAACCCTCTAGATATAAAGAAAGTAACCCAGTTCCTCACAGGAGGCATCTCTCATCTGTGTTCAGGGCCCTGTAGAGGGATAATTATCATGTTAATGCCAGTCTGGGGCTTAGAAGAAGCCAGCACCTACTCCCCTGTTCTGCCACTGTTCCAGAGGGGCCTACACATGTTCTTTCAATGAGTTTTGTTTTGTTAGGGGGCCATACCTGACAATGCTCAGGAGTCCTAGGGAGGTATGTCTAGAGGCTCAGGCAGCAATAAGGATCAACCCAGGCCTCCAGAGTGCAAAACCTGTTCTCCAGTCCCTAGAGCCACTTCCCTGGTCTCACAGCCTATAGCTTAAATGTTCCAGGTATCACTTTGCTCATCTATAAAATGGATATAACAATGCATGTTACTCAAGTTAAAATTAAATCATAGATTTCACGTAAGTCCTTTATTATTTTGTTAATATTATTGGGTTTTGGAGCCACAGCTGGCCAGGCTCAAGGCTGACTCCTGGCTCTGCATTCAGAAATCACTCCTGGCAAGGGCTCAGGGAACCATATGGGGTGCTGGGTATTGCAGGGTTAACTGCATACTAGGCAAATTCCCTCCCCATTGTACTATCTCTCCCTCCTCAGCATAAGTCCTTTATCCTCATGAAATTGTGGATTTAAACGAACTTATGGTTCAGATTATGTATTCATGCACATGTACTGGGTTTTGCCCTCAAATCAACCAGTGCAAGTCCCCTTGAGAAAGTGGTTTGGGAGGTTGGTCACAGGAGCTGTGATGGGTGTGAACAGACCTAACAAGTGCTTCTGAGAGCATGTTTCTGCGCAGAAGCTGCCACTACTGAGTCACACCAGTTCTGCAGGTCTCTGCCGGATCTAGGGTCCAAAAAGTTTGCTCCTGAACATCAAGCTTCTTTAAAATGTTGCATGTAGGGGCCAGAGCGATGGCGCAAGTGGTAAGGCATCTGTCTTGCCTGCATTAGCCTAGGACGGACTGCAGTTCGATCCCTGGCGTCCCATATGGTCCCCCAAGCCAGGAGCGATTTTTGAGCGTGTAGCCAGGAGTAACCCCTGAGCGTCACTGGGTGTGGTCAAAAACAAAACAAAGCAAAAGGGTTGCATGTAGGCCTGGAGATAGCTATATGGCAAAAAAAAAAAAAAAAAAAAAAAAAAAAGAAGTGCCTGTCTTGCAAGTATGAGGCCAAGAGTTCAACCCCTAGTGTAGTTTGTGTGCATCTGAGTGTGGTCCTGGTCACTCTGTCATTCCAACAATGTGCCGTATCAGACCAAAAAGACAGAAAAGGGTATAGGGTGCTGCCTGGCATGTGGTGGACCCCAGTTCCATTTCAGCACTGCACAGGGTCCCCTGAATACCACCGGTAGTGATACCTGAGCAAAGAACGAGGAATAAGCCATTAGCATCACTGGGTATATATACCCTTACAAATCAATTGCACATAGACAAGTGTATGACACCCGCCTCTCGCCCAGTGGTAAAGAGTGTGGCACTTGGCAAATATGTATGAGCACCAGTACAGGAAAACCATGACCAAGCACTCACCCCAGTCATCACAATAGTGACAAGGTATGCAACATATTTGTTTGCTCTTTTATGCCCAGAAGCCTTATAATCTTGTTCTAAATTACAACCTAAATTTAATATCACCAAAATCCCAATCCTACTATATCTTCCGTAAGGCATATTTTTTTTTTATTTCAATCCCGAAAGATTGAGAGGTAGTAAACTCCTTGTTTACTCTATTCAGTCCCCCACTCCAAATATTGGTGGCATTTGCAAAACTGAAAATCACAAGTAGGAAATTGACATCAACACCACCCAATTTTCCCAGTCCTATCTTTTTGTTTTGTTTTATTTTGCTTGACTTTTTTTTTATTGGCCATACCTGGCAATGATCGGGGTACTCTCTGCACTCAACAATTACTCTTGGTAGTGCTTAGGGGACCCTATAGGGTGTTGGGAATCAAACCCGATTTGCAGCGTGCTAGGCAAATGCCCTCTCCACTGTCCTATCACTAGGCCCCTCCCAGTCCTATTTGTATTGTGGGGTGTGGATGCGTGCACCCCTGCGCCATTGTATAGCATTTGCATACCTGCATTGGCTCACGAATCCACCATGGCCTCAAATACTGATAATTTCTGGATCCCCAGAATTTCTCAACGTAGGGGGGTCTTTATAACCTTACCCTGACCCCACCTCCCAATACCTGGCTCCCACTTATCTGTTCTCCATTTCTCAAAAGAGTCCCCCCGAGTGGAGAGGGGCTCGTCCCCCTTGCTACAGGGCGCTGTGTTACTTCCTTTCTGTTCCTGAGCGAGCACATTCCGCTCTGGATGTGTCACCCCTGGGCCAACTCCAGTGTTTGGCTATTGTAAATAAATCACTGAACATTCGTGCACAGGTAGTTATGGAAACACAAGTTTTCAGTTCTCTGGGCCTGGGAGTGCACTGGCTGAGTCATATGGAAATTACATGTTTCGTGTTAGAAGAAACTGCCAAGCTATTCTCCTGAGCCGCTCAGAGCATTTTACATTCCTGCCAGCATTTCTCGGCATCCTTGCCCGCATTTGTCACGATTTCTCCTTCCAACCACCCCGGCTGCGATGAGTGTGTTCTGGCTAAGTCATTATTAGAGATAAGAGATTCTTTCTCCAAATACATGCAGCTAAGTAATCGGGAAGGATTCTAGAAAAATAATTCTAGAATCTGTCCTTAAAGAGACTAGCAGAACTCTGATAATCTTTGTTCAGAAATAGTTAAGAACACAAATAAAAGAATGAGATACGTTGGCCTGGGAAGATAGTGCAGAGATTAAGGCACTTGTCTTGCATGCCGCTACAACCAGGACAATAGTGGTTCAAATCCAGCACCAGATATGGGCCCCAGAGCAATATCAGGGGTGGCCCCCAAAGTGATAAACTATGGAACTATTAATGGTTACTTACAATACACTTTTGTTTATAAAGTAATTCCCATATAGATGGACAATGATTTGGACAATTAAACTAATTGCCCCTGTAAAAGTAATTAACACAGGGGCCGGGCGGTGGCGCTGGAGGTAAGGTAAGCCTTACCTGCGCTAGCCTAGGAGACGGACCGCGGTTCGATCCCCCGGTGTCCCATATGGTCCCCCAAGCCAGGAGCGACTTCTGAGCGCATAGCCAGGAGTAACCCCTGAGCGTCACCGGGTGTGGCCCAAAAACCAAAAAAAAAAAAAAAAAAAAAAAAAAAAGTAATTAACACAGCTATGCTTAATTTTATATTCCACTATGTATTACGGTTATAGAAAAATAAAAATATAAAAACGTAAAGTCCCCACCATCCCATATGATCCTCCGAGCACCACCAGAATGCTTCCTGACAGCAGAGCCAGGAACACCACCTGTGTATTGCCGGGTGTGGCCCCAAAACCAAACCAAACCAAAGGTTGAATCATTATTTATTGGCCCCACCCTTCCCCCACACCAGGGACCAGACCAGGACCTCACACATGGATAAATAATTTGGTTAATTTGGGATTAAAGTTGAAGGGAATTCTACTATATTCTAGGCCAAAAGTGGACCTCATGGGGCAGGAGCAGATTTCCCGGCCATTTCCACTCTTTGGAAGTGGCCCCATCATTCAAGTTCAAGCACATGTCTGAGGGGGGGGGAAGAGAGAGGAGAGAGAGAGAGAGAGAGAGAGAGAGAGAGAGAGAGAGAGAGAGAGAGAGCGAGCGAGCCATGGCTTAAGGCAGAATGAATCCCTACCTGTTGCCAAACTATTGGGAAATGAGGCACAAAATCCATCTGGAGTCAAATGTTAAAAATCAGAAAAGGCCTGGCATCCCATATGGTCCCCCAAGCCTGCCAGGAATGATTCCTGAGTGCAGAGTCAAAAGTAACCCCTGAGCACCCCTGGGTGTGACCCAAACCCTCACTAAAAAAAAAAAAAAAAAATCAGAAAAGGGCATTTAAGAGGAAAAGGCCTCTGTAAGAAGAACTTTGGGGAAGGTGGAAGAATCCTTGCTGTGTTTTATGACAGACGATGGGAGAGCCAATAAATCAGTTCTCAGGGCTTTCTCCTGTCTTTACTGTGCTTCAGGGACTATATATGGTGCAGAGAATTGAATAAGGGGCCAGCAGCATGCAAAGCTAGTGCCTAAACCTCTGTACTATCTCTCTGGCCCCTGGGGTTTCTTTCCTCAAATTGTTTGCTCTCGGACAAGTTTCCAGTGGTTCAATCTAGACCAAGCCTCATGCCCTGCTGCCTGGAGGGGCCAGCAAGAAGGAAACAAGCCCTCATGTGCCCTGCAGTGGGAGCTGGCTCTGAATCACCCAGTCTGATAGGACTTTCTCTCCTATCAGAGACAATGATGCAACAGTCCCCAGAGGGCCAACACCGGCCTCGGAAGCATGACTGGGGTGCAGGATGACCCTTTCCTGTCAGGTGATTCATTCCATAGCCACCCTGAGTAGAGAACTCAATTTTCTGATTCCCCAAATCCATGCTGACTCTCCTATGGAGAAGCCAGACTAATGAGCGCAGAGGCCGGAGGAAGTCTGGGATTTAAAGCCAACTGGAAAATTCATGAGTCATGCACTCAGACTAATTATCGAAAAGAAGCTGTAGGAAAGGCCCCAGTGGTGGCAAATATTAACCAGTCTCTGCTGGCTGACGGGGTTCTCCCTGCCCCCGTCCTGCAGGTGGGTTGGGCAGGTCACTCCGGCCTGACTCTGTTTCTGCAATGTTCGTCCATCAATCGCTCCCTTCCTGCCACCAGCCAGCCAGCCCAGAAACTCACCTCAGTGGCATAGGAAGAGAAAGCAGTGTGGGAGGGGATGGCAGAGATTCCCCCCAGTACCAGGAAAGGGTGGGAGTTGCACCTCATTAGAAGCATGAATATAAACAAATTAAGTTAATTCGGGGTTCCGGGAGGGTGTGCCGGAGAGATACTATGTAATTATTATCTTCTGTTCCTGCTAAGTGAAAATTTTCAGAGTTCAGGACAGCTGTGTGCAGGCCTCGATCCTGGCCCAAACTGCCATGCAGGAAAGCACATTTCAACCTACTTGTGCAAACCCTCGAAAGAGAAGGTGGGTCAGAGAGGAGAATTAGGACCTCCCTGCTTCTCCCTAAGATCCTTGGTTTAGAAAATAGACTTCAGGGACCGAAGAGATAGCATGGAGGTAAGGCATTTGCCTTTCATGCAGAAGGTCGGTGGTTCGAATCCCGGCATCCCATATGGTCCCCTGAGCCTGCCAGGAGTGATTTCTGAGCATAGAGGAGGAACCCCTGAGCGCTGCCGGGTGTGACCCCCCCCCCCAAAAAAAAAGAAAAGAAAAAAAGAAAAAAGAAAAATAGAGCTTCATTTGTTGGGGATGGGGGGATTTTCTATGCTGCCAGGGCATATATTGCACCCAGGGCCTGACCCATACAAGGCAAGTGTTAAGCCATCTCTTGTCCATCTCCTGTTGTCATAATATTTATATTATTAGTTTGCTTTTTCTGTTATTGTTTCCAAAAATTTTAAGCAAACATTTCCTAAGAACCTTTAGTATAATGGGCAGTAAGTCATGTCGAAGGAGTTTTTCTCTGTTTTGTAATTAAAGATCTTTGTTTTGTGAAATATGGCACACTTATAGAAAACAAAAATATCTTTATCATTACCCCTAGGTACAACAGTAAACAAACAAGCAAAACAGAATTTGGAGTCTACAGATATAGTACAGTGGGTAAGGTGCTCCCTTTGCATGCAGTTAACCCGGGTTTGATTCCTGGCATTGCATATGATACCCGATCACGACCAGGAGTAATCCCTGAATCCCCAGAGCCAGGAGTAAATCTGGACACTGTCAGGTGTGACCAAATCTCCCCTCCAAAATGAATTTTGTGACCCCAGAAGATACGCATTCCCAACCTCTTGATCCCAATCTCCCTCAGTACCTTCCCCTATCTCTTCCCAGTTTCAATGACAAAAGACCATAGAGAAAACTCAAAGGATGAGATGAGAGCACATGCCTAGCTAGGGGAGGCCTTGACTTCAATAACTGACACAGAACAGTTCCCTGAGCATCTTCAGAAGCATCCTCCAGGAAATGCCAGGTGGGACCCCCAAATGACCAAAAGCTTTAATCACCCACACCATATTATGTTCATCTTGGGGAGCAGCACAATGACCCAATACTTGTCTACATTGCAAAATCATAACAGTGCCTCACTGTGTTGGTCACCCCATATGGCATCCTGGTTTTTCATGTGAACTAAAGGCCAACTCTCTAAGCAACATTCCAAGATACAATGCAAGTCTAGGGCCATCACACTATAGAAACCCCAGAAATGGGCCCGGAGAGATAGCACAGCGGCGTTTGCCTTGCAAACAGCCGATCCAGGACCAAAGGTGGTTGGTTCGAATCCCAGTGTCCCATATGGTCCCCCATGCCTGCCAGGAGCTATTTCTGAGCAGATAGCCAGGAGTAACCCCTGAGCACCGCCAGGTGTGACCCAAAAACCAAAAAAAAAAGAAAGAAACCCCAGAACTTTGGGGACTTTGTTGTTGGGGAGGTCACACCAGAGGTATTGGAACCTGAAGTGTACGATCACAAACCCAGAGCCTCACATATGCTAGTCATGTACTTCACCAACGAGCTATATCCCAGCTAGAACTAGAACAGAATCTTAGAACTAGAAGTCTATACCTTCTCACCCCCTTCATCCGTTTGTCCACCCTCTGCCCCAACCCACACCATTTCCACCTCTATCAGCCATCAATCTCTCTTCTGTAAGTTCCAGTTGCTGTTAATATTCCATATCTAAGTGAGATCATATGGTTTTGTCTTTACCTTTATTCTCTGGCCTGACTCTCACAATCATTTCTTTGCTTTCTTCTTCTTTGCTTTAATGTTTTCCATTAAAAAGAAATTCCAAGCCAGAGTGATAGCAGGGTGCTTGTCTTATATGCAGCTGACCTGAGTTCGATCAGCATGCAGGTGATCCTCCAAGGCTGCCAATAGTTCCTGACTACATGCAGAGCCAGGAATGGCCTAAAAACAAAAAAAGAAAAAAATAAATTCCTAAGCTGCCAGTTTGCATTTTAACTTTCTCTCAATGGAACCATCCAGTATATATGTTCATACATCTGGTTTATTTTTTGATTCAACATGTTGTTAAGATTCATCAAACTTTTGTGTTTTCGCTCCAGCTCATTTATTTTTATTATTTGCATTTTATTTTATTGTATGACTATACTGCAGTTTATTTCTCCATTCATGGGTGTTTGGATTGTTTCAATTTAAGACTAAAATGAACATTAGGTTAAATGGCATTTTGACTAATACAAACATTGTATTCAATGAATTTCCTGAAAACTTACAGGACATGAATTGGACTATTTAAAATCCTTCTAGGGACTTTCCTTTCTTCCCTAGAGGAAGGGAAATTTCAGTTTTGTTTGAGCTATTTTTTTTCCCTTTCAGGTTTTGAACCACACCCGAGTACTGCTCTGGAGTAAGCTCTGTGCTCAGGAATAAGTCCTGACAGTGGCTCAGGGAACCGTAATGGTGCAGAGATTCAATCCGGGGCCAATGGAATTCAAGACCAGTGCCTCACCCCATAGTAGCCCTCCAGCCCCTTTCCACTTCCTATCTTCTCTGAATGGGGCTTCTCCAGCAACTTCCCATAAGGAGAACATTTGTGTCTTTGTTCTTTTTTGCTTATTTAATAATGGGTCCTCCAGCCTGTCCAGATACCCTTTTATTTTTAGGGCAGAATAATTTTTTACCATGTGGTTCTACCACTTGCTTGTCCATTGGATGTCATTGGAGGTCATTGGAAATCACTTCTGCCTTTTGGCCGTTGTAAATAAAGTTATGAACAAGGAGGGTACAAATCTTCAGACCCCGCTGCTTTCAGTTCTTTTGAACTGCCGTCTCTTTGGGAGTGTTTGAGGATCCATGTGCTGTTTTCTGGAGGTGCTGCTGCATTCCACATTCCCACCTACAGCGCCCAAGAGGTGCATTTCCTCCACATCCTCCATGCATGCTGGTGTGATTTCTGGTCATGTGAGAGTAGCATTGAGTGGGAGTGTCTGGTGTGTCTGTGCTTTAGATGTGCAAGTTCCTGATGACTAATGGCATTAATTTTTTATGTGCTTCTTAGCCATTCATCTATCTTGTCTGCAGAAATGTCTCTTCAAAGGTCTGGAGAGATAGCACAGTGATAGGGCATTTGCCTTGTGCGCAGCTGATCCAGGACGGACAGTGGTTCAAATCCTGACATCCCATGTGGTCCCCCATGCCTGCCAGAGTGCAGAGCCAGGAGTAACCCCTGAGTGCAATTGGATGTGACCCCCTCCCTCCAAAAATAATAAATGTCTCTTCGAGTCTTCTACTCATTGTTACCCTACCCCTATTCTTTGTGTAAGCTTACCTACAAGAAAGATCCTCCCATTTCTGGGAGGGGTCTTGGGGAGGTTACAAAAGTTTTGACCTCAGGGGCGAAAAGAGGAATTTGCATGAATGCAGGATGGAGGAAGAAGCAGGAGGAGATCTCTGAGGGACAAGGTACAATGCAGGGCTGAGTAGGAATCCAGCGTAAATGGTTATTATAAGCCACACATGTTGGCCAGGGCAAATAAAGATGTTATTTCCTGAAGAAGTCTGTCTGTGAGTGGATTTTCTCCTAGCCACCACCCTGAACCGGTAGACCCGCCAGCTGAAGGGGGTTGGAAACACGTATCCTGGGATGGCAGAGAAAGGCCCCTCCATTCATTTCATCACCATCCAAGCCCATCCAAAGGGATCTGATGCAACATTCATGTCTGAACTGGATTGCTTGGCAAGAACTTTTTTTGGTAAGGAATCTCACAAATGGTGCTATAAGGAGACCTGGGACCCTGGGACAGTAGTTCAATGCAAAGGCTCAGGATGCTATATCATGAACAACTTAGTAAATCATGGTGTTATAATAGAAAGTTAAAATGATATGGTCCTGGGGCTGGTGAGGTGGCACTAGAGGTAAGGTGTCTGCCTTGCAAGCGCTAGCCAAGGAAGGACCGCAGTTCAATCCCCCAGCGTCCCATATGGTCCCCCCAAGCCAGGGGCAATTTCTGAGCACTTAGCCAGGAGTAACCCCTGAGCATCAAACAGGTGTGGCCCAAAAAACAAACAAACAAAAAAAAAGATATGGTCCTGAGTTTGGGGCTGCTGTGCAGTAGTGGAGATCATCATGTCAGCTGGTCTCTACAATTCAGAGAATGAGCCCAGAGAGGCTGATAGTAGGACAACCTTCTCTAGGGCTAGAGTGCAGGCATTGCTGCTATCAGAGAATGAGAGCTGACCCGGGGTGCAACCACTTCACCAACTTGCTAGTTGATTGTTTTTGCACCTGATCTTAAGCAGCATCTTAAAATGCTCAAAATTTAGCAGTGATAATTCATGCAGGAACAGCCCTGGTTCAAATGGCTCAGGGCCTAGGCCTCACAATGGTTCTCAAAGGGCAGTTTAGCACCTTGTCTTTCCAAAGGGTGCTGGGACCTTCCCCACAGACCTTCTGCTGCTCTTGGCTTGTGATTTACAGGTATAATCGGTTTCCATAGATTTTTCCCCAAGCACAGAGTCTGTGATGTCTCAACTGGGCACAGGACTAGGCTGCCAGACCTCACTTTCATGAGCAAGAGTTTTTAGAGTCCAAGGAAAACACCAGCTGACCTCCACCCAGAGAGTGAGCACACACAGGGAGCAGGGGTGTATGTGCTGCTTACAACCTCAGCCCAATCCCCAGCAGTGAACCCCTATGTGCCCTGGAGGCCCCAGAACACTACCAGGGGAGTGCAGGAGTGTTAAAACTTCAGATTGATTTGGCTGAGAATCAAGGGGAGTGGTCCCCTGAGCATTTCTGGAAAATACACTCCCTGACACCCCCCAAAAAGAAAACCAAGGCTGTGCTCACTGACATTATGGATTATGGCAGGATGTTTGATTCATTTCTAGATAGGAGAATTTGAATGATCATCATTCTCCCTACATCACTATCTGTGCATCTGTGAGGATTGTATGGATGATCTTTGAGAGAAAGAGGGGGTACTGTTTCATGAAATCCTCTTCCTCAGAAGCTACTTTGGCTCCCAGCACGTGATCAAAGTGGGAGGGAGGATGCAGTGGTACCCCCCTCAAAATAACTGAAGGTCCCTCACAATATATGACTAGGGACAGCTGTGACCTGCCATCTGTAGAGAATGGGCACAGCAGGACCCCAAACAATGTCTTTCCAGAAGCAGAGTTGGGCCCATGCCCTGGTGAGAAGGGAGGGAAAAAATGGGCTGTTTGCTGCTGTCTTCTCACAGGTTTCCTTGAAGTTGCTGTGAGCCAGGATGCCTGTATTCATGCCACTATACTGGCTGTCCCCAGGAACCTCTGGTAGGAAAAAGTGGCCAGAAGTTCAAAAGAAACAGCCTTGAGCAGAGCCACTTGGGTTTGAAATTTTCTGGGAGTTGAACAGTATATGGAGGCAGGAAGCCAGGTTTGTAGCCATGAGTGCCACGGTGATTCGGGAGTATCCGAAAAATCACTTCCGAGCTTCCTCTGGGTCCTAATTCGTCTATGTAAACACCACTGGCTGCACCATTCCTCCAAGCTGGAGACATTCCACAGGCTGATTCAGAAAAAGTCAGCAAACATCCAAGTGTCCTTCCCTCCAATGCACAGAGAACAGAAGATGGTAGTTGTCTGAGATCAGGACAGAGAAACAAGACCAGTTCCTGGTTAGAGACAAACTCTCAGAGAGGGCTAACTGTGTGGTCCAGCCATCGAACGGTCATTCTCAACCCGAAGGGTTTGGGTTTCTTTCCTGTATTACTCAACTTGAAGGGCTAGGGAGGGTGCTTGCATTATATGCAGCTGACCTAAGTTCAATCCCTTGCATCCCATAGGGTCTCTGGAACAATAGCAGGACTGATCCTTGAGTGCATTGAGGAACAAACTCTGATTAGTACCAGGTGTGGCCTCTCAAAACTAAATAAACAAAAACAATGGAAAATTAGGGCTGGAGAGATAATAACAGGGTTAAGGTACTAGGTGCTGCCTTACATGTAGTTGAGCTGGGCTCAATCCCCAGCATCATATATGGCTCCCAGCACCACCAGAATTGGTCCCTGAGCACCTCCAGATATGGCCCAACAAACCCCCCAAATCTTTAAAGCTTTCCTGACCATTAACTTTACTCAAAGACAAGGAAACCGGGGCTATTTGGAGTAAGTATGCGTCAGCCTGCTGGCTGCCACAAACACTGAAAGGTCCTTCACTATTGTCTCTCAGACTCTGATCAGGCTTCCACTGCATGGAGAGGCAGCAGGAATGTAGAACTCAAACCACATCCATGTGATTCGCCACGAGATTACATAACTCTGATGTCCTTGAGGAATTTTATTTTTAATTATTACCCAGAGACCTACCCAGGGCCAAACTGAAACTCTCTACTCTCCTAGCTCCCAGAGTCAACAGATCAGTGAAACTTCTAGATCTTCCTAAACAAACACACACACACACACTATGTGCTGCTATTTCTTGACACCCTGGACCCTGATTTCAGACATTCTCTTTTGGCATCCTACACCCACTGTGAAAGAGAGGACCTGGCTAGCCCTTCCCTTCTCCCACCTCCATTTTGTTGCTAAATATTTGTTTATATTTATTATTTATTATATATTTATAAATAAACACTTACGTTTATTTGTGAGGGTGGTACTCACAAGCAGTACTGGGGAGGGGACCAGGTCTCCACCAGCAAAACCTCCGCCCCTGTCCAGCTGTGCTTCTGGGCCCTTTGCGCAGGTGCTGGCACTAGTCAGTTCCTCCCTCTGCTCCACTATCTGCTTGCATGGTCAACAGAATACAGATAGTCCAAGGCAGTGATTAGCAACATCAGTTCTCCTGCAACAGTGCTCTCTGTCCACTGTCCCAGAAGTGTGAGTGAATTGTCTCTGCCTAGAGTTCAGTCACGTCACTGTTTGATCTACCTCACTCTGAGCTTCTTACATATTTTCCCACTGCTCTTTTTCCATAATTTTGTTGTTATTCTGGGGGGTGGTCGCACACAGCAGTGTTCAGAGATCACTCTTGGTAACGTTTAGTGAATTATACATGATGCTGGGGATGGAACCTGGACTAGTCCCATTCATGCTATAGTGTAGCTCTGGCCCCTCTTTGCTATCTGGGGAGGCCGAAGCCAACAGTGCTCAGGGGTTGCTCCTGGCAATGCTGGGAACCAAGTGATGTTCAGAACCTTATGCTGGCCTCCTGCATGCAAAGCTTGTAATTAGCCCATTGAGTTATTTCTCCAGTCTGTGCTTTTTCCTTTTTTTTTTTTTTTTTAAATCTATCTTTTTTGGGGAGAGGCACACCCATCAGCACTCAGAAATCACTCCTGGCATGCTGGGGGGATCATATGGGATGCCGGGAATCAAACTTGGGTCCGTCCCAAGTTGGCTGCTTATGAGGCAAATGCCCTGTAACTGTGCTATCACTCTGGCCCCAACTTTTTCCCTTTTTTTGGGTAGAGAGGGGGAAGAAAGGTTCCAGGGAACTGAGCCCAGAGCTTCACAGGAGGGAGGCTATTACTGAGCTACATCCCTACCCCTACCACCACTCTACTTTCCTTATTTCTTATTAGTAAAGAAACCAACTTAGGTTTTCTTCATCTCAATTAGGCTATGGAATGATTCTGCTACTTGCAATCCATTTTATAAAATTTTGTAGCATTGGGGACTGAACCCATGTGTACCACGCATGTACGTTGACACCATTTGGCACCACCCCAACCCAGTTTCATTACCCTGTGTAAGAAGTTCTAGCTGCTGCTCCCTCCCTTTCAGTTCTGTTTTTTTCTTTTGGATCATATCTGGAGATGCTCAGGAATCATCTCTTGGTGCTTGGGAGATCACTTGGGGATTGAATCCAGGTTGGCCTCTTGCAAGGCCAAGTGTCATGCCTGCTGTCCTCTCTATCACCTTTTGTTTTGGAATCACACCAAGTGTGGGGGGGTGTCACTCTTGGTAGTGTTGGGGATCTAACCCAGAGTTTCCCTGTGCTCTAGCACTTAGCGAGATTGACCCAGGTCCCATGTTTTTGTTTTGGAATTTGGGTTTGGTTTTGTTTCTAGTACAGTTCCTAAATCCTCCTCTCAGACCCTCTTGCTCTCTTGGTTATTATATTTGTGTGTGTGTGTGTGTGTGTGTGTGTGTGTGTGTGTGTTGCCAGGATTCAACCCAAGGCCTTATACACTCAGGAATATTTCTCAGGAGTACTACTGAGCTACACCCATGGAGCTTCTAAAGAACGCCAGAGAGTGCTCCAGATTTGCTGCCAGCCCTGATTCCAGGCTTGTTTTTCACAGAATCTCTGCCTTAGTTCCAGTTTCTTCCTATATCTTCTGTCCTTCTCTCTGTTGTCTGCTGTAGTATGTTTGAGGTGAAAGGTGGTAGCTTTCCTCCTTTCTAGGTGCAGCACTGAAAAGGTGTAACACTTCTGAGTTTACATCTAAAAACCTGCTGATGGGGCTGGAGCAATAGTCCAGGGGGAGAAGGTGCCTGCCCTGCACCCCAGTTGAAATTCCAGAACTGCATATGGTCCCCAATCACCCCAGGACAAAGTCCCTAAGCACAAAGTCATGATGCCTGAGCACTGCCAGGTGTGGCCCCCCCAAAAAATACTTCAAAATATTATGAGAGAATCCCAGTTTATCTTTAAATCCATCTCATTCGAGACTGTTTCAAAGCATCTGCTTGTTTTGCGGGTACCATAGCTTCCAAAATCTGTTGAGGAGAATAGAATGATTTCATTTCCCTAGCGTCTGTAAATTGTTTCTAGAGATAATTCGTGTGGTTATTCATCTTTAGTTTTCTCTTTTATCCTTTAGTTAAATTCCTGCGCTGGATACTTCCTGTGTGCGAGTCTGGGTTGATTTTTCTGGGCCATCAGTTCAGAGTCTTCAAACATGAGCATCAGATTAGCTGACCGAGGGTCCACAGAGATGAGAAAAAAGTATCCTTAAGTGACTAGTATGTAAGAAGAAAGTCATTCTGCTTCCTGATCTTTCATACATGACTTGTACGTGACTTCCTGGAAATTTGCAGGAACTCTTCTTGGACTGGAGAATTGAAATTTCACGATGAAGTGCTTTGGCATAGGTTAATTTTCATCCAATTTTCTGGGTCACTCATTGAATCCTTTCCATTTCAAAGCTAGTTTTCTTCATCTTCTAATCCTCTGGTTGAGTAGCTCATTTCTACCACTACATTCCAATTTGCCACCAGTTGATTTTTATCCTCGATTTTCAAAACTAGTATTTTAGGGCTGGGAAGACAACTTAAAAGGGCTGGAGCACCTGCAGAAGAATTGTGTTTCTTCTTTGAGTCACAATGGGCTCAGGGTTCCTGTCTGGAGGGTCTGAATGGCAGCAGATCAGCTTGCACATAGTAATGCCTACATAAATTCTGTGGCCCCACCAGTCACACCAACACAAGAACCCGGGCACCTGGGCACTGGTCAGAGTGCAACCAACACCATCTCTTTGAGCCTACATTTTCTACAACCAGGAAAAAAAGCTCCTTTTTTAATTTGCATGCTTTTTTTATTTTTATTTATTTTTTTTTTTTTTGTATTTTTTGCTGGGGAGGTAGATGTGAGGGACGATGCCCAGCAGTACTCAGCGGGCAATGCTCAGTCAGTCCCCAGGACTAAGATTCAGAAAATGAGATTCTGCCTGAACAAAGATGTGCCAGAGCAGGGTGTGCCAAAGTGATGACTGGAGAAGGAAAGATCTGGGAGCCCCTGGCCCCCAGTTTCTGCGTGTGGGCAGAACACTTGGATGCTCCCAGCTTTCCAGCACAGCCTCCGTGTCAGGCAGATGAAGGCTTATTCTCAGCACTGAGGGGAAACAGCTGAGTGTGAACTGTCAGCAGTGTTCACCGCTGAAAGCACCACTTTCTTCTCCCTGTGGGGATCCCTAGGGAAGGGGGTGGTGAGGCACCCAGGGAGATGCTCTATAACCCAAACAGCAACCGATAATGGACCCTCTACACTCAGATGATGCAAGTGCCAAGTCTGATGGGCCCCATATCTGCTTCTGCCCTATTTCCCTAGATCCTCCCTCCTTCCCACCCTGTCACTTTTGTTTGGGGGCCCCTCCTGGAAGTACTGGAGGAACATAAGTGGTGCCCGAGACCCAACCTGAGCCTCCTGCATGCAAACCATGTGTTCCATCTCACCATTTCTTTGACCCCTGCCTGCAGGCTCTTCTTGAATCATTTTCTCGATCTTACTAGGCATCACATGAATATGAGAAGGGAAAGGACCTAAGTTCAAATCTATGTTTCCTAAAGTCTAGTGACACCAAGTTAAAGTTGGCGGGATGGTTGAGGACCATTCAGAGGTCCACTGCTCCCCCATACTAGCTTGAAGCTGCATGTGGTTTCACGGTGATTTTAATAAACAGGTGAAAGTGTTGAATATTTTATTTAACCTTCAATTTAAAAGAGCTTCACACCGGGGATGAGAACACATAGGCTACTTCTTAAGGAAGCCACCCTTCAGGGTTCAAGGGCTTGGCTGTTTATTGCTTAAGCACTTTCAGAATTCTTGTTCTATATCCAGGGCTGAATAAAGTGCTTCATTTTCTTCTTCCTTTAGAGAAAAAGTTTCGTTAAACCTCTTGCCTCTTAGTTCAGTCTCACTGCTCCTTGGGCTTCTGGGCAACTTTTGTGGATTAGAATTGAAGCTAAATCACCCTGAGGGTCTTTGGAGGAGGGAGGGAGGGAAGGGAGAGAGAGAGGAGGGAAGGGAGAGAGAGAAAAGAGAGAGAGGAGAGAGAGGGGAGAGAGAGAGGAGAAAGAGAGGAGAGAGAAGAGAGAGAGGAGAGAGAGAGGAGAGAGGAGAGAGATGGAGAGAGAGAGATGGAGAGAGAGAGAAAGAAGAGAGAGGAGAGAGAAAGATATGAAACAACAGTCACTATCTTTTTGTGGGGAGGCTGTTGGGCCATCCCTGGTCAAGGTTTGGGGCTATTCTTAGATCTTTGAAAGTCAATCATATGCCACATAGTGCACTGGCACTATCTCTCCAGCCCTGTACATGCCATCTTGAGTCATGCAGTGTGAAGCCCATTTAATGTGTGTACCCACCATGTCCCCTTTCTCCAGACACCTCTCCTCCTCCCAAATCAAACCTCTCATCCAGGGATCTCAAACTCAATTTACCTGGGGGCCGCAGGAGGCAAAATCAGGATGAGGGATAAGAGATTTCGCTTACCGAATATTCGCAATAAAAAATCGCATTAGTGGGGCCGGCGAGGTGGCGCTAGAGGTAAGGTGTCTGCCTTGCAAGCGCTAGCCAAGGAAGGACCTCAGTTCGATCCCCCGGCGTCCCATATGGTCCCCCCAAGCCAGGGGCAATTTCTGAGCGCTTAGCCAGGAGTAACCCCCTGAGCATCAAATGGGTGTGGCCCGAAAAACAAAAACAAAAAAAAATTGCATTAGTAAGAAAAAAATCGCATAAACATTTGCATACCCCAAACAGAACTGCTCGGGGTGTGCGAATGTTTAATGCGATTTTTTTCTTACTAATGCGATTTTTATTGCGATTATTTGGTAAGCGAATAATCGCGAATACTGCGATATTTGAAGGCTGGTCGCGGGCCACAAAATGTTGTACGGAGGGCCGCAAACGGCCCGCGGGCCGCGAGTTTGAGACCCCTGCCCTCATCTTCCCACTCCTCCCTCACCTCCTCCTAGAGCTGCATCTGCAAGCACCATCACAGACACGAAGGGGTCGTCAATGGCAAAATGATTTTTCTAGAGCTGGGAGGCCCTGTGTTCTGTGTGTTTCTCATTGTAGCCCAGAGATTTTCCTCATTCTCCTCCCCAACCTCCACAAAATGGCAAGTAGGGGGAGAGAGGTAGGAGTAAAATTCTAAACCAGGGGTAGCAGGAGGGGTTTTGGGGAATAATATTTTAGTTTTTGGGCCAAACTCGGCAATGCTCAGGGGACAATGTGGGGTGTCAGGTTGGCTATGTTCAAGGCAAGCCCCCAACCTGCTATACTTGTTCCTTCTTCAAAATAATTTTTGCTTGCTTGGTCTTTGGTTTGGGGGGGGGGCGGTTGTCGGAGGGGGACCCATACCCAGCTGTGCCTAGGGCTTACTCCTGGCTCTATGCTCAGGAATCACTCCTGGTGGACTTGGAAAACAATATGGGGAGAATTTAATGGGGTTAGTGTTGTTTCCAGGAACCAGAAAGCTGATTCCCTAAGTGAGGCGTAGGCCACAGGGATGGAGGGCATAGGCCTAGGATTTCATTCAGTAGTGTGCCCTGCCAGGGGAGGGTGGCCAAAGAGCTACAGGAACAGGGAGCTCACCTTCTATGCCCACTTCACTCACCTCACACAAGTGTCTTTCCACAATGCTGGAAGCAGACAGTGCAATCTGAGGGTTCTCGTGGAGCTGCAAGGCCTCGATTCTGTCAAGGCCCCTGAGTTCCTCAATGAGAAAACACAGTCTCTGCTTCTGAGAAAAGGACCTCGCAGCCTGTGGAGAGGGTGAGGCCCTGAGGACTGACACTAGATGGGAACTGTCCTAGCAGAGCTTCTGCTTAGTCCGACTCCAGAGTGGGAACCTGCTTGTAATTTTCCCAAAATTCCCCCCAAAAGGACAAAACCACATACTGTTGTCTGAAGAAAGTCTTCAAGCAAGCAACTGGTTTCTTAGATATAGCTAACAATAATAATAAAAGGGGGCCACCAGCTCGGTGTCCAGTCCCTCTTCCCCCTACCACCAGCCAGCCAGTCAATGGCCCCAACTGACCCCCAGTTCCGAGATCCACCCACTCTTTATTTATCTCTCAACAGCGCCCCATAGGTCATAGGTGGAACAACAGGCAAACCTTTCATATATAACAATACCACGCACAGTTTCCAGGGCCCAAGTGAGAGCATAGCAGAAAGAGTATTTGCCTTGCATGTGACTGACCTGAGTCTGATTCCCAGCATCCTATATAGTCCTCCTAGCCCGCCAGGAGTGATTTCTGAGCACAGAGTCGGGAATAGCCTCTGAGAACCTCTGGGTATGGCCTCAAGGCAAAACCCTGCACATTCCCTTCCATCTTAGACATGTTCTTTACATATACATTCAGGTTTATTTTAACTGCACAAGAAATTATTTTTCTTTGCAGAACATGCTGTCATTCGTGAGTTGGTCAGCCCTTAGCAGCATCTCCCTTTCTGAGGAAGGGAAGTGGTTTCACACACAGCTTGAAAGGGTGAGCAAGGGGTGCTACATAAGTGAAGAGCTGTGACCTGCATGCACTCTGGAGAACCTTATGAACAGAAGGGCCACTGTAGCAGGTAAGCGGATCCCTGGAATAAATAATCTGGGGAAAGGCTTCTTCCTGCCTGGTGACTGACTCCAACATGGGTATACAGCGGATGAGGCACATAAAACTAGAGAGAAAAATGAAACTTAGAGAAGTGTTTCATCACTATGGTAGGGAGCAAGTAATTGTTATAAGAAACTAAGACAAATGAGCAAATGTTGAAACTAAGAAATATATATTGGTTTTTGAGTCACACCCAGCAGCGCTCAGGGGTTACTCCTGTCTCTACACTCAGAAATTGCTCCTGGCAGGCTCAGGGGACCATATGGGATGCCGGGATTCAAACCACCTACCTTCTGCATGCAAAGCAAATGCCCTACCTCCATGCTATCTCTCTGGCCCCTCAAGAAATATTTTTCTCAATATGGGCAAATTGACTCGTCAAGGCATACAGAAATAATTCAGGTGGGCAGTGATCATCTTGGGTATAATTTGGGGGTACTTTTTGTGATTTTTTTGTTTTTGTTTTTGTTTTTTGTTTTTTTTTCGGGCCACACCCATTTGATGCTCAGGGGTTACTCCTGGCTAAACACTCAGAAATTGCCCCTGGCTTGGGGGACCATATGGGACGCTGGGGGATCGAACCGCGGTCCTTTCTTGGCTAGCGCTTGCAAGGCAGACACCTTACCTCTAGTGCCACCTCGCCGGCCCCAATTTGGGGGTAGTTTGTTCACTAAAGATAAGTTTTCAAGGAACATTAATTTGAGGTGGGGGGGGGCACAAACTAGCAGTACTCAGGGATCACTCCTGGTAGGCTTGAAGGATCAAATGTGGTGCCAGGGACTGAATCTGAGTCAGCCATGAGCTAGACACTCAATTGTACTAATTGGAAAAGAGAGGGGGCTGTTCCCATTTGGGAATGTCTGCAGCAGGAAAGATTTGGAAAATGCCAGTGTTTGACAAGGGATCCCTTGGCAGGGCCAAGCACAGAATAAAAGCAATTCAAGAAGGGAACTTCTTGGGGGGCAGAGAGATATCACAGTGAGTAGGGCATTTGTCTTACATGCGGCGGATCTGGGTTTGATCCTTATCATTTCATATGGTCCCCTGAGTCTTCCAGGAGTGATTTCTGAGCACAGAGCCAGGAGTAACTCCTGTGTGTCATTGTGTGTGGCTCAAAAGGAAAAAAAAAAAAAACCAAAAACGGGGGCTGGAGAGATAGCATGGAGGTAAGGCATTTGCCTTGCATGCAGAAAGTCGGTGGTTTGAATCCTGGCATCCCATGTGGTCCCCTGAGCCTGCCAGGAGTGACCTCTGAGCGTAGAGCCAGGAGTAACCCCTGAGTACTGCCAGGTGTAACCCCAAAAAAAGAAAGGGAAGGGAAGGGGAAGGAAGGGGAGGGAGGGAGGGAGGTTGGGAGGGAGGGAGAGAGGGAGGAAGGGAAAGAAGGAAAGAGAGGAAGGAAGGAAGGAAGGAAGGAAGGAAGGAAGGAAGGAAGGAAGGAAGGAAGGAAGGAAGGAAGGAAGGAAGGAAGGAAGGAAGGAAGGAAGGAAGGAAGGAGAGGAAGGGAGGGAGGAGAGGAAGGGAGGGAGGGAGGGAGGAGAGGAAGGGAGGGAGGGAGGAGAGGAAGGGAGGGAGGGAGGAGAGGAAGGGAGGGAGGGAGGAGAGGAAGGGAGGGAGGGAGGAGAGGAAGGGAGGGAGGGAGGAGAGGAAGGGAGGGAGGGAGAGAGGGAGAGAGGGAGGGAGGGAGGAGAGGGAGGGAGGGAGGAGAGGGAGGGAGGGAGGAGAGGAAGGGAGGGAGGGAGAGAGGGAGGGAGGGAGGAGAAGAGAGGAGGAGGAGAAGAGAGGAGGAGGAAGAAGAAGAGGAGGAAATGGAAGAGGAAGAAGAGGAGGAAGAGGAGGAGGAAGAGGAGGAGGAAGAGGAGGAGAAAGAGGAGGAGGATGAGGAGGAGGATGAGGAGGAGGAAGAGGAGGAGGAGGGAAAGTCAGGGACAAAATCTGAAGAAGTGAAAGTGTGGCACATTATACATTTTCAACTCAGCAGCAGATCTGGGAAAACTGGAGAGGAAAGCTATTCAGAGTTTGGGAATAGTTATTGTCCAAGCCACTCCCCTAAAGGAGACTGAGGGACCGTTAGGTCACACTGTGAGCTGCAGAGCCTGCCGGGGAGGTCTTAGCCCTGACACCCTCTTGTGCTTGACATAGATCCAAGAGAAGAATTGGTCTGAAACAGGACTGGGCTGGTTACTGAGAGGAACAAGGATAAGAGATGGCCCAAGAGCCCTAAGATGGGTCTTGGATCCTTAAAGAGTAACAAGTAGCCTGAAGTTACCTCAAAGCCCCACATCTACTTCTGCTTCCCACTTTGAAACTCTGCCAGTTTTTCCTGTTGTTGGGCCACTCCCAGCATAACTGGGTCGCAAACTCAGTGTCTCAGGCATGCAAAGCTCAGCCACAGCCCTGGCCCCTCCCAGCCCACTGTGTTTTCCCATATCGTGTGCTCTGTCTCTGTTAATGGGGGTTCCTGCCCATCAGATGGACATTTGCCCTGGCTCTCCAAAGGAAGCCAATGAAGATCAGGGTCTGTAACCCACAAATGTGTGTGAACATGTGTGTGCCCACTTTTGTCTATGGGTTGCTGATGCTTTAGTTTTGATCTCTGCAGTGTCCTCCAAGTTTTCAGTCAGGTTGGGCTGTGTTTCAAGCCGGTACCTGACTCCTTTCTTTCTGAAGTTATAGGAAATGGATGACTCTTATAAGGAAGTCCCTGGAGTTTGTTCAAAATGCTTCAGTTGCTTAGAGAAGGCCCTTAGCCAAGATCTTCTAACCAGCTTCCAAGATGGACCCAGGTGATCTGTGTGGAATGGGGCAAGCTGCAGAACCAATAGGACTCTGTGCAAATTATCTTTGGGACTAGGGCCTAGCAAAGTTTCCATTTTGCTTTCCTGCACACTCCCCAATAAAAGAAATGATGGTCTAAATCACTCTAAATAAAGGTATACTCTGTGCACGAAGGAAATTGTTTGCATCTACTGCAGTAATAGGCCCTGAAAAAGTAAAAGTGGGGGGCCAGAGAGATAGTACAGGAGTTAGGGTGCTTGCCTTGCCAACAGCTGATGTCAGTTCCTTCCCAACACTACATATGATCCCTTAAGCACTTAGAGGAATAACCCCAGAGTATGGAGTCAAGTAAAGCCTAAGCATAGCCCAATGTGATCCAAAAAATAGGAGGGAAGTACAATTGAGTCATAATTATGTAAAGGACTTGGACAATTCATGCCAATAACTGTTTTGTTTTGAGCCACACGTGGTGATTCTCAGAGATTACTTCTAGCTCCATGCTCAGAGATCACTCATACAGATGTGGTGACAGATTTAGAGACCATATGAGGAGCTGGGAATCAAAGTTGGATCAATTGTGTGCAAGGCAAGTGCTCTTCCACTATAATATCTCTCGAGCCCCATTATTTTTGTGATTTAATTTGTTTTTTGTGACTTACTTTGTGTTTTTTTTTTTTTTGTTCGTTGTTTTTTGTTTTGGGGCCACACCCAGTGACACAGCGGTGAGAGTAACCCGCTCAGGGGTTACTCCTGGCTATGTGCTCAAAAATCCCTCCTAGCTTGGAGGACCATATGGGATGCTCGGGAATCGAACTGCTGTCCTTCCTAGGTTAGTGCTTGCAAGGCAAATGCCCTACCACTTGTGCCACTGCTCCGGCCCTTGGTGTGACTTATTTTGGAAGCCACTATTGGCTATTGGCTAGAACTTTTTCTTATGTATATTTTCTTAAGTATCTAGATCTGGGGCCGGGCGGTGGCGCTGGAGGTAAGGTGCCTGCCTTGCCTGCGCTAGCCTAGGACGGACCTCGGTTCGATCCCCTGGCGTCCCATATGGTCCCCCAAGAAGCCAGGAGCAACTTCTGAGCGCATAGCCAGAAGTAACCCCTGAGCGTCACAGGGTGTGGCCCAAAAACCAAAAAAAAAAAAAAAGTATCTAGATCCCCAGTAGTAAGGACTACACACTAAGAGGTACATTATTCTCAGCTCAAGGTTAGTAATATATATTTTTTTGTTTTTTGGATCACACCTGGCAGCGCTCAGGGGTTACTCCTGGCTCTATGCTCAGAAATCACTCCTGGCAGGCTCGGGGGACCATCTGGGATGCCGGGATGCGAACCACTGTCCTTCTGCCTGCAAAGCAAATGCCTTACCTCCATGCTATCTCTCTGGCCCCAAGGTTAGTAATATTTAAGACAATTACTTGTCATGTTAATTTTACCATTAAAAAAAGGAAAATTTGGGCCCGGAGAGATAGCACAGCAGCATTTGCCTTGCAAGCAGTCGATCCAGGACCAAAGGTGGTTGGTTCGAATCCCGGTGTCCCACATGGTCCCCTGTGCCTGCCAGGAGCTATTTCTGAGCAGACAGCCAGGAGTAACCCCTGAGCACCGCCGGGTGTGACCCAAAAATCAAAAAAAAAAAAAAAGGAAAATTCAACTTTGCTTTTTTGGGTGACTCTGCTCAGAAGAAGCTGACTGCCATGATGTGAGGACACACAAGTATTCCAGTGGAGAGGGCCACAGGCCCAGATAGAATGCTAGGTCCATGACACAGTCACCTTGGAAGTGGACCCTCTTGATGCAAGAAGGCAGAGATGCCTTCTTTGCTTCTCTGACTTCACCATTGAGCTGAGAAAATGATGGTGTTGAACTTGGTCTCAGTTCATCCCAGAGGATGTGTGAAAATGGAGGGCAGGTGAGGGCTATGAGAGCTGCATTCAGTGTTTCCGAGTTCAAGGCTACCACGTTGAGAAACCTACCTGTGCACATCAGCTCACCTGGAAGATGTAAGAGAGGATGTTGAGGATAACGAGAATGATTTTGTTATCGTGGATGGTGAGGAGATTCACCAGAGGCTGCAGGATACCAGCCTGGATCAGATGGATCAGTTGCTCCACAGTACTCCCGGTTGTGAAGTTAGCTATGGTCAAGATAGCCTCCTTCTGGACTCCATACTCGCCCTGCCAGAGAAAATATTTACATCCCTCTCAGTCCACGTGTACTCAGCACAGAGATGCTATTTCAATACCAGAAACTGGGCAGTAGGAAGCATCGCAGCCATCAGCCCAAATGAGAATCAGGGAGCCATTCTTTGAGAAGCCGAAGCAGGCACTCCCATCACGAGGTCTCAGAAAGAGAAACTGAGGCCCAAGAGACTCATTCTCTTCAGTTACAGGAAATGTGAACCCTACTTCTACCAGCCCAAGAAACACAGCTTGTGTCTTGCGGTATTTAGAAATTCAGCTTGTGGGCCCGGAGAGATAGCACAGCGGCGTTTGCCTTGCAAGCAGCCGATCCAGGACCAAAGGTGGTTGGTTCGAATCCCAGTGTCCCATATGGTCCCCCGTGCCTGCCAGGAGCTATTTCTGAGCAGACAGCCAGGAGTAACCCCTGAGCACTGCTGGGTGTGGCCCAAAAAACAAAAAAAAAAAAAAAACAAAAAAAAGAAATTCCGCTTGTGTCTTGCGGTATCCATAGCAGAAAGGCCTCTGACTATTCTGACCCAGGAAAGCAGTGAATGACAAGCTTAACAAATGCCAAAGTCAAATTCACAAACACGAGCCTGGTCACTGCACTCTCCTGAAAGAGAAAGTACCTCACATCTGCGAGCTGTGCTTTGCTTGGAAAGATTCGAGTACTTACTCACTGTTCCTTCCACGCCTGAGCAGGAGCCATTCTCATCATGGGGCTGGGAAAACTATGTTATCATATTAAAATAAAATGTAAAGCCAAAGGGCCAGAGAGATATAGCACAGCAGTAGGGAGCTTGCCTTGCACGTGGCCTACCTAGGACAAACCTGAGTTAGATTCCCGGCATCTCATATGGTCCCCCAAGCCTGCCAGGAGTGATTTCTGAATGCAGAGCCAGAAGTAACCCCTGAGTGTCACTGAGTGTGACCCCCCCCCAAAAAAAAAAAAAGTAAAATCAACTATACAACAGATGGCTATGAGCTGCTCCATGATCAGGGCCTGGATTCCTATTAGAGGCTAAGACTTGTGCCATTGAGATTTCAGTGGTATCTACTAACACAGCTAACACAGTGCCATAATTTGTGTTGCACACCTGGAAATTCACCAACCAAACCAATCAGAATCAACCCCGGTAGGTTCTCTATATCCACCTCTACTACCCTACCTCCACCCCCAATTCAAGATCACTACTCCTGACTCAATTCACAGAATAGGGAGTTTATCCATTAAAAGAATAAATTCAAAAATCAAAGTGATTTAAAAAAAAAAAGTTGTTCCGAGAGCAGGAAGTGGCGATCAGGAGGGAGGAGGGAGCTTGGTTATATTTCAGTATGGAGATCTGGATTTTCCTTGAATGTTAGTACCTTAATCATGGGATTCCCCACATCTGAGGAGATCATTCTCCCTCCTTCCTACACCATATAACCTGATACACTTTTCCTCTTGGCAAGGAGATAGCGTGTTTTTTTCTTACTACATAGACATAAGCCGCTATTGCCACCTCATCTAAACTGGATATTTGAGCTAAAAGGTTCCCTTTGGTCAAGAAGAATGCAAATTCTAAGTTCTCCAGACTTCTAAAGTTCTCCAAAATGGAATGCTCCTTCCTTTCCACTCCCCCACAGAGTTAGTAACTGAATATTTGTGTTGCTGTGCTGGAGCCCTCAGTTTTCACAACTCCTGGGAGATTGATCCAATTGGGCATCGCAGGCCCACTTACGTTCTTCAGCAGTGACACCAGGAGTGGCAGAATGTCATAGGAGATAAGCTGCTGGATGTGCTGGCTAGGCCCAGCAGCCACGTTGCTCAGGGCCCAGGCTGCTTCCTTCTGGATGGAGGATTTGGGGTGCCTGAGGAGCTGGGGTAGCACACTTAGCATGCCAGCATCGATGGCCATCTGGGTCTGATGGTCCGTGCCTGTGACAATGTTTCCCACCGTGCGCAGGGAGGGGGTCTGTAAGAATAGTCACATAACAGGCACAATTACTGCTGTGAAAAAAGCCAAGATCTCAGGTGTGTGGACTGCATCTATGTCCATAGTCCTTATCAGTGGACAGCTCCCAAGGCCACTCACAAGGTCAGAGGGATGAGCCCCACTGGGAGATGGAAGGACTGAAATCATGCTGCTTGCTTCCTGTGCTGAGAATTGCTCTGTTCAGTGCAATGCTTATAGGGAGAAATATCTACCTGATTAATATGTACTGATCTTCTGTGTCATATCTAACTGCAGGAATGTCATCCTAATGGCAGTATGGGGTAGACAGACACCCCCCTACCTTTAATATCCCTCAGTAATGAGAATTCTTAGGATTGGTTAGTGATGGATTCAAAACAACAACCTAGGAGAGTTCACTGAGGGTTTATTTGAGTTCTTCTGCCACTGTCACCAAAGCCCTAGCACGGAACGTTGGCCCTCCTAGAGCTTTCCTGTCCAGTTCAGCCAGGGGAGAAGTGAAAAACTCTGGGCCAACCACAGTGATGTCAGGACACCCACAGACCCAGGAGGACAATCTGAAGAAGCTGCCCACACACCTTCCAGTGCTCAGCATGATTCCTTTTTCACCCACCCTCTGTGGAACAGACACGAGAACTTATGGGCTACTGCCAGCTCCATGCTTAGGGGTGTCATTTATGAAGCTGCTTGGAGAACCGTGGGTGCTGGGGATCAAAGCCATACATGCTTTTCAGCATGTATTCCAGTCCTCTCAGATCTCCTCCAGCCCAGAAATCCTATTTCTGTGTAAGTTTTACAATAACACACACAGGGACCTCTCCCCCTCCTATCCATGTGGTTTATGCCAGCTTGTTAAAGTCTATACACTCAGAGCACTGGAAGAAAGGTAAAAAAAAAATTTTAATATCTCATTGAGTGGAGGATAAGCCATTTTAATTTGATGCTTTTCAATAATCTATAATTAGCACAAGAAAAAACTAATTGATTGATACCCACTAGGATTTGAGATAAAAATAGATTTAAGGGGCCAGAGAAATAGTCCTTGCTATACTGATAGTTGATCCCAGTTCAACCTCGGCATTACATATGAACCCTGCCTCATGTACCACCAGAAGTGATCCCAGAGCACTGAGCTAGAAGCAAGCCCTGCAGTTGTGCTACAACTGCAACAATAGATTCAAGTGACTAGAAAGGAGCTGAGACCAAGGAAATGCCTCAGATAAGCTCTGCTCTAGGAGGAGGGTTTGAGAATCTCTGGCAGTTTTGAGTTGGGGAGAACAGAGTAGAGGTTGCAGACTTTAGAGGTCCTTAGGGACCCAGAGAACTGGGGCTTCTTACCAAGACATTGAGTTCCGGGCTGGTCATGAGCTCCACCAGCCTGGGCAGGACCCCTAGGTCCACCACTTGGCTGATGCGCTGGTTGGAACTGTCAGTGAGGTAGGACAGGGCCCAGGAGGCGTCCGAGTGTACTTCAGGGTCTTGGTGCTGGAGGAGCTGGGAGAGGGTGGGCAGTATTTGCTTCACAGCCATATCACATGGGTATGGGTCCTTGTTCCGGCACAAGTTGGACAGGGTCCAGGTGATGATCCGCAGAAATGGAACCTAGAACCCGGAGACTGCCCCAGGATCTGGCACAGAGAGACACCAACCACAGCAGGCTGGCTGCCCTCTTCAATATTATCAACTCGAGCTTCACAGAGGAATTTATTCTAGAAAGCAGTGTATGCTAGGAAGCTGGAGAATGAGCTGGAGGTTCCAGGCTCAAACGTTTGATGGTGCTTTTCTAATAGTCATCACTTCTCCATCTCTCTACTCAATTGATAACAATTTCACAGCAAAACCAAGAAGGAGCAGACATCATTTGATCTTCCCATTGATCTACCATCCTGTTATCTAGCACCATAAGCTACATAACAGGAGGGAGGATCAAAACCCGCCTACGGATTCCTTTTTGCTTATAGTCTCAATCTTTCCCAGGCAAATCCTCACTTTCACTCTACAGAGCCTTCTGAAAGGAATTTCTACCGTCACAGTCTACCTATGACTCCCCTTTGCCATTCAACCCTGTCTAGGTTGGTTTTGCACCTCATTACCCAACAGTTTTGGTAACATGCTCGGCTCCTTCCAAGTCACCAAATCTAGCAACTCTAGTGAGAATGCTACTCTGAGGCTGCAGACAGGCAATGCCTGTGCTTTTCCAGGGAACTCTAACCTCACTTCCCCATGCCCTTTGTTTGAGACATCTGTGCCACCAAACAATTTCCTGCTGCCAAAAGGGCTGTTTCTTCCCAGCAGGCTATCCAGGCTGTGCCTTGACCTCTAAATGTCAGTACCCGCAGGCGTTGGTTCCGGACTCTCCTTCCCCCTCTAGGTCAGGGGGTGGGAAGCTATTTTCTGGAAGGAGCCTGACCATACAACACATTTCTCCTTTTCTAGAGGCCAGATGGGCTGTGACTCTACCCCATCCTAATCTTGTAATGCCGAAAGTCCTGTCAAGGCTGTACCAATGGAGACTGCTGGTCAGGTTGACTTCTCTGCCCCAGTCTTAGCATGTATCACTTGGCTGGATGGTACATGTGTGCAACATAGACCCATGTGTCCAGCATCCTCCCCAGCTGTGGGTCCTTACACACAAACCCCTATACTTAGGCTCCGGCTTGCTGGGCCTCCCCTGCCACCTTCTTTGCTTATTTTTGCCTCCTGAGTATAGTGAAGCTCAGAGACTAGCTGCACCCCCATCCCTCTGCTCAAACCAACACCAGCAACCAAGAGGAGGGTTCTTCTGAAACACGTGCACTCACTTCCTGATGAAACTCTCCAAAGGAACCCCGGGACCACCAGGATGACTTCAAAGGCCCTTCCTCTAGCTCTCTCCATTCCTCTGGACCAGGCTGGCCTTTCTGTCCACTGCCCATATCAGGACTTCTCCCACTTGGGGGCTTGGCACTTATCTCCTTGGCTTTTGGCAACTATGCTCCCATTCCATTTTGGGGAAAGGGAAAATGAAACACTTAGTGGTACTCAGAAGTTACTCCAGGCTCTGTGCTCAGAAGACCATATGTGGATTGAACTGTGGTATACTGTATGTAAGGCAATTGCCTAAACCCTGTGCCCCTCCACCTCCAACCTTGAGGCAAATCTTTGGGGTTTTTTTGGGATTTTTCTGTGGGGAGGTCACACCCAGTAGCGCTCAAGGATTACTCCTGGCTCTATGCTCAGAAATCACTCCTGGCAGGCTCGGGGACCATATGGAATGCCGGGATTTGAACCACCGACCTTCTGCTATCTCTGCAGCCCTGAGGCAAATCTTTAAATCAAAGTTAATCCCTAAACCAGAGGCTGCTCTACTTCTGGCACATGTCACGCTTTAAATCTAGAACCTCTGTGGGTCTAAGAACAGTCATTAATTCACTCTGCAACTGAGAAACTGAGTTTGGTCAGCTTTGCAGCAATGCAAGCTTTGGGAAACTTTCACAGCAGACCACAGAGAACAGAGCAGCAGCAGTCTCTACTCAGATGCTCAGTCCATGTCCTGTTCCTAACTGCCATCCTAAGCCGCTGCCACATTATTTAGAAGTGATTTGAAAGAATGTGTCCCTATTTACCATTTTCAGACACTTGCTCCATAGCTAGATTGTCTAATTTAAAGATACTCATTGGTCAGATCTAGAGCAATAGTACGGTGGGGAGGATATTTGCCTTGTACACAGCCAACCCAATTCCCGGCACCCCATACCATTCCAAGAGCCTTGCAAGAAGTAAACCCTGAGTTCAAAGTCAGGTGTAAGTCCTGAACACAGCTAAGGCCTCAAAAGCACTAAGCACTGTGGCCCCCAAACAAAACCATCACAACAGAAAGATACTTACTGGTGTGGTGGGTGAGACCAGAGAAAGCAGATGGGGAACTGCATTGCTGGAGATGACAATGTCCCTGAAGGTTGGGCCATCCCCTACAGCAGACAAGCATAGGGTATTCAAGTGAACAGAGAGCCAGGAAGAGGGGGGAAATAACTGATCTTTTCGGGTTTTTTTTTTTTTTTTTTTTGGTTTTTGGGCCACACCCTGTGAGGCTCAGGGGTTACTCCTGGCTATGCGCTCAGAAGTTGCTCCTGGCTTCTTGGGGGACCATATGGGACGCCGGGGGATCGAACCGCGGTCCGTCCTAGGTTAGCGCAGGCAAGGCAGGCACCTTACCTCCAGCGCCACCGCCCGGCCCCTCTTTTGAATCAGACCTGCACTGCTCAGGAGCTATTCCCAGCTTGGTGCTGGGGACCCAGGTGACACCAGGAATCAAATCAAGGGCCTCTAGCAAGGCAAAGACTCGAACCACCACACAAGGGCTAAGGGTTTACTCCAAACTTTGCACTCAGAAATTGCTCCGGACAGGCTCAGGGGGCCATATGGGATGCCAAGGAAGAAACCCGGGTCTGTCCTGGATTGGCAGCATGCAAGGCAAAGGCACTACCACTGTACTATTGCTCTGGTAGTAAGGTCCCCAAATATATTCTTAGGATTGAATGTTTTGCTATCATTCAGTCTTACTATCCTTGTGCAGAACACAGATAAACAACTCCTAGCAGTGCAAAGGCAGACAAAGAGTTGTGGTACTGAGGACTGAACACAGGCTCTTGCCCATGCGAGCTCTGGGCTCTACTACCTGAGCCACATCCTGGTGGTGAAAGCTGAAGCTAAGAGGGGACTTGTACCACAAGCTAATACAACTTTGTGGAAATGTTTTTGACAATTGTCACTGGAAGGAGAGGTCTTCAAGGACCCTGGATTATATAAGGGTCTGTCAATAAGCATGGACCAAAAAACATATTTTGTTTCTGGAGCCATGAAGGCCACAAGCCACAAAGTCCTCAGATATCCCCAGGTGGCCTGTGGCTTTGGAAGGCACTATCACATTCTTAGGTTTCAGCATCAATGTTTTCACCTCAGAAGTTGACTAAATGGGGCTGGAGAGATAGCATGAAGGTAAGGCATTTGCCTTGCATGTAGAAGGATGGTGGTTCGAATCCCAGCATCCCATATAGTCCCCCGAGCCTGCCAGGGGCGATTTCTGAGCGTAGAGCTGGAAGTAATCCCTGAGCGATGCCGGGTGTGACCCCCCCCCAAAAAAAAAACCCAAAACAAAACAAGAAGTTAACTAACTCTCACGACATGCAGAACCCTCACCCCAGTCCCCCATTTCCGTACACCTGAAAGGGATGGTCTCACCTGCTATATTTCCAAGTGCCCATACTGCCTGTTTGCACACAGTCATGTTGGGGGAGGAAAGGAGCGCCACCAGGGGCAGGATGGCGCCCCCATTCACTACAGCTCGGGTCTGCTCCGAAGTCCCCGAGGCGATGTTGGTCAGGGCCCAGGCTGCCTCAAACTGCAGGGATGGGTAGAGTGAGGATTTGAGGAACTCGACCAACCGTGGAATCAGGCCCGCATCCACCACCAGCTTCAGGGGAGGGTTTTTCTCTCGGGAGAGCATTTTTCTTTGGGGTGGGAGGGAGAGAGAGAGAGAGAGAAGAAAAACAAATCAAGTCATGAGAGGCAAAGGTAGAAAGCTCCTCCTGTTCATGTTTCTTGGGTTTCCAAAAGCAAAGGAAGCTACTTGGATGGCACTTGGCTACCACCAAGCTACCTCTCCCTTCAGGGTTTATCTATGAGTGGAGGTTTCTGCCAAGGCCAGTAGAAATTAAGCAATTCATCTCTGACAACTCGGTGCATAGCTTAAGCTGTTCTCAAGGACAGTAAAGCAATCACTGACTCTCTCATTTCTTAGGGCCCAGACTCAGCATGGGCCGTGTGGACTTTCCATTCCACCAGCACCGAGAAGCCTAGCAGACCCTGGAGCTCACTCAAGAGTGCAGAGCTCTAGCAAGCAAAGGCCACAGATACCTGATTGCCTGGGTGGCCTGTAAACAGAGGTCTGGATCGGAGGTGTTGATATTGCTGATGATTTCCGTTAGGGACAGGCTCGTCTGCAGGAGAGACAAAGGAAACCAGGAGTGATCCCATCTAGCCAGTCTAGCAGTCACCCACCCCACTTGAACATGGTGCCCATCCCACACGTCGGGCAACAATTAAGGGGAGTAAACACATTTTTTTTCTCTTTGTTTTGTTTTTGGTCCACATCCAGTGGTGTTCAGGGATCACTCCTGGTAGGCTCTGGGGACCATATGGGATGCAGGGAATTGAACCCAGGCCAGCCATATCTCCCTACCTGCTGTGCTGTCGTCTCTCCAGCCCTCAGCCCTCAAAGAGCATTTGCTGATCTCAGAAATCTGTGGGCACTTTCTCAGTGCTCTGGGGGTGGGGACATTCCTATCCCCTCATGGAGGAATCCCCTGTATCTTTATTCCACAAACAATTTAATAGTGGTTGCTGGTAAAAAGGGAAGGATAAAGACCCCAATTTTTCTTCCATAAAAGCATATTGATGGTGGCCTCAATATGCTCTTCACCATCTCCTCCCTACAAAAAAGAAACAGAAAACTAAGAGCCTAATAGCCAAGAGGAGGAGGAGGAATGTGTGTTTTCTCCTACAGCACTTTATTCCCAGAAAATTATTTGGCCCATTCAGAAAATTCCATTGTAAGCTTCTCTCTGTCTTGGACTCAGCTCACTTACTGCAAAAAGTCCTCATTCAGCTCCTCCACTTAGGGGAAATTGAGGTTGTTCGTTGGAGTAACCAGTTTTTTTTGTTGTTGTTGTTGTTGATTTTTCTTGTTTTTTGAGTCATACCCAGCAGCGCTCAGGGGTTACTCCTGGCTCTAAGCTCAGGAATCGCTCCTGGCAGGTTCAGGGGACTATATGGGATGACGGGACTCGAACCACTGTCCTTCTGCATGCAAGGCAAGTGCCTTACCTCCATGCTATCACTCTGGCCCTGGAGTAACCAGTTTTTACTTTATTCAGGATAATTCTTTCCATGTGCTTGTCCCACTGGAGTAGGAAGCACCTCTGGATTGGCCCCCTGCCCGTACCTGCTCTCCACCATAGGGGTGGTTCTACTCTTCCCAATAAAGACCTCAGGTCAGAGAGACTTCTGGTTTTTGATCTCACAATTAGCCTGTCTGCCTTCTGGTACTCTTTGCCTATTTGCAGATAGCTTATGGTGGAAGTCCCTGAACCTGTTTTATCTCCCTAATCTTGTGTGGGTTATTTCTTGCATGGGCGTTGCTTCCAGACCCACATTCCCAATTCCCTCTAGGATTGAGGCATGAGGCTTCCCCTACAGAGTGTGTGTGTGTGTGTGTGTGTGTGTGTGTGTGTGTGTGTGCGCGCGCGCGTGCGCGCGCATGGGTGAGTCAGGGTGTAGGGGGTGATGGATAAGTTTAGGAGCAAACAATAGACTAAAAAATTGGGGCCCGGAGAGATAGCACAGCGGCGTTTGCCTTGCAAGCAGCTGATCCAGGACCAAAGGTGGTTGGTTCGAATCCCGGTGTCCCATATGGTCCCCCGTGCCTGCCAGGAGCTATTTCTGAGCAGACAGCCAGGAGTAACCCCTGAGCACCGCCGGGTGTGGCCCAAAAAAAACAAACAAACAAAAAAAAAACAATGAAAAAGAAAGAGCTAGAGGAGATGTTCATGGGGGCTTTGAGAGAATTGACATTTAGTGGATGGAAGAGGACAAGTTCAGGGCTATGGATAAATGGCTTTGGATGGCTTCTTCACAAAGAAAGAAGGTGTTGTGCTCTCCCCTTGGTTAACTTTGAGGCTCTGTGTGAGCAGAAAGTATAGATTTCGGCAGGTTGTCCATGATCAGGCTGAGGATTAAAGACATATCCCCAAGTATACACAGAGCTTCTTGACAAAGGGTAGAGGATATTTTTTCCCATTGTAAAAGTCTAAGAATATTAACTGAGCAGAGAATTCAATGATCACATACAACAAAGAATACAGATTGTATAAAAAAAATTAGCTCAAAAGTCATTGAAGAAGCAACCAAAATTAGTAACTGAGGGCAAATGGGAATCTGATATCCAAGGCTGTACACTATTTAAAAAGAGTCTGTTGTCAATAAAGAACTTATAAACAACGTAAGGAAATAAGAAAATGTGGTCAGACATACTAGGGGAAAAGCAAACAATAGAAAGTTTTCCTGAGTCCATATGTTAGACTTAGTTGACAAAGACTTGAAATATGCTCAAAGAACTAGAGGAAACTAGGACTAAAGAACTTTAGGAAAGTGGAGGAAAGGAGTCTCACCAAATGAGAATATTGTTAGAGAGACAGAAGCCAATTAAAGAAACCCAATAAAAATTCTGGTATATAAAATCCTTTGAATGACAAAATTTAATTACCAAAATAAAAAACACATTAATGGGGCTCAAGAGTAGATATGAGTTGGGGCCGGAGAGATAGCATGGTGGTGGGGCATTTGCCTTGCATACAGAAGAATGGTGGTTCAAATCTCAGCATCCCGTATGGTCTCCCGAGCCTGCCAGGAGTGATTTCTAAGTGTAGAGCCAGGAGTAACCCCTGAGCGCTGACAGGTGTGACCCAAAACAAAAAAACAAAAACAGCAGCAACAACAACAAAAAGTATATATGAATGGACAAAATATACAGTAAGTGAACATTAAGCATAGGTCAGTTAAAATTATCCAAATAAAAGAAAATAGACCATCTTAAAATTTGAAGCCTTTTTGCTACAGGGGGGCCTGAGGTATAGGGGTTAAGGTATAGACATTGCATGCAGCTGACCCAAGTTCTATATTCTGCATTACATGATCCTCCAAACCCTCTGAAGGTCTCACAAGCACCACTGGATGGCCCTGGTAGTCCCTGGCACCACAGGTGCCAAGCATCACTACAGCTTTGGGGCTCACAATGAGCCAAAAATTTAAAAAAACAAAAATTTAAAAAAGGGCCAGAGAGGGCCCGTAGAGATAGCACAGCAGTGTCTGCCTTGCAAGCAGCCGATCCAGGACCTAAGGTGGTTGGTTCAAATCCTGGTGTCCCATATGGTCATATGCCAGGAGCTATTTCTGAGCAGACAGCCAGGAGTAACCCCTGAGCACCGCCAGGTGTGGCCCAGAAACCAAAAAAGAAAAAAGAGGGGCCGGAGAGATAGCATGGAGGTAAGGCGTTTGCCTTTCATGCAGAAGGTCATCGGTTCAAATCCCGGCGTCCCATATGGTCCCCCGTGCCTGCCAGGAGCAATTTCTGAGCATGGAGCCAGGAGTAACCCCCGAGCACTGCCGGGTGTGACCCAAAAAAAAAAAAACCAAAAAAAAAAAAAAAGAAAAAAGAAAAAAAAAGGGGGCCAGAGAGATAGCACAGCAGTAGCGTGTTTGCCTTGCATGCAGCCAATCCAAGACAAACCCGGGTTCAATTCCCAGCATCTCATATAGTCCCCGAGCCTGCCAGGCATGATTTTTGAGTGCAGAGTTAGAGTAACCCCTGACTGCTGCTGGATATGGCCCAAAAACAAACAAAAAAATGTTAAAGAAAAATTATATCTGTATTTAAAGGTTTACTTTTATTAAGAAAATAAAAATTTTTGAGCTGGAGAGATAGCATGGAAGTAGGGCCTTGCATGCAGAAGGACAGTGGTTCAAATCCTGGCATTCCATATGGTTCCCCGAGCCTGCCAGGATTGATTTCTGAGCCTAGAGCCAGGAGTAACCCCTGAGTGCTGCCGGGGGTGAGCCAAAAACTAAAAACCAAAAATAGTCGGAGAGATGGCATGGAGGTAAGGCGTTTGCCTTGCATGCAGAAGGTCAGTAGTTCGAATTCCAGCATCCCATATGGTCCTCTGAGCCTGCCAGGAACGATTTCTAAGCATAGAGCCAGGAGTAAACCGTGAGCACTGCCGGGTATGACCCAAAAGTAAAATAAATAAATGAATGAATGAATAAATAAATAAATAAATAAATAAATAAATAAATAAATAAATAAATAGGGCCCGGAGTGATAGCACAGCAGCGTTTGCCTTGCAAGCAGCCGATCCAGGACCAAAGGTGGTTGGTTCGAATCCCGGTGTCCCATATGGTCCCCCATGCCTGCCAAGAGCTATTTCTGAGCAGACAGCCAGGCGTAACCCCTGAGCAATGCTGGTGTGGCCCAGAAACAAAAACAAAACAAACAAACAAAAAAAAACCAAAAAAACAAAAAAATAAATAAAAGAAAATAAAAATTCAATCCACAAATAGAAAATATTTGTAGGGGCTGAAGATATAGCACAGCAGTGTTTGCCCTGCAGCCTATGCAGGACCTAAGGTGGTTTGTTCGAATCCCGGTGTCCCATATGGTCCCCCAGGCCTGCCAGGAGCTATTTCTGAGCAGATAGCCAGGAGCAACCCCTGAGCACCGCTGGGTGTGGTCCCAAAACAAAGCAAAACAAAACAAAACAAAAAGAAAATATTTGTAAATGAGTAGAACAAACTCTTTAGTCAACAACAACAAAAAAATCTTGATTAAAAAATGGAGAGGGTGAGGCCGACGAGGTGGTGCTAGAGGTAAGGTGTCTGCCTTGCAAGCGCTAGCCAAAGAAGGACCTCGGGACTGTGGTTCAATCCCCGGCGTTCCATATGGTCCCCCCAAGCCAGGGGCGATTTCTGAGCGTTTAGCCAGAAGTAACCCCTGAGCATCAAATGGGTGTGGCCCAAAAAAAAACAAAAAACAAAAAAATGGAGAGGGGCCAGACAGCATGGAGGCAAGGTGTCTGCCTCTTATCTGGAAGGATGATAGTTCAAATCCTGGAATCCCATATGGTCCCCCGAGCCTGCCAGGAGCAATTTCTGAGTGTAGTGCCAGAAATAACCCGAGTGCTGCCAGGTGTGACCCAAAAACAAAAACAAAAACAAAAAGGAGAAAAGGCCAAAGAGATGGCATGGAGGTAGGCTGTTTGCCTTGCATGCAGAAGGATGGTGGAGGTAAGGCATTTGCCTTGCCTGCAGAAGAATGGTGGTTCAAATCCCGGCATCCCATATGGTGTTTCAAGCCTTCCAGAAGCGATTTCTGAGCGTAGAGCCAGGAGTAACCCCTGAATGCTGACGGGTGTGACCCAAAAACCAAAATAATAATTAATAATAATAATAATAATAAATTAAATTAAAAAATGGAGAAAGGATTTGTATACACATTTTTTCAAAAGATACACAAATAACAAATAATCATGTGAAATGAAAATCACCATTAGATTAGGAAAGCATCAAAATCACAACATTAGGGAGAGATAGCACAGCAGTGTTTGCCTTGCAAGCAGCAGATCCAGGACCAAAGGTGGTGGGTTCGAATCCCAGTGCCTCATATGGTCCCCCGTGCCTGCCAGGAGCTATTTCTGAGCAGACAGCCAGGAGTGACCCCTGAGCAACGCCAGGTGTGCCCCCCCCAAAAAAAATCACAACATTATAGCTTTTTATACCCACAACAACAGTTCATCTGGCAATCAGCACAAGGGTCACCGAGAGCTGGTCTGTGGCCCTGAGCTTGGACAGATCCCTGACCTCAGGGGTTAAGAAGAATTTCAGACCCCATAACAGCAGAAGAACAGTAAGAACAATAAGACACACAAGGGGGTGGTTCTTCAGAAAGCAGATGGTAGTACATTTGTTTCTGGTTGTTAATAAATATAAAAATTTGAAGTGTAGGGCCAGAGAGATAGCATGAAGGTAAGGTGTTTGCCTTGCATGCAGAAGAAATGTGGTTTGAGTCCAGGCATCCCATATGGTCCCCAGGGCCTGTTGGGGGTGATTTCTGAGTGTAGAGCCAGGAGTAGCCCCTGAGCGCTGCCGGGTGTGACCAAAAAAAAAATTAAAAAAAATTGAGGGGTGGGGGTTGGAGAGATAGCACAGCGGTGTTTGTCTTGCAAGCAGCTGATCCAGGACCTAAGGTGGTTGGTTCGAATCCCAGCGTCCCATATGGTCCCCTGTGCCTGCCAGGAGCTATTTCTGTGCAGATAGCTAAGAGTAACCCCTGAGCGCCACTGGGTGTGGCCCAAAAACCAAAAAAAAATGTTTTTTCTCAATATTGACAAATTGGCAAATTGACTCATCAAGGCATGCAGAAATAATTCAGGTGGGCAGTGATCATTTTGGGTATAAAAGAAAATTGAGGGGTCAGAGAGATGGCATGGAGGTAGAGCATTTGCCTTACATGCAGAAGGACAGTGGTTTGAATCCTGGCATCCCATATGGTCTGTCCCCCAACTCTTCCAAGAGTGTTTTCTGAGCATAGAGCCAGGAGTAGCCTCTGAGCACTGCCATGTGTGACCCAAAAACAAACAAAATAAACAAAAAAAATTGAAGTGTAAAAAAAATCATAATAAAAAAATTGAAGTGTAATGCCTTAGAGTTCTGGGAGTTAGAAATTCAAGCTTAGTTCACTGAGCTCTAGTTCAGGGACTGGGCAATGCTGGAACTCCTGGAAGTTCTAAAGGAAAAAGAGGTTTCCTCGTCTAGTTGGCTTCCAACAGGCCACCTGTGTCCTGAGCTTGTGACCCTTCTCTCATCTTAAAAGCAAACCACTCACCTCCACTTCCCTCCCTCTGTTCTGTGAACCAACCACTACAACAACTATTTTGGCTACACTGGGAACACCCAGACAGTCCAAATAAACCTCATCCCTCAAGGTCCTTAAGTAAATCACATCTGCAGCATCTCTTCTTATATAAAATAGCAGCCTCAGGTTCTGGAGATTAACTGCTGGCAATTCCTCAAAGATGTACTTCTGAGTTGTAGACAAGCACAGAATTAGCCCAATGACCCTAGGTTTATAATATTCTCAAGAGAATTTAAAACTTGTCTGTATTGATGTGCCCCCCCCACAATTCAAGACCACACAAAAACTTGTATGCACATTTATAGGTGCATTAGTCACTGAGTCCCCAAAAGTGTCCCAAATGACAAATGGATAAACGAAAGGTGACATTTCTGTATGATAATGCATGTCTGCCATCAAAGGAATGAAGCTCTGACATGTAACAATACAATTAAGCCTTAAAACATGGTGAGCCAAGCAACAGAAAGCCCACAAAGGCAGACCATATACCATGACTCCACTCAGAGAAAATGGTTACAACAGGGGATGCCCTAGGGACAGAAGGGCAGATACCTGATGGCCAGGAGGAAGGAGGGGGAAGTCACTACTTAAAGAGGCTGATTGTTTGTTTGGTTTTGGTTTTGGGGCCACACCCCCGGTGCTCAGGGGTTACTCCTGGCTGTCTGCTCAGAAATAGCTCCTGGCAGGCACGGGGACTGTATGGGACACCGGGATTCTAACCAACCACCTTTGGTCCTGGATCGGCTGCTTGCAAAGCAAATGTGCTGTGCTATCTCTCTGGGCCCAAGAGACTGATTGTTTTTTATTTTCTTTTACTGTCACATCCAACAGTGCTCAGGGTACTCCTGATTCTGTGCTCAGGAATCACTCTTGAAAGGGCTCAGGTGTAGGGGGGAATCAGATCGGGTGCTGAGAATGGAGTCTGAGTTATGTAGCTGTGTGCAAGGAAAGTGCCCTACACACTCTATTATCATTCTCTTCTCTCTCTCCTCCCCTCTCTTCCCACCTCTCTATCTTTATCCTGACTTTCTATTTGAAGTGATGTTGACTATGTTCTGAAATCTGACCATGATTGACTATTTTGGTTTTATTTGGGGGGGGGCACACCCTGCAGGGCTTACTCCTGACTGCTCTTAGGTCACACCCAGTGTTGCTCAGAGGACCACATAGGATACCATGGAATCAAACCCAGAACAAGCCTGGGGATCTTGAATCCCTTAACATACAACACTCTTTAATCCTGGTTGAACTTTGGGAAGGAATATGCTACTTGAGAAGCCAAAGCAAGCATCTTTCTCTTCACAGTTCTGTTCCATGGCCTTAGGTAAGGAGCACTTGGGAGGAGTGAAGTCCAGAGTCCATGCAGAAAACAACCCTGGCCATCCCCTGGGCTAACTGGGGGACAGACTTACCTAATTAAACTGGACCACTTCCTATCCTCTAAGAGCAGCCACAGGCACTATATGCCAGAAGCTGAGGTAAGACACATATGTAGCTCAGAAAAGGCTCTGTGCTCTGGGAACTGCATGAAGGAACCTCACACACACAACCCAATCAGCATATTTCAGAAAAGATTCAAATAATACTCCCTTCCTGGAGACTAACTGATTAAGGTGGATGGGAAGGACTTCATAATATATCTGAGCAGGAAATCAGAGAAAACTTTTTGCCCCTGTCTTCCTGTTTCTAGTGAAGCCACACTTCCTCCATTCCTTATGAGAATACACTGATCCCGTGGCCTCTCCCACAAAGGTAACAATCTCTCAGTTTCTGACAATACCTGTTATGGTCTCACCATGTCCCTCTATGGCTTTCTTGAAAGACCCTGGACTCAAATTCACCAATTCTGGATCATCTGGCCCTTTTCCAGTCAGAGAAATTTAGGACATCTTTACACACAATGCCTCTAAACAAAAGATCCCAGCATACCCCTCTAGAAGGACCTTTGGAAGCCGGGTCAAGGGAGAAGGGGGTGATGTTCCTTCTCTTCAAGACCTGCTCATCCTTCTTGGCCTTCCGGAGCTCCAAGCTGACTGCTATCCGCTGCTGACGCCTGGTCTACAGGGAAGAAAACAGAGACACTGAGCTGAAAAAAACTGGGGGTGGTGGTTGGGTCTTGGAGCACACATTTCAAGGCACTCCACTTGGCTTGTCCAGATGCAATGGGCCAAAAAGGGTACAATTTCATGGCCTTGAAATGGCCCCAGCTTAACACTCCCAGCATTTTCTGGCCACACCAAATCTAGGACAGCCAAACTTTGCTCCCAGATAAAAGGAAGCTCTGGGGCACCCCTGACAATTCAGGATTCCCCTTCATCTCTGGGGCTGATAGCTTCTGGAGAGTAGCCTGGGACTTTAACTATGGAACAAGGAACTGGGAAGAGGAACCAGGCCCACGGTCCCTCACCACTGTTCTGCTGTTCTCTGGGATGGAATCAGGCTGTAGAGACATCTCAGCCCCAATCCAATCCCAAGAGTTTCAGATGAACACCAGGCTGGAGGTGTCTGTATGAAAAAGACTCCTTTTGTCTCCTCTCAAGCAAAATCCAGACTCCACAGTACTAGGAGCCCTGGGGAAAGGATCCTTCCTCTGTGAGTAGATGAGATTTAGGCTGAAGACTAGCTCAAAGAAAGCCAACAGAATTTAGATGCTACTGAGTCCTTCAAATATTCTATTCCAGTTTTAAAAATAAGGCAATTTAGGAGCCAGAGAGAGAGAGCGTGCTCAGAGGTAAGGCACTTGTCTTACAAATGGGTGATGTGGTTCCTTCCCAGCAGCACTTAGGTCCCCTGAGCACTGCCACATGTGGCCATCAAACCAAAGCTTGGGAGCCTGTCTGATGAGCACGAGGCCCCAAGTTCAGTGCCCAGCACTTGGCCCCCTGAGGACTGCCAGTAGAGCCTAAGGGATCACAGCCACCCAAGTCTAAACATCAGGCCCACACAGGACCAAGTCTCACTGGAACAGGCCACCAGATCCCAAGAACAGATGGAAAGAGTCTCCCAAATTTTCTTTTAAAGACACTTGCGTGTCACCCAACAAGGTGGGACATTGTGGGTCTTCCAAGGTTTCTGAGTTGCATTGTACCTTCCTCCTTAAATGGATTCTCCTCATGTAGTTTCACCCATTTCACTTCACTTCTTTTGCTCCCCCATCTCCTTTAGAGGAAAACCCCCTTTATTCAAACTGGTTTTGTTTAGATTTTCTTTTGGTTTTTGGGCCACACCAGGCAGTGCTCAGGGTTACTCCTGGTTTGGCACTCAGAAATCACTCCTGGCAGGCTTGGAACACAAATGGGATGTTGGGGATCGAACCTGGGTCTGTCCCATGTTGGCCAAGTGCAAGGCAATGCCCTACTGCTATGCTATCACTCTGGCCACTCAAACTGGTTTTCTTTCATCTGTGGTAGTGTTTGGAGGTCATTCTAACAGTGGTAGGGGGACCATGTGGTGCTGGATATCAAACCCAGGGCTCCTATGTACAAAGCATATGCTCTACCATTTGCTCTCCCAATCCCCCCATCTGCCCAGGATAGTACCCCGTTAGCATACCCCTCATCCTTTGAGTCCCATGCTGCAACCTTTGAGTCCCAAGGTGCAGCCAGTCTTGTATAATGTGCTGGTCAAAAAGACGTAGACACAGGACAGAGAACCTTTGGTTTTATTTTTGGTTTTGAGCCACACCAGTAGTGCTCAAGGCTTATTCCTGGCTCTGCACTCAGGAATCACTTCTGGTGGTATTTGGGGAACCATATAGAGAGCCAGAGATTAAATTTGTGTCAGCTACATACAAGGCAAACTGCTGTGATATATAGTTCTGACTTAGGACAGAAAACTCTGAGAGCAGAGAACTGGAGTCAGACCTTGAGTGTGGGTGTGGTACTGGGGGCCTCATGCTCATGTCAGCACCATGAGCTCTTAGCTCCCATCCTCCCATGTTATCAGGAAAATCAATGGACCAAGAAATCAAATCATCATCCAGCCAGTATTCATACCTTTCCTCATCTTTTAAAATAAATGTTTAGGAGCCGAAGTGATAGCACAGCAATAGGGTGTTTGCCTTGCATGTGGCCAAACCGGGAGGACCCAGGGTTGATTCCTAGCACTCTATATGGTCTTCTGAGCCTGCCAGGAGCAATTTCTGAGTGTAGAGCCAGGTGTAACCCCCGAGAGTTGCTGGGTGTGGCCCAAAAACAAAAAATAAAATAAATTAAATTTTTAACTGAATCACCATGAAAAAGTTACAAAGTTGGGTTTCAGTCATATAATGTCCAGCACCCCATCCTTCACAAGAGTACATTTCCTGCCACCAATGTTCTCAGTTTGCTTCCCACCCTTATTTTTTTTCCTAATAATCATGATTGTCATGTCAATGCTGATTGCCACTCGCATGTCTGCACACCCCTTTGCAGCCATGCACCGTATTAGACCGGGGCTGTGTACTCACCGATGCATCTTTGCCCCGGTACTTGAATTTCTTCAGCCTCTCCTCTGGAACATCTAGAGCTGGCATATTGGCCAGAGGAAGTAAGTCACCTGCAGTCAGATAATCATGCAGGGGTCTGCAGCACCCAGCGCAGGAGGTGCTCAGCTCCCACATTCTAGACTCTCAATGGCTGAAAGTTCCAAGTGCCATAGACTCAGGGGTCTGGACAGGGTTGGGGAGGCACCCAAAAAGGTTCCAGAAGGAAGATGGCTCCTCCCATACCCACTCCACCATTGTACTCACTCAGGATGGTCTCAAGCATGACCTACTCCTGCACCCTTGGTCTTTGTGTAACTGCCTACCTGTCTCCTCCACCCAAAATTTTCCACTACATTGAGTGGAACCAACTCCCAACTGTTCTTGCTACTTCCACTCTAATTTCCTCTAATTTTTCTCTACCAATGCTGTGGGATCTTTTCAAGAAGCTAGTTTTCCTGCTTATAAAGCCCATGCTGGCTACACATTGATCTGAGCAGAAAGTTCATTCTTTGGGGCTGGAACGATAACACAGCGAGCAAGTTATTTGCCTTGCACACAGCCAAACCTGGGTTCCATCCACATATGGTCCTCTGAGCCTGCCAGGCATGATTTCTGAGCTCAGAGCCAGGAATAACCCCTGAACATTGGTGGGCCCCAGAACCAAAAATAAGAGGAAGTTTATCCCCCTCTCTCTCATGTTCACCATGCAAGAGCAGGTCCTAGCCCAGCTCATCTCCATCCATTCTTTCCTAATTATGGATCTAAGTTTCAGGGCCTGAGCAATAGTACAGCAGGGAGGGCACTAGCCTTGCATGCTGTGACCAAATTGATTTCTATTCCCGGTATCCTGTATGGTTCCCTGAGCCCTACAGTAGTAATTTCTGAGCTCAGAGCCAGAAGTAAACCCTGAGCACCACTGAGTGTGACTCAAAAACAAACAAATCTATTTCTTTCCAACCACTTCTATTCTGCATGACTCCTACCACCCCTAGTATTTTCTGAGTTGTCCCTCTTTCTCCCCTACTCCCCAAAGCAATCCTTCAGAGGGATCAATCCTCAGTGTCTTCACCATGGCATCTCTCCCTTCTTGAATGAAGTGATGGGAGAGAAGTCATAAAGTGAGCTGGTCCTCCATGGGAAGACAAACCTTCCCTCATATAGGCTCAGTCTGAGTCTTCTCCAGGGAGTGGGGAACAGATTTCTATTAAGTGTGCCACACACACACCCCTGCTTTCAAGTCTACAGAATAGTGGAGCTGCATGGTAGGAAAGAGGACTCTGCAAGAGGCAGACCAGTGCGGTAGTCTTGAGCATAACAGCTGGAAACCATTTGGGTACAAAAGACTAATTTAGACATGTCAGTTTGGACAGGGCTGTGTAGACAACTTGGAGACCTCTGCAAATGCTTGAGAGTGAAGACTGACCTCTTATGAAGAGAGCCAGACTGTGAGAGAACAGAACAAGAAATGAGCCCCCCACTTTTCTATTTTAAAGAAATGAGTCTTACGGAACATATTCAAGCTCAAGAAAGCAAAAGACTGGCAAGGGACCAAGAAGAAAAGGGACTTGGAGACAAAACAACAGTATTGGAGGCATTGCCAGGAACAGTGGGATGAATCCCTGAACCAGAGTCCCCCACTGGCCCATAAGAGTGGAGAATGATCAGTGATTGAAGCTGAGCAAAGACTTCCTTGTGGAAATTGGGTTGCTTGAAATCATTGGTTTTCCAAGGAGCTAGAACACCAATCACAAATCACTTCCTGATGAACCAACCACCACTGACCCCCAGCATGGCCCAATCAGGAGAGGAATGCACATTTAAGAGAAACTTTTAAGACGTTTAAGAAACTCTTTAAGAGAAACCTTAAAGCTCCCAGATCTTTTTTTCTTTTCTTTTTTCTTTTTTTTTTTGGTCACATCCGGCAGCACTCAGGGGTTACTCCTGGCTCTTCACTCAGAAATCGCTCCTAGCGGGGCCGGGCGGTGGCGCTGGAGGTAAGGTGCCTGCCTTGCCTGCGCTAGCCTTGGACGGACCGCGGTTCGATCCCCCGGCGTCCCATATGGTCCCCCAAGAAGCCAGGAGCAACTTCTGAGTGCATAGCCAGGAGTAACCCCTGAGCGTCATAGGGTGTGGCCCAAAAACCAAAAAAAAAAAAAAAAAAAAAAAAATCGCTCCTAGCAGGCTCAGAGGACCATATGGGATGCTGGGATTCGAACCACTGACCTTCTGCATGCAAGGCAAATGCCTTACCTCCATGCTATCTCTCTGGCCCCAGCTCCCAACTTTCTATCACCTGGGCCAGGTGGTTCCTGAACCACCTCATCCAAAATTCCTTCAATAGTTTTCTGTTTCTCAGGAGTAGTACCCCACAGAAAGTGTCATAGGATGAAGAAGAGTACCTACTTGCTGCAGGGCACATCAGGGGTGAAGGGCCAGAGTACAGCAGGTTGGGTGCTTGCCTTGCACACAGCTGACCTGAGTTCAATCCCTGACAACACATATGGTGCCCTGAGCATCACCAGGAGTAAACCCTGTGCACAGAATCAGGCATCCTGAGAAGATCTGAATGGGTCCCCTGAGCACCGCCAGGTGTGGGCCCAAAACATAAATGAATAAATAAATAAATAAATAAATAAATAAATAAATAAATAAAATATTTTAAAAAAGAAATCACTTCTGGGGGACCGGAGCAATAGCACAGTGGTAGGATGTTTGCCTTGCATGCAGCCGATCCTGGACAGACCCGAGTTTAGTCCCCAGCATTCCATATGTCCCAGAGTCTACCAGAGGCAATTTCTGAGCACAGAGCCAGGAGAAGCCTCTGAGCACTGCTGGGTGTGGCCACAAAACAAAAAAGAAAGAGAGAAAAAAATCACTCCCGGTAGGCATAGAAGACGATATGAGATGTCAGGGATCAAACCTACAAGGCAAATGCTCTACCTACTATGATATTGCTTCAGAAGAGTTACTCCACCACCACCACCATCCTGGGTCAGCCACATGCAAGACAAAGGCCCTACTGCTGTGCTATCACTCTGGCCCCAGAAGAGTTGCTTTTGATAAAATGATCAGGATCCCTGCCCTACAAGTCTCTTATTGTCACACAGGGTAAGTGGAACAAAACGAGAAAATCTGTTCCAGCCCTCCAAAAGTTGAGCCAGATAGCACTGAACAAGCTTGAGAAAACCTGCATAAGATATATTAGGGGGAAAGACCAAAAAACACATTTAATATGTGCCAAGAATGTCAGATAATGGGATTAAGAGAGACCCTGTTGACTAAGTTAGAATGCCCCATTTTGCAGGTGGGGTCTACAGCCATTTTGAAGCCAATTTCTCATAGTTGAAAAGAATGATAAATTGAGGCCTGAGTGGTGGCGCTAGCAATAGGGCATCTGCCTTGCACATGCTAACCTGGAATGGACCACGGTTCGATCTCATGGTGTCCCATATGTTCCCCCAAGCCAGGAGCAATATCTGAGCGCATAGCCAGGAGTTACCTGTGAGTATCACTGGGTGTGCCCCCCCATTATGATAATCTCCAGCTGTCTAACATTTGTGTCAAGGCAAATTAGGGAACATTCACCACCACCACCACCCAGGGTGAGAGGTTGGGAAGCAAGAAGGCCCTGTTTTAGGCAATAGAAACAAAGGAGGCCATATCTGAAACACTCGAAATAAGCCGGCCATCTTCTCACCACATCTCCACAGTGGCCCAATCAGTTTTGGAACAAGTACCTCTGACTGAGCATACCGCAGGCAAAAGCCAACTGGGGTCAAAGGCCCAGAATCCTTTAGTTTCTGGGAAGCTCCAAGATCCTGCCTGTTGCTAGGACAATGGCCCAGGGACACACTCATCCTTCTGCCCTTGAAATTGAAGGCCAAGCAGAGACTGGGGTGAAGGTAGGAGCCGAGAGGACCTGAGCTGGGAAAGCTCCCTTTGCCCCAAGCATCTGGAACAAGTGGGAAGGGCCCTGATTTGGCTACACAGCCTGGTTTGGGGCAATCTATCTGCACAGCAGCTGCAGGGCAAAACCTCCTGGCTGTCCAGATAGCTCTGGTCACAACTCATAGAGCATTTCCCCACCTCTCATGCTAGTCCAGCTACCGAGAGAGCCCACAGCACATTGTCCCTGCCCAGGAACAAGTCAAGGTTCCGAAGATCACTTTTTTATATATATCTTTCTTATTCGGTTCTGAGAGTTTGAGCACCAAACTACTGACTTTAGCCAACACATCAAGTTAGGGTTCACACACATGCAGACGCATGCCCAGGCTAGCTCTGCGATGCCCTGTCCTGGGCTTGGGGAGCCCCACTCCACCCCAGACCTGGTAAGGCTCAGGGTCTCACTGGATGACAGTCCGTGTCTTGTTTTTCCATTCCTTTCTAGAGAGGAAAAACGGGGCTTGTAAGTCCTGTGTGTGGAACTGAGTCACTGAGGCTCTGGGATGTTTTCAGATCCTTCTTGCCTTTTCTCTACATTCTCAGCTCAGCCAGGCTCCAACGAATGAAGCCAGGAATGAAGACAGATCAGCTCTTGTGAGCCAGCTTCTAGGGGAAAATGCTATTTTGAACTTTACAAAAAAAAAAAAATCCAGCTTTGAAGAATAAAGGGCTCTGAAAAGGTACTGAACACCAACCCTCGTAACTATCCCAAAAGCCTGGGTTCCCAGCAGCATGGACCCCAAGGGATACACAACTTACAATTGTGTAACCTGGCTCTGCTTCCCAGCCAGCAGCCTTTGATGCACGCATCCAATGGCCACCAGTCACTCCAGCAGGGAAATCTTTTGAGATAAAGCTCCCCATGTAGGGGGAGGGAAGAAAGCATATCCCCAAGAAGGACCCTCCACAGTCTGTCCCAGGTTCAGGGCAGCAAAGGACACTCACTGAATAGGGTTCGGGGCAACCAGCATGGTGCTCCCAGGTGTCAATGATATGGATGAGGTTGGGTTTGATGGGAGAGAGAACACCCCTCCCAGGTGTCCCAGCAAGAAAGCAATCTCAAGGGCAGAGGCCAGGGAACACAAACGTGTGGTCAGCAGTCTGACTTGTGCTTGAACACAGTTCCCCACATGCGTAGACCAATGCCCAGGCTAAGCAGATCCCCCACAACTGCTACACTCACCATCTTTCTGCCCTGCAAATGAGCCACATGCCCCAGCCAAGGCCTCTGGCCCCCACACCCTCCATAGGCTGTAGACTCTGAAAGGAGCAAGATTACCTGATCCCCAGATAGCTCAGTGGCCAACTTCCCTCCTATCTTCCGTCCCTGAGAGAGGGGTCCAACACCAAAGGCAGGAGGGCTCAGAAAAACTAGGAAAACCCTCTCCCACAGTTCCAACACTCACCTGGCAGGAACCACAGCCTGCAATGGCCCCTGTTGGCCTTAAATACCCTCAACAGGATACAGGTGTTTCTACAAGGATGATCCAGCTCCACTTCATTGACACATACATTGGCACCACCTGGGCACTCTGAACCTCCCCCTCCATACACACACACAGACACATAAAGTGAACTTAGTGCCATCAGGGAAGGCCCACAGGTGATCCTCATGTCCAGAGAGATTCAGAGTGAGGCTGGAGGACAAAAATTCTCAGCTGCCATCCTGTGGGCTTCCATGGGAGCCCCCACATGCAGGATCAGCGTCTCCCTCAAGGGCCTGCTTTCTGATATTGGGGCTGACTAGCCTCTACTCACCGGAATCTCAGACTCCAAGCTGCAGTGGGACACTTCGTGAATGTTTGCTCCCCACACAGGGAGCAACAGGGACTGCATTTTGGATGTTTAAAAACGATTAACAGTCCCCCATTGTGTGCCAGGGCCCAACTCGTAATAGTGAAGGTGGCGACCTATCCCCAGCCTTCCCTCCCCAACAGGCACAGACCTAGGTCCTCCCAGTAGAAGGAAAACAGGTGAGTCGTTAAGACAGCACAGGGCAGAGGCAGGGAGGGCTCTCTGGAAGTGGGAATTAAAATATTAGAGCCAAGAGAGAGCTCAGCAAGAGCAGGAGTTCATGGGTAAGAATCTGAGAGGCAGTGGTAAGAGGCCAGCACAGGAAAAGCCACCAGAGTGAGAAATGGCCATAGGTGTGGGACATGCCTGTTCAGCACAGCCAGAAGGGGATGGAGGCTAAACTCATGTGACAGAGGGGCAGAACTGTCCCAGTCCCTCAGGGTCTCCTTTCCTGAACGTGGGAGCAACCCAGGAGAAAGCATGTATTAGTTCTTGGCCTTGCCTGAGCACCAGAGGCGGGAATCATAAACAACTGACAGCGTGGGCAAGTGAGCTGCAGGATGCATGTTCACCATGGCATCCCCTAGCCTCTAGGGTTTGCACTTTGTCCAGAAGCCTACAGGAGCTCCTGACAGCACCAGTTGCACTAAGCTCCAAAAAAGTTTACATAGGGGCCAGAGTGATAGGATGGTAGTTACGGTATTTACCTTGCACACAGCTGACCTAGGTTCAATCCCCAAATACTCTATTTGGTCCCCCAAACCCACCAGGAGTAATTCCTAAGTGCAGGGCCAGGAGTAACCTCTGGTCACCCCTGGATATAGCAAAAAACAAAAAAAAAAAAAACAAAAAATCCCAAAACTATACAAAAAGATTTGCATAATTTTGACATTATGGAAAGTTCCAAACCCAGAGAAGCAGAGAAGTCCCATGAGCCAGCCCTAGAACACAGCAACTGTTCCATACCTCTTTCCTTCCATCTTTGTTGACATGTCTGAGAGGAAACCTCAGGGCAACCTCATTTCACACCCTAAATATTTCAGAATGACTGTCACAGAAAGACATTGAAAACTGAAACTCAAATGATAACTAATAATATCACAAGCATCCAGAGTATGTCTGGATCCTTGGGACTGTCTGACACATGTGTGTACATGCAAACATGGAGATACAAGATCAAACACAGAAAAACACAGAGATGATGGTGATGAGAGTGGATGATGGATGATAGATGGATTATGGATGGATGATGCATAGATGGATGGCAGATGGATAAATGGATATAGATGGATGAATAGTGATTATAGATGATGAATAAATAGATATGGGTGGTGATGATGATGTATAGATGGTGAATGGATGGATGGATGGGTAGATGGATGGATGATGGATGGGTGGATTAATATCAATGGATAGATACATGGATGGATGGTGGATGCATGAATGGATAGTGAAGATGGGTGAATGGAGGGTAGGCAGACAGATTTACAGGTAGATGAATGAGCAATAACCCAGTTGAATTGAAGTTTGCACTCACCAGAGCTTTTCAGGCATCAGGCTTTCTGTGACATTGGCCACTCACAGGTAGTGAAGAGACTACCATGTTAGATAAAATAAAATATTATTTTTATTTATTTATTTTATTTTATTTTATTTTTTGGTTTTTGGGCCACACCCGGCGATGCTCAGGGGTTACTCCTGGCTGTCTGCTCAGAAATAGCTCCTGGCAGGCATGGGGGACCATATGGGACACCGGGATTCGAACCAACCACCTTTGGTCCTGGATCAGCTGCTTGCAAGGCAAACGCGCTGTGCTATCTCTCCGGGCCCTATTTTATTTATTTTTTAAATTTTCTTTTCTTTTCTCTAGCAGAACTTATATATATGATCCACTGAGCCTGCCAGGAGTGATTTCTGAGTGCAGAGCCAGGAGCAACCCCTGAGTGCTGCCAAGTGAAGTCCAAAAACAAACAAACAAACAAGCAAACAAAAAAAATAAAATCAAGCTGAGATATAAGCCTCAATATTTTTTTTATTTGTTTTTGGGCCACACCCAGTGGTGCTCAGGGGTTACTCCTGGCTATCTGCTCAGAAATAGCTCCTGGCAGGCAAGGGGGACCATACGGGACACCGGGATTCGAACCAACTACCTTTGGTCCTGGATCAGCTGCTTGCAAGGCAAACGCCGCTGTGCTATCTCTCCGGGTCCATAAGCCTCAATATTATATGGAAAAGATGGGGCCAAAGAGATAACATGGAGGTAAGGCATTTGCCTTGCATGCAGAAGGTCGGTGGTTCAAATCCCAGCATCCCATATGGTTCCCCTGAGCCTGCCGGGAGCAATTTCTGACATAGAGCCAGGAGTAACCCCTGAGCGCTTCCGGGTATAACCCAAAAAACAAAAAACAAAAGCAAAACAAAATATTATATGGAAAAGAGAATTCAGGAGATAAGGGGAAATCTCTCTCTCCTTTCTCTTTCAAACAGATCCTTGAGTTCAGAGCCAGGAGTAAATACTGAGCACAGCTGGGTGTAGTCCCAAAACAAACAAACAAAAAACATAAAAAAGAATGACCTAGGGGCCAGAGAGATTGCACAATAGTAGGGCGTTTACCTTGCACGAGGCTGACCCAAGACAGACCTGAGCTCAACTCTCAGCATCCCATATGGTCCCTGAGCCTACCAGGAGCAATTTCTGAGCACATTGCCAAGAGTATAACCCCTGAGCAATGCCAGGTGTGGCCCAACAAACAAACAAACAAATAAAATGATCTAGAAGTCACTTGAGGGGCCGGAGAAATAGCATGGAGGTAGAGTGTTTGCCTTGCATGCAGAAGGATGGTGGTTTGAATCCCGGCATCCCATATGGAATCCCAAGCCTGCCAAGAGTGGTTTCTGGTTGCAGAGCCAGGAGTAACCCCTGAGTGCTACCGGATGTGACCCAAAAACCAAAATCAAAACCAAACAAACAAAAAACAGAAGTCACGGGACCAGAGAGATAGCATGGAGGTAAGGCGTTAGCCTTGCAACCAGAAAGTTGGTGGTTCGAATCCCGGCATCCCATATGGTTCCCTGAGCCTGCCAGGAGCTGAGCATAGAGCCAGGAGTAACCCCTGAGCACTGCCAGGTGTGACCCAAACACCAAAAAAAAAAACAGAAGTCACTTGAAGGAGAAGTTTAGCACATACACTCTGCCCTCCTCTGTTATGAAGGCCCACCTCAGAGTAAAAGGACCCAGTGTGAATTTGGCCTCAGAGTCCTGGAATTTTTTTTTTTTTTTTTTTTTTTTGGTTTTTGGGCCACACCCAGTAACGCTCAGGGGTTACTCCTGGCTATGCGCTCAGAAGTTGCTCCTGGCTTGGGGGACCATATGGGACACCGGGGGATCGAACCGCGGTCCGTCCAAGGCCAGCGCAGGCAAGGCAGGTACCTTACCTTTAGCGCCACCGCCCGGCCCAGAGTCCTGGAATTTAAAGTAAATAAGTGCAATGTCCAATACCTGGGTCTCAAGACAAAAGTCCAGAGCAGTGTTTTCCCCAGTACTAGCACCCCACAGAAAGCCCATGATTGTAGTTCCCTGATCTGGACCTCATGGGTCCCTGCACTTCTTGTACTTTAAACTGCACCTTAAGCACACATATCCAGAGCCCACACCCTATTTTCCCTAAACCCTTTACCCCTTCTTCCCTAAACACAGAAACACATACCTTGTTTTATTCCCCTCACATTCTACCTGACTAGCTAACACAGAGTCCATACCTGTCACCCCACCCTAGACTAAACCACCTGGAGAGGCAGACCAACCCACTTCTGGGAGGGGTCTATGGAAGGTAGCAAAAGAGTTGCCTCAGGGATGGAAAGGGAGACAGATTCAGGAAGAAGCTTCAGAAGGAGGCAGGATGAGGAGATGATAGAAAGAGGTTTGAGATGCAGGGCAGCTGGAGAGAGTCTACTTAAAAGGTTAGCCTAGATGGCTAGGGTGTATTAATAATAAAGCTTCATGTCTCCTGAAATCTGACTGCTGTGGATCATTTCCTCACCACTACACTGAACCTGCAGACCCGGCCATCGGGAAGGGGTTGCAGGAACCCGGGCTGGAGGAGAAAGGCCTCCCACTCCGTCTCAACATCATCCACAACCATCCAGGACTCTATATAATTAATCTGTCATCCTACACATACCTTACTCACCCCTAATATAAATATCCCTTTCCCACCTACAATAAGCTGAGTTACTCTCCTGAAGTGATTGGTGGATGCTTCTTTGTGAATGTTCTACTAGTCTGAGATCCAACCTCACCCAGTGGCTTTTTTTTTTTTTTTTTTTTTTTTTTTTTTGTTTTTGGGCCACACCCGGCGGTGCTCAGGGATTACTCCTGGCTGTCTGCTCAGAAATAGCTCCTGGCAGGCACGAGGAACCATATGGGACACCGGGATTCGAACCAACTACCTTTGGTCCTGGATCGGCTGCTTGCAAGGCAAACACCGCTGTGCTATCTCTCCGGGCCCACCCAGTGGCTTTTTCATTCAGCAACTCTAACCTCACTAGTGACTTCTACATCTTGGGATCTGACCTTACGAGCTTCATTTACAATTTCTGATACATCCTCACTTGTTCCTGGTACTGTGGGACCTCCAAGAGCGCTGAGTGGTGCCAGAGTCCTCAGGCAGGAGGATAGAAGGCACAAAACAGATTGTGGTATCCTCAGCTTTGACCTCCAATTACCTTTGTCCTTCCCAGTATACACACACACACACACACACACACACACACATACACACATATACAGACACAAACACACACCCTCATACACATACACAAACACACATATACATACACAAACACACACACTCATACGCATACACACTAACACAAATACACAGACAAAAACAAACACCTTCACAGACACATACTCACTCACACACATCACTGCAGAGCAGTCACCCCACCAGAGACCATGAGGCTGCAAGAAAAAAGCTAGCAAAAGGCAGAGAATGCTGAGTTTATTTTCGCTTTGCAGAGGCCCAGAGAAGGATCTAGTGCAGAGCTGGTGAGAGCTGAGGAAAGGAAGGAAGGAGCCTGTTTCCTCAGCTGATTGTTCCGGAGGAGGGCCTGGCCACTGTATATATTCTATGTCCAGGATTGGGGCAAAGGACCATTGCACCATGACTGCCACCCTACTAATGCAGGCACTGCCTTGGTTCTATTGTCTTGCTCTGGTACTGGTCATTCAGCATGACCTTTGCTTCCTGCCAGGTTCCGGGCATTTACATGAACCAACATATCCATGGCTCAAGGAATCCTATCTGGGAAGTGCCAATCACAATCCAGAGCACAGACAAGAAAACCAGAAAACCGCTGCATGGAGTATGCCCAAAGCTGTGAAGGCAAAGCCAAGGAAACGGTTGCAGTTCAAGCCACTGCCACCACATCCCATGGCTTCCCGAGAGGGAAAGGGTAAACTCCTGGTTCTCTAGAAGGAAGAGGCTATCAACATGAAGTCTATGCATGGTGCATGCCAGACAGTGAAAAGCTAGAACAGAAACATCTGGTGCTCTGGTTGCCCTAGTACTGGCTCACAAAGTATCCCTGGGCAAAATGCTTCTCTCCTCGAAATCTGGTGTTCATTCAAAGCATCTGCCGTGGCCCAGGATGAGGAGGGCACATGGGACCTTTTGTTCTGTAACTCTACCACCAATTCCAGGAGTGTTCTCCTAGTGGAACCTACTGGACCTGACATTGACCTGCTGGAATAGTTCTTTCGTGCTGGGCCCCAGTCAAAAACCTGTTACAGAGAACAGCCCCCTGGAATCAGTGAGGGGACAGCCCCCTTTTATTATTGTTGGGGCATACAGCCAGTGGTGCTCAGTGGCTACTTGTTGTATCAAATAATTAACGATGGGGGTTCAGGTCCCTGTTCAGGCGCCAGTTGTTGCATTAAATAATTAAAGATGGGGCTGGATGGTGGTGGATGGCGATGGATTTCTCTCTGCCATCCCAGGCCACGTGGCTCCGCAACCCCATCCAGCCGGCGAGTCCCAGGTCCAGGTGAAAGGCGAAATCACTCACTCACAGGCAGGCATCAGGCAGCATCATCTTTATTCATGCCCTATCCACCACACACGTGTGGCCAATCTCATAACCTTTCAAGCACAGCCATACTTCGCTAGCCCTGCGTCTTAACCCTTTCAGCCATCTTCCCTTTGGCCTCCATCCTGGTCCAAGACCAAAAGAGGCAGAGAACCTAAAGCCAGTTAGCCCAGCAGGGCAGAGACAGCCCTAATCCCCTGGCTCCAGGGTTTATCTACCTATTCCAAGACCCCTCCCAGGAATGGGCCGGGTCTTGCAGGTAAGGTCACACCTAATATCCGGTTCCCAGAAATGGGTGGGTCTCAGATAGGTACACCTACAGCTACTCCTGGCTCTGTGTTCAGGGATCATGCCAAGAAGGCACGGGGTGGCCATATGGGATGCTGGGAATTGAACCCCAGGCCTGTCACTTTCAAGGCAAACAACCTCCCCATTGTGCTATCACTCCAGCTCCTGTCCCCTTCTTCTAACTGGTCCCTATGAGCATTAAGCTGGAAGTACAACAGCACGTATACCTTTGGGGAAAATGAGGCTCTACATGGAGAAGTGAGGCTCACCTGAGATAAGGTGTTCAGGCAGTGCTGGTGCCCTATAAACCTGATGCTGTGGTTGCTTGCACATTATTCTGGCTCCTCACATAGCTTGAAGCAGATGGTGTAATGAAACCTCGGGAAGCTCTTCAAAGGCACCAAGTTCCTTTGGGTATCTAGCTGATCTCCTGAGCATAAGCACAGAGACCAAGAGAAATCAGCTTTTTTTCTTTTTTTGCCTTTTGGAGTGAATCAAGGGAGGTGACATAAGGTGCACATTTTAGTGGTCATGTTGGGCACATCAATATTATAAATTTTATTAAATATTAATGAAGCATAATTATTCTAAATGTGTATATTAATATAACTATAACAATATTATAATCCAATTGCCTAAACTATAGCTTTAAAAAATGTAGTGCATTTTAGAAAAAGGGGGAAAAAAGGTTAATCAAGGGATCCAAGGATGGAGTTTAATAGTAGAGTTCTTATTCCTGGTACCACCCTACATCTCTGGCACACTGCAACCAAACATGGCAACAGCATAGGTCAAGTGTACAGCCCCAGAAAGTAGTGCACATAAGTATGGCTGTCTCTGAGCACTGTAGCAGTAGCAGCTACAGCTATCAAAGAAGCAGAAAATAATAGTGTTTAGTAGAAGCTTCAGTGACCTTCACACAGCAGCTAGAGTCATATGAATCTATGAGGAAAACATAAGGACACATAAGGACAAAAGGCATGACCTCTGAGCTGTCACTGATAGCAAAGATATCAGCAATGAAAGAAGAACAAAGACAATGGGTCCATGATCAAATTCACTTCCGGGGTGTGTGTGGGGGATGAGAGTGGAGTCAAAGGCCATTATCAAGAATGTAAAAAAAAAAAAAAAGGAGGCAGAACAATAATAGTACAGTGGGGAGAGCCTTGCATGCAGCCAACCTGAGTTCTATCTCTGACAATCCGTTTGATCCCTTGAGCATCATCAGGAGTAATTCATAAGTGCAAAGCCAGGAAGAATCCCTGACCTCCCCTAAAAAGGAATTTGGAAAGGGAGGCCCAAGAGATAGCACAGCGGTAGGGCATTTGCCTTGAATGCAACCAATTCAGGATGGATGGTGGTTCTAATCCCAGCATCCCATATGGTCCTTCATACCTGCCAGGAGCAATTTCTGAGTGAAGAGCCAGGAGTAACCTCTGAGCGCCACTTGGTGTGGCCCAAAAAACAAACAAACAAACAAAACCCAAACAAAAAAAGAAATAAAAAGCACACCTATGGGGTTGGAGAGAGAGCAAGGAGGTAGGGTGTTTGCCTTGCATGCAAAAGGACGTATCCCGACATGCCATATGGTCCCCCAAGCTCGCCAGGGGTGATTTATTTTTCTTTTTTCTTTTTTTTTTTTTTTTTTTTTTTACATAAATCTTTATTTAAGCACCATGATTACAAGCATGTTCGTAGTTGGGTTTCACCAGGGGTGATTTCTGAGCATAGAGTCAGGAGTAACCCCTGAGCGCTGCCGGGTATGACCCAAAAATTAAAAAGAAAAGAAAAGAAAGCATCCCTAGAATTACCAAATGGCCCAGCACATTCAGCCTCAGAAGCCAAAGAACTAAAACATGTGTTCAATTCTGTGGCTCCTGACAGCCAAAGACACCAAGAAGCCAATCATTTAACCGAGAAGAATGGAAGCAAAAAGCTGTGGAATGATCTTTCAATGAGATGGAGAATTCAGACATTCTGGTACCCGTAACAACACTAAAAATATGTGCAGTGTGGGGCTGGAGCCAGGAGTAACCCCTGATTGTTGCCCGATGTGGCCCAAAAGGAAGAAGGAAGGAAGGAAGGAAGGAAGGAAGGAAGGAAGGAAGGAAGGAAGGAAGGAAGGAAGGAAGGAAGGAAGGAAGGAAGGAAGGAAGGAAGGGAGGGAGGGAGGGAGGGAGGGAGGGAGGGAGGGAGGGAGGGAGAGAGAAAGAGAAAGAAAGAAGAAAGAAAGAAGAGAAAAGAAAGAAAGAAGAAAGAAGAAAGAAGAGAAAGAAAAGAGAAAGAAAAGAAAGAAGAAAGAAAGAAAAGAAAGAAAGAAGAAAGAAAGAAAAGAAAGAAAGAAAAGAAAGAAAGAAAAGAAAGAAAGAAAAGAAAGAAAGAAAGAAAGAAAGAAAGAAAGAAAGAAAGAAAGAAAGAAAGAAAGAGAGAGAGAGAGAGAGAGAAAGAAAGAAAGAAAGAGAGAAAGAAAGGAGAAAGAAAGAAAAACATATGCTCAGTGAAGGAAGGCAGACATGGATGGACACATTGTCCATGATCAAGACACAGTGAGTACCTTGCCTGGCCCAGCCCCTGGGATCATCAGCTGCTTTGGGCTGATGAAAGTGCTTGGATTCTGGACTGAGGAAGTGGTTATGAGACATTGTGAATAAAATAAGAAGCAGCCTTGGGTTATTCATTTCAAATGGCTTGTTTTGGGCTGAAAAGATAGTTCAAGGCATTGAGCACATGCTTGGCACCTGGGGGCCTGGGCTTGATTCACAGCACCACAAAGTCCCAAGAGTAACCTCTGAGTGCTGCCAGGTGTGGCCCCAAATGAAGAATACATATAAAGACTCAAATGGCTGCTTTTGGATTATGCTGCATTCACCTCACCCTTTGGGCTCACAGAACCTGGGAAGCCAGAGGCATCAGAGGCTGGGCTTAATGTGGCACCCTGGGCTGCATGACGTCTATGCCCGGGAGTATATGAGGATCCCCTGAAGCGGTCAGACAAATAAAGCTCAATATCTCACTGGTTGTCCATACTGGGACATAAAAGGGACAAAGTCACCAGGGAATGGGTCTCCCAGGCTCAGCCAGGCCACGGTCTCTGGATAAGCCAGCCCTCCTTGCCTGCCCTTGAGCTCTTCAAGAAAAACCCCTTGGCCAACTGTTTATACCTGCCCACAGCTGTAGCCCTGGCCTGGGGCCACTGGGCTCTCCACAAGAGCAATGAGAAGAGGAGAATGTTCAAGAAGCTGGACATCACTAACCCCTGTAAGGGACCTGGAGCTGGCTGGCTCAGCCCTGCAAGGAAGGGCCAAGTCTCTGCTAGGGGTCCTGTCTCTCCCAGCATGGTCACACCTGGTAATGCTCAGGGGTTACTCCTGGCTCTGAGATCAGAAATTGCCCCCGACAGGCTCAGGGGACCATATGGGATGCTGGGATTCGAACCACCATCCATCCTGGATCGGCTGCATACAAGGCAAACGCTCTACCACTGTGCTACCTCCCTGGCAGTCTTATGGACACTGTAGAACTGTTCCCAAGATGGTCAGGAGCAACTCCTGAATACTGAACTGGGAGCAGTCCCTCAACACTGCCAGGAGTGGCCCAAAACATGAACAAAATCCCCGCTCCTACCAAACCACCTTGAGAGATAATCCTGAATGAATGAAAACAGAACAGAAGACTATCCCCCCACCCCCCAATGTGGAGCAGGAGGTTCGACAGGGGGATCCCCAGGGCTTCCCAGCAAGGCAGACAATTCCTGTCTGCCATCTGCACGGCAGTTTCTTCCTCCACTAATGAAAGCCAGCCGAGCTCCGGGATGAGACTCACACATGTGACCAACCCTCAAAACATGAACTGCCTGCGGCCCAGAGGGGAGACAGCAAACCCTGGCATTTCTGAGACTTTGAATAATTCTTGAAGCCACTAGGCAAAGAATATGAGTTCTTGACAGTTCTGGAAAATCTACCCCATCATCCACCACACCCCTCTTCACTGGAGCTGGTTTCTCTAGGCCTCCCTTTCCTCTCCGGTCCTTCCTAGCATGCTTGGCCACGCCCACATACCTCTTCGGGTATGGAGAGAGAACAAAACTTTCACTGATATCGCCAGCCCCAAACCTGGAGAGCTGTTGCACGCTCAGATCTGCACTGTCTACATCTGCACCCTAGGTTCCCTGTCGGTCCCCAACTCCCCTTGAAATACTGCAAGTGAGCTACTCCCTGAAAAGTCTGTTTCTCGGGAGAATGAACCTTGACCTTTGTGCCCCAATCCACTAGAACTCACCATTCTCATGGTCAGGCTGCCATGGGGAAGACAGGTGCAGGGAAATGTGCTGTTAGATTCTGGGTTTCTAGTCAGAACCTAAGAGGGGAATAACCAGTAGTCCTGGCATCTCAGGGGCCGGCAAGCCCACCACAGTGGTAATGTCAGGGATGGACCCAGATTTCCTGCTTGCAGAGCGTATGCTAACCCCATTCTTCTCTCCCCAGCCCACACTTTACTGAGTACCAGCTTCAAATCTTTCACCACCTGTACATCAACCCCTAAAAATAAATAAAAATACCAGCCCCTCTATGGATCCAAGTGGTAGGACTGGAGGGGGAAATGCTTACCTTGCACATAGTTGGCCCAGGCCCAATCCCCGGGACATGTAGTCCCTCAAGCCTGAAAGAAAAAGATCCCTGAGTTTAGAGCCAGGAGTTAGCCTTGAGCACCACTGAGTATGGCCAAAAACCAAATTAAGAAAGAAAAAAAATCTCTTTCAGGAGTTGGAGAAATAGTACAGCAAGTAGGACTCCTACCTCATATGAGGCTGACCTAGATTCAATCCCCAGGACCCCATCTGGTTCCCTGAGCCTGGAAGGAGAGACCCCTGAACACAGAATCAGGAATCATTCCTGAGCACTTTGGGGCCAACGGGCAAACCTGCCAGTGTTGAAAGCTGAGAGAGATTCTTTTCCAGAGGTTTTCCAGGTGGGGTTAAGTCACTCAGAAAACAAAAATAAACTCATAACCTTGTTTGTGGCGGGGAGGAAGGTGAGGTGTTGCCCAAATAGTACAAAGGGATCCCCATGGGCCACTTCCTGTCATACTTGGCCAGCCAATCTGGACAGTTCAATCCCCACCCAGCAATTCTATGTGATTGAGGCCATAGAACAGAACAATCCTCATTAGTGCTTGGGGTTCATTCAGTAAAGCTGGGATTGGACTCAGAGTCTTACAGAGCAAACTCGTGCTCTCTCCCACCTCAACAGAATTCATCCATTCAGTTGTGTAAGTTTTTCCTGGGGTTGGGCAGACGGAGCAAAGGACTGGACTTCAGCTTTGCAGATGGGAGACCGTGAGTTCCATCCCTTGCACCACACACACACACACACACACACACACACACACACACACACACACACACAGCAAGGAAAAGCTGGAGACCCATGTTTTGCCCATTTCCTGCCCTCCCGCATTTGCCCCTCAGTTCCTTTTCCTACCACGTTGATTTTTCTGCTCATTTTAATGGAGTGATTTCCTTCCAACACTGCCTTAGGAGGATAGAGAAGCTGGCATCTCCTCTTACAAGTAGATCAAACCCAGCTGCCCACTAGTTGGGGAGGTGGCCACACAGGGAGGCCTCTGCAGCTGTTAAAACAGCCCTGAAATCTTCCTGCAACTGCTCACGGAAAAATCTCCCAGCTGGCGGAAACTGGGACAGGGGTGCAGGGAGCAGATGGAGAAACTGAAATGCAGCACGTATTCTTTTGTTTTAAAGACAAGATGGGATGGTGTGAGTTACGGGGGTGTCTCTGGACCTGCCTGAGAGGGGTCTCAGGCCTGGGGGTACTCATGACCATACCTAAGCAGAGGGAAGGATTTCAGTAGCTGGAATGTCTTATGACTGCATCTTTGCCTTTATATTACCACTGTCCTCAGCCAACTAGACTAGAAGGAAACATGTGGTCAGGCTGATGTCAAGTTGGGCAGAGAACCTGGAGAAAAGGGCGGTTCACCACCTGCCTTCTCTTCCCCAGGACCTTTTTGGAAGCTGAAGTAATAGGGCCCCCCCCCCAAAAAAAAAAACAAATAAAAAAACCAAAGACCAAGTGGGGCTGGTTCTGCTTCAACTCTGGCTGGGCGGTCAACAGGTACCAAGACAAGAAGTGCTGAGAAACCCGCCAACCCCATACTGCTTGCCATGATCTGTAGTGGGTTATGGGCCACAGTAGCTCCTTTTTCAGGGGCTTCCATTGTACTGGGGAAATAGAAGGCCACCAGCCCTGACTCTCCCTACCAAAACATGGAGCCGTATGACAATACCTGGCAATACCATCTGGACCCTGGGCAAAGCAGCTGCAGCCAGATGTTCAGGGGGTCAATGATAAGGTCAGCAGGATCTCAGCCAACAAGATGCAGGGGAGTTGGACGCTGTCAGCTTTGAGCTTTCTGAAGGGGGGGCTCTGCAGAATTGGAAGCCCAGCTTCAGGCCAATTTCCAGTACATTCTGACTCTGGAATTCTGCTTGTATGGTACCATGAGAACAGATGGTGAGACTTGGGGGAACTGTGTTCTCCAGTTGTTGGCATGTCGGTGCCTGGCCACGGTGTGAGTATTTCCACTGTGGAATTTGGCCGGCAAGTAAGGTTTTGATTCTAAAGAAAGAAAATGGATTTATCAGTTCCCTGGTGGGGGCCACCCACTTCTTTCCCTGCAAATGAGGCTCAGGTCTCTACTGAGGACAGAGCAGCTGGGCAGAAAAGAGCTTTGAGATCAGGAACAGTGGTTGGGAGATCTGGTGTGGGAGAGCAACCCATAGGTGGCCTGAGGAAAGTGGGGTCCTCCTCTTTGAGACCGTTTTCTCCACTGAAGCAAGTGGACTGGAAGAAATGATCTCTGAAGTCCATTGCTGCCCCCTCTCCTGTAACTTTGAGATTTCCTCTAGCCACAGGTGATTTCTACTACAGATTGTAGATTTCTACTAGACATGGATCTTATTTACAGTCCCATAGATGAATCTAAAAAATAAGACATAACAAAAACCACATAGATCCGATTCCCTCAGGCTCTGCCAGGCTGATGTGGCTGCTGCTCTTCTAATGGATTGTGAGTCTCAGCGAGAACAGCCCAAATCTACAAACAACAGCTGAGTTCTGCTGATTAGCAGGAGAGTCCTGAGGCAGAAGGTACAGTGCCAGACAAACAGGGGCCTGCCTCTATGTCCCCATTTTTTACATGGGAGCATGTACCCTCCTTGCCTTGTAAGAATTTGAACAAATTGAATTTAGTTCAGGATCCCAGTAGCCAAAATGGGCCTTGGGGGTTCAATGGGCTCCGTAAACATCATCCACTCATCTTCTCCAAAGCCACAAATGACACATTCAAGGAAGTCCCATCCAACAAACACCTGGGTGGCAAGTCCAATGACTTTCTCAAGCCCAGGAGAGGCCAGAGCCAGGGTCCCAAGGCCCTCTCTGAGTTTGTCCATGAGGCATCCTAAGGCTGCCAGAGGACCCCAGTGGGGCATTTGGCTACGCTGACCTCTGTTTTAGATCCACTGTCACAGACCCCTCATCAGGTAGTGCAGCCCAGTAAATGGGGTTGAGAGCTCACAGACAACCTCAGGCTCCTGGTCCCTCAGTGCTCCTGTTCCAAAGAAACATAAAGTCATCCAGCAAGGGAGCCTCTGAGAAAGCCACTCTAGGTCATGCTTGGGCCTAGAATCCCCACCTCTGTCTATGGCCCTCAGCATCCCAGATTGCCCACCCTTGTCTTCAGTTCTCAGTACTTCAGGGCTCCACCATGTCTTTGACTCTCAGCTTCCTGGCCAAACTCTGCTGATGTCAAGAATGAGGGACCAAAGGGCCAAAGAGATAGCACAGTGGTAGGACATTTGTCTAGCACACAGTTGAACAGGACATATGGTAATTTGAATCCCAGCATCCCATATGGTCCCCTGTGTCTGCCAGGAGCAATTTCTGAGCACTTAACTAGGGGTATCCCCTGAGCACCACTGGGTGTGGCCAAAAACAAAAAGAAAAAGAAAAGAAGAATATCACTTGCAAAAAGGAGGAGAAATCATGCTACAATGTAGTAATGATTTCCCTGACAAACTCGTCCCTTTCAATTTCCCCCTCTCAGGAACCCATCCCCAATACACTCTTCAGGGCTGCCAATCCTAGGAGGCTTGTTTGCTCCTGGGAAACAGCCCTCATGGAGAACAGAAGCAAAGCCAAGACCTGAGTTCTGTTATAAGCATGGATGCTAGAGACAGTATTTTTCTCACCCAGTGCCTAATACTTTGCTCTCCCTGAGATCTCAGCAACATCAAGCACCTCAATGCCTCTAACCCAAGAACTAGGATATAGTAGAAGAGCTGCTATGGGCAGGTCCAGACCCTCCGAGATCCTTACACATTGTGTTGATCCCTCACCACTACTCATGGCAAGGGGTTGAATGGTGAGTCCTTCTCCCCCTTTCACACTAATGGGAGAAGATCTTGGAGTAATAGGATCCTCAAATGGGCCTTCACGCTTCCAAGGCCTAAAACAAGACAGAGAGGAGAGTCAGTGCTCTAAGAAACACAGAATCCATGGCCAGGCTTCTCATCTGCTTCCCCTATTTTCAGCTCAGAAAGAGCACTGGAGGGGCCTAAGAGATAGCATGAAGGTAAGGCGTTTACCTTGCATGCAGAAGGACAGTGGTTCAAATCCCAGAATCCCATATGGTCCCCTGAGCCTGCCGGGGGTGATTTCTGAGCATAGAGCCAGGAGTAGTCCCTGAGCACTGCCGAGTGTGACCCAAAAAACAAAAAACAAAAAACAAAAAACAAAAAAAAAAAGAAAGAAAAGAAAAGAAAAGAAAAAAAGAAAAAGAAAGAGCACTGGAAAGGTGTCTTGCTCTGCCTCTCTGGCTGGGGTCCCAGACATGAGGAAATCCAGGAATGAGTGGCTCCCCAATAAATAGGCACAAGGAGCTTGCAGGTCTGGTGGATTGAGCCTTGTCTTTCAGAGCCAACAGTTTAGGGACCGAATGGATAATGCTTATAGGGAGAATATCACGTGGCCTAGAAGTCCACTAGTCAAGACTCAGTGAAAATGCCCAAGAAATCAGATGATGGGGCCGAAAGATAGCACAGTGGTAAGGCATTTGCCTTGCATGCAGAAGGACGGTGGTTCGAACCCCTGCATCCCATATGGTCCCCCAAGCCTGCCGGGGGCGATTTCTGAGCATAGAGCCAGGAGTAATCCCTGAGTGCTGCTGGGTGTGACCCAAAAAAAAAACAAAAAACAAACAAACAAAAAGAAATCACATGATGGGACTCTGTGACTAGGTCTGGGGACATTACAGGACTTCCAGAAGTGGAGACAGAGCTGAGGAGTTGGCAGAAGAGACGAATAGAGGGGTCAGATGATCTGGGCCTCAAGGTGCACCACACTGCTTTGGAAATCTGACACCCAATACCTCCATACTGACTTTCTGTTCCCTGATCTCCTCTGTCCCAGGCAAATGCTTACCCAGGCCTGCCCACACCCCCAAAGAGATAGTATGGCAGGGATGGGTGGAAGTTGCCTAAGAGCTCTGCTACTCAGGGTGCAAGAACCAAAGATCTCTTGGATCCCAGAGCCAGTCTTCTCCACGCTGTCATGGTTTCTGAGACAATAGGAGCAGTTTGTCCCTGGTGCAGATGCCCATCACCATCTCCGTGGTACAGCTCATTCTCTTCTTCTTGACCTCCCTCACCCTTAAACAAATAAAGCCCTTTTCAAGCCAGAGAATGCACCTTCTTGTTGCCTAGCCCTTGCGGCCGTCTGTCCCTGTGCTGGGTACTGATGTACAATGCACTATCTCTTCCTCAGCTGAAGCAGTCGCAGCAAGAGGGTTCCTCCTTTATGACTGTCTCTGAGCTGTCAAGGGCATCAACCCTCCCTTTCAATAGTCTGGCTGCCTTCTCACAGCTAGGAACAGAAGATTTCATTCCAAAGGGATTTGTCCCCCTCCAAAAGGGTCACAGAACAGAGGAAAGAACCTAGAGATGACCCAGCCCAGCCACATCATTTCAGGCTAAAACTCATAGGGTCTTGCCCAATACTACACATCAGGATGCTGAGAGTATGAGTCCTAGAGTTGGCAGCGGATCTTTGGGGCCAGCCACAACTTCCAAGTTTAGAGACATAAAAAAAGGTTCAGGAAACTTCCACCACAAGCTAGATGCAAGCAGGGATAGGGTACCGGCAAGCAGACAGGCTAGCTGTAGGACTAAAACCAGAAGTTTCTCTGTCTCAAGGTCTTTATTAGAAAGAGTAGGTCCATCCCCATGGATGGAGAACAGGAATCCAGTGGTACTTCCTGCCCAAGAGGGACAAGCACATGTAAATAATTATCCTGAGTAAAGTAAGAATTAGTTACCCCAGCAAGGCTCTGGGAAGAGGCCTCATCTGCCCAGAAATCTGCTTGTCATAAGGCAGAGGTATACAAGAAGAGGTGGCAGAACTATTTAGCAGGAAAGTCAAAAGACAGGCAGGGTGACCAAAAAGAAGCCAGCTCTGGGGGGTGGGGGGGAGAGTGGAGTGATAGCACAGCAGTAGGGCATTTGCCTTGCACATTGCCATCCCAGTATGAACCCAGTTTCTATCCCCGGCATCCCACATGGCCCCCCAAGCCTGCCAGGAGCAATATCTGAGTGTAAATCCAGGAATAACCCCTGAGCACTGCCAGGTGTGGCACAAGAAAAAGAAGCCAGTTCTTGGGGTCAGAGCAATAGCACAGCAGTAAGGGGTTTGCCTTGCATGCGGCCAACACAGGACAGACCCTGGTTCGAATCCTGACAACCCATATGTCCCCTGAGCCTGGTAGGAGTGATTTCTGAGCACAGAGCCAGGAGTAACTCCTGAGTGCCACTGAGTGTGACCCAAAAACCAAAACTAAAACAGAACAAACAAAAAAAGAAGCCAGCTCTGATTTTGGAGAACTCACTCCTTACCAACAGTGTCACTCTGGCATGTCACTGGGCCTCTGAGAGCCATGTTGCCTGTCCAAAATTTCTACCATAATGGGAAAGTTCTTCTCTGTATGATATTGTGGCAACTCTCCAATAAGTGGGCTAGTGAGCAGGTGGCTCCCTAGAAGGTGGCTGGTGTACAGTGTCTAAAAGAAAAAAGTGGGAGGAGAGAGTAAGTTGAGAGAGAGAGACAGAGACAGAAAGGAAAAGTAGAGGCAGACATAGAAGCAGACAGGGTATGGGAATGGTGGCAGGGATACTGGGGACACTGGTAGTGGAAAAGGTGCACTGGGGATATAGGAACATTGCATGACTAAAACTCAACCATCAAGTGGGGCTGGAGCAGTTGCGCAAGCGGTAGGGCATCTGCCTTGCTACACACTAACCTAGGACAGACTGCAGTTCGATCCCCCAGCATCCCATATGGTCCCCCAAGCCAAGAGCGACTTTTGAATGCATAGCCAGGAGTAACCCCTGAGCATCACCAGGTATGTCCCAAACACCAAAAACCAAAAAAAAAAAAAAAAAAAAAAGTTTATGGTGTAACTAAATTTAATTTAAAGTTAATTCATTAAATGCTAAAACAATCCCTTTCTAAGAGAGTATCCTTCAACACTATTGATGAGTTTTGCCTCACCCATCCTCTGCCTCCATTCCCAAAAGCAGCTAAACCAACAGATGGCCACCTCCACAGCACCCCATGGTCACCATGAGTCTATATCCCAGGAACATGTCCCCTCAAGCTACCTGCACAGCACATGGTCCCTATGAGTTCGAGCATCAGGCTTCTTCCAGGGCTAATTTTCTCTGGAAGATGCTGGAAGCCTCAGAATCTGGACTATCAGTGTTTGTTCCCAAATCCACTTTTACTCAACAGGGACAGCTAGGGCAAAACAAGGCACCCAAAAAGTCCCCAACCACAGAACATACAAATACCGTATTCTGGGTGCTTTGAAAAGCCAAACTCTGCCAGACAAAGTCAGACTCAGAACAGCCTTCAGTCAGCTGATATGAGTGGAACCTGGAGCCCCCTGAGCAATGAGGGGATAACTATAGCACTGGAGTGGGGATCCCAGAGCAGGAACCATGAACTCTTCTTAGGTAGTGACCCCCTCCTTTGCTAGCTTCCGACTGTAGCCAACCCGATCATGCATAGCTGGTTTCTAAAGAAACCCATCTGCAGAAAACGCTCCCAGATGGAAAACAGTGCCCAGAGTCCAAATAAGTGAGTGGCCTCTCCCTGCTCACTCAAGCCCAGCTCTGCTGACAGGTTGACCTGGGTCCCTATGGGGAGCAGGGACAGATCCCATCCCTCTGCCACTACCTTACTCATCAGTGGCCCATTTTCAATGTCCAGTGCCTGCATTTTTCAGCCTCTAAACTTTCCCTGGCTGTTAGAGTCTCTTTACCACACTACGCAGCTAAATAAAAGCACTCAGAGAAGTTCTCTGCTGACAGGCCAGCCTGTGCTGAGCATGCCTCCTGCATGTTCTGTCCCATCACCACTTCAACAGAACACAGAGAAACTTCACCCTGGGGCCACCAGGAAGGCAGCACTGCAGAAGAGCAGCCCTTGTGGGCTGTCCAATTCTATGGTGTACAGACTCCACTGGGGAACATTCCCCTCTGAATGAGACTGAGCAGAGCTAGTGTGAGTGGCCCTTTGTGCCCATTATGCTGGTTCTGGCATCCTCCACTATTTCTAGGGTCCCAGCAAGATCAAGTACCGGGTGCCTAGTGGCCAACAGCTGTACTTTATGGGCCTTCCTGCCTGACCCCTCAACTCTCCCAAATAAACCCCCTGTACTGAAGTCTTTCCAAGGCTCTGCTCTGAGGGAAACCTGACAAAGACCTCCTACTTTTAGGACTATTTGACTTCTGTCCCACTAGGCTAGAAGAAGTGAGCAAAGACTGCTGGAGCTGGCTGGACCATCACAGGGGTTCCTTTTCCCTTAGGGTGTGATCTGGGGGAAGAATGGTCTGAGATGACAAAATGGGGTGATGGCCTGTGGGAAAATGTGCTGTCTGGCCCTCTACTCTTTCTCTGCTTCCAACTCTCTAGGGCTTGTTTTGGGGGCCATGCCTGGTAATATTTGAGAGATACTTCCAGCAAGTCTGGGGATTGTACTGAGGGCTCCTGCATGCAAAGCAAATGTTCCAACCCTCTTCTGAGCTGCCTCTCCAGGTCCTAAAAGGAAGATTTTTGTTGTTGTTGTTGTTGTTGTTGTTATTTTGGGTTACACCGGCAGTGCTCAGGGTGCTTCTGGCTCTGCGCTCAAAAATTACTCCTGGCAGGCTTTGCGACTGTAAATCATCTGTGCTGTCAAATCCTTTGTTGGGTATTTGTGAATCCAAGAACAGTCCCCAGAATGAGATTTTACTTCCCATCCCTTGTCCCCTTTCGGGGGGAGACCTTGGTAATATTTATCCGCAGCAAATAATAATCCACACAGACAAGAAGGATAGGGTGTAAAAGATTGGGCAAAGAGAGAGAGAGCGAGAGAATCCTCTTGCAGCCTGCAAACAGCTTTCGCAAAAGGACCCCTCTCCCCTGTCCACCAAGCTAATTATTGCCAACTCCACAGCGCCCCCACCTGGAAGGTCTAGGTGGGGCAATAGTCACAGAACAATCCTAAGGAAATATTTTTATATACAACAATTCCAAGAATAATCTTATGGAAATGTTTTCATATACTACAGCGACCATATGGGAAGCTGAGAATGGAACTTGGGTTGTCCAGTTGTGTACAAGACAAAAATTCTTTTTTTTTTTTTTTTTTTTTTGGTTTTTGGGCCACACTCTGCGGTGCTCAGAGGTCACTCCTGGCTGTCTGCTCAGAAATAGCTCCTGGCAGGCACAGGGGACCATATGGGACACCGGGATTCGAACCAACCACCTTTGGTCCTGGATCAGCTGCTTGCAAGGCAAATTCCACTGTGCTATCTCTCCGGGCCCAAGACAAACACTCTTCCCATCGTGCTATTGCTCCAGTCCTAGGAAGAGAAAATATTTGATGTCTTCATTGCAGGGAACACTGCCTCCTTGAACCCCAACCCATATAACACTCCCCAGACCTTCCTGACAGCCCCATGGCTCTGCAGAAGAGAATGGGGGAGACCTCAATCCTTGCTCCTGTCAGGTAAGCAGTGTTGAAGCCAGTGGGTCCTTCTAGAATGGCAAGAAGGGCTTGGAGATGCTGCCAGAATGGAATTGAGTCTGATACAGTGTCTGGGGTGCAGGAATGCTCCCTTTCTTTCCCCTCAGCTCCTCCATCTCTTCCTCTAATAAGGCCCCTCTCCTGGGAGGCAGCAGCTCAATCCTCCAGGCTGTTCTCAGGTCTCAGAGCTGTACTCCTGTCTTGAGTTTCTTTCTTTCTTTTTTTTTTTTTTTTTTTGGTTTTGTGTCTTGAGTTTCTAAGAAGCAGAGTCCATTTCTTGGATCCCAACCCGGCAGGGCCTGTGTGGGTGGGGCTGGGGGACCAAACCCTGAACCCCACCACACCCACACGGAGGCCCTAAGCTCTGAGCCAGCAGGTGAGTGGACACTGACTCACTCCAAGCGGCCACCTGATCCTGACTCATCATCCAGCCCCCTCTGTTTGTCCCACTTCCTAACCCTGAGCAATACAGTATCTTCAGGCTCTGAGCATCAAACCTCTGACCCAGTTGGCCAAGAATTATGGCAGTGGCCCCCTAGGATCTCGAAGCACCAGCTGGGAGGCCCCCACATACACACACAGTCAACAATTTTCTGCAAAAAATAAAACAAACCAATCAAAAACGTATTGCCCTTAAGGCAGCTTCAGAGAGAAGCAGGTCTGATTTGGGCTATGATGTGAAAACACTACCCTCTAGTGGCAGGGTCTCCAACTGCCGCATGTGAGTTCCTGCAAATATATTGGAACTTTTTTATTTTTTATTATTTTATTTTGTTTTGTTTTGTTTTGGGGTCACATTCGGTGGCGCTCAGAGGTTACTCCTGGCTCTGGGATTTGAAATCGCTCTTGGCAGGCACGGGGGGCCATATGGGATGCCAGGATTCAAACCAGCTTCAGTCCTAAATGGGCTGAGTGTAAGTCAAACGCCTTACTGCTGTGCTATCTCTCCGGCCCCTATATCAGAACTTTAGACGGTTCAACTCTCAGCCAGCTGAGGGAGTCCCTTCTATAATGTCACTGAAAAAAAGTGATTTATCTTGTACTTGAATCCACCCAATGGAAGAAAGGCAGCGTTTTTTTTTTTTAAGGGCGGGGTGCACACCCGGTTACGCTCAGGGGTTACTCCTGCTATGCACTCAGAAATCGCTCCTAGCTTGGCAGATCATATGGGATGCCAGGGGATCAAACCTTGGTCTGTACAAGGTCAGTTGCATACAAGGCAAATGCCATACCATTGTGCCATCGCTCTTGTCCCAAGAAAGGTAGCTTTGACTAAGAAGTCCTGCTCCAAAAGTCCTACCTAATAGTTTTGAACGCTTACGTTATTCTAGTTTTGACTTCTGTAATTACATAAGTCTAATTCACATATAGGAAGTCAGGCAGAAATGGGTTCCACTTTTCCAGCAGTGTGACCTTGTATAACTTAACCTAATTCCTGCTTTCTCGGCTATTAAATGAGGAATAATAATGGGACCTGTCTCCTGGGATGTAAAGCTAAAGGCAGATACCTTGGCACAGAACCCATTATGTGTAATACTCAGCAACTTGTCAAGTTCTCCCCAGCATCCCTTAAAACATCAACAGTTGGGGCCGGGCGGTGGCGCTGGAGGTAAGGTACCTGCCTTGCCTGCGCTAGCCTAGGATGGACCGCGGTTCGATCCCCCGGCGTCCCATATGGTCCCCCAAGAAGCCAGGAGCAACTTCTGAGCGCATAGCCAGGAGTAACCCCTGAGCGTCACAGGGTGTGGCCCAAAAACCAAAAAAAAAAAAAAAAAAAAACATCAACAGTTGACCTCCAAGTGAGGGGTGTTTCATAGGCCTGTCAGTATAATCACTGTCAGCAGCAGGCCTCCGGCTAGACAAATGCAAGGGGATTTCATTCTATGAGGCTTTAAGACCTCATCATTGTTTCCTGGGGGACAGTCCACTTGCAGTGTTCCCACATTCAAAGCATTCTAATACTTCTTCATTTTTCTAGGGAAAGAAAGATGCCCAGAAGTAGCAAGGTTCAGGTGCTGCTCAAGAGCATTCAGTTGAAAAAAAAGGGGGGGGGGCCGGAGATAGCACAGCGGCGTTTGCCTTGCAAGCAGCCGATCCAGGACCAAAGATGGTTGGTTCGAATCCCGGTGTCCCATATGGTCCCCCGTGCCTGCCAGGAGCTATTTCTGAGCAGACAGCCAAGAGTAACCCTTGAGCATCGCCAGGTATGGCCCCCCCCCCAAAAAAAAGAGCATTTAGCTAATGGCAAAATTAAAAGTAGCCTAAGATGAGGTAAGGTTTCTAGTTCACTATTTATAAGAAAATGGAGCTTGGGGTTGGAGCAATTGTATAGAAAGGAGGGCATTTGCCTTGCACACAGCTAACCCAGGATCAATCCCCTGTATGCCATATAGTCCCCCAAGGCTCCTAGGAGTAATTCCTGAGCACAGAGCCAGGAGTAATGGCTGAGTACTGCTGGATGTGCCGAAAACAAACAAACAAACAAACAAACAAAAAAAGAGGGATCAGAGCGATAGCACAGCAGTTAAACATTTGCCTCGGACATGGCTGACCTGGGATGGACTTGGATTTGGTCCCCAGCATCCCATATAGTCCCCCGAAGCTTCAGCTTCAGGAGTGATTACTGAGTGCAGAGCCAGGAGTAACCCCTGACCATCTCTGGATATGACCCAAATCCCCCCACAAAAAATAGAGAGAAACAAGAAAATGGAGTTTGTTTACCTAGCCCAACATCATTCAATAGTAAAGTTTTCCCTTGAAATGGTTTTTTTTTTTGGTTTTTGGGCCACACCCCGTGACGCTCAGGGGTTACTCCTGGCTATGCGCTCAGAAGTTGCTCCTGGCTTCTTGGGGGACCATATGGGAGCCGGGGGATCGAACCGCGGTCCGTCCTAGGCTAGCGCAGGCAAGGCAGGCACCTTACCTCCAGCGCCACCGCCCGGCCCACTTGAAATGGTTTTTGATGATATGCTTTTGTTTTGTTTTGATTTTGGGTCACACCTGACAGCGCTCGGGGGTTACTCCTGGCTCTATGCTCAGAAATCTTTCCTGGCAGGCTGGGGGGACCATATGAGATGCCAGGATTCCAACCACTGTCCTCTGCATGCAAGGCAAACGCTCTACCTCCATCCTATCTCTCCGCCACCCCCCTTTTTTGGTTTTTGGGCCACAGCCGGTGACTGAGGGGACCATATGGGACGCCAGGTTTCAAACCATGGGATCTAACTGCTGATCGTCCTAGGCTAGTGCGTGCAAGGCAGATGCCTTATGGTTGCGCTTCCGCTCCTGCCCTGATACGCTGTTTTTTCATGACATATTATTAAAAGTGGCTACAGGGGCCGGAGTGATGGTGCAAGCGATAGGGCGTTTGCCTTGCACGTGCTAACCTAGGACGAACCACGGTTCAGTCCCCCAGCATTCCATATGGTCCCCGAAGCCAGGAGCGATTTCTGAGCACGAGCCAGGAGTAACTGCTGAGCATCGTCGGGTGTAGCCACTGCCCCCCCCCCCAAAAAAAAAAGTGGCTATAAATTTTAAAAAAAGAAAGTTAAGTTTAAAGCCATTTATGTTATTTTTGCCTAAGAACATCTAATGTTAGGATGCCTTAAATGTCTAAAAGGATAGAATTTATCATCTTGTAAAACAAGTAACATCAATTATTTATTTGTGATGATTGAAATCAGAATATTGAAACCATGTTCTACAGAGAAAATTAAGCAAAGACTAAATGGTGCAATTTTGTTAAATGTTTTTGGCTAGCTTTCAAGGCTGCTAGATTTTCGTATGATAAATAAGCTATATTTTGGGATTGGAGTGATAGAACAGCAGGTAAGGTGTTTGCCTTGCATGCGGCCAATGTGGTACTGACCTGGGTTTGATCCCATATGGTCCCCTGCCAGGAGCAATTTATGAGTGCAGAGCCAGGAGTAATCCTTGAGCACCTCTGAGTATGGCCCATAAAATCAAACAATCAAGCTAAAAAGTAAGATATATTGGGGCCGGAGAGATAGCATGGAGGTAAGGTGCTTGCCTTTCATGCAGGAGGTGATCGGTTCGAATCCCGGCGTCCCATATGGTCCCCCGTGCCTGCCAGGAGCAATTTCTGAGCCTGAAGCCAGGAATAACCCCTGAGCACTGCCGGGTGTCACCCAAAAACTACACACACACAAAAAAAGATATATTTTATTAAATGTATTTTTGTGAATGGTTCTGGGGATCAAACCCAAGGCCTCACATATGAAAGGCAAGTATGCCAAAGGACCAGAGAAATAATTCAGCAGTTAGGATGTTGGTCTTGCACCTAGTTGACCCAGGCTCAATCCTCAGTATTCTATATGGTCCCCTAAGTACAACCAGGAGTAATTCCTTAGTGCTGAGCCAGAAGTAACTCCTGAGCATTTCTGGGTGTGGCTCTAAAACAAAAACAAGAAAAGGAAAGTATATCAGGATATATCCCCGACCCTTCAATTTAATCACCATAAAATACATAGTTACAAAGTTGTTCATGATTGAGTTTCAGTCAAACACTATACAAACCAATGCACATTCACCAATGCACATTTCCTGCCACCAATGTTCCCAGTTTTCATCCCGCTTTCCCCCCTGCTCTCTCCCCTGCCTGCCTTGTGACAGACATTTTTCTTCTCTCTTTCTTTCCTTTTTTTTCCTTATAGACATTGTGATTTGCAATACTGTTACCAAGGGATATCATATATTTCACGTTATCTAGTTTTAGCACTCATTACAGTTCTTGTCCAGAGTGATAATTTCCCAGTATAATTGTCATAGTGGTCTCTTCTCTGCCTTGACTGGTCTCCCTCACTCTTTGTGGAAAGCTTCCTACATGGACCAGTCCTCCTGGACCTCATATCTATTGTTTCTGGATACTATGCTATCTTTTTTGTTCATATCCCACATATGAGTGGGATCATTCTATGTCTATCCCTTTCCCTCTGACTCATTTCATTCAGCACAATACTCTCCATATCCATCCATTTATAGGCAAATTTCATGACTTCATTTTTTCTAATAGCTATGTAGTATTCCATTGTGTAGATGTACCATCAGTTCTTTTTTTTTTTTTTTTTTTTGTGGTTTTTGGGTCACACCCGGCAGTGCTCAGGGGTTACTCCTGGCTCCATGCTCAGAAATTGCTCCTGGCAGGCACGGGGGACCAGATGGGACGCTGGGATTTGAACCGATGACCTCCTGCATGAAAGGCAAATGCCTTACCTCCATGCTATCTCTCCAGCCCCGTACCATCAGTTCTTATCAACTCATGTGTTCTCTGCCATTTGTTACAATCTGTTTCCAGATTCTGGCTATTATGAATAATGCTGCCGTGAACGTAGGAGTTCAGAGGCATATCTTATTTCATAGTGACAATATTTACAATATTGACAACAATATACAATGGCAAATCTTTTTTAATTAAATTTTTAAATATTTTTTCTTTGACATTTAATTTTTTATAAATAAATTCTTTAATGAATAAACTATAGTGGTATATCTTACGTTTTTGTTTTGGGATCACACCCCATAGTGCTCAGGGGTTACTCCTATCTCTTCACTCAGAAATTGCTCCTGGCGGGGCTGGGAAGGTAGCGCTAGAGGTAAGGTGTCTACCTTGCAAGCGCTAGCATAGGACAGACCGCAGTGTCCTCCCACATCCCATATGGTCCCCCTAAGCCAGGGGCGATTTCTGAGTGCATAGCCAGGAGTAACCCCTGAGTGTCAAACGGGTGTAGCCCAAAAAAAAAAAAAAAAGAAAGAAAAGAAAAGAAATTGCTCCTGGCAAGTTCAGGAGATCACATGGGATGCCGGGAATTGAACTGGGGTCCATCCTGGGTTGGCCGCATGCAAGGCAAATGCCCTACCACTGTGCTACCTCTCCAGCCCCTACCCTGGTATATTTTATGATGGCTGAGAACTAAATATTCTTTTTAAACTGCAACAAACACACTATAGAACAAATTAACAATGTAATAAAGTGTGTATATATAATGTAATAGGATTTGGCAAAAATACAATATGCACACAGAATAATTTTTTTAAAAAGAATAATTTTTTTAGTGCTCACTTCGGCAGCACATATACTAAAACTGGAACGATACAGAGAAGATTAGCATGGCCCCTTCGCAAGGATGACATGCAAATTCGTGAAGCGTTCCATATTAAAGAAAAAGAATGATTTTTTAAATAATTACTTACCAAATGATTCTAGTAATAGAAGACCAGGGCAAGAAATAACTCCAAATAACTGTAAGAAAAAGAATAAAATATATATAAAACATTTACTCAAAGATAAGAGAGCTTAAAAGGAAGTAAATACCATATTGAGTAAACAGCTCAAAGAATTGTTGCCTATGCTTTACATGTGAAAGGCCCAGGTTCAGTTCCTGGCAATACATGATCTCCCAAGCACCGCTGAGGTTAACTCATGAGCATTGTCAAATATGATCTCCCCCCTCCAAAAAAAAAAAAAAAAAAACCAACAAAACGTTGTAAATTCTTGTGAGAGCAATAACCAAGAGGAAAGAGATCCAGAATGAGCTGAAAATTTTGGACTGCTTACCCCAAAAGCTATCTGCTGTCTCCAGAACAAGTGGTTGAGAACCTAAGTGTCTTGGAACAGCTTGTGATAGATTCTCATGATTACAGAGAGAGCTGCAGTCAGAGCTCTTCAAGGGTGTGGGTATTGGGGAATGTCTGATGTATTATTGTTTTCCAAAAAGAAAAAAAATGGAACCAATGGGTTGGATGAATAGGCAAAGTGGGAGAGGGATATAGGGGGAGAAAGCGAGGGATAGATGAAGGGCTGAAGAGACAGTACAGAGGGCAGAACACATACTTTGCACAGAGCCAACCTGGATTCAATCCTTGGTACTCCATATGGTCACGATATGAACTCCATATGAACACCATCAAGAATAATTCCTTAGTGTAAAGCCAGGAGTAAGCCCCCGAGAACAGCTGAATGTGGCCCAAAAACAAAGCAAAAGGAACTCAAATGAAAACTAGGCAAAATAGCATGTTATTGAGGCTGGAGTGATAGCATAGCATTGCCTTGCACATGGTCAACCCAAGTTCAATCCCCAGCATACCATATGGTCTCTGAGCATGCCAGGAATGATTTATGAACACAGAGCCAGGAGTAACTCCTGAGTGCCACTGGGTGTGGTCTAAAAAAAACATATTAATAAAACAATCCCTGAAGGACTTCAGAAAATAAACAATACACAATGTCTACTGTAGAATTTTAAGTGTATGACATAAATAGCTTATTATTGTGAAGAATGGCAATAATGGTTTTAAGGTATTCTAAGACCATTGCATTATCCAGGAAGAGAGAGAAAATACTAATTATTGGCATATTAAAAATGCTTAACAACCAGGTCTCCATAGAAGCCTCTTTTGCGGCTCTCTTTGGTATAAATTCTCCCGGTATGGCACCTTTCAAGCTACCCATAGTACAGTTCTGAACCTGGAGTTGGGAAGAAATGGACACAATCTATTCTCCAGGTAGGCTCTACCTCCGGAACACTTTTAAATTAGTCTTGAATGGAATATAAAAAAGCAATTAATCCTAAAGAAGACTAGACTGAACAAAAATAAAATAGAGATGACCATACAACGTCAACTACCCACCACCCAAATATATAATAGGATGGTAAGATTGAACTCAAATGTATCAGCAGCAATTACTGTTTGTTGTTTCTTGTTTAATTAATTCAATTAATAATAGTCCTGGATGGGGCTGGATGATGGTGGATGGATGGTGAGACCTTTCTCCGCCAGGCCAGGCACTTACATCCCCTTACAGCTGGTAGGTCTAGGATTCAGGATAATGGTGAGGAAATGATCCACAGTCAGTAGATTTCAGGAGACAAGCAGCTTTATTAATAAAGCCTTAGCCACCAGGTGTGTATCTTACATGGCTTCTAAGCTAACCCTATTTTGGGGGGGGAGGGGGGTCACACCTTGCAGCGCTCAGGGGTTACTACTGGCTCTATGCTCAGAAATCACTCCTGGCAGGCTCAGGGGACCATATGGGATGCCCAGTTCGAAACACCGTCCTTCTATATGCAAGGCAAACGCCTTACCTCCATGCTATTTCTCTGGCCCCTAAACTAACCTTTTAAGCAGTCTCCTACAGCTTCTCTGCACCTAATCCAGTCTCTACTCTCAACATCCTGCCTCCTCCAGAGGCTTCTCTTGCTGCCTCCCTTGCTGAATCTCCCTCAGAATTTCCCCTCTGCCCCTGAGGCAACCCCTTTGTTACCTTCTATAGGCCCCTCTCCAGGTCTCCCTCTCCAGGTGAGACAGGAGGAAGTTGGGGGGAGGGGTTTCTGTTTGATTTGGATTTTGGTCCACAGCCAGGCTATTCCTGGCCTTTTACTCCTGGCTGTGCTTGAGATCAAACCAATTCTTCCCACATGCAAAACAAGTGCTCCAGCCTTTGAACCATTTCCTCATCCCAAAATGTAACTACTTTAAATATAAGAGTGGACTTGATATTTCAGCTATAAGTAAATACACCTTACCTCCATGCTATCTCTCCAGCCCCAGTTTTTCTTAAACATTGCCAGAGTAGCTCCTGAATCACCGCTGAATGTGATCTCCTAAAAAACAAAGAGAAGCTAGTGCTTTAGTTTTATTAATACCAGAGACTTAATAGTAAGGCAAAAGTAATATTTCATGATAAAAATATTCAATTCATCAAAAGATAAAATAATTATTTATTACAGAGACAGCTCTCTAGAAAAACCTTAAATTTTTTATTTTTCTTTTCTTTTTCTTTTTTTTTTTTTTTTTTGCTTTTTGGGCCACACCTGGTGACACTTAGGGGTTTCTCCTGGCTATGTGCTCAGAAATCGCTCCTGGCTTGGGGACCAACCATATGGGATGCCAGGGGACTGAACTGTGATGTGTCTTAGGTTAGTGCGTGCAAAACTAATGCCCTACTTCTTGTGCCACCGATCCGGCCCCAAAACCTTAAAATGTATATTAAAAAAACAACTGGGCCAAGGAGATAGTGTAAAAGGCTGGTGTACATGTTACACATGCAGGAACCCCAAATTTGATTGCCTGCATGGTCCCCTGATCACTGCTAGCACTGTGCCATGAGTAGCCTTCAAGCATTGACCAAATTTTTTTTTAAATAAATACCCAAAATCCTGACAGGATAAGAGTAGAAAATCACAGTAACTGAGGAATATTAGTAACTTTCTTAGTAACTGAAAGAATAAGCAGCAGAAACAGGGGCCGGGCGGTGGCGCTGGAGGTAAGGTGCCTGCCTTGCCTGCGCTAGCCTAGGACGGACCACGGTTCGATCCCCCGGCGTCCCATATGGTCCCCCAAGAAGCCAGGAGCAACTTCTGAGCGCATAGCCAGGAGTAACCCCTGAGCGTCACAGGGTGTGGCCCAAAAAACAAACAAACAAAAAAAAAACAAAAACAAGCAGCAGAAACAAACCAGAGACAGTCTAGTAATAATTGCATAATTCTAGTAACAAATGAATAATTCCTAGTAACAACCTAGAAATTCTGCAATTAAGGTAGATGCTATTAACAGAAATATTAATTAATGGCGCCAGAGCAATAGCAAAGCAAAGCGGGTAGAATATTTGCTTTCCATGTGGCCAACTCTGGTTCAATCCCTGGCATCCCATATGGTCCCTCAACTTGCTAGAAGTGATTTCTGAGTGCAGAACTAGGAGTGATCCCTGAGCACTTTGGGTGTGGCTCAAACACCAAAATTATTTTTCTGTTTTTATAAATCAGTAACAATATTAAATAAATTATTCCAGAAATTTGATGATAAAGGAATATTTATAACCCACTTTATAAGACCAGAATTGCTAATATTAAATCTAGGAAGTAATTATAAGCAACTAAAATAAAGATTTTTATTATCTACATTTCTCAGGTTCTTTCAAAATATTGAACAAGGGGTTGGAGAGATAGTACAGCAGGTAAAGCACTTTGCTTTAGGTTCGATCCCCAGCATCCCACATAGTCCCCAGATCACTACTAGTTGTAGTTCCTGAGTTCAGAGTCAAGAATGAGCCCTGAGCATCACTGGGTGTGACCAAAAAAACTTAAAAAAAATAATTTAACAGGGACCGGAGCAAGCCTTATAAGTGCTAACCTAAAACAGACTGCAGTTCGATCCCATATGGTCCCCCAAGCCAGGAGCAATTTCTGAGCGCATAGCCAGGAGTAACCCCTGAGCGTCACCGGGTGTGGCCCCAAAACAAACAAACAAACAAACAAAATAATTGAACAAAAAGGTTCAAGACAGCAGGTAGGGCACTGGCCTTACACACAGTCAACTGGAGTTCAATCCTTGGCGCCCCATAAGGTCCTCCAAGTCCAGATAATAAAATAGAAGAAACATATATCTAAAAGTCAATCCCATTCACAAATGTGCCTCAGAAAATCAAGTACCTAGGAAACGGCTTAACTAAAAAGGTGATGCTTTGGGGCCGGAGCAATAGCACAGCAATAGGGTATTTGCCTTGCATGCAGCCAACCTGGAATGAACCCGGATTTGATTCCTGGCATCCCATATAGTCCCCCCGAACCTGCCAGGAACGATTTCTGAATGCAGAGCCAGGAGCATCCCCTAATGGGGTTGGGGGACATACAGTGAGTGCTGGGGACTGAATTTAGGACCTTACACATACCACACATGCTCTCTACACTTGAGTTCTCTCTCTCTCTCTCTCTCTCTCTCTCTCTCTCTCTCTCTCTCTCTCTCTCTCTCTCTCTCTCTCTCTCTCTCTCTCTCTCTCTCTCTCTCACCCCTGCTTGTTCATTTAGTGGGTGTGTGTTGGTGGATCAAACTCAGGTCTCACAAATTCCTGACAATTTGAGGGTGGAGAGGTTGGGCTTCACCGAGCAGTGCTTGGTGTCACTCACTGGCAATGTCGTGGATCAAATCTGAGCATGCCCAGTATAAGGCAAATACCTTAATCCTTTTACTATCTTTTCTTTCTTTTTTTTTTTTTTTCCGGCCACACTCGTTTGATGCTCAGGGGTTACTCCTGGCTAATTGCCCCTGGCTTGGGGGGGTGGCCACATGGCACATGGAACGCCGGGGATCGAACTGCAGTCCTGATCCTTGGCTAGCACTTGCAAGGCAGACACCTTACCTCTAGCGCCACCTCGCTGGCCTTTTACTATCTTTTTTTTTTTTTTTTTTTTTTTTGGTTTTTGGGCCACACCCGGCAGTGCTCAGGGGTTACTCCTGGCTGTCTGCTCAGAAATAGCTCCTGGCAGGCACAGGGGACCATATGGGACACCGGGATTCGAACCAACCACCTTTGGTCCTGGATCGGCTGCTTGCAAGGCAAACACCGCTGTGCTATCTCTCCGGGCCCACTATCTTTTCAAGTCCTTCCATTTACAATTTTTTTTTTTTTTTGGCCACACAGCACTCAGAAATTGCTCCTGGCAGGTTCAGGGGCTAAATGGGATGCCAGGAATCAAACCCAGGTCCATCTTGGATAGGGAACATGCAAGGCAAACATCCTATCGCTGTGCTATCACCCTAACCCCATCCCATTGCCAACTTCTAAGTACCACTTTCTCTGGTACTTACTTTATTTGAAGATTTTTGAGCAGTTTGTGGTAGATGAGAATCATTCCTGGTTGTGCTCCTGGGACCATAAGAGGTACTGAAGATCTAATGATGGTGGTCACATGCAAGGCAAGAACTCCTGTAACCTCTTCACTTTTTTTTTTTTAAGACAAATGCTCATTTTTGGTCCTAAATTAGTGTCATAACACAAAATCTATTTTCTCCTCAGATCACTCCCAGTGATGCTTGGAGACCACCCGAAAACTCTCTGGTTAGTCAAGATTTAAACCACTACTCCTGTGTGGGAGAGAAGTACCTGAAACTTCTCTACTCTCAGCCCAGTATTTAATATTTTAAAGGAGTTCTTCTTTTCTTTTTTTGGGTTTGTCACATCCAGCAGTGCTCAGGGATCACTCCTGACAGTGCTCAGGAGAACATATGGAAAGCCAGGGATGAAACCCGGGAGGGACGCATGGATGACAAGTGCACCTTACCTGCTTGTTGTACTTTTTCTTTTCTTTTTTTTTTTTTTTTTTTTTGGGGGGGGGAGTTTACACCCAGCGGCGACGCTCAGGGGTTATTCCTGGCTCTGCACTCAGAAATTGCTCCTGGCAGACAAGAGAACCATATGGGATGCTGGGAATCGAACCGGAGTCCCTCTGGGGTTGGCTGTGTGCAAGGCAAATGCCCTACCGCTGTACTATCTCTCTGGCCCCTGCTAACATGTTGTACTGTTGATCCAGCAGCAAGAGTTCTCATTTTATTTTATTTTTTATTTATTTTTGTTTTTGCCTTTTGTGTGTGTGTGTGGAGGGTCACACCTGACAGCACTCAGGGGTTACTCCTGGCTCAATGCTCAGATATTGCTCCTGGCAGGCTCAGGGGACCATATTAGATGCCAGGATTCAAATCACTGTTCTTCTGCATGCAAAGCAAATGCCCTACCTCTATGTTATCTCTCTGGTCCCAAGAGTTCTCATTTTATTTTATTTTATTTTATTTTATTTTAGGTCACACCTGGCAATGCTCAGGGGTTATTCCTGGCTCTACGCTCAGAAATCACCCCCCGCAGGCTCGGGGGACCATATGGGATGCCGGGATTTGAACCAGTAACCTTCTGCATATAAGGCAAATGCCTTACCGCTGTGCTATCTCTTCAGCCCCTTATTTTTTATTTATTTTATTTATTTATTTATTTATTTATTTTTGTGGTTTTTGGGTCACACCCGGCAGTGCTCAGGGGTTATTTCTGGCTCCAGGCTCAGAAATTGCTCCTGGCAGGCACAGGGGACCATATGGGGCGCCGGGATTCGAACTGATGACCTCCTGCATGAAAGGCAAACACCTTACCTCCATGCTATCTCTCCGGCCCCTTATTTTTTATTTTTTGATTTTTGGGTCACACCCAGTAGTGCTCAGGGGTTCACTCGTGGCTCCACGCTCAGAAATTGATCCTGGCAGGCTTGGGGGACCATATGGGATGTCGGGATTCGAACCAATGACCTTCTGCATGAAAGGCAAACGTCTTGCCTCCATGCTCTCTCTCCAACCCCTAAGAGTTCTCATTTTATATCAGCATTATTTTTTGGGGAGGGTTTGGGTCACACCCGGCAGCGCTCAGGGGTTACTCCTGGCTCTGTGCTTAGAAATCGTCCCTGGCAGGCACAGGGGACCATATGGGATGTCGGGATTCAAACCACCATCCTTCTGAATGTAAGGCAGATGCCCTACCTCCATGCTATCTCTCCGGTCCTATATCAGCGTTATTACACAAATCTAAAAACACCAACCCCCATCCCCCCTCCCCCCAAAAAAACACCTCACCCCATTGGCTCTCCCCATTGCTGGTGCCAGGAATTGGGGGTCAAATAGAAAATATTTTGAGCTGCCACCGACTTGTACCATAACTTTATTTGATGGGCATCATCTACCATAGAATTGAGGTTTCCCTGAGTCCTTGTAGAGCTGCGACTCTTCCATCTACATCAGGTCTTACCAAATAGGAGATGCACCCAGGGCTGAACCCCTTTGAGTGAGAAAGCACTAACCCAGCCCAGGATCAAGTGTCTAAGCACTCTCCTGGAACTCATTTATTTATTTGTTTGTTTTCCTACATCTGAAAAAGTACAGTACTATGGATTTGTATGTGCTCCTCTCTAGCCTGATGACAAACTTCTTTCAGGAACAAATCATTCATAGCAAAGAAGTGGGAGCCCCCTAATTCTGTATCGGGGGTCCCCTCATGGCATTAATTCCTGGCTCAGGAAAACTCAGATCTCAGAGATCTGGGAGTGTGAGGGAACAAAGATGTTCAATGAACAGCTTGTCTTAGACATCTTCCTGTAACTGGGGGACAAAGTAACTTCCAGTCTTTATGTTCCGTGGGCAGTTTGATGAAAGTCCAAATCAGGGTGACCCTGAACCTGGCACCTGTCAAGTTCATGTGTCATCATCCCCGAATGACCCGGCTGGGGGTTGGGTGTGGATCAAACTTGAACCTCCTTCAGTGGCACAGGGCTGCTGGCATTGATACACCACGACTCTGAGCTCTGGGGTGGCAAGTCCAGCTAGAAGTTGCGGGGGCGCAGCAATCCGAGGGTGTTTGTGGTAGTGGTACTTGCCCAAGTGTGTGTGTGTGTGTGTGTGTGTGTGTGTGTGTGTGATCTTCTGAATAGCCAATTCTTACCGAGAAGGTGTGTGTGTGTGTGTGTGTGTGTGTGTGTGTGTGTGATCTGTGTATGTGTATGTGATCTCTGAATAGTGAATTCTCAGTGTGGGATAAGTGATTTTGAATACAGAAGGGCCGAGAAGGTGTGTGTGTGTGTATGTGTGTGTGATCTTCTGAATAGCCAATTCTCAGTGCAGAACAAGTGATTCTGTCTACAGAAGAGTCGAGAAGGTGTGTGTGTGTGTGTGTTTGTGTGTTATCTTCTGAATAGCCAATTCTTACCAAGAATGTGTGTGAGATCTGTGTGTGTGTGTGTGTGTGTGTGTGTGTGATATCTCTCTCTCTGTGTGTGTGATCTGTGATCTTCTGAATAGTGAATTCTCAGTGTGGGATAAGTGATTATGACTACAGAAGAGTCGAGAAGGTGTGTGTGTGTTTGTGTGTGTTATCTTCTGAATAGCCAATTCTTACCAAGAAGGTGTGTGTGTGTGTGTGTGTGTGTGTGATCTGTGTGTGTGATCTCTGTGTGTATGTGTGTGTGTGATCTGTGATCTTCTGAATAGTGAATTCTCAGTGCGGGACAAGTGATTATGATTGCAGAAGAGTCTAGAAGGGGTGTGTGTGTGTGTGTGTGTGTGTGATCTGTGTATGTGTATGTGATCTCTGAATAGTGAATTCTCAGTGTGGGATAAGTGATTTTGAATACAGAAGGGCCGAGAAGGTGTGTGTGTGTGTGTGTGTGTGTGTGTATGTGTGTGTGTGATCTTCTGAATAGCCAATTCTCAGTGCAGAACAAGTGATTCTGTCTACAGAAGAGTCGAGAAGGTGTGTGTGTGTGTGTTTGTGTGTTATCTTCTGAATAGCCAATTCTTACCAAGAATGTGTGTGAGATCTGTGTATGTGTGTGTGTGATATCTCTCTCTCTGTGTGTGTGATCTGTGATCTTCTGAATAGTGAATTCTCAGTGTGGGACAAGTGATTATGACTACAGAAGAGTCGAGAAGGTGTGTGTGTGTGTGTTTGTGTGTGTTATCTTCTGAATAGCCAATTCTTACCAAGAAGGTGTGTGTGTGTGTGTGTGTGTGTGTGATCTGTGTGTGTGATCTCTGTGTGTATGTGTGTGTGTGATCTGTGATCTTCTGAATAGTGAATTCTCAGTGCGGGACAAGTGATTATGACTGCAGAAGAGTCTAGAAGGGGTGTGTGTGTGTGTGTGATCTGTGTATGTGTATGTGATCTCTGAATAGTGAATTCTCAGTGTGGGATAAGTGATTTTGAATACAGAAGGGCCGAGAAGGTGTGTGTGTGTGTGTGTGTGTGTGTGTGTATGTGTGTGTGTGATCTTCTGAATAGCCAATTCTCAGTGCAGAACAAGTGATTCTGTCTACAGAAGAGTCGAGAAGGTGTGTGTGTGTGTGTGTTTGTGTTATCTTCTGAATAGCCAATTCTTACCAAGAATGTGTGTGAGATGTGTGTATGTGTGTGTGTGATATCTCTCTCTCTGTGTGTGTGATCTGTGATCTTCTGAATAGTGAATTCTCAGTGTGGGACAAGTGATTATGACTACAGAAGAGTCGAGAAGGTGTGTGTGTGTGTGTTTGTGTGTGTTATCTTCTGAATAGCCAATTCTTACCAAGAAGGTGTGTGTGTGTGTGTGTGTGTGTGTGTGATCTGTGTGTGTGATCTCTGTGTGTATGTGTGTGTGTGATCTGTGATCTTCTGAATAATGAATTCTCAGTGCGGGACAAGTGATTATGACTGCAGAAGAGTCTAGAAGGGGTGTGTGTGTGTGTGTGTGTGTGTGTGTGTGTGTGTGTGTGTGTGTGTGATCTTCTGAACAGCCGATTCTCAGTGCAGAACAAGCGATTCTGACTACAGAAGGGCCGAGAAGGTTCCCTGGTGAGAACCTCAGGACTCTGGGGAAAGGGAAGGAGCCCGACTCTGAGGGAGTCTCTCAGAAGGCGGCTGACAGGCTCCTCAATATCCGTGTCCTAGCAAAAAAAAAAAAAAAAAAAAAAAAAAGCACGTAGGCCACCACCATCCAGGCTCCACAGGAGAAAGAAACTGAGCCCATTCCCCGCCGTCTTCCCCCTGGCGCTCACGAGGCAGCAGCAGCCAAGAGTGGCAACAAGCGACTTGCACACGCACCAGCCCCACCGCGTCCGCTCCGGACTCCGGCCTTGCGCGCGACCGCGCTGCGCATGCGCAGACCGTCCCACTCCCCCCCCCGCTCGCGCACCGAGCTGCGCAGGCGCCGTGGGCGTTTCCGGGATCTGTCAGCCGCTCCCTCCGCGCCTCCGTCCTCCGCCCGCGCCCGCCGGAGCCTGTTCGCGTCGACTGCCCAGAGTCCGCGAATTCTCCGGGCCCCCCGCGTCCGACCGCCCCGACTCCAGGAGGTAAAGGGAAGCGAGGGGGTTGGGTCGAGCCTCGGGCCCAGGCGGCCCCCTAGATCTACCGAGATCGCGCACCCGCGGGGGGCTGCGAGGCGAGGGCTTTTAGGCCGCGGGGCCCGGAGACGGAGGGGCGGGCCGCGGCTCCCTGGCGGCCTCGGATGGGGCGGGGATCCCTGCTCTCCCCGAGCCCCCACGCTGATGGGTGGCTTCTCTCCAGGTCCCCGCGCCCTGGGGGGCCCCTCCGATGTCAGAGTAAAGGCCCCCTGTCCCCCAGAACCTTTTTGCAAGCCTCGATCGTGCCCCGCTTGGCACCGTCGGTGCAACTCCAAGATCACAAATTGCCCACCGCGGGCGCCCTGCCAAGTGGCTCTGATCTCGAGGTCCTGGGGCCCCCTCCCCGATCTCCTATTGGCATATTAGGCCCTTTGCTTCTCCCCCGCATGCATGCATTTTATGCATTTTTGCACACTCACATGCATTCTTGCACACTCACATGCATTCTTGCACACACACACGCATTCTTGCACACACACACACACACACACACACACCGCCACCGGCTGTAGGATCTGACAGCCACCCCTTTCATTTGGGGGTTTCAGCTGCTTGCTGTGCTGTGCACCCCCTAAGTACATCTGAGAATCTATCTGTGATGATAAAGCCATCTGTTCTCCCACTGGGACCTTGGAAGCTGAAGGAAACATTAACCTACTTGGGGATTTTTTAAATTTCTTTTTGCTTTGAGAGAATTATATGTGGTCCTGGGAACTCATCCCCTGTCTGTTGCCTGGAAGCCACGGTCACCCTCTGCCTTCTCTCCATCCGCTGCTGACCTCCTGGTAGCCGCCTCCATTCATTGCCTAAATTTCCCATGCTGGTGCTACTTTCATCCATTTTTATCTAATTTGGTGTTATTTAGACAGGAGGGGTCTTCAACTATTGGGTGGCAGGGCAGAGCAAGGCAGACTGGGGAGATTCTGCAAATGACTGGAAGAGCACCTTTCTTACAGATTGAACCCCTAGTTCCGTACCTGGTACTGCATGGCCCCTTCTAATACCACTAGGTGTGGCCCTGAGGGTCCTGATCAACAGCCACATCTCCAGACCTGCTCACAGCCAGGTGGAATATTTCCAGAAAGCCTCCTGAGCACCACTGAGGAAGTCCCCCCCCCCCAAAAAAAAAGAGTGAGAGTAAATGTTGCAGGTGTTTTTAATATGTCAGATAGTGGGTGTAACTGCCTCCCAGCACCAAGTCCCGGGCCACTTCCCAAAATCAGTTTTTCCACTGATCACCTTGAAAAGGGGCTCTTCTAGAAAATCAGAGCTTCAGCTTGGAGGGAGCATCTCTAATCTTATGATTAAGTTAGTGAATCCGAAGCAGGTTTTGAATAAAGAGATTGGAGATGGCCCTCCCGTGGGGCAGGCACCTGGCATCCAGACCTGTTGGTACATTCAGGAGGGCGTGGTGCCCTTGTCAAAGAACCTGTCCTGGGTTGGGTAATGAGAGCAATTAAAAACTGGATGAATCATAGCCTTGAAAACAGCCTCAACAGGGAACTGAAATCCCCACTGGTATGAATACTTTCAGGCTCTAGGGCCAAGAACTGGAAGCTTATGTTCATGTTCTCTGGGCAGATTTCATTGCTTGCATGTACTTTTAGGAATGATCCAAAGCGTAAGATTGAAAGAAGGAAGGGAACTCTGGGTTCCCAAGAATGTGCTTTCAGTTGTTAGCTCATTTAACCCTCCTGCCAATCACCTCAGGATGTCAGTGATTGATACCCTTCTTATACATGAGATAAATAGATATAGAGATACTGAGTAACTTGGTCTCAGCTTTTTGGTTAGATTTTGGGGCTGGAGTTATAGTATATCAGGTAGCATGTTTGCCTTGCACACAGCCAACTCCAGTTCAATCTCCAGCATCTCATCTGGTCTCCCAAGCACCACCAGGATTGATTCCTAAGTGTGGAAATAGAAGTGATCCCTGAGCAATACCGACTGTGGCCCCAAAACAAACCAAAAGGGGCCGGAGTGATAAAGCAGCTGTAGGGCTTTTGCCTTGCACGTGGCTGATCCAGGATGGACCTCAATTCGATTCCGAGTGTCCCATATGGTCCCCTAAGCCAGGAGTGATTTCTGAGTGCATAGCCAGGAGTAACCCCTGAATGTCACTGGATGTGGCCCAAAAACCAAATCAGATTTCTGTTAAATCCAGGGCCTTTATCTCCAGAACCCTGGTTGAGCAAACATCGGAGGTGTCTTCATTCCCCATAAGTAAAAAAGGAGGTGGAGGCATCACACCAGGCTACAAACCATTATCTCCCTCATCTTAGACCACAAAGAGTCTTCAGTAGACATTTACCAATTTTTGTGTCACTGGGCTGGATGTATCACTTAGTGTGTGAGAGAATCTGGGTTTGTATGATAACACTACAAAAATTCAGTGAAAATCTACCAGCTTTTGGGGGGGGGTTGTATGGGCCACACCCATTGACACTCAGGGGTTACTCCTGGTTCTGTGCTCAGAAATTGCTCCTGGCAGGCACCGGGGACTATATGGGATGCTGGGGGATCTAACTATAGTCTGTCCTAGGTTAGCATGTGCAAGGCAAATGCCCTACCGCTTGTGCCACTGCTCCAGCCCCAAATCTACCAGCTTTTTTTTTTTTGGTTTTGGGCCACACCGATGATGCTCAGGGGTTACTCCTGGCTATGTGCTCAGAAGTCGCTCCTGGCTTGGGGGACCATATGGGACACCGGGGGATCAAACTGTGGTCCATCCTAGACTAGTACTGGCAAGGCAGATACCTTACCTCTAGCGCCACCACGCTGGCCCCAATCTACCAGCTTTCTGACTGTCCCTTTTTCTCCTTTCTAGTCCCATTAAAGCAAATATTTTCATATTTCACTTAAATATGAATCACAGTTTAGAAATTATAATTTCCCTCCTGTGGCAGAAGGTATCTTTTTCTTGGTACAAAATTCAAGCTGTTTTTACTTCTTTATTCATGAATTTTCTACTGCAAGATGGGTGCATTGTCAGTAGCAAACATGAGTGTTGTCCTGGCTTAGACTTAAAATAACAACATGGTTATAAAATAAGTACAGATCTGAGTGTCACTGAGCATCACCTGGTGTGGTCCAAAATAAGCAAAAACAAAAAACAAACCAAATATGGAACATAAATGGCACAACTGAATGAGAAGTTCAGGGGCTGAAGAGATAGCACAGCGGTTCGGTGTTTGCTTTGCACACAGCCGATTCAGGAAGGACGGTGTTGAATCTCGGTATCTCATATGGTCCCCTGTGCCTGTCAGGAGTGATTTCTGAGCACAGAGCAAGGAGTAATCCCTGAGTGCCGCCTGGCATGACCCCAAAACAAAACAAAAAGAAATGAGAAGTTGGGGCCAGAGAGATAGCATGGAGGTAGGGTGTTTGCCTTGCATGCAGAAAAATGGTGGTTCGAACCCCTGCATCCCATATGGTCCCTCAAGCCTGCCAGGAGCGATTTCTAAGTGTAGAGCCAGGAGTAACCCCTGAGCGCTGCCGGGTGTGACCCCAAAAAACCCATATACACATATACACACACATACACACACAAAAATGAGAAATTTAGTTTGTTTTTTTTTGAGAAATTTAGTTTTAAGTGTAATTATGTATTATGACTGTTTGCCTCTTAAAACTTTGCTATACTGCCTATATAACTGACTTGAAGAATGAGAAAGCATTTGTCTACAGCTCTTTTGAATTGTAGACAAATGCTTTCTCTGAAATTTATGCTTTTATTACTTGTCCACATTCAGTTACTTTGCAGTCTGCATGTGAGTCTATAAAATGTGGCTTTTAGGGGCCGGCGAGGTGGCGCTAGAGGTAAGGTGTCTGCCTTGCAAGTGCTAGCCAAGGAAGGACCGAGGTTTGATCCCCGGCGTCCCATATGGTCCCCCCAAGCCAGGGTCGATTTCTGAGTGCTTAGCCAGGAGTAACCTCTGAGCATCAAATGAGTGTGGTCCGAAAAAAAAATGTGGCTTTTAAACTAAGTTACATTTAGTAAGAGATATTTGTGTTCTGTTAATGTTTGTGGGGGGCACACCTGGTGATGCTCAGGGGTTACTCCTGCCTTGGCGCTCAGAAATCACCCCTGGCTTGGGGACCATATGAGACGCGGGGGAATCAAACCTCGATCTGTCCTAGGCTAGCATGGGCAAGGCAGAGATGCCTTACCATTAGTGCCACCGCTCCGGCCCCGTGTTCTGTTATTTTAAGAGGCCAGCAGGTGATATCATAGAGTCACGCCGTAGTATTTAAAGTTGATTTAATGTGTTTAGTTTGGGGACCACACTAACCACCATCCATCCTGGATTGGCCGAATACAAAGCAAATGTCTACCGCTGTGCTATTGTTCCCTCTCCAACACTGACATTTTTTTTTTTTTGCCTGTTCCAGACATCAGATATTTCACCTTCTCTTTATCTGTTATTTGTTTACTTTTTAATTCTAATTTAATTCTTTTGTTTGTTTGTTTTTGGGTCACACCGGTGGTGCTCAGGGGTTACTCCTGGCTCTGTGCTCAGAAATCACTCCTGGCAGATTCGTGGTACCATATGGGATGTCGGGAATTGAACCTGGGTCTGTCCTGGTTCAACTGCATGCAAAGCAAACGCCCTACTGCTGGTGCTATCCCTCCAGCCCATTCTAATTTAATTCTAATTTCTTTAAAGAATTAGATGTTGGGGCCGGAGAGATAACATGGAGGTAAGCGTTTGCCTTTCATGCAGAAGGTCGGTGGTTCAAATCCCAGCATCCCATATGGTTCCCCAAAAGTGCCACGAGTGATTTCTGAGCTTAGAGCCAGGAGTAACCCCTGAGCGCTGCCAGGTGTGACCCACAAACCAAAAACCAAAAAAAAAGAATCAGATGTTTCTTTTTCCTTTTCCTCTTTCTTGAGTTAATGTTTTGCCCTGCCTGTTATTCACTGCACAACCATCTGGTGGCTCTTCCCTTCATTTCCCTATCAGAATTCCTCTCTCACAGGTCTCCACCTTGGGTTAACATGACATGCACTTACACATATTGATACTTCCGTGTCATGATAGGGCCTCTTAAAAATGCTTGAAAAAGGGAGGGGCCTTACAAGCTAGTAGGTCTAGATTTCAGTACTGAAGAAATCAATAATATATTTTAAGGGCTTGAGAAATAGCACAATGGTAGGGGATTTGCTTCGCATGTGGCCAACCCAGACGGACCTGGGTTCAATTCCTGGCATCCCATATGGTCCCCTGAGCCTGCGAGCATAGCCAGGAGTTTTTGGGTGTGGCCCAAAACCTAAAAAACATATACTTATTAATAAACATCATCTTTACATATTTTTTTTATCAAGTTTTAATACAATGTTTAAAGAATAAGTATTTTTTTTGTTTTTATGTTTTTTGTTTTGGTTTTTGGGTCATACCCGGCAGCACTCAGGGGTTACTCCTGGCTCTATGCTCAGAAATCGCTCCTGGCAGGCTCAGGGAACCATATGGGATGCCAGGATTCGAACAACCTTCCTTCTGTGTCTAAGGCAAACGCCCTACAGCTGTGCTATCTCTCCTGCCCCACATTTTCTCTTTGTGTTCATCAGCCAAACTCTTATCTCATGTTTGCTTTTATATCTACTTATCCTGAAGAGTTGAAAATATGTGAGAGATAAGGTAGCCTGATAGTCCACCTTAAACACTTGATCATCTATGAATAAGAACACTATTTTACCTACGGCAATCCCATTTTTTTTCTTTTTTGGGCCACACCTGGCAGTACTCAGTGGTTACTCCTGACTCTGCTCAAAAATCGCTCCTGGCAGGCACAGGGGACCATATGGGATGCCGGGATTGGAACCACCATTGGTCCTGGGTCCGCTTGCAAGGCAAACGCTCTACCACTATGCTATCTCTTCAGCCCATCGATCCCATTTTTTGAACTAAGAAAAGAAATAATTCCATTGTTACGTATTATGGAGTTTGTTTTCTGTCTATACCTGTTGTACTATCTATATACCCACTGTGCTGTTGCTCCAGCCCCATATTATGTTGTCTACAGTCAGAATTTCCTCACTGTATAAAATTCATTGTTGGGGCCATTTTTAAAATATAGATAACAGGGGCCGGCGAGGTGGCGCTAGAGGTAAGGTGTCTGCCTTGCAAGCACTAGCCAAGGAAGGACCACAGTTCGACCCCCGGCGTCCCATATGGTCCCCCCAAGCCAGGAGCAATTTCTGAGCGCTTAGCCAGGAATAACCCTGAGCATCAAATGGGTGTGGCCCGAAAAACAAAACAAAACAAAAAAATATATATATATAACAGAGCCAGACGATAGTATAGCAATAGGACATTTGCCTTGCATGTGGTTGACCCCTAACTGATCCAGGTTTGATCCCTGACATCCCATACAATACCCAAGCCTGCCGGGAGCAATTTCTGAGCACAGAGCCAGCAGTAACCCTGAACGCCACCTGGTTGGCCCAATCCCTAAAATACAGTTTACAATTAGATTTCATGGATCAAATTTAGTGTTCATCACACTTCATCTAGAGCAGTACTTCTCAATTATTTTCTGTCATGCCCCCTAGGAAGAAGAAAACATTTTTCGCGCCCCCACGCGATTGTAAATAGTATCTTTATTAAAAAAAACTTTAACCTGGGCCCGGAGAGATAGCACGGCGGTGTTTGCCTTGCAAGCAGCCGATCCAGGACCAAAGGTGGTTGGTTCGAATCCTGGTGTCCCATATGGTCCCTCGTGCCTGCCTGGAGCTATTTCTGAGCAGACAGACAGGAGTAGCCCCTGAGCGCCGCCGGGTGTAGCCGAAAAACGAAGAAAATAAACAAACAAACAAAACTTTAATTTGCAAAACAAAAATATATAAAATCATTTGAGCTGATTTTTTAATCAGAGGTGATGTTAATGGTTACAATGAGCACTTTTTGCAATGCGTAGCTTTTCGAAGCAGTGTTTGAAGCAGGACACAGCAACTCTCAGCTCCAGAGACATACAGAGACACAAATACGGGACACAGCTTGTTATGACAGTGTTTGCTGAGGTCAAACGCTTCCCTCTTGGGGCCGGGCGGTGGTGCTAAAGGTAAGGTGCCTGCCTTGCCTGCGCTAGCCTTGGACGGACCGAGGTTCGATCCCCCGGTGTCCCATATGGTCCCTCAAGCCAGGAGCAACTTCTGAGCACATAGCCAGGAGTAACCCCTGAGCGTTACCGGGTGTGGCCCAAAAACAAAAAAAAAAAAAACAAAAAAAAAACCGCTTCCCTCTTTATGGAGCTTCGTGCCCCCCCTGGGGGGCGCACCCCACTATTTGAGAACTATTGATTCTAGAGCAAACTAATCCCTACCCCTACTCACCTTTTTGGCATTGTACAGGCCAATTGTTTTAGAATGTCAAACATTTGGGCTTAGGTGGTTTCCCTTTGTGTTACTTAACTGATTCCCTTTCTCTTCACTTCCTGTAACCTAGGAGTTAGGTCTGGTTCTTGATTGGGTGTGGAGTAGATATGTTTGTCATAAATACTCAGAGAGAGGTTGACCTTGTTATCAGGTTCTTCTCTTTGAAAGGCTTCTGTCCCAGGTGATAAACTATATGGTTATTGTGGTTATTGTATCAGATGACTAACCTTCATGTGACTTTCCATGGGGTACCATTAAGCCAGATAGATCATGCTTTGTGATAGTAAGTGAAAAAATTTTAATTAATTAATTAATTAATTTTGGTTTTGGGGCCACATCTGGCAGCGTTCAGGTGTTACTCCTGGCTCTATGCTCAGAAATCACTTTACACTGTGCTATCTCTCTGGCCCCCAATTTTTTTTTTTTGGAGGGGCCACACCCAGTGACGCTCAGGGGTTACTCTTGGCTATGCGCTCAGAAATGGCTCCTGGCTTGGGGGACCATATGGGACTCCGGGGGATCGAATCACAGTTTGTCCTAGGCTAGCTATCATTTGCACCACTGCTCTGGCTCCACCGGCCCCAGATTTTTTATTTTAAAGGTGATTTTTCCCCTTTGAAGTATTGAAGTAACCTGTAGGGTGATATATTGGAACTATGAATATTCTATACCTCAACAAATCTTTAATTCATCTATTTCCTTCCTTGATGACACTTGACAATAAATCATATGTTAGTGGTTATGGTCCTAATTCTATGGTCCTAATTGATTAATAATTACAGTTAAGTGTTGGCATTTATTTATTTATTTTTTGGTTTTTTGGGCCACACCTGTTTCCTGGCTAAGCGCTCAGAAATTGCCCCTGATTGGGGGGACCATATGGGACGCTGGGGGATCGAACCATGGTCTTATTTATTTATTTATTTATTTTGGTTTTTGGGCCACACCCGGTGTTGCTCAGGGGTTACTCTTGTCAGTCTGCTCAGAAATAGCTCCTGGTAGGCACGGGGGACCATATGGGACACCGGGATTCAAACCAACCACCTTTGGTCCTGGATTGGCTGCTTGCAAGGCAAACACCACTGTGCTATCTCTCCAGGCCCGGCATTTATTATTTTTAATGCAAGGATAATGGTTTCTTTATCTGCAAACATTTAATTCCCAGACAAATTACATATTGCTTTTATTGGTTGGGGAGGTTCTATACGTGTTCAGGAGTTATTTCTGCCCTGTGCTAAGGACTGAGTCTGGGTCAGCTATGTGCAAGGCCTTCATTTTTGTACTGTCTCTCCCACGTTTTGTTTTTCCTGTTCCTCATTGCAGCCTTCCATCCTTGGAATACACTGAGAATAATGTCTCTGCATCAGTTTTTGCTAGAGCCAATCACCTGCCATGCCTGGAACAGGGATCGTACCCGTAAGTAACCTGTTACATTATTTTGGTACCTTTGCTGTATTTCAGATGTATGAACTTGTAGGGCTCACATCGAAAGATATGAATGGGATAAAAACATAGATTCAGAAGAAAACTGGGCTAATTCTTGGGTTACAGATTTAGAAAACAAAATCTGTACTGTTGCAAGGACTTAGCACATAGTGGGGCCAAACACATAGTAAATACACATGCTTGGTCCTGAGCATAGAGCCAGGAGTAAGCCCTGAGCACAGTTGAGTGTGGTTCCAAAAAACCAAAACAATAAACTGTTATAGAGATGTGATAACTTCTGGATTTCTGCAAATAGTGTAAACTCAGAGGTACGTCGTTTGTAGTACACTTTTTTTTTTTTTTTTTTTTTTTTGTTTTTGGGTCACACCCGGCGGTGCTCAGGGGTTACTCCTGGCTGTCTGCTCAGAAATAGCTCCTGGCAGGCACGGGGGACCATATGGGACACCGGGATTCGAACCAACCACCTTTGGTCCTGGATTGGCTGCTTGCAAGGCAAACGCCGCTGTACTATCTCTCCGGGCCCCCACTTTTTTTTTTTTTTTGGGGGACCACACCCGGCGGTGCTCAAGGGTGACTCCTGGCTGTCTGCTCAGAAACAGCTCCTGGCAGGCACGGGGGAACCATATGGGACACTGGGATTTGAACCAACCACCGTTGGTCCTGGATCAGCTGCTTGCAAGGCAAACGCCACTGGGCTATCTCTTTGGGCCCTGTAATACACTTTTAATTCCTAGTTTTCTAGCTTTAGCACATGGGGAATGGAGATAATTTTTTTGTTTTGTTTTTTTGGGCCACACCCATTTGATGTTCAGGGGGTTACTCCTGGCTAAGCGCTCAGAAATTGACCCTGGCTTGAACCGCGGTCCTTCCTTGGCTAGCACTTGCAAGGCAGACACCTTACCTCTAGCGCCACCTCACTGGCCGGAGATAATCATTAAAAGTAGGCATAGAACAAGCAAATCTAAGTGTTGGAGTAACCAGTTCTTACTTTATTCAGGATAATTCTTTGCATATGCTTGTCCCTCCTGGATGGGAAGTACCTCTGAATTGGTGACCTGCCCCATAGAGGTGGTCTTACTATTCCCAATAAATACGACGAGTCAAAGACATTTCCAGTTTCTGTCCACAGCTAGCCTATCTGTCTGTTGGTACCCTTTGCCTGCTTGCAGATAGCTTGTGGTGGAAGTTCCTGAACCTGTTTTATCTCCCAGACTTTGTGTGGATTATTTCCTTTGTCAGTGTTGCTTACACATCCACATTCCCCAATCCCCTCGGGACTGGGGCATGAGGCTTCCACTACACTAAGGATGAAGCAAAAAAAAAAAAAAAAAAAAAAAATAATAATAATAAAATTAAAAAAATGGGGCTGGAGAGATAGCATGGAGGTAAGGCGTTTGCCTTTCATGCAAGAGGTCATCGGTTCGAATCCCAGCGTCCCATATGGTCCCCCGTGCCTGCCAGGAGCAATTTCTGAGCATGGAGCCAGGAGTAACCCCTGAGCACTGCCGGGTGTGACCCAAAAACCACAAAAAAAAAAATAAATAAAATAAAAAAAAAAATAGTATTGTGTGTCAGTTGTAATTTAAATTATATTCATTTTATTCTTGTTTATTTTTTTTTGAGGGGGTCATACCCTGCAGTGCTCAGGGGTTACTCCTGGCTCTGTGCTCAGAAATTGCTCCTGGCAGGCATGGGGGACCATATGGGATGCTGGGATTCCAACCACCGTCATTTTGCATGCAAGGCAAACGCCCTGCCTCCATGCTGTCTCTCAGGCCCCTTGTTTTGGTTTTGAGGCCTCTCCTGGGCAGTGTTCAAGGTTACTCCTTGCCCTGTTAAACAGCATTTTATGTATTTACTTTTTTAGATATAATTCCCATTAACTTAAGGCCTATTCTTTTAAAGTATATAATGCATGGGTTTTTTAGTGTATGTGCTCAGACCAACGCAGCAGTCGCCACCATCTGGTTTCAGTGGGTTTCTGTCACTCCGGAATAAGCCATGGGTAGTCATTCCCATTTTGTTTTAGATTGGTCTCTTCTAGGCAGCTGATAAAACACTTTCTGTTTCCATGGATTTGCATAACTGAACATTTTGTACAAGTGGAACCAGTATAATAGCTTTCTGCATTTGGCCTCTTTGAGTAGAATGTTTTCAGCTTCATCCATGCTGTAGCATATGCCATTGCTTCATTCCTTTTTCTGCCTGAGTAATACTGTATAGACATAGCACATTTTGTTAATCACTTGGTGGATATTTATTTAGGTTTCTATTTTGTTGTTGTTGTTGTTGTTTTTGGGCCACACCCGGCGCTGCTCAGGGGTTACTCCTGGCTGTCTGCTCAGAAATAGCTCCCGGCAGGCACGGGGGACCATATGGGACACCGGGATTCGAACCAACCACCTTTGGTCCTGGATTGGCTGCTTGCAAGGCAAACGCCGCTGTGCTATCTCTCCGGGCCCTAGGTTTCTATTTTTTGGCTATTGTTAGTAATGTTGCTATGAACATTCATATACAAATTTTTCATTAATAAATGTTTTTAGTTAATACATTCCTCTTTTTTTGGGGGGGGTCATTTCTGGTGGTGCGCAGGGGTTATCCTGGCTCTGCACTCAGAAATCACTCCTGGCAGGTTCAGGGGACCATATGGGATGCCAGGGATCAAACCCGGGTCTATCCCAGGTCGGCTGTGTGCAAGGCAAACGCTGTACAGTTGTGCTATTCCTCCGGCCCAGGTTTTCCTTTCTCTTGCATATATATCTAAGGGTATTTGATTTTTGAGACTGTTTTATTTATTTTGTTGTTGCTCTGTAATTGCTGTTGTAACTACAAGTTCATTGCCTAATTCAAGATTACAGAGATGCAGGCTGATACTTCTTTCTGATGGTTTCAATAGTTTTAGCTTTTTAAGTTTTAGATCCAAGGGCAAGAGAATACAGTGGGTAGGGCACTTACCTTGCATGAGGCAGACCCAGGCTTAATTTATAACACCCCATATGGTGGGTCTAACACACCAGCCAGGAGTGGTCCCTGAGTGCAGAATAAGCCCTCAGTACTGCCCAGTGTTGCCAAAAAAAACCCAAACAAACCCCAAATAAGAAGTTTTAGATTAATCTTGAGTTTGATTTTTTTTTCTTTTAGTTTTTGGGTCATACCCGGCAATACTCAGGGGTTTTTCCTGGCTCTACGCTCAGAAATCGCCCCCGGCAGGCTCAGGGGACCATATGGGATGCCGGGATTCGAACCAGCGACCTTCCACATGCAAGCTAAATGCCTTACCGCTGTGCTATCTCTCCGGCCCCTTGAGTTCGAGTTTTACTTACCTTAATATTGGGGTCACAACCAGTGGTGCTCACAGGTTACTCCTGACTCTGCACTGAAGAAGCAGTCCTAGCAGTGTTCAGGGGATCCCTACCCACTGTACTTTCTCTCCCACCCCCTTCAATCCTTTTTTTAGAATGGCATCCTAGTAGATGCCTCTTTTTCCTTGTTGCTGATTACTTCATTGATTGAACACTAACCATTTCTTTCCTTTTCCTCCAGAGATTGCCCTCAGCCCCAATAACCACGAAGTGCACATCTATAAGAAGAACGGGACCCAGTGGGTGAAAGCTCACGAACTCAAGGAGCACAACGGGCACATTACAGGTACAGGAAGAAAGCAGGGAGCATAGCGCCAGACCCCAGGCCAGCTCTTGCTCTACAGCTGAACCAAAAGGGCTGCCTAAAGAGTCAGTACTGCAGTTTTCTTCAGAAATTGGGTTGGGGGAGGGAACACGCTAATGAATTTAATTTTTTTGTTTTTAATATTGGGGGTGGGGAGCTTTTTTTTCACATCCGGTGATGCTGAGGGATTACTCCTGGCTATATGTTCAGAAATGGCTCCTGGCTTTGGGGGACCATTTGGGATGCTGAGGATTGAACCCAGGCCTGTCGTGGGCCAGCCACATGTAAGGCAAATGCCCTGCTGCTGCACTATCTCTGTGGCCCCAGTGGGGGAGCTTTGGCCACAGCCCACTGTGCTCTGGAATCTGCCTCTCTACTCAGGAATCATATAGTACACAGCGACTATATGGGATCCAACCCTGGTTGGCCACATGCTAAGCATGCGCCCTCCTCACCATACCTCCAACCCCTGAGCTCATTCTTTCTTTTTTTTGGGTCACACCCAGCAGTGCTCAGGGGTTACTCCTGGCTTCAGGCTCAGAAATCGCTCCTGGCAGGCTTGGGGGACCATATGGGATGCCGGGATTAGAACCAGTGACCTTCTGCATGAAAGACAAACGGTTTACCTCCATGCTATCTCGCCAGCCCCTAGCTTTTCAGTGATTTAAGATGATCCTAAGATTCCGGTGCTGGGGGCCCGGAGAGATAGCTGTGGAGAGATAGCACAGCGACGTTTGCCTTGCAGCCGATCCAGGACCAAAGGTGGTTGGTTCGAATCCCGGTGTCCCATATGGTCCCCCGTGCCTGCCAGGAGCTATTTCTGAGCAGACAGCCAGGAGTAACCCCTGAGCAATGCCGGGTGTGGCCCAAAAAAAAAAAAAAGATTCCGGTGCTGGGAATCAACACCAAAGAAAGACCGTGTTTCTATTTTTGTTGCCACTTCTTTCTCATGATCTTTTTTCTGTTAAATTTGGCCTATTTTTCCTTAATATTTCTTGGCCAGTAGACTTCCAGCTTAAAAATAAGAACACTTAGATTCTAAATTGGAATTTTAACATTAGGAAGGAAATTCTTTGAAATCAGAAAGGACAAAGATAAAAGACTTAAGCGGGGATGCATTTAATTCCATTCTTTTTCTTCCCTGCTTTTCTTTTGGAATCCTTTGAACTTGGGCCTGTTTTATGTCTAAATGCTCAAGTGATTTTTTTTTAGACCTAAAAAAAGTTGGAAAAACCTAAATTTAACTGTTATGGGAGATGAAGTATGATACATATTTTCTCTGAAAAGGAGTAACTAAAATAAATAAACCTGAAGCTATCTGGAAGAAAAGACTAGTCAGTGCTATAGAAACATATAGTAAGTCAGAACCAAAGGGATTTCAGAGTTCTAGTAACTTATGTATGAATGAATTTATTCTTTTTTCTTTTTTTTTTTTGACCACACTTGCCAGCGCTCAGGGGTTACTCCTGGCTCTGTGCTCAGAAATCACTCTTGGCAGGCTCGAGGGACCATATGAGATGTCAGGATCAAACCTAGGTCTGTCCCAGTTCAGCACTATGCAAGGCAAATGCCCTATTGCTGTGCTATTGCTCTGGCCCCTGAGTGTATTCCTTTGTGTTAAATTTAAGTCACTTGTTTTCTTTAAAAAAATTTTTTTGGGGGGGCCAGAGTGGTGGTGCAAAGGGTAAGGTCTTGCTTATGCTAGCCTAGGACAGACAGCAGTTCGATCCCCATATGCAGTTGGCATTCCATATGGTCCTCCAAGCCAGTAGTGATTTCTGAGCACAGCCAAGAGTAACCCTTGAGCATCACCAAAAAATAAAAAACAAAAACAAAAAAAACCCAAGAACCAAAAAAAAAAATTTTTTTTGTGGGGCCAGATCAGGTAGGACATTTACCTTGCACACAGCCTACCTGGTTTTAATCCCCAGCATGCTGTATGGTTCCCCAAACACTGCTAGGAATCATTCTTGAGCACAGAGTCAGGAGTAACTACTGAGCATTGCTAGGTGTGGCCCCCAAACAAACAAACAAACAAACAAAAAACCCCACTAATAATAAACCATTAAATACATTTTTCTGGGCTGGATAGTAGTATGGGGAGAAGACTTTTGCCTTGCATGTGGCTGATGCATATTCTATCCATGCTACCACATGTTGTCCATCAGCACTGCCAGGAGTGAGGCCTGGACCACAAGATGTATCCCAAAATCCAAATAAAAAAGGAAACAACATTGTTTTACTATGGGTAGTCTAAGGTAATGGAAATAGAATAGTGGAATGGGCCTCCTCCATAAGCCCATACCTAGATGGAACAATTATCAACTCCAGTCACTTTTGTTCTTTACTTAAAACTACTTTACTTAAAACTAGTTCATTCCGGGGCCGGGCGGTGGCGCTCAAGGTAAGGTGCCTGCCTTACCTGCGCTAGCCTAGGAGACGGACCGAGGTTCGATCCCCCGGCGTCCCATATGGTCCCCCAAGCCAGGAGCGACTTCTGAGCGCATAGCCAGGAGTAACCCCTGAGCGTCACCGGGTGTGGCCCAAAAACCAAAAAAAAAAAAAAACTAGTTCATTCCTTGTACCTGTAAGATTCAAAGCACCTCATTTCTTCAAAGCCAGTCTAATCTCCTGCCAGTGCAGCACAGCACCCTTTCGTAATTTTTTTTTGGGGGGCCACACTTGGCAGTGCTCAGGGGCTACTCCTGGCTGTCTGTGCAGAAATAGCTCCTGGCAGGCATGGGGGGACCATATGGGACCCCGGGATTCGAACCAACCACCTTAGGTCCTGGATCAGCTGCTTGCAAGGCAAACACTGCGGTGCTATCTCTCTGGGCCCCCTTTTGTAATTTTCTATGTTCAGCCTGCACCCTTCACAATTTTCAGGCACCCCATGGTAATAACAGTAAATCAGAGGTGTGAACGCCAGTGTCAATAAGGACCTTGGGGACCACCAGCCTAGGGTCTGCTGCCATGAGAGTGTCACAGATTTGCTTCATGTTATCAAGAAGCTATAATCATGTTAGGGAAACTAGGCTCCTAAAAAACAACAACAACAAGATTTTGTGTCACCCATCTGGGAATTTATCTTGGTGAGACTATTTTAATCAGAGCTAAAAAGTGTATGCCTCAATGTTGATTCTGGTTGTTTGTTTTCTTGGCTGGTTTGGTTTCTGGGTCATACTCAGTTGTGCTCAAGCCTTGTTTTTGGCTTTGCTCTTTGGGGGGAGACACACCTGGTGATGCTCAGGGGTTACTCCTGGCTCTGCACTCAGAAATTACTCTTGGCGGGCTCTGGACCATATGGGGTGCCAGGAATCAAACCCGAGTCAGCTGTGTGCAAGGCAAATGTCCTACCTCCTGCACTATTACCCCTTAGCTCTGCTCTTTAAGGATCACCCCTTAATGACTCCCTGGACCATATGAGGTGCCAGAGACCAAACCTGAGTTGATCTCATTCCAGACAAGTAGTCTACCCATTTTACTGTCTCTTTGATCTCATCTATTTTTTAACAGATGGCCAGAAACTAATAAAATATTCAACAGTAGACTGTTTTAAGAAATTATTATGGTAAAATCAATGTACTGGAAAAAATTGTAGAGCTACTGCTAATTTATTAAAAGCAAAAGAAAGTGCCACGATAGTATATTATTTGGGGGAAAGGGACGTATATGTGAGCCTAAAGAAATAGGGCAGAATTCTCTGCCCATCTCTTTGTGATACTTGTTTTATGTGGTTATTCATTTGGGAGTTCAAATTTTTTAATCTTGTAAGAGGTCTGCAACACTTCCTTGTAATGAATGGATTTGAAATAAAAATGTATTACACTAGAATATACTCTCATCTCTTTATCCTTTCCATGATACAAATAATTGAACTTGACATATAATATAAATAAAAATGAGTAATTCTTCATGCCACAGAATTCAGTAAAATTTATGACTACTGTAGATGTTGATTTACAGTCCTATTTTCACAGAATGTCAGTTAATTTAACATTATTATTATTATTATTTTTGGCTTTTGGGCCACACCCAGTGATGCTCAGGGGTTACTCCTGGCTATGCGCTCAGAAATTGCTCCTGACGAGCCCGGAGAGATAGCACAGCGGTGTTTGCCTTGCAAGCAGCCGATCCAGGACCAAAGGTGGTTGGTTCGAATCCCGGTGTCCCATATGGTCCCCCGTGCCTGCCAGGAGCTATTTCTTTTTTTTTTTTTTTTTTTTTTTTTTTTGGTTTTTGGGCCACACCCGTTTGACGCTCAGGGGTTACTCCTGGCTATGTGCTCAGAAATCGCCCCTGGCTTGGGGGGACCATATGGGACGCCGGGGGATCGAACCGCGGTCCGTTCTTGACTAGCGCTTGTAAGGCAGACACCTTACCTCTAGCGCCACCTTCCCAGCCCCAGGAGCTATTTCTGAGCAGACAGCCAGGAGTAAACCCTGAGCAACGCTGGGTGTGGCCCAAAATCCAAAAAAAAAAAAAAAAAAATTGCTCCTGGCTTAGGAGACCATATGGGAAGCTGGGGGATTGAATCGCCGTTAGTCCTAGATCAGCCATGTGCAAGGCAAATGTCCTACTGCTGCGCCACTGCTCCAGCCCAATCTAACATTAATTTTAAGGAGGTATTAGGCTATATTTAATTTCAGGGATATACCAATAAGAACTGATTATTAGGGGCTGGAGAGATAGCATGGAGGTAAGGCGTTTAACTTTCATGCAGAAGATTGGTGGTTCGAATCCTGGCATCCCATATGGTCCCCTGAGCTTGCCAGGAGTGATTTCTGAGTGTAGAGTCCGGAGTAACCCCTGAGCGCTGGCAGCTGTGACCCAAAAACCAAAACAAAGCAAAACAAAAAATTACAGAAGAACTAATTAGTAATATATCTGTACCTTCATTTTGAAAATTATATTTGTAGAAAAATATACATTGTCAAGAACTATAAAAAGATTGACTCAAGGCAGATTTTACTCTTTATTGGGCAAGGGGTTTAGGTCACAATTGGTAGTGCTTGAAGAAGAGGGCTGGAGTTTGAATCAAGATTTCATTGATCCTGCTGTGTCATGAGTCATCCATAAAAAACCAAAATATGTAGTTCCCTGAGTTTGTGGTGGTTATGAATTTGGGAGAATGGGTGTCTGGGGAGAGTGTGAGGGATCTCTACCTTTTCTTAGCTATTCTCTCTTCTACCTGGCTATTCTGATGTTCCATTAGTTTACAAGCTAGTGAGTTCATAAGTCTTGGGTCCTGTCAAATCAAATCTTGTTCAGTTGATTTACACTGGCAAATCAGTCAACCCCAAAGAAAGGCTTTGGGACCCTCAGATTTACAGCCAGTTAATGAAACGCCTTGGGAACACCAGGATTTACACACGGTAAATCTGCTGTGGTCAGGGGAACAAGCTTTTTTTGTTTAGTCACTGAGATTTATAGTACTATTACTGACCAGTTTTCATGCATCATTTCTAGCAATAGTCTTAGGGGATGAACTCTTACCTCTGGGGTACAACCTTGTCTTCCAGGAAATAATATGGATTTGACTTCTCCCCTTATTACTGAATTTATATTTGCATGCATGTCATGTCACATGCTGTGGGCAGTATTGTGGAATGAGATTTGCTAATGAATAGGTTTGCTTTGAGGCAAAAGAAAAAAAAAAAAAGGGGCCCGGAGAGATAGCACAGCAGCGTTTGCCTTGCAAGCAGCCGATCCAGGACCAAAGGTGGTTGGTTCGAATCCCGGTGTCTTATATGGTCCCCCGTGCCTGCCAGGAGCTATTTCTGAGCAGACAGCCAGGAGTAACCCCTGAGCACTGCCGGGTGTGACCCAAAAACCAAAAAAAAAAAAAAGAAGACAGGGGTGGGGCTGAAGCCATAGCATGGAGTTAGGGCATTGCCTTGCATGCAGAAGATTGGTGGTTCTGATCCCAGCACCCCAGGAATCCATATGTCCCCTGAGCCTGCCAGGAGGGATTTCTGAGCATAGAGGTAGGAGTAACCCCTGAGTGCTGCCAGATGTGACCCAAAAAAAAAAAAAATAAGACGGGGTCCAAGCAATAACACAGCAGGGAGGACATTTGCCTTGCTAGCTGCCCACCGAGTTAGGTCCTTGGCATCCAATATGCCCCCCCCCCCCAATCCTGTCAGGAATGATCCCAAGTGCAGACCCAGAAGTAAACCCTGAACATAGTTGGGTGTGTCCCTCTACTTATCTCCTAAGAAAGACAGGATATGACATAGAGCTTCGGGTTAGATCACTGTCCCTCTCTGGAAGAGGGCAAGCCCACTGCGTTCATGTATGCATGCATCTGTTTACATCTGGCTTCCAGAGACTTCCAGTGAGTTGGTGATCAACAGGGGGTTTGTGAAGAGCCTAAAAACCCACAGCCACCCTTGTGCCATGTTGGTAGTCACTTGCTCTGACTGCAAACGACTCCTTGTCTCAATTGCAGGTATTGACTGGGCACCCAAGAGCGACCGTATTGTCACTTGTGGGGCTGACCGTAATGCCTATGTCTGGAGCCAGAAAGACGGTGTCTGGAAGCCGACCCTGGTGATCCTGAGAATAAATCGCGCAGCTACCTTTGTCAAGTGGTCCCCTCTTGAGAACAAATTTGCAGTGGGCAGTGGCGCCCGGCTCATTTCTGTTTGCTACTTTGAATCTGAAAATGACTGGTAAGCCAGCTCACCTTCCTTGTTGAGGCCCCGCCGTTTGGACTTAGATCACTTTTCTTGTCGAGATTCCCCCATTTGGACCCCCGTATTCTCAGTATCCTCTAGAGGCATTGCCTGAATACTTCCCCAGCTTAGTTTTTTTCAAATCTGGAACATTCTTTCCACCCCTGTAATTCTCCCTGTTGAGCTTTTCTTCTTTTTTTAACATGCATGTTTTGTCAAATCTCAGGTCTTTAAGATGTAAGATGTAACTTCCAGGTTCTGGGCTTCTAACTTATTTGGCCCACTTAATATAATACATCTAGCTTTCTTTTCTTGAGTGGGGCCAGGTGGGGACCGGGGCCTTTGCTGAGTTCTGTCTCCAACCCAGTATCCTGGGTTCTGAAAAATAATTGTGTTTTGGAATTGGACCCTGGTCCCCTGCGCAGAAGCCAGGCTTTCAGCCTTCTGGGCTATCTCTCCGGCCAGGTTCTTATGCTTTTTGGATGAATCACTTGTACCTGAGCCAGAAGTTATAGCAGGGAGGTTCAATTCATAGCTACTCTCCCTCCTGCTTTTTATTGGGAGAATGGGAGGGGGAGGTGGGGAGTTGTTGTTTCACCTCGCTCTGCATTCAGGGCTCACTCCTGGTGGGCTTAGGGAGCCATAGGGGTCCTGGGGATTGAACCCATATTGGCCTCATTTTTCTTTGCATGGGGAAGACCCTAGTTTGATCCCCAGAACTCTATAGGGTCCCCTGATAATCCCCAGGAGTAACCCCTGAGCATTGCTAGGTGGGTGAACCAAAAAAAAGACAAAAAAAAAAAAAAAAAGAAGAAGAAGTTCAGCTGTCCTGCCGAGAATCTCTGCAGGCAGAGGGACTAGGACTAACAGGAAGGGCCCTACCGGAAGGGCCTGCTTCGTCTTCCCTCTGGCAGGACAGTGCAAGGCTAGGCTGGTTCTTCACATATCATGGACTGCTATGGATCTCTCCTTTTGTAGGTGGGTGAGCAAGCACATTAAGAAGCCCATCCGGTCCACGGTGCTCAGCCTGGATTGGCACCCCAACAATGTTTTGCTGGCAGCTGGATCATGTGATTTCAAATGCAGGTGGGAACACTTCAGAGTTTTTTGGTTTTTTTTTTTTTTTTTTTTTTGGTTTTTGGGCCACACCCGGCGGTGCTCAGGGGTTACTCCTGGCTGTCTGCTCAGAAATAGCTCCTGGCAGGCACGGGGGACCCTATGGGACACCGGGATTCAAACCAACCACCTTTGGTCCTGGATTGGCTGCTTGCAAGGCAAACACCGCTGTGCTATCTCTCCGGGCCCGACTTCAGAGTTTTTAAGAAGGCTGGAAACTGTTTATTGTTCAGCCAAAAATGTTCGGGGTGGCAGGGAGAGGGGTGGTCTCCCAAGCAGTGCTTAGGGTGCCTTGGGGGAATGTTCATCTCTGGCCAGTGGTTGAATGTGAAGGCTTAATTCCGCCATGTTTCTGAGTCCCTCGGTAAAGAGAGCTTGGGAATTGAATAGGGGTTGGTGTGAGAAAGGCAGAACCTAATCCTGCTCATCCTCTCTGCCCCTTTCAGCAAGGATGTCTAAAGAATCATTCACTTTGCCAGATTCTGGACTAATCATGTGAGTGGTTTGGAGGTGAAAGCAGCCAGTGATTTTGAAAGTGGAGCTAAGAAGTTTGCACATGAGTCACAATAGAAAGAGCCAGTGGTCTTGGCAGTCCAGAGGAGATCCCAGCAGGGCAGAGCCAGCTGCTTTGTTAGGCACAGTGACCATCCATCCACACTGTCTTCCCTGCACCCCTAGCTCCAGTGTTAGTTCTCAGCTCAGATCCAAGAAGGAGCCTTGGCCATACCAGATGTGAATGTGAACATGGAGAACCGCTGGGCAATGCATGATGCTATGATTCTACAAAATGATGCTACAATTTCAGTTTTGGTTCTAGCTTCTGATGGAACTAAATGAAGGGAGGAGAAACATTTAAGCTTTAAGGATTGTGCTGTGCAATTGCTTCAAGTTGTTCTTTTGTCAAGAAGACTTTTTTTTTCCTTAGCCAAAAGAAAAACAGGCACACAGTGCTTTGCACTGATTGTGGCATAGTGTGATGCGGGGGTGGAACATGTCTTCCTGTGGTAGGCTCTGCGGAGAAATTTCCAGAAAAACAGGTTAATGGTTTATGTCTAAAAATACTTATGGAATTGGAATGGTTTGATTTTTAAATAGGCGTGTGGGTTTGGACCGTGGGGAAGGAGGACACAACAGTGGCCTGTCACCTCTCTAAAAAGATGGATTCTTCTGCTTAAGAACCAGTTTAGTGTGTAGATTTTTCCCATATTTTAGAGTTTTGTATTTGGGATGTATTTCCCAGTGGCATTCTTACTCCCCTGGAAGATGGGATAAAGTGGTATATATTTAACTGGCCCAGTAGGATTCTCAACCATGTCTGAATTAATGGCTGTGGGATTTCTCTTGTGAACATAATTTCCAGAAATAATCTACTCTGATTTATATATCATAGGGCCTGAGTCTATTCCGTCAATAGTCTGGGTCTGGTAGCTGAAGAGTCACTCGCCTTTCTTGGCCTCACTGTGGTCTGGATTGAAAGCCAAACAACTCTCTGCCCTGCCCTGGGTTTTGTTATGCTGCGCCTTTCCCAGAACTGCCTCTGCTCTTGCCAGTTTGGGAGTAAATATCCAAGGACAATCAGAGCATTGGTTTGGGTTTGGGTTTGGGTTTGGGTTTTTTTTTTTTTTTTGGGCCACCACCCCAGTCTCTTATGCTGGCCCTATCTCTGTCTGTTCAGAAGTGTTTGGAAGAGCAACTGGTAGAAAGTACACATGGCACTGGAGACTTAGAGGAACTAAAATCCTAGATTCCAGGCAGTTTGGATTCTCTGTGCTTCCCCTTTGGGTACAAATATCCTTACTCCCAGCCTCATGGAATTTGAGATTCAGACAGCAGCAGGAAGGAGCTGCCATCAGCTGTGACTGTAGCTGAGAGCTGTCTGTCTTCTTTCCTGGCCTGACTGAGTGCTGCTGGTGTGCCATGGACACATTGTTTCCTGTCTCCAGAAATACTGTACCCAGGATATCAGTGGAGGAGGCAGAGACGAGAGGGTGTTCACAAGAGTCCACAGCAGGCAAAGGTGCAAGAGCCGCTTGCTCGCAGGAGAGAAGGAAGGGTTTGTGTTGTTCCTTCTCGAGCCAGGCCCCTAGAACTATACTTACATGACCCTGTAGGGTGATTGTGACTTTACCAAACTTGGATTCACCTCTAGGCAGTTTCAGGAATGTTTCTGTATCTTCAGAGGTTTGAGTAGCCAAACTTCAATTCATCCTATGGATTTTGGTTATGATTTTGCAGTGGTGGAGATAAACAAACCCAGGGCCTCACTCATTTGAGGCACAGCCCTGTCTCCTGTTTGTTTTACATTTTGTGGCTCAGTTTCTGCAGTCCCTGCTGACGGCCTATTTCTATGTGCATACCTTTGCCTTCTTCCCTCTTTCTCCCCATCTTCTCACTGCAGAGTATTTTCTGCCTACATAAAGGAAGTGGATGAGAAGCCAGCCAGCACTCCCTGGGGCAGCAAGATGCCTTTTGGTCAGATGATGTCGGAGTTTGGCGGCAGTGGCACTGGTGGCTGGGTCCATGGGGTTAGCTTCTCTGCCAGCGGGAGCCGCCTGGCCTGGGTCAGCCACGACAGCACTGTGTCTGTTGCTGATGCCTCCAAAAGCATACAGTGAGTGGTGGGCCTTTGTGGAGTGGGGAACTGGTGGGGAGGAAATTACTGAGCTTACCAAGGGTGCTTCTCTGAAATAATACCCCAACCCCTAAAGGAAGAAACATCCTCTGTTACAGGCACATTTAGATTGTCCAGGTTTTGGATTGGAGGCCACACCCAGCAGACTCAGATAACTCTGGTTATCTCTGGTGCTTAGGGGACCATATATGGTGCCAGAGATAAAACCCAGGTCTGCTGCTTGCAAGGCAAGCAACTTACCCACTGTACTCTCCCTCTAACACCCCCTCCCTGTATTTGTTGTTGTTTCAGGGCCACACTTGGTGGTTCATGTGAGTTATTCCCTCCAGGTTCAGGGGTTTCGAAGCAGTGATGGGAATGAAATCCAGGGCTCACACATTCAAGCATAAAGAGTTAGATCTCGGGCCCGGAGAGATAGCACAGCGGCGTTTGCCTTGCAAGCAGCCGATCCAGGACCAAAGGTGGTTGGTTCGAATCCTGGTGTCCCATATGGGACCGTGCCTGCCAGGAGCTATTTCTGAGCAGACAGCCAGGAGTAATCCCTGAGCACCGCCGGGTGTGGCCCAAAAACCAAAAACAAAAAAACAAAACAAAACAAAAAACAAAACAAAAAAAAGAGTTAGATCTCAGGGCTAGAGGGATGGTATTGCCTGAAGGAAGCTTGTCTTGCACAAGGCTGATCTAGTTTCAATCTCCAGCATCCCATATGGTCCCCTGAGCGCTTTTCATGCCATTTTTGTGGTGTTTCCTCTGGGGGTTCCTAATGCTTTATGGGGGGGAGGAAACAAGATTTTTTTTTAAGTGTGGCTCCCCCCACATATACACACCACCATAAACACACTTTGCCCAGTGAGTGTGAGGAAGAGCAGCCTGGACTGTCAGTGACACAGGCATAAGAGCCCAGGAGATCTAAGGAAGGAGAAGCTGGTCCGGAAACTTCTTGGAAGGGAGCAGAGCCAAGCTGAGCATCAGCCACAGGGACCACAGAGCCCCCTGGAGAGCTGGAGGAGAGGTGGGGGCAGGTGGAGGGTAGAGGTTCCATGGTGGCCGAACTGCGACCCAGTTTGTCCTGTGTGGGTGGGAGAGGGATGGGTGGTGTAAAGGGCTGGAGGGTGGCCTGGCTCACAGCTGTGCAGCCGCCTTGGAGCCTTCTCATGCCTGAGATTCCTGAAAGCCCAGGTCATGGGGCGCCCAGCAGAGACAAGGCTCCTTTGTCACCCTGTGTCTATAAAGAAACTGTGCACTGGTTGCTCTCAGGCCAACAGTGTCCTTGTGTTCAGGGTTTCGACTCTGAAGACGGAGTTCCTGCCCCTCCTGAGCGTGTCATTTGTGTCGGAGAACAGTGTGGTCGCTGCGGTGAGTTCCCCTTCCAGTTGTCCCCTCCCCTGTCTGGACACGCACTGCAGCCCTGCTGATGGGTGTTGCTTCCAGGGCCACGACTGCTGCCCCATGCTCTTCAACTATGATGACCGTGGGAGCCTGACCTTTGTCTCCAAGCTGGACATTCCGAAGCAGAGCATCCAGCGGAACCTGTCGGCCATGGAGCGCTTCCGCAACATGGACAAGAGGGCCACGACTGAAGACCGCAACACTGCCCTGGACACGCTGCACCAGAACAGCATCACGTGGGTGCTGGGACTACCCAGTTAGGCCAGCCCTGGGGTGAAGAGTGGGGCTTACCCAGGTGCCCCCTCGAGCCCCCATGGGTAGCTTGCAGGGTCACATCCCTTCATGAGCAGTGGAGACCTGTTGTGGACTGGGAGTTGGGGTGGGCTATCTCTTTAAGGAACCTTCTCTCTGAAAGTTGACGAATAGCAACTGTAGGCCCTCTCGAATATCATGTCCTCTGGTTTTTTTTTATTTTTTTGTTTTTGGTCACACCTGGCTGTGTTCAGAAGTCACTCCTGTCAGGCACAGGGGACCATATGGGATGTCAAGATTCGAACTACCATCGGTTCTGGGCCAGCTGCGTGCAAGGCAAAAGCACCCTACTGCTATGCTGTCTCTCTGGCCCCTGGTTTTTGTTTTTGGGCCATACCTGGCAGCCTTCAGGGGTTACTCCTGGCTCTGCACTCAGGCTCTGCTCCTGGCAGGCTTGAGGGATCATATGGGATGTCGGGGATCAAACCCAGGTTAGCCATGTCCAAGGCAAATGCTCTACTACTGTGCTATCTCTCCAGCAGCCTATCATGTCCTCTGGTAATGACAGGCATAACACTGTGGGATTAAAAAGGTGACCCAGGCTATGATGTCAGCTCTATACTTCAGATTATGTAAACAGAGGAAAGTCAGTGTCATTAGAGAAACAGTCATGTAGCATCTAAGCCAGAGGTCTCAAACTCAATTTACCTGGGGGCCGCAGGAGGCAAAGTCCGGGTGATTCTTGAGTGCAAAGTCAGTAGTAAGCCTTGAACATTGGGGTGTGTGACCCAAACAACTAAAACAAAACAAAACAAAAAAAGATTCCTCTAGGGCAGTGCCACAAAAAGTTTTACGGAGGGCCGTTTGCAGCGGGCCGCGAGTTTGAGACCCCTGATCTAAGCCAAGACCCTTGGTGATTTTTACATTAGGCCTCTGTAATTATACAGTAGAATTGTGTCCCCAAAACAAGATTTTTTTTTTTTGGTTTTTGGTCCACACCCAGCAGTGGTCAGGGGTTACTCCTGGCTCTATGCTCAGAAATCGCTCCTGGCAGGCTCAGGGGACTATATGTCGGGATTCGAACCACTGGCCTGCATGCAAGGCAAACACCCTTCCTCCATGCTATCTTTCTGGCCCCTAGATTTTTTTTGTTTTTTTTTGTTTTGATTTTTGGGCCACACCTGGTAACGCTCAGGGGTTACTCCTGGCTATGCACTCAGAAATTCACTCCTGGCTTGGGGAACCATATGGGATGCTGGGGATTGAACCCAGGTCAGTCCTGGGTCAGCTGCATGCAAGGCAAATGCCATACCGCTGCACTATTGCTCCGGCCGCAAAACTAGACTTTTTTTTTTTTTTTTTTTTGGTTTTTGAGTTACATCTGGCAGTGCTCAGGGGTTACTCCTGGCTCTATGCTCAAAAATCACTCCTGTAGGCTCAGGAGACCATATGGGATGCTGGAATTCGAACTACCATCCTTCTGCATGCAAGGCAAACGCTCTACTTCCATGCTGTCACTCCGACCCCAAAACTAGACATTTTTTTTGTTTGTTTGTTTTTGTTTTTGGGCCACACCCGGCGGTGCTCAGGGGTTACTCCTGGTTATCTGCTCAGAAATAGTTCCTGGCAGGCACAGGGGACCATATGGGACACCGGGATTCGAACCAACCACCTTTGGTCCTGGATTGGCTGCTTGCAAGGCAAACACCGCTGTACTATCTCTCCGGGCTCAAAACTAGACATTTTTAAAGCTAGTAGAGAAATGCATTATAGTCTTGGTTTGGGGAGGTCTTTTTTTTTTCCTTGGGTCATACCTGACCACACTCAGGAGTTACTCCTGGCTCCATGCTCAGAAATCCACTCCTGGCAGGCTTGGGGATCATATGGGATGCTGGGGTTCGAACCAATGACATTCTGTATGAAAGGCAAACGCCTTACCTCCATGCTATCTCTCAGGCCCAAGGTCTTTTTTTTTTTTTTTTTTTTTTTTTTTAATTTTGTTAATTGTGTTCAGAATTGGCTACCATAGAGTTTTCTCTTACTGATTAGGTCTTTTATGGAGAGACTTTTGTGGTGACAGTAGCAGGGGGCATATGGAAGCCTCAGCTTTCCTGAGGGGCATGATCACATGCAGGTTGTGCTTTTCTCTTTGTTCTTTTCCTTTTTTTGTGCTGGGTATTGAGCCTAGGGCCTCACTGCCACTGACTGAGTACCATACCCCAGCCTCCCTCTGTGCCTTTCACTGACTCTGGTGAGGGCAAGTCAGTTGGATGTGCTAATGCTATGGAAATGCAGCAGCTGGAGGCATAGCAGAAAGATCACATTCCATGTTTTCTGTTTTGATGACTTCTGAGTTCACTTTCAGCTCTTTGCAGACTTTGTGAAGGAGAAAGTCACTCTCTTTGGCACTGGGAAACTTGTAGGTTAAGAGTAAAATGGGAGGAGGGGCCAGAGTGATAGCATAGTGGTAGGGAGGTTGCCTTGCACGAGGTCAACTCAGATGAACACCAATTCAATTCGTGGCATCCCATATGGTCCCCCTGAGCCTGCCAGGAGTGATTTCTGAGTGCAGAGCCAGGAACCCCTGTAAACCACTGGGTGTGACCCAACCCCCCCACTCAAAAATAGATCCTTGGGACTGGAGAGATAGTACAGGAGATGGGGTATTTGTCTTGCTTATGGCTAACCTAGGCTCATTTCCAGCATCCCAGATGGTCCCCTGTGCACTGCCATGGGGAAATTCCTTAAGGGAGAGTGTCAAGAATAACCTCTGAGCCATGTGTGAACCCCACCTCAAAAAAAAAAAGAAACAAAAACAAATAGATCTCTGGATCTGAGCAATAGTACAGAAGGTAGTGTATTTGCCCTATAAGCAGCTTACTCAGGTTCAATCAAGAGCACTCGATATGGTCCTCTGAATCCTGCCAGGAGTGATCCCTGAGTGCAGAGCCAGGAGTAAGCACTGAGCAGCACTGGGTGTGGCCCCAAAACAAAGCTGAAATAGATGGTTGTGGATGAGCACACTTGCCTTTTTTCACTTAGCTTTCTGCCCTCGAGCTAATTGTCAGCTATCTTTTCTGTGGCTCAGAGGATGTACCCAAGAGTCAGCCAAACCTTGGGGTCAGGAATGCAAGCCTGGGCCCTACCTGCCAAGAAGAATGAGGCGTGTTCCCTTAAAATGACAGCCAGGAGTTTGCATCTCAGATATGTCTCGTGTTGTGAAGTGAAGCTTCTTGGTTCTCTTTCAACCATTGAAAATTGTCCAGGCCAGCCTACACCCCAGGGATGTTTTACCTAACCCTTTCCCTAGACACCTAAGTTCTAAACATTCTCAAGAAAGAAAACATTGTCTGGGCTGTACAATTGATTCTTTTTTTTTGTTTGTTTGTTTTGGTTTTGGTTTTTGGTTTTTGGGTCACACCCGGCAGCGCTCAGGGGTTACTCCTGGCTCTATGCTCCGAAATCGCTCCCTGCAGGCTCGGGGGACCATATGGAATGCCGGGATTCCAACCACCGTCCTTCTGCATCTAAGGCAAGCGCCTTACTGCTGTGCTATCTCTCCGGCCCCTGATTTTTTTTTTTTTTTTACTGAAACCATTTGATTTACAAAGTCCATCAGAGTTAGATTTCAGACATACAGTGAATCAGGGCCAATCCCAAAACCAGTGTCCCCTCCTTCCACCAATGTAGAACCCAAATACATCTCCCTTGCCCACCTTGCCTGCCAGTAAACAGGCCAATTTTAAGTTTAGATTGTTTGGATCTCTTGATTCTATTGTTGTTGCCTTTGGCTTGGATATTTAGTTCTGTCCTTTTTATTTTAACACTACCAATGCACCTGAGACCACTTGACCCCTTGCCTCCATCCTTTCTTTTGTTTTTTGGGTCACACTCGGCAGTGCTCAGGGGTCACTCCTGGCTCCATGCTCAGAAATCGCTCCTGGCAGGCTCGGGGGACTATATGGGATGCCAGGATTCAAACCAATGACCTTTTACATGAAAGGCAAATGCCTTACCTCCATGCTATCTTTCTGGCCTCCGCCTCCATCCTTTCATATTTGTGTTTTTCTCTTCCATTCAGCTTTTTTCCTTCTCCTCGCTATACTCTGGGGTCAAGGGTGATTTTTTTTTTTTTTTTTTTTTTAAGTTTGGTCAGTAAGACTGAGTTGTCCTGTTTCTCTCTTCCCCTCGGTTGCTTGGTTGCCTGACTGTTGATGACATTTAGAATGATTCAGGAACTGTGCAGAAAACTGAGCACTTGGTAGAGAGGCCCCTGCTATCTTGGGGATGATTTGGGAGTCGTGTTTTTATATGTTTTCAGTCATGCTTTACTATGCCTCTGGTTTTAAAAGTTCTTTTCTTCTGCTGTGGAACTGCCCACAGTTGGCTCCTGCTGTGCCTGCCTCCAGTCTGCTTGGTTCTTATCTTCCCATGTCAGGCAGGGCTTCCCAGTCCTCGGAACCATGAGTGTTTGCCTGTCTATGATGGGTGGATGCTAGAGAAGGAGACAGTCATTTCCACTCCAAACCCCACTCATGGCCTTTTTCCACCCTCTTCATTTCAGTCAAGTGTCTATTTACGAGGTGGACAAGCAAGACTGTCGAAAATTTTGCACTACTGGCATTGATGGAGCCATGACCATCTGGGATTTCAAGGTACTTGCCCTCCCGCGGTCCCTGTCTGTCCTGGAGCAGACCTGGCGGTGCTTCAACTCCCCATGAGAGAAATGTTTCTCATGTTTGAGCTCACAGAGCCAAGTCCAGCATGCCTTAGAGAAGGGAATGAGGCTGTTGTTTCTTCTTTAGGGTATTGTTTTTATTTTGGGGGTCCCATGTCTAGGAGTGCTCCCGGTCTATTCTACATGCCTTAATGTTGGAGGCTACCCAGTGATGCTCAGGAATCATGCAGTGCCAAGGATTGAACCTGGGTCTCATTTGAAAAGCATGTGTTTCAGATCTGTGAGCCACCTCCCAGGCCTTTGAGATGCAGTTTTATATTTTGTCATAATCCATTTAATAAATAGGAGGTGCCTACCGGCACTAATTTTGAGGGGGCAGGGGCCAAGAAAACTGGTGATGCTCCATGAGCAAGAGGGACGATTGAGGGATACAGTGACTACTAGCACTGCAGGGCAAAGGGGACACCTGGGCAGTAGTGTTCTCGCCAGGCTCCCAGCTCAGCTCTACAGTCAGAGGTGTAGTGGGAGTTCAGGGTAAACTAGTCCAGAACTGTTGAAAAATCCCAGGCCGGAAGGTGGGGTTCAGCCTGAAGCCAGACCCCTGCCTCAGTGCTGATGATGTGAACCCCAGTTGTAGCGAGGATGTAGGGACACAGAGAACTCTATCTGCTCCAACTGAAAGGGTCTAGGGCACGGAATAAGGAGAGGGTGTTTGCTGTGTGTGCCTGTGACCTTAGTTCCCCATCCTGGAAGCCTCCAGAAGGCTCTGGAGAAACTGTCTTCCCCCAAGGTCCAGGACAGCCCAGGGTAGCCACTGCCTTGCCTTGTCTTTGTGCCTTTGGACCAGACCTTTTCCTTTCTGCATTGCCAATCTGGGGATGGGCTTTTCCCCTCCAACCCTGGGGCATAGGCCCCTGCCTTCACTGGGAGACCATGCTGAGTGCCCCATTGCACCCTTGCTGGCACTGCATTGGACCTTCTCTCCTGGGTAGTGATGGGCGTGAGTCCATGACTAGACTCTTGGGAAGTCTCAGAGAACATGTCATAGATACAGGGGGGCAATTTAAGGTATACAGGAGGAGGGCTCAGTGTCATGCTATGGGGGAAAGACCCATGACGATTCTTGATAACAGTTGCTGTTTTTGCTGCCACTTTCCAGACTTTAGAGTCCTCGATCCAGGGCCTCCGGATAATGTGAAGCGCAGGACCCTGCGGATGGGCCTCTGCACCAGAGCAGCTGCCAGGAGATGCTGATAAAGCTGCTCGCAAGTCCTGTGTGTTTTTGTTTGAGTTTCACTGGTGAAAGTGTTGTGTTTTTTTTTTTTAACAGCAATGATTTGGATTGTTTTTGTTCATTTGTTGTTTTTGCCATTTCATTCCATTCTTGACCAAAGCTTCTCTTATTATGAAAAGTGTCACACTAACTTAAAGGAAAGGGTAAGAAAGTCTGTAAAATCTACTAAAAATAAAAAAAAAAACAAACAAACACCTGAATATGGTTTGGGTTCTGTTTCCATAGTGTGGATCCATGTGAATCCTTATAGTTTGTTCAATCCTTGTAGTTTGACAAGCGCTTATGGGCCAGCGGGGAGATGTGACCTGCAGGGATATTTGCTTTGCATGCTGAGGCCTGGACTCAGTCCCAGTCCTCAGGGGTCTCTCAGCACTTCCAGGAACAACCCCAAGCACAGAGCTGGGAGTCAACTCTGAGCGCTATTTGATGTGAGCCAAAGAGCCAAACTAGCCTAACCAAAAGTGGAGCCTGAGTGGAAGCTGCTACCAGCAGCATTGCAGTGGACCTGGACTGTCTGTTTGCTTGTGAGGCTACTGAGAAACGTGGCTCCTGTAGCCTCAAGCTTTTTTTTTTTTTGGTGGGGAGGGCCTCACCCAGAGGCACTCAGAGGTTATTCCTGGCTCTGTGCTCAGAAATTGCTCCTGGCAGGCTCGGGTGACCATATCAGGTGCCGGGGACCAAGCCTGGGTTCGTTCTGGGTCAACCACATGCAAGGCAAATGCTCTACCACTATGCTATCACTCTGGCCTCAGCCTCAAGCTTTTGAGGTCTGGCCCTGCTTGCTGCCAGAAGGGACAATCATGCTACCTGGATACACAGCAAGGACATGTGTGAGGGCCTTGCCTTAAGGTATGCCTTTGCATCATTGCTTTATGCCCAGAATAGGCCCTTTCCAGAATTAGACTGAAGGTTCCACCTCAGAGATCTAGAGACGCCAATGAGTTACACTGTGAGTGTCCAGTGACCGAATACCTGGCATGCTGGGGTGCTGGACCCCAATTAAATCAGCCTCGACTCATACACCCAGTTCTGTTCTCTGCGCCATCTTTGGTCATTAGAGCTGGTGAAAGCACACACCCCTTTCTTTTTATTGAGGGGTTTGAGGGCCACTCCAGTAGTGCTGAGCTACTGGCCCTCTGGTCATGGCTCACTTCTGTATAGTGCCGGAATAAAGCCAGCGGTGCCCTCCTTGCCTCTCAGGCATTTGAGACCTGAACATCTCAGTGGAACTGACACAGCCCATGACTTGGAAGGGGGTGCAGCCCCTTAGCACTTGGGTCTTCATAGCAGGCCTGGGGATTGAGTTTGGAGGTGAGGGAGTTCTTTCCTCTATTCCTGATGTAGTGAGGGGGAATGACGGGCCCCTGTGGTAGGCACACGCTCAGTGAAAGCTTTCTTCATTCTTGTCCAGTGTCTTGGGTCCAATTGCTGCAAGTTTGGCTGCCATCTTGGGAGCAGGAGGCAGTTATCACTGCTGTGGTGAAAGGAAGATTCCAGAAGCTTCCTAACCTGGAGTGTCCAGGCTGCCCTGAGAGTCAGTGTGGGAGTGTGGCTGCCCTGAGAGTCAGTGTGGGAGTGGGGGTGACTCGATCCTTAGAAATCTGAGAAGGCAGGAAGGGAGTGGGAGTGCTGGTCCCAGGGCACCAGGATTCCAGGAAGAAAGAGAAAGCTCTCAAGCTCTTCTGAGAACTGTAAAGCTCTCAAGCTCTTACACACACACACACACACACACACACACACACACACACACACACACACACACACACAACACACACACCACGCTCTGTTTATTGATCCTTTTCTCCAGGGGAGACATTTCAAATGTGAACCCCATTGCCTTTTTGGGGTGCACCTCTCACCAGAGAACCTCCTGGATCTGCTGAGCTATGGGAGCCCCACAACAGCCTCCCCAACCCTCTATCCCTCCCTATATCTTGGAGTCAGGAAGGTTCCCATGGGTTGTGTTCAGTGTTCCAAATGCCCCCATTCTCCCAACCATACCGTGGGGTGTAACTGGAACTGGTGCCAGGCCATTGTGGAGGATTCTAGTGGCGAGGGCCTTGGTGACAGCATGCTCCTGCAGTGAGGGACAAGCACACCGGAAGACTTAACAGGGGTCCAGCCCCCAGATTTGTGTCTAGTGGAGCCCCATATCTGTTGATGCTCAATGGGGAGGGAACAGAAGGGTAGGGTTTCACTCTGGTGATCTGCCAGTGGGGCACCAATTACACCCACCAGGACCATTGAGGCGAGACCTCAGGACACCCAGTGACTTAATGGAATGAAGGGGACTTGGGGGCAAAGAAGAGACTGGGGGAAAATAACTCAGCTATGGGACAGTCTGTGGGTCAGGCCAGGGCAACCTTGTGCCCCTTTGTTACAGGTCCAGCACCCAACTTGTGCAGTGAGGGCACAGCTCTACTGACCTGCCCCAATCCCCACCTCCACCTCCCCTGCAGGCTTAGCAAATATGCTGATGTCCACTCTTGAGTCACTGTCACCAGGGTAGAACGTAGGGCCCTAATCTCCAGTTCCCGAGCTCCGACTCGGGGTTCCACCATGCCCTGGAGGTGCTCCTTTGCTGGGCCTCAGTTTCCCTGGCCATACGGTGGGTGATTTTTTTCTTTTTTTTCTTTTTTTTGGGGCCACACCTAGCAGAACTCAGGGGTTTACTATCTGGCTTTGAGTTCAGAAATCACTCCTGGCAGGCTTGGGGTACCTATTAGGAAGCTGAGGAGCGAACCGGGTCGGGGTCGGCTGCGTGCAAGGTAAAAACGCCCTTCCCGCTCTAGCCCCATCTTGGCGGGCTCTTTTTTTTTTTTTTTTTTTTGGCCAGGCTCCTGGACTTAGAGGCTTCAAGCCCAGACAGTCCCGGGATGGAGAGCGGGGCGTGGCCAGGACATAATCACGCCCACCAGACCACGCCCATTCCCAGGACCCCGCCCCCGCCCACGAGGAAGTGGCTGCGGCTCAGCTCGGGGCCCAGACCCGGGTCGGCGCGTCGACTGCCCAGAGTCCGCGGCCTGGGTGCCCCGAGGTGAGGTTGCTGCCTGGCGCTGGGGGTGCTTGGCAGGGGCAGAAAAGTGGGAAAGGACAGAGTGGGGTGAGAAGGAAAGCGGGAGGGCGCAGGCCGGGGTGTCTGGAGGCAAGGGGGCCCCGGGAGGGAAAAAGGAAGGGGCGCGTGCAATTGGGGGTCCCGTTCCCCGGGAACTTAGAGGGTGCACGGGCTTGGGGGGTTCGGACGTGAAGAGCACAGATGTGGGGTTTGGGGGGTCCCCAGGGGTAGGGGTGGACGCCGCCCAGGACGAGGGGAACCTGGGGCAAGTACGCTCATGCCCCCCCTCGCCCCATTTTCCGGCCTCTTCCCGCACCCCATCCCCGCCTTTGCAACCCGGTCCCCACTCCACACTCCCCTACACCCCGTTATTTCGATCGGGAGGGCCCCACCCACGCCCAGTCACTTCCCCTGCCTCCTCCAGCCTTCCGGGTTGCTCCGCCGGGAAATGAGCTGGCGCCCCCGCCCCGCCCTTGCCGGCCCCCTAAGCCCCCTGCTCTGGCCTCTCGCTCCTTTTGGCTCTGCACCCCGCTTCGGGGGTCCCTCTGCTCCAGGGGGGTCCCTCTCTCTTGCCCCCTGAGTCCCGATCTGGGGTCCCTCCACTCCTGATCTTCCCTGCCTGCCCCCCAGCTCCCACCTCCACTCCGCCCCAAGGCTGGTACGGGCAGGTCTGGGGGGTGATTGGGACAATGGAACCGGCCCGAGGGTCAGCGCTGGCTGCCCGCAGGCAGGACCCTGACAGTCAAACTGTGATCCTGAGCCTGATACTAGCATAGCAGCCCCGGGCATTGGGTCTGCAGGTTCCACACACACACCCGGTCCTACCCCTCCAGGGCAGGCCCTTTGAGAGTTGAGGGCCCACTGTCAGTTTCTTCCTTCACCTATCAACTCTCCACCCTCCAGATGGGGAGTGGGGACTGACAGGCTTACTCCCCATTAAAGGGGGGGTGTCCTGCTCATACTAAGAACTGTCACCATCTAGTCCCTGTCGCTCTCACTACCAGGCCTGTCCCGGGGTGAGCCCCACATAAGAGTTGGGGAGACTTGTGTGCCTGGCAGGAGCATCAGTCTCCTTTGGAGCACAATGAAAGTTGGGGGGAATAAAAGCCCTCTGAAATGAAGACACTCCTGAGGGTTGCTTAGGGGTGATGCTGATGGCCTCTGGGCTCTGAAAATGGGCCCCCCTGGCTCTGTTCCGGGTCCCTGCGCTTCCGTGTTCGTGCTCTGGGGCTTCTACTGGCTCTACAAGTCCCCAGGGTCATTTCTGGGAGGTGCCCAGAGACAGCAGGAGCCACTTTCCCATTCTGGGTTCTGGACTCTCCCTGGTCCTGCCCAGCGGATCTTTCTGACTTCAGTGCCTGGAAAGTGCCACGCACGCCCGCAAGAGCCCCCCCAGCACCGCTGGCTGGAGCCATTTGGGGGCCCTGGGTGGGTGCCCCAAAGCTCTACAACCCAAGTTTCTTGCCTGGGCTGTAGGAGAGTGGCTCCCTCGGCAGGAAGTTGAGTAACCAACCGCTTCTTGGCTGGGGTGAAACTCGCGGGTGGGGACTTCCCTGAGCGAGCCAGACAGCTCCTGTGAGGGCGCCTTGCAAAAGCAGCCCAACCTGGGCCCCCTTTAAGGGGGCTCTGCTTAGAGGTATGTTGGGGACACACCCAGTAGGGACCATTCGCACCCAGCGCTACTTGGAAATAGTAGCCAGGCTGGGGTTGGGGTTCTGGGAGCCCCAATTTGCCAGCCTACCTAACCCCCCACCCCAAGCTTCCCCGCCAGGAGGGAAGGAAAGGAGCCTGTCAAGGGGAACCCTGAAGTGAACTTGACAAAATAAAAGAGGCAGAATCTCCACCCAACCTAGCTCATGGTCTCTGGCACCCTAGATGTAAACCACACCCCCACCATATCCACTCTGAGTACTGTGTGCGGTGTCTTGGTTCAGGGGCTCCCCCCCTCACTGTTTTCACGGTGAGGGGGCAAACTAAGGCTTCCCAGTGTCTTGTCTCCTCAATTTGCTCTCTCTGTGGTGCTCCCGGCCCCCATGCCCTAAAAGTGGAGGTTTTAGCACCCCTGGTGCAGGACCTGGAACCCTGAGAAACTGGGGGGTTTGCGGTGAGGACTGTAGCTCACTTCCTTCTTAGTAGGGGTGATGGAGGAAGTGAGGGAGGGGGGAGGGAAAAGAGTGGGGGAGGAGCAAGGAGATGAGAGTGGGAAGAGGAAGAGAGGAGGAGGTGAGAGTTGAGGCTGGCTGGTGCCTGCTACCCTCAGGGCTCTGCTCTGGAAATTTTCAAAAGGGAGAGGTCTCCTTCCTGGGCTGCTGCAGAGTTGGGGTCAACTGAGAGGAGGGTCACTTCCTTCCTCTGGGGCCACAGTCTTCCTTACCTCATGTATATTTTGGGGCCCCAGGACCACTCAGAGGACTCCCATCTCTTCCTGGGCAGGAAGGGGTTCAGGCTCTGGGTACTCCCAAGTGCAGCCTTGGCACCTCTTCCTTTTTTTTTTTTTTTTTTTTTGGTTTTTGGGTCACACCCAGCGGTGCTCAGGGGCTACTCCTGGCTCTATGCTCAGAAATTGCCCCTGGCAGGCACAGGGGACCATATGGGATGCCGGGATTCCAACACCTTACTTCCATGCTCTCTCTCTGGCCCCCACCTCTTCCTTCTGAAGGACTGAGCTGGTTGGGTTTCTGCCCCACCCTCCCCTAGAAATGGGAGGCAGTGGGGCTGGAGAGATAGCTTGCCTTGCAAGCAGCCGATCCAGGACCTAAGGTGGTTGGTTCGAATCCCGGGGTCCCATATGGTCCCCCGTGCCTGCCAGGAGCTATTTCTGAGCAGATAGCCAGGAATAACCCCTGAGCACTGCTGGGTGTGGCCCCAAAACAAAAACAAAAAAGAAATGGGAGGCAGTAATGAGGCATGTGCTGGATCCCCAACAACCTCGTCCCGTTCCCCCCCCCCCCCCACGTGCCAGACCAGGGGAGTGAGCCAGAAAGGAAGTTGACATGTGGGTGAGAAGATTGGCTCAGCCCTGTGGTCAGACACCCCTGGTCCCAATTGGTGCCTCTGTTCTGGGATGGGGACCCCACCCACCCGGAGGCCTGGGCTGATCACCTATGTGGGACCTTAAAAGGAGAGAAGGAGCATCTGGGGGCTGGGCTGGGCTGTGTGTGTGTGTGTGTGTGTGTGTGTGTGTGTGTGTGTGTGTGTTTGTGGGTACATGGGTACCTGTGGGACTGTAATTGGGCTGAATATGTGCTGAAGTGTGGCCTGGGCTGTGTGTGTGGTTGTATGAATGTGTTTGTGTGCTGTGTATGTGATTGTCATGTGATTGCATATGATTGTGTTGTATGATTATGTGTACATGACTGTGATTGTATTGTGTGTGGTATGATTGTGTATGATTGTGTTCTGAGTGTGTGTATGACTATATGATTGTGTTGTGAATGTGTGATTGTGTATGATGTGACTATGCTTGTGTGTTGTGTGTGCTTGCCCTCTGCCACCTGGTTGATGCTTTTCTAGGGCAGTGGGTAGGCAAGTGGGCCAGAGTCTGAGGATGTGGTGCTGCCCTGGGCCAGCCTGTCCCCAGCTCCTTGTTACTGAAGGCTGCCCTGGAACCACCCGGTCCAGTGCAGGGTGGTCATTGAGGAGTCTTGGGCATGACTGATTTGGTACCAGAAAGGTCTAGACGGTGCTGAGTGCAAGGAAGGACCTCGAAGGGGCTGGAAGCATCCCCCCCCCATGGTCCCCTAGGTTCTGACTTCTGGGACCACTAACACTGCCCCTTCTGTGCCAATCATTTTTGGGGGATGCAGGGCTATGGTTCTGTTTTCTGGGGCCACCTCTAAGGTACGTGCTGCTTCTTCAGGACTGGGGACTCCTCAGTGTCCCCTGCAATGGCCCTGCTAGGGAGCAGGGGTCAGGCTGTGACTGGCCCCCATGGCCTGAGTACCAAGTCCCCTCAACAATTCCAGGCCCTTCCCCAATTGGGCCCAACCAACCGTCTGCAGCTACTGGTTTGGGGAAAGGATGGAGCCATGGACCCCATCCCTAGGCCCCCCCCCCCCCCAATTCCTGTCTGCTGCAATGTCAAAGGTGACTGGGAAATTGGCTCCTTGGACACGGGATGGCTGAGAGCTTGGGCTTTTATTCCTCCCACCAGCACACTCGTCTTTAGTGCCTTCTGGGGTGTTCCAGGCCTCCCCAGATACTGTAGCCAGCCAGCATCCTCAGCTTCTAATAATCAATAAATGCTTTATTTAGAGCATTTAGTGTGTCTGTCAGTCCAGACACACTAGGTGCCACTTGGTCTGGGGCAGGGATCTGTACAGGGGGACTAGCTGGGGAAGAGCACAAACAAAGGTGCCCGACAATGACACAGGCTTCATGGGGCACCTGAGGAGCTGAGGCATGGGTGGATGGAAGGACAGAGCAGTACATTCCATTCCTGGGCCTGCATCTCCCCACAGCCCAGCCCCAGTCTGTATCTGTTTCCTGGAGCCTTCAAGGCATCCAGTGAGGTGAAGAGGGAAACTGAGGCAGGGCACAGGGCTGATCTGGGATCCTTCTCATTCTGGGCCCAGGAGCCACGCAACCATGGCGTACCACAGCTTCCTGGTGGAACCCATCAGCTGCCATGCCTGGAACAAAGACCACACCCGTGAGTGCCCTTGGTTGCACTGGGATTCCTGGGGTCTGCACGCAGAGGTCACAGAGGACACTACCCGGGTGCTTTGGGAGGGAAGGGGCCCCTACTGCCTCTGCCAGCCCCGCTATCTCTTTTTAGAGATTGCCATCTGCCCCAACAACCATGAGGTGCACATCTACGAGAAGAGCGGAGCCAAGTGGACCAAGGTGCATGAGCTCAAGGAACACAACGGGCAGGTGACAGGTGCGTCGGGCAGTACCTGGGTCACCTGGCAGAGGTAGGGGACAGGGTAGAATCAGCCGGGACCCTCCGCCCCACTTGGTGGATCAATCGCTGGCAGTTTGGGTGGCAAGAAACATGTCACTCATTCAGGCTGGTCGGGGCTAGTCCTAAAGGGAAATGATACGTTAAGTCACTGAAATCTCAGACTTGTGAGCTTCAGGAGAGGCATGATCCAGCAGTACAACCTTCCCAAGGACCCAGCTTTTTTTCTGTCTCTTCGTTGGGAGAGCCATAACATACAAGTTTCAGCCTACTGCCCCTTGACATAAGATTCCTTAGAAAGTTTACCTGTCGGGCAGTGTAGCTGCTTCCTACCTGTGGCCACTGAGCCCCACCCCTGTGCAAGGGACACCCTCTGCATGGGGGTGTTTCAGCTTCGCGTCCCCCTACCTCACAGGCATCGACTGGGCACCTGAGAGCAACCGCATCGTGACCTGCGGCACAGACCGCAATGCCTATGTGTGGACACTCAAGGGCCGCGTGTGGAAACCCACGCTGGTCATCCTGCGTATTAACCGCGCGGCCCGCTGTGTGCGCTGGGCCCCCCGAGAGGACAAGTTTGCTGTGGGCAGTGGCTCCCGTGTCATCTCCATCTGCTACTTTGAGCAGGAGAATGATTGGTGGGTGCAGGGGTGCAGAGAACACTGGGGCAGGGGCTGGAAAGATAGCACAGCAGGTTTTCCTTGCATGCAGCCGATCCAGGACAGACAGTGGTTTGAATCCCGGTATCCCATATGGTCCCAGAGCAATTTCTGAGCACAGAGCCAGGAGTAATCCCTGAGTACCACTGGGTGTAACCCCAAAACCAAAAAATCAATCAATCAGATTGACCCCCCCCCAATAAAAAAGAACACTGGGGATGGGGCCGGAGAGATTGCATGGAGGTAGGGCATTTGCCTTTCATGCAGAAGGATGGTGGTTCGAATTCTGGCATCCCATATGGTCCCCTGTGCCTGCCAGGGACGATTTCTGAGCCTAGAGCCAGGAGTAACCCCTGAGTGCTGCCGGGTGTGACCCAAAAACCAAAAACCAAACAAACAAAAAAATACTGGGGCAGGGTGGGAGCCAAGTCCAGAGTCCTGGGATGGGGCTTAGCTCCCTTGACCCCCACCATTCAGACTCTTTAGTGGTGCATAGAAAGAGGGTGAAGGTACTTGCCTTGTAGCTGGCCAACCCTACACACTATATGGTCCCTCCCAAGGAAGTCCAGGGGTCCTCTTCCTGTACCAGGTTGGCCCCAAATAAAAGAAACAAACTGGCTGACCTGGGTTGGATCCTCAACATCCCATAGGGTGCTTGAGCCAGCCAAGAATGATTCCTGAGCACAGAATGACATGAGCAGCCCCAAAGCGAAAACAAAACAAAAACCAGAAAAATTCGAAACAAACCCACAGCCTGTGAACTGTTATGTGCCAATATGGGGGTGCAGGGCACGTGTCCCTCTCCTCATTGGCTCTCTTGCATGCAGGTGGGTATGCAAGCACATCAAGAAGCCCATCCGTTCCACTGTGCTCAGCCTGGACTGGCATCCCAACAATGTGCTCCTGGCTGCGGGCTCCTGCGACTTCAAGTGCAGGTGAAGACTCCCCCCTGGGGACCCCAGACCAAGGCTGGTCTTTGCTGCTGGGGGAGGGTGGGGGCCACCTGTCAGCAGGTTTTGCTCTGAAGCATCACTGGGGCCCCATCTGCTTCCTCCTCCCCTAAGCAGGGACACTCCTGGGCCTCCATTCGCTCTAGAATCTACACCCTGAATCCTGCCCCACTTCTGTCAGAAGGACATGAATGGGAAGGGGTGGTCTTTCACCCTAAGTTGTGCCTGGCCGAGCAGGGACAAAGCTCATTATCTTAAGGCCAAAAAAAAACAAAAAACCTGTCGCTGGTTTTCAGTCCTGACAGCAGTGCCCTGAGCCCCCCCATAGCAGAGTCCAGATCCCCAAGTCCCCATCTGGGGGGATCACCAGGCGGTCCCAGGACTCCAAGCTGGAGGTTCCCTTCCTGTCATTTCTCTGCTGCCTTTGCAGGATCTTCTCGGCCTACATCAAGGAGGTGGAGCAGCGGCCAGCGCCGACCCCCTGGGGCTCTAAGATGCCTTTCGGGGAGTTGATGTTTGAGTCTAGCAGCAGCTGTGGCTGGGTGCACGGAGTCTGCTTCTCGGCTAGTGGCAGCCGTGTGGCCTGGGTCAGCCACGACAGCACTGTGTGCCTGGCTGATGCAGAGAAGAAGATGGCGTGAGTGCTGCGGGCCTTAGGGTCAGGAATGGGGCACATGAGGGGTCATGGGGTAGTGACATCTCTGTCCCCACAGTGTTGCCACTCTGGCCTCGGAGACTCTGCCCCTGCTGGCCGTCACCTTTATCACGGAGAACAGCCTGGTGGCAGCGGTGAGCAGTGGGGGGTAGTGCCTGTGCTAGTGGGGCTCCCTGGAGTCAGCCCAGAGGTACCCCCAACCATTGGCCCATGGTGTTCAGTATAGGCCGGGTTATGGGGTGTCCAGAACATCCCCAATTGGGGTCGGAGCGACAGCACAGCAGGGAGGTCATTTGTTTTGCACCCTGGGTTTGATCTGGCATCCCGCAGCCCCACCTGAGAGCAGTCTGAAGTAACCCAAGTCCCGCTGGGTGTGCCCACCCCCCCCCCCCCAAATCCCCAACTGCAGTGACCTAACGCTGAGGTGCGCTCCTTCACTTCCCATGTCTGGGTGGATTCTGCTCCCCTTTGCTGAAGCTCCACGGACCCAGCTACCTACGGGGTTGTAGTTTAGCTGTGTCCAGAAGGGGGCGCTGCTACCATCCCGTCTGCACAACCTCTGAAGGCGTCCCAGAAGTGAATCAGACCTGGAGAAGCCCCCAGCTTTTGGGGTACCCTACAAAAGGTCTGGGGGCTGCTCAGGACAGCAGCTCTGGACTCAGGGGTGCCCCAGATTGGCTTTTTCTATCAGCAGCCCTAGACGCTCACCCCCAAACCAGGTACTGTGGTTGGCCTTGGGGTAAGGGTCTCCCTCTGAGTCCCACCGTCACCCCCACTACAGGGCCATGACTGCTTCCCGGTGCTGTTCACCTATGACAGCGCCACCGGGGTGCTGAGCTCCGGGGGGCGGCTGGATGTGCCCAAGCAGAGCTCACAGCGTGGCTTGACAGCTCGGGAGCGCTTCCAGAACCTGGACAAAAAGGCAAGCTCTGAAGGTGCTGCTGGGCCTGGCGCGGGCCTGGACTCTTTGCACAAGAACAGCGTCAGGTGAGGTTCTGTCAGCAGTGACCATGGGGGAGGAGGCAATGCCCAATGACCATGAAACTTGTAGGGCCCACTGCAGACTCATAAACTAGGGTAGGAGCAATAGCACAACAGAGCTTTTGCCTTGCACACAGCCAACTCAGGTTCAATTCCTAATGTCCCATATGATCCCAAGTACTGCCAGGAGTGATTCCTGAGCACGCTGGAAACAAAGCTCCAATTGTACCAATCATAGGGGTGCGCCAGCCAGCCAACCAGTGTAGCCAGATGATGACCTGCCCCTTTGATAGTTAGGCGTTCCCATGTTGCCCTACAATGGTTTCAGGAACTAGCCCCAGGTCCCTTCAGAGGTGGGAAGGACCTGACAGCCCCTCTCTCCTCTCTGCAGCCAGATTTCAGTGCTCAGTGGGGGCAAGGCCAAGTGCTCCCAGTTCTGCACCACAGGCATGGATGGTGGCATGAGCATCTGGGATGTTAAGGTGAGGTCCTGCCCTCCCCCCTCCCCCCTTCAGTGTCCTTATGGGGACTGAAACTCACTCCCTGCTCCTCTTTGCAGAGCTTGGAATCTGCCCTGAAGGACCTGAAGATCAAGTGAGGAGCGGCTGCCCATTTTACTGAGACCCCCGGCTGGTCAGGGGCCTTTCTACTGCAGGGGCAGGCAGACATGGAGTATTCTGACCCAGCCCAGAAGGCGCTTTCATCTACTCCTGCAAACCCTTCCTTGTGCTGCTGCTCACCAGCTTTTGCTTCTGTTGAAGACAATAAACCCACAGCCAGAACTCAGCTGTGTGTATCCTGCAGTTTTCAGTGGCCCAGAATTCCCTGGTACTAGTCCTGTTGTTGGGGGCACTCATTGATAACCTCATTTGATACTGTGCTAGGATCAAATTAGAGGGTCTCAATGGGGTTGAGCAGAGTGGAGAGGCTATTTTCCCATGGGGTCCTCTGAGCCCAGCTGGAGTGATTGCTGAGCACAGAGCCAGCAGTAAAGCCCGAGCATTGCCAGGTATGGCGTAAGGACTCAAAACAACCAGAACATGGTGGAGGAAGGGAGGGAAGAAAAAAAAACCACCAGAACATGGGGTCCTTGAGCCTGCTGGCACATTGACCCCTTAGCTCCAAGCACCCCTCAACTGATCTTAAACCCAGTTTCTTTTGAAGGTTCCATCTAAGGATGGGCATGGGGTTAGAGGGGGTGCTGTTATGGAGCATGAATAAGAACTGTTCATTTTTTTTTTCCCTTGGTTTTTGGATCACACCCGGCAGCACTCGGGTTACTTCTGGATGCCGGGAATTGAACCACAATCAGTCCTGGGTCAGCCATATGCAAGTAGAATGCTCTACTGCTGTGCTATCTCTCTGACCCCCAAGAACCTCTCCTTGGATGCTCGTCACCTTTTAGGGTTTCACCTGCTCCTGCACATCTTAGGCAAACTTTCCTTCATGTCAAATTTGTCTTTTTAGGCCACATCCGGCAGTCCCAGGGCTTACTCCTGGCTCTGTGCCTAGGGGCCATATGGGGTGCTTGGACTGGATCCAGTTTGGCTGTGTACAGGGCCACTGCCACTCCTATCCCCTCTCCAGGTTTTGTTCCTGCTGCTTTTGGCCCGCTGGCCTGAGAGCTTCCAGAACCTGGGCTAGGCCTGAATTTATGCCCACTGAAGGGACACCGAGGGCACTTGTGTTGTCTAGGACCTGCATGGGGATCTGCTAACTGGAGGTCCCTGGAGCTGACACTGACTCTGACCCCATCTGTCTTCCCCCACATTCATGTGCAGAGGTGTTCTAAGGACCAGGGGGAGCTGGAGTGGGGTCTCCTGATGGCTAAATGTAGGTCTGTGAGGGTGCTGGGAGTTAGGGATCAGGGCTCAAACTCCTGCATGGCTCCTTGTGGAGGGTTGGGCACCAGGGTCTGCCTGACTCAGCTCTGAAGCTTTGCCCACCCCCCACCCACCCCCCCACCCCCCGGTGGGTGGAGAGACCAGGCCTGGGCCCAAGATGCCGCCAAACTGAGTACCATAAGGTGGAGTTTAATCTGCCAAATATACACGTTGGTTTGTGGAGCCCGTGGCTGGGGACATCTGAAGCGAGCGCTGGGCAGGGTTCAGGGCCTGAACCAGGCTCAGAGGAAAACGCAGAAGGGCAGCCTACTGGGGGTCACGGACTCCCAGGGTGCATCCCTGAGCCACTGCCAGGCGGGGGGCCATAGCCCATCTCTGGGAACCACTTCCCCTCCCAGCCCCTACCCAGGGCTCCCATTCTAGTAACAGCGAGAACATCTGATGTCACATAAGAAACGCTGTCCAGCATCTTTCCGTCTCGGAGACAGCAGCCCCCCACCCCCATCATCCCCCCCCAAACGATTTCTGTGCCAGGATGAAGAGGCGGTGCCATGACAGGCAGGTAGGAAGGAGGCAGCAGGCCCGCGGTGGCCCAGCCCATCCCTTCTGGTCTACTTGCTCAGGGACAGAGACTGCATCCGCTTGCCTGACAAAGTGGCATCGTCTTTTGCTGCGGGCAGAAGGGGACAGAGATTAGACCCGAGTATTGCTTGATGCTGAGCCACAAAGACACAGACAGACACATGCACACACATGAGGCATGCTCAGAGCTAGCAGTGTCCAGGGCAGTCTGGGAGTGTGGCTTCCAGGGTGCTTCCCCCACAAAGAACACCAGCGGGTTCACTGCTGGGCGAGGGAAGCTCTCCCTGAGTTCAGACAGACCAGCTTCAAACTTTCCTGTGCTGCTGAGCTCAGGTCCTGGTGAAGCCTGGAAATAAGCGTGCTCAGCTACTGCTGTGAGCCCCAGGGAGCCAGAGGAGAAAATAGGCCCCTCACCAGCAGAGCAGTGCCTACGCTCACCTTTCCTCTCCTCCTCCTTCTTCCGGGCTGCCTCTTCTCGCTGCTTCCGGATGATAGCCAAGCGGGCCAGGTCAGCCTTGGCTTGCTCTGTCTTCCCCGCTAAATGCATTTTCATGTAACGCTCTTTTGCTTTCTGCTTCTCGATTTCCTCTCTGGGGGATGAAGAGGCAGCAGCTGAGCTGGATGCAGGGGCCAGGATGAAGGCCTCACACTCTGCTATGAGGCCCAGAAGAAGCCAGGAGGCCAAAGTCGCCCCCATGTGGTCAGACCTATCTACAATGAGATGGGAGCCAATTCTCCCGAGCATGGGAGCTGGGCATCTTATCACACCAACATCCTGAAGACCTGGTTCTGGAGGGAGCAGGCAGCCCCCCCAAGGCCTACATCCTGTGGGGTTCTCTGAATTGAGTGCTGTCTGTGCTCCCTGGACTGAGAGCACGTGGCTAACATCTGGCTAGCACAGGGCAACCCCTGGCCCCATGTAGCCTGATATGGTGTTTTGCTGGAATTCAGGATGACCATGGCCCTGAGTCAGAACATCAGTGCAACGTTCAGGCCTGAAACTATTGCCTAGCATCACTTCTGGGGCACTTGGGATATGGGATGCTGGGGATTGAACCTAGGTCGGCTACAGGTAACACAAGTGCCATCCCCACTCTCCTCTCTGGCCTCTCTCTGGTAGTTTTGCTTGAGGAAAACACTGGTCTTCTGTTCTTATTTCCTGTGGAGCCCTCAGGGGGATGAACTGACGGAAATAAAGCAGAGCCCACCCTGCCCAGGTTAGCTAGTTACCGTTCTCTTCTGGAAAGTTCCTTGGGTCCGTCCAGGTCCAGCTGTGTGACCTTCTTGGTTGTCTGTGCCACCCGATTGGGGTTCTCGATGTCGATGAGCCCCTCCACGCCTTTGCGCTTTTGCTGAGACATACAAGCAGCAGTGGTGGGCACAGGGGTTCATGGAGCCTCTGGTCATGGGGGTGACCCAGGTTCCAGTCTCTGCTGAGTTCCAGGCAGGACAGCCACGGTGGCAAGTGACAGTGGAAACATGGGCCCAGCACCTTGCCGTGACCTCAGACTTAACCCACCAGCTCTGGACACAGAGCCCCACTCCCTGCTTCCAACTTCGCCTTGAAACTCAGGATTCAGTGGGGTTGGGTGTCACTCCCACAGCCAGAGGGCCCCAGAGCAGGACACGGACTGCTGCCATCCACCAATACTGATTAGGGCTCTTCGGCTCAGGGGGCCACCCTACCCAGGAAGGGCAGAGGAATGAGCATGGGGCCACACAGGGTCATCAATGCCTCTGCCCCAGTCACAACTCATTCTGTTTTTCAAGCTGCCAGGTCAACAGCAACCAAGACAGCCCATCTGGGCACAGGCTGGCTCGGCACCTGCTGACCTAATCCTAGCTGGTCTAGCAGAATCCTGGTCTCCCAATCCTCACTTAGCACAATTCACCATGATCCATGAGCGTCTCTAAAGTGGGGCTCAACTCTGGCCATTGTGCACAGGGTCTGTCACCCCAAATCCAAGGAGCACCTTCTGGCTCAGATGCCGCCTCCCCTGCCAAGTTCTCCTCTGACCAGTTCCTTCCTCTATGGCAGGGCAAACTCAAGGCCTGCGGGCCATTTGCGGCCCTCCACACATTTTGTGGCCCTGCCCTAGAGAAATCTTTATTTTTTTTTTTGTTTTAGTTGTTTGAGTCACACACCCCCAATGTTCAAGGTTTACTACTGACTTTGCACTCAAGGATCACCCTGACTTTGCCTCCTGCGGCCCCCAGGTAAATTGAGTTTGAGACCCCTGCTCTAGGGCCACAAACCACCAAGAGCTGCCATTGCCACTCTCCCTTCATCAGTCCTGTTCCCCCAGACCAAACCATGTTCCCCACTCAGAACCTGTCATGTACGGTTCCACACCCTGATTTCCTGTGCTGGACTCTCCTCTCAGATTCAATTTAAATGTCACCTACTCACCACAGCACCCCAAGAACTTTGTCTACAATGTGTCCCCACCCGCGGTGACCCTTGACTTCCTGAACAGCTTGTCTGGAGATGGTGAAGCTGCCCTGCAGGGGCCCCGAGCCCAACTCACTGTACATACCTGGTAGTCATCATCTTCATCCTCGCTTTCTTCTGAGTCTAGGGATTTTTTCTCTTTTTTGGGGTCCCCTGTAGCCCCATCTCCACCGTCTTCTTGTTCCTCTTCTTCCTGTTTCAGAAATGAACAACCTGCAGAATCAAAAACGCAAAACAAGACCCCAAGACTATGACCCCGTGACCTTCCCCTTCACCCCAGGTCCGGGCAATGACAGCCTAGAAGCAGGATCCAGCCTTGCTCTGCCTCAAGGGACGTAGTCCAAGGGAATACCCAGCCCCACAGTCTCTGGGTGGAGCAGCCCTTGCATCTCCTGAAAGATCCCAGAAGCTGCACACAGTGGGCTCCTGGCACTGCCCACCTAGTCCCTGCTGCATCCCAAGCACACAGTCAGATTGGCCATATCAGTTGTCTCTCAACACAGCACTCTGTTGACACATGCCCCGGCTGCCACGCCAGCATTCATTTCCCAGGGTCGGCATCTTCAGCCCTTTATCCCATACTCAGTGGTGCCCTCTTACCCTGAGCCTGGTGGACATGGAAACAGGCTATCTACAAAAGCCATACTTCCTGTGAAGAGGACTGGGGAAGGGGTGGGGGTCCCAGAGCTACGGAGCAGCCACAGTGGGCAGGGGGAGACAGCGGGCAGGTACTCACCCTGGCCTTCTGCTTCTCAGCCTGGAGCTGGGCGTCGATCTCTTCGGGGCTGGTGTACTGCCGTGCTCGGCCCTTGTGGCCTCCCTTCCTCCCTGTGGGATGACCCCATTAGCATGAATCACTGCGCCCCAACCCCCTCCTTGCTCAAAGGGGCCCAAGAAGCTCCTTCGCACCACCACAGCACCGTCAAAGTGGGGTGTAGACACAGCCTCCCCAGTAAAACAGGAGCTGGGGGAGTGGCTGCACCAACATGGGAGCCTGGACTTGCTCTCCAGGGCCTGTCACAGGTACTGCATCTTGCCAAGCACAGCCCCTGTCTGCAGCACCTCATACATTCCCAGCACCCATAGAGGCAGAGCCAGGAGCTTAGATGGCTTAGATGGCAGCTCTCAGCCTCCTGGGCTGGCATGCTTGCTCCCAACTGGACAGCCCCAGGAACAGGCCATGGTGGCCGCTTTTCATATAATCTGGTAGAGAGGCAGGAGCACAGTCTGCTCCAACACCCGGAGATAATCTAGCACCATAGTCACCTAAGGCATAGGGGTAAAAACAGGCAGGCAAGCAAAGGGAACTCCCACCCCAGTTAGCCAGTGGACAGGGCCAATAAGCACCCCAGGAATGGCCCATGAGGCTCCTGGAACTCCAGTTCCTCTAAGACCAGCACTGATCTGCTGCTGGCCTCAGTTTCACGGCCCACTGTGCTGGGGTGCTCTGTCCCGGCCCCACCTTTCCTGGGAGCGAGGACTCTGAGTGAGGACTCTGTAATTAGACAGCTGGGGCCTAGCACAACCAGGCCTGTCTCCACTTCCTAGACAGCAGCTGCTAGGCCCTAATTGGGCACCTCCCAACCTCCCCACCCACTTTTAATGACGAGCTAGGTTCCCAAGGGTGTCTTGGCAGATGCGGGCCACAGCCCAGTGTCAGCGGTGGGAGGCTGGCCAAGAGACCCACATAAGTCAAAGGGGATGAGAAGCAGGCAGCAGATGGAGACTTGCATCTGAGCTGGGGAGATGGATGCCTGGACAGTTTGGGGGCTCCAGCAGCTGTGGGGACTAGCACCTGAGCACTGGCAGGTACAGCCCAGAACCAAAACCAAACAAAACCCAAATGCAAAAGGCCAATCTCATACACAGGACACTCCTACACTGTCGGAAGCAAGGCTAAGTCAGTCTAGTTCAAATCCCACCCCAGTTCTTCCTCGTCCGCTTCGCAGTCTAGGCAATGCTAACAACTCAATCGGCCAGTGGGCACTGGCCCCAACTGGGTCCACAGTAACATCAGAAACCTCACTCCTGTCAGCACAACCTGTTACACAACGGAAACAAGTGGGCGGTTCTCTGCTCCCCAACAACTTACTACTTTAGAAAAGCAAAAACACGAAGCCACGCCTGGCCTCCGATTTCTTTCGGAAGCCCGAAGCCCATGTTTTTCTTTCCTGAGCTCTGGCTTCCTTTCACTCCCCGAGCCAATGCAAGCAAGAAATGGAAACCTGGATGCCTGCAGCTCTCCCTCAGCTGAGAGAGAACCAGACTTCCAGAAAGCGGTTTTCAGTAGCAGACTTCAGCCTGCCAGAGCTGTGAACGCCATATACTGGGGGTCAAGAACACTCCGTACCCGCCCTTTTTCCCCCCCAGCAGGGGAGAGCCCAGAAGGGCTTCGGGAAAGCAGAGAGACACGGGAGGGGACCCAGCAAGCTTATCTCTGACTGGGTGACAGCCCTTTGCTATCTACCATCTGTTCTGGGTCGGGGCTAAATTGAGCGCTCCGAGAGAGAGCGGCCACAAAATAACTCCTTGGACTCCTCCGGCCCAGACATTGCAGGTGAGAGAGAATAGCGGGGGAACCGGGGTGCAGATGCAAAGAGTCTGCAAGGGGTGTGTGTGTGTGTGTGTGTGTGTGTGTGTGTGTGTGTGTGTGTGTGTACAGATGCAAAGTCTGCAAGGTGTGTGTGTGTGCAGATGCAAACAGTCTGCAAGGGGTGTGTGTATTGAGTGATCGGAATCCTAAGCGAAGGTTCTTTCTTTGGTGTGTGGTGTGGTGTGTGTGTGTGTGTGTGTGTGTGTGTGTGTGTGTGTGTGTAAGGTATTGGGGTGTACAGGGCTGCAAACTTCAGGAGTTAACGATCACCCCATAATCGCGGCCCTGCCGGGCGGGGCAGCGCGGCACGTGGGTCACTATGAAGCAAGCAAGCGTCCCCCCTAACCAAACCAGTTCTGCAAAGAAGCCGAGGGACCGGGTCGGGGTGGCAGCGTGTGGGTACCGGGGCTTAGGACCGGGAGCCTCAAACCCCTCGCCCGGTTTGAGGCAGCATCCCTCCCGGGTCTCCGGATCCGGGCCCGGCAGCTCGAGCACCCAGATACTCTTCTAGTCTAGGGCAGGCGGACGAATCCCGCACTGGGCGCGGGGCGCGGTGACTCGGGGCGAGCCCCCGAGGCAGGAAGCAACCCCCAGATCCCCGGGGAAGAGCGCCCCCAGACCCGATCCGCGTCTCCGAGGCGCCCCGAACCCTAGAGACAGGCTCGAGGAGGAGGCCTCAAGAGGGACTCGGGGTCCCCCTTCGGGACAATCAGGCGGCGAGAACGACGCTGGGCTCTGGCTCCGCGCCACCCGCCGGCCCGAGGAAGCGCCGAGAGCCGGACTCGGGGCCGTCCCCCCTCGAGACCCCCGAACCCCGCGCGCCGCCCACCCCTCACCTTTAGGCATCGCGGCTCCGGCAGCTGCAGCGGCGGCGGCGGCGGCGGCAGCAGCGCCTCGAACTGACACCGGAAGCGGAAATGCCTTGGGCTCGACTTCTTCCGCCCGGCCTGGCCCTCCGCGCGCCGGAGCCGCGAGGAATAGGGGTCCTTCAAGAGAAACCGACGCACAATTCGGCTGTCTCGTGAGCCGCCTGAAAGAAGACTGTTACTTCCACCGCGCTGCCGGGTAACGGAGGCCCTAATTTCCACACCCTGAAAGACGACTTGTCTTTTCTATGCCACTCCCACTCACTACCGGAGAGTAACAAGAGAGGAAGGCCAGCAGGGGTGAGGCATTTTGTACAGGCAGAGACGTGGACGACTAAACTGACGCAATCTTTGCGCGAAGGGGGGGGCGGGACTCCGCGGCGCGGGGTCCTTGATTGATCGCGACGCTTCCCGGTCCTGGAAGGAAGTCGCTGTGTTTTTTTTTCCCCCCTCTCTCTGCCTTGGTTACGACTTGCTGGCCAGTAGTTGACCAAGCTGGACCGTCGGACGGGGACGGGCCCGGAGTGAGTAAGTGAGTGAGTGAGGTTTCCTGGTGGAGATGGCTCTTACCGCCCTGGGGATTCGCCGTTTCCTGGCTGCTTTCTGCATGATCTCCCGCCTTGTTTTCTCTGCCTGGACGATTTTCTGTCCTTTCTAGAAAGGTCTTTACTTTTTTCTTTTTTGGCATTTGTGGCCACACCCGGTGACGCTCAGGGGTTCCTCCTGGCTCTGCGCTCAGAAATCGCTCCTGACAGGCTCGGGGGGGAGGGACCCTAAGGGACGCCGGGGGATCGAACCGCGGTCCGTCCTAGTTTAGCGCCTTGGCAAACGCCCTCCCGCTTGCGCCACCGCTCCGGCCTTCCAGCACGGCCTTGATGCCGATCCTTCCCCCTCGCTCCTGCCGTGCACGCATCCCCGTCTCTTAATGCCCGTTCTGGCTGCCTCCCCTGCACGGGCTCCTCTGTACCCCCACATTTTTCGACGGGACCGGGACTCTCGATTTTTTTTTTTTACCCTTGTCCCAGAAAAGGGGTCACTCTTGTACCTGGCTTCCCTGATCGTGCGCTCTGGCACGCCCCCCGGATTCCATCCCGCTGTATCTCCGTGGAGAACGGTGATTGGACGCGGGGGAGTGGGGAGTACACTATACAATATAGGGTACACATAGCACCCTATATTGGGGGCCGGAGCGATGACACAGCGGTAGGGCGTTTGCCTTGCACAAGGCCAACACTGGACAAATAGTGGTTCCAATCCCGACATCTCATGTGGTCCCCTTAGCCTGCCAGGAGCGACTTCTGAGCACAGAAGTCAGGAGTAACTCCTGAGCGCAGCTGGGTGTGACCCAAAAAGGAAAAAGGAAAAAAGTGACAGCACCCTATATGGTGCCCTGAGTCCCTTTAGGATCCATCTCGGCATTGCCCGTAGTACGACCTGAGCATCACCGGGTGTGCCCCATCCCAAGGAAAATAAAATACACAGAAGTTTTGGGGAGTCAGGTGCTCGGAATCAGTTCTCTCGCAAGTTCGGGGCCCTGCATCCCGATTTTATCTCAGCGAGGCTCACTCCTGCTGTGTGACAACCTTCACCTGTAAACAGTAAGGTGTAAACCTTACTGTAAACAGACGCTGTCCGGCAGGGAGGGACTGAATGTACGAATGGTGAGCGGGGCCAGCTGAGTTCAATCTGCAGCATGATTTGTACCTGGGGGAACCTTCCCTGAGGCATTTATGTTGACCTTGGAAACTCATTTTACAGAGGAGGCCCAGGACTATAAAAGAAGTCCGGGAAAGCACGAGAAACGGGAAGCTTGTGACAGAAGACGGAGGTCTTGCAGCTGGACTCTCAGAGCCAGATTTTGAGGTACCCCAGGTCTCCTACGTCTGTTTGTTTTCACCCACAAATCCAGGTCCCTTCAGTATCATAGTTGCCGTTTGCTTACTTCCTGGCCACTCTGTCACCTTCTCTTACGTGCCGAGGCTCATGTGGCAATTGAATTTACTTCTAGATTTTTGCGGGTTATTTTGTCAGAGGATGTTGGATAAACTGGGTCCTACACAACTCACAACTCGATGTATAGGGTGTGATCTGGTGTCGGATTACCGGGTCCCACCTTACCAGTATTCATTATTTCTCACCTTAGGGTGTGGTCTGGTTCTACCTAATAAAAAGCCGGGTCTCAGGAAAACTAGCAGACATTCTCCAGTTTTCCTCCTCACGGAGCTGACTTCTTAGGAGCAGAAGGCTTATGTGTTGAAGTTCCTGAACCCATTCTACCCACTTTCACTGTGTGGATTATTTCCTTCTTGATTCCAGGTCTGCGTCTCTCCTTTTAGAGCCTGAAGATTCCTTCTCAGGGAAGAAATGCCTAAAGTCAAAAGAAGCAGAAAAGCACCCCCAGATGGCTGGGAGTTGATTGAACCAACTCTGGACGAGTTAGATCAGAAGATGAGAGAAGGTAAGTTGATCTAAGGTCGCTATACTTTGTCCTAGTATTTTCTTATAAGAGTTGTAGTTTTAGATCTTTGATCAATTTTTAGAAGCTTAGGTCCACACTCATACTTTTGTTTGAGGGATACACATTCCAGGCATAGTTTGTTGAAAAGATTATTTTGCCATTCACTGATGTGAAAAAAATCACTTAGCTATGTATAGAGTTATGCATCTTTATTCTGTTCATTGCTGTTTTATACCAGCACCACACAGTTTTGATGTCTAGTCTCACATATAGTACAGCGTGCAAGGCAAATGTCATACCGCTGTGCTATCACTCTGGCTCTAAATTTTATTTCTGAAATAAGAAGTTAGAATCTTACGGAATTTGTATTAAAGCTGCAGATTGCTTTGTGTAATCTCAGTCTCTGAAAAGATGGTCTTCTAGGGATGAAGCAATAATCCAGTGGGGAGAGCACTTGTCTGGCATGCTGTTGGTTCAGGTTTGATCTTGGCACCTCATATGGTCTGGTCCCCTGAGCATTGTCAGTAATGATTCCTGAGTACAGAGCAGGAGCTTCTGAGTACCTTGGGATTACCCAGGAAAAAATGCCTAGAAAACCTCCTCTTTTCCTTTTTTTTTGGTGGGCCAAGTGCTTCCATGTCAAGTAAGTGCTCCACAGTGGTGCTTACTTCTCACCCTTGACCTTTTTTTACTGTTTTTTTACTGTTTCTTAAACTTTTAACTCCTTCTGCATTTCTTTCCTCTCCCTTCTTTGTTTTTGGATCATGCCCAGCAGTGCTCAGGGATGGCTCCTGGCAGGGCTTGGCTTCGAGGATCTTGTGAGGTGTTTGAGATTGAACCTGAGTTGGCCACCTGCAAGACAAGTGCACCAACTGCTGACTCTAACCCTCTTTGAATTGTCTGATGAGCCTTTGAATTGTCTGATGAGCTCACAACTGTGAAATGTGCTTTTATGTTTCTGTTCCATGATAAACAGCTCGGCACATGGTAGGCTGCCCTTGATGGCTTCAGTCTGGGAGTAGAAGTGTTCTGGGGTCATGTGCCCTATGAAGCAGCGAGTGTCTCACATTGTGTGCTATGTAAGGTTTACCTGTTAGGGATTTTGTTTTTTCTTTTCAGAAGTCAAAACCTAGCTATTTCCTGGAGCTCATCTGCTATCCAGAATGAGGGTACTTTTTGCTTGTTTTGTTGTATTTAGGCCACACCCATGGCTATGCTCAGGGCTTATTTCTGGCTCTGAGCTCAGGGATCACTCCAGGTTAATCGCAGGACAGGCAAGCACCTTAATCCCAATATTCTATGGCTCAAGAAATTATCCTTATTAAACAACTTTGTGGCCTGTGTAGACTAAACCTGTCAAAACACTTTTGGGGCTAGGGAGATTTTAGAACACATGCCTTGTATGTGGGAGGCCTGGCATCAAGGCTTAGTACCTTCTGAGCAACCACAAAGTGTAACTCCAAAACCACCAAACTTCCTTTTCAGCTGAAACAGAGCCTCATGAGGGAAAGAGGAAGGTGGAGTCCCTCTGGCCCATCTTCAGGATCCACCACCAGAAAACCCGCTACATTTTTGACCTCTTCTATAAGCGGAAAGCCATTAGCAGAGGTAAGATCCAAAGATCCAAAACTCTCTGGGATGCTCCTAACTTAGCTTTCGGGTGTATTCAGCAGTTAACAGCCTTGCAGCCTGTAAAATCACCCAACTCACCATATCTACAATGGCAGGTGATGCCGGTATTGAACCCGTGTCAGTTTCATGCAAGGAAAAACACCCTCCCCACAGTGCTATCACGGGGCCCTCTAAGATGTTTGCTTCTTGTGTTCCCACCCCCATGCTTCCTTCTTTGCATGGGGCAGTTTGGTCATGCTCCTTGGGTATCACCCCTGGCACCCAAGGGAGACTCCAGTCTCCACACACTTCAGTTGTTGTTGCAAGACATGGAAAGTCTTTCCCTTTGGAAAGTGGGGTCATGGCCAGTGCCACCCCACACACCTTATCTCCAACTCCAGGTGAATGAGTCAGGGTAGTTCATGAAATGATCCAAACCAGGCTGAGGGTGAAACACATGTAGTCTGGCAGTCTTCTACCTCATATGGAGAGCCAGCTGTCTGCCAGAACTGCTGTATTTTTATTGAGTGCAGATACCATCCCTGGATCGGGCAGTATGGACAGATAGCTCTGGCTATCCTGATCCAGTCCCACCCAGGTTTACAAGTAAGATAATTTCTTTTTTTTTTTATTTGTTTATTTTCTCTTTTGGGTTAAATTCAAATGTAAACATACAAAGGAACCAGGGATGATCTTTGTTTTAGGTAAAATAAAGTGTAATCTAATAGCAACCTATTTGGTCTTTTAGACACTTTATTGGGCCAGAGCTGTGGTGCAAGCAGTAGGATGTTTGTCTTACACGAGCTAATCTAGGACAGATGACGGTTTGATCCCCGCATCTCGTATGGGCTCCCAAGCCAGGCGCGATTTCTGAGCGCATAGCCAGGAGTAATCACTGAGCGTCACCGGGTGTGACTCCCCCCTTCCCCAGGTGCTCGGGGTTTAATCCTATTCTGAAGTGGGCTTTTTTTCTGGGGGAGGGGTGGGGGGGGGTTGGATCACAACCCACAGCGCTCAGGGGCTTCTCCTGGCTTTATGCTCAAAAATCGCCCCGGCAGGCTCAGGGATGCTGGGATTTGAACCACCGTCCTGCATGCAAGGCAAACACCCTACCGCTGTGCGCTCTCTCCAGCCCTATGAAATGGTTTTGTATTAAATAGGAGGTGCTGGGGGTAGAATCCAGGTCAACCATGTACAAGGCAAATGTTCTACCAAATGTCCTATAGCTCTGGCCTCCACATCATGGGTTTTCTCTTCTGAAGTAGAGGCCAGGCTGGGGAAAGACTTGTGCTGTGTCTAATGCTTCCTCCCTTCCCGTCCCCCACGGCCAGAGCTGTACGAGTACTGCATCAAAGAAGGCTATGCGGACAAGAACCTCATTGCCAAATGGAAGAAGCAGGGCTATGAGAACCTTTGCTGCCTACGCTGCATCCAGACCCGTGACACCAACTTTGGCACCAACTGCATTTGCCGTGTCCCCAAAAGCAAGCTGGAAGTGGTGAGGCCTTTGCCCCTGCCTTGCCTGTCCCGGAGTTAGTTTGAGGGCCCTGACACTGCCATAATGGAGCCCCTTGGATGAAGCTGCAGGTGTTCTCAGGTGTTGGCTTTCTGGGGCCACCTTCCCTACTCATCATGGGGGTTCCACCCTAAGGTGGAGCCGATGAGGCAGAGCATGAGTCGAGGCTGTCTCCACAGCAAGGCCCTGGGGAGCGAGGGTGGCTGAAAGGCTGAACCCAGGAGTTCATGGCAGCATGCGAGCACCTTGGCTCCTGGGTCCCAGGAGGAATCAACCTGGGACTGCAGAGGTTGGGCTACAAATCCCCTTCCCTGTTCCACTCAGGGGATCAGGCCCCTGTTAGCACTGACAAGCTCCCTCCCTCCAGCTCTGCAGGAGTGTTGCCTCCCAGCTTCATGCTGAGACTCAGCTGTGTCTGAGGTGTCTGTTGGATTCCCATGGCCCAAAGCCCCCATTAACTGATATTGAGGGGCCCTAACCTCACGTGATAGTTTTTGATTTGGGCCACACCCTGTGACGTTCAGGGGTTACTCCTGGTTATGCACTCGGGGGACCATATGGGACGCAGGGGAGTTCTCAGGTGTTAATCATTCCTGTTAGTGCTCAGGAATATTTGGGGTGCAGGGAAATTCAAACTTGGGTCAGCTTTGCGCAAGGCAAACACCCTCCCCACTCTACTGTCCTGAACACAGGAAGGAGTATCTGAGCTGTGTCCTTTTCCTCCAAGATGGGTGGGTATGTTTGGAGGGTCTCGGGATTGGGCTGCTCACCATGCTATCTTCTGCAGGGCCGGATCATCGAATGCACGCACTGTGGCTGCCGTGGCTGCTCTGGTTGAGAACAAACACCCCTCACCCCCCCAATCTTCCTGGACTTTGGACTTAGCCGATTTTGCTGGTTGTACCCCCTTCAGTGCTCAGCGCTTCTCCCAGAGCAGGGGCCCAGGCTGCTACTGGGGAGGCATCAACATCTTCCATGTGATTTGTGGGAATAAACCTGATACCTCCCAGCTGTGTGTGTTCTTTTTGGGGGCAGTGGGCAGGACAGCAGGGTTTTGAACTCGGCTGCCCACCTTACAGGAAAAGTGTAGCTGTTAGGGCACAGCTGGCCAGGGGCTCCAGGTTGCTGTCACCTGCCCCCACATTCTCTGTGCTGGCCTCTGGGACACACCGATGTCTCAAGCTTCCTTGGTCTTGGTCCGGAATTTCTGCCAGGGGTGCGGTGTCTCCTCTGCAGGCATTGCTTCCAGCCACTGCTTGTAGTAAGCTCGGAAGCCGTCGATCTTCTCTAAGTAGGTGTTTTTCTCCTGGTACTGGAGTGCGAGAATTGGCACAGGTGTTCAGAGATACCATGCTTAGAGATTCCTCCTCCTAATCCCCAAATACTCCCCACATAGCAGCTGCCTCTGGCCGTGGTGGCTGATTTTCTCTCCTTGGAGTGGAGAGAAGCACTTGGCTGTAAGCACTCCAGGCCTCCCACAGGCCTCAATTCCCCTCTGCAGGTACAGTCCCACCTGGGCAAGCCTGGGCTTTGCTGGGGGCGTGGCTGTGAGCAGTTGAGAGGGTGGCAGCAGGCCAGATCTGCTGCACAAGGGATAAACACCCTTTCTGAGCATAGCACAGGGACAGGGAAGCAGGCAGCTGTGTGGGTGAGGCCCCTAGGATTCCAGACTGGTTTCTCCTGGGATGTCACTGGGTGGCACCCCCAAGACCTTAAGACATTGGGGAGGAATAGGGAAGTAGGTGTGCATACCCGGTTGAAGGTAGGTGGGTACTGGGCGGCGAACTCTAGCTGCCGGATAAGCACCTCATTGGCTGGGACACGGCTGTGTCTCATGTCCTTGAGGATAGCGATGAGGTAGGCATAGTCCAACCTCCTGATGGCTGCGCCTATGAGGGCGCTGTACACGTGGGTGTTGGGGCGCACCTGGGATTTCTGTGTCACAGAGAAGATGAGCGTGAGGTGGGACCAGAGTCCCGTGACCAGAGTGACTGCCCCTGCCCACCCCTGGTTCACCCTACCAAGCCAAGCCCAGAGAACTTGGAAAAAAAAAAAAGGGAGACCTTAGTTTGGGCTGTGGGTATCCAGTACTCTTTGCCCAGAAATCTTACCATACCCTACTCTGGCCATTGCCTTCCACCTATCTGTATACCCAGAAATCTTACCATACCCTACTCTGGCCATTGCCTTCCACCTATCTGTATACCATGTCCTGTCCCCCTACTTGATCTTGCCCCACTGCTGGCAAGGGTTCCTCTGTCTGCAGAGGCTGGGGTGCCAGGAGCAGGGTGAGGCCCACTCACCTTCATGTCTGCCAGCAGCTGCAGTCCATCTGCTGGCCGCCGGCACCCAACAGCCAGGCTGCAGAAGGTTCGCATGTCAGGGGCCAGGCCCCGCTTCGCCAGGATGGGGAGCAGTGCCTGCAGCCAACACTACAGGGTCAACAGCAGCTGAGGGCTATAACCCCGTAACTCAGCAGCTCAGGATGTGCACCCCTATCCCCCAACCCATGTGCCACCTAATGAAGATGGAGGGGGCTGGAAGAGCCACTTACCTTGGCCCCCTCCAGGTCGCCAGACCTACTCCTCTTGCGCACTAGTGTGTTGAAGAATGTGACATCAGCCTCCAGTGCATGCGTGTCCAGCAGTCCCAGCAGTGAGGACTCTGCAGCGCTCCCAGGCGCCACCACCTCAGCCAGCAGAGTGAGAGTCTTGATGTCGGGCTTCAATCCATGCTCTGCCATCTGGCCCAGGAAGCCCTCTAGGCCTCCCATCAAGGCCAGCCTGTCAGCCGGGGTGGACACTGCCCCAAAGGCCACCACCGTGGATGGCACTGCCTCCAGGTGCAGCAGGTTGATTCCTGGTGCAGGAGTCGGTGGCTCTATGGCCACTGAGCATTGAGGCACTGCCTGGGCTCCCACCTCAGGGTCTTTGGCATGTTGATCTTGAAGCCCTGGAAGGCTCCCCAGCACCTTAGAAGGTTCCAGAAGCAGTTGCCGTTCCAGGGCCTCCACATGCCTTGTGGTCACCATGCCAGATACTGCCTGGAACCCTGCTGGGAGTTGGAGCAGGCCCTGCTCCTCCTGGGGCCTTAGCAGCAGCTTCGCTGCTACCGTGCAATCCCCCAGGCTGCAGTCCCGAGCTGCCTCCAGCAGCAGGTTGTAGCCGTGCCGGCTTGGCTTGAGCCCCAGCTGAAGCATCTGCCTCCACACCTACTGGGGAGAGACCAATTTCAGCCCTACAACCCCTGTGGAGTGTGCCTGAGGGGAGCAGCTGAGGAATGGGTGAGCTGTGTACTTCTATGAAGCCTCACGGGGCCCCAGGAAGATGGGAGCCCAGAATCTTGCCTTCCCTCCCACATTCAGTGTTTTTCACTTCTGGCTTGTTTCCTTATTGTGACAGAACAGCTTGTGATCCCCTTAGACTACCCAGAGAAATGCTGCTGTAATTCACTCCCCTATAGGCCCAGGAATGCACGGCCTCTGCCTTCCTTCTCCCTAGCTCTGGGAGGGAAAGCTAGAGAATTCTAGAAGGTTCTACAAGCTCCTGGAACATTCAAGGGTGCAACTGTGTTTCCGAACACCCGCCATGCGCCTCAGCCAGAAGCTTCCTCACGTCCCTTAGTGACCAGCCGGGTACAGCTTCACACTGAGAGGGCCCCAATAACTGTGGCTACCTGACATTACATGTGGAGTAGCTACAGCCTCCCCAGGCTGAGATGCTGAATGGGTCCTGCAGTGAGTGAACTTGAAGCCACCAGGAGTCAAGAGAGCCCAGGGGGCTGTGTGAAAGCAGCAGATGGGTGGGGAAGGGTATGTGCTGGCTAAGCCCTCATGGTTGGAGTGAGGGGTCGGAATGGCACTCAGAAACCACAGTGCAGAAATCTAGAAAGAACCAGCACTGGGCAGGTGCTCTGGAAAGCCCATGGGCAGGCAGGACTGACCTGCAGTGCCTGGCGGAAGCCGTGTTCCTTGTTCTGGATGCAGCCTACGAGCAGAAAGCTGAAGGTCTCCTCTGTCACCGTGTGGCCCTTCTGCACCACCTCCTGGGAGCAAACAAAGTAGCCCCACCATGAGCTACAGCTAAACAGGACACTCAGAAGTTGACCTTGTGGGCCAGAGAGATAGCCTGGAGGTAAGGCGCCTGCCTTCCGTGCGGAAGGAAGGTGATTCGAATCCGGCATCCCATAAGGTCCCCTGTGCCTGCCAGGGGGATTTCTGAGCATAGAGCCAGGAGTAACCCCTGAGCGCTGTTGGGTGTGACCCCCCCCCAAAAAAAAAAACGAAAAAAAAAAAAAAAAAAAGAAGTTGACCTTGTTTTCCCTTGTTCCCCAAGCCTCAGGGTTCACTGCTCTGTGTCGCTCCCCAACAATGCAAGAAGGTAGAGCAAACACCAAGCTTGAGTCTTTCTATTCACACCTCAAGATTTCCCCCCATCTGGGGCCAGAGCAATAGCACAGTGGTAGGGCGTTTGCCTTGCATGCGGCCAACACAGAACGGACCCGGTTCGATTCCTGGCATCCCATATGGTCCCCGAGACTGCCAGGAGCAATTTCTGAGTGCAGAGCCAGGAGTAACCTGAGCACCGCTGGGTGTGACCCAAAAACCAAAAAAAAAAAAAAAAGATCCCCTCACCCTCACCTGGAGGACAGTAGCCACTGAAGGTTAGTTCCACAGCCTGTTCCCTACATTTCCCTGGAGCCTCCCCTCAATTGGCCACGACCCCACTTTGGGGATCAGAGGCTAGTTCCACAGCCTATTCCCCACATTTCCCTGGAGCCTCCCCTCAACTGGCCATGACCCGACTTTGGGGATCAGAGGAAGGGGCCCTCTGAGTAAGAATGGCTCTAAATACATCCCCAGCTCAGAGACGACTGTGTGGACCTTGTCCCAAGCCCACACAAGGACAAACCTGGACACTCCAGCCTAGGGACACCCCAAGGTGAGGTGACAGGTGGTTTGACACCCTTAGGGGATATTCCCACCTTGAAAACTTCGAGGCACAGTGGGAGACCTGCACACACTGCAGCTGCCTTCAGCAGCGCATGGTACGTCTTCAGATTGAACTGGAAGTTCCGGGCCCGAAGCTGCTGCCGGAGTTTCAGGGCGCTCTGCAGGGCTGAGGTCTTCCAGGGGGACTCGGCGCACACGTTGAACAGGGCCGTGTACGTGGCGTCTGACGGCTCCAGGTCCCGCTTCTTCATCTGTGAAGACAGGGAGCAACTCAGATGGACATGCAGGGGCCAATGGCCAAGATGCAATGTGTGTGCCACCCAGGTCTGGGAGGCGGACGTGGCTGAAGGGAGCCCCTACAGGGCAGTCAGAAGCCCCCAACCACTCTGAAAGGCAGCTGCGGAAATCACAGCAGCTGAGGCCTGGATGGGTGCATGCAGCACTGAGGAGTCCCTGGCTAGGTGTGGGCTGGAAAAGGGTACACAGAAGCCCCTGAACCCAAGCTCCAGTGCAAGTGAACACCTCAGAAAAATGAGGACAATCAAGTCTTCTGCAAGCAAGTGCTGGGTAACTGGGGGTTACTGGGTTGCAGAAAATGGTGCCCATCCGAAACAGGTGACTATTGACTGGCACAGACCATAAGGGGCCAGGGTGAGGTACAGAGGTATATATGAAGCACTCAGCTCTACAGGCAGCTGTACTGTCTATCACTCCTTTAAAAAGCTTACTGGTGGGGCCGGAGATAGCACAGCAGTAGGGTGTTTACCTTGCATGCAGCTGACCCAGTGTTGGGTTACTGATCCTACCCTAATCAATAGTTGTGCCCCACCCTAGGGTGTGACCTGGTATATTGGATTATTCCTTACTTGGTATTCTGCTCCCACCCTAGGGTGGTACCTGATTCTTGCGTATAAAAGCAAGGGTCTGAGGAAGATGGGGGATCATTATGGGATGGATTTTTCAGTCTTCTTCCACTGAATAAAACTGATATTTCCTGAAGCCTGACTTCCTGTGAGTTTTCTACCCTACGCTATCCTGAACCCTCAGACCTGCCAGCTGAACAGGGTGGCAGACGAGTGGGCCGAGCTGGAGGAGCAAGACCTCATCCTCCATCCTATCACCTTCCAGCCCCATCAAGGGCTGAATTGCAACAACCCAGGATGGACTGTGGTTCGATTCCCAGCATCCCATATGGTCCCTTGTGCAGAGCCAGGAGTAACCCCTGAGCACCACAGACTGTGGCCCAACCTCCCCCTCAAAAAATAAATAAAAAGCTTACTGGGGTCCTGAGGCGATAGTACAGTGGGTAGTGTTGCCTTGCATTCAGCCAACTGGTTTCAATCCCAGGCATCCCATATAATCCACAAACCCCACCAGTAGTGATCCTTGAGAGCAGAGCCAGGAATAACCAATGAATATTGCCTGGTGTGGCCCCAAAATAAAGCAATAAAAGACCCACTCAAAAAAGCATTTGGGAGTGGGGCCTGAGCAATATAAATATAGCACAACAGGTAGGATGCTTGTCTTGTACATGGTTGATTTGAGTTCAATCCCCAGCACCTTACCAGAAATAATCCTTGAGTGGCCCGAAAGCCAAAAATAAAAAAATGAATAAGCTTATTTGGAAAAACATTAAAGCAGTAAAGCAAAAGAGAAAAATGAGAAAGTAAATTTTTTTGGGGGGAGGTTTTTGGGCCATACCCGGCGGTGCTCAGGGGTTACTCCTGGCTGTCTGCTCAGAAATAGCTCCTGGCAGGCATCGGGGACCATATGGGACACCAGGATTCGAACCAACCACCTTTGGTCCTGGATCGGCTGCTTGCAAGGCAAACGCTGCTGTGCTATCTCTCCAGGCCCTTTTTTTTGTTTTTTTGGGTCACACCCGGCAGCACTCAGGGGTTACTCCTGGCAGGCTCAGGGGACTATATGGGATACCAGGATTCGAACCCCCGTCCTTCTGTATGCAAGGCAAACGCCTTACCTCCATGCTATCTCCGGCCCCAAATATGAGAAAAATTTTAAGACTGAGGATGTGGCTCAGCAGCCGACATTTGCTGGCATGTGCAAAGCCATTGACTCCATTGCTTACTTCCATGTGGTCTCTCCAACCACCAGGCTAGATTAAGGAAGAGAGAGAGAGACAGTGTGGCCAGCCACACAGTGCTGGGCATCTGCCCAGTGATTCAAAAAGATGGCATGGTTAGGTCCACGCTCTGCTCTCTTGGGGCTGGGGGAGGGGATGCCTCAGGGGGGGTCTGGGACATATATGGCAGTGCTTGGGGACAGTGTGTAGAAACTGGAAACCAGGGCCCCTGGCCCATGCCCACCCACCACTCACGTCGTTGTAGAGCCGGAAGGCCTTCTTTAGGTAGCCAGCACGCCCACAGCCACCGATCAACACTGTGTAGTTGCACTCGAGAGGCTGGATTCGCTCCTCCTTCAGCATCTGCCTCTCAAACAGGTCCAAGGCCTCAGCCAGCTGTGGGGAGGTTATGTGCAGAGGGATACTGAGGTTGAGGGGCCCTCCCCAAGCCTAGGCTTGCCCAGTAGCCAAAGCCCACCCTAGGTTTCTGTGCTCTGCAGCAAAGAAGCTTCCAGAAATTCTGCCAAGATTTCCGGACCTACAGGACTGCAGGACCCACTACAGGCAGGGTGTGGAGCCAGGAGCTCATGGAAGCCCAGAGCCAGTTACGTCAGAGGGTCCCAACCCTGCCTGTCTCCTTGTCGACGCCCCCCCAGTAGTGGGGGGGGGGAGTCAGAGCTAGCTCTTGTCATTAGTTAACAAGTGCTACGGCACCATCACAGGGCCCACGGCACCTGCAGCCCATCTATGCCCTCTCTCCATGCCCCTTTCACGCCCTGGACGAGGGTGGGTGGTGCCGCCACTGAGAACAGAGGCCATTCACTCACAGGGCACCTACTGATGGGAAGGACAGAGGCCACAGCAGACAACCCAGCACAACACCCCTGGGTGGCCTGTGTCAGGGACTGAGGGCAGGTGGGAGGTGATGGGGACTGAATCACTTGCCCACCTGTGGAAGCAGCAAATACCAGGGGCTGGCAGCCACACTCCCAGGCCTTAGAAGCCACTATAAGGGCTTTAGCTTTTGATTCTCTACTTTTCAGCTTGCAAATTTCAAACTTATCTCAAAGCAGGACCAAAAGAACCTATTTGATCAGTCTCACTTAGGCCATACTCCACACCCCCGTCCCAAATATTCAGTCAAGCTCAAAGGTACCAGAAATTCTGGGGTGAGAGGGTCACAAGTCGCTTTCTGCACTATCAGCACTAGAGGCTGAGGCAGAGGTAGCAAGAGAGGCCAGGGGTATAGCCGGTGGCAGAGTGCAAAGCTCTCTGATCTCTGATGTCTTGAGGGATAAGTGCAAGAAAGGGAGATACAGGAGGAAGGAACTAGCATGGGGAGAGCAGAGGTAACAGGAGAGTCTGGGCCTGGGCTTTTGGGACACAGTATGGGGAGCCTTAAGAACAATCTGACACTGGAGTCAGAGAGAGCTGAGGCTGAGGTGACATGCAACAACTGGGCCTGGCCAGGAGTAAGAGGCTTGTTATTTAGTGACAGTGAAGTGAGAAAAAGCTGGGGGAAAAAAGCCAAGAACAGAGCTCCAGAGCGTGGTTGGGAGGTAGTGAGACTGGAGCTAATAGTAAAGCAGCTGGGAAGGGGCTGGGAGCCCAGGAGGCTCCCAGGTAAGGAGCTGGAGCAGAAGCAGGAGCAGATTGAGGAGCCCCTCACCTTGCCCTCCCGGATCAGCTGCTTGCATCGGAAGAAGTACCAATATGGGGTGTTCCGGGTGCCCTGCCACACACGTGGCTCAGGATCCCTTTCCTCCTCTTCAGCTCCCAGTTCTTGGAGCCGCAAGTTATACAACTGGGCCGTGGACTTGCGGAACATCCTTCGTGACGAGTATTTGTTAGAAAGAGTTCCGAAGCCATCCTCTCCTGCTTCTTCCTCCACTGAGACCTCGGGGTGAGGCTGGCGCTGATCTGTCTTCTGGCTCCCTGGGCCCAGTGGATGCCCTGAGAGGGCACTGTTGCAGATTGTGGACACTGGCTGACGCGCTGCCGCCAGCCTCTCGCAGCGTCCCACCCATCGCGCTCTGACTGGGTGCAGCTGCTGCACGCCCAGCAGTGTTCTTGTGCAGGTGGCAGAGAAAAGGTGGGCAAACCTCAGAAGGTCCATCTCCAGTGTACCCTGCTAGGGCCTGGCGGAGGGTAGGAAAACAGTGGCATTCGCTGAGGATGGGAGCAAACAGCTGAAAAAAAGGAGATGCGGTTGGAGCCAGAGTAATAATACAGCAAACTGCAGATTTGGGTTCAATCCCTGGCATCCCATATGATCCCTGGCTTCCAGACTCTTCATTGTTCTCTTTACATGTTAGAGACCCAGAACTCCCCCCCCGCCTCCAGATCTTCTTTTCTCTCTCTCTCTCTCTCTCTCTCTCTCTCTCTCTCTCTCTCTCTCTCTCTCTCTCTCTCTCTCTCTCTCTCTCTCTCTCTCTCTCTCTCTCTCTCTCTCTCTCTCTCTCTCTCTCTCTCTCTCTCTCTCTCTCTCTCTCTCTCTCGTCGGGGCCAAAGCAACAGCAAAAGAGGGAAGGGTGTTTCTCTGCACAGAGCCCACCGGGTATCGATGGCTGGCATCCCATTTGTTCCCCCTGAGTACCGCCAGGAGAAACCCCTGAGCACCACCGGGTGTGGCCCGAAAAAAAAGCACTTTCTCTGAATTTAGTCGCCTGGGCTTCTGCAGGGGTCTAGGGGGAAGGCTGAGTTTCAAGGCGAAGAAAACTCTTTTCTGTTTTGTTTTGGGCCACACCCGGTGACGCCCAGGGGTTACTCCTGGCTTTGCGCTCAGAAATGGCTCCTGGCTTGGGGGACCATATGGGACGCCGGGGGATCGAACCGCAGTCCGCCCTAGGCTAGCGCCGGCAAGGCAGACAGACGGCTTACAGCTTGCATCACCGCTCCGGTCCCAGCAAACTTTTTGTTACTGATCCAGTTACCACACTTCTGTTACCCGCCCAGGTACAAACCTGCGCCCTTCCCCAGACCCTCGGGAGTTCCGAAACTCCCCAAACACCGCCGCAGTGTCGCCGTCACTCTGACCGATCGACCAACCTGGGTCTCTTTTTAAGGATCTACGAAGGTCTCACAGCCCTGCAGCCTGGCTCCATGCGCGCCCTTGACAGCCCCGCGTCGCACCTAAATGACGTAACGGCGCCGCGCAGGCGCACTAACGCCGCGACGGCTGTCGGAGCCGGACACTTCCGCTTCCGGGAGTCCGCGAGTGCGCTCGGCGGGCGACTCCCCGGGCCTGGCGCTCGGCGCAGCACACTGGCGCGGGCTGGCCGCGGCAGGGCTGGGCGGGCGAGCTCGGGCGCTCCCGACATCCCCCAGGCGCGGCGGCGGCGGCGGCGGCGGTGGCGGCGGCGGCGAGGCGGAGGCGGCGGAGACGCAGCGTGCGCGGCGGCGGGGCCCGGGGGAAGGCAGCGGGGCCAGCGGGGACCGGGCCGGGGGGGGTCCGCCGCCGCCGCCGCCATGCAGGAAATCATCGCCAGCGTGGATCACATCAAGTTCGACCTGGAGATCGCGGTGGAGCAGCAGCTCGGGGCGCAGCCGCTGCCCTTCCCCGGCATGGACAGTGAGCGCGGGGCGGGCGGGCGCGGACCCGGGAGCCCCTCTGCGCCGCCCTCGGCCCAGGGATCGCCTTCCTTTTTTTGTCTTGGGGACTCCCCCACCCCTTTCCCTAGGCCCCAGGACCTTCCTTGCACCCACGCTCCGTCTCCCGGCTCCGGATCTCTTGTGCCTAGGGATGGTTGGGGTGCCCTTGGACGGGAAGTCTCTTTGAAGCCCTGGGCCCTGTTCTCCAGCACAAGGCCCCCCCCACCCCCAAGCTGCGTGCTCCTCCGAAGACTCCCATTCCCCGGAGCCCTCGCACCCCAGTTTTTTTCCTCTAGCCCACCCCCCCCCCCAAAAAAAAAACTTCATTCAATCAGCCACCTGATTCCTCTCTTCTTGCTCTCGTTTCCTTACGGCCTGGGCCCCTGGCTCTCCCGCATTCTTTACACCTGCTGCTCTCAGGGCCGCTCCGCCGAGTTGATTGGCTGCGGGGTCCCCATGCGCCTTCAGCTTCCCCTGCAGCTGCGTTCCCTTCCCCTAGAGATGATCCGCTCCCCTCTCCCCTTTTTGGGCAGAAAGCAGGGCTTCCGCAGGTTGCCCAGCCTTGATCAAACACATGCACCCCTTGTCCTGTCCGAGCCTCAGTTGCTTCTACACACCCCACCTTGGTAGCTGCCAGGCCCCCGGGGAATCTGCTGGGGTCCACGGAAGGAACCAGTACCACCCCTCTGACTCCAGCCCAAGGATGCTTGTTCCTCGGGGTCAAGTGCTCTGGCCTTGGAGAATGTAGGTGCTTCACGGGTCTCAGACCCGCGGGGCTGGGTGCCATTGTCGCAGCAAGCCCTATGACCCTCCCCACTCCCGTCACATTCCCAGTCCTTTGGGGTAAAAGTTGTCAGCCCTTCTCTGGTCCTGAGTTCTACTTCGCCTGAGACCCATCCCTAGAACCCCACATTTCTACTCTGCAAGAGTAAAGGGATAATTTTGTGCCCAAGCTGGGTTTGGGTCCCAGCACCATGTTCTTCTATTTATCTTCAGAGGCAGCATTGCAGCCCTACTGATGAATAAAACCCAGATAAAAAAATAAAGTCCAGACACACTATTCCCCCAAGTGGAACATTCTCATATGAGACTTGAAGCTTTTTGTTTTGTTTGGGGACCAATACCGACTTTGCTGGGAGGTTACTCTTGGCTCTGTATTTAAAAATTATTCCTGGGCCCGGAGAGATAGCACAGCGGCGTTTGCCTTGCAAGCAGCCGATCCAGGACCAAAGGTGGTTGGTTCGAATCTCGGTGTCCCATATGGTCCCCCGTGCCTGCCAGGAGCTATTTCTGAGCAGACAGCCAGGAATAACCCCTGAGCACTGCCGGGTGTGACCCAAAAACAAAAACAAAAAAAAATTTATTCCTGGCAGGCTCAGGGTACCATATGGAATGTCAGGGATTGAACCCAGGTTGGTCATGTGCAAGGCAAACATCCTCCCCCTGTGCTATTCCTTGAGGCTTTTTAAAGCACAAGCAGAGAGAGTTGTCTGCCCTGATGAGATCTACCTGCTTCCCAATGCCAGGGAATTGTGTCTGCCACGGCTTAGCAATGCTAAAGGTTTAGCCTCTGAGGGAGAAAGATGCTGACATACTCTGTTCCCCTTAGCCTGCAGGTGTTTCCTGGGTTCTGAGGCCCCTAAATTGCTGCACTGCATCCTCCTAGGAAAGCCTGTGTTCCTGTAATGAGGGGTCAGGGTTGCTCATTCAGCCTATCCTGCTTCCGGCTTCCCCAGTTCTTGCTCCCTCTGGAATAGCATCTCAGGGGACATTGCCCAGCCTTCCTCCAGCCTCTGTGTCCTGGAAACCAGCCTGAGAGTCCTGAGTTAGAGGCACATTTGTTCCAGTTCGGTAGCTGTAGTTCCTCTTGGTGACTCCTTGAGCTGGTGCTTCCCCTGCTCCAATCCTGACCAGGTTCAAAGCCATTGCGTGCTGGTCCTGAAAGGTCCACCTAATGCCTCCCTGTTCATCTTTGTAGAGTCGGGGGCTGCGGTCTGCGAGTTCTTCTTGAAGGCTGCCTGTGGTAAAGGTAAGAGACCCCAGTTCCCGACGTTCCTCCTGGGGGCCCACTACCCTCCCTCTGTGGCCAAAGGCTTGGGGGCTATCAGGCTTTCGTTGCTTTCAGCAGTGTCTCTAGATAAGTGGGTCCAGGTGAGGAAGAAGCAGGATCTTCAGGGGCCCCAAAACCAGAACACTGGCTCGATGGGGCGTGAGCTCAGCACGGAGCCCTGGGATCTTCCTGAATCCAGTGCAGGCTGAGTCCTGGTCTTTTGGATTCCATAGGTACACTGGCTTCTGTCTAAGAGCCTCCTGACAGTGTGTCTCCCCACCAACAGTGCATCTCCCCACCCAATCCCATTGCCTGTTGGCTCATCTGCAGAGCTCTTGCCTCACCGGTAGGAGCCCCCAAATTCCACCTAGAGCAAACAACACTGCTGGGACCCCCCTGGGTGTTTCTCTTCCCTCAGGCACATTTGTTTGTGATAAATTTGAGAACCTGATAGAAGAGTCCAGGATGGGTCCAAAGAGATACACAGTGATAGGGTGTTTACCTTGCAAGCTGCTGACCTGGGATGGATCGGGGTTCAATTCCATATGGTCTCCTGAGCCTGCCAGGAGCGATTTCTGAACACAGAGCCAGGAATAACCCCTGAGCACTGCTGGGTATGGCCCAAAAACCAAAACCAAGAAAAGAAAAAAAAAAAAAAGAGCCCAGGATTACTGCTTGGAAACAGTTTTCCTGAGAGACTTTGGGGGGATTTGTTTTCTGTACCAGGAGTGCTTAGCACTGAAGGGGCCTACGAAGTAGGTCCTAGGTCTGTCCCTGGCTGTCCTCAGTGTGGCCTCCCTTTCTCCGAAAACACCGGTGGATTCCAGCTCTGTACACGGCCCCATCTGGGCATCCCCTGCCAGAGACAGTTGGTTCTGTTGTGCCTGCCCTGGCTCTTTCTGGTCCCAGTCTTGTATCATCCAGGTTGTCTAGAAGATGCTGATGTTGGTAACTGGGGCCTCCAGGAAAACCTCCACCTCACCCCACTGTCACAGTCTGAGCCACTCTTGGATCTGTATTGTGAAAAATAAGAACTGGAGTGGCCTAGCATCTGCCCTTTAAAGCAGGCCTCCTTCTTCTGGTCTTTGTTGTTTATTTTTACTGGGGGTTTGGAGGTCAGACCCAGCAAGGCTTATGGCTTACTCCTTCTATGCTCAGGGGTCATCCCTGGCTTTGTTCGGGGGACTGAATGTAGTGCCGGAAATCTGATTGGCAAACACTGTTTGCCAGGTGATCTTTCTCACCAGCCCTCCTTTCTACCTTGCCATGCTTCTACAATTTCCACCGTGTCTGCGTAGCTATAGAAATAAGCAAAAACACTCCTTTCCTGAGCTTAAAAACTTCTGTTTAACAATCATAACTGAATTCCCGATTTGGTATTTTGGAACTTTCAGCGAGTATTCACATACCTTAATACTTAAGGAGCTGAGATCAGGAAGAAGGGTGAGGGGAAGGCAAAGGGGGAAAAAGAGGGGGGAGGGAAGGCAGAGGGGAAGGGAGAGGCCCTAAAACACCTGGATCAGGGAGTGTGTGTCTGTGTGCCCTTGTATCCGCTGTACCCACCTCAAACCCCCTCTTCTTGGCAGGGGGCATGTGCCCTTTCCGCCACATCAGTGGTGAGAAGACAGTAGTGTGCAAGCATTGGCTGCGGGGGCTATGCAAAAAAGGGGACCAATGCGAGTTCCTGCATGAGTACGACATGACCAAGATGCCCGAGTGCTATTTCTACTCCAAGTTCGGTGAGCACACCTGGCAGGTGGGCAGGGACAGGCTCAGGCTGCCTGTGTCTGCTTTCCTCCAGAGCATTGGCATCTGCATTAGAAGGGAACTTTGGGCAGACTTCTGGACTCCCCATGGCCTTGGCCCCCCTGTGCTTCTGACATGTACCTCAGGGATCCCAAGTGAGGATCCCCATCAGTACTGTAGGGACAGTGGAGAAGAGGACGGCAGGGCCTTTGAGGGCTTCCATGCACATGCCCTGGGACTGTGGAAGAAAGGGGGGGGAGGCCTTGAATGGGGATCTGTGTGTCCCTGGAGGAATCTGCCATCTCGTATGTGGCACGGACTTGAGACAGCCAAGAGAGGGCCTGGCTGGCTGCCAAGGCACTTCCAGTCCCAATCCCTGGTGCCAAAGTCCCTCAAGGAGCTGACAACAGGCTGAGTTGCATCCCTCCTCCAGACCCTGGCCTCCGGGACCATCTTGTCTTCTTTCCCATCCTGGCTTTAAGCATTTCCAGAGCTCTCCTGGTTCATGTAGGTGGCTGGATCCCCCCTTGCCAGGCCCCCCCCCACACACACAAACACTGGGGTGAGGCTGAAGCCTTGAGTTCCTCAATGTCACTGACCAGGCCAGCAGGTCATTGAGCCCACAGACAGCTCTGAGGCCCCATGGGTTTGGTGTGGAGAGCAGGGTCGGTGGTGCTGTGGTGACAGGTCTGCCGCCCACAGGGGAGTGCAGCAATAAGGAGTGTCCCTTCCTACACATCGACCCCGAGTCCAAGATCAAGGACTGCCCGTGGTATGACCGCGGCTTCTGCAAGCACGGTAAGTACCCCCTACCCTTTCTGGCTCCAACCTGGACTACAGGGGAGCAGAGCCCGGGGCTGCCCAGAGTGTATCTAAACCCCTTGTCTCCCCCAGGCCCTTTGTGCAGGCACCGGCACACGCGTAGGGTCATTTGTGTCAACTACCTCGTGGGATTCTGTCCGGAGGGGCCCTCGTGCAAGTTCATGCAGTGAGTACCCACCCTGTCCCTGAACTCCACTGCTTGGGCAGGGCTTCGGCTGTCTTGGAACCTTCTAGTAGGACTGCCGGGAACGGGTAGAAGAGAGGAGCTACCCAGGAGGCTCTGGCTCTCACCCCTTCAGCCCTGTATAGGAATATGAGGGTGGGGGGTACTGTTTTGAGCCCCTGCCATATGCTGTCTCTGTCCAGAGACATGTGGTGGCCCTGCCCCTTCACCCCCTCTATCCTCTCTCCTGCCAGCCCCCGTTTCGAGCTGCCCATGGGAACCACTGAGCAGCCCCCACTGCCGCAGCAGACGCAGCCTCCCACCAAGGTACTGCCGCCCTCCCACTGAGAATGTGCTGGGGAGCAGAGTAGGTGGCATCGCTCTATGCAGGGCTGTGCTGAGCTCTGCTCTGGGGCTGGGACTGGGTGCACATGACCCCACTCCAGGGCTACTCATTCTTCTGATCAGGACTACATGTGCATGCACACACATACAAGCAGGGAAACTGAAGTTCCAGGAAAGAGAGGTTGCATGAGCCATGTGTACACATGCACACAGAAACTGAGGCTCCTGTCAGGCGGGTGGTGTGTAGCACCCAGGTCAACAGCTGGTGGCTGCAAAGGCCTGACGGGGCAGTTTCCTCTTGGTACAGTGCGGCTTTCTGGGGACCCCGGCCAGCAGGGTGAAGGGGATGAATGCCGCAACTTATTCGTGGGTTCACTGAAGCCGACCCGATCCGAAATATCTATGGGAAAAATCTGTAGAGGTTAGAAAGAAGGCCTAAGTCTTTTATCTGATCCTATTTGCTCATGGGCTAGGAACCTGCCGACAGTCACGTATGCAGCTCAGTGGAACTATCCCCAGAGATAAAGGCTAAGGTTGATAGCATCCATTTTGTGCAGGCTAAAGCAGTCTCCCACAGTACAGGGGTTTAACGCCAGCATTGCTGACCCACCTAAGCTGCCTCTCCTGAGCTAAGGGCACCCTCGGGTGATGTGGGTATTGGTACTTGAGGCCAGAGCAAGAACTAGGCAGTCTGCACCCAACCACCCCATGCCCTCACTTGGCTGGCTGAAACCCCTGCCCCAGGACCCCGAGTGGGATCCTTGAGCCCAGATGGGCAGTGCCCATCAGCCCATGCCACCTCTGCCTGCCACCAGGCTGGACTAAGCATTCACTTGAGCTGAATCCCACGCTCAGGAGCAAACATAAGCCCCGTTCCTGCCCATGCCCCGCCACCCAGAGACCACTGCGTCTCCAGTGTCTTGTTTTCTCCTTTTGGTTTCCGTTTCTGTGTGTCTGCATGGTGATTCTCGGGCCCCGAAGCTCTTCTACGGGCGGTGGCCCGCGCTCTCTCCAGCCCCCGTTGGTAGTCTTGCACGTGTTTTCCACAGTAAAACCGTGTTGTGTGGCTCTTTCCAGCAAAGTAACAATCCGCCATTACAAAGGTCGTCCTCCTTGATCCAGTTAACGAGTCAGAACTCTTCTCCCAACCAGCAGAGAGCCCCACAGCTCATCGGGGTCATGCAGAGTCAAAATAGCAGCGCAGGCAACCGCGGACCCCGGCCACTGGAGCAGGTCACTTGTTATAAGGTGAGTTCCGGGGTGGGGGAACAATTAGGCTGGCTGGGGAGTCGCAGGCCAGCCCTCGTGCTTCTGGTTGATGGCGAGAGGTAGATTGGGGCATGTGGTGTCACACATTCTGATACTGGTGAGAGAGGGTGGCAAGGCCTGAGTGCTAGGGCTGGTGAAGGCACTTGCCTTGCATGCAGCTCACCCAGGTCTGATCTCTGGCACCACATATGGTTCTCTGAGTACCACTGGGTATGGCTCAAAAATTAAAAGACTGGAGTGACAGGACAGTGGATAGGGCACTGGCCTTGCATGTTGAAACCATATGGTCCCCACAGCACTGACGGAAGTGATTCCTGAATATAACTGGGTATGAACCAAACAAAACAATTGGAGGCTGCTCAAGTGGAGGCTGCTCAGGAGGTGGGTTAGATCAGGATTAGAATGAAGCTGCCAGAGAGTGATCCTTTCTGGAAGCACCTAGATCTCTTGTGGCACTCTCAGACAAGGCCCCAGAGAAGAGCAAGATCTTGGGACTAGAGCGATAGTACAGTGGGGAGGATGCTTGCTTTGAAGCAGCCAACACAGGTTCGATCCCTGGTGTCCCATATACTCTCCTGAACCCCGCCAGGAGTGACTCCTGAATGCAGAGTCAAGAGTAAGCCCTGAGGCCGGAGATAGCACAGCAGTAGGGCGTTTGCCTTGCATGTGGTTGCCCAGGATGGACCTCGGTTCAATCCCTGGCATCCCATATGATCCCCCAAGCAAGGAGCGATTTCTCAGCACATAGCCAGGAGTAACTCCTGAGCCACTGGGTGTGGCCCAAGAACCAAAAACTTAAAAAAAAAAAAAAAAAAAAGAGTAAGCCCTTAAAATTGGTGAATGTTGGGCCTGGAGAGATAGCACAGCGGCGTTTGCCTTGCAAGCAGCCGATCAGGACCAAAGGTGGTTGGTTCGAATCCCGGTGTCCCATATGGTCCCCCGTGCCTGCCAGGAGCTACTTCTGAGCAGACAGCCAGGAGTAATCCCTGAGCACCGCCGGGTGTGACCCAAAAACCAAAAAAAAAAAAAAAAAAATTGGTGAATGTTGTCCCAAAACAAGAGTAAACTCTTCTAAAACCCCTGGAAATCCCTAGGTCCCTTCCAAGCTCTGGGTAGGAAAGGGACAGGCCCTATTCTAGATACCATACCAGCTGCTGTACTAAGTGGTGGGACCTGTGGTCACATGCTTGGCAAGGGCAAAACAGCTTTAGACAGAGGCCTCTCATCCAAGCATGCCGTACAGGTGGGCTCCTGGCCTGGGTATCTGAGAGATCATTCTCATTCTAGCCACATGAATTCCTGACTAGAGTTTGGAGTTCATTAAAAATCAGAACAGAAGGGGGCCGGGCAGTGGCGCTGGAGGTAAGGTGCCTGCCTTGCCTGCGCTAGCCTAGGACGGATCGCGGTTCGATCCCCCGGCATCCCATATGGTCCCCCCAAGAAGCCAGGAGCAACTTCTGAGCACATAGCCAGGAGTAACCCCTGAGCGTCACAGGGTGTGGCCCAAAAACCAAAAAAAAAAAAAAAAAAAAAAAAAATCAGAACAGAAGCTGGACTAGTAGGCCAGTGGCTCTGTCACCAGCACCACATATTTCTTGAGCATCTGTGGAGATGACAGAAAAACCTAACTCCCAAAGGAAAAAAAAGAAAAAGAGAACAAAAAAACAAAAAAAAATTTTACCCTAATTCCCAAAACTTCTTGGTGAGGTGGCGCTAGAGGGTTAGCTAGCCAAGAAAGGACCACACTCGATCCCCTGGCATCCCATATGGTTCCCCCAAGCCATGGGCAATTTCTGAGCGCTTAGCCAGGAGTAACCCCTGAGCATCAAGCGGGTGTGGCCGGAAAAAAAAAAAACAAAAACAAAAAAACAAAACCTAACTCCCTTCCCACCCACCCACCAAAAAACCTCTGGAACAAGCTTAAGTCTGGAAATGAGGAATAGCATGAGCCTAGCTTGTGAGTGAGTGTGAGTCTGTCTTGTGGAATGAGTCTGCAGCCCTATAAGCACTGCTGGCTGGTGCTGTTTTCTCCTTTCTTAAAACTTCACCTTGTCAGGGGCCAGAGAGATAGCACAGCGGCGTTTGCCTTGCAAGCAGCCAACCCAGGACCTAAGGTGGTTAGTTGGAATCCCGGCGTCCCATATGGTCCCCCATGCCTGCCAGGAGCTATTTCTGAGCGGATAGCCAGGAGTAACCCCTGAGCACCACCGGGTGTGGCCCAAAAACAAAAACTTCACCTTGTCCACCACTTCTACTCCTGTAGAAGTGCCTCCATTCAAACTCCACAAACCTCTAGGGCTCTTGGTGTATGTACCATCCAGATCTCTTTTTTCTTTAACTATGTACATATGTAAACTTAGTGTTCAAATGACTCTATAAACCATAATTTTTAGTTTTGGGGACACTACCCAGCCTTTTTTAGGGTTTAACTCCTGGAAGGGGACACAACAGGGGTGCCAAGATTGAACCCAGGCTAGTCGCATGCAAGGCCAGTGCTCTCCCTGCTGTATAATCACTCCAGCCCCCACAATTTACTTTTAATGGGTCACTCTCCGTGGTACTTGGGTTCCTTGACTGTGGGGAAAAATGCTTACTCTAAGAAATATATGTTCTTTGGGGTGTTGTCTGTCTGCAAGGAGAGGAGTCACATTAAGGGCCTTCCCCCAAGAGCCGAAGTGATAGCACAGCAGGGAAGGCACTTGCCTTGCATACATCTAGCCTGGGTTTGATCCCTGACACTCATATGGTCCCTGAGCATTGCCAGGGATAGCCCCACAAAACTAGTCTGTGACTTTCCCAGGAAATGGCCCTGGAAGTGGGTGACCCAGAGATCCTAGAGGGTACAAAGATTTAGAGTCTTGGAGCGGGAGTATGTAGAGAGCCAGGGGGTGAAGAGGTGTGGGTGGGGGCAATTTGTGCTAAAAGCAGCAAGTGCTCCCCAGCCCCAGGACTCAACTCTTTGAGATTCAATCATGTTGAAAGGTGGGGGTGTGGTAGCTTGACTGCTACCACCTCAGCACAGTGCTCTGCCATGTGGAACTGGGCCAGGAAACACACCCTGTGATGGGCAGGCTTGATGCTAGATTGTTCTGATGGTGCTTCTGGGCTTCAGGCCTAAATCTGACCAGTTTCCGCCCCTGTGGGTAGCTGAGGCAGGGGGCACTGGGTGCAGTCACTCCATTAATAGCAGGCAGGTTCCCATACAGGGAATTCCTGTTCCATCCTGCCTCCAAGGATTCCCAACAGTGTCTCATAGAGGTAAGTGATGGGTCACTGTGTATTGTGGCCACATGGAACCTGCCCAAGGTCTGCCTGCACTTTTAGCCCTGCCTGCTTCCCGGAACTCTGAGCTAGGGGGCTGCCCAGACACTGTTCTCTGTCCCAGCTGGTATGTGGTAGGGCTGCCAGGCTGGAAGTAGACTTTTAGACAGTCTTTTCTCTCCCTCTTCCCGGTGTCCCCAGTGTGGCGAGAAAGGACACTACGCCAACAGATGCACCAAAGGGCACTTGGCCTTTCTCAGCGGACAGTGACACTGGCAGAAGCGTGCTTGACCTGGAGGTGCCCATGCCTGTCACCTCCCACCCTCTTGCTGTCATCCTGTTAAGGGACACTGGCTTAATTTTGTCCCTCAAGTCAGCATCATGTTTGCCGGAACATCTCAGCCTCCTGTGGGGGGTCCTGCACACCTGTTCTCGGAGGGCTGCGAGTTGAGCCAAGCAGCTGAGGAAGGTGCTTTCTGGGGCTCATGGACAGGCCCTGCCCGCCTCCTTGTCCTGCTGAATCCTGAAGCTGTGCCCATCGATGTGAGCCTCGAGGTCGCCTTCAGGGCAAACTCAAGTGCGCTTGTTTCTCAGCCTTGCCCACCTGGGTGTCGGGGTGAGGCTGGGGCACGGTGGGTGAGGTGTGTGCCTTAAACTGAAGCAGGCGCCACAGGCCTCCCCCTGTGCACCTACCTCTTGGCCAGCAAGCGCCTATGCTGTCGCAGACCCTCAGCCTGGCCAAGTGAAACCACCTGTCACTGTGGTGACTGGGTCTGTCCAATTACAAGATACCGTTTATAAAGCTGGCTGAGACCTGGTTTGTAAGCATGACTCAGCTTGGGGCTGCCACCAGCCTGCCAACACAGTAGCAATGAGGCTGGAGTGGGAGTGAGGGTTGTCAGGAAACCAGAGGCAGGTTCCAGAGTGGAACAGTGACTACCTCAAGACACTCCTTTTACAATGGTGTGGAAGGAGCCACTTGAGGCTCTGCACCCTGCAATTGGGTTTCAGGAGGTAACCCCATGAGGGAGCCATACTTTAACGATAAGGAAGAAGGTGCAGGGCCCAGGGACTCTTGGTGTCCTACGGTAAGTCAGTACCCTGGGGTCCCATGATACTGAATGGACAGGGCCCCACCCATCCCTAGATCCTGCTTGCCCCCTCTCACCCAGCACTGATGCTCAGCCAGAGAGAAACAGTTGGAAGCTGTCATTTATTTAGGGCATAGGGATTTGGGGTGCAGAACAGAGTTGGGCGCAGAGCCTTCACCTTGACCTTCAGTGGTACTTGCGATGTCGCTCGTGTTCTGTGAGAAACAGCAAAATGCTGTGGAAGGCAGTGGGCCAGCCAGGGGCCCAACCAGCACCCAGGGTCTAAACATCCAACACCCCCCACTTTCTCTCCCCGAACTCACTGAGTTCCTTGTAGGACCGGCAGTAGTTGAAGAGAACGTAGGCGGCCAACACCATGGACACTCCTGCCACGCTGCCCTTCTTCACATTGATGTACTTGTTGTAGTACCGCTGGTAGCCTGCAAAGTGGGGTGTGGTGCTAAGGCTGCTGGCTCTGCCCATTTTGAGGGAGGGGCTCCCCAGTCCAACCATTAACCAGGGCTAGCAGTGCTAACAGGAGAGTACCGATAACTCCCAATGGTCTTAGAGCCCACTCTGCCTCCCTCCCCCAGAAAGTCTCCTTGGGGACTAACATGCCATCTTCATGGTACTCCATCAGTTTGACATCCCTCCCACACCCTACACCCTAGAGTAAGTACCTAGGAAAGTAGTGGGGCAGATGCTGCTGTGGGAACCCAGAGGGACAGAACAGTGCCTCTCACCTGGTTTAGTCCCTGTAGTGCTCCCTACTCGAGTTGTGGTTGCATCATCCTCATCCTGTGGCACCCCTGGAATACCCAGGAGGGCATTCCAACCAGAGGGCCCTTGCCTTACATCCAAGCCTCATGAGTTGGGAGACATGCATGGGGGCCACAGCTCCCACAGTTACAAAGCAAAATAGCTGAACACCCCCAGTTGTGGCCCCTCAAAACAAGACCAATAAGCCCAAATGCCTAGCAGAGTTCCCTGGTGGGTGGAAAGCCTCAAAGATCCGCCTTGATGCTTCCAACTTCCTCTGAAGCCTTATGCTCTGGAAATGTCTAGACCAGGGGTCTTCAAACTATGGCCCTCGGGCCACATGCGGCCCGCAGGAGTCTGATCCGGCCCGCCAGCAGTGAGCGCTGTTTGGCTACCAAGATATCTGCCAGCATATACACTCAGTATATATCCAAATATCAGGAACCATGCACTCAAAATGGTAACCATCTTTGGTAGCACTTATGCCTGTGAACAGACTTTTTCAAGAATGAAACATCTGAAATCTCCAACCAGATCAAGATTAACTGATGCCCACTTGCATCACTTGTTACAGCTGGCAGTGACAAATATGGAACTGGACATTGACCATCTCTTTAGCCAAAAGCAGGCCCACAGTTCCCATTGAAATACTGGTGCATGATCTGTTTATTTATAAATGGTTTTCATTTTATTTATTTAAGATATGTGCAGTGTGAGTAGGAATTAGTAGCTCATATAGTCTGGCCCTCCAGCTCTATAAGGGACCGTAATCCGGCCCCCACTTTAAAGTTTGAAGACCCCTGGTCTAGACTGAAGCCAAGCAATCCTGGCCCATTTCCCGGCTGAATTCCCACAGAACCAGCCTCTGGTGGTAGTAACTGAGACAGGACATACATACATGTACATCCCACACGTGCCTCCTGTTCATTCTCCCAAGGCACTGACCTCTCTGAAACGCCCCGCCAATGCCACTGGGGGTGAAGTCCCGCATCATTATCCAGCTCATCAGCTCCCCAAGTTTAACATCCAGGAGTCTCTTGTCCTTCAAAGGTACTGGAAAGGAAGCACAGATACGCTGCAATCCATGGGGCCTCCGAACACTGGCCAAGCAGTCATTGGGCCACCAGATCCGTTTCAGGCCAGGACCGCAGTTGCAGCACTCTTCCTGAGCAGGGGTCACAATACCATAATTATGGGAAAGAACTAAGACCTCATGTTGTGTAATTACAGGGAAAGATCCAAAAGCCAAATGTGTGGGAGCTGGAGGGGATGGGGTGGGGGGCGGACGATGGGGTGGTCAGAATGCTGAGAACACGGTTCAAGTAGGGACCAGTCAGGGAGGCTATGTCCAGGGCCCTGGGGTTACTGAGAGAATGTGGGGAAGGAGCCAGGCTTGATATACCAGAGTCTTGGTAGACAAAAGGCTTTAAGGAACACCCGGGTTTACAGGCTGCCAACCCTAGGGCCAGCACAAGGAGCTTCAATGGGAATCAACGCCCGAGACATCACAACTGGGAGGGCCCTTGCCTTGCATCCAAGCTTGATCCTAGCACCAGAACCCTGCCAGGAGTAAGCCCCATGCAGAGCCAGGAGGAAGCCCTGAGCACTGCCAGGGCTCTGGGCCCAACAAGCCTTATCCTCAGACTAGCACAGCATGGCAGAGGCTCAAGCCAGCTGCTTCAAACTTGTCCTACTTATTAAGTGCATTCCTCTGTCATCCTCAGAATTTACAAATAAAATCTTTTTTACTTAAAAAAAAAAAGTCCCTTCTAGGGACCGGAGCAATAGTGCAGTGGTATGACGTTTGTTGTGCAGGCGGCTGATCCAGGACAAACCTCGGTTCAATCCTCAACATCCCATATGTCCCCCAATCCAGGAAGGATTTCTGAGTGCATAGCCAGGAGAAACCCCTTAGTGTCACCGGGTGTACCCCACCCCCCCAAAAAAAAGTCCTCATAAGATGGGGCCAGAAATGCATTAGCCTTGCACGTAGCTAGCCCAGGTTCCATCCCCGCCATCCCATGTTCCCCTGAACATCACAGGACTGATTTCCTGAGCATAGGGCCAGGAGTATGATCTTGGAGCACCAAGAGGTGTGGCCCAAAGAAATAACCAGAGAATGTCAAGAGACATCCAAGGTATAGCCACTCTCCTAGGATTTTTCTTTAGGTGAAAAATGTCATTCCCTGACAACCCTCAGTTCTTGGCCATTCTTTAAACACTCTACTGTGCACCCTTCTGAAGTAACAAGGTCACAACAGTAGAGTGGGCATGATGACAAGCAAAGACAGGCCTCGTGTCAGTGCCACACTGGCTGGAGGACCCTGAGGAAGTTAGTGTCTGTAGAATAGGAAAGAAAGGAAAGTACTGTGGACCTGGGCCCCAGAATTAGCTAAGTGGGAATGACTGTGTCCTGCTCCACCAGCAGCTACACATGCATCCACACCCATGGCCACATCTCACGGCTGCAGGAAACTTAGTGGCAAGACAATGAAGCATCAAGTGGCTCCTGAGAGTGAAATTCAACCCAGGAGTTGGCCAGAGAGTAAAGATTTTAGATCTGTGGGCTGTGGGAAATCCAGCCTTATGTCTATACTCCACTAACTGGAGTTCATCGATTGCTTGAAGGGCCTGACTTCAACGAAAGCACTGCTCTCAAGACAAAGTGAAGACCACAAGCATCACACAGCAGTGTTCACAGCCAGTCTTCCAAGCACTGCTGGAATGCTGGTTAATACCCATTTTAAGTCTCGTGTATCATTCTTTAATGCACCTGTGTCTTTCTGCTGTGGTAAGAGACCCTCTACAAGAACATCAGCTGGAGTGATAGCACAGCGTCAGAAAGTTTGCCTTGCATGTGGCAGACCCAGGTGCCCGGGCATCCCATATGGTCCTCAGAGCCTGCCAGGAGCGATTTCTGAGCACAGAACCAGGAGTAACCCTGGAGTGCCACTGGGTATGCCCTCCACCTCTACCTCTACCAAACAAATAAATAGACCATCAGGGTGACGAAGAGAGAAGGAACAGCGGCATGGAACATCTGCCCTGCAGGTTCTACCCCTGACTACTGCAGGTTCAGTGGGACAGCTCGTATACTGCATATGAGAAGCCCCTGGTTCCATCCATCACGTGGGCAAACACACAAAGCAGGGCTTAGAGGCTTGAAATGCATTCCCTTAACCCAGATGATGAATGAGTCAAATAAATGACATGACCCAGAGCAAAGATAGACAAGAGGCCTGGACTCTGTACTTTCGGTCCAGTTTCCTGTTTTGTTTTATTTCTGGCCCACACTGACAATGCTCAGGGGTTACTCACATGGGATGCTGTATTGAACCCAGGTTCTGCGTGCTAGGCAAACGCTCTTCCTACTGTACACGTGCTCCTATACCCCTTCACCCCACTGTTTTGTAGAAAATACACCCTCTGAACAGTCTCTGGCCCCGTTCAGACAGGTCAAACACAGGCTCACTTTTTATCTTCTTTTTAGGGCAAGAACTGGGGCAAGAAACAAACAAAAAAAGGACAACCCTAGGATCATCAAAACTGCCACCACCAGGCTGTGCCCACATCCCGTTTTCTCTCTTTGATCTCTTAAGTTGAGGACACAGCATGCAGAGACGATTCCTTTATTTAAAAACAAAACAAAACAGAATGCAGGGGCGGGAGAGATAGCACAGCGGCGTTTGCCTTGCAAGCAGCCGATCCAGGACCTAAGGTGGTTGATTCGAATCCCGGCATCCCATAGGGTCCCCCGAGCCTGCCAGGAGCGATTTCTGAGCGCAGAGCCAGGAGGAACTCCTGAGCACTGTCGGGTGTGACCCAAAAACCAAAACCAAAACAAAAAATCTAAATGCAAAACCCTGGACAAGACACGAGTCGCCGAGAACTTCAGGCCCCGGGTGAATCGAGCTCGGCTGAGGACAAGCGATGTGACCTTGAGCAGGTCACTGCGCACACCGAAGCTAAAGCTAAACACAAGGGCGTCAGCCTCGGGTGCGATCGGCCACATCCTGGGCCTCAGGGTTCGGCTCCCCCGAGCACTTCCAACCGAGCAGCGGTTTGAGGCCAGGGAGAGGCCGTGCACAGCCTTCCTCCGGGCGGCGGGACGGAGCAGCGCGGCGCCTCCTGAGTGAGCCTGCCAGGGCGCTGCATCCCGGAGCCCGGAGGCGGCTGGCCGTGCAGGCGTCACCCTCGTCGCTACCAACAGCCTCCTAGGTAGGGTCGAACGGTGCAGGGCCCGGGGTCCGGGTTCCAGCGCCACTCCACAGAAGCCGCATGCAAGGCTCCTTGCAGAAGAGCAATTGGCTCTGCAGCCTCCTGCCTTCGGAGCGTGGCCCTGGGTCCCGAACCCGGGACCGATCTTGGCTCTGGCTCCCAAGTGACGGCCCTCCCCGGCCAGGAAACTCACCGACCGACATCTTGGAGTCCTTCGGTGTCCGCTGGGCTGCGCCGCGAGAAGGCTGCTGGGAAGTTGAAAGCGGCACGCCGGCGGCGGCAAGGCTCACGGGAAGAAGGTCGCGACGCCCAAGGTGGAGGCTGCGAGGACGCCATGGAGTGAAGGTCAGAGCGCGTGTTGTCCTGAGCGGAGGCGTCCGGCCCCTGGCAGGAAGAGGGCGTGGCTGGAAGGAACTTGAAAGTGGGAAGCTGGACTCGAGCGATAGATAGCAACTGGGTTTGCTTGTGGCCATTCTGGGTTTGATCCTTGGCATCCCCTATGGGGATGAGCCTGTCAGGAGCACCACTGGTTGGGGCCCGGAGAGATAGCACAGTGGCATTTGCCTTGCAAGCGGCCGATCCAGGACCAAAGGTGGTTGGTTCGAATCCCGGTGTCCCATAGGGTCCCCGTGCCTGCCAGGAGCTGTTTCTGAGCAGACAGCCAGGAGTGACCCCTGAGCACCGCCGGGTGTGGCCCAAAAACAAAAAACAAAACAAAAATATCACCAAACAACAAGACTTTTTGAGCAGGAAAGATGGCTCAAAGGGCTGGAGCACATACTCTGCATGTAGGAACCTTGGATTTGATCGCCAAAAAGCCCCAACACCTCCAAATGTAGCCCTTGAGCACTGTAGCCCCTCTCAAAACTAAAGTTTTCTTGCTGTACCTTCTCCTAGGACACCTCAGCTTGAGTTTAGTTTTGGGGTCACACTTAGCTGTGCCTAAGGCTCACTCCTGGAGAAACCTGGAGATCTAGGAGTCCTCAGTACAGAGTGCCCCTTGGCATTGCTTCCATTTCCAATGACTGCTCCTTGCTCTGCATTGCTCATGCAAACTATGGGCAAAGGATGCATATGTCCACCAGATCTTCACATCTGGAGTCCAGAGCATCCTCTAGCCTCCTTCCTTTAACCTAAGGCCGCACCATTGTCTTGTGTCGACCCAACATTCATCTGTCCACTCTCTCCTTCACTTTCATAGGACCCGGTGGAGACTGCTTGGCTGCATTTAGTTGGGTTTAACATTGCAGTTTTCTTTTTGTTTGTTTGGGTTTTTGGGCCACACCTGGCACAACTCGGGGTTACTCCTGGCTCCACGTTCAGAAATCGTGGCAGGCTCAGGGGACCATATGGGATGCCAGGAATCGAATCCAGGTCCATCCTGGGTCGGCAGCATACAAGGCAAACACCCTACTGCTGTGCTATCTCTCTGGCCTTCAGTTTTCTTTTTTTTTTTTTTTTAAATCTAATTCCTGTGTATTTTAGTTTGGGGACTAAACTGAGCAGTGCTTGTTCCTTGTGGGGGTCCTCAGGGACCCGTGGAGGCCTAGATTTCAAACCTCACCCTCCAGCAGGCCAAATACTATATGGGCTCAAATACTATATGGGATTCAAATACTATATGAATCTAGCCATTAAGCTATGGATTCATGCCTTGAAGAAGTGACAGCTAAGTGAACGAATAGCAAACAGTATGCCAATAGGAAGATGACCTACACAGGACTTGCCTGGCCTAGACACAATAACTGTACTTTGGCTTTTAATTTTCTGCCAGATCTAGCAACTGGGGTTCCCATCCTGGGACAGGAGCCATAGCACAGCAGGGAGGAGATACTTGCCTTAGCATGCACCAACCTGAGTTTGATCTCCAGCATCCCCTTGCAAGCCAAGAGTGATTCCTGAGTTAAGAGCCAGGGGTAAGCCCTGCTAGATGTGGCCCCCTAAAACCAACAGACAGACAGACAGACAGACAGACAGACACACACACACACACACACACACACACACACACACACACACACACACACACACACACTTGCTCCAGCATGCATGCAAAACATCTGTCCCCTGGTCTCTTAAGAAATTTTTTTAATTTGGGGTAGAGGGGATGGAGCCACTGCCTTGGCACACATAGGCCCAAGGGGTCCCTCTCTGCTAGAGGCACCAATCGGCGGCCGAGCCATAGCTCCCCAAAGTCTCTCCAGCCTGCAGTGGCGTTTCTAAAGGGCTGTGTTTCAATTTCCCACAAGGGGACCCCTGCGAGGGGGGCTCGGGCTGCTCCGTCGGGCTCCCGGTCGCCTACACGCGCCCCCGAGCCCTCTGGGAAGTGGAGTCCTCGCGCCTGGACCCCCGACCCGACGCGGGCGCCCGCCAGTGCGCAGATGCGAGTCCACACGGAGCCTCGGGCTGGAGCCTTTTGTCTCCCCGCGGCTCGCCGGGCGTCCCCGGGGCTCGTCCGCGCCCCGCCCCGGCCCGGCCCGCGCACGGGTAAGAGAAGGCGGCTCGGGGGCGCCCCAGGCCGCGCACCCCGGGCGGAGCCGCTCCAAGGGCTCCGCTACAGCCCGATCGTGCGCTGCGCCGGCGGCCTCGGAGCGGGAGGGTCCGACCCGCCCGCAGCCCCGACTCAGACGTGCGGCGCGGAGCTCCGCGCGTCTCCCCGGGGTGTCCGGCCGCGGTCCCGGGTTTAGTTTTGCACCCGGTGGTGGTGGGTGGGGGAGACATTCCGGAAGTGGGGGGTGTCGCAAGGCCCGCTGGGAAATGGAGTCCGCGAGCGCGCGCTGCGGGAGTGCTTGGGGCGGGAGTTCCGGGCCGAGGCCGATGCGGAGAGCGAGAGCTCCCCCTGCCGGTGGGCGCTTGAAATGGGGTTTAAGTATCAAGAAAGGGTAAGCTGGAGCTGGAGAGAGAGCATGGAGGTAAGGCGTTTGCCTTGCATGCAGAAGGTCGGTGGTTCGAATCCCGGCGTCCCATATGGTTCCCCAAGCCTGCCAGGAGCGGCTTCTGAGCGTAGACCCAGGAGTAACAGCCCCTGGACACTGCTGAGTGTGACTCCCCTCCCCCCACCAAAAAACGCCTTACAGCTTGCACCACCGCTCTGGCCCCTGGGATTCATGTCTTACTCGGGCCCCTTTTGTGTTTAGCTCTATCATCAGTGTTATAGGGGACTTGCACATTTGGGGGCTTGGTTCCAGGGGTTCCACTTTCCACACAAGGGCATCTCGACACTTGCATTTCAAGGCTCTTGGAAATGGCTTTATAGCGGTTCCATTTCAGCTGTCGCATGTTTAGGAATATTAAGGCCGGAATCAGGTAGTTCAATAGTTGCATGCAGGCTCTGCATGCAAGAGGACTAGGTTCGGCCCATAGTACCACTGGGAGAGATTGCCTGAGCACAGAGCAAGTTGTAAACTCCAGAATCAGGCTGCCCTGCCCCTAAAACCTCCACAATGTTAAGGATGAATCAATTGTGAGAATTTAGCTCATGGCAATTCTGCTCTTTGAGGCCACTTGTCTGCTTGTAGCACCTGGAACTGGGTATGGTGGTCCTTATAGGGTATGTACTGACTAACAGGCTTGGAATGGAGGGAGAGAGTCTTGTGGATGTGGTGAGAGTTTAATTGGTTTTTGTTCATGGTGTGTTTGTGTGTGTGGTTTGTGAGCCACACTCAACAATGCTCGGGGATTACTCCTGCTGGTGCCTTATGGGATGCTAGGAATCAAACCCTAGTCAGCCATGCTTAAGGCAAGTGTCCTACCTGCTGTACTATCATTCTGGCCCTCGTGGTAGTCTAGTTTAGAGAATATTGGTTCCAGGGCTGAACTGATAGTACCGAAGGGTGTTTGCCTTGCAGGCGGCTTACTGAGTTTAATCCCAGCATCCCTCTATGGTCCTCTGAGCATTCCAGGAGTGATGACTGAGTGTAAAGGCAGGAGTAACCCCTGAGCAGTGCTAGGTATGGCCCCAAAACAAACAAACAAACAAACAAACAATAATGGTGAATAATGGTTACAAACAGAGTAGAACGAGGTCTGAGCTTTCTGGCAGAAATACATACATACCATAGGCCTAGGAGTGAAGCAAGAGGGAGATGGCCTGGGAACCTATCTGAGAGCAAGACAAGACCAAACTTCACCTCAGAATCACTCTGCAGATCTTCAGAGTGGAGCAAGACGATCTCTACTAAGCAGCAGGTTCCAGAGTTCTGGAAGAGCCCACATTCCTCTCTCATTCATCGGTGAAGAATCTGATTTGGTGGTAACAGGATAAACGAGAAACTGGTCATGGATTATCTGCAAGTTGAAGCTGAGGAGGAAGGTAGGGATTCCAGAAATTATCTTGGGGCTAAATGGGGGTGCATGGGGAAGCCAGACCTTGATGAGAAGGAAGTGGGAAGGTGATCCCAGCAGCAGAAGATGGGGGCACATGTGAGTAAGAGAAGTCCCTGTCAGAAGTGCTGAAGCAGCCATTGTGACTGGGGCTCATCCTCCACTCCCATTTCCTTATCCTGTACTTTCAGGCTTATTCCCAGGCCGTACAAACCCAGGAAGTCAGAATATGTCCTTGATTTGCAACTGAAGTCCCTAAAAGATTGTACCAAAAGGTTATGGGATTGTGGGTTTGTGAGCATCTTCACTGCTTTGTACTCTGTCCTCAACAAAGCTTGAGTTCATAGGAAAGATGTGACAGGCGTGTGCTGGCAGTGTGTGTGTAGTATCTTTTTGGGGGTAGGAGGAGAGCTGTCCAGGTCTAGAGCCATTTCTGCTCTTTCCAGCCCTGCCGACCCAGGATGCCGCCCTGTCCCCAAACCAGAGCCTGGAAGAAACAGAGCCGAGTGCGGAGGTGTTTCCAGTTGAGTTCCAGGTCAGTCAGAGTGTGGTTTCTCTCTCCTGCAATTTGATCTTGGGGTTCCCACTATCAACATTTTATTTTCTTATTTTTTGTTTTGTTTTGTTATTTTTATACCATACCCAGCTGTGCTCAAGCTTGTTCATGCCTCTGAGCTCAAGGATCTGTCCTAGCAGGGCTTGGTGACCATATAGGGTGCTGGGGATTGATTAAACCCAGGTCAGGCCCATGTAGAACATGGACCTTACCATCATGCTATCTCCCCAGTATCCCCATTTCTTTGATCTGCTTTTGGAGACCAGAACCAAAGTCCTTTTTCTTTGCTCATGGGGAGAGTGCAAACTGAGATTTTGGAGTTTTTTTCTTCTTTTTTTGGGGGGGGCCACACCCGTTTGATGTTCAGAGGTTACTCCTGGCTAAGTGCTCAGAAATTGCCCCTGGCTTGGGGGACCATATGGGATGCTGGGGGATCAAACCGTGGTTCTTCCTTGGCTAGCGCTTACAAGGCAGACACCTTACCTCTAGCGCCACCTCACCAGCCCCTGCAAACTGAGATTTTCATTTCCTTTTCTTTTCTTTGTGTTTTAGGGGTTATACCCAGTGGTGTTCAGGGGCTGCTCTAGGCTTCAAGACTTGCTCCAAGGTTGATCCCAGTAGTACTGGGAACCGTGTGGTGCTACTGGGGGTTGAATCTGGAACCGCATATGCAAAGCCTGGACATCCTGGTGAATAGACTGAGCTAGAAGCTCAGAGCAGTAATGTTTGAAGAGGGGCTGGGAGGATCTTCAGTGTTGTAGAACTTGTAGTTCTCAACCTACTGGGCTGATGGTTCAATGCAGGGACCTGAGGACATGCTACTTCAGTGCCATGCATACCCAAGCCACCCCAAAGTCAGGAATGATTCCTGAGCACTGCTGGGTATAGCCTGAAAACAAAAAAGCAGAACAAAAAGATGTGGGATGGAGCTGGAATGATAGTACAGTGGGCAGGGAACTCACATTGTAGGCAGCCAACCTGAGTTTTAAATTCCTGGTATCTCATCAGGAGTGATCCCTGAGCATAGAGCCAGGAGTAAGCCCTGAAAACAAAACCAAAGACTAAACACTTGCTCTTCTTAATTGTTCAATCTTGTGATTGTCAGGCTCATGGTGAATGTGCTTATTTTCCAGGAGCTGGTGACAGTCAAGGATGAGGAGCTAGACTTGGCTCAGGAGGAGATGGAGGCACTGAATTCGGCCCACAAGTATATGGGCATGGAAATGGAGCTGGATGGTTGTGGCAGCCTGGTTTTTTGGGGTAAGAAAGTTGTTTTGTCAAAAAAAGATGGGATTGTTACTATAGTACCCTGATAGATACTTGCCTTGCATGTAGCTTTCAATACTCCAAATAGTCCCCTGAGCCCCTCTAGGAGTAATCCCAGAACATCTCTGGTATGACCCTCCCTCATCAATTCCTATAGTTTTTCTTGGGATCTGGAGATGACTTGGGACTCAGCATTTGGTTCCTTTTTTCAAGGTAAGTAAAGGTAAGTTCTGCCTTGAATGGAAAATGATGACTTCGGGGCCCGAGAGAGAGCATGGAGGTAGAGCGTTTACATTTCATGCAGAAGGACGGTGGTTCGAATCCCGGCATCCCATATGGTCCCCCGAGCTTGCCAGGAGCGATTTCTGAGCGTAGAGCCAGGAGTAACCCCTGAGCGCTGCCGGGTGTGACCCAAAAACAAAACAAAACAAAAAAAAAAACAACCACCAAAGAAAATGATGGCTTCAGAGCCGGGAAGGTGGCGCTAGAGGTAAGATGTCTGCCTTGCAAGCGCTAGCCAAGGAAGGACCGTGGTTTGATCCCCGGCATCCCATATGGTCCCCCCAAGCCAGGGGCAATTTCTGAGCACTTAGCCAGGAGTAACCCCTGAGCGTCAAACAAGTGTGGCCCAAACCCCCCCCCCCAAAAAAAAAAAAAAGAATATGATGGCTTCATCTTATTGATTCTAAGACTTAAAGAAAAAATGACCATCTAGGAATGGAGCCATAGCACAGCAGGAAGAGTTTTGCCTTGCATGTGGCAACAAGGGTTCGATCCCCGGCATCCATTTTGGTCCTTCATCATTCATGTACTGCCAGCAGTCATTCCTGAGTGCAGAGCTTGCAGTAACCCCTGAGCATGGCTAGTTGTGATCCAAAAATAACCCCCAAAGAGTGACCACTAGTAAAACCCATGTGCTACCAGGGAAAGGGAATACAGATCAGCAGAACACAGCAAGTGGTCCAGATCTGACCGTGGGCCATGAGTTCCTTTCCAACAGAGATCCCAAAGTACTTCCACATGAAACTGAGGCTCTTCCCTGGGTGAATATTGCTGGCACTCTTGGACGTCCAAAGGTTTAAAAGGAAATAGTTGGGGACCATAGAGATAGCAGAGTACAAGGGTGTTTGCCTTGCATGCAGCCAATCTAGGGCAGATGGTGGTTTGAATCATGGCATTCCATATAGTCCCCAGTGCCTGCCAAGAACAATTTCTGAGCGCAGAGCCAGGAGTAACTCCTGAGCACCACTGGGTGTGACCCAAAAATAAAACAAAAGGAAAAAGGTGCCTCCTTCATCCCTACCATCACAAAGTTAGACTCAGAATGGGTCACAACCCAAAGTTAGAATATATTGTTTTGGGGCCTGAGCAATAGCACTGCAGTAGGGTGTTTGCCTTGCATGCAGCCCACCTGGGTCCGACACAGGTTCAACCTGTCTTCCCATAAGGTCCCCTAACCCTACCAGGAGGGATTTCTTTCTTTTTCTTTTTTTTTGGTTTTTCGGGCCATACCCGTTTGATGCTCAGGGGTTATTCCTGGCTACGCGCTCAGAAATTGCCCCTGGCTTGGGGGACCATATGGGACGCAGGGGGATCAAACCGCGGGGGATCGAACCGCGGTCTCCTTCCTTGGCTAGCGCTTGCAAGGCAGACACCTTACCTCTAGCGCCACCTCACTGGCCCCACCAGAAAGGATTTCTGAGCAAAGATCCCTGAGTGCCACTGGGTGTGAGCCAAAAAAAATAAATAAATAAAAGAATCTGGGGCTGGAGTGATAACTCAGTGGTAGGGTATTTGCCTTGCACGTGGCTGGCTCAGGACAGACCTTGGTTTGATCCCCAGCATCCCATTTAGTCCCCCAAGCCAGGAGTGATTTCTGAGCACATAGTCAGGAGTAACCCCTGAGTGTCATCAGGTGTGGCCCCCCCCCAAAAAAAAAAGAATCTATTTTTTTGGGTTTTTCATTGTTTTAGGGTCACACCTGCAAGTTCTCAGGGATTATTCCTGCCTCTGCTCTCAGGAATTACTTCTGGCAGTGCTCAGGGGTCCATATGGAATGTCAGGCCTGACATGCAAGATAGATGCCTCACACGCTGTAAAAGGGCCCTGGAGTTGGAATCTAAAGCTATAACATTTTCAGAAGAAACTTGAGTCTTTGTGACATTTTGGAAGGGAAAACTTTATGAAATATGACATCAAAGAATCTCAAGCTTGTTTTATTTGAAGGTTGTTTTATTTTATGATTGTTTTTTAAAGAGGGTGGGCACACCCAACTGTGTTTGACCCCTGGTGGTGCTGGGGGATTTTCTGTGGTGCTGGCAATTCAAACCAGGGTGGTAAGATAGATGCAAAGAAGGTAACTTAACTCTTGCACTGCCTATCCAACCCTGTATTTGCTATTTTCTATGGGGGGTTGGACCACACCTGGCAGCATTCAGGGGTTACTCCTGGCTCTGCACTTAGAAATCGCTCCTGGCAGGCTCTGGGGACCATATGGGATGCCAGGAATCGCACCCAGGTCCATCCTGGGTCAGCCGTGTGCAAGGCGTTTGCCTTACCACTATACTATCTCTCTGGCCCCTATATTTGCTATTATTAAAAAACTTATTTTGGCTTTTGGATCATACTTGACTATGCTCAGGGTTTACTCCTGGCTCTGCACTCAGGAATCACACCTAGAGAGCTTAGGAGACCATAATGGGGTGCCAAGGATCGAACCCTGGTTGGCCACTTGCAAGGTAAGTACTATTGCTCTGGTCTCTCCTTTATTGCTTTATGCTGATATTTACTTCCTTCTGATTTTGGACATAAGTAAAGAAACAAGCAAATGAAATACGCGTTCAAGGAGATTAGAATTTTGCTTTTTGTGTTTTTGGCCACACCTGGTGACGCTCAGGGGTTACTCCTGGCTATGAGCTCAGAAATCGCTCCTGGCTTGGGGGACCATATAGGATGTGGTGGATCAAACCGTGGTCTGTCCTAGGTCAGCTGCATGCAAGGCAAATGTCCTACTGCTGCACTACTGCTTTGGCCCCTTCAAGAAGAACTTTCGAACTTCACCTTTGTCATGCCTCGTTTAGTAATTTCCCTATGATTTTGTTTGTTTTTTTGTTTGTTTTTGGGTCACACATGGCAGTGCTCAGGGGTTACTCCTGGCTCTGTGCTCAGAAATCGCTCCTGGCAGGCTCAGGGGACCATATGGGATGCGTGGATTCAAACCACCATCCTTCTGCATGCAAGGCAAATGCCCTATCTCCATGCTATCTCTCTGGCCCCTATGATTTTTATTTTGTCTGTTTTGGGGCTGGTGGTGCTCAAGGCTTATTCCTGGCTGTGTCAGGTGCTGGGGTGCCAGGAATTGAATTCATGTCAGTCATGTGTAAGGCAATTGCCCTACCTTTTATACTCTCTCTTCAGCCTTCTCCCTTTTATTTATTTCTCTAAATATTTGTTATCTGTCTCTGCCACAGGCTCTATCTGAAGCCTTTCAAATAAACATTAAAAAATTTCATAGTTTTGTTAGAGCCATATGTAGGGGGTATACATGGGTTACTCCTGGTTCAGTGCACATGGGTTACTCCTTGCTGTGCTTAAGGGGACCATGCTGTGGTGGAAATCAAAGTTGAGATTCTTGCTTGCATAGCATATGTACCCATCCTCCTACTGAGCCATTTCTTTTCTTTTTGTTGTTGTTGTTGTTTGTTTGTTTGTTTTTGGATCACACTCAGCAGTGCTCAGGGGTTACTCCTGCATCTGCACTGAGAAATCACTCCTGGCTGGCTTGGGGGACCATATGGGTGCCGTAATTTGAACTACCATTTATCCTGGGTTGGCTGAGTGCAAGACAAACACCCTAAAACTGTGTTATCTTCCCATTACCCCCACTGAGCCATTTCTTCAGCCCCTCTTGTAAACTTTTTACAACGTTTGGGCCCCAACGCAGGGGTTTTTCCTGGTTCTGTATCCAAGAGTAAGACCTGGGGCCAAAGCGATAGCACAGTAGTAGCACACAGTAACTACCTGGAATGGATCCCCATATGATCCCCTGAGCCTGCCAGGAGAAGTTTCTGAGCGTTGCCAAGTGTGGCCCAAACCCCCCCCCCAAAAAAAAAAAAGTTATCTCAGATATTGGCAGTTGCCTTCCTTTTCCACACAGAGACAAAAACATCTGTGTTTTAATATATTTCAGATTCAGAACCTATAGCCGAAGCTAACGAATCCCTTTCAAATCAGGAGGTGTACGAAGTCTCATCTGAGAGGGATCTACTCTTAGAAAGACTGAGAAAGGATGATTCCTGGGACTCCAGGCTGATAGAAACCTGGGCATGTGAAGGCACTTTAGAAAGGCAGCAAATAAATCCAGGCAAAGATTTCAGGCATGTCATCAACAAATACACGAGAAACCCCATGGAAAACCATAATGAAGAAATTGGAGAAAGCTCAAGTCCACGGAAGCGTCGGAAAACTTACTCCGGGAAAAAGCCTTGGCAGTGCCATGAGTGTGGGAAAGCCTTCAGTTACTATTCAGCCTTCATCCTGCATCGGCGGATTCACACTGGCGAGAAGCCCTATGCATGTCCAGCCTGTGGGAAGGCTTTCAGCCGCAGCTCCTCACTTCTGCAGCATCAGAGGATTCACACCGGCGAGAAGCCCTATAAGTGTACTGAGTGTGGGAAAGCCTTCAGCCACCGGTCGGCTCTGGGCCAGCACCAGCTCCTCCATTCTGGCGAGAAGCCCTATGAGTGTCTGGAATGCGGCAAAGCCTTCCACCAAAGCACGTGCCTCCGGCAGCACTACCGAACGCACAGCAGAGAGAAACCTTATGAATGCAAGGAATGCGGAAAACCGTTCCGTGGTATGGCCTCTCTTCTCAGACACCAGAGGGTTCACACCCGGCAGAAACCCTATGGTTGCAGGGAATGCGGAAAGGCCTTTAGCAACCGGCCAGGCCTTACCCAGCATCAGAGGACTCATACAGGTGAGAAACCCTATGAGTGCAGAGAGTGTGGGAGAGCATTCACCTACTTCTCTGCTCTGATTCAGCATCAAGGAACCCACACCGGAGAGAAACCCTACAAATGCAGTGACTGTGGGAAGGCCTTTGGTGACCGCTCAGCCCTCGTGAGACACCAGAGGATCCATACTGGGGAGAAGCCGTACCAGTGCAGAGAATGTGAGAAAGCCTTCAGCCAGAGCTCGTCTCTCACCAAGCATCTGCGAACTCACACCGGGGAGAAGCCGTACCAGTGCTGTGTCTGCAGCAAAGCCTTTAGCCAGAGTTCATCTCTCATTCAGCACCAGAAAACCCACACTGAAGGAAAATCCTGCAAGTGTGAGAAGCGGAAGAGAGGTCGAGGGATGCGTTCAGCTGTTTATTCACACAAAGAAGTCCTCAGTGGCTAAAGTGAAGTTGGTTGGTACAGTGATTCTTACATCCAAGTGGTGTGCACTCACTCTATGGAGTGCATGGCAGATTGCAAAAATGCTGAGACTGTGTCTGTGTGGTCCCACACTAATGACCCTCCTTCTGGACATACTATGGGAAAGGACACGAGGTAAATGTGGAGTTACAAACTCAGAATAGTTGAAGGGATGGTGAAGAGCTTCTAAAGCAGCACAGAGAAATTTGAAATAGTAAAGACCCGAATGTCAGATAGTAGGAAAACTAATCAGAGCAGAATGAACATTACTTGAAGTAATTACTTAAGCACTTAAGGGTATTATCCCCCCATCCATTCTAAATAATAATTTTAAACTCAAGCTAAAGTGAGGGGGGGGGCAGAGAGATAGTACAGCAGGCAAGATACTTGCCTTGCATGCAGCCAATCCCACTTCTATCCTTGGCATCCTATATGGTCCCCTGAGCACCACCGAGAATAAGTCCTAAGTGCAGAGCCCAGACTAAGCCCTGAGCATCCTAAAGTGAAATTAGAATCCTAGACGGAAATCACCAGGAAATTGTCATTTTTGGGCCACACTTGGTGGTGATCAGGAGTTACTTCTGGCTGTGCACTCAGAAATTGCTCCTGGCAGGCTCAGGGACTATATAGGTTGCCGGGATTTGAAACGGAGTTGGCAGTGTGCAAGACAAATGCCCTACCCACTGTGCTATCATACCAGCCTCCTCACCAGGAAATTTTCTAGGGCAATGTAAAGTAGGAGAAATATCTTAGGCCATAAAATTCTCTTTTTCTATGTCCCTGACCTATACCTATCCACTTACACATTTGTAGGTGTTTAAATAAGCAGTTGGGGGGCTGAAATGATAGCACAGCAGTAAGGTGTTTGCCTTGCATGCAGCAGATCTGGAGCGGACCCAGGCATCCTATATGGTCCCCAGTCCCCTGAGCCTGCCTGGAGTGACTTTTTTTGTTTTTGTTTTTGTTTTTTTGGCCACACCCAGTGATGCTCGGGTTACTCCTGGCTATGCACTCAGAAATTGTTCTTGGCTGGGGGGACCATATGGGATACCCGGGATCAAACTGAGGTCCGTCCTGGGTCAGTCACGTGCAAGGCAAATGCCCTACCACTGCACTATTGCTCCAGCCCTGGAGTGACTTCTGAGCGCAGAGTCAGAAGTAACCCCGGAATGCTGCCGGTGTCTAATGAAAACCAGCATTTGTATCCCTGGGTGTATACAATAAAATGAGGGGCTGCAAGGACCCAGAGTGACAGCACAGCAGGGAGGACACTGACCTTGCACACAGCTGACTCGAGTTTGATCTCTGATACTTTAAAGTCCCCCTGAGCCTGCCAGGAGTGATCCGAGTGTAGAGCCAGAAGTAAGCCCTGAATACTGCTGGGTGTGTCCCCTCCCTCCAAAAACCAGTAACATAAAAAGGGAAAAAATGAGTAGACCTAATGAAAATTTAAAGCTTTGATAAACTTTGAAGAAAACAAATAGGCACCCCTCAACCCTTGAGAAAATATTTACATCTCATCTATTCAACAGTTATGTCCAGACTTGAAAAAGATCTTCTACAATTAAGCAACTGAAACTCTAGCACTCAAATCAAATGGGCTGAACATTCTGAAACATAAGAAAATAGACATTCAGTGGCTGTATAAGCACATGCAGACCAACATGTGGACGCTGAAGCCACACGGTGAAGGCTGGAGCTAAGGTTTTGTAATGATTTAAACACTGGGCAGGTTCCCAGATGTACAGTAGATGATGTATTCACACGAAGTTCTTGGGGATATAAAACAAACTGCGGTAGGCAGTATGCCCCCTCCCTGTAAGATGTCCAGATGCCGTTAGATCCCCAGAACCTGCAAATATGTTACATGCACTGACTGGAGGAACATTGTATATGCAAGTTAGGTTAAGCCTTGACCTGGGATTATCAGGAGGACCAAGTCCTATGGCATGGACCTTTAAAAACAGAGAATCTGTCTGGAGACAGACCTGAGGAATGAACTGAAAGAGAAATTCGGAGCACTAACAGGATTTGGAGTATCCCTATTGACTGGCCCTTGCAGGCATCCAGGGAGCTACAGCCCCTCCCCCTGCACTTTCTGCTCTGAGTTGAGATCCAGGATGCCTGAACCCCATAATGGCTAGGTCAACCTGGCACTAGCCTACAGAGCTGAGAGATAATAAAAGTGTTGTTTTTAAGTTGATAAATGTGTGAGACTTTATACCTTATTGGTTGTTGGTTAAAAGTATATTTCAGGGGCCAGGGTGATGATACAGGGGTTACATACTTGGATTGCACACAGCCAACCTAGGTTCCATTCCTGGCACCACATTTGGTCCCCTGAGCACCACCAGGAGTGAGCCCTCAGCCCAGGAATAGTTCTGAGCACAGTTGGGTGTGACCCAACAACCCCTACTCTCCACCCCACCAAAAAAATTTTCAATGTTGTAGTTTGAAATGGTTGCTAGCAAAGCTGCTATGAAAAGAAAGCAGTAGACAAGTTTTGTATAAACACCAGTTTTCATTTCTCAAGCGTTAGACTGCTGGGTGATCGTGAACCTTTAACACAATTATGCATATTTGTGTTATCTGTGTTTTACACATGTTTAGAACAAATTCACACTAGGGGCCGGAGCCATAGCAAAGCGGGTAGGGCGTTTGTCTTGTACATGGCCATCCTAAGTTCTACTCCCAGCATCCCTTATGTTCCCTGAGCCTGTCACGTGTGATTTCTGAGCACAGAGTCAGATGTAACCCCTGAGCACCACCAGGTGTGGTCCAAAAACCAAAAGAAAAAAACAAGTTCACACCCATATACTAACCAGTAATCATTTTTTTTTTGTTTTGTTTCTGTTTTTGAGGCCACATCCGTTTGATGCTCAGGGGTTACTCCTGGCTAAGCGCTCAGAAATTGCCCCTGGCTTGGGGGGACCATATGGGACGCCGGGGGATCGAACCTCGGTCCTTCCTTGGCTAGCGCTTGCAAGGCAGACACCTTACCTCTAGTGCCACCTTCCTGGCCCCACCAGTAATCATTTTAACATAGCATATTTGTAAACTTTTGCGGGGGGAGAGAGAGAGAAAGAGAGAGAGACAGAGAGAAACAGAGAGACAGAGAGAGAAGAAGAGAAGAGAAGAGATGAGATGAGAAAAGAAGAGAAGAGAAAGAGAGTGGCCACTACCAGCAGTGTTCAAGGGTTGTTTCTGTCTCTGCACTCAGGGATTACTGCTTAGATCAACTTTCTACTCAGAGAATGTCTGAAATCCTCTTACCTCTCTGAGTAGAAAGTTGGTCAAAGCAAAGACCGCCTTTCTTGGGGGCAGTGGCAAGTAGACAAGATAGGTTTTAGAAGTCTGTGGGGTGGCACTGGCTGTGATCCCACTTTCTGGAGGGGCTCACTGCACTGCTTTCCCTGTCTTGCACCAACAATTGAAGTGTGTGGAGTCTCTACTCACACAGAATCCCTGGGTGTTGTGGGTGATGCCCAAGGAGGATGACTAAACTGTGTCCCACCCCCCAAAAAAAGAATGGGGAGTGAGAACATGAGAAGCAAACATCTTAGAGGACCCTGAGATGGTACAGTGGGGAGGGCGTTTTCCTTGCATGCAGCTGACCCGGGTTCAATGTGGGCATACCAGATAGTTTCCCGAGCCCACCCAGAGTGACTGCTGAGTGTAGAGCCAGAATCTCTGAGCACCATCAGATGTGGCCCCAAATCAAAACCTAAAAGAAAAGGGCTTAGGTGGGGCTGGAGTGATAGCACAATGGTAGGGTGTTTGCCTTGCACACAGCCAACACAAGATGGATCCGGTTTGAAACCCGAAACCCGGGCGGTGGCACTGGAGGTAAGGTGCCTGCCTTGCCTGCGCTAGCCTAGGACGGACCGCGGTTCGATCCCCCGGCGTCCCATATGGTCCCCCAAGAAGCTAGGAGCAACTTCTGAGCGCATAGCCAGGAGTAACCCCTGAGCGGCACAGGGTGTGGCCCAAAAACCAAAAAAAAAAAAAAAAAAAAGAAAAGAAACCCGAAACCCGGCATCCCATATGGTCCCTGGTCCCCCAAGCCTGCTAGGAGTGACTTCTGAGCGCAGAGCCAGCAGTAACCCTTGAGCAACCCCCCACCAAAAAGGAAGGGAAAGAAGGAAGGAAGGAAGGAAGGAAGGAAGGAAGGAAGGAAGGAAGGAAGGAAGGAAGGAAGGAAGGAAGGAAGGAAGGAAGGAAGGAAGGAAGGAAAAGAAAGAAAAAGTGTTGGTAGGTGCGGTCTGACAGAAGCAAGCCCTGCACTGGGCGCATGGGTAGGGCTTCTCGCGGTGTACACGGACCCGTGCTTGACCAGGGCTCCACTGGCTGAAGTGCTTCCCGCATGTCGGGCAGGTAAACGGCTTCTCCCAGGTGTGCAGCACCTGCTGGTGCTGGGCGAGGTCCGTGTGCTGCCGAAAGCCCTTGCTATACTCCTGGCAGGTGAAAGGCTTGCCCCTCTGCCCTCCAAGAGGAGGTTATTAATAACAACACGACTGGTTATTAACATTAATAATGTTAATTATAAAAATACTACTAATATAACCACAACATAATTATTACATACAATATGACATAATATATTATGTAAAATATAATATAGTTATTAATGCAATACAATTAATTACAAAGTAATTATCAGACACAACATAATTGATTACAATGTAATTATTTTATAATATGATATAATATAGTTATTAATGAAATTAAATATAGTCATTAATGATATTAATAATCGCTGGCGAGATTATTTAGTGTGGGACCTTCAGTGGCTAGCGAAGCCTCCTGGAGACCAGTAAGACCAACTCAGCTGCACCACCAGTTCCCGAAGCGGCAGATGCTGGGAACGCCTCTTGCCCTTCTGCATTCTGATAGGCTTATGGGATCGAGGCTAAGAAAGACGCGGGCCTATTGGCCAGAACTCTTGGGACCCGCGCGATGCTTTCTGGGAGTTGTAGTTTCTGGGCCCGCCTTTGGGCACACGGCGTTGGTAAGATGTGTTTGGCAACAGAATTAGGCGAGGAACTAAAATTCAGGTGAAGCCTCCCAAAAGTCCAAAATCACCGGGCACGCAAACCGATACAAACCTACTTCAACCTGGGGTGGTGGGAGCCCGACTTGATCGACCAATCAGACGTGAGCTACTGTTTGTTGCCTTAGCAATTGCTCAACTCCAATGGCTTTTCCTGCTTTATTCTAGGAAAAGGAAGTAGTTTGGAATAGTCAGAGAGATCAGAGGTGGGGTGGGGTGGTACAGGATTAAGAGCAGTTTTCTGCATTTCTTTTTTTCTGTTTTTGGGGCCACACCCGGCGGCGCTCAGGGGTTACTCCTGGCTGTCTGCTCAAAATAGCTCCTGGCAGGCACGGGGAACCATATGGGACGCCGGGATTCGAACCAACCACCTTAGGTCCTGGATCGGCTGCTTGCAAGGCAAATACCGCTGTGCTATCTCTCCGGCTCCAGTGGATTTTTATTTATTTATTTATTTATTTATTTATTTATTTATTTATTTATTTATTTATTTATTTATTTATTTATTTATTTTTGGCAGTTCTGCATTTTAATTTGTTCTGGTGACAAGGCTGCTGCGGCTTCCATCAGACGGAAAGTGGGACTGTCAAGGCCCGGCACTTCATATCCCCGCCTATTGGATCCCAGCATGGGCCCGGCGCGCTAGCTCACTGCTGATTGGCTCCTAGCCTCATGGGGGGGGGGTGGGATCACGGGAGGTGGAACCATCTTGTATATCTCCCCTCCTATTGGCTGCTTGGCTCTCCATCTTCCTGTCGATTGGCTTCTCAGTATCTGGGGGCGGGGCTTAGGCTGGTCTTTCCTGCCCGCGGCGAGGCGAGGACCTCCGGGATTCCTAGAGAGAACTCGGAAGAGCTCTCGGAGGCTGGACTGGGAGATCTCGCCTTTGCTTACTTCCGGCGGCGAAGTGCAGCCCAGTGTCGGCTTAGTGTTTTCCCTATTTTTTAAGAGGAAATTCACCTTCCTCGAGCTGACTGCAGGTTGGAAGGCGCCCCCCGCCGGGACTCTGGGTTCTGGAAAAGAGGGGAACCCCGCGTGGTCCGCCTGCGGACTCGTCCCAGCCCCTTCACCTTGAGCGGGCAGGTCTCCTAAGGAGTCGGCGTCAGGGGCCCGGTTTGCCCTTGTCGCCCTGTGTCTGTGTCCCGGACCGATGAAGCCACCCGCTGACTCGCCACGAATGACAGGCTCGAATGACAGGACGGACCGCGACCATTTTGCTGACCCCCGTTGTATCTTGAATGTGGCTGACAGTCGAGAGAGGGAGCGGCTGCGTCTGGAGTCTTTAGTAAGTCTATTTATTTGGTTTTTAGGTCGCACCCAGAAACGCTCAGGGTGAATCGCTCCCGGCAGGCTCGGGGACCATATGGGATGCCGGGATTCGAACCACCGACCTTCTGCATGCATAAACGCCTTACCTCCATGCTATTTCTCCGGCCCCTTATTTATTTATTTACTTATTTATTTATTTATTTATTTTTTGTTTTTGGGCCACACCCGGCAGTTGCCAGGATTTACTCCTGGCTCTGCGCTCAGAGATCGCTCCTGGCAGGCTCGGGGGACCATATGGGATGCCGGGATTCGAACCACTGTCCATCCTGGGTCCGCTGTTTGCAAGGCAAACGCCCTACCGCTGTGCTGTCTCTCCAGCCCAAGTCTCCTTATTATTGACTGATCATGTGAATATCTTGTTATTTACACCGGTGTTAAGCTAGGCCTGCTGTCTTGGTTTTTGGGTCACACCCGGCAGCTCCCAGGAGTGACTTCTGACTCTATGCCCAAAAATCGCTCCTGGCAGGCTCCGGGGACCATATGGGATGCCGGGATTTGAAACACCGACCTTCTGCATGCCAGACAAACGCCTTACCTCCATGCTATCTCTCCGTCCCCCAGGCCTGCTGTCTTAACTTTTAGGTTCTTCGTGCCTTTTGATACAGATGTTGGAAGCATCGCTTCAGTAATCATTAGTAGAGTCATGATTGCTTGGTCCACATCTTTTTTTTTTTGGGTGGTGGTGGTGCTCAGAGGTTACTTCTGGCTCTGTGTTCAGGTAAATTACTCTTGGTGGGACTGAGGAGGACTATGTATGTATGTATGGTGCCGGGTATCGCTGCATGTAACGCATGCACTTGGCTCTCTGTTCTATTTCTCCCACCTTGAGGTCCATATTTTCAAGAAAAATACCGCTTTGGGTCGTCTTTTCTTTTCTTTTCTTTTCTTTTTTTGGTTTTTGGGTCACACCCGGCAGTGCTCAGGGGTTACTCCTGGCTGTCTGCTTAGAAATAGCTCCTGGCAGGCACGGGGGACCATGTGGGACACTGGGATTCGAACCAATCACCTTTGGTCCTGGATCGGCTGCTTGCAAGGCAAACGCCGCTGTGCTATCTCTCCAGGCCTGTCTTTATTTTCAATGAACTCTTTGTCATCTCTTTGCTGATCATGATGCCCCTGTGTCTGTAGGTCCTGGGCTCATGAAAGGGGCCCATCCTGAGAATCTTCAGAACTGAAAGCCAATTGGATTTTGCTCTTGGACCCATCTGCTCTGTACTGGAATGATAATGACTGAATCTGGGGCAGAAGCAGACCTGAGCCCTGCGGCCAAGATTTCCTCCGAGCAGGAGGACCTTCTCATCGTGAAGGTGGAGGAGGAGGACTGCACGTGGATGCAGGAGTACCCCCCGCCAGCCCTTGAGATGTTTTACCAGCGCTTCAAGGACTTCCAGTACCATGAGGCGCCAGGGCCCCGTGAGGCACTGAGCCAGCTGCGTGTGCTCTGCTGTGAATGGCTGCGGCCTGAGATCCACACCAAGGAGCAGATCCTGGAGCTGCTGGTACTTGAGCAGTTCCTGAGCATTCTGCCTAGAGAGTTTCAGGCCTGGGTAAGAGACCATCACCCAGAAAGTGGGGAAGAGGCTGTGGCCGTGATGGAAAGTCTCCAGAGAGAAATGGAAAATCGCGGGCCGCAGGTGAGTGGGAGAGAAGGAGCAGGGAGCATTGGGAGGAGCAGGGAGTGTGCCCTTCTGCTTCTTTCCTGATGGAATTTGCTCCACTCTGGCCATCACCTGCCCCTCCAGCAGAAAGAATGAATTAGCTTGTTAACTTGGGTTAGGCAATGTGTGATTTACTTTGTGCTCTTGTTTGTATTTGGGGGTCATACCTTATGGTATTCAGGGATCATTCCTGGTGGTACTTGGAGGAATCTCTCCAGTACTGAGGATCAGAAAGGGGCCAGGTACATGCCAGACAAGAGGCCTCCCTGCTGTATTATCTCTCCAGTATGATTTTACTTAGTTTTAAAATGACTGTCTCTGCTGGCGGCGAAGTGTGATAGAGTGATAGCAGAGTGAAGAAGGTGCTTGCCTTGCATACAGCTGACTTAGGTTTCATCCCTGGGACCTTGTATGGCCCTCCAAGCATTACGAGGAGTGATCCCTGAATGCAGAGTCATCTGAGCACCACCATTGTGATCCAAAAGTTCTTAAAAAGCTGATAAATAGGGGCCAGAATGATAGCACAGTGGGTAGGGTATTTGCCTTGCATGTGGCCAACTTGGTTTGATCCCTGGCACCCCATATGGTCCCCTAAGCCTGCCAGGAGTGATATTTTTCCTAAAATGTAAATTTATTTATTTTTGGGTCACACCCAGCAGCACTCAGAGGTTATTTCTGGCTCTACGCTCAGAAATCACTCCTGGCAGGCTCGGGGGACTATATGTGATGCTGGTAATAGAATCTGGGTCCCTCCAGGATTGGCTGTATTCAAGGCTGTGATATTGCTCAGGTCCCCAGGAGTGATTCCTGAGCATAGAGCCAGGAGTAACCCCTGAGCACTGCTGGGTATGGCCTAACTCCTCTTCCCCATAAGAAAAAGGCTCTGATATAAATAAGGATGCTACTTGTTTTTCTGACTATATGGCAGTTTCAAAGATACCTAAGAAAGGGCCGGAATGTCACAGTGTTTTTTTTTTTTTTGTTTTTTTTTGTTTTTGCCTTGCATGCATCTAAACCAGGACGTTTGAATCTTCAAATCCTAGCAAAGCAAAAAAAAAAAAAGACCAAAAAACAAAACAAAACAAAAAAGATATCCAAGGTTATAATTGAAAGATTCCCTCCTTTGGCTCCCCAGCCTTCTAGTCTTCCTCTCCATAGCTAACCACTGTGGACTGCTACTTCTGTATTCGTGGAGGAATTATTCATGTTCATCTTCTGTACCTACCAGCCTCTGTGATGGGGGCAGACATGAGGAAAAAGAAATGGTTTAAAATCAGCGAGCATTTCCACCTCTTGCTTGCTTTTTGCTTCTATTTTGGTTTGTTCAGGACAGTGTAAATGGAACTATTTTGCTCTCTGAAACTGCTTTCAGTTCCATTGTTGGTTTGTAGCCCATCTTGTTCATTAGATTATTCTAAATTTTTACTTCAGTGCACTTGGCTGCCTTAGATATTATTCATGTGGCACAAATCTGAGAAGGCCTGCTGTTGGCTCAGGCTGGGGGTATCTGAGCTCTTCTGATGATATCGAACCAGTTTCTGTTCTGTAGCAATATTGATAAGAAAATTTTGACACGAGGCTATGAAACTTCCTGATTATTGCTAGCATGAAAGATACAATATTTCATTTCTGTTCTATTTTGGGGGGTAGGCCATACCTGGTGATGCTCAGGGATCAGTCCTGCCAGTGGTCAGGGGATCCCAGATTAGCTGTGTACAAGGCAAATGCCTTGTTCACCTTACACTAGTTCCTGCACCTGACTATTCTTATATACGTTTTTCTGATTGGGTTGGCCATTATTTATTGCAAGGAGCTGTGCATACCCTCCTTTTTTTGTTTATTTTTGGCAACATCTGGTAGTGCTCACTAGTTACTCCTGGCTCTGCACTCAGAAATTACTTCTAGCAGGTTCAGGGGATCATGGGATACTGGGGATCGAGTTGGAGTCAGCTCTGTTAAAGGAAAGCACCCTACTTACTGTACTATCACTCCAGCTCCCCTCTCTCATTTTTTTCTTTTTCTTTTTTTGTATTTCAGCCACACCTAGTGACGCTCAAGGGTTACTCCTGGCTATGCTCAGAAATTGCTCCTGGCTTGGGGGACCATATGGGACACTGGGGGATTGAATTGTGGTCTGTCCTAGGCTAGCACATACAAGGCAGACAGACACCTTACCCTCTGTGCCACCACTCAGGCCCTCCTCTCTCTCATTTTTTTATCTTCTTGCCCTTCAAAATATCACTCAACTTAGAAGCTCACTGTTTTTTTTTCTCTCTCATTTTTATGCACTTACATTTTTCTTCTGGGAAAAATAGACACTGTCTTTGTCATACTGAGTTGCAAATATTTTTCCATTTCTTTGCTTGTCTTTGAACAGAGTGAAGATGTTTTATGTTTATGTTTATTAGCTTTATGATTTTTGTTTTTGTTTTTGGGCCACACCCGGCGGTGCTCAGGGGTTACTCCTGGCTGTCTGCTCAGAAATAGCTCCTGGCAGGCTCGGGGGACCATATGGGATGCTGGGATTTGAACCACCATCCTTCTGCATGCAAGGCAAATACCTTACCTTCCTGCTATCTCTCCAGTCCAAGATGATATTATTATTATTATTATTATTATTATTATTATTATTATTTTTGGTTTTTGGGCCACACCTGGCGGTGCTCAGGGGTTACTCCTGGCTGTCTGCTCAGAAATAGTTCCTGGCAGGCACGGGGGACCATATGGGACACCGGGATTCGAACCAACCACCTTTGGTCCTGGATCGGGTGCTTGCAAGGCAAACGCCGCTGTGCTATCTCTCTGGGCCCAGCTTTATGATTTTTGTTTTTGGATTTTGGGCCATACCTGGCAGTGGTCAGGTTTATCTCCTTTCTCTGCACTCAGGGATCGCTGATGGTAGAATTCAGGGGATCATATAAGGTGCTGGAGATGACCCACGTCAGCCATGAGCAAGGCAAGCATCCTCCCCACTGAACTATCTCTTTGGCCCTGAAGCTTCCTGTAGGTGAGGGAGACAGAATGCTGTTTTTTGGGCTGGGCGGGGCTGGGCAGCCCAAAAAGGAGCTTTTATAGGATGCTCAGTGCTCTGTGCTTCCTTGGGGGCCTTCTGTCTCCCAGCTGTCCTCCCTTACTGCCCTCATTTCCTAGTAGTTGTGCCTTTGAGCCTTCTCGGGATTTCTTCTGCTCCCTGGTCCTCTGGCATAGTCCTGTTGGGGGGGGGGGGGTTATAGGCATGCCCTCTGGACCTAATTTGCATCATCATCACTCTGTTCTGAGCAGATGCCAGTATACCTCTACTTCCCTCAATTGCACATGGTCACTATCACACTTGCCATGCTCAGAGCAAGGACCTGCTTAGCTTGCACAACCCAGAACAGGCAGATGCAGAACAATTGTGTCCCGAGATTTGGGGTGTCCTGGCTGGAAGACATTCTGGCTTTTGTGGGTGTGAGGTTGAGTGTATCCTGCCTTGCCCTGGTCACCTGGGGAACTGAGCAGGACTTCCTGTGGCCTCTGTGACTTTCCCAAACTCCTTCTCTGGCTGTGTGTGGCCTAAGCTGCACCTGATCTAATGAGGTCTCACTCGCTGTGCCCTGTCTTCTTTAGTCTTTTCCTTGTATTGTTTGGGGGTGGCCCAGGGAGCCCTGGAGCTACTTCCAGAGGATAATTGACCTACCATTTGGACTTAAGGGCTTAGTAGGGGGCTGCAGGACCTCACCTGGCAGTATTTGGGGAGGGGCTGCTGGAAGATGCAGGCATTTAGCCCTAGGAGCATCTCCTTGGTCCTCGATTTTTTCTGATGCATAGTACAGTTTGACATGCGGTGGGAGAAGCATCTAGGCTCTTGGGCTTCTGCCGCCAGTGGCTAGGAGATGCGTGAGGAGCGGAGAGTGTTGCGGCCTGTCTGCCGTCTGCTCACTGCTGTGCTTGTGGTTGGTAGGTCGTGGCGTGTCCTGAAGCTCTTCCCGAGAGCCTGGTGCCCACTGGAGCTGGGCAGGAGCCCTTTGGTCACCGGCTCCTGCCCGGGGACCCCCAGCCTGAACCTGAGTCACAGAAGCCTCATCTTCTGGAGGAAAATGGTGAGGATCTGAGTCAGGGGACCCCATGGTGAGCTGCACGGTGAGGGGCCTGCAGGTCTGTCGCTGCAGCCTGTGGGACTGGGCTGGGCCAGATATGACATGAATGCTGGGTGCCAAGAGTGAGGCAAAGGCCAAGGGTTTTGCCAAGGGCCAGAAGGGACTGTAGTGTCTGTGCTGAGATTCTGTCACTGCGGCTTGGGGACTGTGCTGAGCCATGTTGGGAGGGACTCATGTCTTCATGCTCAGGGATTGCAGTGTTTGGGGATCATGCATAGCTGGGGATTAGACCTAGGTTGGCTGTATTACAGCTCTTGAGCTCTCCAGCCCACAGAAGTCTTTTTGTTTTGTGGCCACACCCAGCAGTGCTTAGGCTTACTCCTAGCTTTGTGCTCAAGGATTACTCCTGGACGGGTTTGGGGTCCTTAAGTGGTACCAGAGACTAAATGGGCTTGGCATATTATAAGGCAAGGGTCTTATCCCTGCATTGCCTTTCTAGCCCCAGAAGTCATTTTGGGGTGTACATGTGTGTATACTGGGGATGGAACCCAAGGGAAACCTTCCTCTTTGCAGAAACTTTTTTTTTTTTTTTGCTTTTGTTTTGTTTTGTTTTTGGGCCACAACTGGTGGCGCTCAGGGGTTGCTCCTGGCTATGTGCTCAGAAATCACTCCTGGCTTGGGGGACCTTATGGGATGCCTGGGATCGAACACAGGTCTGTCCTGGTCAGCCACATGCAAGGCAAATACCTACCGCTGTGCTATCTCTCCGGCCTCCCTCTTTGCAGAAACTTAATTTTTTTATTTTCTGTTTTGTGTATGTTTTATTGGGGGGGGTGTATAACCAGCAGTGCTTAGGGCTTACTCCTGGCTTTGCACTTAGAGATCACTCCTGGCGGTGTGATCTATATAGTGTGGGACTATATAGTGTGCTAGGGGTAAAACCCAGGTTGGCTACGTGCAAGGCAAATGTTCTCTGCCCACTGTGATGTTGCTCTGGCCACCTCTCTTCTTCAATGATGGTATAGGGGCTTCTCATGCACATTCTTCTCTTTGCTCTGCTAGTGGTTCTCTGGCAGCTGTGACAGTTGTGCCTCCTTGAAGCTGGTGCAGGCCTCTGAGCAGTGTACTGAGTCCTGTTCAAATCCACAACATGGCAGTGATTTCACTCTTTCTTGTTGTTTGTGTTGGGGACCACACCGGACTGTGCTCCTGGCCCTGTGCTCAGGGATCAGTCCTGGTGGACTCTGGGACCATGCATGGTGCCAAGGATTGAATCCAAGTCAGCCACATGCAAGGCAAGCAGCCTGTCTGCTGGACTATCTCCCTGGCTGCAGTAATGATCCTGAGTACTTTGTCCATTTTATTACTGTTGGGTTTTGTGTTTGTATGGTAATTAATTAGTAAATAATATTGAATAAGAGTGAAATTATCCTAGGATGGTAAATAGAAATACCTCAACATAAAGGAAAAATAAGTTCATTCAGATCACAAACCATCTGCTAGATTTGTAGAAGGGTTTAATGGAACCATAGAGAAGTTACAAGATAGAATGAATTTTATTCTAGTCTTTGCTGTTCTTTTTTGTGTGTGTTTGGATTGGGGCCACATCTAGTAGTGCTCTGAGGCTGCTTCTAGCTAGAAACTTGGGGATCCCTCTCAGAGGTGTTTGAAGGACCATGTGCTTCTGGAATCAAAGCCAGGGTTCACATGCAAAGCATGTTTTCTAGCCTTTTGAGCCATGTCCCAGTCCTCTTGCACATGTATAGACTGCCCTATACATATTTAAATTATACTGAAGTACTCTTTTTATTCTTTTTTTTTTTGTGAGGGGGTTGGGCCACACCTGGTGATGCTCAGGGGTTACTCCTGGCTATGCACTCAGAAATCGCTCCTGGCTTTGGGGACCATATGGGACGCCAGAAGATCTAACCGTGGTCCGTCCTGGGTCAGCCACATGCAAGCAAACATCCTATCTCTGCGCCACTGCTTCGGCCCCCTCTTTTTATTCTTTTTTTTGGTTTTTGGGTCACATCCAGCAGCGCTCAGGGGTTACTCCTGGCTCTATGCTCAGAAATCACTTCTGGCAGGCTCAGAGGACCATATGGGATGTGGGATGCCGGGATTTGAACCACTGACATTCTGCATGCAAGGCAAACGCCTTACTTCCCTGCTATCTCTTCGGACCCCTTTTTTTTTTTTTTTTTTGTGGTTTTTGGGTCACACCCGGCAGTGCTCAGGGGTTATTCCTGGCTCCAGGCTCAGAAATTGCTCCTGGCAGGCACGGGAGGACCATATATGGGACGCCGGGATTCGAACCGATGACCTCCTGCATGAGAGGCAAACGCCTTACCTCCATGCTATCTCTCCGGCCCCTCGGACCCCTTTTTATTCTTAAAAAGACCTTAAAAGAATATACAATTCCAGCCCTTAAAAATAGTTAAGGCAGGGGCTAGAGTGATGGCATAGCTGGTAAGTTCTTTCATTATGCCGACCTGGGTTCAATCCCCAGCACCCTATATGGTCCCCAGAGCCTAGCAGGAATGATTTCTGAGTCACAGAGCCAGGAGTAACTCTTTAGCACTGCCAGGTATGGCCCAGAAACAAATAAACAAATAGATAGAATATTAAAAAAAAAAGTTAAGGCAGGGCCAGAACAATAGTTCAGTGTGGGGGGCTCTTGCCTTGCACACAGCTGGCTGGATTCAATTCTTGGAATCCCACAGGGTCTCCAGCCTGCCAGGAGTGATTGTACAGCTGGGTGTGGCCCACTCCCATCCCCCCAAATATGTTTGGCATTGGGCTTAAGGGATTGTACCCATATGGTCCCCTGAGACTGCCAGGAGCAACTTCTGAACACAGAGCCAGGAATAACTCCTGAGCATCACCAAGTGTGATCCAAAAACAAAAACAAAACAAAAAGAGAGAGAGAGAGAGAGAGAGAGAGAGAGAGAGAGAGAGAGAGAGAGAGAGAGAGAGAGAGAGAGAGAGAGAGAGAGAGAGAGAGACTGTACCTCGAATAGGATGCTTTCCTTATAATAGCCAAATTAGTTCACTTTCCTGTGCTGCACATAGTCCTCATGCCCACCGTGAGTGATTCCTGAGCAGAGCTAGGTCTGTAACCTAGCCCCAGAAGTAAACCTGGGGCTACTTCTGACTGGGTTCTTGGTGGTCATTTTTAGTAGTGCTCGAGATTGTCTGTTGCTGACATCCTGCATGCCAGGCCTGCTCTCTCTGCCCATTGTGCTTTCTGGCCCTATTTTTCCTCCTCTTGTATGTTCCAGCTCTGTCACTCCTAGTCTTTGGGAAGACAAATGCACACACCCCTTTACTCACAAGGTCTAGACTGCCAGGCTCATAGACACATTCCTGATGCACAGTGACTCATGGATGGAGAAGGAAGTGACAGCTTAGGGTCAAATGTCACAGCCATTTGGGCTTTGGTCTCACCAGAAAGCCCTACAATTGCTACCTCCGCCCCTACTTCCATGAGTGAGTTCTAATGAAAGGCTTGCCCTTTCCTGTCCTGAACGTAGGGATTCTCTCCATGCTGTGCCCAAAGGAAGGTGCTCTTATCTGCATTCCCCACTGGACTGGTCAGAGATGTTCCCCTACTTTGCTCTATGACCCAGAGTAGCTGTGACAACATCTTCATTGACAGACAGGAACTCCCTGAAGTGGTTCCTTGAAGGAGAATAAGAGGGAACAGTGGCGGCATGTTGGAAGCGTGATTGGGGGACCCCAGACATCCTGACCTGGAATCTCCTCCTTTCCCTTCAACCAGCATAAGTGAGCTGGAGATGGCCGGGACTCTTGGGGGTGGGGAGGCAGCTTTCTGGGGTGCATGGAGCTTTGGTTATTCTTCTGGGTGACCAGAATGGTCCTGACAGAGGGAAGCCACCCCCTCATTGCGCACGGTTGAGCTTGGGAAGGGAAAGTGAGTCAGGGTTTTAGAGGGCCCAGGATAGAGGGGGACCCCTAGAGCTAAGCAGCAGAGTTGGGCACCATTGTGCAGGCAGGAGCGGAAGCAGAGGTGGCCCAGGCAACATCACTGATACCCCTTTTCCTCCTCCCTCAGCCCTTCCTGCTCTTCGCAGCCCACCTGTCCCCCCAACGGACCACCCTGAGCTGACAGCCTCTCTCCTCTCCATGGGGCCACAGGTGAGGCGCTGTCTGGGCCTTAGGACCCCATCTGCTCTTGGACGAGCCATACCCTGAGTGCCTTTCCTGCCCCTGTTTCTTCCCTTGGGGCTCCCAGTTCTTTCCTTGCTCCTCCCGGGAGGGCAGTGGCAGGAGCAGGCATTGAGCAGAAATCTCATGTTACAGAAGTTGGTGAAGATCGAAGATGTGGCTGATGTAGCTGTGTCCTTCATCCTGGAGGAGTGGGGCCATTTGGACCAGTCCCAGAAGGCCCTCCCTAAGGGTGACAGGAAGGAGAATTATGGGGGTGTGACTCCCCTGGGTAAGAATGATTTTGTCTGCATGGGTCAGGGCATCTTCATTTTCTTATCACCTTAAGAATCTTTAGCATATCCTATAAATCATGTATGTATATTTTAATTGCTATGACTTTGCTATTTTCTTTCTATAAAAGAGTAAATCAACTTTCTTTCCCTTTTTTGCATTTTGATTTGGTTTGGGGTGGTCACAACCAGCAGTGTTGGGGGTCAATCACTCCTGGTGATTCTTGGGGGTTGTTCATGGCATTGTGAAGTTTAGCAGGGGGAACTCTGTGGGGCTGGGGCTCAAACCCGAAGCCCCATGTGAAAAGCATGTGCCCAGCCCTTTCAGCATTACCTCCTTGGTCCTAAAGGTCTCTGTTGAGGAGACCTCCTCAGCTTTCTTGAATTTCACCTTGAAAAGACCTTGATTGGGCCCAGAGAGATAGCACAGCGGCGTTTGCCTTGCAAGCAGCCGATCCAGGACCAAAGGTGGTTGGTTGGAATCCCGGTGTCCTACCAGGAGCTATTTCTGAGCAGACAGCCAGGAGTAAACCCTGAGCACCGCCAGGTGTGACCCAAAAAACAAACAAACAAACAAACAAAAAAGACCTTGATTAAGTCTGATGATCTGTGATGGGTATTTGCAGTCCAGCAAGTGCTGTCTTCACTGCTTTAAAATAGAAGTACTTAGAACTGACCTGATTTTCTTTTATCAGGTCTGTGGTAGTTCTCAGTCTCCTCTGTCCCCTTGACATACTGAATAACTCCAGCTGACCGTTTTCTGTTGTGACAGTGTCTCACTTTGCTGCCAGCTATCATCTCAGAAGTGGTGGTGGCCATGCCTGGCTCGTGGTCCTTTTCCTTTCCTAGTGCACGGGTGACTGGCTGGCCTCTGTCATCACCTCCATATTAAAGAGTCTGTGTCTTTTCTTTGTTCTGGTAACATTTGTATTTTACTTGTCCTATCACTTCTTATTTTGGGGCCATGCCCAGAGGCGCTTAGGGGTTACTCCTGGCTCCTGGCTTGGGGGACTATATGGAATACCAGGGATTGAACACAGGTCAGTCATGTGCAAAACAAATGCCCTATTCACTGTGCTATACTCTGACCTGTCCTATCACTTTTGGACTTCTGTGTCCCCAAATGAGGTTTTGGCCCTATTTCCAATTTATGATCTGGGAACTGACACTGGATTGTGCTGTCAGAGCAAGTACAAGTCTCAGTTTTGGGCAAGCCTTTTGGAGCTTTGGGACCTTTCATGCCTTTTGAATGTGTCTATTTATTTATTTATTTATTTATTTATTTATTTATTTATTTATTTATTTATTTATTTGTGTGTTTGGTTTTGGGGCCATATGTGACAGTGCTCAGGGCTTACTCTGGCTCTGTGCTCTGGAATCACTCCTGGCAGGGGACTGTCTGGGATGCAAGGGACTGAACTTCGTCTGGCCACGTGCAGAGCAAGCGCCCTCTCTCCTGTACTATTGCTGTACTACCAGCCCTTGAGGGTGCCCCTTTAGAAGGGTCACTGTGTATCAGGCACACAACTGGAACCCACACATATATGTGCAGATCTCTGCACATATGTACTCTGCCTTTGTACATGTGTGGCTCTGTAAGCCATTTCTTGCCACTTTCACTGGTGGGCTCTTGATGAAATACACTGAGGATTCCAAATATCTTTCAGCATTATCCGAAGGCTTTTTTTTTTTACTTACAGACTACTAATTAGAAAGTCTTAAAGTTGGGGCCGGGCGGTGGCGCTAAAGGTAAGGTGCCTGCCTAGCCTGCGCTAGCCTTGGACGGACCGCGGTTCGATCCCCCGGTGTCCCATATGGTCCCCCAAGCCAGGAGCAACTTCTGAGCGCATAGCCAGGAGTAACCCCTGAGCGTTAGCGGGTGTGGCCCAAAAACCAAAAAAAAAAAAAAAAAAAAAAAAAAAGAAAGTCTTAAAGCTAGAGATGTGGCTCAGTGGTGTGGAGGAGGACCTGGGTTCAATTTCTGGCACTGGCAAAACAACAGCAGCAGCAGCAACAACAAAATAGCTGGGGGACTGAGAGCTAGTATAGGGCTAAGTGCTTGCCTTGTGTGCCCTGGACCCTGGTTCCATCCTCAGCACTACATATGGGAACATGGTCTCCTGAGAGGTCCCTGAGCACAGAGTCAGGAATAAATCCTCATTACCTCTGGGAGTGGTCCAGACCTCACACTCAGTCCCCCAAAAGTGTAAGACTGACTTTTGTTTTTCAAAGTTTCCTTTTATTATTTTTTTCTGTTATGTTTGTATAGAATTTATTTTCCTATGGTTTATTTTGTGTTTGGAATTTGGGGGGAAAGAGTGCTAGGCTACACTGGAGTATGATCAGGGCTTACTCCTTGCTTTATGCTCCAGGATCATTCCTGGCAATGCTTAGGGAACCATGTTTGGTGTTGATCGAATCTGAGTCGGCTGTGATAAGGCAAATGACTCCCCACTCTCCTATCCCCCTGGCTCCTCCTATAGTTTGTTGATCCATGCCTGTTCTCTGCTTCGTATGTATCAGGATCTTAGTGGTGGTTTTTTTCAGCTCTTGGAATTATTTTGGGGAAGGATAGAGGTGGGTGGAGTTAGGAATATTTTGGCTACACCCAGCAGTGACTCACATGCTGCTGTTTTCAAATTCACTGATGGGGTTTAGAAACTGTGGTGGACCTCAAATGTGGCTTCTGAGTAAAGGAATGGGGAAGCCAGCTCAGGTGGAAACAGTCCCAGACAGGCATGAGTGAGACTGAAGAGCCTGGTTTGCAGCAGTGGGGTGTTATGTCCCTTGCTGGCACCTGACTAGACAGCCAGGGATGGCAAGGTTCACAGATTTCAGTCAGAGTAGTGTTCATACCTCCATTCAGGAAGGGATGAGGGCCCGCTGTGGTCTGTCAGGTCTGAGACCCCGAACAGCTGCCTCCATTGTTGGCACTGGAGTCTGACTTGTCTCAGAGTCACCTCCACTTAAAACACTCATGAGCTGGGGCCAGAGCAATAGCACTGTGGCAGGGCACTTGTCTTGCATGCGGCTGACCCAGGATGGACCTGGGTTCGATCCCGGTGTTCCATATGGTTCTTCAAGCCAAGAGCGATTTCTGAGTGCATAGGCAGGAGTAACCCCTGAGCATCACTGGGTGTGGCCCAAAAACCAAAAGAAAAAAAATTATGAGCTTATTATTTTACTTTTTGAATGGGAGAGAATTCTAATATGAATAAATATGAATCTAATTTGATGTGAATAAGAAAGGGAAATATGGTGATTACTAGGATTTCTTCCCAAGTCAGAGGAATGAGGGAAACAGGTCAAAAGGCTGGAGCCATGGGGAGGACACTAGCTAATCTGGTTTTGATTCCCAGCATTTCATATGGTCCCAAAGCATGCCAGGAGTGATTCCTGAGTGCCAAGTCAAGCCCTGCTGGGTCAGATCCAAAAGCAAAAAATCAGTTTATTTATTTTTTTTGAATCAGTACATTTTTTTTGTTTTGTATTTGTTTCTACCATTAACATATATGTGGAGTTTGGAGAGATGGTTCACGAGGGAAGGTGCTTACCTTGCATGCAGCTACCCCAAGTTTGGATTCCTGGTATTACCTGTGTTACCCTAAGCACTACCAGGAGTGATCCCTAGTTATAGGGGTTAAGGTGCTTGTCTGGTATGAAGCTGATCCAAATTTGTTCTCTGGGACTCCCAGTCCACTGAGCACTGCCAGGTACAACCTCTGAGCACAGACCCAGAAGTAGTCTCTGCCTGGTGTGGCCCAACCCCTAACTTCCCCCAAATCAACATATGTATGTACAAAGTAAAGTTCACTCCAAGTCAGTTCTTTATGTCATTTCACAGAACCTTTTACTGATAACTCCTCGATCCTTCTATTTCTTTTTTAGTGACCACTAATTGCTCTGACAGTCTAAATACTTTTGGGGCCAGAGGAGTTAGTGATGCTCAAGGGCTATTCCTGGGTCTGTGCTGAAAAGTCACTCAATGAGGGTGCTGGGAGTCCTTCTGGGGTGCCAGGGACTAGGTTTAGTTGCTTGCACGGCAATCACCTCACCCCTTATACTGTCTCCAGTCTTCACAGTCTAAATGTTTTACTCATCATCATTCATTTGGCTTATGTCTACTACATTATGAGTGAAATCATACGATGCTCTTTCGCTGTGTGCCTTATTCACTAAGCATTGTGCTCTGCAGTTGCCTCCAGACTGTTGCAAATAACATCATTTCATGTCTTTTTTTGCAGGGGCCGGGGAGCTGCCAGGCAATGCTTAGGGGGCTCCAGGGCCATTCTAGCTGTATTCAGCCCAGCTGTACCAACCAGATAGGTCAGCCGTTGATGCTTAACAGGTTTCACCAGGGCCACACCCAGCCATGTTTGGGGTGCCATCAGTGTAGTAATTGAGCTTGGGGGTACTTACATGGCAGACATGCGAGTCAGCTTTTGGAGTTCTCTCTGCCTCTGGCAGTTCATTTGAAAGAGATGAATTGCATTTCTTTATTATGTAGGAAGTTTGCAAAGGCCTTGGTGTTTCTCTAGCTTTAAACTATTCTTAACAAAGAACAGTTGGGTCGGAGAGATAGCACGGGCATTTGCCTTTCATGTGGCTGATCCAGGATGGACCCCGGTGTCCCATATGGTCCCCCGAGCCAGGAGCGATTTCTGAGCACATAGCCAGGAGTAACCCCTGAGCATCACAGGGTGTGGCCTGAAAAGCAAAAAAAAAAAAAAAAAAAAAAAAAGAATAGTCCCTATTTCCTGCTAACTCTGAAGATGTGTCTCTATAAGCCATATTAGGCTTTGTGTGGTTTAAAGTGCAAATAGTTTACAGTTTCTGAAACTAGTAATTTCCTTCAGGACTAGCCCCTGATTACAAAGAATATCTTTAGTCTGTTTTCCCTTAGTTGGTGCTAAACTCAGATTGTTTGAGGAATTGGAAAAACCAAAAAAGTATTCTTTCTTCTTCAGACAAGACTGAATGAGTTGTACAATCCAGTATCATAACTTATTAGGGAACATGAATACAGCACAGGGATTTTCAGACAGTATCTTGGTGTCTGGGCCTTCCCTACATGTCTTACTGCCACAACAATCTGTCCCACCCCGTCATGCTTTCCCAGTGTATGTCCATCTCACTGGGTTAGCATGTGGCCCTCCCTCGCTCTCTTCTCTGGAACCCAGTACTAGTGCTTTCTTGTTCTTCTTCTCTTCCAGACTGTCGGTCCACCAGCGATGACCCTGGGAAGCCGGTTTTGGAGCACTCGGACTCCTCTTGGCTGACCTCCAGAAGCCCGGAACGAAATGGGCCCCAGAGCCAGGAGCTGGGAGAAGTTATTGGCCTGCATGGTCTGGTAGATGCGTGGCAGGGCCACTCGCCTGTAGGGAAGTTGAGGCAGGACTCACCCCAGAAGAGAGACCTTGGGGCCGCCCAGGATGTGACCCGAAAGCACCCCCCAAATGGTGAGCGAGGCCACAGGTGCAGTGACTGTGGCAAGTTCTTCCTGCAAGCCTCCAACTTCATCCAGCACCGGAGGATCCACACGGGCGAGAAGCCCTTCCAGTGCACCGAGTGTGGCAAGAGCTACAACCAGCGCGTGCACCTGACGCAGCACCAGCGCGTGCACACGGGCGAGAAGCCCTACGCGTGCCAGGTGTGCGGGAAGGCCTTCCGCGTCAGCTCCCACCTGGTGCAGCACCACAGCGTGCACAGCGGCGAGCGGCCCCACGGCTGCAGCCAGTGCGGGAAGCGCTTCGGCCGCCACTCACACCTCATCGAGCATCTCAAGCGCCACTTCCGAGAGAAGTCCCAGAAGTGTACGTGGGCCGGGGGCCGGGCGAGGAGTCCAGCCGTGTCCTCCCACCTCACTGGGCTGGGCAGTGCCTGGGTGGCATCTCTGCTCTCCCCAGTCCCCCACTTCCCTATCTTCCAGCAGCTCCCTCACATGTCACCCCACATTTCCCAATGGTACTGCTCTGGCTCCCTGAATGGCAGGCATTGGCCCATTTTTAAAGAGGATGTGGCTTTTTTCCCTCCTCCCTTTTCTCCCAATCTAGGTATTTTACTTATGGGAGAAAGAGGAACACACCCAGTGGTGCTTAGGACTGACTTCTGGCTCTGCACTTAGGGCATTCCTATGGGATCCTGGGGATCCAACCCAGGTCAGCCGCATGCCAAGAAAGTTCCCTACTTACTATCTGGCTCTATTTCTCTTATTTGAAGGGATACAGAGCAGAGGTTTAGGAGATGTTGGTAGATTATAAACCTACTCATGATTTGGGGTTGTTATTTTCAGTGAAATGAACAGATTAAATATGAAAAAATCAAACAAACTGGCAAAATCCAGTAAATGTAACGCCTAGACTGGGCGAAAACTAGTGTTTGTCAGTAGGAAAAGGGGTGAGTGGGAGGTAAGGGGGTAGAAGGTCTCCCTGTTTGTTTTTTGGGCCACACCTAGAGGTGCTTAGGGGTTACTTCTGGCTCTGTGCTCAGAACTCACTCCTGTCCGTACTCAGGGCTGGACATTGTATTGCATTCTGCCCCTATATCCTGTCTGCTTAACTCATGTTAAGTTTTCCTCATCTTTTTTTTTTTTTTTTTTTTTTTTTTTGGGCCACACCCGGCATTGTCAGAAATAGCTCCTGGCAGGCATGGGGGATCATATGGGACACCGGGATTCGAACCAATCACCTTAGGTCCTGGATCGGCTGCTTGCAAGGCAAACACTGCTGTGCTATCTCTCCGGGCCCAAGTTTTCCTCATCTTATTTGATATTCCTTTTCTTTCCTTTATCATGAAAGTGGCTTTTGTTTGTGTAGTTTTTTGTTTGTGTTTTTGGGTCACACTGGTGGTGCTCAGTCACATGTGATGCTGGTGCTTGAAACCAAGGTCAGCTGAGTGCAAGGAAAGTGCCTTTCCCATTGTATTATCTCTCTGGCCCCTATAATGAAAGTGGTTTTCAATACCTGGCAGTGCTCAGGATTCACTCCCAGAAGTGCTGGAAGATGCTATGTGGTAATGGGAATCAAATCTAAGCCTCCTACGTTTCCATAGGCCTCCAGCCTGTTGTGTTTCCGACTGTTATGCAAACACGTGTTCATCTTTTACCCCTGAGTATGGAATCCTGGGATCTCCCAGAAGCTGCTCTCATGGAGTCCTTTTGCTCCTGGGGACCTCTCCCTGCTCCCTGTGACCCAGTTCCAGCATGTCATCATGCCCCCCATCCACCACTCAAATTTTTCTCCTGTAAGAACTGATGACATTTGTGTTTCCTTTCACTCTTTCAGGCAATGACCAAAGAAGTAAGAACCCAAAGTTGACTATGAAGAAGAAACTTCCCGAAGCAGACACTGAACTGTCAGAAAGAATCCAGAGAAATGTTTCTCCAGGCCAGGAGCTTGGAGAAGGTCCTAACCACCAAGGTAAGCTGGACTGCAAGCAGGGGACGCCCACGGAGGAGAGTTTGGCACAGCCCCCTTCCAAGAGGGTCAGCTTCCGAGAGGTCGCCTATGCCCACAAAAAGTCCTCAGCAGGCGAGAGACCGCACAAGTGTAGTGAGTGCGGGAAGAGCTTTATCCAGAGCGCACATCTGGTGCAGCACCAGCGCATCCACACAGGTGAGAAGCCTTTCCGGTGTGAGCAGTGCGGCAAGAGCTACAACCAGCGGGTGCACCTTACCCAGCACCAGCGCGTGCACACGGGCGAGAAGCCCTACTCGTGCCCCGTATGCGGGAAGGCCTTCAGGGTGAGGTCGCACCTGGTGCAGCACCAGAGTGTGCACAGCGGCGATCGGCCCTTCAAGTGCAGCGAGTGTGGCAAGGGCTTCGGGCGACGCTCGCACCTGGCTGGGCATCTCCGGCTGCACTCGAGGGAGAAGGCCCACCAGTGCCCCCAGTGTGGCGAGATCTTCTTCCAGTATGTCAGCCTGCTGGAGCACCAGGTGCTGCACACGGGCCCAGAGCGGCACAGCCTGGGGGACAGAGCCTATGGCTGGAACCTTACAGTAGTGGAGGACAAGAAGGTGGAGCTTCCGCTGCAGCCATCCACGGCTGACGATCCCAAACTCCTCCCGCACTACCAGCCTCACAGCCCCAAGACAGCCTCTTCTGGTGATCTCTGTGCTGAGGGCGTGGGCGAGTGTGCCCACATGAAACTATCCCCCAAAACCTATTCCAGTGACAAATCCCACAACTGTAATGAATGTAGCCGGGACTTCGCCTTGAAGTCACACCTTCATCAACACCAGCAAGTCCACACTGGGGAGAAGCCGTTTCAATGCAAGGAGTGCGGCCTGAGCTTCAGTTGGAGCTGTAGCCTCTTCAGACACCTGCGCAGCCATGAGCGGACAGAGCCCTTCAATCCCTGAGAGCAGTCTTCCCACAGGTACCCCTGCTCTGGCCTGGCTGGGTGCTGGCCCATGGTGACATGAAAATCCTTTTGTTGGGTTCAGCCTTTAGGAACAACACTGCTGTCATCTAGCCACTGTCCTGTTAAGAAGCACGTTGCCAGTCTCTCTGCGCTTAGTATACTGAGAGCAGTGGATGTGAAGATGTGGCTGTGGATGTAGGATGTGGTGGGGAGAATTGGAGGGTTTGTGGCTGGTGGGCACCTCAGAACGTTGATGTGGGGCAGGACTTACAAACACAGTAGGAATCAGCTTGTTTTGTAGTTTCTGCCTTGTGAGGTGGATGGCTCATGTGTTCAGGGAGGAGCATCGGAGGAGAACGAGCTCTTCAGTCTGAGAGCTGTTTGGTACCTGAGTAACAAGCACTTTCTAGAATCAACTGTCCCAGCCTCTAGAATGCTCTGGTCTTGGTGCCCATCTTGAGTATTAAATCCTTTGAAAAGAAGCTCTCTTAAAGTCCTTGTATTTGGGGGAGCTGGGGTTGAGAAATGGGTCAAGTGTCTGTTCTTGCTGCCTTATTCAGTCTAGCTTCTCCTGGAGAAGTCTGACCTTGCTTTGGGTTAGACTCTACTGGCAGCACCATCAGTGAGCAGAACATGAAGTGAGTAAATCAGAGAAACTCACATCTTGAGAAATGGAGAGAGGAGTCACATGGAAACGGTAGATGAACCAAATGAGAGGCTGGTCACCTACATCTGTAAAAGGGATCAGGCCAAGTTGAATTAGGAGCAGGACAAGCCACAGTGCTCAGAACTGGCCTTATAGGACAAGGGGACGAGGAATGAGTTTTCCTTTGCATTGCCATGAGGGTTGGAAGCAATGGCAGGGAGACACCTCCAGTGAAACTTGCCTTGTGGGAAAGAGCTAGGAGAAGATTAATTAGGGTTCAGATGAGCCTTTATGAGGAAGAGTCCCTGGGGAATGGGGCCTGGTTCTGCTGACCACCTGGTTTATAGTGAAGGCACCATAGTCACGTGTATGTGCCATGTTGGACTCCTGCTCTTCTTGCTGCTCCATGCCCACTGCATTACCATTTCCAGTTGGAGTTTCACCCCCAGATAATGAAGCTACCTTCCTCCGGAGTTAACTTTGTTTTGTTTGTTTGTATCTTTTTTTTTAGTTGGTTTTTGGGTAACACTCATTGATGCTCAGGTTTACTCCTGGCTCTGCACTCAGGAATTAGTCCTGGTGGTACTCAGGGATTTATATGAGATATGAAGGCAAGCACCTTAGCTGCTTATAGCTCTGGCCCCATATCTGCCAGAGAGTAGGGAAACCTTTTTTGGAGTCAGGGAAGCCTTAGTATTGGGACTGTTCTACACTTCCTATGAATTATGGCATGCATCTGAGCCAAAATAAACCCATTTCAAAGGCATATGGGGTCAAGCAATGGTTTACATCTAAAGCTAGTCAGTGGAAGAACACATAGATCCCTGGATGGTGTGTGACTGAACCTGAAAGGTAGTTGGGCAGCCAAGGTATAGATGGGAGTGAAAAACTGGTAAGAAAGTTCTTTTCCCGGGACTAGAGTGATAGCACAGCAGTAAGGCATTTGCCTTGCACGTGGCCAACACAGGATGGATACCAGTTCGAATCCCAGCATGCCATATCCCATATGGTCCCCTGAGCCTGCCAAGAGCAACTTCTGAGCACCGCTGGGTGTGACCAAAAAAAAAAAAAGAACGTTCTTTTTCCCAACAGGAGGAGACTTTGCATCACTATCCTGTATACATATTAATGAAATTCCAACAGGTATCATGGAATAATAGTATGTAGAAAATTAAAGGAATTCTTGGAGGCCAGAGAGATAGCACATTGGTAAGGCATTTGCCTTGCATGCAGCCAATCCAGAATGAATGGTGGTTCATCCCATATAATCTCCCATGCCTGCTGAAGCAATTTGTGAGCACAGAGCCAGGAGTAACCCCCAAGCACACTGGGTGTGACCCAAAAACTAAAAACCAAAAAAAAAAAAAAAAAAAAAAAGGAAAGAAATAGAAAAGAAAATTAAAGAAATCAACTTTATTAAGGTAAATAAATTAAGATGTTACCAAAAAAAGACAAGTACAAAACCAGTTTAGTAAAGATGTCATTTTGGGGGTGGAGGATGTACCAAATCAGTGTTCTGGGGACAATGGGCCAGCCAGTTCAGTGCTTCAATCAGCTGGCAATGCAATGATGCCTGGGCCCTGTGGTGCTGGGGATAGAAGCTTCCTTTAATAAAATTAACAATTTTTAAGGCATTTCTTAGAACCTCCATCAGACTGGTTGGAATGTCTTTGGACACCACTGCTTCTTGATGAGTAAAACAGTGATTCCATAGAGTGGTGTTATGGGTGGCTTCCAGCAGCTTTGTGATAACTTGGCTATGTTTTCCAGTCATACTTGCTGCTCCATCACTTTTGATTCCTTTACAGCAGGGGTCTCAAACTCAATTTACTTGGGGGCCGCAGGAGGCAAAGTCGGGGTGATCCTTGAGTGCAAAGTCAGTAGTAAGCCTTGAACATTGTGGGGTGTGACCCAAGCAACTAAAACAAAACAAAACAAAAAAAGATTCCTCTAGGGCAGGGCCACAAAATGTTGTACGGAGGACCGCTGTTGGGCCGTGAGTTTGAGACCCCTGCTTTACAGTTTTTCCATTTGAGTTTATATTGATCAATGATGCACTTGTCTAATTCTGCAAGTAAATCATGTCCACTTTGATGGGCATTTAAATTCAGGCAACACAACAGGTCCTCTATGAAATCATCTTGCCACACATATCTAACATACACCAAGAATACTGGATAACTGGCGATGTTGGTGTTTTCATCCAGCTGGATTGCAAAATCGATCCCAGAGTGCAGCCGGGTGATAAGCATCAACTCTTAAGTATTTTGCTATTGTATACCAATATGATGTGATATTGTATTGTCACTAAGAGGGATTGTTCTTTTTTTTTGGGTTTTGGGCCACACCTGTTTGATGCTCAGGGGTTACTCCTGGCTCTGCGCTCAGAAATTGCCCCTGGCTTGGGGGGACCATATGGGATGCTGGGGGATCGAACCGCATTTGGTCCTACGCTAGCGCTTGCAAGGCAAACACTTTACCTCTAGGGCTACCTTCCCAGCCCTGAGGAATTGTTCTTAACCTGTCAGCTGATTTATCATCCAAAACTGTACACATCTTGTTCATTCATGCCAGAAGGATGATCTATTCTGCTGCTGTGTGAGCCATTTTCTCTTTTGCCATGTATTGTGCCACTACATAGGAGGACAGTAAGGCTCTCTCATTCATAGTGGTGGAACGGCTGAAAGGCTGTGGCAGGAACTTGGTGTTACTACCTTTCCTTTGGAAATGGTCTTCTTCATCTTCCTCTTCCACTTTTACTATCTCAATCTCAAGCCCTTCCATCTCCTGGGTAGCCTGAGGAGAGAGACCTGGTGGATCCCTAGATTCAGTGGTCCTTATTCGGGTTCAAGAAATGGTTCAAAAAAAAAAAAAAAAAAGGGATCACTTATACTGGCCTCTCTATTTTAGGAGGTAGCTCATGAAACCAACCTTCACTCTCCTACAGGGAAATTTCATAGCTGTGTTAATGTGCTAACACCATATACAAATATTCACAAATTCACTGACTCTACATGTAGTATGACATGGCATGTGCCAACAGGCTACCATTCATCTTAGTTCTGTGTCACCCAAATCTGGTATGTGAGGCTCCATTTTGTTTTGTACCACTGAAACCTAATGGGGTACACAATGTCACCCTTGTTTTACAGATGAATGTGCCTTGCAACAGAGGGTAGAAGAACTGTACTCAAACCCAAGCTTGAAGCTCATAGTACTAACTGCTGGGCCATCTTGTCACATGACCTGGTCACGTCAATAATTTTTCTCAATATTTTACCCCTCTTAGTTCCTTTGTTTATGCCTCTGAAATGGTACTCAGTTTCTGGGGACCATTCCTGGTATTCAGCCAATCAGACCAGTGGTTCAGTATAAGGGTCCTACCAGAACCGTCAGGGCCACACTTGGAGAAGCTCAGCTGGCCAGGAATTCCTAGCTTAGGGATTTATATTGTAATTTGTGAAGCTTTTCTTTCCTTCAGCATCTAGCTATATTCTCTTATTCTTGTGACATTTCCTTAAAATCCCATCCTCACATATTTGAAGTAGATAGAAAAAAGGAAAAAAAAATTTTTACATCTGGGTCCTGGCTCTTAGCTCAGAAATCACTCCTGGCAGGCTCGGAGGGCCATATGGGATGCCTGGGTCTGTCCCAGGTCATCTGCATGCAAGGCAAACACCCTATTGCTGTGTTATTGCTCTGGCTCCTGGGTCTAAGTTTTATTGGCCTTTTCCAGTGATGCTGGTAGCTACTCCTACTTTGTTGTTACAGGGACCATGAGGTGCTGGTGACCTTAACTAGATTTCCAGTATGCAAAGCCTACAGTGTGTAAATTGTCTCCCCAGTCCCGAATCAAAGTTCTGAAGGTGATGGAGGAGCCATTAAATATTCCCACAGTTGTGCCTTTCAAGGCAGTCTGAGTCAAAAGGAAGAGTATTATAAACCCAAGAAGTAGCAATAAACTTTGATTTAGAGAGGAGGCAAAGAGATTGAAGAGCAAGTAAGGTGTTTATCTTGAGGCAGACAACCTGAGTTCAATCCCTGTCATCCCATATGGTCCATTGAGCCCAGCCAGGAGTGACCCCTGAATCACTCCTGACGAAAGCCAAGAGTAAGCCCTAAGTACAGCCTGATGTGGTCCAGAATGAAAAGAGTCAAGACAGGTTACAGAATGGAGGTGAAGTAGTTTCTGATCTCACTGATAGTTAGAGGCTCAGATGCTGGGCAATGGCAGTACAAAGACTAGGTTTTCTTTTCGCTTTCTTGAATGATCTTTACCCAGTAATTTGGATTAATTTAAGGTCTCCCTTACTAGCTTGGCATGCAGTATTTGATCACTTGGTTACCCTGAACACTTTTTTTTTGGGGGGGGGGCACACCCGGCATTGCTCAGGGGTTACTCCTGGCTGTCTGCTCAGAAATAGCTCCTGGCAGGCACAGGGGACCATATGGGACGCCGAGATTCGAACCAACCACCTTTGGTCCTGGATCGGCTGCTTGCAAGGCAAACGCCGCTGTGCTATCTCTCCAGGCCCACCCTGAACACTTTTAATATTCTCCTATCATATCTACAATGCTACTCCAAGAAAAGTTTTATTTTTATACTGCCCTTACATTAATTGCTAGTAATCCAGGCCAACAAAAAAGTGTTTGGGGCTAGAGAGACAGCAGTAGGGTCTTACATGTGGCTGACCTCAGTGCTTACTCCACCACCCCATAGGGTCTCCTGAGCAAAGTAAGGAGTAAACATTGAGCACAGCTTGGTAAGGGCCAAACAACTTCTCTTCCCCCCAGCAGGGAAAACGTGTTTGATAGGGGGCAGAGATCAACTAGTACAGGGATAACCTTTATTTGCCTTACTTCCAGCCAATTCCAGCCAAATTTGAGACACCAGTGTCCTTTGAGCACCACCAAGGCTCATCCCTGAGCAGAGAGCCAGAAAACATCCCTTGAACACCCCCAGAATGTGGCCCTCAAACCCATCCCCAATAAAATAAAGTATGTTTCAGAGCTGGAGAGATAATGAAGGGGTGGGGGTAAGCCAATTCCTTGCTTACCACTGACCCCCATCCATTCCTGTCACTGCTTGTAGTTCCCTGAGCAGTAGCCCAAAAGCTTCCCATTCTATACAGTCCTGGTGTTTCTGGGCGGGTTTATTCACCTGGACATGCAATTAGAAATGAGTATATTTCTGAGCCCGGAGAGATAGCACAGCGGCATTTGCCTTGCAAGCAGCCGATCCAGGACCAAAGGTGGTTGGTTTGAATCCCGGTGTCCCATATGGTCCCCCGTGCTGCCAGGAGCTATTTCTGAGCAGACAGCCAGGAGTAACCCCTGAGCACCGCCAGGTGTGGCCCAAAAACCAAAAAAAAAAAAAAAAAAAAAAGAAAAAAAAGAAAAAAAAAAGAAAAGAAATGAGTATATTTCATAATATTGCAACTGTCAGGTAATTTATGAATTTTCTGAATAAGAACAGGAGGGTAGACCCCAAAAAGGTTTAAAATACAGCGATAAAATGTATCCAAGGATGTTAAATGTTCCAATTACACTGTAAGACATCTATTGCCCAGCCAATTGTAGTTTCCGGTGCTTCTCCACAGAACAGATTGCCCCTGCTGTTTGGTAGCACCGGTTCCAGTGTGTTCTTGGGTCTGTCATGTAACAGCCTGTCTCAGTAATGAGGTATTTGCTTACTGGTGGCACAGCAGGAAAAAGAAACAGGGCATCAACTTTGACCTTGCAGGCTTTTTTTTGGCTTATTTCACTCAATGAATGAAATGGCATTTGAATTGGGCTCATTGAGACATGGTTATTTTTTGTTTTGTTTTGTTTTGAGTCCAAGTTCTCTGCTAACCAGAGGTTCTGGTGCCTGGTCTCACAATCCAACGCACTTTCTGCAGCTTCTCATCCCTCCAAGATATGCCAGGCTACCTTCCCACCATGGGAATTCACCTCGGATCTGAAATAACTCCTTAGAAAAGCCTTTCGAAAAATAAAGGGGCAAAACGCGTGCAATGTTGTCTTTGACTCGGGCAGTCATACCACCTTGTGCAGAGGCTTCCACTCATCGAGGTGGCTGCAGGACTTTACCCTTGAGCCCAAAGTACCCCAAACAAATGCCAGCAGTACCCCTGGAGACCCGATGACCTCAGGGGCCCCCTAGGACCTAAGAACAAGAGGGAAAGGGAGGGGGCCGACTGGGCACTTCTTGCACCCTGGAACTCAGGACCACCAAAGCCGGAAGTGCGACAATGACCAACTTCCAGGGCCCCTGCGTCCCACCCACCCCCGGACCTCTCTAGGCGCAATGGAGGACTTCGCATCCCTGGTCCCCCAATCTCTGGACTGGGTTGGGGACTCCCTTTCACTCTGCTCTAAGGGTCAGGGGAGAAAAGCGGGGTTATATTTTCTTTGCTACCGTGCTGCTTAGATACTTTGACTTTCCTTCTTTTATTTCTTTTTCGTGTGTGTGTGTGTGTGTGTGTGTGTGTGTGTGTGTGTGTGTGTGTCTGTCTGTCTGTCTGTCTGTCTGTCGAACCGGGGTCTGTCCAGGGTTGACCGTGTGCAAGGCAAACGTCCTACCGCTGTGCTATTGCTCTAGCCCCCTCTCTCGCCCCCTCCCACTTTTCTTAATGATTTTAAGTAATCTTACATATTTTAGTTATCAAACAAGACTTCCTATTCAGTGACTGCGTTCCAGGGCAGTGGAACCGGAGTGGGTGGAGATTTGTGGATGGGAGGTTTTCCAAAAGTGAAGTGGTTGCTTTTCAGGGTCCCCCAGTGACAAAATCAAGTAAAATGTTTTGGGGCTGGAGCAAAATTACAGTGAAGAGGGCAGTTGCCTTGCATGTGGCCAACCTGGGGTCAATTCCTGGCATCATACATGGCCCTCTGAGCCATGCTAAGAATGATTCCTTATCGCAGAGCCAGGAGTAAAACCTGAGCACCACTGGGTATGACCCCAAAACAAACAAAAAAAAATTATATGTGTGTGTGTGTGTGTGTGTGTGTGTGTGTGTGTATTCTGTTGTAAGAGAAGTACATTAAGTGCATGGGTATTTTTATTTTTTTATTTTGGGCCACACCTTGTGATGCTCAGGGGGTTACTCCTGGCTATGCACTCAGAAATCACTCCTGGCTTGGGGGATTATATGGGACTCCTGGGTCAGCCACATGGAAGGCAAAAGCACTCTGCTGCACTTTTGCTCTGGTCCCTACATGGATTATTTTTAAAGCATCTATCACTTTTTGAAAGATCTAATCAAGGGAAACTCTTAAAAACCTATTTTAAGAATCAAGGGCAAGAGTGATAGCACAGTGGTGGGTAGGGTGTTTGCTTTGCATGAGGTCAACCCCAGTTTGATCACTGGCATCCCATATGGTCCTCCAAGCCTACCAGGAGTCATTTCTGAATGCAGAGCCAGGAATAACCTTGAACGCCACCTGGAGGGGCCCAAAAGCAAAAGGAAAAACAAAACAAACTAACAAAATAGAATTAGTAGCATAGTTCAGTGGGAAAGACACTGGCTTTGCACGCATCTGACCTAACTTCAATCCCCAGCATCCTTTATGGTCTCCTCAGCAAGTCAAAGAGTAATTCCTGAGTGCACAGCCAGGAGCAACTTCTGAGCATAGGCAAGTCCAATAGAACCCCTCCTCGCCCCGCAATAAGAATCAGCAGTTGTTCTTGACAAACCGGCTGCTAATTCAGTCGGAGATTTCACTGAGCCCTTTACCTGCAGAAAGCAGGGTGCCTCTGGCTTCAGTGACAGCAGCGAGGAAGTGGTGATGCAGAAAGAGCCAGAACTGCGATCAAAAGGGAAGCCGTGAGAAAAGGCAACTTTTCTCTCAGCGCAGACCCTTCTCCGCTGTACACAGGGAGGCCCCAGAGGCTGAGAACAGCAGTGAGTGGAGCTCAGGGTAAAAATACACAAACATCCACAGCAGAGAAGGGATGGAACCCCAGCTCAGTCTGACACCCTAAATAGGAAACAGCTCAGGCGAGACCCAGGAGCCGGCTTTCTGGATGGTCACAGAGCCCCAAGGTCGGCAGCCAGGTCTTACCTCCACATCTGACTCACAGCTCCTGAACTCCTGCTTTGGGGGCTCCTTTTCAGTGCAGAAGAGGTGCAGGCTGAGCCCTGGCTATCTCTGGCTCCCTCTGTGGGGTTCCCGGTGCTCCCACACATGTAGGAAGTGACCATGCTTGCCCAGCAGGTGGCCACAAAGCTGGGGCACACTCCCTGCAGCTGCCTCCCCAAGGCGCCCTGCCCAGCCTCTGGCCTTCACCCCATGATATGCAGGATGACATGCCCACCTGCCATGGAGCACCTTTGGCAACTGTGTCCCCCCACCCAGGCACCTGCTTCTTTCTCCCTCACCTGATAGTGGTAGGCGTGACACTTGCTACTTCGGACCTGCAATTATATGGTGGAGTCTGTCATTGTGGGGGTTCCCAGATACTCCATCAGTGAGCCCAGGGAGTGCCAACCCCTCCTCACAGTCCCAGGCTCTGCCTCCAATGTCTCCTTCCCAGGAAGGATGTCAGGGTCCTGACCTGGCCTGCCAGCCCATCAAACAGGACCCTCAATCAGTCTGTCCACCCAAGTCAACGGAACCTCCTTCGACTCAGAAAATACGGATGGAAGAAACAAGGGGCAATGGACAGAGAGCAGGTCACAGTCCCACAGACTATCCTTCAGCAGAAAGTATGGGGAATTATCCCTTAAAATGAAATTGCAGCTGGGGCCGGAGAGATAGCCTGGAGGTAAGGCGTTTGCCTTGCAAGCAGAATCCGGGCACCCCATATGGTTCCCCGAGCCTTCCAGGAGCGATTACTGAGCATCGATCCAGGAGTGACCCCTGAACGCTGCCGGGTGTGACCCAAAAAACAAAAACCAAAAAAAAAAAAAAAAAAGAAATTGCAGGGCCTGAGAGATAGTACAGTGGGTAAGGCTTGTATATGCACCTAACTCTGGTTCAATCTCTGGCATCCCACAGGGTCCCTGCCCAAGCCCACCAGGAGTGATGCCTGAGTGCAGAGCCCGAAGTAAGCCCTGAACACCACAAAAAGTGCCCCTCAAAAAAAAACAAAAACAAAAACAAAACTCACAACAACAACAAAAAATTACAATTTACCTGCAAACTGCACATATTGTGAAGGTATGACTGTATCATATGTCTTTAGATATGGCTTATGATATTAAAAAAACAAAACTCTGAATCAGACAGAGTGTTCTGGGCTCTGGCTGGCCTGTAAGACTCACTTCTGTTCTGTTCTTGGATCGCTTAAACTTAGCTGGGTGCGACACTGTTCATAAACTTTTAAAATATATATAATTTAGGGGCCAGAGCAACAGGACAGTAGGGAGAGCACTTGTCCAGCATGCAGCGGACCGGGGTTCAATACCCAGCATCCCATATAGTCCCCTGAGCACCGCCAGTAGAGATTCCTGAGCATGAGCCAGAAGTAAGTCCTGAGCATGGCTGGGTGTGGCCCAACAGCATCCCCCAACAAATAAAAAATAAATAAAACATATCATTTAGGCAGAGACAAGATGAATGAATGGGGTGAAGCACTTAACTTATGTGGCGCTGGCCAGGAATGAGCCCTGAGCAGAGTTAGGAGTAACCTCTGAGCTCTGCTAGATTGTGGCCCCCACTCCCTCCCTAATAAAAGAAAGCCTAAGTCAAGATGAGCTTCTCTTAGACAGTGGTGGGGAAGGTGATGACTAGCAGCTGTACGGTGTTTTTTTTTGTTTGTTTTTTTGTTTTGTTTTGTTTTTGGGTCACAACCGGCAGTGCTCAGGGGTTACTCCTGGCTGTCTGCTCAAAATAGCTCCTGGCAGGCACAGGAGACCATATGGGACACCAGGATTCGAACCAACCACCTTTGGTCCTGGATCGGCTGCTTGCAAGGCAAACGCCACTGTGCTATCTCTTCGGGCTCAGCAGCTATAAGTTTTGTAAAAATGCAGCTGCCTCAGGCCCAAGCCAGGGTGCTTCTGGGCTAACAACCTGGCTAACTAATGACCTGGTCACCTTTCTGAAAGGGAGGTGACAGGCCAGAGTTGACACTCTTGGGGCTGTTGAGGCCCAAGGGCTCCCTCCCTTTGCTGACCACACAGATGAGAGAGGAAATTGACCTGGCACAGAAGGATCTGTATCCTCTTGCCAAAAAAAAAAAAAATAAAAAAACACCCCCAAAATAAACAAAACAACCTCCAAAAAAAACCCACCACAAACAACTTTCCACCACTTTGAAGTACTTTCTGGCTGCTCTGGTCTGGTCTATTCCAAACTTGGAGGGGCAGAGGTGCAGGGTAGTCAGTCCAGAAAGGGAAGGAAGTCAGTTCAGAAGCAATGGGAACTGTGGCATTGCAACTCAGGGGGACCCCCAGGGCTCCCATTCATTTTAGAATGGGGAGGAGATGTTGGCACTTTGCAGCCTCTTTTTTTTTGATTGTTTGTTTTTGGGTCACACCCAGCATTGCTCAGGGGTTACTCCTAGCTCTATGCTTAGAAATCTCCCCTGGCAGGCTCGGGTACCATATGGGATGCCGGGATTCAAACTACAGTTCTTCTGCATGCAAGGCAAACACCTCACTTCCATGCTATCTCTCCAGTCCCTCTTTTCTAAAAATTATTATTATTATTATTATTTGCTTTTTCTGGGCATGCTCAGGGGTAACTCCTGGCTATGCGCTCAGCAATTGCTCCTGGCTTGGGGAACCATATGGGATGCTGGGGGATCAAACTGCGGTCTGTCCTAGGTTAGCATGTGCAAGGCAAACGTCCTACCGCTTGCACCACTACTCTGGCTCCGCCTACTTCACTCTTCTGTTCATCACAGCACTATTCATAATAGCCAGAATCTGGAAACAAACCAAGTACCCAAGATCAGATGTGTGAATCAAGAGACTATGGTATAGCTACACAATGAAATATTACTTAACTATAAGAAAAGATGAAATCATGCAATTTGTTGCTACATGGCTGCATTTGAAGAGTATCTTGCTGTGTGAAGTTAGTCAGGAGAGGGATGATCTCTCTCTCTCATACTAAGGAAACAGCTAATAGCCAAATGCAACAGAAACTGAGAACTGATCTTTAAAGTAGATGATTTGATGGGGAGGCATTGGAACATGATAGAGGGAAGGTGACATGCTGGTGGAGGATTTGGTGCTGGTTAGTTTTCTGCACCAAAACAGGTCATTATCAAATTTGTGAATCATGGTGCCTAAAATAAAAAATTTCTTAAAAAGCTAATAGTGGGGCCAGAACAATAATAACATGGCAGGTAGGATGTTTGCCTTGCATGTGGCTGACATGGGTTCAATTCCTGGGTTCAATCCCTGGCATCCCATATGGTCCCTCAAGCCTACCAGGAGTGTGTTCCCTCCAAAACAAACAAACAAACAAAAACAAAAACAAAAAAAGCTAAAAAGCTAACAGAGTTCTTAACAGATGAGCAATTTCCTTTTGGAACAAGTGGTTTCCCCTCTTCTCTTTGTAATTGTGGTCCCTGGCAGGGGTACGAGCACTGGACTTTAAGAGTTCACCCGCCCAGGCCTGTGGCCTCATGCCTGCCAGATAAGATGCTCTACCACTGAGCTATCCCCAAAGGTCCACAGCCAAGAGTTTTCAACAGACCTGAATTTTCAGGAAAGCTTTAGATCTGCTGAAAATAGTGCAGAGCCTTCCTATGAACGCACACCAGTTTCCCCTCTGAGGATACTATTTACCTGTCACAACGAGTAAATCCCAAAGGCCGCCTCCCTGGGAGTTAACAGCCATTCTTCACTTTCCATCCTGTTTCCCCTAGCTCTATGGCGCCCCCTGGTGCCGGCAGATTAGCTTTGCCCCAGAACTCTGCTGCCTTTGCATTGGGAAGTTCGGCGGGCGGGGGCGCCCCCCTGCTGGGAAAGTGGTGCCACTGCGGCTTTGCTTAGGAGACCTATTAGCAAAAACTCACTTCTTTTTGGGGGGCTAGTGGTCTTGGAACACCCCCTAATGGTGGAGATCCAGAGTGTGGCTTGCACCATCCAGAAGCCAAGTAGATGGAAGGATACAGTCACTGTTTCCTGGGGTTTGACCAGTGGCTTGCACTTGTGTGGAGTACACTGAGCCAACCAGTACCAAGCACTCAAGGCTGGTGGCATTTTCTATTAACACAGAGAATTCCCCCATAGGACCTAGAAGGGGGTGCTTCAATACGAAAATGCCTTCTGGGGGCCGGAGAGATAGCATGGAGGTAGAGCGTTTGCCTTTTATACAGAAAGTCGGTGGTTCGAATCCCGGAATTCCATATGGTCCCCTGAGCCTGCCAGGAGCGATTTCTGAGCATAGAGCCAGGAATAACCCCTGAGCGCTGCCGGGGTGTGATCCCCCCAAGAAACAAAAACCAAAATGCCTTCTGTGCACCTATATTCATTGTAGTGCTAATCACATAGCCAGACTCTGGAAACAACCCAGATGCCCAACAACAGATGAATGGCTAAGGAAACTGTGGTCCATCTACACAATGGAATACTATGCAGCCATCAGGAGAGATGAAGGCATGAAATTTTCCTATACGTGGATGAACATGGAAACTAGTATGCTGAGTGAAAAAAACCAGAGGGAGTGAGATAAATACAAAATAGTCTCACTTATGTATGGGTTTTAAGAAAAATAAAAGACATTATTGAGGTAATATCCAGAGACAATAGAATGAATGCTGACAGGACCAGTTCATGATGTGAAGCTTACTACAAAGGGTGGTGAGTGCAGTTAGACAAATAACTTCACTAAAAATTATCATGACAATGTTAATGAGGGACCTAAGCGATAGCACAGTGGTAGAGCTTTTGCCTTGCACACGGCTGACCCAGAACAGACCTGGGTTCGATCCCTGGCATTCCATATGGTCCCCCAAGTCAGGAGTGATTTCTAAGCTCATAGCATAGCCAGGAGTAATGCCTGAGCATCCCCGGGTAACAGTTTCTAAGGTCCACTAATATATATGCCAGCCAGAGCTTGGGGTCTCAGACTCATTTGTGATCTTGCCCTTGTAGAGGGTTTCCCTGCTTTATGTCTATCTGGCTGAACTTTTTGGGGTGACCAGATCCCATTTCAGGCCACTGCCTCCTGCCATATTGTTTGTCTTTAGCCTTCAGCTCCTGTGGGTGTGTGCTTCTTGTACCAGCCACTGTCTTCATGAGTTTTCCTTAGGACTCTACTTGCCCTACTCAGACATCTGTAAGCCAGTCTAGTATCAGGTTCCTAGTAGAGGATGGGACCGCTGAAGCTGCAGTGACCTTTAAGAATCAAGTGGCAGAAGCACTAGGGCTGTGTCCTAGTGAGTGGACCTCTCTCCTAGAGTTGGTTCAAGAACCAGGAAAGAAAGGTGGCCTTGCAATTTACGTGTTTGGAGCCCAATTGGAGTCCTCACTGAACATTAATGAGCCCTTGATCCTGTTCCTGTTCTGGACACTTTGTACCAGCATTTCTGTCCTTTGCCTTCCTATATTTATTCTTTGAAAACCCTCCAAGGTCATTCCTTGAACATCCTTGGCTACAGCGATGCCAGTGTGGAGAGCTCCCCTTCCACACTCATGTATATCCAAAGATCCAGTTGTCATGCCTTTCTATCCAGGAACCCACACACCCGAGATCTGTAGGAGCCTTTGCTCTCTCCTGCTAATCTGAGCTGTAACAATGACCTGACTGAAAGTTTATACACTACTGGAAACTTTGACACCTGGACCCCAACTCTTTCCCCTGCTCTTGGCCGCTTCCTTTTCTGTAGCTGAACCAGAACATCAGTTCCCTGGGTTCAAAATCTGCTACACACTGCCAGAGATAGGACTAGAGGTAGGGCACTTGCCTTGTAGGCAACCATTGCATTATCAATCCATGGCACCTCATATGGTTCCCGCCATATCACTGCCAGAAGTGATCCCTTAGTACAGACCAAGAAATATGCCCTTAGCAAGGGTGTTTCTCCTTCCCAAATAAGGACTACACTACCTTCATTTTTTCTTCAGAGTTGGTAAGTAAACAACGAAGTGTGGTCTCCCACCCCAGAATAAACCCTGCTAAGCTACCTTAGTCTTTCATTAATATCTTGTTCCAACCTGCCCTGAGGGAACTGTGGAAATAGGGAAAACATGGCACTGCTGATATTACTTTTATGGCTGGGATTGGCATTGACAGATTGCCAAATCATCTGGGTTCTGCTAACATGATAGGAAGAATGAAATTATTTGCCTCTTGGGGGCGTACATGTAACTGGTCTATTGACATTAAATAAAGTTACAGGGATTTTTAAAAAATAAAAAAATAGGGCCCGGAGAGATAGCACAGTGGCGTTTGCCTTACAAGCTGCCGATCCAGGACCAAAGGTGGTTGGTTCGAATCCCGGTGTCCCATATGGTCCCCCGTGCCTGTCAGGAGCTATTTCTGAGCAGATAGCCAGGAGTAACCCCTGAGCACTGCCGGGTGTGACCCAAAAACCAAAAAATAAATAAATAAAAATAGAATGTGCAATTTTTTTGTAGTTTTTTTTCTTTTATTTTTCTTTGTTTTGTGGACCAAACCCAATGGAGCTTAGCACTTCTGGCTCTGTACTCAGAAATTACTTCTGGCAAGCTCTGGGGACTATATGGGATGCCGGGAAACAAATTTGGGAGGGTCCCAAGTCAGCCACCTGCAAGGCAAAAGCTCTCAAGCTATGCTATCACTCTTGCACCTTGATTACTTTTTATAAGACAGTCCAACCCAAGTGCCGTACAGATAGAAGAAGCATTACAAAAAAGAGTGGTGTGGGCCGGGAGAGATAGCACAGTGGCGTTTGCCTTGCAAGCAGCCGATCCAGGACCAAAGGTGGTTGGTTCGAATCCTGGTGTCCCATATGGTCCCCCATGCCTGAGAGGAGCTATTTGTGAGCAGACAGCCAGGAGTAACCCCTGAGCACCGCCGGGTGTGGCCCAAAAACCAAAATAAATAAATAAATATATAAATAAATAAATAAATAAAAGAGTGGTGACCTCTTACTAGAATATATCTCCATCATATTTATTTCCATATAGCAATACATAAACTAACTTTTAACAACACTCTTTTGCAACAGTTTATTAAGTAGATTTCAAAACATTTCTTTTATTATCCTTTCCCAACCCCAAACAGTTTTTGGCACTGCTTAAATGCAGTCATATAAATAACACACTCTCCATTCTTGGTTCAGTTTATCGTAGCAAAAATATGAAAAAAAAAATAGTCAATGGATTTGAATGCTTCTTGCACTGTGTGATCAGCTGGCCTTGCCTTTTCATGACATTCAAGCCTTAGAAGTGAGAATGACTTTTGTGTCCAGACAAATTGGTCAGGGGCATTATGATAGAGGAGAGCATGGAAACTTCCTAGTACAGACTGTGAGACAGGCAGAGTTTATGGAGAATGATCATGGAGACAGACTGGCAGAGGATGACACCCGTTTTAATAACCTGCCAAGAGAACAAAGGAAAGGGGTTTACTGCAGGGAGAGGTGGGAGAAACCATCCCATCTATCAAGAATCTATTTAAATTGCTATACACATAATGTACATGTATGTTATGTGTACACTAATAATATAGAGACCTGTAACTGTTCAAAGATTTTAAGATTCCATTAAAGGAGTTGGAGTGATAGCATAGCAGCTAGGGCATTTGCTTTACATGAAGTTGACCCAGATTTAATCCTTGGTATCACACATGTTCTAGTCAAGAGTAATTAAGTCCTTTGGTTTTTGGGCCACACCCTGTGATGCTCAGGGGTTACCCTTGGCCATGCACTCAGAAATCGCTCCAGGGTTGTGGGGCCATATGAGACACTGGGAGATCGAACCGCAGTTTGTCCTGGGTCAGCTACTTGCAAGGCAAATGCACTACTGCTGCGCCACCACTCCCAGTCCTAAGAGCAATTAATTCTTAAGTGCAGAGCCAGAAGTAATTTCTAGTTTAGCACAAAAAATTAATCACCCAATTGTTTTAACTGAGAGAATACACAAATATTCAGATTACTAGTGAAAGGGGTTGACTCATATAATTGGTCAACTGGAGACTAGAATTGAACATGAAGAATGAGAAATTATGATTTCTTTGCCTCTTGAGCCAGTTCCAGAGGTCCTGGGGTTCACCCACAGCTATGCCAGGTGGGTGTCTGAGGAAGCATCAAGATTGGGGATTGACACTCCTTTGTGTCAGATGCCTACTACAGCACCCAGAGCAGTATTTCAAGCCTAGTGTGATAAACTCTCAGCATTATACTCAAGGAACATCTTCATTTCCCTTTATTTTTCCATAGAGACATATAAATATAGTCTCTTTTTCAAGATTAAATGTGAAAGAAAATAAGATATGACATCATTGACATGATATATTGAAAATAAAGGTAAAGCTCAAGATATTTAAAAAATAATAAAAAAAAACCCTGTATCATGCATGCACTCATTCTCTGAAATAGAGAAAAAAAGGAAAAACACCTAACTAAAATATCTGTTAGAAATTATCTGGAGAAGAAACCACTGTGAAAATGAGCATACTGGATATGATCCCAAACCAACCAACCAACCAACCAACCAACCAACCAACCAACCAACCAACCAACCAAACAACCAACCAACCAACCAGTTATTTTCTCTCCAAACCCATACTTTGGCAATGGTAATGTAAAATTCCCATTTCAGGGTCCTTCTCTCCCGAGATGATCTAGTACAGGCCACAGCCGAAAGGGAAGGCGAAGCTAACTTGCAAAATGATGAGGATGATGCTGGCAAGGTGGTGGGAATGCTAACTGTGAGGGCTGGCATCTTCAAACTGCTCCCAAAGTAGCAAAATACCCTGAAAAACAAAAACAACAATATTTCATTTAGTGGGGAGATTACAAACACCCCACCAGGAAATCCAGTACTTTCCTTAACTCTTGCCCCTCTTCTCATTTTTCCTTAGGCTCCAGGATCTCCAATACTGTAGGAACAGTGAAAAACATCTTCTCAGATGAAAATTTCCTGCTCCACACACAACAACACTGTCAGAGTCCCTTCACCAATGCCTCATGGTCCCCTCCAGCCCCCACAACCCACCTTGGCAAAATACAGTAGGTCATGCCCTGAAACAGTATGTAGACTCCCTTAAAAGTTCTGTTGATTCACCATCTATGATTCCTAGAAAATTGTTCCTGAATAGGACTTTTGCAAAATTATACTCACCTTAAGCTAGAGAACGGGATCATCATCATCTTCTTCTTCTTCTTCTTCTTCTTCTTCTTCTTCCTCCTCCTCCTCCTCCTCCTCCTCCTCCTCCTCCTCCTCCTTCTTCTTCTTCTTCTTCTTCTTCTTCTTCTTCTTCTTCTTCTTCTTCTTCTTCCTTCTTCTTCTTCTTCTTCTTCCTTCTTCTTCTTCTTCTTCTTCTTCTTCTTCTTCTTCTTCTTCTTCCTTCTTCTTCTTCTTCTTCTTCTTCTTCATCATCAGTAGTAATACTATAATTAAATAAGGCATATAACAAAAATGTTGGTAAAATATCGAAAGAATGAGCATGACACGAGGAAAACATCTCTAAGGACAAAAACAAGTCATAAAGTGTTAAGACTGTAGTCTCCAAAACGATCTATATCAAAGGCCAAAAAGAAAGTACAAAAGGGAAGACACTAACCTTGCACGTGGTCATTCGGGTTTTGATCTCCAGGACCCTGGACCCCAACATGGGTGATTCCTGAGGGTAAAAACAGGAATATGACCTGGGTCTGCTGAGCATGGCCTAAACACCAATAAAATAAAATATGGTAGCATTCAATCAAAGAGTAACAATGAAAAATAAAAAGTGTCAAGAGCCTAATTAAAAGCTTCCTTCTAAATCCATGTTGTTCTTCAATATTATTTTACAGAAATTCAACATTGAGACGTTCACTTCATTTCCCAATAGAGCCAGGAGACAGCTCTCTGAGCTGCAGTGCACCTTCTGCGGTTCCATCCCATACACCAATGAGACTGAGAATGGTCCCTCAGCAATACAAGGTGTGGCTCCCAAACTAGAACTCCCCAGCAAAGAGCACAAGAAGAAATTATTTTAAAAGCAGAGCTTGTCCAGTGATAGGGGGTTCAGATGGTACAGGGTTCATCCTTTGACTATCTCCCCAGTCCCTAGAAAACTCTTTGGACCGTGTCATTATTTACCTTTTCCCTTTGGTAGTCACTGACAACCACAGGTATGCAAGCAATACCCGGGTGGCACAAAATCCACAAGATACACCCCTGAAACAAATGTAAAAGGAGGCAGGTAGTTGTGATGCATATTTATTCTCCAAGAGTAGCAGACATGAAATTGTTCTTGCGGAGGGAGGAAGTCTTGCAAGAGCACGTGTGCTTTGGCGATTAATTTTTTTCTTTTTTTCTTTTTGGTTTTTGGGACACACCCGGCGGTGCTCAGGGGATACTCCTGGCTGTCTGCTCAGAAATAACTCATGGCAGGCACGGGGGATCAGATGGGACACCGGGATTCGAACCAACCACCTTAGGTCCTGGATCGGCTGCTTGCAAGGCAAACAACACTGTACTATCTCTCCGGGGGCATTTTGTTTTTAATTTTGTTTTTAATCATTTTAATAAAATGAATGCATCTATTCTGAGTGCTTAAAATCTTCAGAGAATTCAATCACTTACATTTAATAAGTGACAAAGGCAAAATAAGCATCAATCTATGATGTTTAAAAGGTAATGTACTGAATGTAATAAGACTGGAAAATAAGATGAAGAAAAGTAATAAAAATACGAAGTGAGTCTGGGGGGTGTCATCTGATATGACTGAAACCCAACCACAATCATGTTTGTAACCAAGGTGTTTAAATAAAAAATATTATTAAAAACAACAACAACAACAAAAAAAAACACCCCACAAAGTGACTGCTGAAATCACTAAGTCTGCGTCTCAGGAAACATCTAGAAGGGCCAAGGAGCCAACATTGCATGGAGGCAGCCTGGGTGTAATTCTCAGCAGCAGAGTGACTCCAAAAACTTTTTTCAAAAATTGAGAGAATACACAAATATTTTGATTACTAGTGAAATGGAGGTTACCTATTTCAAGGTTGGTTCACTGGAGAATAGAACTGAGTACAAAGAATGAGGACATTTGCTTTATTTGCTTCTTGAGCCAGTCCCAGAAGTTATGGGGCTCACCAGAGCCATGCCTACTGGGTGCCTGAAGAAGCAGGTTGGATTGGGGTTTGATCATTATCATCATCATCATCATCATCATCATCATCATCATCACCAAGTAATGAGGAAAGAATGAGGAAATTGGTTTATTTGCTTCTTGAGAAAATTGAGGAAATTTGAGGATATTTGGTTTATTTGCTTCTTGAGCCCGTTCCAGAAGTTACGGGGCCATGCATTACGAGGCCAGAGCCATGCCCTGGGTGCCTAAAGAAGCGTGCAGGATTGAGGATTGTGTCAGACACATACGCGATGAACTGTTTCTCAAGCCAGAGTGAGAAAATTCTTAACATTATACTCAAGGAACATTTGGAATTCCCTCTATTCTCCTGAGAACCATGAAAATATAGTCTCTTTTCCGAGATTAAATTGAAAGAAAACATTTTACCATTGAAATGAGAAGTTAGGGAGTAAAGGTAAAAACTTAAGATGTTTAAGAAATACCTATATTCTGGGCCCGGAGAGATAGCACAGCGGGGTTTGCCTTGCAAGCAGCCGATTCAGGACCAAAGGTGGTTGGTTCGAATCCCGGTGTCCCATATGGTCCCCCGTGCCTGCCAGGAGCTATTCCTGAGCAGACAGCCAGGAGTCACCCCTGAGCATCGCCGGGTGTGGCCCAAAAACCAAAAAAAAAAAAAAAAAAAAAAAAAAAGAAATACCTATATTCCTTTTTTTTTTTTTTTTTTTGGGCTTTTTGGGTCACACCCGGCAGTGCTCAGGGGTTATTCCTGGCTCCAGGCTCAGATATTGCTCCTGGCAGGCACGGGGGACCATATGGGACGCCGGGACTCGAACCGATGACCTCCTGCATGAAAGGCAAACGCCTTACCTCCATGCTATCTATCCGGCCCCAGAAATACCTATATTCTTCATGCTAATATTTGAATGAAAATAGAAAAAAAACATATAAAAATATCTGTATAGGGGCCAGAGAGATAGCATGGAGGTAAGGCGTTTGCCTTTCATGCAGAAGGTCATCAGTTTGTATCTGGCTTCCTATATGGTCCCCTGTGCCTGCCAAGAGCAATTTCTGAGCATGGAGCCAGAAGTTTCCCTTGAGCACTGCTGGGTGTGACCCAAAAAAACACAAAAAATATCTGTGTAAAATTCTCTATAGAAGAGACCATTATGACAATGAGCATGCTGGATGTGACCCCAAAACCAACCAACCAACCAACCAACCAACCAACCAACCAACCAACCAACCAACCAAAGTATTTTCTCCCCAAACTCATACTTTGGCAAAGGTGATGTAAAATTTCCATTTCAGGGTAGTACTATTCACTGAGACGATCTGGTACAGGCCACAGCCAAAGGAGAAGGCGAAGCTAACTAGTAAAATGGTGAGAAGGATCCTGGCGAGGTGGCAGGAATGGTAACTATGTGGGTGGCTACTTCGAACTGCTCCCAAAGTAGCAAAATACCCTGAAAAACTAAAACAACAATATTTCATTTAGTGGGGAGATTACAAACACCCCCCCCCCCAGGAAATCCAGTACTTTCCTTAACTCTTGCTCCTCTTCTCATTTTTCCTTAGATTTCAGGGTATCCAATACTGTAGGCAACAGTGAACAACATCTTTTCAGACCCAAATTTCCTGCTCCACACAAAACTGCATTGTCAGAGTCCCTGCACTTATGCCTCACAATCCCCTCCAGCCCCCATCACCCACCTTGGCTAAGTCCAGTAGGCTATGCCCTGAAACAGCATGTAGACTCCCCTGAAAGGTTCTATGACTCATCACCTATGACTCATAAAAAAATTGCTATGGGGCCCGGAGAGATAGCACAGCGGGGTTTGCCTTGCAAGCAGCTGATCCAGGACCAAAGGTGGTTGGTTCGAATCCCGGTGTCCCATAAGGTCCCCCGTGCCTGCCAGGAGCTATTTCTGAGCAGACAGCCAGGAGTCACCCCTGAGCATCGCCGGGTGTGGCCCAAAAACCAAAAAAAAAAAAAAAAATTTGCTCATGAAGAGGGCACAAGAATTTATTCTACGTCATAAAAGTCACCTTAAACTATGAAAGAGCTTATCAACATCATCATCATCAGTATTAACAGTTAATTATTTAATTAATTAAACAGTTAATTAATTAAATATGACCGTACAACAAAAATGTTAGTAAAATATTGAAAGAATGAGCATGACTTGAGGAAACATTTCTAAGGACAAAAACAAGTCATAAAGGGTTAAGACTGTACTATCCAGGGCCGGAGAGATAGCATGGAGAAAAGGCATTTGCCTTCCACGCAGAAGGTCAATAGTTCGAATACCAGTGTCGCACATGGTCCCCTGAGCCTGCCAGGAGCAATTTCTGAGCATAGAGCCAGGAGTAACCCCCGAGCACTGCTGGGTGTGACCCAAAACCAAAAAAAAAAAAAAAAAAAAAAAGACTGTATTATCCAAATGCTATATCAAAGGCCAAAGAAAAAGTAGAGAGAGTAAGACACTAACCATGCACCTGGTGAACCAGGTTTTGATCTCCAGGACCCTGGACCCCAACATGGGTGATTTCTGAGGGCAAAAACAGGAATATGACCTGGGTCTGCTGAGCATGGCCTAAACACCAATAAAATAAAATATTGTAGCATTCAATCAAAGAGTAACAATGAAAAATAAAAAGTGTCAAGAGCCTAAATTAAAAACTTCCTTCTAAATCCATGTTCTTCTTCAATATTTTTACGGGAATTCAACTTTGAGACATTCTCTTCATTTCCCAATAGGGCCAGGAGACAGCTCTCTGGGCTGCAGTGCACCTTCTGCTGGTTCCATCCCAGACACCAATGAGCCTGGGAATGGTCCCTCAATAAAAAGGGATGTGGTTCCCAAACTAGAACTCCCTAACAAAGACCACAAGAAGACATTCTTTTAAAAGCAGAGCCTCTCCAGTGGTGGGCGATCAGATGGTACAGGGTTCATTCTTGGACTATCTCCCCAAGCCCTAGAAAACTCTTTGGACCATATCTATTACAGTATTTACCTTTTCCCTTTGGTAGTCACTGAAAGTAACAGATATGCAAGCAAGATCCGAGTGGCACAAAAACTACAAGACACACCCCTGAAACAAATGCAAAAGGAATCAGGTAAGTTGTGATGCATATTTATTCTCCAAGAGTAGCAGACATGAAACTGTTCTTTCAGAGGGGAGAAGTCTCGAAAGAGCACATGTTCTTTGGGGATTAATTTTTTCTAACATGCGAAAATACATCTGCTATTATTGTGGTGGCATTTTGTTTTATTTTTTATCTTTTTATTTTTGGGTTTTTGGGTCACACCCAGCAGCACTCAGGGGCTACTCCTGGCTCTATGTTCAGAAATCACTCTTGCCAGGCTCGGGGGACCATATGGAATGGCAGGATTCGAACCACCATACTTTTGTATGCAAAGCAAATGCCTTATCTCTATGCTATCTCTCTGGCCCCAGCTTAAGATGTTTAAAAAATACCTGTATTCTGAATGCTAATATTTGTATGAAAATACAGTAAAAAGACCATACAGAAATATCTGTATAAAATTCTCTGTAGAAAAAAACACTATGACAACGAGCATGCTGGATAAGACCCCAATACCAACCAACAATTAAACTGACCAACCAACCAACCAACCAAAGTATTTTCTCCCCAAACTCATACTTTGGCAAAGGTGATGTAAAATTTCCTTTTCAGGGTAATTCTATTCACTGAGATGATCTGGTACAGGCCACAGCCAAAGGAGAAGGCGAAGCAAACTAGTAAAATGGTGAGAAGGATTCTGGCGAAGTGGCAGGAATGGTAACTGTGAGCGCAGCTACTTCGAACTGCTCCCAAAGTAGCAAAATACCCTGAAAAACAAAAACAACAATATTTCATTTAGTGGGGATATTACAAACACCCCCCCCCCCCCAGGAAATCCAGTACTTTCCTTAACTCTTGCTCCTCTTCTCAATTTTCCTTAGATTTCAGGGTATCGAATACTGTAGGAAACAGTGAACAACATCTTTTCAGACCCAAATTTCCTGCTCCATATGAAACTGCATTGTCAGAGTCCCTGCACCAATGCCTCACAATCCACTCCAGCCCCCATCACCCACCTTGGCTAAGTCCAGTAGGCTATGCCCTGAAACAGCATGTAGACTCCCCTGAAAGGTTCCAGGACTCATCACCTATGACTCATAAAAAAATTGCTCATGAAGAGGGCACAAGAACTTATTCTATGTCATAAAGGTCACCTTAAACTATGTAAGAGCTTATCAACATCATCATCATCATCATCAGTATTAACAGTTAATTAGTTAATTAATTAAACATGACCATACAACAAAAATGTTAGTAAAATATCGAAAGAATGAGCATGACTTGAGGAAACATTTCTTTTTTTTTGTTTGTTTGGTTTTTGGGCCACACCCGGCGATGCTCAGGGGTGACTCCTGGCTGTCTGCTCAGAAATAGCTCCTGGCAGGCACAGGGGACCATATGGGACACTGGGATTCGAACCAACCACCTTTGGTCCTGGATCGGCTGCTTGCAAGGCAAACACCGGTGTGCTATCTCTCTGGGCCCGAGGAAACATTTCTAAGGACAAAAACAAGTCATAAAGTGTTAAGACTGTATTATCCAGAGTCGGAGAGATAGTATGGAGGTAAGGTATTTGCCTTCCACGCGGAAAGTCAATAGTTCGAATCCCGGTGTCCCATATGGTCCCCTGAGCCTGCCAGGAGCAATTTCTGAGCATAGAGCCAGGAATAACCCCTGAGCACTGCCGGGTGTGGCCCAAAACCAAAAAACAAACAAACAAACAAACAAAAAAAACTATTATCCAAATGCTATATCAAAGGCCAAAGAAAAAGTATAGAGGGTAAGACACTAACCATGCACCTGGTCAACCGGGTTTTGATCTCTAGGACCCTGGACCCCAACATGGGTGATTCCTGAGGGTAAAAACAAGAATATGACCTGGGTCTGCTGAGCATAGCCTAAAAACCAATAAAATAAAATATTGTAGCATTCAATCAAAGAGTAACAATGAAAAACAAAAAGTGTCAAGAGCCTAAATTAAAAACTTCCTTCTAAATCCATGTTCTTCTTCAATATTTTTACGGGAATTCAACTTTGAGACATTCTCTTCATTTCCCAATAGGGCCAGGAGACAGCTCTCTGGGCTGCAGTGCACCTTCTGCTGTTCCATCCCAGACACCAGTGAGCCTGGGAATGGTCCCTCAACAATAAGGGATGTGGTTCCCAAACTAGAACTCCGGAACGAAGAACACAAGAAGACATTCTTTTAAAAGCAGAGCCTCTTCAGTGGTGGGCGATCAGATGGTACAGGGTTCATTCTTGGACTATCTTCCCCAACCTCTAGAAAACTCTTTGGACTGTGTCTATTACAGTATTTACCTTTTCCCTTTGGTAGTCACTGAAAGTAACAGATATGCAAGCAAGACCCGGATAGCACACACCTGAAACAAATGCAAAAGGAGTCAGGTAAGTTGTGATGCATATTTATTCTCTAAGAGTAGCAGACATAAAACTGTTCTTTCAGAGGGGGGAAGTCTCGAAAGAGCACGTGTTCTTTGGTGATTAATTTTTTCTAACATGAGAAAATACATCTGCTGTTATTGTGGTGGCATTTTGTTTTATTTTTATCTTTTTATTTTTTGTTTTTGGGTCACACCCAGCAGCACTCAGGGGCTACTCCTAGCTCTATGCTCAGAAATCGCTACTGCCAGGCTCGGGGGTTCATATGGAATGGCGGGATTCGAACCATCATACTTCTGTATGCAAGGCAAATGCCTTATCTCCATGTTATCTCTCTGGCCCCAGCTTAAGATGTTTAAAAAATACCTGTATTCTGAATGCTAATATTTGTATAAAAATACAGTAAAAAGACCATACAGAAATATCTGTATAAAATTCTCTGTAGAAAAAAACACTATGACAATGAGCATGCTGGATATGACCCCAAAACCAACCAACAAATAAACTGACCAACCAACAAACCAACCAAAGTATTTTCTCCCCAAACTCATACTTTGGCAAAGGTGATGTAAAATTTCTTTTTCAGGGTAGTTCTATTCACTGAGACGATCTGGTACAGGACACAGCAAAAGGAGAAGGCAAAGCTAACTACTAAAATGGTGAGAAGGATCCTGGCGAGGTGGCAGGAATGGTAACTGTGAGCGCAGCTACTTCGAACTGCTCCCAAAGTAGCAAAATACCCTGAAAAACAAAAACAACAATCTTTCATTTAGTGGGGAGATTACAAACACCCCCCCCCAGAAAATTTAGTGCTTTCCTTAACGCTTGCCCCTCTTCTCATTTTTCTTTAGGTTCCAGGATCTCCAATACTGTTGGCAACAGTGAACAACAGCTTCTCAGACTCAAATTTCCTGATCCACACACAACAGTGTCAGAGTCCCTTCACCAATGCCTCAAGGTCTACCCCGCTACTCACCACCCACCTTGGCTAAGTCCAGTAGGCTATGCCCTGAAACAGCATGTAGACTCCCCTGAAAGCTTCTATGACTCATAAGAAAATTGCTCATGAAGAGGGCACAAGAACTTTTCCTATGTCATAAAGGTCACCTTAAGCTATGTAAGAGCTATCACCATCATCATCATCATCACCAGTAGTTGTAGTATAATTTAATAAGACCATTCAAAAATGTTGATAAAATATTGAAAGAATGATCATGACTTGAGGAAAACATCTCTAAAGAGAAAAACAAGTCTAAAAGGGTTAGAATTGTATTGACTAGGGCCAGAGAGACAGCACATCGGTAGGGCATTTGCCTTGCATGCAGCAGATCTATGAGGGATAGTAGTTCAAATCCAAGCATCTCATGTGTCTGCCTGAGCAATTTCTGAGCACAGACCCAGGATTAACCGCTGAGTATTGCCAGTGTGACTCCAAAACAAAAATAAAAACAAATAAAAAGATTGTAATGCCCAAAATAATATCAGAGCCCAATCATATCATAAGTACAGACGTAAGACACTAGCCTTGCACCTCATCAATTGGGCTTCAATACCCATGACCCTGAACCCAACCAGAGGTGATTCCTGAGTGTAAAATCAGGAGTATGACCTGGGTCTGCTGGTATGGCCTACACATCAATAAAATAAAATAATATTTCATGAAATCAAAGAGTAAAATTTTAAAAATGAAAGGCAAGGCTCCTTCCTGTGAGCACTCCTATTCAACATAGTGCTGGAAGATAGAAATTAGGCAAGAGAATATATGAAGTTATCCAGATAGAAAAGGAAGAAGATCTCACTCTTTGCAGATGACATGACACTATATTTAGATAACCGTAAAGACTCGACCAAAAAGCTTCTAGAAACAATAGATACATATACCAAAGTAGCAGGCTACAAAATTAACACACAAAAATCATGGCCTTCTTATACACCAATAAAGATAGAAAAGAAATGGACAATCAAAAAACAATCCCATGGGCCAGGAGAGATAGCACAGCGACGTTTGCCTTGCAAGCAGCCGATCCAGGACCAAAGGTGGTTGGTTCGAATCCCAGTGTCCCATATGGTCCCCCGTGCCTTCTAGGAGCTATTTCTGAGCAGACAGCCAGGAGTAACCCCTGAGCACCACCGGGTGTGGCCCAAAAACCAAAAACAAGAACAACAACAACAAAAAAAAACCAAAAAAACCCAAACACATTGGATGTGAGTCTTCCCTGCCCGGAGACTGTGGATACAGCTGACTCTACTGGGCCTCTTAAGCACAGCAGACATCTTGAGGCTTCCCTCTGCTTGCTACAGCCTGGGAATTTTGATCCTCTCTGGCATCTATTCCCTGAAGGCTCACTTCTCCTGAGGTGAGTCTTCCCTGCCTGGAGACTGTGGATACAGCTGACTGTGCTGGGCCTCTTAAGCAGAGCAGATTTCTTCTTTGCTTCGTGGCTGCACACTCTACCTAACCAATGCAAATCATTGCAACACGTAGAAAAACCCACAATACAAGCGTGACAATGGGGAAACTACACAGACCAACATCAGGCATAGAGAATGAAGATGACAACTCTGATGACCTGACAACAGCCAACCACCTAGTTAATCATTCAGACATGGAGTTTAGAGAAGAAATATGGAGGATGTTCACAGAACTCAAAGAAAACATAGAACAGAACACTAATCAGTATCAAGAGAATATGAAGATAGAAATCAGAAAACTCCAAACTGAAATATCAGGTCAAATAACAGGTCTGAAAAACTCAGTAGATGAATTAAAAAATTCAATGGAAAACCTCTCCAACAGGGTAACAGCAGCTGAGGATAGAATTAGTGAGTTGGAAGATGAGATGCATAACAACTCCACATAGCAGAAGAGATTGGAAAAAAGCCTTAAAGCAAATGATCAGACAATGGAAAAATTACTCAAAGAATGTGAACAGATGAAAATAGAAGTCTTTGATAAGCTCAACAGAAACAACTTAAGAATCATTGGAGTCCCAGAGACCCAGGAAGAAAATCTCCAGGAAGCATCAACAGTCAAGAACATCATCTCAGAGAAACTACCAGAGCTAAAGAATACATGTGACCAAATCCTGCATGCCCGAAGAGTACCAGCTAAAAGAGACTCCAGGAAAAACACCCCAAGACACATCCTAGTCACAATGATGAATCCTACAGATAGAAACAGAATACTGAAAGGAGCAAGATCAAAAAGTGAAATTGCATTTAAGGGAGCATCCTTGAAATTTACAGCAGTGGTGGGACCTAGTGAACTCAATGAAATAAATGCTTCGCCTAGAATATTGCACCCAGCAAAACTCACTTTCAGGTTTGAAGGAAGAATATATAGCTTCACAGATAAACAACAGCTCAGAAACTTTACAGACTCAAAACCAACCTTAAAAGAAAAACTGAAAGGTCTAATTTAAGACACGATAGACCAACAAACACACCAAACTCCTACACAGAAATGGCACTAAATCTCATAACAAATATCTCTCTCAATGTCAATGGAATAAATGCACCTGTTAAGAGACACAGAATGGTGAAATGGATCAAAAAACTGAACCCAACCTTCTGCTGTCTACAAGAAACACACCTGAGCTCTCTTCTCTCCTCCCTCTCCATCTCCCTTTCCCTCTCCTTCTCTCGAAGGTGTGTGTTTCTCTCCTCCCTATATTCCCTTCCCCCTCTTCTTCCCTCTCCCTCTCTCCTTTCTTTCTCCTTCTCTTCCCCCCTCTCTTCCCCTGTCTCTCCTCTCTCCCCTCTTTCCTCTCCCATCTCTTCCCTCTTTCCCCCCTCTCTGCACTTGAATGATTGGGGGAGTGAGAGGCAGAGGGAGAGCCTGGGGGAAAAAAGAAACACACCTGAATAGTCAGAACAAACATAGACTCAAAATCAAAGGCTGGAGGAAAATCATCCAACCTAACAACATCCTTAAAAAAGCTGAAATGGGGGCCCGGAGATATAGCACAGTGGCGTTTGCCTTGCAAGCAGCCAATCCAGGACCAAAGGTGGTTGGTTCGAATCCCGATGTCCCATATGGTCCCCCGAGCCTGCCAGGAGCGATTACTGAGCATCGATCCAGGAGTGACCCCTGAGCGCTGCCGGGTGTGACTCAAAAACCAAAAACCAGAAACCAAAAAAAAAGAAATTGCAGGGCCTGAGAGATAGTACAGTGGGTAAGGCTTGTATATGCACCTAACTCTGGTTGGATCTCTGGCATCCCACAGGGTCCCTGCCCAAGCCCACCAGGAGTGATGCCTTTGTTCAGTAAGCCCTGAACACCACAGAAAAACTAAAAAGAAAACCCACAAAAACAACAAAAATTCACAATTTACCTGCAAACTCTGCACATATTGTGAAGGTATGACTGTATCATATGTCTTTAGATATGGCTTATGATATTAAAAAAACGAAACCTTGAATCAGACAGAGTGTTCCGGGCTCTGGCTGGCCTGTAAGACTCATTTCTGTTCTGTTCTTGGCTTGCTTAAACTTAGCTGGGTGCGACACTGTTCATAAACTTTTCAAATATATATAATTTAGGGGCCAGAGCAACAGGACAGTAGGGAGAGCACTTGTCCAGCATGCAGCTGACTGGGGTTCAATACCCGGCATCCCATATAGTCCCCTGAGCACCGCCAGTAGTGATTCCTGAGCACAAGCCAGGAGTAAGTCCTGAGCATGGCTGGGTGTGGCCCAACAGCATCCCCCAACAAATAAAAAATAAGTAAAACATATCATTTAGGCAGAGACAGAAGAATGAATGGGTGAGGCGCTTAACTTATGTGGCGCTGGCTAGGAATGAGCCCTGAGCAGAGTTAGGAGTAACCTCTGAGCACTGCTAGATGTGACCCCCACTCCCTCCCTAATAAAAGAAAGCCTAAGGCAAGATGAGCTTCTCTTGGACCGTGGTGGGAAAGGTGGTGACTAGCAGCTGTAAGTTTTGTAAAAATGCAGCTGCCTCAGGGCCAAGCCAGGGTGCTTCTGGGCTAACAACCTGGCTAACTAATGACCTGGTCACCTTTCTGAAAAGGAGGTGACAGGCCAGAGTTGACACTCTTGGGGCTGTTGAGGCCCAAGGGCTCCCTCCCTTTGCTGACCACACAGATGGGAGAGGAAATCGACCTGGCACAGAAGGAGCTGTATCCTCTTTTTTTTTTTTTTTTTGTGGTTTTTTGGGTCACACCCGGCAGTGCTCAGGGGTTTTTCCTGGCTCCGTGCTCAGAAATTGCTCCTGGCAGGCACAGGGGACCATATGGGACGCCAGGATTCGAACCGATGACCTTCTGCATGAAAGGCAAACGCCTTACCTCCATGCTATCTCTCCGGCCCCTGGAGCTGTATCCTCTTACCAAAAACAAAAACAAAAAAACACCCCCAAAATAAACAAAACAACCTCCAAAATAACCCACCACAAACAAATTTCCACCACTTTGAAGTCCTTTCTGGGCTGCTCTGGTCTGGTCTTTTCCAAACTTGGAGGGGCATAAGTGCAGGGTAGTCAGTCCGGAAGGAAAAGGAAGTCAGTTCAGAAGCAATGGGAACAGTGACATTGCAACTCAGGGGGTCCCCCAGGGCTCCCATTCATTTTAGAATGGGGAGGAGATGTTGGCACTTTGCAGCCTCGCCAGGCTGGCAGGGCGAGGTTGAGGGCCTAACTGGACAAGGACCAGCCCACCTGCAGCTGACTCGGGAGTACTGGAGCATCAGCACCTGGAGAGCTCGGATTGGGAGGGGGGCAGCCTGGGGACCCCAAGCTGAGGCTGCAACTGCCCCTTCAAACTGAACTAGGTGTACTGCCCTCTCCCCCAGGCTGAACAGCAATGTTGGAGGGATACAAGAGACACCCCCCCAAAAACCTGCCAAGGTGAGGGTCCCCGCTCCCTCCACCCTCAGCCACTTGAAAAAGAACCAGATCATTTTGGAAACAATCTCCTGTGCCAGGACAGGGAAGAGACAACGGGTTCCTAAAGCATTGATAAGAAACGAAGGAGCAGAACATCGCAATCTCGCTGTAAGATGAAAGACACGGTTTTAGCCAAGCAAATCCATATCCTGACTCTCTGGGAGTCGAGGCCTCTGCTGGTGGTGTTTACAGGACACACTTAAGCAGAGGGGAGTGTCACTCACTGCACCAGGACTCCCCTTTGGCTTGATCTTAGTACTGTGTCTTGCTGGTCTGAGGTTCCCTTAAATCCAGCTGAGGTGAGCCCCTTAGACACACGATCACATTAGAATCAGAATGGTCCACACTATACATATGCTCCAGACCTCTCAGCATCCCCCAGCCCCCAGTAGCTGCACAGTAGCAACCAATGTTGGCAGGGATGTTGGTGGGGAAAGGAAAGGGATCCTCATCCACTAGTGGTGGAAGAGTCGACTGTTCTAATTTCTTGGATAACAATATGGTCGTTCCTCCAGAACTTTGAGCTTCCATGTGATCCAGCAATTCCATATCTGAGCATCAACCTCAGGGGCACCAAAACTTAATTCAGAAAAGCCTTCTTCACTCTTTGGTTTGTCTGTTTGTTTTGGGTCACATCCAGCATTGCTCAGGGGTTACTCCTAGGTCTATGCTTAGAAATTGCCCCTGGCAGTCTCAGGGGACCATATGGGATGCCGGCATTTGAACTACGGTCCTTCTGCATGCAAGGCAAACACCTCACCTTCATGCTATCTCTCCAGTCCCTCTTTTTTAAAAAAATTATTATTATTATTATTTTTTCTTTTTTTGCTTTTTCTGGGCATTCTCAGCGGTAACTCCTGGCTATGCACTCAGCAATTGCTCCTGGCTTGGGGAACCTGGGATGCTGGGGGATCGAACTGCGGTCTGTCCTAGGTTAGCATGTGCAAGGCAAATGCCCTACCGCTTGCGCCACTGCTCTGGCTCCTCGTTCTTCACTCTTATGTTCATCACAGCACTATTCATAATAGCCAGAATCTGGAAACAAACCAAGTACCCAAGATGAGATGTGTGAATCAAGAGACTATGGTACAGCTACACAATGAAATATTACTTAACTATAAGAAAAGATGAAATCATGCAATTTGTTGCTACATGGCTGAATTTGAAGAGTATCTTGCTGGGTGAAGTTAGTCAGGAGAGGGATGATCTCTCTCTCTCTCTCTCATACTAAGGAAACAGCTAATAGCCAAGTGCAACACAAACTGAGAACTGATCTTTAAAGTAGATGATTTGATGGGGAGGCATTGGAACATGATAGAGGGAAGGTGACATGCTGGTGGAGGATTTGGTGCTGGTTAGTTTTCTGCACCAAAACAGGTCATTATCAAATTTGTGAATCATGGTGCCTAAAATAAAAAATTTCTTAAAAAGCTAATAGTGGGGCCAGAACAATAATAACATGGCAGGTAGGATGTTTGCCTTGCATGTGGCTGACATGGGTTCAATTCCTGGGTTCAATCCCTGGCATCCCATATGGTCCCTCAAACCTACCAGGACTGTTTTACCTCCAAAACAAACAAACAAAAACAAAAACAAAAAAAGCTAAAAAGCTAACAGAGTTCTTAACAGATGAGCAATTTCCTTTTGGAACAAGTGGCTTCCCCTCTTCTCTTTGTAATTGTGGTCCCTGGCAGGGGTACGAGCACTGGACTTTAAGAGTTCACCCGCCCAGACCTGTGGCCTCATGCCTGCCAGATAAGATGCTCTACCACTCTACCACTGAGCTATCCCCAAAGGTCCACAGCCAAGAGTTTTCAACAGACCTGAATTTTCAGGAAAGCTTTAGATCTGCTGAAAATAGTGCAGAGCCTTCCTATGAACGCACACCAGTTTCCCCTCTGAGGATACTATTTACCTGTCACAATGAGTAAATCCCAAAGGCCGCCTCCCTGGGAGTTAACAGACATTCTTCACTTTCCATCCTGTTTCCCCTAGCTCTATGGCGCCCCCTGTGCCGGCAGATTAGCTTTGCCCCAGAACTTTGCTGCCTTTGCATTGGGAAGTTCGGCGGGCGGGAGCGCCCCCTGCTGGGAAAGTGGTGCCACTGCGGCTTTGCTTAGGAGACCTATTAGGAAAAACTCACTTCTTTTTGGGGGGCTAGTGGTCTTGGAACACCCCTAATGGTGGAGATCCAGAGTGTGGCTTGCACCATCCAGAAGCCAAGTAGATGGAAGGATACAGTCACTGTTTCCTGGGGTTTGACCAGTGCTTGCACTTGTGTGAGTACACTGAGCCAACCAGTACCAAGCACTCAAGGCTGGTGGCATTTTCTATTAACAGAGAGAATTCCCCCATAGGACCTAGAAGGGGGTGCTTCAATACGAAAATGCCTTCTCGGGGCCGGAGAGATAGCATGGAGGTAGAGCGTTTGCTTTTTATGCAGAAGTTTGGTGGTTCGAATCCCGGAATTCCATATGGTCCCCTGAGTCTGCCAGGAGCGATTTCTGAGCATAGAGCCAGGAATAACCCCTGAGCGCTGCCGGGTGTGACCCCCCAAAAAACAAAAACAAAATGTCTTCTGTGCACCTATATTCACTGTAGTGCTAATCACATAGCCAGACTCTGGAAACAACCCAGATGCCCAACAACAGATGAATGGCTAAAGAAACTGTGGTCCATCTACACAATGGAATACTATGCAGCCATCAGGAGAGATGAAGTCATGAAATTTTCCTATACATGGATGAACATGGAAACTAGTATGCTGAGTGAAAAAAACCAGAGGGAGAGAGATTGATACAAAATAGTCTCACTTATGTATGGGTTTTAAGAAAAATAAAAGACATTATTGAGGTAATATCCAGAGACAATAGAACGAATGATGACAGGACCAGTTCATGATATGAAGCTTACCACAAAGGGTGGTGAGTGCAGTTAGACAAATAACTTCACTAAAAATTATCATGACAATGTTAATGAGGGGCCTAAGCCATAGCACAGTGGTAGAGCTTTTGCTTTGCACACGGCTGACCCAGAACAGACCTGGGTTCGATCCCTGGCATTCCATATGGTCCCCCAAGTCAGGAGCGATTTCTACGCTCATAGAATAGCCAGGAGTAATGCCTGAGCGTCACCGGGTAACAGTTTCTAAGGTCCACTAATATATATGCCAGCCAGAGCTTTGGGTCTCAGACTCATTTGTGATCTTGCCCTTGTAGAGGGCTTCCCTGCCTTATGTCTGTCTGGCTGAACTTTTTGGGGTGACCAGATCCCATTTCAGGCCACTGCCTCCTGCCATATTGTTTGCCTTTAGCCTTCAGCTCCTGTGGGTGTGTGCTTCTTGTACCAGCCACTGTCTTCAGGAGTTTTCCTTAGGACTCTACTTGCCCTACTCAGACATCTGTAAGCCAGGCTAGTATCAGGTTCCTAGTAGAGGATGGGACCGCTGAAGCTGCAGTGACCTTTAAGAATCAAGTGGCAGAAGCATTAGGGCTGTATCCTAGTGAGTGGACCTCCCTCCTAGAGTTGGTTCAAGAACCAGGAAAGAAATGTGGCCTTGCAATTTACGTGTTCAGAGCCCAATTGGAGTCCTCACTAAACATTAATGAGCCCTTGACCCTGTTCCTGTTCTGGACACTTTGTACCAGCATTTCTGTCCTTTGCCTTCCTATATTTACTCTTTGAAAACCCTCCAAGGTCATTCCTTGAACATCCTTGGCTACAGCGATGCCAGTGTGGAGAGCTCCCCTTCCACACTCATGTATATCCAAAGATCCAGTTGTCATGCCTTTCTATCCAGGAACCCACACACCCGAGATCTGTAGGAGCCTTTGCTCTCTCCTGCTAATCTGAGCTGTAACAATGATCTGACTGAAAGTTCATACACTACTGGAAACTTTGACACCTGGACCCCAACTCCTTCCCCTGCTCTTGGCCACTTCCTTTTTTGTAGCTGAATCAGGACTTCAGTTCCCTGGGTTCAAAATCTGCTACCCACTGCTAGAGATAGGATTAGAGGTAGGGCACTTGCCTTGTAGGCAACCAAAGCATTATCAATCCATGGCACCTCATATGGTCCCCGACACTGCCAGAAGTGATCCCTTAGTACAGACCAAGAAGTATGCCCTTAGTAAGGGTGTTTCTCCTCTCCCAAATAAGGACTACACTATCTTCATTTTTCCTTCAGAGTTGGTAAGTAAACAACGAGGTGTGGTCTCCCACCCCAGAATAAACCCTGCTAAGCTACCTTAGTCTTTCCTTAATATCTTGTTCCAACCTCCCTTGAGGGAACTGTGGAAATAGGGAAAACATGGCACTGCTGATATTACTTTTATGGCTGGGATTGGCATTGACAGATTGCCAAATCATCTGGGTTCTGCTAACATGATAGGAAGAATGAAATATTTGCCTCTTCGGGGCGTACATGTAACTGGTCTATTGACATTACATATGGTCCCCTGTGCCTGCCAGGAGCTATTTCTGAGCAGATAGCCAGGAGTAACCACTGAGCATCGCAGTGTGTGGCCCAAAGACCAATAAATAAATAAAATAGAATGTGCAATTTCTTTTTTGTTGTTGTTTTTTCTTTTTCTTTTTTCTTTGTTTTGTGGAACAAACCCAATGGAGCTTAGCACTCCTGGCTCTGTGCTCAGAAATTACTTCTGGCAAGCTCTGGGGACTATATGGGACGCCGGGAAACAAATTTGGGCGAGTCCCAGGTCAGCCACCTGCAAGGCAAAAGCTCTCCAGCTATGTTATTGCAACTTTCGTGGGAGTCCCCCAACCCGCGGGGGTGTGGAAATGAAAGTTGCTAGTTATTAGTGGGTTCACTCGAGCAGAACCGACCTGTAAAGAAGAACTAGAGAAATTAGTAACAGAAGCCTTCAAGACAATGCATGCTGTTCAAAAAGGGAAGTTTATTGTTGGGGGATCAGCTTTTAAGGGCTGAAACACGTCAGAGGTGTTACAGGTTTTACACCAATCACAGTTACAAGCATTCATTAGCATAAACTGGGGCAGGTAATAGGGAGGGGCAAAGAGGTAGACCTGAGCACGTTTTACTAAAATGCATAAGATTCAAACAGAGTTCTTAATAATGTTTGCTAACACAAAGGCAAACTCTATATCTTTCTTTCTGGCTGGATATATTGGGCTGCTCTGAATTACTTTATTTTTGTCTATTTCCTTTGTTCTCCAGGCATGGGCCTTTTGGTCACGTGGGTGACCAGATTAGGAATTACTGAGGTGTCCTATGTCCCAGGTTTCATCAGCTAGGCTCCCCACAGTTCCCCCTTTCCTGTAAATAATAAAAGAAGAAGAGCAAAATGGGTGGAGTAGCCTGTCTTAGGTCGTTTGGTGGGCTTCCAGTACTGGACATGGCAACAAGAGACCAAATTAAAAGTTTTTGCGCGCAAAATATTAAGAATGCCATGTTTGCACCCAGACACTGGCATCAAGCTATCCCCGTCATGGGCATCTCCACAGCCAGGAGCAGAGCAAGCAGGGGCGTTTAGCCAGATACTCAAAACTCCTTAAAGCTCAGAGGTTTATTCATGGCTTCAAGTTCTTCGGGGTGCATTTAAGAGAGCAATTTAACTGATATTGGACCTATACTGAACATTAGGGCAATCTCAGTAACCGGATTATTAACAAACTTGTGAGGCGACAGAATGCCTTGGGACCAAAGGAAAAAATAGCAAAAAGCCAATGAAAGGACCGAATTAGGCAGCAGCTTAGACAGCCAGGATGAGGTAGAGGACCAATTTTTATATCAGGACTCATTTAAATCCTTCTGTCTATTTCTATCCTCTAGACTTTCTTCCACAAGTCTAATGCTATCTCTAGCTAAGCCAAGTTTATTTTAAAAAGCAACATTTTTCTCTAAGGATGACACAAATTTCCCCCTCCCTCAAAAAAAAAGTCAAATTTAAACCACGGCAGTTTTTCTGCTCTAATACTGCTAGGGATTCAACAGTTAAGTAGTGTAAACTTCTTCTAAGTTTGTAAACATTTTTAACAACAGTTATAAGGCATTAACAGATTCTAGAGTATGAACCAATGAATAAATTTTTGTGCTTACACCAGTAACACCCAGGCCTTTTAATAAGGCTGGGGTGGAGGCAATGTTTGTTTTTATACTGCAGCGGGAGAGACACAGGTTATATTTAAGAGGTAATAAGGCAATTTTTGATATAACAGTCAATTTAGGCATTAAAACAACCAAAACACAGTAGTCCTAGGACTAAAGAAAAAATGTAAAACAATGGGGGAGATAAACCAGTGAAACAGGCAAAAAACATTGAATTGGGGGCAATTATGAACTGAAAGGAGAAATCAACGACAATAATTTGATTACAATTTTCAATAGGGGGAATCATATTGGGTACCAAAAGGCAAGGTTCAAGTTCCACCATTAGTTTAAAGGTTAAGCCATGTTGAAGAATTCTCAGGGGCGTTACCCCTGGGAGGGTTATGGAGTTTGACCAGCCTATCAGGAAGCCAGCGCGTTTCAGAGGTGGTTGGGTTGTGCACACAGGCGTGACCTTTGCCCCATATGAGAACAGGGTGTGGGCCAAGCCATTGTCCTGTACGAACATCTTTTCAAAGCACTTGCTGAAAATTCTCACGAGTGGAGGGGTGCCAGAGTTGATCAGCCGCTGAACGGCCACTGGAATCCAAGGAGAGAAAATTGAGCACGAAGAGTGCATGATTCAAAAGCAGGCGGTGTTTGCCTTTGCGAGAGTACAAATTCTCGCTTTCTGAAGTGAGTTTAAAAAGTGTATTTTTCAAAGTTTGATTAGCTCTTTTAACAATGCCTTGGCCTTGAGGGTTTAGGGGAATTCCTGTTTTAAGGGTGATACCAAATTTTGCACAAAAATCCTTGAATTTGGAACTAATATATTCTGGACCGTTATCAGTCTTAATGACCGTAGGGACAGGAACAATAGTAAAGCAATGTAAAAGATGAGCAATGACATCCCTGGTGGTCTAGTGGTTAGGATTCGGCGCTCTCACCGCCGCGGCCCGGCTAGCTCAGTCGGTAGAGCATGAGACTCTTAATCTCAGGGTCGTGGGTTCGAGCCCCACGTTGGGCGCCACCTGCAACTTTTGTGGGAGTCCCCCGACCCGCGGGGGTGTAGAAAAGAAAGTTGCTAGTTATTAGTGGGTTCACTCGAGCAGAACCGACCTGTAAAGAAGAACTAGAGAAATTAGTAAGAAGGGCCTTCAAGACAACGCATGCTGTTCAAAAAGGGAAGTTTATTGTTGGGGGATCAGCTTTTAAGGGCTGAAACACGTCAGAGGTGTTACAGGTTTTACACCAATCACAGTTACAAGCATTCATTAGCATAAACTGGGGCAGGTAATAGGGAGGGGCAAAGAGGTAGACCTGAGCACGTTTTACTAAAAGGCATAAGATTCAAACAGAGTTCTTAATAATGTTTGCTAACACAAAGGCAAACTCTATATCTTTCTTTCTGGCTGGATATATTGGGCTGCTCTGAATTACTTTATTTTTGTCTATTTCCTTTGTTCTCCAGGCATGGGCCTTTTGGTCAAGTGGGTGACCAGATTAGGAATTACTGAGGTGTCCTATGTCCCAGGTTTCATCAGCTAGGCTCCCCACATGCTATCACTCTTGCACCTTGATTACTTTTTATAAGACAATCCAACCCAAGTCCCCTACAGATAGAAGATGAAGCATTACAAAAAGGAGTGGTGAACCTCTTATTAGAATATATCACCTCCCTCATATTTATTTCTATATAGCAATACATAAACCAACTTTTAACAACACTCTTTTGTAACAGTTTATTAAGCAGATTTCAAAACATTTCTTTTATTATTCTTTCCCCACCCCCAAACAGTTTTTGGCATGGCTTAAATGCAGTCATATAAATAACACACTCTTCATTCTTGGTTGTTTATCGTAGCAAAAATATGAAAAAAAATGTCAAAGGATTTGAATGCTTCTTGCACTGTGTGATCGGCTGGCCTTGCCTTTCCACGAGACTCAAGCCTTAGAAGTGAGATTGACTTTTGTGTCAGGACAAATTGGTCAGGGGCAGCATGACAGAGGAGAGCATGGAAACTTCTCAGTACAGACTGTGAGACAGGCAGAGTTTATAGAGAATGATCATGGAGACAGACTGGCAGAGGATGACATCCATTTTAATAACCTGCCAAGAGAACAAAGGAAAGGGGTTTACTGCAGGGAGAGGTGGGATAAACTGTCCCATCTATCAAGAATCTATTTAAAATGCCAGACACATAATGTACATGTATGTTATGTGTACACTAATAATATAGAGACCTGTAACTGTTCAAAGATTTTAAGATTCCACTAAAGGAGTTGGAGTGATAGCATAGCAGCTAGGGCATTTGCTTTACATGAAGCTGACCCAGATTTGATCCTTGGTATCCCATATGCTTTAGTCAAGAGTAATTCATTCCTTTGGTTTTTGGGCCACACCCTGTCATGCTCAGGGGTTACCCTTGGCCATGCACTCAGAAATTACTCCAGGGTTGGGGGACCATATGAGATGCTGGGAGATCGAACTGCAGTTTGTCCTGGGTCAGCTGCTTGCAAGGCAAATGCACTGCTGCTGCGCCACCACTCCAGTCCCAAGAGCAATTAGTTCTTAAGTGCAGAGCCAGAAGTAATCCCTAGTTTAGCACAAAAAATTAATCACCCTATTGTTTTAACTGAGAGAATACACAAATATTGAGATTACTAGTGTAAGGGGGTACTCATATAATTAGTCAACTGGAGACTAGAATTGAGCATGAAGAATGAGAAATTATGATTTCTTTGCTTCTTGAGCCAGTTCCAGAGGTCCTGGGGTTCACCCACAGATATGCCAGTTCGGTGTCCGAGGAAGCATCAAGATTGGGGATTGACACCCCTTTGTGTCAGATGCCTACTACAGCACCCAGAGCTGTATCTCAAGCCTAGTGTGATAAACTCTAAGCATTATACTCTAGGAATACTTCATTTCCCTTTATTTTTCCACAGAGACATATAAATAAAGTCTATTTTTCAAGATTAAATATGTAAGAAAATAAAATATGACATCATTGACATGATATATTGAAAATAAAGGTAAAGCTCAAGATATTTAAAAAAAATAATAAAAAAATTAAAAAAAAAACCCTGTTTCATGCATGCAGTCATTCTCTGAAATAGAGAAAAAAAGGAAAAGAAACCTAACTAAAATATCTGTTAAAAATTATCTGGAGAAGAAACCACTGTGACAATGAGCATGCTGGATATGACCCCAAACCAACCAACCAACCAACCAACCAACCAACCAACCAACCAACCAACCAACCAACCAACCAACTAGCCCATTTTCTCTCCAAACCCATACTTTGGCAAAGGTCATGTAAAATTTCCATTTCAGGGTCCTCTCTCCCGAGATGATCTAGTACAGGCCACAGCCGAAAGGGAAGGCGAAGCTAACTTGCAAAATGATGAGGATGATGCTGGCAAGGTGGTGGGAATGCTAACTGTGAGGGCTGGCATCTTCAAACTGCTCCCAAAGTAGCAAAATACCCTGAAAAGAAAACCCAACAATATTTTATTTAGTGGGGAGATTACAAACACCCCACCAGGAAATCCAGTACTTTCCTTAACTCTTGCCCCTCTTCTCATTTTTCCTTAGGCTCCAGGATATAACAAAAATGTTGGTAAAATATCGAAAGAATGAGCATGACTCGAGGAAAACATCTCTAAGGACAAAAACAAGTCATAAAGGGTTAAGACTGTAGTCTCCAAAACGATCTATAATAAAGGCCAAAGAGAAAGTACAAAAGGGAAGACACTAACCTTGCACCTGGTCAATTGGGTTTTGATCTCCAGGACCCTGGACCCCAACATGGGTGATTCATGAGGGTAAAAACAGGAATATGACCTGGGTCTGCTGAGCATGGCCTAAACACCAATAAAATAAAATATGGTAGCATTAAATCAAAGAGTAACAATGAAAAATAAAAAGTGTCAAGAGCCTAATTAAAAGCTTCCTTCTAAATCCATGTTGTTCTTCAATATTTTTTTTTACAGAAATTCAACATTGAGACGTCCACTTCATTTCCCAATAGAGCCAGGAGTCAGCTCTCTGAGCTGCAGTGCACCTTCTGCTGGTTCCATCCCAGACTGAGAATGGTCCCTCAGCAATACAAGGTGTGGCTCCCAAACTAGAACTCCCCAGCAAAGAGCACAAGAAGAAATTCTTTAAAAGCAAAGCCTGTTCCAGTGATAGGGGACTCAGATGGTACAGGGTTCATCCTTGGATTATCTCCTAGATACTCCTAGATACCCTAGAAAACTCTTTGGACCATGTCTATTATTTACCTTTTCCCTTTGATAGTCACTGACAACCACAGATATGCAAGAAATACCCGGGTGGCACAAAATCCACAAGATACACCCCTGAAACAAATGTAAAAGGAGTCAGGTAGTTGTGATGCATATTTATTCTCCAAGAGTAGCAGACATGAAACTGTTCTTCCGGAGGGAGAAAGTCTTGCAAGAGCACGTGTGCTTTGGCGATTAATTTTTTTCTTTTTTTCTTTTTGGTTTTTGGGCAACACCCGGCATTGCTCAGGGGTTACTCCTGGCTGTCTGCTCAGAAATAGCTCCTGGCAGGCACGGGGGACCATATGGGACACTGGGATTCGAACAAACCACCTTTGGTCCTGGATCGGCCGCTTGCAATGCAAACACCGCTGTGCTATCTCTCCGGGCCCCTTTTCTTTTTCTTTTTCTTTTTTTTTTTTGGTTTTTGGGCCATACCTGGCGATGCTCAGGGGTTACTCCTGGTTGTCTGCTCAGAAATAGCTCCTGGCAGGCACGGGGACCAGATGGGACACCGGGATCGGCTGCTTGCAAGGCAAACGCCACTGTGCTATCTCTCCGGGGGCATTTTGTTTTTAATAATAAAATGAATGCATTTATTCTGAGTGCTTAAAATCTTCAGAGAATTCAATCACTTACATTTAATAAGTGACAAAGGCAAAATAAGCATCAATCTATGATGTTTAAAAGGTAATGTACTGAATGTAATAAGACTGGAAAATAAGATGAAGGAAAGTAATAAAAACATGAAGTGAGTCTGGGTGGTATCATCAGATATGACTGAAACCCAACCACAATCATGTTTGTAACCAAGGTGTTTAAATAAAAAATATTATTAAAAACAACAACAACAACAACAACAAACACAAAGTGACTGCTGAAATCACTAAGTCTGGGTCTCAGGAAACATCTAGAAGGGCCAAGAAGCCAACATTGCATGGAGGCAGCCTGGGTGTAATTCTCAGCAGCAGAGGGACCCCAAAAACTTTGTTCAAAAATTGAGAGAATACACAAATATTTTGATTACTAGTGAAATGGAGGTTACCCATTTCAAGGTTGGTTCACTGGAGAATAGAACTGAGTACAAAGAATGAGGACATTTGCTTTATTTGCTTCTTGAGCCAGTCCCAGAAGTTATGGGGCTCACCAGAGTCATGCCTACTGGGTGCCTGAAGAAGCAGGTTGGATTGGGGTTTGATCATTTTCATCATCATCATCATCATCATCATCATCATCATCGAATGATGAAAAGAATGAGGAAATTGGTTTATTTGCTTCTTGAGAAAATTGAGGAAATTTGAGGATATTTGGTTTATTTGCTTCTTGAGCCAGTTCCAGAAGTTACGGGGCCATGCATTACGAGGCCAGAGCCATGCCCTGGGTGCCTAAAGAAGCGTGCAGGATTGAGGATTGTGTCAGACACATACGCCATGAACTGTTTCTCAAGCCAGAGTGAGAAAATTCTTAACATTATACTCAAGGAACATCTGGAATTTCCTCTATTTTCCTGAGAACCATGAAAATATAGTCTCTTTTCCGAGATTAAATTTGAAAGAAAAGATTTTATCATTGAAATGATAAAATAGGGAGTAAAGGTAAAAACTTAAGATGTTTAAGAAATACCTATATTCTTCATGCTGATATTTGAATGAAAATACAGAAAAAACATATAAAAATATCTGTATAGGGGCCAGAGAGATAGCATGGAGGTAAGGCGTTTGCCTTTCATGCAGAAGGTCATCAGTTCAAATCTGGCTTACTATATGGTCCCCTGTGCCTGCCAAGAGCAATTTCTGAGCATGGAGCCAGAAGTTTCCCTTGAGCACTGCTGGGTGTGACCCCAAAAACACAAAAAATATCTGTGTAATATTCTCTGCAGAAGAGACCACTATGACAATGAGCATGCTGGATGTGACCCCAAAACCAACCAACCAACCAACCAACCAACCAAAGTATTTTCTCCCCAAACTCATACTTTGGCAAAGGTGATGTAAAATTTCCATTTCAGGGTAGTACTATTCACTGAGATGATGTGGTACAGGCCACAGCCAAAGGAGAAGGCGAAACTAACTAGTAAAATGGTGAGAAGGATCCTGGCGAGGTGGCAGGAATGGTAACTGTGAGCGCAGCTACTTCGAAGTGTTCCCAAAGTAGCAAAATACCCTGAAAAACAAAAACAACAATCTTTCATTTAGTGGGGAGATTACAAACACCCCCCCTCCAGGAAATCCAGTACTTTCCTTAACTCTTGCTCCTCTTCTCATTTTTCCTTAGATTTCAGGGTATCCAATACTGTAGGCAACAGTGAACAACATCTTTTCAGACCGAAATTTCCTGCTCTACACAAAACTGCATTGTCAGAGTCCCTGCACCAATGCCTCACAATCCCCTCCAGCCCCCATCACCCACCTTGGCTAAGTCCAGTAGGCTATGCCCTGAAACAGCATGTAGACTCCCCTGAAAGGTTCTATGACTCATCACCTATGACTCATAAAAAAATTGCTCATGAAGAGGGCACAAGAACTTATTCCATGTCATAAAGGTCACCTTAAGCCATGTAAGAGCTTATCAACATCATCATCATCATCAGTATTAACAGTTAATTAGTTAATTAATTAAACACGACCATACAACAAAAATGTTAGTAAAATATCGAAAGAATGAGCATGACTTGAGGAAACATTTCTAAGGACAAAAACAAATCATAAAGGGTTAAGACTGTATTATCCGGAGTTGGAGAGATAGCATGGAGGTAAGGTGTTTGCCTTCCACGCGGAAGGTCAATAGTTCGAATCCCGGTGTGCCATATGGTCCCCTGAGCCTGCCAGGAGCAATTTCTGAGTATAGAGCCAGGAGTAACCCCTGAGCACTGCCGGGTGTGACCCAAAACAAAAAAAAAACAAACAAAAAACCCCCCCCAAAAAACCCACTATTATCCAAATGCTATATCAAAGGTCAAAGAAAAAGTATAGAGGGTACGACACTAACCATGTACCTGGTCAACCGGGTTTTGATCTCTAGAACCCTGGACCCCAACATGGGTGATTCCTGAGGGTAAAAACAAGAATATGACCTGGGTCTGCTGAGCATGGCCTAAACACCAATAAAATAAAATATTGTAGCATTAAATCAAAGAGTAACAATGAAAAATAAAAAGTGTCAAGAGCCTAATTAAAAGCTTTCTTCTAAATCCATGTTGTTCTTCAATATTTTTTACAGAAATTCAACATTGAGACGTCCACTTCATTTCCCAATAGAGCCAGGAGACAGCTCTCTGGGCTGCAGTGCACCTCCGCTGGTTCCATCCCAGACACCAATGAGATTGAGAATAGTCTCTCAGCAATACAAGATGTGGCTCCCAAACTAGAACTCCCCAGCAAAGAGCACAAGAAGAAATTCTTTTAAAAGCAGAGCCTCTCCAGTGGTGGGCGATCAGATGGTACAGGGTTCATTCTTGGACTATCTTCCCCAACCCCTAGAAAACTCTTTGGACCGTGTCTATTACAGTATTTACCTTTTCCCTTTGGTAGTCACTGAAAGTAACAGATATGCAAGCAAGACCCGGGTGGCACAAAAACTACAAGACACAGCCCTGAAACAAATGCAAAAGGAATCAGGTAAGTTGTGATGCATATTTATTCTCCAAGAGTAGCAGACATGAAACTGTTCTTTCAGTGGGGGAAGTCTCGAAAGAGCACGTGTTCTTTGGGGATTAATTTTTTCTAACATGCGAAAATTCATCTGCTGTTATTGTGGTGGCATTTTGTTTTATTTTTTATCTTTTTATTTTTTGTTTTTTGGGTCACACCCAGCAGCACTCAGAGGCTACTCCTGGCTCTATGTTCAGAAATCACTCCTGCCAGGCTCGGGGGACCATATGGAATGCCGGGATTCGAACCACCATACTTCTGTATGCAAGGCAAATGCCTTATCTCCATGCTATCTCTCTGGCCCCAGCTTAAGATGTTTAAAAAATACCTGTATTCTGAATGCTAATATTTGTATGAAAATACAGTAAAAAGACCATACAGAAATATCTCTATAAAATTCTCTGTAGAAAAAAACACTATGACAATGAGCATGCTGGATATGACCCCAAAACCAACCAACAAATAAACTGACCAACCAACCAACCAACCAACCAACCAAAGTATTTTCTCCCCAAACTCATACTTTGGCAAAGGTGATGTAAAATTTCCTTTTCAGGGTAATTCTATTCACTGAGATGATCTGGTACAGGCAACAGCCAAAGGAGAAGGCGAAGCTAACTACTAAAATGGTGAGAAGGATCCTGGCGAGGTGGCAGGAATGGTAGCTACTTTGAACTGCTCCCAAAGTAGCAAAATACCCTGAAAAACAAAAACAACAATATTTCATTTAGTGGGGAGATTACAAACACCCCCCCAGGAAATCCAGTACTTTCCTTAACTCTTGCTCCTCTTCTCAATTTTCCTTAGATTTCAGGGTATCCAATACTGTAGGCAACAGTGAACAACATCTTTTCAGACCCAAATTTCCTGCTCCACACAAAACTGCATTGTCAGAGTCCCTGCACCAATGCCTCACAATCCCCTCCAGCCCCCATCACCCACCTTGGCAAAGTCCAGTAGGCTATGCCCTGAAACAGCATGTAGACTCCCCTGAAAGGTTCCATGACTCATCACCTATGACTCATAAAAAATTGCTCATGAAGAGGGCACAAGGACTTATTCTATGTCATAAAGGTCACCTTAAACTATGTAAGAACTTATCAACATTATCATCATCATCATCATCATCATCAGTATTAACAGTTAATTAGTTAATTAATTAATTAAACACGACCATACAACAAAAATGTTAGTAAAATATCGAAAGAATGAGCATGACTTGAGGAAACATTTCTTTTTTTTTTTTTTTTTTTTGGTTTTTGGGCCACACCCGGCGGTGCTCAGGGGTTACTCCTGGCTGTCTGCTCAGAAATAGCTCCTGGCAGGCACAGGGGACCATATGGGACACCAGGATTCAAACCAACCACCTTTGGTCCTGGATCGGCTGCTTGCAAGGCAAACGCCGCTGTGGTATCTCTCCAGGCCCGAGGAAACATTTCTAAGGACAAAAACAAGTCATAAAGGGTTAAGATTGTATTATCCAGAGTTGGAGAGATAGTATGGAGGTAAGGTGTTTGCCTTCCACGCGGAAGGTCAATAGTTCGAAGCCCGGTGTCCGATATGGTCCCCTGAGCCTGCCAGGAGCAATTTCTGAGCATAGAGCCAGGAGTAACCCCTGTGCACTGCCGGGTGTGACCCAAAACCAAAAACAAACAAACAAACAAACAAAAAAACTATTATCCAAATGCTATATCAAAGGTCAAAGAAAAAGTATAGAGGGTAAGACACTAACCATGCACCTGGTCAACCGGGTTTTGATCTCTAGGACCCTGGACCCCAACATGGGTGATTCCTGAGGGTAAAAACAAGAATATGACCTGGGTCTGCTGAGCATGGCCTAAACACCAATAAAATAAAATATTGTAGCATTCAATCAAAGAGTAACAATGAAAAATAAAAAGTGTCAAGAGTCTAAATTAAAAACTTCCTTCCATATCCATGTTCTTCTTCAATATTTTTACGGAAATTCAACTTTGAGACATTCTCTTCATTTCCCAATAGGGCCAGGAGACAGCTCTCTGGGCTGCAGTGCACCTTCTGCTGGTTCCATCCCAGACACCGATGAACCTGGGAATAGTCCCTCAACGAAAAGGGGTGTGGTTCCCAAACTAGAACTCCCTAACGAAGACCACAAGAAGACATTCTTTTAAAAGGAGAGCCTCTCCAGTGGTGGGCGATCAGATGGTACAGGGTTCACTCTTGGACTATCTCCCCAACCCCTAGAAAACTCTTTGGACCGTGTCTATTACAGTATTTACCTTTTCCTTTTGGTAGTCACTGAAAGTAACAGATATGCAAACAAGACCCGGGTGACACATCCCTGAAACAAATGCAAAAGGAGTCAGGTAAGTTGTGATGCATATTTATTCTCCAAGAGTAGCAGACATGAAACTGTTCTTTCAGAGGGGGGAAGTCTCAAAAGAGCACGTGTTCTTTGGTGATTAATTTTTTCTAACATGTGAAAATACATCTGCTGTTATTGTGGTGGCATTTTGTTTTATTTTTTATCTTTTTATTTTTTGGTTTTTGGGTCACACCCAGCAGCACTCAGAGGCTACTCCTGGCTCTATGTTCAGAAATCACTCCTGCCAGGCTCGGGGGACCATATGGAATGGCGGGATTTGAACCACCATACTTTTGTATGTAAGGCAAATGCCTTATCTCCATGCTATCTCTCTGGCCCCAGCTTAAGATGTTTAAAAAACTACCTGTATTCTGAATGCCAATATTTGTATAAAAATACAGTAAAAAGACCATACAGAAATATCTGTATAAAATTCTCTGTAGAAAAAAACACTATGACAATGAGCATGCTGGATATGACCCCAAAACCAACCAACAAATAAACTGACCAACCAACCAACCACTAACCAACCAACCAACCAAAGTATTTTCTCCCCAAACTCATACTTTGGCAAAGGTGATGTAAATTTCCTTTTCAGGGTAATTCTATTCACTGAGATGATCTAGTACAGGCCACAGCCAAAGGTGAAGGGGAAGCTAACTAGTAAAATGGTGAGAAGGATCCTGGCGAGATGGCAGGAATCGTAACTGTGAGCGCAGCTACTTCGAAGTGCTCCCAAAGTAGCAAAATACCCTGAAAAACAAAAACACAATATTTCATTTAGTGGGGAGATTACAAACACCCCCCCCCCCATGAATTCCAGTACTTTCCTTAACTCTTGCTCCTCTTCTCATTTTTTCTTAGATTTCAGGGTATCCAATACTGTTGGAAACAGTGAACAACAGCTTCTCAGACTCAAATTTCCTGATCCACACACAACAGTGTCAGAGTCCCTTCACCAATGCCTCAAGGTCTACCCCGCTACCCACCACGCACCTTGGCTAAGTCCAGTAGGCTATGCCCTGAAACAGCATGTAGACTCCCCTGAAAGGTTCTATGACTCATCACCTATGACTCATAAGAAAATTGCTCATGAAGAGGGCACAAGAACTTTTCCTATGTCATAAAAGTCACCTTCAGCTATGTAAGAGCTTATCACCATCATCACCATCATCATCACCAGTAGTTGTAGTATAATTTAATAAGACCATTCAAAAATGTTGATAAAATACTGAAAGAATGATCATGACTTGAGGAAAACATCTCTAAAGAGAAAAACAAGTCTAAAAGGGTTAGAATTGTATTGACTAGGGGCCAGAGAGACAGCACAGCGGTAGGGCATTTGCCTTGCATGCAGCAGATCTATGAGGGATAGTAGTTCAAATCCAAGCATCTCATGTGTCTGCCTGAGCAATTTCTGAGCACAGAGCCAGGAGTAACCGCTGAGCATCGGCAGTGTGACTCCAAAACAAAAATAAAAACAAATAAAAAGATTATATTGCCCAAAATCATATCAGAGCCCAATCATATCATAAGTACAGACGTAAGACACTAGCCTTGCACCTCATCAATTGGGCTTCAATACCCATGACCCTGAACCTAACCAGAGGTGATTCCTGAGTGTAAAATCAGGAGTATGACCTGGGTCTGCTGGTATGGCCTACACATCAATAAAATAAAATAATATTTCATGAAATCAAAGAGTAAAATTTTAAAAATGAAAGGCAAGGCTCCTTCCTGTCAGCATTCCTATTCCACATAGTGCTGGAAGATAGAAATTAGGCAAGAGAATATATGAAGGTATCCAGATAGAAAAGAAAAAAGATCTCACTCTTTGCAGATGACATGACACTATATTTAGATAACCGTAAAGACTCGACCAAAAAGCTTCTAGAAACAATAGATACATATACCAAAGTAGCAGGCTACAAAATTAACACACAAAAATCATGGCCTTCTTATACACCAATAAAGATAGAAAAGAAATGGACAATCAAAAAACAATCCCATGGGCCAGGAGAGATAGCACAGCGACGTTTGCCTTGCAAGCAGCTGATCCAGGACCAAAGGTGGTTGGTTCGAATCCCAGTGTCCCATATGGTCCCCCATGCCTGCTAGGAGCTATTTCTGAGCAGACAGCCAGGAGTAACCCCTGAGCACTGCCGGGTGTGGCCCAAAAACCAAAAACAAGAACAAAAAAATAACTACAAAAAAACCCAAACACATTGGAGGTGAGTCTTTCCTGCCCGGAGACTGTGGATACAGCTGACTCTACTGGGCCTCTTAAGCACAGCAGACATCTTGAGGCTTCCCTCTGCTTGCTACAGCCTGGGAATTTTGATCCTCTCTGGCATCTATTCCCTGAAGGCTCACTTCTCCTGAGGTGAGTCTTCCCTGCCTGGAGACTGTGGATACAGCTGACTGTGCTGGGCCTCTTAAGCAGAGCAGATTTCTTCTTTGCTTCGTGGCTGCACACTCTACCTAACCAATGCAAATCATTGCAACACGTAGAAAAACCCACAATACAAGCGTGACAATGGGGAAACTACACAGACCAACATCAGGCATAGAGAATGAAGATGACAACTCTGATGACCTGACAACAGCCAACCACCTAGTTAATCATTCAGACATGGAGTTTAGAGAAGAAATATGGAGGATGTTCACAGAACTCAAAGAAAACATAGAACAGAACACTAATCAGTATCAAGAGAATATGAAGATAGAAATCAGAAAACTCCAAACTGAAATATCAGGTCAAATAACAGGTCTGAAAAACTCAGTAGATGAATTAAAAAATTCAATGGAAAACCTCTCCAACAGGGTAACAGCAGCTGAGGATAGAATTAGTGAGTTGGAAGATGAGATGCATAACAACTCCACATAGCAGAAGAGATTGGAAAAAAGCCTTAAAGCAAATGATCAGACAATGGAAAAATTACTCAAATAATGTGAACAGATGAAAATAGAAGTCTTTGATAAGCTCAACAGAAATAACTTAAGAGTCATTGGAGTCCCAGAGACCCAGGAAGAAAATCTCCTGGAAGAATCAACAATGAAGAACATCATCTCAGAGAAACTACCAGAGCTAAAGAATACATGTGACCAAATCCTGCATGCCCGAAGAGTACCAGCTAAAAGAGACTCCAGGAAAAACACCCCAAGACACATCCTAGTCACAATGATGAATCCTACAGATAGAAACAGAATACTGAAAGGAGCAAGATCAAAAAGTGAAATTGCATTCAAGGGAGCATCCTTGAAATTTACAGCAGTGGTGGGACCTAGTGAACTCAATGAAATAAATGCTTCGCCTAGAATATTGCACCCAGCAAAACTCACTTTCAGGTTTGAAGGAAGAATATATAGCTTCACAGATAAACAACAGCTCAGAAACTTTACAGACTCAAAACCAACCTTAAAAGAAAAACTGAAAGGTCTAATTTAAGACACGATAGACCAACAAACACACCAAACTCCTACACAGAGATGGCACTAAATCTCATAACAAATATCTCTCTCAATGTCAATGGAATAAATGCACCTGTTAAGAGACACAGAATGGTGAAATGGATCAAAAAACTGAACCCAACCTTCTGCTGTCTACAAGAAACACACCTGAGCTCTCTTCTCTCCTCCCTCTCCATCTCCCTTTCCCTCTCCTTCTCTCGAAGGTGTGTGTTTCTCTCCTCCCTATATTCCCTTCCCCCTCTTCTTCCCTCTCCCTCTCTCCTTTCTTTCTCCTTCTCTTCCCCCCTCTCTTCCCCTCTCTCTCCTCCTTCCCCTCTTTCCTATCCCATCTCTTCCCTCTTTCCCCCCTCTCTGCACTTGAATGTTTGGGGGAGTGAGAGGCAGAGGGAGAGCCTGGGGGAAAAAAGAAACACACCTGAATAGTCAGAACAAACATAGACTCAAAATCAAAGGCTGGAGGAAAATCATCCAACCTAACAACATCCTTAAAAAAGCTGAAATGGGGGCCCGGAGATATAGCACAGTGGCATTTGCCTTGCAAGCAGCCAATCCAGGACCAAAGGTGGTTTGTTCGAATCCCGATGTCCCATATGGTCCCCCGAGCCTGCCAGGAGCGATTACTGAGCATCGATCCAGGAGTGACCCCTGAGCGCTGCCGGGTGTGACTCAAAAACCAAAAACCAGAAACCAAAAAAAAAAAAAAAATTGCAGGGCCTGAGAGATAGTACAGTGGGTAAGGCTTATATATGCACCTAACTCTTGTTGGATCTCTGGCATCCCACAGGGTCCCTGCCCAAGCCCACCAGGAGTGATGCCTTTGTTCAGTAAGCCCTGAACACCACAGAATGTGCCCCCCAAAAAAAAACTAAAAAGAAAACCCACAAAAACAACAAAAATTCACAATTTACCTGCAAACTCTGCCCATATTGTGAAGGTATGACTGTATCATATGTCTTTAGATATGGCTTATGATATTAAAAAAACGAAACCTTGAATCAGACAGAGTGTTCCGGGCTCTGGCTGGCCTGTAAGACTCATTTCTGTTCTGTTCTTGGCTTGCTTAAACTTAGCTGGGTGCGACACTGTTCATAAACTTTTCAAATATATATAATTTAGGGGCCAGAGCAACAGGACAGTAGGGAGAGCACTTGTCCAGCATGCAGCTGACTGGGGTTCAATACCCGGCATCCCATATGGTCCCCTGAGCACCGCCAGTAGTGATTCCTGAGCACGAGCCAGGAGTAAGTCCTGAGCATGGCTGGGTGTGGCCCAACAGCATCCCCCAACAAATAAAAAATAAGTAAAACATATCATTTAGGCAGAGACAGAAGAATGAATGGGTGAGGCGCTTAACTTATGTGGCGCTGGCTAGGAATGAGCCCTGAGCAGAGTTAGGAGTAACCTCTGAGCTCTGCTAGATGTGGCCCCCACTCCCTCCCTAATAAAAGAAAGCCTAAGGCAAGATGAGCTTCTCTTGGACAGTGGTGGGGAAGGTGGTGACTAGCAGCTGTAAGTTTTGTAAAAATGCAGCTGCCTCAGGGCCAAGCCAGGGTGCTTCTGGGCTAACAACCTGGCTAACTAAAGACCTGGTCACCTTTCTGAAAAGGAGGTGACAGGCCAGAGTTGACACTCTTGGGGCTGTTGAGGCCCAAGGGCTCCCTCCCTTTGCTGAACACACAGATGGGAGAGGAAATCGACCTGGCACAGAAGGAGCTGTATCCTCTTACCAAAACCAAAACAAAAACAAAAACAAAAACACCCCCAAAATAAACAAAACAACCTCCAAAATAACCCACCACAAACAAATTTCCACCACTTTGAAGTCCTTTGCCTTTCTATATTTACTCTTTGAAAACCCTCCAAGGTCATTCCATTTGAACATCCTTGGCTACAGCGATGCCAGTGTGGAGAGCTCCCCTTCCACACTCATGTATATCCAAAGATCCAGTTGTCATGCCTTTCTATCTAGGAACCTACACACCCGAAATCTGTAGGAGCCTTTGCTCTCTCCTGCTAATCTGAGCTGTAACAATGACCTGACTGAAAGTTCATACACTATTGAAAACTTTGACACCTGGACCCCAACTCTTTCCCCTGCTCTTGGCCGCTGCTTTTTCTGTAGCTGATCCAGGACTTCAGATCCCTGGGTTCAAAATCTGCTACCCACTGCTAGAGATAGGACTAGAGGTAGGGCACTTGCCTTGTAGGCAACCAATGCATTTTCAATCCATGGCATCTCATATGGTTCCTGGCACTGCCAGAAGTGATCCCTTAGTACAGACCAAGAAGTATGCCCTTAGCAAGGGTGTTTCTCCTCTCCCAAATAAGGATTATACTACCTTCATGTTTCCTTCAGAGTTGGTAAGTAAACAACATCGTGTGGTCTCCCACCCCAGAATAAACCCTGCTAAGCTACCTTAGTCTTTCCTTAATATCTTGTTCCAAATTGCCCTGAGGGAACTGTGGAAATAGGGAAAATATGGCACTGCTGATATTACTTTTATGGCTGGGATTGGCATTGACATATTGCCAAATCATCTGGGTTCTGCTAACATGATAGGAAGAATGAAATATTTGCCTCTTGGGAGCGTACATGTAACTGGTCTATTGACATTAAATAAAGTTACAGGGATGTTTAAAAAATAAAAAAAAATAGGGCCCGGAGAGATAGCACAGTGACGTTTGCCTTACAAGCAGCCGATCCAGGACCAAAGGTGGTTGGTTCAAATCCCGGTGTCCCATATGCTCCCCCATGCCTGCCAGGAGCTATTTCTGAGCAGACAGCCAGGAGTAACCCCTGAGCACCACCGGGTGTGACCAAAAACCAAAAATAAATAAATAAATAAAAAAATAGAAAGTGGGGCCGGGCGGTAGCGCTAAAGGTAAGGTGCCCCCCTTGCCTGCGCTAGCCTTGGACGGACCGCGGTTCGATCCCCCGGTGTTCCATATTGTCCCCCAAGCCAGGAGCAACTTCTGAGCGCATAGCCAGGAGTAACCCCTGAACGTTATCAGGTGTGGCCCAAAAACCAAAAAAAAAAAAAAAAAAAAAAAAAGAATGTGCGGGCCCGGAGTGATAGTACAGTGGAGTTTGCCTTGCAAGCAGCCGATCCAGGACCAAAGGTGGTTGGTTCGAATCCTGGTGTCCCATATGGTCCTCTGTGCCTGCCAGGAGCTATTTCTGAGCAGACAGCCAGGAGTCACCCCTGAGCACCGCCGGGTGTGGCCCAAACACAAAACAAAACAAAACAAAAAAAAAACAAACAAAAAATATAGAATGTGCAATTTTTTTGTTGTTTTTCTTTTTCTTTTCTTTTTTTTTAATAAATTTTTTATTTTGAATTATGAGAACAAAAGATGCAAAGAAAGAGGATAAGGTAAAGTTACAGTGGAAGGACAATCACCCATAACATAATTATCAGAAGAAGTCCCCTTGCTGATATCTTAACTTTGAACTTTCAGCCAAAGAAAGTTAAGATAAATAAAACAGAATCCATGTGCAATTACTTTGTCCCTCAAGTTCCCAGATTGTAGCACATTATAATATTTCTTAACAGCACACAAGGCAATCTAAAGCCATCAAACGTACATAACTCCTTAAACATTAGAGGCCTAGTATTTTTTATATTTCCATGTACATGCATATTAGCTTAAGTTAACCTCAAATTTTAAGTGTGTGTGTTTTAAGAATTAGAGTCAAAGGAGCACAGTAAAAACGGTGTTAGAGTGGCAATTGTTGTTTGCATAGGCCAACCAAAATATGAGAGGCATGGAAAGGAATAACCTTGGCCTAAATACAAAGAGATCCTACCCCTGAAGTTTCCTGGCATAAGACCAGCTCTAGGCCTCAGGAAAGTTATTGTTCGCTCCAAGACATTGTCCGTAGCGCCAACACACTTATCACACAGTCTCTGTTGTTGGTATCATGTTTCTGTATTAAAGATTCTGGAATCTGCATGTCCTACATTGAAGTCATGATGTGGAGTGCCTTCTCGTTTCACCTCACCATGTAAGGGCAATGCAGGAAGCCCTGTCCTATAAGCAGGTTGTTGTTGTTAAGTCTTCTCAGTGTTAAGGGAAGTCTCTTTTGAGCAGGACGATGTCTGAGCAGTGGTAGGGTCTTCCGTGGTAGAGGATTGATTCCAGGTGATGTTATAGACAAACCTCACCATTAAGGGGCAATACAGCAAGCCCTGTCCAGTAAGCAGGTCATTGTTCTTGTTGTCTTCTCAGTGTTAAGGGATGTCTCTTTTGAGTAGATCGATGTCAGAGCAGCTGTAGGGTCTTCCCTGGTACAGGAATGCCTCCAGGTGATGTTATATACAACCTTGGATGTTTTGTAAATGTCTTCTGTTGATCAAGGGGTAAATGGCGAATGCCCATTCTTCTGAGGCCTGTGCCAGGTCTTTATGTCAATGTTCAGGGTGTAAGGTCTCATTGCACTACAAGATTTGTGTGTTCCCATTTCTATTAGATAAGAACTTATTGGTATGTATAGTATTTTCCCATGTTAGTGTGCCTATGCAAACAAGATATAAAGCCACGTGGTGCTATCAGATATATGGGGGCATAAGAACATTTACAACAAGACCCATGACTTGGTTCAAACATAAGTATTAAACTGAGGGAATCTTTCACACCAAATTCCATATTGAGCAGTTCACAAAGAGAAGATAAAAAACATGGTGGGGGGGAGATCATCACTGTATAAGAAAGTATTCAGCAAAAGTTATAGCCGTCAAAGAAAACACCAATAAAATGTTGAAAAGATATGTGTCCTTTTAATGCCTTTTAAAATAGTTGGGTGGGTGTTAACTCTAGGGCACCACTTTGGTCTGTGACTTAGGACTCAACAGTACTTAAGTTAGAAAGGGTAAAAAAGGAGTAATGATGATAGGAGTTAAAGAAGTTAAAGAGAAATATGAACTTATGAAGGGGTATGCAAACGGGCAGAGTACAAAATGGACATTCTGCATACATAAAAACATAATTCAATGATAATGAGTACTATTAATGTTTCTTGTGAGAGTACTATTAATGTTTCTTGTGCATGCGGGGGCTATTGCCCCCGCGTGGTTTTGAAAATATAGACTGGACAGAGATTACCAGTGCCAGCCAAACTTCCTCCTGCTAGACTCCCGGCTCCCAGGAAGGAGAGATCCTTCCAGAAGCTGGGAGACCAGAAGTTCAGAGCCCCACCCAGACCCTCCCTAAGGAGCTGCATGGATAATGGGGGAAGGCCTAGGGTACCTTCAAGCTCCACCAAGGGACCCAACTCACCGGCTTGCCCAGGCATGTGGCCCGGGGAAGCCCTGGAGATCTGGAGCAAGGTGGTAGAGGGGTGCTGGGGTTACCCAAGTCCCGCACCCCCATTAGGCCTGGTCAAGCAGGCCCCTGGCATGGCGGGGGCCTGCCAAACCTCCTCCTGCTAGACTCCCGGCTCCCAGGAAGGTCTTTTTCTTTTTTTTTTTTTCCTTTGTTTTGTGGACCAAACCCAATGGAGCTCTGTGCTCAGAAATTACTTCTGGCAAGCTCTGGGGACTATATGGGACGCTGGGAAACAAATTTGGGCGGGTCCCAGGTCAGCCACCTGCAAGGCAAAAGCTCTCCAGCTATGCTATCACTCTTGCACCTTGATTACTTTTTATTTTATTTTTTTTTTGGGGGGGCCACACCCGGCTGTGCTCAGTTTACTCCTGGCTGAGTGCTCAGAAATAGCTCTTGGCAGGCTCGGGGGACCATGTGGGACACCGGGATTCTAACCAACTACCTTTGGTCCTGGATTGGCTGCTTGCAAGTTAAACACCGCTGTGCAGTCTCTCCGGGCCCACCTTGATTACTTTTTATAAGACAATCCAACCCAAGTCCCCTACAGATAGAAGATGAAGCATTGGGGCCGGGAAGGTGGCGCTAGAAGTAAGGTGTCTGCCTTGCAAGCGCTAGCATAGGACGAACCTCAGTTCGATCCCCCGGTGTCCCATATGGTCCCCCCAGGCCAGGGGCGATTTCTGAGCTCATAGCCAGGAGTAACCCCTGAGCGTCAAACGGGTGTGGCCCAAAAACCAAAAAAAAAAAAAAACACAAAAAAAACAACAACAACAACAAAAAAGATGAATCATTACAAAAAAGAGTGGTGAACCTCTTACTAGAATATATCATCTCCCTCATATTTATTTCCATATAGCAATACATAAGCCAACTTTTAACAACACTCTTTTGCAACAGTTTATTAAGCAGATTTCAAAACATTCCTTTTATTATCCTTTCTCTGCCCCCCCAAACAGTTTTTGGCACTGCTTGAATGCAGTCATATAAATAACACACTCTTCATTCTTGGTTCAGTTTATCGTAGCAAAAATATGAAAAAAAAGTCAATAGATTTGAATGCTTCTTGCACTGTGTGATCAGCTGGCCTTGCCTTTCCATGACATTCAAGCCTTAGAAGTGAGATTGACTTTTGTGTCCAGACAAATTGGTCGGGGGAGTATGATAGAGGAGAGCATGGAAACTTCCTAGTACAGACTGTGAGAGAGGCAGAGTTTATGGAGAATGATCATGGAGACAGATGGCAGAGGATGACACCCATTTTAATAACCTGCCAAGAGAACAAAGGAAAGGGGTTTACTGCAGGGAGAGGTGGGATAAACTGTCCCATCTATCAAGAATCAATTTAAAATGCCATACACATAATGTACATGTATGTTATGTGTACACTAATAATATAGAGACCTGTAACTGTTCAAAGATTTTAAGATTCCATTAAAGGAGTTGGAGTGATAGCATAGCAGCTAGGGCATTTGCTTTACATGAAGCTGACCCAGATTTGATCCTTGGTATCCCATATGCTATAGTCAAGAGTAATTAATTTCTTTGGTTTTTGGGCCACACCCTGTGATGCTCAGGGGTTACTCTTGGCCATGCACTCAGAAATTGCTCCAGGGTTGGGGGACCATATGAGACAGTGGGAGATCGAACCGCAGTTTGTCCTGGGTCAGCTGCTTGCAAGGCAAATGCACTACTGCTGCACCACCACTCCCAGTCCCAAGAGCAATTAATTCTTAGGTGCAGAGCCAGAAGTAATCCCTAGTTTAGCACAAAAAATTAATCACCCAATTGTTTTAACGGAGAGAATACACAAATATTGAGATTACTAGTGAAAGGGGGCGACTCATCTAATTAGTCAACTGGAGACTAGAATTGAGCATGAAGAATGAGAAATTATGATTTCTTTGCTTCTTGAGCCAGTTCCAGAGGTCCTGGGGTTCACCCACAGCTATGCCAGGTGGGTGTCTGAGGAAGCATCAAGATTGGGGATTGACACTCCTTTGTGTCAGATGCCTACTACAGCACCCAGAGCTGTATCTCAAGCCTAGTGTGATAAACTCTCAGCATTATACTCTAGGAACATCTTCATTTCCCTTTATTTTTCCATAGAGACATATAAATATAGTCTCTTTTTCAAGATTAAATGTGAAAGAAAATAAAATATGACATCATTGACATAATATATTGAAAATAAAGGTAAAGCTCAAGATATTTAAAAAATAATAAAAAAACCCTGTATCATGCATGCAATTATTCTCTGAAATAGAGAAAAAAAGGGAAAAAAAACCTAAGTAAAATATCTGTTAGAAATTATCTGGAGAAGAAACCACTGTGATAATGAGCATGCTGTATATGATCCCAAACCAACCAACCAACCAACCAACCAACCAACCAACCAACCAACCAAGCAACCAACCAAGCAACCAACCAACCAACCAACCAACCAGCCCATTTTCTCTCCAAACCCATACTTTGGCAATGGTCATGTAAAATTCCCATTTCAGGGTCCTCTCTCCCGAGATGATCTAGTACAGGCCACAGCCAAAAGGGAAGGCGAAGCTAACTTGCAAAATGATGAGGATGATGCTGGCAAGGTGGTGGGAATGCTAACTGTGAAGGCTGGCATCTTCAAACTGCTCCCAAAGTAGCAAAATACCCTGAAAAGAAAACCCAACAATATTTCATTTAGTGGGGAGATTACAAACACCCCACCAGGAAATCCAGTACTTTCCTTAACTCTTGCCCCTCTTCTCATTTTTCCTTAGGCTCCAGGATCTCCAATACTGTAGGAACAGTGAACAACATCTCAGACAAAAATTTCCTGCTCCACACACAACAACACTGTCAGAGTCCCTCCACCAATACCTCATGGTCCCTTCCAGCCCCCACAACCCACCTTGGCAAAATACAGTAGGTCATGCCCTGAAACAGTATGATTCACCATCTATGATTCATAGAAAAATTGTTCCTGAATAGGACTTTTGTGAAATCATACTCACTTTAAGCTAGAGAACGGGATCTTCATCATCATCATCATCATCATCATCATCATCATCATCAGTATTAATACTATAATTAAATAAGGCATATAACAAAAATGTTGGTAAAATATCGAAAGAATGAGCATGACTCGAGGAAAACATCTCTAAGGACAAAAACAAGTCATAAAGGGTTAAGACTATAGTGTCCAAAATGATCAAAGAGAAAGTACAAAAGGGAAGACACTAACCTTACACCTGGTCAATTGGGTTTTGATCCCCAGGACCCTGGACCCCAACATGGGTGATTCCTGAGGGTAAAAACAGGAATATGACCTGGGTCTGCTGAGCATGGCCTAAACACCAATAAAATAAAATATTGTAGCATTAAATCAAAGAGTAACAATGAAAAATAAAAAGTGTCAAGAGCCTAATTAAAAGCTTCCTTCTAAATCCATGTTGTTCTTCAATATTTTTTACAGAAATTCAACATTGAGACGTTCACTTCATTTCCCAATAGAGCCAGGAGACAGCTCTGTGAGCTGCAGTGCACCTTCTGCTGGTTCCATCCCAGACACCAATGAGACTGAGAATGGTCCCTCAGCAATACAAGGTGTGGCTCCCAAACAAGAACTCCCCAGCAAAGAGCACAAGAAGACATTCTTTTAAAAGCAGAGCCTGTCCAGTGGTGGGCGATCAGACGGTACAGGGTTCATCCTTGGACTATCTCCCCAGCCCCTAGAAAACTCTTTGGACCGTGTTATTATTTACCTTTTCCCTTTGGTAGTCACTGACAACCACAGATATGCAAGCAATACCCAGGTGGCACAAAATCCACAAGATACACCCCTGAAACAAATGTAAAAGGAGTCAGGTAGTTGTGATGCATATTTATTCTCCAAGAGCAGCAGACATCAAACTGTTCTTCCGGAGGGAGAAAGTCTTATAAGAGCACGTGTGCTTTGGCGATTCATTTTTTTCTTTTTTTCTTTTTGGTTTTTGGACCACACCCGGCGGTGCTCAGGGGATACTCCTGGCTGTCTGCTCAGAAATCGCTCATGGCAGTCACGGGGGAGAAGATGGGACACCGGGATTCGAACCAACCACCTTAGGTCCTGGATCGGCTGCTTGCAAGGCAAACGCCACTGTACTATCTCTTCGGGGGCATTTTGTTTTTAATAATAAAATGAATGCATCTATCACTTACATTTAATAAGTGACAAAGGCAAAATAAGCATCAATCTATGATGTTTAAAAGGTAATGTACTGAATGTAATTAGACTGGAAAATAAGATGAAGAAAAGTAATAAAAACACGAAGTGAGTCTGGGTGGGTGTCATCTGATATGACTGAAACCCAACCACAATCATGTTTGTAACCAAGGTGTTTAAATAAAAAATATTATTAAAAACAACAACAACAACAACAAAAAACCACAAAGTGACTGCTGAAATCACTAAGTCTGGGTCTCAGGAAACATCTAGAAGGGCCAAGGAGCCAACATTGCATGGAGGCAGCCTGGGTGTAATTCTCAGCAGCAGAGGGACCCCAAAAACTTTGTTCAAAAATTGAGAGAATACACAAATATTTTGATTACTAGTGAAATGGAGGTTACCCATTTCAAGGTTGGTTCACTGGAGAATAGAACTGAGTACAAAGAATGAGGACATTTGCTTTATTTGCTTCTTAAGCCAGTCCCAGAAGTTATGGGGCTCACCAGAGCCATGCCTACTGGGTGCCTGAAGAAGCAGGTCGGATTGGGGTTTGATCATTATCATCATCATCATCATCATGAAGGAATGAGGAAAGAATGAGGAAATTGGTTTATTTGCTTCTTGAGAAAATTGAGGAAATTTGAGGATATTTGGTTTATTTGCTTCTTGAGCCAGTTCCAGAAGTTACGGGGCCATGCATTACGAGGCCAGAGCCATGCCCCGGGTGCCTGAAGAAGCGTGCAGGATTGAGGATTGATGAACCTCTTGTGTCTGTCACATACTCCATAAACTGTTTCTCAAGCCAGAGTGAGAAAATTCTTAACATTATACTCAAGGAACATCTTGAATTCCCTCTATTTTACTGAGAACCCTGAAAATATAGTCTCTTTTTCGAGATTAAATTTGAAAGAAAAATTTTTGTCATTGAAATGATAAGTTAGGGAGTAAAGTTAAAAACTTAAGATGTTTAAGAAATACCTATATTCTTCATGCTGATATTCGAATGAAAATACAGAAAAAAGCTCGCTGAGGCTGTGTTTTCTGTTGGAGTTGGGGATTGTGCTGGTTTCCTTTGCTTGGCAGACACTTGGGGGCCTCCCCAGGCATCCCCTGACGGCTTGCCTCGGCTGAGCATTAATCTCTTCAAGGCGTGTCTCGCTGAGGCTGTGTTTTCTGTTGGAGTTGGGGATTGTGCTGGTTTCCTTTGCTTGGCAGACACTTGGGGGCCTCCCCAGGCATCCCCTGACGGCTTGCCTCGGCTGAGGTGAGTGTTTGGGGGCCGGAGCGCGGCCGCTCCGCTGCGCTTCGCGGCCGCGCACACCACCTCGCCAATGAGTACCACCACAACACGTAGAAAAAACCCACAGCGTAAGCGAGACAATGGGGAGACTACGCAGACCAACTTCAACCATAGAGAATGAAGATGGAAACTCTGATGACCCAACAACGACCAACTACCTAAGCAGTCTTTCAGAAATGGAGTTTAGAGACGAAATATGGAGGTTGCTAACAGATATCAAAGAAAGTATAAATCAGAGCACTAATAAAAATCAAGAGAATATGAAGATAGAAATCAGAAAACTCCAAACTGAAATATCAGATCAGATAACAGGTCTGAAAAACTCAATAGACGAATTGAAGAACATAATGGATGAGTTTTCCAACAGGTTAACAGCAGCTGAGGATAGAATTAGTGCTTTAGAAGACGAGATGCATAACAACTTTACACAGCAGAAGAGATTAGAAAAAAGCCTCAAATCAAATGATCAGACAATGGAAAATTTACTCAAAGAATATGAGAAGATGAAAATAGAAGTCTTTGATAAGCTCAACAGAAACAACTTCAGAATCATTGGAGTTCCAGAGACCCAAGAAGAAAATCTTCAGGAAGAATCAATGGTTAAGAACATCATCACAGAGAAACTACCAGAGCTAAAGAAAACATGTGACCAAATCCTGCATGCCCGAAGAGTACCAGCTAAAAAAGACCCCAGTAGAAACACCCCCAAGACACATCCTAGTCACCATGATGAAACCCACCGATAGAGATAGAATACTGCAAGCAGCAAGATCGAAAAGGGAAATTACATTCCACGGAGCATCCTTGAAATTTACAGCAGACCTGTCACCAGAAACACTCAAGGCCAGAAGGCAGTGGTGGGACGTAGTGGCAAAACTCAATGAAATAAATGCTTCGCCAAGAATATTGCACCCAGCAAAACTAAGTTTCAGGTTTGACGGATGTATACACGGCTTCACAGATAAACAACAGCTCAAAATCTTTGCAGACTCAAAACCAGCCTTAAAAGAAAAACTGAAAGATCTACTCTAAAAACAAGACAGAACAAAAAAACACACCAAACTTCTACACAAAGATGGCAATAAATCCCATGACAATTATTTCTCTCAATGTCAATGGACTAAATGCACCAGTTAAGAGGCACAGAGTGGCGAAATGGATCAAAAAAAACTGAAGCCAACCTTCTGCTGTCTACAAGAAACTCACCTGAATAGTCAGAATAAACATAGACTCAAAATCAAAGGCTGGAGGAAAATCATTCAAGCAAACAACACCCTTAAAAAAAGCGGGGGTGGCCATACTAATATCAGACGACACAAACTTTATACTCAGAAAAGTTGTAAGGGACAAAGATGGATATTATGTACTAATCAAGGGATTTGTACAGCAAGAAGAAATCACTCTCCTAAACATATACACACCGAATGAGGGTCCAGCAAAGTATTTAATACAATTGTTGACAAATCTGAAGAAGGATATCAATAATAACACAATATTGTGGGAGACCTCAACACAGGCTTGTCAACACTTGATAGGTCAACCAAATGGAAACCCAACAAAAATATACTAGACCTGCAAAGAGAAATGGATGAAAGAGGCCTAGTAGATATATATAGGGCACTCTATCCTCAGAAACCTGGATACACATTCTTTTCCAATGTACATGGATCATTCTCCAGGATAGATCATGTGCTGGCACATAAAACATACCTCCATAAAATAAAAAAGATAGACATTTTGCAGGCTGCCTTTGCTGACCACAAGGCTCTGAAGTTAGATGTGAACTGCAAAGGGACACAGAAGAAAAAATTTAACACCTGGAAGTTAAACAGTCTCATACTCAATAACCAGTGGGTCCGAGATGAAATCAAGGAGGAAATCAAAAGGTTCCTGGAAACAAATGACAATAAAGACACAAACTATCAGAACTTATGGGACACAGCAAAAGCAGTACTGAGAGGAAAATTTATAGCTTTGCAAGCACATATCAGGAAGGAAGAAGGAGCTTACCTGAGTAGCTTAATGACACAGCTAATAGAACTAGAAAGTGCTCAACAAAAGGACCCAAAAATAGGGAGACAGAAGGAAATAACAAAGCTGAGAGCAGAAATCAACGAAGTGGAAACCCAAAAAAACAATCCGAAAGATCAACGAAAGCAGAAGTTGGTTCTTTGAAAAAATAAACAAGATTGATAGACCATTGGCAAAACTCACAAAGCAAAAGAAAGAGAGAAACTTGATAACGCGTATTAGAAATGAAAAGGGGGAGATCACTACAGATACTGCAGAGATTCAAAGGGTATTCAGAGAATACTTTGAGAAACTCTATGCCACTAAATATGAGAACCTGGAAGAAATGGATAAATTTCTGAACTCATATAACCTTCCACGGTTGAATAAAGAAGAGGTAGCATATCTAAACACCCCCATCACTATTGAGGAAATTAAAACTGTAATCAAAAATTTACCCAAAAACAAAAGCCCAGGCCCTGATGGATTCACGAATGAATTCTTTCAAACCTTTCAAGAGGAACTACTACCAATTCTGGCCAGGCTCTTTTATGAAATCGAAAAAACAGGAATACTTCCAAATAGCTTTTATGAAGCCAACATCACCTTAATACCAAAACCTGATAGAGATGCTGCCAAAAAAGAAAATTACAGACCAATATCCCTGATGAACACAGATGCAAAGATCCTCAACTAAATCCTGGCGAGCAGGATCCAGTGCCTCATCAAGAAGATCATTCACTTTGATCAAGTAGGTTTCATCCCAGGAATGCAAGGATGGTTTAACATCCATAAATCTATCAATATAATACACAACATAAACAACAACAAAAATAAAAATCACATGGTCATATCAATAGATGCAGAAAAAGCATTTGATAAGGTTCAACACCCATTCTTGATGAAAACTCTCAGCAAGATAGGAATAAAAGGAACCTTTCTCAATATAGTCAAAGCCATCTACCAGAAGCCAGTGGCAAATATTATCCTCAATGGAGAAAAACTAAAATCCTTTCCTCTAAATTCTGGTACAAGACAAGGCTGTCCTCTCTCACCACTCCTATTCAACATAGCACTGGAAGCACTTGCTATAGCGATTAGGCAAGAAAAAGATATCAAGGGAATCCAGATAGGAAAGGAAGAAGTCAAGCTCTCACTGTTTGCAGATGACATGATACTCTACTTAGAAAACCCTAAAGACTCTACCAAAAAGCTTCTAGAAATAATAGATTTGTATAGCAAAGTGGCAGGATACAAAATTAACACACAAAAATCAATGGCCTTTTTATACACTAATAATGATAGGGAAGAAATGGACATTAAGAGAACAATCCCATTCACATTAGTTCCACACAAACTCAAATATCTTGGAGTCAACCTGACTAAAGATGTGAAGGATCTATACAAAGAAAACTACAAAACACTGCTCCAAGAAATAAGAGAGGACACGCGGAAATGGAAACACATACCATGCTCATGGATTGGCAGGATCAACATCATTAAAATGGCAATACTTCCAAAAGCATTGTACAGATTTAACGCGATTCCTCTAAAGATACCCATGACATTTTTCAAAGAAGTGGATCAAATACTTCTGAAATTCATCTGGAACAACAAACAACCTCGAATAGCTAAAGCACTCCTTGGGAAAAGGAATATGGGAGGCATTACTTTCCCCAATTTTAAGTTGTATTACAAAGCAATAGTTATAAAAACAGCATGGTATTGGAATAAAAACAGACCCTCAGATCAGTGGAATAGGCTTGAGTACTCAGAGAAGGTTCCTCAGACATATAACCACCTTGTTTTTGATAAAGGAGCAAAAAATCCTAAATGGAGCAGGGAAAGCCTATTCAACAAGTGGTGTTGGCACAACTGGTTAACCACTTGCAAAAAAGCGAACTCAGACCCCCAGCTAACACCATATACAAAGGTAAAATCCAAATGGATTAAAGACCTTGATATCAGAACTGAAACTATAAGGTATATAGAACAACATGTAGGTGAAACACTCCAGGACATTGAGACTAAAGGCATCTTTAAGGAGGAGACAGCACTTTCCAAGCAAGTGGAAGCAGAGATAAACAGATGGGACTATATTAAGCTGAAAAGCTTCTGCATCTCAAAGGAAATAGTGCCCAGAATACAAAGGCCACCCACTGAGTGGGAGAAATTATTCACCCAATACACATCAGATAAAGGGCTAATATCCAAAATTTACAAGGTACTGACAGAACTATACAAGAAAAAAACAACTAACCCCATCAAAAAATGGGGAGAAGAAATGAACAGACACTTTGAAAAAGAAGAAAGGCAAATGGCCAAAAGGCACATGAAAAGATGTTCAACATCACTAATCGTCAGGGAGATGCAAATCAAAACTACTATGAGGTACCACCTCACGCCACTGAGATTGGCACACATCACAAGAAAGGAAAACAAGCAGTGCTGGCGGGGATGTGGAGAGAAAGGAACTCTTTTTCACTGCTGGTGGGAATGCCGTCTAGTACAACCTTTATGGAAAGCGATATGGAGATTCCTTCACAAACTGGAAATTGAGCTTCCATACGATCCAGCTATACCACTCCTAGGAATATACCCAAGAAACACAAATATACAATACAAAAAACCCTTCCTTACTCCTATATTCATTGCAGCGCTATTTACAATAGCCAGACTCTGGAAACAACCAAGATGCCCTTCAACAGATGAGTGGCTGAAGAAACTGTGGTACATATACACAATGGAATACTATGCAGCCATCAGGAGAGATGAAGTCATGAAATTTTCCAATACATGGATGTACATGGAATCTATTATGCTGAGTGAAGTAAGTCAGAGGGAGAGAGAAAGACGCAGAATGGTTTCACTCATCTATGGGCTTTAAGAAAAATGAAGGACATTTTTAACAATATCTCAGAGACAAGAGAGATGAGGGCTGGTAGGTGCAGCTCAGGACATGCAGCTCATCACATAGAGTGATGAGTGCAGTTGCAGAGATGACTACACTGAAAACTATCATAAAATGTGAATGAATGAGGGAAGTAGAAAGCCTGTCTCGAGTACAGGTGTAGGGGGGTGGGGAGGAGGGAGATCTGGGAAATTGGTGGTGGGAATGTTGCACCGGTGAAGGGGGGTGCTCTTTACATGACTGTAATCATACAACTATAATCATGTTTGTAATCACGGTGTTTAAATAAAGATAAAAAAATCTAAAAAAAAAAAAAAAAAGAAAATACAGAAAAAAAAACATATAAAAATATCTGTATAGGGGCCGGAGAGATAGCATGGAGGTAAGGCGTTTGCCTTTCATGCAGAAGGTCATCAGTTCGATCTGGCTTTCTATATGGTCCCCTGTGCCTGCCAGGAGCAATTTCTGAGCATGGAGCCAGAAGTTTCCCCGGAGCACTGACAGGTGTGACCCAAAAACCACACAAAAAATATCTGTGTAAAATTCTCCGGAAGAGACCACTATGACAATGAGCATGCTGATGTGACCCCAAAACCAACCAACCAACCAACCAACCAACCAACCAACCAACCAACCAAAGTATTTTCTCCCCAAACTCATACTTTGGCAAAGGTGATGTAAAATTTCCTTTTCAGGGTAGTTCTATTCACTGAGATGATCTGGTACAGGCCACAGCCAAAGGAGAAGGCGAAGCTAACTAGTAAAATGGTGAGAAGGATCCTGGCGAGGTGGCAGGAATGGTAACTGTGAGCGCAGCTACTTCGAACTGCTCCCAAAGTAGCAAAATACCCTGAAAAACAAAAACAACAATATTTCATTTAGTGGGGAGATTACAAACACCCCCCCCCAGGAAATCCAGTACTTTCCTTAACTCTTGCTCCTCTTCTCATTTTTCCTTAGATTTCAGGGTATCCAATACTGTAGGCAACAGTGAACAACATCTTTTCAGACCCAAATTTCCTGCTCCACACAAAACTGCATGGTCAGAGTCCCTGCACCAATGCCTCACAATCCCCTCCAGCCATCACCCACCTTGGCTAAGTCCAGTAGGCTATGCCCTGAAACAGCATGTAGACTCCCCTGAAAGGTTCTATGACTCATCACCTATGACTCATAAAAAAATTGCTCATGAAGAGGGCACAAGAACTTATTCTATGACATAAAGGTCACCTTAAACTATGTAAGAGCTTATCAACATCATCATCATCAGTATTAACAGTTAATTAGCTAATTAATTAAACATGACCATACAAGAAAAATGTTAGCAAAATATCGAAAGAATGAGCATGACTTGAGGAAACATTTCTAAGGACAAAAACAAGTCATAAAGGGTTAAGACTGTATTATCCGGAGTCGGAGAGATAGCATGGAGGTAATGCGTTTGCCTTCCACGCGGAAGGTCAATAATTCAAATCCCGGTGTCCCATATGGTCCCCTGAGCCTGCCAGGAGCAATTTCTGAGCATAGAGCAGGAGTAACCCCTGAGCACTGCGGGTGTGACCCAAAACAAAACAAACAAACAAACAAAAAAACCCCAAACTATTATCCAAATGCTATATCAAAGGCCAAAGAAAAAGTATAGAGGGTAAGACACTAACCATGCACCTGGTCAACCGGGTTTTGATCTCCAGGACCCTGGACCCCAACATGGGTGATTCCTGAGGGTAAAAACAAAAATATGACCTGGTCTGCTGAGCATTGCCTAAACACCAATAAAATAAAATATTGTAGCATTAAATCAAAGAGTAACAATGAAAAATAAAAAGTGTCAAGAGTCTAAATTAAAAACTTCCTTCTAAATCCATGTTCTACTTCAATATTTTTACAGAAATTCAACTTTGAGACATTCTCTTCATTTCCCAATAGGGCCAGGAGACAGCTCTCTGGGCTGCAGTGCACCTTCTGCTGTTCCATCCCAGACACCAATGAGCCTGGGAATGGTCCCTCAACAATAAGGGATGTGGTTCCCAAACTAGAACTCCCTAACAAAGACCACAAGAAGACAATCTTTTAAAAGCAGAGCCTCTCCAGTGGTGGGCGATCAGATGGTACAGGGTTCATTCTTGGACTATCTCCCCAACCCCTAGAAAACTCTCTTGGACCAGTTGTCTATTAACTGTATTTACCTTTTCCCTTTGGTAGTCACTGAAAGTAACAGATATGCAAGCAAGATCCGAGTGGCACAAAAATTACAAGACACACCCTGAAACAAATGCAAAAGGAATCAGGGTAAGGTTGTGATGCATATTTATTCTCCAAGAGTAGCAGACATGAAACTGTTCTTCAGAGGGGGGAAGTCTCGAAAGAGCACGTGTTCTTTGGTGATAAATTTTTTTCTAACATGCGAAAATACATCTGCTATTATTTATGGTGACATTTTGTTTTATTTTTTATCTTTTTATTTTTTGGGTTTTTGGGTCACACGCAGCAGCACTTCAGGGGCTACTCCCTGCTCTATGCTCAGAAAAATCGCTCCTGCCAGGCTCGAGGGGACCATATGGAATGCCGGGATTCGAACCACCATATTTCTGTATGCAAGGCAAATGCCTTATCTCCATGCTATTTCTCCAGCCCCAGCTTAAGATATTTAAAAAATACCTGTATTCTGAATGCTAATATTTGTATGAAAATACAGTAAAAAGACCATACAGAAATATCTGTATAAAATTCTCTGTAGAAAAAAACACTATGACATTGAGCATGCTGGATATGACCCCAAAACCAACCAACAAATAAACTGACCAACCAACCAACCAACCAAAGTATTTTCTCCCCAAACTCATACTATGGCAGAGGTGATGTAAAATTTCCTTTTCAGGGTAGTTCTATTCACTGAGATGATCTGGTACAGACCACAGCCAAAGGAGAAGGCGAAGCTAACTAGTAAAATGGTGAGAAGGATCCTGGTGAGGTGGCAGGAATGGTAATTGTGAGCACAGCTACTTCGAACTGCTCCCAAAGTAGCAAAATACCCTGAAAAACATAAACAACAATATTTTATTTAGTGGGGAGATTACAAACCCCCCCCCAGGAAATCCAGTACTTTCCTTAACTCTTGCCCCTATTCTCATTTTTTCTTAGGTTCCAGGATCTCCAATAATGTTGGAAACAGTGAACAACAGCTTCTCAGACTCAAATTTCCTGATCCACACACAACAGTGTCAGAGTCCCTTCACCAATGCCTCAAGGTCTACCCTGCTACCCACCACCCACCTTGGCTAAGTCCAGTAGGCCATGCCCTGAAACAGCATGTAGAATCCCCTGAAAGGTTCTATGACTCATCACCTATGACTCATAAGAAAATTGCTCATGAAGAGGGCACAAGAACTTTTCCTATGTCATAAAGGTCACCTTCAGCTATGTAAGAGCTTATCACCATCATCACCATCATCATCACCAGTAGTTGTAGTATAATTTAATAATATCATTCAAAAATGTTGATAAAATACTGAAAGAATGATCATGACTTGAGGAAAACATCTCTAAAGAGAAAAACAAGTCTAAAAGGTTTAGAATTGTATTGACTAGTGGCCAGAGAGATAGCACAGCTTTACGGCATTTGCCTTGTATGCAGCAGATCCATGAGAGATAGTAGTTCAAATCCAAGCATCTCATGTGCCTGCCTGAGCAATTTCTGAGCACAGAGCCAGGAGTAACCGCTGAGCACCGCCAGTGTGACCCCAAAACAAAAATAAAAACAAATAAAAAGATTGTATTGCCCAAAATCATATCAGAGCCCAATCATATCATAAGTACAGACGTAAGATACTAGCCTTGCACCTCATCAATTGGGCTTCAATACCCATGACCCTGAACCCAACCAGAGGTGATTCCTGAGTGTAAAATCAGGAGTATGACCTGGGTCTGGCTGTATGGGCCTACACATCAATAAAATAAAATATTATTTCATGAAATCAAAGAGTAAAATTTTAAAAATGAAAGGCAAGGCTTCTTCCTGTCAGCACTCCTATTCAACATAGTGCTGGAAAATAGAAATTAGGCAAGAGAATATATGAAGAGTATCGAGATAAAAAATGAAGAAGGTCTCATTCTTCGCAGATGACATGACACTATATTTAGATAACCGTAAAGACTCGACCAAAAAGCCTCTAGAAACAAGAGGTACATATACCAAAGTAGCAGGCTACAAAATTAACACACAAAAATCATGGCCTTCTTATACACCAATAAAGATAGAAAAGAAATAGACATTCAGAAAACAATCCCATGGGCCCGGAAAGATAGCACAGTGGCGTTTGCCTTGCAAGCAGCCGATCCAGGACCAAAGGTGGTTGGTTTGAATCCCGGTGTCCCATATGGTCCCCTGTGCCTGCCAGGAGCTATTTCTGAGCAGACAGCCAGGAGTAACCCACACTGCCGGGTGTGGCCCAAAAACCAAAAACCAAAACAAAAAAAAACAAAACAAACAAAAAATCCCAAACACATTGAAGGTGAATCTTCCCTGCCCTGTGACTGTGGATACAGCTGACTCTGCTGGGCCTCTTAAGCACAGCAGATATCTTCTTTGCTTCGTGGCTACACACTCTACCTAACCAATGCAAATCATTGCAACACGCAGAAAAACCCACAATACAAGCGTGACAATGGGGAAACTATACAGACCAACATCAGGCATAGAGAATGAAGATGACAACTCTGATGACCTGACAACAGCCAACCACCTAGTTAATCATTCAGACATGGAGTTTTGAGAAGAAATATGGAGGATGTTCACAGAACTCAAAGAGAACATAGAACAGAACACTAATCAGTATCAAGAGAATATGAAGATAGAAATCAGAAAACTCCAAACTGAAATATCATGTCAAATAACAGGTCTGAAAATCTCAGTAGATGAATTAAAAAAACCCAATGGAAAACCTCTCCAAGAGGGTAACAGCAGCTGAGGATAGAATTAGTGAGTTGGAAGATGAGATGCATAACAACTGCACATAGCAGAAGAGATTGGAAAAAAGCCTTAAAGCAAATGATCAAACAATGGAAAAATTACTCAAAGAATATGAACAGATGAAAATAGAAGTCTTTGATAAGCTCAACAGAAACAACTCAAGAATCATTGGAGTCCCAGAGACCCAGGAAGAAAATCTCCAGGAAGAATCAACAGTCAAGAACATCATCTCTGAGAAACTACCAGAGCTAAAGAATACATGTGACCAAATCCTGCATGCCCAAAGAGTACCAGCTAAAAGAGACTCCAGGAAAAACACCCCAAGACACATGCTAGTCACAATGATGAATCCTACAGATAGAAATAGAATACTGAAAGCAGCAAGATCAAAAAGTGAAATTGCATTCAAGGTAGCATCCTTGAAATTTACAGCAGTGGTGGGACGTAGTGAACTCAATGAAATAAATGCTTCGCCTAGAATATTACATCCAGCAAAACTCACTTTCGGTTTGAAGGAAGTATATATAGCTTCACAGATAAACAACAGCTCAGAAACTTTACAGACTCAAAATGAGCCTTAAAGAAAAACTGAAAGGTCTAATTTAAGACAAGATAGATCAACAAACACACCAAACTCCTACACAGAGATGGCACTAAATCTCATAACAAATATCTCTCTCAATGTAAATGGACTAAAGGCACCTGTTAAGAGACACAGAGTGGTGAAATGGATCAAAAAACTAAACCCAACCTTCTGCAGGCCAGAAGAAACACACCTGAGCTCTCTTTTCTCCTCTCTCCTCTCCATCTCCCCTTCCCTCTCCTTTTCTTGAAGGTTTGTCTCTCTCTCCTCCCTATATCCCCTCCCCCTCTCCTTGCCTCTCCCTCTCTCCCTTCTTTCTCCCTCTCTTTCCCCCTATCTTCCCCTCTCTCTCTCATCTCTCCCTTCTTTCCTCTCCCATCTCTTCCCTCTTTCCCCCCTCTCTGCACTTGAATGATTGGGGGAGTGAGAGGCAGAGGGAGAGCCTGGGGGAAAAAAGAAACACACCTGAATAGTCAGAACAAACATAGACTCAAAATCAAAGGCTGGAGGAAAATCATCCAACCTAACAACATCCTTAAAAAAGCTGAAGTGGGGGCCCGGAGAGATAGCACAGTGGCGTTTGCCTTGCAAGCAGCCAATCCAGGACCAAAGGTGGTTGGTTTGAATCCCGGTGTCCCATATGGTCCCCCGAGCCTGCCAGGAGCGATTACTGAGCATCGATCCAGGAGTGACCCCTGAGCACTGCCGGGTGTGACCCAAAAATCAACCCCCCCCCAAAAAAAAAGAAATTGCAGGGCCTTAGAGATAGTACAGTGGATAAGGCTTGTATATGCACCTAACTCTGGTTGGATCTCTGGCATCCCACAGGGTTCCTGCCCAAGCCCACCAGGAGTGATGCCTGAGTGCAGAGCCCGAAGTAAGCCCTGAACACCACAGAATGTGCCCCCCCAAAAAAAACAAAAACAAAACCCACAACAACAACAACAAAAATTCACAATTTACCTGCAAACTCTGCACATATTGTGAAGGTATGACTGTATCATATGTCTTTAGATATGGCTTATGATATTAAAAAAACAAAACTCTGAATCAGACAGTGTTCCGGGCTCTGGCTGGCCTGTAAGACTCACTTCTATTCTGTTCTTGACTCGCTTATACTTAGCTGGGTGCGACACTGTTCATAAACTTTTCAAATATATATAATTTAGGGGCCAGAGCAACAGGACAGTAGGGAGAGCACTTGTCCAGCATGCAGCCGACCGGGGTTCAATACCCAGCATCCCATATGGTCCCCTGAGCACCGCCAGTAGTGATTCCTGAGCACGAGGCAGGAGTAAGTCCTGAGCATGGCTGGGTGTGGCCCAACAGCATCCCCCAACAAATAAAAAAATAAATAAAACATATCATTTAGGCAGAGACAGAAGAATGAATGGGTGAGGCGCTTAACTTATGTGGCGCTGGCTAGCAATGAGCCCTGAGCAGAGTTAGGAGTAACGTCTGAGCACTGCTAGATGTGGCACCCACTCCCTTCATAATAAAAGAAAGCCTAAGTCAAGATGAGCTTCTCTGGGCCCGGAGAGATAGCACAGCGGCGTTTGCCTTACAAGCAGCTGATCCAGGACCAAAGGGGGTTGGTTCGAATCCCGGTGTCCCATATGGTCCCCCGTGCCTGCCAGGAGCTATTTCTGAGCAGACAGCCAGGAGTAACCCCTGAGCACCGCCGGGTGTGGCCCAAAAACAAAAACAAAAACAAAACAAAAAAAATGATGAGCTTCTCTTGGACAGTGGTGGGGAAGGTGGTGACTAGCAGCTGTAAGTTTTGTAAAAATGCAGCTGCCTCAGGGCCAAGCCAGGGTGCTTCTGGGCTAACAACCTGGTTAACTTAGGACTTGGTCAACTTTCTGAAAAGGAGGTGATAGGCCTGAGTTGACACTCTTGGGGCTGTTGAGGCCCAAGGGCTCCCTCCCTTTGCTGACCACACAGATGGGAAAGAAAATCGACCTGGCACAGAAGGATCTGTATCCTCTTGCCAAAAAAACAAAAAACAAAACAAAACAAAAAACACCCCCTAAATAAACAAAACAACCTCCAAAAAACCCACCACAAACAACTTTCCACCACTTTGAAGTCCTTTCTGGGCTGCTCTGGTCTGGTCTTTTCCATACTCGGAGGGGCAGAGGGGCAGGGTAGTCAGTCCGAAAAGGAAAGGAAGTCAGTTCAGAAGCAATGGGAACTGTGGCATTGCAACTCAGGAGGTTCCCCCAGGGCTCCCATTCATTTTAGAATGGGGAGGAGATGTTGGCACTTTGCAGCCTCGCCAGGCTGGCAGGGCTGCCAGGAGGTCGAGGGCCTGACTGGACCAGGACCAGCCCACCTGCAGCTGACTCGGGAATACTGAAGCATCAGCAGCTGGAGAGCTCAGATGGGGAGGGAGGCTGCCTGGGGACCCCAAGCTGAGGCTGCAACTGCCCCTTCAAACTGAAGTAGGTGTACTGTCCTCTCCCCCAGACTGAGCAGCAATGTTTGAGGGATACAAGGGACACCCCCCCCCAAACTTGCCAAGGTGAGGGTCCCCGCTCCCTCCACCCTCAGCCTCTTGAAGAAGAACCAGATCATTTTGGAAACAATCTCCTGTGCCAGGACAGGGAAGAGACAACGGGTTCCTAAAGCATTGATAAGAAACGAAGGAGCAGAACATCGCAATCTCGCTGTAAGATGAAAGACACGGTTTTAGCCAAGCAAATCCATATCCTGACTCTCTGGGAGTCGAGGCCTCTGCTGGTGGTGTTTACAGGACACACTTAAGCAGAGGGGAGTGTCACTCACTGCACCAGGACTCCCCTTTGGCTTGATCTTAGTACTGTGTCTTGCTGGTCTGAGGTTCCCTTAAATCCAGCTGAGGTGAGCCCCTTAGACACACGATCACATTAGAATCAGAATTGTCCACATTGTACATACGCTCCAGCCCTCTCAGCAGCCCCCCAGCCCCCAGTAGCTGCACAGTAGCAACCAATGTTGGCAGGGATGTGGGTGGGGGAAAGGAAAGGGATCCTCATCCACTAGTGGTGGAAGAGTCGACTGTCCTAATTTCTTGGATAACAATATGGTCTTTCCTCCAGAACTTTGAGCTTCCATGTGATCCAGCAATTCCATATCTGACCATCAACTGCAGGGGCACCAAAACTTAATTCAGAAAACCCTTCTTGGGGCCGGGCGGTGGCGCTGGAGGTAAGGTGCCTGCCTTGCCTGCACTAGCCTAGGACGGACCGCGGTTCGATCCCCCGGCGTCCCATATGGTCCCCCAAGAAGCCAGGAGCAACTTCTGAGCGCATAGCCAGGAGTAACCCCTGAGCGGCACAGGGTGTGGCCCAAAAACCAAAAAAAAAAAAAAAAAAAAGAAAACCCTTCTTCACTCTTTTTTTTGATTGTTTGTTTTTGGGTCACACCCAGCATTGCTCAGGGGTTACTCCTAGCTCTATGCTTAGAAATCGCCCCTGGCAGGCTCGGGGGACCATATGGGATGCCGGGATTAAAACTACGGTCCTTCTGCATGCAAGGCAAACACCTCACCTCCATGCTATCTCTCCAGTCCCTCTTTTTTTTTTTTTTGGTTTTTGGGCCACACCCGGTAACGCTCAGGGGTTACTCCTGGCTATGCGCTCAGAAATCGCTCCTGGCTTGGGGGACCATATGGGACACCGGTGGATCGAACCGCGGTCCGTCCAAGGCTAGCGCAGGCAAGGCAGGCACCTTACCTCTTGCGCCACCTCCCGGCCCCTCCAGTCCCTCTTTTTTTTTTAAAAAAAATTATTATTATTATTATTATTATTATTATTATTTGCTTTTTCTGGGCATGCTCAGGAGTAACTCCTGGCTATGCGCTCAGCAATTGCTCCTAGCTTGGGGAACCATATGGGATGCTGGGGGATCGAACTGCGGTCTGTCCTAGGTTAGCATGTGCAAGGCAAATGCCCTACCGCTTGCGCCACTACTCTGGCTCCGCCTTCTTCACTCTTCTGTTCATCACAGCACTATTCATAATAGCCAGAATCTGGAAACAACCCAAATACCCAAGATGAGATGTGTGAATCAAGAGACTATGGTACAGCTACACAATGAAATATTACTTAACTATAAGAAAAGATGATATCATGTCATTTGTTGCTACATGGCTGAATTTGAAGAGTATCTTGCTGGGTGAAGTTAGTCAGGAGAGGGATGATCTCTCTCTCTCTCTCTCTCTTTCTCTCTCTCTCTCTCTCTCATACTAAGGAAACAGCTAATAGCCAAGTGCAACAGAAACTGAGAACTGATCTTTATGGGAAGTAGATGATTTGATGGGGAGGCATTGGGACATGATAGAGGGAAGGTAACACATTGGTGGAGGATTTGGTGCTGGTTAGTTTTCTGCACCAAAACAGGTCATTATCAAATTTGTGAATCATGGTGCCTAAAATAAAAAATTTCTTAAAAAGCTAATAATAGGGCCAGAACAATACGAACACAGCAGGTAGGATGTTTGCCTTGCATGTGGCTGACATGGGTTCAATTCCTGGGTTCAATCCCTGGCATCCCATATGGTCCCTCAAGCCTGCCAGGAGTGTGTCCCCTCCAAAATAAAAAGCTAACAGAGTTCTTAACAGATGAGCAATTTCCTTTTGGAACAAGTGGTTTCCCCTCTTCTCTTTGTAATTTTGGTCCCTGGCAGGGGTACGAGCACTGGACTTTAAGAGTTCACCCGCTCAGACCTGTGGCCTCATGCCTGCCAGATAAGATGCTCTACCACTGAGCTATCCCCAAAGGTCCGCAGCCAAGAGTTTTCAACAGACTTGAATTTTCAGGAAAGCTTTAGATCTGCTGAAAATAGTGCAGAGCCTTCCTATGAACGCCACACCAGTTTCCCCTCTGAGGATACTATTTACCTGTCACAAAGAGTAGATCCCAAAGGCCGCCTCCCTGGGAGTTAATACCCATTCTTCACTTTCCATCCTTTTTCCCCTAGCTCTATGGCGCCCCCTGGTGCCGGCAGATTAGCTTTGCCCCAGAACTTTGCTGCCTTTGCATTGGGAAGTTCGGCGGGCGGGAGCGCCCCAGCTGGGAAAGTGGTGCCACTGCGGCTTTGCTTAGGGGACCTATTAGCAAAAACTCCTCACTTCTTTTTTGGGGGCTAGTGGTCTTCTTGGAACACCCCTAATGGTGGAGATCCAGAGTGTGGCTTGCACCATCCAGAAGCCAAGTAGATGGAAGGACACAGTCACTGTTTCCTGGGGTTTGACCAGTGCTTGCACTTGTGTGAGTACACCGAGCCAACCAGTACCAAGCACTCAAGGCTGGTGGCATTTTCTTTTCTTTTTTTTTTTTTTTTGTGGTTTTTGGGTCACACCCGGCAGTGCTCAGGGGTTATTTCTGGCTCCAGGCTCAGAAATTACTCCTGGCAGGCACAGGGGACCATATGGGGCGCCGGGATTCGAACCGATGACCTCCTGCATGAAAGGCAAACGCCTTACCTCCATGCTATCTCTCCGGCCCGGCATTTTCTATTAACAGAGAGAATTCCCCATAGGACCTAGAAGGGGGTGCTTCAATACGAAAATGCCTTCTGGGCGCCGGAGAGATAGCATGGAGGTAGAGCGTTTGCCTTTATGCAGAAGGTAGGTGGTTCAAATCCCGGAATTCCATATGGTCCCCTGAGCCTGCCAGGAGCGATTTCTTTTTTTTTTTTTTTTTTTTTTTTTTGGTTTTTGGGCCACACCCGGTGACGCTCAGGGGTTACTCCTGGCTATGCGCTCAGAAGTCGCTCCTGGCTTGGGGGACCATATGGGACGCCGGGGGATCGAACCGCGGTCCGTCTCCTAGGCTAGCGCAGGTAAGGCAGGCACCTTACCTCGAGCGCCACCGCCCGGCCCCAATTTCTGAGCATAGAGCCAGGAATAACCCCTGAGCGCTGCTGGGTGTGACCCCCCAAAAAACAAAAACAAAATGCCTTCTGTGCACCTATATTCACTGTAGTGCTTATCACATAGCCAGACTCTGGAAACAACCCAGATGCCCAACAACAGATGAATGGCTAAAGAAACTGTGGTCCTTCTACACAATGGAATACTATGCAGCCATCAGGAGAGATGAAGTCATGAAATTTTCCTATACATGGATGAACATGGAACTAGTATGCTGAGTGAAAAAAACCAGAGGGAGAGAGATTGATACAAAATAGTCTCACTTATGTATGGGTTTTAAGAAAAATAAAAGACATTATTGAGGTAATATCCAGAGACAATGGAATGAATGCTGATAGGACCAGTTCATGATATGAAGCTTACCACAAAGGGTGGTGAGTGCAGTTAGACAAATAACTTCACTAAAAATTATCATGACAATGTTAATGAGGGGCCTAAGCCATAGCACAGTGGTAGAGCTTTTGCCGTGCACACGGCTGACCCAGAACAGACCTGGGTTCGATCCCTGGCATTCCATATGGTCCCCCAAGTCAGGAGCGATTTCTACGCTCATAGAATAGCCAGGAGTAATGCCTGAGCATCACCGGGTAACAGTTTCTAAGGTCCACTAATGTATATGGCAGTCAGAGCTTGGGGTCTCAGACTCATTTGTGATCTTGCCCTTGTAGAGGGCTTCCCTGCCTTATGTCTATCTGGCTGAACTTTTTGGGGTGACCAGATCCCATTTCTGACTCCTGCCATATTGTTTGTCTTTAGCCTTCAGCTCCTGTGGGTGTGTGCTTCTTGTATCAGCTACTGTCTTCATGAGTTTTCCTTAGGACTCTACTTGCCCTACTCAGACATCTGTAAGCCAGGCTAGTATCAGGTTCCTAGTAGAGGATGGGACCTATGAAGCTGTGGTGATCTTTAAAAATCAAGTGGCAGCAGCCTAGGGCTGTGTCCTAGTGAATGGACCTCCCTCCTAGAGTTGGTTCAAGAAGTAGGAAAGAAAGATGGCCTTGCAATTTACGTGTCCTGAGCCCAATTGGAGTCCTCACTGAACATTAATGAGCCCTTGACCCTGTTCCTGTTCTGGACACATTGTACCAGCATTTCTGTCCTTTGCCTTCCTATATTTACTCTTTGAAAACCCTCCAAGGTCATTCCATTTGAACATCCTTGGCTACAGCGATGCCAGTGTGGAAAGCTCGCCTTCCACACTCATGTATATCCAAAGATCCAGTTGTCATGCCTTTTTATCCAGGAACCCACACACCCAAGATCTGTAGGAGCCTTTGCTCTCTCGTGCTAATCTGAGCTGTAACAATGACCTGACTGAAAGTTCATACACTACTGGAAACTTTGACACCTGGACCCCAACTCTTTCCCCAGCTCTTGGCTGCTTCCTTTTCTGTAGCTGAACCAGGACATCAGTTCCCTGGGTTCAAAATCTGCTACCCACTGCTAGAGATAGGACTAGAGGTAGGGCACTTGCCTTGTAGGCAACCAATGCATTATCAATCCATGGCATCTCATATGGTCCTGGCACTGCCAGAAGTGATCCCTTAGTACAGACCAAGATGTATGCCCTTAGCAAGGGTGTTTCTCCTTCCCAAATAAGGACTATACTACCTTCATTTTCCCTTCAGAGTTGGTAAGTAAACAACGAGGTGTGGTCTCCCACCCCAGAATAAACCCTGCTAAGCTACCTTAGTCTTTCATTAATATCTTGTTCCAACCTTCCCTGAGGGAACTGTGGAAATAGGGAAAACATGGCACTGCTGATATTACTTTTATGGTTGGGATTGGCATTGACAGATTGCCAAATCATCTGGGTTCTGCTAACATGATAGGAAGAATGAAATTATTTGCCTCTTGGGGGCGTACATGTAACTGGTCTATTGACATTAAATAAAGTTACAGGGATTTTTTTTTTTTTTTGGTTTTTGGGCCACACCCGGTGACGCTCAGGGGTTACTCCTGGCTATGCGCTCAGAAGTCGCTCCTGGCTTGGGGGACCATATGGGACGCCGGGGGATAGAACCGCGGTCCGTGTCCTAGGCTAGCGCAGGTAAGGCAGGCACCTTACCTCCAACGCCACCGCCCGGCCCCAGTTACAGGGATTTTTAAAAAATAAAAAAAATAGGGCCTGGAGAGATAGCACAGTGGCGTTTGCCTTGCAAGCAGCCGATCCAGGACCTAAGGTGGTTGGTTCGAATCCCGGTGTCCCAAATGGTCCCCCGTGCCTGCCAGGAGCTATTTCTGAGCAGATAGCAAGGAGTAACCCCTGAGCACTGCTGGGTGTGACCCAAAAACCAAAAAATAAATAAATAAAAATAGAATGTGCAATTTTGTTGTTGTTTTTTCTTTTATTTTTCTTTGTTTTGTAGACGAAACCCAATGGAGCTTAGCACTCCTGGCTCTGTACTCAGAAATTACTTCTGGCAAGCTCTGGGGACTATATGGGATGCCCAGGTCAGCCACCTGCAAGGCAAAAGCTCTCCAGCTATGCTATCACTCTTGGACCTTGATTACTTTTTATAAGACAATCCAACCCAAGTCCCCTACAGATAGAAGATGAAGCATTACAAAAAAGAGTCGTGAACCTCTTACTAGAATATATCATCTCCATCATATTTATTTCCATATAGCAATACATAAGACAACTTTTAACAACACTCTTTTGCAACAGTTTATTAAGCAGATTTCAAAACATTTCTTTTTATTATCCTTTCCCCACCCCCAAACAGTTTTTGGCGCTGCTTGAATGCAGTCATATAAATAACACACTCTCCATTCTTGGTTCAGTTTATCGTAGCAAATTTATGATTTTGAATGCTTCTCGCACTGTGTGATCAGCTGGCCTTGCCTTTCCACGAGATTCAAGCCTTAGAAGTGAGATTGACTTTTGTGTCCGGGCAAATTGGTCAGGGGCAGTATGACAGAGGAGAGCCTGGAAACTTCCCAGTACAGACTGTGAGACAGGCAGAGTTTATAGAGAATGATCATGCAGGCAGACTGACAGAGGATGACACCCATTTTAATAACCTGCCAAGAGAACAAAGGAAAGGGGTTTACTGCAGGGAGAGGTGGGAGAAACCATCCCATCTGTCAAGAATCTATTTAAGGGCCGGGCGGTGGCGCTAAAGGTAAGGTGCCTGCCTTGCCTGCGCTAGCCTTGGACGGACCGCGGTTCGATCCCCCGGTGTCCCATATGGTCCCCCAAGCCAGGAGCAACTTCTGAGCACATAGCCAGGAGTAACCCCTGAGCGTCAAACGGGTGTGGCCCAAAAACCAAAAAAAAAAAAAAAAAAAGAATCTATTTAAAATGCCATACACATAATGTACATGTATGTTATGTGTACACTAATAATATAGAGACCTGTAACTGTTCAAAGATTTTAAGATTCCATTAAAGGAGTTGGAGTGATAGCATAGCAGCTAGGGCATTTGCTTTACATGAAGTTGACCCAGAGTTAATCCTTTGACCCAGATTTAATCCTTGGTATCCCACATGCTCTAGTCAAGAGTAATTAATTCCTTTGGTTTTTGGGCCACACCCTGTGATGCTCAGGGGTTACTCTTGGCCATGCACTCAGAAATCGCTCCAGGGTTGGGGGACCATATGAGACACTGGAAGATCGAACCGCAGTTTGTCCTGGGTCAGCTGCTTGCAAGGCAAATGCACTACTGCTGCGCCACCACTCCAGTCCCAAGAGCAATTAATTCTTAAGTGCAGAGCCAGAAGTAATCCCTAGTTTAGCACAAAAAATTAATCACCCAATTGTTTAAACTGAGAGAATACACAAATATTGAGATTACTAGTGAAAGAGGGTAACTCATATAATTAGTCAACTGGAGACTAAATTGAGCATGAAGAATGAGAAATCATGATTTCTTTGCTTCTTGAGCCAGTTCCAGAGGTCCTGGGGTTCACCCACAGCTATGCCAGGTGGGTGTCCGAGGAAGCATCAAGATTGGGGATTGACACCCCTTTGTGTCAGATGCCTACTACAGCGCCCAAAGCTGTATCTCAAGCCTAGTGTGATAAACTCTCAGCATTATACTCTAGGAACATCTTCATTTCCCTTTATTTTTCCACAGAGACATATGAATAAAGTCTCTTTTTCAAGATTAAGTGTGAAAGAAAATAAAATATGACATCATTAACATGATATATTGAAAATAAAGGTAAAGCTCAAGATATTTAAAAAATAATAAAAAGAAAAACCCTGTATCATGCATGCAATCATTCTCTGAAATAGAGAAAAAAAGGAAAAGAAACCTAACTAAAATATCTGTTAGAAATTATCTGGAGAAGAAACTACTGTGACAATGAGTATGCTGGATATGATTCCAAACCAACCAACCAACCAATCAACCAACCAACCAACCAACCAAACAACCAACCAACCAACCAGTTATTTTCTCTCCAAACCCATACTTTGGCAATGGTAATGTAAAATTCCCATTTCAGGGTCCTTCTCTCCCGAGATGATCTAGTACAGGCCACAGCCGAAAGGGAAGGCGAAGCTAACTTGCAAAATGATGAGGATGATGCTGGCAAAGTGGTGGGAGTGCTAACTGTGAGGGCTGGCATCTTCAAACTGCTCCCAAAGTAGCAAAATACCCTGAAAAACAAAAACAACAATATTTCATTTAGTGGGGAGATTACAAACACCCCACCAGGAAATCCAGTACTTTCCTTAACTCTTGCCCCTCTTCTCATTTTTCCTTAGGCTCCAGAATCTCCAATACTGTAGGAACAGTGAACAACATCTTCTCAGATGAAAATTTCCTGCTCCACACACAACAACACTGTCAGAGTCCCTCCACCAATACCTCATGGTCCCCTCCAGCCCCCACAACCCACCTTGGCAAAATACAGTAGATCATGCCCTGAAACAGTATGTAGACTCCCTTAAAGGTTCTATGATTCACCATCTATGATTCGTAGAAAAAATATTCCTGAATAGGACTTTTGCGAAATCATACTCACCTTAAGCTAGAGAAGGGATCTTCATCATCATCATCATCATCATCATCATCATCATCATCATCATCAATAATACTATAATTAAATAAGGCATATAACAAAAATGTTGGTAAAATATCGAAAGAATGAGCGTAACTAGAGGAAAACATCTCTAACGACAAAAACAAGTCATAAAGGGTTAAGACTGTAGTGTCCAAAATAATCTAAGAGAAAGTACAAAAGGGAAGACACTAACCTTGCACCTGGTCAATCGGGTTTTAATCTCCAGGACCCTGGACCCCAACATGGGTGATTCATGAGGGTAAAAACAGGAATATGACCTGGGTCTGCTGAGCATGGCCTAAACACCAATAAAATAAAATATGGTAGCATTCAATCAAGAGTAACAATGAAAAATAAAACGTGTCAAGAGCCTAATTAAAAGCTTCCTCCTAAATCCATGTTCTTCAATATTTTTACAGAAATTCAACATTGAGACGTTCACTTCATTTCCCAATAGAGCCAGGAGACAGCTCTGTGAGCTGCAGTGCACCTTCTGCTGGTTCCATCCCAGACACCAATGAGACTGAAAATGGTCCCTCAGCAATACAAGATGTGGCTCCCAAACTAGAACTCCCCAGCAAAGAGCACAAGAAGACATTCTTTTAAAAGCAGAGCCTGTCCAGTGATAGAGGGATCAGATGGTACAGGGTTCATCCTTGGATTATCTCCCCAGCCCCTAGAAAACTCTTTGGACCCTGTCTATTATTTACCTTTTCCCTTTGGTAGTCACTGACAACCACAGATATGCAAGCAATACCCGGATGGCACAAAATCCACAAGATACACCCCTGAAACAAATTTAAAAGAAGTCAGGTAAGTTTTGATGCATATTTATTCTCCAAGAGTAGCTGACATGAAACTGTTCTTCCAGGGGGAGGAAGTCTTTCAAGAGCACGTGTGCTTTGGCGATTAATTTTTTCTAACACATGAAAATACATCTGTTATTATTGTGGTGGCATTTTTTTCTTTTGTTTTTTTGGACCGCACCTGGCGGTGCTCAGGGTTACTCCTGGCTGTCTGCTCAGAAATAGCTCCTGGCAGGCACGGGGGACCATATGGGACTCCGGGATTCGAACCAACCACCTTTGGTCCTGGATCGGCTGCTTGCAAGGCAAACGCCGCTGTGCTATCTCTCCGGGCCCAGGCATTTTGTTTTTTAATAATAAAATGAATGCATCTATTCTGAGTGCTTAAAATCTTCAGAGAATTCAATCACTTACATTTATTAAGTGACAAAGGCAAAATAAGCATCAATCTATGATGTTTAAAAGGTAATGTATTGAATGTAATAAGACTGGAAAATAAGATGAAGAAAAGCAATAAAAACATGAAGTGAGTCTGGAAGGGTATCATCTGATATGACTGAAACTCAACCACAATCATGTTTGTAACCAAGGTGTTTAAATGAAAAATATTATTAAAATAAAACAACAAAAACCCCACACAGTGGCTGCTGAAATCACTAAGTCTGGGTCTCAGGAAACATCTAGAAGGGCCAAGGAGCCAACATTGCATGGAGGCAGCCTGGGTGTAATTCTCAGCAGCGGAGTGACCCCAAAAACTTTGTTCAAAAACTGAGAGAATACACAAATATTTTGATTACTAGTGAAATGGAGGTTATGCATTTAAAGGTTGGTTCACTGGAGAATAGAACTGAGTACAAAGAATGAGGACATTTGCTTTATTTGCTTCTTGAGCCAGTCCCAGAAGTTATGGGGCTCACCAGGGCCATGCCTACTGGGTGCCTGAAGAAGCTGGTCGAATTGGGGTTTGATCATTATCATCATCACCAAGGAATGAGGAAAGAATGAGGAAATTGGTTTATTTGCTTCTTGAGAAAATTGAGGAAATTTGAGGATATTTGGTTTATTTGCTTCTTGAGCCAGTTCCAGAAGTTACGGGGCCATGCATTAAGAGGCCAGAGCCATGCCCCGGGTGCCTGAAGAAGCATGCAGGATTGAGGATTGATGAACCTCTTGTGTCAGACACATACTCCATGAACTGTTTCTCAAGCCAGAGTGAGAAAATTTTTAACATTATACTCAAGGAACCTCTGGAATTCCCTCTATTTTCCTGAGAACCATGAAACTATAGTCTCTTTTCCGAGATTAAATTTGAAAGAAAACATTTTATCATTGAAATGATAACTTAGGGAGTTAAGGTAAAACTTGAAATGTTTAAGAAATACCTATATTCTTCATGCTGATATTTGAATGAAAATACAGAAAAAAAATATAAAAATATCTGTATAGGGGCCAGAGAGATAGCATGGAGGTAAAGCGTTTGCCTTTCATGCAGAAGGTCATCATTTCGTATCTGGCTTCCTATATGGTCCTCTGTGCCTGCCAGGAGCAATTTCTGAGCATGGAGTCAGAAGTTTCCCCTGAGCACTGACGGGTGTGACCCAAAAACCACACAAAAAATATCTGTGTAAAATTCTCCAGAAGAGACCACTATGACAATGAGCATGCTGGATGTGACCCCAAAACCAACCAACCAACCAACCAACCAACAAAAGTATTTTCTCCCCAAACTCATACGTTGGCAAAGGTGATGTAAAATTTCCATTTCAGGGTAGTACTATTCACTGAGATGATATGGTACAGGACACAGCCAAAGGAGAAGGCGAAACTAACTAGTAAAATGGTGAGAAGGATCCTGGCGAGGTGGCAGGAATGGTAACTGTGAGCGCAGCTACTTCGAACTGCTCCCAAAGTAGCAAAATACCCTGAAAAACAAAAACAACAATCTTTCATTTAGTGGGGAGATTACAAACACCCCCCTCCAGGAAATCCAGTACTTTCCTTAACTCTTGCTCCTCTTCTCATTTTTCCTTAGATTTCAGGGTATCCAAAACTGTAGGCAACAGTGAACAACATCTTTTCAGACCGAAATTTCCTGCTCTACACAAAACTGCATTGTCAGAGTCCCTGCACCAATGCCTCACAATCCCCTCCAGCCCCCATCACCCACCTTGGCTAAGTCCAGTAGGCTATGCCCTGAAACAGCATGTAGACTCCCCTGAGAGGTTCTATGACTCATCACCTATGACTCATAAAAAAATTGCTCATGAAGAGGGCACAAGAACTTATTCTATGTCATAAAGGTCACCTTAAGCCATGTAAGAGCTTATCAACATCATCATCATCATCATCAGTATTAACAGTTAATTAGTTAATTAATTAAACACGACCATACAACAAAAATGGTAGTAAAATATTGAAAGAATGAGCATGACTTGAGGAAACATTTCTAAGGACAAAAACAAATCATAAAGGGTTAAGACTGTATTATCCGGAGTCGGAGAAATAGCATGGAGGTAAGGTGTTTGCCTTCCACGCGGAAAGTCAATAGTTCGAATCCCGGTGTCCCATATGGTCCCATGAGCCTGCCAGGAGCAATTTCTGAGCATAGAGCCAGGAGTAACCCCTGAGCACTGCCGGGTGTGACCCAAAACCAAAAAAAAAAAAAAAAAAAACAAAAAAAAACAAAAAAAACCCAAAAAAACTATTATCCAAATGCTATATCAAAGGCCAAAGAAAAAGTATAGAGGGTAAGACACTAACCATGCACCTGGTCAACCGGGTTTTGATCTCTAGAACCCTGGACCCCAACATGGGTGATTCCTGAGGGTAAAAACAAGAATATGACCTGGGTCTGCTGAGCATGGCCTAAACACCAATAAAATAAAATATTGTAGCATTAAATCAAAGAGTAACAATGAAAAATAAAAAGTGTCAAGAGCCTAATTAAAAGCTTTCTTCTAAATCCATGTTGTTCTTCAATATTTTTTTACAGAAATTCAACATTGAGACGTTCACTTCATTTCCCAATAGAGCCAGGAGACAGCTCTCTGGGCTGCAGTGCACCTCTGCTGGTTCCATCCCAGACACCAATGAGATTGAGAATAGTCTCTCAGCAATACAAGATGTGGCTCCCAAACTAGAACTCCCCAGCAAAGAGCACAAGAAGAAATTCTTTTAAAAGCAGAGCCTCTTCAGTGGTGGGCGATCAGATGGCACAGGGTTCATTCTTGGACTATCTCCCCAACCCCTAGAAAACTCTTTGGACCGTGTCTATTACAGTATTTACCTTTTCCCTTTGGTAGTCACTGAAAGTAACAGATATGCAAGCAAGATCCGAGTGGCACAAAAACTACAAGACACAGCCCTGAAACAAATGCAAAAGGAATCAGGTAAGTTGTGATGCATATTTATTCTCCAAGAGTAGCAGACATGAAACTGTTCTTTCAGTGGGGGGAAGTCTCGAAAGAGCACGTGTTCTTTGGGGATTAATTTTTTCTAACATGCGAAAATTAATCTGCTGTTATTGTGGTGGCATTTTGTTTTATTTTTTATGTTTTTATTTTTTGGTTTTTGGGTCACACCCAGCAGCACTCAGAGGCTACTCCTGGCTCTATGTTCAGAAATCACTCCTGCCAGGCTCGGGGGACCATATGGAATGCCGGGATTTGAACCACCATACTTCTGTATGTAAGGCAAATGCCTTATCTCCATGCTATCTCTCTGGCCCCAGCTTAAGATGTTTAAAAAATACCTGTATTCTGAATGCCAATATTTGTATAAAAATAGAGTAAAAAGACCATACAGAAATATCTGTATAAAATTCTCTGTAGAAAAAAACACGATGACAATGAGCATGCTGGATATGACCCCAAAACCAACCAACAAATAAACTGACCAACCAACCAACCAACCAACCAACCAACCAACCAACCAACCAAAGTATTTTCTCCCCAAACTCATACTATGGCAAAGGTGATGTAAAATTTCCTTTTCAGGGTAGTTCTATTCACTGAGATGATCTGGTACAGGCCACAGCCAAAGGAGAAGGTGAAGCTAATTAGTAAAATGGTGAGAAGGATCCTGGCGAGATGGCAGGTAACTGTGAGCGCAGCTACTTCGAAGTGCTCCCAAAGTAGCAAAATACCCTGAAAAACAAAAACAACAATATTTCATTTAGTGGGGAGATTACAAACACCCCCCCCCCCCAGGAAATCCGGTACTTTCCTTAACGCTTGCTCCTCTTCTCATTTTTCCTTAGATTTCAGGGTATCCAATACTGTTGAATACAGTGAACAACAGCTTCTCAGACTCAAATTTCCTGATCCACACACAACAGTGTCAGAGTCCCTTCACCAATGCCTCAAGGTCTACCCCGCTACCCACCACCCACCTTGGCTAAGTCCAGTAGGCTATGCCCTGAAACAGCATGTAGACTCCCCTGAAAGGTTCTATGACTCATCACCTATGACCATAAGAAAATTGCTCATGAAGAGGGCACAAGAACTTTTCCTATGTCATAAAGGTCACCTTAAGCTATGTAAGAGCTTATCACCATCATCACCATCATCATCACCAGTAGTTGTAGTATAATTTAATAAGACCATTCAAAAATGTTGATAAAATACTGAAAGAATGATCATGACTTGAGGAAAACATCTCTAAAGAGAAAAACAAGTCTAAAAGGTTTAGAATTGTATTGACTAGTGGCCAGAGAGATAGCACAGCGGTAGGGCATTTGCCTTGCATGCAGCAGATCCATGAGAGATAGTAGTTCAAATCCCGGCATCTCATGTGCCTGCCTGAGCAATTTCTGAGCACAGAGCCAGGAGTAACCGCTGAGCACCACCAGTGTGACCCCAAAACAAAAATAAAAACAAATAAAAAGATTGTATTGCCCCAAATCATATCAGAGCCCAATCATATCATAAGTACAGACGTAAGACACTAGCCTTGCACCTCGTCATTTGGGCTTCAATACCCATGACCCTGAACCGAACCAGAGGTGATTCCTGAGTGTAAAATAAGGAGTATGACCTGGGTCTTCTGGTATGGCCTACCATCAATAAAATAAAATATTATTTCATGAAATCAAAGAGTAAAATTTTAAAAATGAAAGGCAAGGCTCCTTCCTGTCAGCACTCCTATTCAACATAGTGATGGAAGATAGAAATTAGGCAGGAGAATATATGAAAGTTATCCAGATAGAAAATGAAGAAGATCTCACTCTTCGCAGATGACATGACACTATATTTAGATAATCATAAAGACTCGACCAAAAAGCTTCTAGAAACAATAGATGCATATACCAAAGTAGCAGGCTACAAAATTAACACACAAAAATCATGACCTTCTTATACACCAATAAAGATAGAAAAGAAATGGACATTCAAAAAACAATCCCATTGGAGGTGAGTCTTCCCTGCCCGGAGACTGTGGATACAGCTGACTCTGCTGGGCCTCTTAAGCACAGCAGACATCTTGAGGCTTCCCTCTGCTTGCTTCAGCCTGGGAATTTTGATCCTCTCTGGCATCTATCCCCTGAAGGCTCACTTCTCCTGAGGTGAGTCTTCCCTGCCTGGAGACTGTGGATACAGATGACTCTGCTGGGCCTCTTAAGCACAGCAGATATCCTCTTTGCTTCGTGGCAGCACACTCCACCTAACTAATAAAAACCATTGCAACACGTAAAAAAACCCATAATACAATCATGACAATGGGGAAACTACACAGACCAACATCAGGCATAGAGAATGAAGATGACAACTCTGATGACCTGACAACAGCCAACCACCTAGTTAATCATTCCGACATGGAGTTTAGAGAAGAAATATGGAGGATGTTCACAGAACTCAAAGAAAACATAGAACAGAACACTAATCAGTATCAAGAGAATATGAAGATAGAAATCAGAAAACTCCAAACTGAAATATCAGGTCAAATAACAGGTCTGAAAAACTCCTGAATTAAAAATCTCAATGGAAAACCTCTCCAACAGGGTAACAGAAGCTGAGGATAGAATTAGTGAGTTGGAAGATGAGATGCATAACAACTGCACATAGCAGAAAAGATTGGAAAAAAGCCTTAAAGCAAATGATCAAACAATGGAAAAATTACTCAAAGAATATGAACAGATGAAAATAGAAGTCTTTGATAAGCTCAACAGAAACAACTTAAGACTCATTGGAGTCCCAGAGACCCAGGAAGAAAATATCCAAGAAGAATCAACAGTCAAGAACATCATCTCAGAGAAACTACCAGAGCTAAAGAATACATGTGACCAAATCCTGCATGCCCGAAGAGTACCAGCTAAAAGAGTTTCCAGGAAAAACACCCCAAGACACATCCTAGTCACAATGATGAATCCTACAGATAGAAACAGAATACTGAAAGCAGCAAGATCAAAAAGTGAAATTGCATTCAAGGGAGTATCCTTAAAATTTACAGCAGTGGTGGGACGTACTGAAAAACTCAATGAAATAAATGCTTCGCCTAGAGTATTGCACCCAGCAAAACTCACTTTTAGGTTTGAAGGAAGTATATATAGCTTCACAGATAAACAACAGCTCAGAAACTTTACAGACTCAAAACCAGCCTTAAAAGAAAAACTGAAAGGTCTAATTTAAGACTAGACAGACCAACAAATACACCAAACTCTTACACAGAGATGGCACTAAATCTCATAACAATTATCTCTCTCAATGTCAATGGAGTAAATGCACCCGTTAAGAGACACAGAGTGACGGGCCCGGAGAGATAGCACAGCGGCATTTGCGTTGCAAGCAGCCGATCCAGGACCAAAGGTGGTTGGTTCGAATCCCGGTGTCTTATATGGTCCCCCGTGCCTGCCAGGAGCTATTTCTGCTATTTCTGAGCAGACAGCCAGGAGTAACCCCTGAGCACCGCCGGGTGTGGCCCAAAAACCAAAAACCAAAAAAAAAAAAAAAAGAGACACAAAAACACACTTGAGCTCTCTTCTCTCCTCTCTCCTCTCCATCTCCCCTTCCCTCTCCTTTTCTCGAAGGTGTGTCTCTCTGTCCTCCCTATATCCCCTCCCCCTCTCCTTGCCTCTCCCTCTCTCCCTTCTTTCTCCCTCTCTTTCCCCCTATCTTCCCCTCTCTCTCTCCTCTCTCCTCTCTCTCCTCTCCCATCTCTTCCCTCTTTCCCCCCTCTCTGTACTTGAATGATTGGGGGAGTGAGGGGAAGAGGGAGAGCCTGGGGGAAAAAAGAAACACACCTGAATAATCAGAACAAACATAGAGTCAAAAATCAAAGGCTGGAGGAAAATCATCCAACCTAACAACATCCTTAAAAAAGCTGAAAGGGCCATACTAATATCAGATGACAAAACTTTATAGTTAGAAAAGTTGTAAGGGACAAAGATTCACATTTTTTACTAATCAAGGGATATGTACAGCATATTTAAAATGGACTGCCCTACTTATTACCTTAACAGGCTTTATTTTAGCCTTAGAATTAAATATAGCCACACAAAAATTAAAATGACCACAAATGCAAAACGATTACAATTTCTCAAACATGCTTGGTTATTTTCCCATTACAATCCACCGAATTATCCCATACTCCAGCCTACTAATAAGTCAAAAGCTAGCCTCCATAGCTCTAGACTTAACTTCAATTGAGATAGTATTACCCAAACTAACCTTTAATATCCAAAAAGTATACTCTACTGCAGTTTCTAGTCAAAAAGGTCTGATCAAATCTTACTTCCTATCTTTTATAATCACCCTACTAATCAGCCTCAAATGCTTAATTTCCCCATATAATCTCTATTACTACAATGCATATAACCAAAGAGCACCTTGATACAATTACAAGCCAAAACTCATAACTATATAATGCTGCAATATACATAGGATCCTCACTAAAAAATCCCGAATCACCAGTAACATAGATTAATCACCTTCTGTTCAAGGCATCTTGGTTGTATCCGGAGTCTGGCTATTGTGTAAATATCACTGCATTCAATATAAGTGTGAGGAAGCCATTTTTGTATTGTATTTTTGTGTTCCTATGGTATATTCCTAGGAGTGGTATAGCTTGATCACAGGGGAGCTCAATTTCCTTCCTGTCTTTTGAGGAATCTCCACATTGTTCCCCATAAAGGCATTCCCACCAGCAGTGAATGAGAGCTCCTCTCTCTCTCTCCATATCCCTGCCAACATTTGTTCTTTTTCTTTGTGATGTGTGCCAGTCTCTGTGGTATGAGATGGTACCTCATTGTTGTTTGGATTTGCATCTCCCTGATGATTAGTGATGTGGAGTATTTTGTCATGTGTCTTTTGACATTTGTAGTTCTTCTTTAAGAAAGTGTCTGTCGGGGCCGGGCGGTGGCGCTGGAGGTAAGGTGCCTGCCTTGCCTGCGCTAGCCTAGGACGGACCACGGTTCGATCCCCCAGCGTCCCATATGGTCCCCCAAGAAGCCAGGAGCAACTTCTGAGCACATAGCCAGGAGTAACCCCTGAGCGTCACAGGGTGTGGCCCAAAAACCTAAAAAAAAAAAAGGAAAAAAAAAAGTGTCTGTCTTCAATGTAGGACATGCAGATTCCAGAATCTTTAATACAGAAACATGATACCAACAACAGAGACTGTGTGAAAAGTGTGTTGGCACTACGGACAATGTCCTGGATCGGACGATAACTTGCCTGAAGCCTAGAGCTGATCTTATGCCAGGAAACTTCAGGGGTAGGATCTCTTTGTATTTAGGCCAAGGTTATTCCTTTCCATGCCTCTCATTTTTTGGTGGGCCTATGCAAACAACAATTGCCACTCTAACAACGTTTTTACTGTGCTCCTTTGACTCTAATCCTTAAAACGCACCCACTTAAACTTTGAGGTTAACTTAAGCTAATATTCATGTACATGGAAATGTAAAATATACTATGCCTCTAATGTTAAAGGAGTTACATAAGTTTGATGGCTTTAGATTGCCTTGTGTGCTGTTAAATATTATAATGTGCTACAATCTGGGGACTCGAGGGACAAAATAATCGCACACGGATTCTGTTTTATTTTATCTTAACGTTCTTTGGCTGAAAGTTCAAAGTTAAGATATCAGCAAGGGGACTTCTTCTGAGAATTATGTTATGGGTGATTGTCCTTCCACTGTAACTTTACCTTATCCTCTTTCTTTGCATCTTTTGTTCTCATAATTCAAAATAAAAAAATTAAAAAAAAAAAAAGAAAGTGTCTGTTCGGAGCTGGAGAGAGAGCCTAGTGGCATTTGCCTTGCAAGCAGCCAATCCAGGACCTAAGGTGGTTGGTTCAAATCCCGGGTCCGGGGGCCGGGCAGTGGCGCTAAAGGTAAGATGCCTGACTTGCCTGCGCTAGCCTTGGACGGACCGCGGTTCGATCCCCTGGTGTCCCATATGGTCCCCCAAGCCAGGAGCAACTTCTGAGCACATAGCCAGGAGTAACCCCTGAGCGTTACTGGGTGTGGCCCAAAAACCAAAAACCAAAAAAAAAAACAAATCCCAGGTCCCATTTGGTCCCTCATGCCTGCCAGAAGCTGTTTCTGAGCAGATAGCCAGGAGTAACCCCTGAGCACCGCCGGGTGTGGCCCAAAAACCAAAAAACAAAAAAACAGTGTCTGTTCATTTCTTCCCAATGTTAATGGGGTTAGATTTTTTTCCTTGTTAAGTTCTGTCAGTACCTTGTACATTTTCAATATTAGCCCCTTATCTGATGGGTATTGAGTGAATAGTTTCTCTCATTTTCTGGGTGACTTTTGTATCCTAGGCACCATTTCCTTTGAGGTGCAGAAGCTTCTCAGCTTAATATAGTTCTATAGGTTATCTCCACTTTCACTTTTTTGGAGTGATGTTTCCTGGAAGATGTCTTTAGTCTCAATGTCATAGCATGTTTTACCTATGTGTTCTACTATATACCTTAAGGTCTGGGTCTGATATCAAGGCCTTTAATCCTTTTGGATTTGCCCTTTGTGCATGGTGTTATATGGAGGTCTGAGTTTGCTTTTTTACAAGTGGCTAACCAGTTGTCCCAACACCACTTGTTGAAGAGGCTTTCCTTGCTCCATTTTGCATTTCTTGCCCCTTTATCAAAGATTAATTGATTATATGTCTGGGGAACATCCTCTGAATCTCAAATCTATTCCATTGATCTTAGGGTCTGTCTTTATTCCAATACCAGACTATTTTAATGACTATTCTTTTGTAATACAATGTAAAGTTAGGGTAAATGATGCCTCCCATCTTCTTTTTCCTAAAAGTTGCTCTAGCTCTTCATGGGTATTGTTCCAAATGAATTTCAGCACTATTTGATCCACTTCTTTGAAGAATGTCATGGGTATTCTTAGATCTGTCTTGCAGCACCAGTGGGATTTTGGTGAATTCACTTCAGGGAAAGAGGGTTGCCCGGGCTGGCGTAAGGAAAAATAGGAAATATGAAATAAATCAAACAGAGTATGTGAGGTCCACACGTCTTCTGGTAGGAGTGCGACAAGTTTATTTTCCAAACAGGGGTTTTTATAGGGGTAAGCCAGTCACAGGTGCAGAGAAGACTATTTACAATAACAAGGCAAGGTTAATTGCAATAGAAAAGGTAACACTCAGGGCAGCTTTTAACAACCAACCTCAATTGCAAAACAAGGGTCAGAAGGAGGTAAGAAATATCTAGAAATTGCAAAACAAGGGTTAGGAGGAGGTAAGAAATATCTAGAGAGCAGGAGGAGGCTTGGCAAGCCCACGCCATGCCGGAGGCCTGCTTGGCCAGGCCTAGGGGGGGTGCGGGACTTGGGTAACCCCAGCACCCCTCTGCCGCCTTGCTCCAGATCTCCAGGGCTTGCCTGGGCCACACGCCTGGGCAAGCCGGTGAGTTGGGTCCCTTGGTGGAGCTTGAAGGTACCCTAGGCCTTCCCCCACTATCCATGCGGCTCCTTAGGGAGGGTCTGGGTGGGGCTCTGAACCTCTGGTCTCCCAGCTTCTTGAAGGATCTCTCCTTCCTGGGAGCCGGGACTCTAGCAGGAGGAGGCTTGGCAAGCCCACGCCATGCCGGAGGCCTGCTTGGCCAGGCCTAGGTGGGGTGCGGGACTTGGGTAACCCCAGCACCCCTCTGCCGCCTTGCTCCAGATCTCCAGGGCTTTCCTGGGCCACACGCCTGGGCAAGCCGGTGAGTTGAGTCCCTTGGTGGAGCTTGAAGGTACCCTAGGCCTTCCCCCACTATCCATGCGGCTCCTTAGGGAGGGTCTGGGTGGGGCTCTGAACCTCTGGTCTCCCAGCTTCTTGAAGGATCTCTCCTTCCTGGGAGCCGGGACTCTAGCAGGAGGAGGCTTGGCAAGCCCACGCCATGCCGGAGGCCTGCTTGGCCAGGCCTAGGGGGGGTGCGGGACTTGGGTAACCCCAGCACCCCTCTGCCGCCTTGCTCCAGATCTCCAGGGCTTTCCTGGGCCACACGCCTCGGCAAGCCGGTGAGTTGGGTCCCTTGGTGGAGCTTGAAGGTACCCTAGGCCTTCCCCCACTATCCATGCGGCTCCTTAGGGAGGGTCTGGGTGGGGCTCTGAACCTCTGGTCTCCCAGCTTCTTGAAGGATCTCTCCTTCCTGGGAGCCGGGACTCTAGCAGGAGGAGGCTTGGCAAGCCCACGCCATGCCGGAGGCCTGCTTGGCCAGGCCTAGGGGGGGTGCGGGACTTGGGTAACCCCAGCACCCCTCTGCCGCCTTGCTCCAGATCTCCAGGGCTTTCCTGGGCCACACGCCTCGGCAAGCTGGTGAGTTGGGTCCCGTGGTGGAGCTTGAAGGTACCCTAGGCCTTCCCCCACTATCCATGCGGCTCCTTAGGGAGGGTCTGGGTGGGGCTCTGAACCTCTAGTCTCCCAGCTTCTTGAAGGATCTCTCCTTCCTGGGAGCCGGGACTCTAGCAGGAGGAGGCTTGGCAAGCCCACGCCATGCCGGAGTCCTGCTTCGCCAGGCCTAGGGGGGGTGCGGGACTTGGGTAACCCCAGCACCCCTCTGCCGCCTTGCTCCAGATCTCCAGGGCTTTCCTGGGCCACACGCCTGGGCAAGCCGGTGAGTTGGGTCCCTTGGTGGAGCTTGAAGGTACCCTAGGCCTTCCCCCACTATCCATGCGGCTCCTTAGGGAGGGTCTGGGTGGGGCTCTGAACCTCTGGTCTCCCAGCTTCTTGAAGGATCTCTCCTTCCTGGGAGCCGGGACTCTAGCAGGAGGAGGTTTGGCTGGCACTGGTAATCTCTGTCCAGTCTATATTTTCAAAACCACGCTGGGGCAATAGCCCCCGCACGCACAAGAAACATTAATAGTACTCTCACAAGAAACATTAATAGTACTCACTATCATTGAATTATATTTTTATGTATGCAAAATGTCCATTTTGTACTCTGCCCTTTTGCATACCCCTTCATAAGTTCATATTTCTCTTTAACTTCTTTATCTCCTATCATCATTACTCCTTTTTTACCCTTTCTAACTTAAGTAGTATTGAATCCTAATTCACAGACCAAAGTGGTGCCCTAGAGTTAACACCCACCCAACTATTTTAAAAGGCATAAAAATGTCACATATCTTTTCAACATTTTATGGGTGTTTTCTTTGACGGCTATAACTTTTGCTAAATACTTTCTTATACAGTGATGATCCCCCCCCCATGTTTTTTATCTTCTCTTTGTGAACTGCTCAATATGAAATTTGGTGTGAAAGAATCCCTCAGTTTAATACTTATGTTTTGAACCAAGTCATGGGTCTTGTTGGAAATGTTCTTATGCCCCCATACATCTGATAGCACCACGTGGCTTTATTACTTGTTTGCATAGGCACACTAACATGGGAAAATACTATACATACCAATAAGTTCTTATCTAATAGAAATGGGAACACACAAATCTTGTAGTGCAATGAGACCTTACACCCTGAACATTGACATAAAGACCTGGCACAGGCCTCAGAAGAATGGGCATTCTCCATTTACCCCTTGATCTACAGAAGACATCTACAAAACATCCAAGGTTGTATATAACATCACCCGGAGGCATTCCTGTACCAGGGACGACCCTACAGCTGCTCTGACATCGATCTACTCAAAAGAGACATCCCTTAACACTGAGAAGACAACAAGAACAATGACCTGCTTACTGGACAGGGCTTGCTGTATTGCCCCTTTATGGTGAGGTTTGTCTATAACATCACCTGGAAGCAATCCTCTACCACGGAAGACCCTACCACTGCTCAGACATCATCCTGCTCAAAAGAGACTTCCCTTAACACTGAGAAGACTTAACAACAACAACCTGCTTACAGAACAGGGCTTCCTGCATTCCCCTTTCATGGTGAGGTGAAACGAGAAGGCACTCCACATCATGACTTCAATGTAGGACATGCAGATTCCAGAATCTTTAATACAGAAACATGAGACCGACAACAGAGACTGTGTGATAAGTGTGTTGGCACTACGGACAATGTCTTGGAGCGAACGATAACTTTCCTGAGGCCTAGAGCTGGTCTTATGCCAGGAAACTTCAGGGGTAGGATCTCTTTGTATTTATGCCAAGGCTATTCCTTTCCATGCCTCCCATATTTTGGTGGGCCTATGCAAACAACAATTGCCACTCTAACAACGTTTTTACTGTGCTCCTTTGACTCTAATCCTTAAAACACACCCACTTAAAATTTGAGGTTAACTTAAGCTAATATGCATGTACATGGAAATGTAAAAAATACTATGCCTCTAATGTTTAAGGAGTTACGTAAGTTTGATGGCTTTAGATTGCCTTGTGTGCTGTTAAGAAATATTATAATGTGCTACAATCTGGGGACTTGAGGGACAAAGTAATTGCACATGGATTCTGTTTTATTTATCTTAACTTTCTTTGGTGAAAGTTCAAAGTTAAGATATCAGCAAGGGGACTTCTTCGGATAATTATGTTATGGGTGATTGTCCTTCCACTGTAACTTTACCTTATCCTCTTTCTTTGCATCTTTTGTTCTCATAATTCATAATAAAAATTATAAAACTGGAAAAAAAAAAGAAATATCTAGAAACTTGATCTTCCTGAGCTGGGCTCCATTGTTTTTGGGGTCAAGCACAGGAAGAAACCAAATCTCCTAAAGTGTGTTTTCCTATTTTCTGAACATAGTCAATAGCCTAGGGTCTGCCCTTGTTTACCAGAAACTTCAGCTGCAAGGACATATTTGAAAAAGAGAAAAATATTGTCTTTGCTACTAGGGTTATATATATATATATATATCCAGAAAAGGGGTTCTCTTAGTAATTTTTGGTGCTGGAATTTTTGAGCCAAATTATTTGATAGAGGTCACAATTTTGCCTGAGATAATGCCAAGCATCTCTTTGGAAATTCCTCAACCATCCACGCAGGGTAAAAGGCATCCACAGCGGGCCTTTTGAGGAACCCTGTGGGGGATATTGCAGTTCTCCCCACCAGGAAAATCTAAGAATACCTCTGGTGGGCTGAATTCCCCTAAAGGTTTAAGATGCTGTGGCAGTATTGACATTTTAATCATGTTAATCTTCTCAATCTATGAACAGGGTATGTGTCTCCATTTCCTTGTGTCCTCTTTTATTTCTTGAAGCAGGTTTTTGTTTGTTTGTTTGTTTTTGTTTTTGGGTCACACCCAGCAGCCCTCGGGTTACTCCTGGCTCCAGGCTCAGAAATTACTCCTGGTAGGCTCGGGGGACCATATGATGGATGCCGGGATTCGAACCAATGACCTTCTGCATGAAAGGCAAGCACCTTACCTCCATGCTATCTCTCTCACCCTGAAGCAGGGTTTTGTAGTTTTCTTTGTATAGATTCTTCACCTCTTTAGTTAAGTTGACTGTAAGATACTTGAGAGTTTGTGTGGCACTAATGTGAATGGGGTTGTTTTTTGACTATCCTTTTCTTTTTTTCTTTTCTTTCCCTTTCTTTCTTTCTTTCTTTCTTTCTTTCTTTCTTTCTTTCTTTCTTTCTTTCTTTCTTTCTTTCTTTCTTTCTTTCTTTCTTTCTTTCTTTCTTTCTTTCTTTCTTTCTTTCTTTCTTTCTTCCTTCCTTCTTTCTTTCTTTCTCTCTTTCTCTCTTTCTCTCTCTTTCTCTCTTTCTCTCTTTCTCTCTTTCTTTCTTTCTTTCTCTCTTCTTTCTTTCTTTCTTTCTTTCTTTCCTTCTTCTTTCTTCTTTCTTTCTTTCTTTCTTTCTTTTCTTTTCTTTCTTTCTTTCTTTTCCTTTCTTTCTTTCTTCTCTTCCTTTCTTTCTTCCTTTCTTTTCTTCTTCCTTCCTTCCTTCCTTCCTTCCTTCCTTCCTCTTTCCTTCCTTCCTTCCTCTTCCTCCTTCCTTCCTTCCTTCCTTCCTTCCTTCCTTCCTTCCTTCCTTCCTTCCTTCCTTCCTTCCTTCCTTCCTTCCTTCCTTCCTTCCTTCCTTCCTTCCTTCCTTTGTCACATCTGGCAGTGCTCAAGGGTTACTCCTGGGCTCTGCGCTCAGAAATCACTACTGGCAGGCTCAGGGGACCATATAGAATGCCGGAATTTGAACCATCATCCTTCTGCATGCAAGGCAAACGCCTTACCTCCATGCTATCTCTCCTTCCCTGAATATCCTTTTCTTATCTTTTTTTGGGGGGGAGTATATGGGTCACCCCTGGCAGTGCTCAGGGTTACTCCCAGCTTTATGCTCAGAAATCACTCCTGGCAGGCTCGGGGTACCATATGTGATGCTGGCATTCTAACCACCATCCTTCTGCGTCTAAGGCAAATATTTTACCGCTGTGCTATCTCTCTGGCCCTTCTTCTCTATCTTTATTGGTGTATAAGAAGGTCATGAATTATTGTGTGTTAATTTTGTAGCCTGCTGCTTTGCTATATGTATCTATTGTTTCTAGAAGCTTTTTAGTCCAGTCTTTATAATTCTCTAAATATAGTATTATGCATCTGCAAAGAGTGAGAGCTTGACTTCTTCCTTTTCTATGTGTATGCCTTTTATATATTCTCTTGCCTAATTTCTATGGCAAGAACTTCCAGCACTATGTTGAATAGAAGTGCTGGCAGGGAGGAGCCTTGCCTTTCTTTTTTAAACTTTTACTCTTTGATTTCATGAAACAGTATTTCACTTTATTATTTTGATGTGTAGGCCATACCCAGCAGACTCAGGTCATACTCCTGTTTTTACACTCAGAAATCACATTTGGTTGGGTTTACGGTCATGGGTATCGAAGCCCAATTGAGGAGGTGCAAGGCTAGTGTCTTACCCTCTGTACTTATTCTTTGGTCTCTGATATAACATTTTGGGCAATACAATTTTTTGTTTGCATGTTTTGTTTTTGAGTCACACTGGCAGTGCTCAGGGGTTACTCCTGGCTCTGTGCCCAGAAATCGCTTTTGGAAGGCACAGGGGACCATATGGGATGCCGGGATTCAAAATACCATTCGTCATGGATCGGTTGCATGCAAGAGAAGCACCCTACTGCTGTGCTATCTCTCTAGCCCCTGGTCAATACAATCTTAACCCTTTTAGACTTGTTCTTCAGTATTTTATCAACATGTTTTTTGGTTTTTGTTTGTTTGTTTGTTTATGGGTCATACCAGGCAGCACTCAGGGGTTACTCCTGGCTCTACACTCAGAAATAGCTCCTGGCAGACTCAGAGGACTATATGGGATGCCGGAATTCAAACCACCATCCTTCTGCATGCAAGGCAAACACCTTACCTCCATGCTATCTCTTCGGCCCCTTTTTCAACACTTTTTGAATGGTCTTATTTAATTATACTACTACTGATGATGATGACAGGCTCTTAGCTTCAGGTGACCTTTATGACATAGGAAAAGTTCTGGTGCCCTCTTCATGAGCAATTTTTCTATGAGTCATAGATTATGAGTCATAGAAACTTTCAGGGGAGTTTACAGACTGTTTCAGGGCTTAACCTACTGGACTTTGCCAAGGTGGGCAGTGGATGCATGGGGAGTGCTGTTGTGTGTGGAGTAGGAACTTTGCGTCTGAGATGTTGTTCACTGTTGCCTACAGTATTGGACATCCTGGAACCTAAGGAAAAATGAGAAGAGCAAGAGTTAAGGAAAGTACTGGATTTCCTGGTGGGTGGGGTGTTTGTAATCTCCCCACTAAATGAAATATTGTTGGTTTTTTTTTCAAGGTATTTTGCTACTTTGGGAGCACTTCAAAGATGCCACCCTCACAGTTACCATCCCCATCACCTCGCCAGATTTCTTCTCACCATTTTACTAGTTAGCTTCGCCTTCTCCTTTGGCTGTGAACTGTACCAGATCATCTCAGTGGATATAACTACCCTGAAATGGGAATTTTACATCACCTTTGCCAAAGTATGAATTTGGGGAGAAAATAGTTTTGATGGTTGGTTGGTTGGTTGGTTTATTTGTTGTTTGGTTTTGGGGTAACATCCAGAATGCTCATTGTCATAGTGGTCTCTTCTACAGAGAATTTTATATAGATATTTCTGTATGGCTTTTTTCCCCTGTATTTTCATCCAAATACTAGCATTCAGGATACTGGTATTTTTTTACCTTTATTTCCAATTTATTGTTTTAATGATATTATTTTTTTCTTTCAAATTTAATCTTGGAAAAGAGACTATATTTCCATGGTTCTCAGGAAAATGCAGGGAAATCAAAATGTTTCTTGAGTATAATGTTAAGAATTTTCTCACTCTAGGCTCGAGAAACAGCTCATGGGGGCTGTATTATGTGTCTGACACAAGGGGTTCATCAATCCCCAATCGCGCCTGCTTCTTCAGGTACCTGGTGGGCATGGCTTTGGTGGGCCCTATAACTTCTGGGACTGGCTCAAGAAGCAAATAAACCAAAGTTCCAGGGGCCGGAGATATAGCACAGCGGCGTTTGCTTGCAAGCAGCTGATCCAGGACCTAAGGTGGTTGGTCTGAATCCTGGTGTCCCATATGGTCCCTCGTGCCTGCCAGGAGCTATTTCTAAGCAGATAGCCAGGCATAACCCCTGAGCACCGCCGGGTGTGGCCCAAAAACAAAAAACAAACAAACAAAAAAAGAGTTTCCTCACTCTTTGTACTCAGTTCTATTCTCCGGTGGACCAACCTTTAAATGGGTAACCACCATTTCACTAGTAATCAAAATATTTGTGTATTCTCTCAATTTTTTAAACATTAAAATACTTTTGTTAATTGATTACAGGTTTTTTTAAAAATTATTTTAAGAAAATACATCACATAGTTGACACAATTGATCATAATACATTTGTTTCAGGCAGAACAAAGGCAAAGTTATTTAAAAAATAGAAAAACTAAATAGATTAAGAGTTAGGAAAGAGGGCCCGGAGAGATAGCACAGCAGCGTTTGCCTTGCAAGCAGCTGATCCAGGACCTAAGGTGGTTGGTTCGAATCCCGGTGTCCCAGATGGTCCCCTGTGCCTGCCAGGAGCTATTTCTGAGCAGACAGCCAGGAGTAACCCCTGAGCACCGCCAGGTGTGGCCCAAAAACCAAAAAAAAAAAAAAAAAAAAAAAAAAAAAAAAAAAAAAAAAAAAGAAAGAAAAAAAAAGAGTTAGGAAAGAAGAAAAAGTTCAGTAGTAAATATATTTTTTGAAAATTATTAAATCACCAATGAACTCATTAAAGCCCTAGCAGATGGTTTTATATGCTCTTCTTCTCTCTCTCTTTTTTTTTTTTAAGGATAAGAGTTAAATACAGTAAAAACAATGTTACAGTGTCAATTGTTGTTGTTTGCATAGACCCAGCAAAATATGGGGGAAATAGAAAGGAAAAGCCTTGGCCTAAAACAAGGAGACCTTACCCCTTAAGTTTTCTGGCATAAGACCAACTCTGGGCTCCTGGAATACTAGGTTGTCCAACCCAAGTTATTGTCTGTGGTTCCAAACAACTTCTTTTTTTTTTTTTTTTTTTTTTTTGGTTTTTGGGCCACACCTGGCGTTGCTCAGGGGTTACTCCTGGCTGTCTGCTCAGAAATAGCTCCTGGCAGGCACAGGGGACCATCTGGGACACCGGGATTCGAACCAACCACCTTTGTTCCTGGATGGCTGCTTGCAAGGCAAAGGCTGCTGTGCTATCTCTCCGGGCCCTCCAAACAACTTCTGTCTGCACAATCTGTGTTGTTGGTGTCAGGTTTCTGTAGTTAAAGATCTTGGATTCTGGACTCGAGAGATAGTACGGAGGTAGGGTGTTTGCCTTGCATGCAGAAGGATGGTGGTTCTAATCCCAGCATCCCGTAAGGTCCCCCAAGCATGCCAGGAGCGATTTTTGAGTGTAGAGCCAGGAGTAACCCCTGAGTGCAGCCGAGTGTGACCCATAAAAAAAAACTCCTGGATTCTGTACATATCCTACATTGAAGTCAGGATGATGGAGCGTCCTCTAGTTTCACCTCACAATTAGAGGGCAATGCAGATAGCCCTGCCTTGAAAGCAGGTTGTTGTTGTTGTTGTTAAGTCTTCTCAGTGTTAAGAGAATCCTCTTTGGAGTAAATCGATGTCAGGGCAGCTGTAGGATCTTACCTGGTAGAGGATTGCTTCCAGGTGATGTTATAGACACTCTCGTTGTTTTGTAAATGGTATCCTGGTTCAGGGGTAAATGGACAATGTTCTGCTGAGGCCTGAGCCAGGTCATTATGACAATGTTCAGGGTGTAAGGCCCCACTGCATTATAAGATTTGTGTGTTCCTATCTCTAATTAGATAAGAACTTGTTTGTATGTATAATATTTTTCCATTTTATTGTGCCTATGCAAAAGAGAAACAATGCCACAAGGTATTATTGGTGCATATGGGGACTTCGGAAACAAGTCCAACAATCCCCGTAACTTGGTTCTAACATAAGCTCTAAACCGAGGGATTCTTCTACCAGAATTCCTTATTGAACAGATCACAAAAAAGGAACAAAACAAAACAGTGGGGGAAATTATCACTATATAAGAGACTATTCAGTGAGGGTTATAGCTTGAGCTGTGACTTCTCAGAAACCGAGTCTCTTAGCAAACAAAGGTCCACAATAAGGAAGGAGGAAGAAAGGAGGCCTCTGAGAGTAGAGGCTCAAGAAGCAAATAAACCAAATTTTCTCATACTTTGTACTCAGTTCTATTATCAGTGGACTAACCTTTAAATGGGTAACCACCATTTCACTAGTAATCAAAATATTTGTGTATTCTCTCAGTTTTTTAAAAACATTTTTGGGGTCACTCTGCTGCTGGAAATTAAACCCAGGCTATCTTCCTGCAATGCTGACTCCCTGGCCCTTCTAGCTGTTTTGTCGGATCCAGACTTCTACATGCATCCAGCAGTTGTGGGTATCCCCTCCCCAACTCATCAATCCCACCTGAATTCAGAACTGTCCACACCTGGAATGGTCGGGTAGAGGAGTCTGCAGCGGGGAGAGAGAGAGAGGTTAAGAAGGAGAGTTAGAGAGAGAAGCGAGAGAGAGAGCCATCATCATCAGATACAGCATCGGATTCAGCATCAGCAAGTTGGTATCATCAAAGAAGCAGCAGTAGTAATGTCACCAGAAGGAGTTGGTCATCTTGGAAGCCAGTTAGGAAGCCTGGTAAAAGCAGCCGAAAGGGAGACAGAGGCCAAGAGAGCCCAGTAGTAGTAGAGAAGTAGCTGCTAGGAAAAGGCTTAGTGTAAGAGGCCATGTGAAGAGATATGCATGGTGGTAGGGACTGTGAAATAAAGCTGGCTGACTCCTGGAACTTCATCCGACTGCTTTGTGAATATCTCTGCCCTCACCCTGAAACCTTCAGACCCAGACCATAGGGGCTGTGAGAGCCGGGTTGAGCCCAGAAAGGCCTCACCATCTCCACACCAATTCCAGGACTCTTTAATTTATATTAAGACAACAAGCAGTCACTTCGTTTTTTTTTTATTATTTTTCTTCATCTTCATTTTCCAGCCATATTACAATCAGTATCTTACCTTTTAAACATCATAGATTGATTATTATTTTGCCTTTGTCACTTATTAAATGTAAGTGATTGACTACTCTGAAGATTTTTAAGCTCTTAGAAATAGATGCATCCATTTTATCATTAAAAATGAAATACCATCACATTAACAGCAGACATATCTTGGCATGTCAGAAAAAATTAATCACCAAAGCACATATGTCCTTACAAGATTTTCTCCCTCTGGAAGAACAGTTTCATGTCTGCTACTGTTGGAGAATAAATATGCACCACAACTTACCTGACTCCTTTTGCATTTGTTTCAGGGGTGTATCCTGTGGATTTTGTGCCACCCAGGTCTTGCTTGCATATCTGTGGTTGTCAGTGACTACCAAAGGAAAAAGGTATATAATAGACACAGTACAAAAATTTTTCTAGGGACTGGGTAAATAGTCCAAGGATGAACCTATACCATCTGATCCCCCATCACTGGAGAGGTTCTGCTTTTAAAAGAATGTCTTCTTGTGGTCTTTTTTAGGGGGTTCTAGTTTTGGGAACCACACCCTGTATAGCTGAGGGACCATTCTCAGTCTCAATGGTGTCTGTGATGAAACCAGCAGAAGGTGCACTGCAGCCCAGAGAGCTGTCTCCTAGCCCTATTGGGAAATGAAGTGAATGTCTTAAAGTTGAATTCCCGTAAAAATATTGAAGAACATGGATTTAGGCTCATTACACTTTTTGTTGTTACTATCTGATTAATGCTACAATATTTTATTTTATTTTATTGGTGTTTAGGCCATGCCCAGCAGACCCAGATCTTATTCCTGTTTTTACCCTCATGAATCATCCGTGTTGGGGTTCAGGGTCCTGGAGATCAAAACCCCATTGAACAGGTGCAAGGTTAGTGTCTTACCCTCTGTACTTTTTTATTTGGCCTTTGATAGAACATTTTGGATAATACAGTTAACCCTTTATGACTTGCTTTTGTCCTTAGAGATGTTTTCCTCGAGTCATGCTCATTCTATTGATATTTTACTAACATTTTTTGTTTTATGGTTTTAATTATAGTATTACTCCTACTACTAGTACTGATGCTGCTGCTGCTGATAATCCCATTCTCTAGCTTAAAGTGAGTATGATTTAGCAAAAGTCCTTGTGCCCATAGAACAATTTTTCTATGAATCATAGATGGTGAATTGTAGGACCTTTAAGGGAGTCTACATACTATTTCAGGGCATGGCCTACTGAACTTTGCCCAGGTGGGTTGTGGGGGCTGGAGGGGACCGTGAGGAATTAATGGAGGAACTCTGACAGTGTTGTTGTGTGTGGAGCAGGAAATTTGCTTGTGAGAAGATGTTGTTCACTATTGTCTAATATTGGAGATCCTGAAGCCTAAGGAAAAATGAGAAGAGGAGCAAGAGTTAAGGAAAGTACTGGATTTCCTGGTGGGGTGTTTGTAATCTCCCCACTAAATAAAATATTGGTGTTTTTTTTTTCAGGGTATTTTGATACTTTGGGAGCAGTTCGAAGATACCACCCTCACAGTTACCATTCCCGCCACCTTGCCAGGATCCTTTTCACCATTTTACTAGTTAGCTTTGTCTTCTCCTTCGGCTGTGGTCTGTACCAGATCATCTCAGTGGATAGAACTACCCTGAAATGGAAATTTTACATCACCTTTGCCAAAGTATGAGTTTGTGGAGAAAATGGTTTTGTTGGTTGGTTGGTCAGTTTATTTGTTGGTTGGTTATGGGATAATATCCAGCATGCTCATTGTCATGGTGGTCTCTTCTACAGAGAATTTTATACAGATATTCTGTATGTTTTTTTCAGTATTTTCATACAGATATTAGCATTCATGATAGTTATTTTTTTTTAAACATTTTAAGTTTTTTTTTTTTTTTGGTTTTTGGGCCACACCCGTTTGACGCTCAGGGGTTACTCCTGGCTATGTGCTCAGAAGTTGCTCCTGGCTTGGGGGATCATATGGGACACCGGGGGATCGAACCACGGTCCGTCCAAGGCTAGCGCAGGCAAGGCAGGCACCTTACCTGTAGCGCCACCGCCCGGCCCCACATTTTAAGTTTTTAATCTTTATTCCCAACTTGTCATTTCAATGATATTATTTTTTCTCTCAAATGTAAACTTGGAGGGCCGGAGCGGTAACATGGAGTTAACGGCATTTACCTTGCATGCAAAAGAATGGTGGTTCGAATCCTGGCATCCCGTAGGGTTCCCCGAACCTTCCAGAAGAGATTTCTGAGTGTAGCTTCCGAGTGTGACCCAAAAACCAAAAAATTGTTTTAAATCTTGGAAAAGAGACTATATTTCTATGGTTCTCAGGAAAACATATAGAAATCAAGATGTTCCTTGAGTATAACGTTAAGAATTTTCTCACTCTCAGCTTGAGAAACAGTTCATGGGTTGTAATATGTGTCTGACACAAGGGGTTCATCAATCCCCAATCCTGCATGCTTCTCCAGGCACCCACTGGGCATCCTCTGGTGACCCCATAACTTCTGGGACTAACTCAAGAAATAAATAAACCAAATTTCCTCATTTTTTTTCTGGCCACACCCGGCGATGCTCAGGGGTTACTCCTGGTTGTCTGCTCAGAAATAGCTCCTGGCAGGCATGGGGGACCATATGGGACACCGGGATTCGAACCAACCACCTTTGGTCCTGGATCGGCTGCTTGCAAGGCCAACACTGCTGTGCTATCTCTCCGGGCCCAATTTCCTCATTTTTTGTACTTAGTTCTATTCTCCAGTGGACCAACATTTAAATGGGTAACCACCATTTCACTAGTAATCAAAATATTTGTGTATTCTCTCAATTTTTGAAAAAAAAAATTTGGGGTCACTCTGCTGCTGGGAATTACACCCAGGTTGCCTCCATGCAATGCTGGCTCCTTGGCCCTTCTAGCTGTTTCCTCAGACCCAGACTTCATCATGCATCCAGCAGTCACTTCGTGTTTTTATTATTTTTCTTCATCTTCATTTTCCAGCTATAATACAATCAGTACCTTACCTTTTAAACATCATAGATTGATTTTTATTTTGCCTTTGTCACTTATTAAATGTAAGTGATTGACTACTCTGAAGATTTTTAAGCACTTAGAATAGATACATCCATTTTATCATTAAAAACAAAATGCCACCACAATAACAGCTGACGACGTATTTTTGCGTGTTAGAAAAAATGAATCACCAAAGCACATGTGCTTTGCAAGACTTCCTCTATCTGAAAGAACAGTTTTATGTCAGTTACTGTTGGAGAATAAAAAAGCATCACAACTTAAACTGACTCCTTTTGCATTTGTTTCAGGGGTGTATCTTTTAGATTTTGTGCCAACCAGGTTTTGCCTGCATGTCTGTGGTTTTCAATGACTAACAAAGGAAAAGGTAAATAATAGACACGGTCCAAAGAGTTTTCTAGGGGCTGGGGAGATAGTCCAAGGATGAACCCTGTACCATCTGATCCCACTATCACTGGACAGGCTCTACTTTTTTTTTGGGGGGGGGTTGGGGTCACACCCGGCGGTGCTCAGGGGTTACTCCTGGCTGTCTGCTCAGAAATAGCTCCTGGCAGGCATGGGGAACCATATGGGACACCGGGATTGGGATTCGAACCAACCACCTTTGGTCCTGGATCGGCTGCTTGCAGGCAAACGCCGCTGTGCTATCTCTCCGGGCCCCAGGCTCTGCTTTTAACAGAAGGTCTTCTTGGGGCCCGTGAGGTGGCAGTAGAGGTAAGGTGTCTGCCTTGCAAGTGCTAGCCAAGGACGGACCGCGGTTCCATCTCCCGGCGTCCCATATGGTCCCCCCAAGCCAGGGGCAATTTCTGAGTGCTTAGCCAGGAGTAACCCCTGAGCATCAAACGGATGTGGCCCCCCCAAAAAAAAACCAAAAAAAAAAAGGTCTTCTTGTGGTCTTTTTTGGGGAGTTCTAGTTTGGGAACCACACCCCATATTGTGAGGGACCATTCCCAGTCTTATTGGTGTCTGGGATGGAACAGCAGAAGGTGCACTGCAGCCCAGAGAGCTGGGCCCTATTGGGAAATGAAGTGAATGTCTCAAAGTTGAATTCCTGTAAAAATATTGAAGAAGAACATGAATTTAGGCTCTTTACACTTTTTTCATTGTTAGTTTTTGATTAAATGCTACAATATTTTATTTAATATTATGCTATTCGTGTTTAGGCCATGCTCAGCAGACCCAAGTCATATTCCTGTTTTTACCCTCAGGAATCACCCATGTTGGGGTCCAGGGTCCTGGAGATCAAAACCCAGTTGACCAGGTGCATGGTTAGTGTCTTACCCTCTATACTTTTTCTTTGGCCTTTGATATAGCATTTTGGACAATACAATCTTAACCCTTTATGACTTGTTTTTGTACTTAGAAATGTTTTCCTAGAGTCATGCTCATTCTTTCAACATTTTACCAACATTTTTGTTGTATGGTCTTATTTAATTATAGTCTTACTACTGATCCTGATGATGATGATGATGATGATGATGATGATGATCCCATTCTCTAGCTTAAGGTGAGTATGACTTAGCAAAAGTTCTTGTGCCCTAATCAGGAACAATTTTTCTATAAATTATAGATGGTGAATCATAGAACCTTTAAGGGAGTCTATATATTGTTTCAAGGCATGACCTACTGAACTTTGCCAAAGGGGGTGAGGGGGCTGGAGGGGACTGTGAGACACTGGTGGAGGGACTCTGACAGTGTTGTTGTGTGTGGAGCAGGAACTTTGCTTGTGAGAAGATGTTGTTCACTGTTGCCTACAGTATTGGAGATCCTGGAGCCTAAGTAAAAAGAAGAGGAACAAGAGTTAAGGAAAGTACAGGATTTTCTGGTGGGGTGTTTGCAATCTCCCCACTAAATACAATATTGTTGGGTTTTTTTTCAGGGTATTTTGCTACTTTGGGAGCATTTTGAAGATGCCAGCCCTCACAGTTTGCATTCCCACTACCTCGCCAGCATTGTTCTCATCATTTTGTCAGTTAGCTTTGCCTTTCCCTTCGGCTATGGCTTATACTAGATCATGTCAGAGCAAAGAAGGACCCTGAAAGAGGAGTTTTACATTACCATTGTCAAGGTATGGGTTTTGGGAGAAAATGGGCAGGCATGTTGGTTGGTTGGTTTTGGGGTCACATCCAGCATGCTCATTGTCATAATGGTTTCTACTCTAGAGACTTTTATTTTTGTTTTTGGCTGGGATTTGAACCACCATCTTTCTGCATGCAAGGCAAACATCCTACCTCCATGCTATCTCTACGGCCCCTCTTTAGAGTTGTTTTCTTTTTTTTTTTTTTTTTTTGGTTTTTGGGTCACACCCGGCAGTGCTCAGGAGTTACTCCTGGCTCTATGTTCAGAAAATCCCTCCTGGCAGGCTCGGGAGACCATATGGGATGCCAGGATTCGAACCACCGACCTTCTGAATGCAAGGCAAATGCCTTACCTCCAGGCTATCTCTCCGGCCCCTACTCCAGAGAATTTTTAACAAATATTTCAGTTCAGTTTCTTTTTCTTTTTTTTCCTACTTCAGAGAAATGCTTGCATGCACGATACAAGTTCTTTTTTTTTATATATATATTTTAAATATCTTGGGCTTTACCTTTATTTTCAATATATCATGTCAATGATGTCATTATTTTTTTCTCATTTAATCTTGGAAAAGAGACTATATTTCTATGGCTTTAGGAAAAAAGAGGGAAATGAAGTTGCTCCTTGAGTATAATACTGAGAGTTTATCACACTAGGCTTGAGATACAGCTCAGGGTACTGTAGTGGGTGTCTAATGCAAAGGGGGTGTCACTCCCCAATCCAGCATGCTTCCTAGTCGAACCCCAGGACCTCTGGGACTGGTTAAAGAAGCAAATAAACTAAAATTTCTCAGTCTTCATGCTCAGTTCTATTCTCCAGTTTACTAACGATATGAGTCACCCCCATTTTTTTTTTTTTGTTTTTGGGCCACACCCGGCAGTGCTCAGGGGTTACTCCTGGCTGTCTGCTCAGAAATAGCTTCTTGCAGGCACGGGGGACCATATGGGACACCGGGATTCGAACCAACCACCTTAGGTCCTGGATTGGCTGCTTGCAAGGCAAACGCCACTGCGCTATCTCTCCAGGCCCAAGTCACCCCCATTTCACTAGTAATCTCAATATGTGTGTATTCTCTCAGTTAAAACAATTGGGCGATTATTTTTTTGTGTGCTAAACTAGGGATTACTTCTGGCATTTAAGAATTAATTACTCCTGGGACCCGAGCAGCAGTAGTAAGGCATTTGCCTTGCAAGCAGTTGACCTAGGATGGACCACAGTTTGTTCCCCCAGCATCCCATATGGTTCCCCCGGTCAGGAACAATTTCTGAGTGCATAGCCAGGAGTTATCTCTGAGCATCACTGGGTGTGGCCCAAAAACCCAAGGAATTAATTACTCCTGACTGTGCTCAGGGGACCATATGGGATACCAAGGATCAAATCTGGGTCGGCTTCATGCAAGGCACATTCCCTAGCTACTGTGCTATCACTCTGACTCCTTTAGAGAAATTTTAAAACCTTTGAACAGTTACAGGTCTCGATATTATTAGTACACACATAACATAATGTACAAATGTGCAAGGCATTTTAAATCGATTCTTGATAGATGGGATGGATTCTCCCACCTCTCCCTGCAGTAAACCCCTTTCCTTTGTTCTCTTGGCAGGTTATTAAAATGGGTGTCATCCTCTGCCAGTCGGTCTCCATGATCATTCTCTCTAAACTGCCAGTCTCACCGTCTATGCTGGAAAGTTTCCATCCTCTCCTCTGTCACGCTGCCCCTGACCAATTTGTCCGAATACAAAAGTCGGCCTCACTTCTAAGGCTTGAGTCTCGTGGGAAGGCAAGGCCAGTCGATTACACAGTGCAAGGAGCATCCAAAACCATTGACTATTTTTTCATACTTTTGCTGTGAAATAGTGAACCAGGAATGGAGTGTGTATGTCTGCATTTAAGTAGGGCCAAAGCTGGACTGGGGGACATGAAAAGAATAATAAAGAAATGTTTTGAAATCTGCTTAATAAACTTTTGCAAAAAAAATGTTGTTAAAAGTTGATTTATGGGGCCTGGAGAGATAGCATAGCGGCGTTTGCCTTGCAAGCAGCTGATCCAGGACCAAAGGTGGTTGGTTCGAATCCCGGTGTCCCATATGGTCCCCCGTGCCTGCCAGGAGCTATTTCTGAGCACTGCCGGGTGTGGCCCAAAAAAATAAAAAAAAAGTTGATTTATGTATTGCTATATTGAAATAAATATTATGGAGATGACATATTTTAGTAAGAGGTTCACCACTCTTTTTTGTAATGCTTCATCTATCTGTAGGGGACTCAGGTTGGATAGTCTTATAAAAAGTAATTGAGGTACAGGAGTGATAGCATAACTGTAGGGCATTTGCCTTGCAGGTGGGTGACTTGGGACAGGCTCAAATTTGTTGCCTGGCATCCCATATAGTCCCCGGAGCCTGCTGGAAGTGATATCTGAGCACAGAGCCAGGAGTAAGTGCTAAGTGCCACTGAGTTTGGCCACAAAACAAAGAAAAAAAGAAAACAACATAAAAGGGAATTGCACATTTTATCTTTTTTTATTTTTATTTTGTTTTGGTTTCAGGGTCACACCCGGCAGTGCTCAGGGGTCACTCCTGGCTCCATGCTTGAAATTGATCCTGGCAGGCACGGGGGACCATATGGGATGCCAGGATTCGAACCACTGTCCTTCTGCATGAAAGGCAAATGCCCTACCTCCATGCTATCTCTCCGGCCCCTATATTTTTTATTTTTTAAAAATTCCTGTAACTTTAATGTCAAGAGACCAGTTATAAGCACATCCCAAGAGGCAAATATTTCATTTTTCCTATCGTGTTAGTAGAACCCAGATGATTTAGCAACCTGTCAGTGCCAATCCCAGCCATAAAAGTAATATCAACAGTGCCATGTTTTCCCTATTTCCACAGTTCCCTCAGGGCAGGTTGGAACAAGATATTAATGAAAGACTAAGGTAGCTTAGCAGGGTTTATTTTGAAGTGGGAGACCACTCCTTGTTTACTTACCAACTCTGAAGGAAAAATGAAGGTAGAGTAGTCATTTTTTGGGAGAGAGGGAACATACTTCTTGGTCTGTACTAAGGGATCATTTCTGGCAGTGCTAAGGGCTAAGGGTATACTTCTTGGTCTGTACTAAGGGATCACTTCTGGCAGTGCTGGGAACCATATGAGGTGCCATGGATTAATAATGCTTTGGTTGCCTACAAGGCAAGTGCCCTACCTCTAGTCCTATCTCTGGCAGTGTGTAGCAGATTTTGAACCCAGGGAACTGATGTCCTGGTTCAGCTACAGAAAAGGAAGTGGCCAAGAGCAGGGGAAAGAGTTGGGGTCCAGGTGTCAAAGTTTCCAGTAGTGTATGAACTTTCAGTCAGGTCATTGTTACAGCTCAGATTAGCAGGAGAGAGCAAAGGCTCCTACAGATTTTGGGTGTGTAGGTTCCTAGATAGAAAGGCATGACAACTGGATCTTTGGATATACATGAGTGTGGAAGGGGAGCTCTCCACGCTGGCATTGCTGTAGCCAAGGATGTTCAAATGGAATGACCTTGGAGGGTTTTCAAAAAGGAGTATAAGAAGGTGAAGGACAGAAATGCTGGTACAATGTGTCCAGAACAGGAACAGGGTCAAGGGCTCATTAATGTTCAGTGAGGACTCCAATTGGGCTCAGGACACGTAAATTGCAAGGCCATCTTTCCTGGTTCTTGAACCAACTCTAGGAGGGAGGTCCATTCTCTAGGACACAGCCCTAGTGCTGCTGCCACTTGATTTTTTTTTTCTGCCACTTGATTTTTAAAGGTCACCACTGCTTCAGTGGTCCCATCCTCTACGAGGAACCTGATACTAGCCTGGCTTACAAATGTCTGAGTAGGGCAAGTAGAGTCCTGAGGAAAACTTCTGAAGACAGAGGCTGGTACAAAGAGCACACACCCACAGGAGCTGAAGGCTGAAGACAAACAATATGGCAGGAGGCAGTGGCCTGGAATGGAATCTGGTCACCCTGAAGTTGTTCAGTGAAATAGACATGGGCAGGGAAACCCTCTACAAGGGCAAGATTACAAATGAGTCTGAGACCCCAAGCTCTGGCTGGTATATGTATTAATGAACTTAGAAACTGTTACCTGGAGGCTAGAGTGGTGCCGCACGTGGTAGGGCGTTTGCCTTGCATGTGCGTTCCTCCAAGCCAGGAGCAATTTCCGAGTGCATAGCCAGGAGTAACCCCTGAGCGTCATTGGGTGTAGAACAAAACAAAACAAAACCAAAAAACCTGTTATCTGGTTACCATGGCCAAAGAGATTTGTCTGAAACCAGCTATTCTGGCAAGCTCACTTTTTTTTTGTTTGTTTGTTTATGGGCCACACCCGGCAATGCTCAGGGGTTACTCCTGGCTATCTGCTCAGAAATAGCTCCTGGCAGGTACCGGGGCAAGTTCACTTCTTAAGTAAAAACACTGGATATTTGAAAGTCACTCAAATCATGAGTTTCCCTACACAGGGCAGTTTAATTTCCTTGAAGAAAATAGATTTAAAAGGAAGTTAAAAGGAAGTTTTTAACTTAGGCTCTTAACCATTTTTTAAATTTTATTTCTCAGTCATAAAAAGAACAGCACCCTTCACCTGTGCCACATTCCCACCACCAACGTCTCCACCTCCCTCCTTCCCCACCCCCTGCCTGTATTTGAGACACATATTCTACTTTTCTCACTAATTACCATTGTTATATGTATATATAATTTTTAAATTTTGGGCCACACCCAGTGATGCTCAGGGGTTACTCCTTTTTTTCTCTTTATTTTTTTGGGTCACACCGGGCAGTGCTCAGGGGTTACTCCTGGCTCCATACTCAGAAATCGCTCCTGGTAGGCACGGGGGACCATACGGGATGCCGGGATTCAAACCACCGACCTTCTGCATGAAAGGCAAATGCTTACCTCCATGCTATCTCTCCGGCCCCTCAGGGGTTACTCCTGGCTATGCTATGAGCTCAGAAAGCGCTCCTCGCTTGGTGGACCATATGGGATGCCAAGGATTGAACCCAGGTCTGTCCTGGGTAGCCATGTGCAAGGCAAAAGCCCTACTGCTGCGCTATTGCTCCGCCCCTTATTACCATTGTTATGATAATTTTAGTGAAGTTATTTGTCTAACTGCACTCACCACCCTTTGTGGTAAGCTTCATATCATGAGCTGATCCTTTCAATCCTCATCTATTATCTCTGCGTATTATCACAATAATGTCTTTTATTTTTCTTTAAAGCCATACATGAGTGAGACTTTTGTGTCTATCTCTCTCCCTTGGCTTATTTCACTCAGCATACTAGTTTCCATGTACATCCATGTATAGGAAAATTTCATGACTTCATCTCTTCTGAAGGCTGTACAGTATTTCATTGTGTAGATGGACCACAGCTTCTTTAGCCATTCATCTGTTGTTGGACATCTGGGTTATTTTCAGATTCTGGCTATTGTGATTAGCACTGCAATGAATATAGGTGCGCCGAAGGCATTTTTGTATTGAAGCACCCCCCTCTAGGTCCCATGGGGATCCTCTCTGTTGATGGAAAATGCCACCAGCCTTGAGTGCTTGGTACTGGTCTGCTCAGCATACTCACACAAGTGCAAGTACTGGTCAAACCCCATGAAACAGTAACTGTGTCCTTCCATCCTGCCCCTTCTCAGGCCTGCTGGGCCAGGGGTTCGCTGGTTAGACATTCCCCGTGAGGCCGCATATTGGGTGTTTAGTCCTGTATTAAAGGACTATTAAGCTATGGAGGAAAGACTTGTGGGCCCCTTCCCTTCCCTTCCTGCTGTCACACATGTTACTGTGGCCCTGGAGAGTCCAAAGGCTGTGTTACAAGGACTGAAGTGGAGTGTCTGTAGCACTTAGTGAAGCTACAAAATTTTGTTCAAAGTCAAAGGTAATAAATGTGTTCCTATGGCAGGAGGAAGGGAGGGAGAGAAAGAGAGGAGAAGAGAGGGAGGACATGTGTCATATGTCCTGGGTAAATATGAGCCTGGCACTGCTGAGTCATAGGGGAGGTATAGAAGCTGCCAGGCATTTTCCTGAGCAGTTTTTGTGCTTGTCAGACTCCTCTAAGTGTGTGAGAGTTTCCATGGCTTCACATACTTTTTTTTTGTTTGTTTGTTTGTTTTTGTTTTTTGGGCCACACCCAGCGGTGCTCAGGGGTGACTCCTGGCTGTCTGCTCAGAAATAGCTCCTAGCAGGCACGGGGGACCATATGGGACACCGGGATTCGAACCAACCACCTTTGGTCCTGGATCGGCTGCTTGCAAGGCAAACACCGCTGTGCTATCTCTCCGGGCCCAAGGTTTCACATTCTTGTCAGTGATAGATATCATAACTCATTTTCACCTTTGCTGCTCAGGAGGGTGTGTGACCATCTCACACAGAGGTTTTGATTTGCATTTTCCTGATGACTGAGGTTGGGAGCACTTTTCCATGAGCTTATTCAATGTTTATAGCTCTTCCTTTGTGACTGGTTCATTACCCTCACTCCCACATAAAAAACTAATTGAATTATTTGCTTTTTCATTCTTCTCTTGCAGGGTGGCTCTGCGCTCAGAAATCACTCCTGGCTTGGGGGACCATATGGGTTGCCATGGATTAAGCCCATGTCCATCTTGGGTCAGCTGCGTGCAAGGCAAACACCCTACTGCTGTGTTACCACTGTATTTTATGAGCAGAGCTTTACTCAGGTCTGGGACATCACCAATCAGGGCTGCCAAACAGTTAGCAGCGTTGAGTGGTAACTGGGAATACAGCTGAGGTGCATGCCATGTGGGTCACATTCACTGACACCTCCATAACTGTGGGGGCACACACAAAGTTTCTGGCAAGTCCTTGACCATTGCAGGCCACTCCTGACTGGCTGGAAATGAAGGCTCGGTCAGGGCCACCAGGAATCCATTACCCAGAGTGCCACACACAAGACCCCACACTGATGAATGCACACATCACACCCACTCTGACAGCCAAAGCTCAAGTAGCTCGACTTGAATGGGCAGTGTTTTCCAATGGTCTAGGGACAATAGTCTTCCTTGTCCTTACAAGTACTTTGCTAATGTTTTCAGTGAATTTACACGCAAATACACACACACAGTGGAATTACTATAATAAATTGAATTGTAGGCATCTCTGCTGTCAAAATGTTACCACATGGGGCTGGAGTGATAGCTGTAGGGCATTTGCCTTGCATGCAGCCGACCTAGGTTTGATCCCCAGCATCCATCCCATATGGTCCCTCGAGCCTGCCATGAGAGATTTCTGTGTAGTCAGGAGTAACCCCTGAGCGCTGCTGGGTGTGGCCCCCCAAATAACAATAACAAAAAATTATCACAGGGCAGGGGAGATTAGTATGGGAATCAAGGGAATTTGCCTTGTTGAGTCCTCAACCGAGTACAGAGCCAGAAGTAGCCCCCAGACCCAAAAGGTATAGTCCTCCACAAACTAAAATTTTGTGGTAATAATTATGATTTTTATCCATTATTGCATGACTGAAATGGAAATTTAAATGACTGGTGACATAGTTACACATTTTTGTTTTTTTGGGGGGGTTATATCCAGCAGTGCTCAGTGATTATTCCTGGCTCTGCACTTAGGAACACCTCTGGTAGGACTCCAGAAACCATATGTGATGACAAGGATGGGATTCAGGCCTATAGCATTCAAGGTAAGCACCTTTCCCTATCTGCAGTTCTCTCTCCAGCCCCTGGGTGGTATTCTGAACCAGTTTCCAAGCACCGAATATTGTTCTATTCTCTATGGTGTGGTAGCTAATTGTTTTCTGTCTATTGTCCATGATTTCTTTCAGTAATGCACTTTGATTTGGTTGCTTATTGTGTTTTTTATTTTTATTTATTATTATTATTATTTATTATTATTGGTGTCATGGGTCATGGGTCTACACTCAGGAATTACGCCTAGAAGCCTTAGGAAACCATATGGGATGTAAGGCAAGTGCCCTACCTGCTGTATTATCTCTCTCGCTCCTCAATAATCCACTTTGTTTCTTTATTGGTGGCTGGCTTGCAATCAGCAGTTCTTCTTAAAACATCACATTGGGGGCCAGAGAGATAGCATAGTGGGAAGGGCATTTTTGCTTTGCACGTGACTGACTGACGTGGGTTCATTGGCACACCACTGGGTGTGGCCCCAAAGCAAACAAATAAAAAACCAACAAAAACCCACATCACTTACTAAGAAATTCTCAATATTCTGATTTCCTACTAGTAGTAGATGCCAATCATCTATTCTTATTGTAATTTTATTGGGAGAGGGGTGTTGGGCCACATCTTGCAGGGGCTAATCTTAACTCTATGCTCAGAATTGACCCCTGGTGGTGTTCGAGGAACCAGATATAGTGCTGGGATCAAAGCTGGACCCACTGCATGCAAGACCAATGTCTTATTCTCTGTATTACTCCATTTGTAATTTTTTTTTAGAGGCCACATCCACTGATGTTTGACATGTTTAGCTCAGGGTCACCAGGGCCACCATACCTAGAAGTTTTTGGGTAATACCAGGGATCAAAATCAGCTCTCCTATGTTCTAGGCAAAACTTCGACCACTTGGGGTTGGAGCGATATTACAGAGCATTTGCCTTGCACACAGCCAATCTAGGGTTCAATCTCTAGGTATCCCATATGGTCCCATGAGCATTCCAGGAGTGATTTCTGAGCATAGAGCCAGGATGTGATCCCCTCAAACAAACAAACAAAACCAAAAAGAAAAGAAAAAATAGTTATTTATACATTTTCATATAAAAGCTGAAATTTGAGGCCAGAGTGATAGCACAGCGTATAAGGTGTTTGTCTTGCACGCAGCTGACCAGGTTCGATCCCTGGTATCCCATATAGTTCCCCAAGCCTGTCAGGAGTGATTTCTGAGCTCAGAGGCAGGAGTAACCCAAAAACCCCAAAAACAAAATAAATAAAAGCTGAAATTTGCTTTTAATTCAAATGTGAGTCAGTGGCAGTATACACCCACATCAATATGTTAAAGTAACATGGTTTAAGCAGAAAATCGAAGATTTTGAGTTGGTTAATTGTTTCAATTTTTCCACCTGTGACATCACTTTTTGTTTTTGGTGGTTGGTGCTGGAAATTGAACTCGGGGCCTCACAGATGCCAGGTAAGTGCTCGCTCTTACATCCCCAACACAAGTTCCCAGCCTCTTCCACTTGAGGCATCCAAAGACATCCGGGGAAGACAGTACAGGAATTACAGATCCCCGACTTTTCTATCAGGGTTTGGATCATAGTGCTAGTTTCCGACCCATCATCATTTCCCACGCAGAGGCCCTTTAGATCCCCGCAGCTCCAACGCACCAGTGTGCCTGGGCCGCCCAGCCCAGCTAGTTTAGTGCGGGAGCTGTCAGGGTCAGCTGGTGCTAGGAAGAAGGCGAGTTGCCGCGGTCCTTCCCGGTACGCAGCAACCTGAGGACCAATAGGATTAGGATGGAGGCGGGACAGAGACGCAGAAAAGGCCAATCATCAGAATCCCCGCCCCTCGCAGCCCCGCCCACGCGGCGCTTCATCCCCGGAAGTGCCACCGAGAAGCGCCGACCGACCTCCCGGCGGTCTAGAGCGACCCCGACCGGCGGTGGCGGCCTAAGGGAGCCGGGAGTCCGGACTGGACGGCCGCCCGGCCCACCTGGCCCCTCGGGTGAGTCCCCGGGTTTTTTTGGGAGTGAGGGGTCTTGCTGGAGTCGTTTCTGGTTTCGCTGCCCCAGCCGGAAGCGGACGGCAGTTCCCGGCCTCTGCGCGCTTCAGGCCCAGCACGACCCGCTGTGCCCCGTCGTGGGTCTTGCACGGGCCCCGCCGCCCGGAGGAGACCCGGCCCGAGTGTCGGCTGCGTCCCGGGGTGCTTCTCGACCCCCCACCCCCACCCCGGGGACCTTGTCTTCGCCCCGCTGAGAAGCGCCCCTCCGAAGCCTTCTGGGGCCCTGGGAATCGGGGCTCCCCGCGCGCCCCCGGGCTGCGGGACCCCGAGCCCCATTCGCGTCCTTGGGCTTGAAGGACACGGGTCGTGGCCGCTTAGCTCTGGGGGACTGTCAGGGTCTGGGGAGGGCGTAGGGGGAGCTGAGAGGGGAGACTGATCCTCCCCCTCAGCCCCCCCCCCCCCCAAAAAAAGTGAAGTCGTCATACTCGTCCAGTGCAGTGTCTGCTTTGGCTTTTGCCTAGTAGCTCCGGGTTTTGGCAAAATTCTGAAGAATCGGGGGGTAGGAGGGGTGGGGAAGGCTTCATGCACCGCGCCGCAGCGCCTCTCTGCATAGGTGAGCCCCTGATTTCCGTCTCCTTCTCCCCCCACCCCCCCGCACCATCCTCCTCCCTCCAAAGCAGACACTTCCACCAACTCCCCTAAAATCATCACCAGTATTTCAGGGTGCAGACTGAAAACCACGGATGTCACCCTTCCCATGGGTATCATTATTGGATGGGGCCAGTCTTGGCTTTTTTTTTTGTCTTTAACACCCCCCCCCCCCCCAATTCAAGGATGAGTGGATTTGTGGCCAGTCAGTGACGTCAACACCTTGGCTGGGCTCAAATGATGGGAATTTCAGATACTTGGGTCTGGTGAAGGAAGGTAGGGGTGGATGGTTATCAGCTGGTCATTGCCAAAGGCTGTTTGTCTTTATCTTGAGCCTCTGTTCTGTTGCTCTGTTCCGCAGTGATGGTCTTTGTCCTTCCAGGGCAGGCATGGAGAACCTCTCGGGCCAGCAGGCAGCAGGATCGCCAGGCGCCCCATTTCCGTCTTTGGAGCCCCACTCCGAGGCGGTGTCCCCAGAGCCTCAATTCATGCTGGAGGACACTGACATGGAGCTGGGACCCACTGGGGGTAAGGCGGGGGGATGATGGTGTACTTATAGCCTGGAGGAGGGCAGGCAGTGGGCTTCTGGCCCGTGGGGTGTGGAAAGGAGGGATCCTTGGGTCTCTTTCCCTTTCTGGCACCCTATGTTAAGGAGCACCCACGTTTCTCCAGTAAGTGGTAGTATTTCACTCTTCGTTGTGGCTCTTTCCTGTACATAACCATTGCTTCATCCTCCCTCAGAAACCATACATCTGAGGTACAAGCTCGCCTCACTCTCCCTCACGGATCTTAAACCTGTCACTCCCTGTTTTTCACTTGGTTGCATTCCCTCCCACTATGGTCTCATGTGCTCTGCCACCTGCCATTCTGTTGCAACTGCAGTGGTTTGTGTGACTCATCTTAATTGTGGCCACAGAAGCAGCCATTGCTGGAGAGACCTCAACAGGCTGGGTGCACAGGAGACCCAGATTCAATCCTTAGCACTACATGGTTCTTTTAGTACCACTGGGACCAACCCCTGAGCACCATTAGATGTGACCCAAAAACCAATACCAGAATTGTATTTTGGTGTTTAGGTCATACCTGGCTGTGTTCAGGGCATATTCCTGGCTCTCTCGGCTCAGGGATCATTCCTGTCGGGACTTGGGACCATATATAGTAGCAGGAATTGAATTCGGGTTGGCTGTATGTAAGGCAATGATATATCGCTTCATCCCCCCAAACCAGAATTTCAAAAGGCAGCATTCAGTTCCTTGAGAACAATCTCTGGGCAAATGTGCATTTCTTACATATTGACTGTATAATAATAGCATTTTTTCAGCATTCCATAGATGGGTTACTCTGTCTTGCCCTTCTTTTTGATTTGTAAACACCGTATCCTGGGTTACTTCTGACCAGCTGCAGCATCTGTGGTAACCTTGTGCAATGACAATGCCTCAGGTTGTAGAGTGTGGTGGCACACTGTAGGAATGTAGGAAGGATTGGGAGGGAACAGGCCTTCCACACTGGTTCCAGAGACAGTTCTGGTTTCAGAAATGTTTGGGAAAGGGTCAAGTTTGGCATGTATCACATGATCTGGACAAGTCATTGCAGGCCTTTCTGCTTTGCATTGCCATTTAAAGATCAAGTGTGATTCTCAACGTGCTTTGAAAGGATGGCCACATCCGAAAGATAAGCGAGCTCCGGGATTTCATAATCAAATTGCATGTCTGGGGGTGAGAGGATAGGTGTGTAAGGAGGGACTGTAAATCCAGGCAGGGCCAGAGGCCATTGTGGTCACTGCCTAATAAAGGTTTCTTGGTTTCCCTGGAATGACTGTGCTGCGGAGAAGGGTCTCCCAAATCCCTCTCTGGGAAGGGCTGCTCTCACTCTTGGCTCCTTTCTCCTCCCTCAGCTCCACCTGCTCCCCAGGTGCCTGCTCTTCCCTGTGAGGGAAGCCCAGGAGACCAGGCAACTGCACTTCTCCCAGCCAGGTACCAGGTGAGCTGAGGAACCTTCTGCTTTTCCTCAGGGACCATCATTGCTGAGCGAGCGTGTCCCTGCCCTCATCCGAGCTGCAAATCACATCTAGATTTTTATATTTTTCCTCCCATAGCAAATCCCTGTGTGGGAACTGACCCTGAGATCCAGACCTCACACACATCACCTTCCCATCGCCCCACACACTGGCCACCACTTCTTTCTTTATCCAGAGGTGCCCTGTGGGCACTTCCTAGATGCACTTACTCCCTTGGTCCGAATTTGCTCTCCCTCCTGGGTGGACACGTCTGGGTTTTGGCTCCTTCCTTCTCTGGCCATGGCGTGGCAGTGGCCCTTCTTCCTCAGCGCAGCCAGGCTGTGTTATTTCAGGAGTTTGTGACATTCGAGGATGTGACTGTGCACCTTACTCGAGAGGAATGGGGCCGCCTGGACCCTGTGCAGAGGGATCTCTACAGAGAAGTGATGTTAGAGAATTTGGGGAACGTGGTCTCGCTGGGTAAGGACTATCTTTCTTACTAGCCTCTCTGGACCTCTTTGCTGTCACATTCCACACTGGTATGAGTTCTTGGGGCAAGTTGAGAGTGGCTCACGTTTCCTGTCATGGGTCATCTGCCGCCTCCATCTTTCCAGTCCACTTCTGGGAGTGGACTTCCTTTTTGGGGGGTGTTTCAGGAGGAGACATTCTGCTCCTCTTTTCCGTTACTGTTTCCTACTTTGGGGGAGGCATCTGTGCCCTGTTAGCAAAGGAAAACTTGCTTGTGCTTTGCCTAACTTGTCACCATCCCTCTCTTCATTTTTTGGGGAAGAGAGACTCTAGGGCCTTCTGATCCACCCCCGAGCACTTTCTTTTCTGTCATCTCAGTGTCTCTGGAACTGCAAGCATGCTGTTTACTTCGGGAGAAGAGATGCTCCTGTTAAAAAGAGGTGACACCCTTTTTGTTGAGTAACTCTTCACCTCTGAAGATCCTTAAGTCAATCTCCAAGCAGGAGATGTCTGACTTTGAGAGATTTCCTAGAAAAGCCTGAGGCCCCTGAGCAGCAGAAGTTCAGTGCATTTGCCTAACCCTAGGGTGGGACAAGTTCTTGGCTCTGTTGTGCTTTGTCATTTGGGGGGTTGCAGTAGACAGCTGTGGCAGGCAGTAAGCATAGTGGGACCCCCAAGTGAGCACCTGCTGCTCTTCCTCCTTTTTTTTTTTTAATTAAAAACCTTTCTCTGCTTGTTTCTCTCTGTGTACACATATTTAATTCTGCTTTTCTTTTTCTCCCCTCCTCCCATTTTGCTTTGCTTATGCTGGTGGCATCCAAGTGTTGCTTTGTCTTCTTGGCCACACTCAGGATTAGGGAGAGCACACCTGACCCCAGGAAGGTTTCTTAGTGTCTCCTGCCCCGGCTCTTTGATCTCTGTAGGCCTACTTCTTCGCCTTCCCACTTCGCGGATTCATAGTGTGAATTCCTGCCCGGCCCTGAGTCAGACCCAGGCAAGTGCTTTCTCTGGAGAAACACTTGCAGTTCTTGCGGCGGGAATCTCCAAGAGATGGCCCAGGTATCGACTTCCCGGTGATACTGTGCTCCCCTGCGCGGAAACATCCTTTCCACGATTGTGAGATTCCAGACTTGCTGGACGGACTAGATGCCCCCACAGGATATTATCAGCATGTCACATTGCAACTGCTCAGATGGCCTGTGTCACGTTTCTGACGGGCCAACGAAGCCCTCTGATGCCTTTTGAACCCAGTTCATTCAGAAGTCATGGTTGGTGGTTGTCTACAAGCACTCTGAAAAACCACAGAGTTCAGCTCCGGCTCTTCAGTTCCAATCTTTTCGTGGTATTCTAGAAAGTGGAATCCTCCTGTTCTGTGAAGGTGGTGAACCAACCTTTGCCCCTTCTGTGGCCTAACTCTTGCCTGACCCTTGAGCTTTCATTTTGCGTATTTTTTCTATTTTAGACTCCTTCCTTCCTTCAAGTCCCAGTGGCCCTCTCCAAGGTCCTGCCTTCAGACCCCTCCCCCCCTTGTTCTTTCTGATGGAATACATACAGATGGATGCACTTAAAGGGGCCTTTCCTGATCAACCTTTCCATAGCTCTGTCCTTGATGGAGGGCAAATGGGATGGCAAGAGTTCAATTTCTTTATTTCAGGGTATCCAGTTGAATGTATATTTAATACCTTTGTTAATCTGTAAAGTGATATGTCATTGTAAACTACTGTTAATTTTTCCCAATTACATAATATCCAACAGTTTAAAAAAAACCTGTCTACTTTTTGGAGTAAAGAAACATGTTAACAGTTTAATCAATCTAATGGCTGATTATACTATTGAGCTGATTTTTTAATCTCATTTACACTGTCCTCTTTGTACCCAGGACACATGGGCACATTCACACACTCCAGGCACGGTGCAGGCAAGCAGCCCTCCTACTCAGCCGTCATGACCTAGTCAATAGCATCTTTGTAATTTTTATTTTTGGGCTGCTTCCAATGGTGCTCAGGGATTACTTCTGTGATCAGGGATCACTCTTGGGGTTGCTTGGGGAACCTTGTGGAGTGACGGGGATTGAACCTGGGCTGGCCATGTGCAAGGCAAGCGCCCTACCTACTGAACTATTGCTCTAGTTCCTCTTTTCTTGGGGGGGGGGCCACCAGGAAGTGCTCAATGGTTATTATTCCTGGCTCAGTGCTCAAGAATTATTTTTGGCAGTGCTCGGGAGACCATATGGGATGCTGGGGATTGAACCCGGGTTAGCCATGTAGAAGGCAAATGCCCTACCCACTGTGTTGTTGCTCAAGCTCCTCTTTGTAATTATTTTTATAGTCCTTGGAAAAATAACATTTTTACTTGTAAGTTTAGCATACTCTACCTAGTTAGTCAATGTTTGGTGCTATAAAATACACTTATGAATTAGTCCCTGACATAGCAGCCTCCTTTTACAATTAATGTTTTCCCCAAGGCAGTAAGCTCTGAATGCTGTAGTTTCCACTGTGGAGTAGGATATATCTGTAAGTAAAAACAAAGGCAAGAGTGGGTAAGGACAAGACAGCTCAACAGGCTGAGTGTGGCTTTGCATGTAGGAGGCCCAGGTTATATCCCTGGTACTTCATGGCCCCTCAGAGCACTGCAGGAATAATTACAAGCAACAAGTAGACCTTGGTCCTTCAGGTGTAGTCTAAAAGAAAAAGAAGGGGCCGGAGAGATAGCATGGAGGTAAGGCATTTGCCTTGCATGCAGAAGGACGGTGGTTCGAATCCCAGCATCCCATATGGTTCCCTGAGCCTGCCAGGAGCGATTTCTGAGCATAGAGCCAGGAGTAACCCTGAGCGCTGCCGGGTGAGACCAAAAAAACAAAAAAAGAAAAAGAAAAAAGAAAAAGAAAATAGGTAAGCAGCCAGTTTCATTACCAAATCTGTAAAATTGTGAGGTTGTTGACAGTGAATTACTGCCTTGAGGTCATTTCCAAATGAAAATTATTTGAGACTCAGAGCTGGAGATTAGACCAGGCAAGAGCATGAATTGCATTTCAGATCAGAAGCACAAGTGTTATTAGACGACAGCATTGATCAAAGTTCTAGTTAGTAACTCAGGAGTGTTTGGCACATAATTCTCGAGTTTTGAATGTCTTTTGCTGCCACAGCTATTGACATTTTTTTTCAGTTGAGCCCAGTGGTCAGGGCTGTACCCTAAATGCTCAGGGATTATTTCTGGTAGTCCTTGGAGGACTGTAACATGGTGCAGGGATCAAACCATGATCTGCCGTGTACAAGGTAAGGGCTTTATAACCTGTGACCTACAGATGCATATTTTGAAAGCAAGGATTTTTTGTTTACTTGTTTATGTTTTTGGGTCACACCTGGCAGTACTTAGGTTATTCTGGGCTCTGCACTCAGGGATCACTCAGGGTGCTCAAGGCCATATGGGATGCTGGGGATAAAACTTCGGTCAGACATGAGCAAGGCAAATGCCCTACTTGCTGTATGATTACTCGAGCCCAGCATAGAGTTTTTTTGTTTATTTCTTGTTTTTATTGGGCCACACCTGGTGACACTCGGGTTACTCCTGGCTATGTGCTCAGAAATCCCTCCTGGCATGGGAGACCATATGAGATGCAGGGGATTGAACCCAGGTTCGTCCTGTGTCAGCCATGTGCAAGGCAAACACCCTACCACTGTGCTGTTGCTCCAGTCCTCAGCATACAGTTTTGAACCTAGGAAAAAGGCATTTAGGCCAATGGCAAGAAAACCTAAACATTTCTTTCTTTTCTTTTTTTTTGGTTTTTGGGCCACACCTGCCAGTGCTCAGGGGTTACTTCTAGCTATCTGCTCAGAAATAGCTCCTGGCAGGCACAGGGGACCATATGGGACGCTGGGATTCGAACCAACCACCTTAGGTCCTGGGTTGGCTGCTTGCAAGGGCAAACACTGCTGCGCTATCTCTCTGGCCCCGTCTATGATAAATTGAAAAGAAAATAAACTGGAATCATACTTGGTTCTGATACCGACACATATTTTTCATTTATAAGACTTGAAAAATAGGGGCCGGCGAGGTGGCGCTAGAGGTAAGGTGTCTGCCTTGCAAGCGCTAGCCAAGGATCAGGACCGCGGTTCTATCCCCCGGCGTCCCATATGGTCCCCCAAGCCAGGAGCGACTTCTGAGCGCATAGCCAGGAGCAACCCCTGAGCATCACCGGGTGTGGCCCAAAAGCCAAAAGCCAAAAGCCAAAAAAAAAAAAAAAAAAAGACTTGAAAAATGTCTCAGGATTAAATCAGTTTGTATCTAAGTACCTGACTGATAAAATGAAAACAAAATTTCAGGCAAGTGTCCAAATTTTGCTTTATTTGGGGCCACATCCAGTGATGCTCTGGGACTACTCCTAGATGTGTTCAGGGTCACTCCTGGTGCTACTTAGGGGAACATTTGCCAGGGGTCAAACTAGGATTGAGGGACCAGAGAGCTTCCTAGCATGCATCTGACCTGGGTTGGGTTTCAACCACCATGGATGGTTCTCTGAGCGTCTTGAGGATTGATTCTTGAGCACAGAGTCAGGAGTAAGTCTTGAGCACCACTGGTTTGCCCTCCCCCACCCCAAAGCAAAAACAAAACAACTGGGATTGGCAACATATAAGACAAATGCTTTTTTTTTTTTTTTTTTAACTCTGTATTATCTCTGGCCTTTAAATTTTTTTTTTACACTGGTACTTCTTTTTTTGTTTTGTTTTGTTTTGAGTCACACCTAGCAGTGCTCAGGGGTCACTCCTGGCTCCATGCTCAGAAATCGCTCCTGGCAGGCTTGGGCGACCATATGGGATGCTAGGATTTGAACCACTGACCTTCTGCATGCAAGGCAAATGCCTTAACTCCATGCTATCTCTCTGGCCCCACATTGCTATTTCTTACAATTGAATATTGTTCAAGTTGTTGCCTTGATTTAGAATAAAACTTTTATTTTAAATTTTTGATTTTGGGGGTCACACCGAGCAATCCTTAGGAGATACTTCTTCCACTGGGAATGTCTGGTGGTGCTAGTGGATTTGGTTTGGGGATTGAATCCAGGCTTCCCATGTGCAAAGCATGTGTTCATATTGAATTGTCTTTCTGACTGTAGATATTTATTACAAAGAAGATTTTACTTCCTTAACACTAAATAATGTGTTACCTCCCTTTTAAATAGAACATCTCTCAGTCTTATCTGTTGATTACTGGTTTGCCACATATTGCTCTAACCATCTCCCACTCCTGGGTTTGGGCCATACCTGGCTGTGTTCAGGGGCTACACCAGGTGCAGTCTTCAGGGCTATTGGTATGATAGGTAGTGGTGGCTAGGGATCAAATCTAGGGCTCTGTATGTGCTCCTCCAGTTCTTTGAGCCATCTTACTGTCCCTGTTATCTTCATTTCTTTCCCCTGTTGTGCCATGTGTTGGTCCTCTGTTCTTTTTCTGTACATATTATAATTGCTTGTTTAATTATAAGTAGTAGATTATTTAGAGCTGGTTTCTGTAGGCAAGTTACATAAATTCTCAGAATCTTAGTTTTTCCACTTGTAAAATAGAGTGATAGTTCCTGCCTCAAAATTATGCTGAGTATTAAGTGAAAGAAAACTTATGAAGATGTTTGTATCTACCTGAGGGTCTTGGGAACTGATCCTTGAACACAGAGTTAGGAATAAGTCCTGAGTACCACTGGTGTTCCCTCCAAAAGCAAAAACAAAAAACTAGGATTGGCAACTTGCAAGACAAGTGCCTTTACCTCTATTATCTCTTTGGCCCTCAAATTATTATTTTTTTACATAAAATATTTTTTACACTGGTATTTCTTAAAATTGAATATTGTTGATTTATTAAACCCTAGGAATCTTTTATCTCTCTGCTGGGCATTTTTTCTCTCGCTGTTTTTATTTTGGCCATACTCAGTGATGCTGATGCTCAGGACTTACTTCCTGGCTCTGTACTTGGATCACTCCTGGTGGATCTGGGAGGATCATATGGGATTCAGGGGATTGAGCTCAGCTCAGCTGTATGCAAGGCATGCACCTTGCCCACTGTACTATCACTCTGATCCTGGGCATTTTCTCTTATGCCCATGAAAATGATTTTTTTAAATTTTAATTACTATTTGTGCCAGGGATTGACTCCAAGGGCCTGTACTATGCAAAACATGTGCTGCATCTCTGAGCTACATCCCTGGCCCCGAAATGATTTTTGTTCTGCCTCTGATTTTAAGCATAGATAAGGAGTAAATAACCAAAATTGGTTTCAGTTGTCAAACTATCAGAACACTTGATATACTGAAGGGAAAAGTTGAGGGCCAGAAGGTCATATCCACGCACCTGACCAAGTTCAGTTACTGGCATTGTGGGGTCCCTCAAGCATTGCCAGGGATAATCCCTGGAGCTTTGATCACTGCTCACACTGCAGGGCCTGAGCAGCTTTGCATCTTCTGGTCCTAGTTTTATACAGCCAAGAATCACTGGTGGGTCCCTGGGGACTCTAGCTCTGCCTGGGAAGCCCCACACCACCTCCAAGGCCAAAAAGAAAGTTGCAAAATGGGCTCAAGAGGCAGTTCAGGGACAAGAGTTCATGCTTTATATTCCAGAGGCTGCAGTTAGATTCACTGCACTGCGTGATCTCTTGCACCTCAGGGTATAGTCCCAGGATAAAGTTGTCAGTTATGTTATCAGAATCTTGAGCAGAATACGTGCAGCGTCATGCTATACTGACTTTTTCTTTGTGTTTGAATTTTGGGCCACATCCAGTAGTGCTCAGGGGTTACTCCCAGGTCAGTGCTAAGGGCTTACTTCCTGCAGTGCTCAGTGGACCATGTTGTGTTGTTTTCTGCATAAAATTCATGTGCTCCAGTCCATTGACTTCTCTAGCCACATTGACTACTACTTTGGTGTTGGGGCCTCACCTGGCAACACTCACTTTTTCTTTTTCTCTACTTAGGGGTCTCTCCTAGCAGCACTCAGGGGACAATATATGGTGTTGAGGATCGACCTAGGGTTGACCACATGCAAGGCAAGTGCCTTATCTCCCTATACTATCAGTTTCATACTGATTTCTTTAAACTTACAAATACGGTTTTGTTTGATACCAGGGACCTAATTGAATTGTCTAAAAGGAAAACTGGCTCTATTAATACCTGGAAGGATAGCTGTGCTCAAGGCTTACTCCTGGCTCGTTGCTCAGGAATCACTCCTGTCTTAGCTAAGGGGGACCATATGCTTGTTGGGGATAGACCTCAGATCAGCCACAAGCTAATCAAGTCCTTTGCCCACTGTCCTCTCTCTGGTTCAAGCCGTGTGTGTGTATGTGTGTGTGTGTGTGTGTGTGTGTGTGTGTGTGTGTTGGAGAGTAGATAGGGGGATGGGAAGAGCTGAGTCACAGTGGCTGTGCTTGGGGTTGTTGGGTAAGGCTCAGGGAAGCATGTGGTACCCACTGTCCTCTCTCTGGTTCAAGCCGTGTGTGTGTGTGTGTGTGTGTGTTGGAGAGTAGATAGGAGGATGGGAAGAGCTGAGCCACAATGGCTGTGTTTGGGGGTGGGCAAGGGCTTAGGGAAGCATGTGGTGCCTGGGATAGAATTTGAGCTTCCTCCTACAAAGGATGTACTTAGAGATCCCTCGGACCTCTCCCACCCCATAGATATGATTTTGAGGTCTTTGAGGGGATAGATCTTAGCTGCTTGGACTCTTCATTCCCTGTGTACTCTAGAAATAATAAACAAATGAATGGTGTTTCCTGATGGGTAAGAAGGTGACACAACACTCATTTTCTCATGTGCCTTGAAAAACTGCTTCTTGAAAGTGGAGTGTTTACTCACGATTTTGTTGCTATGGTTTAGCTTACTATTCAACAGGAACCTGGGCTTTCAACATATTTCCAGTCCAGCAACTGGAGCACATCTGTGAAAATTGCCCTATTTGAGTAATGTTTAATCTTATGAGTCATCAACCTGCCCCTTCTTACACCTCTTTCTAAGAAAAAATATGAGCTCATTGTGGTGAATTTGCCCTCTTTATTCTCTAAGATATGCCTGTTGTTTTCTAAGAATTTGTTTTCTTTCTCACCTGTCTATTTATAGAGGGGATGAAGTGGCTGCTATAGGTTTTTTTTTTTTTTTTTGGATAAATTGTCACATCCATTTCCTTCTCTGTGAGCAGGATTTCCATTTTCCAAGCCTGATGGGATCTCCCAGCTAGAACAAGATCCTCAGGTCTTTGATGTGGAAACTAAGACTAGAGAAGTCTTAAGAGATGACTGCACAGGTGAGTAAGGCAGAATCAATGAGATGAAAATTGTAGGGCTATCCCTTTGTCCAGCAAAGTTGTAGCTGCCTTTCCATAAAAAGGAACAGCTGTAGCACAAAGAGGAACTCTCCTTCCATTTCCCTCCAGAATTTTTTTTGTGTGTGTGAGTGTGTGTGTATGTGCATGTGGGGAGTTGTTTTAGCCAAAACCGAAGGTGCTGGGGGTGGGGTTGAACTGGGGTCAGACTATGGCAGGCAAGCACCTTAACCCCTGTACAATCTCTCCTGCCCCTCTCTTCAGTTTTCTCAGTCTTTCTCTTATCAAGTTGCAATAAGTCTCTGCTTAAGTTGCTTATCTTTTGAACTATCTCCCTGGTACTCTTTCAAACACTGGAATTGGTTATCTTCTTACTCTGCTGAGCAGGCCCTGTTTCTAGCAAGCCAAACCACGTATCTCTCCCCCACTCCTTCTATTTGATGCCTTACATCTGCAAGGGAGATTTTGTACTTGGGTTTCAGTAAAAAAACAAAAACAAAAAACTTGTTCTCGTAGATACTAGGTTAGTTTTCTCCTCCGGATTTTCTTTTAAAAAGCACAGTGTACAGATTACATTTGCATTTTCTATTTATATATTGAATCAGATGGAGACACCAGAGAAGAGAACAAGCTGTTGATTCCTAAGCAGAACATTTCAGAAGATGTACATTCATACAAAATGAGAGTAGGAAGACTCAAAAAGGATATTGCCAAAGTTCCAGACACTAGAGAAGTATATAAATCTGAGGATAGATTAGAAAGGCTTCAGGAAATCCTAAGGAAATTTCTCTTCCTAGAGAGAGAGTTTAGGCAAATAACAATCAGCAAGAAATCCTTCACCAGCGAGAAAAACACTGAATACAGTGAACCAGAAAAGAGCTTTAGTCTGGAGTCTACCTTTGACACTGATCAAAGAGTTCTTAAAATACAGAATATTGATGATGGTGATAAATATGATATGAACCTCAGCCAGAATTCAGCTTCTGATAAATATGAACAAATGAATCTCACACAGGATTTTCAGAGTAGTGACTACACGGAAAGTTTAATGGACCTCTCCCCCCAGAGTAAGTGTGAGAGCATTCCTACCCCCGAGAAAGCCTATAAATGTGATGCCTGTGAGAAAACCTTCCATCAGAGCTCTGCCCTTTCCAGACATCAGCGAATTCATACGCGGGAGAAACCCTACAAATGTAAGGAATGTGAAAAATCTTTCAGTCAGAGCTCAAGTCTTAGTCGACATAAAAGAATACACTCGAGAGAAAAGCCCTATAAATGTGAAGCATCGGAGAAATCCTGTGAAGCATCTGAGAAATCTTGTAGCCAGAGTTTGGATGTAAGTCAGCACAAGAGGATTCACACTAGAGCAAAGTCCTACAAATGTAACAGTTGTGAAAGAGTCTTCAGCCGTAGTGTCCACCTCGCTCAGCATCAGAGAGTTCACAGAGAGATGCCTTGTAAGTGTAATATATGTGGCATTGACTTTTATCATACCTCATACTTGATTGAACATCAAAAAGTCCACTGTGAAGACAAATCCTTTGACTACAATGATTGTGGGCTGACCTTTGCCAAGCAACAAGGGATTCGTCTCCGAGAAAAGCCGTATACGTGTAATGAGTGTGGGAAAGACTTCCGATTGAATTCCCATCTTATTCAGCATCAAAGAATTCACGCTGGAGAGAAACCACACGAATGCAGTGAATGTGGGAAAGCTTTCAGCCAAATCTCATGCCTTATTCAGCATCACAAAGTCCACAGGAAAGAGACACCCTATGAGTATAAAGATTATGAGGATAGTTTCAATCACAGCTCAGATCTGGTCCTGCAACAAGAAGTGCTCAACAGGGAAAACGCCTTTGATTGTGATGTGTGGGAAAACAGCCTCAGTCAGCAAGCACACCTTGTTCAGCATCAAAGAATTCATACCAAAGAGAAACCTTACGAATTCAGTGAACATGAAAAGACATTTAGTCAAATGCAGGCCTCGTTCAACATCTGAGAGTTCACAGCAGGGACAACATCTTGTCTATAACTGAATGTGGCAACATTGTTAGTCTTAAGTCAACTTGAGTTAGCATCAGAAAATCCACACCATAATAAAACCCTCAGAATGTGAGGAATGCAGGAAAGCTATACTCTTGACACTTGCAAAACCAAACCAATGAGATGAATATATATTTATTGAATGTGGTATATATTTAATGCTATTTTCATACCTCAGTCATCATTGGGGAACTCATACTGGAGTACAGACCCATCACTATAAATGTGAAAATGCCACCAGTCAAAGAAACTTGTTCTTCATATTATTCCATGCAAAAAAGCCTGTGAATGTAAATGTGTGCGTCTGAGGGAAAATTCCATTATTTTCCAACTTTCAATATCAGAATCCATAGCCAAGAGAAGTCATTTGAATGTACATCTGACATAGCCCTTCAGTAGGATTTCGTCGATTTTCAACATCAGAATTTCCACACCAGACCAGATCTGATAGAATACAAGTGGGAAAACTTTCTGTCATATTTCAGCCTTTACTTGACATTCAAATACCGGAGAGAAAATTGTTGATTATTTGTGTATGAAGTCATTAATATATAGTCATTGTTTTCATTGCAGAAGAATCAAGTCTGAGCATTGACTTGTGAATACATTGTTTAGTCATGATGTTCTTTTATTTAATAGGTGTTGTAAGTAAGTATGTAGACTTTATTTATGGAGCCTCACTTAAGCTATTTTTATTTGAATATGGCCTATAAACATTTTAATTTTATCCTGAAATTGGTTTACTGTCCACAGCCTAGCGCTAATGCACTGATGTTAAAATATAACTTCTAGAAGTTAACACTTAGCTTTTTCTGCTGTTCTTAGTCCAAATTCTCTCCCAGACAGACTTGTAGATCTGTTTTTCTGGCGACCCTACTGCCTATTCCTTGCCAGCTGCTGCATTTGGATTCCTGTTGATGTCTCCATTCTCTTAAGCACCTTTAAGCGAGGCTTTCCTAGTTATAAGCTTTACACCAGTAGCAATGCTGTCTCTGTTGAAGATGTTATTCTGGTGTCTTCTTTCCTAAAGCAGAACATTTTTCTATGAAAAGAATTGGATTTTTGCATTCTGTCCATCTATGAGTATTGTATCTCCTCTGAGTTTGTGGCGGGCACCAAAGCATTTTCAAACGAAGCCCTTGTACTTAGCTGCTTTGTCCTCTGTCTCCAGTTCTATGACCGACGTGACCAGAGCATCAGGGAGCCCACGACTCCTGATTTCCTAGTTACACTCCGCACTTCTTCTGCATGTCTTAAGTGTAGAGTTATTTTTATGTAGTTTCACTGAAAGTCAGCAAAATAGCTTAGGTCTGCTTTTGACAGCAAAATGAACATAAAGGTAAAAGTGAGTGCTTCCTAAGGGAGGGATACCTTCTAAAACACGGTCCTGTTCTTCTGTAGTATCTCTGGAGGGAGTATTTGAAGAGAATGACAGGTCTCTGCCTGGTAAACTTTAACCATTATAATTGCTTCTCTTTCTGTTTGGATTTCTGACCCAGTCTCCCTTCAGTCCTGGACAGTATTTGAAGTATGGGGATTTTGAATAATTGTTGAGATACCATCATACTTGAAAAGAAAAATATTGTGAGAGTCTGCAGACCATAAAAGCTGGTAGGTTTTTTGTTTGTTTGTTTGTTTTTTAACTGACCAGTGTGACCACAGGGCCAGAGAGAGAGAGAGATGGAGAACTCCGTGATCTGGAGCACAGGCTTTGCTTGCAGGAGCCTGAGTTTAATCCCTGGCACCACATGGTCCCCTGAGCACCACCCAGAGTAACTCTGGATTACTATTGGTTGTGGCCCCAAAACAAAAACTGTGAAGGCATATTTTTGTGCCAGAGTCCAGGATTACTATCAAAACTCCTAGCAAAAGTTCTAAAATATATACAATTTTTTCTAACATCTGAGTGACTTTTAAGAATGACATTTTTGGTAGGTGGTTTTGTCTTTGGTTTCCTCACCCTGAGCCTAATAAAAGTTTTTGATTCTTTAGATGGTATTGGTGTCAAAGCACTTGTATGCTTTTATTTTAACTTTCATAACCATCTGTGAATAAGATAAGTGTTATCTAAATATTCTTTTTTTTTTTTTTTTTTTTTTTTGGTTTTTGGGCCACACCCTGTGACGCTCAGGGGTTACTCCTGGCTATGCGCTCAGAAGTTGCTCCTGGCTTCTTGGGGGACCATATGGGACGCCGGGGGATCGAACCGCGGTCCGTCCTAGACTAGCGCAGGCAAGGCAGTCACCTTACCTCCAGCGCCACCGCCCGGCCCCATCTAAATATTCTTGTCATTCCAGCAATTGAGGCCTTCATAGCAGGAGTTGTAATCTTTACTAGGAGCTCCAGTAAACATATAACATTGTGTGCTCGGATGGCTAGTCTCTAAGGTAGTTCTGCCACATTTTACCTCAACCATCAAAGGGCAGAGGATCAGCAGGGCAAGGAAGATGGAAACAAAATTGACCTAAATATAAATGAGAAAATTAAGTGCATGTGTTTTTCTTTCCACCTATGAATGCGTGTACTGCATTTAGAGACACCAATAGTCACTTCCAGTGATTATGAAAGAGGCCTCTGTGACCCCTAAGTATCAGAATCTGTAAAAGTCACATGTATGCATTTTTGTTTAGGAATGTGCTTTTGTCCTTCCATTGAATAAAGGTGTGCTTATTACTCTGAGAGTTTGTTTCAAATGACATCCCAAGGCCTCAGCCTGAAGAAGCACTTTGGAAGCTCCATCATGGCTATGGCTCAGTTTCTTCCAGGATCCTGCTTCATAAGAGTGGGCTACTTGTTTTCACACTGACGTAAAACTTGCTTTTTACTTATTGTTGGATCGAAGTCTGAATATTAAGGACTTAAAAGATTATTCAACTGGGAAGCTGTAGGCATGTAAAATAAGAGTAAGTAGTTTCGAAGCTGGAGCACAGTGGGTAGAGCATTTGTCTTGCGTGTGGCTGATGTGGCTCAATTCCCAGCATCTCATATGGTCCCCTGAACACCGTGTGGACTAACTCCTGAGTGCAGAGTCAGGAATTAGCCCTGAGCATCACTGGGTGTGGGTCAAACAAAAAACAGTAAGCAGTTTGGTGGTTCAATGAAACTAGGAAAAATTAAACAGACTTAAAAATGAGAAAGCAAAATAACTCTTGCTTTTAGCAATTAAGTTAGTTATATATAGTTTAATGTGCCTTTTGTTTTGTTTTGGAGCCACACCTAGTGGTGCTTAGGACTTGCTCCTGATGTCTCTGGGGTGTTGGGAATTAAACCTGGGTTAGCTGTGTGCAAGACAAATACCCTTCTTGCTCTAGTATTTGCTCTGGCCCCTGATATTCATTCTTGCTTTTAGACAAGTGGTGAAGAGTGGGAAGGGAACAGAGAGATATGATAGGTGAGGATTCCCCCATCTATTGTCCACGTCCATACACATGTCTGCCTGTCTTCAGTCAATTCACAGCAGTTGTCGATGGGAACTAGCTCTGCGAACTGCCTTGGTCCTAGAGCAGCTCAATCTGTTCAGCTGCAGAAGTAAGGCTGAGAGTCAGCTCCGGGCACCAAAGCTTATATCAGGATGTTGCTCTTCATATGTCCTAGAACCAGGTGTTTTCTTTTCTGGCTTTTCATCCCCTCTCCATTACAGCCCCAGTGATTTATTCTTTGATCCCAAGAGTTTCTGGAATGTTGGGGCACCAGCAGGAAATACTGTAATTCATAGCTATTTTTTTATTTCTTGTAATAGCTTTTTTGGTTGTCGCTAATCATGGTAATAAACTACATTGTGCTGGGGCTTCAGGAATACAGCAGCCTGGGAGTGAACTTCCTTTCCAACCTCCTTTCCCCTCACATGTTAGTGAGGCAGCAGGAACAGCTGAAATCACTGCACCAAGGCTAGTTCTTCCTCCCTGGGTTGAATTTTGTCCCCTTGTCCCTCTCAGATCTCTCTTTGGGAAGCCTTACTTTCCTTTATAACTAGTCATTTGCCAGCAGGATCAATGCATCCTTTGGTGCTTGGGGGTCGCTCCTGGCAGAGTAGGCTGGTGGGGTGCTGGGAACGAAACTGGGCTATTATGAGTGCTCCAGCCTTTTAAGCCACCTTCCCACCCTATTGGGGCAAGTTCTCACCCCGGGACTGTTTCTTCATCTGCAATATGGGAATTTTAATGCTGGTCACTGGATGTGTGACACTCAGAGGGTCAAAGAGATAATATAGTAGGGGAGGGAGTTTGCCTTGCACAAGGCCGACCCAGGTTCCATCTCCGACATCCCATATGGTGGTCCCCCAAGCCATCCAAGGAGTGATCGCTGAGCTCAGAGCTAGAAGAATCACCAGGTGTGTTCCAAAAGCCAAAAATAAAAAGAAAAAAGTCTCATCCTCCTAACAGGTGATCCAGATTCCCGTCAGGGCTGGACCTGCACACCCGACTTTCTGTGCTGGTACTGATGGAGCATGTGAACCAGCGCTGCCATTCAGGGGCTTCTCAGGGAAATGTTCAAGGAAAAGTCACTTTTCTGCATGGGCCCTGAACTGGGCATGGGGGACAGCAGTGAGTCCAGTTGTAACGGGATACAAACCTGCAGTGCAGGAGGCCAGTCCTCCCTTGAGGATCCTGTCCTGGAAGCATGTCCCCGGCGTCCCCAATCCAAGAGGACTGATACATTATGAATGCGGGAAATAAACAGAGTGAGGTGCCGCTAAGATAGTACAGCCAGTAGGTACAATATATATATTGTACCCTCCATCCCAACCCTTAGTCAGGAGAGATCCTTGAGCACAGGATAACCACACACTCCACACCTCAAAAACCAAGCCCAGCAGGAGGAGAGGGAAGAATGTTACAAAGAACAATCACTTGAAATGGGTTTTTGTACAAAAGCTTAGAGAGGCACAGTGGAAGGAGAAATATTTGAAGAGTGAAAGTGAGCCTCCCCACAAGGTATGACTCAGTACACAAAGATTTCCTCCTTCCTTTCCTTTCCTTTTTCCTTTCCTCCCCTTCCCTATCCTACCTTTTTCCTTCCCTCCTTTCTCCTTTCCTTCATTTTTCCTTTCCTCCCTCTCTCTTCTTCTCCCTTCCTCTCCTCTTGCCCCATCCTTCCTTGCCTTGGTGCAAGGCCAAGTGCCTTACTGCTCTACAAGCCCATGCTCTCCCTTGAACACGTATCTCTATCTCGCTTGCTTGTTCATATATGTCTTTGCCTATTTCTACTCCGGAAAAGCCCTGTCCTCTTGAACATACACTTCTCAGTTCTCCGCACATCTAGATCATCCCATGTTCTCTCTCTCCACCCAGTCTCCATCCCCAATAATCTCCATCCTCAACAGTTGACCTCGCTGGCTCCCAGTATGAAATCTTTTCCTCTTGCCTGGAAACTTCCCCAGGATTTCCCTTACAGAGCTCACCTGGAGGAGCGATGATGGGTACAGGTGGACCGGCCCCACCTCCTGATCTCAGTTCCGCTGCTGGCCCCTCCAAGAGCCTTTCCTGCTTTATCTCTCCACCCGAGTTCAGGGGTGCCCGTCACGTGGCTCATAATATCTGGGGGACCCCCCGTCTGCCGCACAAAGCCAGGGAAAGGGCTTGGAATAAACACGACCGAACTCTAGAACCCTAGCGGGAGGCGCTAGAGTCATGTCCCCCTGGGGTGCCTGCAGGGTCGTGCGCAACCAGGGAAAGCGGGCGCGGGGCTCAGATACGGAGGCGACCCCGCGACCCTCGCGAGCATCCAAGGCGGCCCGTAGCGCCGGCCGTCCGGCCGTCCGAGCGACCATAGAGACACGGCGACCTCCGGGACTCCTAGAGAGGAAGCGGAAGTGTCTCCTTATGGTGCGCACCTGTCTTGACAGGGCCCGGGCGCACTTCCGGTCCGCGAGGGAGCCGAGCGCGGGTGAGCGGCAGGTCGGGGCCGCAGTGGGCGGCGGGGGGCGTGGGCGGGGGGCGCCGAGCCGACTGGGGCGTCGGGCGGCTGCAGGGGCTGCCCGAGCCTCCCGGGCACCGAGACTCCGGCACTGAGGCGCCGGTTCGGCTCAACGCCGGGATGTTGTTTTTGGAAGGGGGAGCCCCGTGCGTGGTGGAGGATGCAGGAGCCCCCCGACTTTTTAGGAGAGAATGGGGGTGCCTTGGATCCCCGGGACAGGGGCGCCTTGCTTGAGCTCTAGGCCCCGGCTTGTCGGTCCCTGCAGGACCCAGGCCCGATGTCCTTCCGCGCCCGGCCCTGCGTGGGGCCCGACGTGCGGACCGTGCGGGGCCGAAGGGCAGCGGGTGAGGAGCGGAGGGAGGACGTGGACAGGCGGGGAATGCGATCGGGGCGTGGGGAGGGCAGGCCAAGGCGTGCCTCAGTCTTCTTCCTCTGTCCCTCTGACAGCCAGGCTCCTCAACCCGTGTAGGCTCCTGAGTCTCCTCAGGAGACCCCCCTCCTCCTGTTTAGCTCTGAACTTTTCTCCAGAGAATTGGTGTCAAACGAAATATGTATGCGTGTATGCATGCATATATGTGTTGGTGGGGGACGGAGAGTTTAGCCACACCCGGGAATCCAAGGGATGCTGAAGATCCAATCGGGGTCAGCTGCATGCAAGGCAGGCTCCTTCCACGCTGTACTAATACAATAATACTGCTTTGTTGCTTACTTATATTTTGCGTTGGTGTGTGTGTGTGTGTGTGTGTGTGTGTGTGTGTGTGTGTGTGTTAGAGAATGAGAGAGAGAAACAGTGACACTGTGGTACTCAGAACTTTCTCTTGGCTCTGTGCAGTGTTGAGGCTTGAGCCCTGTTGGCTACATGATTGCAAGCCCCTTCCTCCTATCTCTGTGGCTTAGTACTGATATGTATTTTTCTGTCCTGGAACTACATCTAGTGATACTCGGCTTATTTCTGGCTCTGCTCTCATTCCTGGTGGTGCTTGGGGAACCATATGCAGCGACCTGTATCAAACCAGAGTTAGCTGGATGCAAGGGCAGCACATAGCTATGGTTGGGTAAACGATAGTGCGTCTCCTCTTCTGTATATTTTTTGTTTTTGGTTTTTTTGGGGCCATGTCAGGTGATGCTCAGGAGTTGCTCCTGGCTCTGCAATTAGAAATTACTTCGGCAGGTTCGGGAAGAACATATGGGATGCCAGGGATCGAACACTGGTTAACTGCCTGCAAGGCAAACGCCCTTCCCGTTGTGCTATTGCTCTGGTCTCTAGTGCATCCCCCTTGGAAACAGTCTCTGTCCTTTGGGAGATTTTTGGTGGCTGAGATTGGCAGCTACTCAAGGTGCCCTGGTCTTCTCCCATTCCCAGGGTCTCCCCCCAGACCCTCAACCTCTGGAGGGGGTGTGAAGATGCTCAAAGAGCGGCCAGTGATGGCAGAAGAACCTCAGCAGCACCTGGGCGTTCCCGTGGTCAAGCTGGAGAAGGAACTGCCCTGGGGCCGGGCCCGCGAGGAGCCCAACCCCGAGTCATTCCGGCTGCGCTTCCGCCAGTTTCGCTACCAGGAGGCTGCGGGCCCACAGGAGGCACTGCGGGAGCTCCAGGACCTGTGTCGCCAGTGGCTGCGGCCAGAGATCCACACCAAGGAGCAGATCCTGGAGCTGCTGGTGCTCGAGCAGTTCCTGAGCATCCTGCCGCGGGAGTTCTATGCCTGGGTGCGGGAGCATGGCCTAGAGAGCGGCCGGGCGCTGGTGGCCATGGTGGAGGACTTCACCGAGCGGGCGCTGGAGGCCAAGGCGGTGGGTGAGAAGGGGCCATCCGGGGCCGGGTGCGGTGGTGTAGGAAGGAGAGGGGGCCCTGGGTGCGCCTGTTTGGCACATGTGGGACCCAGAGCAAACGCACTCAGACCCCAGGAAAGTACCAAATGTCCTGAGGAAAAGGTGATGGGTCCCAGAGAAAGGCTGTAGCACTTTGGTGGGGGTGTGGAGGCATGAGAAGCTGAACCCCAAGAGTTTTTCTGGCTTTGTAAACCATTTAGACTCACTGCAAAAGTGAGCCAAGAAAAAAGGGTCTGCAGAGCAGCAGGAGGCAGGTAGGCTGTTGTTGCCCTCTGAGCCTCAGACCTGAGGGTCTCCAAGTTCTAGTGACCCTGATGAGAACCTCCCCTTACGAGTGTTCCGGGGGTGGTGGTGGTGGCATGTGGCAGTGCTAGGGGTGTGGGGCAGCTATGGAAGGACAGTTCTGGTGACACCACAACTTGACTCTCAGGACCTCCCCTGCATGCTGAGAAGGTGGAAGGGGCTCTGAGGCCACAGCCTTGAGTGCCACCCCCACCCCCACCCCCTGCAGTCCTAATGGCCTGGTTTTGTCCGGATCTTCCTAACCTGGTGGCACTTTTCCTCCCACCAGTACCCGGCAGAGAGGCCGGGCCTGTGCCTTTTCCCCAGCATCTCTCGGACTGCCTCTCTCTGGGTCCAAGTTCTCAAGAACCAGCACTTGGCCTCTCTGCGATGGGTTATTGGGGTGGCGGCAGGACTCCATGTCGTTTGTAAGGACAGCAAAGGGGACCCAGCTGCCTCCCCGTCTTTCCCACCCTCCCTCTTCCTCATGGGCGTTGGGTCTCTCCATAGGTGCCGAGTTCAGTGCCGGGTCAGCAGGAGACAGTGATGCTCTGCAGGGACCCCTGGGAGCCTGGTATGCCCACGGGCCCGGTGGAGGTAAAGCCAGAGTGGAGGCTGCCGCAGAGTGATGGCGTGTCGGGCCTGAACCAGTGCAGCCCCGAACAGCTCCCACCGGACTCGGGTGGGCCGCAGCCTTTCCAGGAGCAGGGTAAGGGGATATTCCAGGACTGCCCTCTGTCTCTTTCCCAGCTTCGTGGTCAGGAATGGGCAGGGGCTGTGGGGTGGTGCCAGTGGGTCACATGATGCACACCAGTACCTTGAAGGGATGTAGAGGTTGGGGCCACCTCCCAGCCCAGAGCAGGGGATTCTCCCCCCTCCACATATTGCCTGGCATCCCCCTTGGTTCTGACTCAAGTGTGCTGTTGCAGAAACCCACTGATTCTTCTCCCACTTTCCTCCTGTCTAGCTGTGCCAGTTCTCCCGCCTGTGAGTACCAGGGACCAGGAGATGGCAGCAGGTTTCCTGGCAGCCGGAACCCAGGTGGGTGGTGTCCAGGTCTGCTTCAGTAACTCCCAGGTGCCCTCAGGCCTCTGTTTCTCCCTCAAGGTGCTTGTCCTGTTGTGTTTGTCTCTCACTTGGGCTGGGGTTCCATCATCATCTGGGCCACTCCCCAGTGATTTCTTTTCCTCTTCTGATTGTGTGCAGGCAGTGCTCAGAGATCACTCCTGGCAGGGCTTGGGGTGTCGTATTTGGTTCTGGGGACAGAGCCCGGGTCAGTGGGGTGCAAAGCAGCCAGTAATATTATGTTCCTCAAGGCTGACTTTATTGGTGATGGGTGCTGAGGATGTCAGGGTTAGTACCCAGCGCCTTTCTCAGCTCACAGAAAAGTGGTGCCCCTGTTTAGCACCCCCGGGCCCATTCTGCAGGCTTAGCTGATGCTCTTTCTGGAGCTGGCCTGGGGTCAGCGTGTGTGGACCATATGAATGGGCAGACCTGGAATTGAATTGGGGCTGCATGAGGGTAAAGTTGGGGATCGTTGTTTGTATCAGCACATCTTTACCTATGGATGTAAAATCCATCATTTACTTATGATGGATTCCAGGGGCTTAGAGAGGCACAGCCTCCTGTCTACAATTCTCTTTGGTCCAGGTCTAGGGGTACACTGGGGTACTCTTAGGGTAGGAAGAAAGGCTGGTCCATATTAGGCAGACTGTATTTGGCTCAGGCCTGGTGCTACCTCCTTAGGGCTATTCTACAGGGGTGTGTTCTGGCCTACTCTGAGACAGGGTTACTGTGGAGCTGCTCTGGGGCAGTGATCATGGAGCTGTTGGTTTGGCTTTGTCTCCCCTTTGCCCATCAGCACTCTCCCTGTGGGGGGGGGGGTTTGCTACTGGGGGCGGTGGCCCACCACATCTACCATCCTGTGTGGGGCCGTGCTTACCTTGTTCACCTGCTGCTCTCCTGTCAACTAGGTGCTTGGACCATTTAAGGACATGGCATTGGCCTTCCCTGAAGAGGAGTGGAGGCACGTGACCCCAGCTCAGATCGACTGCTTCGGGGAGTACGTGGAGCCCCAAGATTGTGGGGTCTCCTCTTCAGGTGAGAGGGTCTCCCATGGGCTGAAGTGAGAGGCCGGTGAGCACTCAACTCCAGCATCCTGGAACTGGTTCTGCTGGGATGAACTGAGAGCAGCTATGACTGTGTCTGCAGTTGATGATAGCAAGGGTTTGTCTAAGAACTGCAGTGTGCTCTGCTCCATTCTTCAACTCAGCAGGCATTGGTCAAGCACCCTAAGGGCAGCTACATTTGGGTGACAGCCCAGAGGTGGTCATTTCTGGAAATGGGCAGAGGTTGGGTATTGGCCCCTTGGAGCCTGCAGAGGCCCAGATTCGTGGCCAGGAATGGGCAGGAGCTGTGGGGTGACTGAGGAGGGAAAACTGCTGCATTGCCAGCAGGGGGTGCCCAAGGGAAGAACATGAGTTGGGAAGCTGGGGCTGGCCTGGCACAAGGGTGGGACAGAGTCTTGGCCTGTGCAGTCTCCCTTTGGCCAGTTCTTGTTGGCCACTGTCTTGGTCACTGTCCTGTGCAGATGCTGCAGGTGGTGAGTTTATACAGCGTGTTGTCAGTCCAGTAGGACTGACAGCATGACCAGGAGCCCATTTGGTATGGTCACTGACAACAGTCAACTGAGGCCATAGACTCTGCCATAGTGGGTGACCTTGTGGGAGGATCCCCTGGGAGCACATGTACCCCTTTCCCCCAGCTCCTCTCTCGCTCTTCTGTGAACAGTGATCTTCAGTTAGGAAGAAGGAGAGGGGGCCAGAAGGGTCCCTAGTAGGGTCCAGGCATGTCTGGGGCATGCAGGCATCTGGGTGAGGCATCTGGTCAGAGAAGGGCAGGGCAGTTTTTGAGTGTCCGCACGCCAATTCCTGTGGGGACGCCCAGGAGAGCAAGTTGAGGTGGAGGCTCCACCTGCTCAGGCTGACAAGGTGATCTGCAAATGTGGCCCTGTCACCAGGCGGGGTTCACCTCAGTGTCCCTCGCTACATCCTGGGAACCCAGGCAGAACTGTTGGGTGTGTGTCTTTGAGGAAAGAAATGCCCAAGTTGGTGGCCCAGGGTGAAGTGAGGCGCATGATAGTGCAGGGGAGCTGTGGTTTGGCTGATCGTGTTAGCGGCCCTTCCTCAGGCTTGGGCAAGTACAGGGCTGGCTGGCACATTCCAACCCTGCAGACCTGCTTCCTGCTTGCTGCAGACCTCTGCGTGGCGGTGCGGGTGGAGAGGGGCTGTAGTGTCTCCCTTGGAGGAGGGCATGACCCCCTGCCTGACCGCTGAGATGCCGGCCTGGGTGCCAGAAGGGTGCCAGCTTCTGTTCTGACCATGAGCGCATGTGACGTCACCCCGTCAGTGCCCTGAATCTCAGGGCTTCCTCAGGTGAGCGTGAAGGAGAGTGAATGTCAGTGATAGGAAACGTGCATATACTTGTGTGTATGTGGGAAGGGGATCTCATGTGAGGGGGACCCTCCCAGCCTCACCCCAATTTATGTCAATTTTGTCCCCTAGGCCTCAGGAGCGAGGAGAAGGAGGCGAAGCCCGAGCAGGCCGATCTCAAGGGGGCACTGGCACGCCTGGCAGCCGAGCGCTTCGAGCCAGTACTCCCAGGGCCTGGGCTGGGGACCAGTTGTGAGCAGGGCCCAGTGGCCCCCGTGGGACTTGTGCCGGGGCCGCAGCCTCCTCCCGCTCCGGCCGGCCTAGCCCTGCCCCTGCCTGGTGCCCTGGATGCCCCTGCCTCCTTCTGGAAGCCTTTCCAGTGCCCCGAGTGTGGCAAGGGCTTCAGTCGAAGCTCCAACCTGGTGCGGCACCAGCGCACGCACGAGGAGGAGAAGGCGTTTGGCTGCGTGGAGTGCGGGAAGGGCTTCACCTTGCGGGAGTACCTGCTGAAGCACCAGCGCACGCACCTGGGCGCGCGGCCCTATGTGTGCGGCGAATGCTGGAAGAGCTTCAGCCAGAGGCATCACCTGGAGGTGCACCGGCGCAGCCACACAGGCGAAAAGCCCTACGTGTGCGGGGACTGCTGGAAGAGCTTCAGCCGCCGCCAGCACCTGCAGGTGCACCGGCGCACGCACACAGGTGAGAAGCCATACGCCTGCGAGTGCGGCAAGAGCTTCAGCCGCAATGCCAACCTGGCGGTGCACCGGCGCGCGCACACAGGCGAGAAGCCCTACGGTTGCCAGGTGTGCGGCAAGCGCTTCAGCAAGGGCGAGAGGCTGGTGCGGCACCAGCGCATCCACACTGGCGAGAAGCCGTACCACTGCCCCGCTTGTGGCCGCAGCTTCAACCAGCGCTCCATCCTCAACCGCCACCAGAAGACCCAGCACCGTGCTGATATCCCCGCACCCACCGGCTCCTAAGGGGTGGCCTGCCCGAACACACTCGGCCACCTGTATCACTTCTGGCGGGCTTCCCGCGATCCACACAATCGCATCCCCTTTCCCACTTAGCTACTATTTATTAGCCACTGGCAATGTACCTGGCAGGGCATCCGTGGGGGCGAGTACCTGGCCCTGGAGCATCCTGGGTTCTTGGGGATTTGAGAGTTGGATAGCAGGGGATGCTGGGTGCTGGGGGGTGTGTGTGCTCCGGGCCCTGTACCCCACTCCCCCGCCAGCTCTCATGTGCTCTCTGCCCCTTCATCTGTGACTCCCGCCATTCTCCCAGAGCTGGCCCGTCCTGGTTTTCCTTGGACAGTGACAAGTGTCCTCACACCTGTTTGGAAATTCATATTTTGCTACTGACCATGGAATAAAATACCAGAGTATTTTAGCAAATGTAGTGTAGGGGCAGCACTGCCTGATCTTTGTCCTGGTGGGTTTTATTCATGAGTGTCACCGCCCTCTCCAGTACTGACACTGCCCCAGGTCTTTGGGCGCTCCCCTTTAAGGAAGGAATTTGGCTTTGTGCACCCCCCCCAAGCAGGATCTGAACCATGTCCTGGAGCCTGGCAGTCTCCCAGCCTGACCTGAGCTGCTGGCTGCTGTACCTGAGTACCAGGGCAGAGGGCAGCAGAAATCTTCCATTTTGCTTGGGGCCAGTTCCAAAAGCCAAGAATGTGGTTGGTTGGTCCTGGGAAGAAATCTGTAACCAGTTGTCCACATGGATGAAAGAAACCTGCCTTGAGTTCTCTCCCAATGTCATGCATTTTATTTCCTTTTCTGGGGCTTTTTAGGCCACATCTGGCGGTGTTCAGAGCTGACTCCTGCTTTGTGCTCAGGGGTAACTCCTGGCTGGGCTCAGGGGACCCTGTATGGGACCAACAATCAAATTGGAGTTCGCTGCCTACAAGACAAGTATCTTCCCCATTATCCTCTCTGTCTTGTCTCTGTTTTCTGTTTCTTTAGAGTTGTTTTGGGACCATTCCTGGCAGTGCCTAGAGGGGGCAGCTGGTGCTGGGGGTTCACTTCAGCCTCCTGCATGCAAATCTTGCATTGTATATGCCCCGTATTGATCTCTCCAGTCTTACTTGGGGGTTTTCTTTACTATAGAACGTTCCCACACTGCTGGTATTTATTGTGGGACTGAAATATTACAATCTCGTTCCACCTCTACTTCCCTCCCTCCCTGTAATCTCCACAGAAGGGTTTGGAAGCATGTGTTAGGTGCTTTTTTGGTTCTGTTTGGAGGTCACACCCAGTACACTCCCAGGGTGTGTGTGGGTTGGTTGTTTACAGAGCTACTGGCGAGGGAGCCAGGCCCCTGCTTGCAGAGACCATGCCAGGCCTTTGGGCCTTTCCCAGCCTTGCCTGTCATGTTGGTGCTTCTGTTGGATTTATCTGAGGTACCAACACTGTCAGGCCTACTCCTCCCTTAGGACTTGTGCCCGGGCTGGATCTGGGTCTCCAGCATGCAGACCACCTTCCAACCTTGTGCATTCTCTGGGCCTCTAAGAAGACTCAAAAATAGGGGCCGGGCGGTGGCGCTGGAGGTAAGGTGCCTGCCTTACAAGGGCTAGCCAAGGAACGGACAGCGGTTCGATCCCCCGGCGTCCCATATGGTTCCCCCAAGCCAGGGGCGATTTCTGAGCACATAGCCAGGAGTAACCCCTGAGCGTCAAACGGGTGTAGCCCAAAAAAAAAAAAACCAAAAAAAAAAAAAAAAAAAAAAAAAGAAGACTCAAAAATAAACAAAATCCCAAACCAGTGTCAGGGTAAAAGTCCAGGGGTCTTGCCTGCTGTTGGCACCCAGGTGTGGGCTGAAGCCTTCTTCAGTAGAAACCCTCTGAGCTAAGGCCCTATCAGACTAAGAAGTGGATCAATTCCTTGATATCCAGTGAAGGTTTTCTTCAAAACCCATGTTCCGGGACTGGGGAGTTGACTTTAGGTTGATTAAGTGGGATCCCCAGGCTCCAGCATTGTGGTCTCCAGCATTGTGGCTCTGAAGGAAACTAAAAGCAAAGTCCAGAACCAGCACAGAGAGTGAACTCAGGGGCCCAGATGTTGGGAGTTCAGAGGGCTGTAAGAGTCTACTGTGACAGGAACCTTGTGGCCCAGGGTGGGTACTTGTGGATCACAGTGGTAGATGCACAGTCATGAGACTGGACATGCAGCCCCATCACCATCGACTCCTGTGCCAGTGCTCTGGGGAAGTCCTCAGGTGGTGTCCTGGAGATGAAGTTCTTTTAGCTCCTTGTCTGACAAAGGGGTCCCCTTCCCTTGCCAACCACAGGGACCTGTGTCCTGTTGCTCGGACCCTGGAGCTTGGGGTCCCCCTTCATCTCAGTCCAGGTCAGCCAGTGCTGTGGCTCTGTTTTAAAAACCTTTTCTTTGGACTGGGTTTGATCCTGAGCATTTCACATGGTCCCCTGAGTCTACCAGGAGTGATTACTGAACACAGAGCCCTGAGTGCTACTGGTGTGGCCTGAAAAACAAAACAAAAAACAAAAACACTTCAACAACAAAAACTCTAAACCCTCTGTCTCCTTCATCCCCTCCATCTAGCATGTCAGGTAGAAGCTGCCACCAGGCCTCAGATCTGTCTCAAGTGACCCCTGAACCCCATACCTGGATGTCCCCAGGCTCCTCTGCCTCTGAGGCTATGTATTCCCAACCCTGTTTCCTGTTTCCTGTTTAACTTTCTAGGCTGCAGCAGACCTTTGTACTGTCATAAGGTGGTTTATTTCACTTCTTGATTCCAGCTTGCCAGAGAGCCCTTCTTAGTCTTCAGCTCACAGTTGCACCCCACACCCAAATCCCGGGTGCCCAGATGCCAGTCACAAGGGATCTATGCCCCTGTGATCTGGACACATGGGGATCAGGCACACAGGATACAGACTTGGCACAAGTATCACTCTAGGAGGATCTGAGTTAGGCCCATACCACCTGGCACCAAGTCTAGAGAGCAGGGCCTTAGGGCACTGTCTTGTGTAAAGCCAACCTGGTTTGATCTTCTGCTCCAGAGTAACCCCTGAACCTGGAACTGCTATAGCTTCATTGGAGCTTGCTCTAGCACCCAAGCTCTCTCCTACGCCCCACTGCTGGGCTCCCTGGTGGACGTTGTCTTGGCCTTGTATCTGCAGTGAGGTCCCTGAGTGCTTGCTGCATTCCTCATTCTGTAGGGACCTCAGCTGCTCTCACAGGAGAGGGCTTCAACCCAGTGCCTCCCTGGCAAGGAATGGGCTAGGCAACTCTGAGCTGACCGCTGGGAAACATTCTAGAAGGTGCTGGCAATGGTGAAGCCATGGGGGATGGTGTGGCTCCTCAACACCTTCCCCTCCCCCTCAGCTGCAGACAGCCAGGAATGAGCCCAGTGCACAATGGGTGGGTGTGGGACTGACCCCTGCAAAAAAAAAAAAAAAGTGTTCATTCTTTCAAAAGACCTTGGGTTCACTACCCAGGCCAACTGTGCGGTGTCCACTCCTGCCTCTGAAGGGGGAAATTGGTCCTGGAAGCACTTTTGGTCAGCACTGAGGTGGGGGAGTTGGGGCTGCTTCACATCACCGAGAAAGTCTTTAGCCTGAAGAGCGCTCCCTTCATGTCCTTATTTCTCAGGCAGTAGATGAAGGGGTTGAGCATAGGGGTGACCACCATATATATGACCGAGGCCAGCGAGTCCTGGTGTTCTGAGTGGGCAGCGGAGGGGCTTAGGTAGACGCCAGTGATGGTGCCATAGAAAAGGCTGATCACCGTAAGGTGGGAGCTGCAGGTGGAGAAGGCCTTGCGCTTTCCCTGTTGCAGATGGCACCTTGAGCACTGTGCCCACAATGTGCACGTAGGAGCCCAGGATGCCCAGGAAGGGCAGCAGTGTGATGAGGCTACCCACCAGAAGGATCATGAGCTGATTGAGGCATGTGTCTGAACAGGAGAGCTGCAGCAGGGCCGAGAGGTCGCAGTAGAAGTAGGGGAGGACATTTCTGGCACAGAAATTCAGGTGGGCCATGAGAAGAGTATGCAGCAATGAGTGTGCGTTGGCCACCAGCCATGAGCTGCCCAGTAGCAGGGCACAGATGGTGTGGCTCATCTTGGTGGAGTAGCTTAGGGGGTGGCAGATGGCCATGTAGCGATCGTAGGCCATGTCTGCCAGCAGGAAGTTGTCCATGTTGGCCAGCAGCACACAGAAATAGATCTGGCTCAGGCAGCCACCATAAGAGATAGACTGTGAGCACTTGGAGATGTTGACCAACATCTTGGGCACCGTGGCTGACAGGAAGCAGAAGTCCACCAGTGACAGATTGCTGAGGAACAGGTACATGAGTGTATGGAGGTGAGTGTCGGCGCTGATGGCCAGGGCGATGAGCAGGTTCCCAGCTGCCCCCACCAGGTACATGACCAGGAAGATCCCGAAGATGAGGTCCTGCCTCTCGGGCTGGCTGGAGAGCCCCAGGAGGATGAACTTGGAGGCGCTGCTGACGTTCCTCGGTTCCATGATTCTGTGGGACCTGCTGGGAGATCTGGACCCACATTCATGGGTGGGTGTGAGGGTCCAACCAACCTCCTACCCTTGATTTCCCTCCTCTCTCCCTCCCTCCCTTCCCTTTCTTTTCTTTGCCACACTTGGCGATGCTCAGAGGTTACTCCTGGCTCTGCACTCAGAAATAGCTCCTGGCAGGTTTGGGGGGCCATAGGGGATGCTGGGGATGCTGAGGATTGAACCTGTTCCAGGTCAGCTGTGTACAAGACAAACACCCTACCACTGTGCTATTGCTCTGGCCTGATTTTTTTTTTTATTTGGGGGGCTAACACCTAGTGGTGCCCAGGGATTACTCCTGGCCCTGAGCTCAGGAATCCCACTTGGCAAGCTTGTGGACTAAATGGACTGTCAAGGGTCAAACCTGGGTTGGTCACATGAACCCCTACCTGACCCCATCTTTCATTCATTCATTTATTTATTTATTTATTTATTTATTTATTTATTTATTTATTGTTTTGGGGCCACACCACCTGTGTTCAGGAGTTACTACTGACTCTGCCCTCAGAGATCACTCCTGGTGGTGCTCTGGGAACCATTTCAAATGTTGGAGATCAAACCTGGGTTGGCTGCCTTACCCATAGCACTATCACTCTGGCCCCATTTTCTTTTTTCTTTTTTTTTTTGGTTTTTTGGCCACACCCGGTGATGCTCAGGGGTTACTCCTGGCTATGTGCTCAGAAATCGCTCCTGGCTATGTGCTCAGAAATCGCTCCTGGCTTGGAGGACCATATAGGACGCCGGGGGATAGAACTGCAGTCCGTCCTAGGCTAGCGCGGGCAAGGCAGACGCCTTACTGCTTGTGCCACTGCTCTGGCCCCTTTGGCCCTACTTTCAAGAACTTTCTAACACGTGCATGAGTGCATGGGAAGGACCAGAGAGTTTCTTGGGTATACCCTGCCTTCCCCACCCACACAGGGCCTGGGGCTCAGAATACTCTTCCAGGCCCTTGTCACCTACTCTGACCATCCTTAGTGTCATGGAATGTCATGTGGGATGTGGAATGGGCAAAGTAGGTCAGGGCAAGTCTGGGCAGAGGATCCCAGGCTTCTGTTAGGGCTCGCCCAGGAAAGCCCCGGAGGTGGCAGACAAGGAGAAGTAATGTCAGTGCTGGTGGTACAAATGTTGCTCTGTTCTGTGTTGTAAAATGTCCGCATTCTAAACTAGCATGACTTCAAGAGGTATCTACAACCAAGCAGCACGGACCCAGATGGTTCCAAACCCTGTAGACCTAACCTTGTCCTAGGACAAGGAACCCTTTGTGGCCCTACAAAATTTTGTTTGTTTGTGGGCTACCCTGGGCAGAGCTCAGACCTTGCTTCTTCCTGGCTCTACACTCAGGAATCACTACTGATGATGCTTGGGGGACCCAATATGATGCTAGAGATCAAATTCAGGTCTGCCACATGCAAAGCAAATTGCCACAGACACTGAACTCTGGCCCTAATAACCATTATTTTCATCTCTTAACTGAGTTCTGGGGTTGACCTTTGCCGGCCCACCATATTTGTTGCTACCTAGTGACCTTGAAGAAATCAAGTCAGGTGACTTCACTAGCTCTCTTGGAAGTACTCCCTGGCCACGCCAGACCCACACCTGCCACTGACTACCTGCATTTCTGCTGAGAATTCTCTCCACAACCCACATCCTCTCCTTTTCTTGCATGTCGCCTTAGAGGGCAGAGCAGTGGAGGACTCCCTTCCCCATCACCCCTTTAAAGTAACAGGGGTGTCTCTACCAAGCTTAGGCTTTTTCTTATTTTGTTTGTTTTTAGGCCACACCTGGCAGTACTTAGGGCTTATTTCTGCCTCTGTGTATGGGATTACTCCTGTGTGATTTAGGGGGCTGGACATGATGCTGGAGATTGAATCTAGGTCCAGCACGTGCAAGACAAATGCCCTTGCCTACTGTTTCATTACTCGGAGGCCCCTGTCTCCTTTTGTTTTTATTCTCAGCACAATTTCTCTGCTCTTCTCTACACTGCCATGCACTGCTCTATTTATTACTCTGTTTCTCTAGAAAATAACTTCCCAGGAGAAGGATGCCCTTATTTCCAATATTCTACATCCTCAGAGCACAGACGTGGAAGGTACAAGACACTAAGTGCTTTCATAGGCTAGTGTTGAATGTTTCTAAAATCCCCCTTTCTCACTTTCTATGCTGAGACTGGGTGATTAGTGACAATCTTTCTTAAATTGATATCCATCTGGTCCCTCTCAAAGGTCAATCTCACTTAGTTATCACCTGGCCAATTCCTTAATGCAGGCCTGTCATTTGCAGATTTGCATTGAGATTCAGGCATTAAAAGAGAAAAGTCTGTACACATAAGGCAGTGGCACCACTAAATAAATGAATATGAGCAGAAGTCCCTTAGTCTGGATTCTACTTGGTTAACAATGGAGGCAGCAGGGGCTAGCTAGAGCTATAGCACAATAGAGAGGGCATGTGATTGGGTTCTATTCCCAACATCCCATATGGTCTCCTGAGCATGCCAGGAGTGATTTCTGAGCACAGAGCCAGGAGTAACCTCTGAGTGCTGCCGGATGTGGCCAAACCTCGCCCCCCTCCCAAAAAACAAAACAAAACAAAAAAAAACCCAACAGCAAATAAAAATACAATGGAGGTAGCAGGGCCATAGAGAGGAGTTGGAGGGTGAGTTTGTGGACAGAAAGAGAACCAGCCTATCTTTACAGTGTTGGATGTGCTTGTTTAGATGTCTGAAAACCAGCAACCTTTGAGTAGCTCCGACATATAGTGGGGCTGTGCTCTCAAACACTTACCTGTAGAGCACTGCTCCTGTGGGCATGACCCTCGTCCTGGTCCTCAGGGGTGAGAGGTTATTGGGGGATGAATCTTGTTTCCTGCAGAATTTTTGTTTCTCTTGCTGGAAACCACCATGGCATTGGGGGTCCCAATACTGGACCTATCTGGGGTAAATCCAAGTTGGGGAGAAACAAGCTTGTGGTGCCGTTAGGTCTGCAAGTACAATTTTCTCAAATGTCCAAATCTTATATATATATATTTTTTGGCCATACCCTGTGGTGCTTAGGAGTTACTCCTGGCTCTGTGTTCAGAAATCGCTCCTGGCAGGCTCGGGGGACCATATGGGATGCCAGTATTCAAACAACCATCGTCCTGGATTGGCTGATGCCAGGCAAAAGCCCTACCTCTGTGCTATCTCTTCAGCCCTCAAATGACCAAATCTTTTTTTTTTTCTTTTAGGGCCACACTCGGTGATGCTCAGGGGTTACTCCTGGCTATGTGCCATATGGGACGCTGAGGATTGAACCATGTGCAAGGCAAACACCCTAATGCTTGTGCCACCACTCCAGCCCCCAAATGACCAAATCTTAATGGATTCTGCTTAGATTGTTAGTAAAGAGCTCTTGTCTTGCATGTGGCTGACTTGCTTCAATGCCCGGCTTCCTATATGGCCCCTTGAATATGTTCTGGAGTGATTTCTGAGAACCAGAGTCAGGAGTCAGCCTCAAGTATTGCTGGGTGTTGCATCCCAGAAAGACAAAGAAAAACAAAGGCCCAAAGCAAAAACAGAGCTCCTTTCTAAATACCAATTATTCTTTTAGTATTAAAATATTAAACATGGAATATGATGAATGATCTATAAATGAACAGAGAAATACTATTTTGGGATGGGGGCACCCGGCAGAGCCTAGGAATAAATCCTGGCTCTGCACTCAGAAATTACTCCTGGCAGGCTTGAGAATCATATGGGATGCTGAGGGTCGAACCTAGGACACTTGCATGCAAGGCAAATGCCCTACTTGCTGTGCTATTGGTCTGGCCGAAAAAATATGTGAAGGTGAAATGAGAAAGTACTCAAAATGTGATAACCTATCCCGGAATAGAGAAACAATATCTTTTAAATAGATTCCTAAAGATTAAACAAGAATTTGTTTATTGTGTGGTTAATTATTACCTATAATAGGCACCCAGGTAGTTTGACTATTATTATTACTGCTACTATTATCAATTTATTTAAAAAACAAATATTGTTTTAAGCAAATAAAGTCAAACTAAACAAAACTAAAGAAAGGAATAGATCAGTTAACTTTTATTTATAGATACAGATACAAATGCCCCATATAACTTACCTTTAAATTAAGAAAGCAATATAGTAAAAGAATTAGCTGCTAAACTTAAGAAAATCTTAAATGTAGCTTATTTATTAATTATTAATTTTGCGGGCCCGGAGAGATAGCACAGCGGTGTTTGCCTTGCAAGCAGCCGATCCAGAACCAAAGGTGGTTGGTTCGAATCCCAGTGTCCCATATGGTCCCCCCGTGCCTGCCAGGAGCTATTTCTGAGCAGGAGTGACCCTTGAGCAATGCCGGGTGTGGCCCAAAAACCAAAAAAAAAAAATTTAATTTTGCTGGGGGCTGCACCTGGTGATGTTCTGGGGCTACTCCTGGCACTGTGCTTGGGGTCACACCTGGCAGTTGTTCATGGAGCCATGGAATTCCCAGGGATTAAACCTGAGGTTCCCACATGGAAAAACAATGGACTTAAATAAACTATCCAGATTAATATGCCTCAATTTGGGGCTGAAAAGATAGTAGGTAAGGTATTTTTCTTGCATGTGGCCAACCTGGGTTCCAGCCCATCTAGTCCCCTGTGTACTGCCAAGAGTGATCCCTGAGTGCAGAGTCACTGCACCTATGGCACCTGCTGTGGCCCAAAAACAAATGAAAAAAGGCCATCATTTGAAGAACTTTAAGCTTTAAAAACATTAGACATGTTCCTCCCCCCATATTTTTTGAGGAGGGGACTTTGGGCCACACCAGGTGTTGCTTAGAATTGATTCCAGACTCTGTGCTCAGGTTTACCCTTAGTGTGGCTTAGGATAAAATGCCCAGGATTAAACCAAGGTTGGTTAGTGTAAGGCCAGTGCTTTATCTTCTGTACTGTCTCTGCAGTCCTCAGTGTGTTTTATTTTCACATGATAAGTTACATATTTTTTTTTTTTTGGTTTTTTGGTTTTTGGGCCACACCCATTTAACGCTCAGGGGTTACTCCTGGCTATGCGCTCAGAAGTCGCTCCTGGCTTGGGGGACCATATGGGACGCCGGGGGATCGAACCGCGGTCCGTCCTAGGCTAGCGCAGGCAAGGCAGGCACCTTACCTCTAGCGCCACCGCCCGGCCCCGATAAGTTACATATTTAAAAACAAGAGTCAGCATAAAACTTAAAAACTTAAAACTTTTACTTAAAACTTAAACTTTTCTACAAAGAACAGGCTATGGGTATTTTAGTATATTTTTATATTGTGTGTGTGTATGTGTGTGTGTGCATGCGCGCATGTATGTGTGTGTGTGTGTGTGTGTGTGTGTGTGTGTCTGACCCACACCAGGCATTGCTCAGAGGCTACTCCTGGCTCTGTACTGAGGAATAACTCCTGGTTTTTCGGGGACCACATGGGATGTTGGGAATCAAACCTGGGTTGGTCACATTCAAGATAAGTGTCCTCCCCTCTGTGCTATTATTGTTCCAGTCTCAATATCTCATCATTTTTTCATGTAATATTTCACTTGATCTATGAGTGTTATGTGAGAAGAAATAAAAACTTTAATGGACTGAGCACATGCTTTACACTGGGAGGCCCAGATTTAATCCCTACTACTGCACAATACCTAGAGCATCTCTGGGTGTGGCTCCAAAGCTAAAAAGAAAGAAAGAAAGAAAAAAAAAACTATGTTGCAGGACCAGAGCAAAAGCACAAAAAGTAGGTCTTTTGCTTTGCACACAGCCAACTGGATTTTATTCCAGGCATCTCATATCATTTCCTTAGTCATCCAGGAGTAATTTCTGAGTGCAGAGCCGGAAGTAACCTTTGAATGCTACTGGGTGTGGCCCAGAAACATGAACATATTTTTCGCTCTATAAAATGCCCTGTGCCACTCGACCATAAGACACATACAGTTTTTATATGCTCTCCTCCCCTGCACTCTGGATTCAGCTCCAGGAGGCATTTGCTCCATAAGACACAGTTTCGGCAAAAAAGTTAGTCTTATGCTACAAAAAATATGGAACATTGCAGCTAAGTTATTAAAATAAAGGAGACCATTGCTAAAAATACCTGAGAAAGTTGCCGGCCATACTATCACACCAAAAATCAGGAAGTTGCTTACCGAAAATATTAGCCATAACTAAAAAAAACACAAGAGTGCTTTTGACTTTACTAAAGATAAAATGTAATATATTGTTTTTAATTTAACTTGTTAAATGAAAGATATTTTTCTTTGTTCTTAGTGAAGCAAGATAGATGTCTAGTTTATAGAAATTTACAGTTATTTTGGTAAATATACATACATTTAGGACTTCTAGATTACCTTATAACAGAAAACAAGTCCAGAAAAATAAAGTAACTTGATCACAATTTTGATTGTGGATGCACTACCCCAAAATTTAAAAAATGGGAGCCACCATTACATTTAAATAATAGACTAGGAAGATCGGCAGAGCGTAAGTGGGGAAGGCACTTGCCTTGCACATTATTGATCCTGGTTTAATCCCTGGCAACCCATATTGTCCTCTGAGCTCTTCCAGGAGTGATTCCTGGGTGCAGAGCCAGCAGTAGTAACCCAGTAACCCGTGAGCACTGCAGGTGTGTGTGTGTGTGTGTGTGTGTGTGTGTGTGTGTGTGTGTGTGTGTGTGTGACCAACCCCTGCTCCCAAACAAACAAGGAAACAGCTCTACAATCACAGTGCACCTGAGTAACAGAACTCCCTTCCCACATGCCACTGCGGGGCTGTGCACTTTTGGGGGGTTGCCTGGGCTTGCTTAGAAAGCAAAGACTTAGAGAACAGGCACCTGTAGGTGGCATCTCTGCTCAAATAGTTGAGTCCTCGTGGCAGAAGGAAGATGTAAATTTGGGGGGGGAAATCTGGGCGGCTCAATCCTGCCTCCTTCCTTTCCGGCTCAGTTGGTGTCAACATGATGTCAAACCAGGCTACTGCAGAGCTTGGCTGCTGTGGCAGCCAAGGCCCAGCCCTGAAGGGACATGGCAGGACTGGTTTGCCCTTTGGAACCACATATGTGGGCAGCTAAGAGAGGTTGTCCAGAAACTGTTCCTGGTCAGTTAAGACTCCTGCACTTTTTTTGGTTTTGTTTTTGGGTTATTCCTGGGGTTATTCCTGGCTCTGCACTCAGGGATCACTCCTGGCAGTATTCAGGAGATCTATACAGGATGCTGGGAATACAACCCAGATTGGCTGTGTGCAAGGCAAACACCCTACCCACTGTACTATTGCTCTGTCTTCCTAAACTCCTCTTGCTGGGTACCAAGGACCCAGGGACTGGGGGACTATCTAGACTGCTGGTCTAGACAGAGAAGGTGCCACAGACAGGCAGGTACTGAGCAAGGAAGCTTCCACCCCACCTGGATACTGACCTGTCCAGGGCTGATTCCCACAGCCCCACCCTGCAAAATTGTTGGACAGGGACCCAGTTCAGGGGCACCTCCTGCCAAAGACACAGCCTGGAACCTCGTGCAAAGACATTTACTAGGAAGTGTGTGCATGGACAGAGAGCAGGGAGGTTGAGGGGGCCTAGCTCCAAGTCCCTATTCTTGGCAGAGGAGATGTGGAGGCCCCACATTGGGATTATTTACAAGGATACTTTGGGCAGCCCATGAGAGCTGTACCTGTGGGAATCAAGCAACTGAAGGTTCTTGAATTGCCCTGGGCCTTGTTGTCTGGTCTCTTGGGCTCCCATGCTTCCTTGGCTTCTTCCCCTGAGTGTTTTCCTTAGGAAAGGTTTTGCTTTCATTTGTTTCTTGGGTCTACAGGGATTCACTTGATTGCTTGTTTTCTGTCTTGCTTCCAGGGATTCTGTTGTTTATGCTATTGGATCAGAACTTCAAAGTTCACATTGATAGTCATAATTGTCTCATGAGAAGATGTGATTAAATGTAGATTGCACAAGGCCTGAGAGATAGGACCAGGGTAGGGCTGCCATGAGTGGAGTTTGCTCCCTGGCACTGCTCAAGTTCCTTTGACTGGCTTGCAGTGTTCCCTGAGTATAAAGCCAGGAGTAAACCCGGACCCACAGACAGGTGTGGCTCTCCAACAAAAAACAACTGATACAACACGACAATTGCCTTAATTATCTTTTTTTTTTTTTACTTGGTTTTAGGGCCACACCTGCAGTTTTCAGGGCCGATTCCTGGCTCTATGCTCAGAAATTGCTTCTGGCAGGCTTGGTGGACCATACGGGTGTGGGCGGCCAGGGATTGATCCCAGATCAGTTGCGCAAGGCAAACCTCCTCCCTGCTGTACTATGGCTCCAGTCCTCATCTTTATTTCTGAATATTTATTTTGATCTGGAGCTCATAGCAGAAGTGTTTGGTGATTACTCCTGGCACTGTGCTCATTCTTGGCAGTGTTTGTGTGTGTGGCTGGGATCACTTAATTGTGTTCAAGGCAAGCACTTGACCCCTGTACTATCTCTATGACCCCATTTAAAAAAATCTGCTCTTTTGTCTTTGCATGCCAGTGCTCAGGGTATACTCCTGGCTCTGTAGCTGAGGATCCTTCCTGATGGTGCTGGGAATCATGAGGTATCAGGGATTACCCCCACTCCAGTGTTCCACGCTCCAAATATGCGCTCAATCCCTGAGATATCACTCTGGCTCAACTTCATTCAGTGCCTAGCTCAGAAAAGTTGAGTGCACCCAACCATCTCTAGAGCTCCTTCATCTGTGCACACATATGTCTGTGCCCACTCATCAGCTCTCTTCTTCTCCACCCACATACTCTGTCTGGGAATTTGACACCACTGGGTAATTCACTCAAGTGGAGCTGCACAGTATGATCCTTTGGCCACTGATTATTTCACCGAGGATCAAAAACTCGAGGTCCTTTAATGTTGCACCTGATGGTTCCTGAATTCCATTTCTTTACACACAGAACAATATTCCATGGAAGAGATTAGAGACCATTTTCATTTTTTTTGTTTTTGTTTTTGGGCCACGCCAGGTGACACTCAGGGGATTCTCCTGGCTATGTGCTCAGAAATCGCTCCTGGCAGGCTCTGGGGACCATATGGGATGCCAAGGATAGAACCCAGGTCCGTGCTGGGTTGACTGCATGTAAAGGCAAATGCTCTATCGCTGTACTATTGCTCTAGCCCCAAGAGGCCATTTTCTTATTCACATGGCATTAGGTACTGTCAGTAAACTCATAGGCTGATTGAGGGGCTCTTCTGGTTTTAAAGTTGAACAAACAGATTCATGAAACTCAGTAAGTTCAAACTCAGGAAATTTCAAAGCAAGTAGTTTATGCCTAAGTCTCTGGAGAGGTGACAGAAGATTCCTCACTAATTGGAAAGTTTTTCATCCAGCTCCCTCCTTCTCTCTGTCCTTAAATAGTCTGTTTTTATTATTTGTATCACAATGGTGCAGAGTGAAAATATTAGGGGAAGAGAGTTGGCTCTGACAGTGGAATTATCTTCCTCAGGTCTTAGATTAATCAGTTTTTTTCTACACGGGGAAGGTAATGTGAAACTGTTTGTTTTTTTTTTTTTTTTTTGGGGGGGGGGGGCCTTGGGCCACACCTGGCGGTACTCAGGGATTATCCTGGCTCTGTGCTCAGAAATTGCTCCTGGCAGGCTAAGCGGATCATATGGGATGCTGGGAATAGAACTTGTTCATCCTGGGTCAGCTGTGTGCAAGGCAAATGCCCTAGTGCTGTGCAATTGCACCAGACCCTGTTGTTTATTTTTTTTGGAAGCAGCCATTCTAATGGAAGTACTATGGTCCTGACTCTTTAATCTTTAGAGTTTTGATTTACCTTTCCCTAATATGAAACTCTTGACCAACATTTCATTAACTAGCTGACCATTTGTGTGTTTTTGAGAAAACGCCTAGTCAAATTCTTTGTCATTTTCAGCTGTGTGGGATGGGGTGGGATTTAGGCAACATTTCCAGATTTTAAAAGCTATTCTGGCTTTCTGTGTTAAAGAGTGATCCCTGGAGTCACTGTGCTGGGGGAGCCTATATGTGATGCTGGGGATCAAATTCAGGTCGGTATGTGCAAAGCAAGTACCTACCTGCTGTACTATCCCTCTGGCCCCAGGATATCTTTTTTGTTTGTTTGGTTTTTGTTTTTGGGTCACACTGGGCCAGGGATTACTCCTGGATCTGCACTTAGGACTCACTACTGGTGGTTTTGGGGAACTAACCTGGGTCAACTACTGCAAGGAAAATGCCCTCCCTGCTATACTATGGCTCCAACTCCCCAATAAAGTCTTTTTGTTAAGTTATTGAAATTCTCTGCATATCCTAGGTGTTAGCCCATTATCAGATACTGATCTATAACTTTTCTCCTGTTCCACATGCTGTTTCTCATTGTTCATTGTCCTTCGTTGAGCAAAAGTTTTAAATTTGCTGCTACTATTATCTAATTTTATTTTATTTCCTGCATTTCAACTAATACTCAAGAAATGATCACCAAATCCAATGCCATGAAACTTTGTTTCTATATTCACTCTTAGAAGAGTTTTATAGTTTTAGGTCTTTGTTCAAATTCCTTTTTTTTTGTTTGTTTGTTTGTTTTTGGGTCACACCCGGCGTCGGCACTTAGGGGTTACTCCTGGCTCTGCACTCAGAAGTTACTCCTGGCAAGCTCAGGAGACCATATGAGATGCTGAGATTTGAATCATTGTCCCAAATTGGTTGCATGCAAGGCAAATGCCCTACCGCTGCACTATCTCTCCGGCCCAATTTTCAATGAATTGTTCTATAAGGGTCCAAATTTATTCTTTTGTCTGATTCCAAGCATAGTAGGTTGAAAAGATTATTATTTTGTTTTTGTTTTATTATGTTTTTGTTTGTCATACCCTGCACGCTCAGGAATTACTCCTGGTGGTATTTGGGGATCATCTGGGTGCCAGGGCTTGAACTCAGGTTGTCCGTGTGTAAGGCAAAACACACTCCCTATTGTACTATCTCTGGCACTGAAAAGATTATTATTTTACCATTCACCGAGTGGAAATCATTTAGCTACACATATAAAGATTTACACTTCTGTTCTATTGATCTGTCTGAGTTCCACACTGTTTTGATGACTGTAGTTTTGTAGTTGGTTCTGTAATTAGGATGTTATTTTCTTCAAGATTGCCTCAGCCATTCAGGGTCCTTGGACAGTCCATATAAATTTTAGGGTTAGATATTTATTAATTCTAAAATAAAAGCCATTTGGAATTTCAGGAAATTTCATTAAAGCTATAGATTGTTTTATATAGTACTAACATCCTAAAAGATTGTCTTTCATGGCTGGAGAGATAGCAATGGGGCCAGTGCCTGGCTTGCTTGTGGCCAATAAGTGACTAAGCCCTGGCATATCATATGGTCACCCAGGCACCTACAGGAATGATCCCTGAGCATTGCCATGTGAGGCCCCCCCCCCCCCGAAAATAAATTGTTGTCCAAATTATGAACATGGAGAGTCTTTCCATTTATTTGTATCTTTAATTTATTTAAACAACATTTAATAGTTTTCAATGTATGTTTTGCCTCCATGGTTAAATTTATTCTGAAGGATTTTATTAATTTTGATTTTATATTTTGTATTGCAAATACAATTATTTTCAATTCCTTTTTTACAACAGTAAAATTTTTTTCTAGTTCCTTGAGGAATAGATGGCTCATTTGATATATCTGTTCTTTTTCTTTATTTCTTTTTTAAAATTTTATTGTGGTCAAAATGAATTACAAATTTTTCACAGTAATATTTAAGGCACAGAGTGACAACGAATGAGGGGCATTCTCACAACCAGTGTTGTCCTCCCTCCATCCCTGTTCCCAGCATGCATCCCACATCTCCCTCCTTTACCCCCGATAATGCGAGTGCAACTGTTCTCCACTTGTATAGCTTGTTGTAGATTGGATATGGATTTTGTTGTTGTCGACTTTGGATTTGGTATTCAAGTCTGATCATTGTTTATTTCCACCAAAGGAACATTACCCCACCTCAAATTATGAGGCTGGTCAAGGTGATTCCAGTAATGTGGTTCTATTGGAAATATAAGAAAAGATATGGGAGAAGAAAAAACAAAGAAAAACAAAACAAAACAAACAAACAAAAAACACCGGGCAAACAAAAAAGAGAAAAACTAGGAGGAGTCTGTCTAGGTGTTATAAATATCAATTTAGAAGAAGGAAAAAAAGAAGAAAAAGGTAGCAAAACAAAACAAAAACAATAAGGGAGTAACAAAAGTACAAAAAGAATAAAAAAATAATAAACCAAAAACCAAAACCATCAGCTATGAAAAACAAAAAACAAAACAAAAAAAACAGACCAGCAACTTCTTAAAAAAAGGGTTGTGTTTCTCCTCCTCCTCCTCCTCCCCCTCTTCCTCCTCCCCCTCCTCCTCCTCCCCCTCCTCCTCCTCCCCCTCCTCCTCCTCCCCCTCCTCCCTCTCTTCCTCCTCCTTCTCCCCCTCCTCCCCCTCCTTCTCCTTCTTCCTCCTCCTCCTCCTCCCCCTCCTCCTTCTTATCCTCCCTCTTCTTCCTCCTCCTCCTCCCCCTCCTCCCCTCCTCCTTCTTCTTCCTCCTCCTCCCCACCCCCTCCTCCTCCTTCTTCTTCCTCCTCCTCTTCCTCCTCCCCCTCTTCTTCCTCCTCCCCTCCCCCTCCTCCTCCTTCTTCTTCCTCCTCCTCTTCCTCCTCCCCCCTTTTCTTCCTCCTCCTCCTCCTCCTTCTTCTTCTTCCTCCTCCTCTTCCTCCTCCCCCCTCTTCCTCCTCCTCCTCCTCCTCCTCCTCCTTCTTCTACCATTTTTGCATAGGCACGGTAAATATTGGGGAAATTAGAACAGGAATTCCCTTGGCCCAAGAGATACAGGATTTCTCTGCCCTTGAAGCATACTGCATGGGAACAACTACAGGCTCCAGATTCACCCATTTACACAGCCAAAGGTCTTTTTATGGTGCCAGGAAACTTTCCACTCAGATGTGGGTGATGACATCTCACCTCTGTAGCTGGAGATCTTGTTATTTGCATTGGTCATAGGGTGAAGGCTAGGAGAGAGTTTTTCTTTATAGTTTTAGAAGTTCTTTTCTATCACTGTTGTTGTAATCAGTCTTCTGTAATTAGTGGCCTTGGTTTTTGTTCAGATCCTAGGACAGAGTCTTTCAACATGGTTCTAGAAGTTCTGCTCAGTCAAAGTTGTCAAAGTCAGACCTCTGAAATTAGAAATCTTGTTTTTTTTTTAAATAATTTTTATTTTGACCAAAATGGATTATAAATCTTCCACAGTAATATTTTAGGTACATAGTGACATTGAATCAGAGGCATTTCCACCACCAATGTAGTCCTGTTCCCCTGTTCCCAGCTTTCATCCCATATCTCCCTCTTTTGCCCTCCGGACTGTGAGTATAAGTGGTCCCTTCTGTGTCTAGCTAGTAGATGGCGTATTGATTCTGTTGTCATTGGCTTTGGATTTAGTGTTTAAGTCTGATCATTTTTTATTTCTACTCAATGTTCATACTACTGTTTGGTCTTGGTACCCTTCATTATTTCCCCCTCAATTTGTAAGGCAGAACAAGATGTTGGTTTTTTGTATGAATCCTAGGCCGAGGCCTAGGCTAGGAACTTCCTTATTGGTCCCTTGATAGGTTTTGTCTAGACCATGTTCGTCAAAGTCAGTCTTCTGTAGATAGTGATTTTGGTTTTTGCTTTGGGCAAAGATGACACGTCTCCTGATTGCATCATACATTAGGTGATGAGATAGGGCAGCCCTCTCTTAGCTTATGTTGTTGCTATTTCCTCATGTCAGGATGCCATGTTAAAACTGGTGTAAGTTGATGCCAGGATGGCATTCAGAGTATCCCCAGGAGGAGTTTGGTTCCTGGTGCTGTTGCTGGAACCTGTGTCGTTGGTTCCATTTCTGGGATCTGGGGTTCTGGGTTGGATGGTCGCTGTCCAATCACATAGAGTCTAAGTTGGGTCCACATGACACATGTTCAGGGTGGGAGGCAACCCTATATTATAAAAATATGGATTCTTATCCCTAGAAGATAAGAACTTGTTTCTGTGCATAACATTTCCCTTTATTTAGAGTATCCATACAAAAGGGTATGGTGACATACTATATTGCTGGTGGATTTGGAGGTAAGAATGATAGTCAGCACAATCTTTGTGCCCTGGTTTTGACTTGAGCTTTTATCCCAGGCAAGACTTTTCTTGTAGGTTTTTGTACCAAGCAGAACCAAAACAGATGAGGTTGGAGAGAGAAAGAGAGGAAAAAATTATATCTACCTATTTATCTAATAGAAGAAATAAATAAAAATACATTTAAAGAAGGCATTAAAGGAAAAATGCTGTTTATGAGGCTAACTTACTTTTGGGAATAAACAAACTAGGAGGTATTATTATAGAGGTATTAAACACACAAAGGAAATATAGGCTTCCCCATTGAGTCTTTTGAAATATTCTTGTTGGGGTTGGAATCCAGGGTATTTTTTCATCATACATAGTGTCTTATTGGGTTTGAGAAATTATTTGTAGCCATGAGGGAAGTATCCTTGGGCAGGTGTGTTGGTTGTAATTTCTTGCCAAGGCATGTGATGTGGGACTGGGAGGGTATCCTTTTGGTTTGGGAGCTTGGTGGTGGTTTATTGGAGCAGGAAGTTGGTCTTGGTACCCAATGGGTTAATAACTGAGGGTAAATAGGGTTAAATAAGGAAGAATAATGGATCAGGATTGAGGGGTGAGAGGACAAAAGGATTTCTGAAGGGGGGAAGAGGAATAATATATAAGAGGGGCTATGTACATTTTAGGCATGGCTTGTTTACATTTTAGGTTTGGCAATCAGTGAGGAGTCCACTGTCTACAAACTCATGCCCATATAAAGACAGACATTAGTGTTCTATTCTTAGGTTGTTGTTGGAGGCCTGACCCTCATAGGCTGGGTCTGAGCTCTTAAGATAGGATTGAGTTAAAAAAAAAGATAAATAATTGATTAAGATATGTCTTAGGAGAGAAAGGAGGGGGAAAACAAAAGATAAGAGAGAAGAGAAAAGAAGAATAAGTAAATACAGTGAAATTAAGTTAAAGAGGATTTGGCTAGAGTGTCGGTATTGGAGGGTTTTCCCCTTTCAAGGCTCTTCATCACTGACGGGATGGTCTTTGCTAAATAAAGGTTTCAGGATTATATAGTGGCTGGAGTTTTTTAGGCTAAGCATGTTTTTTGCATCTAGAGTACTAAGCAATGTGGCGGTGAGGACTATAGGACGTAGTTACCCTATGTAGTATCTTAAGTATAGAGCAACTGACAGCGAGAGCTTTTTTTTTTCCTAACATAGATTGAATTGATGAAGAAGAATAAAGAAGAGAGGGAAAAAGAAGTAGAGGGAAGAAGAGAGAAAGAGAGAAAAATGAAAAGAGAGAGAGAGAAAAAAAGGAAGTAGAGATTTGCCACGTGTTCGATGAGTGGGACCTGTAGCATAAGTCTGTGGTGCGCCATTGACTGTTTCAGTGGTTTGAATGATCATATGCTTTGGGTCCTCCCCTAAAGGTCCCAGGCCAAGGTCCAGCGCTTCCTGGTCTGGCGGGGGGTGGGGGGGAGAGGGGGCTCAAACCTGTTCAAAAGGTCCCAGCTGGGAACAGGGATGGAGGGAAGACAACATTAGTTGTGGGAATGCCCCTGATTCAATGTCACTATGTACCTAAAATATTACTGTGAAAGATTTGTGAACCACTTTGGTCAAAATAAATTATTAGGGCCCGGAGAGATAGCACAGCGGTGTTTGCCTTGCAAGCAGCCGATCCAGGACCAAAGGTGGTTGGTTCGAATCCCGGTGTCCCATATGGTCCCCCGCGCCTGCCAGGAGCTATTTCTGAGCAGACAGCCAGGAGTCACCCCTGAGCAACGCCGGGTGTGGCCCCCCCCCCCAAAAAAAAAAAACAAAAAAAAATAAATTATTAAAATAAAAAGTAAGGTACCAGCTCTTTCTTTCTTTCTTTCTTTCTTTCTTTCTTTCTTTCTTTCTTTCTTTCTTTCTTTCTTTCTTTCTTTCTTTCTTTCTTTCTTTCTTTCTTTCTTTCTTTCTTTCTTTCTTTCTTTCTTTCTTTCTTTCTTTCTTTCTTTCTTTCTTTCTTTCTTTCTTTCTTTCTTTCTCTCTCTCTCTCCCTTCCTTCCTTCCTTCCTCCTTCTTCCTTCCTTCCTTCCTTCCTTCCTTCCTTCCTTCCTTCCTTTCTTTCTTTCTTTCTTTCTTTCTTTCTTTCTTTCTTTCTTCTTCCTCCTTCCTTCCTTCCTTCCTTTCTTTCTTTCTTTCTTTCTTTCTTTCTTTCTTTCTTTCTTTCTTTCTTTCTTTCTTTCTTTCTTTCTTTCTCTTCCTTCCTTCCTTCTTTCTTTCTTCTTTCTTTCTTTTTCTTTCTTTCTCTCTCTTTCTTTCTTTCTTTCTTTCTTTCGTTCTTTCTTTCTTTCTCTTTCTTTCTTTCTTTTCTTTCTTTCTTTCTTTCTTTCTTCTCTTTCTTTCTTTCTTTCTTTCTTTCTTTCTCTTCTTTCCCTCCCTCCCTCCCCACCTCCCTCCCTCCCTCTCTCCTTCCTTCCTTCTTCCTTCCTTCCTTCCTTCCTTCTTCCTTCCTTCCTTCCTTCCTTCCTTCCTTCCTTCCTTCCTTCCTTCCTTCCTTCTTCCTCCTTCCTTCCTTCCTTCCTCCTTCCTTCCTTCTTCCTTCCTTCCTTCCTTCCTTCCTTCCTTCCTTCCTTCCTTCCTTCCTTCCTTCCTTCCTTCCTTCCTTCCTTCCTTCCTTCCTTCCTTCCTTCCTTCCTTCCTTTTCTTTCTCTCTTTTTAAAGGCTATACCCAGCCATGCTCAGAGCTCACTCTGTTCTGGGGGATCGTTTCTGGTCGGACTCAGGGGACCATATACAGTACTTGGGATCAACTCCAGTTTGGCCATGTGCAGAGCAAGTGCCCTATTCACTGTCCTCTCTCTGGCCTTCAAAAAAGTTTTTCATATTTGTGCACTTCTACTTAAGAATGACTTACTGTTTGGGGGCTGGAGCAATAGCACAGTGGATAGGGCATTTGCCTAGCACAGGGCCAATCTGTGATCATTCCCTGGCATTCCATATGGTACCCCAAGTCTGCCAGGAGTGATTTCTGAGTGCAGAACCAGGAGTAACCTCTGAGTGCTGCCTGGTGTGGCCCCCAAAACAAACAAACAAAAATGACTTATTTGGGTTACTTTTCAGTTTCTATACTGAGGGAAAAAAAATTTTTTTTTTTGCCATAGCTAGTCTAAGAAAACTAAGCCAATTCCTACCTCTTTGCAGAGAAGTATTGGAAAATTTCTCATTGTCATTGATAAAAAGACTTGACCAGTGTTTCTTCTTTTGTTTATAGCGACAAATTTGAACCCAGAACTTCATATATATGAAGCATGTGAGCCACTTTCCCTGATCACTGTCCCTGCCTGCAGCTTAAAATTTTATTGTTTGAAGATCTTCAGCTAGTGTAATAGGCATAAATCTAGTATGCTTTAGTCATCTACTCTAAAATATTTCTGTGGTAAATATAATTTCTGGATATGTAAGTTGATGCCATCTTTACTTTACTTTACTTTACTTTAAAGCTTATATACCCTTAGACATGGGAAGTCTCAAAAAACCATTGGCATCTGGCAACAGTGACTGGAGTTATCTCTAAGAACATGTCCCTGGAGTGAGCTGCCTGAATTAGTCAGGCAATTGTAAAACCTAAACATTTTAAATTTGGATTTATTGTTTAATATTGAACAATGTCAACTTGAGTTCACTGTTTAATATTCAACAATGTCAAGTTGAGTTCATTGTTTAATATTCAACAATGTCAAGTTGAGTTCGTTGTTTAATATTCAATAATGTGAAACTGAGTTCGTTGTTTAATATTCAGCAATGTCAAATTGAGTTCATTGCTTAATATTCAACAAGGTTTGTACCAGCAAGGCAGCGTCACAGGAAAACATCAAATATGTTTCATCACTGGCGATTCATTGGAGATGTGACAGACTCCACTGCTTACTGATGTCAGCCAACACCCATACCTTTATCTTCTTTTATTTAACACCCAGTGATGCTCAGGGGTTACTCCTGGCTATGCAATCAGAAATAGCTCCTGGCTTGGGACGCCAAGGGGATCGAACTACAGTCCGTCCTAGGTCAGCCACGTGCAAGACAAACACCTTACAACTGTGCCACCACTCTGGCTTCAATCTTCTTTTATTTTTATTAATTAATTAATTAATTTAAACTTTCTGTTTACAAAGTTGTTCATGATTGAGTTTCAGTTATGTAATGTTCAACACCCTTCACCAGAGCACATTTCCCACCACCAATATCCTCCCCACCTTCTCTCTCCCCCCACCTCTGATTTTTGGGCCACACCCAGCAGCGCTCAGTGGTTACTCCTGGCAGGCTTGGATGCTGCTGGGGATTGAACTCAGGTTGACCATTGTGTAAGGCAAAATATCCTATCTGCTGTGCTATCACTTCTTCCTTCCCTTCTTTCTTTCTTCCTTTTTTTTTTTTTTTTTTGGTTTTTGGTTTTTGGTTTTGGGGCCATACCTGGTGACACTCAGGGGTTACTCCTGGCTGTGTGCTCAGAAGTCACTCCTGGCTTGAGGGACTATATGGGACACCGGGATTTGAACTACCTTCCAACCTGGATTGGCTGCATGCAAGGCAAATGCCCTACTGCTGTGCTATCGCTCCGGGGCTCTTTTTCTTTTTTCTTTCTTTTCTTTTTCCTTTTTCTTTTCTTCCATAGAGGCTTTTTTATGGACTCAGGAATTACATCCCTAGAAAAAGAATCCCAGGATTTTCCCTCCTGTGTGTTTTTGTCTTGCTTCTTCATGGTCCATGATGCCAGCTGAGGTTGTCAGTACAATGAAACCAAACTGACGGGATGGGAGTAGATTGTTCTGCCACTTCTCTAGATTTGCTGCACATCAAATCCAGGGCTGATCACACCATACTTATTCAACCTGCCTGTTAGGTTCACGACAATTTTCCCGGCTCTGTGATCATCGATGATTTCAAATTCACCAATGTAAACGTACTTCATCATCACCGTCAGGAACCTCACGATGATCTTGGAGCACGGCCTGATGAGCACCAGGCGCTTGCCTTGCTTCTCGGCATTGTTGATGCTCTTTGAGGGCATCAGCCAGCACGTTCATGCGCACCATGGTGGCGGCACGGAAAGATGGCGGAAAGAGGTTCTTTTCTCTCTCTTTTCTTTTCCTTCTTTCTTTCTTTCATTCTTTCTTTCTCTTTCTTCTTTCTTTCCTCTTTCTTTCTTTCTTTTTCGTTCTTTCTTTTCCTTTCTTTCTCGGTCTTCTCTCTTTCTTCCTTTCTTCTTCCTTCCTTCCTTTCCTTCCTTCCTTCCTTCCTTCCCCTTCCTTTCCTTCCTTCCTTCCTTCCTTCCTTTCCTTCCTTTCCTTCCTTCCTTCCTTCCTTCCTTCCTTCCTTCCTTCCTTCCTTCCTTCCTTCCTTCCTCCTTCCTTCCTTCCTTCCTCCCTCCCTCCCTCCCTCCCTCCCTCCCTCCCTCCCTCCCTCCCTCCCTCCCCTCCTTCCTCCCTCCCTCCCTCCCTCCTTCCTCCTTCCTTCCTTCCTTCCTTCTTCCTTCCTTCCTTCCTTCCTTCCTTCCTTCCTTCCTTTTTATCCTTCCTTCCTTCCTTCCTTCCTCTTCCTTCCTTCCTTCCTCTTCCTTCCTTCCTTCCTTCCTTCCTTCCTTCCTTCCTTCCTTCCTTCCTTCCTTCCTTCCTTCCTTCCTTCCTTCCTTCCTTCCTTCCTTCCTTCCTTCCTTCCTTTCCTTTTCCACACATGCCCAGGGCTTTCTCCTATCTCTATGATCAGGGATCATTCCTAGTGGCACTTGGGGAACTATATGCAGTGCTGGAGATCAAATTTGGCCAGGTACATGCAAGGTAAATTCACTATCCTCTAGCTCCTGGCTGATCAAATATATTTTCTAAATTTAAGCTACCATGAATAGAATGAATTTATTTTTAATTTTCTGGATGGATTTGTGGATTTTTCCCCTCTTGATTATTCTACTGAACATTCTCCAGGTGGTGCTGGGAGGGAGCAAGTCAGAGTGTGCCTTCCTCTCCCTTCTTGGAGACTCCCCTGCCCCATGCATCCCTCACTGGGCTGCCAGCAGAGCTGCTCACCACATTGTGAACCTCCTGTGGTCGTACCTTTTGCGCTCTTCTGCAATGAGCTGGCACTTTTGGAGACCAAGTGGATTTTCTCTCCTTGCGGCTTTAGCTCTCATTTAGCAGCTGCCAACCAGAAGTGAGTGTATTTGTGGTCTCTTCCTTGTCTCTGCAGGGTTGGGCTATGCTCCTTGGGCTGACTTGCAGCCTCCACAGCTGATCATCTTACAGTCATTTATGAAAACAAATTTCAGTTCCTGAACAAGGTCACTAGGCCTGGAACCTGGACAAGCTCCAATCAAACAGCTATCAGGAACTGGAACAAGAACACAGTGAATAGGGTACTTGCCTTTCATGCAGCCTACCCAGGTTTGATCCCTGGCAGGTTCCTCAGAGCCCCACCAGGAGGGACCCCTTTATGCAGGGCCAGAAGTAAGCTTTGTGCAGCTGGGTATGGTCCCCAAACTAACCAACTAACCAAACCAAACAAATAACCTGTCGCCAGAGTGACTAGAACATGAGACCTATATCCAGCCAGGGAGATAAGAGGAAATTCAGGTGCTTCCAGGAGACCATGTCCTTCATGATAAGGGCAAATCAAGAATTTCTGCATCCAGCCTTCCTGCCCTGGTTTTCATTTTCATGTGAAGATGTGGGAGCTGGGGCTGGAGCGATAGCACAGTTGTAGGGCATTTGCCTTGCATTCAGCAGACCTGGATGAACCTGGGTTCGAATGCCAGTATTCTATATGGTCCCCTGAGCCTGGCAGGAGCGATTTTTGAGCACAGAGCCAGGAGTAACTCCTGAGAGCCATCCCCCAAAAAAAGTTGTGGGAGCTCCAGGAGTGACCAGGATTGGGGTATTGATCCTACCAGGAGTTCCTTTTCTTACAGGACATCAGTGGAACTGGTGAATTTGTCTGACCCTTCTTCTCATACCTTTGCCCAGGCTGTGCTACTTCAGAGAACCAGCAAGACTGTCCCCGAGGAAAACAAATAGTCTCCTGAGGGGCCATGGGCAAGGTCAAGGAACTGAGGGTTCCTTGGCTTAATAGGAGAAAACAGTGAGGAGTGCTAGAGAGTTAACACAGGGAAAGGAGCTGACCTTGTACACTTTAGACCCACTTCAATTCCTAGAACTCCATATGTCCCTTGAACCTTCCAGGGGTGATCTCTGAGCACATTGTCAGAAGTAAGTCTAAAGTCACTCCAGGAATACCGCTCCCCACAAAAAACTATTCCAAAATGTGCTATGGAAAGGAAGTGAACATACTGGTGAAGGGTGTAAAATATTATACCATTTTCAGTGCTGTAAATCATGAAGTCTGAAATAAAATTAAAAAGTGAGCAAGGGGCACTGGGATGATAGCACAGTGGAGAGGGAATTTGCTTTGCATGTGGCTGACCTGGGTTCGATCCCTGGCATCCCACATACTCCATTGAGCCTGTCAGGAGTAACTTCTGAGCTCAGATCCAGGAGTAACCCCTGAGTAGCCACCAGATGTGGCCCCAAAACAACAAACCCCCCACCAATAACAAAATCAACAACCATAAAACCCATCAATAACAACAACAACAACAAAAAACACCAAAAAACCCACCAATAACAAAAACAACAACAAAGTGAGCAAAGAAGGCCTTGGGGTGGGTGTTTATGCTACCTCAGAGAGCCTCTGCCCCCAAGAATATGGGTCCTGAGCAATTGCTCTGATGTCCAATCCTAAGCTCAGGCTTGAAGGGCAGAGCTTTTCACATCCTTTGTGAAATGTGCTGATGAGAAGTTTCCCTAAGGGTGCTGGTGGGGGTCGGTTCAACATAGAGACACATGGATGGGGCCTTTGGGGTGCACAGGCATGTGTAGCTCTTGCCATTCCTGAGGGTATGGGGGGCAGGCAGGGAAGAGTTTTCCATGGAAACAGGTGCGCAGAATATTTCAGAACAGACTGTTCTGGAACATTCCATACTCCTCAGGAACTGGTATGGGAATGGGGCAGGAGCTCTCTCTGCTGCCATTTCTGGTTTCTCTGGGGTTTGTCTTTTCTCTGCTCATCTGGGAAAAAAAAAGGACGGAACAAATTCTGCTGGGGAGAGGTCCCACTGCCAAAAACAGAGGTGTGGAAACTGGAAGATACTTTCTGGATTCATTCAGCTGGATTCACAGCTGCCAACTGAGGCCCAAGAAAGGCAGGAAGAGAAGTATTCAAACCTTCCTGACCTCATGAGCCCCCTAGAGTGGATGTTTGAAAGAGTTGCAGAAAAATCGAGAAGGCCCAGTGCCATAGGCTGGCTCAGGGGAGGCCGTGGCTCCTCTGCCTCACTGACAGAAACACTAGCTCATGTGTCTTCCTGCTGGGACAGAGGTACAACAATCTGCTTCTTTTATTATTATTATTATTATTATTATTATTATTATTATTATTATTATTATTAATATTTTGGTTTTTGGGTTTTACATGCCAAAACACCCAATTTACACACCTGGTCACATCAAGGCTTACTCCTGGCTCTGCATTCAGGAATCACTCCTAGCAGTGCTTGGAGGAACCATAAATGGTGCCAGGATTGAACCTGGGTTGGCCACATGCAAGCAACTGCCCTATCTGCTGCTGTGCTGGCTCCTCTTTATTATTATTGCTATTGCTATGATTATGTCATTATTATTGTTCTTGACACACCTGGTAGTGCTCAGGAGACTCTCTGATTCTCTACTTAGCAATGATCCTTAACATTACTTGAGTGATTGATCATGTCATATTAGGGGACCATATTGGGTGCCAGTGATTGAACTGGCTTGGCAACATGTAAAGCATAGCCCTGACTATGCTTCTCTGGTTCACTGGTTGAATCTCTTAGTGGCTTACACTGAGCAAACATTCTGGGGGCCTCAGGCTGGGCTGGATTCTTTTGGGATTATTTGCACCTATTTCATAGATGATGTGATTAAATTGTTGAAAGGATTCACTCACAGTGATCTGCAGTCAAACACATTCTGTGAACTTTCGTGATAGAAGCAGCATGGACATCCCTAGGGTCTTCCATGGAGAGTACAGGCCTAAGCCAGGTGCCTGTCATGATCTTTCCTTCTCTCCTCCTCTGTCTAGAACAGGGGTCCTCAAACTATGGCCTGTGGGCCACATATGGACTGCCGAGGACATTTATATGGCCTGGTGGCCTATCTGGCCTGTTTTTGCCTCCACTACCTGACCTGTTTAGCAGCCCACTCACACCAGCCTGCAGTGCTCATGTGTCAGTTATGCACCACACTTTCCAATTCTCCTCCTTCTCTCTGTCTCTTGACTCTTCTCCTCAGTCTTGGGGAAGGGTTCTCAAACTACAGGTCTGCCAAAGCAGGTCTATAGTTCTCATTGAAATACTGGTAAGTTTTGGAATAAAGACAGACCCTCAGATCAGTGGAATAGGCTTGAGTACTCAGAGAATGTTCCCCAGACATATGACCACCTAGTTTTTGATAAAGGAGCAAGAAATTAAAAATGGAGCAAGGAAAGCCTCTTCCACAAGTGGTGTTGGTACAACTGGTTAGCCATTTTCAAAAAAGCGAACTCAGACCCCCAGCTAACACCATGTACAAAGGTAAAATCCAAATGGATTAAAGGCCTTGAAACTATAAGGCATATAGAACAACATGTAGGTAAAACACTCCATGACATTGAGACTAAAGGCATCTTTAAGGAGGAAACAGCACTCTCCAAACAAGTGGAAGCAGAGATAAACATATGGGACTATATTAAACTGAGAAGCTTTTGCACCTCAAAGAAAATAGTGCCCAGAATACAAGAGTCTCACACGGAGTGGGAGAAATTATTCACCCAATACCCATCAGATAAAGGACCAATATCCAAAATATACAAGGTATTGACAGAACTATACAAGAAAAAACATCTAACCCCATCAAAAAATGGGGAGAAGAAATGAACAGACACTTTGTAAAAGAAGAAATGCAAATGGCCAAAAGGCACATGAAAAGATATTCAACATCACTAATCGTCAGGGAGATGCAAATCAAAACTACTATGAGGTACTACCTCACGCCACTGAGATTGACACACATCACAAAGAAGGAAAACAAGCAGTGCTGGTGGGGATGTGGAGAGAAAGGAACTCTTTTTCATCGCTGGTGGGAATGCCATCTAGTCCAACCTTTATGGAAAGCAATATGAAGATTCCTCCAAAAACTGGAAATTGAGCTCCCATATGATCCAGCTATACTACTCCTAGGAATATACCCGAGGAACACAAAAATACAATACAAAAGTCCCTTCCTCACACCTATATTCATTGCAGCACTATTTACAATAGCCAAACTCTGGAAACAATCAAGATGCCCTTCAACAGATGAGTGGCTAAAGAAACTGTGGTACATATACACAATGGAATACTATGCAGCCGTCAGGAGAGATGAAGTCATGAAATTTTTCTATACATGGATGTACATAAATCTATTATGCTGAGTGAAATAAGTCAGAAGGAGAGAGAAAGACGCAGAATAGTTTCACTCATCTATGGGTTTTAAGAAAAATGAAAGACATTTTTAGCAGTATCTCAGAGACAAGAGAGATCAGGGCTAGTAGGTGCAGCTCATGACATGAAGCTCACCACATAGTGATGAGTGCAGTTAGAGAAATAACTACACTGAGAACTATCATAACAATGTGAATGAATGAGGGAAGTAGAAAGCCTGTCTCGAGTACAGGTGTGGGTGAGGTGGGAGGAGGGAGATCTGGGAAATAGGTGGTGGGAATCTTGCACTGGTGAAGAGAGGTGTTCTTTACATGACTGTAATCCTACAACTACAATCATTTTTGTAATCACGGTGTTTAAATAAAGATAATTTAACAATAAAAAAAGAAATACTGGTAAGTTTGTTGATTTAACTTTACTTGTAACAAACAAAAAAACAAAAAAAAAACTTTAATGTTCTTTATTTTAAATATTGTATTTGTTCCTTTTATCTTTTTTTAACTTAAAAATAGGAATTTTTTCATAGTTCTTTTTTTAACCTGGCCCTCTAAAAGTTTGAAGACCCCTGTTCTAGAATGTTCTCACATCATCACCCAATGTGGTTACCCAAAGCCATGTCCTAAAGCTTGAGTATTTCACCCCTATGATGGCTAGAAAAGAGAATTGGGTATGGATAAAAAATAACAATGACAAGGATGCAAAGAAATTGGGGCCTGGTCACTGGATGGGGGAACATGCATAGTCATCTGGTCGGTCATCTAAAGCTTGGTACTGAGGCTAGGTGACCCTGCGCTCACTCAGACCAGCTCAGAGCCAAGAGTCTCAGACACCTGTCCTGATGTTGGCAACAGATGCTCCAACATTTGAAGAAAACCCCCCAACAGCTACAGCATGGCCTGTCTACAGACTGTCCTAGTCAACAGGAGTGATTTACACTGTGGTACTGGGGGAGCACACATATATTTTGCCTCAATAAAGCAAGTCTGGGACCATGGACAACACGGCTCTGTTCCTAAGGAGCCTCTGGGATGAATAAATCTGGGCCCCAAGAGATAGAACAAGCAGGCATTTGCCTGCGTGTGGATTGAGGGCAGGCTCAAGTCTAGTTGGAATCCCAGCACCAAATATGGTTCTCTGAGTCCTGAGCACAGAGCCAGTAATAGCTTCTGAATCCAAACAACATGGGTAAATCCATCAAGTCAAAATATGGATTTGCAGTCTCCAGGTCTGTGGGGAGAAAGTGGTACTTGCACAGGGCTTTGATTTGGGAGGGGTATAAATAGGTCTGGAGACAGCCAGAAGCTCTGCTTTCACTCCCCCACGATTGCACTAGCTTCTACTGAGTCATTTATGATGACGTGGTTATGTTTGCGTTAAGGGGATTTCACCTCAATGCATTTCTGAAGAGCTCAGACATCTTAGCAACTTGTCATAACATGCCCACTGAGCCCTGTGGCTTTTTTTTAGAAGCCTCCCTTTATTTTATAAATTAAATGTCCAAGCTGACAACCTTCTGACCCCGTAGGGCCCAAGCCTTTGCCCTAAAAGGGGAGGCATCCCGCTGGGCCTGTGAGGTGATGACGTCCTTGTTACCTGCAATACATTTTCCAAAGTTGGACTGTGCACTTTGAAAAAAGAAAAAACAAATATTGTTACAGTGGAAGCCTGGAATGTCCTCTCTCTGACCCCCCCCCCCACCAAACATTTGTCTGTCCACAGTTGTGTCAGCAGAGGGTTCCCTTTTCTGGGTATCCACCCACCCTCTAGGTGAATTCAGCTCCCCCCAAATCCCAATGCCTTGGTAGGTGTTAACTTGTAGCAAAGCGTCCCAACAGGTGATCAAAGTAGACATCCCTTGTTCCCTAGTCCTACTCACCCTTGACCTCCACAGAATGTCAGACATGGAGCATGGTGGAGATCTGACTTAGATGGATAGGCAAGGCCTGGGTCACAGGATGGCCATAGATTTCTGTTGGAGTTCAGCTGCCTTGCTGCTGGGAACATTCTAGAATCAGGGCACACACCATACTTGTCTGGTTAGGATCTTCTTGGAGTATTTTCAAGAACTGGGTTTGCTCCTGGGTGTTAGTGAGTCCCACCTTCAACTATGCATCCCAGTTTGTTTGCATTAGTTATTTATATTCCAGATATGAGTGAAACCACCAAGTAATTGTGTTTGATTTCCTGTCTGAGACTGCTCCTGGGCTTACCCATTCTGGGCCTGTTGGACTAAGTGCTGCAATGAACAAAGGTGTGTGTAGATCTTTTCAGGGGAATGTTATTGTACTTCTGGGGTAGTTGCCAAGAAATAGAATCCCTGGGTGGCCTGAGAGTTCTGCTTTTATTTTGGACCACGCCTGGTGATGCTCAGTGATTACTCCTGGTTTTGTGCTCAGAAATTACTCCTGGCAGGTTCAGAGGACCATATGGGATGCTAGGGATTGAACCTGGGTCAGTTGCATGCAAGACAAATGACCTACCCACTATGCTATCTCTCTAGTTCTGCTTCCAATCTCCCCCCACCCCCACCCCCACTGGTATAAGCAGGTATCTTGAGGTTTTTGTCTTGCTTTCCCTGACAGCAAGCCAAGTCAAGCACATTTTTATCTGGCTACAGTTGGGTCATCCGTAGGACACTTTTTCCGTGTCTGCTTATCATCTCCCCTGAGTCATTCCAATTTCACCCTTGATGTTGGGAGTGGCCAAGGGGGTTGAGCAACGATGGATTTTCCGGATGTGTGTTTCATCGACTCTGGAGGTGGGGCCAGCAAAAGGCTGCTTGCGTGAGGCTGGCAAAAGGCTGCTTGAACCAAGCTGAAGATTCTCACGATGGTTCTGAGGCATTGCCTACCCCGTGACCCTCCTCTTTACCTCATCAGTCTCACTCATCAGGTTTCACAACCCTTCTCTGTGCTCTAAAATCTCCTACCACTCCTGATTCCTCTTTTCAGCCACCTCTTTAAGCTCCACTTTCCTAGAAATTCCTGTAATTCCACGCCTGATGGCTCAGGTGTCCTCAAAAAACTCCCTGCTGCAGGCTGCACAGGTGGGATTCTGTGGTCTAACTTGTTTTGCAGTGTTTCATAGAGGGTAAAGGTGGGGTGCGGAAGTGCTTTGGGAGGCCTTGTGAAGGGAACTAGCTCACGTGACATGGCTGCCAAGGAACAGTACCTGGGGAAGCCAGACTCACACACCCCTTGCGTGCTGGGCCCCGGAACCCGCCCTGGCTCTGGCTCTACGCCCTGGCTTGCTGGAGTTTCACTGTCACACCCTGAGCTTCTGGCTCCCTGTGTAAAGTGAGAATAAAAATAACACCCACATGGCTTCATTTACGCAGTTGGGTCTGAGTTAAGAGACTTGGGGGTGGGTTGGGATGCTGGCTCAAAGGGCTGTGAGTTCTGGGGTTTGAACCCCTGTATTGGATGGTCTCTGTACACAGCATGGAGTGACCCCCAAGCATAGAGTTGGGAAACTTCTGGGCCCAGCTGGCTGTGGCCCAGAATTTGAGAGAGAAAGGGATGTCAGTAATGAGTTTTGTCACACAGACTCTCTAGGACCAAGTGACACAGTAGTAGCCACATGAAATCATTGTTCTTGTCTCTTAGTCAGAAAGTGGTTAAAAAGAAAACTCAATCAAACATATTTTATTATTGCTTAAGAAGGAGGATGAGTGGGAAGGGTGCAGATGCCCTCAGGGGAGTGAGGGGGTGATGAGTGTTGTGTTGAGATTATATTCATGAGAAATAGTATTGTAAGCCAAAAAAAAAAATCACATTTTATTTATTTATTTTTGGGGATTTTAGGGCCACACCTGACAATTCTCATGGGTTACTTACTTCTGTCCTCTATACAAGAGGAACCACTTCTGGTGGTGCTTGGGAGATTCAATGGAATGCTGGGAATCAAACCTGACTCGGCCACGTACAGTCAAACATCTCCTCCACTGGAGCTCAGCTCGATTACTAAAACACTTTAATAATTAAAAAAAGTAAAAATAACAAAACTTATACTGGAAGTAAAAGTATTATTATTTTGTTGTGGATCTGCGAAAAAATCTTCCTGACAGTGCTCGAGAGAACCCCTGGTGATTTTTGGGGAGTCATATGTATGACAAGAGTACAACTGGAGTCAGCTGGTGCAGAGGTGGATGCAATATTCCAGCAGCTGGCTATGCCCCAGACACCTTTGCATGCAGTGTGAGGAGGAAGAAGTTCTGGGAGAGGTCGTGTGGAAAGGTCACTTTCTTTAAGAGGGGCCGGCTGACTCAAACTCTGGGCAGCTGATCCCTGATGGAAGATGAGGATGCAAGTATTCATTCCTGGGAGAGGCTGGTGACATGGGGCTTAGCATCAGTGATGACAACAAGGGTGATGTCTTGTTTTCATCCAAGACCTTCTTCTTCTTTTTCTTTTCTTTTTTTTTTTTGGTTTTTGGTCATACCTGGCAGCGCTCAGGGGTTCTCCTGGCTCACGCTCAGAACTCGCCTCCTGGCAGGCACAGGGACCATATGGGATGCCGGGATTTGAATCACCGACCATCTGCATGCAAGGCAAACGCCATTCCCCTTCATGCCATCTCTCTGGCCCCAACCGACACCTTCTATTGAAGAACTTCTGTGTGGATACTGCCCTCAACACTAGTTTGTTCTAGCCCCTCAGTTACCCTTTTGTTTGGCAGAGAACAACTCATCACTCTTTAGGCAATGTGGGGTGCCAATGCTAAATTATGCCCTCAACCCCAGTTAATTCTGAGTGACCTTGGCACAGTTGAACATGTACACAAACTCCTCGCTTAATGACCAAGTTCCGTTTGGTCGTTAAGTGAATTGGTCGTTAAGAGAGGAACTGCATGTACTGTATACAACAGTACAGTATACACATAGTACTTGACAATACAGTATTCTGAATAAGTAAAAATAACGAAAAAAACGTTTGAAAGATCTAACTGAAAACTTCCGTTTGTTTTAATTTGCATAGGTTGTAAAATTTACACACAGTACTGCAATGGATTACAGAACATAAAGTTAGTAAAGTAGGTACGGTGAAGAGATGGTGGTAAGTGCAAGTTGTCGCTAAACAGGTAGGTCGTTAAGCAAGGAGTATCTGTATTCCAGTTCAGACCTTAGCCTGTGAAGCCAGACAACCTAGTTTTGTGTCCTGGCTTTGCTGATTACTAATTATGAGCCCCCAATGCTCAGTCAACCTTTCTCTATCCCATTTGCTCATCAGCACAGGAGATCCTGACAATGCCATGGTGCAAGATTGTTGAGTGGATAGGATCAGTTAATGTAGCCAAGAATAAGGAATATTAGATATCGTGGACAAAGGGTGGATCTGCTCCATGTCTGTGTGTGTGCATGCATTTGTATATGTGTGTGTGGTTCCTTTTTCTCCAGTGCCAGTTGAGAAGACATTCTAGAACATTCTAGAACTTATCACTCAAAGCCAAATAGGGCAGTGGATCTCTCCTCTCCTAGATTTCTCATTCCATCTTTGCTCTCTATTATGCCCTCAGGAACTCTAGGCCTCTGACTTGGCTAGGGGAGGAGGGCATCTTAACTGACACAGAAGAGTAGAAGAAGGAAGTGGAAAGATTTCCAGGAAAACCCTAGAAGGATAAAGTGGTAGAGAGATGGACTGATCTGAAGAGGGGCCTTATGGTTGGGATACATTCTTCAGATACTGATTCTGGTTCATTTTCCTCAGAAACCCAGGAGGAAAGAGGCCCAGACATGCTTAAAGACCCTCTTTCCCAATTCTGTCCCCCTTTATAGCTCCAAGAATGAGAATAGTTGAAAGAGAAAAGATGATGGGGAGCTCAACCCAGGAACTTCTTTTTTGGAAGACGGCACACCGATTGGTGCTCGGATGTTACTTCTAGTTCTGTATTCAGGAATCATTCCTGGTGAGCTCAGGGATGCCGGAGGTTAAACTGGGTCAATTGTGTACAAAGCAAGTAAGTGATTACAAACTGAACTATCGCTCCGGCCCCTACGTGTGCTTTTCTTAACTAACTCATGTCCCTATTGCTAGCTCTACATTTATTTGTATTTTTGTTTGCTTAGGCCCTTTAGAATGTGACTCTATTGAAGCAATAGAACCATGAACACAAGGACACAGAATCAAGCACTGAGTGGTGACCTCGAGGCTGAGTGATGTCTGCAAACTTGCCATAGTACTTGCCTTGTCATAGCAATGCCACCAAAATATTGCCCCACTTGGGTACCCTGTATGAACAAGATTCAAGTTTCTGCCTAAACAGAGACCTAACGGACTCTAGACTAACCTAATCTTGCTTTTTTCCATCCTTTTCTTTTTCTTCTGTCCACTCAAGCATAGCTTTTTAAAACTTATTTCTTTTTTTTTTTCCTTCTCTTTTAAGTGTAGCTTTTGAGATTTGAACCCAGGTGCACAAATCATTCCTAAGTTAACACTACACCCTATACTGCAACAATTTTCTGGGTCAGTGAAAGTTTGGGGTGGTCTTCCTTCCTCCCCTGAAGGGTTGTTTTCACATATATCAAGAAGAAATTCTTAGAACAGTGGACATGCTCTATCCCTATGTCCCTGACCACTGGGCCTGTAGCTAGATCTTCCTTTCCCTACTTAGAATGGTCCAAGTCAGCTCATTTTAAGTTGAAGATATTGTAAATTGAGATCCATTTCAGCCACTTAACCAACCAACTGAGTTTTGTAGCTTAGTCTCCTACTGAATCTAATGCCTTGGGCACCATCCAAGTGCAGAATGCCATTAACTAGAAATATTGATAAGTAGAACAATTACAAGATGCATGATAGAGGAACTCAAGGCTCTGTGTATAATTTCAAGCTTAACTTTGTCCTGTTACTAAGGGACTGAGTCCAAAGGTGCTGATAGGGACACTGAGTTTCTCATAGTTGTATAACGACTTTAATCAATTGTACTCTATTTGTCTGTTTATTTGTTTTCAACCTGAATCATGTCTTCAGCATGCCTGAGCATGGCAAGCCCAAAGAAGTGATGAAATGCAATGATGGAACAGGCGTTAGATAGTAAGTTGATAAGAAATTAGATTTGGTCTTGAAAAAGATGAAGGCTTGTTAGTTCTCACTGGGGTTTTTGTTTCCAGATGAAGGAGAAAGACTCTGGGTTTAGGGGAAGGAACTTAGTGAACAGTGGTGATCAGATGGCATTTTGTGGTCTCTCTTTGTTTGGGGGGAGATTCTGTGTCCCCACCTCACCCTTCCTAGGCCCTGGTTTGTGTCTGTCTTATTTCCAATTGGGACTGAAGTGTGGGAGGGCTCTTGGTTGTGGGTGGTGACTGTGAGAACTGCCAACATCAAGAGAACAGAATGCTCACCTCTTTGCTATGATGGTTTTAGACCACCCCACTTTCCATGATGAAACCCCAGAAGCACCTCCATCTTTTTAGCTTAGGGGGTTATCCTGGCAACTCAGGAAGACATGTGGGGTCACCAAACCTGTTTCTATCTCCTGTTATCTGGGGATGGGAGTTTTGCTTGATCTAGGAAGGCCAAGTGGGCAGACATGAGTAGGAATATTGGGATTTGGGGGTCTTTCTTTTTCTGGAGTTCTACATGTAGCTTCTCTTGTCTGAGTTTTGTGGACATTGCTTCTGCCTGTGACCCATTCTCTATGGATTCTATTACTCCAAGTTTCCAGAATTAGCCCATGCAGCACCTAGTTTGGTGTCTCTCTCCATTTGTTGGGGCTCTGTTCTAGAGAGGGAGAGATTTCAAAGGATCCCAGCCTATTTCCACACATCACATTTCTATGAGTGGCCCTGTATCCATTCATCGGTGAGGAGAGGGCCTGGTGAATGGCACCATCTGGCACCTAAAGCCACAGTAGAAACTCAATGGCAAAACTTTCTAACTGGAGGACAAGAGTCCAGGAGAAGGGAAGGAGGTGGGTTAGAAGGTCAGGACTTTACCAATGAGGCATAGGCCAAAGTCAGGCCATTCCAGGACCTTTCATGGCAGGGGATGGGCTGAGAGAGAGAAAAATAGAGATAGAGACAAAGAGACAGAGACAGATAGAGACAGAGAGAGGCAGATAGACAGAAACAGATGATGAGTGAGGGGGAAGTACTCAAATACGGCTTAAATGTCTTCAGTTTCAGGATTTGCTTCCATAGTTTCTTCAATGTAATATGATCAACCAACAAATGGTGATATGTTGGTGAACTGGCAACTTTTGTCGGCCTAGGTTTCTCCCATGGTGGGTCCCTAACTGCCTGCTCACCAGTTTCTTATCAAGCAAGTAAGACCTCCAGTCTCCAAATGCTGGAGCCCCTTGACTCAGACACACTTTGCTGTCTTTTTGTTGTTGTTTTGTTTCTGGCTATGTTTCTGGCTCTATGCTCAGGGGTCACCCCTGGCAGGGGTTGGGGGACCATATACAGTCTGAGGATAGAACCCAAGTCACCTGCATGCGAGGCAAGACTTCATGCCTTGTATTATCTCTGGCCCTCAAGTGATCTTCTTGAGATGTGTGTGTGTGTGTGTGTGTGTGTGTGTGTGTGTGTGTGTATGTGTGGCCAGTCATGTTGTTATTGGGGGTTAAGGTGGTAGGTGTTTGGTGGTTGGGGGTACCCTTAGTGATCTGGGATCTTTCTCTTTTTACTCATTGAACCCTGATCTTTTCCAAGAGAAGCATCATCTTTGGCCAAGAGTCTAACCCATTGACCACTGTCCTATGGCCCCAGCCCTTTCTTGGATGCCCCTGAGCACAAATCATTTGTCTGGTGCTTCTCACTGAGCAGGGCTAGGTGCCCAGCATGTCCTTGAGAGGTCCACAGTCTGATAAGGGCCCTGGGTGTGGAAGCCAACAATGGTGCCCAAGGGGTAAAGGGGCATGAAGCAAAAGTGCAAGGGCTGAGGGGTATGGTAGCAGCTACCCAGAGAGGAAGGGAACTCTCTCTCTTTTCAAGGGTCTCTATCTGAGCGGGTGTTGAAGCATAGGGGCTTGCTAGAGGACTTGGCCTAGTTAACTACCCACACATAGGATTTAGCTGAAGGGGTTGAGGATGGTGGAGGAGGGCAGGCAGCCTTGGAGACAAGGACAGATTAGAAGAGCTTTGCATTCTGTGTCTAGAGTTTCTATCACCTTTGGGCTTTCTGATAATAATACGTGAATAGTTAACTATTGATTTGCTGCTCGGAGACTAGCCTGATAGTTGTGCCAGCTGGGAAGGAAGAGGTGGGGCATGAGGCCTTTCCTGGCAGCGGGCTCAGCCCCACCCATCTTCAGAGCTCATAAACACTCGCCTAGTGAATCTGTGTGGGCCTTAGCGAAGATCTGCACACAAGGCCAGGCCAGGCCAGCCCAGGCCCTCTGCACAGCTGGGGAAGGAACAGGCCCTGACAGTGCCTGCAGTGGGGGTCACCATGGATCTGATCCCTAACTTCTCTGTGGAAACTTGGCTCCTCTTGGCTGCCAGCTTTGTGCTCCTCTATTTGTGAGTGTCTGTTCTGCTCCTGGCTGGGTCCTGGGTGGGGGTTCTCAGGTCTTCCGGAAGGGAAGGTGCTTAGGTAGTCCATGGAGGTGTGAACCCCACCTTGCCCCAACCCCTGTGTCTCTGCAGCTCATTCTTTGCTTGTGGGGCTGATCTGATTAACAGCCAGTATAGACCCAGAAGGATGAGCCAGATTCCAGCAGGGGCTGATTGAAGTCGCTCATGCTGAGTGTGTGTGTGTGTGGGGGGGGTCCCCAGCCTCATCAGATGCCTTGGGGAATTCTGGAGACAGGGATTTAGGGCCTATTTTCTTCTCCTTTTCTGTTCCTATCATTCTGGCACTTCCCTCTCCAGCACCATCCCGCACAGGCCAATGGCTGCACCCAGACTTTGGAGGGGGCACAGTTCTCCCCTTTCCCTTGGACTTCACTCAGCCTCCTCTGCTGTGCCCCTCCTATGAAGCCCCTCCAGAGATGCGCCCCCATTTGTTGAGCCCTAAATGAGGATTACAGAGTGAAGAAAACATGCAATATTGGGATCTTTTCCTTTTCTTTCCTTATTCCTTGCAGTCCCTATGGGTGGCTGTGAGTGTACAGAGACCGATAACTCCATTGCAGTAGAGACAGATTCCCCCAGTGCAGTACAGAGAGATTCCCTCATTGCACTAGAGACAGACCTACTCTTTCAGAAGCAGTTTGTGGCTGTATCACTCAGTCCTGGAAACTAGTTGAGAGTTTGAATCTTAATCCTGTTGGTGTCGCAAAACCAGAGAACAGCCTTGATGTGGGTCCAGGAACCAGGGAGCAGAGTTGTATCCATGGCTGCAGAAGGTCCCTGCATGTCACCTTTGACCCCGACTTCAATGTCATGAGCATTGGGAGGAATGCAGTGAGGATAGGACACAGAAAAGATAAAACCTATCTGGCACGTTTGAAATAATTAGTCAGAGAGGTAAGGGAAGTGTGGCAACATCATATTGAGGATGTTTCAGAATGACTGATTTCATTGCACGTAGTTTAGATTTTCTAGTTCACCTAAGGTGACTTGTCTACTGAAAGATGCAGAGGACTGTGGTCAGTGTCTGTGAGCACACAGAAATGTGAGTGAAAGAACCTTCTAGAACAGATTCGGCATGGGTTCATGAGACCCAATTAAAGTGCAGACCCAGAGCCTGACCTCTGTGATTTGCTCGACACTGAACTGATTGTTGCTACTGCAGAGAAGAACTGGACTGGGAGGCACAGTGCTGCCCCCCCTTTGGGCAGAGGGTCACATGCCAGACCGCTGTTTTGCAGAAAGGTTCCAGCCAGGGTGCCCTGCTGTGCTTTCAAGCTCTTGTCCTTAGGAGCAGCTTTCCCCCTGGACTCAGATGACTAGATTTGCTGGATTAGTACAGATGATTATATGAACAAGATACACCTTAGAGCAGGGGTCTCAAACTCAATTTATCTGGGGGCCACAGGAGGCAAAGTCGGGGTGATCCTTGAGTGCAAAGTCAGTAGTAAGCCTTGAAAATTGGGGGTGTGTGACCCAAACAACTAAAGCAAAACAAAACAAAAAAAGATTTCTCTAGGGCAGGGCCACAAAATGTTGTGTGAGTTTGAAATCCCTGCCTTAGAGTCTTGACTGTAAGGCTGGAGAATGAGGTTCTACTTAATGTTTGGGAACATCTGTGGTCACTTCTACAACTTTGCATACACATGACATATTTTGCTGTGAATGTGAGTGGTACCAGATGGGAAACCTGCAGGCGTGGCCCTGCTGAGCCATCACTCTCTCTGCACTGCACTCCAGAGCTTGTTGCTCTGTCCTAGAGAGTACCCCATGCAGCTGACTTTGCTAGTTTGCCTTCTTGTAGGCCTGACAATTCATGCCTCACACAGGACTGGCTGCCTCCCTTCCCTCCACTCTGCCATCTCTTAGGAACACTGAAATGGGAAGGCTTATATGAATCTAGACTATGCCTCCCTGTCCTCTTGTCCCCTGCTGGGTCCCCCACTTGTCCCCTGAGAGTGGCAGGCAGGCCTATCATAGGCAGCATCAGCTTCAATGGGCTTTTATATTTTTGTTTTTTTTTATATTTTATAAATTTAAACATTTTAATATTTTATACTTATATTATGTGTTGTTTTTATATTATTTTATATATTTTATTTGTTTGATTTTGGATCACTTTCTGTGGGTGGTGTTCAGGGATTACTCCTGGCTCTGCACTCAGGAATCACTTCTGGCAGGCTCAACAAATTAAATCTGGGTCAACTGCGTGCAAGACAAACACCCTCCCTGCTGTGCTTTTGCTCTGGCTCAGAGGAACTTGAGGACTGTTTGAGGCACAGAGCAGAAAATGATATCATCTTTCTGTGTCTGACACTATTCTGTGGGGGAAAATGGCAGGCAGTGGGGCCAGAGACCCTGATGGGAAGAAAAGTCTGGAAATGGGTTCTTTGGTCATGGATCCTTTCACAGAGCCTCTTTCCCCCTTCTCTAGGTGGAATCGTGTTGTCTGATGGCACAGATGTGGGTGGAGCAAAAAGATGCTTACCACTTGTTGGGTCAGTGGGAGGGTTGGGCACAATTTTTGGTCTGAGAACCTAAGAGCAAGGAGTAGCTCCTACATGGAACAGGACCCAGGTGGGGGATGAGCACAGGCGTCTATGGGCCGACAGGCTGGTTCTTGGGAACTCTCTGATGTTAACTAGTTGTGCTCAAGCAAATCTCATCAGAAAATATCTCACTCAGACAGAAAAAAAATAACCCTTTCACCCACTTTGAACAATTCCCCATTCCTAGAATGAGATGTGTTCCATTAATGTTCTAATAAATATGACCTAATTCTCTGGACCGATTCCCAGTCTGCACCAAATGAAATTTTGGAAACTTGGACCAACAATTGGCCAGAGGAATTTAGCTGCTTTTAGTGTGTCAGTGGAAGTGGGGACGTGAATGACTGGGGACCTGATTGTTGCTTTTGGAATTGCTGGGATTGGTTATCACCTCCATGTTACCTTGTTCACTTGACCACCCCAGTCGCCCAAATCCTCTGACCTTCTTTGTCTTTCTTTTACAGCTATGGGACCTACACCCATGGATGCTTTAAGAAGCTGGGAATCCCAGGGCCCAAACCGCTGCCGTTCTTCGGAACAGTTTTGGCCTATAGACATGTAATTCAGCTTTGAGCTCCCTCTTTTCCTTCATCTGGATTTTCATTGCCATGGCATGGGTCCATGGCAGAGGTGCCCTTCTTGGAGGAAATTGGGGGTGTCAACTTTCTGAAAATTTTATCATAGGCCCTACCCAGCACCTGGCCAGGATTACTTGAGGTCTCCGTGGGATGGCCCAGTTCTCTTTTGTGCTGGTGACGCAGTACAGTCTTGATGTCTGATGTAGAACTGGGGGAGGCTTTTCTTCTTCTAGGGGGCAGGTTGTATTAGTCCTAAGTAAAGCATGGGAGAGCCTTGATGGGGCTCTTCCCTGTCCACAGCACCTAGAATTTCTGTGGGGAAAAATGGAGGGTCCCAGGCTTCCTGTGGGAAGAAAGAAGGGTCTCAGGCAGCGCTTTTCATTGCCCATACACCCATATTTCCCATGGAGAGCACTCACTTTGCAATTCAAGTGGTCTTTGTGAGACCATGAGTGAAGCCTGGACTCTCCCAGGGCCCCTGACCCTATAGATATCTCAGGGGTGTCCTTTGGGGGGGGGCGGGTATCTGAGACTGAGAGCAGAGACCATTTTTCTGTCTCATGTCAGTGACTTCAGAGGAGGCACCTCTGGGAGCCTGAGGGTCACGATGACAAGATGATGCTTGTCTGTGGACTTTGGCTGCTTTACCATTTGGGGATGTTTTAATTACTTATTTGTGGTTTGGGGGCCTTGCTCAGCAGTGCTTAGAGTCTACTTCAAGCTCTGGGGCTGCTCCTAGTAGTGTTGGGAATGAAAGTGGGGCCCCTTGCACACCATACATATGCTCAGCCTATTGAGCTTCTAAAATGGGGCTTTTATGTTTTAACTTAAAATAACATTGGGGTAGGGAGCTGGAGTGATAGTGTAGTAGGGAGGGTGCTTGCATTGCATGTGCCTGACCTGGGTTTGATCCCTGGCATCCTATCTGATCCCCAAGGTCACAAGGAGCCACCTCTGAGTATAGACCAAGGAACGAACCATTAGCACTGCTGGGTGTGGCCCTAAAACAAAACAAAGCAAAATAAAAAAAAAATTTAAGGCAGGGTTGGAGCAATATCACAGTGGATAGAACTTTTACTTTGTACACAGTTGCTGGATTCGATCCCCAGTATCCCACACGGTCCCAAGCCTGCCAGGAATGATTCCTGAGCACAGAGCCAGGAGTAACTCCTGAATTCTGTTAGGGGTGGCCTCAAAACAAAACAAAACAAAACAAAAATTTTATGGCTCAATCCTTGTAGCATAGTGTTTCTCAAGCAGGAGTCATATTTTACCTCCTGGTATTCTGAGAGGGTCCTAGGTAAAAATCAAGTAAATGAAGGTGCATCTAGTAGAGTTGGGATTGGGGTATGAAGGATGGAAGCAAGGTTGGAGGCCAGGGCTGGGAGAAGCTTGATAGATGTTGTTCTTTTAGGGGACTAATACAATTTTGTTTCTTGTTGCAGGGCTTTTGGGACTTTGACATGAATTGTTTTAAAAAGTATGGGAAAATCTGGGGGTGAGTATTATAGAAACTGGGGTTGAGACCCTTGCAAACAGAGCAAAGTCCCTGGGAGGAGCCTCTAAAGCGAAGTCCAGATGTCCCCTGGCCTGCCAGGGCCCTTGTACCATGGGCCTCCTGCCCAGTTGGCCAGCAGAGTGACTGGCTGTGTCACTGGGCTTCAGATATTGGTGACCCTCAGTGACCTTGTGTCACTTTGTCCTGATATCTGCTGTTCCCCCACATCTTTTTGGCCTTCTTCAGTCCCTTGCAATGCCCTCTTGAATCTCTGATTTCACTTCTTTTCAAAACACATCAACAGCCTGCAATGGAATGAAAACCCAAAACCTTCTTTACATTTCAAGCTTGGAATTTGCCCTGTGGTGGTGGTGGGAAAGGCCTCGAATTGACCTGAAACAGAATTAGGAGAGTGGGCAGCACTGGCATGGTGCTTAGTGGGAGTTTAGGCCTCGACTGTTCTAAATATGCAGATGCAGAGAAGGAAAAAGGGCCTGGGAGCAAACTGAGAGACAAATTAACAGAGCTCCCAGGAAGAAAGATATCTTTTAAGAGGATTTTACAGGAGCTTCTGTAATTTATTTATTTATTATTTATTTATTTATTTATTTTGTTTTTTGTTTGGTCATATTCGTACCTTCCTGACACTGAGCAAAGCTCTTTTTCTTAGTTAAGATAGATTTTCTTGTAGCAAACCACAGGAAATAGGAACAAGGAGATCATTGGGAATCCTGCCACTGTTTGCAGATGCTGTCTCCCTGCTGATCAAACAGTGGGTCATTGTTTCTTACGAGTATCGATCGGGTCAGCTGCATCTTTCCTGTGCTTGGACCTGTCTTTCAACTATATCGTTTCCAGTGTCAATATTAGTACCAGCCATTTCTAATGACTGAGCTATCTTTAACATAATTTGTAATCATTTGCTATTTAGTTTTAGATTATTTGTTGCCTTCTATTATTGCTAATCTAACTTCCTTTTGATGATATAATATGTTTTGATATAATAGGATATAATATAATATAATAATTAACATGCTATACTATGCTTATTGCTATGCTATGCTATACCTTTTTTGGTTTTAGGGCCATAACCCAATGCTGCTCAGGAGATTACTCTTTTTTTTTTTTTTTGTTTGTTTGTTTTTGTGTCACACCCGGTGATGCTCAGTGGTTACTCCTGGCTGTCTGCTCAGAAATAGCTCCTGGCAGGCACGGGGGACCATATGGGACACTGGGATTCGAACCAACCACATTTGGTCCTGGATCGGCTGCTTGCAAGGCAACCGCAGCTGTGCTATCTCTCCGGGCCCAGGGATTACTCTTGACTCTACACAGGAATTACTCTTGGCAGGCTCAGAGGACCAGATAGGTTGCTGTGGATCAAGCCTAGGTTGACTACATGCAAGGCAAACACCCTATGGCTGTACTATAGATCAAGCCCCATAATCTAATATTTTAAATGTATTGGAGGATGGTATTGGCAGCATTGGATATACACATCTCATAGAATCGACAAAGCTCTAAGGTGACTTCTGAGGCTGGAATCTCTAGGAATGTGGTTCCGTAGCCTCAGGTTGAAGGCTGAGCTTCTCTGTCTGGCTTGGGCTAAAGACACTGCCTGTTGAATTGACCAGCTTTCTTTCCCCACCACAGGTTTTATGATGGTCGAAAGCCTGTGTTGGCCATCACTGACCCAGATCATGATCAAGACAATCCTAGTGAAAGAGTGTTATTCTGTCTTCACAAACCGGCGGGTAGGCATCTTCCTCCATTACCTTATGAACTGAGTGTATCTTCTGGAATATGGAAAGAATTGCAGGAAGTTATCCCTCCAATATCTATTTGTTCCCAGGCCATGTCTCCTTCATTCATCCTTGTTGCTTTAAGCCCTTAGGATGGGCTTGGATGGTAGAGATGGAGGCCTTTGTCCTTAGGCCCCCGCCACCGTGGCTCCATCCCCCATTACAGGCAGGTCATCATCTTCAGGTGGTTGTGGCGGCGGGAATCAGACTCACTCAGACAGGCTTCGGGAGTATCAGCTTTATTCATACCCCTATCCACCACATATGTGGTCAATCTCAAACATTTACACATGCCTATCCTAGGTTGCCAGCGTCTTAACTTCTTTCAGCATGTCTCCTGGCATGGCAAAGACCATCCTGGCAAAGGCCTTAATTCCTTGGGTCAAAGGCTTATCTAACCTTCCCAAGACCCCCTCCCTGGAATAGGCGGGGTCTTGCAGGTAAAGTTACCCGTAGTATGCGGGTGGAGTCACACATCCTGTTCTCCCAATGCTAATAACTTTCCACAATTATTTTGCTCTTCAAATGCCAATGGCCATGGGCCATTTTGTTTTATTCTACACAAACTATTGTATTTAACTTTTTTGTTATTATAATTTAGACCACATGTTGACAATTGGATTCACGTTTATGGTTTTGATGTGCACAAGCTATCACATTGCATCATCATCAAAGACCAAAGGCTCTCCACCAATGACTCAATATACTTAATAGTTCACTTTCTCCACTGTTCCCAATGAGGGGTCCTTTGCTGTGTGGTCCAGGCCAACTATCTGTATTCATTTGATGCTGTCTATTTCCAAGTTTTATCTCTAGATACTCAATGAGGGAGGGCATTTGACTTATGTCTTTTTTTTTTTTTTTTGTCTTCTTTTCTCTGATTTAAGTTACTTAACAGAATGCCCTCAAATCTTGTCCATGTTGTGGGAAGTTGCATGATTTCATTTTTTTCTTATATCCTTTTGAAGCTTTAAGAAAAAAAAACATGGCCCGGAGAGATAGCACAGTGGCGTTTGCCTGGCAAGCAGCTGATCCAGGACCAAAGGTGGTTGGTTCGAATCCCGGTGTCCCATATGTTCCCCCGTGCCTGCCAGGAGCTATTTCTGAGCAGACAGCCAGGAGTAACCCCTGAGCACCGCTGGGTGTGGCCCCAAAACCAAACCAAACCAAACCAAAACAAAACACAACAAAAAAAAAAAAAAAAGAAAAAAAACCATATGTGATCCTGGGGACTAAACTGTGATCAGTCACATTGCAAGACAAGCCTTTTAAATTCTGAAATGTCAGGCCTTATCATTTTATTTTTATTTTATTTTATTTTTAATAATACCTTTATTTAATACCATGATTACAAACATGTTTGTAGGTAGGAACCTTGTCTTTAAGAAGGATGCTGGAAATGCGTCATATGTGTTTTCAACTCTAAGCTTCTAAAGCTAAGTATTTAGAATAAATAGTTATTGAGTTTGAGCAAAGGGCCTGACAATTATGAGGTCACTAATTACTTTGTTGAAAGACTCATGATCATTGGACAAATGTTCTTTCACCCATTAAGATCTCTAATATTTATGTAGGGGAAAATGACTTTTCTCTGGATTTTAGTCTATAGGTCCAGTGGGATTTATGAGAGATGCCATCTCTCTATCTGAGGACGAACAGTGGAAGAGATTGCGGTCGTTGCTGTCTCCAACTTTCACCAGTGGAAAGCTCAAGGAGGTAAGAACCTAAGAGAAATTTAATTAGAAAATCAAATATGACTATAGAGACTGTAGTAGATGAAATCCTGGTCTTGTTTTTAGAGATTGCCTTTAGAATCTGACGTCCTTTAATCTTTGTGGCCCAGAAGGAACATTGCAAGGTTGATATTACAGTGAAACTCATACAACAATGGTTGGGAACATGGTTGAATCTCTGTCTCTAATTCGGGTGCTACTGTGTCTTGTGTAGATGTTCCCCATCATTGACCAGTATGGGGATATGTTGGTGAAGAATATGAAGAAAGAAGTAGATAAAGGCAAATTCGTAACCATGAAAGAGTAAGTAGGAGTATGGCTGTAGGGAGTCTGAGCTGCTTGGTGATGCGCTGAAGGGAGCCCCCCTAGACTGTGGGAGGAGAACCAGGTGCACGCCGCCTGGTGGACGTCCCTAGGAAGGGCTCCTGACTGAATGATCCCTGTTGCCCTGATCTCCAATTTAAGGCATTGATGTCCCCTGTTATCTGTACTCAAAGCACACTGCTAATGGCCACTGAATGGGGGTCCCCCAATTCCTCTATAGAAAGTTGGGTTGAATTTTATTTTGTGTCCCTAAAACACCACTAGCTGCCTCATTGCCAGCGGAATAAGCGCCCATGAGTGTAGGTGATAAACTAGTTGTTGTAAAAAGAGAGGCACTTCTCTATCTTATCTGGAACCCATGATATTACAAACAATTGATGCTGCACAGATTGGATATAGATACAGAGAGGAGTAGTTTAATTTCCTCATTTTATACTTTCTCTCCTCAGTGTCTTTGGAGCCTATAGTATGGATGTAATTACCAGCACATCATTTGGAGTAAATTGTGGATTCCTCAACAAACCAAACGATCCCTTTGTGGAAAATACCAAGAAGCTCTTGAGATTTAATTTCCTTGATCCATTCTTGCTTATAATAAGTATGTCTGATATTATTTAAAAAGTCTTTTCTTCATCCTTGATTTGTTCTTCCTTTTCTTTGTCCCCTACCCCTTCCCTGATGACCTTTGTCAGGTTGAGGAAACCTTAATCATTTTTTTTTTTTTTTTTTGTTTTTTGGGTCACACCCAGCAGCGCTCAGGGGTTCCTCCTGGCTCTATGCTCAGGAAATCGCTCCTGGCAGGCTCAGGGGACCATATGGGATTCCGGGATTTGAAACCACTGATCTTCTGCATGAAAGGCGCTTACCTCCATGCTATCTCTCCGACCCCTCTTTTTTTTTTTTTTTAAGGCTTTAAGCACAAAAGGGTGTTGGATTTTATCCAATAATCCATCTGCATTTTTTTTAGGATTGATTAGGTGGGTCTTGCTGACTGGGTATAGTAAACAGTTTTAAATTTCTAGGGGTGCTGCTCACTTATTTTATGGGGTGTACTTTTTATCTGCCGCTAAGTTCCAGTTGCTTGTATTTTGTTGTGAATCAGTGCATCCAGAAACATTGGTCTGAAGTTATTCTTTTTCTGGCATAACTTTGTCTGGATTTGGTAGTTGGATAACTTGATTATAAAAAGAATTCTAAAAATGAATTCTAAAATGAAGTCCATGTATAGTTTTACCACTCTTCTGATTAGTATGGAACATAATGGTCAATCTTGATTAGTTTGGTGTTTTCATTGTACTTTTTCTTTTTTCTTCCCTGCCCTACAGCACTCTTCCCATTCCTCACACCAGTATTTGAATTACTAGATATCTCTCTGTTTCCAAAAAGTGTCACTAATTTTTTCAAAAGCTCCATACAAAGGATGAAAGACAGTCGTATCAAAGATGACAACAAGGTAAGACTCGCTGGTGGCCCAGCAAATATCTGTTGAATTTCATGAGAAATTGTTGAGAACTGTGGAATTGTTGAGTTGAATATGAGACTCTTCACTTTCTTCCTAAGATGGGGAACTATCAAATGTGACTGTGTACTTCTCTGTCTTGTTTACACATGAGTATTTAGAGTAGATGAGTCCCATCATTTGAGAGAAAAAAAATGAAGAAAAGGGACATTGAAGAAGGAATAAAGCTAGAAACAATGGTAAAATATAATAATGGCATGCAACTGCATAAACATTTATTTATTTATTTATTTTGTTTTTTTTGGCCACACCCAGTGACACTCAGAGTTACTCCTGGCTATGTGCTCAGAAATCACCCCTGACTTGGGGAACCATATGGATGCTGGGGGATCAAACTGTGGTCCATCCTAGGCTAGTATGTGCAAGGCAGACACCTTATGCCCTGCACCACAGCTCTGGCCCCCTACACATTTATTTATTTTTAAAAATAATATCTTTATTTAAGCACTGTGATGCATACAATTAAAAAATACTATCACCTCTCTCAAAATTGATTCAGGATTAAAATTACTGCTCACAAAGATTTTCCTTGTATTATAATTTCTCTAGCTCTTAGATGGGCCAATAATATCTCAATTTTAAGTATTTATCACTTTCTTTATTGAGGAGGTTAGTGATTACACCCAACAGTGTTTTGGGACTATTTCTATTCAGCTCTTGGGGATTACTCTGGGGGGAATTCTGAGGAATAGTGCCCAGGCCTCTTGCATGCAAATCACCTGCTCAGTCCATTGAGCAATCTCTCTGGCCTTCAAGTCTCTATTTTCTCCACCATCCATGGAAGACTCATGGGGAGTGTGTTCTGTGTTCAATTCAGCCTTTCACCTTCTGCTGTGTGACCTCTGGACCTGGAGGCTGCCCATCTGCTTCCCATGTTGGCCTTCCTGAGGTCTATGGACAGTAGGAGTACATCTGCAGAGGGAGGAAGGATTGCCTGCTCTGCATCCTTGGATGGCACCAAGGATAGGTGGAATTCTGAGAGCAAAGGGCACATGGAGATGGTCTCCCTGTGATGGTGAACTGCTCAGAGGGAGAAAGGAGAGGAAGTCCAGGCTCTAACCTGAGTAGACAGAGATGATAGGGGAGGGAGTAGGTTACTCTATGGCTAGGAGATCTTGTAAAAAAAAAAGTGAGAGAGTTGAGAATCTTCTAGTGTTAAGGCTGCAGGAGTTGAGTACAAGCTTCCTGCACCTTCCCCATTGGGAACTCTTGGTGAGAATGCTTCATTCCCTCTGACTCCAGCCACACTGGGTAGACTACTGCAGTAACAGGGGCTGAATTCTAGGAAAGATGTTCATTTCTGACGTTTCCCCTTAAGTATTTTCTTCTGCTTTCAGAACCGAGTGGATCTCCTTCAACTGATGATCAACTCCCAGAATTCCAAGGAAGTGGACACCCACAAAGGTAACTAGGAGTGTGCCCAGGGCCCAGCATAGGAAGGTGGGAGGTAGGTGTGGTTCTGTAAATGTACAGACACTTTTCTAGTAGATACAAAATCCTTGTAATTCAAAGATGTACATTCAGACAGAAATAGAAGCCAGAAGGATTTTCTGTCAGTTGGCAAGTACAACTTTGCTCTGGGACTGAAGGGCAAGAGCCATCTTCAAAAACGTCCTGCCCAAAGTCAGTCAGTGTCTTAGATCATCATGGGATGCTCTGGGGGAGTTTTTCTGCAGACACTTCTCAGGCCTGAGCCAGTGAATCAGAATCTTGCCTGGAAATTTACATCAGAATCTCCTCACGTTCAGATGTGTTTTCTCCCATGTTGGAGATCTTAACTTGGACCTTAGATTTAATCAATACAATTATGCTTTTCACTTTCTTTGGAATTGATAAAGAACTTAGGGGGGAAGTCATTGAGGTTCTCTTCAAACTTCCACTCACTAGTTTTATCAACCCAGAGTATATTTCTGAGCTTTTTATGTGTTTCTTTAAAATTTTTCATAGGCTTTATTATTATTATTATTATTATTATTATTATTATTAGTTTTAGGGCCACACCAGCAATGCTCAGGGGTTACTCCTGGCTCTACACTCAGAAATCACTCCTGAAAGACTTAGGGATTTGGGATAACAGGGATAGAACCTGGGCTGGCCACATGCAAGGCAAATGCCCTCCATGCTGTGCTATCCTTGGACCCCTTTTTATTATTATTTTTAGATAGTTTTTAGATGCATAATGAAGGGGTGGTCTATATATTTATCCTAGCCCTCCCTAGTTCTACCTTCTTATAGAGGCCAAGGAAGTAGAGGAGAAGACTAGAAAAGTGGATTTACACACTTTTGAACTTTTCAAATGCTCAGACATATCAGAGGGCAAATCACTCTCTGATTCTGAATGGTTTTTCAGGACTTGCACCTGGAATTCCCATCATCTCAGCTGGGAGGTTTTCTGTTGACTGGCTATATCTTACTTATATTTGCTCCCCCTTTAGCCATGACTGATATGGAACTTGTGGCCCAATCAATCATCTTTATTTTCGCTGGCTATGAGACCACCAGCAGCACTCTGTCATTCCTCATGTATGCCCTGGCTACCAACCCTGATGTCCAGCTGAAACTACAGCAGGAAGTGGATGCGACTTTCCCCAACAAGGTGAGAGGTGCTGTCTCACATTTCAAGAGTATTTCAGGGCTGGAGCGGTCATGCAAGGGGTAGGGCATTTGCCTGGCACGTGCCTAACCTAGGATGGACCATAGTTCGATCCCACGGCATCCCATCCAAGCCAGGAGCGATTTCTGAGCACAGCCAGGAGTAACCCCTGATTGTCACTGGGTGTGGCCCCAAAACAAACAAACACAAAAGAGTATTTTACAGATGGAGTTGAAAAATTCATGCCCGATGCCCATTTACCAGAATCTCTTTCTTCCCAGGCACCACCCACCTATGAAGCCCTGTTCCAGATGGAATATCTGGATATGGTGATGAATGAAATTCTTAGATTTTTTCCAATTGCTGGCAGACTCGAGAGGGTCTGCAAGAAAGATGTGGAGATCAATGGATTACTCATCCCCAAAGACACAGTGGTCATGATGCCTATCTTCGTACTCCATAAAGATCCAGAACATTGGACAGAGCCCGAGGAATTCCGCCCTGAAAGGTACAGCCCCACACACAATACAGTCAACATTGTTCATCCTGACCTGAGCAGCCCCTGACATCTCTGAGTACAATGACAAACAGACCTAATCTGTCCTTTCTGATTCTTAGAGCAAAAATAGCATGGGAGTAGTTCTGTGACTGATCCCCCCACCAAGAGTTTCCTATACTAAGTGAGAATCTCCAATAGGGGATGCTGGTGTGTTTCTTTTTTTCACTAACATTTTTCATCATTCATTTGACAATCAGGTTCAGTAAGAAAAACAAAGACAACATCAATCCATATGTCTATATGCCCTTTGGCGCTGGTCCCCGAAATTGCATTGGCATGAGGTTTGCTCTCATGAACATGAAACTTGCTCTCGTCAAAGTAATGCAGAACTTCACCTTCAAACCTTGCAAAGAAACCCAGGTCAGTGAACTCTCCAATCTACCACATTTTTATATGGATCTAATTATTCTTCATTAAAAAACACATTTTCTTAGTGAATCAATCTATTTGACGCTGCCTGCAAATAGAAGGTCTTTAGATCTGCTAACTTTGTGGTTTTATTAAGACCCAATTAAAAATATTATCTGGAGTTTGTACTGTGAGTGTGGCATGTGAACTTAAGGCAAGTTTTAAGTTCAGTTTAAAACACCATAGAAGGAAGAGTAATGGCAGAATGAGGGAAGGTAACTGTCACATATTCTTCCCCAGCAGAACTTACAGAAACTCCACCAGAAACTCTCTGAACAGTAGCTGTAATCATTATGGCTCTTTAAGAAATTTAGAATTTGGGGGGGCCGGGTGGCGCTAAAGGTAAGGTGCCTGCTTTGCCTGCGCTAGCGTTGGACGGACCGCGGTTCGATCCCCCGGTGTCCCATATGGTCCCCCAAGCCAGGAGTGACTTCTGAGCGCATAGCCAGGAGTAACCCCTGAGCGTTACCGGGTGTGGCCCAAAAACCAAAAACCAAAAAAAAAAAAAAAAAAAGAAATTTAGAATTAGGGCCCGGAGAGATAGCACAGTGGCATTTGCCTTGTGAGCAGCAGATCCAGGACCAAAGGTGGTTGGTTCGAATCCCGGTGTCCCATATGGTCCCCCCGTGCCTGCCAGGAGCTATTTCTGAGCAGACAGCCAGGAGTAACCCCTGAGCACCGCCGGGTGTGACCCAAAAACCAAAAAAAAAAAAAAAAAGAAAGAAATTTAGAATTAAAAAATATCTCTAGGGGCCAGTAGGTAAGGCATCTGCCTTGCCCATGCTAGCCTCAGACGGACCATGGTTCGATCCCCTGGATCCCATATGGTCCCCCAAGCCAGGAGCAATTTCTGAGTACATTGCCAGGAGTAACCCCTGAGCAGCACCGTGTGCGCCCCCCCCTAAAAAAAATCTCTACGGGCCAGAGCGGTGGTGCAAGTGGTAGGTAAGGCATCATCTACCTTGCCTGCTAGCCTAGGACAGACCGCTGTTTGATCCCCCGGCATCCCATGTGGTCCTCAAATCAGGAGCGATTTTGAGTGCATAGCCAGGAGTAACCCTTGAGCGTCACCAGGTGTGGCTCCAAAACAAAAACAAAAGCAAACAAACAAAGAGCAAGGTTCCAGCAGGGAGGCTGCTTGCCTTGCACACTGCCAATCCAGGTTCCATCCTTGGCACCCCATATCCACCCTGAGCACTGCCAAGAGTGGTTCTTAAGTGCAGAGTCAGGAGTACATCTTAAACATTGCCATGTATGGCCCCTAAATAAAGCAAAACAAAACTCCTAGGTAAATCAGATATTCTAGAATAATGTGATCAGTTTAGCCTTAGGAGTTGCCCATAGATTTAAAGCATTTCAGCTAGGTGTGAAAGATACCCATAGGCCAGGAGGATCCTCTACTGTTGCATTTTACTCTTTCCTTTAAGTACTAGTTCAACCCTTCAACCCCTGCTGTATAGCCCCCACCCCCCTCTAGTCTCTCCTGTCTGCCATCAGTTCATGACAGCTGGCAGTGTTGGCTATGCACCAAATTGAAAACCTTGCCATTAAACCACCTATTTTGGCTTTGTGCATTTTCTTGCATTCCAAGAATATCTTTGATGCTTATTTTTAGAAGCTTCCAGTAAGGCCCTGCTTCAGCCAGAAATGCTGAAGGAGCCTTCTAAATCAGTATTCAGTATTCATGTACAGTTGAGTCCAGGAACTGGGAAGATAGATCATTTCTCAAGAAGCATTTCTCATTGTGGAACTGAATTATGTGACACTGAAAGTTTCTAACACCCACAAAATTATGTGGCCTTTCTCAGTGCTTTGCTGTTGGATCTCCAGATGCAGCATAATAGCAGAGAGCTTGTTAAGCATCACGAGGGCCTAGATTAGATGTCTAGAACCCCACATACCTAGAAGAAAAATGGCCAAAATGTCCAAACTTTGAGTTTGCTTGTTTATTTATTTTGGCTTATGAGACACACTTGACTATATTCAGGAGTTATTCCTGGAAGTGTTCAGGGGATGTCAAGCATCCAACCTAAACCCCAAATGCTTATTCTTTTTGTTTGAGATTTTTATCAGAAAGACTACAAGCCAATGGGATTTTCCCCCTTCAGCCTACCAAAATGGTTGCTGACTAGACATTTTGTTGAATGAAAGATGGATTCATGGCTTTACTCATCTGGAATGGCATCTATTCTAGAATACATATAAACAGTGAAAGGAATTAAAAGGCAAATGATGCTGAAATCAATATTCAACATTTCCCAGACTTGATTGATTGTTCATTCTCCACTTGTCTTCTCTGTTTTGCTTTTGTTGTTGGTCTTGCTTCCTTCACCAGTTCAACTGGAATTATGTTCCTCTTGCAGATTCCTGTGAAGTTATCAAACCAAGGATTGATTCAACCAGAGAAACCCATTGTTCTAAAGGCTGAGCCCAGATGAGGCATCAGGAGTGGAGTCTGACTTTGCATTTCATTCTTTAAGGAAGATGTATCTCAGAACTCTAGAGAGCCCCGATTTTCTTTGTGAAAAAATCTCAGTAATGAAGCCTGACTTAGATGACTATTCCTGATAGGGATCTACTGCTTCTGCTCACTCCTTGCTTTTCACTGGAGTTGACTGGTTCGAGTGATATAAAGGAGTTGATTAGTTGATTGAAAAATATAAAACAACGACAAACACTTTGATTCAATGTCAAACACAAAAATTATGGTCTTGTCCATAGAAATGTAGTGTTTTATTTTGAATACTGAGTACCACATTGAGCATGTCAATAAATATCTCTTTACTGAGTGTTCTCTGGTGTCTCTGTGTACACTTGAGAGTAGTACACTTGTACTACTTGAATCAGTAGGTGTCCATGAACCTATGGTTTCAATCAGCACAGTCAGGGATTCAGTGAGCCCTTTTCCAGAGCTCTTGCTTTGCATGCTGCTACCTGGGTTCAATCCTTGGTACATGATTTGGTTCCCTGAGTATTGCCAGGAGTGATCATTTTATTTATTTATTTATTTATTTATGTATTTATTTATTTATTTATGTATTTATTTATTTATTTTTGGTTTACCCCAGGCAGCACTCAGGGGTTACTCCTGGCTCTATGCTCCAGGAGTGATTCTTGAGTGCAGAGCCAGGAGTACATCTTGAGTGTCACCAGCTGTGCCCTCCTAACAAAACAAAACAGAATAAAACTTTGTGCTTAACTTGATATATTAAGGAGGAGAGGGCATTCCATTGAGACCTTTTCACTGATATTTTGAAAGTATAGTCATAGTTAACTCTTACATATTTTTAAACAAGCAAACGAGATACATTAATTGCTAAATTTTATGATACTGATGCACTGCCTACTGTGCTAAGAAGGCAATTGCTACATTTTAATAAAGATTTGTTTGGTTTTTGGGTTACACCCAGCAGCGCTCAGGGGTTACTCCTGGTTCTAGGCTCAGAAATCGCTCCTGGCAAGCTCGGGGAACCACATGGGATGCCAGGATTCGAACCACCGTCCTTCTGCATGCACGGCAAATGCTCCACCTCCATGCTATCTCTCTGGCCCCTAATAAAGATTTTTTAATCACATCTCCCCTTATGTTTCATAAAGGCAAGAAACAGTTACTGTGACCTCTCTATACTGTATCCTCAACTGCCAATTTTTTTTTCACCACACCTAGTGGTGCTCAGGGTTTACTTCTGGCCTGCACTCAGAAATTGCTCCTGGTAGGCTCGAGGAACCATCTGGAATGCCGGGAATCAAATCTGGGTCCATTCCAGATCAGCTTCAGGCAAGACAAATGCCCTACTACTGTGCCATCTCTCCCCCCTCCCTTAACTGTCAAGTTTTAAACATAAGAAACTTGAGTCATAAATGATTTGTGAGTTCAGAATTGGGCAAAAGGGCTTAACTCATTAATCTGAAGTCATATTAAAAGGTGTTTTTGTTTTCTGTACCTTCTTTCCTTTATCCTCCATCCTTTATTCTTCCTCTATCTCTTTCTCCTTTGCCTTTCTTTCTCTTCCTTCCTGAATAATTTAAATCCACACCAGCAGGGGGTTAGTCACACCATGTGGTAGAGGGGTTGATGCAGACAGAGACCAAGTAGTGGGTTACAGTGGTTCCAATCAGAGACCAAGTTTGCTGGAAAGGTGCTTTCATGGAAGAAAGAGTGTGGGAGCTCATGTGAGGCTTTTAGGGTGATCCTGATGAGAATGGTATGAACAATATACAGAATGAAGAACAAACAGCTGGTGAAAAAGGCAGCCATGAGAGTAAGAAATAGCCTACAATGGGGCTGATCACTCTCACGGAGTTCCGTACGTCAAAGGTGAGGCCAGTTTCTCCTGGTTGTGATTGAAAGGAAGGGAAAAAGCACAGGACCAGAATGAGCACAGTGAACTGAGATCAGAATTGAATGTGCCAGTGTCATTCCAAGCCTTGCTGTCTTTTTTTTTTTTTTTTTTTTTTGACTCTCCTGATGTGCTTCATGTGGTCCTTAACTCCATCCACTCTCCTGCATGGATCCTAAATGCCTCACTCCTAAATGCATCACCATTTTCTCCCTGTGAGCTCTCTGTGATGCTGTTCCTGAACTGCCTGACAGATGGAACCCTTGTAGAGCCATTTATTCCAGGGGTTTCTGTAGAGCAATTGTTTCTGGGATTTTCCTTGAGGCTGAAAGCTTCGGAGACACCATCGCTCCAGAGTTGAGGATGGACAGGCAAAGGGGGGTGATTCTAAATTGGGCTTGCTTGTGTGCCATCCCTCTTCCCTGATAGAGAACTCTGGTTATAATACTCATCACTGATGCCTTGCTCTAGGGCACTTCTATGCTCCATTGTTCATGCTTAGCTTCTCCCTAGAACCTGACTGACACCCCCACCCCCTGTAGCAACCCTCCTCAAGGACAGAGAGATAGGAGAGAAGAAACTAAGTGTAAGGAAAAGAGAGAGAGAGAGAGAGAGAGAGAGAGAGAGAGAGAAATAGGAGAGAGAAATAGGAGAGAGAAATAGGAGAGAGAAATAGGAGAGAGAGAAATAAGAGAGAGAGAAGAGAGAAGGAGAGAGAGGAGAGAGAGAGGAGATGGGAGAGACCAGAGAGGGGAGAAAGAAGAGAGGGGAGAGAGAAAGAGAGGAGAGGTCACCAGCCAGAGGTGGCTGCGGGAGGCTGGGTTCAAAGAAGATAGAACAGAAAATACGGGCCCGGAGAGATAGCACAGCGGCGTTTGCCTTGCAAAGCAGCCGATTCAGGACCAAAGGTGGTTGGTTCGAATCCCGGTGTCCCATATGGTCCCCCGTGCCTGCCAGGAGCGATTTCTGAGCAGACAGCCAGGAGTAACCCCTGAGCATTGCCAGGTGTGACCCAAAAAAACAAACAAACAAAAAAGAACAGAAAATACATGTAAAGCAGGCAGCATTTCTCTAATGTTTTATCTGTGGCTCCCCTTGAGCCTTGAAGAATGTAGTTTAGTCAGGCTCCACTCCTGACACCTCATCTGGGCCCAGTTTTTTTTTTTTTTTTGGTTTTTGGGTCTCACCCGGCAGTGCTCAGGAGTTACTCCTGGCTCCATGCTCAGAAGTCGCTCCTGGCGAGCACGGGGGACCATATGGGACGCCGGGATTCGAACCGATGACCTTTTGCATGAGAGGCAAACGCCTTACCTCCATGCTATCTCTCCGGCCCCTGGGCCCAGTTTTTAGAATTATGGATTGCAGGTGTTGAGTAAATCGTAGGTTTGCCAATTTCAGAGGAGTCTGCAAGAGAAACACAATCCCAGTTGAACTGGTGAATAAAGCAAGGCCAAGAACAAAAGTAAAACAGAGAAGACATGGGCCCAGAGAGATAGCACAGCAGCGTTTGCCTTGCAAGCAGCCGATCCAGGACCTAAGGTAGTTGGTTCGGATCCTGGTGTCCCATATGGTCCCTTGTGCCTGCCAGGAGCTAGTTCTGAGCAGACAACCAGGAGTAACCCCTGAGCACGGCCGGGTGTGGCCCAAAAACCAAACCAAACCAAACCAAACCAAACAAAACCAAACCAAACAAAAAACAAACAAACAAGAAAAACAGAGAAGACACGTGGAGAATGATTATGTTTCAGAAAATATTAAAAACTATAATCAACATCCTTGATAATTATTTGTATTCTAGAATATATGTCAAGGTAGGAGGAAAAAGCATGAACCCATTCATCATTTAACAAAGTATTTATTCTGGGGCCGGAGAGATAGCATGGAGGTAAGGTGTTTGCCTTTCATGCAGGAGGTCATCGGTTCGAATCCCGGCGCCCCATATGGTCCCCTGTGCCTGCCAGGAGCAATTTCTGAGCCTGGAGCCAGGAATAACCCCTGAGCACTGCCAGGTGTGACCCAAAAACCAAAAAAAAAAAAACAAAAAAAAACAAACAAAAAAAAAAACAAAAAAAACCAAAGTATTTATTCTGCACCCACTGTGTTAGGCTGTAGGGAAAAAACACATTATATTATAATGTTTCTTTTCGAGGGGATCACTCCTGTCCATGCTCAGGAATCACTCCTGACAGTTTTTCTGGATCAACTCCAGAAAAACTTGTACAAGCTAAGCTCTCTACCTGTTGTATTATTTCTCTAGACCCAGTAGTGTTATTTTTTAATTGGAATTTAAAACAAAAGCAATAAGCAATTAAACTTTAAGCCAGATTCTGAAGAAGTGTGGCCGTTTTGGATTTTAGGAATTTGTGGTCCTAGACATCTAACCTAAAATTTCATGATGCTAACATGCTCTCTGCAATGACATTGTATCTGGGGCTCTAATGGCAAAGCACTGAGAAAGGTCATACAGGTGTTAAACTCCGAGGTCATAATTCAGTTTTGCTGTAGTCCTTCTGATTGCAGGAATAACTCTTTATTGCCCCAAATGTCTATCTTTTATACTTTGACTCACAGCTGCAGGTTTACATAACAAGGAGGAAGTAACACAGGAAAACAATTGTCTGCCTTGGCCCATCTCCCGGACTTGGCACAGACAGAAGTGCTCAGTACAATGATTATATTTAGTCAATAGGTTACAAGAACTTCTTGGAAAAAGAGTAAGCACAGATTTTACATAATTCTAAAAATATAATTTCCCATTCCATACTTTAATAGGTTCAGTCAGGGCTTTCATAATATCCTCATTTGTTTCTTTCTTTATAATAATGCTTAACCAGCTTAGCAAGTTTTTATTTTTTGCTTTATAAGGCTGATCTTTTGTTCTTTATTCAATAAACGTCAGGTCTCCCACTTCTGATTCTCTGCCATAATAACAAATCGTCAGATCTTGTATGCCTATCTTTAATGTTTATCCATCTTTGTTTATCTGGGCCATAAGCTCCTGTGAACAATAGTGGATCATTGGGTACCCTTTGCATGCTGCTCATGATTTTGGGTGGTGCCAGACTTGAATTTTAATCATATAGGCAGGACCATATTTGGTCATATAAATTGGTGCAGTGGGCTTCCTGATTAGGGGTTTTGAGGGGCTTTTTAAAAGGTCAGGTTTTCTCCTTGTAGTTAGGATTTCCAGAGCTTGATGCTGCTGGAATTTCCAAAGCTCGGTATGTTTACTGACTACTGGTATGGCTACTATTCATATAGCTGTAGTTCATCCATAAACTTTCTAAGGGTCCCATCTGGCTTAAAAACTTTTGTGAATTTCTTGAATATGAAATTTCCCCTATTAGAATCTCTTAAACCCCTAAGTCCACATACAGACCACACTCATAATGCAGAGCATAATTATACAAAGTCCTAGAGATGGAGGGCAAGAAGTTGTTGTCTTGTTCTGGGAAGAAGCATTTCTTGAATGCCCTTCTACCTGGCATTGACCTTGTCATACAACAGGGCTGACAGACGTGGCACAGTCTCATTATGGGAAGTACTCCTTGGGAAACAGTCTGTCCTATCACCTCTTGGTCATAGTCTGAACACTAATCTCCAAAAACTTTGATGGGACTTGTACCCTTTTCTCTGCTAGTCACTCCTACAGTTTCTTGGGAGAGTGACTGTCACCATCTAATTCCTGATGACAAAATGAAATAAAACTTGGCCAGAGTTTGAGAAGCACCAGCCTGTAGTTAATTGGGAACTCATCAAGCTCTTCTTAGATAGACCAGAGAGAAGTTTTCTCTCAGGCCCAAAGTCCTTGTTTCTACCTAGCTGCAAGATTGTCTCAAAGCTGCCTTAAATATATGAGGAAGGTAAAGAGTCCACCTCTGCCATCCTCTGCAAATCCCAAAATTCCTACTTAAGAGGGAGAGCTGCATAGTATATACACAAGTCCTAAGAGTAAGCCTCATAGTTCTTAAAGGATTTCCCTTGAAGGACAGACTTCAGATCCTTTGAGAAACATCATGTCAAGCTTTGACATTAAAAAATTCAAAATTAGATTTTTTGCCACACCTGATTGCACTCAGGGGTTATTCCTGAGTGAGAAATTGCTCCTGGCAGGTTTGAGGGGAACATATGGGATGCTGGGGATCAAACCAGGTCTTTCCTGGGTCAGTCACGTACAAGGCAAATGCCCTACTGCTCTGCTATTGCTCTGGCCCCCCAAATTAGAATTTTGTGTGTATGTATCTTTCAACTACCAGACACATATACATAAAACTTGCATGTAGCTCAAATAGCATGTGATCCATTGTTCAAAGTAAAACTAGTTAAATTTGTAGCTAACTGCTCTGAATCATTGGTAAATCATTTCTTCAGCACGAACACTGATTGCATGACCCTAATTGTGTTTACACAAAAAAGGAATTGAACACATTTTAGAGGGAAAAATATGGGACCAAACTGGATGGTTATGATTTCATGATAAAGTATTACATTTGGTGGCAGAACTGATAATTCCAGCTCACAGCAACTATTGATAGAGCAGAGAATGAGCTTAGGGTTATATGGCGGAATCTTTCTAGAGTGGCTTAGGGATTTAAATAAGACTTGAAGAGGAAGAGAACATAAGGTAGAGTGAGAAGATCATTACAAGAGATATTAGAAACAAAGTAAACAGTTTGTCTATCACTGAGTTCCTGGAAAAGTGAGGTCAAATAGTCAGATCACCCTGGCTGTGGGGTCCTTCCCACCAGTATAAATGCCTGGAATCAGTGACATTCTAACATGAGTACACATGAGAATGAAAGGGAGATCATTTAAACTCTCAACTATAGTCTTAGAAGAATGAGACAATGATTTTATTTAAATTCAAAATTTTTTTGTTTTGTTTTTTTGTTTTTCGGGCCACAACTGTTTGATGCTCAGGGGTTACTCCTGGCTAAATGCTCAGAAATTGCCCCTGGCGAAAAGGAAAATGGGAGGCATTACTTTCTCCAACTTTAAACTGTACTACAAAGCAATAGTTATCAAAACAGCATGGTATTGAAATAAAGACAAACCCTCAGATCAATGGGATAGGTTTGAGTTCTCAGACAATGTTTACTAGACATACAATCACCTAATTTTTGACAAAGGAGCAAGAAATCCTAAGTGGAGCAGGGAAAACCTCTTCAACAAGTGGTGCTGGCAGAACTGGTTAGCCACTTGCAGAAAACCGAACATAGACCCCCCAGTTAACATCATGTACGAAGGTAAAATCCAAATGGATTAAAGACCTTGATATCAATTAGACCTACCATAAGGTATATAGAACAATACGCCGGGAAAACACTCCATGACATTGAGACTAAAGGCATCTTCAAGGAGGAAACTGCACTTTCCAAACAAGTGGAAGCAGAGATCAACAGATGGGAATACATTAAACTGAGAAGCTTCTGCACCTCAAAAGAAATAGTGCCCAGGATACAAGAGTTACCCACCGAGTGGGAGAAACTATTCACCCAACACCCATCAGATAAGGGGCTAATATCCAAAATATACAGGGCACTGACAGGACTTTACAAGAAAAAACATCTAATCCCATCAAAAAATGGGGAGAAGAAATGAACAAACACTTTGATAAAAAAGAAATACAAATGGTCAAAAGGCACATGAAAAAATGCTCCTCATCACTAATCATCAGGGAGATGCAAATCAAAACAACTATGAGGTACCATCTCACACCACAGAGATAGGCATACATCACAAAGAATGAGGACAATCAGTGCTGGTGGGGATGTGGAGAGAAAGGAACTCTTATTCACTGCTGGTGGGAATGCTGTCTAGTCCAATCTTTATGGAAAGTGATATGGAGATTTTTCCAAAATCTGGAAATTGAGCTCTCATTCGACCCAGCTATTCCACTCCTAGGGATATACCCTAAAAACATAAGAATACAACACAAAAACCCCTTCCTCACACCTATATTTATTGCAGCACTATTCACAATAGCCAGGCTCTGGAAACAACCAAGATGCCCTTCAACAGGCGAATGGCTAAAGAAACTGTGGTACATATACACAATTGAATATTATGCAGCTGTCAGGAGAGATGAAGTCATAAAATTTTCCTATACATGGATGTACATGGAATCTATCATGCTGAGTGAAATAAGTCAGAGGGAGAGAGGTAGATGCAGAATAGTCTCATTCATCTATGGGTTTTAAGAAAAATAAAAGTCATTTTTGCAACAATCCTCAGAGACAGTGGTCCTCAAACTATGGCCCGAGGGCCACATATTGTATTTGTATCTGTTTTGTTTCTTTATTGCAAAATAAGATATATGCAGTGTGCATAGGATTCGTTCATAAGTTTTGTTTTTACTATAGTCAGACCCTCTAATGGTCTGAGGGACAGCGAACTGGCCCCCTGTTTAAAAAGTTTGAGGACCCCTGCTCAGAGACAATGAGAGGAGGTCTGGAACTTCCAGCTCACTTCATGAAGCTCACCACAGAGAGTGGTGAGTGCAGTTATAGAAATAACTCACAGAGAACTACCATAATCATGTGAATGAATGACGGAACTGGAAAGCCTGTCTGGAGTACAGGTGGGGGTGGGGTGGGATGGAGGGAGATTTGGGACATTGGTGGTGGGAATGTTGCACTGGTGAAGGGGGTGTTTTTTACATGACTAAAACCTAATCTCAATCATATTTGTAATCAAGATGTTTAAATAAAGAAAAACATTATAAAAAAAAGAAATTGCCCCTGACTTGGGGGGACCATATGGGACGCCGGGGGGATCAAACCGCAGTCGCGATCTTTCCTTGGCTAATGCTTGCAAGGCAGACACTTTACCTCTAGCGCCACCTCGCCGGCCCCATAAACTCAATTTTTTTTAAGGAAACTTGACATTCTATTTTTATAATCAACACTATAATCACTTATATGTATAAAACACTTACAATCAACTTATAGCTTCTATAAGATAAAAATACTCTGTAGAGAAATAAAAAACATCAGGGAACAATGGAATGAATTCAAACAGAATAATAAGAATCATCCTATTCATGAAGAATAAAAAGTCAAATGTGATGAAGAAACATAGCTAAAGAAATCATCTGTAGGAGTTTCTAGAGTTGAGGATTATAGACCCTTGGATTTCCAAAGCCCAAAGGTTCCCAGTAAAAGTAGACTCAATTAGGGACCAGAGTGGTAGCACATGGTAGGGCAGTTGTCTTGCACACAGCTAACCCAGGATAGACACAGGTTCGATCCCTGGCATCCAATATGGTACCCAAGCCAGGAGCAATTTCTGAGCACAGAGCCAGCAGTAACCCCTGAGTGCTGCCAGATATGGCCCCCAAACAAACAAACAAACAAACAAACAAAAGAATAGACTTACTTAGGAAAACTCCAAGACATATTATACTCAAAATGACAAAATCCAAAGATAGACATAATATTGAAAGCAGCAAGATCAAAAAAGCACTTGAGATACAAGTGAAAGATCTATCCAAAGAAATTATTAACCAAAGAATATGGAATGATACAGTATAGAAACTCAGCAAAGGGGCTGGAGGGGTGGCGCAGTGGTAGGGTGTTTGCCTTGTACACAGTTGACCTAGGACAGGCTGCGGTTCAATCCCCAGTGTCCCATATGGTTCCCCAAGCCAGAAGCGATTTCTGAGCACAGAGCCAGGAGTAACCCCTGAGTGTCACTGGGTGTGGCCCCGAAGCAAAAAAAAACAAAAACAAAATAAGAATACCTTCAGGAGGTAAAACAAACAAACAAACAAACCCCCCCAAAACAAAAAAAAAAAACTCAACAAAATGAATACTTCACCAAGGATATTCTATCTAGATAGATTATTAACCAGATTTGAAGAAACTATATGGGCTTCATGGACAGGAAACAGCTTAAAAATTTATAACTTTGAAACCAGTTCCGCGAGAAGGATTAAAAGAGCTTTATCTCAGAGCCGGAGTAGTGGTGCAAGCGGTAGAGCATCTGCCTTGCACGCACTAACCTAGGGCTGACTGACTGTGGTTTGATTCCCCGACATCCCATATGGTCCCCTAAGCCAGGAGCAATTTCTGAGCACAGAGCCAGGAGTAACCCCTGAGCATCACTGGGTGTGGCCCCCCCCAAAACAAAACAAAACAAAAAACAAAACAAAAAAGAACCTTATCTCTAGAAACAGACTAACTTCTCAACAAGTGGCATTGAGTATGGCTCTCACTAGTAGTGCATATGGTAATTCTTCATCACGAATTGACTTTTATTTTCTTTCTGATATTCTTATATATCATTTATTTAAGTTTTATTGAACCAAGTAATTTGAAATAAATTTGTTAGGTATTGTCATTGGGACAGGCTGTGGAGTGGGAGGAAGTTGGATGTATTGGTGGAAAGGGGACATTGGTGGTGGGATTGGTGTTAAAACATATGTCTGGGAGGCTGGGAAAATCTACGAAACTACGCCTTCCCAGTGGGGCCCGACTGTGAAAAATAGTGAGTGCTGCCTGTGTGTGTCTGTCTACTGTCCTGTCGTGTGAAACTCGGGAGTGGGCTGAAAGGAGGCTCCAGAAAACTCTACTTCGCTACGCGGCTATGCACTCTTTCTAAGGAAAGAACACCATAGCAACAAGAAGAAGAAAATCACACTAAGAACTGTGCTGGATCACTGAAGTCCAGCATTTCTCTTCAGACTGTCTTCTCTGCTGCGTGCTCGGGCCTAAGATTTGATCCTGTGTGAGGCTTCATCTATGGAGGACTCCCCTCCCTTGGAGACAAGTTGATCCATCCAGAAAGGGCGGAGCCAAAGGAGTGTAGCTGCCTACATCATTTAGCCAATGAATACCACCACAACACATAGAAAAACCCACAATACAAGTGTAACAATGGGGAAACAAAGCAGGCCAGCATCAGACATAGAGAATGAAGATGGCAATTCTGATGACCAGATAATGACCAACCAACTAATCAACCTCTCAGATAAGGACTATAGACAAGTAATATGGAAGCTGCTCAACAAACTCAAAGAAACCATGGATCGAGTTGAACAGAACTGTAATAAGAACCAAGAAAATATGAAGACAGAAATCACAAAACTCCAAACTGAAATAACATGTCAACTAACAGGCCTGAAAAACTCAGTAAACGAAGTGAATGACAAAATGGATAAACTCTGGGACAGGGTATCAGAAGCTGAGAATAGATTTGGTGCTGTGGAGTATGAGATAAATAACAATTCCATACAGCGGAGAGATTGGAAAAAAAAACTTAAAGCAAATGAACAGACAGTGGGAAAATTAGTCAAAGAATGGGAACAGATGAAAATAGAAGTCTATGATAAGCTCAACAGAAACAACTTAAGAATCATTGGAATCCCAGAGACCCAGGAAGAAAATTTCCGGGAAGAATCAATGGTCAAGAACATCATGAAAGAGAAACTTCCAGGGGCCGGGCGGTGGCGCTAGAGGTAAGGTGCTTGCCTTGCCTGCGCTAGCCTAGGATGGACTGTGGTTCAATCCCCCAGCGTCCCATATGGTCCCCCAAGCCAGGAGCGATTTCTGAGCGCATAGCCAGGAGTAACCCCTGAGCGTCACCAGGTGTGGCCCAAAAACAAAACAAAACAAAACAAAAAAACAAAAAAAACAAAAAAAAGAGAAACTTCCAGAGCTAAAAAATATATGTGATCAAATCCTGCATGCTCGAAGAGTACCAACCAAAAGAGACCCCAGAAAAAATACCCCAAGACACATCCTAGTCACAATGACGAATCCCACAGATAGAGACAGAATTCTGAAAACAGCAAGATCAAATATGGAAATTAGATTTAAGGGAGCATCCTTGAGATTTACAGCAGACCTGTCACCAGAAACACTCAATGCCAGAAAGCAGTGGTGGGATATTGTGACGAGACTGAATGAAATGAATGCTTCACCTAGAATACTGTACCCAGCAAAACTCACTTTCAGGTTTGACGGAAGAATACATGGTTTTACAGACAAAAAACGTCTCAGAAACTTTACAGACTCAAAACCAGTCTTAAGAGAAAAACTGAAAGACCTAATTTAAGACAAGACTAGCCAAAAGACACACCAAATTTTTATATAAAGATGGCATTAAATCCCAGGACAATTCTTTTATTTTTTTGGTTTTTGGGCCACACCCGGCAGTGCCCAGGGGTTACTTCTGGCTGTCAGCTCAGAAATAGCTCCTGGCAGGCACGGGAAACCATATGGGACACCGGGATTCGAACCAACCACCTTTGGTCCTGGATCGGCTGCTTGCAAGGCAAACACCGCTGTGCTATCTCTCCAGGCCCAGGACAATTCTTTCTCTCAACGTCAATGGACTAAATGCACCAGTTAAGAGACACAGAGTGGCTAAATGGATCAAAAAACTCAATCCAACCTTCTGCTGCCTACAAGAAACGCACCTGAATAGTCAGAACAAACATAGACTCAAAATTAAAGGCTGGAGAAAAATTATCCAAGCAAACAACACCCATAAAAAAGCTGGAGTGGCCATATTAATATCAGATAATGCAAACTTTATACTCAGGAAGGTTGTAAGGGACAAAGATGGACATTTTATATTAATCAAGGGGTATGTAGAACAAGAAGAAACAACTCTCCTAAACATACATGCACCGAATGAGAGGCCAGAAAAATATTTAATACAATTGTTGGCAAATCTGAAAAATAATATCAATAACAACACAATAATTGTGGGGGACCTCAACACGGCTTTGTCAACACTGGATAGGTCAACCAGACTGAAACCCAACAAGAATATACTAGACCTGAGGAGAGAAATGGAAGACAGAGGCCTAGTGGATATATATAGGACACTCCATCCCCAGAAACCTGGATACACATTCTTCTCCAATGTACATGGGACATTATTCAGGATAGACTACATGCTGGCACATAAAATGTACCTCCATAATATCAAGAGGATAGAAATTTTGCAGGCTACCTTCACTGACCACAATTATTTGTGAATTCCAAAGGGACGCAGAAGAAAAACTTTAACACCTGGATAACCAGTAGGTCCGAGATGAAATCAAGGAGGAAATAAAAAAGTTTCTGGAAACAAATGACAATAAAGACACAAACTATCAGAACTTATGGGACACAGAAAAAGCAGTACTGAGAGGAAAATTTATAGCTTTGCAAGCACACATCAAAAAGGAAAAAGGGGCTTACCTGAATAGCTTAATGACACAGCTAAATAGAACTAGAAAGTGCTGAACAGAAGGACCCAAAAATAGGGAGACAGAAGGAAATAACAAAGCTGAGAGCAGAAATCAACGAAGTGAAAACCCCCCAAAAAATTCGAAAGATCAACAAAATCAGAAGTTGGTTCTTTGAAAAAATAAACAAGATTGATAGACCACTGGCAAAACTAACAAAGAAAGAGAGAGAGAGAAACTTGATAACTCGTATTAGGAATGAAAAAGGAGAGATCACTACTGATATGGCAGAGATGCAAATGGTAATCAGAAACTACTTTGAGAAACTCTACGCCACTAAAAATGAGAACCTGGAAGAAATGGAAAAATTCTTGGACTCTTATAATCTTCCACGGTTGAAGGAAGAGGATGTAGCATATCTAAACACCCCCATCACCATTGATGAAATTAAAACGGTAATCAAATGTCTGCCCAAAAACAAAAGCCCAGGCCCAGATGGATTCACTAATGACTTCTTTCAAACTTTCCAAGAGGAACTACTACCAATCCTGGCAAGACTCTTTCATGAAATTGAACAAATGGAAACACTTCCAAATAGCTTTTATGAAGCCAACATCACCTTGATACCTAAACCAGACAGAGATGCTATGAAAAAAGAAAATTACAGACCAATATCGCTGATGAACGCAGATGCAAAGATGCTCAACAAAATCCTGGCAAATAGGATTCAATGCCTCATTAAGAGATTATGCAGGCCTGGAGAGATAGCACATCGGCGTTTGCCTTGCAAGCAGCCGATCCAGGACCAAAGGTGGTTGGTTCAAATCCCGGTGTCCCATATGGTCCCCCGTGCCTGCCAGGAGCTATCTCTGAGCAGACAGCCAGGAGTAACCCCTAAGCAATGCTGGGTGTGCCCCCCCCCAAAAAAAAAAGAAGATTATCCACTATGATCAAGTAGGTTTCATCCCAGGAATGCAAGGATGGTTTAACATCCGTAAATCTATCAACATAATACACAACATCAACAACAAGAAAAATAAAAACCACATGATCATATCAATAGATGCAGAGAAAGCATTTGATAAGGTCCAACACCCATTCTTGATCAAAACTCTCAGCAAGATGGGAATGGAAGGAACCTTTCTCAATATAGTTATGGCCATCTACCACAAGCCAGTGGCAAATATTATCCTCAATGGAGAAAAACTAAAAGCCTTCCCTCTAAATTCTGGCACAAGACAAGGCTGTCCTCTCTCACCACTCCTATTCAACATAGCACTGGAAGTACTCGCTATAGCAATTAGGCAAGAAAAATATATCAAGGAAATTCAGATAGGAAAGGAAGAAGTCAAGCACTCGCTGTTTGCAGATGACATGATACTCTACTTAGAAAACCCTAAAGTCTTTACAAAAAAGCTTCTAGAAACAATAGACTCATATAGCAAGGTGGCAGGCTACAAAATTAACACACAAAAATCAATGGCCTTTCTATAAACCAATAGTAATAAAGAAGAAATGGACATTAAGAAAACAACCCCATTCACAATAGTGCCACACAAACTCAAATATCTTGGAATCAACTTGACTAAAAATGTGAAGAACCTATACAAAGAAAACTATAAAACTCTGCTGCAAGAAATAAGAGAGAACACGCAGAAATGGAAACACATACCCTGCTCATGGATTGGCAGGGTTAACATCATCAAAATGACAATACTCCCCAAGGCATTATACAGATTTAATGCAACCCCTCTAAAGATACCCATGACATTCTTCAAAGAAGTGGATCAGGCACTTTTGAAATTCGTTTGGAACAATAAACACCCTAGAATAGCTAAAGCAATCATTGGGAAAAAGAATATGGGAGGAATTACTTTTCCCAACTTTAAACTTTACTACAAAGCAATAGTTATCAAAACAGCATGGTATTGAAATAAGGACAGGCCCTCAGATCAGTGGTATAGGCTTGAATACTCAGAAAATGTTCCCCAGACATACAATCACCTAATTTTTGATAAAGGAGCAGGAAATCCTAAATGGAGCAAAGAAAGCCTCTTCAACAAGTGGTGTTGGCACAACTGGCTAGCCACTTGCAAAAAATTGAACTTAGACCCCCAGATAACATCATGTATGAAGGTAAAATCCAAATGGATTAAAGACCTCGATATCAGACCCAAAACCATAAGATATATAGAACAACACATAAGCAAAACACTCCATGGCATTGAGACTAAAGGCATCTTCAAGGAGGAAACTGCACTCTCCAAGCAAGTGAAAGCAGAGATTAACAGATGGGAATAGATTAAGCTGAGAAGCTTCTGCACCTCAAAGGAAATAGCGCCCAGGATACAAGAGCCACCCACTGAGTGGGAGAAACTATTCACCCAATACCCATCAGATAAGGGGATAATCTCCAAAATATACAAGGCACTGACAGAAATTTACAAGAAAAAAAAATCTAATCCCCATCATAAAATGGGGGAGAAGAAATGGACAGACACTTTGACAAAGAAGAAATACAAATGGCCAAAAGACACATGAAAAATGCTCCACGTCACTAATCATCAGGGAGATGCAAATCTAAACAACTATGAGGTACCACCTCACACCACAGAGAATGGCACACATCACAAAGAATGAAAATAAACAGTGTTGGCAGGAATGTGGAGAGAAAGGAAGTCTTATCCACTGCTGGTGGGAATGCCATCTAGTTCAACCTTTATGGAAAGTGATATGGAGATTCCTCCAAAAACTGGAAATCGAGCTCCCATACGATCCAGCTATATCACTCCTAAGAATATACCCTAGGAACACAAAAATACAATACAAAACCCCCTTCCTTACACCTATATTCATTGCAGCACTATTTTACCATAGCAAGACTTTGGAAACAACCAAGATGCCCTTCAACAGACGAATGGCTAAAGAAACTGTGGTACATATACACAATGGAATATTATGCAGCTGTCAGGAGAGATGAAGTCATGAAATTTTTCTATACATGGATGTACACGGAATCTATTATGATGAGTGAAATAAGTCAGAGAGAGAGAAAAATGCAGAATGGTCTCACTCATCTATGGGTTTTAAGAAAAATGAAAGACATTCTTGCAATAATAATTTTCAGACACAAAAGAGAAAAGAGCTGGAAGTTCCAGCTCACCTCAGGAAGCTCACCACAAAGAGTGATGAGTTTAATTAGAGAAACAACTACATTTTGAACTGTCCTAATAATGAGAATGTATGAGGGAAATGGAAAGTCTGTCTAGAGTACAGGCGGGGGTCGAGTGGGGAGTAGGGAGATTTGGGACATTGGTGATGGGAATGTTGCACTGGTGATGGGTGGTGTTCTTTACATGACTGAAACCCAAACACAATCATGTATGTAATCAAGGTGTTTAAATAAAATATAAAAAAAAGCAAAAAAACCCCCATATGTCTAGAACAATCTTACTATGTACAATTTTGTAAACAACAATATTTCTGGGGGCCGGAGAGATAGCATTGAGGTAGGGCGTTTGCTTTACATGCAGAAGAACAGTGGTTTGTATCCCGGTATCCAGTATGGTCCCCCAGACCTGCCAGGAGCGATTTATGAGAGGAAAGCCAGGAGTAAACCCTGAGAGCTGCCGGGTGTGACCCAAAAACCAAAAAACAAACACAAAAACACCCCCCCCCCCAAATACCAAAAAAATTTCTGAAGAAGAAAAATAAAAGGTTTTGTAAGTTTAGCTGGGAAATAACATTGTTCTAAGTCCTAATGTGGTCATCCTGTCACTCAATACTCTACAGAAGTGCTCTTCCTTCCTACCAAAGGCAAAATCAAATCTTGACTCAAATTTAAAGGGCTGTGGATAGTTATGTGAACACAAACTACACGGAACTCAAATTATCTCTTCAAATTTAGCCTTTATAAAATTATAATTGAGTATTACAGTTCTGAAGGGTCCTGAGTTCACAGGTGACTACAAAGGGAACTCTAGTCGCTAGGAGAAATTATTGAGGATGAATGATAACATGTATATACACAAAAACACTTTTCAATACAACACCATTGAGATAGAATTTAACTCTGAGACCTGGGTTTCTTTGCAAGGTTTGAAGGTGAAGTTCTGTTGTATTTTCATGAGAACAAAGTTCATGTTCATGAGAGCAAACTTCATGTCAAAGCAGTTTTGGGGACCAGCACCAAAGGGCTATGACATAAAGATTTATGCTGTCCTTGTTCTCACTACTGAATCTGGCTGCAAATCATGGGTGATAAAATGTCAGTGAAATACGTCAAAACACAGCTTCAGATTCTCCACTGAGATTCCTCAGTCAGTAGGACCCAGGATACTTTTGAAGATACTTTGAATTTTCCTGAACTGCCACTCCTTGTACTCCATAGGGCTTCTAGGTGATGAAGGACATGAGGTGAATGCTATTGAAAGGAAATGTCTCTTCAATCTAAAATTACATTCTGGATGGTGAGCACTGCACAAAGTAAAAGTAAGTAGATTTTAAAAGATCCAGTGAAGGAAAAGAGACTCTTCCTCTACTCATCTCTGTAGGTCATATGCTCATTGCACTTTTATGCTCATTTCATTCACTTGAAATGGGCTGAGTGGTGTCACAAATATCTCAGTCTTTATATTGGAGAAACCCAGAGGCTTCTAGGCCAGGAGAGAGAGAAAGAGGGAGAGAGAGATGGGTTTGGGACCAGGATAAAGTTCAGATTGCGGGCCAGGTCAAAGGAACAGGCATATGATGTAAAGTAAAAGGATACAGTTGAAAGTAACCTAAGGCCTGTCTAAATCAGGAAGAAAAGCAGTAGCCAGGGGGTAGAAACAGTTCTTCAACTGTCTCTTTTAACTGCCAACAACTCTTCATACCTAGTCTTCCCCTGGGTGGTGGTGTGGTTTATAGACTCAGCCAACCAATCACAATTAGGGAATACTTAAAGGGGAAGACCCCTTTTCTGGCTGGCTGGGGCTAAACTGAAGGACTAATGATGGGTGTTGGTGAGGGAATAAAGCACATATAGATATATTATAATATTCTACTGGTTATCAATGGTGTATGTTTGTATCTACATCAAATAGACATATAATATATCGAGGATACAAATCTTCAATCCACCCTTTTTAAAATTTGTTTGTTTGGGTCAAACAGGACTTTTCTTAGACTCAGTCCTGGTTCTGGCAAGAACTATTTTACTTATCCACCGTAATATTTCTCTAACCCTCTATAAAAGACATTTAAAACTAGGACTTCTCACTGCCTGGTCTTTCCCTGATCCAGTCAACACTTACTCCCTGATGATGGAATGAGTGAAATACAAGCTGCACTCAGTTTATGTTCAGTTTATGCCTTAGTTTATGTTCACATCCACAGAAAAGGGAAGAATTGAGCTTGGAGCCACCACAGAAGGTTCAAGAGACAAAGGACTGGGTCAAGTCCGACATCTTATTTCTTTTTTGTTTGTTTGTTTGTTTGTTTTTGGTCACACCTGGCAGTGCTCAGGGGTTACTCCTGGCTCCATGCTCAGAAATCACTCCTGGCAGGCTTGGGGGACCATATGGGATGCTGGGATTCAAGCCAATGACCTTCTGCATGAAAGGCAAATGCCTTACCTCCATACTATCTCTCCGGCCCCTGACATTTTATTTCAATATGTACTAACTTAGTATAGGTAAAAAGGTCTACAAGAGCAAACCAGACAAGACCCTGACATACAGAAGATCATGGTCTAGCAATGGAAAATGTCCAGATCACAACAAATACCCTAAATAGTTCACTCAATTTTTTCTCACCAACAGTTACAGTGAGAAAAGCATTCATTCTTTCCTTAATTTGAACTGTCCCATCTGACACACTTGTTTTGATATTAAGTAGTTTATGAACCTAAAGATTCTTGTTATGAACTTGTCTGACGTTCTGCTATTATGAAGATTTAAGATGGGGACAAGGATTTGGGGAATTCACTCTTTACAGATGAATTTAAATCATAAGAATAGAGATTTAAAGTGCAGAAATATAAAAAATGGCAACTGATGAATTATGGAAATCAAGGTTTGTAAGACAAAGAAACTAGAGTGCAGGGAGAGAACTTTGCTCTTCCTTTGTCCAGCGGCTGGTAATGTGTTTTCCCACTAGGTGTCAGGATTGGACCCAGGGTCTCAAAGAGAAATTGTAATGGCTCTACGGAAGAGCCAAATTCTCTGTCCTCCATCTGTTTTCTCAGCATTCAAGGAGCCAGATTTGCATTAGAAAAAGAGCAGTCAACTGTTAGTTTTTTCCTCCAAGTGGGAGAGTTGAGACAGAAACCACTGTGGCCAACACTGCCAAAGATAGGAGTGGAGATGACTGGCTTGTAGAGAATGAAGAGGGATTCTAAAAGTTAGAATGGAAATATAGAAAATAGAGATAAAAATGTGAAGATCTGTGAAATCCAGAGTTAGGTCTTTATAACAATAAACAAAATTGACACCCCTTAGTTAGACTCACCAAAAAGAGAAAGAAAATTCAAATAAAACTGGGAACAAAAGCAAAGGACCGGGACAGGAGAGAGCCTGGGTTTGGGATGTGTGAGATGATGTGTTCAGTCTCCAGCATTCAAACACAATTCCTAAATACTACCAGGTGTGGCTCTGGGTTCCCCAAACTCTGTCAGGTGTGGCTCTGGGGGTCCCAGAGCATCATCAGGTGTGACCTTGTTCATCCCAGGAACTGCTGAGCCCAAGCAGCATTGAGGCCTGGGCCTTGGCACTGAAGAGTCTGATGGACTTGGCCTGGTATGCCAGTATTAGTCCTAGCTAATTAGCACTTCTTTGAAACCTCTCCTGCTTCTCTATATATTATATTAAATATATACATATATTAAAAAAAAAGGAGCTGGAGAGATAGTATAGCAAGTAGGGCACTTGCCTTGCATGTAGCTGCCCTGTGTTTGATCCCCAGCACTTCATATGGTCCTCTGAGCCTTGCAGGATTAATTCCTGAGTGCAGAGCCAGGAGTAATTTCTGAGCACTGCTGGGTGTGGCCCAAAACAAAGAAAGAAAAAATATTAAAGTTACAACATTCTATAAAAATAGAAAGATCATAGGGCATTGTATGACTTTCTGAATAATCTTAAAATGTCCAAATTTTTAGGACATGTAACTGTTCAAACTAAGGAAGGAAGATATTTAAAAATTATAAACCACTAATTCTGCTAACAATTGCAAAAAATATTTAATAAATTTTTGGCAAACAGAATTCAACAATCACGAAAAGGTTCATCCACCAGGTTGAAGTGATACTTAATTTTAGATAACAGCATGAGAATGATGACTGCTGGAGGAGCTAATTTATGTGTTTTATAAAGAAATAAATTAGGGAATGGCGAATAGCCAGTGAAAACAAATTATCTGTGACAACAGATCTGGTTTACATGAATTAGTGAGATTGGGACAGATATGGGGGTTAGGGGAGCTAGAAGAGACATTAGGACAGAGGTGGAGGGTTTTACATTTTGGTGGTGGCAAATAGGGCCACCTTTATGATAAGTAATCAAAAATTCTGTACAAATTTAAATATGTACATAAATAGGCACATATTCACTTTAAGAAGCTATCATCTGAAACCTATATGATTTGAAACTCATATCAGCTAAAAACCACAAATAGCCAGAAATAATCCTTGAGAGCAGAACCAGGAATAAGCCCTGAGCACCTCCAGGTGTGGTCCAAAACAATCTGTTCTTTGGGTTTACAGCTATACCACACTCCTAGGATAAATGAGCCCTGATCCTTGATCCCTGTTATTTCCTTATCTTCTTCCCTTCTGCCTTGATTTAAAAGAACATTATTATTTTTTTGGAGGACCCTTGACTTTCATATAGCCTATAATTCAGAAATTATTTTAATATTTACAATAGCACTAAACAATAGTGGCATAGAAATCTGTGCCCAATGACTTAGCATTGAGATTTAAACAGCATTCTTTGTGGAAAATAAAATAGAAAAACATTCAATTATCTTAACTGATAATTTGGGGTCAGAGAGATAGCATGGAGATAAGGCGTTTGCCTTGCATGCAAAAGGTTGATGGTTCGAATCCCGGCATTCCATATGGTCCCCTGAGCCTACCTGTAGTGATTTCTGAACATAGAGCCAGGAATAACCCCTGAGAGCTGCCGGGTGTGACCCAAACACCAAAAAAAAAAAAAAAAACCAAAAAAAAAAAAAAAACCAAAATAAAAACAAAAACAACAACAACCAAAAAGAACCAACCCCCCCAAAAAAAACCCCAACTGATAATTTAGTGGAGAATATTGAAATTACCTAATACCTCTTAGAGACTGTAATAAATTCTTTAAGACTGAAAATTGTAGTTGGTTATTTTTACCAATGTTTCTGTGGTTTTTGTTTGTTTGTTTGTTTGTTTATGTTGTTTTAGCTACTGTTTTAAGCCAAAGATTTTAGGCAGAGATGACAGTTCAATGGGTTGAGTATGCTTTGCATGCAGGGGGCCTGGGTTCAACCCCTGGCATCATGTGATCCCGGAAGTGTTAATGAGTGTTGTCAAAACAAGCAAGTGAGAAACAGATAGGCATATAAAATATTATTTGAAAAAAGGCAGGGGGAACTTTTACCACTCTCAGTTTATAGAGGCTAAATTTTTGAATAATTCTAATGGACATAATCTGTTTTGGGGTTCTCCTTAAGGTGTTATCAACATTAGGTCAGAATCTAATTTGTGTTCAAAGATGAAACATTAGTCTAATTCTTCAGAACCAGGACATTTAATCCTTCTCTTATTTTTATGATGATAAAAATATTTTCTCATATGGATATTTCAGGTAATATCTAGTGATTTTTATCTGCAAAGCAGATTATAAGGAACCTGTATGTTTGATCCCTGCTCGTGCTCTACTTTGAAAAGAATAGACTGCTTTATTAAGAGGAGACTTGCTTTGCCAAGAGCTGGACATCCTATGACTATCATTACTAGAAATGCAGGAGAGTCTGGTAAGAATGATATCCTTAGCAGGGCTTTTAATCTGCACCAATCAACAAAGTGGTGAAAAAAAGATACTCCATGAAAGGGGTGCAAGACAAGTAGCTTGCACACATTTGGGCTAAGACTTTAAACCCTTCTTTTTTCAGGAACCATTTCCAGGAGAGGTATTCATTTTGGTTTTGGTGTGGGATTGTTGAAAGCATCATAAGAGTGTAAATTTAGATGGAGGTCATACTCTTTTTTTTTTTTTTGGAGATCATACTCTTAGCCCAGTTAATGATGATTTGAGTTTCTAAATGAAAACTGTAAAATTTCTTAAACATTTAAATTCCTCTTCTTATCCATTTATATAGTCCTATATTTGAATGTATTTTATTTCAACTAAGAATTTTTTTGTTATTTTATTTTATGTTGTTTTTGAAATAATATCTATTTAAGCACCATGATTACAAGCATGATTGTAGTTGGGTTCCAGTCATAAGATTCTCATACAAGCTTTGAAGTTCCATCTCTGTTGAGCAACATAATAATATATTATCCAAGTAGTGTATAACATTGCAAATTTTGCACCGGAAGAACATAGAAACTAAATCAATAAAATACTGACACATAGTTGGTGATTTAGTCATTTCCTGAAGTAAAAGAGTCCACTGAAATCTGCACATAGCTGTCTTATGATTTCTAGAAGAAATGGTGAATTAAAATCGTTTATGGTCATCTAGGTGAATGAGGATATTATAGAAACCATCTTTGATGTCAGTCACTACCAGATGCCATTTACTAGGAATCATTACAGGAGAAGAAAGGTTAGGTTGAAAGGTTTCCATTGGAGTCATTTTGGCAATAATATTTTGCAAGTCAATCAATAGCAGCTATTTGCCTGATTTTTTTTGGGGGGGTCACACCCAGCAGCACTCAGGGGTTACTCCTGACTCCACACTCAGAAATCACTCCCGGCAGGCTCGGGGGACCATATGGGATGCTGGGATTAAAACCAATGACCTTCTGCATGAAAGGCAAATAAATGCCTTACCTCCTTGCTATCTCTCCAGCCCTATTTGCCTGATTTTTTGTAGAATGAAGAGTTTTACTCAGAAAATGATATTTCTATATTTCCAATTTTAATTGCTCCTCTACTAATTTTGTAAGAGCCTTTAGTTTTGTTTCACTAAGGAGCCACTCACTTGCCTACTTAGGTTGGTTAGTTCTCCACTGTATGCAGAGTGGGTGGTGGTGGGTGCTGTAACACTGTGACCCTGATTAGAAAATGCGAGTCCTCTGGGTTATTAGCTACAAGAGTGAGAGGCAGACTTATAGGTGGAGGAATGGTGAACTCAGTACACCATTCATCATGTAAATCTCATTCCCATAGATTAAGGGGCAAAGGAGCCACATGAAGTTGGAAGATGGCTATATTTCCTTAGGTAGTGGTGGCTTTTACTCTTCTAGCACTCTGTTGAATGGAGGAAGAAGGCATATTTCCTATTCCTTGCAACCTATAAGGAATCTCCTATAGAGCCCAATTAAGAGGACATTATTGGGTGGATTTAATGGAAAGATCTGCCCCTGTATCAATTATACCCCTGAATTGTTTGTTACCAATTTGTAGGGAAATTACTGGACAAATGATTTTGTGCATGCTGTATGTGAATGCCACATTTGGTTATGTAGAAACTGCTAAGGAATGGGTGCTGCCAAATCCTCTGATCCTTGGGAGACCAGAGTGGCCGGCACTACAAATAGGAGGAGGCCCCCATAACTACAGTTTTATTAGGAATCAAGACCACTCCCTAGGGCAGGGTAAGCAAAGGTAAAGGGCATATCTAGAGCCTGTCTGCCAGCTATTGCTGGGTCTATGACCCGTAAAGAGGCAGGGAAAGAGGCAGCTTTGTTTAGGGTGAAAACTGCTTATACTCTAACGGTACAGTAAAGAAATAGCAAGTAGCCAAAGGCATCAGAACTGGAGATTTTTTCTAGAGAACTGAGCTGGGAATGGGGTGAAATTTTGGGGATATTGATGGAAGGAAAGGAGCACTCTGGTGGTGGGATTAGTTTTAGAACAATGCATACATGAAACTCACCACAGCATTGCAAATCATGATACTAATAAAAATGGGAAGAAAAGAAACCAATGAACACGAGGAGGACAAAAAAACATACATTTTATGATGAGTGACGAAAGGGGAAAAATAGATTTTGGGGGGCACACCCAGTGATGCTCAGGGGTTACTCCTGGCTATGAGCTCAGAAATTACTCCTGGCTTGGGATGCAGGGGGATTGAACTGCAGTCCATCCTAGGATAGTGTTGGCAAGGCCTTACTGCTTGACCAACCTTACTGCTGAGCCACCACTCTGTCCCAAAAAAGGGAAAAAAATAGATAGTGAGATAGTCTTGAAACAGAGAGAAGACATGCTACAAGAATAATATGGAAGAAAATAAAGGGATGCAGCTCTATGCCATACTCTTCTTTGTCTGAAATCTTCTGAAGACTTATTTTGTTTGGGATATCTTTTCACCTAAAATTTAGATAGTCTCTAAAGCTATAGAATTGGTGAGGGTGGTTACTATCAGGGATGATAACCTTCCTCCTTTGCTTGACTACTTTTCTATGATAGTCTCAGGGGAAACCCCACTGCATTATGGGAAATAGGATTATGTTGGTCTTCCTTTGTCTTCTCAAAAGTTTGGCTAGCAAAGAGCTGTAGAAATCTGGGTTCCAAGTTTCCAAAAAATACCCCACAGTTTATAGAAATGGTTCCTTTCCATTGCTAAATTGGTCCTTGGAGAAGGCCCTTGGTTGTGTTCAGGGAGTCTAAATAATGCATCCCCCTGACCCCTAATACACCCATCCAAGCAAAGTTCTTTGGGAATTTATCTCAATGCATCTAATTGGCACCTTGAGTACTACTTTCCAGACAAGACCCAGTATGTCCTCTGGGCTGAAATCCCTGAGGTCACATATTATTGTCTTCAATTTGCCTCTGCTGAAAACATGCTCCTCTGGGATTCCTGTTTTATCATCACAGAAATGACTCCCCTTCCCTCATGAATGACTCTTGGCAGGACAAATCTGCTCATTCGTCAGCCTGTGATTCTTGTTGAAGAACCATTGTGCAGAGTCAGGATAGGACTGAGACCCACTGTGTCAGATAGAGTTTATCCTTTAGGAAGGAGGGAAAGTGACTGAAGGATCCAAAATATCAGAAAACACAGAGTGGATTTACTTTAGACTCTGGACTCCTTAATGATTATGCTGTACCTTCTTAATTGGGCAACATTCATGAAATTCTTATTGCCCTAGTTCTTGTTGTCATTTTAGGATTTCAAGGCAACTTACAGATATGTTCAGAGGCAGAGGAAGCAGTGGACTTTCAAGGCCCCACTAGTGTAGAATAAAGAAATAGGTAACTTAATCTGCTGGTTTCTGACAGAAGTAAAAGTCTGAGCACTGATTTCAAGAGCCTCTCAGAGTTCCATATATTGATGCACCTGGTGAACACAGGAAAATTAGTGTCAAACAATCCTTGTGGTGACAATTTCCTGTATGCCAATCCCCCAGTTACTGGAACTTTCCAGAGTTAGAGCTAGAAATCTCATTAGCCTCATAGAAAAGTCTTCTGAGGTGCTCAGTAGTCAATGCTGAATCGCTGTGGATTGAGTTACCTCTTCTTTCACATCAGAACTCTGTGAATAAATTCCAGGTAAGGTAGTGCTGGGAGCATTAGCCAAGAAAATACTTTTTAGAAACTGGGAAATCATCTACACTGTCAACTTCTTTTCTCATTCTGTAATTCAGGGGATAATATCTCTGCTCAGGACAGATAAGGCAAAGAGAATAATGTTCCTTGAAGGCCACAAATCAAAACCTAAAAGAGTTAGAAATGTTCCTTATAGAATGCCTAACTCAAAGAAAAGCAGGGGTGGGGGAGGAGGGAAATGGGGGCATTGGTGATGGGAAAGTTGCACTGGTGAAGGGGCATTTACTTTTTGACTAAAACCCAACTACAAACATGTTTGTGCACACACAAAGATGCGAGTTTTATCTTTAGCGTACATTCATTCCCAAACACCACAGACAGTCAATAACCCTAGTGGGGTCCAGCATTGTCCTGTCTGGCTGGTCAAGTATCTTGGGAGTGACCTCTGGGTCTCCCATGCCAGTTTTCATTCACATTCCCTTTCCCTTTTATGATGATTGGGAGTTGCACATACTCACGTTCAGTGCTCAGCCTGGTCTTATTTTGTTAATTGTGGTGCCCACAACATGATTGTGGTATTTGCCAGGAAGTTCCCATTCAGATTGCATTGTGCTGGAGATTGTGCACTTGAGTATAGCAGCAGAACAACTGGCAGTGCCACCAGGACAGTGCTCATCAGCCTGTGGAGAGGTGGCAGGAATCAATCTGGTGACTTTCTGTTATTATTTTTTTCCACACCAGGGGCTTCTCAGGGTTACTCCTGGCTCTGTGCTCAGAAATCACTCCTGCAGGCTCATGTGGGACCATGTGGGATGCTGGGGATCAAACCCAAGTCAGGTGCATGCAAAGCAAATGCCCTCCCTGCTTTATTATGGTTCAGATTCTTCCTCTCTTCTCTATCACATCATCATCTCTGTGCTCCCATTCCCTTGGGTTATATGTAACCTTGAGAGATATTACTCTACTTCTATCTGATTCACAATCCTTAAAAAATAATCCTGTAATGTGAACACTAGGATATGAGATTATCTAAAATATGCTGTAGTTTCAATATGCCATATGTAAAAAAAAAAGATGGGAGATCATGGACCAAGCAGTAATGATGAAATGCACATACCAAAATATACTAAAAGCAGGAAGATACGCACAGAACAATAGTCAGTTTTTCTTCTGCAGGTGCTTGCATGCTCTCTGTTGGTGTTAGTACCATCTCGAGCACTACTTATTCCTTTGTGTATGTTGGTCACAGTTGTGTGTGTATGTGTGTGTGTGTGTGTTGTGTGTGATGATATCACATACATTTATTTGACTATGCCCCAATGGATATGTGTCATTGCTCAAAGACACAGCCTATTGTATTCTTCCACAGGCATTTGCAGAGAGAATTCACCTAGAGAATGCTCATTATTTGGATTTGTTTGTTTATTTTTGCTTTTTGGCTACACTCAGACTTTCTCTGAGTTTACTCCTGGTTCTGTACTAAGGAATCAATCTCTCCTGGAGAGCTCTGGGAAACCATATAGGATTACCTGGGATCGAATCCAGATCAGATGCATGTAAGGCCAGCACTGTATCCACTGTACTATCTCTCTGTCTCTGAGAATGTTTCTTTTTGCATATGCTTTTCCATATGCTCATTCTGTAGGTAGAATTCAATTTCTTTTATTTTGAGGGGGGCACACCCGGTGACGCTCAGGGGTTACTCCTGGCTATGCACTCAGAAATTGCTCCTGGCTTGGGGGGGGGTGATAGGGGATGCCAGGGGATTGAACCACGATCTGTCCTAGGCTAACACCGGCAAGGCAGACAGACACCTTATTACGTGTCACTGCTCCTGCCCTGGAATTCAATTTTTTAATAAGAGGTATCAGTTTGGGTATCATTGTGGGTAGGAGAAGTCTAGGGAGTAGGGACATCAATTTCCCTCACAGTATGTGACATCACTATATCATACAACTGAAAAATTGTTCCCTTTGGAGTGAGAACTTATAAAACAGCAGTTACAATCTTGAGATTGAGGAGTATTTTGTGAGAGACTCATAGTTCCAGAGTTTAGAATAAGCAGATATGTCCTAGTTTTCCATTTCATTCATGTTCCCACAAGTCTTGATTCAGTTCCTTACAATGCAATGATACAAATAGAACCATAAATAGATGGAGATCTAGAATATTTGCTGCGACCTGGAGAGACACCCCAGCAATGCTAGTTGTTGCTGTACTTGAATCTTCAAAGACACCATTGTACTATTTTATTTTTATTAAGCCAGTTATTTCATGGTGATGAAGAAAATGACCATATCAATCAATGCGTTCTCTAAGCATGGGGCTAAAATGTATACTTTGAATTATTGCTTCATGGAACACTATTATGGCGAAGGGAGCATGCCATAAATCCATTGGTGGTGGTTTGGTAGGGTTTTTTTGTTGTTGTTCTTGTTTTTTGGGCCACATCTGGTGATGCTCAGGGGTTACTCCTGGTTATGCGCTTAGAAATTGCTTCTGGCTTGTGGGACCAAATGGGATGCTGGGGGATTGAACCCTGATCTGACCTAGGTCAGCTGTGTGTAAGGCAAGCGTCCTACCACTGCAGCATGTCCTACCGCTGCACCACTGTTCTGCCCCTGGTTGGTAGTCTTAACACTGTGAAAAAGGCAAATGTACTACTTGATACTTGTTTATTTCAGTAAGAACAAGGTACCATTACTTCCATGAGACATGGTCCAAGGCAATCATTCTGCCACTGGTGCTATCTTGTGAACTCAATGTAAGTCTTTGTTATGTGCAGAAATAGGCTCTTAACAGTGATTAGATCGGCTTTGTGCATAAAAGTCCATGTTATTTTCATAGCCTCCACCCCTATTGACAAAGCCTCAATGTGAATTCATGAGGAATGAGTAGGAAAGAGTTCTGGCATCTACAGAAAGGGTTAGTATTTGACTGTGAAAATGTAATGTTATATTTTTTTACTATCTTATATGAGCATTTTACATTGATATGTGTATACATTCTTAATTTTATTTCTGGCTCTCATCTAGTGAAACTCAGGGACTTCTCCTGACTCTGAGCTCAGAACTTGCTCCTGGTCATGCTTGGAAAACCATCTGGTATGCTGGGGATCAAACCCATATCAGTGTGTTCAAGGCAAGCACCCTATTGTACTAAGTCTTCAGCTCCAATTCTCATTATTATTATATTGAATTTACTGGCCATTGAACCCAAGGCCTTACACATGAAAGTTACATTCAGTTACATTTTGGGTCCTCCTTCTTAAAATTTCAGTTAAAGATGTAAAAAGACATAATAAAGGTTTGTATGAATCATAAAAATTAAACATTACCCAGGAAAGAGAAGGAATTAATTTTATCTATTAAGAAAAGTGTTATCACAATTTTTGGTGTGTACAGAATACAGAATAGTAATTGTTGTTAGTTTGGAACCTCAACTAGGAGTTCTCAAGGAGCTAATCCTGGTTCATATTTGGGGGACTATTCTGTGTTTGTGATCAAACCTGGGCTCCTTGCATGCAGAACATATACTCCATTTCTTTGAGCTAGCCCTCCAGACTCCACCATGTTTTATTTTATTTTATTTTATTTTATTTATTTATTTATATTGATAGCATCATATCTTATAGCTACATAGTATTCTATTTTTTGGTTTATGAAACCTTTTTTTCATAATACTATCTTTATTTAAACGCCACAATGACAAACACATTTGTAGTTGGGTTTTAGTTATAGAAAAGGATATCCCCTTCACTAGTGTAACCTTCCCACGACCAATGATTCCCATTTCCCTCCCCCCCCACCTCCTGTCTGTATTCAAGACAGACATTCTCATCTGTGAAATTTAAGAAAAATAAAAGATGGGGCCGGAGCGATAGCACAGTGGTAAGGTGTTTGCCTTGCATGTGGGTGACCCAGGATGGACCTGGGTTCAATCCCTGGTATCCCATATGGTCCCTTGAGCCAGGACCAATTTCTAAGCACAGAGACAGGAGTAACCCCTGAGTGCTTCAGGGTGTGTCCCAAAACCAAAAAAAAAAAAAAAAAAAAGACAGTATTGTAATAATTCCCAGAGACAATAGAGATGAGGGCTGGAAGGGCTCATGATCGGAAGCTTACCACAAAGGGTGGCGAGTGCAGTTAAAGAAATAATTACACTAACAACTATCATGACAATGGTAATTAGTGAGGGAAATAATAAGTTTTATTTTAGTAATATTATTTTTTTGGTTTTGGGCACACCCAGCTGTACTCAGGGGTTACTCAGGGGTTACTCCTGTCTCTGCACTCAGAAATTGCTCCTGGCAGGGTTGGGGGACCATATGGGATACCAAAATCAAACTCAGGTCCATGCTGGGTTGGCTGTGTGCAAACACTCTAACACTGTGCTATCTCTCTGGCCCCAATAAGTTTTATATTTTTAAAAAATGCTATGCTGTGACTTCGTTTTTCCTGAATGCTACAGAGTATTCCATTACGTATATGTACCACACTTTCTATTGTTGGGCATCTGGGTTGTTTCCAGATTCTGTCTATTGTAAATAGTACTGCAATGAATATAGGTGTGCAGAAGGCATTTTTGTATTGTGCTTTTGTGTTCCTAGGGTATATCCCTAGGAGTGATATAGCTGAATCATATGGAAGTTCAATTTCCAGTTTGTTTTGAGGAATCTCCATATTGTTTTGCATAAAGGCTAAACTAGATGGCATTCCCACCAGCAGTGAATGAGTTCCTTTCTCCCCATATCCCCGCCAGCACTGATTGTTCTTGTTCTTTGTAATATGTGCCAGTTTCTGTGGCATGAGATGGTAGCTCATGGTTATTTTAATTTGCATCTCCCTGATGGTTAGTGAGGTGGAACATTTTTTCATGTGTCTTTTGACCATTTGTATTTCTTCTTTAAGGAAGCATCTGTTCATTTCTTCTCCCCATTTTTTGATGGGTTTGGTTATTATTTTATTATTAAGTTTTGTCAGTGCCTTGTATGTGGACATGGAAACTATTATGCTGAGTGAAATAAGTCAGAGGGTGAGAGATAGACTCAGAATAGTCTCACTCATCTATGGAATTTAGAAAAATAAAAAACATTATTGTAATAACACCCAGAGACAATAGAGATGAGGGCTAGAAGGTCTGGGCCATGATATGAAGCTTACCATAAAGAGTGGTGAGTGCAGTTAGAGAAATAATTACACTAACAACTATCATGACAATGATAGTGAGTGAGAGAAGTAGTATGCCAATCTTGAATATAGGCAAGGGGTGGGGGAAGAGGGCGATAGAGGGCATTGGTGGTATGAAGACTGCACTGGTGAAAGGGTGTGTTTTTTATAACTGAAAAACAGCTACAAACATTTGTAATCATGGTGTTTAGATAATATAAAAATTAAAACAACAACAACAAAATGCGATACCATGACTAGAGCTATTGAGTACTTAGAAAAGAAATGATCTTCATAAACATTTTAAGTAAAAGTTATTTCTTGTCAGGTAAGCAGAACACTCAAGATTTCTGTATGAGTTTATTCCCATTTCTTGTTTCCACAGGGACAGAAGAGAGGCCATGAGGCAGAGCAATCAGTCCTCACTGGTTGACTTTCTTCTGGAAGGGCTCTTTGATGACTCCCTCACCCACATCTTCCTTTTTTCCTTGACTCTGGTGGTCTACCTTGTTGCAGTGAGTAGTAACTCCCTCACCATTTTTCTCATCTGTGCTGACTCCAGGCTCCACACTCCCATGTACTTCATGCTCAGCCAACTCTCCCTCATGGATCTGATGCACGTTACTACGACCATCCCCAAGATGGCTACCAACTACCTCACAGGCAGGAAGTCCATCTCCTTTGTTGGCTGTGCTACCCAGCATTTCCTCTATTTGTCAGTGGGAGGAGCTGAGTGTATTCTCTTGACTCTCATGTCTTATGACCGTTATGTTGCCATCTGCTATCCATTGCATTATGCTGTTATCATGAACAAGAAGGTGGCACTAATGATGGCTGTCACGTCATGGTTGGGAGCATCGGTGAACTCCTTCATTCACACTATGATCTTGATGAACTTTTCTTTCTGTGGGTCTCGCAAAATCCACCACTTCTACTGTGAGTTTCCAGCTATTGTGAAATTGATATGTGGAGATATATCTGTTTATGAGACCACAGTGTACATAAGCAGTGTTCTATTCATCCTCCTTCCCATTCTCCTGGTCTCTACTTCCTATGCCTTCATCCTCCACAGTATCATTCAGATGCGTTCAGCGGGGAGCAAGAGAAATGCCTTTGCCACTTGTAGCTCTCACCTCACGGTGGTTTCCCTCTGGTTTGGCACTGGCATTTTCGCATATATGAGACCCAGTTCCCAGCGTACTCCATTGCAAGAAAAGGTTGGTTCAGTGTTCTATAGCATCATTACTCCCACCCTAAATCCTCTGATTTATACTCTTCGGAATAAAGATATTGCTAAGGCACTGAGGAAAGTGTTGGGGAGGGATGTGATCAGACAATGACTAGATTTGTGGTTGATCTGAAGTGTAGATTTGTATGCTATTTTCTCCTCAATTTTAGTGTAAATTTAAAAGTGTAAATTTTCTAAAGTCCAGATTCTTGATGCTCTTCAAATAAAGTGGTAATTACATAATTCCTACTCTATAAATTGGTTTTAGTTTCTAAGAGCCATATTCAGCTGAGTTCCTAATTTGTGCCCCTAGGGCAAATAATACCATATATTGGCAGTGTTAACCAATAAGTGTGTATTTCTTACTACTTTGTAGTTTGGGAAATCCAAGATCTTGATGCTGGAACATTTGGTATCTAGTGGGAAAAGCTTCATGGTTCAAGAATGGCCATCTTCTCTCACAGTTGAAGAAACAAGAGAGCTCACTTATTAGTCATTAGTTCTACGGAAGAGCTAATCACCTCCCAAAGGACCCCACTTATCAATATAATATTACAGATTAGGATAATCCCCAAGAATTTGGAGATTACACAAATTTACATTATATACTAAGTACATTTCAGTTAGACTATTTAGAAATAGGCAGAAAATTTGGACCACTACAAACTTCTGGGGTGACAGGGGGTAGGGACAAAGTCAGTCATAAACTGTCAATTATTTGGTCAAGTATGATCAAGTAATTGATCAAGACTGAAGTAAAAAGCTCTAATGGTGATGGGAGAGTGTACAGTGAAAAGGCACTTACTTTGTGTGAGGCCAGCCCTGGTTTGATCCCTGCTACTGTATATGGCTTCCTGAACACTACCAGGAATGAACCCTGGACACAGAGCCAAAACTAGCCCCTGTGTATTGTCAGGTGTGCACCCCACTAAATAATGTTCAGGAACTTCCTGGGTAGCTGCAGATATATTCCATTGCTGGGAAGTGGCATGCCAAGAGGAGACATGGAAGATCAGATATCTTCCTTTCATGCTTTACTTTTTTTTTTTTTTTTTTTTTTTTTTTTTTTGGTTTTTGGGTCACACCAGGCAGTGCTCAGGGGTTATTCCTGGCTCCAGGCTCAGAAATTGCTCCTGGCAGGCACGGGGGACCATATGGGACGCCGGGATTCGAACCGATGACCTCCTGCATGAAAGGCAAACGCTTTACCTCCATGCTATCTCTCCGGCCCCACCCATGCTTTACTTTTAAAATCTTCTCTTATCTGTTCCTGAGTTAATAAAAAAAATACTTCTCCGAAAAAAAAGAAAGAAAAAAAATAGGCAGAAAATTTAAAGAAAATGACTTTAGGGGCCAGAGCAATAATACAGCTGTTGGGACATTTGCCTTGCATGCTGCTGACCTAGGTTTGAGATCTCACACTCTAAATGGTAGCCAAAGCATCTCCTGACTACAGAGCTCAAAGAAAGCCCTGGACACAGCCTGTTGTGACCGACAAACAAAGGTCATTTTAAAAGAGAATATATTGGCAGTCAAAAGAAAAATTTAAAGACTTCAAGATAATAAGCCCCATTTTATTACTATTTTCATTATTAAAACATGTCACCAGAGGATATTTATATAATATATGACATTTCACCAGAGACCATTTATACAGTATAAGTAAGTAGTATGTGTTGCTTCGTAACGAAGCATGGAAAAGAAACATTGAAAGCAGTTTTGAAAGCAAGGGGTGATAATTTCACTACAAATAAAATAATTTTGTTATTTCATTTGGAAGGAAGGAATTTCCAAGTAGGATTCCAGGTAGCTGCTTTTAGGAGACACATGAAAAAGAACATGTCCTTTATGTTTATTAATAAATCTAGAAGTAAATGACTGGTAATTAAAGATGATAATCATCTCACATTTTCCTCATGGCTCCCAAGATGAAAATCAAGGTAGGCATCTTAGAAATTGTTTCTCTCTGTGTAATAATGGACTTTAGGGAAGATATTCCCTTGTTATCCTTCTCATCACATTCTAACACTGTCTTTGTCCCCAGTGCCCTGGCAAAAAACTGCAGGCAAAGCCTTTTGGAAATACTAATTTTAGTGACCAAAAGCAAATCTAGTTGGCATCATGGGGATTTGTCTTCAACAGAGATTCAGAAATTGTCTATGGACTTGGAGCCCGCTGGTTAGCTATGTAAAATATAAAGTTGTGCTATTTATCTGTGCCTTTATACCTGTGTGTTTCCAACACAAAGCAAGTGTTCATTTCTAAACAGGCTGTAAGTCTGGGAAACCCAGGAAACTGAGGAAAGTTTAACAACATTTTTCTGTAGTATTTCATGCAAACATGTGTTGATCTACAGTCAGTAATTCCCAAACTCAAAGAATTCCGATTATTTTCTTTATTGCAAAAGACTTCACAAATCTCTTTGAAAGATAAGTGAAGAAAAATATTAGTTATGCTATTTAAAATTTATGTCTGTGTTGTGGTGTCTCAAAACCTTTCACGCTTCAAGATGAATATCATCTTTTGTGGTTGAAGAAATGAGAAAGGTCTGTTCGAAAACACTAGATCTAGCTACTAGATCAATACTCCCAAAGGCCCCACCTCCAAAATAATATTGGGGATTTGGATAAAGCATATAAAATTTAGCATCACAAAAATATTTGCTATACAGTTCAGTAGGCCTTTACAGAAAGGAAATTTCATGCAAAATTTTAAGTCTTAAAAAAGTCATTGTGAGGGGGCCGGAGAGATAGCATGGAGGTAAGGCGATTGCCTTTCATTCAGGAGGTCATCGGTTGGAATTCCAGCATCCCATATAGTCCCCCATGCCTGCCAGGAGGAATTTCTGAGCCTGGAGCCAGGAATAACCCCTGAGCACTGCCAGGTGTGACCCAAAAACCATACACACAAAAAAAGTCATTGTGAAATTATAAAGTTATACATGATTGGATTTCAGGTATACACTGTTTCAATACCTATGCCTTCACTAGTGTCCACTTCCCTCTACCAATGCTCCACATACCCCCACTTAGCTTCTACCCACCAGTCTGCTTCTATGACAGGCCCTTTCTAAAATAAAAATTTCTAAAAAAAATACTTGGACATTTGGATTGTTTCCAAATTTTGGGTGTTGTGGATAGTGCTGTAAGGAATAGAGGGGTGCAAATGTATTTTCTTCATATTAATTTTGAGCCCTGGGTTTCAAGAAGTAAAGTTTCTGGGTCAAATAGAAGCTTAATACCTTAAATTTTTGAGGACAGGGCCCGGAGAGATAGCACAGCGGTGCTTGCCTTGCAAGCGGCTGGTCCAGGACCAAAAGTGGTTGGTTCAAATCCCGGTGTCCCATATGGTCCCCTATGCCTGCCAGGAGCTATTTCTGAGCGAAGAGCCAGGAGTAACCTCTGAGCACCGCTGGGTGTGATCCAAAAACAAAAAAAATTTTTTTTTCTTGAGGACAATTCCTAGATTGTTCATACTGTTTTTCATAAAGGCTAGACCAAATTCCCAATAGTAGTGAATGTGAGTCTCTTTCTCCCCACAGCTATGTCAGTACTGGTTTGTTATTGTTCTTCAAATGTGTACTAGTCTCTGTGGTATGTAATTATATTTTTGTTTTGATTTGTTTCTTTATAATGAATAGTGATGAAGAGCATTTTTTTTCATGAAGCTTCTGCTAATCTCTTTTCATTTTTTGGATAGGATTGAATTTTTTCTTGCAAATTTCTACCAGTGCCTTATATATTTTTGATATTAACCCCTTAACATATGTAAGTTTTCACAATCCTGGTTATTGTTTCCTTTGAGGTCCAGAAGCTTCTTAATTTAATGTAGTCCCATTTGATAATCTTTGGTCCACCTGCTTGGTCAGTTGTGTTTCATCATTAAAGGTACCTTTAACTTCTATGTTATGGAGAGTTCTATCTAAGTTTACCTCTGTGTACTTTTTGGATTCAGCTCTCATATCAAGGTCTTTACTTCTTCTTTTTTTTAATTCTTTTTGATTTAACTTTTGTGTATTGTATTAGAAAGAGATCTAATTTCATTTTTTTTTGCAAGTAGTTGAACAGTTTTCCCAATATATGTTGAAGAGGCTTTCCTTTCTATACTTTTTATTTTTTTACTCTTTTATTGAATGATGATAAACTGATCATATACATGCAGGTCTGTCTCAGGATTTTCAGCTCTATTGCATTATGAGAGTATGTCTTTAATCCATTTGGATTTTACCTTTGTACATGGTGTTAGCTGGGGGTCTGAGTTCGCTTTTTTGCAAGTGGCTAACCAATTGTGCCAACACCACTTGTTGAATAGGCTTTCCTTGCTCCATTTAGGATTTCTTGCTCCTTTATAAAAAACTAGGTGGTTATATGTCTGAGGAACATACTCAAGCCTATTCCACTGATCTGCGGGTCTGTCTTTATTCCAATACCATGCTGTCTTTATAACTATTGCTTTGTAATACAGCTTAAAATTGGGGAAAGTAATGCCTCCCATATTTCTTTTCCCAAGGAGTGCTTTAGCTATTCGAGGTTGTTTATTGTTCCAAATGAATTTCAGAAGTGTTTTATCCACTTTTTTGAAGAATGTCATGGGTATCTTTAGGGGAATCGTGTTAAATCTGTACAATGCTTTTGGAAGTATTGCCATTTTAATGATGTTTATCCTGCCAACCCAGGAGCAAGGTATGTGTTTCCATTTCCTCGTGTCCTCTCTTATTTCTTGGAGCAGTGTTTTATAGTTTTCTTTGTATAGATCCTTCACATCTTTAGTCAGGTTGACTCCAAGATATTTGAGTTTGTGTGACACTAATGTGAATGGGATTGTTCTTTTAATGTCCATTTCTTCCCTATCATTATTAGTGTATAAAAAGGCCATTGATTTTTGTGTGTTAATTTTGTAGTTGCCACTTTGCTATATGAATCTATTATTTCTAGAAGCTTTTTGGTAGAGTCTTTAGGGTTTTCTAAGTAGAGTATCATGTCATCTGCAAACAGTGAGAGCTTGACTTCTTCCTTCCTAACTGGATTCCCTTGATATCTTTTTCTTGCCTAATCACTATAGCGAGTAATTCCAGTACTATGTTGAATAGGAGTGGTGAGAGAGGACAGCCTTGTCTTGTACCAGAATTTAGAGGGAAGGATTTTAGTTTATCTCCATTGAGGATAATATTTGCCACTGGCTTGTGGTAATTGGCTTTAACTATATTGAGAAAGGTTCCTTTTATTCCTATCTTGTTTTCATCAAGAATGGGTGTTGAACCTTATCAAATGCTTTTTCTGCGTCTATTGATATGACCATGTGATTTTTATTTTTCTTGTTGTTTATGTTGTGTATTATGTTGATAGATTTACGGATGTTAAACCAGCCTTGCATTCCTGGGATGAAACCTACTTGATCAAAGTGAATGATCTTCTTGATGAGGCACTGGATCCTGTTCACTAGGATTTTGTTGAGGATCTTTGCATCTGTGTTCATCAGGGATATTGGTCTGTAATTTTCTTTTTTGGCAGCATCTCTATCTGGTTTTAGTATTAAGGTGATGTTGACTTCATAAAAGCTATTTGGAAGTGTTCCTGTTTTTTCAATTTCATAAAAGAGCCTGGCCAGGATTGGTAGTAGTTCCTCTTGAAAGGTTGGAAAGAATTCATTCGTGAATCCATCAGGGCCTGGGCTTTTGTTTTTGGGCAAATTTTTGATTACGGTTTTAATTTCTTCAATAGTGATGGGGGTGTTTAGATATGCTACATCTTCTTTATTCAACCATGGAAAGTTATATGAGTTCAAAAATTTATCCATTTTGTCCAGGTTCTCATATTTAGTGGCATAGAGTTTCTCAAAGTATTCTCTGAATACCCTTTGAATCTCTGCAGTATCTGTAGTGATCTCCCCCTTTTCATTTCTAATACGTGTTATCAAGTTTCTCTCTCTCTTTTGCTTTGTGAGTTTTGCCAATAGTCTATCAATCTTGTTTATTTTTTCAAAGAAGGAACTTCTGCTTTCGTTGATCTTTCTAATTGTTTTTTGGGTTTCCATTTCATTGATTTCTGCTCTCAGCTTTGTTATTTCCTTCTTTCTCCCTAGTTTTAGTTTCTTTTGTTGATCATTTTCTAATTCTATAAGCTGCATCATTAAGCTATTCATGTATGCTCCTTCTTCCTTCCTGATGTGTGCTTGCAAAGCTATACATTTTCCTCTCAGTACCGCTTTTGCTGTATCCCATAGGTTCTGATAGTTTGTGTTTTCATTGTCGTTTGTTTCCAGGAAATTTTTTATTTCCTCTTTGATTTCATCTCAGACCCACTGGTTGTTCAGTAGTAGGCTGTTTAATTTCCAGCTGTTAAAGTTTTTCTTGTGTGTCCCTTTGTAGTTCACATCTAACTTCAGAGCCTTGTGGTCAGCAAAGGTAGCCTGCAAAATGTCTATCTTTTTGATTTTATGGAGGTATGTTTTATGTGCCAGCACGTGGTCTATCCTGGAGAATGACCCATGCACGTTGGAAAAGAATGTGTATCCAGGTTTCTAAGGATGAAGTGTCCTATATATATCTACTAGGCCTCTTTCTTTCATTTCTCTTTTCAGGTCTAGTATATTTTTGTTGGGTTTCCATTTGGTTGACCTATCAAGTGTTGACAAGCCTGTGTTGAGGTCTCCCACAATTATTGTGTTATTATTGATATCCTTCTTCAGATTTGTCAACAATTGTATTAAATACTTTGCTGGTCCCTCATTGGGTGCATCTATGTTTAGGAGAGTGATTTCTTTCTGCTGTACAAATTCCTTGATTAGTACATAATATTTATCTTTGTCCCTTACAACTTTTCTGAGTATAAAGTTTGTGTCATCTGATATTAGTATGGCCACCCCCGCTTTTTTAAGGGTATTGTTTGCTTGAAGGGTTTTCCTCCAGCCTTTGATTTTGAGTCTATGTTTATTCTGACTATTCAGGTGTGTTTCTTGTAAGCAGCAGAAGGTTGGCTTCAGTTTTTTGATCCATTTTGCCACTCTGTGCTTCTTAATGGGTGCATTTAGTCCATTGACATTGAGAGAAATAATTGTCATGGGATTTATTGCCATCTGTGTGTAGAAGTTTGGTGTGTTTTTTGTTCTGCTTGTCTTTAGAATAGATCTTTTAGTTTTTCTTTTAAGGCTGGTTTTGAGTCTGTAAAGTTTTTGAGCTGTTGTTTATCTGTGAAGCCATGTATTCTTCCTTCAAACCTGAAAGTGAGTTTTGCTGGGTGCAGTATTCTTGGCGAAGCATTTATTTCATTGAGTTTTGTCACTATATCCCACCACTGCCTTCTGGCCTTGAGTGTTTCTGGTGAAAGGTCTGCTGTAAATTTCAAGGATGCTCCCTGGAATGTAATTTCACTTTTCGATCTTGCTGCTTGCAGTATTCTATCTCTATCTGTGGGATTCATCATTGTGAGTAGGATGTGTCTTGGGGTGCTTCTCCTGGGGTCTTTATTAGCCGGTACTCTTCGGGCATGCGGGATTTGGTCACATGTTTTCTTTAGCTCTGGTAGTTTCTCTGTGATGATGTTCTTGACTGTTGATTCTTCCTGGAGATTTTCTTCTTGGGTCTCTGGGACTCCAATGATTCTAAAGTTGTTTCTGTTGAGCTTATCAAAGACTTCTAATTTCATCTGCTCATATTCTTTGAGTAACTTTTCCATTGTCTGATCCTTTGATTTAAGGCTTTTTTCCAATCTCTTCTGCTGTGTAAAGTGTTTATGCATCTCATCTTCCAGCGCACTAATTCTATCCTCAGCTGCTTTTAACCTGTTGGAAAGCTCATCCATTATGTTCTTAAATTCGTCTACTGAATTTTTCAGACCTATTATTTGACCTGATATTTCAGTTTGGAGTTTTCTGATTTCTATCTTCATATTCTCTTGATTTTTATTAGTGTTCTGATTTATACTTTCTTTGAGTTCTGTGAGCAACCTCCATATTTCTTCTCTAAACTCCATTTCTGAAAGACTGCTTAGGTGGTTGGCCATTGTTGGGTCATCAGAGTTTCCATCTTCATTCTCTATGGCTGAAGTTGGTCTGCATAGTTTCCCCATTGTCATGCTTATGCTGTGGATTTTTCTACATGTTGTGGTGGTATTCATTGGCTAGGTGGAGTGAGCGGCCGCGAAGCAAAGTGGAGCTGCTTCTACTCCTTATAGGTGGGCTTAAGGGGGCCAGCAGAGTCAGCTTTATCTGCAACTCTGGCCTGGAAACACTCACCTCAGCCGAGGCAAGCCGTCAGGGGATGAATGCCAGAGAAGATCAAAGTTCCCAGGTTGAAGCAAGCTGGAGGAGGCCCCAAAATGTCTGCCAAGTCTAAGGGGCCCAGCAGTTAGCTTTATCCACAACTCCGGCCTGGAAATACTCACCTCAGCTGAGGCAAGCCATCAGGGGATGAATGCCAGAGAAGATCAAAGCTCCCAGGTTGAAGCAAGCCCGGGGACGCCCCAAAATGTCTGCCGAGCTGAAGGGACCCAGAAGAGTCTGTCTTATCTGCAACTCCAGCCGGAAAGACACACCTCAGCTGAGGCACGCCCTCAGGGCATTAATGCTGGAGAAGATCAAAGTTCCCAGGTTGAAGCAAGCTGGGGGAGGCCCCAAAATGTCTGTCAAGCCTAAGAGGCCCAGCAGCCAGCTTTATCTGCAACTCCGACCTGGAAACACTCACTCAGCTGAGGCAAGCCGTCAGGGGATGAATGCCAGAGAAGATCAAAGTTCCCAGGTTGAAGCAAGCCCAGCAACATTATTCTTAATGGAGAAAACTGAAAGCATTTCCACTAAGGTCAGGCAGTAGACAAGGATGTCCATTGTCTCCACTCTTATTCAACATAGTATTAGAAGGCCTAGCAATAACAATGAGGTAAGAGAAGGAAATTAAAGTATTCCAAACAGAAAAAGAGCAAGTCAAATTAGTTCTATTTGCAGATGACATGATGATATACATAGAAGACCCTAACGAGTCCACAAAAATAGCTCCTAGAAATAATAAGCCAATAAAGCAAAGTGGCTTCATTCCTAAAGATCAATGGGTCTATTGATTGAGTCTATTCCATTTAAACTAGTATTCAAAAGTATCATGTACCTAGGAAGCAACCTAACAAGAGAGGTGAGAGACCTATACCATGAAAACTTCAAAACTCATAAATAGGTGAAGACCTAAAGAAATGGAAAAACATTCCATGCCAATGAATTGGAAGAAGTAATATCAAAATGGCCATCTTTCCTTCCTTCCCTTTCTTCTCCCTTCCCTTTGTTTCCTTTAACTTTCTGATCTTTCCTTTTCATTTTTTTCCTTCCCTTCTTTTTTCTTCCTCTCCCTTTCTTTTCCTTTCTTTCTCTTCCCTACCATTTACCTCCCTTTCCTTTTCTGCTCCCTTTCTCTTCCCTCTCTTCTCCTTCTTTTCCTATACACTAAACACTAAACTAGGGGTTCAAACTTTTTAAACAGGGGGCCAGTTCACTGTCCCTCAGACCATTGGATTGTCTGAATATAGTGAAAACAAAACTTATGAACGAATTCTTATGCACACTGCATATATCTTATTTTGCAATGAAGAAACAAAACAGATACAAATACAATATGTGGCCTGTGGGCCATAGTTTGAGGACCACAGCTAAACAAACAAACAAACAACAACAGAAACCAAAACAAAGCGGCCATCTTTCCTAAATTCAATGCAATTCCTAGATTCAATGCAAGCCCTATCCAAATTTAAACATTTTCAAGGACTTAGAATAATCAATTATAAATTTGGTGTAGAACTATAGAAGATCTAGGATAGCCAAATCTGTATTGAAAAACAAGTAACTTGGAGGAATCTCATTACCTAACTTGAAGCTCTACTACAAATCTATCGTGATGAAACGGCATGGTATTGGAACGAAGGTAGACTTTCAGAACAATAGATCAGAATTGAATATCCAATGAAAACTCTCCAAGTATATGGTCAATTTTTGACAAAGGTCAAATGGGAATGCCGTCTAGTCCAGCACTTATGAAAACAATATGGAGATTCCTCAAAAAACTGGAAATTGAGCTTCCATATTATCCAGCTATATCACTCCTAGGGATATACCCTAAGAACGTGAAATGTAATAGACAATCTCTTTAACAAATGGTGTTGGAACAATTGGATAACCATACGTATGAAATTAAAGATTGATCCATATCTTACATTTACACAAAAGTCAATTCATAGTGGATCAAAGACCTTGAGATTAGACCCAAACCTGTAAGTTCATTGAGAAAAACATAGGCAGAAAACTCCAAGACTTAGACCTCAAAGAAGTCTTTGGTGATAGAATGCCAATGGCAAAGAATATAAAATCAAATATCAATAAATGGGACTACACCAACCTAAAAAGTTTCTATATGGCAAAAGAAGCCTGGGCTAAAATTAGAAGATAGCTAACTGATTCAGAAAAAAAAATTTCACCCAACACATCAGGTAAAGCTTTGATATCTAGGACAGTATTTTTCAACTTTTTTGTGCAAAAAATCATGAGGTACACCACCACAAAAAATGTTACAAAAATTAACTCTGTACCTATATTAACTCTATATATAAAGTAATTCTCTTGAATAGGAATCAAATAAACACAAAAAAACTATTTTGTAATTGTTCATATTTCTATTTACTTACTCAGTGCGACACCTGGGCCTGTTTGGATGAACACAAAGCTGATATTCTGGCAGGAATCAAAGAAAGACATATACAGCTCTTAATCAACAGCTCTCAGTCTCTGTCTTTAGTTTTTATAGCAATCAGGCTTGAAAAGCTCATGTCACACAGATATGTAGTGGAAAATAGGAGCAATGTCAAAATAGCTTTGTTTGCCAGAACGGGGAACTCTTTGGCAATATTCAACCAAAAACTGTCTAAAGGTAGATCAGCAAATCTTAGCTTGAAACCACGATTTTGTCTCAGTTCAGTTAGTTCCTCCTGCTCCTGTAAATGCCTTTCCACCAACTGATGTTGAGCTAAAAGGGCCCCTACCCAGTCAAGGCATTCAGTGGAGACTGAAGAAAAATAAAATGACAACTCCTCAAGAGTTTTTCAATGTTTAACTATTATGTCACACAGTGCAGCAGTGTAAACACCTTTCCATTGCTTGGTGAGTGTGAACATTTCAAGATTGCCACTTTCCATGTGTTGATTCCAGAGTTACACCTTTGAATGGAATCCAATTATTTTATCTGTGCTTGTAAGCGGGTTTTCATTGGGGGGGGGGTCACACCCAGCAGCGCTTAGGGGTTACTCCTGGCTCTATGCTCAGAAATCACTCCTGGCAGGCTCAGGGGATCATATGGGATTCGAACCACTGACCTTCTGCACGCAAGGCAAATGCCTTACCTCCATGCTATCTCTCCGGTCCCAGGTTTTCATTTCTGCCTTGCATTCGTGTGTTCAGTTCATTTAGATGATAAAAAAAAATTATCTGCCAGGTATGCCAGCCTTGCATACCACTCATCACTTGCAAGCAGCTTTGCGTAATCTTATCTCTCATTTGTCAGAAACACTTTAAGATCCTCCCCCAGCTCATACACACAAACCAAGACCTTGCCACTCGGCAACCACCGGACCTCCATATGAAACAGTAAGGTTTTATGCTTCGCTCCCGTCTCCTCACACAAAGCTGCAAACATGCAACTTTTCATGGGTCGTGACTTTACAAAGTTTACCATGCGCACAACATCATCCAACACAGGAACTAGGTCTGCTGGTAAAGTTTTGGCTACGAGGGACTCACAGTGTAAAAAAACAATGCATAACACTCACATCTGGATTTCTTTCCTTCACTCTGCTTACAAAGCTTTTGGTGCACCCGACGGTGGCTTCAACTCCTTTGGCGCAGACACTCGTGCAGTTTTCCCACTGAAATCCTCCTTGTTCAAGGTATTCTGATGTGACCAGAAAAATTTCTTCTGTTGTTTTTTCTGGCAAAGCCTTGCAAAAATAGTTTTCTCTAATTACATCATCATCCATAAAATGCACATTGGCCAAGAGTTGAGCATGTCCACTAACATCAGTAGACTCATCAAGTTGCGATGCAAATTTCTCACTAAGACGGATTGTTTCCAAAACCACACTTTTGATGTCTGTAGACATGTCATTAATTCGTCTGGAAATTTGTTGTCTGAGAGAGGGACTTTGACTAGTTCCTTAGTTGCTTCAGGTTTGAGCATCTCCTCTACAATAGCTTTGCAGGTGGGAAGTATTAATGTCTCTGACACAGTGCTCAACTTTTTTTTTAACTTGGCTATAAGTTCAGCAACTTGATAGCTAGCTTTAAGAGCTCTTTCATTTACCTTTGTGGTTTTTCTCATGAAAGTTGCCTGTTTCTCCGTGTTTTCATGCAGGCGAACAAAAATGTATGCATTTTTTTTGGGGGGGGGCCACACCTGGAGGTACTCAGGGGTTACTCCTGGCTGTCTGCTCAGAAATAGCTCCTGGCAGGTACGGGGGACCATATGGGACACCGGGATTCAAACCAACCACCTTTGGTCCTGGAATGGCTGCTTGCAAGGCAAACACCGCTGTGCTATCTCTCCGGGCCCAAGTATGCATTCTTGTTTTGAAGCAAAGAGTGTTTTATTTGGAGATGGCATTTAAGTTTACTTGGGACCATAGCACTGTTAGATAACTGGTTGGTTTCTTTGCATCTCTGGTGAAAGTAAATCCAAATGAAATATAGCTTTTGCTATATTGCCTTGTGCCAGAGAATTTGCTTGAGCTAACCATCTTTGCTTTCTTTTAATCCCCACTCATACTTGGGCTCTCATCTGGCTCTGGATTTTGTTCAGTTCTTTCCTTTTTTTGGGGGGGGGCACACCCATTTGATGCTCAGGGGTTACTCCTGGCTAAGCGCTCAGAAATTGCCTGTGGCTTGGGGGACCATATGGGATGCCGGGAGATCGAACCCGGTCCTTCCTTGGCTAGTGCTTGCAAGGCAGGACTTACCTCTAGCGCCACCTCTCCAGCCCCCAGTTCTTTCCTTTTCAAAAACTTGTTTATCACTGCAGTATCTGCTCCTGTCTCACTGTCACTCACTGTCACTTACTATGCTTGTTTCCTCCAGATAGCCATTGTCCGACACACTCAGCACTCTTCTGCTCATGTCTTCATCCAGATCCATCAGCACTCTTCTGCTCATTTCTCCTCCAGATTCATCACTCAGCACTCTTCTGTGCTGTGTTCACTATAATTTTCCAGAGTCTAGATCCATCAGCATTCTTCTGTGCATTGGTGATTTTCTGTGATGTCTCCTCCTGTCAGTATAACAGTGACACCACAAAACCTAACTCCACAAAACCTAAAAACTCCATTAAAAAATAGGGAGAGGCCCCCATTCCTCCGGATCTCCAGGTGGGTTCCGGGAAGGAGCTGACAGGGCACCCTGGGTTTTCCCCACTCCCAGGCCGGGTCTGGAGACTGGCCTAGGGTGGGGCTTACGGGGTGGAGTTTGATCTGGTGGGTGGGAGATAGCTGCTCAGCTATACTCAGGCTGTCACTGGCAATTTCATACCAGTCTACATTTTGCAACATATGCATACATTTTGCGAACATATGCTCCTCCCAACCATCAGTACCCCAGATTTACCCTTCTTAACTTCAGTAACACACAGCTCTAATCTCTGACCTAAGACATACAAATCCCAGAACTTTTTAGAAGGACACAAATTGAACACATATTGAACACATATATCTTTTGAATATTTTATGGGTATTTTCTTTAACTGATGTAACTCTCTATATATTCTTCTACCATGATGTTTCTATCCACTTTTCATCTTGTCTTTTCTTTGTAAGCTGTTAAGTAAGGATTGTTGGTGGAACTGTCCCTCAGTTTGATGCCTATGATTGAACTATGTCATGGAAATTGCTGGTTTTGTTCCTATTGCTTCCAGATGCACCAATAACGCTTCATGGCATTGATCCTTGTTTGCATAGACACATTAAAATGGGAAAACACCATATATATAGATAAGTTCTTATCTAATAAACCTCAGTACAATGTGCCTTACACCCTGAACATTGATATAATGACCTGGCACAGGCCTCAGAAGAATGGGCATCCTCCATTCACGCCAGAACCAGGCAAGCTATCTACGAAACTTCCAAGGTCTTTTATAGCAACAGCTGGAAGCAGTCCTCTACCAGGAAAGACACTACCAAGGGTCTGACATCGACCTCCTAAAAAGAGACTTCCGTTTACACTGAGAAGACTTGACAACAACAATGACCTGCTCTACAGGACATGGTTCTCTCTAGTGCCCCTTAAGTGTGAGGTGAAACGAGAGGAGGCTCTGCACCATCCTGACTGCAATATGGGATATGCAGACTCCAGGATCTCTAATACAGAAGCATGATACCAACAACAGAGACTATGTGAGGAATGGAGGTGTATTGCCACTACAGACGATGACTTGAATTGGACAAACTAGTTTGCCTGGAGCCTAGAGTCAGTCCTGTGCCAGGAAACTTCAGGGGTAGGGTCTCCTTGTATTTAGACCATAATTTGTCTTTCCATGTCCTTTATGTTTTGGTGGGCCTATGCAAACAAATGCCACTTTAATACCGTTTTTTACTATGTTCCCTTGACTCCAATCCTTAAGTAAAACAACCCACTAAAACTTTTGAGGTTAACTTAAACTAGTAAGCATGTGCATGGAACTAGATAAATGTACTTTGCCCTCAATGTTTAAGGAGTTACATAAGTCTAATGTCTTTAGATTATGTGTGTGCTGCTAAGAAATAGTATGTACTACAACTGGGGATTTGAGGGACAAAGTAATTGTATTGTACATGGGTTCAGTTTTGTTTTTCTTAATGTTCTTTGGCTGAAAGATCAAGGCTGGGATATCATCGATGGGATTACCGAGAATTCTGTTTATGGGTGATTGGGCTTCCACTGTAACTTTACCCTGTCCTCTTTCTTTGCATCTTTGTTGTCATAATTAAAATAAAAAAATAAATTAAAAAAATAGGGAGAGGGAGGCCGGAGAGATAGCACAGTGATGTTTGCCTTGCAAGCAGCTGACCCAGAACCTAAGGTGGTTGGTTTGAATCCCGGCATCCCATTTGGTCCCCTGTGCCTGCCAGGAGCTATTTCTGAGCAGATAGTCAGGAGTAACCCCTGAGCACCTCCAGGTGTGTTCCCCCAAAAAAACCCCCCAAAATAGAGAGGGGAAATAAACAGATACTTCTCTGATGAAGATCAACAGATGGCCAACAGGCACATGAAAAAGTGCTTATCATCACTTATTATTAGGAAATCTAATCTAAATCAAGACAAGAGTGAGATATCATCTTACACCAGTGAGGATGGCACATATTAAAAATATTGGGAACAATCTCTGTTAATGGGGATGTGGTGAGAAAGGAACTCTGCTGGTGGGAATGCTACCTGCTCCAACACTTGTGGGAAACAGTATGGATCAGTCTCAGTAAACTCAAAATTGAGCTGCCATATGGCCTATCAATATCACTTTTGAGTATTTATTCCCAGGACAGAAAAACTTTCATCCAAAATGCACACTACTATTTATTGCAGCACTCAGTTTTATAGCTAAGACTTGAAATCAACCTAGATGTCCAACAACAGAGAAGTAGATAATGAACATATGGTACATATATACAATGGAATACTACATAGTTGTAAGTAATGATGCAGTCATGCAATTTTCAGCAACATGGATGGAATTGAAAGATATTATGTTAAATAAAGTAAGTCAGAAGATTAATAGAGAATAGTATCAGTTTTATGTGGTATTCAGAATAACTTTATGAAGAAATGCAATGGTTTAAATGAGAATTCCTCTACATCCTTGACCCCCAGAGTACAGCAAGGAGAAGGAAAGAAATTGAGCAGAGGAGGATAAACACAAATATGAAAGGATGGGGGCCAGATTCCAAGTGTTCTCAGGTGCATTGATGGTATTAAAGGATAGAACTAAATATCCATGCCAAAGTCAACAACAATGGAATCGAGATATCCAAATTTTAACATTTAAACTTTAAGTGAGTCTGTTATACTGGCAGGCTGATGGGGGAAGAGGGTAGTGATATGGGATACATTATGGGAACAATTTGTGGAGCAATATTCAGAAATCTACTGCAAATGTAAACAAGCCTAAAATCTGAGAAGGAATTATTAACAAAGCAATTCTATTTCCAGTTAAAAGTATTAAAAACCTAGGAAAAATTCAGTCAAGAAAGTTAAATATGGGGCCAAAGAGATAGCACAGTGGTAGGGCCTTTGCCTTGCATGCAGCTGACCCAGGAGGGACCAGGTTCAATCCAGTATCCCATTTGGTCCCCCAGACTGCCAGGGGCAATTTCTGAGTGCAGATCCAGGAGTAGCCCCTGAGTGCTGCTGGGTGTGGCCCAAGAACCAGTCACCAACCAACCAACCAATCAATAAAGTTAAAAAAAAGTTGGGTCTGGTGAGGTGGCGCTAGAGGTAAGGTGTCTGCCTTGCAAGTGCTAGTCAAGGAAAGATCGTGACCGCGGTTCGATCCCCCGGCGTCCCATATGGTCCCTTGAAGCCAGGGGCAATTTCTGAGCACTTAGCCAGGAGTAACCCCTGAGCATCAAACGGGTGTGGCCTGAAAAACCAAAAAAAAAAAAAAAAGTTAAATATGGGGTTGGAAAGAGTACAGTGGTAGGGCACTTTCCTGACATGCAGCCAACCTGGTTTTGATCCCGGACATCTTATATGGTCCCTGACCACCACCAATTCTTGAACTCAGAGCCAGGCGTGTCCCTAAAGCCAAAGCCAAAACCACCACCAACAAAAGAAATTGAAGAAGGTGAATGGAAGGACATTCCCAATACATGTTTTCATAGATTAAAATAATTACTATTGTTAAAATAGCCATATTGAGGGGTAGAGTGATAGCACAGCAGGTAGGGTATTTGCCTTATACCTGACCAACTCAGGTTCTATCCCTGGCATTTCATATTGTCTCCTGAGCCTGCCAGGAGTAATTTCTCAGTGCAGAGTTAGGAGTAACTATAGTGCATGATTAATTGTGGCCCCAAACAATACAAAAACAAGCAAAAGTAACCATCTTACTTAAATCAATAATCATAGTATTAGGGTCCAGAGTCCAGACGAGATCACACAGTTGAAATAAAGCAAAGCAAAGCTTTATTTTGTCAACCAACAAGCTACAAACAAGCTACAAACCTCCTGCAGTTACCCCTGCTCAGAGGTCACAAAGTTATCTAGGGCTAGAAGCAGGAAGTGTTGACCTTTAAGTTAATTGGCTGTTGTTGTCTAGGTGTTTCAAGGATGTTTCATCATGTCCTTTTATGGCTAGATGTGTAGGGTAGTATATTGTGACTTACAGGGTCTTGGAGTCTGAGTCATTATTGTTGGGATAGAAATTTAGCTCTGAAATGGAAACTCAGCCTTGTTAGTCTTAAATGGAAACTTTGTGTTGACAAAATGGAGGCCCTTGATACCCAGCTATCCAAAACAAAGGCATTCCCTCATCTTCCTCTTTCTGTTAATCTCTCTTTTGATATGTAAAGCCCACCTTTATTATTCAACATTTCCCCACCCAGTGTATGGGTATTGGTTTAATAAAGAAAGAGCAAATCTGGCTTTTGATTCAGGCAGAGGCCATGAAGCGAAAGCAGACTGACTCCAATGGTTCTCTCCTGACTGGCTTTATGAATCTTTCACCACTACCCTGCCTCTTCAGACCCATTTGCATGGGGGTTAGAGATATGGTGCATGGGATAATCTTAAAACTCAGGGATTTTATTTTACACCTTATGCTCCCGGCTTCCTAATAATCAGTACAATCTCTTTCAGAATATAGATGACATTTTTTATATAAACAGAACAAACATATAAATATGCTTTTCTATTTTTTTGTTTCCTGTGTCACAAGTGGCAGTATTCAGTCCTTACTCCTGGCTCTAGAATCAGTCATGACATGTTCTTAAAACCATAAGGTATGGTGGGTTGGCTGCATGCAAGGCAAGTGCCCTACACACTGTGCTATCTCTCCAGCTCCTAAACAATTCTAAAATTTATATGCAAACCTCAAATTACACAAAGAGCCAAAGCAATCTTGAAAAAAGGAAACAAAATTAAAACTAGTGCCCTGAATTCAATTTAATGTATTCCTGCATTGTAATCCCAACAACATGGTATTGCAAGAAATCAGACAAATACAGATGAATCAAAAAGTCCTGAGAGCTCCAAAGTAAAACTACACACATATCATGGTTTATTGAGGTGTCAAGAGTTAGGAACATACACTGGGAAAAGGATGTCATTTTCAAGAAATGCTGCTGGGACAAAGGCACAGTTACAACCAAGACATCAAACTCTTACTTAACTTCTTCTTCTTCTTCTTTTTTTTTTTTTTTTGTTTACACATGGTGATGCTCAGGGGCTACTCCTGGCTATGTATTCAGAAATTGCTCCTGGCTTGGGATGTAGGGGATCAGACCCCAGGTCAGTCCTGGGTCAGCCATGTGCAAGGCAAATGCCCTACCACTGTGCTATTGCTCTGGCTCCTTTGATCTTAACTTCTTGAAGATGACATCAAGACCAAGAGGAACATAAAAAGACTTGTTAGAGGTCCGGAGTGAGTGGTGGCGCAGTGGTGAGGCATTTGCTTGCACCACGTCTGACCTAAGATGGACTGCGGTTTGGACTGTGGACGGTCTGTGGTATGACTGTGGATGGACTGTGGTCCTCCAAACCAGGAGCGATTTCTGAGCTCATAACCAGGAGTAACTCTTGACCATCATTGGGTGTGGCCCAAAAATTAAAAAAAAAAGACAAAAACTTGTTAGAGAAGTTTATATTAAAAAAGGGGAAAAATAAGTGTGAATCCTGCTGAAAAGACCCTGCAGATTAGGCCAGTGAGGGTGATTGAAGAGAATAAAACAAACAAACAAGAGATAAGTAAACACATATTGTCTAAACAATAAGTTCCAGGACCCTTTCTAAGCTATCCAAGTTTTGATGCCACTGGACAGCTGGGAGAGGTCTGGCAGGCCAATATGTGAGAATATGTGACAGTTTTCATGTTGTCCTTAGTCTAAAAGATCCTAAACACTCTTATTCTATGCTTGCCTCTTATTTTTGCAACCTGGCAAAGTTCTAGTTTATTCCTTTATTTATTTATTTATTTATTTTTATTTTGGGTCACACCTGGCAGTGCTCAGGGGTTACTCCTGGCACTACACTCAGAAATCGCTTCTGGCAGGCTCAGGGGACCATATGGGGATGCCAGGATTCGAACCACCATCCTTTTGCATGTAAGGCAAATGCCTTACCTCCATGCTATCTCTCTGGCCCCTCTATTTTATTCTTTATTTTATTCTTCATATTAAAAGTTCTATTTTCTTTTCTTTTTTTCTGGGGGCATATGGCAAATGTTTGCATTATATTACATAAACAATCTTACCTAGGGGCATTTTCCATCCTGGCAGTGAGGTTTTTAAGGAGACAAATTCTCACAGAATTTGGGGGAGGAATCAGATAAATGGAAATACTTAGGCTGTGGGTGAATTGTTAACTGTGTGACCATTTAAAAAAAAGTCTAGATATTTAAAGAAAAGTCTAGATATCTAGATATTCTAGATAAAATATTAAGAGTAAAAAGAGAGAAACTCCAGTGGATAAAGCATTTGTCTTGCATGTGGCCAATCTGGGTTCTATCTCAGACACCAGCTTAGAGTGTCTCTCAAACCCCAATAGACCCACTAGGACTGACCACTGAGAGTAAGCCAGGAGCAAGCCCTGAGTACCTTGAGTACCTAAGTACCTGAGTACTAAAACAAACAGAAAACTCTAGAAGTAAAACAGTGATTAGTCATTTCAGATGATAAATACCCACATGTTCCCCGAGAATCCCAGGATAAAAAAATCTAACCAGGGACATTGTTTTCTTCTCTGGATCAATGGACTTTGGAGACAATTTTCCCAAACTATCATTCTGGCCACACACCAATAATGTCTTAGTCCCTAGCTCCCTGGCAGAAAGTGCAGACAAAGCCCATGGGGAATGCTGATCTCAGTGCCCAGAGCAAGTCTAATTGGCATCTTGAGGACTGGTCTCCAACAGAGGTTCAGGATGTGTCTCTGGGCTGACAGCTTTCTGGTCAGATATTCAATGTCCACAATTAGTCACAGATGTCAGCAAAGGTCCTCTGAGTTGGCAGCTGCTTCCTGTCTCCCAAGTGATGCTCGTCTCTCCTCTATTGGATGAGTCAGACCAAGTGTCCTCACTGTAAAAGCTCTGTGGTTCTTGCTAAGGAAACATCCATGGAGTGAGCTAGAAATGTATTCTAAGTCCACCAGTACTAGAGCCAAATTCTTCTTTTCTCCTAGAGGAGGGCATGGAAAGCTAAACAGAAACGGGGCTTCTGTAATCCAACATAAGGGAGAACATGCTTTCTTTTGAGACTGTACTCATTAAGCTGTCATTGAGTGTAGCTCTTAGGTAACATTCTTGGATAGTCTCAGTGACCAAGCCATCATTGCTCTGTTGGGATAAACATTCATGGATGCACACGCATGAACTTAAGCTTTTATTAGTGAAGGTTAAAGAGGTTCAGTTAGTTCATTTTTGCTTGCTGGGTGCTCTGGGAGGTCAAAACCGAAGTCCAGATTGCAAAAACATCACTCGGTAACATGGGGGTGTTCCTGGTGTGCTTTGGTCACATGAAAATTAGTGCAAACAAGGACTGTGTGGACATTGTCCCCTATGATTATCCCTCAGTAATTTCTAGCTCTAGAGAAGGAAGTCAGCAGTGTGATCTCAGGAAATGTTTCCTTGCATAATCAATAGCCAATATGTGAGAGTTCCTTCCTGCTTTACTTCTCTGCTTAATTTGCTCATAGGGTCTCGAGAGCAACTACCTACCAGGTAAGTGAAGATTAGGCAATGATTTTTTCAGGCAGCATTTTGGGGAACCTATTATATGTTCTGACATGGTCAGTTTTTTCTTTTTCTTTTTGGCCACACTCTATGGCATTCAGGGTTGCTCCTGGCTCTGCATTCAGAAATCACTCCTGGCAGGCTCTGGGCTCCATAGGGGATCCTGGGGATCGAACCTGGGTCAGCCAAGAGCAAGGTAAACATCCTACCCACTGTGCTATCACTCCGGCCTCCTGTCAGTTTATTTTCTTAATCTTTTTTTTAAGCAAGGGGTTTTATTTATTTATTTATTTATTTATTTATTTATTTATTTATTGGTTTTTGGACCACACCTGGCAGTGCTCAGGGGTTACTCCTGGCTGTCTGCTCAGAAATAGCTCCTGGCAGGTATAGGGGACCATATGGAACCCCGGGATTCAAACCAACCACCTTAGGTCCTGGATTGGCTGCTTTCGAGGCAAACGCCGCTGTGCTATATATATATATAGCTTTTTAACATTAAATTAGAATTATGGAAAAAATTGGAATTATGGGGTGAAATTAACTCTTAATTATTCAGAAACAGAGTTTGAGAGCTAAAAGTATGAAATGTAATAAATGTTTCTTACTGACCACATTGTACTTTGAAAATGTGTTTACTGCAATTTATTTGTTTCACATTTTTTTTTTTTTTTTTGGTTTTTGGGCCACACCCTGTGACGCTCAGGGGTTACTCCTGGCTATGCGCTCAGAAGTTGCTCCTGGCTTCTTGGGGGACCATATGGGACGCCGGGGGATCGAACCGCGGTCCGTCCTAGGCTAGCGCAGGCAAGGCAGGCACCTTACCTCCAGCGCCACCGCCCGGCCCCTTGTTTCACATTTTTTGAAGCATTTTTAGGTAGACTTTATATACTGTAGTTATCATTCTGAGCAATATTCATATGAAAATTGGAATAACAGCCACTGGAAGATTTTCTTTGTTAAATCTTTTAATTTTGGTAGTATTGGTCTGATTCATATTTGAAAACGAATTTCTACTTAGTATATATCTCTTGTTTTCGGGTACATAAATGTATGTGTACCTTACTTTGGTTCTCTTTTTTTCCCCGAGCCACATCTAGTGGCACTCAGGGGTTACACCTGACTCTATGCTCAGAAATTGCTCCTGGCTTGGGGGACCATATGGGATGCTCGGGATTGAAACTGCGTCTGTCCTGGGTCAGCTGCATGCAAGGCAAATGCCCTACACTTGTGCTATCTCGCCAGCCCCTTTACTTTGGCTCTATGTGGTGCCCATACACACCTCTTTGACAACATTTAATCAACTAATTAAGATAGCATCAAGCTCTCTTTCCAACTAGGATGATAGGATAATCACATATCTAAAACTGAAAATGTGAATATTTTCCCAAGAAGGGGATCTAAAACACACTCATTTACAGTAACCCCTAAGATCTAAAATCTCTGTTTTATCTTTGGTCAAAATTCATCTGCCACTATCTTTTGTAATTTGTATTAAATACTGAGTTATAAGGCTGTCTCTGAATAATAGAATTTATGTTTAAAAATCATCATGGTTCAGGAGGAAACATCAAACTATTTGGCATGGATAGTGTTTAATTCTTATCCAACAAAATAAATGTATATAACTATTACACTTTCATTTCTACTGTCTAAGTATTATTGGTTGATATTATTTCATGACCCATTTTTGGGGGGTTTGTTTTTGGGTCACACCCAGCAGCGCTCATGGGTTACTCCTGGCTCACACCTGGCAGCACTCAGGGATTACTGCTGGCTCTATGCTCAGAAATCGCTCCTGGCAGGCTCAGGGGAGCACATGGGATGCTGGGATTCGGACCACTATCCTTCTGCATGCAAGGCAAATGCCCACCTCCATGCTATCTCTCCGGCTCCCTCATGACCCATTTTTAATTTCCTTTATCCATAATTACAATTCTTGATCCATTGGTGGCCCACATCTTTATTCCTGAAGTCTGTGGGCCTATTCCTGCTCTGTGTGGACTGGTTGATTGTAGTTTTCCTTTGGCTTTTGTCTCAGATCTCTGAAATACAGATACTTAGATACAAATACTTAGTAAGATGCCAATATTCTTGACATGCTCTTTCTTATCTCCTTTTAATTTTACCTTGGTAGCATGAAACATACCATTCAGTAACTTTTTTGCTTCTTGATTCAGTGACAAGAGGTGACCTAAATGAAAAGGTAAGAATCTTATCTCTCAATATATGGAATGCTGGTTGATGTAAGAATTCCTTTATTTGAAATTGACACCTCTAAGTCAGCAGACCCTAAAAGTATAGGAACAGGAAACAAATGATTTTAATGTACATCATAAGTAAAGAGGTTATAATAGAAGGCTTATTCCCATTTCAACCTCTTTAACACTAGGCCTATAATTAATGGTTTTGGGGGGAAAGCACCATCAGCTAGATTTCAGAATTAGATTCATTTATTATAGCCTCAAGAATACTGTTCTAAATGCAAGGTTTTGCTAGTTAGCTATCACTATAAGTAATCCTTCAAAAGGTCATTCCTTTTGAATGGAAAGGCCAAAACGATCCATGAATTTGTTTTGTTTTGTTTTGTTTATTGGCCATACCTAGGCTGCACTTAGAAATTGCTCTTGGATGATAGCACAGTAGTAAGGCATTTGCCTTGCATGTGGCTAACCTAGGACGAACCCAGGATTAATCCCAGGCATCTCATATGGTTCCTTGAGCCTGCCAAAAGATATTTCTAGGTGCAGAGCGAAGAGTAATTCCTGAATGCCACCGTTCAGGATTTTTTTTTGGGTGTGACCCAAAAACCAAAACGTAAAAAAGAGAGAGAGAAAGAAAGAAAGAAAGAAAGAAAGAAAGAAAGAAAGAAAGAAAGAAAGAAAGAAAGAAAGAAAGAGAAAGAGAGAGATAGAGAGAGAAAGAGAGAGAAAGAGGAAAGAAAGAAAGAAAGAAAGAAAGAGAGAGAGAGAAAGAAAGAAAGAAAGAAAGAAAGAGAGAGAGAAAGAAAGAGAGAGATAGAGAGAGAAAGAAAGAAAAGAGAGAGAGAAAGAGGAAGAAAGAAAGAAAGAGAGAGAAAAGAAAGAAAGAGAGGAGAAAGAAAGAGAGAGAGAGAAAGAAAGAGAGGAGAAAGAAAGAAAGAAAGAGAGAGATAGAGAGAGAGAAAGAAAGAAAGAGAGAGAGAAAGAAAGAGAGGAGAAAGAAAGAAAGAAAGAAAGAAAGAGAAAGAGAAAGAAAGAAAGAAAGAAAGAAAGAAAGAAAGAAAGAAAGAAAGAAAGAAAAAGAAAGAAAGAGAAGGAAAGAGAAAGGAAGGAAGGAAAGAAAGAAAGAAAGAAAGAAAAGAAAGAAAGAAGAAAGAAAGAAGAAAAGAAAGAAAGAAAGAAAGAAAGAAAGAAGAGAAAAAGAAAGAAGAAAGGAAGGAAGGAAGGAAGAAAGGAAGGAAGGAAAGAAAGAAAGAAAGAAAGAAAGAAAGAAAGAAAGAAAGGAAGGAAGGAAGGAAGGAAGGAAGAAAGGAAGGAAGAAAGGAAGGAAGGAAAAGAAAGAAAGAAAGAAAGGAAAGGAAAGAAGAAAGAAAAAAGAAAGGAAGGAAGGAAGGAAGGAAGGAAGGAAGGAAGAAAGGAAGGAAGAAAGGAAGGAAGGAAGGAAAAGAAAGAAATTGCTCCTGGCAGGCTCATATGGGCCATATGGATGCTGGGAATTGAACACAGGTTGGCCACTGCAAGGCAAATGCCCTATGTGCTGTGCTATTGCTTCGGCTCCCAATCCTTGAATTTCTTTAAGGCAATTTGAAAATATAATCAGACTAGAGGATTCCAGGATCATAGACCAAAGTTGCACTCTTCATGTGGGGTGAAATGAGATCTTAATCAGAAGCAGTGCTTTGTGGAATATTATTAAGTAGAATAAAGCAATTAATTAAGCAGTGGCTGGCACTTGTGGCAGAACACTGCCATCAAAAGAGGCAAATGCATATCCAGAAGAAATGTTTCTCCTAGTAAGAGCCAATTACTGTCTCTTCCATAAAAATGGTGCTTGAAATGTAATCAACATTTCACTAATGAACTGGATAAAATACATGGGAATGATGTCATCAGGAGCAGTATTGATCATGGCAGTATGGGCTCTCAGCAATGCTAAGTGAGATTGCTTTGAGAAACAGAAGTTCTTGTTGCTGAGCTAATACCGAAGTTCCCTCTGGATGCATGTTTACAATGCTCTGAACCCATGACAAGAGAGTCTGGATCATGATGAATATCTGACTATAGACATGATGAACTTGGTTAACACTTCACTCATTCTTCATACAATAACATTGGATACAGCTTCTATTTATGTATGCATTCCAAAAGTTTAATTTTAATACATCTGTAAATTAATGTGTCTGTATGCCCAGAAATGCAATTATATGTACATATATATTTCTTTATTTATTAATGTGTTATAAGAAATGTTTTGAGAATGAACAGTTGTGTCTCTGAGTTTGAACTTGCTGAAGGGCTGAAGGCATGGCTTGTTTATGGGAGTCCCAGATTCTATTTCCTCCAGAGCATGGTCCCTTGAGCAATGCCAGAGTAATCCTCATGCACCTAGCCATGAGAAGTCCTCAAAATACAGGTAGGTGGTGTCATTTAAGATAAAAAAATTAGAACTCATAAATATTGTAATATAAATTTATGTATATGAAGTTCAATCTCTCGTGTGAATGCTATTTTAATAGAGTTGTTAAAATCAGAAATGGTAGAAACTTATTTTCAAACATTCTTTCTTAGATCTAAAGGTATGTTTTGTTAAGTATACTAGGTTTCTAACATTCATTCACTGCCACTTCCTTTCCCACAGAGACTGAGGAGAGGCCATGAGGCAGAGCAATCAGTACTTGCTGGCCGACTTCCTTCTGGAAGGACTCTTTGATGACTCCCTCACTCACGTCTTTCTTTTCTCCTTGACTATGGTGGTCTACCTTGTTGCTGTGAGTGGCAATTCCCTTACCATTCTCCTCATTTGTGCTGACCCACGTCTCCACACCCCCATGTACTTCCTGCTCAGCCAACTCTCTCTCATGGATCTTATGTACCTCACCACGACCATCCCCAAGATGGCTGCCAACTACCTCACAGGCAAGAAGTCCATCTCCTTTGTGGGCTGTGCTACTCAGCACTTCTTCTATTTGTGTGTGGGAAGTGCTGAGTGTATTCTTCTGACTCTCATGTCCTATGACCGTTATGTTGCCATCTGCCATCCTCTGCGTTATGCTGTTCTCATGAACAAGAGAGTGGCTCTGATGATGGTTGTCACGTCATGGCTGGGAGCTTTCATAAATGCTCTTATTCATACCTTGATTTTGATGCACTTTCCTTTTTGTGGGTCTCACAAAATTCACCACTTCTACTGTGAGTTTCCAGCTGTTGTGAAGTTGGTATGTATAGATATCACTGTTTATGAGAAGACAGTTTATATCAGCAGCATTCTGCTTCTTCTCCTTCCCATCCTTCTGGTCTCTACATCCTATAGCTTTATCCTCCACAGTGTCATTCAAATGCGATCTGCTGGGAGTAAGAGAAATGCCTTTGCTATTTGTAGTTCTCATCTTACTGTAGTTTCCCTTTGGTTTGGTGCTGCCATTTTCTCATATATGAGACCCAGATCCCAGCGCACTCCACTGCAAGACAGGGTTGGTTCACTGTTCTACAGCATCATTACTCCAACACTTAATCCTCTGATTTATACTCTTAGGAATAAGGATGTAGCCAAGGCACTGAGGAAAGTGCTGGGGAGAGATGTGATTAGTCAAAGACGCTAACTATTATACCTTTCTTTGAGAGCTTGATTGGGACAATTTCATGAATTGTTCTGGACAATGCTCTCAGATTTCTTGAGTCCTGATGTCTAAGTTTTTTAGACTTTTCAAAAAAAACATGAGCAAACATTTGTTAATTTTGCTAACAAAGTATAATCTTTCTTCTCATTTTTTAATAGAAGAGGTCTTATTGGTATATTATATTTGTTTTTTGGATCCTCCCAGCAGGGGTTATCTGGTTCTGTATTCAGATATTACTGTTTGGCTGTACTCAGGAGATTCTATGGGATACTGGTGAATGGGAGCCAGGTTGTCCACATGAAAGACAAGCATCCTACCTACTGTACTATCTCTTTAGCCCCAATTGGTGGCACTTTAAAATTTCCAATTATGGGCCTGGAGAGATAGCACAGCAGCATTTGCCTTGCAAGCAGCCGATCCAGGACCAAAGGTGGTTGGTTTGAATCCTGGTGCCTGCCAGGAGCTATTTCTGAGCAGACGGCCAGGAATAACCCCTGAGCACCGCCGGGTGTGGCCCAAAAACCAAAAACAAACAAACAAACAAAAATTCCAATTATTTTTATGAGGTAACATTGTTTATAATATTTTTCATATTGTTATTTTTAATTGCACTGTATCCCCACCACCACCATTCCCTCCACCAGTGCCCTGATGTCCTTTCTTTGTCATCTTCCCCTACTTTAAAAACCTCAGCTATTCTGTTGACAATTTATTAAGGTTTGTCTCCATTGGGGACTCTCTATTATCTTGCTTATTCCCTTTTCATTATAATGTTGAATTTTGCCCAGTTGGAAACTTAGCATCCTCTTTCTTATTTTATCCACTTTCTGGGCATATTTATGGCTTTGTTATCCAATTTATATTTCCATTCTTATCTTTCTTCAAAAATAAAATTTTATTCATTGAAATTCAATTCTTCTTTTCTACTTTATTGTCTAATAAACAAATAAAATTTAAGGTGTTCTGAACTAAGTTCATTTAAAACATACTTGTCCATGTTTGTTTTTCTTATCCCAGTAATTAGCACTATAATCAAATCAGATATTTAGTAAAAATTCTCACTAATATTGTTGTTGTTTTTGGGCCACACCCGGTGATGCTCAGGGGTTACTCCTGGCTATGTGCTCAGAATTTGCTCCTGGCTTGAGGGACCATATGGGACGACGGGGGATCAAATCATGGTTCGTCCTAGGCTAGCTCTGGCAAGGCAGACACCTTACCTCTAGCGCCACCGTGCTGGCCCCATCTCTATATTTTTCTACTCAGAACCCTTCAAAGCAGCCTATATGACATGGGTACATCAATATAGGACAGGAAAAATATATATAAGGTGAGGCTAAGAGAGAATAGTTGCTGAGCATGGATCCACATTGTGTAGGAAAAAATAACCCATTTAGACATCCTGCTGCTCAAAGACTTTTACTGTACCTTCTTTTAGAAGATTTCCCCTTTCCTAGATATCCTATTTAAGGAGGCCCCATTTTTCATACTCTCTCCCTCTTCTTTCTTCCCCTCCCTTTGCTACCCCTTCTTCCATTCCTTTACCTTGCATTTCTGTATCTCACACATCATATATCAACTATATATGTATACAGAAAGGGAGGAATTGACAGTAGTATATTAAATTCCAATCTTGAGCCAAAATAATAGTGCAGTAGATACGTTCTTATCTTGAACACGTAATACCTGGATTTAATCCCTGACACTCCAATATGGCTCCCCAAGTCCTACCAGAAGTGAGCTAGACTGCAATGCCAGGAGTAACCTATGAACATAAATGGGTATGACCACAAATACATGGTTTCACAGACAAAAAACAGCTCAGAAACTTTACAGACACAAAACCAGTCTTAAGAGAAAAACTGAAAGACCTAATTTAAGACAAGACTAACCAAAAGACACACCAAATTTTGATATAAAGATGGCATTAAATCCCTGGACAATTCTTTCTCTCAACGTCAATGGACTAAATGCACCAGTCAAGAGACAGAGTGGCTAAATGGATCAAAAAACTCAATCCAACCTTTTGCTGCCTACAAGAAGTGCACCTGAATAGTCAGAACAAACATAGACTCAAAATAAAAGGCTGGAGAAAAATTATCCAAGCAAACAACACCCATAAAAAAGCTGGAGTGGCCATACTAATACCAGATAATGCAAACTTTATACTCAGGAAGGTTGTAAGGGACAAAGATGGACATTTTATATTAATCAAGGGGTATATAGAGCAGGAAGAAATAACTCTCCTAAACATATATGCACCGAATGAGGGGCCAGCAAAATATTTAATACAACTGTTGACAAATCTGAAAAATAATATCAATAACAACACAATAATTGTGGGGGACCTTAACACGGCTTTGTCAACACTGGATAGGTCAACCAGACTGAAACCCAACAAGAATATACTAGACCTGAGGAGAGAGAGAAATGGAAGAAAGAGGCCTAGTGGATATATATAGGACACTCCATCCCCAGAAACCTGGATACACATTCTTCTCCAATGTACATGGGACATTCTCCAGGATAGACTACATGCTGGCACATAAAACATACCTCCATAAGATCAAGAGGATAGAAATTTTGCAGACTACCTTCGCTGACCACAAGGCTCTGAAATTATTTGTGAATTCCAAAGGGACTCAGAAGAAACACTTTAACACCTGGAAGTTAAACAGCCTCATACTCAATAACCAGTGGGTCCGAGATGAAATCAAGGAGGAAATAAAAAGGTTCCTGGAAACAAATGACAACAAAGACACAAACTACTAGAATTTATGGGACACAACGAAAGCAGTACTGAGAGGAAAATTTATAGCTTTGCAAGCACACATCAGGAAGGAAGATGGAGCTTACCTGAGTAGCTTAATGACACAGCTAACAGATCTAGAAAGTGCTCAACAAAAGGACCCAAAAATAGGAAGACAGAAGGAAATAACAAAGCTGAGAGCAGAAATCAACGAAGTGGAAACCCAAAAAAGAATCCGAAAGATCAACGAAAGCAGAAGTTGGTTCTTTGAAAAAATAAACAAGATTGATAGACCACTGGCAAACCTAACAAAGAAAGAGAAAGAGGAACTTGATAACTCGTATTAGGAATGAAAAAGGAGAGATCACTACTGATATGACAGAGATTCAAAGGGTAATCAGAAACTACTTTGAAAAACTCTACGCCACTAAAAATGAGAACCTGGAAGAAATGGATAAATTCTTGGACTCTTATAATCTTCCACGGTTGAAGGAAGAGGATGTAGCATATCTAAACACCCCCATCACCATTGATGAAATTAAAACGGTAATCAAATGTCTGCCCCAAAACAAAAGCCCAGGCCCAGATGGATTCACTAATGACTTCTTTCAAACTTTCCAAGAGGAACTACTACCAATCCTGGCAAGACTCTTTCATGAAATTGAACAAATGGAAACACTTCCAAATAGCTTTTATGAAGCCAACATCACCTTGATACCTAAACCATACAGAGATGCTACAAAAAAAGAAAATTACAGACCAATGTCGCTGATGAATGCAGATGCAAAGATCCTCAACAAAATCCTGGCAAATAGGATTCAATGCCTCGTTAAGAAGATCATCCACTACGATCAAGTAGGTTTCACTCCAGGAATGCAAGGATGGTTTAACATCCATAAATCTATCAACATAATACACAACATCAACAACAAGAAAAATAAAAACCACATGATCATATCAATAGATGCAGAGAAAGCATTTGATAAGGTCCAACAACCATTCTTGATCAAAACTCTGAGCAAGATGGGAATGGAAGGAACCTTTCTCAATATAGTTAAGGCCATCTACCACAAGCCAGTGGCAAATATTATCCTCAATGGAGAAAAACTAAAAGCCTTCCCTCTAAATTCTGGCACAAGACAAGGCTGTCCTCTCTCACCACTCCTATTCAACATAGCACTGGAAGTACTTGCTATAGAGATTAGGCAAGAAAAAGGTATCAAGGGAATCCAGATAGGAAAGGAAGAAGTCAAGCTCTCACTGTTTGCAGATGACATGATACTCTACTTAGAAAACCCTAAAGACTCTACCAAAAAGCTTCTAGAAACAATAGACTCATATAGCAAGGTGGCAGGCTACAAAATTAACACACAAAAATCAATGGCCTTTCTATATACCAATAGTAATAAGGATGAAATGGACATTAAGAAAACAACCCCATTCACAATAGTGTCACACAAACTCAAATATCTTGGAATCAACTTGACTAAATATGTGAAGGACCTATACAAAGAAAACTATAAAACTCTCTCCAAGAAATAAGAGAGGACACGCGGAAATGGAAACACATACCCTGCTCATGGATTGGCAGGATTAACATCATCAAAATGGCAATACTCTCAGGGAGGGACTTCAGAGCATAAAAACCGGCTAACCTTTGCAAAAGCTGGCTCCCTGTGTGTGACACCAGGCGGGGAAAATCCGCGAAAGTACACCGGCCCAGTGGGGCTCAGCTGTGAAAGACTGTGAGTGTGACCTGTCTATGTCTGTCTACTGTCCTCTTGCGTGAAACTCTTGCGAGTGGGGCAAAAAGAGCCTCCAGAAACCTCGCTCGCCCAGACGCCATTTTCAGGGAGGGACTTCAGAGCATAAAAACCGGCTAACCTTTGCAAAAGCTGGCTCCCTGTGTGTGACACCAGGCGGGGAAAATCCACGAAAGTACACCGGCCCAGTGGGGCTCAGCTGTGAAAGACTGTGAGTGTGACCTGTTTATGTCTGTCTACTGTCCTCTTGCGTGAAACTCTTGCGAGTGGGGCAAAAAGAGCCTCCAGAAACCTCGCTCGCCCAGACGCCATTTTCAGGGAGGGACTTCAGAGCATAAAAAACCGGCTAACCTTTGCAAAAGCTGGCTCCCTGTGTGTGACACCGGGCGGGGAAAATCCGCGAAAGTACACCGGCCCAGTGGGGCTCAGCTGTGAAAGACTGTGAGTGTGACCTGTCTATGTCTGTCTACTGTCCTCTTGCGTGAAACTCTTGCGAGTGGGGCAAAAAGAGCCTCCAGAAACCTCGCTCGCCCAGACGCCATTTTCAGGGAGGGACTTCAGAGCATAAAAACCGGCTAACCTTTGCAAAAGCTGGCTCCCTGTGTGTGACACCAGGCGGGGAAAATCCGCGAAAGTACACCGGCCCAGTGGGGCTCAGCTGTGAAAGACTGTGAGTGTGACCTGTCTATGTCTGTCTACTGTCCTCTTGCGTGAAACTCTTGCGAGTGGGGCAAAAAGAGCCTCCAGAAACCTCGCTCGCCCAGACGCCATTTTCAGGGAGGGACTTCAGAGCATAAAAACCGGCTAACCTTTGCAAAAGCTGGCTTCCTGTGTGTGACACCAGGCGGGGAAAATCCGCGAAAGTACACCGGCCCAGTGGGGCTCAGCTGTGAAAGACTGTGAGTGTGACCTGTCTATGTCTGTCTACTGTCCTCTTGCGTGAAACTCTTGCGAGTGGGGCAAAAAGAGCCTCCAGAAACCTCGCTCGCCCAGACGCCATTTTCAGGGAGGGACTTCAGAGCATAAAAACCGGCTAACCTTTGCAAAAGCTGGCTCCCTGTGTGTGACACCAGGCGGGGAAAATCCGCGAAAGTACACCGGCCCAGTGGGGCTCAGCTGTGAAAGACTGTGAGTGTGACCTGTCTATGTCTGTCTACTGTCCTCTTGCGTGAAACTCTTGCGAGTGGGGCAAAAAGAGCCTCCAGAAACCTCGCTCACCCAGACGCCATTTTCAGGGAGGGACTTCAGAGCATAAAAACCGGCTAACCTTTGCAAAAGCTGGCTCCCTGTGTGTGACACCAGGCGGGGAAAATCCGCGAAAGTACACCGGCCCAGTGGGGCTCAGCTGTGAAAGACTGTGAGTGTGACCTGTCTATGTCTGTCTACTGTCCTCTTGCGTGAAACTCTTGCGAGTGGGGCAAAAAGAGCCTCCAGAAACCTCGCTCGCCCAGACGCTATTTTCAGGGAGGGACTTCAGAGCATAAAAACCGGCTAACCTTTGCAAAAGCTGGCTCCCTGTGTGTGACACCAGGCGGGGAAAATCCACGAAAGTACACCGGCCCAGTGGGGCTCAGCTGTGAAAGACTGTGAGTGTGACCTGTCTATGTCTGTCTACTGTCCTCTTGCGTGAAACTCTTGCGAGTGGGGCAAAAAGAGCCTCCAGAAACCTCGCTCACCCAGACGCCATTTTCAGGGAGGGACTTCAGAGCATAAAAACCGGCTAACCTTTGCAAAAGCTGGCTCCCTGTGTGTGACACCAGGCGGGGAAAATCCGCGAAAGTACACCGGCCCAGTGGGGCTCAGCTGTGAAAGACTGTGAGTGTGACCTATCTATGTCTGTCTACTGTCCTCTTGCGTGAAACTCTTGCGAGTGGGGCAAAAAGAGCCTCCAGAAACCTCGCTCGCCCAGACGCCATTTTCAGGGAGGGACTTCAGAGCATAAAAACCGGCTAACCTTTGCAAAAGCTGGCTCCCTGTGTGTGACACCAGGCGGGGAAAATCCGCGAAAGTACACCGGCCCAGTGGGGCTCAGCTGTGAAAGACTGTGAGTGTGACCTGTCTATGTCTGTCTACTGTCCTCTTGCGTGAAACTCTTGCGAGTGGGGCAAAAAGAGCCTCCAGAAACCTCGCTCACCCAGACGCCATTTTCAGGGAGGGACTTCAGAGCATAAAAACCGGCTAACCTTTGCAAAAGCTGGCTCCCTGTGTGTGACACCAGGCGGGGAAAATCCGCGAAAGTACACCGGCCCAGTGGGGCTCAGCTGTGAAAGACTGTGAGTGTGACCTGTCTATGTCTGTCTACTGTCCTCTTGCGTGAAACTCTTGCGAGTGGGGCAAAAAGAGCCTCCAGAAACCTCGCTCGCCCAGACGCCATTTTCAGGGAGGGACTTCAGAGCATAAAAACCGGCTAACCTTTGCAAAAGCTGGCTTCCTGTGTGTGACACCAGGCGGGGAAAATCCGCGAAAGTACACCGGCCCAGTGGGGCTCAGCTGTGAAAGACTGTGAGTGTGACCTGTCTATGTCTGTCTACTGTCCTCTTGCGTGAAACTCTTGCGAGTGGGGCAAAAAGAGCCTCCAGAAACCTCGCTCGCCCAGACGCCATTTTCAGGGAGGGACTTCAGAGCATAAAAACCGGCTAACCTTTGCAAAAGCTGGCTTCCTGTGTGTGACACCAGGCGGGGAAAATCCGCGAAAGTACACCGGCCCAGTGGGGCTCAGCTGTGAAAGACTGTGAGTGTGACCTGTCTATGTCTGTCTACTGTCCTCTTGCGTGAAACTCTTGCGAGTGGGGCAAAAAGAGCCTCCAGAAACCTCGCTCGCCCAGACGCCATTTTCAGGGAGGGACTTCAGAGCATAAAAACCGGCTAACCTTTGCAAAAGCTGGCTTCCTGTGTGTGACACCAGGCGGGGAAAATCCGCGAAAGTACACCGGCCCAGTGGGGCTCAGCTGTGAAAGACTGTGAGTGTGACCTGTCTATGTCTGTCTACTGTCCTCTTGCGTGAAACTCTTGCGAGTGGGGCAAAAAGAGCCTCCAGAAACCTCGCTCGCCCAGACGCCATTTTCAGGGAGGGACTTCAGAGCATAAAAACCGGCTAACCTTTGCAAAAGCTGGCTTCCTGTGTGTGACACCAGGCGGGGAAAATCCGCGAAAAAGTACACCGGCCCAGTGGGGCTCAGCTGTGAAAGACTGTGAGTGTGACCTGTCTATGTCTGTCTACTGTCCTCTTGCGTGAAACTCTTGCGAGTGGGGCAAAAAGAGCCTCCAGAAACCTCGCTCGCCCAGACGCCATTTTCAGGGAGGGACTTCAGAGCATAAAAACCGGCTAACCTTTGCAAAAGCTGGCTTCCTGTGTGTGACACCAGGCGGGGAAAATCCGCGAAAGTACACCGGCCCAGTGGGGCTCAGCTGTGAAAGACTGTGAGTGTGACCTGTCTATGTCTGTCTACTGTCCTCTTGCGTGAAACTCTTGCGAGTGGGGCAAAAAGAGCCTCCAGAAACCTCGCTCGCCCAGACGCCATTTTCAGGGAGGGACTTCAGAGCATAAAAACCGGCTAACCTTTGCAAAAGCTGGCTTCCTGTGTGTGACACCAGGCGGGGAAAATCCGCGAAAGTACACCGGCCCAGTGGGGCTCAGCTGTGAAAGACTGTGAGTGTGACCTGTCTATGTCTGTCTACTGTCCTCTTGCGTGAAACTCTTGCGAGTGGGGCAAAAAGAGCCTCCAGAAACCTCGCTCGCCCAGACGCCATTTTCAGGGAGGGACTTCAGAGCATAAAAACCGGCTAACCTTTGCAAAAGCTGGCTTCCTGTGTGTGACACCAGGCGGGGAAAATCCGCGAAAGTACACCGGCCCAGTGGGGCTCAGCTGTGAAAGACTGTGAGTGTGACCTGTCTATGTCTGTCTACTGTCCTCTTGCGTGAAACTCTTGCGAGTGGGGCAAAAAGAGCCTCCAGAAACCTCGCTCGCCCAGACGCCATTTTCAGGGAGGGACTTCAGAGCATAAAAACCGGCTAACCTTTGCAAAAGCTGGCTTCCTGTGTGTGACACCAGGCGGGGAAAATCCGCGAAAGTACACCGGCCCAGTGGGGCTCAGCTGTGAAAGACTGTGAGTGTGACCTGTCTATGTCTGTCTACTGTCCTCTTGCGTGAAACTCTTGCGAGTGGGGCAAAAAGAGCCTCCAGAAACCTCGCTCGCCCAGACGCCATTTTCAGGGAGGGACTTCAGAGCATAAAAACCGCTAACCTTTGCAAAAGCTGGCTTCCTGTGTGTGACACCAGGCGGGGAAAATCCGCGAAAGTACACCGGCCCAGTGGGGCTCAGCTGTGAAAGACTGTGAGTGTGACCTGTCTATGTCTGTCTACTGTCCTCTTGCGTGAAACTCTTGCGAGTGGGGCAAAAAGAGCCTCCAGAAACCTCGCTCGCCCAGACGCCATTTTCAGGGAGGGACTTCAGAGCATAAAAACCGGCTAACCTTTGCAAAAGCTGGCTTCCTGTGTGTGACACCAGGCGGGGAAAATCCGCGAAAGTACACCGGCCCAGTGGGGCTCAGCTGTGAAAGACTGTGAGTGTGACCTGTCTATGTCTGTCTACTGTCCTCTTGCGTGAAACTCTTGCGAGTGGGGCAAAAAGAGCCTCCAGAAACCTCGCTCGCCCAGACGCCATTTTCTGGGAGGGACTTCAGAGCATAAAAACCGGCTAACCTTTGCAAAAGCTGGCTTCCTGTGTGTGACACCAGGCGGGGAAAATCCGCGAAAGTACACCGGCCCAGTGGGGCTCAGCTGTGAAAGACTGTGAGTGTGACCTGTCTATGTCTGTCTACTGTCCTCTTGCGTGAAACTCTTGCGAGTGGGGCAAAAAGAGCCTCCAGAAACCTCGCTCGCCCAGACGCCATTTTCAGGGAGGGACTTCAGAGCATAAAAACCGGCTAACCTTTGCAAAAGCTGGCTTCCTGTGTGTGACACCAGGCGGGGAAAATCCGCGAAAGTACACCGGCCCAGTGGGGCTCAGCTGTGAAAGACTGTGAGTGTGACCTGTCTATGTCTGTCTACTGTCCTCTTGCGTGAAACTCTTGCGAGTGGGGCAAAAAGAGCCTCCAGAAACCTCGCTCGCCCAGACGCCATTTTCAGGGAGGGACTTCAGAGCATAAAAACCGGCTAACCTTTGCAAAAGCTGGCTTCCTGTGTGTGACACCAGGCGGGGAAAATCCGCGAAAGTACACCGGCCCAGTGGGGCTCAGCTGTGAAAGACTGTGAGTGTGACCTGTCTATGTCTGTCTACTGTCCTCTTGCGTGAAACTCTTGCGAGTGGGGCAAAAGAGCCTCCAGAAACCTCGCTCGCCCAGACGCCATTTCAGGGAGGGACTTCAGAGCATAAAAACCGGCTAACCTTTGCAAAAGCTGGCTTCCTGTGTGTGACACCAGGCGGGGAAAATCCGCGAAAGTACACCGGCCCAGTGGGGCTCAGCTGTGAAAGACTGTGAGTGTGACCTGTCTATGTCTGTCTACTGTCCTCTTGCGTGAAACTCTTGCGAGTGGGGCAAAAAGAGCCTCCAGAAACCTCGCTCGCCCAGACGCCATTTTCAGGGAGGGACTTCAGAGCATAAAAACCGGCTAACCTTTGCAAAAGCTGGCTTCCTGTGTGTGACACCAGGCGGGGAAAATCCGCGAAAGTACACCGGCCCAGTGGGGCTCAGCTGTGAAAGACTGTGAGTGTGACCTGTCTATGTCTGTCTACTGTCCTCTTGCGTGAAACTCTTGCGAGTGGGGCAAAAAGAGCCTCCAGAAACCTCGCTCGCCCAGACGCCATTTTCAGGGAGGGACTTCAGAGCATAAAAACCGGCTAACCTTTGCAAAAGCTGGCTTCCTGTGTGTGACACCAGGCGGGGAAAATCCGCGAAAGTACACCGGCCCAGTGGGGCTCAGCTGTGAAAGACTGTGAGTGTGACCTGTCTATGTCTGTCTACTGTCCTCTTGCGTGAAACTCTTGCGAGTGGGGCAAAAAGAGCCTCCAGAAACCTCGCTCGCCCAGACGCCATTTTCAGGGAGGGACTTCAGAGCATAAAAACCGGCTAACCTTTGCAAAAGCTGGCTTCCTGTGTGTGACACCAGGCGGGGAAAATCCGCGAAAGTACACCGGCCCAGTGGGGCTCAGCTGTGAAAGACTGTGAGTGTGACCTGTCTATGTCTGTCTACTGTCCTCTTGCGTGAAACTCTTGCGAGTGGGGCAAAAAGAGCCTCCAGAAACCTCGCTCGCCCAGACGCCATTTTCAGGGAGGGACTTCAGAGCATAAAAACCGGCTTACCTTTGCAAAAGCTGGCTTCCTGTGTGTGACACCAGGCGGGGAAAATCCGCGAAAGTACACCGGCCCAGTGGGGCTCAGCTGTGAAAGACTGTGAGTGTGACCTGTCTATGTCTGTCTACTGTCCTCTTGCGTGAAACTCTTGCGAGTGGGGCAAAAAGAGCCTCCAGAAACCTCGCTCGCCCAGACGCCATTTTCAGGGAGGGACTTCAGAGCATAAAAACCGGCTAACCTTTGCAAAAGCTGGCTTCCTGTGTGTGACACCAGGCGGGGAAAATCCGCGAAAGTACACCGGCCCAGTGGGGCTCAGCTGTGAAAGACTGTGAGTGTGACCTGTCTATGTCTGTCTACTGTCCTCTTGCGTGAAACTCTTGCGAGTGGGGCAAAAAGAGCCTCCAGAAACCTCGCTCGCCCAGACGCCATTTTCAGGGAGGGACTTCAGAGCATAAAAACCGGCTAACCTTTGCAAAAGCTGGCTTCCTGTGTGTGACACCAGGCGGGGAAAATCCGCGAAAGTACACCGGCCCAGTGGGGCTCAGCTGTGAAAGACTGTGAGTGTGACCTGTCTATGTCTGTCTACTGTCCTCTTGCGTGAAACTCTTGCGAGTGGGGCAAAAAGAGCCTCCAGAAACCTCGCTCGCCCAGACGCCATTTTCAGGGAGGGACTTCAGAGCATAAAAACCGGCTAACCTTTGCAAAAGCTGGCTTCCTGTGTGTGACACCAGGCGGGGAAAATCCGCGAAAGTACACCGGCCCAGTGGGGCTCAGCTGTGAAAGACTGTGAGTGTGACCTGTCTATGTCTGTCTACTGTCCTCTTGCGTGAAACTCTTGCGAGTGGGGCAAAAAGAGCCTCCAGAAACCTCGCTCGCCCAGACGCCATTTTCAGGGAGGGACTTCAGAGCATAAAAACCGGCTAACCTTTGCAAAAGCTGGCTTCCTGTGTGTGACACCAGGCGGGGAAAATCCGCGAAAGTACACCGGCCCAGTGGGGCTCAGCTGTGAAAGACTGTGAGTGTGACCTGTCTATGTCTGTCTACTGTCCTCTTGCGTGAAACTCTTGCGAGTGGGGCAAAAAGAGCCTCCAGAAACCTCGCTCGCCCAGACGCCATTTTCAGGGAGGGACTTCAGAGCATAAAAACCGGCTAACCTTTGCAAAAGCTGGCTTCCTGTGTGTGACACCAGGCGGGAAAATCCGCGAAAGTACACCGGCCCAGTGGGGCTCAGCTGTGAAAGACTGTGAGTGTGACCTGTCTATGTCTGTCTACTGTCCTCTTGCGTGAAACTCTTGCGAGTGGGGCAAAAAGAGCCTCCAGAAACCTCGCTCGCCCAGACGCCATTTTCAGGGAGGGACTTCAGAGCATAAAAACCGGCTAACCTTTGCAAAAGCTGGCTTCCTGTGTGTGACACCAGGCGGGGAAAATCCGCGAAAGTACACCGGCCCAGTGGGGCTCAGCTGTGAAAGACTGTGAGTGTGACCTGTCTATGTCTGTCTACTGTCCTCTTGCGTGAAACTCTTGCGAGTGGGGCAAAAAGAGCCTCCAGAAACCTCGCTCGCCCAGACGCCATTTTCAGGGAGGGACTTCAGAGCATAAAAACCGGCTAACCTTTGCAAAAGCTGGCTTCCTGTGTGTGACACCAGGCGGGGAAAATCCGCGAAAGTACACCGGCCCAGTGGGGCTCAGCTGTGAAAGACTGTGAGTGTGACCTGTCTATGTCTGTCTACTGTCCTCTTGCGTGAAACTCTTGCGAGTGGGGCAAAAAGAGCCTCCAGAAACCTCGCTCGCCCAGACGCCATTTTCAGGGAGGGACTTCAGAGCATAAAAACCGGCTAACCTTTGCAAAAGCTGGCTTCCTGTGTGTGACACCAGGCGGGGAAAATCCGCGAAAGTACACCGGCCCAGTGGGGCTCAGCTGTGAAAGACTGTGAGTGTGACCTGTCTATGTCTGTCTACTGTCCTCTTGCGTGAAACTCTTGCGAGTGGGGCAAAAAGAGCCTCCAGAAACCTCGCTCGCCCAGACGCCATTTTCAGGGAGGGACTTCAGAGCATAAAAACCGGCTAACCTTTGCAAAAGCTGGCTTCCTGTGTGTGACACCAGGCGGGGAAAATCCGCGAAAGTACACCGGCCCAGTGGGGCTCAGCTGTGAAAGACTGTGAGTGTGACCTGTCTATGTCTGTCTACTGTCCTCTTGCGTGAAACTCTTGCGAGTGGGGCAAAAAGAGCCTCCAGAAACCTCGCTCGCCCAGACGCCATTTTCAGGGAGGGACTTCAGAGCATAAAAACCGGCTAACCTTTGCAAAAGCTGGCTTCCTGTGTGTGACACCAGGCGGGGAAAATCCGCGAAAGTACACCGGCCCACGTGGGGCTCAGCTGTGAAAGACTGTGAGTGTGACCTGTCTATGTCTGTCTACTGTCCTCTTGCGTGAAACTCTTGCGAGTGGGGCAAAAAGAGCCTCCAGAAACCTCGCTCGCCCAGACGCCATTTTCAGGGAGGGACTTCAGAGCATAAAAACCGGCTAACCTTTGCAAAAGCTGGCTTCCTGTGTGTGACACCAGGCGGGGGGAAAAATCCGCGAAAGTACACCGGCCCAGTGGGGCTCAGCTGTGAAAGACTGTGAGTGTGACCTGTCTATGTCTGTCTACTGTCCTCTTGCGTGAAACTCTTGCGAGTGGGGCAAAAAGAGCCTCCAGAAACCTCGCTCGCCCAGACGCCATTTTCAGGGAGGACTTCAGAGCATAAAAACCGGCTAACCTTTGCAAAAGCTGGCTTCCTGTGTGTGACACCAGGCGGGGAAAATCCGCGAAAGTACACCGGCCCAGTGGGGCTCAGCTGTGAAAGACTGTGAGTGTGACCTGTCTATGTCTGTCTACTGTCCTCTTGCGTGAAACTCTTGCGAGTGGGGCAAAAAGAGCCTCCAGAAACCTCGCTCGCCAGACGCCATTTTCAGGGAGGGACTTCAGAGCATAAAAACCGGCTAACCTTTGCAAAAGCTGGCTTCCTGTGTGTGACACCAGGCGGGGAAAATCCGCGAAAGTACACCGGCCCAGTGGGGCTCAGCTGTGAAAGACTGTGAGTGTGACCTGTCTATGTCTGTCTACTGTCCTCTTGCGTGAAACTCTTGCGAGTGGGGCAAAAGAGCCTCCAGAAACCTCGCTCCCAGACGCCATTTTCAGGGAGGGACTTCAGAGCATAAAAACCGGCTAACCTTTGCAAAAGCTGGCTTCCTGTGTGTGACACCAGGCGGGGAAAATCCGCGAAAGTACACCGGCCCAGTGGGGCTCAGCTGTGAAAGACTGTGAGTGTGACCTGTCTATGTCTGTCTACTGTCCTCTTGCGTGAAACTCTTGCGAGTGGGGCAAAAAGAGCCTCCAGAAACCTCGCTCGCCCAGACGCCATTTTCAGGGAGGGACTTCAGAGCATAAAAACCGGCTAACCTTTGCAAAAGCTGGCTTCCTGTGTGTGACACCAGGCGGGGAAAATCCGCGAAAGTACACCGGCCCAGTGGGGCTCAGCTGTGAAAGACTGTGAGTGTGACCTGTCTATGTCTGTCTACTGTCCTCTTGCGTGAAACTCTTGCGAGTGGGGCAAAAAGAGCCTCCAGAAACCTCGCTCGCCCAGACGCCATTTTCAGGGAGGGACTTCAGAGCATAAAAACCGGCTAACCTTTGCAACAGCTGGCTTCCTGTGTGTGACACCAGGCGGGGAAAATCCGCGAAAGTACACCGGCCCAGTGGGGCTCAGCTGTGAAAGACTGTGAGTGTGACCTGTCTATGTCTGTCTACTGTCCTCTTGCGTGAAACTCTTGCGAGTGGGGCAAAAAGAGCCTCCAGAAACCTCGCTCGCCCAGACGCCATTTTCAGGGAGGGACTTCAGAGCATAAAAACCGGCTAACCTTTGCAAAAGCTGGCTTCCTGTGTGTGACACCAGGCGGGAAAATCCGCGAAAGTACACCGGCCCAGTGGGGCTCAGCTGTGAAAGACTGTGAGTGTGACCTGTCTATGTCTGTCTACTGTCCTCTTGCGTGAAACTCTTGCGAGTGGGGCAAAAAGAGCCTCCAGAAACCTCGCTCGCCCAGACGCCATTTTCAGGGAGGGACTTCAGAGCATAAAAACCGGCTAACCTTTGCAAAAGCTGGCTTCCTGTGTGTGACACCAGGCGGGGAAAATCCGCGAAAGTACACCGGGCCAGTGGGGCTCAGCTGTGAAAGACTGTGAGTGTGACCTGTCTATGTCTGTCTACTGTCCTCTTGCGTGAAACTCTTGCGAGTGGGGCAAAAAGAGCCTCCAGAAACCTCGCTCGCCCAGACGCCATTTTCAGGGAGGGACTTCAGAGCATAAAAACCGGCTAACCTTTGCAAAAGCTGGCTTCCTGTGTGTGACACCAGGCGGGGAAAATCCGCGAAAGTACACCGGCCCAGTGGGGCTCAGCTGTGAAAGACTGTGAGTGTGACCTGTCTATGTCTGTCTACTGTCCTCTTGCGTGAAACTCTTGCGAGTGGGGCAAAAAGAGCCTCCAGAAACCTCGCTCGCCCAGACGCCATTTTCAGGGAGGGACTTCAGAGCATAAAAACCGGCTAACCTTTGCAAAAGCTGGCTCCTGTGTGTGACACCAGGCGGGGAAAATCCGCGAAAGTACACCGGCCCAGTGGGGCTCAGCTGTGAAAGACTGTGAGTGTGACCTGTCTATGTCTGTCTACTGTCCTCTTGCGTGAAACTCTTGCGAGTGGGGCAAAAAGAGCCTCCAGAAACCTCGCTCGCCAGACGCATTTTCAGGGAGGGACTTCAGAGCATAAAAACCGGCTAACCTTTGCAAAACTGGCTCCCTGTGTGTGACACAGGCGGGGAAAATCCACGAAAGTACACCGGGCCCAGTGGGGCTCAGCTGTGAAAGACTGTGAGTGTGACCTGTCTATGTCTGTCTACTGTCTTGCGTGAAACTCTTGCGAGTGGGGCAAAAAGAGCCTCCAGAAACCTCGCTCGCCCAGACGCCATTTTCAGGGAGGGACTTCAGAGCATAAAAACCGGCTAACCTTTGCAAAAGCTGGCTCCTGTGTGTGACACCAGGCGGGGAAAATCCGCGAAAGTACACCGGCCCAGTGGGGCTCAGCTGTGAAAGACTGTGAGTGTGACCTGTCTATGTCTGTCTACTGTCCTCTTGCGTGAAACTCTTGCGAGTGGGGCAAAAAGAGCCTCCAGAAACCTCGCTCGCCCAGACGCCATTTTCAGGGAGGGACTTCAGAGCATAAAAACCGGCTAACCTTTGCAAAAGCTGGCTCCCTGTGTGTGACACCAGGCGGGGAAAATCCGCGAAAGTACACCGGCCCAGTGGGGCTCAGCTGTGAAAGACTGTGAGTGTGACCTGTCTATGTCTGTCTACTGTCCTCTTGCGTGAAACTCTTGCGAGTGGGGCAAAAGAGCCTCCAGAAACCTCGCTCACCCAGACGCCATTTTCAGGGAGGGACTTCAGAGCATAAAAACCGGCTAACCTTTGCAAAAGCTGGCTCCCTGTGTGTGACACCAGGCGGGGAAAATCCGCGAAAGTACACCGGCCCAGTGGGGCTCAGCTGTGAAAGACTGTGAGTGTGACCTGTCTATGTCTGTCTACTGTCCTCTTGCGTGAAACTCTTGCGAGTGGGGCAAAAAGAGCCTCCAGAAACCTCGCTCGCCCAGACGCCATTTTCAGGGAGGGACTTCAGAGCATAAAAAACCGGCTAACCTTTGCAAAAGCTGGCTTCCTGTGTGTGACACCAGGCGGGGAAAATCCGCGAAAGTACACCGGCCCAGTGGGGCTCAGCTGTGAAAGACTGTGAGTGTGACCTGTCTATGTCTGTCTACTGTCCTCTTGCGTGAAACTCTTGCGAGTGGGGCAAAAAGAGCCTGAGAAACCTCGCTCGCCCAGACGCCATTTTCAGGGAGGGACTTCAGAGCATAAAAACCGGCTAACCTTTGCAAAAGCTGGCTTCCTGTGTGTGACACCAGGCGGGGAAAATCCGCGAAAGTACACCGGCCCAGTGGGGCTCAGCTGTGAAAGACTGTGAGTGTGACCTGTCTATGTCTGTCTACTGTCCTCTTGCGTGAAACTCTTGCGAGTGGGGCAAAAAGAGCCTCCAGAAACCTCGCTCGCCCAGACGCCATTTTCAGGGAGGGACTACAGAGCATAAAAACCGGCTAACCTTTGCAAAAGCTGGCTCCCTGTGTGTGACACCAGGCGGGGAAAATCCGCGAAAGTACACCGGCCCAGTGGGGCTCAGCTGTGAAAGACTGTGAGTGTGACCTGTCTATGTCTGTCTACTGTCCTCTTGCGTGAAACTCTTGCGAGTGGGGCAAAAAGAGCCTCCAGAAACCTCGCTCGCCCAGACGCCATTTTCAGGGAGGGACTTCAGAGCATAAAACCGGCTAACCTTTGCAAAAGCTGGCTTCCTGTGTGTGACACCAGGCGGGGAAAATCCGCGAAAGTACACCGGCCCAGTGGGGCTCAGCTGTGAAAGACTGTGAGTGTGACCTGTCTATGTCTGTCTACTGTCCTCTTGCGTGAAACTCTTGCGAGTGGGGCAAAAAGAGCCTCCAGAAACCTCGCTCGCCCAGACGCCATTTTCAGGGAGGGACTTCAGAGCATAAAAACCGGCAAACCTTTGCAAAAGCTGGCTTCCTGTGTGTGACACCAGGCGGGGAAAATCCGCGAAAGTACACCGCCCAGTGGGGCTCAGCTGTGAAAGACTGTGAGTGTGACCTGTCTATGTCTGTCTACTGTCCTCTTGCGTGAAACTCTTGCGAGTGGGGCAAAAAGAGCCTCCAGAAACCTCGCTCGCCCAGACGCCATTTTCAGGGAGGGACTTCAGAGCATAAAAACCGGCTAACCTTTGCAAAAGCTGGCTTCCTGTGTGTGACACCAGGCGGGGAAAATCCGCGAAAGTACACCGGCCCAGTGGGGCTCAGCTGTGAAAGACTGTGAGTGTGACCTGTCTATGTCTGTCTACTGTCCTCTTGCGTGAAACTCTTGCGAGTGGGGCAAAAAGAGCCTCCAGAAACCTCGCTCGCCCAGACGCCATTTTCAGGGAGGGACTTCAGAGCATAAAAACCGGCTAACCTTTGCAAAAGCTGGCTTCCTGTGTGTGACACCAGGCGGGGAAAATCCGCGAAAGTACACCGGCCCAGTGGGGCTCAGCTGTGAAAGACTGTGAGTGTGACCTGTCTATGTCTGTCTACTGTCCTCTTGCGTGAAACTCTTGCGAGTGGGGCAAAAAGAGCCTCCAGAAACCTCGCTCGCCCAGACGCCATTTTCAGGGAGGGACTTCAGAGCATAAAAACCGGCTAACCTTTGCAAAAGCTGGCTTCCTGTGTGTGACACCAGGCGGGGAAAATCCGCGAAAGTACACCGGCCCAGTGGGGCTCAGCTGTGAAAGACTGTGAGTGTGACCTGTCTATGTCTGTCTACTGTCCTCTTGCGTGAAACTCTTGCGAGTGGGGCAAAAAGAGCCTCCAGAAACCTCGCTCGCCCAGACGCCATTTTCAGGGAGGGACTTCAGAGCATAAAAACCGGCTAACCTTTGCAAAAGCTGGCTTCCTGTGTGTGACACCAGGCGGGAAAATCCGCGAAAGTACACCGGCCCAGTGGGGCTCAGCTGTGAAAGACTGTGAGTGTGACCTGTCTATGTCTGTCTACTGTCCTCTTGCGTGAAACTCTGCGAGTGGGGCAAAAAGAGCCTCCAGAAACCTCGCTCGCCCAGACGCCATTTTCAGGGAGGGACTTCAGAGCATAAAAACCGGCTAACCTTTGCAAAAGCTGGCTTCCTGTGTGTGACACCAGGCGGGGAAAAATCCGCGAAAGTACACCGGCCCAGTGGGGCTCAGCTGTGAAACTGTGAGTGTGACCTGTCTATGTCTGTCTACTGTCCTCTTGCGTGAAACTCTTGCGAGTGGGGCAAAAAGAGCCTCCAGAAACCTCGCTCGCCCAGACGCCATTTTCAGGAGGGACTTCAGAGCATAAAAACCGGCTAACCTTTGCAAAAGCTGGCTTCCTGTGTGTGACACCAGGCGGGGAAAATCCGCGAAAGTACACCGGCCCAGTGGGGCTCAGCTGTGAAAGACTGTGAGTGTGACCTGTCTATGTCTGTCTACTGTCCTCTTGCGTGAAACTCTTGCGAGTGGGGCAAAAAGAGCCTCAATAAACCTCGCTCGCCCAGACGCCATTTTCAGGGAGGGACTTCATAGCATAAAAACCGGCTAACCTTTGCAAAAGCTGGCTTCCTGTGTGTGACACCAGGCGGGGAAAATCCGCGAAAGTACACCGGCCCAGTGGGGCTCAGCTGTGAAAGACTGTGAGTGTGACCTGTCTATGTCTGTCTACTGTCCTCTTGCGTGAAACTCTTGCGAGTGGGGCAAAAAGAGCCTCCAGAAACCTCGCTCGCCCAGACGCCATTTTCAGGGGGAGGGACTTCAGAGCATAAAAACCGGCTAACCTTTGCAAAAGCTGGCTCCCTGTGTGTGACACCAGGCGGGGAAAATCCGCGAAAGTACACCGGCCCAGTGGGGCTCAGCTGTGAAAGACTGTGAGTGTGACCTGTCTATGTCTGTCTACTGTCCTCTTGCGTGAAACTCTTGCGAGTGGGGCAAAAAGAGGCTCAGAGGAGCACGGCCGCTCCGCTTCGCTACGCGGCCGTGCACTCTTTCTAAGGAAAGAACTCCATTGCAACAAGAAGGAAAAAATCATACTAAGAACGGCGCTATATCACAGAAGCAAACATTTCTCTCTGGACTGTCTTCTCTGTTGCATGCTCGGGCCTAAGATTTGACCCAGTGTGAGGCTTCATCCACGGAGGACTCCCCTCCTTAGAGGCAAGTCAGCCCATCCAGAAAGGGAGGAGCCAGAGGAGTGTGCTGCCTACATCATATAGACAATGAATACCACCACAACACGTAGAAAAAACCCACAATACAAGTGTGACAATGGGGAAACAACGCAGGCCAGCATCAGACATAGAGAATGAAGATGACAATTCTGAGGACCAGATAATGACTGAACAACTAATCAACCTCTCAGATAAGGACTTTAGAATAGCAATATGGAAGGTGCTCAACAGACTCCAAGAAACCATGGATCGAGTTGAACAGAACACTAATAAGAACCAAGAAAATATGAAGGCAGAAATGACAAAACTCCAAACTGAAATAACATGTCAACTAACAGGACTGAAAAAGTCAGTAAAGAAGTGAATGACAAAATGGATAAGCTCTGGGACAGGGTATCAGAAGCTGAGAATAGACTTGGTGCTGTGGAAGATGAGATACATAACAATTCCACACAGCAGGAGAGATTGGACAAAAAAACTTAAAGCAAATGAGCAGACAATGGAAAAATTAGTCAAAGAATGGGAACAGACGAAAATAGAAGTCTATGATAAGATCAACAGAAACAACTTAAGAATCATTGGAGTCCCAGAGACCCAGGAAGAAAATTTCCAGGAAGAATCAATGGTCAAGAACATCATTAAAGAGAAACTTCCAGAGCTAAAGAATATATGTGATCAAATCCTGCATGCCCGAAGAGTACCAACCAAAAGAGACCCCAGAAAAACCACCCCAAGACACATCCTAGTCACAATGACAAATCCCACAGATAGAGACAGAATTCTGAAAACAGCAAGATCAAAAGGGGAAATCATGTTCAAGCAAGCTTCCCTGAGATTTACAGCAGACCTGTCACCAGAAACGCTCAATGCCAGAAAGCAGTGGTGGGATATTGTGACAAGACTGAATGAAATGAATGCTTCACCCAGAATACTATACCCAGCAAAACTCACTTTCCGGTTTGACGGAAGAATACATGGTTTTACAGACAAAAAACAGCTCAGAAACTTCACAGACACAAAACCAGTCTTAAGAGAAAAACTGAAAGACCTAATCTAAGACAAGACTACCCAAAAGACACACCAAATTTTGAAATAAAGATGGCGTTAAATCCCAGGACAATTCTTTCTCTCAACGTTAATGGACTAAATGCACCAGTTAAGAGACACAGAGTGGCTAAATGGATCAAAAAACTCAATCCAACCTTCTGCTGCCTACAAGAAACGCACCTGAATAGTCAGAACAAACATAGACTCAAAATAAAAGGCTGGAGAAAAGTTATCCAAGCAAACAACACCCATAAAAAAGCTGGAGTGGCCATACTAATATCAGATAATGCAAACTTTATACTCAGGAAGGTTGTAAGGGACAAAGATGGACATTTTATATTAATCAAGGGGTACGTAGAGCAGGAAGAATTCACTCTCCTAAACATATATGCACCGAATGAGGGGCCAGCAAAATATTTAATACAACTGTTGACAAATCTGAAAAATAATATCAACAACAACACAATAATTGTGGGGGACCTTAACACGGCCTTGTCAACACTGGACAGGTCAACCAGACTGAAACCCAACAAGAATATACTAGACCTGAGGAGAGAAATGGAAGAAAGAGGCCTAGTGGATATATATAGGACACTCCATCCCCAGAAACCTGGATACACATTCTTCTCCAATGTACATGGGACATTCTCCAGGATAGACTACATGCTGGCACATAAAACATACCTCCATAAGATCAAGAGAATAGAAATTTTGCAGACTACCTTCGCTGACCACAAGGCTCTGAAATTATTTGTGAACTCCAAAGGGACTCAGAAGAAACACTTTAACACCTGGAAGTTAAACAGCCTCATGCTCAATAACCAGTGGGTCCGAGATGAAATCAAGGAGGAAATAAAAAGGTTCCTGGAAACAAATGACAATAAAGACACAAACTCTCAGAACCTATGGGACACAGCAAAAGCAGTACTGAGAGGAAAATTTATAGCTTTGCAAGCACACATCAGGAAGGAAGAAGGAGCCTACCTGAGTAGCTTAATGACACAGCTAATAGAACTAGAAAATGCTCAACAAAAGGACCCAAGAATAGGAAGACAGAAGGAAATAACAAAGGTGAGAGCAGAAATCAACGAAGTGGAAACTCAAAAAACAATCCGAAAGATCAACGAAAGCAGAAGTTGGTTCTTTGAAAAAATAAACAAGATTGATAGACCACTGGCAAACCTAACAAAGAAAGAGAGAGAGAGAAACTTGATAACTCGTATCAGGAATGAAAAAGGAGAGATCACTACTGATATGACAGAGATTCAAAGGGTAATCAGAAACTACTTTGAAAAACTCTACGCCACTAAAAATGAGAACCTGGAAGAAATGGATAAATTCTTGGACTCTTATAATCTTCCACGGTTGAAGGAAGAGGATGTAGCATATCTAAACACCCCCATCACCATTGATGAAATTAAAACAGTAATCAAATGTCTGCCGAAAAACAAAAGCCCAGGTCCAGATGGATTCACTAATGAATTCTATCAAACTTTCCAAGAGGAACTACTGCCAATCTTGGCAAGACTCTTTCATGAAATTGAACAAACAGAAACACTTCCAAATAGCTTTTATGAAGCCAACATCACCTTGATACCTAAACCAGACAGAGACGCTACCAAAAAAGAAAATTACAGACCAATATCACTGATGAATGCAGATGCAAAGATCCTCAACAAAATCCTGGCAAATAGGATTCAATGCCTCGTTAAGAAGATCATCCACTACGATCAAGTAGGTTTCATCCCAGGAATGCAAGGCTGGTTTAACATCCGTAAATCTATCAACATAATACACAACATCAATAACAAGAAAAATAAAAACCACATGATCATATCAATAGATGCAGAGAAAGCATTTGATAAGGTCCAACACCCATTCTTGATCAAAACTCTCAGCAAGATGGGAATGGAGGGAACCTTTCTCAATATAGTGAAGGCCATCTACCACAAGCCAGTGGCAAATATTATCCTCAATGGAGAAAAACTGAAAGCCTTCCCTCTAAATTCTGGCACAAGACAAGGCTGTCCTCTCTCACCACTCCTATTCAACATAGCACTGGAAGTACTTGCTATAGCGATTAGGCAAGAAAAGGATATCAAGGGAATCCAGATAGGAAAGGAAGAAGTCAAGCTCTCACTGTTTGCAGATGACATGATACTCTACTTAGAAAACCCTAAAGACTCTATCAAAAAGCTTCTAGAAACAATAGACTCATATAGCAAGGTGGCAGGCTACAAAATTAACACACAAAAATCAATGGCCTTTCTATATACCAATAGTAATAAGGATGAAATGGACATTAAGAAAACAACCCCATTCACAATAGTACCACACAAACTCAAATATCTTGGAATCAACTTGACTAAATATGTGAAGGACCTATACAAAGAAAACTATAAAACTCTGCTCCAAGAAATAAGAGAGGACACACGGAAATGGAAACACATACCCTGCTCATGGATTGGCAGGATTAACATCATCAAAATGTCAATACTCCCCAAGGCATTATACAGATTTAATGCCATCCCTCTAAAGATACCCATGACATTCTTCAAAGAAGTGGATCAGACACTTTTGAAATTCATTTGGAACAATAAACACCCTCGAATAGCTAAAGCAATCATTGGGGAAAAGAATATGGGAGGAATTACTTTTCCCAACTTTAAACTGTACTACAAAGCAACAGTTATCAAAACAGCATGGTATTGGAATAAGGATAGGTCCTCAGATCAGTGGAATAGGCTTGAATACTCAGAAAATGTTCCCCAGAGATACAACCATCTAATTTTTGATAAAGGAGCAGGAAATCCTAAATGGAGCAGGGAAAGCCTCTTCAACAAGTGGTGTTGGCACAATTGGATAGCCACTTGCAAAAAATTAAACTTAGACCCCCAGCTAACATCATGTACAAAGGTAAAATCCAAATGGATTAAAGACCTCGATATCAGCCCCAAAACCATAAGATATATAGAACAGCACATAGGCAAAACACTACAGGACATTACAGGCATCTTCAAGGAGGAAACTGCACTCTCCAAGCAAGTGAAAACAGAGATTAACAGATGGGAATATATTAAGCTGAGAAGCTTCTGCACCTCAAAGGAAATAGTGCCCAGGATACAAGAGCCACCGACTGAGTGGGAGAAACTATTCACCCAATACCCATCAGATAAGGGGCTAATCTCCAAAATATACAAGGCACTGACAGAACTTTACAAGAAAAAAACATCTAACCCCATCAAAAAATGGGGAGAAGAAATGAACAGACACTTTGACAAAGAAGAAATACGCATGGCCAAAAGACACATGAAAAAATGTTCCACATCACTAATCATCAGGGAGATGCAAATCAAAACAACGATGAGATACCACCTCACACCCCAGAGAATGGCACACATCACAAAGAATGAGAATAAACAGTGTTGGCGGGGATGTGGAGAGAAAGGAACTCTTATCCACTGCTGGTGGGAATGCTGTCTAGTTCAACCTTTATGGAAAGCGATATGGAGATTCCTCCAAAAACTGGAAATCGAGCTCCCATACGATCCAGCTATACCACTCCTAGGAATATACCCTAGGAACACAAAAATACAATACAAAAACCCCTTCCTTACACCTATATTCATTGCAGCTCTATTTACCATAGCAAGACTCTGGAAACAACCAAGATGCCCTTCAACAGACGAATGGCTAAAGAAACTGTGGTACATATACACAATGGAATATTATGCAGCTGTCAGGAGAGATGAAGTCATGAAATTTTCCTATACATGGATGTACATGGAATCTATTATGCTGAGTGAAATAAGTCAGAGAGAGAGAGAGAAAAACGCAGAATGGTCTCACTCATCTATGGGTTTTAAGAAAAATGAAAGACACCCTTGTAATAATAATTTTCAGACACAAAAGAGAAAAGAGCTGGAAGTTCCAGCTCACCTCAGGAAGCTCACCACAAAGAGTGATGAGTTTAGTTAGAGAAATAACTACATTGTGAACTGTCCTAATAATGAGAATGTATGAGGGAAATGTAGAGCCTGTTTAGGGTACAGGCGGGGGTTGGGTGGGGAGGAGGGAGATTTGGGACTTGGGTGATGGGAATGTTGCACTGGTGATGGGTGGTGTTCCTTTTATGACTGAAACCCAAACACAATCATGTATGTAATCAAGGTGTTTAAATAAAAAAAAATTATGCATTAAAAAAAATGGCAATACTCCCCAGGGCATTATACAGATTTAATGCTATCCCTCTAAAGATACCCATGACATTCTTCAAAGAAGTGGATCAGGCACTTTTGAAATTCATTTGGAACAATAAACACCCTCGAATAGCTAAAGCAATCATTGGGAAAAAGAATATGGGAGGAATTACTTTCCCCAACTTTAAACTTTACTACAAAGCAATAGTTATCAAAACAGCATGGTATTGGAAAACGGACAGGCCCTCAGATCAGTGGAATAGGCTTGAATACTCAGAAAATGTTCCCCAGACATACAATCACCTAATGTTTGATAAAGGAGCAAGAAATCCTAAATGGAGCAAAGAAAGCCTCTTCAACAAGTGGTGTTGGCACAACTGGCTAGCCACCTGCAAAATATTGAACTTAGACCCCCAGCTAACATCATGTACAAAGGTAAAATCCAAATGCATTAAAGACCTCGATATCAGCCCCAAAACCATAAGATATATAGAAAAGCACATAGGCAAAACACTCCAGGACATTGAGACTACAGGCATCTTCAAGGAGGAAACTGCACTCTCTAAGCAAGTGAAAGCAGAGATTAACAGATGGGAATATATTAAGCTGAGAAGCTTCTGCACCTCAAAGGAAATAGTGCCCAGGATACAAGAGCCACCCACTGAGTAGGAGAAACTATTCACCCAATATCCATCAGATAAGTGGCTAATCTCCAAAATATACAAGGCACTGACAGAACTTTACAAGAAAAAAAATCTAATCCCATCAAAAAATGGGGAGAAGAAATGAACAGACACTTTGACAAAGAAGAAATACAAATGGCCAAAGGACACATAAAAAAATGCTCCACATCACTAATCATCAGGGAGATGCAAATCAAAACAATGATGAGATACCACCTCACACCACAGAGAATGGCACACATCACAAAGAATGAGAATAAACAGTATTGGTGGGGATGTGGAGAGAAAGGAACTCTTATCCACTGCTGGTGGGAATGCCACCTAGTTCAACCTTTATGGAAAGCGATATGGAGATTCCTCCACAAACTGGAAATCGAGCTCCCATACGATCTAGCTATACCACTCCTAGGAATATACCCTAGGAACACAAAAATACAATACAAAAACCCATTCCTTACACCTATATTCATTGCAGCACTATTTACCATAGGAAGACTCTGGAAACAACCAAGATGCCCTTCAACAGACGAATGGCTAAAGAAACTGTGGTACATATACACAATGGAATATTATGCAGCTGTCAGGAGAGATGACGTCATGAAATTTTCCTATACATGGATGTACACGGAATCTATTATGCTGAGTGAAATAAGTCAGAAAGAGAGAGAAAAACGCAGAATGGTCTCACTCATCTATGGGTTTTACGAAAAATAAAAGACATTCTTGCAATAATAATTTTCAGACACAAAAGAGAAAAGAGCTTGAAGTTTCAGCTCACCACAGGAAGCTCACCACAAAGAGTGATGAGTTTAGTTAGAGAAATAACTACATTTTGAACTTTCCTAATAATGAGAATGTATGAGGGAAATGGAGAGCCTGTTTAGAGTACAGGCGGGGGTCGGGCGGGGAGGAGGGAGACTTGGGACATTGGTGATGGGAATGTTGCAGTGGTGATGGATGGTGTTCTTTACATGACTGAAACCCAAGCACAATCATGTATGTAATCAGGTGTTTAAAAAAAAAAGAATGTGTATTTCTCTTGTAGGCGAAGAGACCCTGCATTAAATTATAGAAGTATACATCTCAAGAAGGGAGATGCGGGTGCAAAAAAAAAAAAAAAGAAAATTTAAGTTGGGGCCAGAGAGATAGCATGGAGAAAAGGCATTTGCCTTTCCTGTAAGAGGTCATCAGTTCGAATCCCGGCGTCCCTTATGGTCCCCCGTGCCTGCCAGGAGCAATTTCTGAGCCTGGAGCCAGGAATAACCCCTGAGCATTGCCAGGTGTGACCCAAAAACCACCAAAAAAAAAAAGAAAGAAAAAGAAAAAAAAAAAGCAAATTTAAGTTGGGGCCAGAGAGATAGCATGGAGGAAAGGCATTTGCCTTTCCTGTAAGAGGTCATCGGTTCGAATCCCGGAGTACCTTATGGTCCCCCGTGCCTGCCAGGAGCAATTTCTGAGCCTGGAGCCAGGAATAACCCCTGAGCATTGCCAGGTGTGACCCAAAAACCACCAAAAAAAAAAAAAAAAGAAAGAAAAAGAAAAAAAAAAGAAAATTTAAGTTACCGGTATATTTTGCAGAAAAATTATATTTATGAAAAAAGCTGATATGTTAATTTTACACTTTAAACTTTGTTGCTATGGGAATATTAAGGTCCCACCTTTGACTGGTGGAAGCCAGGAATACAAAATCTTATATTACCCTTCATTAATATTCAGAGAGGGGGAGATGCCACCCCATCCCCATCTTGCTATGTAACCTTACCTGATAGTAACCTTACCCCTCCATTTCTGGGAGGGGTCTTTGGGAGGTGTCAAGAGGATTACTTCAGGGGCAGGAAGAGGATTTGGAGGATTGATTGAGGGAGATTGAGGAAGAGGGATGGAAGAAGAAGCAGCAGGAGGAGAGAGAGCTGGCAGGATGGAGGGAGAAGTAAAATGTTGAATGCAGGGCTGATTATGAATCCAGCATAAAAGGTTATATAGAAATCATACCTGTTGGCTAGGGCCTGGAATAAAGCTGGTGTCTCCTAAAACCTGACTGCCTGTGAGTCTTTTTCTTGCAGCCACCCTGAACCCTCAGACCCGCCAGCTAAAGGGAGTTGGAGGAGCATGATTTGGGCAGGAGGAGAAAGGCCTCTCTTCATCCATTTCACCATAATCCATCTCCATTCAACACTCCATAATTAATCTGTTTTTCTACAGCACAACTTAAAAAATGGAAAACTACCAACAAAATTAAACATAAATAGGCAGATAAAGAAAATAATAAAACTCAGAGAAGAAAAGAATGAACTTCAAACCCCCAAAACAATTCAAAACATCAATGAAAGCAAAAGTTGGCTCTTTGAAAAAATAAACAAGACCAATCAACCACTAGCAAGACTTATAAAGAAAGAAAAACTTAAAAAAAAAAAACAAATGAAAAGGGGAGATTACTACAAATACTGAAGAAATTCAAAGTGTAATCAAAGATTACTTTGATAAACTTTATGCCACAAAACAAGAGACCCAAGAAGAAATGGTTCAATTCTTGTACTCCTATAACCTCCAAACGTTGAAGTAAGTGATCTGGAATATCTGAACAGACCAATCGCAATTAAGGAATTTAAAATAGTAATCCCAAGGCTTCCCCAAAACAAGCTAACGAATTCTTTTAAAACTTTCAAGAGACCTACTCCCAATCCTTCTCAGGTTCTTTTAGGAAAATGAAGAAACAGAAACACTCCAAAATAGTTTTTATAAAAGTTAACATCGTGCTTGCTTCGGCAGCACATATACTAAAATTGGAACGATACAGAGAAGATTAGCATGGCCCCTGCGCAAGGATGTCATGCAAATTCGTGAAGCGTTCCATATTTAAAAAAAAAAGTTAACATTACCTCGATACCAAAAATGGACAGATGCCACAAAAAAGAAAACTACATGCCAATATCCTTGGTGAACACAGATGCAATGATACTCAACAAAATCTCAGCAAATATGATTTAATGGCTCATCAAGAAGGTCATATACATGACCAAGTAAGATTCATTACAGAGATTCAAGGATTGTATATCATGCAAGTCAATAACTATAATGCATCATATGAACAACTAATAACATAAATAAAAATCATATGATCATATCAATAGATGCAGAGGAAGAGTTTGACAGGGTCCAACACCCATTCATGATAAAGACTCTTAACAAGATGGAAATATATATATATATAGGCAAATATGGGCAATATAGGCAAAGCCATTTACCACAAGCCCATCGCAAATAATACACTCAAAGGAAAAATAATAATAATAGCCTTTTCCATATAATCTGGCACAAGACAAGGCTGCCCGTCTTGCCACTTCTATTCAACATAGTACTAGAACTACCTGCCATAGCAATCAGGCAAGAAAAATGTATCAAGGGCATCCAGATAGGAAAGGAAGAAATCAAGCACTCACTGTTTGCAGATGACATGATACTATATTTAGAAAATTCTAAAGACTCCACAAAAAGCTTCTAGAAAAAAATAGATATGTATATTAAAGAGGCAGGTTACAAAATTAACACATAAAAATTCATGGTATATTGTCACAGACAGCCAGAGACCAAACCCTGTTATGGAATTCTGCAGGACAAGCTATACTGCATACAATACATGCCTATATTGAATATAACTCCTCTTATATATTATCCCTTATCCCCCCCTTCAGAACTTCTATTCTCTCACCCTCCAATCTTGATTCATTATTCCCCTCCCACTTATTTATCTCTCCTTACCCTCTGTTCTTAACTCATTAGATACTGAGACCGACCTCCTGTCCCACTAAGCCACAACCCAGCTTCCAAAGTAAAAAGCCCCCCTCTCAATCCCACATCTCGAACCCTGACAAGACACTGCAACCACCATCACAATGATTCATTCTATGTGGCCCTTCTTCTCACACACACACACACACACACACACACACACACACACACACACACACGCCAAATGAGGACTGTTTCATGCTACCAGATTCAGCTCCAGAAGGACCCTCAGCTCAAGGACACTACCTGATCCATTACTGCTGCAAACCAATTCACATGCTCAATAAGATCACAGTGTGGGATGACATTGTGCCCTGGATCTCACCCTCCCCCAAGAATAACTCAAAAGACTTAATGTGGATATGTATATTTCTTTGTATGTTTAATACCTCAACATTTATACCTTTTAGTATGTTTATTTCACAAGGTAAAGGTAGCTTTTTCCATCTCTATTTTTATATATGTATATGTAGAATTAAATATTAATTATTATACAGTCCTTGGTGGTGCATGGAGTGGATAGGAGGGCCTTTCTCGGCCTACCCAGAACCTGCAGCTTCTTTGGCCTGGCAGGTCTGAGGGTTCAGGATAAGGATGAAGAAATGATCCATGGCAGTCAGAGTTTAGGAGACATAAAGCTTTATTATAAGGCCCTAAACACCATGTGTGGATTCTAAGCTAAGCAGCCTCTTTCCTGCTCCTGCATCTATTTTGTCTCTCATCTCTTCATGCTGTGTCTTCCTGCTGAGGCTCTGTCCATGATTCTATTTCTACCCCCCCTCCCAGGCAACCCCTCAAATTATCAACCAGACCCCTCTCAGCTGTGGACTGGTCTGACCATCAGGAAAGATTAGCATTTTGCTTTGGGAAGAGGGAGTAACATCTCCCCCTTGAGAAAATCAAAGAGGGAATCAAAAGATTTCTGGAAACAAATGAAAATGAGAACCAATTGTCTAAATTCATGGGACACATCAAAAGCAGTGTTAGAGGAAATTTTTACAACTTTTCAAGTATTCATAAGGACTGAAGACAAGGCCACACATGAATAAATTAAATGTACAACTTAATAATTTGGAAAGCAGCCAAAAATATGAGCCCAAAGCGGGTAGGAAGAAGGAAATAATAAAAATTTAGAGCAGTGGGGATGAAGTGGTAGCATGCATGAACATGGATTTGATCCCCGGCATCCTATATGGTCCCACAAAGCCTGGTAGGAGCAATTTCTGAGCACATAACCAGGAGTAACCCCTGAGCACCGCTGAGTGTGACCCAAAATTTTATATCAGAAATTAATGAAGTAAAAGACAAAATAAATCTAAAAGATTAATAAAAATCAAAACCTGGTTCTATAAAAATGTACAAAATTGATAAACCACTAGCAAGAGAGAGAAAAAGAGAGTGTCCATATAAATTGAATAAGCAGTGAAAGGGGAGATATCAGAACTAAAACCACAGAAATTCAAAGGACCATTAGAGATTACTTTGAAAATCTATATGCCTTAAAATAAAAGAAGCTATTTGAAAATGGATGAATTAATAAAATCCTATAACCTTCTACAAACGAATCAAAAATATGTAACACTTGAAGAGACCAATAACAATCAACGATTGCAAAATGGTAATCAGAAGTCTACCCCAAACAAAACATAGGTGGGTTCTTTTGCACCTTTACAGAAGATCTACTGCCAATTTTTCTCAGTCTCTTTTAGGAAATCAATGAAATAGAAACACACCCCAACTTCCCAACAGTTTCTATGAAGCAAACATGACCCTGACACCAAAAGCAGACAGAGACACTATAAAGAGAATTACATTCCAATATCCCTAATGAACACACGTGCAAAGATCTTGAACAAAATACTAGCAGAGAGAATCCAACAACTTATCAAAAAGATCATACACAAAGACCAAGTGAGATTCATCTCAGAGATGCAAGGATAGTTTCGTATACACAAGTTAATCAATTTGAGTAAGCTGTTAGCTCCATGACAAGATGAGAATTGAACTGTTTTTCTTTTCCTATCTATTCTTGAGGCAAAAACTAGAAGAGAAAATTTCAAGGTAATGCTATCATTTTATCAATAAAGTAAATAGACAATTAACGTTCTTTGAGTAGCAAATAAATTATGAAAATTCACCTTATCAAGCTATATCAATTATAGAGTTGCTAAAACTATATATGCAAGAACCCATAGAATTTGTCTAAAGCACTCAGTTACCAAGGTCTCTGGCTATTTCTAAACCACTATTTACAGAGCCTTAATATCCTGTGGTCCCACTTACAGACATATTCTCTAATCCAGGGGTGGCAAACACGCGGCTCTAAAGCTGCATGCGGCTCCCAGCCAAAAGGAATGCGGCTCTTTGCCTCTTATCATTATTTTGTATATTGTGGCTCTTTGCCAAGTTTGGATTTTGTTCTGCTGCTTCTGAGGAGGGACCTCTGAGGAGAGATCTCCGAGCATGTAGTCCCACCCCCAGGCTGCGGCATCCTGTCTCCCATCCCTTGGAAACAACTGCACGGGCCAGCGAGTGGGGGACCCCTGTGTCACATGTTGGGTCACATCTTGCCGTTAGTTCTTAGTGTGGAGGACGCAGCACACCCTCACCATCACTGCAGGATTTTGACCCTCACTCAAAATGGCAAAATGCAATATGTGTTTAATAGATTATTGTTAAAATTATATGCTTTTGTGTGAGTGTTTGTCTGTTTTTGGCAGGTCACTGTGTGGTGTGGCTCTCTGACTCTCACAGTTTAAAATTTTGGCTCTTTGTGTCGAACCTTGTTCGCCACTCCTGCTCTAATCACAAGGGCTACTTGTCTTAAGCAATTAGGAACCACATCAGCTAGAAATGTCTCCTCTATCATCATGAATGTTGGTATTTTGAACCAATACTTTGCATCCTCAAGCACAGGGCGTGATACTGAGTTACTGTCTGTTTAAGAATTGATGATTGGGGCCGGAGAGATAGCATGAAGGCAAGGCGTTTGCCTTGCATGAAGAAAGATGGTGGTGGGGCCCGGAGAGATAGTACAGCGATGTTTGCCTTGCAAGCAGCCGATCCAGGACCAAAGGTGGTTGGTTCGAATCCCGGTGTCCCATATGGTCCCCCATGCCTGCCAGGAGCTATTTCTGAGCAGACAGCCAGGAGTAATCCCTGAGCACTGCCGGGTGTGGCCCAAAAACCATAAAAAAAAAAAAAGATGGTGGTTTGAATCCCGGCATCCCAGATGGTCTCCCGAGCCTGCCAGGAGCGATTTCTGAGCATAGAGCCAGAAGTAAGCTCTGTGCGGTGCCGGGTGTGACTCAAACCCCGCTCCCCCAAAGAATCAGTGATTATTGGAAACTTGTTTTAAAACTATTGTGACTCCATCATTTAAGCATAAAAATTTATATATATTTTTTTACTTTAGAACTTTGGTCCAATGGGATTTATGAAAAATTCTGTTGCTATGTCTATGGATGAGCAGTGGAAGAGATTACGAGCAGTATTATCTGCAAACTTCTCTAGTGGAAAGCTCAAGGAGGTAAAAACATAAGAGGAACTTTCATCAGAAATTTAAGAGTGACTTGGGGATCAAAAATTAGGTCTTGTCTTAATATTCCCTATTGGAATAGTTTTCTGAATCTAATGTCTAAACTTTGTGTCCCATAAGAAATATTGTAAGATGGAAACTACAGTGAAATTCAGACTGTACTAATGAAAATCATGGTTGAGTCTCTGTCAATTCGGGTGTTGCTGTGTGTTGTGTAGATATTCCCCATGATTTCCCAGTATGGTGATATGTTGGTGAAGAATCTGAAGAAAGAAGCAGATAAGAAGGGAAAACCCGTGCCCTTGAAAGAGTGAGTAGAAGTGTGTCACTTCCTGTTAATAAGCTTCAGCCTACTCTAACCCTCAACTGTGGGAGGAGAGCCAGGTGCAGGCCACCTAATGGATGTCCTGAATATTGGCTCAAAGTGTTCTCTGTTGCTCTGATCTCCAACTCAGGGCTGTGCTGCCCCTCTGATGGCTATACTCAAAGCACACTGCTAATGGTCACTGTATATCTTCATCCCTTGATTGATAGAAGTAAATTGGTCTGACCTGTGAGTCCCTATGACCCCTGCAGAGCAGCCAGCCCCTCATCCCCAACTAATGAGCACTTTCTGAATCAATGTAATGAGCTAGCACTTGGTTCTGACAGTTGTGACCATTCACCTGTCCTCCCTGGGCTCATGAATTATATGCCCCTTGCTGCATGTGTTGGATTCAGATATGGAGAGGTACTAATTTGACTTTTTCAATTCCCCCCTTATTCTGTTGCTACTCAGTATATTTGGAGCCTACAGCATGGATGTGATTGCTAGCACATCATTTGGAGTAAATGTGGATTCCCTCAACAACCCCGAAGATCCCTTGTTAGAAAATACGCAGAAGCTCTTGAAATTTGATTTCTTCGATCTATTCCTGTTCTTCATTAGTATGTCTACTACTGATATGGTGGGTGGGGGTTGGGACCCACCTGCTGATGCCCCTGGCTTACTCCTGCCTTAATGCAAAACACAGTCAACACACAATCCCATCAAAAAATTAGGAGAAGAAATGGTTAGACACTTTGACAAAGAAGAAATACAAATGGCCAAAAGGCACATGAAAAAATGCTCCACATCACTAATCATCAGGGAGATGCAAATCAAAACAACTATGAGGTACCATCTTACACCACAGAGATTGGCCCACATCACAAAGAATGAAAACAAACAGTATTGGCAGGGATGTGGAGAGTAAGGAACTCTTATTCATTGCTGGAGGGAATGCCATCTAGTCCAACCTCTATGGAAAGCGATATGGAGATTCCTCCAAAACCTGGAAATTGAGCTCCCATATGATCCAGCTATACCACTCCTAGAGATTTACCCTAGGAACACAAAAATACAATACAAAAATCCCTTCCTCACACCTATATTCATTGCAGATCTAATTACAATGGCCAAACTCTAGAAACAACCAAGATGCCCTTCAACAGATTAACTGCTAAAGAAACTGTGTAAACATGTACACAATGAAATATTATGCAGCTGTCAGGAGAGATGAAGTCATAAAATTTTCCTATATGTGGATGTACCTGGAATCTATTACACTGAGTGAAATAAGTCAGAGGAAGAGAGATAAACACAGAATAGTCTCACTCATCTATGGGTTTTAAAAAAGATAAAAGACATTTTTACAATAATTCCCAGAGACAGAGAGGATGGCTGGAAGGTCCAGCTCACGACATGAAACTCACCATAAAGTATGATAAGTGCAGTTATAGAAATAACTACATTGAGAACTATCATAACAATGTGAATAAATGAGGGAAGTAGAAAGCCTGTCTAGAATACAGGTGGGGATGGGGTAAGATGGAGGGAGATTTGGGACATTGGTGATAGAAATGTTGCACTGGTGAAAGGGGGTGTTCTTTACATGACTGAACCCCAGCTACAGTTATATTTGTAATCAAGGTGTTTAAATAAATATATTAACTCAAAAATAAATAAATAAATTTATAATTTGAGCCAAATCTAAATGTGTTTGAATTTTGGGGAAGGAATTCTTGGTGATATTTACAGGTTATTCCTGGCTCAATACTCAGGTATAACTCCTTTTAATTCATTCCCAGCATCCCATATAGTACTTCAAGTTGCTAGGAGTGAATCATAAGGTTGAGTAAGCTCTGAGCATGGCCAGAATTGTGGTCCCCAAAATCAAAAGTATATCATACTTTTAAATAAAAATTTATTTAATTTACATGACTGAAACCTAACTACAATCATATTTGTAATCAAGGTGTTTAAATAAAATTTAAAAATGAACTGTATAAAATAAATTCTGAGTTTCACTTTCTCTTAAAATTAAATTAATTTAACTTTACTAAGTGTTAATTTAATTAAATTTTAATATTTAATTTAATCTAAATAATTTAATTAAATATTACTTTTTAATATTTAACCAAGCATTGGGGACAGGGTCAATAGTGCAGCAGGGAAGACAATGGTCTAGTCCATGGATGATCTGGGTTGGATTCCTGGCACCTCATATGATCTCTCAAGCCTTCTTGGAGTGATTTATGAGTAAAGAGCTAAGACAAAGCCTCAAGCACTGCCAGGTGTGGCCCACAACCTCAAAATACATACATCTGTATGTATACATACATACTTCAAAAAAAAACATTTTTGGTTCTCATGTATATTCTCTATTTAGCATTTGCTGTTATCTATGCAAACATGTTATCAGTTCTACTGTCATCATTCCTACTGTGCTTATTTCACCACTGTAGATTCCTCTGAAACCTCAAAAGAAATTCCTGGTTCAACCAGAGAAACCCATTGTTCTAATGATTGAGCCCCGAGAATGATTTCTGAATGGAGCCTGATTCTACATGTTGTTCATCAAAGAACCTGCGTCCCAGAAATTCAGAGAACTTAATTTGTTTTGTGAATAAATTTCAGAAATAAAGCTTGATTTACTGACTTTCCTTGATGTGTTTACAGCATTGGTATGCTGAGAGTTTTATATGTTGCTAGATGTACAGGAGTCATGTCCATGAAAATGTCTCAACAATTTTATCAACCAACTTTAATGAACATTAGAACAATTGTGGTGTGTATAAAAGGACTAGAATTAAACCTAAGGTTCTGAATGGAATTTTTTCAATTCCAATTTAATTTTGGCTAGTGGGGGCAAAGTTATCTTTTTAGTCTGAAAAAAGGCAAGTTCAACACAAAATAGAAATTTAAAATGTAACATAGGACATAACCAAGAGAAAAGGTGATAGAAATAGAAGAGATCAGATGTTGCCAAAGGTAAGTCTCTCTTCTCTCTCTCTTCTGGGGAGTGACTCAAAAACAGTAAGTTGACATTATATGCTGTCCCACATATATACAGCAAACAAGGTTGTTTCTTGAAGAGATGGGAAACTAGAAATTAATGGTCAAATTGTTTCCCCTTCCTGACTCCCTCACCAACCAGGGAAAGAATTCAATCAATGCTCACAGGTTAATAAAGGGTTTTCCACTGACAGTGGGATAGACATGGGCAGAAGAAATAGAATAGGAGAGAGCTTGGACAGTGACAATAGAGATAATATTGTCACGATGAGATTGGATTTGAAGAACTTGAAATACCACGCTACTTTCTGAATATAAGAAAGAATAACTTCAGCCTACGATTATAGGGATATTGTTATCTGCTTTGAGTTGTTACTTTTCTCATTTTGGCTGCCTTTGAGAATGTGTACCAGAGGAACATAAGGCTTACCAGAGTGGAAAGAGAGGAGACGTTCATAAACAAGTATTTATTGAGTGCATTATCATGTGCCAGGCACTGTTCTAACTTCGCTAAAAAATAAAAACAAAAATAAAAGAATGAAAGCAGTAGAAGCAACATGTGAGTGACAGGAACAGAGTAGTTGAAACAGCTGAGGGAACTGAGAGGCCTGGAATGACAAAGCTCTGCCATTATACCTCCTCTTCAGCCTCCTCACTGAAATCCTCCTGCCTCTTCCTGGAGGAACCAGGGATTTCTGGTACTCAGAGACGAGGTAGTTCATGTTGCTTTCAGCCTCAGTGAACTCCATCTCATCCATGCCCTCACCTGTGTACCAGTGGAGGAATGCCTTCCAGTGGAACATGGCAGTGAACTACTCTGAGATGTACTAGATTAGCTCCTGGATGGCTGTGCTATTGCCAATAAAGGTGACTGCCATCTTGAGGTCACAGGGAGGGATGTCACAGACAGCAGTCTTGACATTGGTAGGAATCAATTCCATGAAATAGCTCTTATTCTTGCTCTGGACATTCAGCATCTGCTCAACGACTTCGTTCATGTACATTGTCTATGGAACACAGCAGCCACCATGAGGTACCAGCCATGGCACAGGTCCCAGGAAGCCATCATGTTCTTGGCATCAAAGACCTGCTGTGTGAGTTCAAAAACAGTGAGAACCTGATCCTGCTGGCTACCATGTCTTGTTAGAGAGGCAAAGCCAGGCATGAAGAAAGAAGTGGAGAAGTGGGAAGGGCACCATGTTGACTGCCAGCTTGGGGAAATCAACATTAAGATGGCCAGGGAAGAGAAGGCATGTAGTGGCACCACTCCTGATAGCCAAAACGAGATGGTTCAGGTTCCTGTATCAGGGGTCTCAAACTCAATTTACCTGGGGGCTGCAGGAGGCAAAGTCGGGGTGATCCTTGAGTGCAAAGTCAGTAGTAAGCCTTGAACATTGGGGTGTGTGACCCAAACAACTAAAACAAAACAAAACAAGATTTCTCTAGGGCAGGGCCACAAAATGTTGTACAGAGGGCCACAAATGGCTCACAGGCCTCGAGTTTGAATGTTGTCAGCTTCAGGGTGCAGAAACAGATGTCACAAAGTGCCTTTTTGTCAACGCAGTTGGTCTGTTCTGTGTTCTCTACTAACTGATGAACAGAGAGAGTGGCATTATACAGCGAGACTACTGTGTTGAACACTTTGGGTGAGGGCACCACACTGAAGGTATTCATGATTTGATCAGGATATTCTTCACAGATCTTGCTCATGAGCCCATTTCAGAGCCTATGCCTCCACCCAGTCAGTGAGTAAACTAGAAGCCCTACAGAAAGTCATAGCTTTCAGCCTCCTGCAAAGCATCTAGCACTGAGTCAACAAATGCAGCCACCTCATAATGTGGCTTTGGTCCAAATGATGTCTGTCCCAGATTGAACAAAAACAAAGTTGCATGGTCTGAAAATCTGACCAATAGGACCTGAGCTAACAGAGTCCATTGTCCCAGATTTTAGATTCACTAAGATTGCACTAGAAACGTCATCTGCCTCCTGTGGCTTCATTGTAGTATGAGGAGATACAGTCCAGCTGCAGGTTGCTGTCACCATGGTAGGTGCTAGTGGGATTGGTGCCGTGCTCACCACTGATCACTTCCCAGAATTTGGCATCAATCTGGTTGCCACATTGACTGGCCTGGATTACGTGATTTCCCTCATGGTTGGGATAGATTTTATGTGCTTACCTAAAGGTGGATATGGGCAAGAAACTATGTAATTTTTTCCTGTTGCTAGTCTTATCTGAAAAGCCCCTGTGGCTGGAGCAGTGAGGTCTGAATATGGTAACAGAACTGTTAATAAAATTATTTTATTTTATTTTTTGTTATTGTTAATGGGATTGTTTTAAATATTTTTATTTAAGCACCATGATTACAAACATGTTTGTAGTTGGATTTCAGTTATAAAAAAGAAGACCCCCCCATCACCAGTGTAACCTTCCCACTACCAATGCCTCCCCCATCTCTCTTCTCCCCACCCCTTGAGACAGGCAATATATTTTTCTCACTCACTACCATTGTCATGATAGTTGTTAGTGTAGTTATTTCTCTAACTGCACTCACCACTCTTTGTTAGCTTCATATCCGGAGACATCCTTCCAGCCCTCATTATTATAGTCTCTGGTTATTATTACAATAATGTCTTGTAAGGTAAGCCTTCTCCCAACGCCATTTTATCTAAACTTTCTTTTGAGATGTTAATCCCACCTGGATGATCAAAACCACCCACACCTGGTATGAGGTGGGCTGCTTTAGATAAAGAATAAAAAATGTCTGGCTGGTGGAATGCAAAATGAGAAGCAGCAGAAGGAGGAGAGGGGCAGCAAAATGCTTAGCAGAGAAAACACATGTCAGGAAAAGGAAATGGCAAATAGACCATGGAATAAAAGCAAACTAACTCTGATGAACTTTGGCTGTTTGTGAATTATTTCTTTGCCATTACCCTGTTTTATCAGAAATGTTAGCCTGAGGGGTTAGAAACATGGTACCTGGGGTTGCCTCATACAACATGTGGGTCTTTGTATTTTATATTTTTAATCTACAATGTTTTTCTTAAGTCCCAAAGATGTGAGACTATTCTGTGTCTATCTCTCTCCCTCTGACTTATTTTACTCAGCATAATAGTTTCCATGTTCATCCATGTATAGGAAAATAACATGACTTCATTTTTCCTGATGGCTGCATAATATTCCATTGTGCATATTTGTCATGGTTTCTTTAGCCACTCATCTGTTGTCAGGCATCTGGATTGTTTCCATATTCTGGCTATTGTAAATAACGTTGCAATGAATATAGGTGTACAGAAGGCATTTTTGTATTGTGTTTTTATGTTCCTAGGATATATCCCTAGAAGTAGTATAGCTGGATCATATGGGAGCTCAATTTCCAGTTTTCTGAGGAATCTCCATATTTTTTCCATAAAGGCTGGACTAGATGGCATTCCCATCAGCAGTGAATGAGAGTTCCTTTCTCTCTACATCCCTGCCAGCGCTGATTGTTCTTGTTCTTTGTGATGTGTGGCAGCTCTGTGGCATGAGACAGAACCATATTGTTGTTCTGATTTGCATCTTCCTGATGATTACTAATGTGGAGCATTTTTCTGTGCCTTTTGGCCATTTGTGTTTCTTCTTTGGGGAAGTGTCTGTTCATTTCTTCTCCCCATTTTTCGATGGTAGTAGGTGTATTTTTCTTGTTTAGTTCTGTCAGTACCTTATATATCTTAAAGATTAGCCCCTTATCTGATGAGTATTAGGTGAATAGTTTCTCCCTCTGAATGAAATTTTTAGAATATTTTTTGCTTCTGGATGAGGGAGTTTGCCTTGCAAATCTGAAGGAAGTTTGCCTTGCACACAGCTGACCCAGGACAGGTTCTGGTTTGATACCTGGTATCCCATCCCATACGTTTCATTAAACTTGCTAGGAGCAATTTCTGAGCACATAGCCAGAAGTAACTACTGAGTGCTGCCAGCTGTGACCCCAAGCATTTTTATATGTGTGTGTGTCTTGGGGCCAAACCCAGTGATGTTCATATAGCTTACTCCTGGCATTGCAGTTGGAATCACTCATGGCTTCTGGTAGGACTTGAGGTGCCATATTGGAGTGTTGGGGATTCAGTCCAGATGGTCTATGTTCAAGATAAGAACCATACATCATGTACTATCACTTTGGCCTCAAGATTGGAATTTAATTTACCACTATTGTTTTCTCCCTTCCTTATACACATATAGATGATATATGGTATATGAGGTACAAAAATTGGAGGGAAAGGTATGGTAAAGGGGGGAGGGAGTTGAGAAAAGATGAGGAATGGGGGGCTTCTTAAATAGGATGTCCAGGAAAGTAAAAATAAATTCTCTTTTTTACATAGCATTAAAGAGAGGGATGGGTGAACACTCTGTATTGTACATAAGACATAGAAGATGGTACAGTAAATGGCTTTGTGCAGAAAAATGTCTAAATGGGTTATCTTTTCTGCACAAAGAGGGTCCATTCTCAACAGTTAATCTCTTTAAACCTCACCTAATCTGTTTTCCTCCTATCCTTATATTGCTTATTCATGTGATATAGGCTGCTTTGAAGTTTTCTGAATAGAGAAATATAGGGATAAAGTTTAGAAAATATAATTCTAGGGGCCAGAGCGGTGGCACAGTGGTACAGCATTTGCCTTGCACATGGCTGACTTAGGACAGACGGCGGTTTGATTCCTGATATCCCATATGGTCCCTCAAGCTAGAAGTGATTTCTGAGTGCATAGACAGGTAACCCCTGAGCATCACCAGGTGTGGCCCAGAAACCAAAAAAGAAAATATAGTTCTAGCTACTCTGAAGTATGTGAACAAAAATATGTATTATTTAAGAGGTAAATAGAGGGGCTGGACTGGGAGTACAATAGGGATGGTGTTTACCTTTCATATAGCCCATCTAGGTTCAATTCCTAGCCCTTTATATGTTCCTCCAAGTACTGACAGAAGTGTTTTTTGAGTACAGAGCCAAGAATAACTTCTGAGCTTAATCAAGTGTGGCCTCAAAACCAAAGCAATCAAAAAGAGGTTAATGGAGTCATTTAGGTGAGAGATGGTAGTGGAAGTCATGGGGCATGGTCTTATTTGAGCATATTTTGAAGGCAAAACCAATGATGTATAAATAATAAGTTTTTGATATTATCAAGAAATTTTTTGTTTGGGGGTCACAACCAATGGTGCTCAGGGCTAACTCCTGGCTCTGCTCTCAGAAATTGCTCCTTGCAGGCTCGGGGGACTATATGGGATGCTGGGGATAGAACCCGGGTTTGTCCCGGGTTGGCATATGCAAAGCAAACGCTCTATCACTGTGACATCACTCCGGCCTCATTATCAAGAGTTTTTACCGGGGCCGGAGAGATAGCATGGAGGTAGAGCATTTGCCTTGCATTCAGAGGGAGGGTGGTTCAAATCCCAGCATCCCATATGACCGCCCAAGCCTGCTAGGAGTGCTTTCTGAGCATAGAGCCAGGAGTAACCCCTGAGCACTGCTGGGTGTGATCCAACCCCCCCCCCCCAAAAAAAAAACTTTTTTTTTCTTTTTTTTACCAAATATCTGATCTGATTTTAGTACCAGTTACTGGAATAGAAAAAACTAAAGTGGACAAATATGTTTTTAAATGAGCTTAGTTCAGAACATCTTAAGTCTTATTAGAGACAGAGACACAACACGGTTCCCACAACTCAAGTATTAGATTCAGTGCAGTGTCTGTCATACAATGTGTCTTCTGGGAAACAAATATCAAAGAACATTAGAGTTAAGAAACTACACCTGAACATTGGCATAGTAGCTTGGCTTGGGCCTCAGAAGAATGAGCATTGCCTATACACCACTGAACCATGAATACCATCTATGGAAACAAACACGATTTTCTATAACATTACCAGAAAGTAAACCTCTACCAGGGAAGACCCTACCACTGCTCTGGCATTGGCTTACTCCAAAGAATGCTTTCTTAACACCCAGACGACTTATCAACAGCAACAACCTGCTTTCAGGGCAGGTGTCTCCTCATCTAATGCTGAAGTGAAACCAGAGGATGCTCCACATCAACCTGACTCGATGAAGGCAATGCGCAAAAGTCGGAAAACTTCAGGGGTGAGAATTCCTTGTAATTAGGTCAAGGCTTTTTTTTTTTCCCGTTTTCTCCATATTTTGCTGGGCTTATGCAAACAACGGCAATTGCCACTCTCACAGCATTACTACTGTATTTTTAACACTTATCCTTTAAGAAAGAAAGAAATAAAAACAGCTTCCTAAACTTTAAAAGTATATATAACTTTAGTAAAATGCCTGTCTCAAATTCAGGCAGGGGATGGGAAGGAGGGAGGGGAGATTAGTGGTGGAAATGTTGCACTGGTGAAGGGGGGTGTTCTGTTTATGACTGAAATCCAACTACAATTATGTTTGTAATCATGGTGCTTAAATAAAGAATTTATATTTAAAATATTTATTAAAAAAAACTACACCTGTAAAGGAAGCCTTTCTAAAAAATGATCACATTTTCTGACCCACAGGACACTGTGGAATTTCTAATGAAAACTCTCAGGGTCTTACCTCCTTGAGCTTTCCAGTGGTGAATATTGTAATAATAAGGATCAAAAATCTTTTCCAGTGCTCTTCCTCAGACAGAAAGGCGTTGTCTTTATAAATCCTACTTGACCTAGGAGCTAGAGACCAAAAAAAAATCATTTGCCTCTATGTAAATTATGATGGTCTTAATGGGTGTAGAACATTTGTCAGCTGGTCATCAATCATTTAATGTTTAGTGACTGTGTACCTAGTATCAGGCCCTATACTTGAGGATCACCAAATAATGATCCCAAAGGCCAGCTTCTCATGATAATAGGGAGACCGTCATTAGCTGATGTGGTTTCCAATCTCCTTCAGGTAGTTGTTACTGACTAAGGGACATATCTCTAAATGAACAGACAGGTGAGAGAGATAAGGCATACGTTGTAAAGAGGATAGGTAAAAAAATACTTCAGATATACTCAGAAACGTTGGTAAATGGACACTTTAGAACATTCTTGAGTTCTTACACATATATATTTATATATTATTAGAAACTTATAAAAAGATATCTCAAAATTATGAATTTTCTAAAGAATGGGGGCAAAATAAATAGTACAGTGGGTTATATAGTATAGTAGCTAGTATATAGTATTTTGCCTTGCATAGGTCAGACTTGGGTTCACTGCTCAGCATTGCATATGGTCACCAAGTTTTGCCAAAAGTAATTCCTGAGGGAGGATCAAGGAAAACACTGTGCTTTATGTGTAGCCCTAAAACCAAAAGAAAAATTAAATTATTTGATACTCAAAGAATAACAAAACTGTTTTCTATTTGATGAAATGATACCTCTACATGGAAATTATTTCTCTCGCACTCCCCCCCCCCCAGAAATAGAGCATCAGAGAAAGACCCTTCAGTTTTCAGCTTGAATTAGGACTAGCAAATAGCCAGACTGATGATTTCTTCACTTCCCTAAAATACATTTGTTTTCAAATGGATGCTTCGAACAACGGTAAGAAAAAAACATACTACACTACTCCTAGGGATATACCTTAAGAGTACAAGAATACAACACAAAAACCCTATATTTATTGCAGCACTATTCACAATAGCCAGGCTCTGGAAACAACCAAGATGCCCTTCAACAGATGAATTGCTAAAGAAACTGTGGTACATATACACAACGGAATATTATGCAGTCAACAGGAGAGATGAAGTCATGAAATTTTCCTATACATGGATGTACATGTAATCTATCATGCTGAGTGAAATAAGTCAGAGGGAGAGAGATAGACACAGAATAGTCTCACTCATCTATGGGTTTTAAGAAAAATAAAAGTTATGTTTACAATAATCCTCAGAGACAAAGAGAGGAGGGCTGGAACTTCCAGCTCACTTCATGAGGCTCACCACAAAGAGTGGTGAGTGCAGTTATAGAAATAACTATACTTAGAACTACCATAACCATGTGAATGAATGAGGGAACTGGAAAGCCTGTCTAGAGTACAGGTGGGGATGGGGTGGGATGGAGCAAGATTTGGGACATTAGTGGTGGGACTGTTGCACTGGTGAAGAGGAGTGTTCTTTACATGACTGAAACCTAATCACAATTATATTTGTAATCAAGATGTTTAAATAAAGATATTATATAAAAATTAAAAATGCTAATGAGGGGGCCGGAGCTGTAGCACAGCAATAGGGCACTTGCCTTACACATGGCTGACCCAGGATGAACCTCCGTTCAATTCCTGGCATCCCATATGGTCCTCCAAGCCAGGAGCTATTTCTGACAACGTAGCCAGGAATAACATCTGAGCATCACCGAGTGTGGCCCAAAAACCAAAAAAAAAAAAAAATGCTAATGAGGACTGTTAGTGCAGTCTAAGACTAATAAGGGAGAAAGAAGACATGCCAGAACATTGTTTCTATTTCCCACCAGGCATGAGATAAATGCTTTTGAGGGTTATTCAGTCCAAAAACAAACTAGTAGACCAGGATGCCAATGGAGAGAATTTAGAGCTCCATTCAATCAACATTCAAGGCCAACACCTGGACCTTGCCCTATTTGTGGTAGAGGCAATCACTTGGCAAAAGATTGCCTATTTGCATATGTAAACAGAGGAGAGCCTCAGACCTCCTAATTCTGAGGTAGATGTTATAATTGTGGTAAGTTTGGTCATGACAAGAGGGCACTTAAGGCCCTGCCTACTTCTACCCTCTGGATACTGCCGCCAGGATCATGCCCACTATGCAATGGAGGTAATCACTGGGCAAGAGATTGCCCTTCTAATTTGCAAATTCTGGGAAAATGGGCAGGGGGCCTACCTCAGGCCTCACTAAATTTAGGGCAACAAGTTATGCAGTCTTACAGCCCATAAACTCGCTACAGTCCAGCAGCAATAGAAGTTTTGCCCTAGACATACCTAGCCCAACTGAAATAACTCCGACACAATGCCCATACAAACTACACTCAGGCATAAAGGAACTGATACTACCCGGCACAGTATGCCTGCTGTTGGGTAAGAGCAGCCTGACAATAAAGGGTATTATCATTCTCATGGTAATTATAGACTAAGACTATGAGAGAGAACTAATCATTGTAATAACAGTATCTACAGTATAAATTTTTAAATAATTTTATTGTAACCAAAGGGAATTACAAATCTTTCACAGTAATATTTAAGGTACATAGTGACAATGAATTAGGGCCATTCCTACCACCTGTGTTGTCCTCCCTCCACCAAGGTTCCCAGCATGCATTCCATACCTACCCGCTTTGCCCCATGGACTGCTAGTGTAATAGGTCACCTTTGTGTATAGTTTGCTGTAGATTGGGTAACGATTCAGTTGTCTTTGACCTTGGGCTTGGTATTTAGATCTGATCATTTTTTATGTGACTGTTTGCTCCTGGTACCATTCATCTATTTTCCTCAATTTATGAGAGAGATTCAAGTTCTGTGGTTCTGTTGGAAAAGGAAAAGAAAAAAAGGTGGGGGAGTTCTTCTAGAAATATAAATATCCATTTTAAAGAAGAAAATAAAAAAAGAAGAAAAACAAACAAAAAAACAATGACAAAAACACAACAGCAACAAAAAAGTAACGAAACAGCAACAAAACAATCACAAGAAAGCAAAAAAGAGCAAAAAGAATAAATGAAAGGCTGGCTGATATGGCAAGGCTTTGTGGGTTTTAGTTGTTTTTTTTTTTTTTTGGTTTTTGTTTTGTTTTTGCATAGATACAATAAGTATTGGGGAAATTAGAAAGGGAATTTCCTTAGCCTAAGATACAGGGTTTCTGCACCTTTGAAGCATACTGTCATGGGAACAACTACAGGCTAGATACACACTCATTATAGAACCCCAAAGTCTTTTTATGGTGCCAAGAAACATTCTTCTCAGTTGTGGATGACAAAATCAGTCCTCTGTAGCTAGAGATCTTGGTATTTGCACAGGACATAGGACAAAGTCTAGGATAGAGTCTTTCTTTATGGCTCTCTGCTCAGTTGCAGTTGTTGTAATCAGTCTTCTGTAATTGGTGATCTTGGTTTTTGCACCCATTCTAGAACGAAACCTAGGATAGAGTCTTTTCTTATGGTTCCAGCAGTTCTGCTCAGTCGCAGTTGTCAAAGTCAGTCTTCTGTAATTAGAGATCTTGGTTTTTGTAAAAATCCAGGGCTGAAGCCTAGGCTAGGGTCTTTCTTATTGGTCCCAGGAAAAATTCTGCCCATACACAGTTGTCAAAGTCAGTCTTCTGTAATTAGTGACTTTTATTTTTCATAGTTCAAAGGACTGTGTGTCTTCTGATTTCATTGTACCATTAGGTGATGAAATAGGGCAACCTGCTCTTGGATCAAGTTGTTGCTCTTTCCTCATCGTCAAGATGTCATATCAACCTGGCACAAGTTTTTAGCAGAGCAGTATTAGGAATTACCCAAGGGGAGTTTGGTTCCTGGTGCTGTTGCAGGAAACTAGGGTTGGGATCTGGGGTTTGGGGTTGGACAGTCGCTGTTCAATAATATGAAGTCTAAGTTGGGTCCTCATGACACATGTTCAGGGTGGAAATTGCCCTGTATTTTAAAATACAGATGTTCTTATCCCTAGTAGATAAGAGCTTGTTTCTATACATAAAATTTCCCCCTTTTTAGTATGCCTTTGCAAAAGGCAATGATGCCTTATTATGTTGTTGGTGCATTTATGGGTAAGAATGACAGGCTACAAAATCTCTGTGCCCTAGTTTTGATCTGAGCTTTTATCTAAAGCAAGACTTTTTCTTTTAGGTTTTTGTACCAAGCAGAATCAAAACAGGTGAAGTTAAATATATATATATATATATATAATATGTATGAATATATAGGAGTCAGAGTGGTGACACTAGAGGTAAGGCATCTGTCTTACAAGTGCTAGCCTAGGACAGACCACAGTTTGATCCCCTGGCATCCCATATGGCCCTCCCAAGCCAGGAGTGATTTCTGAGCACATAGACAGGAGTAACCCCTGAGCGTCAAATGGTGTGCCCCCCAAATATATTTATATATATATATAATAGAAAAATAAAATTTAAAAGTTAATTAAAGGTAATTTTACAAAGGGATGGAAGAGGCTGTCTTTACATTTGGAAATAAATGTATAGGATTACTAAGAGGTAATCCTATAGAGATATTAAACATACAAAGAAAATATAGATATTCTCATTAAGTCTTTTGAGAAATTCTTCTGGGAGTGAGATCTAGGGCACATTTTCATCTCACATCTTGGTCTTGTTGAGTTTGAGAAATGGTTTGCAGCAGTAAGAGATCAGGTAGTGTCTTTGAGCTGGGGGTCATTCTGGATCTGAATCCAGTAGCATTTAACAGTCCACATTTAGGGGTGCATGTGAGAAGGGCCACATAAAATGAGTCAGCAGGTAGTTGCAGCTTCTTGCCAGGGCACAAGATGTGGGACTGAGAGGCTGTCCTTTCACTTTGGGAGCTGGGTGTGACTTATTGGGCAGGAAGTCATTCTCAGTCCCTACTGAGTTCAAGAGAGTTCGAGAGGGTTTAATAGGGAGGAATAACAAATCAGGATTTGAGGGATGAGAGGATAAAAAGGATTTCTGAACAGGGGGAGGAGGGATAATATATAAGAGGGGCTCTATACACAGTAAGCATAAATTGTTTATAATTTAGGTTTGGTAGACAAAGAGGAGTCCATTATATACAAACTCATGCCCGCATATAGACAGATATTAGAGATATATTCATAAGGATGAGTCTGAGTGCTTAAGAAATAACTAAATTAAGAAAAGATAAATAAATAGCTAAAATATAGATTATGATAGAAAGGAAGGAAAAAAGATAAGAGGGGAAAATAAAGAAAAAATAAGTGAAAAGAAAAAAATTGGTTCTGTACCTCGAGTTGGAAGGTTTTCCCATTTCTAGGCACTTCATCAATGACAAGGGTGAACTTTGTTAAATAAATCTTTCAAGGTAAAATAGTGATTGGAACATTTTAGTATAAGCATAATTTTCACATCTAGAGTATCAACAATGTGGTAATGAGGACTGTAAGAGGTGTCTACCTGTTGGAGACAATTTCCTATCAGAGATCAATTTTTCTGTCTTCTGTCTTAATGCAGCTTTTTTCATCTAAAAGCTGCCTACGTGCAGTCTTTGCTGTGAGCCCTTGAGCTAACAGGAAAGGTATTTGCAGCTGCAGGATATTCTCTTTGAAGCCCGGAGAGAAAGCAAACAACCCGATACCATTCCCAGATTTAGGCTACTCCCTTTAACTTCATTCCGGAGTTAATGGCTATGCAACAAAGCTTGCCCCATCACAAACTGCTGAAAGTTCCGGATAGTGAGCTGCAGACCCTATTTTAGGGTCATAGGGCAATCCCTTGAAAGCTGCTGACTTGGGAATGATTGTAAAATTGTCACTCCTTCTCCCTCCCCTCTGGAAGACGATTTACTGCCTTTGTCTCATGGCTTTCGCGCCAAAATGTATGATTGACACCGTCTTTTTACCTGCCCCTTTCTCCTCCTCTATATAAGAGATGCTGGACCCCAATAAAGACCACCTTAGACCGGTTATATCGCCTGAGGTCATTATAACTAACCTCTCTCAGATTTTTTACAGGTGTGGTTATTCTTCTGACCCAGCCAAATAAAGGTGCGGTCGTCCGAGAGCCTCCCAGCCGATTCCCGCTGGCCGGGCCCCCCCGGGGGGCTTACAGGACCCCGCATCTACCCTATGTAGTATCATCTGCCGAGTCTTATGCATTAAGGTTTGTTTCCTAACAAGAAACTGACAGCATGGGCTTTATGTAACATAGGTTGAATTAAAGAAGAAGAATGGAGAGAAGGAAAGAAGGAAAAAATAGAAAATAAAAACAAGAAATGGAATAATAGTAGTATGCAAAACAGATGAGTGGGACCTATAGCATACGTCTGCTCTGTGCAGATATCTGTTTCAGCGGTCTCAGTGGTCATATGCTTTAGGTCCTAATAGAAGACATAATCAAAAGGAAATGAGTAAATTGGAGTATTTTATCAAGACATTTTCATAATGAGCACTGTATATGGTATCTAGTATGATAGAGCACCAACTTGCAAAGTTAGAGTGTCCACCCTATTTTTCCAAACCATTGTGGACAAAGAAGCTGAGGGTTATTTTATATTTAATAAAATTAAGGCATTAAAACATATTGTTAGTAATCACTGCAGTGGCAGTCTCTAGCTTCCGATCATATTCTCCACCTGGTTCTGTGGATAAATACATTAGAACATTATTATAAGCCTTTGTAGTGAGACATTGATTGAACACCTGAAACCAAAATTGCTGTTTCCATTGTTGCTGGTTTCGTACAGGGGTCTCAAACTCAATTTACCTGAGGGCCGCAGGAGGCAAAGTCGGGGTGATCCTTGAGTGCAAAGTCAGTAGTAAGCCTTAAACATTGGGGGCTGTGATCCAAACAACTAAAACAAAACAAACAAACAAAAAAAAGATTCCTCTAGGGCAGGCCACAAAATGTTGTACGGAGGGCCGTTTGTGGCCCACGGGCTGCGAGTTTGAGACCCTTGGCAGATAGTCGAGGCTTTGAGTTTCCGCTCTTTTGCTTGATTTGATCACTTCTTCTCACTAGACCCTGACACCTATGGTGTTCAGAGTTTCTACCATTTAGACCATTCTGTTTCTTCGTGGAGTATTATATGTATATATGGTATATATTCTAAAAATACTTCAAATAAGTGTGATTATTCTGTATTTATTTATTTTTTGTTGTGTATGTAAACATTTTATGGGGTTATTATGTTATTGACCCTACCCTGATCGGTGATTGTGCCCTACACTAGGGTGTGACCTGGCATTCTGCCCCCACCCTAAGGTGGTACCTGATTCTGCTTCCACCATTGGATGGTATCTGATCCCACCATTGGGTGGTACCTGATTCTGGGGGATAAAAACAAGGGTCCGTGGAAGGCGAGAGGCTTTGGGAACTGATACTGAGATGTTGGACTTCAGTCTTGTCCACCAAATAAAGCTAATATTTCCACAAGCCTGACTGTCCGTGAGCTGTTTACCCGCCGTTTCACCTCAGAACCTCCGGCAGACACGTGCTCCAAGCTGGAGGGGAAAGACCTCATCCTCCATCCCTCCATCAGTCAACCTCTTCAGGGGCTGACTTGCAACCATTTTTCTTCTGTCTTACTTCTTTTAACATAATATTTTCTAGTTCCAACCATGTTGCTGCAAATTGTATGATTGTATCGTTTCTTACTACTATGTAGTATTCCATTGTATTATAAGTACACATCTTCATGATCCACTCATCTGTTGTTGAACATCAGGTTGATTCCAAATCTTGGCTATTGTGCTGAGTGCTGCAATTAATAATGGTGTGCATGCATATTTTTGGATGAATGTCTTTCTATCTTGGGGATAGATATCCAGGACTGTGATTGCTGCATCATATGGAAGCTCAATTCTGAGTTTACTGAGCACACTCCAAACTGTTTTCCATAGGGGTTGGACCAAGCAGCATTACTACCAACAGTGAATGAGCATTCCTTTCTTACCACATCCCTGCCAACAGAGATTGGTCCCATTATTTTTTTATGTGTGCCATTCTCACTGGTGTAAGGTGGTACCCCATTGTTGCCTTGATTTGGATTTCTCTAATGATGATTGATGGTGAACATGTTGTTATTTGTCTATTGGTCATCTGTTGGTCTTCCTCAGAGAAGTGTCTGTTAATTTCTTCTCCCCATTTTTTCTATGACTTTATTAGAATTTGTGGAGCTAACATTTCTGAGTGCTTTGTAGATCCTCGATATCAACACTTTATTTGATGTGCTGAGTGCAAAATGATTTTTCCCAATGGTGCAAAGATCATTTGTTGATCTTTGCTTCTATTTGCTTTGTCAGTGGCATTGAATTATTGAAGAAAGTTCTAACTCAGTGTCATGATGCATGATTCACACTTTTATCAATATAGTTCTGTTCTGATAGAGAGGTCTTTAATCCATATTGATATGACTTGTGTGTGGTGTTAGAAATGAGTCTGTGTTCCTATTTTTACCTGTGACTGACCAATTTCCCAATATATGTTGAAGAGGGGTTCATGCTCTATTTCTCACATACAGTTACTTGATCAAAGAACAATGGTCCATATTACATAAAAAAAATAATGTGGGACCAGAAAAATAGCACAGCAGTAGGACCTGGGTTCAATTCTCAGCATCCCATATGATTCCCTGAGCCTTCCAGGAGCAATTTCTGAGCGTAGAGCAAGGGTAACCCCTGAGTGCCACTGGGTGTGCCCCCCCCAAAAAAAAAGAAATGATGTATCTCAACTGTGAGAAATAAAAAGTACATGAGGAAATGGAAATACATTGCCTGATCATGAATTTTAAAGATTAATATTGATAGTGATTAAAAGACTAAAAGGATAATCTTTTCAGAAATATTATATAGATTAAATGAATCCTTCTTAAAAATAACAATGATATTTAAAAATATATAAATCACATGTTCAAACTATATATATATATATATATATATATATATATATATATATATTTGTGTGTGTGTGTGTGTGGTTTTTGGGTCACACCCGGCAGGTGCTCAGGGGTTATTCCTGGCTCCAGTCCTCAGAAATTGCTCTGGCAGGCACGGGGGACCATATGGGGGTGCCGGGATTCCAAACCAATGACCTCCTGCATGAAAGGCAAATGCCTTACCTCCATGCTATCTCTCCAGCATGTTCAAACTATATTATTAAGCTGTTCTAATGCTATACAGCAAAGCATGAAATGAGACACTCTATCTCAGGTCCTCAAAAGGGACTTTAGCAGGAATGGGCTACCGTTAGTCTGAGATGTTCCAGAACCACACTCTTGGGAAGGAATTTTGACACATGAAGTTTGAAGTTTATTCTTTTCTCCTGGGTATCTTGGAATGGGAGAATAACTCCAGTTCAGGTTATTGAGAAAGAAAAAGAGGAAATGTTTATTTGGTGTCTTAATAACTCACTTATCCAGCTGATTCTGGCACTTGCTTAGTATCAGTTGCCTTTGTGAGTGATGCTTTAGTTGGCTACCAACTTTGTTTGTATCAGAGAAAGCTAAAGGGCTTACAATGAACAAATCAGCAGAAGATAAGACACTCAGAGCAAGAGAGTGGCCAGCCCCAGCCCCTCCCTTTCCCAGCATATTAAATCCTCTGGCAAGTGAATCCCTGAAAACTGGAGGGATTTCAGCACCCAGAAGCTAGCTAAGAACAGGTCATCCAGGACAGGAAGACTGAAGGGCAGAGTGTTCAGGAGTCACCATGGACTTGAGTCCCAGTTTTTCTGTAGAATCCGGGATCCTTCTGGCAGCAACCTTGCTGTTTATCTGTGAGTGTCGTCCTGCCTACTGTGTCACCTTGAACTTGGGCTGCCAAGTTTTTCCCTTCTCCAGTGGAAAGATCAAAGGGGTTCTGGGGGGATGATGCTTAATTCGATATGTTTGGGGGTGGGGTGGGAAACACCTCAGACTCTGCCTATGAGGCTCATACTGTCATTCTTTCCTCCTGGGGTTAATTGAATTGACAACCAGTGCAAACCCAGAAGGATAATTATGGATCCAGTAAGGGGCTGGTTATAGTCACACCTGGCCTTTAACAAGAGTTCCCAACTCACATTAAAATGGAAGTTTCTAAGGAGACGGGCCTTAGTTCTTTTGTTTCCCATCTTTCTGCAAAGTTTAGCATGCATTTTTTCAGTGATGATGCTTCAAAATGGTCGAGGTAGCTTACTTTCATTGCATATTAGTGCCATTTTTCCAATTGACACAACACAGACTTTTAACTGGAGGATGAAGAGGACTGTGATCAGTATCTGTGAGCACATTGGTGTGAGTAATAGAATCTCTAGAATTTGATTGGGACAGGTGTCTAGTATCACTTTCTGTTTTTAGATGTAGTTGGCAGATTGACCTGTACCTGCCTGCAAGATATTAAGCTTCCTGGGGGCCATTGACTGAGTGAGAATGGAAGCCATGAACATGAAGGGGCATTCTGGATAGTGGCTCCAAGAATCACTGAATGTATAGGTTTCCCTGGCAGATCCCTATACAGCACTGTGCTGGGGTTCTAGTCCTTGATGCCTGGCACAGAGAATCTGGTGTGTATATAGGAAGCAGTGGACTTTTAGAGTGGTCATTACCACAGTAAGTGCCTGAAGTTCAGAGATCAGTAGTTGGCATAAACAGGGCCCATAATATAGGCCAACCCTGTTAGAGGTGGGAGTCCTCCAGCTGCACCCAAAGCAGCCTTAATCTCCCTCTGGGACTGAACAGATTTCAAAGTATCCCTCTACCTTCATGAAGAGTCACCAGAACTAGATTTCTTCATGGGGACAATCTGCTATATGATTGTGTTTCTCTTGAGAGTTTAGGAAACACAATCAAAGTGCTTAGTCTTGACCTTGATGATTAGTATCAGTGAACTGTTGGTTGCCACTACAGAAAAAAGCCGGATTTAGATCCATAGCCATGCCACTTTTGATCAGTGAGTAACATGCCCCTCTACATCCAGTGTCTGGATGAGATATTCTTGTGTCTTCAAAATTTTAAACCTCACAGATTGGCTTTAGACCTCACAGATTGGCTTTCACTTTTTTATTCATGAGATTTTTTTTTTTAAAATTCTATTCTCCCTTTGAGTTTTGGCCCAGAAGGTCTCATTTGAAAGACCTGCTGTCAACCTTAAGTACACTCCTTCATATGCAATTTGCTTCCCTGGTCTTGCTGATTTCACTATTTTATCTCATGATTAACATTATTCTTATTAGATTGTCTTGAAGTGTTTTAACTTTGGGTCTCTTTTAGCTGGTACCCTTTGGGCCTCCAAGATCTAAAAATACATGCACTTCAGCTCTGGGGACTTCTCAACAATGAGATTTTTGACTGTGGCTTTTTTCTCAGGACTTCTTCAACCTCTTGCACTCTGATAATTCTTATGTTTGAATTTCTTTGCATTTTCCCCACAGTCTTCTTTTCAGGTCTTCATTCATTTGAGACCTTTTTCTGTTTTGTATTGCTTTTTGAAGGCTTTCAGTAACTCATCTTGGAGCTCAAGATTCTGTCCTCAACCACTGTTACCATGTAGGTGAGGCCTTCCAATGAGTTTTTCATTTGGCCTACCAAGGTTTTCTGCTCTGTCATTTCTGCTTGTAGTTTCCTCATTTCTGCTCTCATATTCTCTTGTATTTTACTGACTGTTCCATTGTTTCTTTGAGCTCCTGAAACATCTGAAATATTTCTCCACATTTAAACATCTTATACAAGTCCTTATCAGAGAGGCCATATAGCTGGTTAATAGTGGCTGGGTCTTCATTATTGTTGGACTATAATCACTGTTCATTAAGTGTGCTAAGATTCTATTGTTTCAGTCTAGAGGTGTTCTCTGTGCATTGATTGTATGGATATATGACTAGAGTTAGGATGTCAGTGAGATATGAGAGGAAAAGAAATAGCTCTGTGTTTCCTGTCAAGCTAGGAACTAGCCAAGTGCCACCTCCATGCTTCTCAAGGTCTCATTCTGGGGCTGAGAGGCACATCTCAGTGCAGCATTTCAGCTACTGCCTACATGTTTTGGTTATATTATTTTTATATTGTCATTATCATATTTTGGGGAAACATATAGCTATGTTCCCTTTGACTCTGGCTCTCTGCTCAGGGATCAGTGTTTATGGTGTTCTGGGAAACATGCATGGTACTGGGGATGGAGTCCCTGTCAGATGCTTGCCTTTCTCCTCTTTCTAGCATTTTCTCACCCCAATACACTATTTTCAAAAAGTTATTCTAGGGATTTACAAAGTTGTTCACAATGTAGATGTGTCTAAATGTTCTATTGCTGATCTCACCAACAGTGTGACTTTTCCTGCACCAGTGTCCCCAGTTCCCACTCACCACCTCACCTGCCCTCTTGCAGGCCCAAACAAATTTATCTCATATTGTTTTCTACAACCGAAAGGCAGATGAATTCATCAAAATTTAAATTAATAAGGATCAAGTTGTAGTAATTGCTCTGTCTCTCATGTTATTACCAAAGACATTATCTAAGGATTCACTGGGCTAGTTGAGCTTTCTGTGTTACTGTTGAGGCACACTGAACTTGGTGGCCCTACATGCAACTTTTTCATCATATTTGCATTGATTCCACTGAGAAGACACTATTATGAAATTTTGAGTGATGGTAAGCAGCAGCATGGAACAAATTTAGTGGCTTGGTAGTTGATAAGATTATATTCTAAAACTGGGACATATCTCTCTAAAGTTATCAGGCGTTACTGTGGGCTATAAAAGGATATGTCCCCGCTCTGAGAAACCCCTGAGTTGTCCTCCCATACACCTGGGAAGAGTCGTGACTATCATTTTTGTTTGGGATCTTAATTATTTAGCTGAATCTTTTTTATTAGCTTTATTTAAACACCTTGATTACAAATATGATTGTAGTTGGGTTTCAGTCATGAGTATTTTTATTGCTGAGACTATTGCAGGAGAATGAATCAGCTGCTAGGTTTTATCCTGGAGGGGTAATGGGGTGTTGTTTCTTTCTTGTCTATTTATCATCTCCTTATCCTCTCTAATTGCTCTTAGATGCTGAGCTACCGAATTGCACGATTTGTTACTTCCTTTCTCTTTTTCTCATAGATATGGAACCCAGAAACATGGCTGGTTCAAGAAGCTGGGAGTTCCTGGACCAAAACCACTGCCCTTCTTTGGAACATTGCTGTCCTATAGACATGTGAGTGTGCTTTGAGCTCCCCGTGTGGTTCATTTGGGCTGTTGGTCCAGCTTAGTTACCCCTAGAGGATGATTGAGAACCTCCTGGGAGAGCTGCCACCCAGCAACTATGGTTTCCTCTTCGTATTGCCTCAGCCAGCCAGCAGGAAGAGATTTAGGGCCCTACACTTGCACATTGCTCTGTCCTTGGTAGTTAGAGGACCCACTTCCATCTCCTTCAGAAGGCTGAGTTTACTTTACTTTACCATACTAATAAGGAAGCCACTAGAGACTTTCCCTTCCATGGATATATATGGCGATGAGCTGGGCCATTTGAGGGTGCAAGTCCCATATCATTTACCCACTACTGCTCATCTCTGTCAGGCCCTAGGGGGTGATTCCCATCCTAGTGTGTGAGCCTAGCACCTAGTTACAATCTATGACTATTCATTCTTGGACACTGCCTTTGTTCCTACTGAAAGTGGGGACATTGCACACTGACTTTTTTGTTTTGTTTTTGCTTCCTCTTCAAATATCTCAGTTCAAGACTTTTAGGTGACTAATATAATTTTATTTCTCATTGCAGGGATTTTGGGACTTTTGATATAAACTGTGTTTAATAAGTATGGGAAAATATGGGGGTAAGTACTCTGTAAAGTCTCTGGGATTAAGACCCCTATACCCAAGTTAGGATGTTCTCTGCCCAGAGTCTCTGGGATAGAGCCAATTGGATTGAGCTCAGGTTCATCCATCCTGCTGGTGTCCCCAAAGACCAAGCCTCCCTCCTGTCACAGGGCTCCAGATATTCATGGCCTTAGACCATAGCATCACTTTTTGTGGGCACCTACTGTTCCTCTATTCTCTCTATTCTTCCTTGGTTCCCTTTAAATGTACATGTATCTCTAATTCACGTCCTTCTACCATGTAATCAGAAACCTGTCAATATTCCTTCTTCACAACCAAATTAAAATGACAAATTTATCTGGGGCCGAAGTGGTGTTGTAAGTGGTAAGGCGTCTGCCTTGCCCGTGCTAGCTTAGGATGGACTACGCGGTTAGATCCCCCGACATCCCATATGGCCCCAAGCCGAGGCGATTTCTGAGCGCATAGCCAGGAGTAACCCCTGAGTTGTCACTGGGTTGTAGCCCAAAAACAAAAAACAAAAACAAAAATGGATTTACCATGTCCTTGTGGAAAGCATTAGGATTAATAAGAACAGAAAGAGGGGACAGGAGCAGTGGCTCTGAGTAGGTAAGGTGTCTGCCTTGCCTGCGCTAGCCTAGGATGGACCGCAGTTCGATCCCCCCGGTCCGGAGTCCCATATGGTCCCCCAAGCCAGGAGCGATTTCTGAGCTCAAAGCCAGGAAGTAATCCCTGGTTTTCATTGGGTGTGGCCCAAATAAAAAACAAAAAAGAAGGGCCGGAGTAAAAATCTTATTATATAAGTTCGAATCTCATCATCCCATATGGACTACGAGCCTGCCAGGAGTAATTTCTGAGTGTAGAACCAGGAGTAAACCCCAGAGCATTGCCGGGTGTGTGTGTGGTGTGTGTGAGAGGAGAGAGAGAGAGAGAGAGAGAGAGAGAGAGAGATAGAGAGAGAGAGAGAGAGGAGAGAGATGAGAGAGAGAGAGAGAGAGAGAGAGAGAGATGAGATGAGAGAGAGAGAGAGAGAGAGAGAGATGAGAGAGAGTTTCTGGACATGTTTTATTTATCTGGATCTCGTTTCTTGTAAATCTGAACTTGATGTTGTTGCTTAAAGCTAAAGTTCTATAGTGGAAGGTGAGGCCTTTCTCGGCTTGGCCCGGCATTTGTAGCCTCTTCAGCCTACTGGTCTAAAGGTGCAGGATAACAGTGGAGATCACAAACAGTCAGTTGAAGGTTTCAGGAGATATTTAGCTTTATTTCAAGGTTCTAACCACCATGTGGATTTCTCCACATGGCTTCTAAGCTACGATTTTCATGCAGCCTTTTTTAGCCGCCCTCCATGATCCCTCGTACATCTGACTCTCTCCTTTCCCCCAGCCAGCCCTATTTTTCTTTCTTCAAGATACCCCCTACCCATCTCACGTGTGGGCGGTTTGATCATTCAGGTGGGATAAACATGAAGTTGGGAGAGGGTAACAGATGCCACCAAAGAATCTCTCTCTCCCTCACTCTCCCTCTCTTCATACCTCTCTTTCCCTCTTTCCTGCTCTCTCTGTCTCTCTCTCTGTCTCTCTGTCTCTCTCTCTCTCTCTGTCTCTCTCTGTCTCTCTCTCTGTCTCTCTGTCTCTCTCTCTCTCTTTGCCATACCCAGTGGTGTTTTGGGTTTATTCCAGGCTCTGCCCTCAGTAATTACTCTGGTGGGTCTCTAGGGAGCCATATGATGCCACATAGCATGTGGAAGGCAAACGCCTTCCCTGCTGTAGTATTGCTCTGGTCCCTAAACACCTCTCTTTAATAGTAATGTCAACTTTTCTTAGGAAACCTTACAAACAGGGCACATCAGTTATTTCCATCCCTATTACCATTTTTGTTGGTTTGTTTATTGAACCACACTTTGGAATGCTTAGAGATTACTCCTATCTCTGCATTCAAGGCTTACTTCTGACTCTGTGCTCAGGGAACACCAGACCTGGTGGGAGTTTATGGGATCATAAGTGGTGCTAAGGATTTAATCCAGGTTGGCTGCATGCAAAGCAAGCACCTTACCCATTGAAATATCCCTCAAACCCTGCTATGTTTCTTGAGTAATTGAAAATTATGCCTATGCAGACATTTTTATATGTTTGTGAGCAAACAGTTTATACTTTCCTTATATTAAGGCATATATACTCTTTTCATGTTTTATAACTGCCTTCAATATAATTAGTTAAATGACTGGTTTGTTTTTATATTGTTTTGTGTTTGATTTGTTTGCTTTCTATTATTTATTAATCCAAATACCCTCTTGATATATAATTCTTGAATGCACAAAAATTATGGAGAATTGTCCCGGGACATCATGGGCACATTTCTTAGACTTTAATAAACTGTAATGTTCTTTCACAGCTGAATCCTTGGGATCTGCATGAGTCATGTGCAGACACTGGCTTCTTGCAGAAAATTTGCTATTTTCTCACCACAGGTTTTTTGATGGACCACAGCCTATGCTGGCTATTACTGACAAAGACATAATCAAGACAGTGCTCGTGAAAGAGTGTTATTCCGTCTTCACAAACCGGCGGGTAGGCACACTGCTTTTTATTGGAATTTGATTAATGCACCCAATGCTTATAGTTAGTTATTTACAGGAAGTTACCAGAAAAGTCAAAGATTTTTCATGTCACGTGCCCTACATCCATGCTCTGAACTATTTCTTCTGCTCAATCTGCTTCCCCAATGCTGTGAATCTCCTGCATAGCTCCCAACACCCTTGCAGGATACTGGTATTCGGGCTCTACATAAAACTCACTCAGATCTCACCCCATGCATGCAGGAACGTTTTTCATCAAGGAGCCAAGTTCTAAAGTTGGCATGGTTTGTGTTTTCCTTGGTTCTAAGAACATTTTGTGTTTATTTGAGTGGTTTGTGTTTAGTTTTATGTCAGGTTCATTTGGGGGAGGGGTGTCTATATTAACTGCTCTGGTACCATGCCAGAAAGTTCCTCCTTCCTGCATTGAGTTGCTTTTGCACTTGTATTAAAGCTCAGCTGGGCATATATGTCTGGGTCTTTCTCTTGCTGTGTTCTGTTTTTCTAACCTATTGATCTGAGCCACTTTAAAACCATATAAACTGGATTCCTCTTGTTCTACATTATTTTTCATTTGGAGGGTCATTCCTCCACTTTCCCCCTGTTGTTATACCTTGGTACTCAAGCAACATTATCTTGAGATTATCCTGGAAAAGCAAAGGACTACAGATTATCCCAGATCTGAAGTCCTGAGCTACCTCTTGGTATTGAGCACATACCAAGGTATACATTCATGTTAACCCTTAGCACTGTCCCAGGAATTATACTTAAGGCAAACTAGAAAAGCACAAATCCATCCAATGAACTTATTCTGAGTTTCTAAGCAAAGTAATTTTGAAATCTTTTCAGAAGTATCAGAAATATAATGTTGCCATTGTGGCCTTGGCAGGCTGTCAGGTCCATCTCAAGGTCGCTGTGAGCAGATGGTTAGCAGTCATCCATTTGTTCTCTTCTTCTTCTTCTCTCTCTCTCTCTTTCACTCTCTCTCTCTCTCATACACACACACACACACACGCATATGCACATGCACACTCAGTAAAATTGTTCTAGGCCCTTCTCTTAGTCTGATCTTAGTCCATGCCCATATGCATCCATTTACCTGAGCTTGCACTAATGCACTGAAGCTGGGAACACAATGAATCAAACCTACAAATCAATGGTGGGAAATAAGTGAGATCACCAAGATGCTGTTTTTCTTCCCCTTTTGATGCATTTTTGCTTCTGTAGAAGCACTTCACTGAATTCCTGAGCTCTCCCAGACTGGTTTCCATCTATGACTAATGAATGTGAATGATGGCAGGAAAAGAGTGATCAACCTCAGAACCCACAAATGAATGTGTGTCATTTGTGGGTTCTGAGGTTGATCACTCTTTTCCTGCCATCATGGAGACATCAAAAGGCTTTCCTTTCTGGCTGGGGAATCATGGGGAGACATTACCATAAGGAGGTTCTCTTCCCTTCCTGATACTTTTTTTCTCATGGGTAATCAAGGTTTACATTTGGAAACAAATATATTTTAGGAAATTGAATAAATCATTAGTTTGGTGGATTTATTAGTCCTAATCCAAACTGAGAAGGAACAGTGTTTCTTTTTCCTTCTATTTCTGAGTGGAAAGTTGGAGGTAAAGTATTTCTGCATAGTAGTATATCACTTCATCAGATAGGAAATAAATTTATCATTCTTTGAATATCAAGTTATTTAAAATATTTTTAGGTTTTGGTTTTCAGGCTACCCTTGTTGATGCTCAGAGTTATTCCTTGATCTACACTCAAATATTACTCCTGTAGGACTTGTGGGATCATATGGAATGCTGGGGATTGAATCTGGGTCAATAATATCTCGGTTCGAATCCCGGTGCCCCATATGGTCCCCCGTGCCAGGAATAACCCCTGAGCACTGCCGGGTGTGACCCAAAAACCACAAAAAAAAAAAAAAAAAAAAATGTAAGGCAGGGCCAGGAAGGTGGCACTAGAGGTAAGCTTTCCGCCTTGCAAGCACTAGCATAGGATGGACTGCGGTTCGATCCCCCAGCGTCCCATATGGTCCCCCCCAAGCTAGGAGCAATTTCTGAGCACATAGCCAGGAGTAACCCCTGAGCGTCAAATGGGTGTGGCCCAAAAACAAAAAAAAAAAACAAAAAAAAAACAATAATAATAATAATATGTAAGACAAGTGGCTATAATAGTTACTCTACTATGCTACCCACTATACTATTTGGTTCTATACTTTAGAAAATTTACCATTCCAAGATATTTCTTTTTCAGTGTCTGGTCATATATATGTATATGTATATATAAGAACCTAAAAACTAGTCTAAGGTGCCCATTTGCCAAGGTATCTGAGTATCTCTGAGCCACTCTTTACACTGCCCTGAAGTATATCCTATCTCTCTCCTGTCTGTTCCATTGGGGTACACATTCCTTAATCAAGAGCCTCTAATCTGAAGGAGATTGGAAACCACATCAGCTATGAGGTCTACACTTCAATCATGAGAAGCTGGGCAATTGGAACCAATATTTGGTTATCTTCAAGTATAGGGTCTGATACTAAATACACTCATTAAACATTCATTGATTTATGATGATCACTTGACAAATGTTTTACACCCATTGAGACCCTCAACAATTAAAAAGAGGAAAATGATCTTTCTTTGGACTCTAGCCCCAAGGTCCAATAGGATTTATGAAAGACGCTGTCTCTCTGTCTGAGGTGATGAGCACTGGAAGAGAGTTTCGATCCTTACTGTCCCCGACCTTCACTAGTGGAAAGCTCAAGGAGGTAAGCACCTACAATTAGTTTCCATTAGAAATTCCAGGATCATCATTTCCTTAATAATTATAATTATTAGTGTTTTATTTCCATATTTAGAGGTATCTTCCCCATCATTTTTTTTTGGAACTGATTAGTAGGAAATCCTAGTAGAAAGGTTATTGCTTGGGATCTGAGGTCAGGATAGATCCAGGTTACGAGAGAATGGTTATCTTTTTATTTTTAGCCCAAATGCACACAATAGCATTATATGGCATTATTCCTTTTTGCATAGGCACACTAAAATGAGAAATCTTACATATGGAAAAGAAGTTCTTATCTCATAGGGATAAGAACCCATCAATTTTATAGTGCAGGGATGCCTTTAACCCTGAACATTTGTCATGGGGACTTGATTTAGGCCTCAATTGATCAGACACCAACCACCCAACCTTGAACCTCAGATCTCATCCTTGGAACCAGCACAGTTTTCTGAACCAAGGAATCAAAATCCCCCTACGGGAGTCCCCTAATGCCACTCCGCTAATGCCAACTTGCTCCAGGGTAAGTTCATATGACACCCTGACTATGAGGAAACAGCAACAACTTGCTCTCAGGACAGGTTTTCCTGCTTCACCACCAAACACTGAAATGAAATCAGAAGATGCTCCATGACACCTCGGCCTTGACTTAGGATCTATGCAAAAACCAAGATCTCTAATTGCAGAAGACTGATTACAACCATGGCTGAGTAGAACTTTTCCTGGAACCACTAAGAAAGACCTTGGGGTTTGACAATTAGTATTCCTGGAGCCTGTAGTCAGTCTTATGACAGTATGATTCATGAGTAAGGACACCCTATTCGGGTTTTGTTTTTAGGTTAAGAGTATATCCTTTCTAATTTCCCAGTGTTTACTATGCCTATACAAAACAAAAAACTGCCACACCACATATAAATAAAATAAATTTTATTTATATCTTCAAGATAGGGCCTTTGCTTTTTTTATAGAGCCTTGGAACATGAATCACTTTGTTTTAACTCATATTTCTACATCTTTCTACAAATTGAGAGAAGAAAAAAAGTAGGTGGGGCTCTGGGACAAATGGTCTCAGATGCATTGAGTGAAAAAATAGTCAGCACTAAATATTCAAGCCAAAGTCAATGACAATAGAATTAAGAGATCCAAACTATAACAAGCTATACAAAAATTGGACCTATTACACTAATAGACCAGGGGAGAAAGGGTAGGGTGTAGAGAGAGGTCAACACTGGTGGTGGGAATGACTCTAATTCACCATCACTATATGCCTGAAATACAACTATGAAGTACTTGTAATTTACAATGGTTTAAAAAAAATTTTTTTTGATCCAGCTTGGGGGCCAGAAAATTGGATCTTCTTTAATAAGACTCCTTTCACAAGTGTAGTTTCCTAACTCTGATATTCATTAATCTTTGTATCCCAGAAGAAACATTCTAAGACAGAAAGTACAGTGAAAGCCATGCTTGAGTTGTGGGAACAATGGTTGAGTCTCTAGCTCTAATTCGGCTGCTACTGTGTCTGTGTGTAGATGTTCCCCATCATTGCCCACTATGAGATGTTTTGGTGAAGAATCTGAAAGAAAGAGTCAGATAAGGGCATGATGGTGACCTTGAAAGAGTAAGTAGGAGTCTGGCTTCAAGGGACTTAAAGCTGCTTGGTGATGTGCTGAGGGAGCCTGCTCTGACCCTCAACTGTGGGAGGAGAGCAGGTGCACACTGCCTAGTGACTTCCTTGGGATGGACTTCTAATTGAATGATTCCTGATGCCCTGATCTCCAATTCAGGGCTTTGCTGCCTACCCCTTGTTGGCTACACTCAAAACACACTGCTGAAGTTCACTGATTGAGGGTCTCCATCTTTTGACTGATAGAGGCTGGTTGGACTTGTCCTTGGGTCCTTTAATCCCTAGTAGAGCAGCCAAGCCCTTCATTCTCACCTGATGAGCACCTCCTGAGTCTGTGTGATGATCCTGCATGTGATTCCGGCTGTGACCCTTCACCTATCCTACCTGGACATGTGCATTTACATACACTTCTTGCTGCCTGTGTTGGATTCAGAAGTGCAGAGGTGCTCATTTAATTAATTTTCCAACTTCTCCATTTTTCTTTCTCTATGTAGAATATTTGGAGCCTACAGCATAGATGTGATTGCTAGCACCTCATTTGGAATAAATGTGGATTCCTTCAACAACCCCAATGATCCTTTTGTGAAAAATACTCAGAATATCTTGAAATTTGATTTGCTTGATCCATTCCTGTTTCTCATAAGTATGTCCAGTATTATTTTAGTGGGCGAGGGGTTGGACTACTATTCTGACCACCTTTGAAATGCAGAAGCCTTTAAATTTAATGTAGCCTTATTTGGTTTTCTGTGTGTTAGTTGCTTTTTATTTGTTTGTTTGTTTTGGATTTGGGGCCACCCCCAGCAGTGCTCAGGTTTTACTTCTACTCTACACTTAGAACTAACTCCAGACAAGCTCTGGGAACCATATGGGTTGCAAAGGGAAAATATGGGTTGGCCTAATGCAAGGCAAATGCCCTCCCTGTTCTTTGTGTCTGTCCAATGATGTTGAGTAGTTAAAGATGCCTCTAGTTTCAATGTCATTGAGAGTTCTGCTTGTTTTCCTAATAGATCAGGTGATATTGAGTTTTAAATCCATCTTTTTGTGTATAAGTTGAAATAAGTTTAAGTTCATATTTTGCACATGGCTGAACAGTTTTTCCCAAATGACTCTTTGAAGGTCCTATCCTTGTTCCACTTCATATCTTTCTTCTTTGTCAAAGATTAATTGTTCATGTACCATTGATATTTCTCTCCACATTTTTAAATCTATTTCATTGTTCTCTCTCTGCCCCTCTCTTTCTTTCAATTTTGTCAGCTTCTGTTCATATATTTCTTCTGGCTCCACCTTTCTCATTTTCTTCCTTGGCTTGTTCGTCATCATTTTCTCCTATATTTTATAGAACTAAAGTATAAAACAAGGTTACTGATTTGACAGTGAACATCATAAAACATAATAAAATTCTCTGTAAGCACAGCTTTTACTACATTTTTCCACTTTTTTTGTATGATCTGTCTTCTTTTTATTTAGCCCCAAATCATTCCTCATTATCCTCTTTTTTTGTTTCCTTTTTTGGTGAGAGTATTATTAACTTTGCATGATTTGTGAGTATCATGAAATTTTATGTTATTGATTACTGATTTTATAACATTGCATTTGGAGGACACACACAGATACACACAATTGTGTCTTGATTCTGTCTTGATGGCTCATGAAAGGAACAGACTGTGGTCAACTGTAAACTAGACAGCCAATAGACAAAAACTCAGACATACAAGACTTCTATTCTGTTTCTTAAGTTACTGCAAAGATATGGAAAGATACCTGGCTCAGACACTGACTTGCAAGTGATGATAAGGATTCCAGGGACTTTCTCTTGGTTGAGAACTCATTTTCAGGTTTTTGTTGTTGTTTATTTGTTTTTGTAGTCTAAGCAACTTTGTTCATCTTATTTGTAGAGAACGTGATTGTTGTTTCTGGTAAACTTTGTTTTCATTGTACTTACCATATCCTTATACTTTTATCTACAGCACTCTTCCCATTCCTAATACCACTATACGAACTATTGAGTATCTCTATCTTTTCAAGAAGTGTCACTGCATTTTTCAAAAACTTCGTTCAAAGGCTAAAAGACTATCATCTCAAAGATCGTGGGAAGGTAAGACCTGCTGGTGGGTGCATGAGGCTCTTTACTCTCTCCATAATCTGAGTACCTGTGATAGGTTCAGTTCTCTGCATGTTCACAGGTAGGTAGAGACTGTGAGTATTCAGAGTAGGGGAGTCCTATCATTTGGGTATAATGAAGAAAAGAAACAGGGAGTAGATTAGGTGTTAGAGACTATATGAAAATGTAATATTAGTCATGACAATTTGTATGTCACTTCATAAATATTATTAATTCAAAAACCTAACACTTTTCCTTGGAAATAAAGTGGTTAAGGGTAAATTAACTGTTTACAATAACTTTCTGAGTATTATAATTACTCCAAATGTTAGATGGGCAATAAAAGTCTGTTTCAATTTTATCCATCTATCTCTTTCCCTCTTTGATTTCCCACCAAGACATGCTCAGAGGCTATTTTAAATAGGTTCTTGGGAATCAGCTTCTGGGGATGCTGAGAGGATGTGTTGCTGGAGATAGATCCCAGGCCTGAACATAATGCAGTGCTCAGCCCATTGAGCAATCTATGTGACAAAGACTCTAATTTTCTCCACTGTCCATGGAAGTCTCAGGCCTGCCTGGGAAGAGTTTCTAGATTCATTTCAGACAATCACCCTCTGCTATGGGCAGTTTTCTCTGGCTCTGGAGGCTGCAGATCCATTCCCCTTGTTGGCCTTCCGGAGGACCAAATGCAGCATGAGCATATCTGCAGAGGGTGGGATGACTGTCCACCCCATTGATGGTACCAAGGATGGGTGAAATTCTCAGAGGAAAGGGTACATGGAGATGATCCCCTAAAGCTGATGGTGAACTGCTCAGAGGAAGGAAGGGGAGGAAATCCAGGCTTCATTCTGAGCAGGCAGAGGTGACAGGAAAGGGAGCAGGAAACTCTTAGGCCAAAAGACTTTGTATGAATCCCAGCCAAGTAATGACCTAGAAGCTGATGGAGAGACCAAAGCAGGTTTGATTCCTGGTACCATGTACAGGCCTCTGAACCTGCCCTGATTGATTCCTGATAACAGAACCAAGAGTAAGCACTGAGCACTCCAGAGTGTGGCCCAAAATGGAAAAATAAAAACACAAAGAAGAGCTGAACATGCAGTGATGATTGGATTTTCCTGGAACTCTTGCTGAGAATTCTTTTTCACTCATCACAGGCCAAACATCTGCATTTGAAGGGACCATATTTTAGGGAAGAGATTAAATTTTGCTCTCTCTGCTTAGTTTAAACTTTGCAAGTGACCTTATAGCAATTTTTTTCCCTTCTGGTCTACTATAAAAATGATAGTTGATCACTCAGGACAATAACTGAGTGCTGAAAGGGGATAAAATGACATGCATGGCACATAGTCATTAACAATTGTACAAACCACAGTGTCAAAAAGAAGAGAGAGAGAGAGAGACAGAGAGAGAGAGACAGAGAGAGAGAGAGAGAGAGAGAGAGAGAGAGAGAGAGAGAGAGAGAGAGAGAGAGAGAGAGAAATCCCTATCCCAGAATAAATACCAGAATAAACTATCTCCCAGGCAGGGAGTGGAGGGTAGATGGGAGGGAAGAGAGCATGAGGGAGGGTGAGAAGGAAACTGGGGACATTGGTGGCAGGAAATGTTCAAGGTAAAGGTTGTTATACATTGTATGAATGTAACTCAATTATGAACAACTTTATCTGGGGAGGGTGCATTATGAACAATCTCAACTAAATTTTAAAAAAGAAGAAGAATAAAGGAAAAAAAATCCCTTTTGCTTCTAGCACCATGTGAATCTTCTTGAACATCTGATGATCAACTCCCAGAATTCCAAGAAAGTCACTGCTCACAAAGGTAATCAGAAATGTGCCCAGGGCCCTCCACAGGGAGGCAGGAGGTAGGTGTGGTTCATGCAAATGAGAATTGCTGCCCATTCAAAGAAACAAACTCGGGATTTCCTGGCAACTGGCAGGCACAACTCTACTGTGAACTTGAAGGGCAGGAGCCAGAAGCAAACAAGTCTTACCTGAAGTTAGGCAGCACCTGTTTAGCATCATGGGCTGTTCTGGAGAACTTGTGTGCACTTGTGTTCCCTGAGCCAGTGAATCAGAATTTTTGCTCTCCAGCTGCATCTTGTATTGTTTTTTCGTTTATAATTTTATAGGTAACTGTGAAGGGAAGTCTTGGAGGCTATCTTTATACATATTCCAGTCCTCTTTAGATTTTTTTCTCTCAAATTTTCTTTTTGTTTGTTTTTTGATATTGGTTTAGTTAGATTTGGTTTGGTTTTTGGTCCACAGCAGGTGATACTCAAGGGTTACTCCGGGCTCAGCACTGAGAAATCATTCCTGGAAGTCTAGGGGGACCATATGGGGTGCTGGGGATCAAACCCAGGTCTGTCCCAGGCAAGGCAAATGCCCTATCACTACACTTTCGCTCCAGCCTCTTTTCTCACTTTTGGGAAACTCTCCATGCATGATGACTGCAAAATTATGCCCTGATAGTACCCTTGTTTGATTGACCTCTGTGAACTGATGTTTCATTGTAAGGATTTGATTTCTTTCCCATTGTTCACTCCTTCATGTCCAAATCATTGACTTGGTCACTCATTAACTCCCTGACTTTATTCTTCTTTTAATAGTCCAAGGAAACCAAAATTACCTCGATTTTCACTGAACCCAGTTTGAATTTTCTAGTGAGTGTGACTCATGTTTGAGTTTAAGATGTGCAATGTCCAAATTTCAGTTCACTCACCAATATCTGCTTTGCCCCGTCAATATATGGTTTCCTTCCTGTCCCCCTACCAGCAACCCCTGTGGCAGGCTTTTTATTCCTTTCCAGATTTCCTTTCTCCTCCAGAGTGACCACTTCCCTCCACCAATGCCATATTTACCAAGCCTCGAGTGACAGGCCTCCCACTGGAAGCCAGTTTCCTGTTCTTTGTTTTCGTTTCCTTTGGGCACTTAATAGTCCCCTCTATGGTTCTTTAATCCTCTATGTGAGAGATCCTTATGTGTCTGTCCCTCTTCCTCTGATTAACTTCATTTAGCTTCATACTCTCCAGTTGCATGTATGTCGGCTTTGGCGGGGGGTGCCCAATGAGGCCAATGCAAGGATGGGTAAAGGTCTCTTCCAGCTAGTAACCTTTGAGGCCAGACCCGGGAAAAGGAAGGAAGGCTGCGAGCCACAGACCACTTGCAGGGAAGCATTGTCAGAGCAATAGATTTTGTTTATTAAAGGTATGGATAAGGCAAACTTTAGGTGGAAAACAGAATGTGGGTAATACAGCTTAGTCATTACAGCAACAAGATGGTATGTGAAGAGAGCACTCACAAGGTACATGGTATCATTGATTCAGATGATATGCAAAGATAGTGGTTACAATGCTCATGATGTCACTAAATCAGAAAGTGTGTAAGCAGTTGCAATGCTTATGGCACTATAGGTTGTTTGTAACGACAAGTTGTTTGACCTGGATGACTTCCTCCTTAGCACATCCTGCACTCATAACAACAGCAAACAGAAGTCTCTGAACAGACTCTTTTATATTCAAGGCTATCTTGCAGAAATCCCCTTATTTCCCAGCTTTCTCCCCACACATGTACATCAGAGAACATTGTGTAACTTTATCTTTTTTATGGGCAAATCATATTCTATTCTATAATGTTTCATAGAGCCTTTTGGTTACTTTCTTTTCTTTTTTTATTTATCTTTATTTAAACACCTTGATTACAAATATGATTATAGTTGGATTTTAGTCATGTAAAGAACACCCCCCGTCACCAGTGAAACATTCCCATTACCAATATCCCAAATCTCCCTCCTACTCATCCCAACTGCCTGTATTCTAGACAGGCTTTCTACTTCCCTCATTCATTCACATTGTTATGATGGTTCTCAATGTAGTTATTTCTCTAACTGCACTCATCATGAGCTGGACCTTCCAGCCCTCTTCTTTTTTTTTTTTATTTACTATTTTAATTTTTTTCTTTATTTAAACATCTTGATTACAAATATGATTGTGATTAGGTTTCAGTCATGTAAAGAACAACCCCCTTCACCAGTGCAACATTCCCACCACCATTGTCCCAAATCTCCCTCCATCCCACCCCACCCCCACCTGTACTCTAGACAGGCTTTCCATTTACATGATTATGGTAGTTCTCAGTGTAGTTATTTCTATAACTGCACTCACCACTCTTTGTGGTGAGCTTCATAAAGTAAGCTGGAAGTTCCGTCCCTCCTCTTATTGTCTCTAAGGATTGTTGAAAAATGAGTTTTATTTTTCTTAAAACACATAGATGAGTGAGACTATTCTGCATCTATCTATCTCCCTCTGACTTATTTCACTCAGCATGATACACTCCATGTACATCCATGTATAGGAAAATTTGATGACTTCATCTCTCCTGACAGCTACGTAATATTTCATTGTGTATATGTACCACTTTAGCCATTCGTCCGTTGAAGAGCATCTTGGTTGTGTCCAGAGTCTGGCGATTGTGAATAGTGCTGCAATAAATATAGGTGTGAGGAAGGAATTTTTGAATTGTATTCTTGTGTTCCTAGGGTATATCCCTAGGAGTGGAATAGCTGGGTCAAGTGGGAGCTCAATTTTCAGTTTTTGAAGGAATCTCCATATTGCTTTCCATAGAGGTTGGACTAGACAGCATTCCACCAGCAGTGGATAAGAGTTCCTTTCTTTCCACATCCCCACCAGCACTGATTGTTCTCCTTCTTTGTGATGTGTGCCAATCTCTGTGGTGTGAGATAGTATCTGACCATTGTTTTGATTTGCATCTCCCTGATGAGTGATGAGCATTTTTCATGTGCCTTTTGGCCATTTGTATTTCTTTTTTATCAAAGTGTTCATTTCTTCTCCCCATTTTTTGATGGGATTAGATTTTTTTTCTTGTAAAGTTCTGTCAGTGCCCTGTATATTTTGGATATTAGCCCCTTATCTGATGGGTGTTGGGTGAATAGTTTCTCCCACATGGTGGGTCACTCTTGTATCCTGGGCACTATTTCTTTTGAGGTGAAGAAGCTTCTCAGCTTAATGCATTCCCATCTGTTTATCTCTGCTTCCACTTGTTTGGAAAGTGCAGTTTCCTCCTTGAAGATGCCTTTAGTCTCAATGTTATGGAGTGTTTTACCTATGTGTTGTTCTATATACCTTATGGTATCAGGTCTGATATCAAGGTCTTTAACCCATTTGGATTTTACCTTCGTACATGATGTTAACTGGGGGTCTATGTTCGCTTTTTTGCAAGTGGCTAACCAGTTCTGCCAACATCACTTGTTGAAGAGGTTTTCCCTGCTCCACTTAGGATTTCTTGCTCCTTTGTCAAAGATTAGGTGGTTGTATGTCTGGGGAACATTGTCTGAGAACTCAAGCCTATTCCACTGATCTGAGGGTTTGTCTTTATTCCAATACCATGCTGTTTTGATAACTATTGTTTTGTAGTACAGTTTAAAGTTGTGGAAAGTAATGCTTCCCATTTTCCTTTTTCTTAGGAGTGCTTTAGCTATTCGAGGGTGTTTATTGTTTCAGATGAACTTCATAAGTATTTGATCCACTTCTTTGAAGAATGTCATGAGTATCTTTAGAGGGATTGCATTAAATCTGTACAATGCTTTGGGGAGTATTGCCATTTTAATTATGTTAATCCTGCCAAACCATGAGCAGGGTAAGTGTTTCCATTTCCGTGTGTCCTCTCTTATTTCTTGGAGTAGGGCTTTATAGTTTTCTTTGTATAGGTCCTTCACGTCTTCGGTCAAGTTAACTCCAAGATATTTGACCTTGTGTGGCACTAATGTGATTGGTGTTGCCTTCTTGACGTCCATCTCTTCCCTATCATTTTCGGTGTATAAAAAGGCCATTCATTTCTGTGTGTTAATTTTGTAGCCTGCCACCTTGCTATATGAGTCTATTGTTTCTAGAAGCTTTTTGGTAGAATCTTTAGGGTTTTCTAAGTAGAGTATCATGTCATCTGCAAACAGTGAGAGCTTGATTTCTTTCTTTCCTATTTGGATTCCTTGATATCTTTTTCTTGCCTGATCGCTATAGCAAGCACTTCCAGTACTATTTTGAAGAGAAGTGGTGAGAGCGGACAGTCTTGTCTTGTACCAGAATTTAGAGAAAAGGCTTTTAGTTTTTCTCCATTGAGGATAATATTTGCCATTGACTTGTAGTAGATGGCTTTAACTAGATTGAGAAAGGTTCCTTTCATTCCCATCTTACTGAGAGTTTTTATCAAGAATGGGTATTGGACCTAATCAAATGCTTTCTCTTTGTCTATTGATATGATCATGTGATTTTTTATTTTTCTTGTTGTTGATGTTGTGTATGACGTTGATAGATTTATGGATGTTAAACCATCCTTGCATCCTGGGATGAAACCTACTTGGTCATATTGTATGATCTTCTTGATGCATTGGATCCTATTTGCCAGGATTCAGTTGAAAATCTTTGCATCTGCATTCCTCAGGGATATTGGTCTGTAATTTTCTTTTTTGGCAGCATATCTGTCTGGTTTTGGTAACAAGGTAATGTTGGCTTCATAAAAGCTGTTTGGGAGTATTCCCGTTTTTTCAATTTCATGGGAGAACCTGGCTAGGATTGGTAGTAGCTCCTCTTGAAAGGTTTGAAAGAATTCATTAGTAAATCCATCTGGGCCTGGGTTTTTCTTTTTGGGCAGATGTTTGATTACAGTTTCAATTTCCTCAATAGTGATGGGGGTGTTTAGATATACTACATCCTCTCTACTTAACTGTGGAAGGTTATGTGTCCAAGAATTTATCCATTTCTTCTAAGTTCTCATGTTTAGTAGCATAAAGTTTCTCAAAGTAGTCTCTGATTACCCTTTGGATCTCTGCAATATCTGTCGTGATCTCCCCCTTTTCATTTCTAATACGGATTATCAGGTTTCTCTCTCTCTTTCTTTGTGAATTTTGCCAATGGTCTATCAATCTTGTTTATTTTTTTCAAAGAACCAACTTCTGCTTTCATTGATCTTTCAGATTGTTTTTTGGGTTTCTATTTCATTTATTTCTACTTTCAGCTTTGTTATTTCCTTCTGTCTCCCTATTTTTGGTTCCTTTTATTGAGCATTTTCTAATTCTATGAGCTGTGTCATTAAGCTATTCAGGTAGGCCCCTTCTTCCTTCCTGATATGTGCTTGCAAAGCTGTAAATTTTCCTCTCAGGACCACTTTTGTTGGTCCCATAGATTCTGGCAGTTTGTGTCTTCATTAACATTTGTTTCCAGGAAAGTTTTGATTTACTCTTTGATTTTATCTCAGACCCACTGGTTGTTCAGTAGCAGGCAGTTTAATTTCCAATTGTTTAAGTTTTTCTTCTGTGTGCCTTTGTAGTTCACATCTAATTTCAGAGCCTTGTGGTCAGCGAAGGTAGCCTGCAAGATTTCTATCCTCTTGATTTTATGAAAGTATGTTTTATGTGTCAGCATGTAGTCTATCCTGGAGAATGACCCATGTGCATTGGAGAAGAATGTGTATCCAGGTTTTTTGGGATGGAGTGTATAGTATATATATATATATATATATATATATATATATATATATATATATATATATATATATATATATATATATATATACTAGTCCTCTTTCTCCCATTACTCTTTTCAGGACTAATATGTTTTTGTTGGGTTTCAGTCTGGTTGACCTGTCAAGTGTTGAGGTCTCCCACAATTATTGTATTATTATTGATGTCTTCTTTCAGATTTGTCAGTAATTGTTTTAGACAATTTGCTGGTCTCTCGTTGGCTGGTCTCTCATTGAGTGCATTTATGTTTAATAGTCTTCTTGTTGTACATATCCCTTGATTAGTACATAGTGTCCATCTTTGTCCCTTACAACTTTTCTGAGTATAAAGTTGGTGTCATCAGATATTAATATGGCCACCCCAGCTTTTTAAGGGTGTTGTTTGATTGGATGATTTTCCTCCAGCCTTTGATATTGAGTCTATCTTTGTTCTGACTATACAGGTGTGTTTCTTGTAGGCAGCAGAAGGTTGGATTCATCTTTTTGACCCATTTTGCCACCCTGTGTCTTTTAGTTGGTGAATTTTGTCTATTGACATTGAGAGAGATGATTGTCATAGGATTTAATGTTACCTTTGTAGATAAGTTTGCTGTGTTTGTTGGTCTCTCTTGTCTTAAAGTAGACTTTTCAGTTTTTCCTTTAAGGCTGCTTTTTCAACTGTGAATTTTCTGAGCTATTGTTTATCCATGAAACTATGTATCTTTCCTTCAAACTTGAATGTGAGTCGGGCTGGGTGCAGTATTCTTGGTGAAGCACCCATTTAATTCAGTCTTGTCACAATATCCCACCACTGTCTTCTGGCCTTGAGAGTTTCTTCTGATTGTCTGCTGTAAGTCTTAGGGATGTTCCTTTGAATGTAATTTCCTATTTTGATCTTGCTGCTTTCAGTATTTTATCTCTATCTGTGGGATTTGTCATCGTAACGAGGATGTGTCTTGGGGTGTTTTTCTTTGGGTCTCTTTTAGCTGGTACTCTTTGGGCATGCAGGATTTGATTGCATGTAGTCTTTAACTCTGGGAGTATCTCTTTGATGATGCCTTTGACAGTTGATTCTTCCTGGAGATGTCCTACCTGGGCCTCTGGGACTCCAATGATTCTTATGTTGTTTCTGTTGAGTTTATCAAAGACTTCTATTTTCATCTGTTCACATTCCTTGAGTGCTTTTTCCATTGCCTGATCATTTGTCTTAAGGTTCTTTTCCAATTTCTTCTGCTGTGTTGAGTTTTTCTGCATCTCATCTTTCAGCACGCCGATTCTGTCCTCAGCTGCTGTTACCCTGCTGGCAATGCCATTCACGAAGGTTTTCAGTTGAGCTACCATGTTTTTCAGATCTGTTACTTCAGTTTGGAGTTTTCTGATTTCTGTCTTTGTGTTCTGTTCAGATTGATCTATGCTTTCTTTGAGTTCTACAAACATCTTCCATATTTCTATTCTAAACTCTTTATCTGAGAGGTTAATCAGATGGTTGTAATTTTTTAGGTCATCCACACTATCGTCTTCATTCTCTGTGCATGGTGTTTGCCTGCGAGGTTTCCCCATTGTTATGCTTCTAGTGTGATTTTTTTCTGCGTATTGTGGTGGGATTCATTGGTTAGAAAGAGTGTGCAGCTGCGAAGCAAAGCGGAGTGGCCATGCTCTTCTGGAGCCTCTGGGAGAGCTATTTTTCTGGACCCTTTTTGGCCTACTCCCAAGAATTTCAGGAGACAGGACAGTAGAAAAGCACGCACAGGCAACACTTACGGTTTCTCACTTACGGTTTCTGCATACTGCAGATAGCCAGTTTTCATGGTCGGACACAGTTCCTTGGCATTCGGCCCTTGGATAAGCCTCAGAGAGCTATTTTTCTAGGCCCTTTTTGGCCCACTCCCAAGAGGTTCAGGAGACAGGAAGTGGAAAAACACGCACAGGCAACACTTACGGTTTCTCACAGTTGGGAACCACTGGGTGGGCATAGATATTCCCAACCTGACATCACAAACAGGGGACTTGCCTTTCTGCAGAATACTGCAGATAGCCAGTTTTCATGGTCGGACACAGTTCCTTGGCATCCCGACCCTTAGATGAGCCTCTGGGAGAGCTATTTTTCTAGGCCCTTTTCGGCCCACTCTCAAGAGGTTCAGGAGATAGGACAGTGGAAAAACATGCACAGGCAACACTTACAGTTTCTCACTCCTCCTCTCTTTGTCTCTGAAAATTCTTGCAAAAATGTACTTTACTTTTCTTAAAACCCATAGATAAGTGAGACTATTCTGCATCTATCTCTCTCCCTCTGACTTAATTTATTCAGCATAATAGATTCCGTGTAAATCCATGTATAGGAAAATTTCATGACTTCATCTCTCCTGGAGGCTGCATAATATTCTATTGTGTATATGTACCATCGTTTCTTTACCATTCATTTGTTGCAGGGCATCTTGGTAGTTTCCATAATCTGGCTATTGTAAATAGTGCTGCAATGAATATAGGTGTGAGGAAGGAATTTTTGTAATGTATTTTTGTGTTCCTAGGGTATATCCCTAGAAGTGGTATAACTGGATCGTATGGGAGCTCAATTTCCAGGTTTTGGAGGAATCTCCATATCGCTTTCCTAAAGATTGTACTGGACGGCATTCCCACCAGCAGTAAATAAGAGTTCCTTTCTCTCCACATTTCCGCCAGTACTGCTTGTTCTCATTATTTGTGATGTGTGCCAATCTCTGTGGCACGAGATGGTACCTCATAGTTGGTTTATTTCTTTTCATTTTGCTTTGGGACCACATCCCATGGTGCTCAGGATTTACTCCTGACTCTACTCTCAGGAATTACTCCTGGAAGTGCTCAGTAAACCAAATGAGATGCCAGAGTTTGAATCAGGGTCAGAAGCATGCAAGGAGGGGCCAAAGAGATAGCATGGAGGTAAGGCTAGGTAAAAAAAGGTTTGCCTTCCATGCAGAAGGTGGTTCAAATCCTGGCATCCCATATGGTCCTCTGTGCCTGCCAGGGGTGATTTCTGCGATTTCTGAGCATAGAGCCAGGAGTAACCCTTGAGTGGGTGTGACCCAAAAACCAAAAACCAAAAACCAAAAAAAAAAAAAAGAAGAAGAAGAAGAAGAAGAAGAAGAAGAAGAAGAAGAAGAAGAAGAAGAAGAAGAAGAAGAAGAAGAAGCAATGCCCTACTTTCTGTACAATTGCTCTAGACCCAAGTAACCTATCAAACTGTTTCTAAGTGTCTAATTTGCTGTTGAAATTTTTCTGGTAAAGTGAAATTTCATCAAGGCTGTATTTGCCTGTAATACACACAGAGAAGGGAAATGGCCAATTAGATGTTAGTAGCGAAGGAAGCATAATGTCAGTACAATAACACGAATTTCAAAAATATTTCTAAGGAATTTATTCATACAGGGGGCAGAGGTTTTCCAGTTGGCCTTCTGGTAAAATATTTCTTGGGAGTATTTGAAACAGCAATCTGCACTAAGAATATGGTGTTTTAGTGGACCTTCTGTCCATCCTCCTTTTAGAAATATAGAAATTCCTATCAATGGTGTGACAATGTACTTTTCTGTGGGATATTACACTCTTGACACTTTACTATATAAGTCTATATTTCCTAGATGGTTTTATGGTAGACTCTTTGGGATTTTTCTTTCTTTCTTTAATTAATTAATTAGTTAAATTTTAGTCACACCCAGAAATGATCAGATATATAGTGGCTCTGTGGTCCTTTTTTTTTTCTTCTTCAGGGTTCTTTCAATTTGTAGGAAAAATTTCAATGTAATTTCTGAAGATCTTTGAGTATCTGTGAGATTTATTGTGACATACACACTTTCATTTTTCACTTGGTTAAATAAGGTTATTGTTTTTTCTAAGTTATGCCAGTGGTTTATTGTTCTTTTCTCCACAGTTTTATTATAACATCAGGATTAATCAAGTTGTTCATATTAGTCATTTTAGGTATTAAATGTTCAAACACCAGTCAATTCACCTATGCGACCATTCCTTTATCATTGTTCTAGTCACCCACCACCATAGCCTTTCTCCATGCAAGCACAGACAAATTTACTTTGTATGGCTGTTTCAACACAAAGACACTGGAATGATTAAATCGTAGACCAAATAGGTCAATTTGAAATGATTGTTTTATCTCTCCATGGTGTTATTACATTAGTATCTAAGGATTTACTGGGCTGTGGTTTGGTGCTAGTTGATTCTTCTGTGTTACTGATTAGGCATACTAAGGTGGGTAGATTATTATATAATTTCAAATTTCTTGTAATATTCCTGGGCTGATACTAGGTTATCATGAAATTTCTCAGTATCATGAAGATACTGAGGTGTCATGGCTGCAAGCAGCCTTGTGGTCCAAGATACATAAATCTAAAGCAAATTAGGCAGGTTGGCAGTTTGATAAGATTTAGACATCAACTGGACCATTTATTTTGGCTGAGGTTGGGGGTAGTGCTGAATTGCTGTAGTTTATGCAGAAATGTGGAATCTTCTTCCTACCCTTCTGAGAGTGCCACAGAGGGATCAGCCTGGACTTGACTACCCAGGAATCAGTAGCCATTGTTGTCTCTGGAACTTAGTGGCAGAGCAGGGCTATTTTTTATACTCCACATTACTTTTAGGAAGGTTCCAATATCATCTTTATTTTTGGTGTGTGTGTTTAAAGAGGCTTTAGGTTTTTAGAGCAGTTTTAGACTCACAGTAAAATTAAATGGGAAGTACAAAAATAGATTGTATTCTATCAAAATGCCCTTCAACAGATGAGTGGCTAAAGAATCTGTGGTACATATACACAATGGAATACTATGCAGCCATCAGGAGAGATGAAGTCATGAAATTTTTCTATACATGGATGTACATGGAATCTATTATGCTGAATAAAATAAGTAAGAGGGAGAGAGAGACGCAGAATAGTCTCACTCATCTATGGATTTTAAGTCATTTTTGCAACAATCCTCAGAGATAATGAGAGGAGGTCTGGAACTTCCAGCTCACTTCATAAAGCTCACCACAAAGAGTGATGAGAGCAGTTATAGAAATAACTACACTGAGAACTATTATAACAATGTGAATGAATGAGGGAAGTAGAAAGCCTCTCTTGAGTACAGGTGTGGGTGGGGTGGGGAGGAGATAGATCTGGGAAATTAGTGGTGGGAATCTTGCACTGTAATCAAACAACTACAATCATATTTCTATTCATGATATTTAAATAAAGATAATTTAACAATAAAAATAGATTGTATTCTTTTTGGTTCTTGTTCATGAGTGGCAGTCCTCAAGGATCACTCCTGGCAATGATGGAGAAAACATCTTGGCTATCAGAGCTTAAACTCTGGTTGGATTTGTGCAAGGCCAGTGCATTATGGTTGTCCTATTCTATCCTGTTGTCCTATCCCTCATACCCATATAATTATTAGATGCATTCTAGCACAACCTGTCCTCAGAGATGAGAACAGGATTGACCATTGGAAAATTGGATCCAGGCCATTTTTGCCCTTTTCTGATTTGAAGGCTGACACCAGAAAGGCAAATTCCTCCTAGTTCGACTCTGAGCTGCATTTGGAAATAGCATCATAGCTGGAATGCCTTCTACTAGTCAACTGAATTTCACATTCACTCCCTTTCATTTTAGCACTGACTGACCAGGAGGTTGTGGCCCAAATGGTAAACTTTGGTTTAGCTGGTTATGAGACCACTACAAATTCTCTTTCATTCACTATATATTTATTGGCCACTCACCCAAATGTCCAGCTAAAACTGCAGCAGGAGATTGATTCCACTTTCCCTAATGAGGTGAGTGGAACCATCTAAAATTTCACAATATTACACAAATGGAGTTAAAAATTAATCCCAAATTTTTATTCTCTAAATCTGCTTCTTTCTTCCAGGCACAGCCCACCTATGATGCCCTGATGCAAATGGAATACCTTGACATGGTGGTGACTGAATCTCTTAGATTATATCCAGCTACTGGCAGACTTGACAGGGTCTGTAAAAAAGATGTAGAGATCAATGGATTGCTTATCCCCAAAGGCACAGTAGTCGTTATTCCCATCCTTGTTCTTCATAAAGACCCAGAACTGTGGACAAAACCTGAAGATTTCTGTCCTGAAAGGTAAAATTAGTGTTCCCATTTAACCAGGGCAATCACTTTGTTCAAATTCAATCTGCACATTGACATTTGTCTCAGAGTGTAACCCCCAACATATATCTGCTCAAAATTTGCTCCTGTCTATGCTTTTTCATAATTTTTAATGAATTACTGCCAACCTTAGACTAGAACAAAGAAAGACATGATGATTGATTATCCTATTCCAAGACAGAGCTTTTAAATATGTGCTGTATGTCCTAATGAACAGTTTTCTGTGCATATGGATTTCAGTTTTTTAGATGAAAATTTACATGGTGGAATGTTATCATAAAGAATATGTACTAAACTTTTCATTTCCTGAACAGAAATATATAAACCATTTAGTGCTAATGTGTCTTTTTTATTATGTATTTCTACATACAGTCACACACATTTACTATTAATTTTAGTGACTAACCCTCAAAAGTATCCTGGGTCCGACTGATTAGAGAATTTCAGTAAGAATCTCACTATGTGGTTTAATATATTTATCTAACATTTTTATTGTGTTTTGCATCAAGGTTCAGTGGTGCAAACAAGAACAGCATAAATCCTTATGTCTACATGCCCTTTGGAGCTGGTCCCCGAAACTGCATTGGCATGAGGTTTGCTCTCATGAACTTGAAACTTGCTCTCGTCAAAATATTGCAGAATTTTACCTTCAAACCTTGTGAAGAAACCCAGGTCAGTCAGTCAATTTTCTGCCTCAGTGGTGTTGTATTGAAAGGTGTTTTTTGTATATGTATATGTACATATTATCATTCATCCTTTAATAACTTCTTCTATCAACTAGAATCCCCTTTGTAGCCAGTTGAGAATTCAGGACCTTTTAGGCCATTTGTAATGCTCAAATATGATTTTATAAAAACTCAACTTGAAGAGATCCTTTGAATTCTGGTTATTTAGTGGATACTTGGCTACCCACAGTCCTTTAACCTTGAATCAAGCATCTCTCCCTTTTGGGGGGGGAGGGGAATTTGGGTCACACCCGGTGACGCTCAGGGGTTACTCTTGGATATGCGCTCATAAATCACTCCTGGCTTGGGGAACCATATGGGACGCTGGGGAATCGAACCACCGACCGTCCTAGGCTACCGCTTGTGCCACCGCTTTGGCCCCTCTCCCTCTTAAATAGAATTTCTGGTTTTTTCAGAGGATAGCAGAGGTGGGCTCTTCATCCTCCCCAAAGGCAGCCTTGGGGAAGTCCTGCAGCTAAGTAGAAACAGGGATTTTGGGCCTGAGAGAAAACTTCTCTCTAGCCTATCTAATAATAGCTTGGTAAGTTCCCAACTAACCATAAACTGGTGCTTCTCACCCTCTGGTCTAATTTTCTTCTCTTCTGGCAACTGAGATTAAATGGTGACAGTCATTCACTCTCCCAATAGACTAAAGAAGTGGCAAGCATGAAAGGGATATGAGTAGCATCAAGAACTTTGGAGTTCAATATGTAACTTCATCTGCACCTCAGGAAGTGGTAGGGCACAAGAACAGACTTATTTCAAGGAGCATTTTCCATCATTTGACTAAACCATGACCTTCTAGATTAACATTCCCCCCAGACTACTTGACCTTTCTCAGTGCTTTGCCATTGTAGTCCCAGATTAAGAGTCATTGCAGAGAGCATGTTAGATATCACCAGGGTCTAGGTTAGATGTCTAGAACCCCAAATACCTAAAACCCCAAAAACCCAAAACTGCCACATTTCCTTGAATTCTGGCTTAAAGTTTAACTACTTTTTCTTTGAAATTCCATTTAAAAAATAACACTAGAGGGGCCAAAGTAATAACACAGCATTTTCCTTGCACACTGCCAACCTGGAGTTGATCCAGAGAACTGTCAGGAGTGATTTCTGAGCATGGTAGGTGTAATCCTCTTCAAAAAAAAAAACAAAAAACAAAAAACAAAAAAACATTACATATGAGCTTTTCCCTGCAGACTAACAAAATGGATGCAGAATAGATATTTGTTTGAATGATAAATAGGTTCATGCTTTTTCCTCCTACCTTGACATATGTTCTAAAATATACAGTTAATTGTCAACAATGTTGAATATAATTTTCAAAATTTCTGAAACATAATCTACCTCCACATGATTTCTCTGTTTGGCTTTTGTTGATGGCCTTGCTTCCTTCACTAGTTCAATTGAAATTACTTTCCTCTTGTAGATTCCTATGAAGTTATCAAATCAAGCAGTTCTTCAACCTGAGAAACCCATCGTTCTAAAGGCTGAGCCCAGATGAGGCATCAGGAGTGGATCCTGACTTTGTACTTCATTCTTCAAGGAATCTGCATCTCAGAACTCTAGAGAGTCCAATTTTCCTTATGAATAAATCCCAAAAATAAAGCCTGACTTAGCCAACTGTCCCTGATAGGGTTCTACTTCTTTTGCTCATTCATTTCTTTCCACTGGAATTGACTGTGTTGAGTGATCTAAAGGGGGGAACTCAGTAAAAATGTCTCAATAGTTGATTTTAAAAAGCACATTTAAAAACACACAAAAGTTATTGTGGTGACTGCAGAATAAAAACCCTGTTTTATTTTGAATATTAAGTACCACACTGAGCACAACAGTAAACATCTCTTTACTAAAGCTCTCTTGTGTCTCTATGTAGTTAGAGAGAAGCTACAGACTAAATCAGTGGATGTCCATGAACTTATGGTTCTAACTAGCCATCTGGAGCTTGGGTGGACCCTTTTTAAATCAAACTTGGTATATTCAAAGAAATTAATTCCTTTAGAATTTTCTTAATCACTTATAAAATATATTCATAGTATAACCCTACATATTTTATAAAATTAACAAATACACTTATTTTTAAATTTTTTTATTTTTTTCTTCACCCCACTCATTTTTAAATTTTAATTTGATGTTTTTGTTGCATTTCCATTGATGTTTCTAAAAGTCAAGAAACAATTTCTTTTACCTCTTTATACTCTGTCCACAACTCCCAAATTTTATTTTATTTTATTGCCTTTTGAGAACCTTTTTTAAATGGAATCACCAACAGATATAGAGTTGTTAATAAGATATCAGATATAGAATTGTTAACAAAGTTGTTCATCTTTGAGTTTCAATCATATAATGCCCATCACCAGTGTATGCTCCCATCATTCATGTCTCTAGATTCCTTCCCACACCCACTCCTGTGGTTACCTAAAGTCCCAAGTCTTGAATACTTCTCAACCACCAGGATAGCTGTTATGAAAAGGGGATGGGAGGCATATAAGGAATAATGGCAAGAATGCAAAAAAAAATTAAAACCCCTATGTAATTCATCTAGCATTTGACACAGAGGTCACTTGATCTTACACTCACTCTGAGATAAACTCAGAGCAAATAGGATCTTAGACAAAGACCCTTCCTGCTGTTGGCAACAGACACCCTGACATCTAAAAGGGACAGCCCAACAGCTATAGAACAGAGCAGAGTGTCTATCCAACCACAAGAGACTGTCACAAACATCAGGAGAGACTCACACCACAGTACGAGAGCCTCACATATTACCCTTAATAAAGTAATTCTGGAGCCACAGATGACATGATTCTGTTTCAGGGAAGCCTCTTGAATAGGTAAATCCATAAAGAAATAAATGTCTGCAGCCAGACAAGGATCACAAAATGCCACAAACTTGACACTAAAATGTTTGCTTTTATGGAATGTGGGTTTGACCTCAGAACTTTTTTGTTTTTTTATTAAAAACATTTTTTATAAAAAAAAAAATGTGGGTCAAACCCACATTGGACCAGGAGGACTAGTTGAAGTTGGTGAAGTGGGACTGATTCGAACACTCAGAAGTGAAGTTTTATCTTGTCTCTTCTATAAAATTTCTTGGCAAGGCATCACAATTGCAGATATAGCCTTTAATTCTCTCACTGGACCTAAACAAAATGTCCAAGACAAGCTGCATGTTCATCTTTACCAATCCAGGGCAGAGCCCCCAGCCTCCTTGCTCCTCCAGCAAGGTCGTTCCCAGAGACTGGCTATTGTTTTGGTCTTGCTTCAGTTCATGTATTCTCGTGGGATTGTGCTATGTGAAATACAGTTTAGGAAATTCTGGTGATTGTGTAAATAGCATAATCCAGGAAATGTAATCCTGGGACATTTTGCTCATATCTGGAAAGTGAATAAATCACACAGCCACATTGACAGAAGAAAATAAAACCACCAAAACAAACCAAAAATTGTGTGTGTGTGTGTGTGTGTGTGTGTGTGTGTGTGACTGAGAGAGAGAGTACCGAGGGTTTAGGTGCTTAACTTCCTCATGGCCAACCTTGGTTTGACCTCTAGAAGCTCATATGATCCCTTGACCACAAATCCAGGGTTAAATTCAGAAGATAAGGTTCCAAACCAGCCCCAAACATTAATGTCTAGATTCAGTGACAAGAATGGTGGCTGAAGGGAAACAGGGCATATGGGAGGGACATCAGAGGGACCTATAAAGGGGTGTGAGCAGTGAGTCCTCTAGACATATAGAGTTGTGAAACTGTAATCCTGTAACTCATTGATGTATGTAAATTGCAAATCAATTACGAAAGAAAAGAATTAATTTTTAACAACTTTTTATCTGTTGTCTTGTCGGTGTTTAGGGGACTGTTAGATACCAGGGAATGACTGAAGGTCTCCAGCGTTCTAAGTATGTGTTAGCCCACTGACCTATTTCTTTGGGCTCAGATCTGTTTTTCATTTGTGTCTTGTTTCTGGAGCATACCTGGCGGTGCTCAGGACTTACTTCTGGCTATGAGCCCAGGTATCACGGTGGGGGTGAGGGGCGGGGTGCAGCCATAATGGGTGTTGGGGATCCAACCCTGGTCAGCACTGTGCAAGAGAGGGTCCTACTTTCTGTACTCTCACTGTAGCAAACAAATTAAAATTTTAATTAATTATTTCTTTCTTAATTGTTTTGCAATTTACACATAACATCAGCGAGTTACAAAATTATAGCTTCACACCTCTATATGTCTAAAAGACTCAATGCTCACATCCCTCGATGTCCCTCCAATATGCCCAGCCACCATTCTTGTCACTGAATCTTGCCATTAATGTTTGGGACTGGTTTGGGGCCCCATATCTTCTGGATTTAACCCTGGATTTGTGGTCAGGGTATCATATGAGCTTCTAGAGGTCAAACCAAGGTTGGCCAAGCAGAAGTTAAGCACCTTTCCCTTGCTATACTCTCTCTCAGGCTCCCATACACAATTTTTGGTTTGTTTTTGGTGGGTTTATTTTCTTCTGTCAGTGTGTCTGCATGAGTTATTTATTTTCTAGATATGAGCAAAATGTTCCAGGATTACATTTCCTGGATTATGTGTTTACATAATCACCAGAACTTCCTAAACTGTATTCCACATGGCACAAATCCACCATTCATCTGGGACCCCAATGCCCCCACTGAGTTTCTCTGTCACAGCTCCTTTATCCAGTACTCTTCAGATGGACACTTACATTGATGCCACATTTCAGCTGTTGTGAATAGTGCTGGCATAAATTTAAGGGTGCAAATACCCCTTCACATGGTGTTTTCATGTTCTAGAACAAATGTCTATATTCAATTTGAGATTTGTGTGGTTTTTTTTTCCCTTTTGGAGACTTCTTTCCGCCCCATAATTTTGTGTTCTAGGTACTCCTGGTGATTTTGGGTATCTATGCAGTGCTCAGGACTAACCCTGGGCTTCTTGAAATGGGGTTTTCAGCACAGAGTCCCACACACGGGGCATCAGATACCCTTCACTTATGGTTTCTCATCTTATAGCTCGCTATCATTATGCATATGAGAAGATGGTCCTGATTCTTGACTTTTGTCTGGGTAGTGATTCCTGGATTATTCACCTCTTGAACCAATTTTGGAGGTAAAACACTTGCAAACTCTTGGTATTTATAGAAATAAATTATTTTTTAACAGAGTTGACTGCAAGCCACAATGCATGGTATTTCAGTGAAAGGAGTGCAGTTGTGTAACACATGCAGTAAACCTTTCAAACTCTCACAGAGGCATTGATAGAAGATATGAAAGAACCTGCAAGCTGTTCCTTCAATGAAGGGATGTGTATGACACAGTCTGTATTTAGTGTGGAAAGAATCTCATAATTAAGACAGATTTAAACTGTCTTGTTTATCTTTTTATTGGAAGGTTCGTGCACTGATATCTTATTATTGTTGTATCTAAAGGTTAAGAACATCATCCAATGTACTTAAGTGACCCCTCACAACTTCCCCTATTGCCAGATAGCTGATAAATACAGGTAAAATATATGAAAAAGTTTTGTCATGGCATTTTGGGGTGTACATGTCTAATCCAGTTACAGTAGTGATCATTGTTGAGGTTTTGTTGTACAGGGTTACCTACCACCCCTCAACCACCACCAAAGTACCAGGACCCTCCTTCTAGGACCTTATGTCTCTTCTCTGCCTCTTTCTTCCATGCATTCCCCTCTGCTTTATAATTCTGGTTGTGTGCTCATAACCATCATTCAATAGCTTCATTCTCTGATTTGGTTTCTCTCTATAGCACAAATGAGTAAGATCATCTCTTTTTTATTTTTATAATTACTTTATTGAATCACCATGGATACAAAATTGCTCGTGATTGATTTTCAGTCACAGAATATACACCATTTTTCACCAGTGGGCTGACTTTTCCTGTTACTAATGCCCCTAGTTTTCCTGCCCGCCACTGCCTCTGGGGTAGGTATTTTATTTGTCTTTTTTTTTTTTTCATTTTGACACTGTGATTTGCACATAGTGACCCTTTCTCTGCCATAACTGCATTCATCACATATTGTGGCAAACTTCCTACCATGGACTGGTCCTCCTGGCCCTCATCTCTACTTCTCTTGATATTTATTCCATATTCTCTTATCTTTTTATATCCCACAATTGAGTGAAATTATTCTATGTCTATCCATATCACTCTGACTCATTTCATTCAGCATAATATTCTCCATATCCATCCATGTAGAAGCAAATTTCATCACTTCATTTATCCTAACAGTTGCATAGAATTTCATTGTGTATATATACCACTGTTTCTTTAGCCACTCATCTATTCTCAGGCACTTGGGTTATTCTGGCATTGTAAATAGTACCATGATAAATTTAGGAACATAAAATGCTTTTTACATGGTGTTTTTGGGTTTTCAGGGTATGAAATGGACTGTCCATGAGACTCAAAATAATCTCTTATTGGTTCTGCTATCTCTGTCTTACTTTACTTAACCTGTTGCTTTCTCTTAGACAGGAGCATAATGAAGATTTCATCTTTTCTATATACTACTAGTGTATATAGACAACAATTTCTCTGTTGTTGTTCATTCACATTGATTTCATGTCCTGGCTGTTGTATTTAATGTGATAGTAAACATAGTGTGAATATATCTTTTTCAATCACTGGTTTTGTATTCTGGGGCTAGATGCCAAAAAGTGGAATCACTTATTGCATGAAAATTCTATTCATAACTTTTTCAGAAGTTTTTATGCAATTTTCCATAGGCGCTAACCCAGACAGTCACCAAAGTGAGAGTTCCTTTCCTTTATTATACTTTCCTGCCAAATCTGTTTGTTGCTATTATTTTAAAAATATAGCACTATTTTTTCTGTCCAAATTGCTATGTATATAATTTATATATACCACGGTCCAAGGTTGTTCATAGTATAATTTACAATATAGTTTTTTTTACAGTAACAGAGCTGTTAACAACTGAGTTTGAGTCATAAAATATATGCCATTTTTATTAATGTGGATTCATATCTTCTTTTGATTAAAGTTTCCTAATAATAAGTGATGATAAATACTTTCTAGTATGTGTATTAACCATTTTTATGCAGAACTTCACATAATTTTTTCCAGGACCATTCCAGTCCTGTCTTCAAATTGTCTACGAAGTTAATCTTTGGTTCCCAGACAAGGGCATCTTGGAGACCACAATTTGAAAAAGGATAAGTATTATGTTTTGAAAAGGGATAAGTACAATGCTTAAAGGACATTTAAGGAAGGAATCAGAACCCTACAACCCCTTAGTCAAAATGCTGATTTGCACTAATTTAGAAATTTTAAATCAGGTATGTTTTTCATTCTGGCTGATTGGATGAATGTCTGTGATAATGAATAATTTGATTCCCCTCCCTTGTGACAGAGTTCACTGAGGCTCTACATATATCAAATCCCTGATAACCCTTCCATGTGACCCAAGAACATCTGCTGGGATGAGAGACCTTATGCCACGGTTTCAGGCTATTGCCCAACACTATCCTGAACTCCTAGCAAAGGGACTTCAGTTTGTCAACAAAATGGAAAAGGCATTACTCATATCAACAGGATCAAAATCTGAATATTAAAATTCTGAAAAATAAGGCATAGGCCTTTGTGCTTTGCTCACCGACACTGTCACCTCAGCAGTCACCAATACTGCTTTTTATCAATTCTTTCATGGCCTGCATCACTGTCGCTGAAACTGAGCAGAGTCAAATGTTTCACTCCTCAGAGTAAGTGAAAATTGGGAGTGGAAATCACCATCATATGTTAAATGCAGTTTTGAAATGGGAAATCTGACCTGTTAAGGGTTTGAAATCCTAAATACTTTGAAAATGTAGGTTAGGAACTTCAGGGAAGCTGAAAGTGAAATATGTCACTGCCAAGACTGTGACTTGGCCATCATTTAATTTGCCATCTTGGTACCAGAAGCTGCTCTCCCTCAGAAACAGCCCACGAGCAGTGTGAGGGCCAGAAACCACTGGCAATCTCATTTAGCCTGTAGAGCTCATTTTGCAATGCAGAAGCTTGTAAATACCAGTTTCTTTTTTTTTAAATAATTTTAATTGAATCACTATAAGATATACAGTTGCAAAGTTGTTCATGATTGAGTTTAAATCACACAATGTCCAACCAGCCATACAATCCCTTCATCAGTGTGTATTTCCCACTACCAGTTTCTCTTCTGACCTCCCTTTTACACTCTCCTGCCTGCCTCATTGTCAATCATTTTCTTCTCTTTCTATCTCTCCATCTCTCACTCCTGTCCTTATTTCTTTTCAGACACTGTAGTTTGCAATATTGTTGTTGAAGTGCACAAAAGTCAAATCAAAATGGAAAATGATTAAAGACCTTGATTAAATATACCAGTTTATTTAGTCACTCCTCTGTTTTCAGGCATTTGGGTTATTTCAATATTCTGACCATTGTAAATAGTGCTGTGATGAGCATAGGAACACATTGATTTTCTACACGGTGTTTTTGGGTTCCTAGAGTATGAAACAGACAGCCCATGAGATTCAAGATAATCTCTTGTTGTTCTTCCTCTGTTTTATGTACTTAACCTAGTGCTTGCTCTTCAGTTGCACATAGACTGCAGCAGATTTTATCTTTTCTATATGCTGCTAGTGTATATAGACCACAAGCTCTTTATCCATTTCTTTGTTGCCTAAACTACATCGACTTAAGAGAGCTTTATTTCCAAATGTCTATCTGTATGTTTCCTGATACATGTGATAGAATCTTTTAATTCAGACATCAATTCTTGAAGTTCTTTAAAATCTTATTTATAAAGTAAAAAGCTTATTTATAAAGTTTTTATTTCATTTTAGTTTTTGGACCACACCTGGTGATGCTCAAGGCTAAAAATACTCTTGGGTCTACACTCAAGAATTACTCCTGGTGGGGCCGGAGAGATAGCATGAAGGTAGTGCATGCAGAAGGACGGTGGTTTGAATCCTGGCATCCCATATGATCCCCTGAGCCTGCCAGGAGCAGTTTCTGAGCCTAGAGCCAGGAGTAACCCCTGAGCACCGCTGGGTGTGACCCAAACCCCCCCCAAAAAAAAGAATTACTCCTGGTGGTGTTTGAGGGATCCATCTGTGATGCCAGGATTAAACCAGGGTCGGCTACATGCAAGGAAAGTACCTTACCACCTTTGCTATCATTCTGGCCCTTATAATTTTTAATGAGATTGGTGGGTTTAATTTTTTAATGAAATAGTTTGTATCTGTTTTTCTACACAAAATGTAAGGAATATAAGATTTGTGTGTTTCTGGAATAAAAGAATTGGTATTACACAAAAAAGAAAGGGGTGTGAGTTCATTTTTTTGCATGTGACTTAACTTTTCCAACACCATTATCAAAGAGGGTTTCTTTGCTTAACTTTATACTTTTTCATGATTAACTGTGTGTATTGTACAAAGAAAATCACAAATCATCACTAAGATAAATAGAAGAAAAGAATGAGAAGAAATGGAAATACATCCCCAGTTCAGGACTGGAAAAAGTGTATTGTGAAAATGACATTTTTGCACAAAGTATTAGACAGATTCAATGCAGTCGCTATATAAATACCTATAACACTTTTTAAAGACACTGATCAAATGTTTTTGAAATTTATATGTTAGAATCAAATTTCCTGAATAGTCAATCAATCCTGGGAATAAGGTAGATAAGGCGACCAACCTCAAAATATACAATAAAGCTATAGTAATGCTGTAAAACAAGTCTGCACTGGGAGTAATTTCTCAAGTCCCACAAGAGGGCATTGGCAGGATTCAATTCATTGCTGATCATATACCTTAAGCCTTGGGGGTTTTTTGTTGTTGTGTTGTTGTTGTTGTTGTTGTTATCAGGCTTCTTAAGGGACAACTAACAACATGACACCTGGCTTCCCTGAGAAGACACTCAGGCTAGAACCCAGGTCATTTTATATTTTATGGAGGTGGTATTCCTGCCATTGGGTATCTTATTCATTAGAAGTAAGAATCAGAAATAAGAAGGGCTGACAGAAGAGGCAAGAAACTCACAGATGAACATTTTAGGAACCCACCACAGAGGGGAAGTCAAACATCTTGAAGCCAATTCAGAGAACTGAGAATTAAGGAGTCATGCCCAGCATTAATTTTCTCATTCACATCACCTAGTCTGAGAAATAGCTCAATGGGATGTGATGCATGAGGGCGATTTGGGTTTAACTCAGGCGTAGCATGACCTCTGAGCAGTGCTGGGAGTGACCCCAAACCTAAACACAGAGCTAAAAGCAGTATAAGGTCGCGTTTTCTAGGGGGATTGTTTGAGGTTTGATTCCCACCCAGGAAGGAAAGGCAATTCCCATTCCCCTGTCCAATCAGGACAGCTGCAGAAGAACTCCCAGCTTAACTATTTATTCAGATCTAAATAGCGCCCCCTACCTGAAAGGTCGTAGGTGGCAAAGCAGGCAGAGAAACATAAACCAAAGAGAAATATTATAAAAGCCTCTAAATTGGTGGTGGGAATACTGCACCGGTGAAGGAGGGGTGTTCTTTACATGACTGAAACCCAACTACAATCATATTTGTAATCAAGGTGTTTAAATAACAATATTAATATAAAAAGCCTCTAGATATTTAACAGAGCAGCTCTATGCACTGCCAGCCCTGGCCCCAAATCCAAAAAGAAAAATAGAATGTTTCTACAAAAAGGATCTGGCCCTGTGTTCTCAACTCTGTTTTGTTAAGTGATACTGTTTTCGGAATATCACATAAACTGTGATCAAGGGGCAATTGTTCCATGGCCTGAGTAACTCATTTATGCAGCCTAATCTGTGGTTTCTTTCTTAGTATAAGGTGCACTTGAAGGAATATATTGGCTTGGCTTCCGATTTCATTTTCATCAAATGACACTTACAGTGTCATTGAAAGCCTTATAGGCTTTCAAGCAACCAAATAATCCCAAATTGAGACACTCAGAGGAAATGACTGGTCTGGTCCCACCTCTTTTCCAAAATAAAACCCACTGGCAGATGAATGGGCAGGAAAGCTAAAGGGCAGAGTGATCAGGAGTCACCATGGACCTGAGCTCCAGCTTTTCCATAGAATCTGGGCTCCTCCTGGCTGCCACCCTTGTGCTTCTCTATCTGTGAGTGTCTGTCCTGGATGTTCTGTCACCTTTGACTTGGGCTGCCAATCAGGTGGTCTTTCCCTGCTCTAATGGGAAGACCAAAGGGGTTCCTAGAAGGCAAGATGCTTAAGTAGATGTTAGGATTGAGAAACACCTCTATAGTCTCCAAATCCTGTCTCTATGACTCATAGCATTATTCTTTGCTCTGATGATCAATTTAATGGACAACCAGTGTAGACCAGATGACTGAAGCTGTACTCAGCAGGAGAAGATTAAAAAAAAAATGAAGCTTTGGACTGGAGGGTCCACAACTCACGTCAAGAAGGAGAGAATTCAAGGGAGAAGGGCCTTGGATTTTCTTTTCCACCCTCTGGTTTTCTCTGACTTTTCAATGTTGTATTTATTCAAACAGGCTGGAAGCTGAAGCTGCTCTTGCTCTCTCTGCTAACTCCCAGCTCCATCCCATTCAGGACAATGGCTGCACCCAAATTATGGAGAGGGCATGGAATAGTTAGTCCCCTTCCCTTTAACTTCACTCAGCCTTCTCTGCTGTGCTGCTTCTGGGAAGACCTTTCAAAGATGCACCCTCCACCATGAATGGGAGCTCTACAGTTAAGGAAACATGACAGTAGTGTTGAAATTTGTTTCTTTCCTGGTTCCTTCTTTTTTTCCCCCAGTTCCTCCTTTTCTTTCCATGTTCCTCACAGTCTTTAGAATATATATAGAGAAACATCGAATATATATAATATAGAACAGCATCAGCACAGAGACTGATTTCCCCTATATTGAATCTCTGCAGGCTGCAAAGCCACAGACCCTAGAAACCAAATGGGAGTATGAATCCTTCTCCCTTTGGTGTCATAAGCATGAGAATGACCAAGATGTTGGTCCTGGCATCAGAAAGGAGGTGGGGAGGGGAATGATTTCTGATCTTTGGCTGCAGAAGGTTTCACATACCACCTTTGATCTCCATTCAATGGTACTTGGAGGGATACCATGTACCTCTAATGAGGTCATAAGTCATTGTCAGAAAGTTCAGTAAGCTCTTAGCTGACCATTCTGTTGTTTCGTTTGTTCCTGAACCTTAAGTGACTTCAGCTACTTCAGACAAAAGCATATAAATTGGTGTGTTCCTCTGGGGGTGACAGATTAATCAAAACTGAAGTTTTGTGGTCCAGGAATTCAAAGTACTCTTGTTGATACTATGGCTTTTTAGAATGTGTTTTTGGCTATCAGGTCTCCCAGAAATACAAGATGGTGGGTAGGGGTAGTGGGAAGTGTACACACAGTCACTTTAAAAAAAAAATTTAGGTGATGTCAGCCCAAATAACAGCATACCTGGAGTGTAGTCAGATTGGTGTCTCTGCAGAGAGTCATAGAGAAGTGGTGAAGCAGGGCTTTAGGCATAGGAACAATTATAGATGATGGCTGTGACAGGTGTGGCTTTGGCAGGGCAGGGGTTTGCCACCCTCTTCTGCTTTCAGCAGCATGGAGGATGTACCCATGATTTTTCACAGCTTGGTTTATATCTCTTTCGAGAACAAAGTGAGTCTATGGAGCTGGCCAGATTCAGACAGGATGACTGTGTTTGTGAGCATGGTTATGGCTGCCAGGTCTTTGAGGAAGTTTATGTTCATCTCTATTCCCCATATGTTTTTAATAATTTTAATTTTCACACCTCGCAGCTCTCAGGGGTTACTCCTGACTCTATGCTCAGAAATTGCCCCTGGCAGGCACGGGGGGACCATATGGGATGCCGGTATTCGAACCACCGTCCTTCTGCATGCAAGGCAAATGCGCTACCTCTATGCTATCTCTCCGGCCCCCTATTCCCCATATTTTGACGAGGTTGGATGCTCTTTTCTTAGATGCCAATTCTACTGGTATCTTATATATCTTTGATAACTCTTTTTAGATGAGTGCTGGGAAAAAAGTTTCTCCCATTCTCTGGGCAGTCTTTGTATCCTTTGTTTCCTCTGAGGTGCAGAGGGCCTTAGCTAATGTAGTCCAATTTGTAGTCCAATTATCTTTGCTTCTACTTGATTGGTCATGGCGTTTCATCCTTAAAGAGTTTTGCATACTTTTTCCTCTATGTACTTTATGGTTTTAGCTCTGACATAAAATATCTTTGATCCATTTCTGGTCGGTCTTTGTTTGTTTTGTTTTGTTTTGTTTTTGGGTCACATCCGGCAGTGCTCAGGGGTTACTCCTGGCTCTATGCTCAGAACTTGCTCCTGGCAGGCTCAGGGGACCATATGGGATGGTCTTTGATCCATTTGTATAAGGCTTTTGTCCATGGCATTAAAAAGAGATCTGAGTTCATTTTCTTGCATGTAGCTGACCAGTTTTCCCATCACCACTTGTTGAAGATGCTTTCCTTACTCTACTTGTATTTCTTGCTCCTTTATCAAAGATTAACTGTTCACATGCCCAATGTTTATTCATGTTTCTCAGGATACTCACATCACTTCCATTGATCTAACACTTTGTCTTTATTCCAATACCATGCTGTTTTAATTAAAATTAATCGATAGTACCATTTCAAGTTAGAGAAAGTGATACCTCCCATTTTCTTTTTTCTCAAAGATTGCTTTAGCTAGTTAGAGGAGGGAGTTAATGTTCCATATTAATTTCAGAAGTGTTAGATCTATTTCTTTGTAAAAATGTCATGAATATCCTTATAGGACTGAATTTAATCTGTACAAAGCCAATGGAAATTCTGGGTTTCAGATATGGGGGATATTGCCATTTTTATGTTAATTTTCCCAAACCATGAGCAAGGAATATATATCTTCTACTGTGTCCCCTTTTATTTATTTTTTATTTTTTTATTTATTTGGTTTTTGGATTTTGAGTCACACCCGGCAGTGCTCAGGGGTTATTTCTGGCTCCATGATCAGAAATCGCTCCTGGCAGGCACAGGGAACCATACAAGATGCCGGGATTTGAACCAATGAACTTCTGCATGAAAGGCAAATGCCTTACCTCCATGCTATCTCTCCAGCCTTAATGTCCCCTTTTATTTTATAAAGTAGTGTTTTGTAGTTTACTTTTTTTGTGAAGCATTTTATTCTCAAACTCACACACAAGTTATTTTTCTGTAATAGATACTTGACTGTTTTATTGAAATTTTTAAGTTTTTATTGTCTAAAACTGATCCTACAAGTGACTCATACTCTTGTCAGCATTCCCATTGCTTCTATCAGCTTCCCCAAATCAAATAATGACAACTCATCTTCCATACTCACATTAAAAAAAAAAATCGAGCCCGGAGAGATAGCACAGAGGTGTTTGCCTTGCAAGCAGCTGATCCAGGACCAAAGGTGGTTGGTTCGAATCCCGGTGTCCCATATGGTCCCCCGTGCCTGCCAGGAGCTATTTCTGAGCAGACAGCCAGGAGTAAACCCTGAGCACCGCCGGGTGTGACCCAAAAACCAAAAAAAAAAAAATCTTTCTTTTTCTCACATGTGGTTTCTTTGTATGTCTTTCACTTCTTTGGGTAAGTTTGATTCTGAGGTACTTGATTTTCTGAAGCACAATTGTGAATGGAATTTTTTAATATCACTTCCTTCTGTTTCATTATTTGTAAAGAAAGCCCTGAATTTTTGTGTATTGATGTTTTAGCCTGACACTTTCCTATAATATATTGTTGTTCTTTATCATACATTTATTACCTCCTTCATCCGCCCTCTCTAATTATTCCAGTTAGCTGACCAACCCAAATATACAATTTCTGTGACATCCTTTTTCATTATCTTCTAGATATGGGACCCGCACACATGGATGGTTCAAGAAGCTGGGGGTTCCGGGACCAAAACCACTACCCTTCTTTGGAACATTGCTGCCCTGCTGGCCTGTAAGTGTGCTTTGAGCTCCCTTTATGGTTCATTTGAGTTGTTGACCTGGCTTAATTCCATGACAACATTGCTCCCTCCATCAGCTAAACTGACCTGCAGGACCATTAAGCACTTTCCAAGAAGGCTACTCACTCATCAACCAAGGTCTTCTTCCCAAACATTCAGGCTCCTGCCTCTACATTGTATAGGTTTTCAATATCCAGCTGAAACAGAGACACAAGAGAATATAAGTGAAATAAGGACATGAGAAGTTGGCATTGCTCTGTCTTGTTGAGAGGAACTGATTCCATGTCCATCTCTCACATTGAGCTGAGAGGGAGATTAATTTTACCAACTAGTGTTAGTCCTTGAGTCATTCACTCCAATAGTTCTCCAGGATCTTAAAGTTGTGCTCCCTCCTAGGAGGGAGCAGATCTTACCCCTGCAAGCCCACTGCTCTCACATTCACTGTCCCTCTCTCTCCTCTCTGTTCTCTCTCTTTCCCTCATCTTGGAATGATTATTCTTGTCATATGTAAGAGCACAAATGCAGGAAGACAGAGGGGGAAGCACCGGAGAGAACAGACCTTTGCACTATGCCACAGAGACAACTAGAATTTGCTTCCGGTGCCTTTGACCACCCCCATTTCCTGCAAGGTTGGTTCAAGACTTTTTAGAGGACTCATATAAGTTTGTTTCTCATCGCAGGGGATGTGGAATTTTGACGTGTATTGTTACAAAAAGTATGGAAGAATTTGGGGGTGAGTACTCTAGAAACGTCTGGGCTTTAGATATGGGGTGCCTGAAATCCTAGAGTCACTTTTGTCAGCTATTCAGCTCATCTCTCTCTCATTCCTATTGTTGGTTTCTTTGTTCATTTGTTTTGTTTTGTGGGGATTACCATCTCAACAGTGCTCAAGGATTAATTCAAGATCTGCATTAAGGAATTGTTATTGCCCTAAGATTTCCCATATGTTTGTGGAACCATATGGTGCAGTCAGTTCAAACTGATTGATTGCATGCAAGGACTACACCCTACCTGCTCTGCTATTGCTCCAGTCCCTCAACTCTCTGTTTTAATTTTCATCATTACCCTTTAAACACATCAGTATCTCTGATTTTACATCCACCGAACATGCAATCAGAACTATTTCAACACCCTTTCTCCACAACAAATGAAACCTCAAATTCTCTACTTATTGTTTAAAATCACCATGTCTTGGGAAAAAAGGCTTAGGTTGACATATAAACAGACAAGAAAACATTTTGCTCTGATTATTTTCTTTATTACTTTATTTCTTTATTATTTTAGGAGACTATATTGAGGGGTTGATTTTGTTTGCTTTTGGACCATTCTCAAAGGTGGTCAGGATTCACTCCTGGCTCTAAGCTAAGGAATAACTCCTGGAAGGGTTCTGGGGACTTGCCAGAGATTGAACTATCTAGTTAGTCCTGTCCTAGGTAAATTCCTGAACTATTTCTCTGGACCCTTGAATCATGTTTATCCAAAGCTGATGCAATCAACAATCTCTTTTTAACAGTTAAAACCAATTTTCCTCAGTAAACTTGAGAAAACAAGGCACAGATGTCATTCATAATCCTGCTATTATTTGGGGGGGGGTTGACCCAAATATGGTGTTCTACAGGGATTACTTCTGTCTTTGTGCTCAGGATTTACTTTTTACTCTGTGCTCAAGATCACTTCTGGTAGGGTTGTGGGGGGGGATCATGAGTGGTGCCAAGGATCAAACACAGGTCAGCAACATGCGAGGCTAACACTTACCCATTGGAGTAGCACTCCAGTCCTACTGTCATTTCTTGAGTAATAGAAATCCATGCATTTCAGACAGGATATATATGTATATGTGCAATGTATCTATAAGTTCCTTCTAATATTCATGCATATGTTCCTTTCATATATGTATATGTGCAATGTGTCTATACATTTCTTCTAATATTAATGCATATGGTCCTTTCATATATTTGATCTGTCTTCAGTATTATAATCTAGAATGCTGATTGGTAGATTAAATTCTTTTTATAATGTTCTACATTTTATTTTTAATAAAAAATACTTCACTCAAGTATTATTTATATACTATAAAACTTACTAATTTTAGGGGCCGGAGAGATAGCACAGCGGTAAGGTGTTTGCCTTAGACGCAGAAGGATGGTGATTCGAATCCTGACATCCCATATGGTCCCCTGAGCCTGCCAGGAGCAATTTCTGAGTGTAGAGCCAGGAGGAACCCCTGAGCGCTGCCGGGTGTTACCCAAAAAAACAAATAAAAAAAAAAAAACCTTACTAATTTTAAGCATACAGACTATTTTTTTTAATAATTTATATTCTGCAGCTATTACCGCTTATCTAGTTCTGGAATATTTGTATTATTCTTCCTTGTAAAAAAAAAATCTCGAGCCATTTGCAATTATTCCCTATACCTGCCTGCAGCTCCACTCAACTGTAATCTATGCCAGAGAACTGTCTTTTCTAAACATTTCATGTAGTTGGAAGCATATTATCTTTGACCATTTGATTTGGCTTCTTTCGTTTAGCATAAATTGTAAAATTTATCCATTGTTAATGTCTGATTTATAGGCTCACAATTAAATGAACTTTTGGCAACAGTGAAAAACACTGCTATGAACACGTGCAAATATATAAGAACAGATACTTTGTTTTTATGAGAGATCTTGGTGTGGAAATGCTAATATGGAAAACATATATTTAACTTTTTTTTTGGGGGGGGGTCCACACCTGGCAGCGCTCAGGGATTACTCCTGGCTCTATGCTCAGAAATCGCTCCTGGTAGGCTCAGGGGACCATATGGGATGCCGGGATTCAAACCACCGTCCTTCTGCATGCAAGGTAAACGCCTTACCTCCATGCTATCTCTCCAGCCCCATGTTTAACTTTTTAACACAGACAGCTTTTTCCAAATGAGTGTTTCGTTTTTGCTTCTTCGTTTGTTTGGTTTGGGGCCACATCTGGCAGTGCTCAGGAATTACTCCTGGTAGTGGTTTGGGGACCACATGGGGATATTAAGGATCAAACACAGGTCAACTGCATTCAAGGCAAATGCTCTACCCACTGTACTATCTTTCAGGCCTGATATTCCATTTTTACATTCCCAAATATCAATTTCTTCACATTTTCACCAACCCTTGTAATTGCATATATATTTTATGTCATTTTAGTATATACAATGCAACTCCTTCAAGTGTTTTTAAACAATGTTTTGTTTATTTAAGTACCTTGGTTTCAAATATGTTCATAGTTGGGTTTCAGAAATAGAATGCACACTGGCAAATGTACACAGGCACCAGTGCAAATTTCACACCACCAATATTCTCCATTTTTCTCCCACCCTTTACCCCCTGCCTGGCTCTGGGGCAGGCATTCTGCTTTTCTCTCCCATTCTCACTCTCTCTTTCATTTCTGACATTGTGGTTTGCACTATTATCAATGGGAGGTGCCATACATATCACTTTATCCCCTTTCAGTACCAAGTTCTTGTCCAGAGTAATCAATTTCAACTATCATTGTCATATTAGTTGTCTGTAATAACAAAAAAAGTATTCTTTAATTTTGCAGGGGAGGAAAGCTAGAGAGAGTGGGGCCAAACTGCTACCTTTATCATATTTAATGAGCGAGAGGAGAGAGCGGGTAGTTCAAAGACACAAAGTTATCTAGCTAGGAACAGCTAATCTATCAGTTCAAGGAAGTATGGTTCATTCAGAAAATAGCAAAGCAGATTTGTTCTACACTTAAGTTTTCAAAGCAGACTGCATCCACAGCAACTGGCTGTTAGGTACTAGGCTGTGAGCCCCAGGGCCCCACTCGACCAGTTGGCTCTCCTTCTGGGCCCCCTTCATGCCAACCATCAGACTTTATTTTTATGTACCCCAGTTCATTGACAGTTATGAGAGGGGCGTTTTATAGGTTATACCTCTTAAAAATATAGTAACAGTTGTCAGTATAGTAATCACTCTTTGAGGCAAGCTTTATATCATGGGGTCATGGGGTAGTGATCCTGGCCCTCATCTCTATTGTCTCTGGATGTTATTATTTAACAGTTTTTTATGTTTTTATATCCCACAGATGAGTGAGATTATTCTATGTCTATCCCTCTCCCTCTGACTCATTTTACTCTGTATATTAATCTCCATGTCCTTTCATGAATAGGCAAATTTAATGACTTCATTTTTCCATGACTACTTCATTGTGTAGATATACCACAGTTTTTTGTGTTTTTTTTTGGCCACTCATCTGTTGTTGGGTGCCTGGGCTGCTTCCAGATTCTGGCTATCATAAATAGTGCTGCAATGGATATAGGAGTGCAGATGGTATTTCTGTATTGTGGTTTTTTATTATTGGGGTATATTCCTAGGAGTGGACAATGTCGAATAATATGGGAGTTCAATTTCCAGTTTTTTGAGAACTATCTATATTGTTTTCCAGATAGCATTCCCACCAGCAGTGAATGAGAGTTCCTTTCTCCCCACATCCATACCAGCTCTGGTTCTTCTTGTTCTTTATAATGTGTGCCAGTCTCTGTGCTTTAAGATGATACCTCATCTTTGATTTTCCTCTCCCTGATGACTAGTGATGTGAAGCATTTTATTTCATGTGCTTTTTGGCCATCTGTATTTCTTCCTTGAGGAAATTTTGTTCACTTCTTCTCCCCATTTTTGATGAAATTAGATTTATTTTTTTCTTGTTGAGCTCTGTCAGTACTTTTTATATCTTAAATATTAGCTCCTTATCAGATGGGTATTGGGTGAATGGATAGTTTCTTCCATTCCATAGGTGACCTTTGTATCCTAGTCACTGTTTTATTTGAAGTGCAGAAGCTTTTCAGTTTAATGTAATCCATGTAAAATAAAAATTCCATGAATTGTGAAATCACCCCAGGCACTGTATTTCTAAACTCCATGCAGCTGAGTCTGAAAACGTAGGGTAGCAGCAAAGAAATAATACCAAGCAGTCAGAAAATTATATTAATGGAGTCTGTGGCCTTTGCCTCATGCTCTCTCTGCCTCAGCCCCAAGCCAGAACTCCTTCTCTATATTATTCAGAGCCAAATAAACCAGGGTGGGGGAGGCCAGAGTGATCCAGGTGGGCTTTTACATATCAAAGGAAGATGTTTTAGGAAGGAAGAAGTTGGGGGAACATCTTTTATTGGGATTGGTAGCCAAGTATCATCTTATAGTCCCATTTATCTTTGCTTTCACTTGCTTGGACAGTGGAACTTCCTCCTTGAAGATTCCTTTAGTCACAATGTCATAGAGTATTTTACCTATGTGTTCTTCTATGTACTTATGGTTTCAGGTCCGATATCAAGGGTTTTTTGGTGACTTTACATTAGGTGCATAGATATTGACCAGGGTTAGCACTTCTTGATCTAATGTTCCCCTGATCAGTAAGTAGTGCCCCTCTTTGTCTCTGATCACTTTCTTGAGGTTGAATACAATTTGGTCTGATATAAGAATGGCTGTCCCTGCTCTTTTTTGTTTTCCATTGGCCTGAATAATTACTTTCCATCCTTTAATTCTAAGCCTGTGCTTATCCTGTAACTGTAGGTGTGCTTCTTGCAGACAGCAGAAGTCCGGTTTATTTTTCCTAACCCAGTTCTCTACTATGTGTCTTTTAATTGGAGAGTTTAGTCCATTAACATTTAGGGAAATTATTGATAAAGAGGACTGTTGTGCAGTTGTATTGTGTGGCATGGTTGTTGTTACAATCGGGGGTTTGGATTGTGTAATTCGTCTCTGAGTAAGTCGCTTAGGATCGGCTTAGTTTGCACAAATAGTTCAAGTTTGTTCATATTTGTGAATGTTTTTAGTCTACCCTCCCATATGAATGATAGTTTTGCTGGGTATTGGACCCTGGGTTGGAAATTTCTTTCACTCAGTCATTTAAATACGTCATTCCACTGTCTTCTTGCTTGAATTATTTCAAATGGGAGATCTGGTTTGATTCTTATGTCCTTTCCTTTGTACTTGAGGTTTTTTTTCTCCCTTATTGCTTTCAGGAGTTCCTCTTTCTCTTTGTTTTTCGCCATTTGGATTATTATGTGTCTTGGTGTGGGTTTATTAGGGTCTATTTTATTAGGGACTCTCTTGACTTCTTGGATTTGTCCTAAATTGTCTTTCCAGAGGGTGGGAAAGTTCTCTGTTATTATCTCCCTGACTACTTGTTCTTCCCCCTTCCCTATTTCTTCCCCTTCTGGTATACCCACAATTCTTAGATTGTTTCTTTTGTCCTTGTTCATTAGATATTGGATTTTTCCTTCCAGTGCTTTGCCTTTTATTTCTTTGTTGGTTTCTTGATCATTTTTATATTGCAGTTTTCCTTCGAGTTCATCGATGTGCTTCTCCAACTCTGTGGTTCTACTCGTAAGGCTTGTTATTTTGTCTTTTAAATCCTTCACTTCTTTTTGTATGGAATCTCTCATGTTCTTTAACATTTCTTCTTTAATTTGGCTGAGTCGTTCGTCCATGAATTTCTTATACTCGGTTGCTAGGGTTTCTTTCATTCCGTTTAGTAATTCTTGCATTTCCTTCCTCATGGCCGCTTTTAGGTCTTCTTCCCATGGATCTGTGCGTTTTGGTGGACTTGGAAACTTGATAGGGCTTGTCATGTTGTCTCCAGTTATAAGGGATCTCCTTGATTTACGCATAATTCTTTGTATTTAATGGTATGTTTTGGAGTACTATGGCTTCTAATTTCGGCCTGCTTTGGTCTCCTTCCTGAAGGTTTTTCTAGAGGAGCCTGTTGGGTGAGTTTGTTGAACCTAGCCCTTTCTCCTCCCCTTTGCTCCCTAGAGTTCAACCTTCCTGCAGTGGGTTTTGTCCCCTTTCTGCTCCTTATTTCTGTCAGCGGTGCAATTCCACTCCTGGCCACAATGGTTACTGGCGCAGTTGAGCCTAGCACTCAATCCACCCTCCTTTCTCTGGGATTCAATGGAGCTCCGCCCCCTCCAATCCTCCCTTGAAGGAGTTCCCTCAGTTCGACTCTGCAGGTTCTGTCTACGCCCTTGGGAAGTCCCTGGTCCACTCCAGGGTCCAGGGGGGTGGACTGTTCTAGGTCACCTGCGAGTCTAGATGGTTGGCCCTATCTCCTCGTCTATTCGGGTCGCTCAACTTGTCTTTCTAGGCGCCACCCTGGGGGGAGGGGCTGGCCCAAACGCCAAGCAAAAGGACAGAAACTCACTCACGCCTCCCCAGCCGGCACTCAGGAGTCTCTGGGGGGAGGGGCTGGCCCAAACGCCGAGCAAAAAGTCAGAAACTCACTCACGCCTCCCCAGCCGGCACTCAGGAGTCTCTGAGGGAAGTGGCAGGCCCAAACGCCAAGCAAAAGGAGAGAAACTCACTCACGCCTCCCCAGCCGGCACTCAGGGGTCTCTGGGAGGAGTGGCAGGCCCAAACACCAAACAAAAGGACAGAAACTCACTCACGCCTCCCCAGCCAGCACTCAGGGGTCTCTGGGGGGAGGGGTTTTAATCCCTTTTAATTTGAGCTATATGCATGGTGTTAAAAAGAGGTTTGAGTTTTCATTTTTGCAACACCACTTGTTGAAGAGGCTTTCCTAGCTCTACTTTGTGTTTCTTGCCCCTTTATCAAAGATTAAATGATTGTATGTCTAGGAGTCATTCTCTAGATCAGTGATCCTCAAACTATGGCCCACGGGCCACATATTGTATTTGTATCTGTTTTGTTTCTTCATTGCAAAATAAGATATATGCAGTGTGCATAAGAATTCGTTCAAAAGTTTTGTTTTTACTACAGTCAGACCCTCCAATGGTCTGAGGGACAGTGAACTGGTCCCCTGTTTAAAAAGTTTGAGGACCCCTGCTCTAGATACTCAAATCTACTCCTTTGATCTGAGGGTCTATTGCTTTGTAGTACAATTTAAAGTTGGGGAAATTGTTGTTTCTATCTACTTTTTCCTAAGTATTTCTTTGGATATATTTGTGGACATTTATTGTTCCAAATGAATTTCAGGAGTGTTTGATCCACTTCTTTGAAAAATATTATGAATACTCTTTAAGGGGTTGCATTAAATCTGTAAAATGTTTTGGGAGCTATTGCCATTTTAATGTGAATCTGCCCAATCCATTAACAAGGTATATGTCTGCATTTCCTTGTGTCCTCTTTTAATTCTTAAAACAGTGTTTTGTAATTTTCTTTGTACAGATCATTCAGATCTTTGTTTATGTTGACTCCCAGATACTTGAGTTTCTGTGGACTAATGAATGGGATTTTAAGCTCTATTTTTTCTCTATCATTTTTGTATAAGAAGACCATAGATATTTGCTTGTTAATTTCATAAATGATATGCATGTTTATGTGCAATGTGTCTATAAAATCTTCTGATATTAAGACATATGCTACTTTCATATCTTTAATCTGACTTCAGTATTATAATTTCTAATGACTGATCAGTGGGTTTTATTCTTTGTATTGTTTTCTGCTTAATGATCTGCTTACCTTCTATTATTTATGTATCCAAGTTCACCTTTCATAATGTAATATTTAGTGTAGAGAAATTATGGAGACTGGTACAAGAACACACATGCACACATCTTCTTGACTTGATAAAGCACCAATGTTATTCTGTAGCTGAATTCTAAGAATAGAGATTCCATAAACTCACAGTGGAAGTTGGGCTTCTGTGCATATCTCAGGCTGCAGAAACTGGCTTCTTGACTATAATCAGCTGTTTTCCCACCACAGGGTTTTTGAGGGATCACAGCCCGTGTTGGCTATTACTGATCCAGACCTGATTAAAACAGTCCTAGTGAAAGAATGTTATTCTGTCTTCACAAACCGGAAGGTAAGCATTCCATGTTAAAAATCATACTTTAGGGGCTGGCAAGGTGGCGCTAGAGGTAAGGTGTCTGCCTTGCAAGCTCTAGCCAAAGAAGGACACGGTTCGATACCCCAGCGTCCCATATGGTCCCCCCAAGCCAGGGGCAATTTCTGAGCGCTTAGTCAGGAGTAACCCCTGACGGGTATGGACCGAAAAACCAAAAAAAAAATCATACTTTAATTAATGAATTCAACAATGCTTCTACTAGGACCAGAGCAATGGAACAGCAGTAGGGTGTTTGCCTTGCAAGCAGCTGACCCAGGACAGATTGCAGTTCGATCCCCCGATGTCCCACATGGCTCCCTGAGCCAGGAGTGATTTCTGAGGCCAGAGCCTGAAGTAACCCCTGAATGTCACCAGGTGTAGCCTAAAAACCAAAAACCAAACCAAACAAAACAAAACCAAATATATATATATATATATATATATATATATATATATATATATATATATATATATATATATATAAAATGCTTCTACTTAGCTATTCACAGAAAGTTTTCAAAGAAGTCTAAGAATTTTTCACACTATGTACCCTTCATTCATACTATGAACAGTTTGTGTTGTTTGCCCCAATGCTGTTTACCTCCTGCAAAGCTACAATTTAATATTCAAGTAAGATACTGACATTGGGGTTCTGCAAATAGCTCACTCAGATTGTAATACCTTTGGATGAATGCACTCTTGCATGTGAATTGCCAGGAAATGGTATGATATGTACAAATTTCTGTGACAATACTTAAAAATCAAGATTAAGAACTGAGTGTTAGGGACATAGCTCAAGTGGTAGAACACTTGCCTTTCATAATCATGACCCTGAATTCAGACCAAGATGATGTGGTTCCTTTTTCTGTATAAAGATGCTACTATCTATTCTGTATGAGGAATGACACATTAGACTCTAGATACTCTTTTGCTCTGATGCTGTGTCATTTGTCTTTTTTCCCAAGGGAGTCCTTAGCAAGCTTTTTCAATTTTGATGAAGCCAATTTTTTTTATGTTTCCTTGTATAAATTAATACTTTGGCATTAAGTCTAAAACGCTATGATTTCTTGAGTGGACACAGAACTCTCTACATCTCTTAAGTGACCCAGTGGAATTCAAATACCTATAAGCAACCCAGAGAATCTGGCAGAACCCCAAGCTCCCCAAGAATGAAGTGGCAGGACTTAGAGGGACCAAAATTCAAGGAGTAGATGTTTAGCTCCTCCCACAGGTCAAACTACATCTGTACATAAGGACCATTTCTGAAACTTGTATTCTGATCTTTCAAGAGGGCAATTTGGCTACCTCAGTCACACAAAATCAATAATAGATTATCCTTTACTCTAATCAGCAATACTGAAAAAACCCACAAAAGTAAGAAACAATAGAACCCTAATCACATAGTTGCAGTTAGTTTAGGCCAAAGAATGCATTCCTTGGACCAGTGCAAAAGGCACTACACAATTATGTAGAAACATCAAAGTGGAGGGGAATATCTTTGGCAGAAAAGAAGGGAAAACTACCCACTAAGTTTCCTGGCATTTGGAAAGAATCATCCTACTACTGGCCTCATGGAAAAACAGCACAGAACCCCAACATAGGATATGGATAAAGACAGGAGGAGCGGGCCCGGAGAGATAGCACAGCGGCGTTTGCCTTGCAAGCAGCCAATCCAGGACCAAAGGTGGTTGGTTCGAATCCCGGTGTCCCATATGGTCCCCCGTGCCTGCCAGGAGCTATTTCTGAGCAGACAGCCAGGAGTAACCCCTGAGCATCGCCGGGTGTGGCCCAAAAACCAAAAAAAAAAAAAAAAAATAAAGACAGGAGGAGCCTTGAAGACTCAACCAGGAATATCCATCCATAAAAATTTCTCTAAAAGGGCCCAGAGAGATAGCACAGCGGTGTTTGCCTTGCAAGCAGCCAATCCAGGACCAAAGGTGATTGGTTCGAATCCCGGTGTCCCACATGGTCCCCCGTGCCTGCCAGGAGCTATTTCTGAGCAGACAGCCAGAGTAACCCCTGAGCACCGCCAGGTGTGACCCAAAAACCAAAAAAAAAAAAAAATCTCTGAAAAAGATTTCAAAGAGGAAATGCCGAGGATATTTTATGAGCTCAAGGAAACAATGCTTAGGAAACAGACAGCCTAGACAATATAGTAGGATATGATAGCATAAACAAGAAAACTATGAGCAGAAATGCAGAGCTAAAAAAATGCAGTAAGTGAAATAAACAAACAAACAAAAAAAAACATAGAGAAAGGCCTCAAACTACAGTAAGAGCTACTGAGGATAAAATCACGGAGCTCCAAACTGAGAGATAGAAACCCTCCAGACAAAAGCAGAAGATTGAGAGGGACTCAGAATATTTAAACAGCTGACAAAAAAATTGAGTTAATTTCAAGAGGAAAATTATAAGAATCATCGAAGTCCCAAAGGGATAGGAAGGCAACTCTGATGAAGAAGCAGCATTCAAAGAATGTATTGCGAGATGTTCCCAGAGTAGAATAGTTTATGTATCCAGAGCCAGGAGGCCAAAAGAGTACCAGCTAAAAGAGACACAAGTAAAAATACTCCAAAATACATCCTAATCAGAATGCCAAAAATGCTATATAGAGATAAAATTGTAAAAGCAGCAATATCAAAGAAGAAAATTTCAAACAAAGGAGAGTCTCTGAGATTTTCAGCACATCTATCAAACAAATTCTCCACATCCAAAGACAGTGATGAGATATAATGAAACAAATGACTCACTAACTTTACCCAGCCACTCTCACTCAGATTTGAAGGAATTATACATAGCTTTACAGATAAACAATAGCTCAGGAACTTTATAGACTCAAAACAATCTTTACAAGAAGAACTAAAGGGACTACTTTAAGGTCATATGAATCACACTCACATACACACACACACAAACACACACACACACAACACACACACACACACCAAACTCAGACAGAATTCTTTGCACAAAGTTCAGTAACAATCGTCTCTCTCACTGTCATTGGTCTAAACACACCAATTAAGAGACAGTCCCAAATGGATTGAAAATTTAAATCCAACATTCTGCTGGATTCAAATAAGAAATACATTTGAATAGTAAAACAAGCAGACTCAAAGTTAGAGGCTGGGAGAAATACTTAGAGAAAACAACTCTCTGAAAAAAAAATGAGGAAAGGCCATATTAATATTGTGTTTTTTACTCTAGAACATTGGTCCAATGGGAATTATGAAAGATTCTGTTGCTATGTCTGAGGATGAGCAGTGGAAAAGATTAAGAACATTGCTATCTCCAAACTTCTCCAGTAGAAAGCTCAAGGAGGTAACAACATTAGAGAACTTTCATCAGAAATTCAAGAGTGGGGCCAGTGAGGTGGTGCTAGAGGTAAGGTGTCTTCCTTGCAAGCGCTAGCCAAGGAAGGACCGCGGTTTGACCCCCAGAGTCCCATATGGTCCCCCCAAGCCAGGGGCAATTTCTGAACACTTAGCCAGGAATAACCCCTGAGCATCAAATGGGTGTGGCCTCAAAAACAAAAAAAAGAAAGAAAGAAAGAAATTCAAGAGTGATTTGGGAGCTTCTTGAAGAATCTCTCTCCTTCCTGGGTGCCGGGAGTCTAGCAGTATGGGGTTCGGAAGGCCTCCGCCACACCGAAGGCCTCCTTAACCAGGCCGGGGGGGGGGGGGGGGTGCAGGACTTGGGCAACCCCAGCACCCCTCTGCCGCCTTGCTCCAGATCTCCAGGTCTTCCCCAGGCCACATGCCTGGGCAAGCCAGTGAGTTGGGCCCCTTGGTGGAGCTTGAAGGTACCCTAGGCTTTCCCCCATTATCCATTCAGCTCCTTAGGGAGGGTCTGGGTGGGGCTCTGAACTTCTGGCCTCCCAGCTTCTTGACGCAGTCACTGGTAATCTCTTTCCAGTTTATATTTTCAAAATCGCGCAGGGGGGCCAGCGTCCCGAGCGCACACGACACATTAATAGTACTCACTATCATTGAATTATGTTTTTATGTATACAGAATATCCATTTTGTACTCTGCCCTCTTGCACACCCCTACAAAAGATCATTTTTCTCTTTAACTTCCTTAACCCCTATCATCATTACTCCTCATTTACCCTTTCTAACTTAAGTACTGTAGAGTCCTAAGTCACAGACCTAAGTGGTGCCCTGAAGTTAACACCCACCCAACTATTCCAAAGGCATAAAAATGACACATATGTCTTTTCAACATTTTATGGGTGTTTTCTTTGACAGCTATAACTTTTGCTGAATATTTTCTTATACAGTGACGATCCCCTCTCCTTTTTTTTTATCTTCTCTTTATGAACAGCTCAATATGGAATTTGGTGTGAAAGAATCCCTCAGTATAATGCTTATGTTTGAACCCAGTCATGGGTATTGTTAGAAGTGTTCTTATGCCCCCATATACTCAGATAACATCACGTGGCATTATTTCTTGTTTGCTTAGGCACACTAAAATGGGAAAATACTATACATACCAATAAGTTCTTATCTAATAGAGATGGGAACACACAAATCTTGTAGTGCAATGGGACCTTACACCCTGAACATTGACATAAAGACCTGGCACAGGCCTCAGAAGAATGGGCATTCTCCATTCACCCCTGATCTAGAGAAGACATCTACAAAACATCCAAGGTTGTCTATAACATCACCTGGAGGCAATCCTCTACCAGGGAAGACCCTACAACTGCTCTGACATCGATCTACTCAAAAGAGACTTCCCTTAACACTGAGAAGACTTAACAAGAACAATGACCTGCTTACGGGACAGGGCTTGCTGTATTGCCCCTTAATTGTGAGGTGAAACTAGAGGATACTTCACACCAGCCTGACTTCAATGTAGGATGTGCAGATTCCAGGATCTTTAATACAGAAACCTGATGCCAACAATAGGACTACATGAAAAATAAAACTGTATTGGCACTACAGACAATGACTTGGATTAAATAAACTAGTTTGCCTGGAGCCTAGAGTTGGTCTTATGCCAGGAAACTTCAGGGGTAGTGGTCTCCTTGTATTTAGACCAAGACTATTCCTTTCTATGACCCCCATATTTTGGTGGGCCTATGCAAACAATATTTGCCATTCTAACACCATTTTACTGTGCCCTTTTGACTAACCCTTAAAAAAAACCTCTTAAACTTTTGATGTCAACTTAAACTAATATGTATGTGCATGAATATATAAAAATACTATGCCTTCAAAGTTAAGGAGTCAAAAAAAAAGAGTGATTTGGGAGAGCAGAAAATTAGATCTTGTTTTAAGGTTCCCTTATTGGAATAGTGTTCTGAATCTGATGTCTAAATTTTGTGTCCCAGAAGAAACATTGTAAGATAGAAACAACAGTGAAACTCATACTCTAGTCGAGGGAACCATCTTTGAATGTCTCTAACTTGGGTGCTGCTGTATCTTGTGTAGATGTTGCCCATCATTGCCCAATATGGAGATATGTTGGTGAAGAATCTGAAGACAGAGGTAGATAAGGGCAAACCCATGACTTTGAAAGAGTAAGTAGGAATGTGGCTGCAATTCTGCTTTGTGGGAAAAGAGCTCGATGCACAATGCCTATTGAATGTGCCTGGACATGGGCTCCTGGTGTCCTCCCTTTTGTCCTGATCTCCTCGGGACTTTGTTGCCCCCCTGTTGTCTATATTCAAAGCACACTGCTAATGGTCACTCTATGTCCCCAACCCTTGACTGATAGAAGTGGATTGGATGAATCTATGGTTTCCCAGGACCCATGCTGGGCAGCTAGCCCCTCACACACACCTGATAAGCAACTTCCAGTCAATGTAATGAGCTAGTACTTGGTTCTGACAGCAGTGACCCTTCACCTGTCCTCCCTTTCTTGTGAATTTACATACCATTCTTGCTGCCTGTGTTGGATTCAGATGTGGAGAGGTACTAATTTGGTTTTTTAATTTCCCCTTTATTCTGTCTCTACTCAGCATATTTGGAGCCTACAGCATGGATGTGATTGCTAGCACATCATTTGGAGTACATGTGGATTCCCTCAACAATCCCAAAGATCCCTTGTTGGAAAATACCCAGAAGCTCTTGAAATTTAATTTCTTCCAACCATTCCTGTTCTTCATTAGTATGTCTACTACTGATTTGGTGGATGGGGATTGAGCCACACCTGTTGATGCTCATGGTTTACTCCTGCCTTTATACAAAACACGGTGTTTTTTTAAATATATTTTTTATTTAAGTAACATGATTATAGTTGGGTTACAGTCACAAACAGAACACCCCCTTCACCAGTATAACATTCCCCCCTCCCAATACCCCCCTCCTTCCTTCCCAACCCCTGCCTGTATTCGAGACAGGCATTCTACTACAGTTATTTGTTTTTAAGTTCAGTAAGTTGTTTTTTTTTCCTAAAGGATAAATATTTAAAAAAATAATAGTAAAGGTTTGACAGTGTCAATCTCCGTTGTTTGCATAGGCCAAAACACAGTGTTTTTATTTACTGCAACAATATGGAAAGAGCTCACTACTATGATGTGATATGTCTGTGTGATTGCTTTGGCTCAGCCATTAACCTGTAAATACCAGCAAATACACAGGAAGTGCCACTTGGCTGAGAACTCCTTTTCACTTATTTTGTTGCTGTTTAAACATTATTTTTGGTAATTTGATTGGTAGAACATGATTGTTTAATCCTGGTAAATTTTGTGGTTTTATTACAATTTCTTTTTCTCTTTTCTTTACTTTATAGTACTCTTCCCATTCCTAACCCCAGTATACAAACTATTAAATATCTCTCAGTTCCCAAGAAGAGTCACTAGTTATTTTAAAAAGTTTATTCAAAGGATAAAAGAAAGTCGTCTCAAAGATAATGAGAAGGTAAGGTCTGCTAGTGGTTGCATAAGACTGTTCACTTTCTTGACAAGTTGTTGAAATAGAGAATGTGACTGATGCATTTCTCTGTCATGTTCACAAGTATTTATGAGTCTGGAAGCATTTAGGCTAAGTGAGTCCTATTATTTGGAAGCAGAGAAGAGACATGGAGAAGAATATTAAAATTGAGTTAGAAATGATTTTCGTTTAACAATAGTTATGGGTATTACCTATAAATAAATATATGTGGAGAGTATTATACTGAGTTAAAATAAGTCAGAAATAGAGGGGCAGAATAGAATATTTACATTCATCTATTGTATATATAAAAAATCAGTAACCTGAGAATAATAGTCAAAGATAATAGAAATGATGGTGGTAAGCAGTTAGGACAGAGAAGGAACCATTAAAGCAATGATAACTGGGAATAATCACTCTGGGCAAGAACTGGAAATTGAAAGGAATTAAAGTGATGTGCAGAATGACCCCTAGTAACAGTTTTGCAAACCACAGTGCATAAAACAAAAAATGGGAATATACAGAGATACAAAGAAAGAAGAAATGTGTCTGCCATAGAGGCAGGTTAGGGGTGGGGTGGGGATGAGAGGAAAATTGTGGAAATTGATGGTGGGGAATGAACACTGGTGAAGGGACAAGTGTTGGAACATTGTATGACTGATATGTGTGTGTGTATGTGTGTGTGTGGTTTTTGGGTCACACCCGGCAGTGTTCAGAGGTTACTCCTGGCTCCAAGCTCAGAAATTGCTCCTGGCAGGCACTGGGGACCATATGGGACACCAGGATTCGAACCAATGACCTGCATTCAATGATCTGCATGAAAGGCAAACACCTTACCTTCATGCTATCTCTCTGGGCCCTGTATGACTGATATTTAATCATCAACAAGTTTCACTTTATATCTCATGGTGATTTAATAAAATTAATTAAAAATACTGAGTTTACCATGGCCTTGGCAGAACGGGTTCTGGGGTATCACTGAGACTATGGTAAGGGTAGTAGATGGAGGTTTTAGTTGCTGGAATATTTTGTAAGTAAAACCAGTATTGTAAATCATGGTGCTTAAAATCAAATCAAATGAATAAAATCTAATGAGTAATTATGTATGGAATTGTTAATAATAAAAATTACTGCTTATAGGGGCCAGAGTGATGGCACAGAAGTAGGGCATTTGCCTTGTGCCCTGCTGACCTAGGAAGGACTCTGGTTCTATCCACCGGCATTCCATGTGGTCCCCCAAGCCAGGAGTGATTTCTGAGCACACAGCGAGGAGTAACCCTTGAGCATCACTGGGTGTGGCCCAAAAAAAAAAAAACAAAAATAAAATTACTGCTTATAATAATTTTCTGGTATTATAACTACTCCAGCACTTAGATGAGATGACCAAATAAATGTGTCTCAAGTCGTTTTCTTCTTCTTCCTCTTCCTCTTATTCTTTCTTCTTGTCTTACTCCTCCTTTACCTCCTCCTCCCCTTACTCCTCCTACATCTCCTCCCCTTCCTCCTCTTTTCTCTCCTTCTCTACCTCCTCCTCTTCCTCCTTCTTCTAAGTCTTTTCTTTTTCTTTTTTTTTTTCTTCTAAGTCTTTTCTATGGGATCACAGCCAGCAGAGTTTAGGGGCTATTTCCGTTCAGCTCATGGGTTTTGCTCCTGGGGATGCTGAGGATATGTGTGACTGGGAATAGTTCCCAGGCCTCCTAAATGCAAAGCATGTGCTCAGCCCATTGGGCAACCTCTCTGGCCTACAAGACTTTTATTTTCCCCTCAGTTCATGGATGGTTCATGCTTCCTGGGGAGTGTATTCTCGGTAAATCCAGTCTCACTTTCTGTGTGGATAGTTTTCTCTGGGCCTGGAGGCTATAGGTCCACTCTTCAGATTGTCCTTCCTTTTTTTTTTTTTTTTTTTTTGGTTTTTGGGTCACACCCGTTTGACGCTCAGGGGTTACTCCTGGCTATGTGCTCAGAAATCGCCCCTGGCTTGGGGGGACCATATGGGATGCCAGGGGATCGAACCGAGGTCCGTTCCTTGGCTAGCGCTTGTAAGGCAGACACCTTACCTCTAGCGCCACCTTCCCGGCCCCAGGTTGTCCTTCCTAAGGCCCATGGTCAACAGGAGCACATCTGCAGAAAGAGGGAAGAATGCTCACCCCATGAATGACACCAAGGATAAGTAGAATTCTGAGAGGAAATGGAACATGGAGATGTTCCCCCAAAAGTTGATGCTGAACTACTCAGAGGGATGAAGGGGAGAAAGTTCATGCTTCATTCTGAGTAGGAGAGATGACAGGGTAGGGAATGGGCAACTCTTTGGCCAGGGGATTGTGTAGAAAGCAAGAGAAATTAGAATAAGGAGAGAGAGGAACAAAGAATCAAATGGACGAGCTGAGCAAGAGTACAGCCAGTGAGGTACTTGCTGAGCATGTGGTCAATCCAGTTTCTATCCTTAGCATGGTATATTGTCCCCTGATCTCACCAGAAATGGTTCCTGGGTGCAGAAGTAGAAGGAAAATCTGAGCACTACTGGGAGGAGAAACTGGAAGAATTACAGAGGAGGGAAAAAAAGGAGAAACAAAGAGGGCACTCAGAGTTGGTTGGCATTTTCTAGAACTATTGCTGAGAATGTTCTGTTGAAAGATAATGATAAATATTAGTCGAACTTCTGCACTTACAGGAGCCATTTGCTAGTAGGTAGGTTAAATTACTGTTTATTTTTCACTTTTCAAGTGACTTACTATTATTTAAGTGTTTTCTTTGATTTTAGCATCGAGTGGACCTTCTTCAACTGATGCTCAACTCCCAGAATTCAAAGACAGTGGAAACCCACAAAGGTAACTACAGAATCTAATATTCCTTGCACAGGGAGAGGAGAAGGTGGATATTGTTCTGCAAATAGGTTTTCTAGCAGATAAAAATTGCTGCCAATTCAAGGATGCATATTCACACAGAAACAAAAGCCAGAAGGATTTCCTGGCAGTTTGTAGGCACAACTCTGTTCCAGGATTGAAAAACAGGAAGCAGAAACAAACAAGTCCTGCCCAAAGTTTGTCAGCATCTTAGACCATCATGGGATGCTATAGGGAGATATTCTGCACAGACATTTCTCAGGCCTGAGACAGTAAATAAGAACCCAACCTGGAAATTTGCAAACAGGACCTCATCACACCCAGACATGCTTTCTCTCATGTTGATGACATGATATAGAGGTGTTGAATCCACTTTGATTTGATTTTTGTGCATGGAGTTAGAGAAAGATCTGAGTTCATTGTTTTGAATGTATTAGATCAACCAGTTTTCTGAACAATTGTTGAAGATGACAGTGCATCTGTAGTATGGCTCTTACCCAGAGCCTTTTTGGTTTTTTTAATATATAGTATAGTTACACCTGAAAAAAGGAAGATTTTGACTTCTTTTTCTATCTAGATGCCCATAATATCTTTTTCTTACCTAATTACTATGGCAACTACTTCTAATACTAAGTTGAGTAGAAGTGGTGAGAGTGGACAACCTTGTTTTGTGCCCAAGTATAGAGAGAAGGCTTTCAGTTTTACAACAAAGAATATAATATTTGCTGAAAGTGAGTGGTAAATAGCTCTGACCATATTTAGAAAAATGTCTTCAACTTCTATTTTTGTTGAGAATTTTTATCATGAATAGGTGCCTTAATTTGTCAATGCTTTCTCTGCTTTACTGATATGACTATTTGATTTTTTTTCTTGTATTCATATGTATATTACATTGACTGACTTGTTTATGTTAAACCATCCTTGCATCCCTGAAAGGAATCCTATTTGGTCATGGTATATTCTCTCATTGATGTGCTATTGGACTCAATCTGCTATTTTTTTTACATTTAAATCGACTATAGTGTTATATTTTTCCATATTTTTCAATTGGCTTTATGTTTTGAGTACAGTTTGAGGTCACAATAAAACTGAATAAGATGTACAATGATAGAATTCTTATAGTTTTATCCTTTTGTCATTTCTTTTTGGGGGTTTGGGTCAAATTTGGCTGTGGTTAAGAATCACTCTTAAGGGCCCGGAGAGATAGCACAGTGGCATTTGCCTTGCAAACAGCCGATACAGGACCAAAGGTGGTTGGTTCAAATCCCGGTGTCCCATATGGTTCCCCGTGCCTGCCAGGAGCTATTTCTGAGCAGACAGCCAGGACTAACCCCTGAGCACTGCCGGATGTGGCCCAAAAACCAAAAAAAAAAAAAAAAAGAATCACTCTTAAAAGGTCCTAGGAGACCATATCTGTTATCAAGCATCAAAGCTTGATGGTGCATGTGCAAGGTATATGCCTTACCATATGTAGTATCTCTTTAACCCATTAAAGTTATTTTATATACCTTAGGCCTACCTATCCACAGAGAAGTTAAGGAGATTCATCTCTTGAAGACCAATTCTAGACTATTTTTGCCATTTTTAAATTTAAAGACTGACATCAGATAGTCAAATCCCTCTCAATTTGACTAAGAATTACATTGGAATTCTCATCATCTTAGCTGTGTTGTTTTCTGTCTATATTTGCTTCCATTTTAGCTATGACTGACGTGGAGCTTGTGGCCCAATCAATTCTCTTTGTTCTTGCTGGCTATGATAGCACTACCAATTCTCTTTCATTTATTATGCATTCCCTGGCCACTCACCCTGATATCCAGCTAAAACTTCAGCAGGAGATTGATTCAACATTTCCCAATAAGGTGAGTGGAGCTGTCTAATATTCCAATGGCATTACACAGATGGAATTAATATGGAATTGAAAATTAATCCCAAATATCCAATCAGCTTAATCTGTTTCTGTCTTCCCAGGCACCACCCACCTATGACACCCTAATGCAGATGGAATACCTTGACATGGTCGTGAAAGAATCTCTCAGATTATATCCAGCTGTTGTCAGACTACAGAGGCTCTGTAAGAAAGATGTGGAGATCAATGGGTTGATCATTCCCAAAGGCACAATGGTGTCTATACCAATCTTATTTCTTCATAAAGATTCAGAACTATGGGTAGAGCCTGAAGAATTCTATCCTGAAAGGTAGATCCTGGCAACCTCATGCCCTTTGCTCTAACCCACATAGCCTTATGCCTCAGAGTACAGTAAACACTTGAATGCTCACTCATTTGATATTCTCTATATGTTTTCATGATTTCTTTTGCCAAAACAACAAAGGTTGACTATCAAATTTTTCATACAGTCGCTTAGAAAATAAAGGATGTTCAATACATTCTTGTTCTTAGACAGACCTCATTAACTATATGCTGTATGTTCTAAAAGACCATTTTCTAAGCAAAGATAGACCTTTAGAGATGGCCATTTAAATGGTGTAATGTTATTGCTAGTATTGTGCTTTTGAAATTCTCACTTTAATGAACAGAAACTGCAAGCAATATCTTTGTGACTCTTGCTCATGTATTTATATGCATACTCAGACACATTTGTTATTATATAAACTGCCAGACTTAACCACTCTCATTTATCAAGAATGTAGATTCTCCTCCCTTTAAGGCTTTCTGTGCTGTTCTTTTTCATTTTCACCATTGGTTAAACCTCTCCATTCCCAAGTTCCATTTGTGAGAATGTTTCTGTCTGTGTGTAGAGTTACTGATCTTGGGGATCTGAAGAGTCCTCTCCACACTGTGCTAAGCATCACCCTGGTGCTGTCTGGAGTAACAGTAAGCCAGATCCCTTTACTTCTCAATTTCTCAGCACTGGCTAGTTCTTTGACAGTACATCAGGGACTCATTATATGTCTTAGACTCTCTTAAGCTTGTCTGGGATCTTTGAGCCACTGTTTGACACTGGGTACAATTCAAATTCAAGAATTTGATGGCTTTTCCTGTTACATCATTTATAGAAATTCTATATTTCTATAAGGGGGATGGACAGAAGGCAAGACCAGAATGTCATATTCTTAGCACAGATGGCTATTTGTGTACCCCCAAAGAATTTTCATTAAAAGACCTGCTGTGGAAACCCCACCCCATTTTGGAGAGTTGGTAAAATTCTGTACAGATATTTTTGAGATTCATGTTATGGTACTGACATTATATTTCTTTCATATTATTTGGTCTAAAATTATTTCTCCCTTCTGCTGTGCATATTCACAGGTCAAAATATAAATTAAATTAAATTAAATTCTCTTTGCCTGGAAAATTTTCAGCACCAAACAAAAACCTAGACAATCTTCTCTCTGTCAGTTCTATTTGCATCAAAAGGCTTGGCCAGGATGTAGCTCTAAGCTGTAGAAACTCCTTACTAGGTAGAAAATTTGCATTTATTTGGCTTGGCTCTTCCACCTACTCCTATTACACAAAACCAGTTCTCCCTGTGGAAAATAGGAATCCTGTCAGGAAAGCTTAGCTCCTTGTTACCCCCAAAAAGCTTTACTTCTGAAACTAACTGGGCAGGATCTGCCTTTGAGATGTTAAAATTAGCATTCTCCCTTCTAATTCAGGACTCATACTTAATATAGCTCCTTTCACCAGAGCCATGTATCCCCCTAGTCACTTAAATTGTTATGTATGTCTAACAGGGCAACTGTTAATGTTTCTGTGTACCAGAAGTATCTGTTATTTGTCAATCTGGACATACCTGTGACTAGCACTTACCCCTTATAAAAATCACTTGGACATAAATTTAGAACACTCATTCTCCCATACTTTCATTGTGTGGTCTCATTTCTTCATATTTCTCTGCCTGTGCATTCACTCTCCTCAAGAGGACTCAAAGAAGTTCTCTAATTAAACCAGACTCCAAGAGCTAGTCCACCTGATGTTCCACTGTTATTCTTGGTGAGAAAATTGTTGAGTGACCTATTTAGGGCATTTTTTGGTGTCTAAACATTTTCCATCACTAGACCACGATCTTCCTCGTGGCAGAATCTTGTTTGCTTGACCTTGTAGAAATGCTCTCCCAGTGGCTTAGACAGTACATATTGAAAAAAGATGTCATACTTGACCAACCCTCTGTTTTCTGGATTAGAGGCCCTCTGTGGTGGCTCCAAGCTCAGCTCTTCCTTTTCCTTTCAATATAAACATAAAATAAGACCATGCATTGGGCTTCTTATTCCACTCATTCCATCATCAGAGAGTATGTGTTGATTGGGTCAGTCTCAGGACAGGCAATTAGATACCTAAATTTGTTTCTTCTTTTAAAAATGTCTTTTATAAAGTGTTGGAGAAAGATACAAAGAGTAAAGTGCTTTGCTTGCAAGCAGCCAACCTGACTTTGATCCCCAACATCACATATTATTATCCCCCAACCTTTCCAGGTGTGTTCCCTGGATCACAGAGCCAGGAATAAGTCCTATAATTCTTATGATCACTGGAGCATAGACAGAGGAGAATTTACTGTACACAGCCAGATATGATACATCAACCCCCAAAAAGTCTATTTTGGAGATTGGTGATCTGGATGCATTTTATATCTATCTGATACAAACGTATTCCATATTGACTTATAGAATAATATATTTTTTTCTCTTGTATCTGTTACCCTCCCCAACAAATGTCAGATAACATCCACACACATTGGTTATTCTACTCCTTTCCTTATATTCAGATTTCCTTAAGGCTACAATCTATTAACATTCCACAACACAATGACTCTACATATAGAATCACAATGCCAAATCAACATCACCTTTAACAAATTTACATATTACATGCAAATTATAATCAAACAGGCATCTAATATTCAAGTACTTAATACCCTGAAGAGATGGAAAAAGAATCAAATGATCAGAACATACTAGAGTAGCATTATCTGCCATTGTAAGTCATCTGATATTAGCTTCTCTTGGGAGACATAGCAAAAATCGGGGAGGGACAGAAAAAGGGAAGAAAAAATGACAAGCTAAGGGGACCAAGTGAAGCTCATCACAAAGAGCAGTGAGTGCAGTTAAAGCAAAGCAGGGTCTACTAGAACAATGATTATTAGAACTAATCACCCTGGACAAAAATCTATACTAAAAGGGTAGAAAGTGACAAGCAAGGCACCCCTCCGTTAACAATAATAAAAACCACACTGTCAAAAAAAAAGAAAGAGAAATAGAGAGAAGCAAATTCTATGCCCTAAAGACACAAAAGGGTGCTGGGTAGAGGGTGGGAGGGGAAAGGGAGACAAATGTGGCAGGAAGGGTTCAGAATGATGTACATTGTATGACTGAAGCCCAGCAAAGAATAATTTGTAATCAATGTTCTTAAATAAAGCAATTAATTAAAAATAAAAATAAATTAAAAGGGGCCTGAGTACAGTGGGTAGGGTGTCTGCCTTCTACTTGGCTGGCCTGGGTTTTATCTTGGCATTACATATGGTCCCTTGAGTCTGCCAGGAGAGATTTCTGTGTACAGAGCCAGGAGTAACCCTAAGTACCACGGAGTGTGGCTCCTCAAAGAAAATAAACAACAAGTTAAGTAATAATTCCTGCCATTGTCCTCAATGAGCATATGATCTACATAAGCTGAACAGAGAAAGAGATCTACTGTTCCTTCAACTGGGATCCTGTCATTCCTACTTGCTCTCAGTATGTGAAAAAGTCACCATCCAGCATATAATTATGGTGTTCAACAATACATTTTCTTTTAAAGAGCATTGACCTCTTCTCCTCAATAAGAACAGAAACCCTATGGAGGATTGGTCTTGGCACAAATCTGTGTTCCACCATTCTCAGAGTCAAATAGCCTCAGGCATATTTCAGCAAATAGCCCTCAAAAGTATCCTTTGTCTTACTGATGAGAAATCTCAGTGAGAACCTAAAACCTCTAACTCTGTTCTGTTCTATTTCACTAACTTTTTTTTTTTTCATTCATGGTCTGCATCCAGGTTCAGTAGTGAGAACAAGGGCAGCATCAATCCTTATGTCTACATGCCCTTTGGAATTGGTCCCCGAAACTGTCTTGGCATGAGGTTTGCGCTCATGAACTTGAAATTTGCTCTTGTCAAAGTATTGCAGAACTTCACCTTCAAACCTTGCAAAGAAACTCAGGTCAGATAGTTAACTTTCTGCATTAGCAATGTTCTGGTGTGGGGGGGGGATATTTTTGAGTAATCTCTCATGTATATACACAGGTGGTTATTCATCCTTCACTGACTTTTTCTACCAGCAAAATATCCCTTTGTAGCCCTCTATTACATCTATGAAGATATAAAGTGCTTGGTTATGGCAGGCTGAATTTGAAGAGATCCATTGGATTCAGTGCAGTTAGTGTCACATGATTATATACAGTCCCCTGGACTTGAGTTAAGTTTAAGTTTGCCTTCATTCCTGTCTACTGGAAGGAAGAACAACTCTGAAGCACCTTGACCACATTAGGATTTAGGAACGATGTTCTTTCCCAATAGAACTAATAGAACTTACAGAAGCAACCATCTATATTTGATCCCCAGCATCCAATCTGACCTCCAGAGCACCACCAGGTGTGATTCCTAAATATAGAGCCTGGAATAAGCCCTGAACATTGCCAAGTATGTCCCCCACACACACACAAAAAAAATCTAAGTTGAATTTTCAGAGTGCTTTAAAAATTTTTTGAGGGCAGAGCAATAGTAAATTGGGTAGGGCACTTGCCTTGCATGCAGCTGATCTAGACTGGGTCCCCAACATCTCACATGGTCCCCCACCCTTCCAAGAATGATCCTTGAGATCTGAACCATGAGTAAGCCCTAAGCACTGCAGGATATAACTAAAATAAATAAATAGATGTATAAATAATTTTTAATTTCTTGCCTTAAGGGCAGGGGAATTCACAGCAGGTAGGATGTTGCCTTGCACTCAGCAGACCTGGGCTCAATTCCCAGCACTCCATGTGGTTGCCTGAGTTCCTGCCTGGAGTTATCCATTAACACAGAACCAGAAGCAAATCCCAAGCACCACTGACTATGACCCTAAAACAAAAATTTTTTAAAGATTGAGTTTAAAATAAGATTATCTCATCATTCAAAAATAACTCAACTGGTGTTTTTGTTTTATTTTTCTGTTATGTTTTTCTTCTTTTTTCCCCTTTCTTCTTTTGAATTGATATTTATAACCTCTAGACATACTCCTCCCTGTTTTTTTCTCTTTGTTTTTTTCTTTTTTTTTTCCAAACAGAACCACATAACTTGAATCATCTTGTTCTGCCTCATAAATTGAAGGGGGAGGGAAATGGATGGTAGGTACCAGGACCAAACCGTCATATGATCATTGAGTGACTTAAACACCAAACCCAAAGTCAAAGACAAAAGAATCGATACCCAATCTACAACAAGCTATACACAGAGGGGACAGTTACACTAGCAGTCTGGGGAACAAAGGAGAGAGATATAGGATGCATGCTGGGAACAGGAGTGGAGGGAAGACAACATTGGTGGTGGGAATGCCCCTGATTCATTGTCACTATGTACCTTAAATATTACTGTGAAAGACTCGTAATTCACTTTGTTCACAATAAAAAATTAAAAATAGGGGCCGGAGAGATAGCATGGAGGTAAGGCATTTGCCTTGCATTCAGAAGGTCAATGATTCGAATCCCAGCATCCCATATGGTCCCCCGAGCCTGCCAGGAGCGATTTCTGAGCATAGAGCCAGGAGGAACCCCTGAGCACTGCCAGGTGTGACCCCAAAACAAAAAAATGTTTATATAAAAATAAAAAGAGGGGCCACAGGGGTGGTGCAAGTGGTAAGGCATCTGCTTTGCATGCTCTAGACTAGGACTGCGGTTCAATTCCCCTGCATTCCATATGGTCCCCCAGGCCAGGAGCAATTTCTGAGCACATAGACAGGAGTAACCCCTGAGCATCACTGGGTGTGACCCAAAATCCAAAAAACTAAAATAAAATAAAAATAATTCAACAATACAAATATAAAATGTATTTCATTGATTCTTTTGTTATTGTTTTGGGGCTTTGGGGAGGGGGTGGTTTCCCTGTCATTTGCAAAGCTTATTTCTGGCTTTACATTAGGTCTCAGGGGATCATATGTGTTGCCAGGGATCAAACCTAGGTCAGACACATGCAAGGCAAAACTATTGTTCTGACTGTCCCATTGATTCTTGTGTAAATTGGTTGGGCACTTGCCTTGTCAGCACGCAGCTGACTTAGACTGGATCCCCAGCACCTCAAGTGATCCCCAATTCTTCCAAGAATAATCCCTGAGAGCTGAACCAGGAGTAAGCAATCGGCACTACAGGATATAACCCCCCAGAATAATAAATTAATAAATAATTTGAGCCAAGTTTGAACATCTCTGAATTTTTGGATGCACTCTTAGTGATGCTCAAAGGTTACTGCTGTCTCTATCCTCAGTATTACTCCTTTTAGCCTATTGGATTCAGTCTCCAGCATTCCATATAGTCCTCCAAGTCACTTGAAGTGAATCCTGTGGGTGAAGTAAGCCCTAAGTATGACCAGGTGTGCCCCTCTCTAAAATTTCAAAATTATATGATGCCAAAATTACTTTTTAATGTTTTCCCAAACATTGGGGACAGGGGCATATTACTGTAGGAAGGACACGTTCTTATTCATGGCTGATCTGGATTCAATTTCTGGCACCCCAAACGCTCCCTCAAGCCCACCTGGAGTGATTCCTGAATAAAGAGTTAGGAGAAAGCTTGAGCACTGCCATGTGTGGCCCACAACCCAAAAACATATACATTTGTGTGTATATATATGTATATATGTATATACATACATACATACATACTTCCCATGAAAGCATTGTTGGTTCCCACTTGTATTCTCTACTTAGCATCTACTTAGCATTTGCTGTTGGGCATGCAAACATGTCATCAGTTCTATTTTTATCAGTTCTACTGTGTTTATTTCACCACTGCAGATTCCTCTGAAAGTTAAAACGCAAGTTCTGGTTCGACCAGAGAAACCCATTGTTCTAAAGATTGAGCCCCGAGAAGGATTTCTGAGTGGAGCCTGATTCTACACTTTGTTCTTCAAAGAATTTGCATCCCAAAACTTCAGAGAAATCAATTTCTTTTGTGAATAAATCTCAGAGATAAAGGTTGACTTTGCTGACTGTCCTTGATGTGTTTCTAGCATTTATATGTTGAGAGTTTTATCTAGCTATACAGGAGTCAGTCAATGAAAATGACTCAACAGTTTTATCAACCAACTCTAAATAACATGAGAGTTATTATGGTGTGTGTATAAAAAGACCAGAATAAGGTTGTAAATGGAATTTTTTATATTTTTTGCTTGGGACCTCACCCAGCGATGTTCATAGCTTACTCCTGACATTGTATTGGGATCACTACTGATAAGACTTGGGGCGATATACTTGAGTTCTGGGGATTGAACTCAGGTGTTCCATGTTTAAGATAAGAAATGTACCTGCTGCACTATCACTTTGGCATCAAGATTGGAATTTAATATATCACTGTTGATTCTTCCCTTTCTCATACACATATAGATAGATGGTGTGTGAGATGCAGAAATGGAAGGGAAAGGAATGGAAGAAATAGGAAGCAAGGAGGGAGAGAGGGAGAGGAGGGGGAAGATGAGGGATGGGATCCTTAAATAGGATGTCCAGGAAAGGGGGAAAAATCTTTTCTTTGTATATACTCTTAAAAGGACAAGTGGGGGGGCCGGGCGGTGGCGCTGGAGGTAAGGTGCCTGCCTTACCTGCGCTAGCCTTGGAAGGACCGCGGTTCGATCCCCCAGCATCCCATATGGTCCCCCAAGCCAGGAGCGACTTCTGAGCGTATAGCCAAAAGTAACCCCTGAGCGTCATTGGGTGTGGCCCAAAAACAAAAAAAAAATTAAAAAAAAGGACAAGTGGGTAAGCACTCTGTATTGGACATAAGATATGCAAGATGGCACAGCAAAGGGCTTTGAGCAGCAGGACATCCAAATGGGTTATATTTTCTGCAATTGTGGGACCATTCTTAGCAGCTATTGTCTTTTAAACTCACCCAATCTGTTTCCCTCCTGTCCCTTTAATGCTGTACCCAGGTGATATAGGATGCTTTGAAGAGTTCTGGGTAGATAAATATAGTGATAAAGTTTAGAAAATATTATTTCAGTTACTCTGTGGTAAATATAAATGGAATACATACCATTAAGAAATAAATAGAGTAGCCAGAGTGATGGCACAATAGGAATGGTGTTTGCTTTGCATGTAACCAAACTAAGTTCAATTCCCAGCACCCTATATGGTCCTCCAAGTACTGCCAAAAGTGATTCCTGAGTGTAGAGACATTGTCAAGTGTGAGCATAGTCAAGTGTGGCCCCAAAACCAAAACAAACCAAAAAGAGATTAATGGTGTAATTTAGGAGAGATATGGTAGTGGAAGTGATGGGGTATGGTTCTATTTAAGCATATTTTGAAATCAAAGCCAATGGTATATAAACAAAAAGTTTCTGATATTATCAAGTATCTTTATCAAGTATCTGATCTGATTTTAATACCAGTTACTAGAAAAGGAAACACAAAAATGGACAAGTATGTTTTAAATGAGCTTAGTTCAAAACATCTTAAATTTTATTTATTTATTAGACAACCAAGTGGAAAAGAATTTAATTTCAGTGTGTAAAATTTTATTTTAAAGAAAGATAAGAATATAAATTAGATAACAAAGTTATAAATATGTTCATAAAATGGGTGAAAGAGGAGGGGGCAGAGTGGTAGCACAGTGGTAGGGAGTTTGCCTTGAACACAACTGACCCAGGACAGATGTGGGTTCGATCCCTGGCATCCCATATGGTCCCCCAAGCCAGGCGCAATTTCTGAGCACAGAGTAGCAGTAACCTCTGAGCACCACTGAGTGTGACCATCCCCCACAAAAAAATAACTCTGATAGAAAGAAAGAAAGAAAGGAAAGGAAGGAAAGGAAGGAAAGAAAAAAAGAAAGAAAGAAAGAAAGAAAGAAAGAAAGAAAGAAAGAAAGAAAGAAAGAAAGAAAGAAAGAAAGAAAGAAAGAAAGAAAGAAAGAAAGAAAGAAAGAAAGAAAGAAAGAAAGAAAGAAAGAAAAGAAAGAGAGAGAGAGAAAGAAAGAGAGAGAGAAAGAGAGAGAGAGAAAGAGAGAGAGAAAGAAAGAGAGAGAAAGAAAGAACGAGAGAAAGAAAGAACGAGAGAAAGAGAGAAAGAAAGAGAGAAAGAGAGAGAGAAAGAGAGAGAGAAAGAGAGAGAGAAAGAGAGAGAGAAAGAAAGAGAGAAAGAAAGAAAGAAAGAAAGAAAGAAAGAAAGAAAGAAAGAAAGAAAGAAAGAAAGAAAGAAAGAAAGAAAGAAAGAAAGAAAGAAAGAAAGAAAGAAAGAAAGAAAGAAAGAAAGAAAGAAAGAGAGAGAGAGAAAAGAAAGAGAGAGAGAAAAGAAAGAGAGAAAGAAAGAGAGAAAGAAAGAGAGAAAGAAAGAAAGAAAGAAAGAAAGAAAGAAAGAAAGAAAGAAAGAAAGAAAGAAAGAAAGAAAGAAAGAAAGAAAGAAAGAAAGAAAGAAAGAAAGAAAGAAAGAAAGAAAGAAAGAAAGAAGAAAGGACATAGGAGAGAGGATGCCAAGTTCCCAACTGGGCAAAATCCAACATTATGATGATAAGGGAATAACAAAGTAATAAAGAATCCCCAATGGAAACAAAACTGGATAAACTGTCAACAGAATAGCTGAGGTTTTCAAAGGGGAGGACAGAGAAAGGACATTGGGACACTAGTGGAGGGTTAGTAACACCCTGGGGTGCTGATGGTGGTGGTGGTGGGATGCAGTACAATTAAAAATAACAATATGGAAAATGTTATAAACAATGCTACCTCATAAACATAACTGGAAATTTTTATTGCACAGCCAATTGGGGCTCAAGAGATAGTACAGTAGGTAGGATGCTTGCCTTCCAAACAGACAACCTGGTTTCCATTTCCTAGCATCCATAGAGACTCATGAGCACAGACAAACTTACATAATTACTAAATACAGAGCCAGGTTACCCCTAGGCATTTCTGGATAGAACCCATAAAACAAATAAATATGCCAATAAGACCTATTATACTTAAAATTGAGAAGAGAAAAGATTGTACACTTTTGCAGAGATCTGGACTCAAGAAATCTGAGATTTGTCCAGAAAAATTTATGAAATTGTCCCAATTCATCGAGCTCTCAAAAGTACAATAGTTATGGTCTTAGACTGATCACATCCCTCCCCAGCACTTTCTTCAGTGCCTTAGCTACATCCTTATTCCGAAGAGTATAAATCAGAGGATTCATTGTGGGAGTAACGATGCTATAGAACAGTGAACCAACCTTGTCTTGAAGTTGAGTACGCTGGGACCTGGGTCTCATATATGAGAAGATACAGGCACCAAACCAAAGAGAAACCACCATAAGGTGAGAACTACAAGTGGCAAAGGCATTTCTCTTACTTCCAGCAGATCGCATCTGAATGACACTGTGGAGGATGAAACCATAGGATGTAGAGACCAGGAGAATGGGAATAAGAAGAAGCAGAATGGTGCTAATGTAAATTGTCATTTCATAAACAGTAATGTCTCCACATACCAACTTCACAACAGCTGGAAACTCACAATAGAAATGGTGGATTTTGCGAGACCCACAGAAAGGAAAGTGCATCAAGATCAAGGTATGAATAAGAGCGTTTGTGGATGCTCCCAACCATGACATGGTGGCCATCATCAGAACCACCCTCCTGTTCATGAGAACAGCATAACGCAGTGGATGGCAAATGGCAACATAACGGTCATAGGACATGAGAGTCAGAAGAATGCACTCGGCACTTCCCACACACAAATAGAGGAAGTGCTGGATTGCACAGCCTACAAAAGAGATGGACTTCCTGCCTGTGAGATAGTTGGTAGCCATCTTGGGGATGGTCGTGGTAAGGTACATCAGATCCATGAGGGACAGTTGACTGAGCAGGAAGTACATGGGGGTGTGGAGCCGGGAGTCAGCAAAGATGAGAAGAATGGTAAGGGAATTGCCACTCACTGCAAAAACGTAGACCACCATGGTCAAGGAGAAAAGAAAGACATGAGTGAGGGAGTCATCAAAGAGTCCTTCCAGGATGAAGTCAGCAAAGGAAGACTGATTGTTCTGCCTCATGGCCCTTCCTCATTCCCTGTGGGAAAAGGAAGTGGGAGCAAATGAATGTGAGAAATCCAGTATACTTAACAATGATACCTTTAGATCTAAGAAAGAATGTTTGAAAATATATATCTACCATTTCGTTTTTGTTTAACAGTCATTAAAATAGCATTCTTAAAATAGCAGTCTTAAAATAGCATTCACTGTCACAAGACAAGGCTACCCTCTCTCACCACTCCTATTTAACATAGTACTGGAAGTATTTGCCAAAGCAAATAGGAAAGAATAATATATCAAGGGCATCCAGATAGTAAAGTAAAAAGTCAAGCTCTCTCTCTTTGCAGATGACATGCTACTATGTTTAGAAAACCTTCAAGGATACCAAAGAGCTTTTACAAACAATAGATTCATATAGCAAAGTGGCAGGCTACAAAATTAACACACAAAAATCAAGGGCTTTATTATACACAAATAATGACAGAGGAGAAATGGACTTTAAAAAAGTAATCTCATTCACAGAAACTCAAATACCTTGAAGTCAACTTAACTAAAGAGGTGAAGGACCTACAAAAAAGAAAACTTCAAAACGCTGCTTCAATAAATAAAAGAGGACATAAGGAAATGGAGACATATACCCTATTCATGGATTGGGAATATTAACATCATTAAATTGGAAATATGCCCCAAAACATTATACAGATTGAAAGCAATTCCTCTAAGGATACCATGACATCAAATAAATGGATCAAACACTCCTGAAATTCATTTGAAACAATAAACACCCAAGAATAGCTATAGAAACCCTTAGGAAAAAGAATATAAGAGGCATCACTTTCCCCAATTTTAAATTGTACTTCAAAGCAATAGTCATTAAAACAGCATGGTACTGGAGTGAAGAAGACAGATCCTCAGATCAATGGAATAAACTTGAGTATTCAGAGAATGTTCCCCAGACATACAATCAATTAATCTTTGATAAAGGGGGCAAGAAAAGCAAAATGGAGCAAGGAAAGCCTTTTCAACAAGTGGTGTTGAGACAACTGATCAAACACATGCAAAAAAAAAAAAGTGCAAACTCAAACTTCCATATAACATCATGCACAAAGGTTAAATCCAAAAGTATTAAAGTCCTTGATATCAGACCCATAACCATAAGGTATATGAAAGAACACATAGATAAAACACTTTATGACATTGCGACTAAAAGCATCTTCAAGTAGGAAACAACATTGTTCAAAGAAGTGGGAGCAGAGATAAACAAATGGGACTATATTAAACTGAGAAGCTTTCCGCCTCAAAGAAAAATAATAACTAGGATACAAAGGCCACCTACTGAATGAGAAACTATTCACCCTTTACCCATCAGGTAAGGAGCTAATATTTAAGATATACAAGTACTGACAGAAGTTAACAATAAAAAAATCTAACCTAATCAAAAAAATGAGGAGAAGAAATAAACAAATACTTGACACTTTCTCAAAGAAGAAATACAAATGACCAAAGGCATATTAAAAATGCTCCACATCGGGCCGGAGAGATAGCATGGAGGTAAGGCGTTTGCCTTTCATGCAGAAGGTCCGTGGTTCAAATCCCGGCGTCCCATATGGTTCCCCGTGCCTGCCAGGAGCGATTACTGAGCATAGAGCCAGGAGTAACCCCTGAGCACTGCCGGGTGTGACCCAAAAACCAAAAAAAAAAAAAAAAATGCTCCACATCACTAATAATCAAGGATATGCAAATCAAAACAACAATGATATACCATCTCATGCCACAGAGACTGGTACACAAAAAAAAAAATAAATAAAAGAACAATCAGTACTTGCAGGGATGTGGGGAGAAAGGAACTCTCAATCACTGCTGATGGGAATGCCATCTAGTCCAGCCTTTATGAAAAACAATATGGAGATTCCTCAAAAAAAACCAAAAACTGGAAATTGGGCTCCCATATGCTCCAAAGGGATATACCCTAGGAACACAAAAACACAATATAAAAATGTCTTCTGAATGTCTATATTAATTGTGGTGTTATTTACAATAGCTAGAATCTGGAAACAACCCAGATACCCTACAACAGATGAGTGGCTAAAGAAACTGTGGTACCTATACACAGTGAAATACTATGCAGCCATCAGGAAAAATGAAGTCATGAAATTTTCCTATACATAGATAGACATGGAAACTAAGTGAAATAAGTCAGAGGGAGAGAGTTAGACACAGAATAGTCTCACTCATCTGTGGAATTTAAGAAAAATAAAAGGCAGGGGCCAGAGTGGTAGCACAATGGTAGGGTATTTTTCTTGCACACTTGCATTCAGCTGACCCAGGATGAATGTGGGTTCAATCCCTGGCATCTCATTTGGTCCCCCGAGTCAGGAGCGATTTCTGACCACAGAGCCAGGAGTAACCCCTGAGCAACCCAGGGTGTGGCCCAAAAAAGAAAAGACAGTATTTTAATAATGCCCAGAGACAAAAGAGATGAAGGCTGAAAGGACTGGCTTAACACAAAGGGTGGTGAGTGCAGTTAGAGAAATAACTACACTTAAACTATCATGACAGTGGTAGTGAGAGAAATAGAATGCCTATCTCAAATACAAGGGAGTGGGGGGAGAGAGATGAGGGTCATTGGTGATGGAAAGGTTGCACTGGTGAAAGGGAGTGTTTTTTTTATATCACTGAAACACAACTACAAACATGTTTGCAATCATGGTGCATAAAGATATTATTTTTAAATAAAATATAATTTACAAAAGAGTTCAAACTTCAGATACATAAATTTATGATATTTCTGGGTTCTTAATTTTTTAATCTTGAATGTCACCACTGACCTGTGTTTGGGGGACTACTCATTGCTAGGTGCATTAGATTAACTCTGGCAGTGCTCAGAGGATCATGTTCTGCAGGGGATGAAACCTGAGACACCCATACACAGGCCACACCTTCGGCCCTTTAAGTCAAGTTTATAAATTCAGCAAGGTCAAACTCAATTAACTAGAGAATCACAACTGCTAATCCTCAATACATTTCTTATAATTCAGCAATAAGTCAAGTAATATATATACATCTATATACATATAATTGCATTGGGGCATACAGACGTATTAACTTCCATATATATTAAAACTAAATCCACACTTTTGGAATACATACATAAAATGACTCATATAAGATGTAGTTAACCAGTTTCATCATCTCTGTAGTCAATGATTCAGCCTCTCTTTGTCATCGGCTCAAAGCACTATAACCATGACAGCCTGAGGGAAGTTTGGTATAGACTCAGCAACAAAAACTTCCATGTATCAAAGCAATCTTACTTGGCATTGCTGAGAGCCCAAACTGCCATGACCAACACTGATTCGCCCATATGACATCATTCCCACGGGCATTATCCAGTTCATTTGTGAAATGTTGATTACATTTGGAGCACTGCTATCATGAAAGAGACAGTTTTTGGCTCTTAGTGGGAAAGACATTTCTTCTGGATATGCATTTGACACTTTTGATAGCATACACTTTTGATACCATAAGAGTCAGCCATTGATTAATGATTAATTTTTTTTTTTGGTTTTTTTTTTTTTTTTTTGGTTTTTGGGCCACACCCAGTAATGCTCAGGGGTTACTCCTGGCTATGTGCTCAGAAGTTGCTCCTGGCTTGGGGGACCATATGGGACACCGGGGGATCGAACCGCGGTCCGTCCAAGGTTAGCGCAGGCAAGGCAGGCACCTTACCTTTAGCGCCACCGCCCGGCCCCTGATTAATTTATTAATAAATTGCTTTATTCAATTTAATGATATTTCACAAATCACTGCTTCTGATTAATATCTCTTTTTACTCCTTATGAAGGAAGAGTGGGACTTCAGTCTGTAATCCTGGAATCCTCTAATCTTATTATATTCTCTATTGGCCTTTAAAAAAACTTTATGGCCTGGGACTCGAAGCAATAGCACAGTGAGTAGGACATATACTGTGTAGTGACTTACCCAGGTTCAATCCCTGGCATCCTATATGATCCCCCAAGCCTGCCAGGAGTAATTTATGGGCACAGCTGGGTATGGCAAAACAAAAAAATTTTATGAACCTTTTGGACCATTCCATTCAAAATAAATTAATTTAATTATAGATTTAATTAATTTTTTTCTAATTTAATTTATTACTCTAATTTAATTTTTCTGATTTAATTAGAGATAGCTAGTTGACAAACCCTTGCATTTATAACAGTATTCTTGAGGCTATGATAAATGCTCTCGTAATCTAACTGATGGTGCTCCCCCCCATCACTAAATCACAAGAATAGCATTAAAGAGGTTGAAATGGGATTAAGTCTTCTATTATAGTCTCTTACACTATGATTTACATAAAAATAATTTGCTTCCTGTCCCTATATTTTTAGGGTCTGCTGACTTAGAGATGTCAATTTCAAATAAAAAATTTCTTACACCAACCAGCATTCCATATATTGAGAGATAAGATTCTTACCTTTTCACTTTGATTACCTCACTGAATCAAGAAGCAATGAAGTAACTTACTGGTATGTTTGATCCTATCAAGGTGAAATTAAGTTGACATTAAGAAAGAACATGTCGGGGGCCGGGCGGTGGCGCTGGAGGTAAGGTGCCTGCCTTGCCTGCGCTAGCCTAGGACGGACCTCGGTTCGATCCCCTGGCATCCCATATGGTCCCCCAAGAAGCCAGGAGCAACTTCTGAGCACATAGCCAGGAGTAACCCCTGAGCGTCACAGGGTGTGGCCCAAAAACCAAAAAAAAAAAAAAAAGAAAGAAAGAACATGTCAGGAATATTGGCATCTTTCTAGGGTATTGTCTATATTCCAGTGACCTGGGACAAAAGTCAAAGGAAAACCACAACCAACCAATCCACACAGGGCAGTTAAAGGCCCACACACTTCAGGAATAAAGACTTGGACCAGGGGGCAGGAGAGATAGCACAGCCGTAGAGTGTTTGCCTTGCACACAGCCAACCAAGGATTGATGGTGGTTTGATCCTGGTATCCCATATGGTCCCCTGTGCCTGCCAGGAGGAATTTCTGAGAGCAGAACCAGGAGGAACCCCTGAGTGCTACTAAGTGTGACAGAAAAAAAAAAAAAAAAGACTTGACGCACGCCACTAAGTGATCAAGAGTTGTGACTGTGGATAAAGGAAATTAAAAATGGGTCATGAACCCATCCTATAAGGGTCAGGCCTCCACTAACAACTTATGAATAGATCCCTAATGTCTTTTTTATATGTGGGTATGAGTTTGTATACAATGGACTCCTTTTTGTCTGCCAAACCTACATTGTATATATTGTATATAGGCAATTCATGCCTATAGTGTATATAGCCCATCTTATATATTATCACCCCTTCCCCCCCTTCAGAATTTTTCTGTCCTCTTATCCCCCTCAATTCTGACTCGTTATCTCTCCCTATTTAACCCTCTTTTGTTTGTTTATTTTTGGACCATACCCAGTGACGCTCAGGGGTTATTCCAGGCTAAGAGCTCAGAAATCACTTCTGGCTTGGGGACCATATGGGACGCCAAGGATCAAACCTAGGTCCATCCTGGATCAGCCGCATGCAATGCAAACACCCTGTGCTATCGCTCTGGCCCCCTATTTAACCCTCTTTACCCTCAGCTCTTAACTCAGTAGGTACCAAGTCTGACCTCCTGCCCCAATAAGCAACCACCTAGCTCCCAAATCAAAAAGACACCCTCTCCGGAGAGATAGCACAGTGGCGTTTGCCTTGCAAGCAGCCAATCCAGGACCAAAGGTGGTTGGTTCGAATCCTGGTGTCCCATATGGTCCCCGGTGCCTGCCAGGAGTTAATTCTGAGCAGACAGCCAGGAGTAACTCCTGAGCACCGCCAGGTGTGGCCCAAAAACCAAAGAAAAAAAAAAAAAAAAAAAGACACCCTCTCAGTCCCAAATCTCATGCCCCAGCAAGAAGCTGCAAACACTACTCCTGCTGACTCATTTTATATGGCCCTTCTTCTCACCCCCCCAAATGTAGACTGTTGCATGCTATTGGATTCAGCTCCAGAAAGACCCCCAGTCCAAGGACACTACCTGATCCCTTACTGCTGCAAACCACTTCTCAAACTCAACAAGACTATGGTGTGGGATGAAAATGTGCCCTGGATCTCACACACACACAAGAATATCTCAAAAGACTTAATAGGGATATCTATATTTTCCTTATATGTTTAATACCTTAATAGTCTTAGTGTGTTTATTTTCAAAGGTATATATAGTCTCCTCCATCCTTTTTAATTATTAATTTATTTTCATTTTTGTTAATTTCACTTGTTTTGGTTCCGCTTGGTATAAAATTCTAAAAGAAAAAGTCCTGCTTGGGAGAAAAGCTCAGGTCAAAAACATGGCACAGAGACTATATAGCCTGTCATTCTTACCCAAAAATGTACCAACAATATAATATGGCACTCTTTCCTTTTGCATAGGCATACCAAAAAAAAAAAAGAGGAAATCTTATGTATAGAAACAAACTTTTATCTACTAAGGATAAGAACCTATACATTTTGGGGCCAGAGAGATAGCATGGAGGTAAGGCATTTGCCTTTCATGCAGAAGGTCATCTGTTTGAATCCCGGCGTCCTATATGGTCCCCCGTGCCTGCCAGGAGCAATTTCTGAGCATGGAGCCAGGAGTAACCCCTGAGCACTGCCGGATGTGACCCAAAAACCACAAAAAAAAAAAGAACCTATACATTTTAAGGGGCCGGAGTGGTGGTGCAAGAAGTAAGGCATCTGCCTTGCCCACGCTAGCCTAAGATGGACTGCGGTTCAATCCCCCAGCATCCCATATGGTTCCCCAACCCCTGAGCATCACTGAGTGTGGCCAAAAAAAAAAAAAAACCCATATATTTTATAATACAGGGGCACCTCCCTCCCTGAATATATATCATGAGGACCTGACTCCATATGATCAGACAGCAACTGTCCAACCCCGATCACAGATCCCAAACAAAGATCCAGCACAGCCCCCTGCAACAGTATCAGGAACCACACTCCCCTTGAGGAATCCCTAATACCGCTGTGGCACCAATTTGAGACAGGTTGAGACAACAACCTGACAATGAGGAAACAGTGAAAACTTGATCCAAGAGCAGGTTGCCCCATCTTATCACCTAATGGTAAGATGAAATCAGAAGACATGCTGTCCTTTGATCTATGAAAAAAACAAGATCACTATTTATAGAAGACAGATTTCGACAACCATGACTGCACAGAACTTTTCCTGGGACTAAAAAGAAAGATCCTAGCCTAGGCTTCAGTCTAGGATTTGTACAAAAACCAAGATCTCTAATACCAGAGATCTAACTTTGACAACCATGACTGACCAGAACTTCTGGAGCCATAAGGAAAGGCTCTATCCTAGTCTTCAACCTAGGATCTGTGCAAAAACCAAGATCACTAATTACAGAAGACTGATTACAACAAATGTGACAGAACAGATCTTCTAGAACCATAATGAAAGACTCTGTCCTAGACTTTGTCCTAGGATCTGTTGAAATACCAAAATCTCTAACTACAGGGGACTGATTTTGTCATCCACACTGAGCAGAAAGTTTCCTGACACCATAAAGAGACCTTGAGGTTCTATAATGAGCATGTATGGAGCCTGTACTTGCTCCCATGACAGTATCCTTCAAGGGTAGAGAAACTCTGTATGTTTTATGCCAAGGGGATTCTTTTTCTAACTTCCCCAATATGTATTATGCCTATACAAATAAATAAATAAATAAATACATAAATAAATACATAAATAAAAGTCTTGCCCTTCTTTTTTTTCTTTTTTTCCTCTTTTTTCTTTTTTTCTTTCTTGTAGTTGTTGTTTTTTTTTTGTAGTTGTTGTTTTGATGATGGGTTTTTGTTGCTGCTGTTGTGTTTTTTGTCATTGCTTGTTTTTCTTTATTTTTTGTTTTTGTTTTTTCTTTTTCTGCTTTCTTCTTTTAAATTGATATTTATAGCTCTAAATGGACTCCTCCCAAGTTTTTTCTTTCCTTTTTCCAACATAACTTGAATCATCATTTTTCCCTCCTAATTTGGGGGGGGGGAATGGATGGTACCAGAAGAAACTAATCATATGAACATTGAGTGGAAATAAAAAATGATCAGACTTAAGCACCAAACTCAAAGTCAATGACACCAGAATCGATACCCAATCTCCAACAAGCTATACACAAAGGAAATCTATTACATTAGCAGTTCATGGGGCAAAGCGGATAGTACCAGGAGCAACCAGTCATATGAACATTGAGTGGAAATAAAAAACTGGGGCAAAGCAGGAGGTATGGGATGCATGCTAGGAACGGGGTGGAGGGAGGACAACACTGGTGGTGGGAAAGGCCCTAATTTATTGTCACTATGTACCTTAAGTATTACTATGAAAGACTTGTAATTCACTTTGATCACAATAAAAATTATTTTATAAAATGGGTCATGAAATAATACCAACCAATAATACCTGATCAGCAGAAATGAAAATGTAATAGTTGACTTTGGAAATATTGGGGCATTTGGAACATTTATTTCTTTGGATAATAATTAAAGTATAGCTATGCCAAATAGTTTGATGTGTCCCCCTTAACCATGTTTTTTTAACATAATTCTCTTATTTAAAGCCAATCTCATATTGAGAATTTAACACATTACAAAAGACATTGGCAGAATAAATTTCAACCAAAGAAAGAAACAGATTTTAGATCCTAGGGATTATTGTAAATTATTGTGTTTTAGATTCCCTTATTGGGAAAATATTCACATTCACAGTTTTATATATAAGATTATTCTATCATCCTAGTTGGAAAGAGAGCTTGATTCTGTCTTTATTAGTTGATTAAATGTTGTCAAAGAGGTGTGTGTGGGCACCACATAGAACCATAGCAAGGTATACATTCACTTATGTATCTGAAAACAAGAGATATAAATACTGGGTAGAAATTAGTCTTCAAATATAAATCATACTACTAAAGCCAAGGTTAAAAGACTTAGCTAGGAAAATCTTCCAATGGTCATTATTCCAATTTACACATGAATATTGATCAGAATGAGAACTACTTTGTATAAAGTCTACCTCAAAATGTAAAGTATAGGGCCAGAGCGGTGACACAAGCAGTAAACTGTCTGCCTTGCCCATGCTAGCCTAGGATGGACAGCAATTCAATCCCCCAGAGTCCCATATGATCCCCCAAGCCAGGAGCAATTCTGAGCGCAAAGCCAGGAGTAACCCCTGAGCATCACTGGATATGGCCCCCCAAAAAGTAAGAGTAAAGGTATAATAGTATGTATATATGCTACTCATTTTTCTTTTTGCCTCATAAATATCTTCTGAGATCTCAAACATGCCAACTTAAATACATCCATTTTTTAAAAAATACATCCATTTTAAAACAAATAAATCACAGTGATTACTTTTTTTTGGGGGGGGGTCACATCCGGTAGCGCTCAGGGGTTACTCCTGGCACTACACTTAGGAATCATTCCTGGCAGGCTCGGGGGACCATATGGGGATGCCGGGATTCAAACCACTGTCCTTCTGCATGCAAGACAAATGCCCTACTTCCATGCTATCTCTCTGGCCCCAGTGATTGCATTTTTAAAGTACAATGCGGCCAGTAAGAAACATTTACTACATTTCATCCTTTTGGCTCTCAAACTCTGTTTCTGAATAAGTAAGAACTAATGTTCACCCCATCACTCTAATTTAATGTAAAAAATAAAAATACATGTTACTTCCCCACTTCTCTTCATCTGTCTCCATCTTCTCAGGAAATCTCCAGAGCAAAGATTTTCCCATCTTCACTTTTATGTCTCTTTTTCTCTTTTAAGTAACTCTTTTAAATATTTTCACATTCTTATCTGGGATCCTCAAATAACTTGTTTCTTTGATGTCTCAGAAAATGTCACTACTGAACCAAACAACGTTCTATCTTAAAGGTTAAGAAAATAAACTGAGGGGCCAGGGAGATAGCACAACAGTAAGTCGTTTATCTTGCATGTAGCAGATCCAGGACAGACATGGTTCAAACTGACAGGGAGCCAGAGTGATAGCACAGTGGGTAGGGTGTTTGCCTTGCACTTGACTGACCTGGATTCGATCCCCAACATCCCCTATGGGGCCCAGAGCCTGCCAGGAGTGATTTCTAAGAGCAGAAATTAAGCCAGATTACACCAGATTAAGCTCTGAGCACCAGTGGGTGTGGCCTAAAAACAAAACAAAAGGAAAAAAAGAAACTGACGGTGTCTATGTATAGAATGGGTTCCCCAAAAATGCTGCCTGGAAAACTCACTCCCTAACCTTCACTTACCTGGTAAGTAGTTGATTTCACCTTGTGAGCAAAACAAGTAGAGAAGTGAAACAGGAAGGAAGACAGGTCCTCTAGGACTCTCACATATTGGCTATTGATTATGCAAGGAAACATTTTCTGAGAGAGCTCCGCTGACTTCCTTATCTAGACCCAGAAATTACTGAGGAGCAGTCATAAGGGGACAATGTCCGCACAGCCCTTGTTTGCACTAATTTTCATGTGACCAAAGCACACCAGGAACACCCCCATGGTGTTGTTTCCGCAATCTGGACTTCAATTTTGACCTCCCTGCAAGCACCCAGCAAGCAAAAATGAATTAACTAAGCCTCTTTACCCTCCATTAATTAAAGCTTAAGTTCATGCGAGTGCATCCATGAATGTTTATCTGCATATGCTCTCCATCCCAACAGAGCAATTGAGGGCTTGGGCATTGAGACTATCCAAGAATGTTACCTAAGAGCTACACTAGATGACAGCTTAATGAGTAAGTCTGAAAAGAAAGCTTGTTTTCCCTTATGTTGAATTACAGAAGGCTTGTTTCTGCTTAGCTTTCCATGCCCTCCTCTAAGAGAAAAAAATTTGGCTCTAGCACTGGTGGACTTAGAATACATTTCTTGCTCACTCCATGGATGTTTCCTTAGCAAGAGCCACAGAGCTTTTACAGTGAGGAGAGACTTGGCCTGGCTAAGCCAATAGAGGAGAGACGAGCATCACTTGGGAGTCAGGAAGCAGCTGCCAACCCATGAGGACCTATGCTGGCAACTATGGCTAATTGTGGACATTGAATATCTGACCAGAAAGCTTTCAGCCCAGAGACACATCCTGAATCCCTGTTGGAGACCAGACCTCAAGATGCCAATTAGACTTGCTCTGGGCACTGAGATCAGCATTCCCAACAGGCTTTGTTTGCAGCTTTTGCCAGGGAACTGGGGGCTAAGGTATTATTGGTGTGTGGCCAGGAGAATAGTTTGGGAATTTTTTCTCCAAAGTCCATTAATCCAGGGAAAGAAACATTTTTTAATGTCCCTGGTTAGATTTTTTATCCTGGGAATCTTAAGTAACATGTGTGTGTATCATCTGAAATGACTAGTCACTATTTTTCTTCTAAACTTTTCTGTTTGTTTTTGGAGCCATTCTCAAGATACTCAGAGCTTACTCATGGCTTACTCTCAGTGGTCACTCCTAGGGGGGTCTAGAGGGGTCTTAGGGACACTCTGCAGTGTCTGAGATAGAACCCAGATTGGCCACATGCAAGGCAGATGACTTATCCACTGGACTCTCTTTCTTTTTACTCTTAATATTTTCAGGAATCTCTAGACTTTTCTTTCTTTTTTTTTTTTTCGGGCCACACCCGTTTGATGCCCAGGGGTTACTCCTGGCTAAGCACTCAGAAATTGCCACTGGCTTGGGGGGACAATATGGGATGCTGGGGGATCGAACCGAGGTCCTTCCTTGGCTAGCACTTGCAAGGCAGACACCTTATCTCTAGCGCCACCTCGCCGGCCCCCTCTAGACTTTTCTTTAAATGATCACATAGTTAACAAATCTCTCACAGCCTGAGTATTACCTTTTCTCTGAATCCTCCCAAACAATATATTGTATGAGAATTGATCCCCTTAATAAACCCCACTGCCAGGATGGGAAATGATCCTAGGTAAGATTATTTAGATATTAGAATGCAAAGGGGGGGAGCAGGAGAAATAGCACAGCGGTAGGGCATTTGCCTTGCAAGCAGCTGATCCAGGATGGATGGTGGTTCAAATCCCGACATCACATATGGTCCCCTGTGCCTGCCAGAAGCGATTTCTGAGCACAGAGCCAGAAGTAACCCTGAGCACCGCCAGGTGTAACCCAAAAGCCAAAACAAAACAAACAAACAAAAGTAGAATGCAAAGGTTTGCCATAATGCCCCTAGGAAAGAATAAAATAGAACAAACATAAAGAGGCTGAAAAAATAAGAGGCAAGCATAATAGCATAAGAGTGTTTAGGTTATTTTAGACTAAGGACAGCATGAAACTTGTCACAACTCTATACACTTAAGGTTCCTGCTAATTAGTGGTGTGCAATTTCTCAGCTTCTGGTCTGTATGTTAATGTCTTCTTACTGTATGTTAATGTCTGTAAATTTAAACAATATCAGACCCTGAGGCTGGAGAGATAGCATGGAGGTAAGGAGTTTGCCTTGCATGCAGAAGGTCATTGGTTCGAATCCCGGCATCCCATATGGTCCCCCGAGCCCGCCAGGAGTGATTTCTGAGCTTGGAGCCAGGAGTAACCCCTGAGTGCTGCCGGGTGTGACCACCCCCCCCCCAAAAATCAGATCTTGTGGGGGAGCAATGTGGTACTGGATAAATATCCAGCCTGCCAGAACTTTCCTGGCTGCTCAGTGATATCAAAGCTTGGTGGTTTGGAAAGGATACTGAAACTTAATGCTTAGATAGTGTGTATTCATTTGTTTGCTTGTTTCATTCTTTGCAACCAGGCTCAGGAGCCTAAGCTGCAGGGCCTTTTCAGCAGGATTAACACTGCTATATTTTTTCTGTTTTAATATAAACTACTCTAACAAGTCTTCTTATATGGCTGTTGGCCTTGATGTCTTCTTCAAGAAGTTTAAGATCAGAGTCCCATGTCTTGGTTGTAGTTGTGCCTTTGTCCCAGCAGCATTTCTTGAAGATGGCATTCTTTCTCCAGTGTATGCTCACCTTCATAAGCCACCATATGCGTATGGATTTACTTCTGGCCTCTCAGAACTTTTTCATTCATCTGTGTGTCTGATTTCTTGCAGTGCCATGTTGTTGAGATTACAATGGGGGGGCGTGGTTAGAATAGTTTGAATTCAGGACATGAGACTTAATTTTGTTTCCTTTTTTCAAGATTTGTGTTCTTTGGCCTTTTGTGTTCTTTTAGGTCTTCAAATAAGTCCTAGTATTGTTTGGGACCTGGAGAGAGTAGAGCAAGTAGGGCACTTGCCTTGCATGCAGCCATCCTGGTTCAATCCCCAGCAATCCTTCCAGTTCCCAAACCTGCCAGGACTGGTTCTCAACTGCAGAGCCAGGAGTATAAGGCCTGAGCACTGCCAGTGTGGCACAAAAACAAATAAAAACAGAAAATATATTTATATGTTTGTTCTGTTCAAGTAAAATTGCCATCAATGTTTTGAAAGAGATTGTACTGATTATTATTATTGATTTATGTAAAAATGGCTATTTTTAATTTGTTTTTGTTTGTTTAGGGGCCACAATCAGCCATGCTCTGTAATTACTCGTGAATCTATGCTCAGAAAGCACTACTAGTAAGCATGGGAGACCATATGAGATGCTGGGGATCAAACCCAGATTGGCCATGAGCAAGGCAAATCCTGTTATTCCTCTGGCCCCCAAAAATGGCTATTTTAACAATATAAATTCTTTTAATCTATGAATATATGAATTGAAAGAATGTCCTTTCATTCTTCACCTTCTTCAGTTTCTTTCAATAGTCTATTAACTTTATAAAGCATATATATTTTACTTTTGTTTGTTTGGTTTGGTTTGGGTTTTGGCTTTAGGGCCACACCTAACAATGCTTGGGAGTTATTCCTGGCCCTGTGCTCAAGAATGATTTCTTGTGGCACTCAGGGGACCATATAGGATGCCAGGATCGAACCCAGGTTTGCCACATGCCAAACATGTACTCTCTCTAGCCCCATATTTTACTTTCTTGATTAAATTTTTTCTAGGTGTTTAATCCTCTTCACTGGAAATAGAATTGTTTTGTTAATCTTTCCCTTTCAGATTTTATTCTTGGGTTTAGAATTGCAGTAGGTTTTTGAATATTGGTTTTGGAATCTGATACCTTTCTGTTCTTGTTCATTATTTTATCTTTAAATTTTTTTTATTGAAACCTTTGTGATTTACAAAGTCCTTCATTGTTGGGTTTTAGACATACAGTGAATCAGGGCCAATCCCACCACCAATGTCAACCTCCCTCCACCAACATTCCCATATTGCATCCCATAGCACCACTCCCTGCCACCCCTGCATGCCTGTATAACAGGCCCATTTTAAGTTTTGATTTTTTTCTCTTTTTAACTTTAATATTATTGGAAGCATTGTGATTTACAAAGTCCTTTATGATTGGGTTTCAGACATCCCACCACCAGTATCCACCTCCCCTCCACCAATGTTACCCAGATATATTCCAACATCCCTTACACCCCAACCTTCCAGTAAACAGGCTAATTTTAATTTTAGATTATTTGGGTCTCTTGATTCCATTTTTGTTGACTTTAGCTTAGATATTTAGTTCTATCCTTTTTTAACACCATCAATGCACCTGAAACCATTTGGCACCTGGCCCCCATCCTTTCATATCTGTGTTTCTCCTCCTTCACTCAGTTTCTTTCCTCCTCCTTTCTATACTCTGTGGCCATGGGTGTTCGAACCATTTCCATTTAGACCATTGCATTTCTTCATACAGTTTCTCTAAATACCACGTATAACTGATATCATTATATATTTATCCTCTTCTAGCTTACTTCACTTAACATAATATCTTCCAGTACCATCCATGTTGCTGCAAATTACATGTTGCATCATTACTTACAGCTATGTAATATTCCACTATATATATGCCACATCTTCATGATCCACTTGTCTATTATTGAACATCTAGGTTGATTTCAAATATTAGTTATTATAGTGGGTGCTACAATGAATAGTGGTGTGTATACATCCTTAGGGATTTATGTTTTGTTTTTCTGCCCTGGGAATAGATACCCAAAAGTGGGACAGGGACAGCTGGGTCATATGCAGCTCAATTTTGAGTTTACTGAGAATGATCCATACTTGTAAGGTGAACCTAAAATCCTAAACAAAGATGTTCCTCCAACTTCCTTTTCCCAGTTACCTCTTTCTTTTTTTTTTTTGTTTTTTGTTTTTTGTTTTTTGTTTTTTTTTTGTTTTTGGGCCACACCCTGTGACGCTCAGGGGTTACTCCTGGCTATGCGCTCAGAAGTTGCTCCTGGCTTCTTGGGGGACCATATGGGACGCCGGGGGATCGAACCGCGGTCCGTCCTAGGCTAGCGCAGGCAAGGCAGGCACCTTACCTCCAGCGCCACCGCCCGGCCCCAGTTACCTCTTTCTTTGATATGTAAAAGCCCACTGGATAGTTAACTTGTTTCTGACTCAACCTTCCCTCTCCTGGTATTGGGAGTTGGTTTGAATAAAGAAGGTAGTTCTGGCTTTTGGTTGGTGCAGAGAGAGCTGATGGCAGAAAAGACCATGAAGTGAAAAGCAGACTGACTCTTATCCTAACTGCTTGATGTATTCTTTCCCCACTGCTATCCTGTTTTATCAGACTGGTTCACATATAGGGTTAGAAACATGAAGTGTAGAATGAAATCACAACTCATGTATTTTTATTTTACACATACTGTTATCCACTGAGGTAGACCAGGCAGCGTTCCCACCAGTAATGAATGAGAATTCCTTTTTCACCACATCCCCACCAACAGTTCTGTTCCCAGTATTTTTGATATATGGCATCCTCACTTGTTTAAGATATCTCATTCTTGGGAGCTGGAGAGACAGCATGAAGATAAATTGTTTGCCTTGCATGCAGAAAGACAGTGGTTCAAATCCCAGCATCCGATATGGTCCCCGTGCCTGCCAGGGGCGATTTCTGAGCATAGAGCCAGGAGTAATTCCTGAGCGCTGTCGGTGTGATCCAAAAACAAAAAACAAAAAACAAAAAAAATCTCATTCTTGTCTTGATTTGAATTTTTCTAATAATAAGTGATGATGATCATTTTTTCATGGTCTTTTTTTCATTTGGTCTTTTTTTTTCCATTGGTCTTTTCATTTTTTTTCATTTTTTTCTTTTTTCATTGGTCTTCATTAAAGAAACATCTGTTTATTTCCTCTCCTCATTTTTTGTTTGTTTTGTTTGTTTTTTGTTTTGGGGCCACACCCAGTGACACTCAGGGGTTACTCCTGGCTATGCTTTTAGAAATCTCTCCTGGCTTGGGGACCATATGGGATGCCGGGTATCAAACCTTGGTCCATCCTGGGTCAGCCATGTGCAAGTAAATGTCCTACTGCTATGCCCCTACTCCAGCCCCTCCTCTTCTCATTTTTTTTTTTTTAGTTTTTGGGTCACACCTGGCAGTGCTCAGGGATTACTCCTGGCTCCAAACTCAAAAATCAACCCCCAAGAGGCTCAGGGGACCATATGGGATGCTGGGATTTGAACCACCATCCTTCTCCATGCAAGGCAAATGCCTTACCACTGTGCTATCTCTCCGGCCCCCTCTCCTCATTTTTTGACGGGAGTTTTAAATTTTGTGGAGTTTTTCACCATTAAGAATAATGTTGTGCATCAAAAAATGGGGAGAAGAAATGAACAGACACTTTGACAAAGAAGAAATACAAATGGCCAAAAGACACATGAGAAAATGCTCCACATCACTAATCATCAGGGAGATGCAAATCAAAACAACAATGAGATACCACCTCACACCCCAGAGAATGGCACACATCACAAAGAATGAGAATAAACAGTGTTGGCGGGGATGTGGAGAAAAAGGAACTCTTATCCACTGCTGGTGGGAATGCCGTCTAGTTCAACCTTTATGGAAAGCGATATGGAGATTCCTCCAAAAACTGGAAATCGAGCTCCCATACGATCCAGCTATACCACTCCTAGGAATATACCCTAGGAACACAAAAATACAATACAAAAAAAACCCTTCCTTACACCTATATTCATTGCAGCACTATTTACCATAGCAAGACTCTGGAAACAACCAAGATGCCCTTCAACAAACGAATGGCTAAAGAAACTGTGGTACATATACACAATGGAATATTATGCAGCTGTCAGGAGAGATGAAGTCATGAAATTTTCCTATACATGGATGTACACGGAATCTATTATGCTGAGTGAAATAAGTCAGAGAGAGAGGGAAAAATGCAGAATGGTCTCACTCATCTATGGGTTTTAAGAAAAATGAAAGACATTCTTGCAATAATAATTTTCAGACACAAAAGAGAAAAGAGCTGGAAGTTCCAGCTCACCTCAGGAAGCTCACCAAAAAGAGTGATGAGTTTAGTTAGAGAAATAACTACATTTTGAACTGTCCTAATAATGAGAATGTATGAGGGAAATGGAGAGCCTGTTTAGAGTACAGGCGGGTGTCGGGTGGGGAGGAGGGAGACTTTGGACATTGGTGATGGGAATGTTGCACTGGTGATGGATGGTGTTCTTTACATGACTGAAACCCAAACACAATCATGTATGTAATCAAGGTGTTTAAATAAAAATAAAATAAAATAAAATAAAAAATAAATAAATAAAAAAGAATAATGTTGGGGGCCTGGAGAGATAGCACAGCGATGTTTGCCCTGCAAGCAGCAGATCCAGGACCAAAGGTGGTTGGTTCGAATCCCGGTGTCCCATATAGTCCCCTGTGCCTGCCAGGAGCTATTTCTGAGCAGACAGCCAGGAGTAACCCCTGAGCAACGCCGGGTGTGGCCCAAATAACAAAAACAAAAACAAAACAAAACAAAACAAAAGAATAATGTTGGGGGCCGGCGTGGTGGTGCTAGAGATAAGGTGTCTGCCTTGTCAGTGCTAGCCTAGGACGGACCGCAGTTCAATCCCCTGGCTCCCCTATGGTCCCCCAAGTCAGGAGCGACTTCTGAGTGCATAGCCAGGAGTAACCCCTGAACGTCACCGGGTGTGGGGCCCCCCCCCAAAAAAAGAATAATGTTGGCTGCTGGCTTTTATAGATAGCTGTTACTAGTTTGTGGAAAGTTCCTTTCACACTCTTTTGCTAAAGGTTTTAATCATGAATGGGTGTTGGATCTTGTCCAATGCTTTCTCTGCATTAACTGACATAATCATATAATTTTTGTTGGTTTTTGGTTATTTTGGGGGGTTTTTTGGGGGGTTTGGTGGGGGGGGGGGTTGGGGTTTTTTTGTTTGTTTGTTTGTTTGCTTGTTTTTGGGTCACACCCAGCAGCGCTCAGGGGTTACTCCTGACTATATTCAGAAATGCTCCTGGCAGGCTCAGGGGACCATATGGGATGCCAGAATTTGAGCCACTAATCTGCATGCAAGGCAAACTTCTTACCTCCATGCTATCTCTCCGGTCCCATGATTTTTACCCTATCTTTTATTGATGTAGTGTATGATGTTGATCGACTTGCTTATATTGAACCATCCTTGCATCCCCAGGATGAAATCCACTTGATCAAAATGTATAATCTTTTTGATGTGTTGTTGGATTCAGTTTGCTAAGATTTTGTTAAGAATTTTTGCATCAATGTTTATCAGTGAGATTGGTCTGTAGTTTTCTTTCTTGGTAATATCTATATCAACTTTGGAAATGAGAATAATGCTTGTTTCATAAAGTATTAGGGAAGATTTCCATCTCTTTGATATTTTGGAAGAGTCTAAGATCAATGGTAGTAACTCTTCTCCGAATGTTTGATAAAATAAATAATCTGTAAACCCATTTGGTCCTGGACTTTTATTCTTGGAGATATTCTTAATTGTTGTTTTAATTTACTTACTTGTGGTTGGCATAGTTAGACTTTCTATTTCCTCCCCATTCAGTTTTGGAAGATTATATGTTTCCAGAAACCTGATCATTTCTTCTAGGATCTCTAGCTTAACAGAGCATAAATGTTCATAATAAACTATCATGATGTCTTTTATTTCTAGGGGTTCTGTTGTAATTTCTCTCCTTTCATTTCTAATCTAATCTATTTGAACATTTTCTCTTTTTTCCTTGTGAGACTTGCCAATGGTTTGTCTATATTGTTTATTCTTTCAAAAAAAAAAAAACCCAGTTCCTGGTTTCATCAATTCTTTGTATTGTTTGCCTTGTTTCTATATTGTTGAATTCTGCTCTGGTTTTTATTATTTCTTTTCTTCTGCTGTGTTTGGGTTCCTTTGTTGTTGGTTTTCCAGATATTTAAGGTGTGCCTTTAGGTTGTTGATTTTGTCTTTTCTTCTCTCCTCATATAGGCCTGTATTACTGAGTTTCTCCCTAATTCTGCTTTTGCTTTAGCCCATAGATTTTGTTAATTTGTTTCTTCATTATCATTGCTCTCAAGGAATTTCTTAATTTCTTCCTTGATTTCCTTCTTGTTGAGCAGCATGTTGTTCAGTCTCCAGGTATTAGACTTTCTCCACATCTTTTTACAATCTTTATCTTTGTGGCATTGTGGTCTGATAAGTATAATTCTTGGTAGACTATATATACATATATATACTTACATATATATATATACACCTTGTTATAATTCTTACAGATGTGATTTTTTGTAAGTTAGACTTGTATCTTAAGATGTGATGTGTCCTCGAAAATGTTCCATGTGAACTTGAGAAGAGTCTATTTTCAGTTTTTTGAGGATGAAAGGCCCTGTATAAATCAATTAGTCCCAGCTCTTCTAGTTTCTCATGTAGGGCTTTGATGTCTTTGTTAATGTTCTGCCTGGTGAATCTTTCCAGTGGCAAGAGTGATGTATTGAAACCTCCCATTACTATCACATTTCAGTCCATATGTTTCTCTAGATTTGTGAGCAAAGGCCTTCCATACTTTGCTGACTCTAAATTTGGTGTGTATATGTCGATCAGAGTTAGTACTTCTTGGTCTACTGCTCCCCTGATCAATAAGTAGAGTCCAGTCTTGTCTCTAAGTTGTTGGGGGGGTTTGCTTGTTTGTTTGTTTGTTTTGCTTTTGGGGCCACACCCTGTGAAGCTCAGGGGTTACTCCTGGCTATGTACTCAGAAATTACTCCTGGCTCAGGGGACCATATGGGACATGGGGGGGATTGAACCAAGGTTCATCCTAGATCGGCTGGGTGCAAACGCCCTACCGCTGTACTATTACAACATGCATTATTTATTTATTATTTATACTATCTGTATTATTTATACTATCTGGTGACATATCATGTACTATTTAAATACTCTCTGGTGACATGTTTTAAATAATGAAAATAATAATAAAAAGAGTTTATTATCTTGAAGTCATTTTATTTAATTTTTTCACTGCTAACATATTCTCTTTTAAAATGACCTTTGTTTGTGGGTCACACCAGGCTGTGCCCAGGGCTTTATATGAGCTCTGCATTCAGGGGACACTTTTGGTACCATATGGAATGTGAGGTCTCAAATCTAGGTCAGTTCCATGCAAGGCAAATGCCCTAACAGCTGTACTATTCCTCTGGCCCCTGAAGTGGTTTTCTTTAAATTTTTTGCCTATTTCTGAAAAGTCTAACTGAACTGTCATTTGTTTATAATGAGAATTTATGTAACCCAAATTCTTGGGGATTTGCCTAATCTGCAATATCATATTGATAACTGTGGTCCTTTGGGAGGTGATTAGCTCTTCTGTAGAATTAGTGTCTAAAATGAGAGCTCTCTCATTTCTTCAACTGTGAGAGATTATGGCCATCTGGAACCAAATGTTCCAGAATCAAGATTTTGGATTTTACAAGGTATAAAGGGGTTAGAAATATGCATTTATTGTTAACACACACATACACAAAACTGTGACCAACATGAACAAAGGAGTAAGTGATACTAACATCAACAGAGAGCATGAACAGAAACAAAACCGACTATTGTTTTGGGCATGTCTTCTTGGTTTCAGTATATTTTGGGATATGTATATCAACTTTATTGCTTTATTCTCCATGGTTTCCCATCTTTTTTCTGCATACAGTATATTGAAACTATAGTATCTATTAGATAATCTCATATCCTAGTGTTCTAATTACAGGATTTGTTTTTTAAGAATTGTGAATTAGATAGATACATTATATATAACCCAAAGGAATTGGGAACACAGGGATAATTCTATTTTAGAGAAGACAGGAGGGACCAGAATGATAACATAGCAGGTAGGGCATTTGCCTTGCATTCAGATGACCTGAGTTCAATCCCCAGCATCCCTTATGGTCCCCCAAACCTCTAGGAGTAATTTCTGAGCACAGAGCCAGGAGGAACCCCTGAGTGCTCAGATGTGTGGCAAAAAAAAAAGTAACAGAAAGTCACCAGATTGATTCCTGCCACCTCTCTACAGGCTGATGAGCACTGTCCTGGTGGCACTGCCAGTTGTGCTGCTGCTGCACCCAAGTGCACAATCTCCAGCACAGTGCACACAATTGAATGGGGACTCCATGGAAAGCACCACAGTCATGTTGTGGGCACCACAACTAACAAGATGGGACCAGGATGAGCACTGGAAGCAAGTATGTGCAACTTACAATCATCATAAAAGGAAAAGGTAATGAAGAAGAACTCAGGAGACCCAGGAGTCACTCCCAAGATACTTGACTAGCCATGCAAGACAATGCTGAACCCTACCAGGATTGCCTGACTAACTGTGGTGCTTGGGAATCAATGTGTGCTGAGGATAAAACTCATGCCTCTGTATATGCAAAGCATGTGCCCCTAAATACTGGGCTACCTCACCAACCACAGAAAAATGGGTTCTATGTCCTGTCATGGGCAAAGGTTGGTGTGTTTTACATGGAGAAGCAGGTGGCAAAGCTATTGGCAAGGATGATGGGGGAGGAGGGAACCACAGCTGGCAAAGATCAGGTTTTACTTCTGACTCTGGGCTCAGAAATCACACCTGGAAGAACCAAGTGACCAAATGGGATGCCAAGGATCAAACCCAGGTCAGTCAAATGCAAGACAAATACCCTACCCACTGTGCTATTGCTCTGGCCCCATCATAGCCAATATATTGCTATGGTCTTTCCTTGGAGGTTAAGGGTAGCTTAAAAGGCAGGGCATGGATTCCCAGAGCATTAGCACAGTGAGGAGGACATTTGCCTTGCTCATGTGGCCAATCCAGTATCCTATGTGGTTCCACAAGACTGTTGAAAGTAATTCCTTAGTGCAGAGGCAGGAGTAACCCCTGAAAATTGCTGGATGTGGCCCAAACAACAAAAAAAAGAAGTATGCAGGGATGTTCCGGTGACACAGAACGAAGTCTCTGTACTCATGTACCTAAAAACAAATTGTTATGTGTTCAGGGTAAACCTGAGAGTTTAATTCGTGAATCAAGCTAAAAAATAAAAATAGAATTGTAACATTTAAATTTTTTGCCTAATTCTGTTACAAAAACAGGTCAGGGTGGGCCCCAGCTACTAAAAGCTGGGTGGATATTTCGGTCTCTCTGTGCCAATTCTTGGTGGGATCCCACCAAAGGGGTGACTGCATTAGGAAAGGGGTATTGTATGCACAAGCCCACCACTGCTGTAAGTAACAGCCTTATCTCAGCTCAAATTGAACTGAATGCCTGGGACCTCTAGCCTCATAGAAGACATTGACAAAAAACACTTGGTACTACTACAAGATGGAAGGACACTTATAGGCTTCTTCTGGAGCATTGATCAATTTGCTAACTTAGTTCTACATCGGACTGTGGAGTGTATTTATGTGGGCAAAAAGAACAGTGATATTTCTCGAGGAATTTTTGTAATCAGAAGATAAAATGTAGTCCTACTAGGAGAAATAAACTTGGAAAAGGAAAGTGACACACACCTTCAACAAGTGTCTACTGAAGAAATCCTTGAAGAGCAAAGAGTGGATCAGCAGACATAGCTGGAAGCAGAGAAGCTGAAAATTCAGGCACTCAGGACTTTCCATTTCTCTAGCAGATACTCTAGATGAGTATTTGTCTTCTGCTCTGAGGCTACTTACTCTTTGAGAGCAGGGGTGTCACAGAATGAAAGTGGCAAGCTGTGTACCTCACACAGTTTGAGTAAAGACTGCAGAGTTTTGAGAGTTTGTTTGGAGGTTCTAGCAGGATAATGCAGCTACTCGTATACCCACGACCGAAGAACGGTCCGTGTCTATTCGGGGAAGGCCGTCCTCTTTGACTGAGTGCGCAGCTTCGGAAGGGATTCCCATGGAGCGGTGAGAGAGGAAGGGGACACCCGCCTAGCTAGCCAGATCAGCCGAATCAACTCTAGCGATCAATGGGCTGACAGATGTCGCAGCCAGTTCGCCCTCACATTCAAGCCTGCAGAGTTTTACAATTTTATTTTTATTTTTAATTCTTTTGCATTTGCAACATAAAGAAATTGTGGGGCCCGGAGAGATAGCACAGCGGGGTTTGCCTTCAAGCAGCCGATCCAGGACCAAAGGTGGTTGGTTCGAATCCCGGTGTCCCATATGGTCTCCCGTGCCTGCCAGGAGCTATTTCTGAGCACCGCTGGGTGTGACCCAAAAACTAAAAATAAATAAATAAATAAAATAAAGAAATTGTGAATTTTTTTTTTTTTTTTTTTTTTTTTTGGTTTTTGGGCCACACCCGGTGGTGCTCAGGGATTACTCCTGGCTGTCTGCTCAGAAATAGCTCCTGGCAGGCACGGGGGACCATATGGGACACCGGGATTCGAACCAACCACCTTTGGTCCTGGATCGGCTGCTTGCAAGGCAAACGCCACTGTCTATCTCTCCGGGCCCGAAATTGTGAATTTTTTAATACTAAATTATCATTGAAAGAAGCATCAACTCTTCACATTATAATAGAGCTAGCAATAAATAGATTTATATTTATATTGCTCCTCATATTAAATTCGAGTATACTGGGGACATTCTTCGTTCACCTGTACATAAATACAAAAATTCCAACAAAAAAAAATAAGATAAAAACAGGTCACAATGAAAACTTGCTGATCTTCTGATAAAGTCCAACTAAAAGAAAAGTCTAAATTAATGACCAAAATATTCACCCTTTCCCTTTGTATTTTTACTCATAAACATCACCCAAGATCTTTAAGCATTCTAGATATCAGCTGCTCTTTGAAATGAAAAACACTGAACACGGCAAGAACAATAGAACATCAGTAGCATCAGTAGCATCAGTAGAGCTGTTGCCTTGTACGCAGCCAACCCTGGTTCAATCCTGGGTACCACATATGATTCCCCCAGCACAGACAAGAATGTTCTATTCTAAAGTCCCTGACCACAGAGCAAGGAATAAGCTGTAAGCAGTGCTGAATATAGTCCATGAATTAAAAGGACAAAAGAAAGAGAGAGCCAGAACTGAGCCAGAGATTTAAGATCTATGATAGAGGTAGTGTGAAAGAAAAGAAAAATACCCAATTCTTCAAAGAATTGGATTCATTTAGAATAATAAACACCCATGAATAGCTAAAGCAATCCTTAGGAAAAGGAATATGAGAGGTATTAATTTCCCTAATTTTAAATTGTACTACAAAGCAATAGTTATTAAAACAGCATGGTATTAGAATAAAGACAATTTTTTTTATTTTTTTATTTTTTATTATGAAAACAATGATGCAAAGAGGAGAAGGTAAAGTTACAGTGGAAGGACAGTCGCCCATAAACAGAGTTCTCAAAAAAAATCCCCTTGCTGACGCCTAAATATTGAACTTACAGTCAAAGAACATTAAGAAAAATAAGGCGGAACCCATGTACAATTACTTTGTCCACAAGTCCCCCGATTTCTTAGCAGTACACAAAGCAATCTAAAGCCATGAGATTTATGTGACTCCTTAAACATTTTATATTTTCATGCATATTAGTTTAAGTTAACATCAAAAGTTTAAGGTTTTGGGAGGGGGTTAGAGTCAAAAGAACACAGTAAAAACAGTGTTAGAGTGGCAAATATTGCTTGCATAGGCCCACCAAAATATGGGGGACATGGAAAGGAAAAGCCTTGGTCTAAATACAAGAAGACCCTACCCCTGAAGTTTCCTGGCATAAGACCAATTCTAGGCTCCAGGCAAACTAGTTTATTCAATCCAAGTCATTTTAGTACCAATACAGTTTTATTTTTCACACAGTCTCTAATGTTGGCATCAGGTTTCTGTATTAAAGATCCTGGAATCTGCACATCCTACATTAAAGTCAGGCTGGTGTGGAGTATCCTCTAGTTTCACCTCACAATTAAGGGGCAATACAGAAAGCCCTGTCCGGTAAGCAGGTCATTGTTGTTGTTAAGTCTTCTCAGTGTTAAGGGAAGTCTCTTTTGAGTAGGTTGATGTCAGAGCAGCGGTAGGGTCTTCCCTGGTAGAGGATTGCCTCCAGGTGATGTTATAGACAATCTTGGATGTTTCGTAGATGTCTTCCCTAGATCAGGGGTGGATGGAGAATGCACATTCTTCTGAGGCCTGTGCCAGGTCTTTATGAAAGACAAAATTTTTGATAAGTGGAATAGACTTGAGTATTTAGAGAATGTTCTCCAGACATGAAATCAATTAATTTTTGATAAAGGGGCAAGAAATCCAAAGTGGAGTAAAGAAAGACTCTTCAACAAGTGGTGTTGGCACAAGTGGTAAGCCACTTGCAAAAAAAAAAAAAAAATAACCCAGACCCCCAGATAACACCATGCATAAAGGTAAAATCCAAATGGATTAAAGACCTTGATATAAGGCCTTAAACCATAAAGTATATAGAAGAAAACGTAGGTAAAATACTTCATGACATTAAGACTCAAGGCATCTTCAAGGAGAAAACAGAACTCTTCAAATAAGTGGAGCAGAGATAAACAGATGAGAGTATATTAAGCTGAGAAGCTTCTACACCTCAAAGAAAATAGTGCCTAGGATACAAGAACCACCTACTGAATGGGAGAAACTATTCGCCCAATTCCCATCAAATAAGGGGCTAATATCCAAAATATACAAGACACTGAAAGAACTTTTAAAAAAATCTAACTTCAAAAAATGGGGAGAAGACATGAACAGACACTTTGTCAAAGAAGAAATACAAATGGACAAAAGACACATAAAAATTCTCCACATCACTAATCATCATGGAGATGGAAATCAAAACAACTATGAGGTACCACCTCACACCATAGAGAATGGCACACATCACAAAGAACGAGAATAAACAGTGCTGGCAGGAGTGTGGAGAGAAAAAAACTCTTATTCACTGCTGGTGGGAATGCCGTCTAGTCCAGCCTTTATGGAAAACAATATGGAAATTCCTCAAAAAACTGGGAATTGAGCTCCCCTATGATTCATCTATACCACTCTTAGGGATATACCCTAGGAACACAAAAATGCAATACATAAATCCCTTCTTCTCACCTATATTCATCACAGCACTATTTACAATAGCCAGACTTTGAAAACAACCAACAACCAAATAACAACAGATGAGTGGGCTAAAGAAACTATGGTATATATACACAATGGAATATTATGCAGCTGTCGGGAGAAATAAAGTCATGAAATTTTCCTATACATGGATGTACATGGAATCTATTATGCTGAGTGAAATAAATCAGAGGGAGAGATAGACACAGAATAGTCTCATTCATCTATAGTATTTTTTAATTAATGACATTACTGTAATAATGCCAGAGAAGTAGAGTTTAGGGCTGGAAAGACTGGCTCACAGTATGAAGCTCACACAAAGAGTGGTGAATGCTGTTGGGGAAATAACTACACTATCATGACAATGTTAATAAGTGAGAGTAGAATGCCTATCTCAAATATAGGCAGTGGTTGGGAAGGAGGATAGAGACATTGGTGGTGGGAAGGTTGTACTGGTAAAGGAGGGTGTTTTGTTTATGACTGAAACCCAACTACAATTATGCTTGTGATGATGGTGCTTAAATAAATATTTTATAAAATAAAAACTAAAATAAAATATAAAGGAACAAAAAAAGATTTCTCTTCATATGTAAAAAATAGCAAAGAAAGTTAGGGAAGACTGTGAAAATAAAGGAAGAGAGGATGGCAGGAAGGAAAGGAGAGAGAGAAAGTGAAGGAAGGAAGGAAGGAAGGAAGGAAGGAAGGAAGGAAGGAAGGAAGGAAGGAAGGAAGGAAGGAAGGAAGGAAGGAAGGAAGGAAGGAAGGAAGGAAGGAAGGAAGGAAGGAAGGAAGGAAGGAAGGAAGGAAGGAAGAAGAAAGAAAGGAAGAAAGAAAGAAGAAAGAAAGAAAGAAAGAAAGAAAGAAAGAAAGAAAGAAAGAAAGAAAGAAAGAAAGAAAGAAAGAAAGAAAGAAAGAAAGAAAGAACAAGCAAACAAGAAAGAAACAAAGAGTCAAATAAATAAATTAAATAAGAGAGGAAGGAAAATAAGAAAAAAAGAAATTAAAACCAACAATCCTTGGACCAAAATGCATTCTTTCTGATTTAATGTGAAAGATAAGTAAGGGGCTGGAGCGATAGCATAGCGGTAAGATGTTTGTCTTGCACGCAGCCAACACAGGATAGAACCTGGTTCGAATCCCAGCATCCCATTTGGTCCCCCAAGCCTGCCAGGAGCGACTTCTGAATGCAGAGCCAGGAGTAAACCCTGAGCACCACCAGGTGTGAAGAAAGGAAGGAAGGAAGGAAGGAAGGAAGGAAGGAAGGAAGGAAGGAAGGAAGGAAGGAAGGAAGGAAGGAAGGAAGGAAGGAAGGAAGGAAGGAAGGAAGGAAGGAAGGAAGGAAGGAAGGAAGGAAGTAAGGAAGGAAGGAAGGAAGGAAGGAAGGGAAAAAGAGAGAAAGAGAGAAAGAAAGAAAGAAAGAAAGAAAGAAAGAAAGAAAGAAAGAAAGAAAGAAAGAAAGAAAGAAAGAAAGAAAGAAAGAAAGAAAGAAAGAAAGAAAGAAAGAAAGAAAGAAAGAAAGAAAGAAAGAAAGAAAGAAAGAAAGAAAGAAGAATGAGAGAAAGAGAAAGAAATAGAGAGAATGAAATAACAAGAGAAATAAAAAGAAGAATGAAAGAAGAAAAAAATAAAGAAAAAAGAAAGAAAAAGAAACAAAGAAAGAACAATAAGTTAAAGGACACATTTATTATTTATTGATGCAGTCTCAGATTTCATCTCTTTGGCTGTCAACTCACACTGTCCTTTCAAACTCTGTAGTTACCTAAGAGCTCAGTTTTTCACATGCCTCTGCCCATGGGACAACCTCCACATCCCCTTGCTAATCCCCTCTCTCATTTCCATCTTCTCTGGAACCCTCCACAGTAAAAGTGTTCACATCATTTCATTCCTGTCCCTCTACCTCCATAAGGAACATTTCTTTTTATTTGTTCTAATAGTAATAATAATAATTAATCATAGTATCTTTATTTAAGCACCGTGGTTATAAACATGTTTGTTGTGGGGTTTTAGTCATAAAAAGTAACCACCCCTTCACCAGTGCAACATTCCCACCACCATTTCCCTCTTCCCACACTCCCTTCCTGTCTTGGAGCCAGGCATTCTATAAGGAATATTTCTAACTCTTTTATGTTCTGATTTGTGGCCTTCAAGGGATGCTTTATCAAGAAACTTATGTCCTGGACAGATACTATCCCCTGATTTACAGGATGAGAAAAGAAGTTGACAGTATAAATGCCTCAGTTTCTGAAAACTATTTTCTTCGCTAATGCTCCCAACATTACCTTACCTGGAATTTATCCAGAGATTGGACAGAACAATACATGGAACTCTGAGATGCTCTTGAAATCAGTGCTCAGATTTTTACCTCTGTCAGCAGCCCACAGAATAGGTTAAGTTACCTTTTCTTTATTCTTCACTAATGAGGCTTTGAATGTCCACTGCTTCCTCTGCCTCTGAATTTATCTATGAGTTGCCTAAAATCCCAACAGAACTTGTACAATAAGAATAGTGTGAATATTGCCCAGTAAAGAAGCTACAGCTTAATCATTAAGGAGTCCAGAATCTAAAACAAGTCCACTCTGCATTTTCTGACATTTGGATCCCTCAGTCACTTTCCCTCCTTCCTGAAGAATAAACTCTATCTGGCACCGTGAATCTCAGTCCTATCCTGACTCTGCACAATGGTTCTTCAGCAAGAATTACAAGCTAACAAATGAGCAAATTTGTCCTGCCAGAGTCAGTCATGAGGAAAGGGGAATCATTTCTGTGATGACAAAACAGGGATCCCCGAGGAGCATGATGTCAGCAGAGGCAAACTGAGGACACTAATGTCTGACCTCGGGAATTTCAAATCAGAGAACACACTGGGTCTTGTCTGGAAAAAAGTAGTACTCAAGGTGCCAATTAGATGCACTGAGATAAATTCCCAAAGGGCTTTTCTTGGATGGATGAATAAGGAGTCAGGAGAATGCATTTTTTAGACTCCCTAAACACAACCGGGGATTACCTTCTCCAAGGACCAATTAGCAATGGAAATAAGTCATTTCTAAAAACTGTGGGTTTTTTTTTTAATCTTGGAACCCAGATTTCTTCAGCCCTTTGCTAGCCAACACTTTGAGAAGACAAAAGGAAGATCAACATAATCCTATTTCCCAGGATAGAATGGGGCTTCCCCTGAGACTACCATAGAAAAGTAGTCAAGCGGGGCCAGGCGGTGGCGCTAGAGGTAAGGTGCCTGCCTTGCCTGCGCTAGCCTTGAATGGACCGAGGTTCGATCCCCTGCGTCCCATATGGTCCCCCAAGCCAGGAGCAACTTCTGAGCGCATAGCCAGGAGTAACCCCTGAGCGTCACCAGGTGTGGCCCAAAAACCAAACACCAAAAAAAAAAAAAAAAAAGAAAAGAAAAGTAGTCAAGCAATGGAGGAAAGTCATCATCCCCAATAGTAACAACCTTCACCAATTCTAGTTTTAGAGATGATCTAAATTTTAGGTGAAAAGATTTCCCAAAAAAAAAAAAAATAAGTCTTCAGAAGATTTCAGACAAAGAAGAGCCTGGCATAGAGCTACACCCTTTTTGTTTTCTTCCATCTCATTCTAGTAGCTTGACTTCTCTCTGTTTCAAGACTATCTCACATTCTATTTTTCCCTTTCTTCACTGGTCATAAAATGTATGTTTTTCCTCATGTTGATTGGATTTTCTTCCCATTTTTATTGAAGTGCCATGATTTGCAATGCTATGGTGAAAATTTCGTGCATACATTGTTCTAATACTAATCTCACCACCAGAGTGCTCTTTTCCTTCCACCAATGTCCCCAAAACTCTTCGCTTCCACCCCATTCCCAGCTCAGTTCTCTAGACAAAATCTCCAGTTCTGATGCTTTTCTTTGGCTGCTTGCTATTTCTTCCTATACTGTTGGAATATAAGCAGTTTTCACCCTAAACAAAGCTGCCTTTTCCCCTGCCTCTTTACAGGTCATAGACTCAGCGAGGAAGGACAAGCTCCAGATATGCCATTCACCTTTGCTCACCTCACCCAAGGGAGTGGTCTTGATTCCTAAAAAAGCTGCAGTTTGGGGAGCCCCACCCCCTCTCTGAGCTGGAAAGCTCAAAGACTACATGGGTTTCACCCTCATCTTCTTGGTTTGGATTCTTTTCTGCGGTGACCCTTGCTCCAGATCCCTACTACCTGGGGTGGAATTATGACATGTGGAGCCATTACACTATACAGATACTCTTCGCTTAATAACCTAGCGACTGCTCACACTTACAACCATCTTTTCACCATACCTACTTTACTAACTTTATGTTCTATAATATATTGTAGTACTGTGTGTAAATTACACAACCTATGCAAATTAAAACAAGTGAAAGTTTTCAGTTTGATCTTTCTCATTATTTTATTTATTCAAAATACTGCATCGTCAAGTACTATGCATATGCTGTACTATTGTATACAGTACATGCAGTTCCTCACTTAACGACCAATTCGCTTAACGACCAAGTCGTTGAAACGGAACTTGGTCGTTAAGTGAGAAGTATCTGTACCACATATGAGAAATATTAAATGTCTTAATTCATTACTTAATGTATATTCTCCAAATGGAATTGGCCTAAAACAAAATATATACAAGAGATTGGAATTGGATGTGTGCCTTGAACATGGTCAACCAGGTTAGATCCCTTAGATCACATACAACACCACATAACAGCCAGGAATAAGGCTGGAGCACAGCAAGGTGTGGCCTAAATAAATAACTAAACAAAACTTAGCTATTTGGGGGGAAAGCTATGAAATCAGAAAAAGAAATGAATGAAACTGCTCTCAGAATCCACTAGAGCCAGTAACCAATAATGTCAGTGCCTCCATCCATCATTCTTCTTGACTCACATTTTTTTCTCAAATGATAACAAAATCTCTTCCATTGAATGTGTTTACATATTCTGAGTATAATCTCACAATCCAAAATAACAAAAAAATTTCTTAGTTGAAATAAAACACATCCAAGCATAGGACTATATAAATGGAGATGAAGAGACTGCCTATTCTTAAATGCTTAAGAAAAATTTTACAGTTTTCATTTAGAAACTCAAATCATCATTAACTGGGCTAAGAGTCTGACCTCCATGTAAATTTACACTCCTTTGCTTTCAATAACCCCACACCAAAAACAAAATGAATACCTCTCCTGGAAATAGTTCCTGGAAAAAGAAGGGTTTAAAGTCTTAGCCGAAATATATGCAAGCTATTTGTCTTGTGCCCCTTTCATAAAGTATCTTTTTTCACCACTTTGTTGATTGGTTCAGATTAAAAGTCCTGCTCAGGATGTCATTCTTACCAAACTCCCCTGCATTTCTAGTAATGATAGTCATGGGATGTCTATTGGGTTACACCTTATTTTACCTAAAACAATGTTTATCTCTGGTTTCTTTGTTTTTCTTTTTGTTCTTGTTTTTCGGCCACACCCAGTGATGCTCAAGGGTTACTCCTGGCTATGCACTCAGATATCGCTCCTGGCTTAGGGGACCATGTGGGATTCAAGGGATTGAACCATGGTCAGTCCTAGGCTGGCACCGCAAGGCAGATGCCTTAAAGTTCGTGCCACCGCTTCGGCCCTCCCTGGTTTCTTTATATCTGTTCGTTTACAACTTGGTTCACCCAAAACAAAAATTGTATTACTTGTAAACCTGGGTGGGTTTACTGCCCCACCCAGGAGTGATCTCTGTACTCAATAAAAATGGTAGTCTGGCAGGCAGCAGGAGCTCCTTACTAGGGAGAAGACTGCCAGACTACACGTGTTTTACCCTCAACCTGGTCTGGATTGTTTCTTGTGCAACCCTGATCCAGACTTGTTCACCTGGGCTTAGAGATATGGCGCATGGGGTGATTTTACAGATGTCCAGCTTTTGGCAAAGCAAGTTTCCTCTCAATAAGGCAGTCTATTCTTTTCAAAGTAGAGCACGAACAAGGATCAAACATACAGGTTCTTTGTAATCTGCTTTGCTGCAGGTAAAATCACTAGCTATTTCCTGAAATAGCCATATGAGAAGATATTTTTATCATCATGAAAATAAGAGAAGGATTAAATGTCCTAGTTCTGAGGGATTAGGCTAATGTTTCATCTTTGAATACAAATTAGATTGTGCCTGCGTGTTGATAGTATCATAAGGAGAGCCCCAAAATAGATTATATCCATTAAAATTACACAAAAGTTCAGCCTTGGGGCCGGCGAGGTGGCCCTAGAGGTAAGGTATCTGCCTTTCAAGCGCTACCCAAGGAAAAACCTCGGTTTGATCCCCCGGCGTCCCATATGGTTCCCCCAAGCCAGGGACAATTTCTGAGCACTTAGCCAGGAGTAATCCCTGAGCACCAAACGGGTGTGGTCCAAAAAACCAAAAAAATAAATAAATAAAAATTTCAGCCTCTACAAACTGAGATTGGTAAAGGTTCCCCTGCCTTCTTTCAAATTATATGTTATATACCATATATCTATTTCTCACTTGCTTGTTTTGACAGCACCCATGAACACTTCAGGAATCATATGGTGCCAGGGATTGAACCCAGGCCCCCTGCATGCAAAGCATACTCAACCTATTGAACTGTCTTCACTGCCTGAAATCATTGGCTTAGAACAATAACTTAGAAAAAAATAAACAAACACTAGTATAAATAACCAAGTAGAGGGGCCAGAGCAATAGCACAGTGGTAGGGCATTTGCCCTGCACATGGCTGACCCAGGACGAACCTGGATTTGATCCCTGGCGTCCCATATGGTCCCCAAGCCAAGAGCGATTTTTGAGCACCTAGCCAGTAGTACAGGAGTAACCCCTGAACATCACCGGGTGTAGCAAAAATCAAACAAATAAATAACCAAGTACAATTTTCAGTCTTAAAAAATTTATGATATTCACTAAAAAGTATTAGGTAATTCTGATAACCTCCAGTAAGTTATCAATTGGGATATTTGAATGCTTTTCTATTTTATCTTACACAAAGAATTTTCCACATGGTGTTTAAATCTCAAAACTAAGCCTTAGGTAACAGATTTATCTCTTTTTTTTTCTTTTCATGGGGGGGCACACCCGGTGACGCTCAGGGGTTACTTCTGGCTATGCGCTCAGAAATCGCTCCTGGCTTGGGAGACCTTATGGGACGAACCTTGGTCTGACCTAGGCTAGTGCGGGCAAGGCAGACACTTTATCTCTTGCACCACCACTATGGCCCCTAGGTAACAGATTTCTATGTTAAATGTGCAAATATTGTTTAGTGCTATTGTAAATATTAGAATAATTTCTGAATATTTGGGCTATATGAAAGTCAAAGGTCCTCCAAAATAAATAATAGCATTCTTTTAAATCAAGGCAGAAAAGAAGAAGAAAAGAAAGGGAAATAATTGGGGAACAGGGGTCAGGGCTGTTATCCTTGGAGGGAGTGTGGGTGTGTGGTATAGCTGTAAATCCAAAGCACAGATTGTTTGGGTCACATCATAAAATGCTCAGAGTTTATTACTGGCTCTGTTCTCAAGAATTGCTCCTGGCTATGTGCAGATTTTAGATTATATGAGTTTCAGATATTATAGGTTTCAAATGGTATCCTCTTAAAATGAATATGTACCGATTTAGGTACATATTTAAATGTGTACAAAAATCTTGATTCCTTAACATAAAGGTGGCCCTTTTACCACCACCAAAAGGCAAAACTTCATCACTTTCTTTTTTTTTTTTTTTGGTTTTTCAGGTCACACCCGTTCGATGCTCAGGGGTTACTGCTCAGGGGTTACTCCTAGCTAAGAGCTCAGAAATCGCCCCTGGCTTGGGGGGACCATATGGGACACCGGGGGATCGAACCACGGTCCTGATCCTTGGCTAGCGCTTGCAAGGCAGACACCTTACCTTTAGCACCACCTCGCCGGCCCCCTTCATCACTTTTCTAATGTCCCTTCTAGGGCTCCCCAACTCTCTTTTTTTTTTTTTTTTTTTGGTTTTTGGGCCACACCCGTTTGACGCTCAGGGGTTACTCCTGGCTATGAGCTCAGAAATCGCCCCTGGCTTGGGGAGACCATATGGGACGCCGGGGGATCGAACCGCGGTCCGACCTACGCTAGCGCTTGTAAGGCAGACACCTTACCTCTAGCGCCACCTTCCCGGCCCCCCCAACTCTCATCTCTGTTCCAATCCCACTAATTCATGTAAACCAGATATGCTGCATCAAGTCCAATTCGTTTTCTTTAGCTATTGACCATTCTCTAATTTATTTCTTTTTTTTTTCTTTCTTTATAAAATACAAAAACTAGATTCTCCAACATTCATCATCTCTCTGTGTTTATCAGGAAGCATCACTTCAACATGAGGAAGAACATTTTTGTGATTGTTAAATTCTGCTTGCTAGAAATTTATTTAAATGTTTTGCATTTATAAACCGAGCTAGTGGTCTATAATTTTTAAAATCTTCTTATTTATAAAAGGACAGTTACATATCCTAAGAATTTGGACATTTTAAGATTACTCAGATGTTCATACTATGTTCCTATTTTTATAGAATGTTGTAGCTTTTCCTTTTTTTGTTTTGTTTGTTTGTTTGTTTTTAGACCACACCTAGCAGTGCCTAGAAGTTACTCCTTGCTCTGCACTCAGAAATTACTCCTGTGGGCTCAGTGGACCATAGGGCATGCTGTGAGTTAAACACAGGGCAGCTACATGAAGGCAAGCATCCTATGTGTTGTACTATCTCTCCAGACCCTTTCTTTTTCTTTTTGATATATAGAGGCAGGGAAGACTTCAAAAAGGTGCTAATTAGTCAGAATCTAATCCTGGCATACTACATACTAGGCCAAGTCCATTAGACTCTTCAATGCCAAGGTTCAAGGCCACAATGCTGCTTGGGTCCAGAAGTTCCTGGGATGACCAAGGCTACACCTTATGGTACTCCAGAAACTCCAGTGCCACACCTGACAGAGCTTGGGGCCTCCAGGGCCATACCTGGTGGTATTTAAGGATTGTGATTCCATGCTGGAGACTGAACACAACATCCCAAACATCCCAATCCCAGGCTCCCTCCTGTTCTGAACCTTTTTTTCCCCAATTTTATTTGAATTTTTGTTCTCTTTTTCAGTGAATCTGACTAAGGGTGTGTGTATTCCATTTATTGTTATTGTTAAAAGGGAACATTAGAATGTAAATTTATATTAACTGCTATTTTACTTCTGTAACTCTGCTTTGCTTAAACTGCAGAGAACAGGAAGTAGACCCAGAAAGACAGCCAGTTCCAAGATCTTCATGGGCACACACCAGGACAGTTACGGATAGATAAACTAAGGAATGCATGATAGCTAGCAACACCCAGAGGCCTGAGGGCAGCAAATCTTATCTAACTGCACCTGAAGGTCAGCAAGCAACTGAGTTCCACCCTCACTACTTTTACCAGTTTAAACTATGTTGATGCAACATAAACTATGAACCTATAGTGTTACTCCTAGCTTGAAGCTGTTGAATGTTCAAATCTATTATATTAATATGCTAATTTGTTTTTTGTAACTGATATTATAAGACCTGCTTAATTCACCTAGGGTTAATAATAGTCATGACAAGTCAGGCTCTGAGTCTGAGCAAGGAGCACAGAAAAACAGACAAAAACAAGAAAAAGCTGATCCTGTCTCAAGGTTACGTTACCCAGGGCTGCCTGCCCTGCTAGGTCCTGGCGAGCATTTTAAAGGGGACCCAGGCCTCCCCCATCCCCACCCTGCACTAGAGGCATGTTTTGGGGGAGAAGAGGGCAACAGCCCCGCACATAAAATGTATATAGATTTATAGGATATCATATAGTTTAATCCACTCTGTGTTATACAGAATGGATAGTTAAATAGGATATCATAGGTGTTCATCTATGTTTACAATGTACAGAATGTCTATGTTGTATTATTCCTTTTCCCCATTGGCTCACCACCTACAGGTTCATTTCTAGTTCTTTATTCTCAACCTCCCTGTCTATTACCCCACATGTAACAATTTTTACCCTCAGGTCTTAGCTTCTTATGAAGCAGATTAATATCCACTCTCAAGCTAACTGCCAGCCAGCTCCCAAAATTAAGAAATAGACTCTCAGCCTGAAAAGAAACTAAAACTCTGTTCCTATCAATTTTATTATCAACGAACTCCTGTCCTCCAACTCCCTTCACTGGGTACCTGTGCTTACTACCATAATCACTTTTCGAGATGCCCCCACTCAAAGACATTTTCTGATACGGGGGTGCTGGTAGTTGTTTACAGACTCCAGATGGCCAAATCACAGACCAAAGTGGTGTCCCGGAAACAACACCCTACCCCACCCGACTATTTCTAAAAAATAAAAGGGTCATGTGTATCTCCTTTGTATATCTTAAACATCTATAAACCTTAACATCTATAACTCTTTTTTGAATATACTCTTATATAGTGACAATTTTGCCCACTAGTTTTTTGTTTGTTTGTTTGCTTTTTTCCCTTATGAGATCTGTTCAATAAGCAATGCTGGTAGAAGAGTATTTGTATAGAATTCATGTTAGAACCAAGTGACGGGGAATGTTGGACTTGCTCCCTCGGCCCCCAGATGCACCAACAATACCTTGCTGCATTGTTTCTCTTTTGCATAGGCACATTAAAATGGGAAAATATTACATATGCAAACAAGTTCTTATCTAATAGAGATGGGAACACAAATTTTGTAATGCATTTAGGCCTTATACCCTGAACATTGGCATAATAATCTGGCTTAGGCCTCAGAAGAATGCACATTGCCCATATACCCCCCTGAACAATGGATACCATCTATGGAAACAACCACAATTGTCTATAACATTACCAGGGAAGACCCTACCACTGCTCAGGCATTGACTTACTCCAAAGAGGGCTCTCAACACCCAGACAATTTAGCAAAAACCTGCTTGCAGGGCAAGTCTCTCTGCATCTTAATGGTGAAGTGAAACTAGGGGATGCTCCACATCAGCCTGACTTTGATGAAGGAAATGCATAGAATCCAGAATCTTTAAATGCAGGAACCTGACACCAACAACAGCTGAAGTGCAAAAAAGTTTCACCGGAACCATGGAGAATGTTTCAGGGGTTGGACAGACTGATATGCCTGGAGCCCAGTGTCAGTCTTATGCCAATAAACTTCTGGGGTGAGGCCGTCTTATAATCAGACCAAGTATTTTTTTTTTTTGTTTTCCCCATATTTTGTTGGGCCTATGCAAACAATGGTGATTGTCACTTTCACACCTTTACTACTGTATTTTTTTTAACACTTATTCTTTAAGGAAAAAAAAAAACAGCTTATTGAACTTAAAAAAAATAACTGTAGTAGAATGCCTGTCTCAAATACAGGCAGGGGATGGGAAGGAGGAAGGGGGGCTTTGGGGGTGGGAATGTTGGACTGGTGAAGAGGGATATCCTGTTTGTGACTGAAATCCAACTATAATCAAGTTTGTAATCATGATAATTAAATTTAAAAAATTAAAAAATAAAAGCTGGTCCTGTTTATCCATTGCTCACATCCTTATCTATGCAATATATTAAGTCCTGGTAAAAGCATTTTTGTACATTTTTGTGTTTATCTGTGTTATACATTACAATTGGCTCTGATGCCAGACCATTATCTCATATGTCAATTAAGACTGTTACATTGCCTACATAGGAATGCAGAGGAATAGGAAACTGTATGTCTGTGAAAGTTTGAAACAACTAGTGTTTCACATGTCAGGTAAAGATTGCTTTGATTTGGGGGGGGGGTTGGTTTTTGGGTCACACCCAGCTGCGCTCAGGGGTTACTCCTGGCTCTATGCTCAGAAATTGCTCCTGGAAGATGCAGGGGACCATATGGGATGCCAGATTCAAGTCACCGTCCTTCTGCACACAAGGCAAACGCCCTACGTCCATGCCCTCTCTCCGGCACTACATTGTCTTTGAATGATTTAATGTTTGCTGCATGGAATATCTCTGAAATATATAAAAGAGGAAAGCAATGAGCACTCAGGGTCCACAGTCAGGAGCTCCATCAGGAAATTGTTGGACTCCTGGTGCCCAAGTAAAAATATTAATAAATAAAAATCCCTATGTAAAATACATCTCAAATTGGCAGTCTCTGTCTCTCTGGGTTTTGGGACGATGGGTAACTGTAACTCTAATTCTAACTCTAACAAAGCCTCTGTAACACTATAAAAGGACTTTAAAACTCACCTCAGGGTCACCACCTGGGAGAGGTGCAGCCCCAGCATGCTGGTTTTTCCAATAAACTCCTTTGCGTTTTGCTTTACTATCATCTCCTCTGGTCGTCATGGGTTGGATCTCGAGTCCAGGGCTAACAGTATAAAGATTTACCTTTGGGTTTCACTAATCTTCATATTTTATCTCTATTTTCTTTATTTCCATTCTAATTTTTAGAATTCCCCTTCCTCCTCTGCAAGTCATTCAACTCCACCCCAATCTTTGGCAATTGTTTGCCACAGAAGTTTCAATCTCACCTCTCCCTCTGGGGGGAAAAAACTAACAGTTGACTGCTCTTTTTCTAATGCTAACCTGGTTCCTTGAATGGTAAGAGAGCAGATGGAGGGCAAGAGGATGTGGCTCTTTGGTAGAGCCATTACATTTTTTTCTTTGCGACCCTAGGTCCAATCCTGACACCTAGTGGACAAACTAAAACACTTTTCCAGGTACTGGGCTAAGGAAGAGCAAAGTTCTCTTCCTGCACTCAAGTTCCTTTGTTTTACAAACCTTGGTTGATTTGCATGATTCATCAGTTGCCTGTATATATATATATATATATATGCACTTTAAATCTCTGCTCATGATATTTTTTTGGTTTGGGGGCCACACCCTGCATTGCTCAGGGGTTACTCCTGGCTCTACGCTCAGAAATCGCTCCTGGCAGGCTCGGGGGACCATATGGGAATGTTGGGATTCGAACTACTGTCCTTCTGCATGCAAGGCAAACTCCCTACCTCCATGCTATCTCTCCGACCCCTGCTCTTTGATTTAAATTCAACTGTAAAGAGTGAATTTCTCAAATCCTGTTCCCCTTCTTAAATCTTCATAATAGCAGAACTTCAGACAAGTTCATAACAAGAATCTTTAGATTTAGATTCATGACCTACCTAATATCAAAACAAGAGTGTCAAGTGGGGCCAGTGCAATAATATAGCAAGTATAGTGCCATATCCTTGATTGTAAACTTTCCAAATACTAGGACTCTGAGAAAATGTTTGGTAAATAGCAGCTAGTATCTGGTATCATGTTTTAATAGTGTACAGGAACGAAGATGGTTATCTAAGCAATAAGATGTCTCAGACCCAGTTAGAAATATGTAATTGTGCATCCATTACTTTATTGTTACAGTAATCAAAGAGCATCAAAATTCCAGGCCCTTGAAAACTCTTACAGATTACCAAGAGTAATTGAAAGTGTTTATCACATTGAGCTTTAGATTTGTGACAAGTGCACAGCAGTCACTGAGTAACAGTATCTCTGCCCAACACTCTCCTCACTGCCTTAGCCACATCCTTATTCCTGAGAGTATAAATCAGAGGATTGAGTGCCGGGGTAATAATGCTATAGAACACAGAGCCAACCTTGTCTTGCAGTGGAGTGCGCAGGGACCTGGGTCTCATATAGGAGAAGATTCCTGCACCAAACCATAGAGATACTACAGTGAAGTGAGAGCTACAAGTGGCAAAAGCATTTCTCTTACTGCCAGCTGAATGCAATTGAAAGACACTTCGGATAATAAAAGTATAGGATATAGAGACCAAGAGGATGGGGAGGAGGAGAATCAGAACAGTGCTGACGTAAACTGTCATTTCATAAACAGAGATGTCTCCACATACCAACTTCACAACAGCTGGAAACTCACAATAGAAATGGTGGATTTTGCGAGACTTACAGAAAGGGAAATGCATCAAGATCACAGTGTGAATGAGGGCATCAAAGGATGCTACCAGCCATGACATGACAGCCATCATCAGAGCCACCCTCCTGTTCATGAGAATAGCATAGCGCAGTGGATGACAGATAGCAACATAATGATCATAGGACATGAGAGTCAAGAGAACACACTCAGCACTTCCCACACACAAATAGAGGAAATGCTGGGTAGCACAACCCACAAAGGAGATGGACTTCCTGCCTGTGAGGTAGTTGGTAGCCATTTTGGGGATGGTTATGGTGACGTGCATCAGATCCATGACAGAGAGCTGGCTGAGCAGGAAGTACATAGAGGTGTGGAGCCGGGGGTCAGCACAGATGAGAAAAATGGTGAGGGAATTGCCACACACAGCAACAAGGTAGACCACCAGGGTCAAGGAGAAAAGAAAGACATGGGTGAGGGAGTCATCAAAGAGCCCTTCTAGAATAAAGTCAGCCAGCGAAGACTGATTGTTCTGCCTCATGGCCCCTCCTCAGACCCTGTGGGAACAGGAAATAGGAACAAATGAATGTAAGAAATCTTAGATTTGATATTTCTGACAAGAAGTTTCTTTGGGGGCCGGGCGGTGGTGCTAGAGGTAAGGTGCCTGCCTTGCCTGCGCTAGCCTAGGACGGACCGCGGTTCGATCCCCCGGCATCCCATATGGTCCCCCAAGCCAGGAGCAACTTCTGAGCGCATAGCCAGGAGTAACTCCTGAGCATCACCGGGTGTGGCCCAAAAACCAAAAAAAAAAAAAAAAGTTTCTTTGACTTTAAGAAAGTATTGTGTAAGAAGCTTTTCTTATTAAATATTAACTGTATTATTGAAATACTGTATTTTTCAGAGAGATAACTTGAACTATCCCTTCACAATAATGCTAATGGTGAATGTCAGAATATTTAAATTCACAAACTATCTAACATCAAAATTAGAGTGTCAGATCTGAAGCAAGAATACAGAAGATACGGTCCTTGCATTGCACATGCCCATTTGAGTTTGAACCTGGCACTACATATGGTCCCCAAACCTTGGCAGTAGTAATTTCTAGCAGAGTCAAAAGTAAGATCCTGAGCACAACTGGGTATGGTACCAACCCACCCCAATGAAAACATATCTTCTTATCAAGGAAAAAATATATGTAAACACTTCTAGATATATGTTCATATCCTATCATGCGCACACATATACTTACATATATACTATTGTTAATATGTACATGTGTATATAATCAAGTATATGTATTGTATACACTTATATGTGTATATACATAAATATATATATATACTTCTTGTATTTTATAACTGACAGAGTTAATTAAAGTATAAGCCACCAAGATTTGTAGACACATACTCAGTTAATAAAATTACAAAACTTGGCATTAAGAACTTTGTAATCTAGGGAATAATCATGGAAGTGTGCCACCTTTCAATCTTTGTTCTTTTGCAATGCCAAGCTCTGGCAGATTTGATGTCTCTACACTTGAGCCACTTCTGGGAGCGGATTCTCATGTTTTACCTGATGCTAGAACTTACTGTCATGGGGCAGAACAAGTCAGGTAGGAATGGATGATGGCTAGAAACTATACATCAAAGGCAGACTGAGCCCCACCTCATGAACTGGAAACCCGCATAAATAAACTGAGATGTTTTATCTCAGCCTCTGGTACCACCAGGGGTGAGAGACACCTGCCGAATTTGCAGTCTCTGAAAATGTCCTGGTTTATCCTTGTCAGTAGGAAACAGCACAATCAGCAGTCTGTTTGTTTTATTTGACATAGCGTGCATCTTCTTAAAGCCTGCTTCATCTCCAATGATCCTCAATAAATTCATCATCTTTCTGCCTAGCACAGGAAACTATATCACTTACACCAAAAGTAAGATAAGTCTTCTTCCAAAATAGAATTCTTGTTTTTGTGGAGAATGATGTTCATTGTCCTTCAAAGTATAATTGATGAATATAGCATAAGGTACATTTGCTGTTTTCCTATTAAATACAATCTAGAATTTCATGCTGTGGGCAACCTGCAGAATCACAGTGATTTTTTAGCAGTTGTTCTATTTATTAATTGATTGGTTTTGGGGTCACACTCGGTGATGCTCAGGGTTACTCTTGGCTCTATGCTCAGAAATCGCTCCTGGCAAGCTTGGGGGACCATATGGCATGCCAGGAATCAAATCAGGTCTTTCCCGGGTCAGCCACATACAAGGCAAATGCCTTACCACTGTACTATCTCTTCAGCACCCCCACAGTGGTTCTTTTAACTCAACTTCTCTTTGACTAGGAATTTTATTCTCCACCCACACTGCCCATCAACTCTAGCCTGTCATATCCACACATTTGTAAGCACCATGTTTCCCATTCTCATCCTTCTCAGTTTCCCTCTGTCTACCACAGAAAAAATTCCCATCATCTGGTCTGTGCCTCTTTTCCTCCCAAGATAAAATTCCTGTTAATCTCATATTCTGATTCTGATTCTCCCTCCCAAAAGTGGCTCCTCCCACCTTCCTCTTTTTTCAAAGCTTTCCTTCAGGACTAGTCCAACATCCTCCTTGATTAAGGGATGAGAAAATGGGTTGATCATTCTATATGACACCTCGTTCCTAATAGAATTCTTCTGGATATTCACAGCCCAAACTTACCTTATCTAGGCTTTTTGTAGAGATGTAGAAAAGCAGTACAAAAATGCAATGAAGAAGGCAGGATAAGTCCACATTGGGTGAGTTTAATAACTCACATATTGGCTTCTTCTCATGACCCCAAGAATTCTTTTCTGGGGAGCTCATGAGCCGTCTTTCTCCAAATCTAGAAATTTTGAATTACTGGGACAATGACACGAGCTTTATTTACACTCATTTTCCTATGACCAGAGCACTACCACGAACAACAACAAATAAAACTAGTGATGTTCTTACAGTCTGAGCTCAGATTTTGACTTCTATCAGCATTCAACAGGACTGATTAACCAATTTCTTTAACCTGTATTAGGAGGGACTTTGAGTTATGAATATTATACCCCTGCCCAAAATAAATGTCTACATCATGTCTACATCCCAACAGGACTCTCAAAGTTGATGTAATAAGAGTTTCCATGAATATTAACTTGGAAGGGCTACATTTAATATCAGCATAATCTTTAATCAGTGCAGAGTCCAATGATTTTCTGATTTGGGGGTCATTTATATCATTCTCTCCTTAGATAGATTTAATCCTTCATTCAGATTTACTAAAACTATAACTTGATGAGTTCTGATGTTCTAAATCCCTTTCTGGTTGCAAGGATTGTCCTCAGCAGGAATCACAGAGTTTAGCATGAGGAGAGATTTGGTGTGGCCTGAGAAAATTATGAGGAAAGAGGAGCACCATGTGTGAGATATGAAACAGCCCCTCACCCAGAGGATGTCAGCTGAGGCAAACTGAGGCATCAGGGATTTCAACCCAGGGGACACATTTTGAGTCTCTGCCGGAGACCAGGACTCAAGGTACCAATTAGACTTGCAGAGACCTTGAGAGATGCAACCCCAAAAGGCTTCACTTGGAGTTTCTATTATTTCATTGTGGGTTTGTTTTAGAAATCAGGAGGCTGTAATTATGAGGTGCATGACCCTGAAAATAACAAGGAAATCTCTTCTCCAAAAAACCATTAGCCATAAACAGATATATTTCTTTAAATCCATGGCTATATATTTTTTACTTGGAATCTTGACTGATCTAACCTCAATTGCCCAATTTCTTTGAGAAGACAGTCTGAGAAAGATTGTCTGACCTTTTATGGCACTGACTCCTTCTTACATTCCCCAGGTGTAGAGCATAGAAAAGAGATCAGGTGATCCAAAGGCAACAGAAACTGAGAACTAGCCTCAATAGGAAACTTGCCACAATGGGGTATGGGGGACCCAGGGTACAGTAATGAAGGAAGCAGACATATTAGTGGAGAGTGTGTTGCTGGGATATGGCTCCATTTCTCTGACTTTTGTTTCTTTCAGCAATATTTTAGTCTTTTCCAATTTGAGGTCATTTTCTGTTATGGTTACGTTTATTCCTTAAGATTTCATTTCCTGGGCCCGGAGAGATAGCACAGCGGCGTTTGCCTTGCATGCAGCCGATCCAGGACCAAGGGTGGTTGGTTCGAATCCCGGTGTCCCATATGGTCCCCCGTGCCTGCCAGGAGCTATTTCTGAGCAGACAGCCAGGAGTAACCCCTGAGCACTGCCGGGTGTGGCCCCAAAACCAAAAAAAAAAAAAAGATTTCATTTCCTGGGGCCAGAGAGATAGCACAGCGTTAGGGCATTTGCCTTGCAAGAGCCCACTCATGACCAATGGTGGTTCAAATCCCAGCATCTCATATATGGTCCCCCGTGCCTCCCAAGAGTGATTTCTGAGCAGAGAGCTAGGAGAAACCTTTGAGTGCCGCAGGTTTGGCCAAACAAACAAAAAAATAAGATGTAATTTATTTTGGTCCTAAATGGAGTTGTTTTCCTGATTTTATTTCTCTCTCTTTTTTTTGGTTTTTGGGCCACACCCGGCAGTGCTCAGGGGTTACTCCTGGCTGTCTGCTCAGAAATAGCTCCTGGAAGGCAAGGGGGACCATATGGGACACCGGGATTCGAACCAACCACCCTTGGTCCTGGATTGGCTGCTTGCAAGGCAAACGCCTCTGTGCTATCTCTCCGGGCCCCCTGATTTTATTTCTTCTAATTTTTTATTAACATATAGAAACATAACTGACACTTGATATTATTATTACATTTAGTATCTTCATTTTTACTGGAATATCTTATGTGATCTGTCAATCACAATTTTCAACTGCTTTGAATAAATTATACTTTTTTTCTTGCATAATAGCCATTTTGAGAACTTCCAGTATTACACTGAATCAAAATAGTGAAAGTAGGCATTCATTTTTTTGTTTTGTTTTGTGTTTTTTGGTTTTTGGGTTACACCTGGAAGTGCTCAGGGGTTACTCCTGGCTCCATGCTCAGAAATTGCTTTTGGCAGGCTCGGGGGACCATATGGGATGCCAGGATTCGAACCACTGTCCTTCTACATGTAAGGCATATACTTTACTTTATCTCCATGCTATCTCTCTAGCCCCTAGTGATTTTTTTAACAATGCATGTAGATTAAGATAGTGACTTATATTATTAGATTCCTGCCAGCAGGTTAGTACCTATAACTGTATGTTCATTAATTTGTTGTAATCAAATAGCATCAGGACTCTGGACCATTAAAAATCCTTACAGGTTTACCCAGATAAATGGAATGAGTTTAATACCTTATACTCTTCTACTCAAGGAAGCTACAGTGCAGTCATTGAATAACTGTAACTCTTCCCAACACTCTTCAGGCCTTAGCTACATCCTTATTGCGGAGAGTATAAATCAGAGGATTCAGGGTGGGAGTAGTGATTCTATAGAACACAGAACCAATCTTGTCTTGCAGTGGAGTGCACTGGGACCTGGGTCTCATATAGGAGAAAATGCAGGCACCAAACCAAAGAGAAACTACAGTAAGGTGAGAGCTACAAGTGGCAAATGCATTTCTCTTACTCCCAGCAGACTGCATCTGAATGACACTATGGAGGATGAAAGCATAGGATGTAGAGACCAGGAGGATGGGAACAAGGAGAAGCAGAATGGAGCTGATGTAAACTGTCATTTCATGAACAGTGATGTCTTCACAGACCAATTTCACAACAGCTGCAAACTCACAATAGAAATGCTGAATTATACGAGACCCACAGAAAGGGAAATGTATCAAGATCACAGTGTGAATGAAGGAGTTTGTGGATGCGCTCAACCATGACATGATAGCCATCGTCAGGGCCACCCTCTTGTTCATGAGAACAGCATAATGCAATGGATGGCAGATGGCAACATAACGGTCATAGGATATGAGAGTCAACAGAATACACTCAGCTCCTCCCACTGACAAGTAGAGGAAGTGTTGGGTAGCACAACCCACAAAGGAGATGGACTTCCTGCCTGTGAAGTAGTTGGTAGCCATCTTGGGGATGGTCAAAGTCACATGCATCAGTTCCATGAGGGAGAGTTGGCTGAGCAGGAAGTATATGGGGGTGTGGAGCCGTGAGTCAGCACAAATGAGGAGGATAGTGAGGGAATTGCCACTCACAGAAACAAGTAGACCACCATAGTCAAGAAGAAAAAAAAGACATGAGTTAAGGAGTCATCAAAGAGCCCTTCCAAGATAAAGTCAGCCAGCGAGGACTGATTGCTCTGCCTCATGGCCCCTCTTTAGTCCCTGTAGGAACAGAAAGTGAAAATAAATGAATATTAGAAATATGGGGAACTGGAGAGATAGCATGAAGTTAGTGCGTTTTCCTTGCATGCAGAAGGATGGTGGTTCGAATCCCAGCATCCCATATGGTCCCCCGAGCCTGCCAGGATCGATTTCTGAGAGTAGAGCCAGGAATAACTCCTGAGCGCTGCTAGTTGTGAACAAAAAACAAAAACAAAACAAAAAAAAAAAAAAACCGAGAAATATGGTACTCAGCATATATTGATTTAAAAAAAAAAAAAAAGCTTCTTTGACATTAAGATAAAATTGTGTGGACTGTGGGGCCAAAGAGATAGCATGGAGATAAGGCGTTTGCCTTGCATGCAGAAGGATGGTGGTTCGAATCCAGACATTCCATTTGGTTCCCTAAGCATGCCAGGAGCGATTTCTGAGCGTACAGCCAGGTGTAACCCCTGAGTGCTGCTGGGTGTGACCTAAAAACCAAAAAAACAATAAAAAAAAATTTGTGGTGGCTGTAGCAATAGCATAGAAAGTAGACTATTTGTGGGGCTGGAGAGATAGCATGGAGGTAAGGCATTTGCCTTTCATGCAGAAGGTCATTGGTTCGAATTGCAGCATTCCATATGGTCCCCCGAGCCTGCCAGGAGTGATTTCTGAGCATAGGGCCAGGAGTAACGCCCTGAGCGCTGCCAGGTGTGACACAAAAACAAAACAAAATAAAAAAGTAGACTATTTGTCTGGCTCAAAGCCAATGTGGGTTTTCCAGCACCCTAATATGATTCCCTAAACCACACTAAGAATTAAAATGAAACTAGATCGAGGAGTAAACCTTGAGCACTGCTGGATGTAGCACAAACTCAATTAGTAATATTTTTCTAACTATTTGATAACTCTTTATTGAAATACTTTATTTTTTATATATTTCATTTAAACACCTTGATTACATACATGATTGTGTTTGGGTTTCAGTCATATAAAGAACACCACCCATCACCAGTGCAACATTTCCATCACCAATGTCCCAAATCTCCCTCCTCCCCACCCAACCCCCACCTGTACTCTAAACAGGCTTTCCATTTCCCTCATACATTCTCATTATTAGGACAGTTCAAAATGTAGTTATTTCTCTAACTAAACTCATCACCCTTTGTGGTGAGCTTCCTGAGGTGAGCTGGAACTTCCAGCTCTTTTCTCTTTTGTGTCTGAAATTTATTATTGTAATAATGTCTTTCATTTTTCTTAAAACCCATAGATGAGTGAGACCATTCTGCGTTTTTCTCTCTTTCTCTGACTTATTTTACTCAGCATAATAAGATTCCGTGTACATCCATGTATAGAAAAATTTCATGACTTCATCTCTCCTGACAGCTGCATAATATTCCATTGTGTATATGTACCACAGTTTCTTTAGCCATTCGTCTGTTGAAGGGCATCTGGGTTGTTTCCAGAGTCTTGCTATGGTAAATAGTGCTGCAATGAATATAGGTGTAAGGAAGGGTTTTTTGTATTGTATTTTTGTGTTCCTAGGGTATATTCCTAGGAGTGGTATAGCTGGATCATATGGGAGCTCGATTTCCAGTTTTTGGAGGAATCTCCATATCGCTTTCCATAAAGGTTGAACTAGACAGCATTTCCACCAGCAGTGGATAAGAGTTCCTTTCTCTCCACATCCCCGCCAACACTGTTTATTCTCATTCTTTGTGATGTGTGCCATTCTCTGGGGTGTGAGGTGGTACCTCTTAGTTGTTTTGATTTGCATCTCCCTGATGATTAGTGATGTGGAGCATTTTTTCATGTGTCTTTTGGCCATTTGTATTTCTTCTTTGTCAAAGTGTCTGTCCATTTCTTCTCCCCATTTTTTGATGGGATTAGATGTTTTTTTCTTGTAAATTTCTATCAGTACCTTGTATATTTTGAAGATTAGCCCCTTATCTGATGGGTATTGGGTGAATAGTTTCTCCCACTCAGTGGGTGGCTCTTGTATCCTGGGCACTATTTCCTTTAAGGTGCAGAAGCTTCTCAGCTTAATATATTCCCATCTGTTAATCTCTGCTTTCACTTGCTTGGAGAGTGCAGTTTCCTCCTTGAATATGCCTGTAGTCTCAATGTCCTGGAGTGTTTTGCCTATGTGTTGTTCTATATATCTTATGGTTTTGGGTCTGATATCGAGGTCTTTAATCCATTTGGATTTTACCTTCGTACATGATGTTAGCTGGGGCTCTAAGTTCAATTTTTTGCAGGTGGCTAGCCAGTTGTGCCAACACCACTTGTTGAAGAGGCTTTCTTTGCTCCATTTAGGATTTCTAGCTCCTTTATAAAAAAATTAGGTGATTGTATGTCTGGGGAACATTTTCTGAGTATTCAAGCCTATTCCACTGATCTGAGGGTCTGTCCTTTTTCCAATACCATACTGTTTTGATAACTACTGCTTTGTAATAAAGTTTAAAGTTGGGGAAAGTAATTCCTCCCATATTCTTTTTCCCAATGATTGCTTTAGCTATTCTAGGGTGTTTATTGTTCCAAACGAATTTCAAAAGTGCCTGATCCACTTCTTTGAAGAATGTCATGGGTATCTTTAGAGGGATCGATTAAATTTGTATAATGCTTTGGGGAGTATTGCCATTTTGATGATGTAAATCCTGCCAATCCATGAGCAGGGTATGTGTTTCCATTTCCGTGTGTCCTCTCTTATTTCTTAGAGCAGAGTTTTATAGTTTTCTTTGTATAGGTCCTTCACATTTTTAGTCAAGTTTATTCCAAGATATTTGAGTTTGTGTGGCACTATTGTGAATGGGGTTGTTTTCTTTTTTTTTTTTAAGAATGTCCTGGGTATCCTGCAGGGCCTTAATGTCCATTTCTTCCTTATTACTATTGGTGTATAGAAAGGCCATTGATTTTTGTGTGTTGATTTTGTAGCCTGCCACCTTGCTATATGAGTCTATTGTTTCTAGAAGCTTTTTGGTAGTCTTTAGGGTTTTCTAAGTAGAGTATCATGTCATCTGCAAACAGTGAGAGCTTGACTTCTTCCTTTCCTATCTGGATTCCCTTGATATCTTTTTCTTGCCTAATTGCTATAGCAAATACTTCCAGTACTATGTTGAATAGGAGTGGTGAGAGAGGACAGCCTTGTCTTGTACCAGAATTTAGAGGGATTGCTTTTAGTTTATCTCCATTGAGGATAATATTTGCCACTGGCTTGTGGTAGATGGCTTTAACTATATTGAGAAAGGTTTCTTTTATTCCTATCTTGCTGAGAGTTTTCATCAAGAATGGGTGTTGAGGGCCGGGCGGTGGCGCTAAAGGTAAGGTGCCTGCCTTGCCTGCGCTAACCTTGGACGGACCGCGGTTCGATCCCCCGGTGTCCCATATGGTCCCCCAAGCTAGGAGCAACTTCTGAGCACATAGCCAGGAGTAACCCCTGAGCGTTACTGGGTGTGGCCCAAAAAACCAAAAAAAAAAAAAAAAAAAAAAAGAATGGGTGTTGAACCTTATCAAATGCTTTTTCTGCGTCTATTGATATGACCATGTGATTTTTATTTTTCTTGTTATTTATGTTGTGTATTATGTTGATAGATTTATGGATGTTAAACCATCCTTGCATTCCTGGAATGAAACCTACTTGATCAAAGTGAATGATATTCTTGATGAGGCACTGGATCCTGTTCGCCAGGATTTTGTTGAGGATATTTGCATTTGTGTTCATCAGAGATATTGGTCTGTAATTTTCTTTTTTGGCAGCATCTCTATCTGGTTTTGGTATTAAGGTGATGTTGGCTTCATAAAAGCTATTTGGAAGTGTTCCTGTTTTTTCGATTTCATAAAAGAGCCTGGCCAGGATTGGTAGTAGTTCCTCTTGAAAGGTTTGAAAGAATTCATTCATGAATCCATCAGGGGACTAAAGGCATCTTTAAGGAGGAAACAGCACTCTCCAAACAAGTGGAAGCAGAGATAAACAGATGAGACTATATTCAGCTGAGAAGCTTCTGCACCTCAAAGGAGATAGTGCCCAGAATACAAAAGCCATCCACTGAGTGGGAGAAATTATTCACCCAATACCCATCAGATAAAGGACTAATATCCAAAATATAAAAGGTATTGACAGAACTATACAAGAAAAAAACATCTAACCCCATCAAATAATGGGGAGAAGAAATGAACAGACACTTTGTAAAAAAGAAATGCAAATGGCCAAAGGAACATGAAAAGATGCTCAACATCACTAATCGTCAGAGAGATACAAATCAAAACTACTATGAGGTACCACCTCACGCCACTGAGATTGGCACACATCACAAAGAAGGAAAACAAGCAGTGCTGCCTTGGATGTGGAGAGAAAGGAACTCTTTTTCACTGCTGGTGGGAATGCTGTCTACTCCAACTTTTATAGAAAGTGATCTGGAGATTCCTCCACAAACTGGAAATTGAGCTTCCATATGATCCAGCTATACCACTCTTTGGAATATACCCGAGGAACATAAAAATACAAAACAAAAATCCCTTCCTCACACCTGTATTCATTGCAGCACTATTTACAATAGCCAAACTCTGGAAAAAACCAAGATGCCCTTCAACAGATGAGTGTTTAAAGATGTGGTACATATACACAGTGGAATACTATGCAGTCGTCAGGAGAGATGAAGTCATGAAATTTTCCTGTACATGGATGTACATAGAATCTATTATGCTGAGTGAAATAAGTCAGAGGAAGAGAAAGAGACGCTGAATAGTTTCACTCATCTATGGGTTTTAAAAAAATGAAAGACATTTTTAGCAGTATCTCAGAGACAAGAGAGATGAGGGATGGTAGGTGCAGCTCATAACATGAAGCTCACCACATAGAATGAGTGCATTTAGAGAAATAACTACACTGAGAACTATCATAACAATGTGAATGGATGAGGGAAGTAGAAAGCATGTCTCGAGTACAGGTGTGGATGGGGTAGGGAGGAGGGAGATCTTGAAAATTGGTGGTGGGAATCTTGCACTGGTGAAGGGGGGTGTTCTTTACATTACTGTAATTATACAACTGCAATCATATTTGTAATCACAGTGTTTAAAGATAATTTAACCATAAAGCATAGATATAAGACACGGCATTGAATAACTAAAGACTAAAAGTGATTGAACACATACACTGAGCACTCAATGTCATACATAAAATAGGGTGAAGACATTTGGAAGGATACCAGAAGTAGAAATGTGAGAGGTTATGGGGTAATGCCTCCCTTTTTGTATAAAATAAGAAAATCAATATGTACCTTGGGCGGGATATTCATTGGTTAGGTAATCTTACATGAAACTGATAATACAATAATATACAAAATGGTCTCAACAAGTGGAACTTTACACTTAGTAAAGGCAAGTGTTCTTGTCTTTTATTCAATACTACTAATTGAACTATATAAAACTGTTAGTATATCTCTCTTGGAGTAATCATTCTCTTGTCTGAAGGGGAGTTTTTGCCTTAACAGATTTAAAATACAATGAATTAATTTGAATATAGAAAGTTGCTTGAATTTTACTTTCTAGTTAGAATATTGATTCAAGACCACTTTAGAACATTGCAGTTACTTTTTATTTTTATGTACTTTTTTCCACCCTATAAGCTTTCATATTAAAATAGTTACTACCTTTTGATTTATGACTAAACTAAATATTTTGAATGTACAAATAGTATGATTAACTGTGACATTTTTGTGTGTCATTTTAAAGGGCTAATAAATGTTATTAAATATTAAAAAAAGAAGTGATCTCTGAGTACAACGCCAGAAATAAGCCTTGAACACTCTCAGTTGTGCCCCTCAACAAAATTAAAGTAAAATTAAAAAAAGAAAAAGGAAAAAGAAAATTCAAACCTAGCAAAACAAAGGTTGTTCTAGGAGTAAAATAAATTTAGGTATAACAATACAAAAGTCATTAGCAACATTCATATTAAAGAATTTAAAAGGGGCTGGAGAGATAGCATGGACTTAAGGCATTTGCCTTGCATGCAGAAGGTTGGTGGTTCGAATTCCGGCTTTCTGTACAAACCCCAAGTCTGCCAGGAGCGGTTTCTGAGCATAGAGCCAGGAGTAACCCCTGAGCACTGCTGGGTGTGACCCAAACAAAAAAAAATCAAAAAAGTGATGATAAAAAGCCAACTAAAATTAGTTTGGGACAGACAATCTAAGGAAAGTATCTATTGAAAGAATATCAATTTTCACAAGAGCAAAGATGATTGTGTTTTATGTCAGAGAAGATTGTCAGATGCCAAGCTCCTGATTTAGCTACAGATTGAGAGTAAGCACTCAGAACACATTTCTAGTATAGTAAGAATACAATCATAGGGGCCGGAGAGATATCATGGAGGTAAGGTGTTTGCCTTTCATGAAGAAGGACATTGGTTCAAATCCTGGCATCCCATATAGTCCCCCGAGCTTGCCAGGAGCAATTTCTTTTTTTTTTTAATATATTTTTTATTTAAGTAGCATGATCATAGTTGGGTTACAGTCATTACCAGAACACCCCCCTTCACCAGTGTAACATTACTCCCTCCCCCCTTCCCATCCCCTACCTGTATTCGAGACATTCATTCTACTATATTTATTTGTTTTGAAGTTCAGTTAGTTGTATTTTTTTTCCTTAAAGGATAAGAGTAAAAAAATATAGTAAAGGTGTGGTAGTGGCAATCGCCATTGTTTGCATAGGTCCAGAAAAATGGGAAAATGGAAAAAAATCCTTGACCTGATTACAAAAAGGCCTCATCCCAGAAGTTTTTGGCATAAGACCGACTCTGGGTTCCAAGCATACCAGTCCATCCAACTTGAGTCATTCTCAAGGTCCCGGTGAAACTTTTTTACACTTTAGCTATTGTTGGTATTAGATTCTTATATTTAAAGACTCTAGATTCTGTGCATTTCTTTCATCTATGTCAGGCTGATGTGGAGCATCCTCTAGTTTCAGCATACCATTAAATGCGGAGCAATCTGCCCTGCATGCAGACTGTTGCTGAGTCGTCTGGGTGTTGGGAGCACTCTTTGGAGTAAGCCAATGCTAAAGCAGTGGTAGGTCTTCCCTCCTAGAGGCTTGGATCCTGGTAATGTTATAGACAATTGTGGTTGTTTCCATAGATGGTATCCATTGTTCAGGTGTGTGTGGGCGATGCCCATTCTTCTGAGGCCTAAGCCAAATCATTATGCCAATGTTTAGGGTAAAAGGCCTAATTACATTACCAAATATGTGTTCCCATCTCTATTAGATAAGAACTTGTGGGGCCGGGAAGGTGGCGCTAGAGGTAAGGTGTCTGCCTTGCAAGCGCTAGCATAGGACGGACCGTGATTCTATCCCCCGGCGTCCCATATGGTCCCCCCAAGCCAGGGGCAATTTCTGAGCGCATAGCCAGGAGTAACCCCTGAGCATCAAACGGGTGTGGCCCCCCAAAAAAATATTAAAAAAATAGATAAGAACTTGTTTGCATATGTATTATTTTCCAATTTTAATGGGCCTATGTAAAAGAGAAGCAATGCCACACATATTGTTGGTGCATCTGGGGGCCAACGAATCAAGTCCAACATTTCCCGTAACTTGGTTCAAACATGAAATCTATACAGAGGTATTCTTCTACCAGTATTGCTTATAAAACGGATCTCAAAGGGGGGAAATCAAACAATCAAATAACAAATCCAGTGGGCAAAATTGTCACTATATGAGGATGTTCGAAAAGAGTTATAGATGTTAAGGGAATACATCTGAGATATACAAAGGAGAAACATGTGTCCCTTTTGTGTTTTAGAAATAGTCAAGAGGGAGGGGAATATTTCTGAGACACCACTTTGGTCTGTGATTTGGACAAGCGAAGAGAACATGGAGTCATGTCCTCCCCTTGTTGCCTGCTGAAGCTTCTGACTCCCCGAGAGGCCTTTGCTTCCTAATTGCTGGAAGTTGAAAGTTCACCAGTCCCCTCCCAGCCCCTTGCAGGAGCAATGAGTCCTGGGGTCTATTTTAAATTGCACCTCACTGGAATCTACTTGCTGGGACCCTGAGCAGGTGTCCAGAAATAACCCTAGGGACAGGGAGGAAGGAGAGAGAAAGCTGTGGGGGGCAGCCGAGGCTGCATCTTCACCTTATCTTGGCCAAAAAGCCTACAGCATGAAACCTTGCCATGACGCATTGCTGAAACTTCAGACTCCACCCAAAAAATTACTGTGAAAGATATGTAATCCACCTTGGCCAAAACAAAAATCATTAGTACAGAAAAATGGTTAAATGTGGGGTAACAAGAGATGGGAGTGAGGGAGTAAAGGAATAAAACGAGCTCCTAAATGGCATTCAGATAATGACAAGCAATGAAACACAATGATATCCATATATTTGTCATAATGTTTCGTGCGGGGGGGTGCTAGCCCAGCGTGGTTTCACAATGCACAGGTTTAATAAGGAAACTTCCCTGGTAAGTCCTATTGACAGAACCTATTGTGATGCTATTCCTCCCAGCTCCCAGGAAGGAAGGAGATCCTTCCCGAGCTAGAAGGCCGGAAAGTCAGAGCCCCCAACCCCAGACCCTCCCTTTGGAGCTGGGAGGGAAATGGGGAAAGCCTAGGAAAACCAATAAACTCCTCCAAGGGACCCAACTCGCTGGCTTGCCCAGCCATGTGGCCAGGAAAAGCCCTGGAGCACCGGAGGAAGGAGGTAGAGGGGTGCTGGGGTGACCCATGTCCCGCACCCCTTCCTAGGCCCAGTTAGAGAGGCCTTTGGCATGGCAGAGGGCTGCCAAACGCCATGCTGGCTGAACCTCCCGGCTCCCAGGAAGGAAGGAGAATCCTTCTCGAGCTTAAAGGCCGGAAGGTCAGAGCCCCCACCCCCAGACCCTTCCTTTGGAGCCGGGAGGGAAATGGGGAAAGCCTAGAAAAACCAATAAACTCCTCCAAGGGACCCACCTCGCTGGCTTGCCCAGCCATGTGGCCAGGAAAAGTGCCAGGAGTGATTTCTAAGCATTGAGCCAGGAGTAATCCCTGAGCACTGCCAGATGTGACCCAAAAACAAACAAAAAAAAAAAGAATACATTATAATTATATTTATTACCCTGCACATAATAAAATATATTATTTCATTTCATGTGAATGCTTCTATGCTTGAATTAAAAACTCTAAGGTCTAGAGGCCTAAGAAATAGTACAGTGGGTAGGGCATTTGCCTTGCATTAATTTTTATATCAGCATCCCATATGGTCCCCTGAGCTCACCAGGAGTAATTCCTGAGTGCAAAGAGAGAAGTCACCCCCTGAGTACCACAGGATGTAGAGAAAAAAATAATTCTAGATATAAACATATATTCATCCATTCAAGTTTTCAAAACACCCTGTTACTATGCTTTATTTTCTGTGCTTAGATAATAACCAGAACATAGAACTTGTGAGGGTACACCCAAAGATATACAGGACTTACTCCTGGATCAGGGATCATTCCTGGAGGTCCACAAGAACCACCTGGGGTGCTGAGGTTGACCAAGTATAAGGCAAACACTCTTCTGTAGTATCACTCCTATACCACCATACCATTTTGCCAGAGACCAGACCCTAATATGGAATCCAGCAGGACAAGCCAGTCTTGTGTGGCCTGATACGTAACCTAAGGCATTGGCTATTGCCCAAGCCCCAGAGCCCAAAGAAATACCACAGTGTCCTATCTGTCAAACATTCCAGGAAACTTGTGACATCTTTGAAGCTTCACTAGCCTTGAGTTGAGAGTAAAACTGTTCCTGTGTTTTTGATATAAAGATAACATGTAAAGATTAACCACAAGATACTCTCTTTAAAGTTGTCTGTAATGCAAGCTGTTCCATCCTGCCTTCTCTCCACCCCCTGTAAAATCGTGCTTAAAAGAAGCCTGTGTAGCTCAATAAAGTCGGAACCTTGACAAGCTTCCATGCTTGGTTCCCTTCTCCCCCCCCCCCATTCTCTTCCAGGCTGGATCCCCTCTGCGCCCACAAATAACTGAGTCCCACAGGTCGGGACACCATTTTAATAATCTGTGAATATTATCTGGTGACTTGTTTTATCTAATTTTGTTACAGCAGATTATAACCAGCAGCTCAAACCTTCTTTTCTTCTATCCATGCTGTTCAGCTCTTGTCCTTCTCTTCCCTATTTGCCTTCTTTCTTCTCTTCCAGATTTTTATTTATTTTTGGGTCACACCTGGCAGTACTCAGGGGTTACTCCTGGCTCTGTGCTCAGAAATCACTCCCGGCAGGCTCAGGGGACCATATGGGACGCTGGGATTCAAACAACCGACCTTCTGCATTCAAGGCAAACGCCTTTACCTCCATGCTATCTCTCCAGCCCCTCTACCAGATTTTTCTCCACAATGACCTGAATTTGTATCTATTATTTCCATTCCTTCTGTTTTTGCTATTAGATTAGTTAAGCCTTGGTCATCTGATTAAAGACCTTTTATCCTATGAAAGATCATAGACTAGTATATGCAAATAAGAGGACGGAGTTATGGTGGGATGACCAATCAGATCACATGTGCCCTTACAAGGATTTGTAAGATGCTCTTATTCAAATAAGGCTTCTAATATTATGACCAATCAGATGCCATATGCCCTTATAAGGGTGGGTATGTAAAACAATTTATCAATGTTGAAGACACTCCCTCCACTTGCATAACCCTCTATTTCTCCTCATTTCTACTAAACTATTATGTTAACAAAGGCAAAATTAAAAGCATTATTATATCTTTATTTTCCTGTCTTTTACAGTGCATCACTGCCTTCATATGTCTTCTTTCAAATATATTTTGAGTCTTCTGACTTAAGTCTCTGAGACTAACTGAAATATACCTTTTCCACAAAGAACCCAGATACTGAATTTTATCCTTGATGTGGTGCCATTTGAAGGTGATAGCTTCCAATGATGAGGTCATGAAGGAGATTATGTCCTTTAAATGACCCATGAAAGAATAATGATTAATGAATTAGAAAGTGGGTCCTCACTAGACAATAAATCTGTAAGAAACTTCATTGTAGAATCTGCAATCTCTAGAATTGTGTGATATATTTTCTATTTAAGCCATTCAAGGTCTAGTGTTTTTTTAACAATGCGTATAGATTATGATGGTGATTTATGATATTAGATTCCTGCCAGCAGGTTAGAGACCTGTAATTGTATGTTCATTAATTTGTTGTAATCAAATAGCATCAGGACTCTGGACCATTAAAAATTCTTACAGGTTTGGGCCCGGAGAGATAGCACAGTGGCGTTTGCCTTGCAAGCAGCCGATCCAGGACCAAAGGTGGTTGGTTCGAATCCCGGTGTCCCATATGGTCCCCCGTGCCTGTCAGGAGCTATTTCTGAGCAGACAGCCAGGAGTAACCCCTGAGCACCGCTGGGTGTGGCCCAAAAACCAAAAAAAAAAAAATCTTACAGGTTTACCCAGATAAATTGAATGAGTTTAATACCTTATATTCTTCTAATCAAGGAAGCTACACAGCAGTCATGGAATAATAGTATCTCTCCCCAACACTTTTCTTAGGGCCTTAGCTACATCTTTATTGCGGAGAGTATAAATCAGAGGATTCAGGGTGGGAGTAATGATGCTATAGAACACAGAACCAATCTTATCTTGCAGTGGAGTGCGCTGGGACCTGGGTCTCATATAGGAGAAAATGCAGGCACCAAACCAAAGAGAAACTACAGTAAGGTGAGAGCTACAAGTGGCAAATGCATTTCTCTTACTCCCAGCAGACTGCATCTGAATGACACTATGGAGGATGAAAGCATAGGATGTAGAGACCAGGAGGATGGGAACAAGGAGAAGCAGAATGGAGCTGATGTAAACTGTCATTTCATAAACAGTGATATCTTCACAGACCAATTTCACAACAGCTGGAAACTCACAATAGAAGTGCTGAATTATACGAGACCCACAGAAAGGGAAATGCATCAAGATCACAGTGTGAATGAAGGAGTTTGTGGATGCGCTCAACCATGACATGACAGCCATCGTCAGGGCCACCCTCTTGTTCATGAGAATAGCATAATGCAATGGATGGCAGATGGCAACATAACGGTCATAGGACATGAGAGTCAACAGAATACACTCAGCTCCTCCCACTGACAAGTAGAGGAAGTGCTGGGTAGCACAACCCACAAAGGAGATGGACTTCCTGCCTGTGAGGTAGTTGGTAGCCATCTTAGGGATGGTCGAAGTCACATGCATCAGATCCATGAGGGAGAGTTGACTGAGCAGGAAGTACATGGGAGTGTGGAGCCGTGGGTCAGCACAAATGAGGAGGATAGTGAGGGAATTGCCACTCACAGAAACAAGGTAGACCACCATGGTCAAGGAGAAAAGAAAGACATGAGTTAAGGAGTCATCAAAGAGCCCTTCCAAGATAAAGTCGGCCAATGAGGACTGATTGCTCTGCCTCATTGCCCCTCCTTAGTCCCTGTGGGAACAGAAAGTAAAGATAAATGAATCTTAGAAATATGGTACTCAGCATATATTAATTAAGAAAAGGTTCTTTGGGAACCTTTTGTATGTAAGGTGTTTGCCTTTCATGCAGAAGGACAGTAGTTCAAATCCCGGCATCCCATATGGTCCCCCGTGCCTGCCAGGGGCGATTTCTGAGTATAGATCTAGGAGTAACTCCTGAGCACTGCCGGGTGTGACCAAAAAAAAAAAAAAAAAAGGTTCTTTGACTTTAAAATAAAATGTTGTGGGCTGTAGCAATAGCATAGAAAATAGACTGTTTGTGTGGCTCAAAGTCAATGTGGGCTTTCCAGCACCCTAATATGATTCCTAAATCACACTAAGAATGAAAATTAAACTAGAACAAGGAGTAAACCCTGAGCACTGCAGGATGTAGCACAAACTCAGTAATATTTTTCTATTTGATAACTGTTAATTAAAATACTTTATTTTGGGGGGGTTTTGGGTTGTTTTTTTTTTTTTTTTTTTTTTTGGTTTTTGGGTCACACCTGGCAGTACTCAGGGGTTACTCCTAGCTCTATGCTCAGAAGTCACTCCTGGCAGGCTCAGGGGACCATATCGGATGCCGGAATTCGAACCACTGACCTTCTGCATGAGAGGCAAACGCCTTACCTCCATGCTATGTCTCCGGCCCCAAAATACTTTATTTTTAAGGGAGCAAGCTAAAAATGCCCCTTCACAATAATGCTAACGCTGATTGTCAGAGTACTTTAACTCCTAAAGTATTTCAAACAAAAATGAATTATACACACATATATATGTTGGTTTTCACATGAATAATACATATTTTGCATTCACATTGATTAATACTTATACAGCTATTCATATTTCTTTCATGTACCCTTAATATGTATATACATGATCATTCTGTTTTGTTAACATATCTGACAGGAATTAATCAAAAACAAACCTCTATAATTTATACATACATATACACTTGATGAAATGTTAGATAAACTTAGCATTAACAATTTTGATACCAGCGAGAAATTCTGTCATCTTTCAGTCTTTGATTTTTTTGCAGTCATAAATAAAACCTTATTTATTATTAATAATAATAAAGTATTTGTTTGTTTATTTTTGTTTATTATTAAGTATTGTTAATTATTATTAAGAAACCTTTGATGGTAGAACTTGTCACAGGCAGGCATAGTGATGAATGGTGGATAGCTACAAAGTCCATGAGATCGACGGCAGAGAGAGCCCAGGCCAGGAGCTGGGCACATACAAGAAAGATTGGGATACATTTCAGCTCTTCATATTTCTAGAACTGACTGAAGTGGGCACAGGTAACTGCAGAATCCCATCCTCTCTGAAGGAGCTAAAAATGCACATAACTGACTGGAAAACCACAGCAGCTAAAGTCGATGAGACAGTGGGATGAGGCAGCAGCAGGTCACAAAAACCTGTGACCTCTGTGCACTCTGCACTCTGAGTCTCTCTAGTACATCCTGTCACACATGAACCAGAAACATTCTTTTTTTTTGGGGGGGGGGTCACACCGGCAGTGCTCAGGGGTTACTCCTGGCTGTCTGCTCAAAAATAGCTCCTGGCAGGCACGGGGGACCATATGGGACACCGGGATTTGAACCAACCACCTTTGGTCCTGGATCGGCTGCTTGCAAGGCAAACGCCACTGTGCTATCTCTCCGGGCCCAAACCAGAAACATTCTAACATGAGCACTGGAAATGTCCTTGTTCATCCTGATCACTGCAGCATACTACACAGTCCCCAGAGTCTGTTCATGTTATTACACACACACACACACACACACACACACACACACACACACACACACACACACCTTTTTTCTTAAGCCATGCTTCATCTCAATCTATCTCTGAGAAGTTTTCTTTTTGCCTAAGACAAAAAATAAATAATCCTATCTAGAGGCTTTATTGATAGCAGAGAAAGAGTGTTTGCCCTGCACATAGTTGCCATGGTTTCAATCCATGACACCCCCATAGAATTCCTGAATCTGCCTGGAGTGATTGATCCTTGAGCACAGAGCCAGGAACTTGCCCTAAGCACTTTGAGGTGTGGCCCTTCCTCACAGAAAGAAAAGAAGAAAAAAAAGAAAAAGAAAAGGAAGGAAAGAAGGAAGGAAGGTAGAAAGGAAGGAAGAAAGGAAGGAAGGAAGCAAGGAAGAAAGCAAGGAAAAGTAAATAACCATCTCATCTAAAACCACAAATGTGCTAAGATCTTCCTAGAAGAAAACAGAAATTCCTATTATTATGAGGGTGACACTTATTCTGAGTCTATATCCCTTTTCCTATCCTATCATTAAATACTTAGGTAAGTGCCACACACATATAAACAAAATGGTCTCAGGAAAAGCTACAGGTGTTTTATTGTATGTGAGAAAACTGTGTCATGTTAGGCTGGAAGAATAACTCATTACTGTCTTCATTTGGAGGCAAAGAGAAAGGTGAGGGCTCCCCAGACTCATCATTACCTCATCCCACTTAAGACTCAGGAAACAAACAGGAAAGTGTCCTGTGCAGTCAGACCTGAAAGTTGCCAAAGCACGGATCATGCTGATAAAACTAGAATTATAGCAATTGTCCAGCCAAATGTTTGGATTAATTCTTACCAAAATACATATCAGAAAGAGCACGAAGCCCAAAAATATCAAAATAATAATCTGAGGGGCTGGAAAGGTGGCACTAGAGGTAAGGTGTCTACCTTGCATGTTCTAGCCAAGAAAGGACCGTGGTTCAATCCTCCAGCGTCCCATATGGTCCCCCCAAGCCAGGGGCGATTTCTGAGTGCTTAGCCAGGAGTAACCCCTGAGCATCAAACGAGTGTGGCAAAAAAAAAATTATAATCTGAATGAATCACCAAAATATTGGTGCTATCCCTTATAAGTTCCAGGGATCAGAAACTCCATTCTCTATACAACCCCACACATCACCTCTATCCTGTTAAAAAAAAATCCACTTGGGCTTGAGATAGCACAGCAGCGTTTGCCTTGCAAGCAGCCAATCAAGGACCAAAGGTGGTTGGTTCGAATCCCGGTGTCCCATATGATCCCCCGTGCCTGCCAGGAGCTATTTCTGAGCAGACAGCCAGGAGTCACCCCTGAGCAATGCCGGGTGTGGCCCAAAAACCAAAAACCAAAAACCAAAAAAAAAAAAAAAAAAAAAAAAAAAAAGAATCCATCTATGTCCCATTTGTAAGGATCATATATTTCCCATTCTCTTTCTCTGCTGTGCCCCCTTCTCGCCATCACAAATATTTTATCATCATCTTATCCTCCAGGAGCCTTTCTTCCTCCCAAGACAAAGTTTCTCTTACTCTCACATTCTGCTTTGTAATTCCCTCCCAAAAGTGGCTTTCACCACCACCACCACCACCCCCTTTCTCCAAAACTTCTCTCCTAGATTGGTCCAATACCACCCTCGAGTAAGAGATGAGAAAATAAGTTGATAATCCCATACAACACACTAGTTTTTAAGGGGACCTGGATATTCACAACCCAAACTTACCTTACCTGGGCTTTCTGTAGAGACTGGGGAGAGAACAAGTATAAAATTGCAATGGAGGAGACAGGATAAGTCCACTCTACTGAGTTCAATGACTCACATATTGGCTATTGGTCATCCAAAGAAGCCTTTTCTGAGAAACTCATGAGAGTCCTTCTTCATCCCTAGAAATTTCTGTTTACTGGGAGACTTGAGAAGGGAATTGTCTTCACAGGTACTGTTTACACTGATTGCCCAGAGCACCAGCAGCAGCAACAACACTGCACATGAAATTGTGTGTGATGCTTTTACAATCTGCTCTGAATTTTGACCTCCACCAGGACCCAGCAGGACAAATTACCACAGCAGGACAGGATCCTTAATGTTTCTTAGTAGTGACTTAGAGTCATGCATCTACTTCCTCAAACAACACCTCTTTATCCCAACAGGACTGGCAGATCTTGGGCAATGAGAATTTCTATTAACTTTATCTCTTAAGGGCTACATTTAACACCAGTTTAGTCATCAATGAGAATGGTCAAAAGAAAACCTGTTCTGGATTTCCTGATTAGGCAATTATTCATGACATTTTTTCCTGAGATTTACCACCACCATTCTAACTTACTAAAACTAGAATTCGATGAGTTACTAGCGTTTTCTGTTTCTTCCTGGTAACAAGGATATTTTCTCAGAGAAAAAAAAATCACAGATTTGGTGTGACATGAGCTAATCATGAAAGAAGAGAAGCAGCATGTGTGAGATATGAAACATCCCCTCACCCATAGGAACGATGATGTCAACTTAGGCAAACTGAGGCATCAGGGATTTCAACCCAGGGGACACATTTTGAGTCTCTGCCGGAGACCAGGACTCAAGGTACCAATTAGACTTGCAGAGACCTTGAGAGATGCAACCCCAAAAGGCTTCACTTGGAGTTTCTATTATTTCATTGGGGGTTTGTTTTAGAAATCAGGAGACTGTAATATTATGAGGTGCATGACCCTGAAAATAACAAGAAGGGGCCGGGTGGTGGCGCTAGAGGTAAGGTGCCTGCCTTGCCTGCGCTAGCCTTGGACGGACTGCGGTTCGATTCCCTGGCGACCCATATGGTCCCCCAAGCCAGGAGCAACTTCTGAGCGCATAGCCAGGAGTAACCCCTGAGCGTTACTGGGTGTGGCCCAAAAAAAAACAAAAAAAAAAAAAAAAGAAAGAAAGAAAATAACAAGGAAATCTCTTCTCCAAGGAACCATTAGCCATAAACAGATATAGTTCTTTAAATCCATGACTATATTTTTTACTTGGAACCTAACTTATCTAACCCCCATTGCCCAATTTCTTTGAGAAGACAGTCTGAGAAAGACTGTCTGACCTTTTATGGCACTGACTCCTTATTGCATTCCCCAGGTGCAGAACATAGAAAACAGATCAGATGATCCAAAGGCAACAGAAACTAAGAACTAGCCTCAGTAGGAAACTTGCTGCAGTGGGGTCTGGGGGACCACAGGTACAGAAATGATGGAAGCAGACATATTAGTGAAGAGTGTGTTGCTGTGATATGGCTCCGTTTCTCTGACTTCTGTTTTTTTTCAGCAATATTTAATTCTTTTCCAATTTGACATCATTTTCTGCTATGGTTACATTTATTCCTTAAAATGTCATTTTCAGGGGCCAAAAGATAGCACAGCGTTAGGGCATTTGCCTTGCAAGCGGCCCACCCAGGACTAATGGTGGCTCAAATCCCAGCATCCCATATATGGTTCGATGGGCCTGCCAAGGGTGATTTCTGAGCAGAGATCTAGGAGTGACCTTTGAGTGCTGCCAGGTGTGGCAAAAAAAAAAAAAAAGATGTAATTTATTTTGATCCTAAATGGAGTTGTTTTCCTGATTTTATTTCTTATAATTCTTTACTAACATAGAAATATAGCTGACACTTGATATTATTATTACATTTAGTATATTTATTTTTTACTAGAATATCTTATGTGATCTGTCAATCACAATTTTCCTCTGCTTTGAATAAATTATACTTTTTTCTTGCATAATAGCCATGGTGAGGGCTTCCTGTATTGCACTGAATCAAAATAGTGAAAGTGGACACTCTTATTACATTCCAGATGCAAGGGAATTTTTCTCTCTTATTTTTGCCTCTCATTTTTGGGGGTTCACACCCAGTGGAATCTAGGGGTTATTCCTGGCCCTGCAGTCAGAAATCACTCCTGGGGGGCTAGAGCAGTGACACAAGCAGTAGGGCGTCTGCCTTGCAACCACTGACCTATATGGTTCCCAAAGCCAGGAGCAATTTCTGAGCACATAGCCAGGAGTAAATCCTGAGCATCACCAGTTGTGGCCCAAAAACCAAAAAGAAAAAATCACTCCTGGAAGTCTCGAGGGATGATATGGGATGCTGGGGATCAAATCCATGTCCATCCCAAGTTGTCCACTTGCAAGGCAAATACACTGCCACTGTGCTATTGCTCCAGCTCATTTGCCTCTTTTCTTATTCCTGCAGTATTCCTGCTTTCAGCCTGTTTACTTGCTGGTTCACAGAACTTGCAATCCCAGTCTCCATAGATCATCACCCCCAAATATCACTCTCTACCCATATGACATCACACAGATTTGTGGTGCCTCTGGTGTCTGGTCACTGAAGGCATGAGTCCTTGTTTCTTATAGATCCATCAGTATGGTCTGACAAAGAGCAATGATGAAAGCCCCTATTGCTGGGTGCTCCTGTAATTTTATTTATTTAGTTATTTATGTATTTATTTATTTATTTATTTGAACACAGAGCCAGACTAAGCACTGCTTTGTATGTGTCAAACTCAACATCTCCTATGGTCCCCCAAACCTACCAGGAATGATTCCTGAACTTAGAGCCAGTAGTAACCCCTGAGCACCTCCAAGTATGGCCCCCCAAAAAATAAGTTCAAATGATAATATGATGAACAAAAAATCGATGTCAGAATGTCCATTCTAGAAAGTGCTTCAAAATCAAATCAAGGACCAGAGAGATAGTATAGTGGAAGGGCACTGGACTTGCAAGCAGCCAACCAGTGTTCAGTCCCCAGAACCTCATATGGTCCTTTGAACAGCATTAGAAGTGATCTCTGATTACAAAGCCAGAAATAAACCTTGAACACTATCAGCTGTTCCCCTCAACAAAATTAAAGTAAAATTAAAACAAAGAAAAAGAAAATTCAAACCTAGCAAAACAAAGGTTGTTCTGGGAGTAAAATAAATTTAGGTATAACAATACAAAAGTCATTAACATATGACTTTAATTCATATTAAAGCATTTAAAAGGGGCTGGAGAGAGAGCATGGACTTAAGGCATTTGCCTTGCATGCAGAAGGTTGGTGGTTCGAATTCCGGCATCCCATACAAACCCCAAATCTACCAGGAGCAGTTTCTGAGCATAGAGCCATAAGTAACCCTTGAGCTGCTGGGTGTGACCCAAAAACCAAAAAAAAAAAAAATTTTTTTTTAAACATGATGATAAAAGACAACTAAAATTAGATTGGGACAGAGAATCTAAGGAAAGGATCTATTGAAAGAATATCAATTTTCACAAGAGCAAAGATGATTGTGTTTTATGTCAGAGAAGACTGACAGGTGCCAAGCTCTTGATTTAGCTACAGGTTGAGAGTAAGCACTCAGTACACATTTCTAGTCTAGTAAGAATACAATCATAATTATATTTATTATCCTGCACATAATAAAATATATAATTTCCTTCCATGTGAATGCTTCTATGTTTGAATTAAAAACTCTAAGGACTGGAGGCCCAAGAAATAGTACAGTGGCCTTGCATTAGTTTTGATACCAGCATCCCATTATGGTGCCTTGAGCTCACCAGGAGTAATTCCTGAGTGCAAAGAGAGAAGTCACCTCTGAGCACCACAGGATGTAGAGAAAAAAAAGAACTCTAAAGATATACATATATTCATCCATTTAAGTTTTCCAAACAACCCATTAATATGCTTTATTTTCTGTGCTTAGATAATAACCAGAACATACAACTTGTGGGGATACACCCAAAGATATACAGGATTTACACCTGGCTCAGGGATCATTCCTGGAGGTCCACAAGGACCACCTGGGGTGCTGAGGTTGACCAAGTATAAGGCAAACACTCTTCTGTAGTATCACTCCTATACCACCATGCCATTTTAATAATCTGTGAATATTATCTGGTGACTTGTTTTATCTAATTTTGTTACAGCAGATTATAACCAGCAGCTCAAAACCTTCTTTTCTCCTATCCATGCCATTCTGCTCTTGTCCTTCTCTTCCCTATTTGCTTTCTTTCTTCTCTTCCAGATTTTTTTTTATTTTTGGGTCACACCTGGCAGTGCTCAGGGGGTTACTCCTGGCTCTGCACTCAGAAATCACTCCCAGCAGGCTCAGGGGACCCTATGGGATGCTGGGATCAAACCACTGACCTTCTGCATGCAAGGCAAACGCCTTTACCTCCATGCTATCTCTCCAGCCCCTCTTCCAGATTTTTCTCCACAATGACCTGAATTTGTATCTATTATTTCCATTCCTTCTGTTTTTGATATCTGATTAGTTAAGCCTTAGATGGTCATCTGATTAAAGACTATGAAAGATCATAGACTAGCATATGCAAATAGGAGGATGGAGTGATAGTGGTATGACCATCAGATCACATGTGCCATGACACAGATTTCTAAGATGCTCTTATTCAAATAAGGTTTGTCGTCTGACCAATCAGATGCCATATGCCCTTATAAGAGTGGGTATGTAAAACAATTCATCAAAGCTGTAGACTCTCCCTCTACTTGCATGACCCTTTCTCCCTTCTCATTTGTACTAAACTATTATGTTAATAAAGTGCAAATTAAAAGCATTATTATATCTTTATTTTCTATCTTTTACAGTGCATCACTGCCTTCATATATCTTCTTTCAAATATATTTTGTGTCTTCTGACTTAATTTTCTGAGACTAACTGAAATATACTTTTTCCACAAAGAACACAGATATTGAATTTCTATCCTCAAGGTGGTGGCATTTGAAGGTGATAGCTTTTAAGCTGATGAGGTCATGAACGAGATTATGTCTTTTAAATGACCCATGAAAGGAATATTGATTAATGAGTTAGAAAGCGGGTCCTAGACAATAAATCTGTAAGAAACTTCATTGTAGAATCTGCAATCTCTAGAATTGTGTCATATATTTTCTATTTAAGCCATTCAAAGTCTAGTGTTGTTTTTAACAATGCATACAGATTAAGATGGTGACTTATGTTATTAGATTCCTCCAGCAGGTTAGAGACCTGTAATTGTATGTTCATTAATTTGTTGTAATCAAATAGCATCAGGACTCTGGACCATTAAAAATCCTTACAGGTTTACCCAGATAAATGGAATGAGTTTAATACCTTATACTCTTCTACTCAAGGCAGCTACTGTGCAGTCATTGAATAACAGTATCTCTTCCCAACACTTTTCTTAGGGCCTTAGCTACATCCTTATTGCGGAGAGTATAAATCAGAGGATTCAGGGTGGGAGTAATGATACTATTGAACACAGAACCAATCTTATCTTGCAGTGGAGTGCGCTGGGACCTGGGTCTCATATAGGAGAAAATGCAGGAACCAAACCACAGAGAAACTACAGTAAGGTGAGAGCTACAAGTGGCAAAAGCATTTCTCTTACTCCCAGCAGACTGCATCTGAATGACACTATGGAGGATGAAACCATAGGATGTAGAGACCAGGAGAATAGGGACAAGGAGAAGCAGAATGGTGCTGATGTAAACTGTCATCTCATAAATAGTGATGTCTTCACAGACCAATTTCACAACAGCTGGAAACTCACAATAGAAATGCTGGATTTTACGAGACCCACAGAAAGGGAAATGCATCAAGATCATAGTGTGAATGAAGGAGTTTGTAGATGCTCCCAACCATGACATGATGGCCATCATCAGGGCCACCCTCTTGTTCATGAGAATAGCATAATGCAATGGATGACAGATGGCAACATAACGGTCATAGGACATGAGAGTCAACAGAATACACTCAGCTCCTCCCACTGACAAGTAGAGAAAGTGCTGGGTAGCACAACCCACAAAGGAGATGGACTTCCTGCCTGTGAGGTAGTTGGTAGCCATCTTGGGGATGGTCGTAGTCACATGCATCAGATCCATGAGGGAGAGTTGACTGAGCAGGAAGTACATGGGAGTGTGGAGCCGTGGGTCAGCACAAATGAGGAGGATAGTGAGGGAATTGCCACTCACAGAAACAAGGTAGACCACCATGGTCAAGGAGAAAAGAAAGACATGAGTTAAGGAGTCATCAAAGAGCCCTTCCAAGATAAAGTCGGCCAATGAGGACTGATTGCTCTGCCTCATGGCCCCTCCTTAGTCCCTGTGGGAACAGAAAATAAAGATAAATGAATATTAGAAATATGGTACTCAACATATATTGTTAAAAAACAAAAGCTCCTTTGACTTTAAGATAAAATTTTGTGGGCAATAGCAATAGCATAAAAAGTAGACTGTCTGGCTCAAAGTCAATGTGGGCTTTCCAGCACCCTAATATAATTCTCTAAACCACACTAAGAACGAAAATTAATCTAGGTTAAGGAGTAAACCCTGAGCACTGCTGAATATAGCAAACTCAATTAATAATATTTCTCTATTTGATTTATTGAAATTTTTAAGGGGGCAAGTTAAAAAATTCCCCTTCACAATAATGCTAGTGTTGGATGTCAGAGTACTTAAACTCCTAAAGTATTTCAAACCAAAAAAATTATACACACATATATATGTAGGTTTTCACATAAATAGTACATAATATGCATTCACATTGATTAATACATATACAACTGTTCATATTACTTTTGTGTACTTTTTGTATGTATATACATGAGCATTCTGTTTTGTTAACATATCTGACAGGGTTTAATCAAAAACAAACCTCTATAATTTATACATGCATATACACTTGATGAAATGTTAGATAAACTTGGCATTAACAAATTTGATACCAGAGAGAAATTCTGTCATCTTTCAGTATTTGATGTTTTGCAATATCAGAAATAAACCCTTGTGTAGTCTGATGCTAGAACTTTTTGTTACAGGCAGGCACAGTGAGGAATGGTGAATAGCTACAAAGTCCAGGAGATCAAGGGCAGACTGAGCCCATGCCAGGAGCTGGGCACATACAAAAATGATTGGGATACATTTCAGCTCATCATAATTCTAGAACTGACCAAAGTGGCACATAGGTAACTGCAGAATCCTGACCTCTCTGAAAGGAGCTAAAAATGCACATTCCTGCCTGGAAAGGCACGGGAGCTGAAGCCGATCAGAGAAGGGGGAGCAACTGTACTATGAGACAGTGGGATGAGGCAGCAACAGGTCACAAAAATCTATAACTTCTGTGCACTCTGCACTCTGAGTCTCTCTAGTACATCCTGTGACACATGAACCAGAAACATTCTAACATGGACACTGGAAATGTCCTTGTTCAGCTTGCTCACGGCAATATACTACACAGTCCCCAGAGTCTGTTCATGTTATTACACACACACACACACACACACACACACACACACACACACACACACACCATCTCCTTAAGCCATACTTCATCTTAAGCTATCTATGAAAAGTCCTCCTTCTGCCTAACACACACACACACACACACACACACAAAATCCCATCTAGAAGCTGTATTGATAGCAAAGTAGGGAGAGTGTTTGCCCTGCCATGGTTTCAATCCCATAGATTGACATCCCATAAAATCCAAAGGAAGGAAGGAAGGAAGGAAGGAAGGAAGGAAGGAAGGAAGGAAGGAAGGAAGGAAGGAAGGAAGGAAGGAAGGAAGGAAGGAAGGAAGGAAGGAAGGAAGGAAGGAAGGAAGGAAGGAAGGAAGGAAGGAAGGAAGGAAGGAAGGAAGGAAGGAAGGAAGGAGAAGGAAGGAGAAAGAAAGAAAGAAATAAAGAAAGAAAAATATTGAAAAATATAGTTATATAAAGAAAGAAAGAAAGAAAGAAAGAAAGAAAGAAAGAAAGAAAGAAAGAAAGAAAGAAAGAAAGAAAGAAAGAAAGAAAGAAAGAAAGAAAGAGGGAAAGAAAGAAAGAAAGAAAGAAAGAAAGAAAGAAAGAATGAAAGGAAAGAAAGAAAGAAAGAAAGAAAGAAAGAAAGAAAGAAAGAAAGAAAGAAAGAAAGAAAGAAAGAAAGAAAGAAAGAAAGAAAGAAAGAAAGAAAGAAAGAAAGAAAGAAAGAAAGGAAAGAAAGAAAGAAAGAAAGAAAGAAAGAAAGAAAGAAAGAAAGAAAGAAAGAAAGAAAAAAGGAAGGAAGGAAGAAAGAAAGAGTAGGAAGGAAGAAAGAAAGAGTAGGAAGGAAGAAAGAAAGAGTAGGAAGGAAGGAAGGAAGGAAGGAAGGAAGGAAGGAAGGAAGGAAGGAAGGAAGGAAGGAAGGAAGGAAGGAAGGAAGGAAGGAAGGAAGGAAGGAAGGAAGGAAGGAAGGAAGGAAGCAAGGAAAAGTAAATAACCATCCCATCTAAAACCACAAATGTGCTAAGCTCTTCCCAGAAGAAAATAGAAATTTCTATTATTATGAGGGTGACACTCATTCTTCTAAGCCTATATCCCTTTTTCTATGTTATCATTAAATGCTTAGGTAACTGCCACATACATATAAACAAAATAGTCTCGGGAAAAGCTACAGGTGTTTTACTATATGTGAGAAAACTGTGTCATGTTAGGCTGGAAGAATAACTCATTACTGTCTTCATTTGGAGGCAAAGAGAAAGGTGAGAGCTCCCCAGACTCATCATTACCTCACCCCACTTAAGACTCAGAAAACAAACAGGAAAGTGTCCTGTGCAGTCAGACCTGAGGGTGCCAAGCATGACTCATGCTGATAAAACTAGAATTGTAGAAATTATCCAGCTATTTTTGGATTATTACCAAAATACATATCAGAAAGAGAATGAAGCCCAACAAAACAAAATAAAATAGTAATCTAAATAAATCACCAAAATGTCAGCGCTGTCCCTTATAGGTTCCAGTGGATCAGAAACTCCATTCTCCACTATCCTGTTAAAAAGAATCCACCGGCCCAGAGAGATAGCACAGCGGCATTTGCCTTGCAAGCAGCCGATCCAGGACCAAAGGCGGTTGGTCTGAGTCCCAGTGTCCCATGTGGTCCCCCGTGCCTGCCAGGAGCTATTTCTGAGCAGACAGCCAGGAGTCACCCCTGAGCAATGCCGGGTGTGGCCCAAAAACCAAAAATAAATAAATAAATAAAAATAAAAAATAAAATAAAAAAAATAAAAAGAATCCACCCATGTTCTATGTGTAAGGACCATGTATTTCCCATTCTCTTCTTCTGCTGTGCTCCCTTCTCATCATCACAAATATTTTACCATCCTCCAGGAGCCTCTCTTCTTCCCAAGACAAAGTTTCCATTACTCTCACATTCTGGTTTGTGAAATTCCCTCCCACCACCACCACCCCCTTTCTCCAAAACTTCTCTCCTAGATTGGTCCAATACCACCCTCGAGTAAGAGATGAGAAAATAAATTGATAATCCCGTACAACACACTAGTTTTTTGGGGGGTTTTTTTGGGGGGGGGCCACACCCAGCGATGCTCAGGGGTTACTCCTGGCTATCTGCTCAGAAATAGCCCCTGGCAGGCACGGGGGACCATATGGGACACCGGGATTCGAACCAACCACCTTAGGTCCTGGATCGGCTGCTTGCAAGGCAAACACCACTGTGCTATCTCTCCAGGCCCACGCACTAGATTTTAAGGGGACCTGGATAGTCACAACCCAGACTTACCTTACCTGGGCTTTCTGTAGAGACTGGGGAGAGAACAAGTATAAAATTGCAATGGAGGAGACAGGATAAGTCCACTCTACTGAGTTCAATGACTCACATATTGGCTATTGGTCATCCAAAGAAGCCTTTTCTGAGAAACTCATGAGAGTCCTTCTCCAACCCTAGAAATTTCTGTTTACTGGGAGACTTGAGAAGGGAATTGTCTTCACAGGTACTGTTTACACTGATTGTCCAGAGCACCAGCAGCAGCAACAACACAGCACATGAAATTGTGTGTGATGCTTTTACAATCTGCTCTGAATTTTGACCTCCACCAGGACCCAGCAGGACAAATTAACACAGCAGGACAGGATCCTTAATGTTTCTTAGTAGTGACTTAGAATCATGCATCTACTTCCTCAAACAACACCTCTTTATCCCAACAGGACTGGCAGATCTTGGGCAATGAGAGTTTCTATTCACTTTATCTCTTAAGGGCTACATTTAACACCAGTTTAGTCATCCATGAGAATGGTCTGGATTTGTTCTGGATTTCCTGATTTGGGAATTATTCATGATATTTTCTCCTGAGGTTTACCACCACCATCCTAACTTACTAAACCTAGAATTTGATGAGTTGCTAGTGTTTTCTGTCCCTTCCTGGTGACAAGGATATTTCTTCAGGGAGAAAAGAATCACAGATTTGGTATGACATGAGCTCATCATGAAAGAAAGGAGCAGCATGTGTGAGATATGAAACATCCCCTCACCCAGAGGAACGATGATGTCAGCTGAGGCAAACTGAGGCATCAGGGATTTCAACCCAGGGGGCACATTTTGAGTCTCTGTCGGAGACCAGGACTCAAGGTACCAATTACAGTTGCAGAGACCCTGAGAGATACAACCCCAAAAGGCTTCACTTTGTTTTAGTGTTTGTTATAAAAGTCAGAGAAAAGTGATATCATGAGGTGTGTGACCCTGAAGATAATAAGGAAATCTCTTCTCCAAGGGCCCATTAGCCATAATAGATTCAACTTTTTTAAATTCCTGGCTATTTTGTCTTAGAACCTCGAAGGGCTTTGTCCCAAAACACCCAATCATTTTAAGAGATAATCTGAGACCTCACCTCTATGCACACAAGACTCTCTGAGCATCTCCCCAATGTCCTAGCAAATAAATTAGTGGATGAAGTTATTTTTCACTTCTTTTTAGCTTTTGGGTCACACCCTGCCACGCTCAGGGTTTACTCCTGGCTCTATGCTCAGTAATAGCTCCTGACAGGCTCAGGGGACCATATGGGATGCCGGGATTCGAACAACCATCCTTCTGCATGCAAGGCAAATGCCCTACCTCCATACTATCTCTCCGGCCCAAGATGGAGATATTTCTCAATCTGTACTAGTGACAAACAGCACTTTTTTTGGGGGGGTCGGTGGATTTGGAGTCACACCCAGAAGCTCAGGGGTTACTCCAGGCTCTACCCTGAGAAATCGCTCATGGCAGGCTCGGAGGACCATATGGGATGCCAGGATTCGAACCGCAGTCCTTCTGCATGCAAGGCAAAGGCCTTACCTCCATGCTATTTCTCTAGCCCTGACAAACCCCACTTTTCTTCCTTCCCAGCCACCCTAGCCCATACTCCAATGTGTGGGAAGGTTTCAGATGCAAAATGCAAAAGAAGAAAATGTGATGACTCTGCGTCCTTGGGATTCCAGATAGTTCTTTTAAGGGGCTCCTCTTCATTCTAGATAACATGACATTCATCTTCATTCTCTATCTCAAATCAGTTACTAGAATGGGGAGTTGTTTGTTTGCTTTATGTTTGGGGGCTACACCCAGCAGTGTTCAGGAGTCACTCCTAGCTCTTTGCTCAGGAATCACTCCTGGTGGGTTCTGGGTACAATATGGGATGCTGGGATCAAACCTGGCTGTCCGTGTGCAAGGCAAACTCCCTCCCTGCTATGCTATCACTCCAACCCCCAATAGCATGTTTTTTGGACTCACTTTCCTACAGCTTTCTTCATGATCTCACTGGGATGTATTGGTATTTTTAACTAATTCCTTTTTATGAACTGTAAAGCAATGGATGTCAGTCACTTGACCAATACGTCTTACTTTTTTATAATTCTTTAAAATGTATCTTTACTGAGGCACTGTGATTCACAAATTTATTCAGAATTGAGTTTTTCTTCAGATCCTAAAAATTGTTTTTGTCTTTTACTAGCATTTCTTATTGAATCCTGTGGTGTTGTTGAAAAGATTCCATGCATCATCCTTTTCTTCAAAAACATGTCTGGAGTTATGAGCTAGCTCATGAGGGTGAACGCAGAAGGCTCTAATGCAAAATTACACAGAGATACACACACACACACACACACACACACACACACACACACACACACACACAAAGAAACCTTTGTTTCTGGGCCCGGAGAGATAGCACAGCGGTGTTTGCCTTGCAGACAGCCGATCCAAGACCTAAGGTGGTTGGTTCGAATCCCAGTGTCCCATATGGTCCCCCGTGCCTGCCAGGAGCTATTTCTGAGCAGACAGCCAGGAGTAACCCCTGAGCACCGCCGGGTGGGCCCAAAAACAAAAAAAAAAAAAAAAAAAAAGAAACCTTTGTTTCTGTTTCCTTTTTTTTTTCTTAAGGGTCAAGAGGCACTCAAGGGGTACTCTTGGCTCTACACTTAGAAATCACTCCTGGCAGTGCTCTGGGGACCAGATAGAATTCCAGGGATCAAAGTGTGGAAGGCAAATGCCCTCCCTGCTGTGCTATCACTCTGGCTTCTGTTATTGTTTTAACCCTATGCTCCCTTCATCTCCCTAGAAATTCTTCTCTAATTGAGGCTTCTGTGGAATTTCAAAAATTATAATTTATCAAGACCTGTAAAGAATGTACAATAAAAATAATAACTTTATGTGGGTGCAAATGGAGGCCACACTTGGCTATGATCTCGACTTTCTCCTGGCTGTGCCTTCAGGGATCACTCCTGGTGAGGCTCAGAAGGTCATATGGGGTGCCAGGGATCAAACCTGGGTCAATGTAAATGACTTCCATGCTGTATGATCTCTCTGACCCACTAATTAATTTTTTTTATTTTCTGGGTCACACCCTGCAGCACTCAGGGGTTACTCCTAGCTCTACGCTCAGAAATCGCTCCTGGCAGGCTCAGGGGACCATATGGGATGCTGAGATTCGAACCACCGACCTTCTGCATGCAAGGCAAATACCTTACCTCCAAGCTATCTCCCCAAATTTTTTTTTTTTGGTTTTTGGGCCACACCCGGTGACGCTCAGGGGTTACTCCTGGCTATGCGCTCAGAAGTCGCTCCTGGCTTGGGGGACCATATGGGAAGCCGGGGGATCGAACCGCGGTCCGTCCAAGGCTAGCGCAGGCAAGACAGGCACCTTACCTCTAGCGCCACCGCCCGGCCCCCAACCAAATTAATATTTTTAAGACTCTTCTGTCTTGGGACCGGGAAGGTGGCACTAGAGGTAAGGTGTCTGCCTTGCAAGCGCTAGTGTAGGACGGACTGCAGTTTGATCCCCCGGCGTCCCATATAGTCCCCCCAAGCCAGGGGTGATTTCTGAGCACTTAGCCAGGAGTAACCCCTGAGCATCAAACGGGTGTGGCCCAAACACACACACACAAAAAAAAGACTCTTCTGTCTTAAACAATACATTAGGAGCACAGGTACAATATATGAGCAGGCAGGGCTCTTTCCCCTTGTTGCTCACAGATAAAAATAAACAAGCAAACAAATAAATACACTCCTTTATGTGGAGTTAATAACATATATTTTGAGATACCAGTATTTGCATACACAACAGTCATGGACCTTGCTTTGCACAATTATGGAATGATGGTGAGTGTGCAATATAGCCCAACCAATGTGGGGAAAGATCTGGATTAAAATGAAACATTAATTCTAGCTCCCAACAAGTGTACTTCCTAAGTTAAGGGAACATGTTTCTTGCACTAGACTTATCCAAACACATTCATAGCACCATAACACATATGATCAGAGTGTAAGACATCTAAATGTCCATCAACTGGAAAATGGGCCAACAAAATATGAGTAGCAGATGCTTCAATGTAAAGGGACCCCCAAAAACAGAAAAAAAGGAAACAAGCTTGTGCCCAAGATCACATATTATATGAGCAATGAAGACAGGAAATAAATGAGTGATTGCTATTCTGTTGGGGTTAGGGGCGGAAGAGGATCTCAGCTATGAAACATGGGATTTTCCTTTTGAGTTAATGAAAACGTTCTACAGTATTTGTGCGGATGGATACACAGTTCTATGTTACTCTCAAAACAATTGACGTCTCTACTTCCAATGAGTGTATGTCAGGGTACGTGAACTGTATCTCAGTACCACTGTTGCTAAATGGGGACCCATGTAAGGAGAAATCAAACTGATATATTGGCCTTTCTCCTTAGTGACTTAGCTGGGCCCAGTAAATTTTCTATTCAAGTCAACATGTGATTTTTTTTCCTTTTCCTTTGTGTGTGTATGTGTGTGTGAGATTTGTTTTGTTTTGTTATGGGGCCCCATAACATAGGATCACTCCTGAGTCTGCACTCAGAAAAGTACTACTGGCAGGCTCAGGGGACCATATGGGATGCCAGGAACTAAACCTGGGTCGGCCATGTGCAAGGCAAATGCCCTACCCACCATGCTATCATTCTGGCCCCCCAAAACATGATTCTTAATGAAACAATTGAATCACAAAAAAAAAAATTATTATTGGGGGCCGGAGAGATAACATGGAGGTAAGGCATTTGCCTTGCATGCAGAAGGATGGTGGTTCGAATCCCGGCATTCCATATGGTCCCCCAAGCCTGCCAAGAGCAATTTCTGAGAATAGAGCCAGGAGTGACTCCTGAGCATTGCCAGGTGTGACCCAAAATCCAAAAAAAATAAATAAATAAATTATTATTTTCTCACTACTGCCAGCATGTCCTAGTAAAATCAATACCTTTCTGTGAAAATTAGTCTTCATGACTGACTTGTGATTTAGAAGAATAAAACAAAATAGGATCAGAGCAATAGTATAGTGGGGAAGATGTTTGCCCTACATTCACAAACCAGATTCAGTCCCCAGCATCCCATGTGAACTCCCAAGTACCTAGAGCCAGCACCTAGATCTTGAACATAACTGAGTGTGGTGTGTCCCCCCCCAAAAAAAAGGAAGAGAAAAAAAAGTAATTGTTCTGGGTTCAGAACTGAGAAAAGTGATATTGGGAAAAGACAGAGTCCAGCCCTTGGCCAGGAATGAGGAGATGCTCAAATGAAAAGAAACAAGATGAGGGGCCAGAGCCATAGCACAGCAGTAGGGCATTTGCTTTGCATGTGGCTGACCCAAATTCAATTCCTGGAATCCCATAGGGATGAGCTTTCCAGGAGTGATTTCTGAGCACAGAGCCAGGAGTAACCCCTGAACACAGCCAGGTATGACAAAGAAAGAGAGAAAGAAGGTGAGAAAAGAAAGAAAGAAAGACAGAAAGAAAGAAAGAAAGAAAGAAAGAAAGAAAGAAAGAAAGAAAGAAAGAAAGAAAGAAAGAAAGAAAGAAAGAAAGAAAGAAAGAAAGAAAGAAAGAAAGAAAGAAAGAAAGAAAGAGAGAGAGAGAGAGAGAGAGAGAGAGAGAGAGAGAGAGAGAAAGAAAGAAAGAAAGAAAGAAAGAAAGAAAAGAAAGAAAGAAAGAAAGAAAGAAAGAAAGAAAGAAAGAAAGAAAGAAAGAAAGAAAGAAAGAAAGAAAGAAAGAAAGAAAGAAAGAAAGAAAGAAAGAAAGAAAGAAAGAAAGAAAGAAAGAAAGAAAGAAAGAAAGAAAGAAAGAAAGAAAGAAAGAAAGAAAGAAAGAAAGAAAGAAAGAAAGAAAGAAAGAAAGAAAGATGATACTCAGATGTAAGGTGCCAGCTGAGGTGTGCTGAGGGTTCAAGTTTGATCTTTAGCATAGTGTGGGACCCTGAGCATCACAGGAAGGAAGGAACTCTGAGCACAGAGTCCTATGGAATGGCCCAAGTACTAATATTTGTGTCCCTTCCTCATCCAAAATACCAAAACAAAAAATAAAAAATTTAAGGGAGAGATAGAACACAGGAACACAGGAAGGAGGGTGCTTCTCTTGTACACAAATGACCCCAGTTTAATCCCCAGCATCCCATAGGGTCCCCTGAGCAGCATCAGGAATGATTCCTGAGTACAGAGCCAGAAGCAACCCCTGATCACCAGCAGTTGTGGCCCCAAAATAAAATGTAAGATAATAAGGTACCCACTGTGTTGCCCCCTGAGGACATCCTTCCTTCCTGGTACTTCGAATCAGCAGTTAAAGCCCTGTCTTGGCTGTGTGCTATAGAGGAGACCCAGGGGGGCCCACACAGGTGCCCTGCTGAGTTCTGAGGGCAACTGACCACACATAGTGGAAAAGGGAAGTGAAGGGTGACTTGGGTTGCCACACCCATGGAATTCAATGAGGGTCCAGAGGGCACTGAGGGTGGAAGGGCCCTGGAAAAGGAATCAGTCCCGGCCTTGGGCTCTGGAGGTCACAGGACAAAGAAGCAGCAGGAGCAGAGAATATGGGGCACCAGGGAGAATCTCAACATGAGTAAGGCCACAGCCACTGACAGTGTTGGTGGATGGGACAGATGAATGGAGAGAGGCTCTCTTTCCTGGAGGCCACGTTGAGTGGAGAGATGCTCTCTTTCCTGGAGGCCACGTTGAGGCTGACTCTGGAACCCATCCAAAAAAGTAGGGGTGTAGGTCCTGGAAGCTTCTGGAGAGAAGACACAGGAGCACTTCAGAGCAAGGAGGAAGATCGTTCAGTCCTTCAAGATGCTTCACAGACTCTGACCCAGAGCAGGGCAGCACCCATGGTCCCCCAAAAGCAGGAAGAAGAGCTGGTGGAGGTTTGTAACCCTGGTGGGCTGAATCAGGAGCCTCATAACTCTGCAAAGTCAGAACCAAATGGGGTTGAGCCTGGTTTCTAGGTGGATCAAGACCCAGGAGGGAGAAAAGGGTGAAGGTGTGGGCCTGGCTCACTGGAAGGACCAAAGTCTGGGGGACCCAATGGGGTGCAGGGCCCAGAGCCTTCCCAGATTCTATTAGCTATCAGACCTCAGTTAGTGGTCTCTGGACAGAAGCTTTAAGAGGAAGCAAAAGAAATTCAGGGGCCAGAGAGATAGCAAGGTGGTAGGGTGTTTGCCTTGCACGTGGCTGACCCAGGAGAGATAGTGGTTCAATTCCAGTATCCCATTCTGGTCCCCTGAGCCTGCCAGGAGCAATTTTTGAGCACAGAACCAGGAGTAACCCCTGAGAGCTGCCAGGTATGACGAAAGAATGGAAGGAAGGAAGGAAGGAAGGAAGGAAGGAAGGAAGGAAGGAAGGAAGAAGGAAGGAAGGGAGGGAGGGAGGGAGGGAGGGGAGGAGGGAGGGAGGGAGGGAGGGAGAGGGAGGGAGGGAGAGAGAGAGAGAGAGAGAGAGAAAGAAAGAAAGATAAGAAAAGAAAGAAGAAAGAAAGAAAAGAAAGAAAGAAAGAAAGAAAGAGGAAGGGAGGAAGGGAGGAAGGAAGGAAGGAGGGAAAGATAAGGAAGTAAAGAAAAGAAAGAAAGAAAAGAAAGAAAGAAAGAAAGAAAGAAAGAAAGAAAGAAAGAAAGAAAGAAAGAAAGAAAGAAAGAAAGAAAGAAAGAAAGAAAGAGAAAGAAAGAAAGAAAGAAAAGAAAGAAAGAAAGAAAGAAAGAAAAAAGAAAGAAAGAAGAAAGAAAGAAAAAGAAAGAAGAAGAGAAGAAAGAAAGAAAGAAAGAAAGAAAGAAAGAAAGAAAGAAAGAAAGAAAGAAAGAAAGAAAGAAAGAAAGAAAGAAAGAAAGAAAGAAAGAAAGAAGAGGGAAGGAAGGAGGGGAGTGAGGGAGGGAAGGAGGAAGGGAGGGAGGGAGGGAGGAAGGAAGAGAGAGAGGAAGGGAGAGCGACAGAAAGAAAGGAAGAGAAAGAAAGGAAGAGAAAGAGGAAGAGAAATGCAGGGCCCAGCCCTGTGCTCTCACCTGCTTCTCGTGCTGGCTCCTTGGCTGCCGCCTCTGGGGAGGTGCTGCTCGATTTCTTGGGGCCTCTGGCAATCCTGGGGCAGCACTTAGCAAAGGCAGCTCTGGGATCCCAGGTGGACAGCCATCTCCGCAGGCCAAGCAGCAGCAGCTCCAGGAGCGTGAAGAGGGCACAGAGCCCACTGATGCCCAGCATGGCATTGAGAAGGATTGTCTTCTCCGATGGCCGTGACAGGATGCAAGTCACACTGCCAGGGCACGGTTCCCGACGGCACGAGAGCGATCCAGGAATCTTGGACCCATAGAGGTGGTGCTGGCCCCACAGGGCCGTCGCCTCCAGAGCCAGCCGCACCCCAAGCTGGACCACGTAGGCCCAGAAGATCCGGGGAGCCCCAGTCCCCTGGGTAGCATCTGAGCTGCCTCCTCTTTCCCGGAGCAGCATCTCAGCCTCCTGTGGCTTTCCTGGCTCTTCCCAGTGCCAGACGACATGATAGAAGGTGAAGCCCAGGTAGATGGCACTGGGAACAGCAACCAGGAGGACCTGGAAGAGCCAGAAACGCAGCGGGGACAGGGGATGGAAGGCATCGTAGCAGGTGGCCTTGCAGCCGGGTATCTGGGTGTTGCACGTGAATTCACTCTGGTCATCACGGTAGATGTCCAGGCCGGCTATGGCGAGCAGCAAGAGACGGAATCCCAGCAGCACAGGGAGAAGAAGCCTCCCCACGAGGGTGCTGTGCCGACTCTCCTCCATCACCAGCCGCCGCAGGAGTGGGCCACACATCCTGGGAGGGCGAAAAGCACGGCTGGGTGCTGGGGTTACTCACTGCTGTCTGTCCCAATCAATCTGTCCAAGTCCCCAAGGAGAGTTCTCTCGATCCTCTCAGGAGCTGGAGAGCTTCCTGGGTTCTGAATGCATCTGTTTCGAGACTCTGTAAAAGAGTAACAGTGAGAGCCCGAGCGATAATACAGCAGGGCAGGCACTTGTCTTACATGTGGCTGACCCAGGTTCGATTCCCAGCATCCCATATGGTCCCCAGAGCCTGCCAGGAGAGATTTCTGATTTTGGGTTTTTTTGTTTGTTTGTTTGTTTGTGATCTAAAATCAAAATAAGAATAACAGTGAGGGCTGGAGCAATAGGACAGGAAGAAGGGCACTTGCCTTGCATGTGGTTGACCCAGATTCAATCTCCAACTTCCCGTATGGTATCCTGAGCACCATCAGGAGTAATTCCTGAGTACAGAGCTGGCAGTGATTACTGAGCACTACTGAACATCACTGGGTTTGGCCAAAGAAAAGAAAAAAAAAATCCTTGAGGAGCCTGGCAGAATATGATAGTTTGTGACCCAAAGCTGCTAAAATAAACATTGCAAGTTTTGTCATAGTCAAAACTCTGCTTGGCCAGTGTTCCTTGGACTTCTATTCCTTTGTAGGGATGGATGACCCTGCCCAAGGTCAGACTTCAAAATCTCAGCTCTTTGGGTATTTTTGTTTGTTTGGTTGGTTGGTTGGTTGGTTGGTTGGTTGGTTGGTTGGTTGGTTGGTTGGTTTCAGGATCACATCCAGCAGGCCACATTAGGCTGCAAACCCAGTTCCGCCAACTGCATCTTTGTCTACTCAGTATAGTCTGCACAGTCACCAGACTGAATCCACACTCACTCCTCTACCTCTGGCTCAGAAGAAGGTGCAGAGAAGGACCCGGAAAGATAGCATGGAGGTAAGGCGTTTGCCTTTCATGCAGAAGGATGGTGGTTCGAATCCTGGCATCCCATATGGTCCCCTGCACCTGCCAGGGGTGACTTCTGAGCATAGAGCCAGGAGTAACCCCTGAGCACTGCTGGGTGTGACCCAAAAACCAAAAAAAAAAAAAAAAGAAGAAGAAGAAGGTGCAGAGAAACAGACTCTGGCATAAAATGTGTTATATTCCCAGTCCTGTGCTATTTTGACTCCAGCATCTAAATTTCTAATTTAAGTTGACAGCTAATGAGATCTGACTTGTCTCCTAGCTGTTCCCAACTATACGACCACAGGTAGTGCATGAAGCAATTTAAAGTGGGGGGGGGGGGGTTTGGTGCTGTAGTCACAGGCGAAGAGTAAGCCAAGCATTGGGATAATACTTTGACAGAAGCATCGTGACTCCACCATTGAAGAGCTAGAGATATTTCCAGGGATCTGCTGCAAGGGCCCAGTCACCTGATAATAGTTCAACATCCTCCAACACAGAGAAAATGTATTTGAGCCTCTGAGAATCAACTCTAAACCTCCTCCCTGGCCTTCCATTTCTATTCCTGTCATTGACAATCAAAACTCAGAAGTCTTGAGACAGGGAGGTGGTCCAGGGGTTAAGGTATTAGCCTAGCATATAGCTGATGGCCAGTTCAATCCCTGGCACTACATATCAAAAAAAATTTTATGGTGTTGGGGCTATACCCAGCAGTACTCAGGGAGGATTGCACTCAAGAATCAGTTCAGTGATTCAGTGCTCGGGGGACCATATGGGTCCCGGGGTCAAACCCAGGTAAGCCAAGTACAAGACAAGTGTCTTAACCAGCCTCCCCAAAAAATGTTTACATAAGATGACAAAAATTTCACCCTTCTAATACCAAGATGCCATAAACACCAGACAGAGTAAATGGTTCTTCTAAGAGAACAAGCCCCACATAGAGCAGGGAAGATAGGGGTGACACCTGCAGCCTTCACAGGAGGGGCTTTGGGACATCCAGAGGGAGGTAAGAAGAGAGAGTTGGGGACATTTTACTAATAACAATAAATGATGGTTTAAGAAAAAGAGGCAGCAGGGCTGGAGAGATAGCATGGAGGTAAGGCATTTGCCTTTCATGCAGGAGGTCATCGGTTTGAATCCCAGCGTCCCATATGGTCCCCCGTGCCTGCCAGGAGCAATTTCTGAGCCTGGAGCCAGGAATAACCCCTGAGCACTGCCGGGTGTGACCCAAAAAACCACAAAAAAAAAAAAAAAAGAAAAGAAAAAGAGGCAGGGGCACAGCAGGGAGGATGTCTGTCTTGCACAGGTCCAACCCAGTTCAATCCCTGGCATTCCATAGGATCCCCTGGGCCTATCAGGAGTGACTTCTGAGTGCAGAGCCAGGAGGATCCTGCTGTATGTGACAAAAAAAAAAAGATAGAAGGGAAGAAGGAAGGGAGGGAGGGAGGGAGGAAGGAAGGGAGAAAGAAAGAGAAAGAGAAAGAAAGAAAAGGAAGTGAGGTGGGAAGAACAAAGGAAGAAAGGAAGAGAGAATGACAGAAGGAAGGAAGGAAGGAAGGAAGGAAGGAAGGAAGGAAGGAAGGAAGGAAGGAAGGAAGGAAGGAAGGAAGGAAGGAAGGAAGGAAGGAGGAAGGAAGGAAGGAAGGAAGGAAGGAAGGAAGGAAGGAAGGAAGGAAGGAAGGAAGGAAGGAAGGAAGAAAGGAAGAAAGGAAGGAAGGAGGAAGGAAGGAAGGAAGGAAGGAAGGAAGGAAGGAAGGAAGGAGAAGGAAGGAAGGAAGGAAGGAGGAAGGAGGGGAAGGAGGAAGGGAGGGAAGGAGGAGAAGGAAGGAAAGAAAGGAAAGAAAGAAGAAAGAAAAAGAAAGAAAGAAAGAAAGAAAGAAAGAAAAGAAAGAAAGAAAGAAAAGAAAGAAAGAAAGAAAAGAAAGAAAGAAAGAAAGAAAGAAAGAGAAAGAAAGAAAGAAAGAAAGAGAAGAAAGAAAGAAAGAAGAAAGAAAGAAAGAAAGAAAGAAAGAAAGAAAAGAAAGAAAGAGAGAAGAAAGAGAGAGAAAAGAGAGAGAGAAAGAGAGAAAGAGAGAGAAAGAGAGAGAGAAAGAAAAGAAAGAAAGAAGAAAGAAAGAAAGAAAAGAAAGAAAGAAAGAAAGAAAGAAGAAAGAAAGAAAAAGAAAAGAAAGAAAGAAAGAGAAAGAAGAAAGAAAGAAAAGAGAAAGAAAGAAAGAAAGAAAGAAAGAAAGAAAGAAAGAAAGAAAGAGAAAGAAAGAAAGAAAGAAAGAAAAGAAAGAAAGAAAGAAAGAAAGAAAGAAAGAAAGAAAGAAAGAAGAAGAAAGAAGAAAAGAGAAAGAAAGAAAGAAAGAAAGAAAGAAAGAAAGAAAGAAAGAAAGAAAGAAAGAAGAAAGAAAGAGTCATTCCAGTATTCAGAACAAGCCAAGGTAAAAAGCCAAGGAAAAGGAAACAGCTGCTGGGACTTCAGCCTGGGAGAGCAGGTAGGACACAGACTGTTCACCCAGGAGGACCTGAAGCTCAATGAGCACAGCCTGGGAGGCTGCTGACACATATGTATGTGTGTATATGTGTACATATATGCACACACTCTTGCATGTGTGTATACACATAATTATGGAAAATATTTATGAGACCAAATCTGCTTCCCATGTTAAAAATCAGCCCAAGGCCAACTCACCGGCTCATTTACAGGATAAAAGCTCGGGGCTAGGGACTCCTCAGGTTTCAGCCAACGCTCCAGCTGGAATGGGAGCCTCCGAGTTCCACTGCAGAACTTCAAGCCCAGGGTTCCTGCCGTCCCAGCCAGGGTCACTCAGCTGGACCCACTCGACTCTGAGAGGGGAGATTGTTGGGTAGCGCATCTGGCTCTGGCCCAGCTCCTTCATCCTCCCACCCTCAAAGCCCCAGCCCTGCCATTGTCTCTGGCTCAACCCAGCTGAGCTGGCTGCAGGAGCTGCTTTCCAGCTGCATCCGTGGGGACCACAACCTAGGTTGGGCCACCATCTCATTGCAGTAACCTGACTATCTCCAGGGGTCATGCACCTCAGAGTGGATCCCCCACCATGCAATCCAAGCTCTGAGGGGCTCAGCACAATGCTAATTCAATCAGTCAGAATCTCCCCTTGGTCCCTGTTTTCCCCATTCAGTACCCACTAGCCCCACTCTGGGGACCCAGGCAGGAAGTCGAAGTTCTTGAAGTTTCCTCCTTCCTTCCAGCACTCCCAGGCCTGCAGCCAGAACTCTGAAACCTTTTTTGTTTTGTTTTGGGGTTTTTTGGGGGGTGGGCCATACCTGTGCAGAGCTCAGGGCCCACTCCTGGCTCTGCCTCAGAAATCATTCCTGACAGGCTCGGGGGACCATATGGGATGCCAGGGATCGAACCCATGTCCTTCCTGGGTTAGCTATGTACAAGGCAAATACCCTACTGATGTGCTGTCTCTCCGCCCCCACCCCCCCAAAACCTTCTTGGACAGGTTCCCAGAGCTGACCTGGGCCAGTGGTGTTCAGCAGAGAATTTTGAGGGTCTGGAGGGAAGAAGCAGAGAGCAATGGGGGAGGCTGCCTGTGCCCTGCCAGAACCTACCTGTCCTTCACCGCAGCTGTTCTGGCCCCAGCAATACCTACTGAGCACCACTACTCCTCTCCTCTCCAGAAGATACAGGCAACATTGCTCTCTGCCCTGCCCCCAAATATCTGCTGGAGGAGTTTCCTGCCCCTGGATCCTGCTCCCCTCAGCCTCACTCCTGTTCTAGTCAGCCCAGGGTAGGACGTCCCCCAAGCCCAACCCCTGAAGTGAGGAGCTGAGGGCTCTCATTGCTGGTGAATCTGGCTCTGGAGGAGAAAGCCTGGGTCAGGAAAGTGGGGGATCAGGACTGGAGCTCACGAGTCTAGGTAGGCCTGCAAGAAAAGGAAAAGAACTAAAAGGCAAGAGAAATTTCACAGCTGGGCTAGGACAGAGCTCAGTGAAAGTACCTGCCTTATTCATGGGAGATCTAGATTTGATCCCCAATACCTGAAGAAAATACTTTATTTTTTTTTTTTTTTGGTTTTTGGGTCACACCCGGCAGCGCTCAGGGGTTACTTCTGGCTCTAAGCTCAGAAATCACTCCTGATAGGCTCGGGGACAATGTGGGATGCCGGGATTCGAACCACTGTCCTTCTGCATGTAAAGCAAATGTCCTACCTCCATGCTACCTCTCCGGCCCCAAGAAAATACTTTTTTTTAAGTTATTTTTGGAGGGGCTGAGTGATAACAGCCGACTATACTAGGGGTCACTCCTGGCACTGCATTCACGAATCACTCCTCCTGGTGCTCAGAGGACCATATAGGGCACCAGAAATTGAACCTGGGACTGCTATATGCAAAGCAAAAGCCCTCCACACTATGGCTCTTTTTTCTAATTTTTTGGGGGGAGTCACGTCTGGTGAGACTCAGGAGTTACTCTTGCTCAGGAATCACTCTTGGTGAAGTTTGGCAATTCTATGGGATGCCAAGAATCACACCTAAGCAGGCCACATGCAAGGCAAACTTCCTACTTGCTATACTATTGTTTTGGCCCCAAAACACTTTTTTTAAAAGAAAAATATTTTAGAGGCTAAAAGGGATAGCCACAAGAAGGAGATACCCAACAACTGCTGAATGAATAAACAAATGATGGAAATATGGACTATTCATACTATGGAATATTATTCATTGTTTCATTTCTTCTTCCTATTTAGAAGAAAGCTGCCAGAGCAGCTATAGTTCAGCAGGCAAAGCACTTGTCTTGTACGCAGAGACCTGGGTTTGATCCTCAGCAACCTACATATTCCCTAAGTATGGTCAGGAGTGATCCCTGAGCACAGAGCCAGGAGTAAGCCCCGAGCACTGCTGGGTGTAGCCCCCCAAAATAGACTTCAGAGCAAATAGATTTGCAAATCTATTTCCAGGGATCAAGATGCCATCCCAGTCTAATAAAAAGATCAGCTCCTCAAATAGAATCCTCTGAGAACCTTTTAGCTCAGACCAGCTGGGAAGCAGTTTCCAAGGGCCTTTGTGCAAGGCCGGGGCAGCGGGCAATGAATGGAAGAAGACAGAGGCCTTGGGATGAAACTCTCCAGCACCCCCACAGCTCAGGACTATGCGGGCGCTTGGCCAGGGACCCAGATTCCTTGTCTGCCCCTTTGCAGCGGGGGCGGGACAGAGGGCGACCCCAAGCTCAGGACACAAGCACATGCTTCAGACCGCCGTGAATGTGCCCTGATTCCTCAATGACTCCATTGACTCAGGTCCAAGACAGCTGGGCGAGTGGGTGACAGGGCAGGTGGGGGCGAGGGCTGATGTCGAAGTCTGGGATTGGGGTGGGGTGTTTCAGCTTGGTGATGTCTGAGCACTCATAGGAGCCCAAAACCCCAGGCTGCTCTAGCACAATAACTTTCTGAGAATCAACAGACCCCCCAGGAATGAGATTTCCCTGCCCACTTCACCCCACACAAGCTTCTCCTTGTTGCTTATCTTCCCACATATACAGCCATGTGCCTTGGGAGCTGTGGGGAGGGAGGAGGGTCAGGCAGCTGCCACCCCCCCAAAAGGATGAGGATGTTTATGACCCCTTTGCCTTTGGTCAGCCCTGGTCTGTGACCAGCTTTTCTCTCTCACTCTGTTTCTTTCTGTCCTGTCAAGCATTGGTCAATCTTTCTGTCCTCTCCTGACTAGCTTCACTCAGGATGACAGTCTCCAACCCATAAGAAGGTTATATGTTTTGTTTTGTTTTGTTTTGTTTTGTTTTGGAGGGAGTAAATTTGATGGTGCTTGGGGCTTACTCCTGGCTCTGCACTCAGGAATCACTCCTGGCAGTGTTCAGGGAAACCCTATGGGATTTCGGGGATCAAACCCAGGACAACCTCATGTAAGACAAGTGCCTTATGATTATAAACCCTACTTTCTGTTGTTGTTGTTGTTGTTGTTGTTGTTGCTGTTGCTGCTGCTAAGTTTTACAAGTGTTTTGCATTTCTTAGGTATTATTTATCTTTTGTCAGGAGCATGGTGGAAAGATATTTTCTCCCAGTCTGCAGGGTGTCATATTTCTGTCATGTGAGGTGACTTTTTATTCTGATCCTCATGTATTTGGCTGTTCAGAAACATCTAAATTTTATACTATCCCATCTGTTTATGTTTGCTGCTGGGAAACTGTTTTTGACCAATATGGTGAAGATTCAGCACCAAGTTTAACTCAAAGAACTGATGAGACAGAGGCAAACTTCTGGTTTCCTTCCTTATTAACCCCATCTGGCTCATTACCACCTAAAGTTCTGGAAAATTTTACCTTTGGTACTTTCGGCCACAGTCAAGGGAAGTCCTTCTGCCCAGGAGTCTGCAAGTCTGGGAGGCCCTGTTTGTCCTGTGCCACTGCCAGACCAAATTCACCTTCTTCTCCTCTATGATTGGGAGAACCAAGAGAGTCTTAGAACCCTTGATTCAGGAGATGTAGGATGATAAAGGATGGTGAAAATCAGAGTCTGAAAAACAAAAGAAACTGTTGGCCAAGTTGGCTTGACTGACCACAAAAAAAGAAAAGAAAAGAAAAGAAACGCTTAATGACCAGTCTTCAGGGCACAATCAATAAGATCCACGTCAACTACTATTCCATCTATTCCTAATGGATGGTCATCAATATTTGGACAAAGCTAAAAGACAGAAAAGATATAAAAAGGAAAATAGTTATCATCTCGATTTTTTGGTTTTGAGGGATATTTTGGTTTTGGGTTTTTTTTGGGGGGGGGGGGATTGAGTCACACCCAGAGGCACTCAGGGGTTATTTCTGATTCTGCACTCAGAAATCACTCCTGACAGGCACAGGGGACCATTTGGGATGCCGAGAATCAAACCACTATCCATCCTAGATCAGCTGCTTGCAAGGCAAATGCCTTACTGCTGTGCTATCTCTCGGCCTCAGTGATCATCTTGTTAATTCAAAAGCTGCAAAACAGGGCTGGAGCGGACATAGTACATTTGACTTGCATGTGGTTGACCCAGGACAGACCTAGGTTCAATCTCCAGCGTCCCATATGGTCTTCAAGCCAGGAGCAATTTCTGAGCACCTAGCCAGGAGTAACCCATGTGCATCACCAAGTTTGGCCCAAAAAAGCAAAAAATAATAAAATAAAATAAAATAAAATGACTACAAAACAAGCTTGACAGAGACACAAGGAGTTTAATGAGTTTTGGATTATTTGGCCACACCTGGCAGCGCTCAGGAGTTACTCACAGCTCTGTGCTCAGAAATCACTCCTGACAGGCTTGGGGGACCGTATGAGATGTCGGGGATGGAATCAGGTCCATCCCAGGTTGGCCACATGCAAGACAAACACCCTATCACTGTGTTATCAGCCCCAATTACTGCTACACTTTTCTTTTTTTTCTACTTTATTTATTGATAGATAGATTGATTGATCAGTTGTTCGTACACACAGAGTGGTGCTCAGGGATTACTCCTGGCTCTGCACTCAGAAATCGCTTCTGGCAGGCTGGGGGACCATATGGGTGCCAGGTCCTTCCCAGGTCAGCTGCATGCAAGGCACAGTCCCTACCTCTGTGCTATCTTTCCGGCCTCATTGCTACATGCAAGGCAAATGCCCTACTACTGTGCTATCTCTCCAGCCCCTCTAAGACATTTTCTGATCCATGAATGCTGTTTCTGTCTCTACAAGACCACGTTGCTGGATGAAGCTTTATCTGGAATTTATTCCCCCCCCCAAACTATTTCAGAAGACTTAAAGGGGGGGCCGGAGAGATAGCATGGAGGTAAGGCGTTTGCCTCTCATGCAGGAGGTCATCGGTTCGAATCCCGGCGTCCCATATATGGTCCTCCCGTGCCTGCCAGGAGCAATTTCTGAGCCTGGAGCCAGGAATAACCCCTGAGCACTGCCGGGTGTGACCCAAAAACCACAAAAAAAAAAAAAAAAAAAAAAAAAAAAGAAGACTTAAAGGGGATACATACATATACTTCCTTTATATATCTCTTTAGGTGTATTTCCTCAATATATATAATTCTTTGTTGTGTACTTATGTAGATGTAGTTTCCCACCTCCTCTTTGTTGAATAGGAAATTCTAGTAGATAGTATCTTTTGAGTTTTCTGTTTTTGTTATTTCTAGGTTATAGATGTTGTTTGATTTGTTATTATTTCCCCATATGCACCAATAGTATCCTGTGGCACTGTTCTTTTTGCATAGGTACATTAAAATGGGGAAATATTAGATATAGAGAGAAGTTATTATCTCATAGGGATGGGAGCTCACCCTGAATATTAGTCATAGTGATTTGACTAGGCTTCATTCACTCGAACATCAACTGATCACCTCTGAACCTTGGTTTCCATCTTTGGAACTGGCACAGTTTTCTGTACCAACACCAAGAATCAACATTCTACCAGGATAGGCCTTAAAACTGCCTTGGCACCTACTTGCCCCAGGGTAGGCTCATCTGCTCCCCGACGATGACTTGGAAATCAGAAATGGCTTGCTTTCAAGGTAGATTTCCCCTAAATCCTAACCCTAAGCCACCTAACATTGAGATGATACCAGAAGATGCTTTGTGACACCATGACTTTGACATAGGATCTGTGCAAACACCAAGATGTCTAATTACTGAAGCCTGGTTAAACAACCGTGTTTGAGAAGAACCTATCCTGAGACCATGAAGAAAGACTTTGGGGTTAGACAAATTAGTATGCCTGGAGCCTGTAGTTGGTTTTATGATGGGTTGCTTGATGGGTAAGGGCGCCCTGTTTTATGGCTAAAGGGTTTTTATTTCTATTTTTCCCAACTTTTGCTGTGCCTATGCAAAAAACAACCACCCCTTTTATGTTTTAGATAGAGACTTCTGTCTATTTCTTAGAACCTTGGGACACAAATTACTTTTTTTTTACCTCATATTTCTGCATTTTTCTTTTCCTTTATTTTTTCTTTTTCTTTTTCTTTCTTTCTTTCTTTCTTTTTTTTTTTTTTTTGTTGTTGTTGTTGTTGTTTTTGGGCCACATCTGGCAGCACTCAGGAATTACTCCTGGCTCTGTGCTCAGAAATCTCTACTGGCAGACTTGGGGAACTATATGGGATGCTAGAAATCGAATTCGGGTTCATCCAAGATCAGCCACATACAAGGCAAATGCCTTACTACTGTACTACCTCTCTGGCCCTATTCCTTCATTTTCTTTTTTTGTTGTTTGCTTGTTGTTTGTTTGTTTCTGGGCCATACCCGGTGACACTCAGGACTTACTCCTGGCTATGCACTCAGAAATTGCCCCTTGGGGGACCATATGGGACGACGGGGGATCGAAGTGTGGGGGATCAAAGAGCGGTCTGTTCTAGGCTAGCTTGAGCAAGGCAAATGCCTTACCACTTGCGCCACTGCTCCAGCCCCTATTTCTTCATTTTTCTATAAAGTTAAGAAGAAGGAGGTGGGGTCCGGAGAGATAGCACAGCAGTGTTTGCCTTGCAAGCAGCCAATCCAGGACCAAAGGTGGTTGGTTCGAATCCCGGTGTCCCATATGGTCCCCCGTGCCTGCCAGGAGTTACTTCTGAGCAGACAGCCAGGAGTAACCCCTGAGCACCGCCGGGTGTGGCCCAGAAGAAGAAGGAGGAGGAGGAGGAGGAGGAGGAGGAGGAGGAGGAGGAGGAGGAGTTTGAATAACTGGTCTTCATTCTATTCAGGATAATTCTTTGCTGGTGCTTAACACTCACTGGATTGAAGCACCTTTTGGATTGGTCTCTTACCCTACCTGTTCTCCACCCCATGCTGTGGTCCTTCACTTCCCAATAAAGACCCCAGATCTCAGGAAGAAACTGCTTGCCATTTCAGTTTTCTACAACTGAACTATCTGCCTGCTGGCCTAAGTGTTAGTAGCAGAAAACTTGTGGTGAAATTTTCCTGAACCTATACTATTCCTTTCAACTTTGTGTGGATTATTTCCTGTGTCGACATTTGCTCCCAGACCCACATCTCCCCAGTTCCTAGGGACTGGGTCATGAGGCTTCTGTTTCACACAGCATCCCTTCAAAAATCACAAACAAATAATAAGCACAGCCTCCCCCAAGCAACCTTGCTGAGCAAACCTGCTGAAAAAAAAATACAGCCATTGGCTCCAGGAGATTGAGCACAGAGAACAGAGAATTGCAGATAAGTTCAGAACATGTTCCCTGGGCAGAGAAATGGAGCTTGTAGGCGAAAAGGCCTTGACAAGGTAGTGCCAGGTTGAAAATAGCCAATGGATACTCAGGGAAGAGAGTTGAACGGAGGCTAAGCTTCATACCTGTACACACTGGGGAAGGAACAGGCATGAGATGTTGCCCAACACCAGGAACTGATAGTATCCTGTGGCACTGTTCTTTTTTGCATAGGCACATTAAAATGGGGAAATCTTTTATTTTTGTTTTTTGTTTTTGGGCCACACCCAGTGATGCTCAGGGGTTATTCCTAGCTCTGCGCTCAGAAATTGCTCTTGGCTTGGGGACCAGATGGGACTCCAGGAATGGAGCCAAGGTTCGTCCTGGATCAGCACTTTCAAGGCAAACGCCCTACAACTGTGCTATAGCTCCAAACTCAGGGGTCAGAGAGATAGCACAGCAGGTAGGGCACTTGCCTTGCATGCAGCCTACCCAGGACAGACCTGGGTTCAATTCCTGGCATCCCATATGGTCCCTTAAGCCTGCCAGGGGTGATTTCTGAGTGCAGAGCCAGGAGTAACCCCTGTGTGCTGCCGGGTGTGGCCCAAAGCCGAAACAATCAAATTTAATCGTGTCCTTTTGGGTAGTTAACAGGCCTGATGTGTGGATATTTATTTACAAGGTACCCAAAGAAACTGCCTGAATCCTCTCCTAGCCCACTGACTGGTTCCCCCTTGTGGCCACACTATTATCACAGGCAAGACCCGAGTCAAGTGGCCCTGTTGGCTCAGGCTCCTCTGCAGCAAGACTGATGCTCTCCAGGTGCCCAGCGCTGGTTCCCTGGCATTCCATATGGACCCCAGAGTCTACAGGAGTGATTCCTGAGAGCAGAGCTAGGAGTAATCCCTGAGCACAGGCAGGTGCTACCAAAAAAGAAAAGAAAAGAAAAGAAAGCTGAAAGAGCTGGAGATGCCAAATGTGTGCATTTTTGTAACCAGGAACTTCTTGTGACTGTAGGTTGGGGTTTTTTTTATTGGTTTTTTTTTTTTTTGGTTGTTTGGGCCACACCTGATGACGCTCAGGGGTTACTCCTGGCTATGCACTCAGAAATCGCTTCTGGTTGGGGGACCATATGGGACGCTGGGTGATGTAACCGAGGTCAGTCCTAGGTTAACGAGTGCAAGGCAAATGCCCTACCACCTGCGCCACTGCTCCAGCCCCATGACTGCAGTTTAAAATGTTATTTTTTAATAAAGTTGCATTAAAATGCAGAATTTTTTTCACTTTTTTGTTTGTTTGTTGTTAGCACACAGACATTTTGTTGTTGTGTTGGGAAAGGGCATAAGTCACCAATAAAATAACTTCGAGGCTGGACTGACAGGGAGAAAAAGATCTTTCCCCGGGGGGTTTTCAGGCAGAGTGCTGATTGCTCTACCTGCAGAGTCTCCACCGGGCTGTGCTTCTTCTGAGGAACTGAGCACCGGAAGGGAGCCCTGTCCTACCCTTCTCTGTCTTTCCTGAACTCTGGAAGCTCTCCTCAGAGCCCTGGGAAGCGAACCCCAAAGAAACTACATTCGGAAGCTACCCAGCGAGCCAGTGAGTGAGTGAGAAATGGCTGCATGTGGGGGTTTCCAGGCAGAGTGCTGATTGCTCTACCTGCAGAGTCTCCACCGGGCTGTGCTTCTTCTGAGGAACTGAGCACCAGAAGGGAGCCCTGTCCTACCCTTCTCTGTCTTTCCTGAACTCTGGAAGCTCTCCTCAGAGCCCTGGGAAGCGAACCCCAAAGAAACTACATTTGGAAGCTACCCAGCGAACCAGAAACTGAGCACCTGAAGGGAGCCCTGTCCTACTCTTCTCTGTCTTTCCTGAACTCTGGAAGCTCTCCTCAGAGCCCTGGGAAGTGAACCCCAAAGAAACTACATTCGGGAGCTACCCAGCGAGCCAGTGAGTGAGTAAGAAATGGCTGGATGTGGGGGTTTCCAGGCAGAGTGCTGATTGCTCTACCTGCAGAGTCTCCACCCGGCTGTGCTTCTTCTGAGGAAACTGAGCACCGGAAGGGAGCCCTGTCCTACCCTTCTCTGTCTTTCCTGAACTCTGGAAGCTCTCCTCAGAGCCCTGGGAAGCGAACCCCAAAGAAACTACATTCGGAAACTACCCAGCGAGCCAGTGACTCTCCTCAGAGTCCAGGGAAGTGAACCCCAAAAATACAGCATTCTGAAGCTGCCCAGTGAGCGAGTGAAAACTACGCCTGACCAGTGGGGCCCGACTGTGAAAAACTGTGAGTGCTGCCTGTGTGTGTCTCTCTGCTATCCTGTTGCGTGAACCTCCTGAGAGTGGGCTGAAAAGAGGCTCCAGAAGGCACTTAGCTCCACTTCGCTACGCAGCCGTGCGCTCTTTCTAAAAAAAGAACACCATCACAAGAAGAAAAAAACCACACTAAGAACTGTGCTGGATCACAGAAGCAAGAATTTCTCTCCAGACTGTCTTCTCTGCTGCGTGCTTGGGCCTAAGATTTGATCCTGTGTGAGGCTTCATCCACGGAGGACTCCCCTACCTTGGAGGCAAGTCGGCCCATCCAGAAAGGGCGGAGCCAGAGAAGTGTGTTGCCTGCATCATATGACCAATGAATACCACCACAACACGTAGAAAAGCCCACAATACAAGTGTGACAATGGGGAAACAACGCAGGCCAGCATCAGACATAGAGAATGAAGATGACAATTCTGATGACCAGTTAACGACCAACCAACTAATCAATCTCTCAGATAAGGACTTTAGAGTAGCAATATGGAATATACTCAAAGAACTCAAAGAAACCATGAATAGAATAGAACAGAACACTAATAAGAATCAAGAAAATATGAAGACAGAAATCACAAAACTCCAAACTGAAATAACATGTCAAATAACAGGCCTGAAAAAAATCAGTAAACGAAGTGAATGACAAAATGGATAAGCTCTGGGACAGGGTATCAGAAGCTGAGAATAGACTTGGTGCTGTGGAAGATGAGATACATAACAATTCCATACAGCAGGAGAGATTGGAAAAAAAACTTAAAACAAATGAACAGACAATGGAAAAATTAGTCAAAGAATGGGAACAGATGAAAATAGAGGTCTATGATAAGATCAACAGAAACAACTTAAGAATCATTGGAGTCCCAGAGACCCAGGAAGAAAATTTCCAGGAAGAATCAACGGTCAAGAACATCATTAAAGAGAAACTCCCAGAGCTAAAGAATATATGTGATCAAATCCTGCATGCTCGAAGAGTACCAACCAAAAGAGACCCAAGAAAAACCACCCCAAGACACATCCTAGTCACAATGACAAATCCCACAGATAGAGACAGAATTCTGAAAACAGCAAGATCAAAAGGGGAAATTACATTCAAGCAAGCATCCTTGAGATTTACAGCAGACCTGTCACCAGAAACACTAAATGCCAGAAAGCAGTGGTGGGATATTGTGACAAGACTGAATGAAATGAATGCTTCACCTAGAATACTGTACCCAGCAAAACTCACTTTCCGGTTTGACGGAAGAATACATGGTTTCACAGACAAAAAACAGCTCAGAAACTTTACAGACTCAAAACCAGTCTTAAGAGAAAAACTGAAAGACCTAATCTAAGACAAGACTGACCAAAAGACACACCAAGTTTCGATATAAAGATGGCATTAAATCCCAGGACAATTCTTTCTCTCAACGTCAATGGACTAAATGCACCAGATAAGAGACACAGAGTGGCTAAATGAATCAAAAAACTCAATCCAACCTTCTGCTGCCTACAAGAAACGCACCTGAATAGTCAGAACAAACATAGACTCAAAATAAAAGGCTGGAGAAAAGTTATCCAAGCAAACAACACCCATAAAAAAGCTGGAGTGGCCATACTAATATCAGATAATGCAAACTTTATACTCAGGAAGGTTGTAAGGGACAAAGATGGATATTTTATATTAATCAAGGGGTATGTAGAGCAGGAAGAAATAACTCTCCTAAACATATATGCACCAAATGAGGGGCCAGCAAAATATTTAAAACAACTGTTGACAAATCTGAAAAACAATATCAATAACAACACAATAATTGTGGGGGACCTCAACACTGCTTTGTCAACACTGGATAGGTCAACCAGACTGAAACCCAACAAGAATATACTAGACCTGAGGAGAGAAATGGAAGAAAGAGGCCTAGTGGATATATATATGACACTCCATCCCCAGAAACCTGGATACACATTCTTCTCCAATGTACATGGGACATTCTCCAGGATAGACTACATGCTGGCACATAAAACATACCTCCATAATATCAAGAGGATAGAAATTTTGCAGACTACCTTCGCTGACCACAAGGCTCTGAAATTATTTGTGAATTCCAAAGGGACTCGGAAGAAAAACTTTAACACCTGGAAGTTAAACAGCCTCATACTCAATAACCAGTGGGTCCGAGATGAAATCAAGAAGGAAATCAAAAGGTTCCTGGAAACAAATGACAATGAAGACACAAACTATCAGAACTTATGGGACACAGCAAAAGCAGTACTGAGAGGAAAATTTATAGCTTTGCAAGCACACATCAGGAAGGAAGAAGGAGCTTACCTGAGTAGCTTAATGACACAGCTAATAGAACTAGAAAGTACTCAACAAAAGGACCCAAAAATAGGAAGACAGAAGGAAATAACAAAGCTGAGAGCAGAAATCAACGAAGTAGAAACCCAAAAAAGAATCCGAAAGATCAACGAAAGCAGAAGTTGGTTCTTCGAAAAAATAAACAAGATTGATAGACCACTGGCAAACCTAACAAAGAAAGAGAGAGAGAGAAACTTGATAACTCGTATTAGGAATGAAAAAGGAGAGATCACTACTGATATGACAGAGATTCAAAGGGTAATCAGAAACTACTTTGAAAAACTCTATGCCACTAAAAATGAGAACCTGGAAGAAATGGATAAATTCTTGGACTCTTATAATCTTCCACGGTTGAAAGAAGAAGATGTAGCATATCTAAACACCCCCATCACCATTGATGAAATAAAAATGGTAATCAAAAGTCTGCCCAAAAACAAAAGCCCAGGCCCAGATGGATTCACTAATGAATTCTATCAAACTTTCCAAGAGGAACTACTACCAATCCTGGCAAGACTCTTTCATGAAATTGAACAAGTGGAAACACTCCCAAATAGCTTTTATGAAGCCAACATCACCTTGATACCTAAACCAGACAGAGATGCTACGAAAAAAGAAAATTACAGACCAATATCGCTGATGAATGCAGATGCAAAGATCCTCAACAAAATCCTGGCAAATAGGATTCAATACCTCATTAAGAAGATCATCCACTACGATCAAGTAGGTTTCATCCCAGGAATGCAAGGATGGTTTAACATCCGTAAGTCTATCAACATAATACACAACATCAACAACAAGAAAAATAAAAACCACATGATTATATCAATAGATGCAGAGAAAGCATTTGACAAGGTCCAACACCCATTCTTGATCAAAACTCTCAGCAAGATGGGAATGGAAGGAACCTTTCTCAATATAGTTAAGGCCATCTACCACAAGCCAGTGGCAAATATTATCCTCAATGGAGAAAAACTAAAAGCCTTCCCTCTAAATTCTGGCACAAGACAAGGCTGTCCTCTCTCACCACTCCTATTCAACATAGCACTGGAAGTACTTGCTATAGCGATTAGGCAAGAAAAAGATATCAAGGGAATCCAGATAGGAAAGGAAGAAGTCAAGCTCTCACTGTTTGCAGATGACATGATGCTCTACTTAGAAAACCCTAAAGACTCTACCAAAAAGCTTCTAGAAACAATAGACACATATAGCAAGGTGGCAGGCTACAAAATTAACACACAAAAATCAATGGCCTTTCTATACACCAATAGTAATAAGGAAGAAATAGACATTAAGAAAACAACCCCATTCACAATAGTGCCACACAAACTCAAATATCTTGGAATCAACTTGACTAAAAATGTGAAAGACCTATACAAAGAAAACTATAAAACTCTGCTCCAAGAAATAAGAGAGGACACGCAGAAATGGAAACACATACCCTGCTCATGGATTGGCAGGATTAACATCATCAAAATGGCAATACTCCCCAAGGCGTTATACAGATTCAACGCTATCCCTCTAAAGATACCTATGACATTCTTCAAAGAGGTAGATCAGGAACTTTTGAAATTTGTTTGGAACAATAAACACCCTAGAATAGCTAAAGCAATCATTGGGAAAAAGAATATGGAAGGAATTACTTTCCCCAACTTTAAACTGTACTACAAAGCAATAGTTATCAAAACAGCATGGTATTGGAATAAGGACAGACCCTCAGATCAGTGGAATAGGCTTGAATACTCAGAAAATGTTCCCCAGATATACAATCACCTAATTTTTGATAAAGGAGCAGGAAATCCTAAATGGAGCAAGGAAAGCCTCTTCAACAAGTGGTGTTGGCACAACTGGCTAGCCACTTGCAAAAAATTGAACTTAGACCCCCAGCTAACATCATGTACGAAGGTAAAATCCAAATGGATTAAAGACCTCGATATCCGACCCCAAACCATAAGATATATAGAACAACACATAGGCAAAACTCTCCAGGACATTGAGACTTCAGGCATCTTCAAGGAGGAAACTGCACTCTCCAAGCAAGTGAAAACAGAGATTAACAGATGGGAATATATTAAGTTGAGAAGCTTCTGCACCTCAAAGGAAATAGTGCCCAGGATACAAGAGCCACCCACTGCGTGGGAGAATCTATTCACCCAATACCCATCAGACAAAGGGCTAATCTCCAAAATATACAAGGCACTGACAGAAATTTACAAGAAAAAAACATCTAATCCCATCAAAAAATGGGGAGAAGAAATGAACAGACACTTTGACAAAGAAGAAATACAAATGGCCAAAAGACACATGAAGAAATGCTCCACATCACTAATCATCAGAGAGATGCAAATCAAAACAACAATGAGATACCACCTCACACCACAGAGAATGGCACACATCACAAAGAATGAGAACAAACAGTGCTGGCGGGGATGTGGAGAGAAAGGAACCCTTATCCACTGCTGGTGGGAATGCCGTCTAGTTCAACCTTTATGGAAAGCAATATGGAGATTCCTCCAAAAACTGGAAATCGAGCTCCCATACGATCCAGCTATACCACTCCTAGGAATATACCCTAAGAACACAAAAATACAATACAAAAATCCCTTCCTTACACCTATATTCATTGCAGCACTATTTACCATAGCAAGACTCTGGAAACAACCAAGATGCCCTTCAACAGACGAATGGCTAAAGAAACTGTGGTACATATACACAATGGAATATTATGCAGCCGTCAGGAGGGATGAAGTCATGAAATTTTCCTATACATGGATGTACACAGAATCTATTATGCTGAGTGAAATAAGTCAGAGAGAGAGAGAAAAACGCAGAATGGTCTCACTCATCTATGGGTTTTAAGAAAAATGAAAGACATTCTTGCAATAATAAATTTCAGACACAAAAGAGAAAAGAGCTGGAAGTTCCAGCTCACCTCAGGAAGCTCACCACAAAGAGTGATGAGTTTAGTTAGAGAAATAACTACATTTTGAACTGTCCTAATATTGAGAATGTATGAGGGAAATGTAGAGCCTGTTTAGGGTACAGGCGGGGGTTGGGTGGGGAGGAGGGAGATTTGGGACTTGGGTGATGGGAATGTTGCACTGGTGATGGGTGGTGTTCCTTTTATGACTGAAACCCAAACACAATCATGTATGTAATCCAGGTGTTTAAATAAAAAAAAGAATGAATAAATGGTGTTATGCATACATAAAAAAAAAAAGATCTTTCCCCACTAGTTTTGAGATTGTTAATCTCTCTTAGTGAAGCTAGATATAGTTTGTCTTGGAGTGGGGGAGAGACCTCTGTGCAAATGGGAGAACGGAGAAACAGTGGAATTAAATTTGTAACCAGTAAATGTACATACTAGTTTCATGACTACTACTGAAGAAAGCAGGAATCTAGAAGAGAGGCAGAGATGAGCTGATGAAATTCTGCAGGCATGAAAGTTAATGACTAATAGAGAAGCGGGGGTAGGTCATTTTGGGATTTGCTTTGCTTTATTGCTTTAGGACCATCCCGGTGGTGCAAAGGGCTCACTCCTAACTCTGTGCTACTTGTGAACTCAAGGGCCAACTGTGGCGTTGGGGATTGAATCCAAATCAACCTTGTGCAAAGCAGATGCTTTCAAACCTGTGCTAGGACTAGAGTGATAGCACAGTAGTAGGGTGTTTACCTTTCACACAGCCGACCTGGGTTCGATCCTCAGCATTTTATATGGTCCTCTGAGCCTGCCAAGGGCAATTTCTTCGCACAGAACCAGGACTAACCCCTGAGCACAACCAGGTGTGGACCAGAAACCAAAAATTAAAAAAATAAAATAAAACCTGTATTAGTGCTTTGGCCCAGGAGGGTAAAATTTTGGAGGGTCTTTTTCTTTTGATTTTTGGGGCCACCCCCCAAAGTGCTCAAGGGTTAATCCTGACTCTACATTCAGAAATCCCTACTGGAGGGCCGGGCGGTGGCGCTAGAAGTAAGGTGCCTGCCTTGCCTGCGCTAGCCTAGGACGGACCGCGGTTCGATCCCCCGGTGTCCCAAATGGTCCCCCAAGCCAGGAGCGACTTCTGAGCGCATAGCCAGGAGTAACCCCTGAGCGTCACCGGGTGTGGCCCAAAAACCAAAAAAAAAAAAAGAAATCACTACTGGAGGACTTGGGGGACCATGTGTGATACTGAGAATAGAACCCGGGTTATCCATATGCAAGGCAAACGCCCTACTTGCTGTGCATGTAGGGATCTCCAGATCCCGTCTTCTTCTTCTTTTTTTTTTTTTTTAATTTAAAGGACATATTTTCCCTCTGAGACCTGGAGGTAACTATCTCCAAAAAGTCAGCTAAGAGATTGGAAAATCACCACATGAACTATACAGGAAAAACACTTGAAAAACGCCTTTATTTTGTGCAAATCAGGCACTGACACAAAGCGTTATTTTCTCTCTTTTTTTTTTTTTTCTGTTTGTTTTGGGGCCGCATCCAGTGATGCTCAGGGGTTACTCCTGGCTCTACATTCAGGGATACTCAGGGAAGCATATATGGTGCTAGAGATAGAACTCGGGTCAGCCATATGCACAGCAAAACCCCTCCCCACTGTGCCACCTCTCCAGCCTCAAAATTTAAGCACAGACCAAACCCAGGCTGGGATATGTCAAGAGCTTTATTTTGAGGGTGGGGCTTGCCAAGCATAGCCTCCACACCCATAGTCCCTGACCCCAGATGACCCCTCCTTCCAGGGCATGAGAGTGGTGCCTTCAGCAGTCCTAGCTGGGCACCGGGCATCGTGGTCTGGTGTTGCCTCCTCCCCTGGGCACAGTGACTCCACCTGCTGGCTCAGAGCCCGGCCATTCTCAGAACTCCACCTGGCTCCGTCCACCCCACAGTTCCTGAATGCCTGGTCATGTCCAGAAGCTTCCAGCAGCTGACCTGGGCACCATGGGGCCCATCTTGCTGGCCCTGCTGCTGCTTCTGGAGCCTGCAGTCCTACAGGGGACCCCAGCTGAGGACTGGGCTGATGGTGAGTGCGGCTTGGGAGTGAGGAGCTGGGAAGTGAAGGGCTAGAGAGTGGATACTGAGGCGACCAGCTGGAATGTAAAGAACTGGGAGTGGGCATCAGGGAATGTTCAGGAGGTTCTGATCAGGTGATGAATGGCAGCAGGGCAGCCCTAAAAAAGCCGCTGGTGGGGACAAGTGATAGGACAAGTAAGGAGGGCACTTGCCTTGCACACAATCAACACAGATTTGATCCCTGGTATCCATATGGTCCCCAGTACTATCAGGAGTGATTCCTGAGCACAGAGCCAGGAGTGACCCCAGGATCCTGCTAGGTGTGGCTCCCCCCCCAAAAAAAAGGAAGCTTCTGGACTTGTCCTTTCAGGAAAGGGATCTAAAAGGAAACATATAAAACCTTGAGTTTCTAGAGCAATGAAACAAAAGCCCAGAAGTGAAGGGACCTGCCTGGGTCACACAGGGGTCATCCAGGGAGGACTGTGCTCCCTCCTCCTTCCAGTGGGTGCTCAGGGGACAACACAGGCCACAGGCCTCCATGGGAGCAGATTGAACAAGGGGGTGGGCATCTCCTTCCCCCACAATCCCCAATTCTACCCTGCTACAAGCCGGGTACAGGAGCCATGGGAGCTCAGCAGAGTCAACTTCAGGACTGGAGGCTAGGGGTGAGGCTAGTTGGGGAGCACAGAATTTCTGAGTGAAGAAATGGCAGCTTACAAATGGGATAAGGGGCGGCTGGAGAGATAGCACAGCGGTAGGGCATTTAATTTGCATGTGGCCAACCCAGTACTGACGGTGGTTCAATTCCTGACATCCCATATTGTCTCCTGAGCCTTCCAGGAGCAACTTCTGAGCACGGAGCCAGGAGTAACCCCTGAACGCCACTGGGTGTGAGCAAAAAAAAAAAAAAAAAACATTAAAATAAATGGGACCAGAGTCCAAATGAGACACAGTGGGGACAGCACTTGCTTTGCATGTAGCTGACCCTGCTTTGATCCCCTGTATCTGGCATCCCATATTGGATGCTGAGCCCACCAGAAGTGATTCCTGAGCACAGAGCCAAGAGTGAAACATGAGCATGGCCTGGTGTGGTCCCAACTGCCCCACCCCATGTACAGTTTGTTTTCTGTTCACTTGACAGTGAATAGTTCGCCTGACAGGTCACGTGACAGTGACCTTCATACTCTCCATCAGCCTTCCACACGTGCGAACACACACACACACACACACACACACATGCACACGCACATATGCACACACTCACACCATCCTCCTCATGCCAAAGATAAGCCCAGCCCCTTCACCAACTTGCTGGTTGGTCTATGCAGCTCTGGGCTTTCCCTATCTCTCTTTCCTCCTACACTTCCTGACTAAATCTATTTGTCAACCCAACACTCAGGCCCAGGAGGATACTAATCTTGTAGAGGCCTTTCTAGGAGGCAAAGTGGACACCATGGTATCTCCTCTGGGATGACACAGGCTCCAGGCCTTGTCTGCATCTAGCCCTATTTGCTTTGTCCTTGAACCCTGAGCCTTTCCACAGCCCAGCTCAGACAATCCAGCAGGCAGAACAGGCCCCAATTGCTTCCGAAAACACCTGTGTCACAGGGTCCTGAACACCCAGAAAGAGGCTGAGCACTATCTTCTCAGAGTCGGGGGAAGCATCTGCCACCCCACAAGGGACCCCCCCCAACCCTCTCCAGTCTTTTCCAGGATGGAATCCCCAACCCTGCCCTCTTTTGCAGGACGCTATTCCTTGAGTTTTATCTACACTGGTCAGTCCAAGCCCAGGCCAGGTTCGCCCAGCTTCCAGGCCGTGATCTTCCTCAACGACCAGCCCTTTTTCCGCTATGACAGCACGCAAGGCAGGGCTGAGCCACTGGGCCCGTGGGCCACACTGGAAGGGCTGGAGGACTGGGAGAAGGAGAGCCAGTTGCAGAAGGCCCGGGGGGACTACTTCCTGCTGACACTGGAAGATGCCATCGACTACTACAAGGATGCCCAGGGTAAGTGGGGGACAGTGGGGGTCTGCAGGGGGCTTTGAAGTGAGTGGGGAGGGGGCTGTGAGGGGCTGCCAGGAACTTGGGTCCAGGTATGCACACATGGAAGGGACAGCAAAGGGAGAGCTAAGGACCAGCCTTGAGCTGCAGGAGGTGGGCCCAAGTGAGGAGGATGAAGAAGGGGCCATGAACCCTCTGCAACAGGAGCACCATTGTCCTTGGCCTTTCCCAGAGAGAAACTTGAAGCCAAGACAAACCCACAGGCCTGTTCCGGAGAAAAGTGGGTAGGGTGGGGACAGATGGGAGGTGGGGGCACCTCTGAGCCGGGCCAGTCGCTCAGGTCATGTCACTCGCCTGGTAACTTCAGCTTGTATAGCCAGAACCAGGATGTGTGGCCGGAATTGGGGCTAAGAGGCAGGAAGGGTGGTGGGAAGGGGCAAAAGGGTGACAGGCTTTGTCACCCCTTAGCACCATAAAAAGGAGGATTTCTGTGATCCACAACAAACCAGGAAAACTCCCCGTTATCCCTTCCTCTTAGACTCAGAACCCCACTTCCCAGTAGTCATAGGGCTCCCTACTGCTCAGCACTCCCCAGCAATGGTTTTTGGGTTGTATTTTTTTTTCTGTTTTGGGGTCATGCCTAACAGCACTCAGGGTTTACTCCTGGCTCTGCTCAGCGATCCTTCCTGGCCTATATGATGTGGGGATTGGGCCGGAGTGATAACTCAAAAGTAGGGTGTTTGCCTTGCATGTGAATGACACAGGACAGACCCGGGTTTGATTCCTGGAATCCCATATGATCCCCTGAGCCTGCCAAGAGCAATTTCTGAGCACAGAACAGGAGTAACCTCTGAGTGCCACCAGGTGTGTCTCCCCCCCCCCCCCCAATGCCTGGGATCAAACCTAGACCAGCCACATGCAAGAAAAGCACTCTCCTCACTGTTTGATGGCTCCGGCCCCTGTTCAAGTCAGTGGAAAGGGTTAGAAATCTGTCCCTGCATCTCCAGCTCTGAAATTTCCTGCTGTGAAAAATGTCTCATTTCAATTACCCTAAAACCTCAAACAAACCTAGGGGTTCCTATCCCTGTCTGCTATGTGTCTGGACAAGAACTTTTTCATTAAGGTCCAGGGCTGCCCACCAAGATGTTGGGCTAAAGAAATAGTACAGGGGTGATAGCGCTTCCTATGCATACAATGACCCTGATTCAACCCCCGACACCCCATAGGGAATCCTGAACTCCAATCAGAGCTATCCCTGAGCACAGAGCCAGGAATAAAGCCTGAGCACCATCCAGACATGACTCCCACACAAAACCAAATCAAAACCCCTTTCCTGGAATTTTTATCGCTGGAGCGATAGCACAGCAGGTAGGACATTTACCTTGCATGTAGCCAATGCAGGTTCAATCCCCAGCATCTCATATGGTCCCCCAAGCACTGGCAGGAGGAGTAACTCCTGAGTGTAGAGCCAGGAATAATAAGCTTAGGACATAACTGTGTGTGACCCCAAAACAAACAAACAAAAAAAAACATTTCCTTGTCAAATATGGGAGTAAGTGGGAGAGAAGGAGGTCATAGCTCATGGGTACTGTGGGGTGCACACAGTTCCCCACACTTTCCAGGGCAGGATTGGCTGTGAGCTCCAGAACAATGTGAGCAGTGGATCTTTCTGGAGTTATGCGTACGATGGCCGCGACTTCATCACCTTCAACCGGAGCATCCCTGCCTGGGTAGCCCTAGACCCTGCCGCTACAGTGGCCAAGCGCAAGTGGGAGGCAGAGGCCGTGTACCTGGAACGGGCCAAGGCCTACATGGAAGAGGAGTGTCCTGCCCTGCTGCGGAAGTACCTGCGCCTCGGCCAGAGCCTGCTGGACAGACGAGGTATCCCCGTTTTGCTCCCTATGGTGGGCTGGCTTGGGAAAGGGTCCCTGCTGTGGCCCCTCAGTGGTGGAGGAGGAGATAGTGCCAGCCCCAGAAGGGAGCAGGGATTTAGGGGGGTGTCCACCCACACAGAACCTGGGATGAGAAGGTTCCAGAAGAAGTCACATGGGACAAGGAGAGAGGGGTTATCCAGCAGAGGCAAAGGGAAGGGATCAGAGACACAGGGCAGTGGGAGAGTGTTTGCCCTACATGGGGGTGACCAGGTTCAACCCCCAACATCCTATATGGTTCACTAAGCCTGCCAGGAGTGATTCCTGAGCACAGAGCCAGGAGTAAACCCTGAGTGCCACCAGGTGTGGCCTCAAAACAATAATTATTAATAATAATAAATATAATAATAAAAATCTCAGGTCTACTGGATAGGACAACAGCCCCTGACATGCTTACAGCCACGCTCAGCTTCCCGGGCCTGCCCAGAGGGGCTGGAACATAGCTGAGGCCCCGACAGACAGGAGAGCCCTGAGCAGAGCCATGTGGACTCAGCCCCCAGGACCCATCATTATCTGTCCCTCTGCAGATCTGCCATTGGTGTCTGTCACCAGCCACACAACCTCAGGACAGCAGAGAAGGTTGGAGTGTCGGGCCCATGACTTCTACCCACCCAGTATCACCCTGTACTGGACCCGGGCTGGCAAGACCCTGGTGACGGAGTCTATGGGGGACCTTCTTCCCAACGGCAATGGCACTTACCAGACCAGGCTTGGGTTGAGTGTCCCCCTGAGTGACCGTGGCCCCCTGGCCTGCCATGTCAAGCATAGCAGCCTGGCCCACCCACTCACAGTGCAATGGGACCCAGCCCAGAAAGCCCAGACAACAGCCGGCAGGGCTGCCCCAACCCATTAGTCCTGGAAATTGGAGCCTGGGTCCTGGGTAATGCACATTCCAACTGGATGTGTGGGCCAGAGCCATAGTACAGCAGGGAGGGTGCTGGCCTTGCATGTAGATGACAAGGGTTCGATCCCCGGTTTCCCATAGGGTCTCCCAAGCACCATCAGGAGTGATCCCTGAGTTCAGAACCAGGAATAAGCCCTCAACATTGCTGGTGTGGCCTCAAAATAAATAAACTGTGAATGAGCTGGAAAAGTGTTATTTCCCCCCTCCCGATCTTGACTTATTAAAATTCTTGGTCTTCAGTAGAAGTAAAGTTTTTTTTTGTTTGTTTGTTTTTGTTTTTGTTTTTGTTTTTGGGCCATCCCCGGCGGTGCTCAGGGGTTACTCTTGGCTGTCTGCTCAGAAATAGCTCCTGGCAGGCACGGGGGACCATATGGGACACCGGGATTCGAACCAACCACCTTTGGTCCTGGATCGGCTGCTTGCAAGGCAAACACCGCTGTGCTATCTCTCCGGGCCCAGAAGTAAAGTTTAATAGCATCTGGACTTGGGGTTGTTGTAATGTGGAACCACAGGTCCTGGGACATTGTCCTGTAACCCTCATCTCATGTCTCCTTTGTTCATAAGATTCTTGAAACTTGAACACTCTTGAATTGAAAACCTAAATCTCATATACAACATGTGCTCTAACCACTGATATATATTGCTGGCCCCAAGCCTGTTCACCTTCTAACCATTTAGCCACCTCTCCAGCCTCCAAACCACTTCCCATTCTACATTCTTAGTCACCTCCCTTCCCCACAAACCTCTTCCCATTCCAACCACTGAACCACCTCTCCAGCCCCCAAGCCTCTTCCATGCTTCTGTTTCCCCAGAAATCCTCACTCTCTGAGACACACTGTCCTCCACTCCAGCCTCCAACGAAAACAAGACAAAAATAAAAAAATAGAACTGTTTGTATTTCAAAACATTCTGACCCTTGAACCAATAAAGAACAAATGACTGGAGAGAAATTCCAGTCAGTGAAGACACCCACAGGAGCAGCCATAGTTTTTTGTTGTTGTTGTTGTTTTATTGGTTGTTTTTATTTATTTATTTATTTAATTTGGTTTTGGGGTCACACCCGGCAGTGCTCAGGGGTTACTCCTGGCTCTATGATCAGAAATCGCTCCTGGCAGGTTCGGGGGACTATATGGGATGCCGGGATTCAAACCACGGACCTCTGCATGAAAGGCAAATGCCTTACCTCCATGCTATCTCTCTGGCCCCAGGAGCAACCATGTTAAAGGGAGATTCCAGAAAAACCCCAGGAATAGGGAATATGGAGCAGAGGAGGCCACTGTGGGAAATGTCCCAAATCTAAGTCCTGACCAGTATAGGTGCACAAGACACCCCCAGGACTTCAGAAGGCTTAGCTTGAAGCAGGCCCATCTTGCCCCAGGACATATCAGAACCACAGATGACAGGGAGGCTCATAGGGTCTGACCCAGAAGGGGAATTAAGGGGCTGGCCATGGACACACCAATGAACCCAGGGGAGCCATAGACTAAAGGTAAGCCCTTCTGGGGTCTCCTCACCCCCACACCACTTCCAGACTCCCCACAGATTGTCCTGATACTATAGCCACTGGCATTTCTGCATTTTGTATTGCAATGTAGAAATGGCCTTTCTGGAGACAGGGGGGAAAAAATAGGTGCAATAAAAAGTTTCTGCTTTGAAGGGTCAGAGCGATAGCACAGTGGGGAAGACATTTACTTTGCATGCGGCCAACCTGGGTTCAATCCTCAGCATTTCATTTGATCCCTGAACTTTGCCAGGTGTGGTCCAATTATCAAAAACAAAATTGTTTAGGGCCAGAGCGATAGGACGAGCAGTAGAGATTTTGCCTTGCATGTGGCCAACCTAGGTTCTCTCCCTGGTATCTCATATGGTCCCCTGAGCCTACCAAGATTTTTTTTTAGCACGGAGTCAGGAGTAAAGCCTGAGCACTGCCAGGTGTGGTCCAAAAACAAATAAACAAGAGTTTTTACTTTGGTAATGCTCTAGGGAACCCCAACTGTCTTTAGGGAGGGTTGCAGCTAGATGAGCACAATGGGAAAATCTAGTAATAGTTGGTGAATGGTGAGGGTAAACCCAACTAGGTTCTGCCTGAACCACGTTTCCTAAAGAGGGAGACCATCCCCAGAGGTGACGGGATAACGGGGGCTGGTAGATGCATGCTCAGGGAAGTTTTTTGTTTGTCTACCCAAGAAGACAGATTTCTTATTTGAGTAATTTTTTAGTGGGATTAGTAAAACGAATTTATTTGAGACCTTCTGCTCTAGACCTTGGGGTTCCCTATTCTTCTCTGAAGAACCTAACACACGTAGCAGATGGAGTGCGCGTAGCAGGTGGGGTTCCAAAACGTCCTAGATGAGTGGAACGGGCTTCATTGGGGATCTAGAAAACGCTTCACAGCTTGCAATTTCACAATATAGACACCAGAGGGCACCCGTGTCCTACTAACGATTTCAGACTCAAACCGCTGCTGGATTACTCCCGATTTTCTCTACTATAACATCGGTCATAGGGGTCTCAAACTCAATTTACCTGGGGGCCGTAGGAGGCAAAGTCGGGGTGATCCTTGAGTGCAAAGTCAGTAGTAAGCCTTGAACATTGGGGCGTGTGACCCAAACAACTAAAACAAAACAGAACAAAAAAAGATTCCTCTAGGGCAGGGCCACAAAATGTTGTATGGAGGGCCGCAAACGGCCCGCGGGCCACGAGTGTCTCCATACTTGCCTCCAGTTTTCCCCCCCGGATGTCCTAGAAACACCTCAAAATAACAACCTGATTTCCCAAGGAAATACAAAACTCTAGGAGCCAGAACGATAGCACAGTATGTAGCATGTTTGCCGTGCATGCAGTCGACACGGGTTCAATCCCTGGCATCCCATATGGCCCCCAAGTCTGCCAGGAATGATTTCTGAGTGTGGAGTCATCAGGAGTAAGCCCTGAGCGCCGCCGGGTGTGGTCCAAAAGCAAACAACAACAACAACTCTGCTTCTTCCTCTAGATTCTCAGTTCTGGGAATCTTTATCCTTCCTGCAGTCCAGTCTAAGACCATGGGTTTCTGTCCTCTCTCCTTAATCTCATACAGTCAAGATGTACCAAAAGCCACAGCATCTGCAAATTCAGAACAGGCCCTCCTCCAGTCCCTCTATGTCTCTATTGCGTGTCTGAGCTGCGCCCCCCCCCCCAGCCTCCCTCATTCACGTGATCCTTGGGACTTCCCAACGCATGTTCAGCTTCATGTCAAGTGATAG